>NC_080789.1:80855670-83355670 GCF_028018385.1 Neofelis nebulosa
ATCCTTTGTGCTTGCTATGTATCTGCTTAGAAAGGAATTAAAAGTATACTTAGCCAATGGTATCTCTCTAAGTTTCTCAGGGTGATTTTACCATGGTGAGTTTACTACATTGAAGGACTGGTTTTTAGCTGTGCAGGTAAAGACCTCAGATTTCCACAATACTAAGCACAAATCTTTCTCTCAAAAGAGTCACAGTAAGTCAAGTTCACCAGACTGTGTAAAAACTTCCCTGTGTTGTAAACAAGTCATAATCAGAAAGCTGCCTAATAAGCAGAGGATCTGAACAAATGGAGTTATATCACATAAATGTTTAATGGCATTTCTTCATTCATGAAACAGAATTTTCTTTTCTTTTTATTTTAAAATTCTAATTTATTTATTTTGAAAGCAAAAGAGCAAGAGCGAGAGAATCCCAAGCAGGTTCTGCACTGTCAGTACAGATCCCAATGTGGGGCTCAAACTCACAAACCATGAGATCATGACCTGAGCTGAAGTTGGACGCTTAACTGACTGAGCCACCCAGGTGCCTCAAAACAAAATCTTCTTGAACATCTGCTATGTGTCGAGCTTACTCTGAGATACTGAGAATACAGTGGTGAACAAAATAGACAAGATACTTTAATGAGGGAGATAGACAATTAATACAGATTTTTGTCTGTGTTTTTTTAATTGATGCATCTCTAGTACTTAGAGTACTTCCTAGTACATATTAGGTCTCTGATGATATTTGATGATTGAATGAAAAATGCAATATAAACTATTCAAATAGTTTCGGATAATGTTATATACTAAGAAGAAAATAAAATGGAATCATGATACGATAAAGTAAGGTTAGTAGAAGAGAGAGTAGCTTGCCGAGATTGGTTTATTTGGTAGATTAGATTGCTGTTTGGCAACCATTAACCCATTCTTTTTCTCCACCTCCATGGGAGGATTAGTTTTGCACTCCACTGATGTTGAATTTGACTGTGCAACATGGTTGGCCTAGTAGTGGGTGGAATATACTTTTCTCCCTTTTGACCTTGGGCTTGGCTATATGACTTGCTTTGGCCCACAAGATGTCAGAGGTGACACAGTCAAAAACTTGTTCACGTTCTTGGGTTTCCCCTCTTGCACTTCTGCCATCGATGTAAGAAGAACATGCCTTGGATAGCCCATAATAGATACCCTCTGACTTTTAGAATCTGTGCTCAAGTGGTTTAATTTCTTTCACTAAATTCAAAAACTTTGATTCTTGAAAGTCTATGCTATTTTCATTAATCTGTTGACTACTAATGTCAGAGTCTTAAACATGAAAGAAATATGAGTGAACAAGTTGCATTTTGGTGGGAGAGTTGAAAGGAAGGGACTTTTACTAACTATTAAAGTACACAATAAAAAAAGGTAGATGTAAAACTTCTTTTTTTATTAACAGGATTTTTTAGTAATTTAACCACTAAAATCAACTAAGAGCAGAAGGAGAGCATGTTTGTTTAGTCCAGTGGCTAAGCTCCACCCCAGACAAGATATTTTCATTTTCAACACATGATACATAAGAAGAGGAAAATGTGAACCACAGGAATGGAATAAATATTGAGGACAAAAGCGAAGTGTTGAATATATTATAGTCACACTAAATCTTAAATGAATAAGCACTCTAAACTATAAAGGAAAAACTAAGCAACAAAGTTATTTTATACGCCAAATGTCCCCACAGATGAATAAAAAGCAGACATTAAAATTCTTGTAAAATGGCAAAGAAACTATGATTAATATGTTCCTGGTACAAGGTAATGATCACATTATGCATGTGAAAAATATGAAAATTTGAAAAATCTTGGTGTCAAGAATAATGGGATCCTTTAATGAATCGATCCCAACATACACTGAATGTTGGATATAGGATTTATCCTAAAATATTGTACTTCAATGTTCAGAAAATTATCTAGGCTGGAAAACATTATCTGGAAAAGCCTCAAATGGATTGGAGGGATCTAATGTTGAAACTTACTAGTATAATAATGTTCTGACTGGCAGCCAGGGTTTGGGCAGCCATAATCTTCTATAGCCCACAATCTCAAACAAAGACAGAAGTAAAAAGGACCTGTGAAAATAGACAGAACAAAACCTATATATTTATTACACAGTTAGGGACTAAAGATTCTCCTTTTTCAGACTTAGAACATATGTGACTTAAATATGACAAAGAGTACTTTGCTATCTAGTTTCTTATTTTCTTTAGTTTCTTCAGAGTTGAAAAACATAGCAGAGGTCATGGATAACAGGCTTGACAGCAAGAAAATGGAGAGGATTTAGAAGAAATAGATCCACTGATAAGAGCGTGAAGTAAATACAGAGAACAAAGATGTTTCCAAGGACACAAGAGACAACTAAAATTTAATCTAGGTGAATTACAAGTTAATCAAGTTCTTTCTACTTCAGGAATCTTTGTGGCCATCACTCTATGAAAACAAGTACTATAATTAATGTATAAAAGATGTCCCTAAATTACCAAAGGTAAAAATTGTTGGTTAACGCAAGAACAAATTTAATCACTAAAACTTAAAAAAAAATCTATTTATATATATCTTCTAAAACTATCTATTTTTAGCACAAATACATGGAACAAAAACCTTATCTATCCAAATACTGCATATCCTCTGAATAGTGTCACATCACTTAGGCGTAACTGTAGAAACCTCAGATTATTTGAGAAAGTATGAACTTGTGGTGTCCAAGTGGCAAACTTTCTACAAGATGTCTGATGAACCTGGCGACTGCTAAAGTCCTGATTTAGTAAGAATGAAACCCATGTAGTTTGACTTCAAAGGATCAGATTTAGAATTAGCCATGAGACTAAAAAGCTGGAAAAATATTTCTACAGTAACCATAGCAACTTGGAAAAAATTCTCAAAATATGTAGTGGCCATTTATAATGTTCTCTGATTTTTGATACCCTTCCTGTGTTTGATGAATTTCTAGCCTTATGAGGTATAACTCCCCTAGGTAAAACTCAGAAAACTTAGTTATCTAACCTGCTCTACTCCCAAGGCTCTGCTAATCAAAGTTGACTGTAATAGACTTTGATTCAGAAAGAACAAGAGGAAGGAAGCTCTGAAGACCAACCGTTTTGCTCGTATGGATGAGACACATTCAACTGTTGGATATTTCAATGGTTGCATTAAGCAATGGGTTCTTTTGGTGCTTGATGGGAATGTAGCAGCGAAGAAGGACTTATCTTTGAACAAGTTTTGTGGTGTAGTTTTGGTATTGTTTCCGGAAGCTTAACCTTCATCCTGGTTCTCCGGCTTTCAACAATTTGGTCAACTACTCAATTTCCTTTTAATAAGATTTTTTTACTGTTTAAGTAGCCAGAAAAACCCTGATTGACACTAAATGGCTACTAAGCAGCGGCTGAAGGCAATGTAACCTCAGGAATATCAGAAAGATCTATGGTTAGTTCTGGCTCTCTAAGGGCTGATGGCTCTAAAATTCCAGCCAGTTTTCTGAAAGAGAAAAAAAAAAATTAAAAAGCAACATCTGGCAGCCTACATAGTAGCAAAGTAAAAAATTATTACCTACAGTCACTTGAAATGAAGTGATCAATGAAGGCAAGACTTCGGAAGATCCAGAGACTACTAATATGGAACAACAATATAAAGAGTGTGAAGAAGACAAAATTACTTGCTTTTATTTCCATAGCACAGCTTTAAAAAAGATAATGAAATGTTCACAATTCTAACTTCTCAGTTCAAGACAAAAATCGCAGCGAACAACTATTCCCTAATGCTCCCGGGGAAGGAAAAGCCAGCACTGATGGACAACACTGTCCATTTTTTATAGACCAGAAGTGCTCATGCTGCTTTCCATGGAGTTGAGTTGTAATCAGAATGCTCTGGCCCACACTGACCATTGGCTTTGGCTACTTGATCAAATGATCCATATAACAGATAGGCATCAAAAAATTCCAACTTAATAAAATTATAAGATTCCCAGGTTTAATGAAGAGATGCCTGTCTTGAGCCACTACAACAAAAATTTATAATGTCTTTTCCAATTTCTAGTCCTGTCAATTATTTGCAGACTCAGAGCTTTCTGAGCAAAGAAGAGAATGCATGTTCCTAAAGATATAGCTTGTAATGACATCAGAGGTGTAAACTGTAAACTGTGAGCTTGGCCTTTCTCATCAAGGTAACTGCACTGAAGAAAGGGAAATACCAGGTCTTTTGAGTACTGTTGTATAACAGCTCTGAACTAATCCTAAAAAACAAGGGACCTAGAATACCACTGTGGATTAGTGGTCACAAAGGATGATTGTAGGAATCAAATGATGACTGGAGTTTTACCCTGAATCTGCCTCACATCCAGCCCACTAGGACCTTAAACACACAGAGTATACAAATGGCACTGGAGAAGGATAGTAGATTACCAGAGGCTTCATCAGATAGTGATTTCATAAGCAGCTGCTATTGCAGATGTACATTCTTTACTCAAGCTCTCAGCACCAGGTATATGACTATTAATCTGCAAATGATTTTTTCCTCTTTCCCAACAGAGAGAGAACACCTGTAACAGCTGCTTTCATAGAGCAATAAACTATTCTATCTTAGGGTTATATAAATTATTTGGCTCTGAACTGCAATATATTTCACAAAGACCATTACTGTCTCGCCAAAACATAGGACAACTATATTGATGACATTATGTCTCCAGGACGTGGAAAGCTGGAGGTAATAAGTATTCAGGATTCTTTGTACAGATATGTTAAACACATCTATAAGTCTAATATAAGTGTAGTAAGGTGGGAGACACATTATATGAATATATAAGAGCTACACCTCGGTGAAGTTTCTGAGGGCCCAGTGATCTTAAGTGTATCAGGATAACCTCTACAAAGTTAAAAGTAACTGTGCCTTGTGCCTCTTCCTACCAAGAAAGAGGCGCAGTGGCATGTGTCTTTTGAAAGTAATATATATCACATTGGGAATCTTGCTTTGACCTATTTATAAAGTGACCTGAAAGCCCCCAGATATGAGTGGGCACAAGAGGAAAAAGGAGCCCTCCTAGTTAATCCGGGCCACAGAGTATCTACCTGGCCTTCATGATCTACTGATTCAATGTACTTAGAACTGCCAATATTTTATCCAAATGCTAGATGGAGCCTGTGGCAAGTTCTGATTGAGGAATCCCAACTGAGATCTCTAAAGTTTTGGAGCAACATCACCAGGCAGGAAATTTGTTCCTTTGGAAAGGAGCATTTAGCTTGCTACTAAGTCCTATTAAAGTCTGTATGTTGGACTGTGGAAAAAATAAATGTGACCTGATCTGCCCCAAATGAACTTGGTTTAGCTGATTCACTGAACTATTAAATTAGGCATGCTCAGTAGCAAGCCATATTAAGTGATTGTGACATATATGGAATGAGACTTGAGAAAGTTCTTACAGCAGAGATCATATGATCAGATCACTCACACTCTCAGCTATACTTGCCTTGTGGTAGGTTGCTGCAACAGATTTCAGGCCATTCCCTTTGTGAACACATTTTGTTTTTATAAGGGATAGCTGAAGTATTTTGCTCTTACTTTACCTGATGTTACCGTTAATATTGTTAAGTATGGAAGAAGGGTCTATTTTGAAGGTTAAAGTATTAGCAAAGGGTATATATAAATTGATGTTGAATAGCCAAGCAATGTAGGATAGTGTATGTTTGTCATGTTTTCTTCTTTTGGCATTTTGGAAAAACCCTTAACATATCAGGAGATATCCTATGCTTATAAGTTTAGTCACTGTGAGACAGAATGCACAAAGAGTATTTTCTTAGCTTGTTTTTGTACCCAGTATATAGGCAGACATGTGATCAAAGGTCTACCAACCCGGTTTACACCCATGAGATTTCAGTAAGAAATGAGCAATCTGATGAATGAAACTCCATATGGGACTTTTTTAACTGGTGAGGGTAGAGGCAGAGATTTAGCCAGAGGCTGTGAGATGCAGTCAGTGATACACAAGTGGTGTTAGGTGGGGAAGTGAAAGCAATAAGTTTGGGGGGAGTTTGGTGGGGAAGCAGCAGCAATGAGATTTCCTCATGAGGCCAGTTCTATGTCATGGTTTTGGGGTTTGCTTTTGGAAGCTGAATTTCAAAGCCCATTTTCCCATCCCAATAACCTCTTAATAAATAAACTCCTTTTTCTGCTTAAGCAGTCAGAGTCAACTTCTACTGCTTAAAATTAGGAATTCAATCTGAATTTTAAAAATAAACAGTTTTCAAGTAGACCAACAACTTGCCAGATATTTATAGGATCTTAATCAGGGTAACTGCAAATTTTCTGTTAAAGGGATGCAACGATAAAAATTAGTTCTTAGGGGGTAAACTCATGTGAATGCTGCACCTTTATGTATAAAACTAAGGATTATGGAATCTCATGCATGGAATCTCAACTGAACCAATCAATGATGAGGAGAATTGATGAAAAATGACTAGAAAAAGAATACAGAATAATATCTTTAAAAGGAGATAAAATAAGAGATGTACATTGCTGCATCAATCCCAGAGAAAGAAGTACAATTATGTCTTATCTATCCATTTAGTATTCTTTATTTTAAAAAATAAGAAAAACTGTCTGACAATCTAGTCAAAGACTAAGGCAGACATGTGATTCACCCATAATCTAATGGATTTCATTCAGAAATAATGTGATGATAATAAATGATGTATCTGCTTCCTCTCTGTTACAGACTAGAGTTCACATGTATTAAATAATTGGCCTTCCTTTAAAGAGGGAGCACAAAGCTTCCAGAGCAAGACAGGAGCACAGAGAGGTCATGTCAGTGCATATGAATCAGCAACGAACAGAATGTCAAGGAGGTTTTCTCTGTTTTCATATGAGAAGAAAAATACCGCATCTCTTAGAAAATGATTTTTTCATGCTGTTTCCAAGGCACTATTAGTTACAAACCAAATTGTTATTTTTGCTATTTTTTCAAAGGAAAGAACTGATGGCTGAGGAGATACATATGATGGAAAACAACTATATAATAAATCAAGTAGTTTAAATGTAAAAACTATTAGTGTCTTTTGGTAATAATACCATCTCCTTTCTACTGAAAGTAAATTTTGACAAGGAAATAATAGTCATTTCAAGAATTTCAGTTAAAAAGTAGCACATGAAAAATAATTCATCTCTTAATTATTTATACATTTAAAAAATAAGTCAAAGAATGGGAAACAACAGATATTCATAAATATGCAGGTAATATAAAGAACATTAACTTATTATAGAGTAAGTCTACAATCCCACAGATATAATTTCTATAGCCAATTGTTCAAAGTACACAAGAGAAAGTTATATTATTTGTAAATGTTTTACAAGAAACTCTTGCAGATATTAGTGCAAAGCCTGAATTGTTACTGTTCGAACACTGCATCTTTCTTTTAAATGACAATTTCTTCTATCTAGCAAGATTAAATTAAGAATCAAGAGCCATTGAGAAGTGTCAGACAAGTAAATACTAGGATTATACTACTTAGTTCTGTGCTAAAATAATATAAAATCAAGTTTTTGTAAAAAAGTATTATCCATGCCAACTAACTTCAAAATTTAACAAAATTGGTTTTCAAACAGATTATGTTGGGATCATGATTCAGTTTTCTTAATTTGCTACATAAAAACTTGTTTGCAATAATGACTTGTATATTTGGATCTATTTTAAAGGACTGAAATAATCTGACATGTTAGTTTTCTTTTTAATTCCTACAGGAGTATAATTTTAAGGGAGTTTGGCATTAGCCTGTATGTGAGTAGAAATGTGTACTAACTCCTGGAATACACCCACAAAGACTTTTATGAGAACTAAAGATAGAGATAATACCACCTGGAATAATAGAGCTAGAATGGTTTTAAAAAAGACAAAGCAAAGTTATCGTTACCTTATCACTGCTATCACATAAGCTGGTGGTGGTTTTAACGTCACAGCTTAATTTATGTTGTACCTTTCATAAAACTTCATTTTAAGACTTTGTCAATCTTTTACTACTACCTAACATGGTCACGCCAACTAGAAAAATATCAGTCTTCTTTGCTATATAAATCAAATCTTAAAACCCTGCAGAAATAATATTTAAGCTATCTAAACCAATAGTCTTTGCTAGGGTCCTCAGAAGTTCCCAGTAGGTGAAAAAGGTACTTAAAAATAACTTATAAATTGTATGCAATACATAACTGCAAGCAATTTCCCAAGTGAACTCTGTATGACTGTACACTATCCTTGTTTTTCTACTTTCCTTCCTCATTTGTCTGGATGGAGCTAATTTATTTAATTTATCCAAATAGAGCCTGGAAAAGTAGAAAGGGGATTAAAAGCCTGCTAGTGGAGAAACTGACAATCCTAGACTACTGTATGAAAAGTAATGCAGAAAGCAAATTATCTAATCAGACTTAAGGAGCTACTGGGGCATCTCCCTATATGGTTTGCAGTCAGACAGAACCAAGTTAAAATTTTGACTCTCTTACTGATCTTGCGCCATGATCAAATATCACTGACTTTCAATTTTCCTTGTCTGCAAACAGCAGATATTATTTCAGAGTTGTTTTGAGGATTATGTGAAACAGTGTAAATAAAGCAGCTACCATAATATTTTGGACAAACTTGGCACTCAATAAATGGTTTTTGTTTTGTATTGTTTTCTGATACAGAACATTTCACTTCAACAACTTCAATTCCACTTAAGCTGAACATTTCTAGGTGTTCTTTTAACAGTCATATCATAATAAGATAATTCTTTATTGCTATTCTTTATTGCTGTATCTTGCTCACATAGGTAGATTGCTGGTAAACAGCTCAGGCTCCAGAGCCAGACTATCACTTTCTAGTTTTATGATTTGGTGGCTAATAATATTCTTAACAATGAATACACACACACACACACACACACACACACTCCTTAGACTAGTGCCTGGAATATGGTAAATGGTACATAAGTATTACCTTTCATCATCACTGTTATCATCATTTCAATTTTGAGGCCTTTGATAGCTACTGCTTCCTCTAGGTCTGACCTCTGGTTTTTCCTTCTTGACCAGTTGCTCACCATTTATATTATGAGATATCCAGACGTTCTGAGTAAAAGCTTCACTGGGTTGGGTCCATCTCAAATGCTATACCTCGCTTATAGGCCTTCCATGATAGTATATCCATCAGGTGTGTCAATTCCTAACTGACACAAGCTATGACTCAAAGTTGACATTTTGTTGATTTATCTTTGTTTTGAATCAATTCTTATCACCATCTAAATTTTAAGAACTTTGGTATAGCGTACTGGAGAAAAGTCATTTGAGTATTTAAAAAAGTTAAAACATTTCATTGAAGAATAAAGCCAATTGTCATTGTGATAATTTGAGAAGTGACTGGATAATTATTTAAATGAATAGTTTAAGTTGCTACACAAAAACAGAGATAAGCATTTTTAGATTCTAAATGACCTCAACAGAAGTATTTACTTACTGTACTTGGATTTAGAAGTTTTTTTTTTTTTTTTTTTTTTTTGGGACAGAGAGAGACAGAGCATGAACGGGGGAGGGGCAGAGAGAGAGGGAGACACAGAATCGGAAACAGGCTCCAGGCTCTGAGCCGTCAGCCCAGAGCCTGACGCGGGGCTCGAACTCACGGACCGCGAGATCGTGACCTGGCTGAAGTCGGACGCTCAACCAACTGCGCCACCCAGGCGCCCCTAGAAGTTTTTTTCTTTAAACAAAATGCTATCCCCCAAACAGAGTATATTAATTGGTATACCAATTAATTGGTTATTTTAATTCTAAGTTGGAACATATGTTGTTATTTCCTGAAACAGATACAGTAATTGGCTTTAATGAAGCATGAAGTTGTATCTATCTTTTCAATTACTCCACTGTTGAAATGGAAATGATCAACAGTGATCTCCCTCACCAGAGACCATGACTATTCACATGTCAGCAAATTTTTTTAAGGTTATTCTTATGCAACTGAGTATAGCAAAATAAGAAAGAGGGTCAAGAAGACTGTTAAAATATAAAGTGAAGGATGGCAATAAATTTTATTTTAAGGTATACTGTATGAAATAAATTTTCAAAGATTGCAAGACGGAAAAAAAATAAATAATTTTTTAGACCACACCTCTATAAACTACATAAACTTTTGAAACCTATTCACCTCACTGGTTTCGCTAACCCTCCTCTGAATTAAGTTTTCTGTTCTTTATATCTAGAGAGGATAAATTTATGAGCTAGTGAAATGTCAGGTGGCAAAATGATTTGCACTGGCTATTTCTAAATCTATCTACCTATTTATTTGTTATTGTGCCATTTGAAATGGGTGAAATTTTATAAATTTGGAAGGTAAATTTTTTATGCATGAACTTAAAATACAGGTTGTGTGCAGAAGCTTTAATTCCCTTTGGCATTAAAAAATGAGGTACGACTGAAAGGGCAGCAAGTACATGTGAGGGTACATTCAATTTACTAGGCCTTGATCAGACAGAAGCGTTTTCTGACATGATACCCAAATGTACAGTTAGAAGGGCAGATGCTTCTTGCATAGGTGATGATACAGCCTACCCCAGGATGAGTAGGAGCAAGTTAATTAGGCTAATTAATTAGAATGAAAATGAAGAATGAAGCTAACTGTCATTGTAATAATTTGACAGATCATTGAAAATGAGGCAGAAGACCAGGGGATGTTCGAAAGTGTCCTTTTCCACATTAATGCATAAATAATGCATAAAATCACTAGTATGATGCAACTGATTTATACCAAGACTTAAAAGCCTCTCGAAAGATTTACCAGTTGTCAAGGAAAATGTTACATACAATGTTGATAGATTTTAGAGGTGTAAGAGACATTACAGATCAGACAGTGGAACTTCCATATTGTTAAGAGAAGAAAAGTCAAGCACCACAAGGCGTTAAATAACTGTCTTGAAATCATGTTTAAGTCAAGTAACTGTAGAACTGATTGGAGAGTTCATTTTGGCCAAATACTAACTCTTAATAAATAGTCTGGGACGCAAACACTAAAGAATACATAGCAAAACTGGATTAAAAGAGTCCTTTTAAAATTAAGAAATTCTGACAATGACTTGACCACAAAAACTTTGAAGATAATTGTTCCTTAGTCTTCTCTAAAGATCTAAATTAAAAGGATCCTCTAAAGTGAAGATTATTTTCCTGGAGGTGACTTAGAAAACACAGGCCATAATTCTGGTTAAGAGGAAAAAAAAATAATCTTTTATTACATTTGGACAAGATTTTATTTTTTAGGAATCACTGCTTGGCTGTGAGTAGTTGTTGCTTGCTGAATGTTATTCACACTTCCTCCCTCATAGCAAGCTCATGTGTAACAGTCTTAACTTGTGGGATGGGTTGGAACACTCCATTTTATTCCAAGGGCCATAGGTCATTATAAACCACAAATTCTTCCTCCCTAGGGAAGAGTCAAGGGATGTGGTCTTTCCTATCTCATTTTTCTACAATCTCCTTTAGTCTAAAATAAATTTTCTGGCACTAAACATAAGATTTGATATATTATAATACCTTACCTGGCAATTAATATCGAGAGAGAAATCTTTTCCAGAATGGCACCTATGGAATTTCTATTGTCTAGTTACAATGAGGCACAATGAAAGAATAAATATTTTAAAGGCCTGACAGGAAGAAATTTTCCCCAAAAGATGATTTTGATGGTCTAGAATGGACATTGATGAACTTTTCTCTATAAAGGGCCAGATGGTAAATATTTTATGTTATATGGTCCCGATAGTCTCTCAAACCACTCTGCTGTTGCAACACGAAACCAGCTAAAAACATTACATAAATGAATGGGTATGCTGTGTGTTTCAGTAAAACTTTATTTACAAAACAAACAGCAAACCAGACTTGAACCTTGAGCTTTAGTTTGCAATCTCTAATATAGAATTTATAATGATTCAAGAGAGTTTAAACCAAAATTTAAATTTTAATGAAATACATTCCAATGCAAAGCACTACACTTGAAGGTACCCTGCTGAAATCTTTGCAGATGATCCTATTTACCTTTTCTTTGCGGCTCTAAAAATTATAGAGAAGACTTATAAGATTATTTAAAAATTAGATACTTTTTATCAACTGATAGAAAACGTATAAGAGCTGAACTGCAAAACACTAGCTTTTCAATTGCATGCTGACTGCAAATTCAATATAATCATTATTTCTTCTGGGCTTAACAAGATAGACTTTACAGAGGATTAAAAAAAACCCTATTACTTCGAATACTTAAAAGGAAGGCATTTTTATCACTGGGACAGATCCATTATCAATTTGAATTATTTTGCTGATTGATCACTTAAAAAGCTCTCCTTGTTTGGATATTTTGGTTCCATACTAATTTTTGGTTATTATTATGACTTGGACTAACAGTATAAGTACCATGTAGCCAACTTAGCAAATAATTTAGGATGCAATTTCAGTGTAAATTATTATTATTATGATTATTTACTTCTGAGAGAGAGGGAGAGAGACAGAGAGACAGAGAGACAGAGTATTAGCAGGCAAGGAACAGAGAGAGGGAGACACAGAATGCAAAGTAGGCTCCAGGCTCAGAGCTGTCAGCACAGAGCCTGGCTGGAACTCACAAACTGCGAGATCATGAGCTGAGCCGAAGTTGGACGCTTAACCGACTGAGCCACCCAGGTGCCCCAATTTCAGTGAAAATTATAATTCACTTAATTAGTACATGTATAGGTAGCCCCTTTGTTCTGTCAAAGATGCTCAGATCAGATGAATAGTATTTATAAAATTTGGTGACACTTCCATTGATTTGAAACAAGAAAGACTAGTAAATGGTGTTTATAAGACATTTTCTCAGTATAATTCTAATTCTTGTACAATTTTAATTCTAATTCCTAGTATAACTGTAATACTTAAAAGGATTGGATAATTGATTAAAAACTTGTTGACTGCAGATATATGGAAAAAGCAATGTTACCCTCTATGGTGATAATGTGATTCTACTGAATCTTATACCGTGTAGGACAAGTTATAAGTTATTTGAAAAGTTAAGCATTTGGATTTTTCTGTGTTTCTTTGTCTCTTAAAAGCAAAAAACTGAAAGGAAAGATGTAAGGAAAAGAGTCTTCATTTTAGCCGTTTAGCGAATCTGGTAAGGGTAAGATGATGTCAAAGGAAAAATTGTTTAGGACAAAAGACATATAAAGACAGGAACTAACACAACATTAGACTTCTTCCTTCAAAGATTTCTGAAAACTTCAAAAGGGGAAGATTACTTCACAGACTGGAATGTAAGCCCAGTTGGAACCAAAGTCTATAGGGCTTTTGAGGTGTCTAATGCTAAAAATCTCAAGTTGACTCTCTAGTTAAAAAAAGCTGGAGAGGAGAAAGGAAAATTTTCGTTCTGGAAAAGTGTTCTTCTCTGATGCAAATAGAAATCCATCTTACAAAGGAAGAAGTAGAGATGAGTTGCCCTAATTTACTCTTTTGGAAAGAGACTATAAGATTATGAATTTGCTAAAAAACTTTTGTTTCTTCTAACTATGACTTTGTAAGCTATGAGATATCTTATTTTTTGTGAAAAATTTCCAAGCCCAAAGATATGCATACAAATTAACTTGAAACACTGAAATACAGTTTTGGAAAGAAGAAGAGTATAGAGAATCTAAATTCTTAAAAAGTTATATAAAAAAGAGGTCTAGTAAATAGTTGGTCCTCCATTTCAGATATTTTATCCATTTTCCTTTTTTATAGCTTTTCTGTTTGAAGAGATGGAAACATTAAAATGTTAAAAGTATTCCACAATGTGTTATAAAAAAAAAAAACTCGCAAATCTCCAAGTGGAAGTAATAAACTTCCTACTTGCACACTGAATAAATCAGTCCTACTCTTCTGTGATTCTAGTAACAAGAGTAAAATAAACTTTTAGAATCACACTGTAAACTTCAGAAGAAATTTTCTAAAACTTTCTAAAATGCACATTTTTAATTAACAAAAAATAATGCTACTAAGAGTTTGTTCTTCTCCTTAATGCAGTGAAAATGATAAAAATCATAGCACACATTATTGAATTTTTACGTTAGCTGTTCTATTTTATTATACGTAGTAGCTCATAGCAATTCTGTAAGGTAAGGTGTATTCTCCTTACCATATACAGGAACAAGCATAAAGAAGTAGAACTTTGGTGCAAACAGAGTCAAATGTTTTCATGATTTTGTTGCTGTTATTTAATGAATGTCTCTACATGTGAGAACTGGTTTACCCAATACAAATGAATAGTAATCCTTTAATACGATTCATAAGAACATACAGATTAAAGTGGCAGAGTTCATTGTCAGTTGTCTTCAAGGGTTACTTTGCTTACCAGAGACCAGATAACTCCTATAAAGGCATTTCTTGCTCTCATTTTAAATATTTCTTATGGCAGCCACATGACTCCTTTTGATGAGAAAGTAGTATCATTTTGATTTTTTTTAAGAAAAATCTCCCATTTTGATAAAAAATACTAAATAATACAAAAATACTAAAATAATGGTATAAATGGGTTTGCTTTGTTCTATAATCTCTTGTTCAGATTTAGAACTCAAGTAAGGATTGGTCATATATTATTAAGAAAACCTGATAAAAAAAAAGGATGCACCCACAAAACATCTTGAATTTATCTGAAGTCTAGTTCTTTCACTACTGCAATTGCTGTACATATGTGGAAAGCATCTATAATTCCTTTGCTGCATGACTACTTTTAAACCAGACGATTTAAAATAAGCATTCTGGGGATACATATGGAAATAGCAGTTTTCTGAGAATATATCACTTCCTGAAAAGTCAATTGACTATTTTTGGCTCAGTTTTCTCTTCAGAAGGTTAAGCACCTCTTTATTGGTTTTATTGAATTTATTTGGGTGAAACTGCTTTTAAAGACACCTGGATAACATGTGTAAAAATTTAGTCCCATACAAAATGCTTCTATGAATGGATGATTTACCTAGAAAGCCTAATTAGCAATTTGTACTCTGCTAACAAATTCTCCTTTGTTGAAACATAATGGTAGCAATTGAGGGGTGAGAATTTTCTTTGTATCATACCTAATTTGACTTCAAATGAAGAGTGTGTGATTAACCCGGTGTCATGCACTTTTTACTGTACTTCTGGCCTTCCACTTTACTGCCAATTGAAACATAATCTTATATTTTCTATTTATTTTGCCATTTTGATCACCAATTAAATTTAGATATCATGTGTCAAGTTTCCTCATACACACACAGTTTTATATTTTATTTATATTTTTATTATATGTTATATTATATAACACACAGGATAAATGGTACATATTTATATTACACATTTATACCTGATATTATATAATCCTTACATGTTACATCTATAATATATAACATGTTATACTAAACATATAAATAAAACATAAAACATTGCATATATAAGAAAATTTATTATGTAACTTATTATATACTATAATAGAATATGTTTATTACAGATATTATATTAAACATCTTAAGTGTATCTTATCTTGGTTATTACTTAAGAAGTCTAAAGATTTGTTGTAAAGACTACAAATTACGTTTGACTCATTATTTTCGGCCACTGCTCAAACCCATATATTAATGACCACAATGCACTGAAGTGACATTTATTTTGAAAAGCTTCAATATATAATCTGAATTCTGAGAAGTATATTCTGAATTATGTTTCTGAAATGGAACTATGACAGAAGAGCCTTAACTTGCTAACTGTATTGAAGTCTACTAGAACCACAGTGGTGTTGACATAGAAGGCCTAAAGGGTGTATGTAAATTTCAACAAATAGTGTAAGAAATTAACAATATTATGGCAAAAAACCTAAAAATCTAAAACTGTCTACTCTTCTTATGAGGTAGTTTAGTTGGAAATGCTATATATAGGTCACTTCTAGAAATCTAGCAAGAAGTTATTCAGTGTTGCTTTTTTGTTGACAGATGGAATTTATGTTTAAAGATACAACTATCAGAATATACAATTATATCAGAAAAATAATCTTGGAGATTCTTAAATTAGCTTGACAAAGGACATAAATATTTTTTAATGTCCTGCTATTGTATGAAAGCAATGTTTCAGTTTATGGAAGGACAAATGAAAACCCTTCAGGGGATACTTACTCTTTTCTGTTCTTTTACATACTCTATCAATTCATCTCTTGTTCTTTTCACTGCCTCTTCCACAGCCTTTTCACTTCGCTTCTGCTCTTCTATTATTGCTGCCTTAACAGTTTCCTGTTTGTGGGAGGAGGAGAAAAAGTCAGGGAGGTGTGCACTATGACATGTCTGTGTCCCGTTTATATAAACTAAAACTCCTCTTCAATGGGTTGAGCTCATTCTGTTCAAAAGCGTATCTTTAAACAGGAATAAGAATTTACAAAATCTTCTAGGATATTGCAGATTCTACAGAATTCATTTTTCTAAACTGAGTGAAAGGGAAAAGAAATGGAATAAGCCATTTATTGCAGGGAGCGCCTGACAGACTCCAATGGCTTCCTCACCAACCTTTCATTTGATGTTTACATGATTGATTGCCTTCCTGTACTTTGCACTATCCACATAAGACTTCCAACTTGTGTTTATTCTTCCAAGAACACCCTAATGCTCTAGCTGTTTTATTCACGTTTAATTTTCCCATCATACAGTAATCAAGTGTGGTCTGGGTGAAGATTTACAGCTAGTTTGTTACTTCTGCCAGGTTAAGATGTTGAGAGCTGGACACCATGAATAAGAGGTAAAAATTCCACCCTGTGTGCTAATAGTTGAAATGAGAAATCTAGGGAGAAAAGTGGTACTTCCTCTTTTACTGAAATTGTAATCAAGTACCTCAGAGATTTCAGAATTTCAGATAAGGAGAAAAAGGCTAAAGTTAAAGAAGTATAACACTTCAAGAAGTATATTGTCTGCTAAAATAGCATTTGATGGATTGGACGAATGACACAAAACAGACTTTGTTAACTTCCACTTATCTATATAGGTAGCATCCTTCTTTTACAGGCGATCAGTTAGAAAATGCCTGGAACTTTGGTAGGGATATTTGCTTCATTTTGTTATTCTTGATGACTCTTCACTTTGTGGTGTATGCTTGTTTTTGTTTAGTTTTTCCCCAAATAATTTTAGGAATGTGTAAATAACCCAGGAAATATGAAATAATATTAAGAATTTCCTATTGTGAATATGTTTACTGCAGAAAATTTGAAGATACAGAAAATTATTAGCATAAAACAATACACACACATCTTCACACTTGGGTATAAAGAGGGTGGGGTGCAAACTGTACATACTATTTTCTAATTCTGGCATTTTACACTCCAAATATATTTTGAATATTTTAACCCATTATATATTCCTCCATAATATGATTTATATTCCATTACAGGGATGTATAAGAATTTATTTTATCAATCCTTATTCATGTGTATTTTGGTTGCTTTTAATAAAATAAAGCAGTGATGAACATTCATATATGTATTTTTGTGAAGCATATTAGATATCTCTAAGTCCAAGAAGTAGAATCATTCTGGTGAAAGGATATAATTTTTGAGCTCTCTTACAGCTTCTGACATTTTGTACACATTTTTCCCCCCAATAGCAGCCCAAGGAAATGGCTATTTTTTTACATTTTTGATTATATTTAGTCCCATTGTTTTTTTTTTTTTTAATGAAAGTGCATTGTAGCAAACATGTCAGATATTTTAACTGTCTCATAATGTGACCCAAATGACAAGTGGGGTCATAATCAAAACAGGAAGGGGGGCCGCTGAATGGAACAGGTTCGTCGACAACATTTTTCATCTGTGAGAGGTAGAAATAACATAGTGTAGGGTCTTTGTAAGCTAAGTATAAATATTTCATTGCTAGGATAAAGACAGGAATGAATTTTGTGTTTGAATATGTTTACAGTTGTTTTATAAACTTTAGTCCCATTTTTAAAAATCATTGTTTATTTGAGGGAGCATGACATCTAATTTATTCTGTACTTTTAAAAGATTATTATGTGATATTCAGCATTTTTCACAGAAATATAAGCAGTATACATATCATTTTATCATTTGCTTGATCATATCTCCTCTTCCCACTTCAATATTGATATACTCATAATTTTTTGTATTCATTATCCAAAATATAAAATTAAGTCACAAATCTGAAAATCCTTATAATGGCGGTGACTTTGAAAATGGTTACTATTTTATCTTTAGTCACTGAATACATTGAGCTTTAGTTCCATTTATAAAAAATAGACTATTAAGTTGTTTCCTTAATGACTTGGAAAGATTAAAGTTGAAAAGCTATGATAATTTTTCAAAGACAAAAATGAAAACAAAATTATTTAAAATAAAATCATCTACTATTACAATTCTTACTGGTTTCACACTGATTTGAACTGAAAATTTTCATATCTTGGAAATGCAAAAAATATTACTAAGCCCCCTGAAATACAACACATCAACAGTTCTGTAGTAAAGAGTAAGCATTCACACTGTGTGGGTAAATTAAAAGTATAAAAAGCTTCATGTTAGTTCAGGTTAGGGTTTGCCAACAGCTGAGTTATAACAATCTTTAAGTTTCAGGGTCTCGAGAATTTTAGAACTGCAGAGACTGTAGACCAGGATTATTTGAATGTAAAAGACAAGTCCATGCCACATTAAATATCAGCTAGAATTTCTTTATTTTTTAAATTTATTTATTTCTTTCTTTTGAGAGAGAGAGAGAGAGAGAGAGAGAGAGAGAGAGAGAGAGAGAGAGAGAGAATGAATTCCAAGCAGGCTCCACACTGTCAGCCCAGAGCCCAATGTGGGGCTCAAACTCATGAACCATGAGATCATGACCTGAGCCGAAATCAAGAGTTGGATGCTCAACCAACTACTACTCATGCACCCCTCAATTAGAAATTTCTAATTAGCAGGGGGTCATATCAGTAAATTTGATCAGTAAATTTATTTGGTTGAATGCGAAAGCATTAATTTTAAAAAAAGGAATATACCCAGAAAAAACATGAAGAATTAGCTAATCTGTTTTTCCATTGGCTTTTGGGGGCTGAGAGTTTATATTTGCTCAATCCACATTTTTGACAATCCTCTTTGGTTTTTGAGCTGATAAAAAACCATTTTCAAGGAAAGCATCTCTTAATTCAACTCTCCTCTCTAGTTGGGAATTACGTGACAGTCAAGGTTGTGAAGCCATCCTTAAAAAAATACTGGTCAATAAATAAATTCCTTTGGATATAATACAAAAGTAAAGTTTAAGCCATTCATTTTCTTTTTTTCTTTTTGTTTTTTTTTTTTGGAACTTGGTATGCTTTATTATGCACACAGGTGTTCAGTAGAGGCTTACTTGCTTATTTGTCTGTTTATATTTTAATTAGAGTAGAATTAACATACAGTGTTATATTAGTTTTAGGTGTACAATACAGTGATTCAACAATTCTAAACGATACTCAGTTCTCACTGTGATAAGTATATTCTTAATCTCCCCACCCATGACCTCTCTGGTAACCATCAGTTTGTTCTCTATAGCTAAATCTGTTCCTGGTTTCTTCCTTTTTTTTTTTTTTTTCAATATATGAAATTTATTGTCAAATTGGTTTCCATACAACACCCAGTGCTCATCCCAAAAGGTGTCCTCCTCAACACCCATCACCCACCCTCCCCTCCCTCCCACCCCCCATCAACCCTCAGTTTGTTCTCAGTTTTTAACAGTCTCTTATACTTGGGCTCTCTCCCACTCTAACCTCTTTTTTTTCTTTTTTTTCCTTCCCCTCCCCCATGGGTTTCTGTTAAGTTTCTCAGGATCCACATAAGAGTGAAAACATATGGTATCTGTCCTTCTCTGTATGGCTTATTTCACTTAGCATAACACTCTCCAGTTCCATCCACGTTGCTACAAAGGGCCATGTTTCATTCTTTCTCATTGCCACATAGTACTCCATTGTGTATATAAACCACAATTTCTTTATCCATTCATCAGTTGATGGACATTTAGGCTCTTTCCATAATTTGGCGATTGTTGAGAGTGCTGCTATAAACATTGGGGTACAAGTGCCCCTATGCATCAGTACTCCTGTATCCCTTGGGTAAATTCCTAGCAGTGCTATTGCTGGGTCATAGGGTAGGTCTATTTTTAATTTTCTGAGGAACCTCCACACTGTTTTCCAGAGTGGCTGCACCAATTTGCATTCCCACCAACAGTGCAAGAGGGTTCCCGTTTCTCCACATCCTCTCCAGCATCTATAGTCTCCTGATTTCTTCATTTTGGCGACTCTGACTGGCGTGAGGGGATATCTGAGTGTGGTTTTGATTTGTATTTCCCTGATGAGGAGCAACGTTGAGCATCTTTTCATGTGCCTGTTGGCCATCCGGATGTCTTCTTTAGAGAAGTGCCTATTCATGTTTTCTGCCCATTTCTTCACTGGGTTATTTGTTTTTTGGGTGTGGAGTTTGGTGAGCTCTTTATAGATTTTGGATACTAACCCTTTGTCAGATATGTCATTGGCAAATATCTTTTCCCATTCCGTCGGTTGCCTTTTAGTTTTGTTGGTTGTTTCCTTTGCTGTGCAGAAGCTTTTTATCTTCATAAGGTCCCAGTAGTTCATTTTTGCTTTTAATTCCCTTGCCTTTGGGGATGTGTCAAGTAAGAAAGTGCTACGGCTGAGGTCAGAGAGGTCTTTTCCTGCTTTCTCCTCTAGGGTTTTGATGGTTTCCTGTCTCACATTCAGGTCCTTTATCCATTTTGAGTTTATTTTTGTGAATGGTGTGAGAAACTGGTCTAGTTTCAACCTTCTGCATGTTGCTGTCCAGTTCTCCCAGCACCATTTGTTAAAGAGACTGTCTTTTTTCCATTGGATGTTCTTTCCTGCTTTGTCAAAGATGAGTTGGCCATACGTTTGTGGGTCTAGTTCTGGGGTTTCTATTCTATTCCATTGGTCTATGTGTCGGTTTTTGTACCAATACCATGCTGTCTTGATGATGACAGCTTTGTAGTAGAGGCTAAAGTCTGGGATTGTGATGCCTCCTGCTTTGGTCTTCTTCAAAATTACTTTGGCTATTTGGGCCTTTTGTGGTTCCATATGAATTTTAGGATTGCTTGTTCTAGTTTCGAGAAGAATGCTGGTGCAATTTTGATTGGGATTGCATTGAATGTGTAGATACCTTTGGGTAGTATTGACATTTTGACAATATTTATTCTTCCAATCCATGAGCAGGGAATGTCTTTCCATTTCTTTAAATCTTCTTCAATTACCTTCATAATCTTTCTATCCTTTTCAGCATACAGATCTTTTACATCTTTGGTTAGATTTATTCCTAGGTATTTTATGCTTCTTGGTGCAACTGTGAATGGGATCAGTTTCTTTATTTGTCTTTCTGTTGCTTCATTGTTAGTGTATAAGAATGCAATTGATTTCTGTACATTGATTTTGTATCCTGCAACTTTGCTGAATTCATGTATCAGTTCTAGCAGACTTTTGGTGGAGTCTATCGGATTTTCCATGTACAGTATCATGTCATCTGCAAAAAGTGAAAGCTTGACTTCATCTTTGCCAATTTTGATCCCTTTGATTTCATTTTGTTGTCTGATTGCTGATGCTAGAACTTCCAACACTGTGTTAAACAACAGCGGTGAGAGTGGGCATCCCTGTCGTGTTCCTGATCTCAGGGAAAAAGCTCTCAGTTTTTCCCCGTTGAGGATGATGTTAGCTGTGGGCTTTTCATAAATGGCTTTTATAATGTTTAAGTATGTTCCTTCTATCCCAAATTTCTCAAGGGTTTTTATTAAGAAAGGGTGCTGAATTTTGTCAAAGGCCTTTTCTGCATCGATTGACAGCATCATATGGTTCTTATCTATTCTTTTATTAATGTGATGTATCACGTTGATTGATTTGCGAATGTTGAACCAGCCCTGCATCCCAGGAATGAACCCCACTTGATCATGGTGAATAATTCTTTTTATATGTTGTTGAATTCGATTTGCTAGTATCTTATTGAGAATTTTTGCATCCATATTCATCAGGGATATTGCCTGTATTTCTCTTTTTTTACTGGGTCTCTGTCTGGTTTAGGAATCAAAGTAATACCGGCTTCATAGAATGAGTCTGGAAGTTTTCCTTCCCTTTCTATTTCTTGGAATAGCTTGAGAAGGATAGGTATTATCTCTGCTTTAAACGTCTGGTAGAACTCCCCTGGGAAGCCATCTGGTCCTGGACTCTTATTTGTTGGGAGATTTTTGATAACCGATTCAATTTCTTCGCTGGTTATGGGTCTGTTCAAGCTTTCTATTTCCTCCTGATTGAGTTTTGGAAGAGTGTGGGTGTTTAGGAATTTGTCCATTTCTTCCAGGTTGTCCAATTTGTTGGCATATAATTTTTCATAGTATTCCCTGATAATTGTTTGTATCTCTGAGAGATTGGTTGTAATAATTCCATTTTCATTCATGATTTTATCTATTTGGGTCATCTCCCTTTTCTTTTTGAGAAGCCTGGCTAGAGGTTTGTCAATTTTGTTTATTTTTTCAAAAAACCAACTCTTGGTTTCGTTGATCTGCTCTACAGGTTTTTTAGATTCTATATTGTTTATTTCTGCTCTGATCTTTATTATTTCTCTTCTTCTGCTGGGTTTAGGCTGCCTTTGCTGTTCTGCTTCTATTTCCTTTAGGTGTGCTGTTAGATTTTGTACTTGGGATTTTTCTTATTTCTTGAGATAGGCCTGGATTGCAATGTATTTTCCTCTCAGGACTGCCTTCACTGCATCCCAAAGCGTTTGGATTGTTGTATTTTCATTTTTGTTTGTTTCCATCTATTTTTTAATTTCTTCTCTAACTGCCTGGTCGACCCACTCATTCTTTAGTAGGGTGTTCTTTAACCTCCATGCTTTTGGAGGTTTTCCAGACTTTTTCCTGTGGTTGATTTCAGGTTTCATAGCATTGTGGTCTGAAAGTATGCATGGTATAATTTCAATTCTTGTATACTTATGAAGGGCTGTTTTGTGACCCAGTATATGATCTATCTTGGAGAATGTTCCATGTGCACTCGAGAAGAAAGTCTATTCTGTTGCTTTGGGATGCAGAGTTCTAAATATATCTGTCAAGTCCATCTGATCCAATGTATCATTCAGGGCCCTTGTTTCTTTATTGACCGTGTGTCTAGATGATCTATCCATTTCTGTAAGTGGAGTGTTAAAGTCCCCTGCAATTACCACATTCTTATCAATAAGGTTGCTTATGTTTATGAGTAATTGTTTTATATATTTGGGGGCTCCGGTATTCGGCGCATAGACATTTATAATTGTTAGCTCTTCCTGATGGATAGACCCTGTAATTATTATATAATGCCCTTCTTCATCTCTTGTTACAGCCTTTAATTTAAAGTCTAGTTTGTCTGATATAAGTATGGCTACTCCAGCTTTCTTTTGGCTTCCAGTAGCATGATAAATAGTTCTCCATCCCCTCACTCTCAATCTGAAGGTGTCCTCAGGTCTAAAATGAGTCTCTTGTAGACAGCAAATAGATGGGTCTTGTTTTTTTATCCATTCTGATACCCTATGTCTTTTGGTTGGCGGATTTAATCCATTACATTCAGTGTTATTATAGAAAGATACAGGTTTAGAGTCATTGTGATGTCTGTATGTTTTATGCTTGTAGCGTTGTCTCTGGTACTTTGTCTCACAGGATTCCCCTTAGGATCTCTTGTAGGGCTGGTTTAGTGGTGACGAATTCCTTCAGTTTTTGTTTGTTTGGAAGACCTTTATCTCTCCTTCTATTCTAAATGACAGACTTGTTGGATAAGGGATTCTCGGCTGCATATTTTTTTCTGTTCATCACATTGAAGATCTCCTGCCATGCCTTTCTGGCCTGCCAAGTTTCAAAAGAGAGATCAGTCCCGAGTCTTATAGGTCTCCCTTTATATGTGAGGGCACGTTTATCCCTTGCTGCTTTCAGAATTTTCTCTTTATCCTTGTATTTTGCCAATTTCACTATGATACGTCGTGCAGAAGATCGATTCAAGTTACGTCTGAAGGGAGTTCTCTGTGCCTCTTGGATTTCAATGCCTTTTTCCTTCCCCAGTTCAGGGAAGTTCTCAGCTATTATTTCTTCAAGTACCCCTTCAGCACCTTTCCCTCTCTCTTCCTCCTCTGGGATACCAATTATGCGTATATTATTTCTTTTTAGTGTATCACTTAGTTCTCTAATTTTCCCCTCATACTCCTGGATTTTTTTATCTCTCTTCTTCTCAGCTTCCTCTTTTTCCATAATTTATCTTCTAGTTCACCTATTCTCTCCCCTGCCTCTTCAATCCGAGCCATGGACGTTTCCATTTTATTTTGCATCTTGTTTAAAGTGGTTTTCAGCTCCTCCTGACTGTTCCTTAGTCCCTTGATCTCTGTAGCAAGAGATTCTCTGCTGTCCTCTATACTGTTTTCAAGCCCAGCGATTAATTTTATGACTATTATTCTAAATTCACTTTCTGTTAGATTATTTAAATCCTTTTTGATCAGTTCATTAGCTGTTGTTATTTCCTGGAGATTCTTCTGAGGGGAATTCTTCCGTTTGGTCATTTTGGATAGTCCCTGGAGTGGTGAGGACCCACAGGGCACTTCCCCTGTGCTGTGGTGTATAACTGGAGTTGGTGGGCGGGGCCGCAGTCCGACCTGATGTCTGCCCCCAGCCCACCGCTGGGGCCACAGCCAGACTGGTGTGTGCCTTCTCTTCCCCTTTCCTAGGGGCAGGATTGACTGTGGGGTGGCATGGCCCGTCTGGGCTACTTGCACACTGCCAGGCTTGTGGTGCTGGGGATCTGGTGTATTAGCTGGGGTGGGTAGGCAAGGTGCACGGGGGCAGGAGGGGCAGGCTTAGCTCGCTTCTCCTTAGGTGATCCACTTCAGGAGGGGCCCTGTGGCAACGGGAGGGAGTCAGACCCGCTGCCGGAGGGGTGGCTCCGCAGAAGCACAGTGTTGGGTGTTTGCGCGGAGCAAGCAAGTTCCCTGGCAGGGATTGGTTCCCTTTGGAATTTTGGCTGGGGGATGGATGAGGGAGATTGTGCTGGCTAGCGCCTTTGTTCCCTGCCAAACTGAGCTCCGTCGTCCAGGGGCTCAGCAACTCTCTCTCCCTTTGTCCTCCAGCTTTCCCGCTTTCCGAGCAGAGCTGTTAACTTATGACCTCCCCAATGCTAAGTCGCGCTTGCTGTCGGAACACAGTCCGTCCGGCCCCTCCGCTTTTGCCAGCCAGACTCGGGGCTCTGCTTGGCCGGCGGGCTGCCCCTCCGCCCAGCTCCCTCCTGCCAGTCCGTGGAGCGCGCACCGCCTCGCCGCCCTTCCTACTGTCTTCCGTGGGCCTCTCGTCTGCGCTTGGCTCAGGAGACTCCGTTCTGTTAATCCTCTGGCAGTTTTCTTGGTTCTTTAGGCAGGTGTAGGTGGAATCTAAGTGATCAGCAGGATGTGCGGTGAGCCCAGCATCCTCCTATGCTGCCATCTTCCTAGTAACCAAGCCATTCATTTTCTAACCACACCAAATTCTTAATTAGTTGGAAACAACTAGTGAGTTTTATGTGCAGGTATACAAAGTGCCTTCATGTTTTGTTGTAATCCCTGACACATGAGAATTGGTCTGAAATAAAATTACCTCAGAAGAAATTTTCCAACAACGATCACATAAGTGATTATGAAAGAGTATTTTTGGGGCACCTGGGTGGCTCAGTTGGTTAAGTGGCCGACTTCCGCTCAGGTCATGATCTCGTGGTCCGTGAGTTCAAGCCCCGCGTCGGGCTCTGTGCTGATAGCTCGGAGCCTGGAGCCTGCTTCAGATTCGTGTCTCCCTCTCTCTCTGCCCCTCCCCCGTTCGCGCTCTCTCTCTCTCTCTGCCTTTCAAAAATGAATAAATGTTAAAAAAAAAAAATTAAAAAAAAAAAAAGAAAGAGTATTTTCCAGAATATTTTAGTTTGGCTACACCTCTGGAACATGGTGTATTCTCTACGGCAGGGTTCTCAGCCGTAGCACAAAGGACAATTCTTTGCTGGGGGCTGTGGGGGGAGGTCCTGTGATAAGTGGCAGATCTAGCATCTACTCACTAGATTGCCTCCTGTTGAGAACCACTGATGTAAGTAAATAGTTTGGAAGGAAAAACATCTATTTGCATATATGTTATAGTTTGTTAAAATGCATCAGTTATGTTTCTTGTCATATCTTAAATATTTTTATCTAAATATATGCAAGAAATCATATCCAAATGGTTATACAGCTAGTTTTTAAATGTGGAAGGAGTTTTCTATATACTAATTTCTTAACAAAACTGGACGACTGGTATCAGTTTCTATACTATAACAATTAAATAGCTCATGATGAATATCATTTAGGGTTAAAAGTTTATGTGACATTTTGCGTAAGATTTGTAATTTCTCCTTATTGCTTAAAAGTATAGTTATGCCTTAGTATCCATTAACCTACCACACATTTCAGAAATCATAGGATCATGAACTAATAAAAGATCTGTGGTTGTTCTTTCTCAGTGCAATTTTGTTAAGGATTGCAAACACAGTTAAATTATTTACGGAACAAATCTCAGCAATCAACTCACTTCTGGTCTGTGGACTATAAATGATAGTATCAAAAATTTTCTGGGGCAACTGTGTGCTTCTTTTCTTTTCTATGAACAATGTATGTATGCTCCACAATTATGTATTATTTAAACAGCTGCACATGGTTGTGGAAATGCACCTTAGAAAATGAGTGCTTGAATCGTAAGTCAAGTCAAGCTGCCTTACAGTTAAACAAAAGAAGTGAGACTTCCAATGCTATACAAATTTATGAGTTCAAACTACAGTTCTACCAGTGTTTTCAAGCATTGATGCAAATGCAAATAAAATATCTGCATTTACTGCACAGCTGAGAAACTTTTAACTGGAAGTAATTAATCTGTGCTGTAATGACATGTTCAATTAAAATCATATGCTCACTGACTGATATCAACATTTGATAGTACTGGTCTGTGCTAGACATTTTTAAACATGAAATATGTAGAACCTCATTACATATCAACATTAATAAATGAGTTTTGCAATCATTTTTCATGATGGGGATACCTAATTTTGAACCACAAATAAGCAAAATGCTAATCTCCCCAAAGACAATTTTATTGCCACTAAATTTATATTATTAAAAAATATTTTCATTATTTTCAATTTCATCAATAAAATTTATGAAGATGTTTTTTCTCTTGTTATGTAAGGACCTACGTAATAGTCTTGATTACTATCATAATAACATTGGCCCCTAAAGGCTAAAATTACTACTACATAACCCCTTACAGAAAAAGCTTGCCAATCCCTGATTTAGGTCATGATTCTGCAAGTTGGCCATTTGGGCTGGGCTCAGCTGGGCAGTTCTTTTAGCCTTGGCTGGAGTCCTCCACCTATGTGAAATCAACTGCCGGGGCTGATATGGATGCTATTCCTGAGTAGCCTTAAGTAGGAAGGCCTGTTTCTCCTTCCAGTGTCTCCCACTCTCCAGTGGACTAGCTCAGGGTTTTTTACACAGCATCCGGACAGAGTGCCAAAGAAAGTGAAAACAGGTTAAGGTCTCTGAAGACATGGGGTCAGAAATGATACAATGTTACCACTGGCCTGAGCAAATAAGCATGATGAATTGATTCCCAAATTCTTATCTAGTTGTCTAAATACCTTCTTTTCAGTATATTCAAAGATCCCAAGCATTCTATTATGTTTATCTTGGAGACATATCTCGTGGACATATCTCCAAACTGGACTGGCTGTTCTCTAGGTCTGTTACATAGCTGTCTATTCTGGATCTCCCTCAGGTACATTTCTGGAAATTCACTGCATCTCTCTTGAACTATAACTCCATCTTTCTGGATACCACTGAATTCTTCTTTGTTTGACAGAGCACCTCCTCCAAGAGATTCTTGAGAAAAGGCACAAGGGAAGTAAAAGTTTTATTTCCTTGGAAACATGACTTTATTCTACCCTAACACTTAATTTATAGTTTGGTTAAGTGTGGATTTCTAGCTTGGAAATTTCTGCAGTTTTAAAGGTTTTTGAGAAGTCTGATTACATTCTGATGTCTCCTCAATTGCATAAACTTTTCCTTCTAGAAGAAATTTCACACATGTTCTTCATCCTTATTTCTTAAAAATTTCATGACAAAGCTAGGTATAGGTTTATCTAGAAACTTAGGTCTTACAATCTAGAAACTCAAGTCTTTCAATTTGGGAGATATACTTTAATAATAACAATAAATGTTATTTCTTGCATTCTATTTTCTGTTTTTTTATTGTTTTGTTTTGTTTTTTGCTTGTTTGTTTGTTTTCCCAAGAATCCTCTAATTCAGTTAATGAACCTCCTAAACTGACTGGCTAATTTTCTACTCTTTCCACTCTTATTTTCAGTTTCTTTGTATTTTTACACCTTTGTCTCCAGAAGACTTCTACAACTTCATCTTCTGACTTTTTCTTTTTTTAACTTTCTACTAAATTTTACATTTCTATCTTTTTATTTGACTTAACAAACAGCATGTTCTTCCTGTTTCGTAGATGTAAGATCTTCTCCTACCTTTAAGAAGCTTAATGATAGTTTCTTTTCTTTTCTTTTTTTTTTTTTTAACTTTCTACACCTTTACAGAATCTGTTTTATTCCTTGTTTTTCATGGGAAGTTTTCTGTTCAAACTTGACTTTATGCTCATATTTAAAGAGTAGAGCACTAAAATGCTGAGTAACATCTCTGTGCTTGCAGTTGTGGTTTATGGACTGTGATCTTAATAGCAGAGTAATCTGGCTGGGTTGTTTCCTTGGGGCAATTTCTGATACCAATATATTTAGGTCTTTTATCTTGGGCTGTCTAAATTCCTCAGAAAAGAATCTTCCAATTTCCTGTCTGGTTGTCAGCATTCTTAGAGCTGGGATAGAAAAATGGCTAAGGTTCTCCATAAGCAGCATGAAACTTTTCACCTTGCTCTCCTCCCAACCCAATGTTAACACTGCTTTGGTGATCTCTGTCCCAGAGATCCTACCTTTCATTTTTATTTTTTTTCCAGAGAATTAACCCCAGTTTTCTTCCAGACTTGGGGAAAAATGAGTGGAGGCCTAATTATTAAATAGACTTTCAAACGTTCCTTCGTTTTGAATCCTCATGTTCATTTTCACTTCCAGAAGTTTCTGGCATCACTAACAAGAAAGCCCTTAGGAGTTTCTAAAATATATATTGGTCTTCTTATTTCCAGTTTAGTTCTCCATTTTAATAGAGTTTTATTTCAATGGAGTTTTAGAAGGGAGTAAAATTACAATGGAGTTTTAGATGGGATAAAAATGAGTATTTTTTCCGTTCTTTTTAACTACGTATGTGTTAGGAAAAATATATTAAACTTTTATTTTGAATTAATTTTGGATTTACAGACACTTGCGAAGATAGTACAAGAGTTCTCATGTGCCTTTTATCCAGTTTCTCCTAATATTAACATCTTACATAATTAAGGTAAATTTATCAAGCTAACAAATTAACATCAAATAATAATAGTAAATAAATTGAAGATTTTATTTGTATTTCACCAAGTTTTCCACTAATATTTTTTCTCTCTTGGATTAATGCAGGGTAAAACGTTGCATTCAGAGACCATATTTCATTAGTCTTCTCTAATATCTGACAGTTTCTCAGTCTTTCCTTATTAGGACATTGATACTTTTGAAGTGCAGCTTTCAAGTATTTTGAAGAAATCTGGATTTATCTCTTTTTTTCTCATGAATAGACTGGAGTTATGATTTGGGGGAAGAATACTATAGAGATGAAGCATGCTTCTCATTATATCATATCAGAGGAATATGGTCTTAAACATAACTTATACTGGCAATGTTAACCTTGATCATTTGGTTAACATGGTATCTGCCAGGTTTCTCCAGTCTAAAGTTAACATTTTTCCCCTTTCTATAATCTATTCATTGGAAATGAACAACTAAGTCCAGCCAACACTCAAGGGGAAGTAAATTAAGTTCCATATACTGGAAAGGAGTATATCCACATTTATTTTTAGAGATATATGCATATTTTAAAACTATAGATAGTTTCTTCTATAGCCAGAGAACTATTCTGCATTTCTAATTCTTCTTGTGTCAGTTCTGGGATTTATAATTATCTTGATAAGTTTTCATCTCATCAAAGCTTTACGATGGATTGATATTAAGTCATTTATATTGCTTATGTCATCTTTAAAATTTGTATTGCATCTGTGTTAGGTCACTTTATTCATTCCTCTGATGATTTATATTTGTAACATCCCTCTTCATCAATCTGATCAAAGATTTGTGAATTTTACGCCTCTTAAGAAATGACAGTATTTTAAACTTACTGATGCATGCTGTGAATTTCTGTCATAAACTGTATTATTTCTTTCTATTTTCTTTGGATTATTCTATTTTTTCTTTTCTGTCTTCATAGATTGGGTGTTAGCCCATTCTTGTCCAGTCTTTTCTATTTTCTAACATACATATTTAAGACTATAATTTTCCTTTGAAATACACAAATTTTTAAGTAAATAACTATTTTAATAATGACTACATTGTTTTTCCTTTGTGCTTAGCTTTAAAGAAATTTATACATAGCAAAAACTTAACTGTTTGGCTCAAAATCATAACAAATGTTAACTGTTTGGCTCAATGGATTTTTACATACAAATACACCCATTTGCCCACTACCCAGATCAAGAAAAAGAACACCTGTATGCTGCAGAAAGTTTTCTCATGCTTTTGCCCATTAGAGATAACTACAATGGTAATTTGTAACAAATGCCTCAGCCACATGTGCTTTTGTCCTATCTCCTTCTTCCTCACATTAGAGCAATTCATGGATGTGACACATTTCCTACTTCATTGTAAGGTCCTTCAAGACAATGGCAAAGTCTCATTCATGTTTGCAATCTTTGCAAAAACTATCATTTTGTCATGTGTAGAGCAAGGATTCAATATGCGGTTCCCTGGTCATGCCATGCTCTTTGGTTGAAGCGATTTCCCCTTAGCCTTCTTTTCTGATGATCAAATGTACTCCTTCTGCACAATTCAGTCTGAGCATCATCATCTGTAAGAGCCTTCCCTGAAATGCTCTAGACCTTCCACATCTTCTCACAGTGTGATTGAACTCAGCACTCCTTGTATGTGCTCAAAGAGCACCCTATATTTTATATCTCAAAGCACTCCATAATTCGGAATTGTAACAACTATTTTACTTGTCTATCTTATCAACTTGAGATCCTTTTGAAATCAGGGATTATATTTATTACAGTTCATACTCTTCACTACTAGAATTCTAATATAGTATCTGGTACAGGGTATAGATGGATAATTGATATTCAATGAATGAGTGAATTTGTTTCTCCAATTCAAAGAAAATCTACTTAAGGGTAGGGACTGTATCTTATATTTGTGTTTCCCAGAGCACTTGTATGGTGGGTACACCCTAAGTTAAAGCTTCCCAAACTTTTCTCAGTTCACAGCTCCCTTGCTTCCTCAATAATTTTTTTTTCATAATGCCCTCTAGGCCAAAAGAAATACCTCATTGTTTCATTTACTAACTAGTTAGGTCGTAACATAGCAGCCATTTGAAAAGATACACAAAAATTGAAATAAAAATACTTCAATTTTATCCTTACCTAAACTACTTTTTCATGAGAATTTTGTACATAGCTGGAATTGCTTAGCTCCTTAAATCTTGGCATAAGATCAGATAATAAAACTCTCATTTGTTCCACATGGATATCTACATGGTACTTACTTCTGAACACAGCAACTACCAAACCCAACTTCCCTAAGATATGATGTACTAGAACGTAACGTAACGTAAGACAAATTAGTATTGCCACCCTAGTAGGTTACCTGGTTTCTAAAAGATCCCAAGCATCTGTGTGTTGCCCTCTAATTTTTAGAATATCCTGCAGCATCCCAGGGCATCTTGATGTAGTCTGCAAACTACAGCCTTAGGTAATTACAATAAACATCCATTCGCTCACTGTTTATCATTCATAGCACTCAGGTAGGTGTTAAAACTACAAAAGTGATTAAGATGGCTCTAATAATAATGATGATAATAATAATACATCAAAAACAGCAGCAGCCATCTCTGTAACAACACACACTATGCTCCAGACACTACGCTATGCTAAGTTAATGAATTTCAGCTGGCTTACTAAAACTCATTAATGATATGTACAATTAAAGGTTCTGGAACCTATCAGAGATCTGTGTGAAAGACACAGCAGAGCTAAGTAAAATGTAATATAAAAAGTATTAAAATAAAATTACAAAAGCAATGATATTTGGTGTTTAAAGTTAACAAAATAGTTATGTGTATTTTCATTTTATCCTCAGAACCACTCTGAGAGTCAGGTAAACCCAGGTATATATAGGTATTAACTTAAGCTGCTTAAGTTATATGTTTAAAAAATGGCAATATAAATACTTTAAAGGGGGCTTTAGGGCAAATTATTTCTAAAAGGGCATTTCAATGACTATAAGAATGGCAGATTTTTGGAATGTTAGTAACTAGGTATAAATCTGTGGAGTTGGAAATTGCCATGTGCCTATGACACCAGAATAGGAACTGAGATCCTTAGACCAAAAAAGGACAGTAGAAATTATATTCTCAATGCATACATTCTTCAATCTTCCATCCAATCAATCCATTCTTCACAATCCTGGATAAAAATGATACCCTTTTTTGCTAGGTAACTTGTGATTTGATAGCTTTACACTGTACTGTATGAATTTTTTTTTTTTACCTACTTTTTCTAATGTGTCCCCCCCCTTCAGTTAAATTGGAAGAAAACTCGGGGCGCCTGGGTGGCTCAGTCAGTTGAGCGTCCGACTTCAGCTCAGGTCACGATCTCACGGACCGTGAGTTCGAGCCCCGCGTCGGCTCTGGGCTGATGGCTCAGAGCCTGGAGCCTGCTTCCAGTTCTGTGTCTCCCTCTCTCTCTGCCCCTCCCCCGTTCATGCTCTGTCTCTCTCTGTCCCAAAAATAAATAAATGTTAAAAAAAAAAATTGGAAGAAAACTCATTTTATGTCAGTCCTTCAAACAGGTGAAGAATGTTAGCATATCTTTATTCTTCTCTTCTCTGAACTCAATATTCCAATTCCTTCTATAGTACGTGACGAGGTTTCCTGCTCCATTACTGGTTTGACCACAATACCACCTAATATTTGCATGACATTTATAGCCTCTAAAGTTGTTTGACAAATCTATCTCAGTTTTTATTTTAAAACATTTCCAAGGGCCTTCGAACAATTCTGTAAAGCAGGTATTATTAATCCCACTTGACAGAACTGGAAATGGAGCCCCATACATTTTTAAAAACTATTCAAGGTTACAGGAGCACAAGGTAGGACTCAAATCTAACCCCACCTACTTCTTAGCATATTTATTTTGTCAATTATTCTTTTGATCACAGGTAACAGAAAATTCAGCACAAACTAACTTAAAAAAGAATTTGCAATCTCACACAAAAGAACATGAAAGAACTAAGGGTAGGCTTCCTTTAGTGTTCAAACAATGTGATCAAGGATACATCTCCACTTCTTAGCTCTGCCTCTGGTGTAGGATCCATTTTCACAAAAGTTCTACACATATGGTCCCAGGATGGTTACTAATAGTTCCAAGGATTTTCCCATTTTCTTACTATGAAGGACAGTGTTTATATACCTGAGGATACAAGTTCCAAAATGGAGCCAGTTACAAAATGGAGAACATAGGCTATAATCATTAGCCTAAGTAAATAAGGGCTTATGTCTAAATTAAAAAGTAGGTTAAATCTCACCTAAACAATACAGCTAAGAAATAAAAAGTAACACTTTGGGAGGAGAGGAATAGATGCTGAAGAGATACCAATAAATAAAATGATCTCCTTCTGATTTGGAACTATCTTAAAACATGGCATATGGAAATGAGTGTGATGCTTCCATCAGACCAGTGAAAGTGTACTATTTCACCTAAAAATTCTATTTGAACTCCTGCACCCACTCATCACCTTACAGCAAATCTATACTAGCTTTTCAAAGTACTCTTTTTTCTTCCTGATTACTGAGTATTTCTTTGAATAGCAACAAGAATCATCATCTCAGTTTAGCACCCAACAGATAATCTGATTAATACATTTTTTAAAGGGATCATAACACCCAGCACTATTTTCGGTGACCCTACTTTTGGTGAAAAGTTCCATTTAAAAGCGACCAAAACTGTCAAAGAGCTAAATTGTGTTGATGGAGGTCAAGTCCACTTTTTAAAGATTAATAAGTCTCTTTAAAATAGTGTTGGTCGTGTACCATCTTATAATCTATTGCAGTTTTCAAGACTCAGTTCCTACTTTTCAGGTGCTTAAATCTAGTGGAGAAGACATAGAAATAGATCCTCTAAATAGAATATACCTAGACAGTGGTATACTTATATAGTGAATGCCAAAGAGAGAAAAATCACTTGATTTAATCTATCTAGGAAGTGTAAAAAGAAGTTTTTCAGGTTAAAAAAAGCTAAGTTATTAAATAAGACTGGCTTCTGCAAGGTAGGAAAGCAATGGTATCCTAGGGTGAAGGCACAGTATGACTAAAGGCCCAACACCACCAAATAGCATGGTATGTGTACCAGCAATTTGGTACCAAAAGCATGAAATGTGCAGCAGAATGGTGAAGATGAACCGGTAGGGGCCAGGTCACTGAAAGATTTATAGTTCATGCTAAGTAGGTTGAATATTATCCTAAAGGCTATGGTGAGTCACTGAAGAATTTAAAAGTTCATTGATTTTTTATTCATAATTGGAAGGGGACAAAACTGGAAGCAAAGAAATCAATGTAGGAGGTCAAGGTAAACACCGAGAACTGCAATTAAGTCGGTGGCAGCAGGCAGTCCGGAAGCATATGTGCTAAAGGATTATTATTAGGTAAAATGGAAAGGTTTTAATGATTGAAAGGTATTAAAATGGGGAGGAAAGAGGAAGAGATGAGGAAAATCTCCAGTTCTCTGGACAGGGCAACTTGGTAGATGGTGATCTCAATGAATGATACAGGAAATAGAGCAGGAGGGAAAGGTGTTGAGAGATGAGAAGGTAACTTGGCGAACTGTTTGTTCACTTGTCCCTAAATGCAATGATTCTGACAAAAGTGTAATTAAGATTTTACCTTTAATTAAAATTTTCTAATGTTTATTTATTTTTGAAGGAGAGAGAGAGAGACAGAACATGAGTGGGGGGAGGGGCAGACAGAGAGAGAGAGAGAGAGAGAGAGACAGTATCCGAAGCAGGCTCCAGGCTCTGAGCTGTCAGCACAGAGTCTGACGTGGGGCTCAAAGTCACAAGCTGTGAGATCATGACCTGAGCCGAAGTCAGACACTTAACGGACTGAGCCATCCAGGTGCCCCAAGATCTTACCTTTAAATAACCAGACAGCTATCACAGTTTTGTAAATACAAAAAAAAAAAAAAAAACCAAAAAACAAAAAACAAAAACCAAAAAACCAAAAAAAAAAACAAAACCCCAAAAAACTAATGAATCAAAACTAAATAAATCAAGACAGAAAAATTATTTCAGTGTTGTGAAATTATCTGGCCTGCTAAGCTAAAATAGAAATGCTATTTCCTTTTTTAAAAGAAGGGTCAGGTGGCAATGGTAAATTTCTTAAAGAAAATTTAACCACTGATTGTAATGTCTGTGGCTTTGGGGGAAAACATAACCCCAAATTACAGTGGCTGTGGTTATAAACTATTATGAAGAGCTTCCAACGTCAGACATAGCTTAAGTGTCTGTGTGCTCTGGAGTCCTTTTACAGGACTTTGCTAGAACAGCAAAATTAATGACTCCTTTCTTTTTGTCCATTTCGGTGTCAATAACAAATGTACTTTCCTTTCGTTAACAGCGATTTTCAAAGGATACAGAATGAATTTAACCAAAAATGCCAGAGTCATAAACTTTCCTCCGAATATTTCAGAAAAAAACACACAGTCTACAATCAACTCTAAGGATTAGTCTTAATTTGTGATGAAGGCCAAAGTCATCTCTCAGAGTCGGAGAAATATGTGCCAGTCCTTAGAAATTGTGTTTTCTGTTATATTTTATCATTTATCTCTTCAGTTAATGTCAGTGTTAACACAGAGAAAATCTAGAGGTAAATTACAAAGTAAAAGCTGTTTGTCTTCCTTAGGCTTTTCAGAGTAATTTTAGTTACTTGTTTTCCACTTTGCCACACCCCATTCCTTCCTTATTTCTAGTGTGACTTAGTGGCCAAACATGCTAATTCCTGTTAATTCTCTGGTTTATTTCCAGAATTCTTTTAATTAAAAAAAACATCTGAGTGCTATGAAGTGACCTGCATATTAGAATTAAAACAAACAAACAAACAAACAACAAAAAACAAAACACAGCTTCCTGGCTTTTTTAATGTCATCCCTTCAGTCAGTACTCAAGAAGTTGGTAGTTCTCCAGGCTGCAGGGATCATGTAGCTGCCAAAGAACGAGAGGACAGAGTGAGTGTTGACCTCTGAAATCAGACAGGAGTTGGGCAGAAGATGGCAGGAGCTGCTTGTTAATACTTGTAACCCTGAGCTTCCTACAAAATGTAGATGAAGCTTTGGCCACTGGATCAGGGTAACTGTGATACAGAAAGCACCAGTAACTTTAACACCTTCACAATATCTCCTGAAATACAACCATCAAAAGTGTGAGACTATTTCTACTACTACACAGTTAATCTGAAGTGGCCATATTTTTTGTAGGAAGAAGATTGCCACATTCCGTACAAAAATGTCATGCAGGGTCCCGCCCTTCCAGAAAATTTTTGTTCTTATGTATTGGACTTTGATACCATTTATATGGTTATTATTCTCAAATTTTGATCTCTAGCCCTGACAATGCACATAAACTCCAGACACACATTTCTAACTGTCTACCCAACATTTCCTCTAAACTTATGAAGAGGCACCTCAAATTCAATATGCACAAATTGGATTATTTATCCTGATGAAACTCAACCCTCCTCACCATCTCAAACTGCCATATATCCAATAATTTATTCTGATAGTTACTTGTTTAAAAAAACCAGCTTTATTACAATATTATTTACATACAGTAAGATTTATCACTCTACAATACATAGTTTGGTAAGTTTTATGAAGTGTAATCACAATTATGATTAAAATAATTCTATCACTTTCAAAAAGTGCCCCTCCCCCTCAATTACTGATTTCTTTTCTCTCAAATCAGTTTTGCCTTCTTCAAAATTTCATATATTCTATTTAGAATTGTAACATGTAAATTTTTTGAGTCTGGCTTCTTTCTAATTTCCTTATCTAAACAAGACCTCTACTGCCCTCTCAGTCAAACACATAACCCTTTCCATAGTCCATACCACTATGTGGAAGTACCTTATTCATTGTAAGTCTTTTTCAACTTGAATGTAAGTTCCATGAGTACCTAAGGGCCCTGTCTATCTTGTTTGATGCTATACGCCCAAAACTTCTAAGAGGATCAACAATAAATATTAGTGAATAAACTAATGAAAATAGTCCCTTTAAGTTTTTGCTATTGAAATTATCTATACATTAACTAATCAATGAGATGGATTTGTGCTTTATTCTAAGGTGAGAACACTGGGAAGAAGGGGAAAGCTTAGGGGTGAGTTGCAAGGCCTCTTGAGTGACACTGCCTGATTCTGAATATGGTCTGTTATCTCTTCTAAGGAGTTATCATGGCCTTGAACAAGTTACATAATCGTCCTAAGCTTTCATTTCTCCATCTGTAAAACTGGGGACAACAGTTTCTGCCTAGTAAGGTGCTTGTGAGTATTAAATGAGATCAAATAGGAGAAACAATTAGAAAACTGCCTGGTACTTAGCACTCAGTGGTAGCCAACGGTGGTAGAATTCCTGCTGTCTCCATCCAGTACCACTGCTACACTACTACTGTCATGTTACTGTTTCCTGAAGCCAAAGATGAAGAAAAACTTCCATAAAAATACATTTTTAGCTAGTAGCCTAAATATTTGTATAGAATAAAGCCAGGTAAGTGAAGCTTGACCACGGAGAATTATTATAGTTTTTGTTATTGTTTTTTCTTTAGAGAGGGAGCGCAAAAGTGGGGGAGGGACACAGGAAGGATGAGAGGGAGGAAGAGAGGTGGGGGGAAACTTAAGCAGGCTCCACACCCAGAGTGGAGGGAGGGGGTGTGGGGAATGCCAGCTCCATCTCACCGCCATGAGATCATGACCTGAGTCGACATCAAGAGTCAAACACTTAACCGACTGAGCCACCCAAGCATCCTTACTGCTTTCTTTATCGCTAAAAGAAACAGTAACATTCTGTCAACTTTTGCAATGTCTAATATTCCAGGCATTTTCCTAGAAGTCGTAACAAGGACATTAAGTATAAATCTGAAACTCACAGTTAAAATCTTGTGATTTTAAGGCTATGAACAAGTTCAAGAGGCAGAATTTCACATTCCTATCACTGGTAGCCTAAGGGTAAAGTCTATTTATAAATACATTTCTGGTCCTACAACTTAGGTAATTTAGGATAATTAATTAACTTGGAGGAATTTTTTACAAACCAACCTGTATTTTCAATTTGCTTCTCCATGGAATTAATATGGTTAATTAACGAAATGATGTCTATACATTCACTTGAGAATTTTTATTTTTTTATTTTTTTTTAATGTTTTTTATTTATTTTTGAGACAGAGAGAGACAGAGCATGAACGGGGGAGGGGCAGAGAGAGAGGGAGACACAGAATCGGAAGCAGGCTCCAGGCTCTGAGCCATCAGCCCAGAGCCTGACGCGGGGCTCGAACTCACGGACCGCGAGATCGTGACCTGAGCCGAAGTCGGACGCTTAACCGACCGAGCCAGCCAGGCGCCCCTCACTTGAGAATTTTGGATGAATACAATTAAGTCTTGTAAGTCATCTTCCTGAGTTAATTGTACATTTTGGAGACTGCTATTTAACGGCAATGACTGGTTTTCTGGAACACATTCTATGAGCTACACATTAGGCTAGGGCCTCCTAAGAGCATCAATATGACTGAGACACTTAAGAAGCTCTCAGTTCAGTGGGACAGTTAGTAAGATAAGTATTTGAATATGATTCATGCTGTAAGAGAATTATAAACTACAAGATAAGAGGTTAGGGCCTTTTTTCTTCAACAAATGATTTAAGTAGTCTCTAAGCACAGCCACCCTGGGGCCTCCAAATAGGAATTGCTGTTATTTGTCTAAGAACTTCTCTGGACTAATTCTGCCAAGTCTGTATTCCTTGTTATGTATAACCACTGAAGTGCCTGCTGGGTTACCTCAGTGGTCAGCAAATAATTAGACAGTGAATTCCCTAAATACCTTGAACTAGTTAAGTGATCCATCATTTGCCAAGGGAGTTTGCATGTTAGGGAACACTTTCAACACTGCCAGTTTACAACCCTGCCTTAGCCTTCACTTTCTGCTTGAATAGAAGCAAAATCAGCCAGTGGTGCGAGATTAGGTAGGGTCTTTTCGGGTCTTTCCTGGGCATGTGCACAACCTTGTGCATGTATGTGACCTTCAAGAAACCCAGGAGTATTTTATTTTATTTTATTTTATTTTATTATTTTTTTTATTTTTTTTAACGTTTATTTATTTATTGAGACAGAGACAGAGCATGAATGGGGGAGGGTCAGAGAGAGAGGGGGGGGGGTGGGAGACACAGGATCTGAAGCAGGCTCCAGGCTCTGAGCTGTCAGCACAGAGCCCAACGCGGGGCTTGAACTCACGAACTGCGAGATCATGACCTGAGCCGAAGTCAGATGCTTAACCGACTGAGCCACCCAGACGTCCCTATTTTATTTTTAACATTTATTTATTTTTGAGACAGAGAGAGACAGAGCATGAATGGGGGAGGGTCAGAGAGAGAGGGAGACACAGAATCTGAAGCAGGCTCCAGGCTCTGAGCCATCAGCCCAGAGCCGGACGCGGGGCTCGAACTCACGGACCAGGAGATCGTGACCTGAGTTGAAGTCGGACACTTAACTGACTGAGCCACCCAGGCACCCTTCCAGGAGTATTTTTAAAAATCAGAGCTTTTCAAAACCACCTATAATAATCATATTTCCCAAATTTCCCTTTTAGGTTTTTTGGCCAGGCTTTTGTTTGATCCAGTGGTATTTCTTTCTTAGGCAGAGGTTATACATCTGCCACTCACTGTTTCTCACAAACATTCTGAGGATAGGGCTTTTCCCACTAAGCAAGCTCTAAGCAAATGGGAAATTTCTGGGAAGCTGCCAGATAGGTCAACTAGTAGTAATTCCCTGGAGACAGGTTTTCTTGTGGAGCTCCAAATTTAGTCTGCCCACTCCAGTGGCTTCTACATTGCTGATTTTCATAGCTACCATGATTGTGAGACTACTATTTTTTGTGTGTGTTTTTTTTAATGTTTACTTATTTATTTTTGAGAGTGTGCAGGGGAGGGGCAGAGAGAGCCGGAGAGATTCCCAAGCAGGCTCCACACCATCTGTGCAGAGCACAACATAGGGCTCTAACCCATGAACCGTGAGATCATGACCTGAGCTGAAACCAAGTGTCAGACGTCTGCTTAACAATGGAGCCACTCAGGTGCAAAAGACTACTACTTTTTGAAACTACCTTGTAACCAGGGAGAAGGGGATGGGGATAAAGCAAGTTAAAAATCTACAAACTTGCTGTTCTTGGTGAGATTTAACTATTTTTGCTGAATAAATATTCCTTGGGTTGTTGAAACCTTTGGTTAATATCCAGAGTTCTGAAAAAGTTGATTTTGACAATTTTTGCCAGTGTTGTCATTGTCTTTATGGAGAAGCTAATTTGCAGAGTTCTTTATCATTCCTGAAGTGCTTAGCCTCTCCATTTCAAAGAATATTAATATTTACCCAATTTCTTATTTATTTATTTTGTGTGTGTGTGTGTGTGTGTGTGAGAGAGAGAGAGAGAGAGAGAGACAGAGACAGAGAGAGAGCGAGCAAGTGAGCAGGGGAGGGGCAGAGAGAGAGGGAGAAAGAGAATCCCCAGGACACTCCGTACAGAGCCCGACATGGGACTTGATATCACAAACTGAGATCATGACCTGAGCTGAGTTCAAGAGTCAGACACTTAACCGACTGAGCCACCCAGGTGTCCCTCAATTTCCTTTTAGTACATTCAGTTTACAAGTGCAAACATTTAATCTACCTGAAATTCATTTTAGTACACAAAATGCAGAACAAAATGGGCAGCCAGTTGCAATTATTTTCATTTTTTTTCTGGGTTCATTAGTAAGATATTTTTGAGAATCTAATAAAAACTATGGACCATTTCTGCAGAAAAATCTGCACATACACACAGTTTTGCATAATTTCATTAGATTCGCAGACTGTATGGGCCCCTTCCATGCAACTCAGATTAAGAGATTTATAAATTACGGAAAAATCTGTGTATCTGTATTCCATCCTATTCCATTGGTCTGTTCTATATCCGTAACAGTACTGTACAGTTTTAATTACACCACACATCTTTTTGATTCAAGGCCTTTGCACTTGCTACTCCTCTGCTTGAAACATTCTATCCCCAACTATTCACAAAGTAAACTCCTCACTTCAACGCAGGCCTCAGTTCAAATGCTAACTCCTAACATAGGCTTTACCTGACTATCCTATCTACATATTGGTTCCCTGACTCTCCGGCCCCTTACACAGCATTATTTTAATACATGGCACTGATCACTACCTCACATTATATCTTTAATACTTTCCTATCAGTCTTCTTCATAAGAAGGCAGGGAAGTTGTTGTTCTCCTTCTTACTACTCTGTCACCAGAAATAAGTACAGTCCCTAGAACATAGCAGGCAGTCACTTCAGTTATTAATGTGAAACACCGAAAAGTAGATTTGACCATGTGAATTTGTTTGCTTACCCTACCGGCCTAAATAAACAAAAGATAAATGAGCTTCATATGGCTCCCAAGAAACGTAATTTGTCAATTTTCTAGACTAGGACTATGAAGCTCTAAGGAGCTAAGGGAATGACAGGTGTTTGGTGGTAGTTCTTTACTACAACTACATGAAAATGAAGGCAGCTGAATACATTTGACATGACCACCTCACATTTGAAAATTTGAGAGTTAACTGGAAACATTGTTCTTTCTTCTATATATGTTCCCTATTCAATTCTCTTAACCACACGGCAGTTAAACACATACACACACACCACACCCACATACTCTCTCTCTCACATGCATGGAAAATATGCAAACGTTGGAAAGAAAATAAATACAATGCATTTATTCATGACATGCTTGGATTATCTTCACAGTACTCTGAAACTGTGGCAAACAGTTCTTAAAGTATATTATACACTGTAGTGTTTTCTAGAGACAAGAATGCCCCCGACAAACCAGCAGAGAAATATGCTCTTTACGATATATACTTTTCTGTTTGAGTGATGACCATGTGCTGATTTATTCATGCCCTCTTGCCCAATTTCACGGTGACTAATAGCCCACATCTATGTGAGGTTAGAGGAGTGGTCTGTGGTCACAAAAAGTCTTAAGTAAACTCTCTCGAATCAGAACTTAACCAAAGATCGTGACCTTACTAGCACAGAATTCCAACCAACCGAACTGACAATTAAACATCTTACATACAATATGTGCTCAATATATATTTGATGATACTAGCAACAGATTACAAAAAGAATTAGAAAGTAATCGTTACTCAAAATGAAAAGGCCAGGAAATAAACGAATGAGATCTGTCACCACACAACTGTTATCTTACCATAAATACTACCTAAAGATCTGTTTAATTTTTGTAACAAATGAGTAACTATGTGCTCTTGAGTATAAATTTAAGTGACATTTTTTAAAAAGTGTATAACATTTACCCTGGATGTTAAGAGCACTGAGTTTAGATTGGCTAATTAATCATAAGAAAAGCTTCCAGGTTGTTTGGTACAAGTCGTTTTAGCTACATTCATAATGTATGGTTGAATAAACAGTGGTAGTATATATAATGCTTTGATCATGGAAAACAAAGACTTCTATAAATGTTATCTTTTGCTTTATATACTTATTTAAGGAAAGATTTACTCAAGTATCTGATTGCCTACATAACAAAAAGACTAAATACATGGAAAATACACCCATGCAAATTCAGTTACGGAAAATGAAAACAATGTAGTTTTTAATTGCTCAGATAAGTAGACAAAAGTTTATTTTGTATGCAGGCCATACTTGATATGTGATACCTTTTATGAAACCATGGGGATTATCTGTGAGGTCCTATTAATTATCAGTATCAACTACAGATATATAGATACACATATTGGGTATAATTAATGGAATCAAACTGTTTTCTACTCCTATATAATACTTTATATTGATTGTCTCTGTATGTGTGTATGTGAAAAAGGAAAAAAATAAATAAACCAGAGGTTTAACATAGTTGCAATAACTAGACACAAATTTGGATCCTGACTTTTTAAAAAATAGTCAAAAGATAAAATTATAAATTACTGAATTTTCTTTTTTTTTTTTAATTTTTTTTAACGTTTATTTATTTTTGAGACAGAGAGAGACAGAGCATGAACGGGGGAGGGTCAGAGAGAAAGGGAGACACAGAATCTGAAACAGGCCCTGGGCTGTGAGCTGTCAGCACAGAGCCCGATGCGGGGCCCGAACCCACACACTGCGAGATCATGACCCGAGCTGAAGTAGGACGCTCAACCGACTGAGCCACCCAGGCGCCCCAAGTTACTGAATTTTCAATATCTGAAAGCAGAAGTATACTGATACACTAAAAATTATTAGCATAAAATATTAATATTATAGACAAAATAATTAAACTGATATGTTCACTAAGGTGATTTTAAGATAAATAACAAGGAAACTTCATTTTGAGCAAAACAAGGAAAAAGACAGTTACAAAGAGTTAATTTTACTAACCTGACTTATTTTTCTCTGTTCTTGTATTGCTTTCTGAATTGCCTGAGATACTTCCTCTTGATCTTTTGCATGTTCAGTCTTCCATAACTCCCTTTCTTCAGCATGGGCTTTTTCCAGATTTTTTCTTTCTTCTTCTATGGCTTTTAAAACTGCATCCTTCATTGCTTCTTTCTCAAGCTTCAAAACAAATAATGACTCTAATGAAAATATTTGAATGAGTGACTGCATAAGTCCTTGAATAAGAAAGATGTGGGTTAACCTTTAAAAGGTACAAACTCGAATTCTATAGGGTTTAGTTCTGACACTGCTGTTTTTATGCACTTAATACCTGGTGCAGAATCAAATATTTGTTTTTGTACAAATATCCATACATTATTTCCAAGGCATATGTAAACTTCAAAGAAACTAAGCTTTACCTTAGTAAGTAACAGTTTTCAAACTATTTGGTCTTAGGATCTCTTTACACTCTTAAAATTTACTGAGTAATTAAAAGAGCTTTTGTTTATGCTGGCTATACATATTAAGATTACCATATCAGAAATTCAAACCAAGACAAAATAAAAATATTAATTCACTCTATATTAACATTAGATGTTCTGTATATTAATAATCTTTTATGAAAAATAACTATATTTTCCAACATTTAGAAGTGAAAAGAATATCTGTGAACCTCCTTAATGCCTCACTTAATAGAAGAAATTTAGGTCTCATACCGGCCTTCTGTTTTAAATTTGTAAAATGGTTTTTGGTTGAAGTATATAAAGAAAATTCAGTCTCACACAGCCATGTAGTAGAAAAGGGAGGAGTATTTAGTAGCCAGTTTATATCTTTGTAAATATTGGTGATTCCATACTGAAACTTATCAAGGGATAGCTCTTAAAGGGTAGTTGCGATAAGGAAAATCACATAATGGCAATGAAATCTTTGTATTCTGCTACTTACTATATTACAATCTTTTCTTGAACTTTGAATGAGTCCTTTATCTATGTGTGATTTTTTTAAACATTTTTATTTGGAAAATATTAACTCAATAAATTATGCATCTCCTCTAGATGTTTACACATTTCATTATATCATAACAAAAAAGGTCAAATTTGTTAATGTCACCATCAATTTCATAATAAAAGTCTTTATCTGAAAACAGATACAAATTTTCCAAAATTCTAATTTTGCTTTAAAGCTCAAATTTTATCATTGGCAACAAAAACTGTTAGTTTTCTGGAGATGCTGGGCTCACTCTATTTACTTTGGAGAAAATGTCTGCCAAATACTAAAGTCTGCATAACCCTTATTATTCACTAAAAATGGTGTTCCATAAAAGTTACCAACTTCAGTTGCAACTCAAACATAGGAATTTCTCTCTAGAAAACCATCATACTTTGGGATGCAGTAATGTCCATGGTCCTTCCACCTCTGATGTCCACAGTTAACACTCTTCTCTCTCTTCCAGTTAGCCAAATTTGACACAAGTTTTCAAAGCTGAGTTACCATTTTCTGAACTCCTGTTTTACTCTACGATTCTTCTCTGAAACTACTCTCTTACGGTGCTCACCAATGCTCTCCATTTTGTTAAATCCAAATAACAATTTTTTCCTTTTTTAATCCTTACTTATCTTGATGTCGAAGTGACATTTTACATACTTGACTATTTCTGTTTTCCTTTTCTTGGTTTGCATAACAGCATGCTGCTCTTATTTGTACTTATATGGCTGACTCTATTCAGTTCTCTATAACTTCCTTCTCTCTCTGGGTTTTAAATTTTGGACTTTCAGTGCCCAGACCTTGCATCTCTTGTTACTCTATACTCTCCTGTGAGGTGATTATACATAACAATAATTTCTGTGGTTACCATTCCATCTGTTTGCTGAAAAAAAGAAATAAACTATATTAGCATCTTCAGGTCGTTCCTTTCTCCTCTGAGCTGTGAGGTAGATTTAGTTGCCTACTTGCCTTATTTGAATATATCACAGGCATCTCAAACTATACCAGAGAAATAGTACCACTTTCCATGTTATTTCTGAATCACTACTCTAGGAGTTCCCAACATGGCCTCCTTCTGTATTATCCACACCAAACATATATCCTGATTCCATCTCCTATTTCTAGAATTTGTCTATTTCTTTCCTTTAAACTATTACTACTACTCTATTTCTGCCACTCGCTATCTTTTACATAGACTTTGGACACACTCTATTCTTTCCTTGCCTCTAGCCTTTGTTGCCTCTAATTTCCCCCAAATTAACGTAAGTTAGCATTATATCATACCTACACTCAAAATTTCAATGTTTCCATCCTTACCTGTAGAATAAAATTCAGACTCACAATTCAGAATATTAGTCATCCTTCAAGCTAATTTTAAAAGTAGTTTATTGTTAAAAAACTCCTATGACATGGAAATACTGTCTGTATACTCATAGTAATTTAATGCATTCCACCTTGCCTTATTGGTAATAAGTAATATTTTTCTTACGTGACTGTAAATATTTTAAGACAAAATCATAGTCATCCTTCATGTTCCACCCCTGGCACAGAGATTTGCAAATATTAAACTTTTCAGATATTTGCTTTACTAAATTTAAATTTAAATCCAGATCTCAAAAGTTAGTGCTATATATGTACTTGCTGGCATATGTATATTTAATATCACGGACATACTATTTAGAAGAGGTATTTCAAAGTTGACTTTAAAAATCATATATCTTTTTAAATATTTTTTAATGTTTATTTATTTTTGAGAGAGAGAGAGAGAGAGAGAGAGGGAGACAGAGAGAGAAAGTGGGGGAGGGGCAGAGAGAGAGGGAGACACAGAATCCAAAGCAGGCTCCAGGCTCTGAGCTGTAAGCACAGAGCCCGATGTGGGGCTCGATCTCACGGACCGGGAGATCATAATCTGAGCTGAAGTTGGACACTTAACCGACTGAGCTGCCCCAAAAACATAGATCTTTATAAATACATACATAAACACACACACACACACACACACACACACACATATATATACACACACACATGCTCATACGTTATTTGTGAGGATACCTATTAAACACCAAGAGTTTAATAGTATCCCAACATATATTCTTTTTTAACAATTAATAATCTACAATATTTCAATGCCATTCTATTCCTAAATTTAACAATAATAGGAACAGCAATATCCTAACTTTAACAGGAAAAACAAGAAAGAAAAAAACTCTTTGATTTTTCTGTAATGAGGTTTTATGCAAAAAAGTAGATTGACTATACTATACTATGAACTCAGTTTTTAAATTCCACTTACTTACAAAGAATACCATTATTACAGATAGAAATACCTTTGCAGCAGACAATAAAGCCTCTTTATTTCTTTGCCTTTCTTCCTCCAAACATTTTTCCAATATTACCTGTAAACGATAAGACAGTTGGGTAGACAGTGAATGTATTATTTGAGGTAATTATTTGAGGTAATAGAACACGTTCTTTCTACACTCTGAGCAAACTTAAAGTATTACCTTCTGTTCTTGAGACTGTTGAATCAAAGCTTCCTTTATCTTTTCTTTTAACAGTTCCTTCTCTGTATCTAGCATTTCAAGGAGCCTCTGATGCTACAAGGAAAGATAAATGGATTATGATTATGGTTCGGAGACCAATAATCTATCAACAAGGAGTACAGCTTGTGGAATCCATTTGTCTGGTTCTACTGAAGTAGTCACTAGAGGAAACAATGGGAAGATTGCTAAAATGAAGGCATACAAGCCAAAAAACCCCACTGAATTCACCTTTCTTCAATCGGCCAAGAGATCTTTTTGTGGCTCCAAACTCAACAAAGTACATGATATGAGATCTAACTTAGGCACAACTACTCCAAATTGGAAAATAAATCAGAAAAGTATCAAATATCTTTCATCAAAATTAAATTTAGAAAAATTACTCACTAAAATTATTAGTTTGCAGCAAAAGAAGCAATCAGATAAGAACTGATATTTGTTTGATGAACAACTATCATATTATTTGTGTTTCTAGTAAAGCACTAAAAGAAATTGAAAAATTATTGTACTTCAAGATTTTACCATAGATTCAGAAAATAAATCAATAAAAACAGTCAAAGGAATTTATGTGGTAGCTAATGTAACAATACACAGAATCCATACATTTACTTTTATTCCAATGTGCTAGTGAAAAAGCATACACAACCATCAGCCAGTTATCATGGAGTAGGCACTCAGAGCTTGAAGTTTTCTAAGAAAATTCAACCTTTGTATCCTCAATATCTTCAATATAGAGAAGCCAGATACTTGTTCTGGAACAGTACTTTTATGAGGAAACACAACCCCAAAGAAAAATACATATGCCTACTCACACAGATTTCTCATTCAGTTACTACAGGCAAATAAGAATACTTTTTCTGATTTCTCTGATTTTGAAGCCTCCTTAAAATATGAACTTACTTGAACACCCAACATTTTATAATGTCTTTCGAAGTTGTCTGATGTAAAGTATTTTTTAAGGAGGCAGTTTACTTGGAGACAAAGTCACCAAAATAGTTATGCCTGGGAAGAGAATCTATTATTCTTATTCTTAATTATAATGTTACTTTTTACCTTTATTTTTCAAGAAAATAAGAAAAATCACAAGATGTGTTTTTTCATTAAAAACAAATCCAAACTGTGATATTAATCATGGCATGCCTATGAGAAATTATTGGTACCATATGAATTTGTGAATAGCAGCTAACAAATCAGTAGACTTATCACATGCTACGTCATAACTGAGACTTTAATTCTGTATTCTATGTAAAGTCTAGATGCACACAAAATGTCACTGAATCAGAAAAAAAAATCTAATGCTATTTAAAATACGCACACAAGAAAAAAGTTAAAAAATCTTATACCAGGTAAACAATTAGACTTAAAAATGATAAAATGATTATTAGTTAGACTTAAATAATTAGACTTAAAAATGATACAATTCTCATATGAGACCAAAAAATATTGAACTTAGGCTTTGGGGGTGGGGTAAACATAACAAAATAGAACCAATAAAAACTATTAGGATTAAACTACAAAATAAACTTTTCAGAGCTAATAATAACTTTGAAAATTATTTCTTCTTAAAAAGAATTGTTATGTTAATAAGTCAGACTAATGGAAATCATTAAGTAATTAATTGTAAGTAGGCCAAGTTTCTCTACTGGTCTAAGAACTAGTACATTAGCTAAAATGACAATGCACTGTTTAGAAAATTCATTCCTAAACTCTATTTCTTAATTCTGATAGTACACTATAATGGAAGACTATTTTTGAGCTTTCTTCTATAAGAATAAACCCTAAATTACCATTGGAAAGAAGCATCCTACATAAAATATAATTACTGAGAAAATATAATTGAGAAAATATAATTGAGAAATTGTACTTGAGAAAATATAATTAAGTTACTGACTTATAAATATAGGTAACAGTAGTTAACATTTTGGAGCTTTTTTAAGATGTCAGGCATTGTTAAAGGGGCTTTGTATGTGGCTGTATCACATTAAATCCATAACAAACTAAGTCAGGCAATATTCTTTCTTGTTTCAGATGAGTGATCAGAGACTTCAGAGAAGCTAAGTAAATTGCCAGGTCTCTAATGAATCACTTCAGCAATAATCTTATCTGTGTACTCATTATCAACAGTAATAATTACCTACTAGCTAAAAGTGGCCTCAGTAGTACCTAGATGTTACCTAAAACTAAAAGCTACAAGTTGTAAAAGTTATTACAAGTTATGTGTCAGGTAAGGCCTCACTTGCATTTGACCAATCTATGCTTCTGATTTTGTTCTTTTCAGAATAATATTAAATAAGATAGTTTATTGAATAAATACTAATTAATATTGGGGAGATGATTCAGAAAAATGCTAAATGACATGTTTAAACCCTAAAATTAAACACAGTTAATTTGTAAAATGAAGCTAATCGAGAACAATATAAAGATGCATCTTTGGGAACTTGTACAATTTTGGCCTTATGAAATATTCCTAGGAATGGTACTGGCTGGTTGATAATTGAGCATGGTTTATATTTTGAGGCATGCCCTCACACTGTATTCCAGAAAAACAATAGTAGGGCAAAGGATAAGGCAGATTCTCTTTGAAAACAGAATCATGGACTGGATGAGCAACTAACCAAGAAACTATTCCACTGTTGGAACAGAGACATCAGCAATATTTGGTATCTGCTATGGGCCAACCATTGCTACTTATCTCATCGCACTCCCTTTTTGAAAAATGGGAATTATAGTTGCATCTTTTCTGTTCTCTTCTTTTTGAATGTACTGATTATAACTTTTTGGAGCGAGGAGGGTAGGGGCAAGGGCTCTGCTCTTTCTAGAGTTCCTTTTCTGTTTGTTTGAGTCGGTAATTTTCTCATTTAAGACATTTCTCCAATGTTTGGTAATCTTTTTCAGTTCATGCATACTAAAATTTCAGACACAAAAAAGCTGGTAAGAAATTCTGCGTATGTGGGTAAGTTTCACAGTAGGTACAAAAAGCTGGCTTTTTCCTGGTTGTGGTGGCAATTCCCAAATGTCATGTCTATACACATTCTCTTGGGCTGCTCTTTTGGCCTCGGAAAAAAAAAAAAAGTTCCCCAATCTTCTCACTGGTGATGTAAGGCAAATAAATATGCAGCATTCTAGGAGTGATATGAGCAAAGGGGATGGGGGTGAAAAGCTCATTGTAAAATGGATTTTGATTTAATCTCCCAGTTTTTAGTCCCTGCCTTACTCCTCTTTATGTGGTCAGAGTATCATGTTCGATCACTCCTTTGTCTTGCTAGGGTGTACAGTAATTATCTGAATTAAGAATGATAGGCCGCAGGGTGACTTTCAACCATTCCTTCAGCTTTGCACCTGGTGCCCTTATTTCCTGAGGCTCTCTTGGGATTTGCAGGAAAGAGCAGCCTGCCTCATATGAATTTCACCTTAATGGACTAAGCTTACAATGTTTTAGCCTCTGCTAAGTCCATGATACTGCCTACCTCTTACCTTTGCTAGTTTCTTTATTGTCTTTTATTTGTTTGGGTCCCCTTTAGTGTCATTTAGTGATTTTTTGAGGGGAGAGACATACAGAAAGGTAGAAGAGATGAGTATATTTAATTTACCATACTTATCTAGATTTAGGACCACTTTTAAAAAAACACTTAATTACATCTTATCTTTTGACTGAACATTATATGTCAAGCACTGTGTTAAGAACTTTAAAGTATTAGTGGGAATGAATCCTCACAACAACCCAGAAATGTCTTACCACTTACATTTCACAGATTTTGAAAATGAGTTTCAGAGTGGTAATATAAATTGCTTACATTCATAGGACTAATTAACAGTTAAAACTGAGACTGGGATCCATTAAGGGCTGAATACAAAATCACAGACTTTACACTAGATTCTCTAGAATCAACATACAACTAAGGGCTCTTTCTCTGTTCCATCTCTATGGACTGTTTCTTTGAATATCTGGGTTTCAGTCATACATTCATACTAATCACCTAGCCTTATAATTCATAAGAAAAAAATGCAGAATTATAGTTATGTTTTGGTCATGGTTCCCCCTCCCCCCACATCTGGCCCCTTAAGGGAAGGTAACAGAGATGGCAAGACCATAGAAACTAGAAGGGAAGAGGAAAACACTCATCCTTGAGGAATATTTTTTTTTTTAAGCAAGACTGTAGGATATTTAGGTACGTGAGACTCTGCCACTGGAATGCCAAGAAATATACACAATGAGCCAAAAACTTTGCTCAGGAATCAATGCCTATATCAGCTAACACATTTTTCTCTTTTTAAAAGACACATACACTTTCAGGGAAAGACTTTTCTGAAAGAATAATTTATTAGTAGCCAATTATAAAGACTGCATTACATATTTCTGTAAGACGAAAAAAAGGTATTCTTCAGTTCCATTTATATTTTGGGGGCATCTCCCTGGGAGGCAATATATCTCATTAGAACTAACACAGACACTGCAATCTTATTTCCATAGTGTAGTGGTTGTCATGTTTGCCTCAAACATGGGTGCTGGAATCAGACAGATCTGGAGTCAGTCACTAGTTCTTCATTCACTTAAGGAAGGTACAACTTAAAGTTTTCTAAGCTTCTGTTTTATTTCCTTTATTATGTAAGAAAGGCTAATGTAAGTCAGGCTAATAATGCCAACCTCACAGTTATGAGAATTAAATGAAGTAATGTAGGTAATACATCTGGTACTCAAAAATGTTAACTAGACTTCCTGTCAAGCAGCGCATAAGATAATACAGTTCATTTATGAAAAAAAATTTTTTTTGCATATAGAAGAAAATATTGGTTGCTACTTAAAAGTAAAAGCCTAAGAAGGAATATCCATACCCTTTTTCAATAATAATTTTGAAAATACCTTTCACTGAATTATAGTGTTAACTTTGTAATCCATGCCAATTTCATTTCAGTGGATATTACTAAATAGTAGACCTTATAATCAGGAATAAAGGCCATTCCTATCATAGAATACTTGAATCTGGGGAAAAGGCTATCCAAGACTACAAGCAGTAGTTTTAGACATCTATTTTGAAATTTTTCAAAATCTTTCTTTTTTCAATCTAAATTAAGATTGCAATGCATTTTTGTTCTCAACATGACTGCTGTCTTTTCTGTTTCTAGACTTGCCCTCTAGAATAAGTCCTCTCAGTAAAATCTGACCATGACCATTCAACTATACTTTGAACATAATGGATCATAGCACCAACTATGGATCACAGGACACAAAAAACATAGATTCAAATACTAGCTCTCCTTGCTAGTTCTACTCTAGTCATGTGGTCTTTGACACATTTTTTAAACCTGAAATTCAGTATTGATCTTCTGAAAAATGAGGATTAGCATCCACTTTATAGGGTTGTTCTGATGATTGATCAAATATATCAAATGTTTTATGTAGCATCACACCTATTGTCAGTGTTCATAATTTTTACTTATTAGAGTTATGAACGATTTTTTAAAATTTTATTTTATATATAGAGAGTACAAGCAGGGAAAAGGGGTAGAAGAAGAGAGAGAACCTTAAGCAGACTCCACACTCAGTACAAAGCCTGACATGGGGTTCGATCCCATGACCCTGGGATCGTGTCCTGAGCTGAAACCAAGAGTCAGATGCTCAACCGACTGAGCTGTCCAGGCACCCCAAATTATGAACTTCTATAGAAAATTTGAGCCGAATGTCTATCAAGTGATAAATGGATAAAGAAGGTGTGATTGATACACACACACACACACACACACACACACACGCACATGCAATGCAATATTACTTGGCAATCAAAAAGAATGAAATGTTGCCATTTGCAACAACATAGATGGAACTGGAGTGTACTATGCTAAGCGAAGAAAGTCAGAGAAAGACAAATACATGACTTCGCTCATAGATGGAATTTAAGAAACAAAACAGATGAACGTAGGGGAAAGGATAGAAAAATAGGATAAAAACAGAGAGGGAGGCAAACCATAAGAGACTCTTAAATACAGAGAACAAACTGAGGGTTGCTGGAGGGAAATTTCCCCTCACCCCAGCCCTGGTAACCTCTAATCTACTTTCTGTCTCTATGAATTTACCTATTCTAGATATTTCATATAAGTGGAATCAAATAGTAGTCACCTTTTGGTTTGGGTAATTTCACTTAAAATAATGTTTGCAAGCCTCGTGCATGTTGTAGTATGTATCTGAACATCATTCCTGTTTATGGCTGAATAATATTCTATAGTGTGAATATACTACTTTCATTTTATTTATTCATTTGTTGATGGACACTTGGGTTGTTTTCAACTCTTGACTATTTTGAATATGCTATGAATATTCATGAGTAAAAAATGTATTTGAGTCCCTGTTTTCAATTCTTTTGAATATATACCTATGTGCAGAACTGCTTGGTCATATAATAATTTATGTTTAATTTTTTGATGCACCACCAAACTGTTTTCTACAGTTACCCCACCAGTTTATCTTTCAACAAGCAATGTGCAAGGGTTCCAATTTCTCCTTATCCTCTACAACATGTTACTTTCTTTCTTTTTCTTCTTATGATAGTCATCTTAGTAATTGTGAAATGGTATCTCATTGTGATGCTTTTTCCATTTCTCTAAGCATGTTGAACATCTTTACAAGTGCTACTTCTACTTTTGACACTGTACTACTCCTTTCCAACTATTACTAGCATTATCTGCACAAAAAGGAAGTGGTTATAGCTCTTTCTGCAGTCTTTATAGGACTGTAGTATAAAGTGCACTGGACTTGAGGTTTCTTCATTGTCTGAGATGCTGCCAAAAGTAGGGATGCCTTTCCTCTCTGGGCCAGAGGTTATTTCAGTTAATTACAGCAAACCAGAAATTATAATGTTAAGAAACAGCTTAGCCAAAAAGATTTCAGCCTTCCTTTATTCTATCTAAAATAAAGTATGAAATATATCTGGGGATTATTTGTATTACTCCTGCATTCTGCCTCAATACAGAATTCCTTAATTGTCCAAAAGTTCCAGCATCCTAGAAATGGCTCTCCAGCATCCAGCATCAGAGCCAAAATTGAGCCAATTGGCAACATCCAATCATAAGATTTGTGTCTAAATATTTATAACTTCAGAGGAACATTCAACAGAATTTGCAAGACATGCCCTTATAGCATTTTAAAAGGCATTATGAAAATTAATTGAAATCTGTATCAGGAAATCTCACCCAAGAACAGTGAAGAGCTGATGACATTTTGCTTATCTAAAATATTTTATTGATTAATTCTTAAAATTGTATTGAAATTTTAGTGTTTTCTTTTCTTTAGGATATTGGAAAAATAAATGCAAACTACACAGTTCCATTAATCTTACAGAGTAGATGCCTAATGCAAGAATCTCAAGGACAGTCCTTTGAAATTTAGCCTAAAGCATAAAGACATTCAGAAATAGATTGTTTTTTCCTCCTCTTGGAAGGAGTTCTTCCAAGTGAAAAATGTTTGATGCAGACTCAAATATAAATATGGAGGTTATGTGGTTTTTACATGGTTCCTCTAAAAAATATTTAAAACTCTCTTTTTTCTTGGAATGTGAGTCACAAGAGATACTGTAAAAAGATTTAATCACAATCATACACGGACAGTTTTTTGCATGTTAAATTATAGACTAAGCAATCATGAAAGCTCATGTTCAGGTATATGGTTATCTATCACAGGTCCAAAAAACTTCACATAATTTCATGTGTGGTGTATGTATATGTAGCATATTATTACGTAATTAAAACTCAACAAGCATCATCTTACACTTTCTATAAAGTACAGACATTGAATAAGATCAAGTGGTCTAGTAGGTTTTTAAAGCACAAGCTCATATATGCCTCCATTTAACACGACTTTAAAGACACTAAATAAATTTAATAAATGTCTTAATGTAAAGTGAGTTGCAGACATTTCACCCATTCATGGGCCAACACATTAAATATTGTTTAGAGGGGCGCCTGGGTAGCTGAGTTGGTTAAGCGTCTAACTCTTGATTTCAGCACAGGTCATGATCTCATGGTTCATGGGTTGGAGCCCTGTGGTGGGCTCTGCGCTGACAGGCAGGGTCTGCTTGGGATTCTCTCTCCTCCTCTCTCTCTCAAAACAAATAAATCAGCATTTTAAAAACTATGTTGTTTAGAAAGAAAACCTAAAACAGATAAACTGATATTAAATCTACTCAAAGCAGTTACCACAAGCCCAATAATATCAATAAACTTCTTAAAATAAATAAAATAAAACTATAAGCTACACTAGACTTATTTCACTGAAATAGACTTATTTCTAATAGGCATGAAAAAATATAAGCAAATTAGTTATTCCTCTTAAATTGAGTGATACATCAGCATAAAAAAAAAAAAGGTAAGACTAGTTTATATTTCCATAGTGAGGTTTCTTTATTTGGATAGTGTATATTTTATTAAATGGAAAATTAGGATATGTCCCAATCCTAAGTTTAAATAGAATATTTCTGCTTCAACCATTTTCAAGTGAAATACCCTCTGAAAATACATCTCAATCCTATTATTCCTTCCACTTACCTAAGCACAATAAAATAAGCTTGTTTCAATATAATAGTGCCTTTCAAATTGACATCTGAAATAAGTGACCCATGTATATAAGACAATTCCCTTAGCAAAAAAGCATAACGCAACTGGTGTAGTACTTTCAGGAACCAATTTAATAGCATAACAACTGTCCTTAAGTCTGGTCTGTGCTTCCTATTCTTAAAATTTATTATCAGAAAATACTATGTACTTACCTCTCAATTTTTCATGCTTGTCGATTTTATAACTCCATTTTTGTACCCTGCACAGTAATATCCCTAAACTAGTTAGAATCAGACTTAAAAAAAAAAAAAGTTGACAAAGGAATATTCTAATTTATTACAGAATGGGGATCTGCCAGACAAAAATCAGTTTCAGGAGCACAGCTCCTACTGTTTACATTGTGTTTCCTGTGTCGAAAATTGTTTCATCCATTTTTTTTATGTGTGTGTGTGTAAACGTACATACACACACACAAGTAATACACACATATATATATTATACATATAAAATAGCAGAAAAAGGAAAGTACTGACATAAATGATAAAGGCATATGTTTCATAAAACAAATACAATTATGATAATATGGAAATCATAAAACTTGCTGAAAAGGATGAATTATTGCCCTTAATTGGATATTCAATGAACTAAGGACAGTCTATATAAGGTCTCTAATACTGAAATAATATAACTGAGAGATCTGTCTATAAAGGTAAGGTGTAATTACTGATGTCATAGTTTTTAGATGTCTTGGGAATGAAAACCCTTATACTGGGTAAGTTTATTCATCAGTGTTAGCATATTTTCAAAAAGACATCTTGTACAAAAGTAGGAGAATGCTTATAATGCAAAAGAATAAAAACGATATATATGAAGGTGTATATGGCAAAATTCCTTATAAAAGTGTAAAACCCAAAACATTTAAAATGTCCAAAAAAAGGGGTACAGTACAAGAAATGATAGTATGTCAACTAAAAGGAGTATCGTGATCATTAAGCATAATAAAACTATGCATAAACATAGAATTATGTTTATAAAATACAATTATTTGAAGAAAAAACATAAGATTATTTAAAGCCATCATCATTATTATAAAGATGTAATATTATATATATTTGAATAAATATTGAAAGGGACGAGAACAGAAAAAAGAACATTGCTTTACTGGGAAACTGGTAGATGAATATTATTCTTTTCTAAATTTAGTATCAGTCTAGTAAAAGACAAAGAATAACTTCTTTTTTTTAATGTTTTTATTTATTTTTGAAGGAGAGACAGAGCATGAGTGGGGAGGAGCAGAGAGAGAGGGAGACATAGAATTTGAAGCAGGCTCCAGGCTCTAAACTGTAAGTACAGAGCCCGATGTGGAGCTCGAACTCATGAACTGTGAGATCATGACCTGAGCTGAAGTCGGACGTTTAACTGACTGAGCCACCCAGGCGCCCCAAAGAATAGAACCTCTTGAAATGGCAGCAGGAATATGATTTGATACATAGGGGGAAAATGGTGGAAAAGACTAAGATGTGCATAAAATATTTGATAATAATTAATTAATCTAACATTTATTTGCCTACATTTTAGAAAACAAAACCCGTGAAAATGAAGAATTTTTCACAAGCAATTTACTCTTTTTTGTTAAATTTTATAAGGTAAAGAAAAACACAGGCATACGGGAAGTCTTGATTATGTAGATTTTGTGGGTAAATATTAAATGTTAACTGTCAAATCTGTCCCTATTGGCCTACCTATAGTATAATATCAGCAATTTGAAACTCAAAACCTTCCATAATCTAACCCTAATATATTCTTTTCCAATCTAATTTATCTTCAAAGTCATTTCAACATGTTAAGAACCAACTTATTTTCTTCTGCAATTATTTGCTATACCACCATTTGCATATTTCTCGAGACATTTGATAGATACTCTCAAAAGAGTTTTATGGATCTAAGAAAATATATAAAGAGCTGTGCATTTTTAGGTAGAATCTTTATTAAGGTGATGAGTATTTTAAACTACTAGATAGGAAGAAAGTACACATGCTTCCTAGAAGTATTTTATTAACATGTTTTTTTATAGAACATCTTAGATTTTTACTATGAGATGTGTGGTTTGAGAAGTTGTGGTTTAAACCACTATTGTCTTGACAGGCTATTTACTGATTTTAGCAATTTTATTTATATTTGTTTGTTTATTTTTTAGAGAGACAGTAAGTGTGAACAGAGGAGAGGAACAGAAAGAGGGGGAGGGAGGGAGGAAAGCGGTGGGGGGGGGGTGGAGAGACAGAGAGACAGAGAGACAGAGAGAGAGAAAAGCCTTCTATACTCAGTGCAAAGCCTGACACGGAGCTTGATCCCATGACTCTTGGATCATGACCTGACCTGAAATCAAGAGTCGGACACTCAACTTACTGAGCCATCCAGACACACCCTCATTTTAGCAATTTTAAAATAATTATGAATGTAATTATTAAAGCTCATTAATAACACTTATATAATGTTACATTTACATAAAACAAAGAGGTAAATAAAAAGTAAACGTTATACTTTTCTGGTTACATGACACAAAATATACCATGGAAGACCCAGTACAGAAGTGTTGTATAAAAAATACAAAACATCTCTTTAAATATTACTAAGTTGATAAGTAAGAAGGCAAAACTGATAAAAAGCACAAATTCAAGGAGGTAAACAAGCTCTGGATACAGACTGTTCTTAGGAAATCTAAACAATGCTAAAATATTTGAGTTTTGTTTAAAATGAACCATGCTTAAAAACAGAAACAAAACCCAGGGGCTGAAAAGGGGAAAGTTAGGAGACTTGTTTGTATAAAGCTACAATGCCTGAAAGGTAACACACTAAGTAGGTAGGCTAGAAAAAACCCACACAGCAAAGAGAAGGTGAAAGATTTTTGTTTTGAGTTAGGGGTGCAGGGGGAAAGGGGAGGTTCCCTGATAATGCATAATCACATGCTACTCATGCTACTTCCTTTGCAGATTTGGGATAAAAATCCTATGCACGCTGTTTCTCAAAAATCCCCAATTAAAACTTTACCCTGAAGGACTATCAGAAGCAAAGCAATTTTTCCATGGAAGAACAGACCTTAAACCTAAGCATCAAAGAATTATCAAAATTAAAATTCCAATAAAGATGATCTCACAAACATAAAACACAAAATACCCAAGAAAACAAGCTACCATGAATGTGAGAAGAAAGTTGTGCAAAATCAGACCTTAAAACAGCAGACACCAGAATGAGTCAATATAAATTATGCAAAAAGTACATTTAATATATTTTTTAAAGTGCAAAAAAGTATGAGTAAGAGATAAGACACTATAAAAATGAACATGTACACTTGGGAAAAATCATAAAATATGGAAACTAAATACACATAAAATGAAAATTAAAGCTCAATGTTTGGCTTAAACTTCAGTTTAGGCAGAAAAGTATGAACAGGAAGGAAGACCTGTAAAGAGATTATACAAAATGAAGAATATAAACAACAAAATTAAAAATGTGCTACAGAAGTATGAGAGACACTGAATAGAGATCAAGAAAGTTTAGAGGTGCCTGGTGGCTCAGTTGATTGAGCATCAGACTCTTGATTTTGGCTCAGGTCATGATCCCAGGGTTATGGGACAGAACCCATGTCAGACTCCATACTGAGCAAGGAGACTGCTTGAGATTCTCTCTCTCCCCCTTTGCCCTTCTCCTCCACTTGTGCTCTCTCTCTGTCTAAAATAAAGTTAAAATAAAAAAAAAAAAAAACTAACACAGTAAATTAGACTTCTGGAGGGAAATAACAGAGAGAATGAGGTAGAATCAATTTCCCATATTAAAGCCCAATATGTAACATAAAGAATTAAAAAAAACTCATACCAAGTAATATCATGGTATAAAAGCAGAACTTAAAGCAAAAAGAGATTCTGTATCAGCAGCCATAAAGAAAAAATTAATCACTTGTTAAAAATGGTAATTAGTATTAACTCAGAATTACATATGTAAGTAAAACTATAAGAATGAAAAATAAATGTTTATTATGATAAAAACAAAAAATAAAGACAGTTTACCAACATACCTACATAGAAGTACTATTCAGTGGTACTCACTTTAAATTTCACCTTAGTAGATGCAGAAAAATAATTTAATAAAATTCAACATCTTTTCATGATATTTATTGCGATAAACAAACATTTATCATGACAAAACATGATGAATGTTCTTATGATAAGCACATGATAAAAACTATCATGATAAGCGTAATAAACACTTCACATGATTAACACATGACATACAATTTGGGTATAGCAGAACTATACCTCAACATAATAAAGACCAATATAACAAGCCCACAACTAATATCATATCTCTAATGGTGAAAGGCTGAAAGCTTTTCCTCTAAGATCAGAAACAAGACAAGGCTCTCAGCACTTCTATTCAACATAATACTGGAAGTCCTAGCCAGTACAATTAGGCAAGAAAAATAAAAGGCATGTAAATTGGAAAGGAAGAAGAAAAATTACTACTATTTGCAGATGATATGAGCTTACATATAGAAAATCCTAAAGATGCCACCAAAAAGTGTTAGAATAAATAAAATCTGTAAAGCTGCAAGATATAAAACTATATACAAAAATAAGTTGTGCTTCTATACACTAACAAGGAACTATCTGAAAGAGAAATGAGGCACCTGGGTAGTTCAGTCGATTAAGCTTCTGACTCTTGATTTTGGCTCAGGTCATGATCTCATGGTTTGTGGGATCAAGCCCTGTACTGGGCTGTGGTACTGACAGTGAGTATGGGTCTTACTTGGGATTTTTTCTCTCTCTCTCCCTCTGCCTTTCCCTCACTTGTGCCCTCCTTCTCTCTTTCTCAAAATAAATGAACATTTAAAAACAATTAAAGAGAAATCAAAGAATCTCAATTACAATAGCATCAAAAGCAATAAAATATTAAGAAATAAATTTAAACAACATAAAAGATATGTACACAACTGTAAAACACTGATGAAAGAATTTGAAGAAGACAAAAATAAATGGAGATATCCCATGTTCACAAAGTGGAATAGTTAATATTGTCCAAATCTCCATGCTATACAAAGCCATCAATAAATTCAATGTAATCTTTATCAAAATTCCATTGCGCTTTGCATAAAAATAGCAAAACAATTCTAAAATTTGTGTGGAACCAGAAAAGACCCTGAGTAGCCAAAACAATACCTAGGGAAAAAATGCAAAACTGGAGTCATCACACTTTCTGTTTTCAAACTATATTACAAACCTATAGTAATCAAAACAGTTGATACTGGCATAATATAGAAATACAAACCAAGAGAAAAGAATCAAGAGCTCCAAAATAAACCCATTCACATATGATCAACTAATATTTGACAAAGGAGCTATAAAACATGCAATGAGGAAAGGACAGTCTCCTCAATAAATGGTACCGGGAAAACTGGATATCCACATGCATAAGAATAAATTGGCCCCTTATCATACACTGTATGCAGAACATAACTAAAAGTGGATTAAAGACTAAAATGCAATACCTGAAGCCTTAAAAATCCTATAACATAGGAAAAAACCTCCTTGACATTAGTCTTACAGCAATGCGTTTTTGTTTTTGTTTTTGATATGGCACCAACAGCACAAATAACATAAGTGAGATAACATCAAACTAAAAGCTTAGACACAACAACAAAAAAAACAGACCAAAAATAAATAAATAAATAAAAAGGAAACCTACAGAATGGGAGAAAATACTTGTAATTCATATATCTGATAGGGGTTAATATACAAAATATATAAGGGACTCATACAGCTCAGTACTAATAATACGTCAGTAGAAGCTTCCAAAACTGGAGAGCAAACAGGGGAAAAAAAGACTAAAAAAGAAAACCAGAAGAGAATTATCCAAGAATTGTAGGATTACTACAAAGGTATACTATACATGTAATTAGAATACCAGAGGGAGAAGAAAAGGAGAAAGAAGCACAAGAAATATTTCAAGTAACAATGACTGAGAATTTCTCCAAATTAATGTCAAATGCCAAACAAAAACTCCAGGACAAAAAAAGAATAAATTCCCCCCCAAAATACACCCATGCATATCATATTCTAACTGCTGAAAATCAAAGGTAAAGAAAACTTTTTGAAAGAAGCCTGGGGTGTGGGTGAAATACCTAACCACTAAAGGAGGGAGGATAAGAATTATACCCAACTTCTCTTTAGAAACGATGGAAATAAGAGAATAAAGTGAAATATTTAAAGTAATGACAGAAAAGCCCACACATCTAAAATCATGTCCTGTGAGATTATTCTACAAAAGTGAGGGAGAAATACTTTCTCAAACAAACAAAAATTGAAATAATTTATTACCATTAGACCTGACTTGCAAGGAATGTTTTTAAAAAGAAAGTTCTTCAGAGAAAAGAAAAATGATATAGGTCAGAAACTCAGGTCTACATAAAGGAAGAACATCGGAGAAAGAATAATGGTAAAGTAAATTTTTCTTATTCTTGATTGCTCAACCCAGTAACAGTTTGTTCAACAGCAATAATGTATTTTATTGTGTATGTTTTTATATGTGATGTGTGTGCACATATATAGTCTCTATATATTAAAACACACATATATGTGATATTTATATCTGTATAAATGAAATGAATGACAAGAATGATACACAGAACAGACAGGAAAATATTTAGAAATACTTTCTTATTATAAGGTACTTGCACAGCATGTGAAGAGGTATAGCATTATTTGTAAGTGGACACGGATTAGTTGTAAATGATATTACACAGTCTAGGGCAACCAATAAAAAATAGGTAAAAGAACATGTATAATTGATATGTGAAGAAAGCAGAGAATATAAAATGCTCCATTCAAACCATAATAAAAAAGAAAAGCTGAGAAAGACAAAAATGAGAACAAAGAACAAGGGCAACAAATAGGAAACGGTAGCAATATAGTATACATTAATCCAACTATATCAATAATCAAATTAAATGTCAATGGTTTGAAATATACTAATTAAAAGACAAATATTGAAAGAGTCAATCAAAATAAGAGACATGATATAAGTTGTCCTAAAGAAACCCACTTTAAAAATAAAGACACAACTCGATTAAAATAAAGGGATAGAAAAAAAATATACCTTGCTAACACTAATTCTATTAGTTACAGACAAAGCAGAATTCCTTCCCACCCCTCCTCCATAAATCAATGGAGAAAATAAACAAAAGCTGGGTTTTTGAAAAGATCTATATAGTAGATACGTCTCTAGCCAGGTTAACAGAGAAAAGAGTGAGGACAAATTTACTAACACTGGAAATGAAAGAGGGGACATCAATACAGATCAATCAATATAGATCCCATAAGCATTAAAAGAATAATAAAGGAATACCATGTACTATACCTACAAATTTGATAACCTAGATGAAATGGACCAATTCCTTGAAAGTTACAATATGACAAACTTCAAGAAAAAACAGACACTCTGAATAGAATCTTTCCAAAATAGAAAGCAACAAGACCTGGTTTGTTCAATAGTAAATTCTACCTAACATTTAAGAAATAAATTATGCCTATCTACAATCTCTTCCAGAAGCAAGAGGAGAGAACACTTTCCAACTTATTCTATAAGGCTAGCATTACCTTAACCAAAACCATACAAAAAGAAATACAAAAAATGCCCAACAGAATACACTACCAAATTAAATTTTAAAAATGTGTAAAATTACACAAGCAAGTGGGATTTATGTCAACTATGTAAAGCTGGTTCAACATCCAAAATCAATGTAATCCATCACATCAACATAATAAAGAAAAATTATATAGTCATATCCAACACATGCAGATTTGACAACATTCAATAGCCATCATTAAAAATTCTCTGCAACTAGGAATGAAAGGAATTTGCTGAATATGATAAATAACACCTACAAAAAAACTATAGCTATCATTGTACTCAATAATGAGTAACTTTTTAAAAGAAGTTTTCCAGGTAAGATCAGGAAAAAGGCAAGGATGTTGTATCTCACCATTGCTTTTCAACATCATACTGGAAGTCTTAGCTAATGCAATAGGATAAGAAAAGGAAATAAAGGTATACAGATTGGAAGAGGACATTAAACTGTCTTTGTTCACATATGACATGGTCATCTATGTAGAACATACAAAAGAACTGACAAAAAAAATTCCTGAAACCAATAAGCTATTACAATAAGGTTGCAGGATAAAGGTTAAGATACAAAATCAATTCCTTTCCTATATAGCAGCAGCAAGTGGAATTTAAAATTAAAATCACATTATAATTTACATTAGCATTCCTCAAACTGAAATACTTAGGCATAAAACTAACAACTTAAGTACAGAAGCTATACGAGGAAAACTCCTTTTCACACCGGCTTTTTTCCACTTAGTAATATGTATTTAAGGGCCTCCATATAATATGTATTTAAGATTTCTCCATATCTTTTCATGCTTGATAGATTATTTCCTTTTAGTATTGAATAATATTCCATTGTCTGGATATAAAAGAGTTAATTTATCCATTTACTGAAGGTCATCTTGGTTGCTTCCAAGGTTTGGCAATTATGAATAAAGCTGCTATAAACATCTGTGCATTTGTATGCAGGGTTCTGTGTGGACATAAGCTTTCAACTCCTTTGGATAAACACCAAGGAGTATGATTGCTGGATCATATGGTAAAAATATGTTTAGTTTTATAAAAAACTGTGAAGCTGTCTTCCAAAGTAGCTGTACCACTCTGTATTCCTACCAGCAATGAATGAGGGTTCCCTTTGTTCCACATCCTTACGGTGTTTAGTGTTGTCAGTGTTCTGGATTTTGTTCATTCGAATAGGTGTGCATTGATATTCCATTGTTGTTTTACTTTGCATTTCCCTAATAACACATGATACGGAGCATCTTTTCATATGTGCTTATTTGCCATCTGTATATCTTTTTTGATGAGGTATCTATTTAGATCTCTTGCCCATTTTTTAGCTAGGTTGTTTTCTTATTGTTGTGGTTTAAAACTTCTTTGTATGTTTTGGATAATAGTCTTTCCTTTATCAGATGTGTCTTTGGCAAATATTGTTTCTCACTCTGTGGCTTCTCTTCTCATTCTCTAACACTGTCTTTCATGCAATAGTTTTTTTTTTTTTTATTTTAATGAAATCCAGTTTAATAATTCTTTCTTTCATGGATCTTCCCTTTGGTGCTATATCAAAAAGTCATAGCCATAACCCAAGATTATCCAGGTTTTCTCCTGTTATCTTCCAGAAGTTTTAGAGTTTTGCATTTAAGTCTATGATTGACTTTGAGTTAGTGTTTGTGAAGGGTATAAAGTCTGTGCCTAGATTCATTCTTTTGCATGTGGATGTTCACTTGTTCCAGGACCATTTGTTAAAAAGATTTTGCTCTCTTTTATTGCCCTTTCTGCTTTGTCAAAGATCAACTGACTATGTGTATGTGGGTCTCTATCTGGGCTCCCTTTTCTGTTCCATTGTTCTATTTGTGTATTCTTTCACTAATACCACACAGTCTTGATTTTCATAGCTTTACTTTAAGTCTTGAATTCAGATAGTCCTCTAATTGTGTTCTTCTGCTTCAATATTGTTGACTACTCTGGATGTTTTTCTCTCATAAAAATTTTATAATCATTTAGTCAATATCCACAAAATAACTTGCTAGGATTTCGATTGGGATTGGATTGAATCTATAAACCAATTTGGGAAGAAATGACACCTTGACAATATTGACTCTTTCTATCTATGAATACAGAATATCTCTATATCTGTTTAGTTCTTTGATTTTGTTCATCAGAGTTTGATAGTTTTTCTCATATAGATCATGGACATATTTTGTTGGATTTATACCTAAGTATTTCAATGTTTTGCTTGCTAATATAAATAGCACTGCATGAAAAATTTTTTAAATGTTTATTTAGTTTTGAGAGAGACAGAGAGAGACAGAGAGAGAGAGAGAGAGAGAGAGACAGAGAGAGAGAGAGAGAACATGAGCATGAGCACGAGCAGAGGAGGGGTAGAGAGAGAGGGAGACACAGAATCTGAAGAAGGTTCCAGTCTCTGAGCAGTCAGCTCAGAGCCCGATGCAGGGTTCAAACTCACAAACTGTGAGATCATTACCTGAGCTGAAGTTGACACTTAACCAACTGAACCACCCAGACACCCCAATAGTATTGTAGTTTTAATTTCAAATTCCACTTGTTTATTCCTGGTATATGTGAAAGTGATTGACTTCTGTATATTGCAACCTTACTATAATCACTTATTAGTCCCCAGAATTTCTTTTGTCAATTCTTTCAATTCTACATAGATGATCATATAATCTGCAAACAAAGGGAGTTTTGTTTCTTCTTTCCCACAATCTGTATATTTTTCCTTTATCATCTTATTGCTTGAGCTAGAACTTCCACTACAATATTGAAAAGAAATGGTTAAGAAGGAACATGCTTGTCTTGTACCTGATCTGAGCAGGATAGCTTTGAGTGTGTCACCACCATTAAATATGATGTTAGTAGTAGATTTGTCTGTAGATATTCTCTATCTTTCCCTTATTTTAGCCAATAGAATATAACAGAAAGTAAGGGGATTTTTAAAGATACAAATAAGCTTTCTAATCAAAAGAAGATTATCCTGGGTGCATATGATCTAACCAGGTGAGCTCTTTAAAAGAGGCATTTTATAAAAGAAGAGACTTGAAGCAGCAGAAATGCCTGCCACTGCCCTTGAAAAAGCAAGGGCCACTTTTTAAACCACCTAGGTAGAAGACAGCTTCTAGAAGCTGGGGGGCCTCAGTTCTACAAATAGAAGGAATTGAACTGTGCCAGTAACTTGAACAAGCTTAGAAGAGGGCCCCAAACTTCAAATGAGGATGTAACACTGGCCAACACCTTCAATAAAGCCTTGCAACATCTAAAAAGAAGACCCAACAAAGTTGCCCAGATTCCTGACCCATTCAAACTGCAAGATAATAAATGTGTGTCTGAAGCCATTATTTGAAGTACAAAACTCTGACAAAAGATATCAAAGAACAATTAAGTAAATGGAAATATATTCCAGAAGACACAATATTATCAAGGTATCAGTTGTTCCCAACTTGACTTATAGATTCAACATAATGGCAATCAAAATACCAGCAAGCTATTTTGTGGATATTGACAAACTGACTCAAAAAATTATGTGGGAAGACAACTCACAATGGCCAACACAATATTGAAGGAGAAGAGCGAAGTTGGAGGACCGACATTACCTGACTTCAAGACTTACTATAAAACTACAGTAATAATGACAATGTGGTACTGGAAAAAGAACAGACAAACAGATCAAGAGAATAGAATGGAGAGTCCAGAAATAGACCTCTATAATCATAGTCAACTAATCTTAAGAGAAAGGAGCAAAGTCAATACAATGGAACAAAGATACTCTTTTCAACAAATGGTGCTAACACAAGTGGACATTCATGTGCAAAAATATAAATCTAGACAAAGAACCTACCTACTTCACAAAAATTAACTCAAAATGAATCATAGACCCAAATGTAAAATACAAAATTTATGAAAGCCCTAGAAGATGACATAAGAAAAAACCTAGAAAACCTTGAGTATGACCATGACTTTTTAGATACCATACAACAGGCACAATCCATGAAAGAAGTAATGTATAAGTTGGACTTCATAAAAACTGAAAACATCTACTCTGACAAAGAAAATATCTAGAAAATGAAAGGACAAGCTGTATACTGAAAGAAAATATTTGCAAAGGACACATCTTATAGGACTGTTAATCAAAATATACAAAGAACTCTCAAAACTCAAAACCGACAAAATGAACAAGGCAATTGTAAAATAGGCAAAACCCAAAAATAGATATCTGACCAAAGACACAGATGGCAAATAAGCATATGGAAAGGTTCTCAATATCATATGTCATTTCAGTATTACAAATTAAAACAAGATATCATTACACACCTATTAGATCGGTCAAAATCCCAAATATTGACAAGATGAAATGTTGGTGAGGATGCAGAATTCTCATTCACTGCTGGTGGGAACATAAAATGGTACAGCCAATTTGTAAGATAGTTTGGCAGCTTTTTATAAAACTAAATATATTCTTACCATTCAATCCAGCAATCTCACCCTTCGGTATTTACCCAAATGAGTTGAAAACTTATGCCCACACAAAAACCTGTACACGTATTTATAGCAGCTTTATCCATAATTGCCAAAACTTGGAAACAAACAAGATATCCTTCAGCAGCTGAATGTATAAATAAACTGTGGTACAGTCAGACTCTAGAGTATTATTCACTGCAAAAGGAGATGCATTATCAAGCCATGAAACGACATGGGGGACATTTAAATGTCTATAACTAAGTGGAAGAAGTCCATTTGAAAAAGCTACGTACTGTAATATTCCAACTATATGACATTCTGGAAAAGGCAAAACTAGGGAGGCAATAAAAAAAAATTACTGGTTACTAGGATAGGGCGGAAGGGAAGATGAACAAGTGAAACACACAGGAATTTTAGCTCAGTGAAACTATTCTGAATGATACTACAGTGGTGGAAAAGTGTCAATATATATTTGTTTAAATCCACAGAATGTAATACACAAAAATGAACACTAATGTAAACTACAGACTTCTGATGACAATGAGGTTATCAATATAGATACCACTGTGGTGTGAGATATTTACAGTAGCAAATGTACCACTGTGTTGTGGGATATTAATGGTAGGGAAGGTTGTACATGTGTAGGGCAGGACATATATAAGAACGCTCTATAGGCATGAGGGGTGCCTAAAGAGCTTTAGGCAAATTCTAATCAAAACAAGACTTAATCATATTAATATCAACAAAAGATTTTAGGCAAAAGGCATTTCCCCAAATAAAGACATCACTACAAATGACACCAGGATTATAGAAAAAAAATAAATTTATATGCACACAATAACATAGCCTCATAATATATAAAGCAAAAACAGAACCACAAAGAAAAACTGGTAGTTCTATTATTATAGCAGGAGATTTTAATGTATTTCTTTCAATAATCAGTAGGTCAAGCAGTGGAAAATGGGCAGGGTAACATAAAATTTGAATACAACTAACAGGTTTGATTAATGGATATATATGCAACACTATACCAATAGTGGAAAATACATATTCTTTTCAAGCATACATAAAACATTTATAGAAATTTGACAAACAGTGGGGAATTATTGCATTTCAAAAATTCAGTGACATTTAAACATCACTCTTTGACCATGATGTAATCATTAAGAATCAATAATTAAGAGATTAAAAAACATCATACTTGGATTTTTTTTTTGTAATTTAAAATACAATTTTATGCTGAATTAGACACACCTATCTGTCACAGTTAACTGTAGGGCTGAGAAGCTACAGGACACGCCAGGCATGCACAGAGCATTTCTCTTTCACAGAGAAGAGGGATATAAAATCATTTCTACCATAACACTTAAATATGTACTTCATTATAGTAGAATCCATTGATAGAGTATCCACCCTTTAATGAAATTCATTATCCTTTAAATAGTGAATTCTAATAATATTTTCAAATAGAGAAATTTAATGGAATCTATAAACATCATTTTAGGTTTCTTCTCAAATATACAGTTTCTTTACAGCATATTCAATGGAATGTCTATTTTTTAATAATGTTTTATGTAAATATAATGCTAGAAATCAGATTTCCATTCCATACTGTGAGTTTCTTTAAAGTAGTGACTATATGTGCTTTTTGCAAACTACACAAGGATGTGCTCAGAATGACTGATAAAACAAAATAAAATTCTACATATTTAGAATACTATTTTCATTAAGTGTTTTGTATGTTAACACACTAAGTGTAGCTACTTCTTCCCATTGTTCTGTTTCCACCATGTCCTTTTATTATTATTTTTAATGTTTATTTTTGAAGGAGAGAGAGACAGAGTGTGAGCAGAGGAGGGGCAGAGAGAGGAGACACAGAATCTAAAGCAGGCTCCAGGCTCTGAGCTGTCAGCACAGAGCCTGATGTGGGGCTCGAACTCATGAGCTGTGAGCTCACGACCTCAGCTGAAGTAGGATGCTTAACCAACAGAGCCACCCAGTCACCCCTTATCATCTCCTTTTAAAATCATCAGTCTTTTCTTTGGTTATGACTTGGCCTTTATCACAAAAAAGGCAGTGTATTTAATATTATGGTTTAAAATTTCATCATTTCCCCTTACTAATGGAAATAGGTATTATAATTTAATTAAAAATAATACATGACTGTAAATTTTTAAAAGAGTAACTTTTATAATAGTGCTTCCCAAATTAATTTACCAAGACACCTAACTAAATAAATAACCCAAATGTGGAAGGCTAGAAAAAAAATTCTTGGTAAATTATACCACACAGGGTAAAATTTTTCAGTATCAGAAAAGTAAGACTGAAAAATTTTTTCTCTCAAAAATTCTACTCCATATCCCTTAGAAATACATATACACATAGATTATAAAGGGGAATGAGGGAACTTTGGAGGGTCATGAGAATGTTTTTTAACATTGATTTAGGTAGTAGCTGTAAAACTTCTGAAGTTTGTCAAAATTCAAAAAATGATTCACCTACAATGGGTTGATTTTACTGTATGTGAATTATACTTCAGTAAACTTGAAGAAAAAAATACACACACATTTTATGTTAATTTTGAACTGATACTATTTCTGTCTGCTTATAATATCCTTACTTCCTCTTCCAGTAAAAAGGCTACTCTTTCAAATCCCATTACAATGTTACCCCTTTTTAATTCTTCCCTGAAAACTCTGGAAGAAGTGCCTACTCTCCTATCTGTAACCTTAGAGTATTTTGTTTCTACCACTAGTGTATGGTATTAATTATTATATTGTATTGTAATTCATTTTTCATGTCTCACATTATAAGACTGTTTCCTGAAGGCAGAGAATGTTCTTATATTTTTAAGAAAAGCTTTCTAGTACAGTGCTTAGTACATTGAAATCTCTTAATTTAAATTTATGGTATCACTATAGATACTAGTGTTCAAGAGAAGTTCTAGCAGTTATTAAAATGATTGCCCAAAGGTAACTTAAAGAAATTAATATCTGACTCTGATAACAACAGGCAACTGTCTTTTTCTGAACGATGATGAAAGAAAAAAAAGTGGTGGTCACCTAAAAACTGTACACAAATATTATTGGGAAACTAATTAAATAACTCTCCTAAGTGCAACCTGACCAATGCTTTAACAAGGTTACAGTTTGAACCACACCAATCATCTGGTTTGCAAGATTTCCTGCTGGACATCAACACCAACCACTCGTTAGACCCAAAACCACCTTGGGAAATAGCTGTGGGTAAGATTTACACAGACCAGTAATGGACTAAATTACTGGTTCAGTTGAAAAATAGGTCAGAAGCATATATATGACAGAAATTGAAAAGTCAATAAGAAGAATTATATATCAGACACCAACCCCACTCCTCAAAATTTAGCTGAGAGTTTTAAGACTCTGAAGTTGTAAGGACACTGAAGAAATATCTGGCAATTTTCTCACACAAGCCTTATAATTATCCTGAAATAAAAACTGGAGAGTAACATCTTGGGAAAGATTATCGTATCTTGAATATTCTTTAGATAGGTAATCATATAAAACACTTTTACATATTTTCTTAAAAGATTATACATCCATCCAGAGAAACAATGTAGAAAATAAAGACAGTTTCTTTCTCTTCCTTGTGCAAGATAAACATATTTCCTAGGTAACGGGAGTTTCTTCAAGCAGAACATTTTATTTTCTAGAGCCACAAAAAGCACAGATTTTAAAACAGAACATACTCCATTCTTTCTCTCTCAAATAAACTATATTTCTATGAAGTACATGAGGGCACACAGTAAACACTGTGAATGGGCATGAATAAGCACATCATATAACAAAAAAACAGTCTTATGTAGCAACATCAATAGAAGAATGTTGGACAAATAAACAATAGTGTTCCAAAGGGTTCAGTCCTGGTTCTGATTACTTTACTAGTAGGGACACAGTTTTCAAGTTCTGTCCAAAAGAGTACTAGACATCCCCATACCCACATCAGCTAGTCATTATGCCTTATTGGTCTTATTTGTTAGCAAAGTCTTCAATAGAAACTTTTAATCTAAGAAAAGTTTTGATGGTTAAAACAAGTTTGCTAAAGTAAATAATGAAAACATACATTCACATTTTTGGTTTCAGTATGACATGAAAGAGCATGGAAGTCATCATTCTAATTCTTAAAAGTAGAAAAACACTGAACAAATAAAAGATAAATGCCTTAGATCTACCAGAGAATGGACACAAGGCAAACTGCCAACCCAAAATCCAAAGTGACAGGCAAATCTATCTAGTCACAGCCAAGATATTCTTACCTACAGCAGAAGCTGCTGGAGACACACACTGGTAGGAAGATTTAAATGCTAAATTTAAAAAACTGTTGGAGGCTGAATGAAGAAGAGTATGGGAGTGAAACTCTTGGGAACTGATGTCTTAGGGGGTTCCCCACATTTTTGTGGGGTTTTCTCCAAGAAAGCCACCAGGATCTCAATGTGAAGCACTGAGGAAGTTTCCCTTATGGCTCTGGCAAGGGAGTAAAAAAATAATAGCCATTGTGAAATATACCCTGAGCATTCTTCGTAACAAAAGCCTTTCTTTAGGTAAAAAGACTTTATCAAAATCTTATAAAATTGAAGAAAGAGGAAGGACATTACCAAGGTTCCAGGTCCCTCTAGTCTTCTTGGCTCACATAAAGGGAGAAAAGCCAACAAACACTTAAAAGGTCACAGATCCTCTAAAAGACTGAGATGTAATCGTAAGATTATAGAAGGCTTTCCCTCCCCAATACCTCATCACCAAACCAACTGGACTCTAGTACATGACATTAGATAACAGCTGAAAGAGCTGTGAGATGCAGACTCCACCCAAGAAGGAGTTCTTAGGGGAGCCAAAGGCAACAGGGGAGACAAAACAAGGACCTTTAAGGAATCTGAACAGTCTGGAAACTTACAGAAACAGAAAACAATTAAACACAGCTACTCACTCCTAGAGAAATTAAGAAAACCTCCCACTGAAAGTTTATTTATCTCAATTCCTATTACATAATACACCATGTTAATCCTTCAACAAAAAAATTATAAGGCATGCTAAAAGGCCAAAAAGTCTAAAGGAGCAAAACAGCACTGGAACCTGTTTCAGATATGACAGAAACTTTGGAATTATCAGGCTGAAAATTCAAAATTAAAAATAATTAATATGTTGGAGAATCTAATTTAAAAAGTAGTTACAATGCAAGAACAGGTGGATAATGTGCAGATGGAAACTCTAAGAAGGAAACAAAAGGAAATGTTAGAAACAAAAGACAGAAAAGAAGAATTCGTTTGATGGGTTAATCACGAGATTTGACTTAACCAAGGAAAGAATCACGATCATGAAGACAGGCCAATACAAACTTCCTAGACTGAAGTGCAAAGGGAAAAAGGAAACTAAAGGGAAAAAAATGGAAAGTAAAACAAAAACACAGAATAGAAGAGCCAAGAACTGTGAGACAATTTTAAAAGGCATAACATATGTGTAATTGAAATACCAAAAGGAAAAGACAGAATGAAGAAGAAATATTTGAGGTAATAATGGCCAATTTTCTAAATGTAATGACACACATAAAATCAGAGATCCAGGAAGCAGAAAGAACACCAAGGACTATAAATACAAAAAAAAATCCATGCTATATCATATTCAAATGCCAAAAAAAGAAAAACAAATTCAAAGAAAATAGGACATTTTGAGGAAAGCCAGAATGGGAAGAAAACACTTTATTTATAAGAAGAAAAGGATAAGAATTACAATAGACTTTTCTCTTTAGAAACTATGCAAGCAAAAAAAAAACAAGTGGAGTAAAATGTTTATTGAAAGAAAAAAAAATCAAGATGAGATTTGCCATACCAAACTGTAATAAAACATAGTCTAAAAATACTATGACATTTATGCAAGAATAAAAGGAAAGAGTAATCCAGGTATACAGACCCAGGTATATGGGACAGAACCAGGTATATGAGAACTTAATATATGGTAATCAAGCCCCACAAAACAATGTGTAATGGGAACATTATTAATGGTTCTTAAACTTTTGCATGTATCAGAATCACCTGGAGGACTTGTTCGAGATTGATGGGCCTAAGAACGGAGGTTCTGAGTCAGTAGTTACCTGCATTTCTAACAAACTTCCAATTGATGCAGATACTGAAGATGCTGACCCAAGGACTATACTTTGAGAACCATGGCCTTAGCTTGTCAGAACTCAGCTGATCTGCAGAGAGTGAATCTCAGGTGTGGGAAATACTGATTAAGCAACAAAAGCCAAAATGAAAGAAAGTAACAGAGAATGCTTTATTGTGAACGTATATGCAAGTGGCTAAAACCAGAGAAAATACTACTCCTTCCTTCCCCCTGTACCCTCCAGCAAGAACTGCACACAAGGTGAAGGCCACGTGAATCAGTGCCGAAATGAGTAATCTCCCTGCTCTGGGAGCCCTAAACAAAAGTCTCTGGCATTTTTAGGACCTTGGGGATAGAGGATGAGGAGTGGAAAAGTACTGAATAACTGAATTCGAGCGGGGAAAACTGTCTTTGAGGTTTCCCCTCCCTCTAATAAGTAGGCCTAGGCAGAAGCAATGGAAGACAACTGCACAACACTCAGATAAAGAAGTCTAGGAAAGAAGGTGCCTGAGCTAGACATGCAAATATGTGAAGTCCATGGCTAGCCAGATAGATCTGAATAGTTGAACACAACTCACTTCAAAGACTACAATCCACTGGCTGTCTACCAAGTCTAGTGTGGGGAGTGTAGTTTCTTCCCTGTGAGACCTGCCAGGTAAAGCCTTTGGAATTGCTTATGGTCAGACCTGAAAAATCACACATGGGCTTTTACCAGAAGCTGAACCCCTCAAGCGTATGCTACTAGGAAAAGAGGGTCATTTTAGGGAGAAAAATGAAAATGGATAGTACAGCACAGTGGTGTAAAGAGAAGAAGGTGCTCTGGAATAGTTGGAGGCTGCTGACATTCTAGAGACTTCCATTTACTCCAGGTCCTTCTACTCTGGAGAGCTGTCAGAATTACATTGGGGCATGACTACAAATTCTTCATGTAGTTCTGTTTGAGATAGTCTATTTCATTTATTCCAGTAATATCCAAAGTGAAATATAAATATTAAATGAGTTAATGCAGTAAAATGCTTAGAGCATGTACATATTGTATAATGTAATTGTACATGCTTTTTTGGACAGCTACTTGTAAATCTGATAATTTTATGGTCTGAATTTTAACCCTTACTTCACCTACTTATTTATTTATTTCCTCTGTCATTGCCACTAATACTATCAAAGTGTTACAGGCTTTATTTACTATGGCTAAGAGACGATAAGGATAGATGCAGAACTCATAAGCATCTGTGGAAAAAAAAAAAAACCTTCTGGGATACTTAATGGATCATCATTTCTTGAAAGAGACCGTGAAAGTCCTTCAAATGATGAGAATTTAAATTCAGAGTATTATTTCAGAGCTTGATTCAGATAACCTTTGTGGCTATTGAAACAATGCTTTTTTTGAGAGTCCAGGTAATAAAACTGCGTTTCATCTAATATCAAACTTGTGATTTATGAGCTTTAACCTCAAGGTACCAACATAATGAATAGATTTCCAATCTGATTTATTAAATTCTTTATATTTGATACAGTATTGAGTATAAAGATCTTTTTTTTTTAAGTTTATTTATTTTGAGAGAGAGAAAGAGAGAGAGAGAGGGAGAATCCTAAACAGGCCCCACACTGACAGCCCACAGCCCAATGCAGGGCTCTATCTCACGAACCATAAGATCATGACCTGAGCTGAAATGAAGAGTCAGATGCTTAATTGACTGAGCTACCCAGGCACCCATAAAGATCTTTTTTTATAATAAGAAATAATAAGAAATTAAGTCTACCCAAAGTATTAAATTTATCCAGAGTAGATATTTCAAAGAAAACAATCTGTCTGAAGAAAAATATCCAAGATTTTGGTTTACAGACATAAAATCTTGTTTAAAAAGAAAAGGTTGTCAATGTAAAGACAAATAGTTAAAAAAAATTCCCATTAAGCATTAAACAGCCCACCACTACATAGAATATTCTCTTAATATGTCCTTAAATTTAGTAAAAGATGTTTATGTACCTAGTCAAATGAGGCATTCTAAGTCAACAACATCAACTACGGTCATGTCCATGTCTATCTGGATCCCCATTTAGCAAATGTACAATAAATGCAAAATGCAATTCAGTTTCTAGAATCACAAAATCTTGGGACCAGAAATGAACTTAAAAGACACTTAATCTGGGATGCCTGGGTGGCTTGATAGATTGAACTTTTGACTCTTGAGTTCAGCTCAGGTCATGATCCTAGGGTCATGGGATTGAGCCCACGCTGGGCTCTATGCTGGGTGTGGAGTCTGCTTAAGAGTCCATCTCTCTCTCTGCCCCTCTCCCCTGCTTGAACTCTCTTTCTCTCTAAAATAAAAAGGGAAAAAAAGGAAGAAAAAAAAAGACAATCTACTCATCCAATGTTTGAAACACTTCCACATTATATATGTGTGTGTGTGTGTGTGTGTGTGTATCCCCACACACCCACACATATATACACTGTATATATACACATTGTCCATGTTATCACTCAGTTAATCCAGATAAAGGAAATTTGCTACCTCAAGGAACACTGCTTACTCAGTATCCCTTTATATTAACTTGAACCATATGAAATAGCCATTTTTATAGGTAGAATGGTCTCATAAAACTGATTTCATATCAATGTCACTCCAATGTGAACAGGTGAACCCTAAAACAACTTTATAGTTTCATGTTAAAATATTTCCCTCTAGTTTCAATACATTGACCCTAGTTCCATTATGTTCCAAAATAAGTCTACTCTTTTTTCATATAAGTTTTCTAAATGGGCAACTTATTTCAATACCTTCAACAGTATTCATATTATACATTCTCAGCTCCCTTCAACTTTTTATCCTTTATACTTTAAATATGTTCCAGTTTGACTACAATCTTTTACAACCATGACAACCAGTACTAAAGGGAATTATGGGATATAAATTCAAATTAGAGTGGGTCTCTCCTCAGTTTTTCAGAAAACTAATTTCAATTACATCAGACTAAATTATATTACTTTTTAAAACTTACTGTTAAATAACACCCCTAAATGTTAAATACATGTGATATAGCTAAGTTTGGCTATTAAACCTCTAGAAATGCTAAAATTAAATTTTAATTTTGAGCCACTAATATTTATTACTTTTAAATTTCATTTTGGGTATAATACTATTACTTTAGCCTTTTAAAATACTTTTTTCTTAAATTTTTTAAAATGTTTTTTATTTATTTTTCAGAGAGGGACAGAGTGTGAGTGGGGAGGGCAGAGAGAGAGAGGGAGACACAGAATCTGAAGCAGGCTCTAGACTCTGAGCTATCAGCACAGAGCAAGATGCAGGGCTCAAACTCACAAGCTGTGAGATCATGACCTGAGCCAAAGTCGGTCGCTTAACTGACTGAGCCACCCAGGCACCCCAGTCTTTTAAAATATTTCAAATACAGGGGCACTGGGTGGCTCAGTTGGTTAAGCGTCCGACTTCAGCTCAGGTCATGATCTCACAGTCGTGGGTTCAAACGCCACATTGGGCTCTGTGTTGACAGGTCAGAGCCTGGACCCTGCTTCGGAATCTGTGTCTCCCTCTCTCTCTCTCTGCCCTCCCCCACTCACACTCTGTCTCTCAAAAATAAATAGATTAAAAACATTTCTTTAAATATTTTAAATACAACCTCATGTCATACACAAATGTGAAAACATGCTTTCAATATTTTCATCTAAATCATGACCAGACTGAGCAGAGTAAGGATGAAGACAGTACTGTGGCATTCTACTATAAACCCTTAAGTGGATATCAATCCATATATTTATATATTTTTACACTCATTTCATCAATTTATCTAATGCCCTTGACTTCATATATTTCATACTTTCATTTATCAATTGATCTTATGAGAGACTTAATTTATTAAAGTTTAGATAACTTTTTCTGCCTCATTTTCCTTACTAACCTAGCAAATCCGTCCCCCAAAAGCATAAGTTTAGCCTGATAATATTTTCTTAGCAGATCAATCTCATTTCCTGAAGTTACCGTTCTTTCTTTAACAATCCACTCTGGAATCCGTACAAGAACGATTTTTACAATTACCAATTTATGAAATATTCTTTTTCAAATCTAAGAGTACTTTTCCATTTGTAGTCTAGGTCACTCAGATTATTCTTTTCAAATGCCTCAAAAGATAACAGAAAATGTTTCACTGTTTCTGTGTGCAAGTTCCTTGATCACAATTCACCTAGACAGACAATTATGTACCTATTACCAGGAGGCTGGTGCACAATTGTAACCTTTTCAGTACTCTAAGGCCTCTATTCTCCTTTAGTTGTGTTCTTTGTCAAGAAGAGTCATCTTTGTACTTAGATTAGTGAAGTAAAAACAAAAACGCCACAAAAAAACCAACATAGGAATCAGAGAAAACAAAATTCAACAGAAGTTGAATTAAGAAGTTAAGAAGTTCTAATTTCTCCTTATCATCTTTACAAATGATTCCCCAAACAATAAGCAGGACTATTCTTCCCATGGCTTTCTTAATGTGAACATTACTTACATTATTTTAAATTAGAATGATGACTTGTCTTTTCTCTCAAAGAATGCATTCAAGAAAATTAGAAGGTATGCTTCTTCGTATTTTCTGTGTAGGAATTTCAATTTAAAATTTCCCTTCTTTATTCATTTTCTTAAATTTACTATATGTGGAGAATAAAGAAAAGTGAAATATGTGGTAAGAGAGAAAAACAATTTTATGGCTAGCCACAATCTGCTAACATATCACTATATACATTTGGGACAGTAATTAGCAGGTAATAAAAATGTGTTTTTCCTGGCAGATAAATGGTCTCAAGGCATACTTTTTTTTTCTATTTTATGAGAATGAGACTCCAGTGATCCTGATGGTGTACTAAGAATGGATTAGAATAATACCCTAACTCATAAAAGTAATAAAATTAGTGTTGTTACTTTTTTATAACCATTGTATATAAAGTTAAGTAAAAAGAAAAAAGAGCTGGTTACATGTGTCATTATTTCTTCTATAACTAGGATTTTGATACCTATGTTTTTATGTGTTACCATACAAAAGAGTAGCATAAAAAATAATTACCAAGAAAGCGATGAATTAATATAACTGGATGAACTGTTTGAATGTATCAGAAAACTAAACTTTGACTACTTTGATGTAATTATAGTATTTCTGGAAATACACAGTAAAGATGACAACCAGAATTCCTCAATATCTACCTAAATCAATCAATCAATCAATCAATCAATCAATCATATGGCTTACAGAAAACATTTGAAATATCCAAACAACACTATTTAAAGTAACAGAGGCTAGTAAGAGTTACAGAACCAAATACAGGTTTCCAGAACTTTCTGGACTATATAACAGGCTAGACAAAACTCCAATAGACAAGTAGCACAAAGCATGTACAGAAAAGCACAGCAAAGCACTTAAGCATCCTTAAAAAGTCATGGCAATATTAATGATAAGTAAATAAATACAAACTTTGTTTACAAACTGCATTAATCAAGATTCTCTACAGAAGCAGAACCGATAGGAGACATGGAAGGAGGGAAGAAGAAAGAGAAAGTGAAAGAGGAATTGGGAAAGGAGAGAAAGAGGGCGTCAGTGGTGATGACTGATTTTAAGGAATTGGCTCAATTAGTAGGGGCTACAAGTATGAAATCTTTAGGGCAGGCACCAGCCAGACTGAAAACTCAGGCAGGATTTCTGTGTTACATTATTAAGGAAGAATTTTTCTGTTTTAAGGAAACTGTAGTATTTATGCTTAAGGCCTTCAATTGATTGGATGAGCCCACCCAACATTATGTGGGTATAAGTGTATACATACTGTTAAGGAAAAAAATATTCTGATACTGGTTAAAACAGTAACAAAGACTTTGTTCAAGTCTATTGTGATAGATCCAAGATTGTTGCAATATGGAAAAGAGATTAGGTTCAACTTGAATAGAAGACCAAGAGGGGATTTACAGCCAGGGATGCAGGTTGAGGGGATTGGTTGATTGAAAATTAATATGAGACATCAAGGATAGGGAGCGATTCTTGCTAAACTGATATAACAGAATTCTTGCTGAAGGCTAGCCAAGGTGTTTAGGTAGCAAGGATGAAGCATAAGGAAATTGACCAGATATCAAGGGTCGGGGTGGGGATTCTCCAACCTGACTTAGCAGGATTCTTGGAAAAGTATACTGGGCTATGCAAGCATGGCAAGGATGGGGCCAAAATTGAGACCTAGTAAAGAAGAGGGTTTAGAGGAGCCTGACTGAAGTTTAGTTAAGAGATGTCTTATCCATACTCATCAGTACCCAGACACACCAAACTATATCTACAATTATATAAATACAATATTTATTATGTATGTGATATTATGTATATGCGTGATTACAGACATGAAATGGCCTCCATCTCCTGTTGGCTTTGATCTTTTGATTTAGTTATATTTTTTGGTAGTCTGTCTCACCTTGTTCTGTGTTTGCATCTATATCTATTAAACCTCACTACCTCTCTTTCCATATTCACTAACATTTGCTCTCTCTGTGATGATCACCCTCTTGAATAAAATGTCTGATTGCACATAAGAAGCTTCTGGATAGGCAACAATTGGTAAAAGAAAAATACAGTTCCCCAAATAACACATACCTATACATACCAAACCAGTGCAGCAATAATAATAACAGCAACAGGAGCATAATCCCTATCTGTCAGAAATAATGCTTTGAAGACAAAAAGTTAATTGGAAGTTTATCAGATGTAAAGAGCAGTATCCTTTTGAGATTTTTGGAAGCCCCAAGTGAGAACTGGATGGGGAATGCTATTTAGGTGCTAACTCCTCATCCAAATATAACATAAAGTTCTAATGGCCATCCTGCTTTATGATACATTATCTCACAAGTTAAAAAACAAAACATAGATCATTGAATTTTCAAAAATTAGCCTGACAATTATATTCAGCTTTTGTAGTGAATAGTATCAGAAAAAAAAGAGGGGCGCCTGGGTGGCTCAGTCGGTTGAGCATCCGACTTCGGCTCAGGTCACGATCTCCGGTCCGTGAGTTCGAGCCCCGCATCAGGCTCTGGGCTGATGGCTCGGAGCCTGGAGCCTGCTTCCGATTCTGTGTCTCCCTCTCTCTCTGCCCCTCCCCCGTTCATGCTCTGTCTCTCTCTGTCTCAAAAATAAATAAATGTTAAAAAAAAAATTAAAAAAAAAAAGGTAGACTTATTTTGTAAAATATGATGAAATTCTTCAGAAAGTAATTTCAACACTCTTTTCTTTCTACTTTATTCTGGGATTTTTGAATCATATCTTCCGTATTGATCATCAACCACTATATATTTACATAGACTTCAACAACAAATTTCTTCAGGTAGAGAGACAAACTTTAACTCAAATCAAATCTTTTCTATACTAAAAAATAAACTTTAAAATACACACAGCTTTCTTAACGAATATTTTCATTTTTAAAAGCCTAATTGCAGGGGCACCTATGTGACTCAGTTGGTTAAGTGTCTGACTCTTGACCTCAGCTCAGGCTATGATCTCACGGTTTGTGAGTTTGAGCCCCACATGAGGCCCTATGCCAACAACAGCACAGAGCCTGCTTGGGATTCTTCTCCCTCTCTCTCTGCCCCTCCTCTACTTTCTCCTTCTCTCTCTCTCTCAAAATAAACAAAAATTAATTAAAAAATATATTATCTGCCAATCACAATACTATACATAAAATCACCTTTCACCTTGTATATTATGGTTACATAAACATATACTTATTCATAATAAAATTTGCTTTAAAATACTCATTTTAAAATCAACTTTATAAACAAATAATTAGCATTACAAACTGACTCCTAAATTGGATGTCAAGAGTTGAGAGACTTAATTGGGGAGAAAAAATCAGAGTTAAACTTTAAAGTAGATTATAAAAAAATAATTTTCAGTATCTTAGCCTGTAATATTACCAAAATGTTAGCTAATTATACCTGAAACCCTTGGTTTATCTCCATTTAATTGTTTTCCAAATTTTCTGGCCAGTAAGAAAATTACCTTCCCCCCTCCACCAAAAGATTTGATTTCTGTTCTAAAGTATTAAAACCTTAAACAAGGGGACATCATTTTCTCATTGTTTCTAAAAGATTCACACATGTAAAATCTCACTAGTATGTGATTTAACAACATGGCACTTGCGTTATTTCCACTTTCTTGCCCTTGGGTTCTTTTCTCCATGGACTTTTCTGTTTCTTTTTTTCTATTTTTAAGGTATGAAGGTGTTCGGAACAAGCTTCCCCTGCCAAATGGGCTGCTTTGAGATGTGGGTTACTTTGCGCTGAAGTCATTCTAGGCAAAAGATTCAGGAAGAGCTTTCACCTCCCCCTTAACTGCCTAAAAGAATTTAGATAGAGGCTTGGTCTAGGAAAAGAACTAACATCAGAGATAACTACAAGGAATATGGGCTTTGGGGTTTCTGGGTGGCTCAGTTGGTTAAGCATCCAACTTCAGCTCAGGTCATGATCTCATGGTCAATGAGCTTGAGCCCTGCATCAGGCTCTGTGCTGACAGCTCAGAGCCTGGAGCCTGCTTCGGATTCTGTGTCTCCCTCTCTCTCTGCCTCTCCCCTGCTCATGTGCTTCTCTCTGTCTCTCAAAAATAAACGTTATAAAAAAAAAAAAAGAATATGGGCTAGGTGTGGTAATAAACTGGGGGCGGGGGGGGGGGCGTTGTTGGCGAAGCTTGGCAGGGCCCACAGAGCAAATTCCTCTCCGTGTCCCACAGTATCTGTAAAGCATGGCAAACATTTGTTTTCCTTATCTTCCTGTGAATTATGTTCCTCCCTTTTGAAATCTCAGGCTTGTACCCCCTTCTCCTTAGCTCAGGATAGCATGTAAGCCTCAACTGCCTGACTGCCTGTGGGTATCACATTCTTATGGGGTTCCTGTATACACTTAATTAAATTTGTTTTTCTTCTGTTAATCTGTCTTATATCAATTTAATTAATAGACCAACCAAAAGACCCTAGAAGGGTAGAATAAAAAGTTTTCCTCCCCTATAGGTGCCAAGACCACAATATTTTTCTTCTCTGCCCAAGCAGAATGAGAGTGGGTGTCCTTAACAATCTATCATTATCAATTTTCCTCTAAATGAATGCAAGGAATATTTTTAAACATTCCTGTGATCTGGAGATGTAATACACTTATACTGAAATAAAAAGCCTAGTATGATCAAACGCCGGTGCCACACAAAAAACCTTGTGATATTCAGGAGACCAAGCATAAATCACCCATTCCTTAATCTTAATTAAACCCAGATATAATTTTCTTTCATTTTAAATGCATTCCAGTTCAAAGTTAATCTTAAAAATTAAACCAATTATTTAAATGTTGGGGTACTTTTTTTCTTTTAAATTATATTTTTGGATACTTTCATACATTCATATAAAATTTTACCCACTTTTCAACTAAAATGAACTCTTCTACCTTGTCCTAAACAAAAAAAATTTTTACGTGAGATTCAAACTGTCTGACTTCTTGCCTATATTTATTATGATATTTTATTCATTTATTTTTTAAGTTTATTTTGGAGGGTGGGGAGAAGAGACAGAGAGAGGGAAACAGAGGACCTGAAGCAGGCTCTAAGCTGACAGCAGAGAGCCTGATGCAGGGCTCAAACTCATGAATCATGAGATCATGACCTGAGCCTAAGTCAGACACTTAACCAACTGAGCCATGCAGGTGACCCTATAATATTTTTATTTTTAAGCTTTGCAACAGGTTTATATATATATATATATATATATATATATATATATATATATATACTTTTGTGACAAAGTCTGGGTTCTAAAAAATATATTTGATTAACAGTATCAAAGTTTTTGAAAGATAATGATGACAAATGAGTCTTGATATATTAAGGTAATGCTAGCTGCTATCAACAAATAATTCCAAAATTTTCACTGACTGAAAACAACATAAGTTTTCTTTGTTATTCATGGAAATGTCTTGAATGGCAGATTCCCTCCAAGCGATAATTCACAGACCCAATCTCCTCACACATGTGTTTCTGCCATTGCCAAAATCCTTAACGTTTTCTCTTACAGGCAAAGAGGAGATATGACAACGCCCATCTAGTTCTGAACCATCTTGGCCAGTGAATGACACACATTACTTGCACTCCCAAATCACTGGTGGAAAACTAAGCTACTTGAACTTTGTTTACTGTCTAGAGAAATCATAATCTAAACTAAACTGTTGAATCTGAAAGGGATTATTTCATATTAGTGGTTTCACTTGATAGGTATTTAATGGGAGGATATAGGCAAAAGGACGCCTTTATGAATGACAACAACTCCACAAAGGCAAAGGAAAAGACCCACTCAGGGAACGCCAGCTAGTTGTTACAACCATATGTTAAGTAAGAGGAACAAATTTTGGTGGGTAGTTAGCTATCACTGCCATGCCTGCACAGGATGTATAAAAACTAAATTCAAAGATATATTATAAGCTCATCAGAGTAAAATTGTAGAACATCAAGGATAAAAACGAACTATGAAAAATAACCAAAGCATAAAGACAGATGATCTATAAAATATCAATAACTGAACGAACATCAGGCATCTCATAAGAAGCATTACACATTAAAGACAGTGGAATAATACCTTCAGGAAAAACAACTGCTATAGTATTTTACACAGTACTGGAATTCTTTTCACAAATTATGATACAATAAAAAGTTTCAGAAAAAAAATGTTAAAGTTTCTACTTCATAATTAATAAAGACTATAAGAAGTAGATTGAACTCATGAAGGAGAGAAGGCAAGCAGTAACAGGTAAACAAAAAAAATCTGTAAATATGTGAGCACATCACAATGAAAATGTAAATAATCACAGTAATATTTGGGGGGAATTTAAGGACTAGAACTAAATACTGAACAAGTATGGGTACATGGAGGCAAGAGTAAAAACGTGGTAAAGCCTGTATAATATTTGTCCTTTAGAGAAGAGGAAGGGAAGTATGACAGAGAAGTTGAGACAGTACTTTCCCCCCAAATTTAAAAGGTCTGAAGCAAATATGTCATAATGAAATTGACAGTGTTCAGAACACACTATCCAAGACTCTGGCACCTTGACATACTAAATATTTTAGGCTGAAGGAATGTGAGAAATGGAAGGTGCAGGAAGAATCCTCTGACCTTCTCTTTTCCCCCTGACGTAAGTGGTAAGAACTTCTTGTCAGAAGTGCCCACCCTATACCCAGAAAAAAAGAAGCTTTCTTATTTCTGAAGACAGGTGGATGTCAAGAATCCAAATGAACAGGTCTTACTAAATTGCCCCCAGTTTGCTTTGCTTATAGCCTTTTGTCCTATCATGTTTTTCCATGACTTTCCACTCTTCATCAAATCTAGTATAAAAATGCTCAGGTTTTAGTGTATCTTGGTTTTATTTCCTTATTAAAGTTCCCATGTCATGAAAAAACTACATTAAGTGAATATATATGGTCATCTCTTTGTTAATCTGTCTTTTGTCACTTCAGTTTATAAGGCCCCAGCCAGAGAACTGAGGAAAATATTAGAAAAAAACATTTTTCCTCTGCTACAAAACCATGTGTTAAATCTAATGCTATGCCTAGTATACTAATTTTGTGTTTGCTTTATTTAGTTACCAAAAATTACAATAAAATGTGACACGGGAAGTCTCAAAATTGATAGAGAAATTTTCCAGAATTTGTATGGAAATTATTTGAAAACATCAATTACCAAATGCTAATGGAAATTGTAACCACATAAAAAAATCTAAGCATTCTCTCAAATAAAAAACCTTAAAAAATAACAATGAATGTGTGAACGATTTCTTGTATTTCAGGATAACGGACATTCCTTTGCATAAAAGTAATCACAGATAACAAAAGAACTAAATCTAGAGATTTTTCCATAGAACTACAGCTACTAGTTATTGAGTAATTACTATATACTAGACACTTTGCTTCACTTAATCCTTATATAGCACCTATTAGATACTACAATTAACTCTAATTTAGAGATTTTAAAAAATAAGTACAAAGAAATTCTATAGTTGCCCTAATCCAAACTACTAATAAAAGATACCATTTGAAGTAGCTTCTTAGTCCACAAAAATATCAAAAAATTACATGTGCTTTCTTCCAACCTATCCCTTTAACTGGTTTGAGGTTAAAAACACCTTAAAAAGTAGGAATAATGGGATTCTTTCCTCTTATAATTCTGCAACTTGAAGGATGAGAAATTAAGAAGAAGGAATGCTGAAGATTAGCAATATGAAGGCAATACTAAAACAGTGTCTATCAAAGTTCTCTCATAGATATTACCTGATTTGCCTTGGGCTCCAACTAAATTGTTAAGAATAAAAATTAATAGAGGAGAATCCTGTTAATCTGAATAGTAAACAAATATCCCCACTATTCTCATTATCAAGAAACTTAGAAAACATTGCCCCAAATGATGTTTCCTAATATTGTGGAAACAAAATATTCACAAATACCTGGATTCTTGTTAAAATACCACATTGAAGCCCCCAAATATGCTGGGTTTTGACTAAAAATAGCTAACTATTGCCAATTTCATAACATTCATATATTCTTTTGTCCCAATGGATCTACTGTATCAGACTCTGCAGGAAAGGGAACATTACTAAGGAACCCAAGGGATTTTCATGATAAAGCTAATGTGAGGGGAAAATTACCATAAAGAGGAAATTAAGAATTCAAGATCCTAAAAGGTTTGGCAAAGTATGGTCTCTGGTTCAAATTTAACCTGTAGCCTGATTTTGTAAATAAACTTTTATTGAAACATAGCAATGGTCACTCATTCACATATTGTTTATGGCTGCTTTCTCACTATACTGGCAGAGTTAAAACAGTTTTAGCAGAGAATCTAAAATACTTATTTTATTATCTACCCATTTTCAAAAAAATGTTGCCAACCTTCCCTAATCACAAAATAACACAACAAAGAGTTGTACATAATAAACCAACAAAAGACATAAAATGAAATCATTAACATAATCCAAAAGTAGGCGCACACACACACACACACACACACACACAACACACAAAGAAAACATGGAACAGACAGAAAACAAATAGCAGGATGGTACATTCAAACCCCAAAGTATCGATAATCACATTAAATGTAAAGAGTTTTAAAAACACAATAAAAAGGGGGTGCCTGAGTGGCTTAGTCCATTAAGTGTCCAACTCTTGATCTCAGCTCAGGTCTTGACCTCAGAGTCTTGAGTTCAAGCCCTTTATAGGCTCCACACAGGGCATGGAGCCTACTTCAAACAAACAAACAAACAAACAAAATAAATCCCACATAATAAAAAGGCAGTGGCTATTTGATTACATAAAAGTAAGAGCCAACCACCTGCTTCCTGTAAGAAACCCATTTTAAACATACAGACAGAAATAGATTAAAAGTAAAGGGGGGAAAAAGTAAAAGTATAGGGGAAAATATATTATTCTGACAATAATCAAAAGACAGGTGAAGAAACTATATTAATATCAAACAAAGCAGATCTCATAACAAACAACATTATCAGAGAAAAGGCATTTCATAGTGTTAAAGTGAAAATTATATTAAGAGGACTTAATCCTAAATGTTTATATACTAAATAGAAGTGTGTCAAAATCACTAGCAAAAAAATAGAATTGCAAGGGAAACTAGTCAAATCCATAAGCACAGTCAGATCTTTCAACACTTGCCTCTCAATAAGTGGCAGACAAGAAGAAAGAAAATCTGTAACAATAGAGAAGACTTGAACAACTCAATCAAAAACTTGATCTAAATGACACTTATAAAGAAACTCCAACAGAAGAATGTGCATTCTTTTCAAGTAGATAAGGAATATTTACCAAGACAGAGCATATCCTGAGCCATAAAACAAATCTCAAAAAAATATTTAAATCACATAATGTTCTCTGCCCACATTAGAATAAGATTAGAAATCAATAAAAGAGATACATGTAGAAAACCAGAAAATATTTTAACACTAAATAACACACTTCTAAATAACCCAAGGATAAAAGAAGAAATAAAAAGAAAAATTAAAAAGTATATTTAAGTCACTGAAAATGAAAACATGCCATTTAAAAATGTGAGACATGCACCTAAAGTAGTACCTAGAAACGTATCACTAAAGGCTTATACTGAAAAATAAAAGTATCAGTCAATGGCCTAAGCTTCTGTTTTAAGACACCAGAATAAGTGCAAACTGAAATCCAATTAAACTAAATAAATAAAATAATAAAGGTCAGAGTATCAGTCAATGATATAGAAATAAGAAAAACACAAAAAATAAAATCAATGAAACCAAAAGCTGGTCTTTGAAAAGATTAAAAGAATCAGTAAACTTCTACAAAACTAATCAGGAAAAGAGAAAAATGACAGATTACTAATACCTGGAATAAGATAAGAGATGTCACAAAACTTGCTACAGATATAAAAGGACAACAAGAGAATATTATGAGAAAATACATATACATATATAACATAAATTATATATGTATTTGTTTGACAAAATCCAACATCTATTCCCAGAATAAAAACTAGGAGTAGAAAGAAAAATACTCGACCTAGTAGAGAACTTTCATGAAGATATCTACAGCTAACATTATAGCTAATGATGAAAAACTAAATGCTTTCTTCCCATGGTCAAGCAAAAGGCAAAGATATCCTTCCATATTGTACTATTGTACTAGAGGTTTTCAATATTGTACTAGAGGTTTAGCCAGTGCAGTAAGAAAAATAAAAGACATTAAATTAAAAGGAAGATGGAACAATATCTATATTCTCAGACAACATAATTGACTATGTAGAAAATCCAATAGACTCTATCAAAACAAGCTGCTAAAACTCACAAGTGATTTTAGCATCATCACAGAATACAAGACCAATATACAATTGTATTTTTTTGTACAACACGCACTGGATAATTGAAGTTGAAAAAATATAAAAGTCAAAGCAGCACTAAAAAAAGAAGAAATGTTGTGGAATAAATCTGACAAGATGTGCTAGACCTGAACAGTAAAAATTTTAAACGTTACTGACAGAAATTAAAAAATACTTAAATAAGTGGAGCAGTATACCATATTCTTAGGTAACAAGACAATATTGCAAAGTTGTCAATTACATCCAAATAGATTCAACACAATCCCAAGCAACATCTGTGACAGCATAAGAAATATATATTTGGTCTTCATTCCAAGCTCCTATCACAGAGCTTCTAAAAGCCTTGGAATTTCCTTAGAGATAGGAGTAAAAGGAGTATCTTTTGTTATTCACACCAAGCCCCCTTCAATTATGCCTGAGTTTTTGTTAATGAGATGACTCTTGGTGGACCCCAACGTAGCTTCAGAATGGGGCTGTCAGAAGAACCAACCATGTGATTAGAGGTTGGAACATTCAACCTTACCCCCTTCCTCAACCTTTAGGAAGAGGGGAGGGGCTGGAGATCGAATCAGTCATCAATGGTCAGTGATTTAATCAGCCATGCCTATGTAATGGAATCCCCATAAAAACAAGAAGATTTAGATAGCATCCAGATTGGTGAACTGGGTAAACTGGAAGAGTGACACACCTGGAGAGGGCACAGAAACTCCATGATACCCTGGCTCCCCCCACATGTTACCCTTTACATCTCTTCTGTTTGGCTGTTCCTGAGCTGTATCCTTTATAATAAACTGGTAATAGTAAGTAAAACACATTCCTGAGTTCTGTGACCTGTTCTAGCAAATTATCGAACCTCAGGAGGGGCTTGTGGAAAGTCTTGATTTATAGCTATATGATCAGAAATACAGGAGGCCTAGGGACTGAGAGGGGGTTACAGGAGCTCCTGGATTCATAGCCTGTTGGTTAGGAGTACAGAATGCATAGAACTTGCAACTGGAATATGAAGTGGGGTAAGTCTTATGGGAGTAAACCCTTAATCTGAACTTTGCACTAACTCTGGGTACTGTCAGAATTAAACTGACAGAGCACCTGGGTGGCCAGTCACTTAAGCATCTGACTCTTGACTTTGGCTCAGGTCATGAGCACACAGTTCATGAGTTTGAGCCCTACCTCGGGCTCTGTGCTGGTGGTGTGGAGCCTGGTTCAGATTCTCTCCCTCTCTCTCTACCTTCCCCCTGCTCTTTCTCTCTCTCTCTCTCAGATTAAATACATAAACTTTTTTTTAAAAAAAGAGAAGAATTAAATTGACTTATACAACAACCAGCAGGGGAATTGGAGAATTGCTTGATGTTGAAACTCACACATTTGGTGTCAGAAATGATATGAGTAAACACAGCTCCTATCATCTCAGCATGCTCTGCGGTAAAAACTGACAGGCTGATTATACAATTTATATGTAAGTGCAAAGAACACAGACTAGCCAGAACAAGTTTGAAATATAAGAACAATATTGGAGGACTTCTGCTATCTGACTTCAAGACTAGTAGTATAGGAGTTATGATATGTAAATGGAACCAATAGAGAGTTAAGTAATAAACACACACATATCTTATTAATTTTTAATAAGGCACAAAGAAAATTCATGTGTGAAAGAACAGTCTTTTTGTTTTTAATTTGAGAGGGAGAAAAAGAGCAAGTGTGAGGAGGAAAGAGGGGCAGAGGGAGGGGGAGGGAGGGAGGGAGGAAGGGAGACAGAGAATGAGAGAGAGAGAGAGAGAGAGAGAGAGAGAGAGAGAGAGAGAGAGAGAGAATCTTAAGCAGGCTCAGTGCTCAGTAAGGAGCCTGACGCAGGGCTGGATCACATGACCCTGGGATCACGACCTGAGCCAAAATCAAGTCAGATGCTCAACTGATAGAGTCATGCAGGCACCCCTCAAGGACACAGATAATTTTAAAGTAAATGAATGGAAAATGAAAGACCATATAACTAGTAAGCATAACAGAGTTAAATTAACTATGTTATTATAATACAAAATAGACATTAAGATAAGAAATACAATAGGAGGATTTAACAACTACAAATTCACATGCATTCAACAATAAAGCACCAGAATACAAGACAAAAAAAACCTGACAGAATTGAAAGAAATAGACAAAATCAATTACAATTGGAGAGATCAACACTCTTTTTCTCAGTAACTGAAAGAAGAAAATACAATCACTGCATTTTGAAGAACTGAAAAACATCAACCATATTGACCTAATTTGTCATTTATAGAACATTCTACCCAGCCACAGTAGAATATACATTCTTTTCAAATGTACACAGTATATTCATAAAGACAGAATATATGTTAAGCTACAAAACAGGTCTTAATACACTGAAAATAAATGATTCAATACAGAATATATTCTCAATACAAAACAATTTAAATTAGAAATCAATAAAAAAAAGAAAGCTAGAAAAAAAATCTCAAAATATGGGAAATGTAAACAACACAACACACTTCTAATGAGCACCAGGTGTTGTATATAAGTGATGAATCACTCAAATCTACAACTGAAACTAATATTACACAGTATGTTAACTAACTGGAATTTAAATAAAAATGTGACGCTAACTAACTTACTGTATATCTCATTGCTTAAACAAAAATCTTAAAGAAATTTTAGAACATCTCAAGCAAAATGAAAATGAAAACATGCCATATTACAATATGTGGAATATAGTCAAATTGGCTATTAGCATAAACGTGATAGCTCTAAAATCATGTATTTGTACTTCCATCTTGAGAACTATAAAAAATAGAGCAAATCAAACTCGAAGGAATAATAAAGGTCAGACCAGCAATGAAATTAAAAAAAAAAAAAAGAAAAAAAATCAATGGAACCAAAAACTGCTTCTTAAAAAAGATTAACAAAGTACTAAATCTAAACCAACTGATATAAATTCCCACTATGAAGAAAAGAAGAAAGGACATCACTATAAATCTTACAAAAGAACAATAAAACACCATTATATTTTTCTGATAAATTTAACAATTTAAGTGCAAAGCAAGGTTCCTTGAAAGACATAAATTACTAAAAATAATAAACAGAAAATTAGTAATTAAAAACTGTCTCAACAAAGAAAATTATATACCTATATGGCTTCTCCAGGGGATCCCACCAAACATTTAAAGAAAAATAATACTATTCCTATTCCAATCCTTTTAGAAAACAGAGAAGGCAGAAATACTTTTTTATGAGGCCAGTTTTACTGACACCAAAACTAGAAATAGGTATCACAAGAAAACAAGAACAAAACCAAAAACTACAGACCTATATTCATCATGAACACAGACACAAAAATCCTCCACAGAATTTTATCCCACTGAATCTTTCAGTATATAAAATAAAAATTTCTCATTAACAATAGGATTTGCCCCATGAACATAACCAGTTTGATATATGAAATTCAATAATATATAACATTACATAAAAAAGAAACACATGATTATGCCCATAGATACAGAAAAATAAATGAACAAAAACTAAACACTCATGATGTAAATAAAACTCTTAGAAAAATAGTAATAAAAGATAACTTCCTCAACAAATGGCATCTATGGAAAACCGAGAATTAACATTACACTTAAGGGTTAAAGACTAAATGGTTTCTCCCTGAGAATTAGGAATAAGTCAAGACGCTGTCACCACATATATTAAATGTTATACTGGAGGACCTAGCAGTTAAATAGCAAGAAAAAGAAATGAATGACATACAAATTGCAAACAAAGCATAATCCTAAATAATATGGAATACTGAGTAATTTACAGATGACATTATAAGGTACAGAGAAAATCCTAGAAAACTGACAAAAAAGTTACAGACTTAAAAGGTGAATTTACCAAGATTTCAGGATGAAGAGCAATATACAAAAAACCAACTGCATTAATACACTAGCAAAGAAAATCTGAAAGTATAATTTTAAAATTCCATTTATGAGAGTATTCTAAAAATGAAATACTTACAAATAAATTTAACAAAGTATACCTGATCCTATATACTGAAAACCACAAAACATTATTGAGAAATTAAATATGATCTAATAAAATGGAGAAAAACACTATGTTCACGGATATTGTAAGATTCAATATTGCTAAAATGGCATTTTTTTTCTAAATTAAGCTATAGATTATGTAATTCTAATCAAAATCACAACAGGCTTTTTTTTTTAAATGGAAACTGACAAGCTGAATATAGAATGTATGTATAAGAAAACGCTTATTATCGGGGCGCCTCGGTGGCTCAGTCGGTTGAGCGTCCGACTTCAGCTCAGGTCACCATCTCGTGGTCCATGAGTTCGAGCCCCACGTCAGGCTCTGGGCTGATGGCTCAGAGCCTGGAGCCTGCTTCAGATTCTGTGTCTCCCTCTCTCTCTCTGCCCCTCCCCCGTTCATGCTCTATCTCTCTCTGTCTCAAAAATAAATGTTAAAGAAAAGATTTAAAAAAAAAGAAAACGCTTATTATCTAAACTAGCAAAACAATTTTGAAGAATAAAATTAAAGTTCTTATACATAAAATTTTAAGACTTACCATAAAGTCATAGTAATAGAGCTGTATGGTATTGGTGTACAGATAGAAAATTAGATCACAGCAGTGCTTTTCATCCAGGGGTGATTTACCATCCCCATTCTTGCAGGGGCCATTTAGTAGTATCTGGTGACATTGCTGTTTTTTGTTTGTTTGTTTTTAATTTTTAATTTTTTTTTTTTTTTTGAGAGAGAGAGAAAGAGCACAAGCAGGGGAGAGGGGCAGGGAGAGAGAAAATCTTAAGCAGGCTTCACACTAAGCATGGAGTCCAATGTGGAGCTCGATCCCAAGGCCCAAGGATCATGACCTGAGCCAAAATCAAGACTCGGAGGCTCAACCAACTGTTATTTTATTTTATTTTTTTTAATGTTTATTTATTTTTGAGACACAGAGAGACAGAGCATGAACGGGGGAGGGGCAGAGAGAGAGAGGGAGACACAGAATCCAAAGCAGGCTCCAGGCTCTGAGCCATCAGCCCAGAGCCCGACGTGGGGGCTCGAACTCACGGACCGCGAGATTGTGACCTGAGTTGAAGTCGGACGCTTAACTGACTGAGCCACCCAGGCTTCCCATCAACCAACTGTTATTAAAGCAAGTAAACTAATCAATAGTAGCAAACACAGATCAGTGGTTGCCTAGGGTTAGGGTTGTTGAGGGTGGATGACTGTAGAAGGGCATGAGATAATGTCTTGGGTTGATGGAAATGTTCTGTATCTTGATTGTGACAGTGGATAAACAGGTTATACATCTCTCAATAACAAGGGTCTTTTCCTGCACTTAGAGCATACACAAAAAAGTTGATAGGCTTGGGTGATCCAGCAAAATACAGAATAAACCCATAATCTATTTCTCACAGAATTTACATTCTGGTATGGGATTCAAATGATACTTGTATTTCTTAGGGAAGACACTGGAAGATAATACATTAAAAAATGTATGTTGGGAGGCCCCTTGGTGGCACAGTAAGTTGAGCACCAGACTATTGATCTAGGCTCAGGTCAGATCGTGAGTTCAAGCCCTGCAGTGAGCTCTGCACTGATGGTGCAGAGCCTCCTTGGGATTCTGTCTCTCCTTCTTTCTGTCCCTCCCCTGCTTGTGTGCACTCCTGTGCTCTCTCTCTCTCTCTCTCTCTCAAAATAAATAAATAAACTTAAAAAAAAGTGTGTTGGTGGCTACTGGACATTTTGACAAGGCACTGCAAGTAATAATATAGATAGTTTATTTTGTGTGCTTGGGTAACATTCCATATATAAATCTGTTAATAGCACTTAAGAGATTTTAAATAGTAAATTGTACATATCCTTCACAGAAATTTGGATTTTACAAGTGCTGACAGAAAGGAACTAAGAAAATTTATGAGTGTTACAATTCAAAAGTATAAATAATATTTAAAATTTACATCTATGCACATATACATCCCTCCACCCCCAGTCACACACACACACACACACACACACACACACACACACACACACACATGCACACATCAAAATATTTGCTTACCTAATAAAGGTTAACCTCCACTCATTACTTCCTCCTTCTTGGGTACTCTGGTCTATCCATTTTTTCTTTTTAAATCTTTAGTCTTACTAACTTGGCTCTTGCCCATAAAAGCAAGTTTAAATGAGTTCAACTTCTAGGCCAAAATACAAGGAGGATAAAATTTCCCCTTCATAGCTCCTTCTACCTACAGTGTGCTGTCTTATTTTAATGATCTAATAAGCTTTTCAAAGACTTACCTTCTGTTTCTATTTTTTCATCTTCTTTTTTACTCATATGATTATCTACTTCGATCCTCCACCATTCCACTGAAACTATTCTTGTTAATGACACTTTCTTGTTGTCATATCCAGCAGTCATTTGTAAATCCATACCTTACTTACTTATTTTACATCATTTGAAAATGCTAACCACTCACTTTTTTGTAAAATGCTCTCTTCCTGTGACTTAGGTATACTAGGCATTTGGTTTCTTCCTTTTTCTCTTGACAGTTTACAGTTTCCTTCATGAGCTCTCTTAGCCTATCCATTATTTATTGAGGTCCTTCAGGACCCTAGATGGAATTTATTTTCTCATTCTATATATCCTCTGGTCTCATCCACAGACATACTTTCAATGACCTTCTATATACTTCTGACTTCCAAATTAATTCAAAACCAGATTTCTCATAGTTCTAGACTCTGTATTCAACTCTGTTATGCACTCTGATCTTGTATATTCCACAGGCACTATAAACTCAACATGTCTAAAACACAAAATTTTCAACCCTAACCATGCTCCAGGTCTTAAGTTTCCTATTTCACTGCACTGCCAAAACCAAAAATCTGGTCATCATCCACAAAAATATATTTATGTATATAAATACATATTTATGTATATAAAATGTGTGTGTTGGTGTGTGTGTAAATATATCCTTTATCAATCAACATTTACTTCCTCTTTTTTATTCCCACATATTCTCTGGTTTCTGTTCCCTTAATATGACTCAAAACCATCAAAATCTCTCTTTCCCACGCACCCACCTTACTTTGGGCCACCACCATTCTTACTTGGATAACTGTAATGGCTGTTTAAGAAGCTGTTATGTGCTTCTCATACTGTCTTTCATCAATTCATTTTTATAAACTTTAGCCAGAGTAATTATGACTAAAATGTAAATCCAAACAAATGTCACGTCTCTAGTAATGTCTTAAGGACCCAATTTCCTGTCAGACAAGGTCCTTTATTATCCTTTCTATTGCATAAAATAATCTTTCATTTGGCAGTCTTAAATAGCCTCACCCACCCTTGCCAAGCATTTATATTATAATCTCTCATTTAAAGGATTGTGAATATGTTATTCCATCTACCTCTCTCATGCTAAGTTCTCAGTTCTGACCTCACTTAGACCCATGAACCCTGAGAGAACTCATCATTAGTCCAGTAAGTCTTCCCTTACCCTATATGAAGGAACTACATACCCTTTAATATAACATAATTATTTATTCTATCATAACTTACCATAGTTTTACAATAATGTCATGTTTCCACCTGCTTAATAAAAGGGCTGTGTCTTGCTCATATTATATTCATATACTCCAGCAGAATGCCAGTCATAAAAAAGGCCCTCATTAAATAAGGAAGAGAGAGAAGGACAAAAAGTTGGTCTAGCATTCAAATACTAGATGAGGCCCCAAGACAAATGAATAAAAATTTAAAGGCCACTTTTTTAAATCAAACACAAGATAAAACATGAACTACAAATAAGTAGCCTTTCTACTACAGACTGGAAATTAGAAAACATGAGTCATAACCTTGGTTCTGGGAGGAGCCATACAAATGATCTTGACCAAGAATAGCAAAGATGATAATAATTCAGCCAATACCAGCTGAACACCTAGAATGTGCTAAGTTCTATTCTAAGCACTATGCAGGTCTGATGTCATATAATACTCACAGCAATACTATGAGGTAGGAATTACTTGTATATACATTTTACAGGTAAGAAAAATGAGGCACAGAGAGGCTAAGGACATTCCATAGTACACAGTTAAGTGACAAAATCAAGCAGTCAGATTTCTGAGCATCTGCTTGAAACTACTCTGAATATACTTGCTTTTCCCTTAAATTCTCAATTTGAAAAAAAAAACAATAAAAAAAGGGAAAGGTATGCATGTGTATACACACACACACACACACACACACACACACACACACAGGCTAAATTAAATTATTCCTAAGGAACCATCCAGCTATTATTCTTGTTAAATTAAATTTATTAATTTCAAATTTCAAATGGCATCTAATGAAATATGATTAGAAAAACAAGTGTGGGATGACCATTTATATACTTTATGTGATTTGGCCTACTAATCATATCCCCTTTTAGTGTTTGGTTTTTAAATGGCATTTCATCACACTGAATATCATATACTCTAAATATCCTGAGGTAGTCTTAGACTGTTCTTCACCTAATGTTTCCAAATCGTCGATGAACATGGGATATCCTTCTGCTTACTTAGGTTATTTTTAATTTCTTTCAGCCTGTTTTGTAGTTTTCAGCAGACAAGTCTTTCACCTCCTTTACTCCGAGGTATTTTATTCTTTAATGTGTTATTGTAAACTGAATTGCTTTCTTAATTTCTTTTTTGAATATTCATCAAGAATGTATAGAAATACAACTGATTTTTGTGTGTTAATCTTTTAACTTGCAACTTTGCTGAATTCATTTATTAGCTCTGTTATTGGCTATTTTCGATAAGGCATTGTAAGAAAAAGACAAATTCAGCAATGAATTCACAGGAAGAAGACAATTCATAAGAATCGAATTACAGGTAACAAAAAAAGTTCAGAAATTTGGGGACTTGCAGGAATAACTATCTTCCCAACGTCAACTTGTAAAAAGAAACAACTGAGAAGGTCTCTGAGCAACAAAAGGCCAACTACATTCAATCTTACAGCAAGTACTGAATCAAGTATATGTTAGCTACACCCACTATTAAGGATGCAATGGATTAAAATGTCTCCAAGCACAGACCTAATAAGCCTATTACTGTTACTGTCCTCTATATACTTTCATTTGGAACAAATGGTCTGGAGAAAGAGACCCCTGGAATTTCTTAAACCCATGCTTGATAAACAAAGTTATCTTTAATCAGAAAAAGAGAGAGACATAGAAAAATGGACAACCATAGGGGTAAAATCATATAAACAAATTAAATGTAGGAAGTAGTTCTCTAAAATAACTGTGGGTTTACCTTTCACAAATGGAGCTGATTGTAATCAAACAGATAAGGAGCCAAAAGAACCATTATTCTGAACTGCCACAATCTGCCATCTAAAGTAACCCATCTCTCCCAATTTTCTACAGTCAAAAAGCAGGCTAAGAAATGGCATACTCACCAATACTCAGATATTGCCAACAAAGATATTGAAGAATTTAAAACCTACAAGATCATGAAGAACAATGGACTAGAAACTCTGTCCCTAAAGCCTAAACAGAATCATGGTCAATCAAAGAGCAATCCTATCCCCACAACACACGTTATTTAATCTGTCCATTGAGATTTTAGAATTGCTACATACTAATGACAGCTGTTCATCTGATTCTTCATCCTTCCTACTGAGAGTGTTTACAGTAAATACCTTTATCTTGCTACTATATACTAAATATGTTGAAGGTAAACAACATGTATTTTAGTTTCTAGTTCTTTAGATCAAAAGGGACTATATATCTGGATCTGATAATGTATACACTATGGTACATCATTCCCTACCTATCATCCAAAGATCCTGGACTTTTGAGCTTGAGGCCATAGCTTGGAAAGAACTTTCAGATTTTCTCCCAAGGAGACAGGGTAAGCAAATTTGCCAGTAAGATGGAAACTGGGAATATTTGGCAACCATAAGAGCCAACTGTGGCATAATTAATGCTGTTTACCAAATATTTCCTGTTCCCTCCCTTTCATATTCATAGTAGGATCTCACTACCTGACCTCATTATGATGAAGTAAAGCACTACTGATATAAATTGAGAGTAGAAGCGTCATTTCCAGTCCAGAATATTTAATTACTGGTAGGATATTTGGGCTTCTATTCATTCTGCAATGTTAAAAGGTATTGTTCCACATAGGAACTACACTAGGGTGAAGACAAGATGGGACTAGGGCCCAAGACATTGTATCTGTATCTGTAGCATGAGTAAGATATAAGTCTTTGCTGTCTGAAGCCAGAGAGACAGGGCATGACCTGCCCTGCCCTCGCTAATACATGCTTTATGCTATTTCACAGTTCTGTGACCTTAACTCTTCTCCATGATTTTTCTCTCCATTCACAAAATCATACACTTCATAGTTCTGGTGACCTAGTATTTCGACACCCAAAAGAGTATAGTTGTTATATTAAATTTATAAAATTCCCTATGTATTTCTTCTTCCAAGCCATTTATTAAAATGACACTGAAAAATATTTAATAGAATTGACCCTAATCTTGGTAATAGGGTAGCATATTTATGTCTCCATTTAAATTCTACACCTAACTTTGTTTTCCAAATTCTCAGTATGCTTTCTCATGATATAAAAGAGTTCCTTTAAACAAAGCTGGTTTTATTTTCACCTACCAAGTTTTATGTTATTTACAAGTGTTTCTGGGAATTTCTTGAATATATTATTTACACTATAACACCTCCATAAATGCTCAACTGATTGTTCAATGTAATCAGGTCTTTATGTCTTCTAAGACATTAAATCAAGAAAAGAAACAAATTTAATGGAAAAATTCAAATAGAAACCAATGTCTATATGCAATGAAAGGTAACTTAAACATAAATAAGTACTTTCAAAAATGCAAATATTATTTATAAATCTCATAGCACTAAAAATCATTTCACATGCCATAATACGTTCACAGTCATCTCTTTGCCTCTGTTATTTGATGAATAATACTGTAACTCAGAAATTAACATAAGAATCATTAATTTGGTGGAAAGCCACATATTTTAGGCCTTTAGCTCTATTTTTAGTCTTTCATAAAATTCCCAAACTTTAACATTGAGTTTACATAAGCATAGTTTTTTCCTCCAAAATACACCAAGGAAAGTAAATGGCACGAAACTGAATAAACAGTTATAGAGCTCTCAGGGGAGGAGAGTCAGAAAAGTATAAATATATAATGGATGTGCAATTTTATTACCTGAGTATTTAACAACTCTTCACACTTGTGTGCTTGTTTCTCAATTGCAGAAATGTACTGTTTTTCAATAGCTTCTACTTGTTGCTTAACTGAAGACTGCAGTAGTGCCTAAAAACAAGCAAAAAAGTCATTTGGATCTCAGACAAAACTTGGAGTCTACTGTTGGCATGGGAATTTTTTTTGACAGTTGTACATATCTGAAATACAACACTCTTCTGCATTACAAAATACACATTTGTGAATATTGAACACATTCATATATAACCTACTTTAAGCTTTCGGTTTTAAGTTTTCCTATTGCCAACACTACAGTTTTTTGGCTCCGATGTTACTTCCACACACCTTCTCCTTAAAAAAGGCCAAGTCATAGAAGATGATAAAGAGGGTGAGCAGTTCTGTTAAATATAAATTCAGTTCAGTGAAGACCACACAGGATGAGGAGTGTATGAAAGCTGCTGAAAAAAAAAAAAAAAAGAAAAAGAAAAAGAAAAAAAAAACAGACATATTTCACTGGCTGACAAAACTCCACATCCTCTCGGCACACTGTAATATCCCATGGGCCAAGCATGATCTTCAAGACCACAAGTCAAGTGAAAGCAGATGGAAACTCTGAGCAATTTCATACATAAAAGAACTGCCCCCCAGGAAGTTCACGCCCCTAATATAAAAAGGTAGAAGTCAAAGTGTGGAAGTCAGAATCTCAAGGCAGTATTCATAAGGAGTAATAAAACTTGGGAGACTGGACAAACTTAAGTGGGTAGTGTAAATGCTGGAACCTCAGTCAGCTAAATATGAAGACGTTAACACTATCTTAAGGGAAGCCAAATCAGCATTTGAAGATGTTCCACCCACTCACTTCCTTATTGGAAATGCTTAATACATTATTATCTTTTTTCTTTCCTTTTTATGAAAGCATTATATGTTATACTTAACATGTCCCCAATATTATATTACATGCTATTTATAAATTCTAAATCATTCTAAAATATGTATTCAACCATATACATAAGAATTCTTTAGCAAATATTCTATTTTTGAAGGTCTCTCTGGATAATAAACTACTCATAATCGAAATAGTAAGTTGAAACAGACACATGTCTTATAGAAAACAGACCTTTGGCACATTCACCAAGAAGAGAAAAATAAGCCAAATCTCTTCAATAATCTCTGTTTTGAAAATAGATTTACTTGGTTGGAAACAACATGCATTAAGGAGCTAAATAAATAAATATGCATGTATTTTTAAAAACTTACACAAAAATATTTTTTAAACCTCAGGATAAGTCTCAACTTTTCAGATAATTAACTTTCTTTTGCAAATGTTAAACTGTCTGATGATGCTACCGCTCCTATAATTCAATAGTTGTCACTCTGAAGCTGCATAATTACTAGGAAATTGGTAAAGGAAAATAAAGCTCTGACTGAGGTTTAACCAAAATTTAAAGAAGTGCTTTACCGAACTGCTTTAGCCCTTCATTTATTCATTATACATCCTCTAAAGATTCCATAATGATTAATTTATATAAGGCCACAAAATTTAACCACTTAAACTGTGATTCGATAATGTAAAATTATAATTTACCTTTGGTAAAATATAATATAGCGTTGGACTTCAGGAAATTTAAAGAACAGTATAGTCATAAACAATTCTCTTGGGTATATTCATGACATCTTTCATAGATAGAAAAATGCCATTCTTTTCTGGGAATTTGGATATGACAGACTGTTTTGCTTAATGGAAAAAACTGTTTTCACTTTCCTATTTGCCATGGTTTCAAATAATCTCACAGTTTAACCAATTTTAGTAGATTTCATAGATTATATAGATCTTTAGTAGATTCCTCCTTAGGAGGAACAGGTAAGTTAGTGAAACAAAACATTTTCTCACCATTATTAAGAAACACAATTAAACAGTATTTTTTTCTAGTAATTTATTTGTACACCATATGCTCATTTTCATCCAAACTTCAAGGAGGCAAGTACTTACTATAGGACAATGAGTCAAATAAGAGCCAAAGGTATGGTTATGGAACATGGCGAAAAGCTATGCAGAAGTAACCAGCCTTTTATATAGTTCAAACCTCTCATCTTAGCCCCATTCAGTTACTTAAATCCACCCATCTGCATAAGGGACATGAATGAAGATACTAGGAATACAAGGATTTAAAAAAAGTCTCTCCTCACTGAGTGCAGTCTATTGTTGAAGAGAAATATTCTCTAGATAACTACACACCACAGGAATATGCAAGGTATGTATTAAAGAAAAGATGCCCGAAGCCTGCCTGTAAGGTTCACTGTTATATGCAAAGAATATTAAATAGATAAGAATAGTTGGAGTTAAGAGTGGAGGCAGGAAGGTAGCAAACTAAGCAGGTGCCAGATATAAGAAAACCTTGTATGTAATAACAAGAGAGTTTTAAAATTTGGTCTAATACTACTCAACACTGTATTATCGGTGCCACAGTCCAAACAAAACAGGTAATTTCCAAAAACTTGACTCACAACTACAATATTAATCATTATGGACATGGTGAAAACACAAACTGACAGTAGCCACCTGCTTTTACAGTATGATCCATCATTATATAACTGGATAGTTATGTTCCAATGTAATATACGATAGTAATTGCCTTTATTATTTTGTGTAAGTATAAAAATGAACATTAATCTTAACAGTTCCTGCAATGTATTTTTTTTCCTCTGTAGTTTTGTCTATAAATATCAAAGATACAAGGAACAACACTATAAAGAGGTGTCTGAAAGAATTATTTCCTTTATAAGCTATTTTAAACTACTCTCAACAAAGATACAGCATGAAGACTCATGGTATGCAGAGGAGAAAAAGAAAGATGTATCCACATATTCTGTAATGAAAAAAATGTTATTAAAGGCAGGGAAAGTTTTATTAGTTTTCAACATATTTAGGTTTTAGCCTCAGTTCTATCAGGGATGGCCTGTGTCATCCTAGGGGATTTAATTCATTGAGTTTAAGGAAAACCAATAACCATACCTCTTTGAAAAGAATTTCAAATATGTGAACAAGAGTGTAGGTTCCTTTAGTGCAGGAATTATAATTTGCTATTAATCATACACAGCGCACACATGTAATAGGTATCTGGTGAATGATGATCCTTGTACTAGGATGAATATTTTTTATACAAATCATATTACGGACAATACCAATATTCACTGGAAAGTTCACTAAGCTTCAAACTGTAACTACCAAGTTCATTTACCAAATTCGTTGCTAAGCACATTCAATCCCTACCAAGTATTTCAATTTTTAAGTTATTATTTTTGACTAGAAATGTCCATCCTTTCTACTCCATAGGACAAATTCTGAATAAATAAAATGAAGTGTGTGAAGGACCGCAAAGTTCTTGGAAGGAAAAGTATGTTATAAATTCTACAATTATTAGACTCATAGAAAATAAATATATTAAGTCAAAAACCACTCCACTCCAACCAATACCATAAGCAGTAGATACATATTTTTAATGGAATTGAATATATGCTGGAATTTAAAGGAGAAGTATAGCCAAAATATACTACTACAACCCAAACTACAGTCTACTGTCTCAACAAATCCAGTTTTTCTTCTCCCTTGAAATAGTCCAATACTTACAGATCTGATCCGGCCTGATCAAATTAAATGACTTGTCCAGATTTGCAAAGCAGATGTGTCTAAAGAACCAGATGGTCTCCAAAACATTAATATCATGTTGGTATTTAGGATATACCTCAAAAGAACACACTGTAGCTAATTTTAGGCAACAGTAATTACATGATTTTAAAAGCCACCCCCAAATTTTCTGTATCAATCCTCTAAGTCATATTTTGCAAATGAAGAAAGGTATAAAGTTACAGAGCAAGCTGGAAGCAAAGGATAGAATAAATAGACTGACTAAAATTTAAGCCCTAGAAGAACTTCTTTTGTTCAATTCACTCATTTACCTACCCAATATATCTGCAGTAGTACCTCACCCACAGAAGACATTAGACAAATATGTGCTGGATGAACTGAAGAAATAAATCATAATTTTGGCATGTCCAAGCCTGATTGTTTGCCTCTTTATAGACGAACTATTAGAACTTTGATGTTAATGATGTCTGTAATTATATTCTTAGTTCAGCTTTTTGACTACAGTAGTACGAAATAATTGTTGTAAAGGGTCATTTGAAGTCAAGCACAATTTCACCTTTCTTGAAAAAACGTAAGTTTGCTTTTCAAAAATATATTTCAGATATTTTCCAGTTTTTAACTAAAAATACAATAAGCAAAACTAAACGATATCTGCAAAATGAGTACATTAAAACTCTGAAGGGATACTTTCATGTTTTTTTCTTTTTAAACAAAATATTACTTTAAATTTTGCAAAGCTATTAAACTATTAGTATATCTTATAATATTATCTCAGCTTTTCAAACATACTGCAAGCAAGTTTGTTATCGAAAAGGAGAGCCTCCTTGACTGAGATACATTTGGAAAAATGATGAATCTCAGTCATTTTACCAACCAATTCATCCATCTTTTTTTCATGGGCTCTACCTCATTATTTCACAGATAAAGAAACAGGCATTGAGGTTAAGAAACATACCCAAAATCATATAAAATGACTCCACGGAACAAAGAATTGAATTCAGATCCACCCACTTTGTTCCTCATTTGTCTTAGCTGTTCTAACCAGATGAAACAGATTTCTCTTCACGAACTAAGCACTTACTCTATTTTTACAGCCCCTTCATCATTTATTTAATCTTCATTTATTCAACTATATTCATTGAACGTATACTTTATTCTAGGTGCTGCTCTAGGTACTGGGGATACAGAGTGAACAAAACAGACATGAGCTTGACTCTCCTGAACTTACATTATTGGCAAGGGGATACAGAGAGTGGGTAAGACAAGGAAGATTGGACGTTAGACAGTAAACCATTTCTGATGTTACAGGCTATGAAGAAAAAGACAGGATTTAAAAAAATACTGGAAAAGACAATTTTTAAAAAGGATAGTCAAGAAAGAGCTCTGTGGAGAGACACAAATAGAGTTGAGATGTCACAAGTGAACAGAAGTTCAGCCATATAAAATGTCTGGGGGAAGAACATTTCCATCAAAGGAAAAAATGCAAAGTCCAAGGGTAGAAATAAGGCTGATGAGTTCAAGAACTAGAAAAAAGGCCAATGTGGATCATATGAACCAGAGAATTCCATCAGATGCTATAGCTACACCAGACTTCTTTTTATCCTTAACCAGGTCAAATTTCTTACCAGAAGGACTGTGGTCTTGTTGACCCTGTGCCTGAAAAGTGAATCAGAGATCAGAAAAGTAGGTAGAAGACCAGAACTATGGAGAACCATGAAAAGGCATTTTAATTCTATTCTAATTGCAATGAGAAGAGAAACCCTTAAAGGATTTAAACAAGGAAGCATCTATAAACCATTTTTTAAAATATCTTTGAACAAAGCAAAGCAAAGTAGCAAAAGCACTCAAATGCTATTAAAACTTTCTCCACCAATGGACAATTTGTGAAAGAATAAAAATCCATAGCACTGATCTTTGTGGGCAACTCAGATACAATAATATTAGGAACTTATAATTAATGTACCACGTATAAAACATTTTTTATTTAGTATAAATAAGAGTAATGCAATTTTCCTCTCTGGTAATGAGGAGTTAATCCTAATAAGAACAAGCTGAGTGTTTTTCATACTCTCACAAAAAAGTGCCATAGATGTTTTACAAGTATATCTGGCAAGTAATACGTGAACTTCATCTGGACACTCTATTAGCATGCAGTTCATTTACAATACTTAACTTTCTCTATTTTATAAATAGATTGGCAACAAAGACTATAAAAATGAAGACAAGAGTGTCCAAATGATGGCAGCTGACTAAATTTGGCTCTAAATGTTGAGCCTGGTTTCCAACTTGTCTTAGTGTTCAATGACTCTTGACTAATCAAAAATATCTCTTGCCAATTTGGGGGCCTAAGACATCAATCTATAGCTTTGATGACCTGTAGTGTGGAGGTTTGATGTATCACAAATCAAACTGATATTTTATATATATATATATATATATATATATATATATATATATATATATATATATAAAAGGCCTCTGGTGAGTGAGCTAGTAATCCAGTTGAGATATATACATATGGATGTGTTAGAAGAGAACATCAGGCTATCTCTGAAAACAATATTTAGATATTTTAGAAAATTTTGTTGGGATAATGTGATTATTTAATCACAAATAACGTGATTAAAACCTATCATTGAGAGGTGATTTAAAAGGGCAACGGAAGAAGGATTAGGAAGTATAACTCTCTATAGAAAAGACTTCGGTATGGACTTAAGGCTTTCATTTACTCAAAACTGGCTGCAAATTCAGGCTTAGGTTCATGATCTCCTGCTACCCTGGCTGGCAGAAGTTAGGTCCTGTAAATTCAACATTCTCTTGGGGAGAATGAAGGTGCATCTTTTCTTGAAAGTATGTCTGAGGAGTGATAGTGATGAATTTGGTCACAGTTCTTTTTAAAAAACAGGACAAACGCTACTACCTAAAATTATGGGAAAAAATGGATTAAAAACCAAAAGATTTCTCTTTCCCTTTTCCTTCATTTAAAAAAGGAAAATTAACAAGGTCATGTTGAGGCTACAAAAAATGTATCCTGCTACAGATTTCAAGTATTTGGAATTGCAGTGATCCTCAGGTTTTTCTATATATTTGAATTGCATACAATAGTACTATATAATTCAAAAAGAAAAATGTTAAATTATGGGTGTAGATCTAAACATGGAAATTCAATATAGTCTAGCCATGTTATAAAGTGCTTTGGACGCTGTGAAAGCCAAAGAAAATCTTCAGGACAGAGGGAATCATTCCTGTTGGCCTTGTTGTTAAGGGATTCTAGTAACATAAGAGTTGTTACCTCAAACACCACAAAAGTCTCCCAGTGAAAATTTCTTTTGTGCCATGGACAACACATTAAAATTAAGAAGTTTCTAAAATTAAGTACAGCACAGAGCCTCTGCATGTCTGCCTCCAGATACTTTAAACTTCTGAAAAGCTGCCATATGGATATGCCTCACCCTCAGATGCCACAATATTGTTCCTTGTGACTTGAGTAAGAGCTACAGTTGAAGGAAGGAAGGAAGGAAGGAAGGAAGGAAGGAAGGAAGGAAGGAAGGAAGGAAGGAAGGAAGGAAGGAAGGAAGGAGAGAAAGAAAGAAAGAAAGAAAGAAAGAAAGAAAGAACAAAAGAAAGAAAGAAAGAAAAAGAAAGAAAGAAAAGAAAGAGGGAGGGAGGATGGGAGGGAGGGAGGGAGGGAGGGAAGGAAGGAAAAAAAAAAGAATTGTGACTAAAACAACAGAGCACCTGGTTGCAGCAAAAACTATGCGTCTCATTTTCTGAAATATCAGAGACCATGGGAAAAAAGAAACCTATCTCAATGTCAGAAATATTTGGCTTAAATACACATGCATTAATGTTCCAAGGAGGCAGTATAACTGGCTGAATAGAGCCCTGCATCACACTTTGAATGACCCGGCTTTTATATAAAATTTCCTCTACTTATGTGTTTGATAAAAGTACTATGCTTCTCTACATAAGATTTTTTTACCTTTAATAAAGGGGGAGAATAATAGAGTTTCCTCTCTGCCGATGACAAAGGAGTTCTGTGAAATTATGAATGCTAATTTAATTCTTTATGTTGATACTTCAATATAGGATTATTCTAACCATTTGCTGGTATCTGAGAATTAAATTCCTTACTTTTCATGATAACTGATGCTAGGTAAATACAAGTGAGGATCAACATTTTTTTTTCATTTACTAGATTTAAGATCATTAAAGTGAAGCATTTTCCTCCAAATTAATCGAGATTCATCATTCATTAAATACAGACCTCAAAGATTAGAAAAGAATGTTTTCCCACTGTAAAGCCATCAACATGGAGAGAGATTAGAGTTTTCATTAAAACCAATTTTATTAGAGGACTTATTAACGAAGTTTAAATTTTCCTTTATGTTTTTTTTTCCATCATAAAGAGAATAATGTTGATGACAAGGTAAAATACTTTCACTGGGTTCTTTTTCTACAGAAGTGAAAATATTTGAGGTGATATGTAAAAGATTTAAAATCAACCAGACTGGGCACCAAACAATCAGAAATCCATCCCCGGTAATGGAGCACATACCAAACCTCCTGCAATGCCAAGCTCCAGCTTGATTGTATGCGGTGAGAGAGAAGCCCCAGAGGAAGGAACAAAATCATTAAAGTGGTTCAGAAGAATTATTAATATACTAACTGGTATGGAAGTATTTCACCATTAGAAAATGGCACAAAGTGGTGCTTGCTAGATGAACATTGGCCTACATTAGGTTGTTACCATGGATTAATTACTAAAAACATTTGGTTACATGAATATATTGCTAAAGCAAGAAAAGAGAATAATCCTTGAACTTGATGCTTCCATATTTTTCAAATTTTATACTGCATATGCATACATATGTTACCTTGTCAAAAAAAATAACTTTGAAAATAATAGGGTAAATCCTATGGTTTGATCATTTATCCTTGGTATAAAATCTATATTCTTATATATAAAGTATCCCCAAAGCTAATGATTAACAAGAACTTAAATATAAAATCAAAACCAGCCTTTTATTATGATACTGGGTTACACACTAATTACAAACATCACAGACATCTTAAGATGCTACTGTCCCAAATGTCACTGGCTATTACATCTCTGCTTTCCTTCCTCAGAGTCTCTGTCTTATCATTCAAAGAATATAGGTAATCAGTCCTCTCTTGTATCCTTTCAAACAGGCAAAAGATTTAAAAAATTAAAAATAGCTTGTTGTGAGAGATACTCATTTGGATTTAAAAAATTGAATAAGAAAAACTTTCATCAGTTTATCTTTTCTGCCTCTAAGAACTATGATATGCAGTCTTTCACTAATTGGAATATTGGTGACAAGAAAAGAAAAGAAAAGAAAAGAAAAGAAAAGAAAAGAAAAGAAAAGAAAAGAAAAGAAAAGAAAAGAAATAAAAATTAATGAAAGTAAATCTGTAACACACACATCAATTTTTCCCCTAACACTTTTTAGGCACTAACACTGAAAATGCCTGAATCCAGATAGACCTTGCTGACAATTCAGGTCATTGGAATAAGGAGAGAGTTAGAACTACATAACTGATATATTACACTGACTAGAATAGTTACAGAAATTATATTCTGTAAAGAATATAATCACTCTTCCAGCATTATTACTAGATGTAGAAACCGATTTAATAAGCTTAGATAAAAGGAAAATTTGGAAAAAAAACTTTCAGTCCCATGAGAATAGGTCAAACTTCATTCAGGTCAATATGGAGAGACAGTATTACTATGAATGGAAGATACTTATGATAGAGTAGCTTGATAATATTTTTGGTATTTTTTATTATTATGATAATAATATAATATTTTTATGATAATAGGCAAAAATCTTATAATGAATCAACAACATCTGGGTGGGCAGGACTCATATTGATAAAATTTTCAAATGTGATCAACATTAGTTACATATATTAACCGGATGTGATATAAAAATTGAACCCACAGCATTCAAAATGCATTTTAGAAGGTAAGCCAATAATAACCAATGGGGAAAAGGCAGGTCTTACATGTCTTAAGAAACAACTAACTACATAAATCCCACAAATTTACATTTTTTTAATCTTTGGAGGTATTTTTCAATATCTGCTTTGAAGCAGAAATTTGAAATTTATATCCTCAATACAGTATGAAGTATTCTACCCTTTATTCCTTTGACTCTCAGTCTGATATACCACTCATAATATAAAAAAGCAAGCTTTAAATCTATATTAGAACAAGTTCTCTTGCAAGATTTCCAACGCCTTTTGGTTTTGGCATGGCTGGAAAAACCACAAGAATAGCCTTGCATGCAAAATTCTGGCTTAGCCCAAGAAACTCAGAGGCACACAGAGTTATTCTCAACTACCAAACTTTCTCAATCCTCTGCTGAGGTTAAGTTTGGTGGGAGGGATAAGAATGGACAAGCCAAGTCGTTAGTTCCAAACCAATCACTAGTATCTAGCATGCTGTTAGGCCAAAGTCTATTGGCAACAGCAAACATCTGTATTTGTCCAGGAAAAATCTGATCATACGATAAAAGCTGGAATTTATGAGAATCCTTGTTCAATCAAATAACTGAAACTATAAATTTATTTCATACCTTTGGGTTAACAAAATAATGGAATTTAAAAAAAGATAAAGGACAGGTCTCACACATCCTAAATATTTATTTCTCCCCTCTCTGCACAAAAAGCTAGCAATCTTTAATCAAGGGAAAATATCAAAAGAAGAGAAAACAAAGTTGTTTCCCCCTCCTTGGAGCAGAACTTTATACAATACAAGTAATTCTACACCCTGGGAAAAACTAGTCTCCTAAATGTAATATGCTCTCCCTTATAAAACAGTACAAACAACTTAAGAGTTCAAATAAAACACTAGCAAGTAGATGCTTTGAAAAATGGAATACAGCAGGCATGTGATACTTCAGCCTGGCATTTAACATATGGTACACTGCTAAAACTCAAAGCAATCCTTAACCAAAAGGTATTTCAGACATACTTAACCTTTACAGAAAATGGAAAGGACTGACACTTTCAATAAAACCAAGGTTGGTTAACATGGGAAATGAATATATCAAGAATTTTAATCAAGATAATTTCAGAAAAACTTAAGTTTATGTAGAAATGTTGCATCATCTGCTATGAATAACAGAAAGTTCATGTGCCTAATATATAAAAATTCTGGCATATCTGATTCAATACTCATATTTGAACGTAACAAGAAGAAAAAACAAATACATGAGAAATTCTCTTCATGAGATGTTCTAAGACTAGAGAGAATCTACTCATTCTTATTTTCTCATTAAAGTAGTCAAGATGGTATTTACAAGCACTATTAATGTGTCAAGCACTCTTTGGGTTTTAGCATCTGGTTTGTAATACACAGAATTAAAGATCAATACATCAGTCACGCTTCCGAAATAGAGACTAAAAGAGGAATGGGTGTGTGTGTGTGAATATCTAGTTTAATAGAAATATCTTGAGATGTGTAGATATCTATAAAGATATCTGTAAGGATAAGTTTTGTAAATACACTTTGGCTGAAACATGTGTACACAAAACACCAGCATGAGAAAAGAAAGCTTCAGATTTTGAGAAGACTGTATACAAAACTCTTTAAGAAGAATGAGATGACCAGGAACTACGTATCACCAAAAAATGGACACAGAAAATGTTTAGATTAGGCACAAGAGGGCCAAGAAACATAGAGTACACCTTAAATCAGTATAGTTATAATTTATTTGGTGTGTGCATATAAATCCTAAACCAAACTACATTTTCTTCTTTGTCTTTTTCAGGCTATTCCTTTTTTTTTTTAAGTTTAGTTATTTATTTTGAGAGGGTGGGGGAAGAGGCAGAGAGAAAGGGAGAGAGAGAATCCTAAACAGGCTCCATGCTGTAAGTGAAGAGCCCAATTCAGGGCTCGATCTCACGAACAATGAGATCAGGACCTGAGCTGAAACCAAGAGTTGGATGCGTGACCAACTGAGCCACCTAAATGCCCCCTTTTTAGGCTATTCTTTTTTTTAAGTTTATTTATTTTGAGAGAGAGACAGAGACAGGCTCTGTGCTGTCAGCACAGAGCCTGATGTGGGCTTGAACTCAGGAACTGTGAGATCATGACCTGAGCCAAAGTCAAGAGCCAGACGCTCAACCAACTGAGCCATCCGGTGCCCCTCAGGCTATTCTATACACCATTTTTTGCTAATCTGTCAACTAGGTCAAAATTCAATAAGTTTCAATACTTCTCATATCTGCTATGATTTGAAAAATATCCAAATTCCTTACATCTAAACAATAAAAACAACAGAGTATAATTTAATTTAAAAAATACACAAGTTGTGACAGAACCAAGAAAATAACTTGTAAATGTAAATTCAGGATGAAATAAAAAACTCTGTATAGAAAAATTTCACAAGTGAAAACTCCTTTTCTAACTGTTCTACCTTAAAGCAAACACCACACACACACACACACACACACACACATACACACACACAAGGAAGGGGGGAGGAGCCTGTTGTCATTGTCTCTATACAGTAGTAAACAAAACTGTTAACCAAGAAATATGTTCATATCTTATTTATGTCAAATTGGAAGTTTTAATGAATGAGACTCAAAGTAAGGTAAAATAAAAGCAATATGCTGAATTTAATTTCTTGAGCACTTTCCACTCACTGTAACAGCATGTTAGCAATAGTTCCAGCTTTGAACTTTAACACACTGAGTCAACTACTACTTCCTTTGGAAAATTCTTCCCAAAAGTTATTTAGGATAAAAAGAAAAGCCATTTTAAGAATGTGTCAGCATCTAAAATAGCTTTAGCTCAAGTGCTTATATCCAGTGCATTAACTGAATAGATATATACTGAGATACTTCTAAAAAGATAAAAAAGAAACAAACACATCTGTGTAAGAGGTGGAGAAAGTGAGATAATTTCTCTTTTAAAAAATAAGACATCATGGGGCGCCTGGGTGGCTCAGTGGGTTGAGCGTCCGACTTCGGCTCAGGTCATGATCTCACGGTCCGTGAGTTCCAGCCCCGCGTCGGGCTCTGTGCTGATGGCTCAGAGCCTGGAACCTGTTTCAGATTCTGTGTCTCCCTCTCTCTCTGACCCTCCCCCGTTCATGCTCTGTCTCTCTCTGTCTCAAAAAAAATAAATAAACGTTAAAAAAAATTAAAAAAAAATAAGACATCTTATTCCTTAAGTTACAAAATTAAATCTGTTTTAGCAAATATACCTGTATTTTTTCCATATATTACTTTCTTTGGTAGTCCCTCTACCTTTGGACTACCTTTGGAAGTCCCTCTTCATTACTGTGATCACTTATCCCACATTGGCAAAACCAAGACATAAGTTTAAAAAAATTAATGTAGAATAAATCCGAGTTTTTTGGTTATAGCTGAAACTTTTGCTAACTTTTTAATTTTCAAAATCAAAGAGCAGTCCCTCCTAAAGTCACTTAAACTCTGTTAGAGTATCTCTCATCTTTATTCTACAGAAGAATTCCCCAGTGATTTCAATGGGAAATACACACATATACACAACCTTGACAGGTTCAATATTAGATGACAAAAATGGGGAAAACACGGAAACAGGTTGAAATAGAATAGTTTGACAGGCAAATAAATATGAAGGGATAAGACAATGAATAACTGCCCCTGAGAGGGTAGCAGAATGACTTTTAGAACTTTAAAGAAAATATACATACTAGGATCCCATCAACATCAAATTAGAATTTCCAGAGAGGAAACCTGCCTTGGCATATGCATTTCAAAAAAGCATCACAAGTAATTTATTATGTGCTGAAAAAAGGTGAGAACCAATGGATTAAGAAATCCTGACAGTGACAACTGTTAAGGACAACTTAAACAAAAAGTGCTCACAGTAATACAGCTGCTTGTTATCCTCAAAAAAAATTAAGATAGCCTACATCTTGGATAGTAATCCTTGATAGAGAAAACTACAGACATGAAAGAACTGTGAAGTCTGAGCCAGTGTGTATCATGAAGAATGACAATTTCAAGACAAAAGCACAATTAAACAAGTAAAGGAAAATTCTTATGTAAACAATCTTTGATGTGGCATGCTCCTATGAAAAGCCTTCCAAGATCTACATTTACTTTACTACTGTTAACTATCAGAATAAAAGATTTTAAAAATCATGACATAAAAGAAAAAGTAAAGAAAATTAAGTAAACATTATGGGAAAAGTTGGCATATATAGCACATTAGCTTAATTTTAGCTTTGTTTTCTGCTGTACTTTAACAGAATTTCACATGTCTCTTTCATCAATCTGGAGCAAGTTATTTATTTTCTAAATGAACAGAAGAACGCTGGCTTTTTAACAGGAGCCCAGGAATATGAAGGGCTGGTCCACCATCTCTTTCCCTTAAAGTGGATATTTCTAAAAAGAAAATTGAAAGAAGAATTCACATTGTATCATCTTGAAAAGTAAACTAATTAATAATCAGCTGTAAGATAATGATAATGCATTGAGATTGCTATGCTAAAAAGCTGGGAAAACAATGATATATGTAATAACTAATATTTATTAGCAGCATTATCAGCCAAGCAATATACACTATCTTACTGGATCATCCCAATACTCCTATGAATAGGTTCTATGGTTTATTCCCCCATTTATATTTATGAGGAAACTAGAATTCATATGTAAGGAACTTCCCAAGGTCACATTGTTATGAAGTACCAGAACTGGGGCTTTGATCAAGTTTGTCTGATTTTAAAATAATCAGTTATCTCTACCAACAGAAGTACGTGGCTGTCTTAAAGTAGAAATGTTTGTAGAAATGCAATCCTCTTTGGGGAATTCATAGAATAAAAACATATAAATTATTACATATCATTATTAAAGTTAGAAAAAGATAAGAATATGAGTGTGTAATACACAATAATAGTACAAAATAGGTTTGGATCTCAAAGTTGTTTATGTAATTGGATTGTAGGTTTTCTTCACCCAGTTCCTGTAATGGATGGTTTGAAGTTGTATGAATAAGGATTTACTAAAAGAACTGAATTCCAATTTGATATGGTCAGCTAATCCATTGAATACACGTATATACCTTGCTTTATTGTGCTTCATCTTATTTCACTTCAGATACTGCATTTGTATAAATTGAAGGTTTGTGGCAACCCTGCCTCAAGCAAGTATACCAGCGCCATTTTCCCAACAGCATTTGCTCACTTCATGTCTTTCTCTCATGTTTTGGTAATTCTCATATTTCAAACTTTTTCATTATTATTATATTTAAACTGCTGCAATCTCATGATAAAACTTTAACAGATAAGGAGTGACTCCTTATGGATGAGCACAGAAAAGTGGTTTCTTGAGATGGAATCTACTCTTGGTGAAATGCTGTCAAAATTGTTGAAATGACAAGAAAGGATTTAGAATATTAGGTCAACTTAGCTGATTAAGCAGTGGCAGGGCTTGAGAGGACTGCCTTCAATTTTGAAACAAGTTCTATTATGGGTAAAATGCTATCAAACACCATCGCATGTTACAGAGAAACCATTCATAAAAGGAAGAGTCAGTTGATGTGGCAAACTTCATTGCTGTCTTATTTTAAGAAATTGCCACAGCCTTCCAACTTTCAGCAACCACCACCCTGATCAGTCAGCAGCCATCAATATCAAGGTAAGACCTTCCACCAGCAAAAGGAAATTATGGCTAGGCGCACCTGGGTGGCTCAGTCTGTTAAGCACCCTACTCTTGGTTTCGCCTTAGGTTGTGATCTCACGGCTTCGTGAGTTCAGGCCTCATGTCAGGTTCTGTGCTGACAGTGGGAGCCTGCTTAGGATTCTCCTGTCTCCCTCCCTCTCTCTGCCCCTCCTCTACTTGCACTGTCTCTGTCTCTCTCAAAATAAATATGTAAACTTAAAAAAAAAAAAGAAATTACATCTAGCTAAAATCTCAAATGATGGTAAGCGTTTTTTAGAAATAAAGTATTTTTTAATTGAGGTATGTATATTTTCTGGACATAACGCTGTTGCACACATGACAGACTACAGCATGGTGTACACATAACTTTTATATGCAATAGGAAAATGAAAAATTCATTTGAATCATTTTATTACAATATTCACTTTATTGTGGTGGTCTGGAATCAAATCCGCAATATCTCCAAGGTATGTCTACATGAGGCTAATTAAAGGTAAAACAGAATTTTCAATTCGTTGTGAAAGTTTAAATTATAACGTAGCTTATTTCTGTTTTAAAATCACAAACTGTTGGTCACATCATTTGGGAACTTTAAAAAGTGCTATTTCATTTGAATGGTCTTAGGCACACAAAGTATGCTAACCAAATGAATTGGAAATTAAGGTTTTTTTTTCTTTTATTTGATTACCAATGTAAAAGTACAACTCATATTTAAATTATTAAGCTTTAAATTAATATTTGAATCCATGGTAATTTGCTGAAACAAAACCCAGAAACATTCTAAAATTCCTAAGAGGCACAGTATTAGAGAATTTAATCACATAAAAAAAGTCTCACATTTTAGAAAAGCATTAGGACAAGAAATCAGCAATGATCCAAGGGTCGAGGTACTCATATATGACAAGATGATGTAAACAAATCTTTAACTCTTATTAATACAGTGAGAAATACAAAAGATGCCATGACTCCCAACTATTCACTGATCCCAAGATAATAATTTTTAAATAAAGAACATATGTAATAAGTAACCACTATTTTAATATGGATGAAAAGATATAAGAGGGGGTGGGGTGGGACTTCTGGAATGATGATATTAGGAGTTCAGAGAAACCTCTACCCCAGATAGGTATCTTTTAAGCAAAAACAATCATTCAAAGTCTCTGTAGATTTATCAAAGGGCTTACAATAAATTGAGCAATATTTATTCAATGAAGTTTATAGAAACCTGGTAGGAACAGAGGGGAAACTATGATACTAAACTCTAGGGACTTCATGCATCCACCCACAGCTGAGCCCTGCAGAACTGTTTCAGCAGGCTCAGCAGCTGAGTGACAGTTCCCATCATCCCCAATCTATTAGTGTAAAAGACTATTCCTGGTAGTCTTGGCAGCTGGTGAACATTAATAGATCCTATTTTCCACAGCTCCATGCTGCAGAATAGGCAGCTGGTAAAAAATGCAATCCTCCTTTCCTCCACAGCTCCGACTGCAGGACAGCTGCTCAGTTGAGCTCAGAAGTCAAATGCCAGTTCCCATCTCTCCTACATTGCTGAAGCAAGAGAACTATTACAGAGATATTTAACAGCTATAAACACTGGACTATCCCATCCTTGTGAACTCCATGTCATAGAAGATATCTACTGAGTAACAGTGGCAACCATGTAGCAGAATAGTACTTACCCTCCTTCCCTCATACACAGCTCCAGCTGTGAAAGGGATCTGGGTGAGGAAACCAATAAAGAGCAAATTAAGTATCCTACTCTTCCAGGGCCTATGCATTGTCTATAGGTTCTATGACAGGTTACAGCGAGGCTCTGGCACACAAACCAGCTCTGCCAAAAGGAATGATCTATAACTAGTCTATAACTGGATCAGTGGATACTCTAGGTCACTGTCAGAACAATAGAGCAATCAACTAGAAATTAACAGAAACTAACAGCAAGATACAATAAATAGATACAATAAAATAGAGACAAGTCAGAATCACAAAACGGAAATCAGGAAAGAAATAAAGAGACCATGGCTTTAAAACAGTCATTTCTGGTAGTCAGAATGAGTATGTGAATGTCCATTTTGCTCTGTCTACAAAATCAGAAGTTGCACAATTCAAAAGAAACAGACTTCACTAAATGATCAAACAAAAACACAAAGTTTCCTGAGGATTGAAAACACAAAATTGCTACTACAGTTTATATACAATGTCTAGTTTTTAGTAAAAAATTGCTAGACATGGAAAGAAGTATGAAACTGCATCACATATACAGGAAAAACAGGAGTCAGTAAAAACTACCTTTAATGTGGCCCAGATATTAGAATGGACCAGGAAATGCCTTCAAAGCACCAATTATAAAAATGTTTAAAGAACTAAAGGATACCATGCTTAAACAATTAAATAACATCTCATAAAATACACAGTATCAACAAAGAGGGAAATTATACAAGAGAAACAAAAGGAAATTCTGGAGTAGAAAAGTGAAACAAAAATGAAAAACTTCATAGAGGTTTTAAACAGGTTTGAACTGAGAGAAGACATAATCAGTAAATCTGAAGAAATATCAATAAAGACCATGGAATCTAAACTATAGCACTTAAATATTAAAGAAAAATGAATAAAGCCTCAGAAAAGTGTGAGACACTATTAAGTGAATCAACACATATACAATGAAAGTAACACAAAGAAAGAAGAGAATAAAAAATACTTAAAGAAATAATAGCTAAAAACTTCCCACAGTGATGAAATACAATATACACATATAAGAAGCTCAGTGACTTCCATGTAGGAAAAACTAAAAGAGATACATACCCAGACATATTATAGTCAAAATGTTGAAAGACAAAAACAATTCTGAGAACAGTAGAAGAATGATTCATCACATACAAGATAACCACAAAAAAATTAACAGCTTACTTCTCATCAGAAACAATGAAAGAGAGAAGGGAATGGGATGACATTTTCAAAGTGCTGAAACTAAAGAAAAAGTCTGTCTCACAAGAAATATATACCCAACAAAAGAAAACAAAAAAAAAAAAGCTTTCAAAGATAGAAAATTATCTTTAAAGAATGAAAATGAAACTAAAGCTCTTTCAAGACAAATTCTTTGTTAGCAGACACAAGTTACAGTAAATACTAACAGAAGTACATTTAGGCTAAAACAAGTAAAATCAGAAAATGACTCAATCCACACGAAGAAACAAAACATGCCAGTAAAGTTAATCATGTGGGTAGTTTTAAAAGACAAAATAATTAAATATTTCTTCTCTGCTCTTCTCTTAATTGATTTAAAAAGCAATTACATTTTGAGGTGCTGGGGTGGCTCAGTCGGTTAAGTGGCCAACTTCAGCTCAGGTCATGATATGGTTTGTGAGTTTGAGCCCCACAGTGGGCTCTCTGCTGTCAGCACAGAGCCTACTTCTGATCCTCTGTCTTCCTCTTTCTCTGCCCCTCCCCCACTTGCACATTCTCGCTCTCTCGAAAATAAACATTTCAAAAATATTTAATAAAAAAAGCAACTACATTTTTTAAAAGTACATAATTGTATTTGTACAAAAGACAGTTTAGATTCAAAGATACACACTGGTTGAAAGTAAAAGGATGGGAAAAGATATACCATGCAAATAAAAACTCTAACAGAGCTGGAGAGGATATAATAAGGTCAAGAAAAAAATAGACTTTAGGAGAAAAAAAAATCATACCAGAGATAAAAACAAACATCTTACAATACTAAAAGGGTCAATACTTAAGGAAGATATAACAATAAAGAAGACATATACAGTTAACAAAATACCCCCAAAATACATGAAACCAAACCGACACAATAACGAAGAATTCAAGAATAATGGATACTTTGATACACTCACTATCAATAAAGGATAGAAAAATTAAGCATATTACTAACAGCAGACAGAAGAGTTAAACAACACTATGAACCAACTGCATACACGTGGAGACATCTACAGAACACTCCACCCAAATAAAATCATTAAAAAGAATTTTCCAACCACAATGAAATTAAATTATAATTTAATAACCACCAGAAATTTGGGGAATCTGTGTGTGTGTCTGTGTGTGTGTGTGTGTGTGTGTAAATTACACAATACTTTTCTAAGAAACAATATGTTAAAGAAGAAATCACAATAAGGATTATAACTTTTTCTACACGAACTAAAATGAAAATACAATATAACAAACTTATGGGATGAAACAAACTAGAATCAAGAGGAAATATAATTCCTAAATATAATGCCTATAGAAAGAAATATAATATAAATGCCTTTTTTAAAAAAGAAAAAGATTAATTACATAAGTCAGAAAAAAGATATTATCTCAATAATCTACTTATCCATTTTAATGAACCAGAAAAACAACAAACTAAAGCCAAAGTAAGAAGTCATGCAAAATAAAGGTTAGAGTGAAAATTAGTAAATTAGAGAATAGAAAATGGGAGAAAAATAAAAAAATTAATTATTTGCAAACACAAACAGAATGAAAAACCTTTAGATAAACTGACCAAATGAAGAGGAAAGACTCAAATTACAAAATCAGAAATGAAAGAGGAGATATCAGTACTTACCTTACAGAAATAAAAGCATTGTAAGAACACACTATAAACAACTACATGCTAAAAATTAGACTACTAAGATAAAAGAGGTAACTTCCTAGAAAGATAAAATTACCAAACTCAGAAGGAAAACAGAAAATCTGAAGAGATCAATAGCAAGAGAATGAATTTGTTAAAAAAAAAAAACGACAACAAAAACAAACACAAAAAACAGGGGCTCTTGGGTGGTTCAATCCATTGAACGTCTGAATCTTTATTTCGGCTCAGGTCATGATCTCACAGTTCATGGGATCGAGATCCATGTCAGCCTCTGTGCTGACAGTGTGGAGCCTGCTTGGAATTCTCTCTCTCCCTCTCTGTCTGCCCACCCCCCACAACACACACACACACACACACACACACACACACACACACTCACCCACACAGAAAAGTCTGCTACCACCAGGTTGTGTTAGTGAATCCTACAAAATTATTAACAAAAAAAATTAATACTGATCTGTTACAAATGCTTCCAAAAAGTTAAAAAAAAAAGAGAACAAATCCTAACTCATTCTGAGCAAAGTATTACACTGATAGCAAAACCTAAGACACCAAACTACAAACCAATATCCCTTGTGAATGAAGATATGAAATATTCAACAAAATATTAATTAATAGATTAATGCAACACATAAAAAACATATATACACCAAGGCCAAGTGAGACTATCTCAGGAATGCAAGACTGATTTTTTTTAATATTTATTTTTTTATTTTTGGGAGAGAGAGAGCATGAGTGGTGCAGGGGCAGAGAGAGGGGGGGACAGATCAGAAATGGGCTCCATGTTGAAAGCAGTGAGCCCAACCCAGGGCTTGAACTCATGAACCGTGAGATCACGCCCGAGCAAAGTCGTACCCTCAAGTGAGTAAGCCACCTAGATGCCCCAGGCAAGGCTGATTTCACATCCAAAAATCAAATGGAATACACCACATTCATAAGAAAAAACAAAATCTTCATTTCAAAAGACACAGAAATGCACCAGACAAAACTCTGCAACCTTTCATGATCAAAAAAAACTTTTTCAACAAACTAGAAATAAAAAGAAACTCTCTCAACCTAATAAAGACCACCTATTGAAAACTCACTTAAAACATCATATTTAATGGCTAATAACTAAATGTTGTCCCCCTAAGATCAGGAAAATGACAAGGATGTATGTGCTTGCAGCTCTTCTTCAAATGGTATTGGACATCTATCCAGGACAATTAGGCAGGAAAAAGAAACAAAAGGCACCCAGACTGGAAAGAGTGCAGGTGGCATGATCTTATATATAGAAAATCCTAAGAAATCTATTAAAAATTATTAGAACTAATGAACTTATATATCAGAACAAATACACAAAATCAATCCTATTATTATATGGTAGTAATGAAGAATCTGAACATGAAATAGAAACAATTCATTTTACAATAGCATCAAAAAGAATAAAGTACACAGGAGACACTACAACAGATTGTTGGAAGGAATTAATGAGGATAAAATAAAGACATTTCATCATTATGGATCATAAAACTTAATGCTATTAAAATGGCAATACTCTCCAAATTGGTCTATATATTCAATGCAAATCATCCCACTTGGAGAGTCTACAAATAAATCCTCACAAAGATGGTTAATTAATTTTTGACAATGGTTGCAGGACAATTCAATCAGGAAAAACAGTCTTTTCAATGAATGAGGTTGGGAATAACTGGATATCAACAACAACAACAACAACAACGACAACAACAAATGTTGTACCCTCTTTACACCATAGATAATAATTAACTCAGGATGGATTAAAGACTTAAATGCTAATTAAACCCAATAGCATGGCTAAATATTTTTTTTTAATGGAAAATAACAAGTGTTGGTAAGGATGGAGAGAAATTAGAACTCTCAGTCACTGTTGGTTGGAATATAAAACACTGCAACTGGAAACATTCTGGTAGTTCCTCAAAATGTTAAACATAGATAATCATACAACCCAGTAACTCCAACCCTATGTATATTCCCAGGAGAAATAAAATACGTCCACATAGCATTATTCATTAATAGTCAACAAGTGAAAACAATCCAAATGGCCATCAACTGATGAAAGGATAAATAAAATGTGGTGTATCTATACAATGCAATATCACTGGACAATAAAAAAGAAATGAAATACTAAGACATGTAACAATATGGATGAACTCTGAAAATATTATTCTAAGTGAAAGAAATAAATCACAAAGATCACAAGTTGTATGATTCCACTTATACAAAATGTCCAGAAAACATAATGTACCACTATAGTCACTATGACTATAGTGATATAATGTAGATTAATGGTTACCAAGGGTAGGAAAACACGTAGTTGGTCAGGGAGTGAAAAATGACCACTAACAGAAATAAGGTTTCATATAGAGTGTCGAAAATGCTCTGAAATTACACTGTGGTGAATACTGTATAATTCTGTGAAAAACTAAAAACTACTGAATTATAAACTTTAAATTGGTGAATTCTATAACAAATGAATTATATCTCAGTAAAGTTGTTCAAAAATAAAAAATTATAAAATGTTAAAATATCATTAGCCTACTCAAAATCAAAATATATAATTATAGTAAACTTTCCTCTGTTTTAATCACTACCAATTACATCAGGTTCTTAGAAATCAGAGTGAAAAATGGAGAAAACGTACTATAGTTTTTGAAATACAAATGTAAACTAGCTCCAAATGATTTTGACAGTTTCAAATCTTGCAATCAAACTCCAAATAATCCCAAGCCTTATCATAGAATAGACTGTAGAAGTAAATAAATTTGCATTACTTCTTAAAAAATAAATAAATAAATAACACCATTATTTGTGTTGTCTTTTTTTCCAGTTCAAATCAAGTGTAAAACCCTTACTTTTCCTTATGTCTATTACTCTCCCATGTTGATGATATAATTTTCTTAAAATTTTCCTTTACATACATTAAAGTCACACCGGACAATGTTATATATATTTTTTAATTTAACAAACATAATTTTAAACTTAAAAAAAGAAAGTCTATTGCATTAACCCACAGTCTTGTCCTTTCCTTTGTTTTTTACCTAATGTTCCAAAATTCCTTCCTTTATCATTGCCTTTTGTTTGGATAATTTCCTTAGCCATTTTTTTAGAGTAGGTCTCCTCTGACAAATTCTCTTAGTTTTCCTTCAAGTGGGAACATCCTGGTTTCTTCCTTTCATTTCAGAAGTGTATTTTCACTGGATATATAATCTGGATTGACAGTTATTTTATTTCAATACTGTTCTATTTCCTTCTGGTCTCTATGATTCCAGATGAAAAACTGCTAGAATAATACATGAATTCAGCAAAGTTGCAGGATATAAAATCAATGTCCAGAAATCAGTTGCCTTTCAGAACACCAATAATGAAGCAGCAGAAACAGAAATCAAGGAATCAATCCCATTTACAACTGCACAAAAAACCTTAAGATGCCTAGGAATAAAGCTAACCAAAGAGGTAAAAGATCTGTACACTGAAAACTATAGAAAGCTTATGAAAGATATTGAAGAAAACAAAAAGAAATGGAAAAACATTCCAAGCTTATGGATTGGAAGAACAAGTATTACTAAAATCTCTATACTACCCAAAACAATGGACACATTCAATGCAATCCCTACCAAAATAACACCAGCATTCTTCACAGAGCTAGAACAAGCAATCATAAAATTTGTATGGAACCAGAAAAGACCCCAAATAGCCAAAGCAATCTTGAAAAAGAAAACCAAAGCTGGAGACATCACAATCCGAGACTTAAAGCTGTATTACAAAGCTCTAATCATCAAGACAGTGTGGTATTGGCACAAAAACAGACACTCAGATCAATGGAACAAAACAGAGAACCCAAAAATAGACCCACAGATGTATGGCCAACTAATCTTTGACAAAGCAGGAAATAATATCCAACAGAAAAAAGACAAGTCTTTTCAGTAAAAGGTATTGGGAAAACTGGACAGAAACATGCAGAAGAATGAACCTGGACCACTTTCTTACACCATACATAAAATAAACTTAATGTGAATGAAAGACCTAAATTTAAACAAGAAACCATCAAAAGCCTTGAGGAGAAAACTGGCAACAACCTCTTTGATCTCAGCCGCAGCAATTTCTTACTAGACATGTCTCCAGAGGCAAGGGAAATAAAAGCAAAAATGAACTACTGGTACCTCATCAAGATGAAAAGCTTCTGCACAGCAAAGGAAACAATCAACAAAACTAAAAGGCAACTTACTGAATGGGAGAAGATATTTGCAAATGACATAATGAATAAAGGGTTGGTATCCAAAATCTATAAATAACTAATCAAACTCAACACCCATAAAACAAATAATCAAGTAAAGAAATGGGCAGAAGACATAAATAGACACTTTTCCAAAGAAGACATCCAGATGGCTAACAGACACATGAAAAGATGCTCAACATGATTCATCATCAGGGAAATACAAATCAAAACCACAATGAGATACCATATCATACCTGTCAGAATGGCTAAAATGAACAACTCAGGAAACAACAGGTATTAGTGAGGATGTGGAGAAAGGGGAATGCTTTTGCACTGCTGGTGGGAATGCAAACTGGTGCAGCCGCCTTGGAAAACAGTGTGGAGGTTCCTCAAAAATTAAAAATAGATCTACCCTATGACCCAGCAATAGCACTGCTAGGAATTTACCTAAGGGATACAGGAGTGCTAATGCATAGGGGCACTTGTACCCCAATGTTTATAGCAGCACTTTCAACAATAGTCAAATTATGGAAAGAGCCTAAATGTCCGTCAACTGATGAATGGATAAAGAAGTTGTGGTTTATATACACAATGGAATACTACTTGGCAATGAGAAAGAATGAAATATGGTCTTTTGTAGCAACGTGGATGGAACTGGAGAGTGTTATGCTAAGCGAAAGAAGTCAGGCAGAGAAAGACAGATACTGTATGTTTTCACTCATATGAGGATCTTGAGAAACTTAACAGAAGATCAAGGGGGAGGGGAAGGGGGAAAAAAAAGTTACAGAGAGCAAAGGAGGCAAACCATAAAAGACTCTTGAATACTGAGAACAAACTGAGGGTTGATGGGGGGTGGGAGAGAGGGGAACATGGGTTATGGGCATTGTGGAGGGCACCTGTTGGGGTGAGCACTGGGTGTTGGATGGAAACCAATTTGACAATAAATTACATTAAAAAAAAATTAAAAATAGAGCTACCCTATGACCCAGCAATTGCACTACTAGATATTTATCTGAACAACACAAAAATGCTGTTTCAAAGGGACATATGCACCCCAATGTATATAGTAGCCAAATTATGGAAAGAGCCCAAATGTCCATTGACTGATGAATGGATAAAGAAGATGTGGTTTTCATATATAATAGATATTACTCAGCAATCAAAAAGAATGAAATCTTGCCATTTGCAACAACGTGGATGGAACCAGAATGTATTATGCTAAGTGAAATAAGTAAGTCAGAGAAAGACAAATATCTCATGATTTCATCCATATGTGGAATTTAAGAAACAAAACAGATGGACATAGGGGAAAGAAAGGAAAAGTAAGATAAAAACAGAGAGGGAGGAAAACCATAAGAGACTTTTAAATACAGGAACAAACTGGGATTTTCTCTCTCTCTCTCTCTCTCTCTCTCTGTCCCTCCCTTGCTCATGCTCTTTCTCTTTCAAAATAAATAAATAAACATAAAAAAACCCAAGAATTCAATACATAATAAACTTGCTTTCAGAAAATGAAATATGTGGAGCTAGAATCAAAAAGGATTTAAAATATCAAACACTGAGCTGTTCATAAAAAGACAAATGTAAACTAAACGCAATGTAAATGTTTTCAAAATATGTAATTTAGAATTCATAAATAAAAATAAGTAAAATTTAATTTCACCTAAGAATATATCACTTAATACACTAAGAAAATTATATAAATTCCAGTATTTTAATTCTTCCCACCCTTAGCCATGAGGGAAAAAAAAAAGATGACAGTTCAAAATAGATCCTATAGTTTTACCCAACTCAAAGCTGGTTTATATTAGAAGGACTAAAAATTCACTATTATATAAAAAAAAAAAAGAGTCAGTAATCACAGCTGCAAAAACCTGAATGTCTCAACAATGGCACCAGTTTCTACTTTGGGTGTGGTCACAAAAATCACCTTTCATGTCCCAAGACATAACTAACTACACTATTTACCTTGAGTTTAAAAAAAAAAAAAACAAAACAAGTGCTTTCAGTTAAAATAATTCTGGATCTACTTCTTTTTCTACTTTTATTCAAATGACTTGTTACAAGAAGCTTTTTGAAAATAAATTATTAGCTAAGTAAAATGACATTTTTCCTGCCAAATCCAACAATGAAGGTTAATCAATAATAAAAAATTTCTGTATTTCACATGTGGTAGAAGGATTTTAAAAAAAATTGATGCAGTAATGAACAAACACAAACAAAAAACGAAATGCTTACCTATACAGGTAGAGTTAATTATGGTATACATATACTGTGGAACACTATTGTATGAAAAAATAAAGTTGATACATACTGATACTAAAATATTTCCAAGTCATAGTGAATAAACACAGAAACAAAAGAAGAGACTGAGTGGAATAACATTTTCTGTAAAACCAAATAAAAAAATTATATAACATGATATTATATATAGTATATATACTTATGTGTATATATATGTATATATGTACATATATACATGTATATATATGTGTGTGTATATATATGGTATGATAGTATATATACTTATGAAAAAATGGAGAAAAACCTTTAGAAAGATACACATCAAACACTAACAGTGGTTACCTCTGGGGAGAATTGTTTGAATGTGATTTCAACAAGAACACATTCCTCATGACACAACATGAAATTTAGGGGGAAAAAGATTTTTTTTGATAAGTTATTACAACACCAGTAAGAGAAAATTAGGTTCACAGTATTAGTTCTTGACACAAAGTGAACTAGGAGGCAAATTTACATCCATCAGACACAACTAATGCACAAACTCTTTAAAGTTCAGGTCATCTTGAAAGTTTGCAACATACCAGTCCTCAGTTTGCTTTAAATGAATAAGCTTATGCAGACCCAGAATCAGAGAGTAATATTGTATATGTCCCTGATACTGACATTATCATGATTTCTGTAACAATATTCACAACAATATTTTTAAAGTTTATTTATTTATTTGAGAGAGAGAGAGCGAGGAGGGGCAGGGGAAGAGGGAGAGAGAGAATCCCAAGCAGGCTTCCATGCTGTCAGTGCAGAGCCCAGCACGGGGCTTGATCTCATGAACCATGAGATGATGACTTGAGCTGAGATCAAGAGTCAGATACTTCACTGACTGTTCCACCCAGGTGCCCCACGACATTTTTTTTCTTAATCCCCTTCACCCACAATATCTATCAGATTTATATCATGCCTTTTTTTTTTCTAAAAGAGGTAGAACCACAGCAAGGAAAAAATCTAATCTAGCAATTAATTCTACAGTATTTTGTTCTTGAATTTCTTCAGCTTCAGATTCTATATTCTTAAAAAATTCCACAACTTCTCAAATGCAGAGCAACATCTAGCATTACCTTTGTAATCTACTAAGTATATTTTCAATTAACACATCAGTCAATTGAAAGGAATTGTATACCAAAATAAGACTACTGTAATTTTATAATTTGTGTATGTTTGCATATGCCTATGTGTATAAATGTTTTATGAAAGTATGCTAAAGTTTAAAAAAGAAAACAGACTCCCAAATCTCTACCTTATATTCATCCACAATAATGCTGAGAGCTTCATGACCAGCTTTCCTCATGTCTTCCAATTCTTGTTTATGCTTGTCCTGAAAAACAAAAACAAAAAAATAAACCATGATTTGTTCTTTCGTTTATAAACTAAAACCACTGACTTTTGCATTCATGAATGACTGAGTGGTTTGTGGCACATCAATGCTTTGGCTAAAAAAGAGAAAAAATAAACTTCTGTGTAAAAGTATTAGGGAGGACTGAAACAATGAAAACTTACAGCGAAACAATAACTGAGAGAGGAAAACCATACTCAAAAATGAGAAAACATAAGGCAATGGCATTGTCTCTTGGAACATTTGGCAATTCTGGACTTGAATCAAGAGACAGGAAGGCCTGTGTTACTTCAATGAGCTTGGGCTTCTACATATTTTTTATTACTTCTCCAGTAATATATATATACCAGTAGTTTAATACATAACAAAGTTGGAGAACCACTGGATTAGGGTGATCACCTCCCCATTCTACCTTCTTAGGAAAGGAAAGGATGAACTCTCTTTGGAGAATGTTAATATCCTACAAAGACTTTCTAATTTTTCAAACACTCTGAATAGCTTTCAATACAAAAGTATCAGAGAGATGACAACAGATGAGACCAAAAACACAGAAAACACAAAGACCAAAGGAATAGGCCCATGGAGGATTTATATATTAGCTATCAAAGAGTTTAAAACATCTATGATTCATATGTTCAAGAAAGTAGAGGAGAAATAAAGAAAATTGATAGGATACAGATTTTCAACAGAGAACTGGAATTCATGAAATAGATATTTTACAGCTGAGAAATATGCACTATTAGTAACTCAACAGATGAGGTAAACAGTAAATGAAACAGCAGAAGGGAGGATTATACACCTAAAAGATGGGGCGGGGGAAGAGACTATAATAAAAAGAGAGGCAAAAACTATGGAAAACACAAAATACAAAACAAAACAAAAAATACAAAAAAAACAAAACAAAAAAAAAAACACCAAAAAATGAAAGCATTTAAAACAACATGGGACAGAGTAAAAAGATTAAATAGACATGTAACAAAAGAGAATCTTTAAAAAAAAATCCAAATTAAGAAAAAAAGGGAAATGCAGTATGATGATAAAAATAAAATTGAGAAAAATTAAAAAATGCGAATTTCCAACATCATACATGAATTAGGATATTACATTTACCTACATATACTTCTTTTAAAAAACATTAAGATACTATACAATATTTCAAAAAATTAAATTTTAGATAAAATTTAAAATCTCCTAGGAAAAAGCACAACTTATCAAAATTTTTAAAAAGATGAAATAAAAAATCTGAATAGTCCTATATACCTAAGAGGAACTGATGTTGCATTAATGTAAAAAAACAAACAAAAAACTTCTGACCAAGAATTTCTAAGACGAGATTACTTAACAGGTGGTTTTAATAAACATTTAAGAAAGAAGTAACGGGGCGCCTGGTGGCTCAGTCGGTTGAGTCCGATTTGGGCTCAGGTCATGATCTCGTGATTCATGGGTTCCAGCCCCGCATCGGACTCTGTGCTGCTAGCTCAGAGCCTGAAGCCTACTTTGGATTTTGGGTCTTCCTCTCTCTGACCCTCCCCTGCTCGTGCTCTGTCTCTCTCTTGCAAAAATAAATAAACATTAAATAATTTTTTTAGTAAAAAAAAATTAAAAAGAAAGAAGTAACAAATCTTACACAAACACAAACTCTTCCAGAGAGTAGGAAATGAAGCAATACTTCCCCACATTTTTTATTAGGACAGTATATCCCTTATACTAAACTCTGCAAAAATATTTAAAAGAAAATAAAATTATGAGCCATTCTTTTATGAATACAGAAATTCTAAACAAAGATTAAAATTCTAAACAAAGTATAAGCTAATTGAGTCTAGCAATATATTACTAGAATAACACATGTCAACCAAGTGGGATTTATTTTAAGAATATCAGGTTGGGAGAAGTGACATACAGAATTTCAGGTTTGAATCACAAAAACCTCCTACACAGTCTTCCACACTGCCTTTCTTCCCCTACTTGCTGGTGGATGTGAATGCCCAAGATGACAATGAAAGCCAGGTTCTGCAGATGGCACAGCCTCTGCCAGCTTGTAACCCTGAATGACTGCATCATCACCCTGATGGACTGTGAGAGAAAATTAAATTTCAACTATATTTAGAATGAAAGATAATGCCAATAATTTTTGTCCATTTACTGCTGCCACTTGCTCATTCATCATCTCCCCTCATTTATTATACCTTACTGATTTAACAGATTCTCTTTCATTATTAACATCTAATCCCCCCTTTCTGGTACATCCCTTTATATACCTCAGTGTGAATAAACCACTATTTCCCAAAACTGCCTAAACACAAAGAATCACCAGAGGCACTTGTTATAAATACAGACTTTTGTTGCTACGATTATCAGTCTATGGCTCAGCAATCTTTCTGAAGTCATTTTTCCATCTCTATGAGAGTTATTTTACTAAACACTAATAATAGTCCAATTACTTGGTTAAGCAAGTGATACACTATTTACACTAAAAACAAGCAAATAAATAAGAGTATCACTACCAACTCATCACTTTGGATCTCCCATTCATGTCAGAATATCTCACAAATAATATGTGACTGTTTCATACAAGGACTTAGGGAGGACAAAAAGCATCAATCCATGTGCTAAATATTAACACAGATTTTTCTCTTTTCAAGATTAAAAAAATGTAAATAGTAATAGGTATTCTGACATCTTCTTTCCATATCATAGTGGATCATCTCAGGCAATTCTTGGGATGCTTATGTTCCACCTTCAGGCCAAGGATTTAGGAGAAGCTCATACAAAATAGGCAACTATGGTCAAACTATGGACATGAACAGCATATATTAACATATTAAACTTCGGACAAACTGAGAAGGAATTATGTTGAACTTTACCAAAACCAGCATTTTCCAAACTTAACTAATAAAATAAAAATTTACTTTTTTTCTCTCTTGACAATGCCTATTACTAACTAGTCTCTTCAGTTTAAAATTCAGAAAACTGGGAACCAAAAAAGTCAAAAGCCTTAGAGTTAATTGGTCTGAGTAAAGCAAATTACCCTAGATCCACTAAGTAAAACTGAGAAGGTATTCTACTTTCACCTAATTACAAATTAAAGATGAATATGAACCATTTCAATTATCAGGTTTGATAATTCAATAACTATAGTCCTGAATAATGACACAAATCATTAATTTAAAAAAGTACTGATGTGCTTAAAAAAAGCACAGAGTACAACGTACTGAGCAATTCATAAAAAAGGTATTTTCTTAAGAGACATAAGTAACCAAAATGTTCTATGACATTACATTTTAAATCACAATGAACATTTTATCCATGGCTGTATCTTCTAGAGAGAAGGAATTATCTGGATTATGCTGAAAATTCTCATTACTGACATAATGGGTTTCGATAATCATTTTACATATCAGAACTAAAATTTTGACTATTATATTCAATATGTACTTCATAATTTTTAAATGATATGGAGATATTCAGTAATATTCATCATAAATCAAAGTAGAAAATGTAGATTCTCCCAAGTACTATGAATATACAGTTACTGATGACCTAAAATTTTCCCAGATGCCATTGTTTCATACCAAATTTTCTCAGTAAGCATCATATTTAATTTATACAATTACTAAGTGCCAGACTGCTGACTTTGGGAATAAAAAGATGATGAAAAATATAATAGTTATCTTCAGTCTGATAACATAAAAGATTGAGTAACAGTGTTAGATTAATCCAAAGCCAGATAAATACAAGAAAAGTAAAAAACAATGTGCCTTATAAATATAGATGTAAAACTCTTCAATAAAATAGCAGCAAACAGAATCCAACAGCATTTTAAAAGGATTATGCACGAAGGACCATGTGGAATTTATCTCATGAATGCCAAGGTGGTTCAACATACAAAAAGCAATCCATTTAATATACTATATTAAAAAAAGGAAAAAAAACCCCACATGACCATCTCAGTATGCAAAAAAAACAGTCACAAGATCAAACATGTTTTCTTGATAAAAATAGTGAACAAACTAAAAATAGGAAGCAACATCCTCAACCTATCTGATAAGAGGCATCTGTGCTAACATCATACTATTGGCAAGAGACTAAAAGCCTTTCCCTTAACATCAGAAACAAGATAAGGATGTCCACTCCTAACACTTCTATTTTACACTGTACAAGGCATTAGGAAAGAAAAATAAATAAAATATAAATAAAATATAAATAAAAGGTATCCTAAGAAAATACTAGATTAGATGAAGAAATGCAACCATTCCTATTTTCAGAAGACATGTTTTTATATATACTAGAAACTACAGACTTATTAGATCCAATAAACAATAACTATTAGGCCTAATAAACAGGTTAAGCAAAGTTATAACATAAAAGGTCAACACAAAAATCATGTGTATTTCTACACATTTGCAATTCCAAACATGAAATCAAGAAAAAATTTCTATTTACAATATCATGGAAAAAGTACCTAGGAATAAATTTTACCAAAGAAATACAAAACTTTTACATTAAAAACTACAAAAAAATTGTAGAAACTTAGTAAGTGGAAAGATATCCTGTGTTACTGGAATGGAAGACTTAATGTGTTGTGACTAATCTCCAAATTTATCTATAGATTCAGTACAATCCCTACCAAAATTCTAGTGGCTTTATTTTACAGAAACAGACAAGCTGATCCTAAAATTCACATAGAATTGCAAGGGATTATGAATAGCTAAAACAATTTCGAAAAGATGAGCAAAGTTGGAGGGTTTGTGTTTTCCATTTCAAAACTCAGCACAAAGCTTCAGTAACCAAACAGTGTGGTACTAGTATAAGGACAGGGATTTAGTTCAATGGAAAATAGAAATGAAAGATCCAAAATAAGTGTATATGTCTATAATCAACTATTTTTACAAAGTAACAAGGGCAATTCAATAGCAAAGAAATAATCTTATCAACAGATGATGGTGGGACAATTGAATCCACACAAAAAGTAATAAATCTGGAACCCCACTTCAATGATATACAAAAATTAACTAAAAATGGATAAATCCCTGAATATAAGAGCTAAAACAAACTCTTGAAGGAAAAATAGGTGCATATCTTTGTAATCTTGGATTAGGCAATGGTTTCTGAAAATAAGTCACCATGAGCACAAGCAAATAAGAAAAAAAAAAACACATCAATTAGATTTCATCAAAATTTAAAGCTTTTGTGAATCAAAGGACACTAATAAGAAGGCAAAAAGGCAACCCGCTCCATATTTGCAAATAATATATTTGATAAAGTTCTAATATCCAGAATATATAAAAACAAGTCTCATAACTCAGCAACAAAAAGATAGACAAATTTTAAAATGGGTAAAAAACTAAATAGATATTTCTCCAAAGACACAAATGCCCAACATCATTAGCTATTATGGAAATTCAAGTTAAACCATTCAAATCCACTAGGATAGCTGTAACACAAAACAAAGAAAGTGTCAGCAAGGAAGCGAAGAAACTGAAACAGTCCCACGTTGCTGGTGAAAATGCAAAATGGTGCATCCATTATGCAAAAGAGTATAGCAGTTCCTCAAAAAATTAAATACAGGGTTACCAAATATCCCAGAAATTTCACCCCTAGTTATACACCCAAGGGCAGTGAAAACATACATTTGCACAAAAACTTGTACACAAACGTTCATCATGATGTAATTAATAATAGCCAAAAGGCAGAAACAATGCAAATGACACCAATGGGCTGGATAAACTGCAGAATTATCCATGCAATAGAATATTATTCACCCACAAGTGGAATGAAGTACTCATGCTTGCTATAACATGGCTAAACCTTGAAAACATGCTAAATGGAAATACTCAAACACAAAAGCCATATATTGCATGATTCCATTTTATATGAAATGTCTAAAATAGGCAAACCCAGAGACAGAAAGTAGATTAGCAGTTGCTGGGTGCTGCAGGAGGGGGAATGAGGGGTAACTGCATAAGGGGTTTCTTCTTGAGGTGATAAAAATGTCTGGCAGTAGATATTAGTGACTGTTTAACAATATTGTGAATATACTAAAAACCACTGAATTACATACTTTAAAATGACTTAAATGATGAATATTATATAATGTGAATTTTATGTTAATTAAAAAATTGATGAAAGAAAAAAATTGTATGTTTATGTCATTTTAATTTCTAAGCTGGGTGGTGTTTTATTTCTTTGATTTTGTATTCATTTATAATTTTGTTTCATTTTTATCAGAGAATGCTGGTTTTATTATTTTATTTTTTGGAATACATTGAAGTGTCAGGAAGATTCCTTATAAAAAGACCATTAGAATAACATTCTTTAAGTTTTTGAATGTTGAGAACCATTTGCATCTTTTTTTTTCAACGTTTTTTTTTTTATTATTTATTTTTGGGACAGAGAGAGACATAGCATGAACGGGGGAGGGGCAGAGAGAGAGGGAGACACAGAATCGGAAACAGGCTCCAGGCTCTGAGCCATCAGCCCAGAGCCTGACGCGGGGCTCGAACTCACGGACCGCGAGATCGTGACCTGGCTGAAGTCGGACGCTTAACCGACTGCGCCACCCAGGCGCCCCCATTTGCATCTTTTAAAACTGAACATTAGTTAGCCATACATAAATCCTCAACTCACATCTTCTTCCCTTGAGTATTTTAATTGTGTTATATTATTTTTTGGCATGAAATTTGCTTTTTAAAAGTCTCAGATGGATATAATTTCCTTTATCTTACATTTTGGTTGCCTAAAATTTATTTTCCAAACTGGGTGACTTTTGAGAGCACAGGGGTTAGTATTAATAATAATACAAGAATAACAGGCATAAATATGAACTGTCCTGGGCAAAATTGTAAAAAGCAGAAGTGATTATATTTAAATATCTGAAATGTTCTTTTGAAAGTTACTTTCTTTGAAGTCACTAGAATATTTCTCACAATCGACTGTCTGGGGTCTATTCTCCAGATATACATGTATACTTTCAAAATCTAAGATGCTAGTCTTCTTTTATTTCCTGAAAGTTTGATTAATTTTGTTTCTTCATATACTTGTTTCACTTCTTCAGTTTTTCTTCTTCAGGAACTGCAGTTATACACATACTGGGTCCGTTTTGCTTATTTCTTATAATTATTCCTTTCTCTCAAATCCTTTCTTCATTTATTTGTTATTTTTCTTTGTGCCATCTTTTATTTTTCTTTCTTCCTACAGTGCTGCACTCATTGTGTTATTCTTTCAAGCTTAGTCCTCATTTTGTGAGTTTTTTTAAAATTTTACTTCTCTTCTTGTGTTTGTCAGTTATCTCTTCTTATTTAACTGTTATCTTTTCTCATTTCTGAACCATTCTACTTCTGATTTATGTTATTCTTCAAAATGCTTCTATCTTTGTACACGGTCTCACCACAGTCCTTTTCTCTCCATGTTCCAATTGACTTTTAGGAAGAGGTTCCTGAATAAGGAATGAAATGGACCTAAACAACCTCCCTAGCTTTATAATTCTAGGGCTTCCTCTTCTACTGTTATTACAAGGTAATAAAATGTGCATGCATGAGTGCATGAGTGCGTGGTGTGTGTGTGTGTGTGTGTGTGTGTGTGTGTGTGTGTGTGTGTGTGTGTTTAATCAGGGTAGCCACTTCTCCTGTACTTTCTGATCTCTGCTTTCTCTGAGCCCCTCCTCTACCAGTACCTGAACATTCTCCTTCCTTTAGTGTGTTGTGCTACTCCTTACCATTTCCCTTCACCATGCACCTCTGTACCAGAAGGGTACTTTCACCAGGTATTTACTTCCAAGAGAAATGAGGGCTCAGAGCACTCTTACAGTTTCAGGTGCTATCCTCGGATCTGTCTTCTAAGTCCTCTACTCTGTCGGCAATGGTTCTTCTGGGGCAGCAATTTCTGTCTGGATCACTAAACACTTGGGACCATCCTAAACCCTCTTTATATTCCGCTCTGTTACTCTAGCACAGATGTGATAGACATATATGTCTCATTGTTGTCAATAGTTCAGCTCTATTGCTTAGGCTTTAGAATTCATTCAAACAAGTGTCATCTACTTGTTTTGTTGTTGAATACAGTACTTAAAACTTTTTTTTCTTTAACCATCTTAGTCTAATTTTGCAAGAAAATCTGATAAGATTCAAAAATCCTGCAGTCACTGCTTCAGCCATCATCATGCCAACTCTACCCCTTCCTTCTTGGAATATTTTGTTTACATGGTTCTCTTCCTATCTATTTCTTCTGTCTTTTCTGTTGTCTCCTTTTCACTGCCGTAACTTTGAAATGTAGAGGTTCCCTGGGAATCAGATCTCCTCTTTAACTTCTTCAACCTCTAACTGACCTTAAATTAATTTTATTACCTTAAATATTATCTATGTGCAACTCCTTAATTTATATCTCCAACCTTGTCATGGCTGATCCCCAGATATATATATCCGACTATGTATTAAGGTTTTCACATGGATATCTGAAAGAAATCCAAGTTCAATTCGGGAAGATGAAATTTTACTTGCCATTGAATATATGTATCCCAAATGATGCCCTGTATAAAGAAGAGAGGGAGTGGACAGGACTTGAAGGCCAAATATATTTGGGAAGTGAAAAAGGGGTTTCATTCTTCATCAAAGACAGAGAATTTTCTATCATAATAAGTATATTAAAAATGTATTTAAAACCTGGGTTTCGAAAGGGGGTTATTTAATAGACTAACATACATGTCTGTTAAGTGAATGAATGAGATTATGATCAACATTCTTTTCCTGATACAAGCTCAGCATATAAATTAACAAATATTTTTGGGCATGTTTCTTTATCTGTTAAATGACAGAGTTGGATTCAATCATTTTCTAAAATACCCTTCCAATTTTCTTCATGCTATTCTATGATACAGTATGCTAAAACTAGACCAATCGACCTCCCTTTGCTTACTTCAAAGTTATTGACCATAATCATACAACCACATTGTAACACAGAAGGCTGCCTAGTTACCAAAAGAAAACACAGGAATAACCAGATAGTCCTACATGGCCTGAAATTTTTATTTCAGAATATAGAGCCAAAAATTTACAACCTATCTTCAAAGTAGTCAAAACCAAATTTAACCACAATGATAACTTTCTTTCAAAATGTCAAACCCAAAAGCATCACTAGAAAGGGAAGATTCAGGAAAATGCTTTTACCTTAAATAAAATTATAGACTTTTTAAATAAGAAGAGACTTGAAAGGTAAGCCATTCCAATGCAGTCATTTTGTAAATGAGGAAACTGAAGCCTAGACAGGTCAAGTAGTTTGTTCAAGGCCACTTAGTTCTGTAAGGGCAGGGTGAAGCCTGAAAGAGATCTGCTGATAGCTCAAAGTTCACTGAAAAATATCCCATCAAAGACTGAACTAACTTGAGTATATTCCCAACTCTTTATCAAAGGATTTGTTTTCTATGTAAAACTCAATAACACGCAGACTCATATGCCATAAGTCATGCATTCTGATTAAAGTATGGCACAAACTGGTTACTCTTGGTAAAACTTGACTTAGTTATTCATCAAATTATTCTGCCAACCAGAAATTTTGGTCTGACAAGAAAGGTGGTAAAGTAAGTTGCTTTTCAAAGATTATCAAAAGCACATTCCAACAATTCTCTACTACCCATAACCACTCCAGATAGTAGCTCCTTGGCAAAATTATTAAATACACATGAGTCTACTACCCTTAATATGCCTGGACATGATAGGTATTGAAAAATTATTTGTTGAATAAGTACATATATAAATAGGAACTATACAATTAACAAATATAAGTACTTCACACAAAAAAATGGGGTATTAGCCCTTTTTTTTATACTGATGACAAACTCATTTTGGGCATCTGAATCAAGATTTATACAAAAAAAAATTTAAAACTAAGCTTATGGCACAAACTGATAAACTTTTCTCAATTAACATTATATTATTGTTGGCCATTAACAAACCAAGTATAACAACCCATATTAATCACATCTAGTAAATGCACAGTAACAGGATCCTGTGCCACACAGATGGTTAAAAGCCAATATTTGATTGATGTATGTGGAATAACTTACTACAGTACTTAAAAAGAGAGAGAAGAAAGAAACAGGAAGGAAGGAATGGAACTTCAAAGACCAATTAACCATTATATTCTACCTATTAGAAAGCAGTTGCTTCTCACCTTCTAAATTCTTTGGCCAAGAGCAAGTCTATAATTAGAGTGAACATAATTTACACAAGGTAATTAATAATGTCTGATTGAGAAAGGTTTTCCAATATAGGCTTCACCACTTTCTCTGAAGCCACAAGATTACATCCCTTTCATAACAACTAATCAACTATATTGGATAAGGCAGCTATAAACACTTCCAGATATTCCAAAAGGAAATTTGCAGGGCAAGAAATCAAAATAAAGATAATGGGATAACAACCAACCAATGCACTGAAAAGGTTCTGACTGAGAAATGGTCAGAACCACAACTAACACACCAAAATCTATAGAATCCAACACACCGAAGTAACCTAACTATAAATGTCAGAGAAGCACAGATAAGAACAGATAATCCCATATGCATCTACTCTGTCAAAACATAACAAAAATGACAAAACACCATTTCTCCATCTCTCACTGACCCTATAGTTGACAATTACAACAGGCCTACTTAATTTCTTTAAAAAAGTAGGCTTCACTGGCATGACACAGCATTATACGACAAGAAGTCTTTCCCAATGAACAAATGCTTCATCTCTTATCTCCTCATTCTACTTCATTTCTTAGTCCCTCTATACAATGAGTAACAAATAACAGCCTATAACAAAATCCTTCAAAATGATACCAAGTCAATCCACAGACGAATTCAAATATTTAGCCAAACATAAAAAAGGAGAAAAAAAGTAACAAAATCATGTAAGAATCACTTTAAAGGTATAAAGTAGTATTACAAATGGAAATAGAGCACTTTCGCCATAGTAAACTATACCCAGTACTGAAACACATAGGTTAATATATCTGTGCTTTTAGCTTCAGATTCCCAAAATTTTTCAAAGAATTAGTTTTCAACTCTGGACCTAGCCCATTAATGGCTGCCTTAACACACTGTATGGATTTCATCAACAAACAGATTCCAAAACTATCAGCTTTGCTAAATCCTCTCAATCAAAAACAAGATAACAAAAACTCCTTATGGAAGTTTCCAAACAAATACAATGATGAAGGTATGCAAAGAAACTCACACTTTATTCACACTACCAAAGAAGTAATTGAATTTTCTATACCCTAACTTACAAAACCATATGTAACAATATTATGTCCATGTCTAAACCAAAACTTGAAGGAAAGGAATTAGCAGTTAGAAAATTAAGAATACATAAGCGGGTCACACCTAATTCATCACTCTGGATATGAAAACAATTACCAGTGAAATTCATAAAAGAGGATCATACATTTACAACAGTGCCATTATTGTTGTCATTATCATTTCTCCATTAGCACATCTCTTCTACCAATGGCAATCTGTTCAAGAATTGTCAAATTCTGCACAGCCTGAGAATAATCGCCTCTTGTATAACTCTGGCTAAATTCCTGGCTAATTTGTTGATTGGCCTGGTCCTATTCCAACTGCTACTTCAATGCCACTTTATTATTTGCTCCAATAGGAAAGGTATAAACTCCACTCTGCACCAGATTTAAAAGAAATGACTATTTATCATCAACTTTGTTAAAGTTATGAAAAACAAAGTGCTTTGAGAAGCAGATGAATAAAACTAACTCAAGCCAAGCAGGGGAAAAAAGAAGGAAGCGGAAAGGAGGGAAGAGAGATGAAGGAAAAGAGGGAACAAAGGAAGGAGAAAGGCAAGGAGAAAGGAAAGAACAGACAAGCACATAGTTTGTGATCATAAAAAGGGCTGCACCACTTGTACCAGGATGATTACAACAAATCCTCCCTACTTTTTTTTTTTTTTTTTTTTTTTATTTATTTTTGGGACAGAGAGAGACAGAGGATGAACGGGGGAGGGGCAGAGAGAGAGGGGGAGACACAGAATCGGAAACAGGCTCCAGGCTCCGAGCCATCAGCCCAGAGCCTGACGCGGGGCTCGAACTCACGGACCGCGAGATCGTGACCTGGCTGAAGTCGGACACTTAACCAACTGCACCACCCAGGCGCCCCAATCCTCCCTACTTTGAGAGTACCCAAGAACAATCCTTCGCCAGCCAATGTTTAAAGAAAAGACTTATGCCTTATACATACAATAAATCTACAAACAACATAACAATCAATAAGGATGTGAACCTCTCTAAAACTCTTCCAATTTTTATGACTTTTTTCATTTTAAGCTTACCCTCCAAAGTTTAATTGTATCTTAATTCTGGTAATAGAAAGGGCCCTTCTAATAATACAGCTTCTAAAATATTTAATAGCTTGCTCAAGAGAAGAAAAATGGCTTAACAAGAAAAATCACTATATGTTTTGGTCATTTGTTTTTATATTGTGAGTGTTTCTGTCCACAATATTATAATATACTTTCACAATTTTAAATACAATGAAATTCACCTTCAGTGCTTATCATAGGTGGAAGATAGGCCCTAATCCCTGATATCTGTGAACGTAATAAAATTTGGAAATAGGGTTTTCACTAAAATACAATTAAGCATCATAAGATCAGATCACCTCAGATTTTAGAGTGGGCCCTAAGTACTGTTTAGTTTCCTTCTAAGAGAAAGGAGAGTGAGAGTTGAGACACAGTGATACAAAGGGGAAAGCCATGTGAAGATAAGGCAGAAATGGGAGTTATGCTGCCACAAGCCAGCAGACACAGGAAGAGGCATGGAAAGATTCTCACCCAGAACCTGTGGAGGGAGTAGAGCCCTGACAACATGTTGATTTTAGACTTAGGACCTCCACAGCTGTGAGAGAATAAATTTCTGCTGTTTCCAGCCACTAAGTTGATGGAACTCTAGTATATCAGTTTCAGGAAAGTAATTCAGATTTTGGTGCCAAGAATAGGGGTGCTACACAAACACCTAAAAATGGGGAAGTAGCTTAGGAATTGGGTAGTAGACAGAGGCTGGAAGAATCCTGTGGTGCTAGACAAGAAAACACCTCATGTGCTTTCAAGAGGTGGCTGGTAGACATATGGATGTTAAGGGCAATTCTGGTAAGGGCTCAGAAGGAAGTGAAGAGTAAAGTAGCAAAAGCTATCAAGTTAGAAAAATGATATATCATCATGAACAGAATCTTGGTAGAAATGTGAATGTTAAGGATGCTTCTGTGAGGTCTCAAGAAAATGAGATACATGTTATTGGAAACTAGGTGACAGGTGATCTTTGTTATATAGAGTGATAGAAAACCTGGCTGAATTGTGTTCTACTATTGGGTGGAAAGTAAAACTTCCATATTTAGCTGAGGAGATTTCTAAGCAAAGTATTGAAGGTGTAGTAGTCTGTTTTCTCCTTGCTGCATATGGTAAAATGCAAGAAGAAAGAGATAAATAGAGAAAGGATATGTTAAGCAAAAAGAAACCAACACTTGATCATTTGGGAGGTTCTCAGTCTATCCAAATAGCAAATGATGCTAGAATTAGGAAATTCACATCTGAGCCATTAATGGGCTAGGTCCAGAGTTGAAAACTAATTCTTTGAAAAATTTTGGGAATCTGAAGCTAAAAGCACAGATATATTAACCTATGTGTTTCAGTACTGGGTATAGTTTACTACGGCGAAAGTGCTCTATTTCCATTTGTAATACTACTTTATACCTTTAAAGTGATTCTTACATGATTTTGTTACTTTTTTTCTCCTTTTTTATGTTTGGCTAAATATTTGAATTCGTCTGTGGATTGACTTGGTATCATTTTGAAGGATTTTGTTATAGGCTGTTATTTGTTACTCATTGTATAGAGGGACTAAGAAATGAAGTAGAATGAGGAGATAAGAGATGAAGCATTTGTTCATTGGGAAAGACTTCTTGTCGTATAATGCTGTGTCATGCCAGTGAACCCAATCAAACATCTGCCAGAAAAATAAATAGCATTATGTAGAAAGATCTGTGGAGAACCCATCTGTCTAAGGCATGAATCTCCTCAACTTCCACAGAAGATGCATGAGGTTTTTAAGAATGTTGTACCAGCAGAAATACAGCAAGCCTGGACTGAGACTACTCCTACACAATTACAGTAGAAGAATAAAGGACAATTCTCTGGAGAGGGCAACACGGGAATACCAGGAACAGATGAAGGCAAGACCACCACTGAAAACAGGAGATTTACTGAAAGTTTATATCAAGTAGTAAACCACAGAAATCTTTCCCTGTGTAGTTGGATTATCCTCAGCAGGTAGGAGACTAAACAGGCCTTCTATTCAAAATGTAATACAATCTAGAAGAAAAGATAGGACCAGTGCATAATTTGTGGGTCACAGTATGAAACATAAATGTGGAGCCCTTACTTAAAAATTAAGAATTTCAAGATGGCAACAGTACATCAGTAAACCAAGCATGGTATCCCTGAAATCACAGGGCGCTGTGCAACTGCACAAGTTGCATGCTCATGAAGCCAGCCCTGCTTAAAAACACTGACAATGGAAAAGTGACAATCAACAACCTTGTCAGAAAACCCTACAGTGAAGCCTCCTCTATAACAAGCCCATTCACTAACACAGAACTTCCAGTCAACCTTCTGTGCCCCACTCTTTAGAAGAGATAGTTATGGGGATGGCTGGGTGGCTCAGTCAGTTAAGGTCCGACTCTTGGTTTGGGCTCAGATCACGATCGCACAGTTCATGAAATTGAGCCTGTGTCAGGCTGTGCTCTCAGCACAGAGCCTGTTTAGGATTCTCTCCCTCCCTCTCTCTCTGCCCTTCTTCCACTCACATGCATGCATGCATGCTCTCTCTCAAAATAAATAAATAAACTTAAAAAAAAAAAGGGAAAGAGACAGAGAGTGAGCTGTGGATCAGTCATTTAAAGAAAGCCTCTAATGGGCCACTTAGGTGGCTTAGTCGGTTAAGTGTCCGACTCTTGATTTCGGCTCCATTCGAGAACTCGTGGTTCGTGGGTTCAAGTCCCGCATTGGGCTCCAAGCTGACAGCAGGGAGCCTGGTTGGGATTCTCTCTCTACCCCTCCCCTACTCTCTCTCTCTCTCAAAAATAAATAAACTTAAAAAAAAAAAAAAAAGCCAGAACACAGCTGGGGCGCCTAGGGCTCAGTCAATTGAGCATCCGACTTCAGCTCAGGTCATGATCTCACAGTCCGTGAGTTCAAGCTCCGCATCATGCTCTGTGCTGACAGCTCGGATTCTGTGTCTCGGATTGTGTGTCTCCCCTTCTCTCTGCCCCTCCCCCGCTCATGCTCTGTCTCTCTCTGTCTCAAAAATAAATAAAAACATTAAAAAAAATTCTTTTAAAGCCAGAACACAGTAACAGTAACAAAAAAGGGGAAAAAAAAGCATCTTGAAAGAAACATTATGTAAGAATAAAAAAATAGTAACATCAACAACTTCAAATAAATAAAAGATATAACATCCATAAAACAAGTACCAAATGCTATAAAAAAAAAAAAAAAAGAACAAACAAAACTCTTGGGAATTCAAAACATAGTATGTATGAAAACATCAGAAGAAGAATTGAAAAGTAAAGTGAAACTTTCTCTTCTCCAGAAAGGAGAGAAGAAATAAAGGAATGGGAAACAGATACAGTGGATCCAGGACCCAAATAATGGTGTTACAGAGAAGAGATAATAGAGATTGTAATCCAAATAACAAAGTTCATACAAGGAACTTCCGAGATCCAAACATTATACACTAAAGGGATGCCTCAAGTTCCTCCACAATGGACAAACATGGGCTAGGAACTTATCTCCAGCACTAATACAAACTTAAAACGGCATCCAGGAAAAACACAACTAGATCATCCACACAGCTTAATATTTACAATATTGCTTTGTTTACAGAAAGTAAGGAAATTTCCAAAGAGCAAAATAGTTTTTAAAAAGCGTGAACTGAAACCCAATTTTTATACAGGAAGCATTCCTAAAAAGTCAAAGTTGTCTCAAGGACAAGGCCATTACAGGATTTTCAATCAGAATAGCAAGTCCTAAGGTGGCACCAAATAAAAATAACTAGTTATTAGACAATTACAGTACAATAGAGACCCTGAAAAATGTACCAGGATAGTGCCAGGCCAGCTGATACTCCCTGCTCCCAAGAAAAACAAGCATAAAACACCTGTGAAAGAATTCTCAAGTAGGGCCCAGAAATTTAATTAACTGCGATCAAATATATATGAGTTAACAATAAAAATTAACAGAACAATTGCATGAAAAAAATCATAATGAATAAGAATACACAAAAAATAATATTCCCTTAAAGATAAATAAAAGGTTGATCAAGAAAAGACAAGCAAGTATAATATGTGATTTAAGTATCAATAACATTTACATAACCATTATAATGTAAATACTAAATACTGATCTGATAAAATTTATGATATAACTATAGTGAAAGAATAAAGAGTCTCTAAGTATAGATTGGACACAAGAATTTATGGCAAATAAAATATCCAAAAGTAGCAATATATTTTAAGTGCTACTTGGAAATACTGGCATAGGGGCACCTGGGTGGCTCAGTCAGTTAAGCATCCAACTCTTGATTTTGGCTCAGATCATGATCTCACAGTCGTGAGATCAAACCCTGCATCAGGCTCTGCACCGCATGTGAAGACTGCTTACGATTCTCTCTCCTTCTCCCTCTGCCCCTCCCCTGCTTGCTCACTCTCTCTCTCTCAATCTAAAAAAAAGAAAAGAAAAGAAAGAAAGAAAAAATATATATATATGGGCAAAAATACTAATTTAACATGTTGAAAGTGGTTGCAGGGCACCTGGGTGGCTCAGGTGGTTGAGCATCTGACTCTGGCCCAGGTCATGATCTCTTGGTTTACAAGTTTGAGCCCCATGTCGGGCTCTGTGCTGACAGCTCAGAGCCAGGAGCCTGCTTAGGATTCTGTGTCTCTTCCTCTCTCTGCCATTCCCCTCCTCACACTCTGTCTCCCTCTCAAAAATAAATAAACATTTAAAAAAAAAAAAAAGAAAGTGGTTGCTACTGGGGGTGGTGGGCAGAAAAATGGCAGGAGCAGGGTAAACACCTGGAAATGTTGCTTTCGTAATAAAGTGTTGAGAATTATATGACTCTTTAAACTATATTTATAATTTTAATAAGACCTAAAGATGGAAGCATTACCTGCATTAGATCTTACACTCTGCAATAACTATATAAGGTAAATGAATAAATAACCATAAAACCCAGACTCTCCATATTAAGTAACAATGTCTACCAAATGCATAAGGTTACCTGTACAAGGGGACTGAAATAAAAGGTCAGAAACCACTTAAATTATTACCATGGGGAACTTACCAAATAAAAAAGTTTTTTTATTCAATAGATTATTAAGAAACTTATTACACTGAAATGAAATAATCTAAGATACGTTCTTAAGTAAAAGAGCATATGATACCTTTTCTCTTTTAAAACAAAAAAATAGGAGGAAATGAATACAGGCACAGCTCAAAGATATGTCTGGTTTAGTCCCAGACCACTACAACAAAGGGAACACTGCAATAAAGGGAGTCAATTAATTTTTTGGTGTCCGGTGCAGATAAAGTTATGTCTTCACTATACTGTAGTCTATTAAGTGTGCAATAGCATTTCGTCTGAAAAAACAGTGTATGTACATTCTTAATTAAGAGTTATTGCTGGGCACCTGCGTAGCTCAGTCAATTGAGCGTCCAACTTCGGATCAGGTCATGATCTCATAGTTCATGGGTTTAAGCCCCTCATTGGGCTCTGTGCTGACAGTGCAGAGCCTGCTTGGGATTTCCTCCCTCTCCTCTCTCTCTCTGCCCCTCCTCACCCCCATTTGTGCACTCTTTCTCTCTTCCAAAAGTAAATAGAACTTAAAAAATATATATTGCTAAAAATGCTAACCAACATCTGAGATTTCAGCAAGCCCTAATCTTTTTGCTAGAGGAGGGTCTTGCCCTGATGTTCATGGTTTTTGAATGGCCAGGGAGATGGTTGAAGGTTGAGGTGGCTGTGGCAATTTCTTAAAATAAGACAACAATGATAGGTTTAACACACTGACTCTTCCTTTCATGAATGATTTCTCTGTAGCATGTGATGCTGTTTGAGAACATTTTACCCACAGCAGAACTTCTTTCAGAATTAGAGTCAAATCCTCTCAAACCCTTTACCAGCTAAGTTGATTTACTATTCTCAATCCTTTCTGTCATCTCAATAATTTTCACAGCATTTCACCAGGCATAGATTCCATCTCAAAAAACCACGTTCTGTGCTCATCCATAAGAAGCAACTCCTCATCTGTTACAGTTTTGTCATGAGATTGCACTAATGCAGTCACATCTTCAGGCTCCACTTCTAATTCTAGCTCTCTTGCTATTTCCACCTCATCTACAGTATTTCCTCCACCAAGGTCTTGAACTCCTCAAAGTCATCCATGAGGGTTAGAATCCATTCTCCCAAAGTCCTGTTCATGTTGATATTTTGACCTCTTTCCATGAATCACAAGTATTGTTAATGACATCTAGAATGGTGAATCATTTCCAGGTTTCAATTAACTTTGCCCAGATCCATCAGAAGAATCACTACCTATAGCAGCTGTAGCCTTACCCAATGTATATCTTAAATAATAACCCTTGAAAGTCAAAATTACTCCTTGATCCACAGGTTGCAGAACGGATGTTGTTGGCAGGTATAAATACAACATGAATCTCATTGTTCACGTCTATCAGAGCTCTTGGATGACTAGGTATGTAATCAATGAGCAGTAATATTTTGAAAGGAATCTTCTTTTATGAGCAGTAGGTCTCAACAGTGGGCTCTAAATATTCAGTAAACCATGTTATAAGCAAATGTGCTGTCATCGAGGCTTTTTTGTTCCATTGATAGAGCACCGGCAGAGTAGATTTAACGAACTCTTAAGGGTCCTAGAACTTTTAGAATGGTGAATGAGCGTTGGCTTCAACTTTAAGTCACCAGGCGCATTAACCCCTAATAGGAGAGTCAGCCTGTCCTTTGAAGATGTGAAGACAGCACAGACTTCTCTCTAGCTATGAAAGTCCCAGATGGCATCCTCCTCCAAAAGAAGGTTGTTTCATCCACAATGAAAATCTGCTGTTTAGTCTCATTAATTATCTTAGCTAGACCTTCTGGATAACTTGCTACAGCATCTACATCAGCACTTGCTACTTCACCTTGCATTTTGAGGTTATGGAGATGGCCTCCTTCCTAAACCTCATAAACCAAACTCTGCTAGCTTCCAACTTTTCTTCCCTAGCTTCCTCACCTCTCTCAGCCTTCACGGAAATGAAGAGTTAGGGCCTTGCTCTGGAGTAGGTTCAGTTTAGGGAATATTGTAGCTGATTTGATCATTTATCCAGACTATTAAAACTTTCTCCCTATCAGCAGTAAGGATGTTTTATTACTCATATCATTCATGGGTTTACAACAGTAGCACTTTTAATTTCTTTCAAGAACTTTCCTTCGCGTTCACAACTTGGCTAACTATTTGGTACAATAAGCCTAGCTTCCAGCCTATCTTAGCTTTCAGCATGCCTTCCAAAGCCTATTCATTTCTAGCTTTTGTGTTTGTTCATTTGAGAGAGGGGAGATGGGCAGAGCGAGGGAGAGAGAGAGACAGACAGAGAGAGACAAAGAGACAGAGAATCTTAAGGAGGATCCACACTCAACACAGAGACCAACACAGGTCCTGATCCCATGATCCTGACATCATGACCTGATCCAAAATCAAGAGTCAGACACTCAACCAACTGGGTCACAAGGTGCCCCACTAGCTTTTGACTGAAAGTAAGACATGTGTAATTCTTCCTGTCACCTAAATACTTAGAGGTCATTGTAGGGTTATTAGTTAAGCTAATTTAAATATTATTGTGTCTGAGGGAATAAATAGGGAGGCCTAGGGGAGAGGGAGAGGAGACCAGCTGAAGCAGTAAGAACACACACATTTATTAAGCTCACTACCTTACATGGGTGAAGTTCATGGTATCTGAAAACAATTGCAATAGTAACATCAAAACACCAATGATCATAGATTGCCATAACAAATATAATAATAATGAAAAAGGTTGAAATATTGTGAGGATTACCAAAATGTGATACAGGGACATGAAACAAGCAAATCCTGTTGAAAAGAGGCATCAATAAATTTGCTCAAACAAAGGTTGCCAAAAACCTAAGTGCAATAAAACAAGATATACCCATATTATAAAGAACTGAAGAGCACAGTTCCACCAGAAGATAACACTTCTTACTAATCTACTGGCTCCCACACACTCACTTATCTAGTCAAGGACTTTCAACTCCCCTCCCCTCCTCACCTCCTTCACTTGATCATCAATCTTCACATTCAACTCAATCAATCCTATAATGATATAAACGTGCTACAATATTTTTTGAAACTATAATATTATTTTCTATTAAAAAAATCCCTTATCCCACATGCACTGCAGTATTGTCTCTACTCCTTGTGCCTCCATTTCCCTTCCTCCCACTCTCCTAAATCCACTCCAGCAGGCTTCATTGCCCCAAAATACCAAAACTGCTCATCAAGATAACAAATGGCCTACTGCATTAGTTTTCCATTGCTGCCATACAAATGACTACAAACCTAATGACTTATAACAACACCAACTTATTACCTTACAGTTCTATAAGTTAGAAGTCAACATAGGTCTCACAGGGTTAAAACCAAGGTGCTAGGCAAGACTGTGTTCCTTTCTGGAGGCTTTAGGGAAGATCCCTTTCGTTGCTGTTGCCACAATTCAGTTCCTTGCACACAGTTTCTACATTTCAGAACCAGCAACAGGATGTCAAATTCTTCTCGTGCCTCTCTTCTCTCTATCTCTCGCTTCCTCTCTCTCTCATACACACATGCACACGCACATACACACACACGTACACATGCACACACACACATGAACCACAGCCATGAAAGTTCCTCTACTTCTAAGAGCTATGTGATTAAATTGGGCCCACACAAGATAACACAGGATAATTTCTCTATGTCAAACTACAGAATCTTAATCACATCTGTAAGGTCTCTTTTGCCATAGAAGGCAATATGTTCACAGATTCTGGGATTTAAGACGTGGACATCTGGGGATGGGAGGCGCATTATTTTGCCTAACACACCTATACAATAGTCATTTCTCAGTCTTCCTTTCTAACTAAACTTTCAGCAACATCTGACACACTGGACCATTCTCTCCTTTCAGAAACTCTGTCTTCTCTTGGCCAAGACAGCCAACTTCTCAGTTCTCCTTCTACCCTCCTGGCTACTTCATCCAAAAATCTCCCTTTACTAACTCTTCTTCATCTTCTCCGAATACTGGAGTGCTTCAAATTCCAGAAGTAATGATAATGGGGATGATTAACTAATAACAAGAAATGGCTAAACAGAACTGAAGTTTTCAAAGGAATCCTGAGTGTAATAGGCCAAATAATGGTTTCCCAAAGATAAATACATCCTAATTCCTGGAACCCGTGAATATCTCAGGTTACATGGCAAAGGGGAATTGAGGTAGCAAATGGAATTAGCATTGCCATCAGCTGGCTTTAAAATAGGGAGATTATCCTGGCGAGTCCAATACCATCACAAGAGTCCCTGAATGTGGAAGAGAGCAAAAGAACGTTCTGGGTCAGAGAGATGCGATAGGAAAAAGCCACAACCAGTCATTTCTGGCTTTGAAGATGGAAGGAGGCCATGAGCCAAGGAATGTGGGCTGTTACAACAGCACAGAATTCTAATTCACTGGTGTTCCTGCAGTACTGTCAGAAAGTTCACAAACTCAAACTATTTTCATAAAAATACTGAGATATTATTTGTCCTTTTTACTCTCATTCTCTCATGAATATACAATGGATTTTTCCAAACATGGAAAAACCTGTGATATCACCAAAGACTGAACAAACCAGAAGATAAGAGAATCCAGAGGCCTTCCATGAAATCAGAGAGTAAAGAGATTTGCAGAAATGTACAATGCTACTCCTCTCACTAAATTCATTTTTAGTTTGGAAAATATAGTGATGTTTTCATTTAAAAATGTTATTTTAGGGGTGCCTGGGTGGCTTAGTCAGTTGAGCGTCCGACTTCAGCTCAGGTCATGATCTCACTGTTCGTGGGTTCAAGCCCCTTGTTGGGTTCTGTGCTGACAGCTCACAGCCTGGAGCCTGCTTCCGATTCTGTGTCTCCCTCTCTCTCTGCCCCCTCCCACTCATGCTCTGTCTCTTTCTCTCAAAAATAAACGTTAAAAAAAAATTAAAAATATTATTCTATGTGATTTACTACTGTTTCTTAAATAAATTAACACATATTTTTTTTTAATTTCAGTTTTATAATATAATATGGTGAATATCAATAGATATAACCCACAAAATCAAAAGCTCTTTGGGATCCACGACGATTCTGATAGGCGTAAAATGGTCCTAAATACCACAATGTTTCAGAACCGTGGATATAGAGTCTACTATGTGCCAAACATAGCTCTAAGTAGTATGCATTTTAACACACATAACACAATAACCCTAATAAGTACTATGTTTATTCTTATTTTATAGTTGAGGAAATTGAAGGTCATTAGGAGCAAGCAGCATGAACTTAACCAAATAGCTAAAGCTTATTAAGAAGCTGAGCTAAAATTTAAACCTCAGCATTCTGGCTCATGTCTGGCTGAATATAGCCTCTTAGGGTTCAAACCTCTCTACTGACATTTATGTTGAAGCTAATCTCATCTAGCTGCATTGTTTAAATGCTCCAGCCCCAAGCCTCTAGCTCCAGACTCTTATACCTATTGCCTATTCTACATATCTAACTGGATGACTAAAAGTCATCTCAAATTTAACTTTCTCCCCGCTGAACAGATTCCCTCTCCCCCTCAAACATTTTCTTCCCTCAGATTTTCCATGTCAGTCAATGGGAATTGTTTAAGCTTCTCAGACCAAAGATCTGAAGGGATCTCCTTCATGCTTCACAGTAGTCTGTCAGAAATCCCTACCAGCTCTGCTTTAGAAACATACCAGAATTCAATCACCACTTTTATTTGCTGCTACCTAGTTCAAACCATCTTCTCTTCCCTGGAATACAGCAATAGCCTCCAACAGGTTTTCTGCCACCTATATTGTATCTTTTCTCCAGAGCAGCCAAAGTAATTTGATTTTTTTAATTAGAGCCAATCACTCTTTTGTTTAAAACAGCTTTCCGTGTAAATTGGAGTGAAATCCAAAGGCCTTACCTTAGCCTACAAGGCCTTACATAATCTGGCACTATGGTATCTTTCTAATCTTGTATACTATGATTATCTCTTCCAGCAACCCAACCTCCTTGCTCTTTCTAAAAACATGAAATAGAACCTTACCTTTACAGTTTCCTTTACCTGCCCCACCTCCCACATATGCCCAAGATCCATAAGGTCTGTACTTTTCTCTCCAAAAAGCCTATTGTGAGAAAGGTTTTCCATTATTATTTTATTATACCCTATCATTTTCAGCTCCTTTATTCTGCATCATTTTTTTTTCAGTAGCATTTATTATGTCCTGACAAACTATAAAATTATCTATTTGTTCCATGTCTACACTGCCACTAAAAGGCAGACTATATATATTCAAAACTTTGTCTCTTGGGTTCAGAGCTTTTTCCCCTAACAATGTCTGGTGATTTGTTGCTAACTACTTATTAAGTGTTCATTAAGTGATTAATCTAGGAAAAATATTCACAGTAAAACCTATGACATAAAAGTATCAGTAGTAGTTGGTTAGAAATATTACAATCCTAGAAGGAAAATGTTCAAAGTTGGGAATAAGTAACAGGTAAAAAACAAACAAAGAGTACCTGATGAAAATACTTTTTAAATTCAAAAATACTTTTTGAATTTAAAAATTCAAAAATTTAAGGTGATGCTATTCTATGAGTTTCAAATAACAAAAATTTTTAAGTATAATTTAAGTTGAGCAGTAAGTCAAATATGAGCCAAAGACTGATGATTTAACTTGGCCCAACATTTCATGAGACTGATTTAACTCTAAATTTTCATCCTCTGATCCAGTAATTTCTCTTCTAATAATATACACTAAAAAGAAAATCATAGATCAAGACAGGCTTTTCTACATAAAGATATTCTGGGATAGCATGATTTTAAAATAGTAATGAAAAGAAAAATAATAATCTAACCATACAACGAGATAATTTTGAAAATTATGGCTCATTCCTATAATGGAATATCATGGAGTTATGTTTGTAAAGAATTCATAACTATATGAGAAAATGTCTATGTCGGATAGATAATAGCATATAATTCGTATGATTCTGACCACATTCATTAAAAAGAAAAACATCAAATGCACATTATTTAGTGGAAGTATTATGGATAATTTTATGATTCCTGGCATGGAAAACACATCTCCAAGGAATAGGGATTACCTTCAAAATTATGCCATAACTTGAAAGAATGATAGCAAAATTTACCATTTCAAATCAGGGACAATTGGCATTGAAAAACTACTTGATACTGAGGCTTTAATAAACACTCAGTAACTCGAACCAACAATGATGCTGGAAAAGTATTTTGCATATCATCCAGATAAAATAGCACTATTAAAACAAAGGGTTTTTTACAGAAGGCATTTGAATAAATACATCAAAAAATGGAAAATATGTTCCTTAGCAGCAACTCTAAAAAAATGGAAATTTACGTGTAATGATCCATATAAATATAAAAATTTGAAATACTTATCACATTTTACTTCAGAAATAAAAATTTTCCAACAGAGCATTCTGGCAAGGGCTACGTTTTTTCATCTTTAAGGTGATTCAATAATGAATTTATCTGTGGCTGCAAAAGCATAAGCAATGATAGACTTTCCTATTTTTCCTGTTTAAATTTACATTTCCCAAAATGCTTCTTCATAAAAAATATCATGCATGCTAGAAATAACAATTTATTAGGATTTGAACAAAATCCTTCAAGCTCTACAAAATAAATTAGTCATCAATGGACTAAGCCTAACCCTGCCAAATGTTAGTCTAAAACAAAATTGTGGAGTTGAATTATTAAGCCTTTTACAAGTTTTCTTTAAGAGATAATGTAACCACAATTACAAAAATCACACTGTAACCACTGCTAAAAGGTCCAATATGTGTAATAATATACAGTATAAATCTTGTTTGTTCCAAGAGAACCTAAGAAACTCTTTCAAAAATCACAGTTACCAGTAGAATATGAGTATGTCCCAATTTTCCAATACTTATTATTCTGATTGTGTGTATCTATGAATCAGATTCTCTTCCTGTCTTGCCATCAATTACTAATTATTTTCTGCTCACAGCTATCCAGGCTACACAAGAATAAAATATTCCAGCCAATTCCACTCTGGGAGTATCCCGTTCTTTTAAATTAGCGCCCTAGTGACTGGGAGTTGCCTGTTTATTTTTTCCCATTTATTACTAAGAAATTAGATAAAATGATCTGTGATTCTTTGGGAATGGGGTTAGGGGTAAGAAAAAAGCAAGAGGAGCTGCGCTTTTTTTATTTTTTTAATCTTTTGCTTAAAGGTAACTCAAACACTACTCTCTGAAAATAAGCCAAAATCACTTCTGAGGAAGTTAAAATCTATGGCAAATATTTCTGCTAAATATGCCATGAAGAAAAAAATTATTTATTTTTCTCTCGGCTTTTTAATAGGGACAAACAGTCCTGACTTGCCTATAGACCATGATAGCAACACTGTTTACATGTAAGAATTGGTCCTCAAAAAGCTGTCCCTCCACCAAACAAATGTTAACAGATATTTAATAATCTCTAAAAACAAAAACAGAAAGAAGAAAAGAGGGATGGAAAGATGTTTGCCATATGTTAGAGTTCTATGGTTGAAGAATTTAAATAAAATACTTTTAAAATTTAACCATGAACAAAACAAAATTTATTTGTAACTCCAAAATCAATACTCTAGGCACTTTATAGCAGTCATTTGTGGCCGTGCAGAGTGATGATAAACCTGAAGTGCCCAACATGTATATCCCAGGTAAGGTCAAACAAGGTGAGGATCTCTACCTTTTTGTTTCAGCTCTCATTCTATCACGGTCTTTTTCACAATCAATTCACTGTCCTGTTTTTTGCATTTGTGCTTGTTCACATCATTGTTTAAAATGGTCCCCAAGCATTAGTGCTGAAGTGTGATCTAGTGTTCCTAAGTGCAGGAGGGTTGTGATATGACCTACAGAGAAATACTTGTGCTAGTTCAGTTTCATTCAAGCATGAGTTACAACATTGTTGATAGTGAGGCCAATGTGAATGAATCAATAACATATATTAAATAAAATGATTTCAAAAGAAACACACATAAAATAAGGCTATATACTGATCAGTTGCTGAAAATGTTGTAACCAGAAGCCCTTAAGAACCTAACACCTAACCTTGTATTTCTCCTAAGAGCAATGGTTAGTATTAGCTAAAGCAGTCAGTGTGTGTAGTGATTTCATGAAAGGTAACTAACATGAACAATGGGAATCAACTGTATTAGAATAAGAATTCCATGGGGGGTAAAAAGATAACAATGAACAAATTTGAGAACTTTCCATAACTGAAAAAAACTCTGCTTAAAAGGGACCATCGAAATGGGCCTTTCAAATATTAAAGAAAAAATAAAATAAAGAAAAAAAGGGGAAACAAGTCTGATGATATAAAAATTGTGAATAACGTGCTTTTGTAGTAAGAGCCTCAATTATTTCTATCTGCCAGGATCCATGCTCTTTTGGTAACGGCTTTCCATGCTGGCTCTGGACATGGTCACGAAATCTATGTGGTTCAATGAGTTACTAGCAAATATGAAGCAAGTAAAAGCTCAAAAAGCGTTTGCTTTTTGAAGCTTGCCCTCTTGATGTTCTTGGAACCCTTCCCAGCCAGCACAAGCACACATCTGTAGGAGCCTACCAGATAATGAGAGACATGTGGCCTATTCACCTGTCACCCTAGCCAACAGGCAGCCAACCACCACAGATGAGGCTAGATGTGTCTGCCTCCAGCTGCAAACTGACTGACTGCAGATATGTGAGAGAGCCCTGCCTATCTCAGCAGAACCAGCTGATCCACAAATTCATGAAGGATAATAAATGTTTACCATTTTAATCTACTGAGCTTTGAGGTAACTTGTTACACAGAAATAGTAAATTGATACATATATAAATAAATTAAAGAAATGGCAAGTTAAGATCGCAGAATAAACTCTGGCACACTACCTTCCTCTCCCAATGCCTAATGAGATTTTTTTTTTCCAGATAGTGTAATGTAGTGTAGAAAATTAGCAGAACAGGAACTCCAGAGGGACACAGAAGAGCGTATCATGGCACCACTCCCACCCATATGCATCTAAGTCTCACTGGCAAATTTCTGAAAATTCTAATATTCTCAAGAGAAACAAACTGAGGTACTATCTTCAGGTAGATTATGCATTGGCCAGAACCCCCTTTAATTTCCTAATCTAATTACCCAAGAAAAGGTAACTTATTTAAAAGTGAGGTGGCCATTTACCACCTTAGTTAAAGCATATTGTTTCCCTTAGTCCTCAGTTCCACGCTAAGGTACACGGTGTCCTGCCAGATCTGAGAAAACATCTGACTAAAACCTGTCTCATTTTCAAGGTTTATATCAACCATTCTGGAAGAACTTACATTAATAATCCATGACCTTCCATCTAAGAGAATGTTTATAAGCACTGGAGTCTCCTAATTCCTAAACCAAAGTCAGCATCATCAAGGCCATAAAAGGGGTGGGGCATTGGGAGACGAAAAGGAGTTAGTGCTGGATTCTCTGCCTCTAGCTTTCCAATGTCTCAGAAAGCTTTTTTCCAGCAGTCAGTATCCTTTTTTCTTCTTCTGAATGGAGAGTACACGGCTGCTACATGAGGTAAATGAAAACAAAGTCTTCAAAACTACCCACTATGGTGAGGAAAAGACCCAAAGCTCAAAAGTATTAAACCCAGAGGGGAAAAAAAATAAAAATAAAAAACCAAACAGGTACACTGACAGAAAACATTTAACAAAATCTGTGAAGAGGTCAGAGCCCAAGTATTCTAATACATCTAAATACTGTCTCAACTGAATGTTCTTGGACTTAAACTATTGCCTCCTGTGACAGAAATGTGAGGCCTCACAGAGGATCAGAAGCCTCACAGTTGTACCTCACAGAAGATCAGAAGCTGATCCCAAATAAAGTAGGAAAACATGTTACCCACAAATATTTATCTCACAGCCAGTAAAATTTCTGGACAAAGCCATTAGGCACAAACAACAAAAAAACAAAAAACAAAAAGCATGTCCACTATGCCAAACATTCCTCCCTCCACCACACGCACATAGATAAAGAATAAAAAAGAACAAAATTTGTGAAATGATGTTGACAGGACTTTTTCTGTGATTTCAGAATTGCAATTAAGCCTCAAAACTAAAGATAGGATATACAATGTGCCCTCTAACTCCCAGAGTTTACTAAACGTTGGCAGAACTGGTTGTTAATCAATTTCAAATGCCTATGCCACTGCTACCAGGAAAGGAATAAGGAAAGAATAGGAGCCTGCAGTCTTATGGAAAGGACATGGAGAAAAGTTTCTCCTTCCCCTCCCCCAGAAGTACATGTGTTTAGCCTGCAAGAGAACCACTCACAGAAAGAGAGACTGGCATCTTGGTCTTTCCCCATCCTTGCTGAGTTATAAAACATGCAGACACACCTTCATCCCTCCATCGGTACAAAGCCAAGTACAGTGAGGGAGTTGTTGGGAGAACCTGGCATGCACCCTCCGGAGTCCTCTGGAGTCTGTGAGCATACATAAATTAAGTGACCAGTGCCCATTTTTGATGTGGAGATATCTGAAGGCATGAGACCCTCTAAAAGACAGCTCATGTCAACAAGACTAAAGATGGCTATTATATAATGGGTTGGGGAAAAAACTGGGAGTCAATTTCTCATATTGTCTTTGGAGGCTCTCCTGACTCTGGATCCTCTTGACTTGCTTAGGCAGCTGCTAAACTAAGTGAGCAATCAGACCATCTAGAGAAAAGACTGGCACCCTCGACTACTTATAGAGCCAGGAGATGACCTCTTTAACTAAAAGAAGTCCTTAACAAACTCTATTGCTGAGGTAAATCTCAGCACTGCTCAAGGAAAACCATGATAATCTGTGTGGGGACCAAGAAATTAATAGGGGCCATCACTGGCCAAACAGAGAGAGCTAACCAGAGGGAGAACAGGCATGCCTCACACCGTACCTAACACTGTAAAGGTGTTTACCCATTCCCCTACTTCTTCCCAATTCAATAAAGGAGCTACAGCCTAGAAAAGTCAGAGGGGAGGAATGGGCATCAAACCAGATCGGTCGATTTTATACTAAACAAACATTAATAATCCCAATCTTTGCAAACTTTTCCAAATGATGTATTTAATAGAATGGATATTTGTTCTACTTTTACCTGTCTTATGCTTACTAAGTAAGTATATCGGAGCAAATACAATTGCACAAGAAGAGTGAACTGTCTCCTAGCTCAGGATGAAGAACTATGGCACACAAAGTAATCCTTCCAAAAACAGACTAATTTGTTATGACTATCATTCCCATTATGTCCTAGGCTTCAAAATAAGGGCAAAATTATATTTCAAGATCTGTGGCACTTCCAGTATGTCTTAAAAATGATTTTCCAAACGGAATTATGGCAAAAACTACAACACCATCACCATTTTCATAGAACACAATACTTTCACTTCTTTGTCCTGTAATTTTAGCCCAGCCTGACTTTTTTTCCTCACATGAACCTCTGTTAGGAGGATACTACGTTGGCTCCAAATAACCGGTCCACAGTATTCATTCTGAAGATTACTGACAACTCAAAAACCACAGCATGGAGTTAAGATAGTGTTTAAACATGCCTTTGGGGTTAGAAAGCAGTATTTAGCCTGCAGTTCATCAGTTTTTATATGACCAAGGTGAAATAAATACAAAAGAAATCTACAAGTGACTTTCTTTACCCAAGAATATTTCCTGATCTTTTTAATAAATTGAAAAACCACCAGATCACAGATGCCTGGACTTGGATATTTAACTGAAAACATAAAAATAAATTCTAATCTGGGAACATGAACCTTTTTTTTTTTGCTAAAATAAAAAAAATTTTTAAAAACAGGCTAAAATCAATTTTATGATCTGCACTAGTGATGACTAATATTCTCCTGTCAAGACTTTCTCCCATGACTAAGTTGTTGTTGTTGTTTTTTAAAAAGGGCAAAGCTTTGAAGCACAAATGGTAGTAACTAAACACCGATAACCCATTAGATTGTAATAAGCTCCAAAGAGCAGCTACTCAGCTGCCTTATTTACCAATCTAGCTGCTATTCAAAACCCAGCAGTGTTCCCACCTAGGCACTCTCTTACTGTTTTAGCAACTATGTCAATGCTAGGCAAAATGGTCTTAATAATGTCAGATAATGTATACTTTCTGTATCATTTGGTCAATAATTACTGATACTGTTCCTATACAATTAAAAAGTGTGCCAAGCATATGTGGCATCTGTAGCCTCAATGATATAAAATAAAATATAATACATTTAGATATATGCAACAGGGTTGACAGCATATGGAAAAAGAGCTTTGTATATGGACTGTATCTTTAGGTTTTAGATCTTGTATATCCATATTTGTGCCCAGGATGCAAAAGAAAGAATTCACTGGGAATGAAATAAATGCCACAATACTATAAACAAGTACTCTAAAATGAATAAAATGAAAGAAAGTCAACCAAAGGACATAGACTTTAAAATCCAATCCAAACACCTTGCTTTAGTAATACTTTCATAAAAATTATTGGCCCTTGAAGTCCAACATTGAACTGAATCATTATTTACATAACAGGAAACTGATTCACATTTTAATTTGCTTTCTTCAGTATTATTTCAGGAAGACTTCTTTATTTTCCATTCAATATCATATGTAGAGTCCAGGTATGAAAAATGCATTTCTATTTTTGAAAAAGACCAATTTTATGAGGTTAGTGGAAAGTAAATGGATTACAATTTTTCCCCAAACACCATCATTTCTCATTTCTTTTCCTTTGTCTGAAGCTTATCGTTGGCCTCTACCTTCAAACCATCAATTTAAGGAAAATTTCCTATTTAAAGCATCTTTTTTCAATGAAATTATCCTATAACTGAGTGGCCTTTATTTTTTTTTTTAATTTTTTTTTAACGTTTATTTATTTTTGAGACAGAGAGAGACAGAGCATGAATGGGGGAGGGTCAGAGAGAGAGAGACAGAATCTGAAACAGGCTCCAGGCTCTGAGCAGTCAGCACAGGGCCCGACGCGGGGCTCGAACTCACGGACCGCGAGATCGTGACCTGAGCCGAAGTCGGCCGCCTTACCGACTGAGCCACCCAGGCGACCCCTGAGTAGCCTTTAAAAAGCAAAGATTAGGAATATATTTCTTAATTGAATTCGACTTGTGGGATTCCACTGCCTCATTTATAAAGGGAGGTTAAATTAAAAGAAAATTGACATCTGTTTACTTCATATATAATGCCTTCACAAAATACAGTAATACTTACATTTTTTCATCACTCGCATGTAGAAAATGTGATGCCTCTCCATTAATGAACAACAGAACATCAGTATGGGTAGAGAAACAAGTTTTATCCTCCTATTATACCTTTCACTCACTATAACTATACTGCTTGAACATAAGCCCTTCATCCAAATTCCAAAGCCTCGTTTCTGAAAATTCTACTGAACTTCTATGCATCTTCCACTAAGGAAGCAGTAAGCTTTTATTTAGAAATTATGATTTGCCCTTTCCATTTAGTAAAAGTGATGAGAATAAAACCTGTGGCTCAATCTTAATAAGTGTTCAGAAGTAACTATACATGTCCTGATTTTTCTCTTGGCCTTAATATTCCATCCTATCAGTATATTCCCTAATCCTGATTTTCTTTAGTTTATACTTTTCTCTTTAATGTTTAAATTTTTTTTTTATATACTCAAGAATTGTGTGGAAAGAAATGAGCTGCAAATAAGGAAATGTAAAAACTATGTGAAAAATTTTTGTTTGCAGGTGACAGAACAACCAAACTACAAATAACTGAAATGGGAAGTTGAGCTGAAATATAGTCCAGCCCTCTCTCTCTAGATATGATATACAGTAGATAGGAATAGCTCTAAGACTTATTTTTCCTGTATTCTTTGAAAGGTTGATAACAACAATTCAACCATCAACTGAATTTGTGATGGCTTTGAAAGACAGAGAGATTTAAAAGTAAAATTGTAGTGTTCAAATTAGCAGAGCATCTCTATATTATTAAGGATACATGTTACAAGGGCATTCTTTGAATTCTATATGCAATAAAATCTGTTTCACTGATCAGCTCTCCTTTCTTAAAAGCAAAGCAAAATGTAAAAAACTAGCTGTGAAATTTTCTATAGAGAATGGAGGCTTAAAATTGTCTCAGAAAATGGGTTTAAAAATCATTAAAACATTAAATCTCCTGAAAGTGTACAAAAGATGAATTATATAAGAAATATCCCTTGGGGCGCCTGGGTGGCTCAGTCAGTTGGGTGTCTGACTTCAGTTCAGGTCATGATCTCACAGTCTGTGAGTTCAAGCCCCGCGTTGGGCTCTGTGCTGATAGCTCAGAGTCTGGCGCCTGCTTCGGATTCTATGTCTCCCTCTCTCTCTGCCCCTCCCCTAGCTCATGCTCTGTCTCTCTCTATCACAAAAATAAATTAAAAAAACATTAAAAAAAAAGAAATATCCCAAATGGTCCACCAAGTTTAATTTTCCTTAAAAACTAATCCTAGTTTGAGCCACAGCCATATCTCACAATTGTAGAGGAATAAAGATAGACTTGTATTTCACTTCCACACAGAATGTAATCACCATATTTGGAATGGCACAGAGAAAAAAATGAGAGATCCATTGGCGGGAAAAATGTGACTGCCACAGAAATATTTTGGACAAAAGGAGCTGAAACTGAGTATGCAGAGCCATGTCTGAGTCACTCATAAAGAAATGAAGAATGTTACTTACTATTGCTGACCAGATTTCATTTGCAAAGGATATACATACTATAAAATGACAATAACTAAATAGCTATCCTGTCTTGCAGCATATAAAGTCCATTATTTCTTATAGTACTTCTTACTGTGGCATACTCTTTAAACACATTTTTATATCTAAATATTTTTAATGTAGAATTAAACATATTTTTATAAAAATAGTTTTCCCTAAGTAAACGTCAAAAGTAAGCTCTCTCCATCTCATGCCTCACCTCTATTAGGTACGTGACTATTTCCTCCTCCATTTTCCCCTCATTCCTTCTGCTCCAGCCATACTGGATCCTCATGGTTCTTACAGTCTAAATATCAAGTTAAGATACTAAACAAGTAGCAAAAATAACATGAATTAGAACAAAACAAAACAACAACAAAAAACATGAACAAACATTTATATAGTGGTATGTGCTAGGCAATGTTCTTAAACACTTCAGAACACGAATTCATTTAATCCTCACAATAACCCAAAGAGGAAGTATTATTATTATTACTCCTATTTTATACACAAGGAAAATGAGACTCTGTAAGTCATTTTGAAAGGCTGGCCTTAATCCTAAGGAAAATAGAAAGCGACTTAAGGATTTTAAGACATCATATGAAATGACCATATCTGAAGAATTATTCTGGGTCAGCATGGATTAAATTGGAGCAAAGCAAAATTCCATGAAGTAACCCAAGTGAAAGGTGGTTGCTCCCTAGGCTAGAGTAATGACATTGATGAGGGAAAACGTATTAAAATTTTGAGAGAGACTGAGGAAGAGAAACAAGGAGATTCAATGATTAAGTGCAAGTAGAGATTGTGTCCACCTCTGATAGTCCCTTAGTCCACCAATTTCATATTACATCACTGTTATTCATTAATAGGGTAAACGAAATAATCAATATTTATGAATCCTATGTTTAAAGAAGCTTCAGAAGGACAGTTTATGAGTAAGAAGAGCCTAAAGCATTCTGCAAACTTGAAAACCAAGCCATCCTAGACTCCATCCTCTTCCTGACTCCCAACAGTTAAATTCTCTAAGTTGTGCTGCCCACGTACCTTTCAAAACCTCTGCCTTCCCCATCTTTATTTGCACTTTCCCCACTTCATTAATATCTCCATCACATTTCTCTCAGACTAGTCCATCAGGCTCCAGAGAGGTCTCCCTAACTCCATCTCATCTCCCTCCAACTCATACATCTTTCCAACATTCAAGTATGTTCAATGTTACTGAACTACTAAAAGCGTTTTCAGCCTCCAGCTACCTCTTCAGATTCAGATACTAAAATGTTTCTCCCTGGTGGGAATGCAAATTGGTGCAGCAACTCTGGAAAACAGTGTGGAGGTTCCTCAGAAAATTAAAAATAGACCTACCCTATGACCCAGCAATAGCACTGCTAGGAATTTACCCAAGGGATACAGGAGTACTGATGCATAGGGGCATTTGTACCCCAATGTTTATAGCAGCACTCTCAACAATAGCCAAATTATGGAAAGAGCCTAAATGTCCATCAACTGATGAATGGATAAAGAAATGGTGGTTTATATACACAATGGAGTACTACGTGGCAATGAGAAAGAATGAAATATGGCCCTTTGTAGCAACGTGGATGGAACTGGAGAGTGTGATGCTAAGTAAAATAAGCCATACAGAGAAAGACAGATACCATATGTTTTCATGCTTATGTGGATCCTGAGAAACTTAACAGAAACCCATGGAGGAGGGGAAGGAAAAAAAAAAAAAGAGGTTAGAGTGGGAGAGAGCCAAAGCATAAGAGACTGTTAAAAATTGAGAACAAACTGAGGGTTGATGGGGGGTGGGAGGGAGGGTAAGGTGGGTGATGGGTATTGAGGAGGGCACCTTTTGGGATAAGCACTGGGTGTTGTATGGAAACCAATTTGACAATAAATTTCATATATTGAAGAAAAAAATAAAAAAAAATAAAATGTTTCTCCCTCATATCCTATGCTAATATACAAAATCAAAAATCCTCTACTGAAACCTTAGAACTAGCAATTTTTCAAACAGGTCATGCTATTTCATAACTGCAGGATTTCACAAATGCTGCTTCCTCTGTAAGATCTCCCTGCCTCCCTTGAACACCTGAAAAAGACCTGTTCATCTTCTGAGTCTTAAATTTAATGAGTTTTCCTCCTTTGTGCTCTTCCATACCCTGTACACTATCTCCATGCTAAACCTCATCAGCTTATATGGCAACTGCTTACATTTATTCTTTTATTCATTTCACCATGAAATTGTATGTTTCTATCTTCATTGTGTGACAAAGTTTCTGGGGGAGTATATGTATTCTAGTTTGTGTGCTGAATTTAAGCACAAAATCAGTAGCAATTTTAGGTGCTCAAGAGCATTAACCCTCCAGACTGAAAGCAGGGTAATATTAAAGGAAGTCCGATTCTAGATAAGGAGTATATTACTATACACAAAGCAAACAAAAACGCAAAATTTTTAGGAATGAATTAACAGTAAACGTCCAGGAGCTATAAGAAGAAAACTATAAAACAAAGTTGAGGGATATTTGAGGAGTCTGGAATAAGCGGAGAAACATACCTACTAAGTAGAAAGATTAAATATGAACAATAATGTCAATTTTATATACATAAATACGAGACTTTAACAAAACTTCTATCAAAATCCCAAGGGTTTTCTTTTTAAATTTAACTTGTTTAATGATTTTAAAGTTTAATTGGGAGATTAAAAGAAAAGATTAGTCAAGAAAAGAAAGTATAGTCCTATTAAATCTAGATGTTCGATAAAACAATAGTAATTACAACAAGGTATCTAGTACTACTATGGGAACAGACACATACCAACAGAAATGAAAATAAAGTCTAGAATATATCTAAGCATATATGGAAATACAGTACATGTCAAGCAAAGGTACTTGATTCCAAATAAGGAAGGGAAAGAGGGATTATTTGATAAATATTGTTTGGGCAACAAGCTAGGCACTTGGGGAAAATCATAATTGGACCCTACCTCATCTTATCAATAGACAGTCGAGATGGATCAGAAGTTAAATGTAAAATGAAATTGTAAAAATACTGAAATAAAACAAGGGTAAATATTTTCTAACCCAAAATTCATACAAAATAGACTACCCTACTTTTTAAATTTGCTATAAAATATACCATCAACATCAAAAATAAATAGATCAAAAACAATCTTCATAGTATATTGCAAAGTGTAAACAGTAAATAACCCGTATATATAAAGGTTCCTATATATCATTAAAAATAAGATAAATAGAATTTTTTATTTTTATTAAAGTTTATTTATTTATTTTTGAGAGAGAGAGAGACAGTGCCAGTGGGGGAAGGGTAGAAACAGAATCCCAAGCAGGCTCCAGGCTGCCAACACAGAGCCTGATGCGGGGCTCAAACCTATGAAGCTGCGAGATCGTGACCTGAGCTGAAACCAAGAGCTGGGTGCTTAACCAACTGAGCCACCCAGGTGCCTCATTAGAACTTTTTTTAATGGACAGAAGAGAGATAGCAGAAATTCAGGGATGAAATGAAAATGATTAATAGCCATACAAAAAAAAAATCACATAGACTAATAAAATAAAAATTAAAAGAGCAAAAGATACATTTCACTTGTCTAATTGACAAATATTATAAACACTGATAAAATCTAGTATAGGCAAGGATGTGCTAAAACCGTCACTCTCATTTATCTCTTCGTGAAAGTAAATTTGTAAAAAAGCGTAGTGAACAAATTGATAAAGTTGTTATCTGTAAGGTATGAAATTATAGGCAATTTTTACGACATGACAGTTTTCTAAAATACTTGAATTTTTCACTACACTATGCTGTTAGAAAAATTATGTGTTTCAAGAAAAAGAGCAAGAGAAAGTTTGTAAGACAGAAGAAATAATAAAAAAGAGACCATATATTTAGACACACATAAAATACACACTTACTGAAAAAAAGAAAAAGAAACTGTCTAGGAAGCAGATTACTTGGGAAAAAGAAACTACAACAAAATAAAAGAGACTTCAAAAAACCAAGTGGGGAACAGCTTTGAAATGATGGAAGGAAAAAGTCTAATGAAACTGAAAGCAAAAGAGGGGTCAAAGATTTCAAAAATGTGTGAGGTCCTTGGTAAATTCTTAAAGCAGAAGCAGGATTGGAGCTGTTGCCACATCCATAAATTCCTATGCAGTAAAGAGCAGGCTAGTGTTTGCCATGAAGGCTGCCTTTTTCAGACTGCAGGTTTCGTGCTGCTCTGTGAATTCAGACACCGCAGTAACTTGTGAAACCCCCTGGCAGTTAGTCGGTAATTTTAGAAGCAGATGGAGTAAGTAGTATATTTGCCTCTACTTTTCATTATTAAAATGCTCTCTACTCTGTATCCACAGCTGAAACCAAATCTACTGTTTTCTTATAAGATGTTATTTAATAGGATACAAGGATCATACATGTATTAGCTTGAAAGAAAATACACATTGCGCCTAATACTTTTATCACAAAAACTTCCTTCAAAAACCATAAGTTTCTTTAGAAACCTTATAAACTAAGACATATTTGACTTTTATCTTTTTAAAACTGAATCCAAATAAATCTTAGCATAGAGATGGATGACAACAGTGTTAAATGGATGATGAAATAATACATTATAGCTTTAAATATAGAACACCTGCGCTCTGTGTCTTAGTCTGCTCGGGACACCATGACAAAATAACAGACTGGTGTCCTAAATAACAGAAATTTACTTTTTCACAGTTCTGGAGGCTAGAAATCCAAAATCAAGGTGCCAGGATGGTCAGTTTCTGGTGAGAGCTTTCTGGCTTACAGAAATCTGTCCTTTAGCTGTGTCCACACAGGACACAGGGAAGAGAGTGTCCAGCCTCTCTGGTGTCTTGTCTTCTAAGAACACTAACCCACTCATGAGAACCTCACCCTCATGAACTCACTGAAGCCCAATTATCTCCCAAAGGCTCCACCTATAAGTGCCATCACATGAGGGGTTAGGGCTTCAACGTACGAATCTGGGAGGGGGAGAGGAGAGGCGAAGACTGAATCTATAGCACTCCATAAGCCACACGTTTCAGTCAACCAATCAATCAACCAACATGTATTTTTTATGTGTCAGGCACTATTCTTGGAGCTGATAATGTAATGATTAAATATGAGAAAATATCTCCCTCCAGGAACTTACATTCTGGGAGAAAGGAGAAACAGTCAAACAATAAATACATAAACAGTATTCTGCTAACTACTTTGAGGAAAGTAAACCAGGAGTGAGAAAGGAGGGAAAGGAGGAACTACTTCAGCCAGAGAAGTCAGAAGAAAGCTATCTCGGGAAGTGGCCTGTCAGCTGAGAGGTGAAGCATGAAGATGAGGTAGTAATGAACAAGCTAAACCAATCATAAAATGCTCGGAAAGCATTTATTGTATACAATCATCTTTCCAAAGTTGTAGATTTAAGCCACTATATCTGTATTGTGAAAAGGTTTAGACAGTAAATTCCTTGTGCATTCCCATTAAAATTACAGTATCTCCCCTCCTTCTGACAGAATATATAAAAGCACACACGCTTCTCAACAAGTAAAGAAGAAGGGACAGTAGAGCTATACAAAGCAACTCTTATCTATTAACACATAGCAAATATCCCTAAAGTCACCTCTTTCCACATTTAATGTTCCTGCCTGAGAAAAGTCCTAAACAAATAATCCATTGAACAAATAATAGAAAACACAGACCTTGGAAGCCACCTAAGCTACTCAAAAATTTCTCAGATTTTGAAGCTTTGGGCGTGTCTTCTCCTTCAACATTCATTTCTGGTCTACTATGAGTCTGGGTAGCCTTTACTTCTTTATACTCAATTGTCTGGTTGAGAGACAAAGGCTCCATGACTTACCTATCAAATAAAATACATAGATTTTAGATAAATTTGCTTCAAACCAGTCTTTCAATTTACTGTTGAGGCCTGTGGCTTTGTTCTAGAATGGCTGAGGTCAGAGTTTGACCTCAGATAAGTAAGGAAATACAGTAAATATATCCCTTGAGATTGTAAACTAGAGTATTCAAAAATAAAAGGTTTGCCTCACCACTGTCTGAGAATGAGGCTTACCCACATTGTAAGTCCATGTTTTCCTATTTTTTGGCAATACCATTGTGCACACACACACACACACATAATCACTAAGCACTTCTCAAAAATATTAGTGGATACAAAAAAAATCTGTGTGCAATCTAAGAATACTGTTTGGATGATTTACAATCTAGTAAAGAAGATAAAACATGCCCCAAAGTGATAAATATGCTTACAAACATCCTAATAGCATATGGAATGACTGTAAATAAATACTAAAATTATATTTTATCTAATTATATGCTAAAGAGACAATTTTAAAAGTTATTTAAATTTTTAACATAAATTAAAGACAGGGGCACCCGGGTGGCTCAGTCGGTTAAGCACCCGACTTTGGCTCAGATCATGATCTCACGGTTCATGAGTTCGACCCCCAATTCTGGCTCTGTGCTGACAGCTCAGAGCCTGAAGCCTACTTCAGATTCTGTGTCTCCCTCTCTCTCTGTTCCCCCCCATTCTCTCTCTCTCTCTTTCTCTCTCTCTCTCTCTCTCTCTCTCTCTCTCTCAAAAATAAAGATTAAAATTAAAAATAATAATAAAATAAAGACAAAATTCAATGTCACAGAATAAGTATCATCATAACAATTCTATAGCATTTCTAAAATGTGTCCATATAATCCCCTGCATTAGCACAGATCTCAAGTCGACATGTACTAACAACTTTTAAAGGAATTATAGCTATGAAATTAGCATTTAGGCTTGAATCACTCACAATTAAAAATGACTAAAAATTTTAAAACCGAGTATACAGAGGTAATACATGCTTCATGAAGGCATTTTATGCAGAATCATATTGAGAAGTTAGATAGGACTTAAATTTAAGATAGACTCTCAATCCATTTCTTGGTATTAATATTTTTTTCTGTTGGAAATCTCTTTAATGAGGCTAATTCATTTAAATTGAGGAACTATTTTCAAATTTAAAAACAGGAGAAAACACTTCATTTCATTACTGAAATAGTTGAAGTTTAGTTTAAACTGACTGAAACAGTTTACTAGTTTCATTGTTTTTAAATATTTTATATTTCTAACTAAACTACTTACAAATGCTAAATATGAAAAGTATTTGGAATACAAATTTTATGTACTGCATCAAATCAAAGATGTATATTTTATCATACTTTAAGATCTCCAAAATTAGGATGTATGGAAATACACACTTAATGTTGTCTTTTCTGTCCCCTCAAAATCTATTATTGGGTTGCCTGGGTGGCTCAGTCAGTTAAGCATGTGACTCTTGGTTTCCGCTCAGGTCATGATCTCGCGGTTCATGGTTCAAGCCCCGCATTGGGCTCACTGACAGTGCGGAACCCGCTTGGGATTCATTCATTCTCTCTCCCTCTTTCTCACTCTCCCTCCTTCCCTCGGTCCCTCCCTCTCTCTCAATAAACTTAAAAAAAAAATCTATTAGTAAATTAATGGTGTGTCTTAAAAAAATCTATGTCAGCATAGATTTGAGGAAATACTGCAAACAAGTTAAATTTCTATTCTTGTGTGAGGGAGTGAAAACATTCCCACAATGGCCAATTAGCCTGTAGAATGGAAGATGGTATTCTTCCAATGACTTCAAAAGTTTTGGTAAATAAAAGAACAATTTGACTTCTGAACTATTAGAACAGGAATGGGAAAAATCACATACTGCCTTCAAATATGAATAAGCATGAAATTTCAAAAAAACTACAGTTTTCAAAAATCCCCCCAAATCTTGGCATTTGGGGGGACTAAAAGTTCAATTTTCACATTAATTTCATACTACTACTGTAACAAATAATCCAATTTTAAAGTATACATTTTTTTTACATTGGTTAGAAAAGTACTAAAGAAATTGTTTTTACTTCTTTTTAAAACTGTCTATTTTGATCATAAAATTGGGGGGAGCTTCTTAAAATGTTCATAATTTTGTCCCATTGTTTAAACTGTACCAAACAAGCTAACGTTTTTATAAACAAGAGATTAAGCTTTTTTTCATTTTGAAAAAAACATACAATTTTTATTTTCTAAAAATGATCCTCATTAAAAAGTTGCTAACCACCTAAGTTAGGGAAAGACTGCTAACTGCTAAATTAGAGACTAAAGATAGTGAATGAAGAGAAATAGTATAAAACAAAGTTTATTCTTAAGATAATTAATACTTTTTTGGAGGTGGGAGAGAATGACTTAAGGTCCTTATTAAGTATATCAATTATGATGTTGTAGTCTGTATCTACAGAGGCGGATAAAAAGGTACAAATACAAGTTACATGCATAGAAAAACAAAGAATCAAATAAGTAGCAGCTCCACAGATACACTCAAAAATACCCTCTTCATGAAATTGTTTTTAATGTTTACTTACTTATTTTGAGAGAGACAGAGAGTGTGAGCAGGGGAGGGGCAAGGAGAAAGGGAGAGAGAATCCCAAGCAGGCTCCAAGCTGCCAGCGCAGAGCCTCACATGGGGCTTGAACTCACAAACTGTGAGATCATGAACTGAGCCAAAATCAAGAATCCCACGCCTAACAGACTGGGGCCACCCAGGCACCCCTCAAATTAATTTTTGAAGTTATTATCTTTACTTAAAAAATGGAATGAAGCATGAGCAATTAAATGACTCTGAGGAAAATATAACTGACTTTCTATAAAATTGAAAACAAAAACAAAGCATAAAGCAGCAGCAGCATAAATGTATCCCAAGCATTTTTTTTTTTATTCTCTAGACATTGTCTTCATTTCAACAATTCTCACAGGCACCTACAAGTATCAAATAATAGTATACAAAAATAAAACATGGTATTTTCCCTCAAATTTTATCAAGTGTGATTGGGTCCTCCAACTCCCTGCAAACTACTGCTAATTCCCTAAGAAGTAAGCATCCTCAGTAATAGCATGTATGTAACCCTTCCTATCACAGACAATTCCCTTTAAAAATAAACAACAGTGAGTGGATAGTGGATACATGGCAGTAGTGGTGGTACAGTTTTCAGATCTCTCAAAAGTCCCTCACAAAAACACAGGGCACCTATAGAAGTAGAATCAAAAACTCATATGCAATAGCTTTCACAAAAATACATGTCATAGGGTTCTATGGCTGTCAAAATACGAGCAAGTAAAGATAAACTGTGAACAGTCCCAAGACCTTCATGGAAACAGATTTTGTGCAAGAAAGACGAAAGCAACAGGCTATCAGACAGACATGGGAACTCCAAAAGAGCTAACAGATATTAACCAGAGAGGTAAGCAGGCCAATATAAGGAGAGCAGCTGAAACCGTAGGGCCTATATATTCCAATAGGGAGTAAGTATAAGTAGTCCTCAGTAAGTTATCAATGGCCTAGCAGACCCGGGGTCTAATAAACACTAAATAATTTCAGGAGAAAGCCCCAGACTGAGGAGAAACTAAACTGACCAGGCCAGAGACAATAAAGAGAGAAGAAAAAGAGAGTTTCAAGATAAAAGTAGAAGGGAACAGTCAGGGGCGCCTGAATGGCTCAGTCAGTTAAGCGTCCAACTTCAACTCGGGTCATGATCTCATGGTTTGGGAGTCTGAGCCCAGCGTCGGGCTCTGTGCTGACAGCTCGGAGCCTGGAGCCTGCTTTGGATTCTGTGTCTCCTCTCTGTGCCGCTCCCCCACTTGTGCTCTGTCTCTCTCTATCAAAAATAAATAAGTATAAAAAAAATTTTTTTAAAAAGAAGGGAACAGTCAGAAAAATCTATAAACGTGGCAACAACTTTTTAATCTGTTAAAATTGTTAAAATCTGTTAAAAGCTATACAGAGAACTACATAATCATGAGGGCATAAAACTATCTTCAACCACTCTTCTCTTTTAAAAGTTCAAGAAAACTAATGTCGTATAAAAACAAATAACAGAAAAGTATTAAAGTCAAACCCCATAGAACATTATATATATAAAAGAAGGAACCAAATGACAGCCTTACAGAAAACAGAAGCACAGCAAAAATATAAATTAAAAAAATAAATTTAAAACTCCACACTTATATTTCAAAATGAACTAAAAGATATTAAGTGATAAACTTAAACTTAAGGAACAACATAAATCATAACACAGAAAGACTCAAATGATAGGAGAAATTTCAGGAAAGATTTATAATAGAATGAATCATTTCAGAAATCATGACTAAACTAAAAAGAACATAAGACCAAATAAGCTAAATTGAAAATGCCTTAAGAGAAATAAAATACAAGGGGAAACATGTTTTAGGTCAAAAAGAAATGAAGAAAGCAATGAAAAAGACTCAACACTAAGAGCTAACAGAAGACAAACACTATCCAACACATATAAGATAAGGGTCACCAGAGGGGAAAAAAATAAGAAATAAAACAAGGATTAAATTTATAATTTAATAAAAACTCCCTGAAATTTTAAAAAAGGAATTGAAACTATGTGTATTACAAGGACACATTGTGAATCTAGGGAAATCAACCCAGACTGACTAATACTAGGCATATTCTAATAAAATTATTTGACTTTAAACAAAACAAATTAGAAATTTGTTTTTCTAAAGAAAATTAATAATCAAAAAAATAGATTGAAATTAAGACTTTGACAGCAATACTTCATAATAGAAAAAATGGAATGATATATTCAGATAACTGTAAAAAGGAAAGTGAGTAAGAAATCTCTTAATGAGCCACTATGGAAGGGCCTGCAAGAAAAACTTTTTTAAATTTTTAATATTTATTTTGACGGGGATTGGGGAGAGGAAGAGAGAGAGAGAGAGAGAGAGAGAGAGAGACTGAGACCCAAGCGGGCTCTACACTGTCAGAGCAGAGCCTGAGGCAGGGCTCAATCTCAGGGACAGTGAGATCACAACCTGAATTAAAATCAAGAGTCAGAATCTTAGCCAACTGAGCCACCCAAATGCCCCCCTCCAAGAAATACTCTTAAATATGGAGGAAATTTTTTAAAACGAATAATTAAAGTACATTTCTCAATCTAAAACAGTAAGGGTATTTATGCATTCATTCATTCATTTGTTCATTCATAGTTGGCTTCTGTATGCATTAGGAAAGATTCTAGAAGGATAAAGGAACCAACAGTGGTTCCCTACTGAGAAGAGGAAATAAGTGGATTGTTCAGGGGATGAGGAGTGAGCTCTTCAGTACAGTTATACCTTTTGTACTGCATGTGCTTTTGCTGTTTGAACCACCTGAACACACATCATTTAACTGGTGAGAGAGTTTTGGAGCACTTTCTAAAGCTTTTCCTAGAGATTCTAATGTGAGCCATGACTGAGGACTATGGCTTCAAAATTTAAAGGAAGTGAAATCAGTGATAAAATCAAGAAATCAGTGAAAACTACTACATAAAGTAATATTTTTAAATTTATTACTTTGATCCAAAATCTTATTTTTAAGAAATGTATAACTGACACATTAAATAAAATATCTTCAAAATTATGCTTTTTTATATGTGTAATTCTACCAGCTTGTCTTGAATAAATTTTAAAAATATATAAACCTGTTGCTTCAACACTTATTTTTTTAATACAGTTTGACAAAAAAGTCTTCCCAATTTACATGGGATTTGACAATTCATTTTGGAATAAGAAAAAAATTCTTAGATGCATCTGCTATAATGACTCCCCCTTTATAGAGATTTTATACTTTTTTTTTAGGTTTTCATCTCTAAAAAAATTTTTTAATGTATGTTTATTTTTGAGAGAGAGAGAGAGAGAGCATGCAAGCAAGGGAGGGGCAGAGAGAGAGGGAGACACAGAATCTGAAGCAGGTTCTAGGCTCCCAGCCATCAGCACAGAGCCTGATGCAGGGCTCGAACCCATGAACCTTGAGACCATGACCTGATCTGAAGTCTAAGGCTTAACTGACTGAGCCACCCAGTGCCCCTCCCTTTATAATGATTTTAAAGGGGATGAGTTTCCTAACAACTGAAATGTATTCATTTCCCAATATCTCACCCAATCTAAAATACAGTATTAAAAATGGGGTGCCTGGGTGGCTTAGTCGGTTAAGTGTCCAACTTCAGCTCAGGTCATAATCCCGCAGTTCACAGGTTCAAGCCCAAACCAGGCTCTGAGCTGACAGCTCTGAGCCTGGAACCTACTTTGGATTTTGTGTCTCCTTCTGTCTTTGCCCCATCCCTGCTCACACTCTGTCTCTGTCTCTGTCTCTGTCTCTCTCAAAAATATAAATATTTTTTCAATACAGTATTAAATGAAATGCACATGAGACCAACCAAAACATAAAATCTTTATTTTCCTTTCATTTTTTCCCTCTTCTTTAGAATGCTGTTAATCATCCTTAAAGATCAATGAATGAATAGGATGTCTTCAAGAGAAGCTTAATCTGTATTTCCTTCAGCATACTCTACATCTTGGCAGGACTGCAGCTACATTTTGGGTTACCTGTGCAGAATTGGGTAATTCCTCGCATATTGGCTCCCCAAGCTACATGCTCAGAGGTACTAAGCCACTGCTCAAATCTACCCTCAGCCAAGTACCATAAAGCACAATTATCAAAATAGCTTCTGGCTAAGGGTCCAACCATCCAACATCTGACTAGTATTCACTTTTAAAAAGTATACAAAAACATTAAGAATAATATCTATTCATATTAATTAGTATAACCTGTGATATCAGCAACAGAATATAGGTAGAAACCTGAAGCAGTATAAATTCCATTCGTGAAATCAGCTTAAACACTATATAAAATGAAAACTGTATTTTCACATAATTGTTTTTGTTTTGTTTTCTTTTAATTAATTCCCAAACAGATAGGAAATGGCACTTGGAAGAATAGGCCCAGCCTCTACAAAGTTTATCCAGAAAATGCCCAAAGCTAGCCATAGCTAACATTTCTGACAACTATCAGAGATGATAGTTTAATAACCAGCTGTGTCTGTTAATTCATTTTTTTTAGGGTGGCAGCATTATGAGATGTTGTGATCTGCTAAGCTGCCCAATTTCTTCAGTGCTCCTCACACCTGCAGACTAACTTGCTATGGGAGTCAGAAAAAGAAGACAAAAGAAATTGGCATCCAAGTTGTACTAAGAGGAGTTCTCTATTCAAGTTTCGTGAAAAGTCCTCTAAATAGCTCCCTTTGACAAACGCAGCATGACTCACTTGTCTTCCTCGGGTGAGGCGGTGAGGCTACACACCCTGGACAGAACAGGAAAGGAGAGGTAGTGCACGCCCCCATTGTACTGCACAGTTCACAGTATTCATTATTTCCTTCTGTAATGGGCACATTCACACCCCTCCACCTATCCTGGTAATTAGACCATATCACAAAAAACAACACTGCTAGAATTCTCTGTAATAGCTAATGTTTAAAAAAAAAAGAAAGTTCGTTCAAGGTTTTTCAAACACTACATTTATTAATTACTCTTTATCTGGTAGACTAAAATCTTAAAGGCACACCCACCAATGGTCTAATTACAGGCAGATTTACTTACAAAACTGAAAATTTGAGCCCTATATTGAGATCACATGAAAATACCTGACTTGTTCATGGTGAGAAATAGGTAGGAATTTTCTTTTATGTTTATTTTTCTGAATTGTCCACATTTTCCACAATAAACATACTATTCTTATAAAAACATAAGCATACCAACATTTTTAAAGAGAAAGGATTTTCAGCTAATTTGATCCAGTCTTGTTAGTACTATCTCTTTGTATTCTGAAATGTTTGGTCTTATTTAAGATACCATACAGAAATAGGCACCAATATATTAACTCTGTCATCACAGATAACAGAAAATTTTTTCTATTTCATTAAGTTCTACATTTATAAGATCTATACGTTATATATGTCTTAATATACAAAATATATGGATTGCCATATGCTACAGAGAATATATCGACTTTCAGGTAGCTGAAGGATGCCTGCCACGCCATAATTCAACCATGAAATTTAATATATATTCCCTATTTAAAAACTCACTTTTGCTGGAGCACCTGGGTGGCTCAGTCAGTTAAGCATTCGACTGTTGGTTTCAGTTCAGGTCATGATCTCACCATTCGTGATTTCAAGCCCTGCATTGGACTCCATGTTGAAAATGTGAGGGCTGCTTGGGATTTTCTCTTTCTCTCTCTCTCTCTCTCTATGTCCCTTCCTTGCTTGTGCGCTCTCTCTTAAAATGAACAAACTTTAAAAAAAAACGTTAAAAACTCTTGCTAATGAATGGACTAACCAAGAAGTTAAAGAGGAAGTTAAAAAGTTCATGGAAACCAATGAAAATGATAACACCATAACCCATAACCTCTGGGATGCAGCAAAGGCGGTCATAAGAGGAAAGTATATAGTAATCCAGGCCTTCCTGAAGAATGAAGAAAAGATCTCAGATACACAACCTAACCTTACGCCTTAAGGAACTGGAAAAAGAACAGCAAATAAAACCCAAAACCAACAGAACACAGGAAATAACAAAGATCAGAGCAGAAATTAATGCTTCTGAAACCAAAAAAAAACAAAACAAAACAGTAGAACAGATCAATGAAAACAGAAGCTGGTTCTTTGAAAGAATTAACTAAATTGATAAACCACTAGCCAGTTTGATCAAAAGAAAAGGGAAAGGACCCAAATACATAAAATAAAGAATGAAAAAGAAGAGATCACAACCAAAACAGCAGAAATAAAAACAATAATAAGAGAATATTATAAGCAATTAACGCCAATAAAATGGGCAATCTGGAAGAAATGGACAAATTCCTAGAAACATATACACTACCAAAACTGAAACAGAAAGAAATAGAAAATGTGAACAGACTCATAACCAGTAAAGAAATCAAATTAGTAATCAAAAATCTCCCAAAAAAGAAGAGTCCAGGGCCAGATGGCTTTCCAGGGGAATTCTACCAAACATTTAAGGAAGAGTTAACACCTATTCTCTTGAAGGTGTTCCAAAAACTAGAAATGGAAGGAAAACTTCCAAACTTTTTATATGAAGCCAGCATACCTTGATTCCAAAACCAGACAGAGACCCCACTAAAAAAGGAGAACTATACACCAATTTCCCTGATGAACATGGATGCAAAAATCCTCAACAAGATATTAGCCAACTGGCTCCAACAATACATTAAAAAAAGTATTCACCACAAGCAAGTGGGATTTATACTTGGGATGCAGGGCTGGTTCAATATCCTCAAAACAATTAACGTGATTCATCACATCAATAAAAGAAAGGACAAGAACCATATGATCCTCTCATATCAAATGCAGAGAAAGCATTTGACAAAATACAGCATCGTTTCTTGATAAAAACCCTCAGAAAAGTAGGGATAGAAGGACCATACCTCGAGTTCATAAAAGCCATATATGAACGACCCAACGCTAATATCATCCTCAATGGGGAAAACCTGACAGCTTTCCCCTCAAGATCAGGGACACAACAGGGATATCCACTCTTGCCACTGTTATTCAACATAGTATTGGAAGTCTTAGCCTCTGCAATCAGACAACACAAAGAAATAAAATGCATCCAAATCAGCCAGGAGGAGGTCAAACTTTCACTCTTCACAAATGACTTGATCCTCTATATGGAAAACCCAAAAGATTCCACCAAAAAACTACTAGAATTGATTCACGAATTCAGCAAAGTTTCAGGATATAAAATCAATGCACAGAAATCGGTTGCATTCCTATACACCAACAATGAAACGACAGAAAGAGAAATCAAGGAATCGATCCCATTTACAGTTGCACCAAAAACCATAAAATACCTAGAAATAAAACTAACCAAAGAGGTGAAAAATCTATACACTGAAAACTACAGAAAGCTTATGAAAGAAATTGAAGAAAACATAAAAAATTGGAAAAAGATTCCAACCTCCTGAATAGGAAGAACAAATATTGTTAAAATGTCACTACTACCCAAAGCAATCTACATATTCCATGCAATCCCTATCAAAATAACACCAGCATTCTTCACAGAGCTAGAACAAATAATCCTAATGTTTGTATGGAACCAGAAAAGACCCCGAAGAGCCAAAGCAATCTTGAAAAAGAAAACCAAAGCAGGAGGCATCACAATCCCAGACTTCAAGCTCTGCTACAAAGCTATAATCATCAAGACAGCATGGTACTGGCACAAGAACAGACACTCAGATCAATGGAACAGAATAGAGAACCCAGAAATGGACCCACAAACGTGTGGCCAACTAATCTTTGACAAAGCAGGAAAGAATATCCAATGGAATAAAGACAGTGTCTTCAGCAAGCAGTGCTGGCAAAACTGGACAGCGACATGCAGAAGAATGGACCTGGACCACTTTCTTACACCACACACAAAGATAAACTCAAAATGGATGAAAGACCTCAATGTAAGACAAGAAGCCATCAAAATTCTCAAGGAGAAAGCAGGCAAAAACCTCTTTGATCTTGCCCGCAGCAACTTCTTACTCAACACGTCTCTGGAGGCAAGGGAAACAAAAGCAAAAATGAACTACTGGGACCTCATCAAAATAAAAAGCTTCTGCACAGCAAAGGAAACAATCAGCAAAAGTCAAAGGCAACTGACAGAATGGGAGAAGATATTTGCAAATGACATATTAGATAAAGGGTTAGTATCCAAAATGTATAAAGAACTTATCCAACTCAACATCCAAAAAATAATCCAGTGAAGAAATGGGGAAAAGACATGAATAGACACTTGTCCAAAGAAGACATCCAGATGGCCAACCGACACATGAAAAAATGCTCAACATCAATCATTATCAGGGAAATACAAATCAAAACCACAATGAGATATACCTCACATCTGTCAGAATGGCTAACATTAACAACTCAGGCAACAACAGGTGTTGGCGAGGATGCGGAGAAAGAGGATCTCTTTTGCATTGTTAGTAGGAATGCAAGCTGGTGCAGCCACTCTGGAAAACAGTATGGACATTCCTCAAAAAACTAAAAATAGAACTACCCTACGACCCAGCAATTGCACTACTAGGCATTTATCCACGGGATACAGGTGTGCTGTTCCAAAGGGACACATGCACCCCCATGTTTATAGCAGCACTATCCATAATAGCCAAAGTATGGAAAGAGCCCAAATGTCCATCGATGGATGAATGGATAAAGAAGAGGTGATATATATATACAATGGAGTATTACTCGGCAATCAAAAAGAATGAAATCTTGCCATTTGCAACTACATGGATGGAACTGGAGGGTATTATGCTAAGTAAAATTAGAGAAAGACAAAAATCATATGACTTCACTCATATGAGGACTTTAGGAGACAAAACAGATGAATGTAACAAAAATAAATTAAAAACTGTGAAGGGGACAAAACATAAGAGACCCTTAAATATGGAGAACAAACAGAGGGTTACTGGAGGGGTGTGGGAGGGGGGTTGGGCTAAATGGGTAAGGGGCATTAAGGAATCTATTCCTGAAATCATTGTTGCACTATATGCTAACTAATTTGGATGTAAATTTTAAAAAATAAAAAATAAAATTAAAAAAAAACACTCTTACTAGTATTTCATATATATATTTAACATACAATGGTCTCTTTTGATACAAATTTAATTATATCTCCTCCTATTCCTAAAAATTTATTAGACTGAACTAGCTTCCTATCAGTTGGAAAAAAAGGCTATATCCCCAGAAAGGAGGTCAGATAGTAAATACTAATAAATTCTTGATGAACCTTGTCTTTACAATACAATTGAAATATTTTTATCGAAAATACATTTCCAGAAAGTCTAACACATACAACTATACATACACAAACTTCATAAGTATAAGGCAAATATAGAGACTTATGAATTATTTCCCAGTTTGACTTATCCATATATATTTTTTTACTTTAGAGAGAGAGAAAGAGAGAGAAAGAGAGAGAGCAGAAGAGAAGGGCAGAGGGAGAGAGAAAGAATCCTAAATAGGCTCCCCACTCAGCAGGGAGCCTGACCCAGGGCTCAACCCCACAGCCCTGGGATTGTGACCTGAGCTGAAATCAAGAGTTGGATGTTCAACTGACTGAGCCACCCAGGCACCCCAAGTTATCCATATTTTTATTTGCCCTTCCTCTATTTACAATGACTCACTGATTATGTAAACTATTTCTTAAAAAATGTACTAAAAATATCTGTTTTAATGTATTTTAAGACTGAAATTAATTTCCTACGATAGCTACAACAAAGAATATTTTAAATTCAGAATGTTCTTTTCTATACCAATTATAAAGACTTTTTAAATTATTTTTAAGTAATCTTTAGACCCAACGTGGGAATCGAACTCACAACCCAAGACCAAGAATCCCATGCTCTACTGACATAGCCAGCCAGGTGCCCCTTCTATTCCACTTACAAAGAGAAAATAATGCATTTCTCCCTATTTTTCTCAATAAGTACAGCTAAAACACCTAGACATTATATTTAAAACAAATGTAGGATGATTCTAGATGATGGTAAGAAGAGAGATCTAGGGTCCTGGGGACAAAAAGGAATGATGCAGCAATAAGTTCTGGGAGTTTTCCTTCAGCCTCATACATCCCAAACTGGGTATTGGAATGGTCAGCAACCAGGAAATACCAATGGGCACAAACAAAAACCCCCAGAAAAGCGATACCTCTCTAGCCAAAGGACCACAATTAGGGCAACCCCGCAGAACAAAAAGCTTTTAGATAGTAAAAGCTTGATGACAGCGGAACCCCACGGAAAAAACAAAATAGGACGCCAGTCCATCTCTGTGAGCAAAGGCCAAAGTGCTAAGTATGCCCAGACTTCCACCTTAAGGAGCTACAGGGAGGTTTCCATCCCACCCCCCACCCCCTGAGGTGATAACAGAGAAGACCAAATTTACTTAGAGGCATTTTAAAGACTTGAATCCCCACCCAGACACAAGGAGGCTCTCTCCCCTTTTCTGTGTCAGAAAAAGCTGAGTGAGGAACCAGAACTTTTACAACCATTCAGAGGTAACAAGACCTCCCTGCTCCATGGTATCAGTACAAGCACATGGAGAGGAGTAACAAGGTATCTCTCTTCCTGCCAAGCAGGGTGGTATCAGCCAAGCGTATGGGGGGCCTGAAATGCCACTGTTTCCCAGGAGTAGGGAGGTACCCCTCCTACCCAGGAGGTTAAAGGCAGTTAAGTAGGAAACCTGGAATCTCATCCTATACCTGAGATTAACAAAGTGGCGTCTACCTTTCCCCAAATGTTCAGTGTCAGGAGACCAATTAAAATGCATGATTTAATCAAGATCCGAGATGTCATACAAAATGCCCAAAATGCATAAGATATAATTAAAAACGACTCATCACACCATGAATCAGGAAAACCTCAATTTGAATAAGAAAACACCATGAACAGAAAGCAATAAGCTGATACCAATGTTAAAATTATCTGACAAGGATTTTAAAGCAGCCATTACAAAAATGCTTAAACAAGTAATTATGAATATGACTGAAATGTAAGGAAAAAAGAAAGTTTCAGCAAAGAAGTAGAAGATATAAAGAACCAAATCAGTATTTTATAACTGAAAAATACTAAACTAAATAAACAGCAAAAACTGACTCAAAACCAAAATGAAAGGGTCAGAAAAAAATTAGTATACTACAAGATAAAACAATAAAAACTATTCAACCTGAACAAAAGCAGACTGAAAAAAAAATGTAGAGAACAACATGGAGCCATAGACCTACAACAACAACCAAAAGCTTTGCTAAATAGCATGCTTGCCTTTTAGTTCAATTTGGCTATGAGACCACCTAATACATTTTTTTGTCACTTACCTAGCCAAGGTGATAAAATACTCCATAAGTCAATTTACCCTTTTATTCACATGGTATAAAAAGGAAAGAGACCCTTCTTGGTGCGGAACCAAAATCATCTGAAAAAAGTTTTCTTTGGAAGTACTGCTTCCTATAAAAGACAGATCTTTTTAAATTGAATGTGAGTTTTCAAGACTCAAGTTGTTACTCTTATCACTGTTAATGGTGAGAGCAAAATGACAACCATGAAAATACCACTTGGAATTTATACTGGTCTTTACAGTGAAAAGGTCAAAGTATATGTAGGTCTTCGATCGTATCTCAGGTGTGTTACTGTTCTCGTAGATAGACTGAAAAACTTAAACTGAATTTGCAAAGGTATATGTCTCACTAAAGGGCCCAGAATGTCACTCAGTATAGGCAGAAAAAAACACAACGTTCTTTTAGTATTCAGTACTACATCTTTCAATAAACACTAGAATTCCAAGTATGGGGCTGGTAAGTGTGGCTGTACACAACATAATTAGCCCTTGGGGAGCAGGCGGCATTATATTAGTGAATTCATTCATTCATTCATTCATTCAAGAATATTAAGTGAGCTCACACGATATGCCAGGTATTGCTCTAGGTACTGGGAAGGAAAGTTCCTAATCTCATAGATTACATTCTGATGGGAAAAAACAAAAAATAACCAAATCAAAACAAAGTAACAGGTGAATAAATGCTAAGAGGAAGAGGAAAAAAGCAAAGAAAGGTAACTAGGAAATGCTAAGCATTTACAGACGGTCTTATTTTCTATTGCACGGTCAAGGAAAAAATCTACAAGAAAGTAGCATTTGAGCAGGTATTTGAAGGAAGCTAGGGTTCAGTGAGAATGTTAAAAGTATAATTTTCAAACAGTTAAAATGTGACTTGTATAAATATAAATTGAACATATGCCAAGAACTTATTCTCCTCATTTATTAATAAATGAATAATTTATGTTAAGATTGAGGGAATCAGATGTTAAGACTGGTTCAAAGAGCATTTGAAGGTATGTGTGTATATATATTTATCACATATATATCTCATATATATTCCATATTTTCTATATATAGCCTATATTTCTATATTTTCTATATTTCTCTCTATATGTTCCATATATACTTCTTATATAGAGAGAGACAGAAAATTTAAATAATGGTGTGTTAGACTAAGAGTGGTAGATTGGAGACAAAAACTCACCAATGTCCTACAGGACAATAGAGAGTATTTTTAAGTTATCTTTTCTAACAGATATTACTTACGTCTCTTCTGGAAAAAAAAATTAACATGGAATGTCAACATATCTGAGACTTCCAATCAATAGTAAACAGTGAGTCAAATAAAGTACATTCTCTGATATAATCCTAAATCTATTAAACAATATCCCCGTAAGGCAGTGAAGGAACACAGCTCACCCTTTCCCTTATTTTCAAGTTTTGCTTTTTTTCTTTCTTTTAACAGATCTATGCAGACAGAAGAGCATTCCAGTCAGAGAGACTGTGAATGAATCACAAACCATTTCCCTCCGCTCACCACTCCAACAGCCAAGGAATGCCCTCTCCAACACAGACTCACACATTCACCTGGACCTTATTAAGAACTTTGGTGTAAGTAAATAGCTGGAAAAATTGGAGAAGCCAGAAGATTTATATTGGAAGGAGACTGAGAATTGAGGTTGGGACATGAATTGATTTACATTTTTAAAAACATTACCTGCTGAAATAAAAACTCATTAAGGAGAAGAGCAAGGGTACAGGCTAGAAGACCACTTAGGAGACCATTAAAATGATCTAGGCAAATAAACATCTAAATATATAGTTTGTCAAGAGTAAAAAGTGCTATGGAGAAAAACAAAACAGAATGGGAAGGTTGATAGGGATGTCAGTATTATCTGGAAAGGTCTTCTCTGATAAAGTAGTATTTGCACAGAGATCTGAATGATACAAGAAAGAAAAGCATGCAGAGAATTGAGGGAAGAGTGTTCCAGACATAGGGATAAGCCACAATGATTGAGGAGAAAGAGGCAGGGAAAAGATGGGGAGGGAGGTATAAAAGAGAATGCATTGCCTTGCAAACCATTTTAAGGACTTACTTGGCTTTTAATTTGGGTGAGATGAGAAGCCATGAAGGTTTCAGAGCAGAGAAAACACATGATCAGCTTTAAGTATTAAACATATCACATTGGCTGCAATGGGAAGAATGGTCTTTAAGTGGGCAATGACAGAAGCAAAAAGTTTAGTCAGAAGAGCCTTTAGTATTCCAAGGGAGAGATAAGGATGACTTAGAATAGTGACCCTAATGACAAATAGTCAAAACCTGGACATTTTGAAGGTAGAACTAATAAGTTTTGATAAAGGAACAGACATGGTTAGTAAATGTATCAGCCTTAGCAACTGCAAATACAGAGCTATCATTTATTGAGATGGGAAAGTGTAGAAGAAACAAGTTTATTAAGAAAATTTGGGGGGAAGAAGAGGAGACACTGATTACAATTTATGAAAAAGGTTAAATATCTCAGTTTGGAATTTACAGGATTCCAAATTCTTTCAATGTAGTCACAGTAAGAAAAATCAGAATATCAATTTCTTCTTTTTCCAGAAAATCAATTTCTAAGTTTCATCCATCAGAAACCATATCTTACACTAAACTGAGTCTCAACTAGCACTCAGGGCTTCTCACAGATTCATACTTTTCAAAATGGCATTTATCATCAATTTCATCTATTGTTGGTTAATTATTTTACATATTTAAGCAAACATCTGACCCTTCATAAAGTATTTATTGAACACTTTTTGAAATTACACTACATACTTCAGCAAAAGACGCACATATTAAATTTTAAATTCACCGGGTTTACCTGAAGTTCTTTGTATCTATCTTGAAAAGATATGGCCTCTTGCTCTTTTTCTTTAAGGAAATCTTTTTCTAAGACACTATGCTTTTCCATCAATGATTCCACATCCTAAAGAAAAATCCAAGCATAAATGTTATAATATTTTATAGTGGCATACAATATATTCAGTGTTCTCAATGAACACAGCATAAAACATTTGGTAAGGAAAGAACTCACACGAGTGTGGTTTAAAGTTCAACAATATTACAGGTTATATGCCCCCCTATCATTTCCAGACCAATATTAACATTAACAAAACACCAAAATTATTTACACTAATAAATGAATAATAGCATCTAAACTAACTGTAATCAGCACAAACTATCTCTACATATACTTTCTATAAATTTGCAAAAGTCTTTTTATAGATATATTTGTAGGAAAAAGAAATGAGAACATAAATAAATAATTCACTAAAATAGCTACGTATCTAAGTACTCTAGGCAAATATCCCATGATATGTAACTTCCCATAGGGACAAGCCAATGTTACACATCTTCTAATCATATAAGAAATACAACACTACCGGTTTTCAAAGTAAATAAAAATAAATCAGAAGAAAAACATTAGAGGAACAAAATCTAGTAGAGATGTTCCTATCTTTAAAAGTACATATCTAAGATTAGCAATTGCTTATCAAAGACTTTTCTAAGTGATACACTCATAAAACTAACTTAAATCTATAGCCAAGGGAAGACAGCATCTTCTTCCCCTCATTAATTCTTATTTTTTTTATTATTTTTTAAAATTATTTTAGAGAGGGGAGGAGAGAGAGAGAGAGAGAGAGAGAGAGAGAGAGAGAGAGAGAGAGAATCTTAAGCAGGCTCCACATTCAGCACAGAGCCCAATGAGGGGTTCGATCCACAACCCTGAGATCATGACCAAAACTAAAATCAAGAGTTGTACACTCAACTAAGTGAGCCACCCAGGAGCCCCAACTCATGAGTTCTTAATCAGACATTGGGACTATATCAAGTTTCAAGTCTTATACGATTCAAACATTTCTTTTTTACTTTAAATGTAAATGTACTTTTTTTCTTTTAAATGTAAATATACCTTTTTAATCCTCTGTTTTTCTTCTTCAGAAACTTTGAGTTTAATCTCCAGACTTGAAATTTTCTGCTGAAGCTGTATGTTTGATACATTGGCTCCAAGATCCTCAGAATCATCCACAAGGGCAATTGTTCCATTACTTTTCTCATCATTTAAACCCAATGGAAAAAGTGAGATATCCAGATGAGTGTGTGTTGATTGCTGAATCTAAACCACATTAAAAAAAAAAAAATACACAAGACGGAAAGTTTACACTGTACCAATAATGAAAACATCCAAAGGGCACCAGAAACCACATTTGGAAATTAAGTTGTAGCAAAGGTTCTGAAATTATTTCACCCTTTAAGTAAATCAACAGAAGACCTCAAACTGTTACAACAACCTGATCTTTGTAGTTAAGAAATAAACTGTCTCTAAACTTTAGAGTCTAAAGCATTTATTATTTTGCAAGCAAAGCACTAAAAATTTAAAACGTTTTCTTATGCTTGAAGGCATACAATTAACTATAAACACATCTGACACTCACCAGTCCTTAAATTTATACACACATCCAGAATTTGTATATATTTTAAATTGTAAGTCAGAATTTGAAATTTATCAATAACTGCTACTTGATCATCACTCTCTAGGTAAAGAGAACAGGTGACTCAAGGTTGTGTACTTCACTTTTGAAATCTGGACTAACTGTAACGTCTAACACAATGCCTGGATCGATAAATATGTGAATGAATAAACCCCATGACTACTATCTTTTTGGTTTCTACTCTAAAATTGAAATGAACATTCTAATATCTAAAAACACAGGGTTAGCTTCCCTGAACAGAGAAATATTTTTTTGTAATTATTGTTTTCTTCTGAAGTCCAAGATTTGAAATGCAAAGCTAAGCCAATTTTAACAAATGATATACTCAAAACTGTATTTTGGTAACTATAGCTACTTAAATACTTTGCAATTATGCCACAAAACATATTACTCAGTTTTTGGAATTCTAGATATTAGCCTCCAAGTCAAAATATCTACAAAAATATTTCTTTCAGAAAAATAAGTAAATAAAAAAAAAATCAGAAAGGCCTCATTTAAACCAGCAAGCCATTTTTTAAGCACGCAAACTTCTTGTAAAAAATACACTTGTCTTTACCTGTGCTTTAGGAACAGTTTGACTGACAATGCTGTCATCTGTGTGTGTATTCTCTGGTGATGAAATGATGGGTTCCGAAGACAGGCAGCCAACTGAAGGAGAAGAGCGGTCATGGTCCAGTATAATCTCAGGAGAAGCTGGAGAAAGATGGACTCCAGATACTAGAGAATAAATAAATAAAGGATTGTCAAAGAGAAAGGAAAGAATAGGTTGAGAGGAAGAAAGAGAATAGAGGGAAGGAAAGGAGAAAGGATAAGGGAAGTAAAAGCAATGAGACTGAAAATGAAGATTCCAGGACTATTCCTCAGGGACCATTCTCTGAAACCTACAACTAGTATTTCTAAATTTAACATGACATTTCCATGTGAGACCTAGGCAATAAAACAATGTAATAGTGTCTTAGTGTTTACATAATAATGCACTACCATAAGCAGTGCATTTCTGACTGAAAGTACTCAAATATCCATCCACATTCAGTTAAGAAAAAGCACTAGTGTGCGTACTAGTCACAGGCATTGGGCACTGAGAAGGTAACAGCGAGCAAGACAGATGCATTCGTGCAGGCAATGGCCCTATGACCCAGTTGGCAAGTCAAATCAATTAAATATTTATTACAATAAACTGACCTAAGAGGAGGAATCATTACTTTAAAATAGCTGATCCAACTGCCTCTGTGTTAACTTCTTTTCTAATAGGCAAAAGAATTTTCATATTAAAATCAATTTGAATTGCTTCTATAAAAAAGTAATGTTGAAATTAGTTTGACAACAAAACATTACTAGATTGTGATTAGGTTCAAATACAAAGGTCATGAAAGGAAAGCTACCTGCCAAGATGAAATAAGACAAAAATACTGATAAGGATAAAATAAAAAGATTATATTACTTTATTTTCAAATGTTCTTCTAAAAATTCAAAAGTATTTGCATTATGTGTTTTCAAGTTTAAGAAGAGTAACTAAATGAATTTTAGCAGTAATCCATGTATACATTTTGACTTTCTAAATTATAAAGACCTTTATTCCACATTGGCATCAGTGGCAACGTCAGTGAAGTTCTACCATAAATTCTGGAAGGCAGCTCACAATGGAAATTGCATTTTTCCCTGAGGAAAGACATTTGTAAGGTCATTAGGTATTTAAAAACTAAAGAATATATCAATTTCTGACTGGTACCCTATAGGATCATTCAATTATCTTATCTGTGCTATTATTGTGTCATAATGCTGAATTTTTAAGATACTGTATAAGGGATTCTACCTGTCCCACACACATTTCACTATTTTAACTAAAATACAGAAAACCAGAATTTCAATTCATGCTTGTACTTGTTAACAGATTTCCCTAAAATGTCAAAATAGTTTAGCTTCTAGTTCTGAATTATAATTTGTAACAAAAAATATTACTAATGAGTTTTTAAAGGCATGAAAATAAGTACTATAGTACAGTGAGAGGGAATACAGCCTTGTGATTAACAGCATAAACTCTAGAATCCTATTGCCATAGCAGGTGTAGAACAACTAGCAACTTTAACTTCCCTCAGTTTTCTTGTCTATAAAACTGACGAAGAGGTGGTGATAAGGCTTAAATTGACTAAAGTATGTAAAACACTTAGCACTGTGCGGGTATTATTTTCATTACTACTTCAAAGATCATTAAAATTTGTCAGACAATTACATTTATTTCTGGGCATAAAGGGTATATGTGACTATGATCCTGGATTCAAGAAACTTTTTTTTTTTTAAGGGGAGACTTAAGGAATTTGTCTTTTTTTTTTTTTTTTAGTTTATTTTGAGAAAGACAGAGAAAGCACCAGTTGGGGAGTGGGGAGGGACAGAGAGAGAGAGAGACAGACAGACAGACAGACAGACTGAATCCCAAATAGGCTCCATGCTGCCAGCGCAAAGCCCAACACAGGGCTCCAACTCACGAAACTGTGGCATCATGACCTGGGACGAAACGAAGAGTTGGACTCTTAATCGACAGAGCCACCCAGGAACCCCCTGGGTTCAAGAAACTCTCAAAATACCATTCTGATATAATACTTGAACATTTTAACATCTCTTTATGTCACTCATATTTATAGCCATAATCTAAGACGTCAAATTGTCCCAAGTTAAATTCTCACTCTGTAACATATGTTCAAGTATATCATATTAGGAAAAACATGAAGGAAAAGTGGGTAGAATAAAGGGAGGGAGAGGAGAAGGAAAAGAAAGGAAAGAGATACGTAAGGGGAAGAGGAAGGGAGAGGCTGAGGGAGAAAAGTAGGAAGAGGGGCAGGGAGGAACCCTCAACCTCACACTTTCCCCTAGCTACCGCCACCCTATCACACTTTCCCTTTAGAACCAAACATCTTGTCTCCAAATGATTTGCTCCATTTTTTTTTTCTTCCTCCCCCAACCCTCATGACTCCACTGGATCCATCATTTAAGATAATAATTTTCCTTTCAGTTACTATTAAGTTAAATGAACACTTCTTACTTGATCTTTCTTTAGTTCTCCAGAGCACTTACTATCATGATCCTCCCTGTTTCTGAACTTCCTCCCTTGGCACCTGCGATACCACCATCTCCTATATTTCCTCTGAACAGTTTGACTATTTTGTTCTTGTTTCCTTTTCAGGCTCTTTCTCCATTAAATCTTTTTTTTTTAATTTTTTTTAATGTTTATTTTTGAGACAGAGAGAGACAGAGCATGAGTCGGGGAGAGGCAGAGAGAGGGGGAGACTTAGAATCCTTAGCAGGCTCCAGTCTCTGAGCTGTCAGCACAGCCCAACGCGGGGCTTGAACTCACAAACCATGAGATCATGACCTGAGCCGAAGTCAGTCGCTCAACCGACTGAGCCACCCAGGTGCCCCTCTCCATTCAATCTTAAGTTTCACTCTTCCCTACACCCTCTGATCTTCCCAATGTCCACATTATTATTACCACTTTCAAAACCTATTATTTAGATAATGACCTACAAGCTAATAATATCTAAATTCATATGTCTCAGCACACACCACCTATAGCCCTCCAGTCCCATATACTTACCCAACTACCAGACAGTTCCATTTAGCTGCTTAGTAGGATGTCACACTTACCCATCATCTTATAGAAACCTGCTTTGCTTCATGCTTTCCATCTTAGTTAACAGCACCTCAAAGAACTACTTGCCCAAGCCAGAAATGATACCATTAAGTGCCAACCTCACTCCAGTCACACTGTGCTACTAACAGTTCTAATTATGCCATACTGTTTGATACCTCTGTGACCTCACAATATACTACCTAAGTAAAAGCCACAGCTGTGGAGTCAAAAATGGATTCAAATTTGGGGCCCGTGGGTGGCTCAGTCAGTGAGGCATCTAACACTTGGTTTCAGCTCAGGTCATAATCTCACGGTTCATGAGTTCAATCTTCGCATTGGGCTCTACACTGACAGCGCCAAACCTGCTTGGGATTCTCTCTCTCCCTCTCTCTCTGCCCCTACCCTACTCGTGTCCTCTCTCTCTCTCAAAATAAATAAACTTAAAAAAATAATAACAAATAAAAAATAAACGGAAATAACAAAATGGAATAAAAAAATAAATGGAATAAATAAAAAATAAATAAATTTAAACAGTAACAATTTACTCATTACACAGCCTTGGGCAAATTACATAAACCCATCTAAGTCATAATTTCTTCATCTGAAAATGGGGAAATAATATGTAGCTCAAAACAAAGCTATACAGTTTAAATTAGATGATGTATATAAATCACTTCATTGTACCGGATAGGTACATGGTAAATATTCAGTATATGGCAGTTGTCATTGAAATTATCATTTGTCAACATTCAAAACAAGATTATCCAGGATTCTTTTCACCTGCTCCATTACCACCCAACCATAATACAATTTAAATATCCCACTATCAACATATGACAGAATTTCTAAGAAATAATTTTAATCAAAACATTATATATAATCTATGGAATACATTTAAAGCAATGATTAGGAAAAAATCTAAGTATTGAACACTTTAATCAATTAAAAAAATTTAACGAATTAAATGCCTAGCTCACAAACTAAAATAGAAAGAAAATTCAAAAAGCATAATAAAGAAAATAAAGATAATACAGATACTGAAGTAGACTAAGAAAGTAAATCTTATTAACAAAATCCCCGAGTTTATAAAAAAACAAAAAAACAAAACAGTAGTTAACTTATTCAAAATAAAAGAGAGAGGGGTGGGTGTCTAGGTGGCTCAGTCGGTTAAGTGCTAGACTTCAGCTCAGGTCACGATCTCAGTTTGTGAGTTCGAGCCCCACATCAGGCTTGCTGCTATCAGCGCAGAGCCCACTTTGGATCCTCTGTCTCCCTCTCTCTCTGCCCCATCCCGCTCTCTCTTGCATGCTCTCTTTCTCTCAAAATTAAACATTAAAAAAAATTTAAAAAAATAAAAGGGGGAAGGTACAAATATACAAATTAAATGACAAGGGGAAATAATTAAAGCAGAAGAATTTTTTTAATACTAAAACTCCTCTGCAGGCTTCTAAGTAAATTAATTTGAAAACTTAAATAAAATGATCAATTCTCCACAAAAATGTAGCTTATAAAAGTTGTTCTGATTAGAGCTTGAAAAAAAAAACCACTTAAAAATAGATCAACTTGTTTTGGAAAAAAAATAAAGCTATCAGGCAACAACCCCACTGATAAAGCACTTCAAGAAAATTTCTATCCAAAATTCAAAAAATGAATAATCCTAATGCTCTAAAATTGTTACTGAACGTTGAAAATAAAGGAAAATGTCATTAGCATTATGTAACATTAATGCAACATTGAAAGCTAAGCTTGATAAAGCCAGTACAAAAAAAGAATAGAGATTTTTAGAGTATCACTTACAATGAGGTAAAGTTATAAGTAAAATATTAGTAAAAAGAATCCAATACCATATCGAGAAAATGATATGCAATGAACAAGTTAGATTCATTCCAGTAATGCAAGGCTGGTTCACTATTAAGGAATTCATTAACAAAATACTCCATATTAACAGATTTGAAGATAAAAATGACATGATTATTGCCAAGACTCTGAAAATGCTTCTGATAAAACTGAATACCCGTATCTGTTAAAAACACTCAAGAAAATAGGAGCTGATGAACACTTTCTTAACATGATACAGACCTTAATCCTAAAATCAGCATGTTAATTAATGGAAAAAAACCAAAGTTGTTTCCTAAATGAACAGGAACAAAACAAGGATGACTACTACCTCCACACCATGGAACATTCCTCTAAAGGGACAGGCCAATGCAGACAAAAAAGACAAACTAAACATAAGTATAAAAATAGGAAAAGGAAAAAAACTATTTCATGTTCCTACTAACTAAAACAATACACACATTCAATAAAGTAGCAGGATATAAACTTAAACAGAAATAGCAATCACCTGTAAAAACAATAACTATTTAGAGTATATAATGGTAAAGAATACTATCTTCCATAACAACAAAGAAGATAAAGTAGTTACAAATTTAACATGAAATCTGAGGAAAATTTTAAAACACTTCTGAAAGACTCAAAGGTAGACCTGAAAAAAGGAAAAGACCTCCTAGAACTGGATAGGGCAACTAAACATTACAAAGATGTCAATTCTCCCTTAGTTAATTAACAGTCCTAATATAATTCCAATAAAAGCATCAATGGGCTTTTTTATAAATGAGCTAGACAAATGGACATTAAAGGTCACATAGAAAAGTAAAAATGCAAAAATGGGCAGGAAAATACTAAACATGCAAAAGTATAAGGAAGATACTACCCCCTCATTATAATATACCAAATTAAACTATACTAAAACATAGTACAGACCTTAAGACACACTGTATTTTAAATTATATTAACACATACTATAAACCCTTTATAAATAAAACAGTGTGTTGTTTTGGTGCTGCAATAAACAGACCAAAAGAATACACCAGAAAGTCCAGAAATAGACCCATGTATGTGTAAAACTTAGATACGTGATAAAAATGGCATTTCAAATCACTAAGGCAAAGATAGACAGTGCAGGGACAACTGATTAGCCATTGGGAAAAGATAAAATTAGACTCATACTTCACACTATAGACAAAAAAGTAAACTCTAAGTTGATCAGAACTCCAAAAACTTAAAAATTGAGACCATATAAGTATTAAGAGAAATATGAGTGAGTTCTTCTTTACCTTGCATGTACTAATGGGCTTTTTAACTAGAACTTAATTCCAGATACAATAAAAGAAAAAATTAACAAATGTGACTAGAGAATAAATATATAAAAACTTTCTAGGTATCAATACTTAACTTCAATAAAATTTTTAAAAGCTAATAAACAAAAAGATGCATAATATGTATCACAGATAAGGAATAATATTCCTAATATATATTAAAAACACTTAAAACTTAAGAGGAAAAAAAATAGGAAAAAAACAGCCTATAGAATACTGGGCAAAAATGTGAACAGACAAGTCACCAAAAAGAAAATACACAAACAGTCCTTAAATACATGAAAAGATGCAGACACATGCACCTACTCATTTGTCATAAAAGAAACACAGGGAAGAGAATAAAGCCAAAAGTAATGAGACTGCTGGGTGCGAGACAGGTGATATGAAGTGGAAAAACAGAAGAAAGGGATGGTGGAAATACCTTGTGTATCAGTGTGCTTTTTTAATATGGTTCTGACTTTTGAAACCATGTTAATGTTTCACTAGTAAACATAGTGAAATAACACTAAAATCAACAAGCAGGGGAATAAAGGGATTGAATCCTAAAATAAAATACAAAGAGTAATAAATGAACTAAACCATATTCCAAATGAATAATCTTATCACACCACAAAGTGTGGGAGGGGGAGGGGTGGAGGTCAAGAACTAACCCAAATTAATTTGGGACATGGTATTTTGACTATATGTCCTCGGCATAAGAACAAAAACAATGCTAAATATTGAGAAGAGGAAGAAAAAATAAGAGATCGAGAAGGAAGGAAGAAAAAGGATAAAAATAAAGCAAAAATGGTAATATGTTAATATCTAAAGAAAACTGATGAAGGATATACGGGAATCTTTTCTTCATTTCTTACTGCTTTTCTGTAAGTCAAAATAAAAACAGGAAAGAGCAAAAAGAGAAATTATACAATAGAAAATAAGAGATCTGAAGAATTGCTCGTAAGGGAAAAAACTACCTAGTCTAAACAAGTCTTGCCTGTGCAGAACTGCTAAATAAAGACTTGATATCATGGAAAACAAGTATCGGAATACCCCCCAGCAATACTCTTCATAATAGCAAATAAGTGAGAACAGCCAAAATACCTACTGACAGTTGAACAGCTAAGTCAGCTGTGGCATAATCATACATTAGAGTTTTTACATCAGTGAACATAAGGAAACTATAGGTATATGCAACAACACGAGGAGTCTTAGAAACATAAATTTGGGTGGAAAAATGTAAATCATAGGGAGTTTACACAGTATTGACCTATTTTTATAAGGCACATAAACAAACAAAACTCTTTAGAGATACACATACATATACAATAAACAATATATTTACAAAAGTAAGGAAAACATAACACAAAATTTAAGACAGCAGTTCCCTTTGAAGGAAGGCATAGGGAAAGGACAGAAGAGTACTAGAATTGGTAATATTCTAGTTCTTAAATTAAATGGCAGATTCATGAGTGTAATTTTCAAATATAACCCAGAAAAAAATAAGTACATATACCTAAAAATTTATTCTGAAGACTTCTTGTTTCAGTGCCCTTCCTGGTTGTAGTACCCTCATGAGCTATGTTATCCCACTGATCAAAACTTGCTCTGGGTAAGTAAGATAGGAAGAAACTCTAATTCAAACTAAAGATAAATAGGGATGAATTAGATCACTCAAATAAATTATGCTTTTCTGAAAAGAAGTCAAGAATCAGCAACAGACTAATAAACACAAGATTTGAAGGCGCAAGCCTAAGTGGCATCCTGCTAATCACAATATTTATTCCAGAGACAAAAGAAGTTGAAACTCAAATGCCTAGAATTTACATATGCTTTCAACTTATGAGGTATTAGTGGAAGTTTTAGGCATTTGTTTAACTGAATAATATGAATGTTTACTTAATATGTCATAATCCACATCCTACTTTAAAAATAAAATGAGAGGGGTGCCTGGGTGGCGCAGTCGGTTAAGCGTCCGACTTCAGCCAGGTCAGGATCTCGCGGTCCGTGAGTTCGAGCCCCGCGTCACGCTCTGGGCTGATGGCTCGGAGCCTGGAGCCTGTTTCCGATTCTGTGTCTCCCTCTCTCGCTGCCCCTCCCCCGTTCATGCTCTGTCTCTCTCTGTCCCTAAATAAATAAATAAATAAAAATAAAAAATAAAATGAGAAAACAAATAGGTAGTGCCATGGAAAGAGAACATATAAATGCATTACTCTCTAAGTGGAAACTAGATATGTTCAGTTAAGCCTCTAAGTTTTTCACTGTGCTATAATTCACACATTTTCCCTGCATTTTAGGCGACCATCCAATGACAGTAATTTACCCTAAAAAAAAGCCACATTGGTAAATACTGTCCATATACAGAGAGAGACCAAAATATTATTCAATAATAATGATGAGGGCACCTGGGTGCCTCAGTCGGTTAAGCATCCAACTTTGGCTTAGGTCATGATCTCATGGTTCGTGAGTTCAAGCCCCACATCAGGCTCTGACGGCTCAGAGTCTCGGCCTGCTTCAAATTCTGTGTCTCCCTCTCTCTCTGCCCCTCCCCCGCTCACAATGTGTCTCACTCTCTTTCTCTCAAAAATAAACATTAAAAAAATTTAATAATAATGATGGTACACATTTCATATGTCTGCTTAGAAAATTACAAATTCCAATATGTAAAATATAATTATCTTCTCACCTAGCCAAGAAAATACAGCTGTTAAAGTTTCAAACTGCTACAGTATTCTTTGGTCTATTAAAAAGTTGACTGGTGTCAGTCTTCATGTTAAAAATCTTTATAAGATCAAGTATAACCAGCAGCAACATCATCTACATAAAAACTCGGCCAAATTTTTTTAAGAAGTGAAAATATACAAAATCTTGTTTCTTTGGGTATTTTGTTTGTTTGATTGCTTTCAAATCTTAAGCAAGAAAGAGTACAGACACAATTTGCTTCATTTCAAATGTGAAATCCTTGGTTTTCTAAGACAGAGAATACAAGGTCAGCATATACTCATTATAGCTATAAAGCTAATCAAAAGTGCAATGAATGGCACATCTTCATCTTTCACTTTGTAATGGTAATCAGCAAAGTCATCGGGCATATCATTTTTCATTAACAGACCTCTTCTAAAATACAAAAAAAGCCCACTACGTCAGAACACCGCATAAGCAAAGGAAGACCAAGTTTCCAAATAGCATGCAATTTTTTTCCAGTAATTCCGCCTGTGGTCAACTCTGTTTTGTTTACATAAGCATAATAACTCTTGTAAAATCTAAACAAGAAACAGGTGTAAATGCTCTCATGCACTCTTAGCTGTGCCCAAAGAAATCTGTTGATCTCTGCTAATGGTTAATAATTCACAAAGAGGATGTGAACAAAATGGTAATCGTTTTTACAACTTTTAACTTAAAAAATAATTTTGGACTTTTTCATTCAGACATTCTATTTTTTTTAATTTTTTTAAGTTTATTTATTTTTGAGAGAGAGAGAGAAAGAGAGAGAGAGAGAGCACAAGCAGGGGCAGGGCAGAGAGAGAGGAAGACCCTGAATCTGAAGCAGGCTCCAGGCTCTGAGCTGTCAGCACAGAGCCCGATGCGGGGTTTGAACTCACAGACCACAAGATCATGACCTGAGATGCAGTCAACCGCCCAACTGACTGAACTACCCAGGCCAGGAACCCCCAGACATTCTTTCATCCAATCGAGGCTCCTCTTTTTCAGCACACTTTCACTTCACAGAGGCTGGTGATTACCTTACACAAACTGCCATCTCCCTGAAATCCTCTGATACCCTAATTTATTATCAGGTCTATGCATGAACCCATTCTTCGGGTTCAGAGCTCACTGCTGAGACTTTGAACTTCACTCATGTAAGGAAATCACTCAGTTACAGAAAACAAAAAAATATGCAAAAACTGAGGACTATCTAAATATAATAATAATAATATGAAGGTTTGTTAGTAAATATAAAATAAGTGGGTAGGTTTTTTTATTTTAAGTGGCAGAAAACAGTGTTTAGAAAAGTGTTACTTATATCCAGGAAGGTTCCCTTCGAGAAATTCCCCTTGATTTACTATTTAATGGATGTCAAGATATTACCTAGGATATCTAGATTAGAGACTTAAGGAGAAATATATAATAGCTTTTAAAAGGCTAAGACACAAGAACACAAGGAATAGATTCAGTCACTTTCTTAATAAAAGAGGGATTACAAAATTCATGAAATTTCTACCAATATAGTTATTTTTAATTACTCTCCAGAGTATTCTGTAAATACAGGCTCCACCTCTCCTTGCCTCTTTGAGGAATAATGGTGTGCTCCTAAAAGCAGTTTGGCAACACCATACACTACAAATTATAATGAGAAGTTTTTTGAATTATGCACATGACTAAAAAACTATGTTTCAATTCATAAAAGAGACATACAGAAACAGAGTCCTCAAAATCCATCACTAGAATGGTCAACACAAATTCATATCATATAATAAAGCTTTTTGAACAGGGAAATTAAAAAATAATCTACTTAAATCCCCACTACTTCTTCATTATCATAGTAGGAAGAAAATGCCATAGCAACCAAAAAAAAAAAAAAACTAACTAATAAAATGCAGACAGTAGTATCTAATGACTCTAATAACTTTGAAAATTATAGGAGAAATATCTCAGAACCATAAATATATCTTTAAGCCAACTTACTATCTGAGATTTGTAATCTTTCAACTCTTGCTCACACAAAAGTGACCTAACATAGGCAAATTCTAAGCAATTTCCAAAGAGGAGGAAAAAACATGTATCACAACTTAAGTTAAAGCAGTATGTTAAACTGATTTGTTGAGGCAGTTTTTGACTTCCCAGTCTGTGGAAGCTGGGTCCTTACGAACTTCTTGTAGAAACCAAAAGCAAAGGCAAGCAAAAATAAACAAGTGAGACTATATTAAACTAAAAGCTTCTGTACATCAAAAAAAAAAACCCATAAACAAAATGACAAGGCAACCTACCGAATGGGAGAAGACATTTGTAAATCATGTATCTGATAAGGGGTAATATCCAAAAATTATCAAGAATTCATACAACTCAACAGCAAAAAAACAAACAATCCCGTTTTAAAACGGACACAGAATCTAAATAGACATACATTTTTCCAAAGGAAATATACAGATGCCCAAAAGGTAGATGAAAGGTACTCAACATTACTAATCACATGGAAAATGCAAATGAAAACCACAGTGACATATCACCCCACACCTCGAAGGAACAGTAATACTAGAATGGCTATTACCAAAAAGACAAGAAATAAATACTGGCGAGATAAGTCATAAGAATGTCATGTACAGCATAGTGACTAAAGTTAATAATACTGAATTGCATATTTGAAAGTTGCTAACAGATCTTAAAAAATATTCATGTGTAAAAAAAAGTAAGTAATCACATGTGAACGTTAACTAGAAGTATTGTAGTGATCATTTTGCAATATTCAGGCGTACCTCATTTTATTGAGTTCGCGTTATTCCATTTTGCTGATACTGCATTTTTTACAAGTTTAAGGTTCATGGCCACACTGCATCAAGCAAGTCTATCAATGACATTTTTCCAACAGCATTTCCTCACTGTAGGTCTCTGTGATACATTCTGGTAATTCTCAAAACGTTTAAACTTTGTCATTATTATATTTGTTATGATGATCTGTGGTCACTGATCTTAATGTTAACTACTGTAATTGTTTTGGAGTATCACAAATCATGCCCATATAAGACAGCAAAGTTAATCAATAAACGTTGTCTGTTCTGCTTCACCAACCAGCCATTTCCTCATCCTTTTCCCTCTCCTCAGGCCTCCCTATTCCCTGAGACACAACAATACTGAAATCAGACTAATTAATAACCTCACAATGGCCTCTAAGCGTTCAAGCGAAAGGAACGGTTGTACATCTCTCACCTTAAATAGAAAGCTAAAAATGATTAAGCCTAGTTAGGAAAGCATGTCAAAAGCTGAGACAGGCTGAAAGCTAGGACTCTTGTACCAAATGATTAACCAATTTGTAAATGCAAAGGAAAATTTTCTTGACGGAAATTGTTACACCAGCAAACACACAAATGATAAGAAAGCAAAACATCCTTGTTGCCGAAATGGAAAAAGTTTTAGTGGTCTGGAAAGAAGATCAAACCAATCATAACATTCCCTTAAGCCAAAGCCTAATCCAGAGCAAGGCCCTAACTATTCAATTCTATAAAGGATGAGAGAAGTGAAAAAGCTGCAGAAGAAAAGTATGAAGCTAGCAGAGGTCGGTTCATGAAGTTTCAGGAAAGGAGCCATCTCTGTAAAAAAAATGCAAGGTAAAGCAGCAAGTGTTGATGTAGAAGCTGCAACAAATTATCCAGAAGACTTGCTAAGATAATTAATCAAGGTGGTTACATCAAACAACAGATTTTCATTGTACACGCAACAGCATCTACTCTTTTTAAGAGGATGCCATCTAGGACTTTCATGGCTAGAGAGACGTCCATGCCAGGCTTCAAAGCTTCAAAGGACAGGCTGATTCTCTTTGTTAGTGGCTAATCCAACTGGTAACTTTAAGTTAAAACCAATGCCCAGTTAGCATTCCAAAAACCCTAGGGCCTTAAGAATTATGCAAAATCTACTCTCCTATATTCTATCAATGGAACAACAAAGCTTGGATGACAGCACATCTGTTTACAACATGGTTTACTAAATATTTAGAACCCCCTGTTAAGACCTACACTCAGAAAAAAAGATTCATTTCAAAATATTACTGCTAACTGACAATGTACCTAGTCACCCAAGAGCTCTGATAGACGTGTAAATTGAGATTCATGCTGTATTCATGCCTGCCAACAACATCCATTCTGCAGCCCATGGATCAAGGAATAATTTTGACTTTCAAGTCTTATTATTTAAGAAATACATTGCATAAGGCTACAGCTGCTGTAAGCAGTGGTTCCATTAATGGATCTGGGCAAAGTTAATTGAAAACCTTCTGGAAATGATTCACCATTCTAGTTGTCATTAACAATACTTGTAATTCACGGACAGAGATCAAAATATCAATATGAACAGGAGTTTGGGAGAAATGGATTCTAACCCTCATGGATGACTTTGAGGAGTTCAAGACCTTGGTGGAGGAAATACTGTAGATGAGGTGGAAATAGCAAGAGAGCTAGAATTAGAAGTGGAGCCTGAAGATGTGACTGCATTAGTGCAATCTCATGACAAAACTGTAACAGATGAGGAGTTGCTTCTTATGGATGAGCACAGAAAGTGTTGTTGTTTTTTTTAACGTTTATTTATTTATTTATTTTTTTTAAATTTTTTTTTCAACGTTTTTTATTTATTTTTGGGACAGAGAGAGACAGAGCATGAACGGGGGAGGGGCAGAGAGAGGGAGACACAGAATCGGAAACAGGCTCCAGGCTCTGAGCCATCAGCCCAGAGCCTGACGCGGGGCTCGAACTCACGGACCGCGAGATCGTGACCTGGCTGAAGTCGGACGCTTAACCGACTGCGCCACCCAGGCGCCCCTAACGTTTATTTATTTTTGAGACAGAGAGAGAGAGAGAGAGAGAGAGAGAGAGAGCGAGCATGAACGGGGGAGGGGCAGAGAGAGAGGGAGACACAGAATCGGAAGCAGGCTCCAGGCCATCAGCCCAGAGCCCGACGTGGGGTTCGAACTCACGGACCGTGAGATCGTGACCTGAGCTGAAGTCGGACGCTTAACCGACTGAGCCACCCAGGCGATGGAATTTACTCCTGGTGAAATGCTGTGTAGGTTGTTGAAATGATAAGAAGGATTTAACACATTACATCAATTTAGCTGATAAAGCTGTGGAAGAGTTTGAGAGGACTGACTCTAATTCTGAAAAAAGTTCTGTGGGTAAAATGCTATCAAATGGCATCACATGCTACAAAGAATTCATTCACGAAATGACGAGTCAATAGATGTAGCAAACTTTTTTATTATCTTAAGAAATTGCCACAGCCATCCCAACCTGCAGCAAATACCACCCTGATCAATCATCAGCCATGAACACTGAGGCAAAACCTTCCCTACCAGCAAAAAGGTTACATATGGCTAGCTGAAAGCTCACATGGTAGTTAGCATTTTTTAGCAATAAAGATTTTTCAATTGGAGCACCCGAGTGGCTCAGTTGGTTAAGCATCCTACTCCTGATTTCAGCTCAGGTCATGATCTCACGGTTAGTGAGACTGAGCCCCGCATGGAAGTTGGGGGGAGGCTGTCAGCTTCAAGCCTGCTTGGGGCTCTCTCTCCTTCTCTGTCCCTCCCTTGCTCCTGCACACATTCTCACACTCTCTCTCAAGATAAATAAACATTAAAAAAAAAATTTTAATTAAAGTATGTACTTTTTTAAAGACATAAGGTTATTGCACACTTAACAGAGATAAAGTGTAATATAAACATAAGTTTTATATGCACTGGGAAACCAAAAAAATCATTTGACTCTCATTATTGCAATATTCACTTTATTGTGGTGGTAGGTATGGAACTGAACCCACAAAATCTTCAAAGTATACTTGTATACAAATATCAAAGTATTATGTTGTACACCTGAAATGAATATAATATGTCAATTAAACATATACATACATAATTTTTTTAACTCATTACAACATGATGAGGTAGTTAAGGGAAAAAAGTGCTTGTGCTCTTTTTGTGACTCCTTTATTACCTATTCACTTATTCAAACTACAATTGCAGAGTTACCATTACTATCAAGACAATGAAAGATCTGCAACCTTTTACTTTGGAAAATTTACCCCAAGAATATCTCATCAGTATTGAAATAATGAAAATAAATAAATAAATCCTTATCTAAAGTACTAACTGGTTAGATATTATGGAAAGGCCTCCCATTGTTTGCAGAGTTAATATCACTGTTGGAACATCCCAAATATCAAATAATTAAAATAAAATACTAATGTGTTACACATAATTGGTGTTTAATAAACCAATTTTACTCTTGAGAATTTATTTAGATATTTCTTGGAAATATTTTACATATTAAATATTTTAAATATAACATAAAAGGGTAATTGTCCCAACATAGGGTAAAATTTGACTCAGAGATATAAAGGGAATACACAGGAAAGATTTTATTCTATTCCAACAACGAGAGAACCAAGGAAATGTTATAATCAGTCAAAGGAAAATCCAAAATAGCACAAATTCATGATGATTAAGGAATATTGAAATGAATAGCAATGGACATGAATTTTTTTCCCCAAAGGAGAGAAGGAAGTCGATCAAAACTCTATTAGACATCACAGAATTTACATGTCTATCAATTACATATAACTTACAGAAAACTATAAAATGTAAAATAGCTCATAGTCGGTAAACAGGGATAGAATCAGATAACCCTGAGACCTCTGCTCAGTGTTAACAATGCATAGTTTTCATTTGAAAAGTTTTTTTCTTTATGACCAAAAAGAATAGCTCAAATTTCAGTTAAGCCAAGTGAAATAAAGGGGAGAGAACTGCCTCTGACTGAGTATATAGTCTGCACCAGGCATTGTAAGAAATACTGTGTGTCAACCAATTCGATCCTTACCAAAACTACAATTTTATAAATGAAGAAACTAAGATTCAAAGTTTATTTATTATGTCCAATGATCTCACAGCTAGATCAGAATACACGTCTGTTTGACTCCAAAGCTCACACCCTTCTTTCCACAATGATTAAAAAAAAAAATTACGGGGCACCTGGGTGGCTCAGTTGATTGGGCATTCAACTTCAGCTCAGGTCATGATCTCACAGTTTGTGAGTTCAAGCCCCGCATCGGGCTCTGTGTTAACAGCTCAGAGCCTGGAGCCTGCTTCGGATTCTGTGTCTCCCTCTCTCTGTGCCCCTGCCCCACTGACACTCTGTCTCTCTCTCTCTCTCAAAAATAAAGATTAAAAAAAAATTTTTTAATTAAAATCATGTAGATCTTTGCCATTTGTGTATGTATGTGCGTGCACGCAAGTGTATGTGTGTGCACGCACAGTTAGGATGTAAACAATGAGAAATACAAGACAAGGAATCACAATATAGACCACCTAATAGTAAAAGCATAAAGTTAAAAAAAAGAGAGAGATAAAAACTGAAGTATTTAATAAAACTAATGTTCTCAATGAAATGTATATTTAAATGATAACAACAGAAGTTACTGTTCTGTTATTCAAAGTCTAAAAAGAAAAACATGCCTGAATAGCACATATGCAGTAATTTATAAATATCAATTAAAAGAATAAAGTAAAACCAGCAGTTCTCAAAATTCTTAACCATATCCTATTCCCAACAGAAAACAAAATAATGGAAAACAAAACTAGTTTAAAGTTCACATCCACCCTTCCAGTTACTCAAATGGTAAAGGAAATGTAGTTATAGTATGGGAATATTAGCAAAATGCAAGTCACAATTACTTCTTCTTTCCTCTCTTTCGTTAAGCCTTCAATGTAAAGCTTGCCACAATTTCTATTCTCTTTAAGCTGTGGAGATATTTTCAATTCTATGTGTACTTTTTTTCTTCAATTGCAGATTTCTTCTCTTATTCTCTGAAAAGAACTACTATTCTCACAATTTTCTTCCTATATGCCCATGATATTCTTGCTCTAAATCTTTTTATAATGTATATTAATACTTTTGACTTAATCACTATGTGCCTTAAAATTAAAATATTTTTCTTTTCTTGTTACCTAAATCATAAAACAGAAATATAAACAAACTTCATTGCAACATACTGACAAGTAACAGTAGATCACAAAAAGAAATTCTTATTTGTTAGAATCTAACTCAGCCTCCTAAAGTGAAATAAATAGTCTCATAATAACTTCAGAGTTTTCAAAGAATGAGCATCATTGTATACAAATAAAACTGTTCACGGGGCGCCTGGGTGGCTCAGTGGGTTAAGCGTCTCATTTCAGCTTAGGTCATGAGCTTGCAGTTCATGGGTTCAAGCACGTGTCAGACTGTGCTGACAGCTTGGGGCCTGGAGCCTGCTTCGGATTCTGTGTCTCCCTCTCTCTCTGCCCCTGCCCTGCTCGCGCTCTGTCTCTCTCTGTCTCTCAAAAAAAAAAAAAAAAAAAAAACACACACACATTAAAAAAAAGTTTTAAAAACAAATGAAACTGTTCACTTTAGAGTTTTGCAGTATTTTGCCCACATTTAAGTCTGAAGCATCTATACTACCCAAATAGAGTGCTATATTTAAGTGTTCCCATCAAAGTTAGCCAGCATCTAATGACTGTGTATATAAAACATGTATGTAGCTTTTATAAACGTTATAGTCCTAACAGTTTTCAACAACAGCAGATCAGCCTTCTCTAAAGCAAAATTTGGGCCTACTACATTATCATAAACTTCTTAACTCTGCTGGATGTCTTTATACCCCCTTTCCAACAAGTTTAAAGCAACAGCAGCTATTAGACACCTAAACTCTCAGCTTTTCCTCCAAGAAATTGTATATGCCCAAATGCAGAAGAAATGTTATTTTAAGATCTATTGTCATTATATTCATTAAAATTAATGAAACATAAACTGAAATAAACTGAAAACGGTTTACATCTCAAAATAAAAATAAACAAGAGGCAAATGCCTTCACCTAAGGAATGTCTGTCACAGAGTCCAATTAAGTACCAAAGTTATGCTTGTTGATAAGCATAGAAGACTTAAGCAAAAAAGTGAAAATTAAAAAAAATTTTTTTAATGTTTATTTTTTAGAGAGAGAGAGAGAGAGAGAGACAGTGTGACTGGGGGAGTGGAAGAGAGAGAGGGAGACACAGAATCCGAAGCAGGCTCCAGGCTCTGATCTGTCAGCACAGAGCCCGACATGAGGCTCAAACCCACAAACCGTGAGATCATGACCTGAGCCAAAGTCAGATGCCCAACTGACTGAGCTACCCAGGCACCCCCCAAAAATGAAAATTTTAGTAAGAAATACAAATGGTAAAAAAACATATACTTACAAACTCATGGAATTGGTGCAAAGCCTTATGAATTGTTCATTTAAGGGATATATCAGTCTAAGGTTTAGAATATTCAGTATTTAACTCACCAAAAGTAGTGATAGTTAACTGTAATATGGTCTTCCATCTATAATTAACAAAAAATAAAACACAATTGTCTAACACTGACTTGATGAAAGCTTAATTTATGGTTTATGAAAGGTATAGTTTAGAAAAAGAAAAACTCTTGGGCACCTGGGTGGCTCAGTCAGTTAAATATCTGACTCTTGATTTTGGCTCAGGTCATGATCTCACAGTTCATGAGATTGAGCCGTTATAGGCTCTGTGCTGACAGCATGGAGCCTGCTTGGGATTCTCTCTCCCTCTCTCTCTCTGTCCCTTCCCCATGTGTGCGCACATGTGCACATCCTCTCTAAACAAACAAACAAACAAACATTTTAAAAAATTATGACAATCAAATAATATAATGACTGGGGAATTGCTTTAAAAACTAAAGTTATCAAGAAGAATCATCACATAGGTGATCAAATCATATAGCAACATTTTAAGTTATTCCAGTCCTCTTGGCAAATCCACTTCTATAATGTGAAAGAAACATGCTCTCACCATAAGTCATTAAATTCAATTTATTTATTCTAATTCCATGTTCACCACACACCTTTTGATCACAATCTGGTTATACCATTTGTTCTGCCTATAGGTAGAGAATGGAATATTCCATTATCTGGCAGAGAAATTTCTCATTGTAAATTAATAAATTGGCATTCTGGTTCTATATTTAAGCTTAATATGCTTTGTCTATCTCTGAAAAATGAATCTGCTCTCAATATACTGACAAATATACAACCTAATATACAAATATATGCATTTATATATATACTCAGCAAGAACCAGTTCCCAACTTTGAACAGAGGCAAATTTAATGAAAAAAGATGTGCCCATCTCTGAGGATTCTTTCAAGAAAGTGTGCCAAAATTCACATGTTGATACAACATCCTAGTGCCTGTAACCAAGACAGCATATATAAGAAATTTTACATTTTACAGTTAATGAGAACTAAAAAAATTCAAGTGACTTGCCCAAATTATCCTGCTAAACAGTAACAGATTAAGATTATAATGGACCTTTCCTGATTCCTAATAGCAGTTCTTTCCCTACCTCCATAAGATAATACCATTTGGGTGAACATTCCATGAAACTTTTCAAGTTTATGAAAACAGAGTTATATTTCAGAGATTAAAAATTTTGCTTCATTAGAGGCTATTTACAGGAAGAAACAGTATTTGCTATTTCACAGGGAGTAGTATGAAGTCCAGGCAGAAGAAAGGAAGAAAAGAAAAGAAAAGAAAAGAAAAGAAAAGAAAAGAAAAGAAAAGAAAAGAAAAGAAAAGAAAAGAAAAGAAAAGAAAAGAAAAGAAAAGAAAAGAAAAGAAAAGAAAAGAAAGAAGAGAAGAGAAAAAAACAAACATATCATTTCAGAATAAACCTACTTTTATTTAATCCTCATTGTTGACCATGCATAAAAGTGTGCTTTTGTCCCAGATTGCACAATTCAAAAAAACTAAGTAAAGCTTGGCCATATTTGTGGAGATGGAGAAAGACTGACTGATAATCGCTATTTCTATAGATAGACATTAAGTACAAAAAGGTATAATCACAAAGGGTAAAAACAGGGAGTGTTAGAAGAGTGCAGAAAACCTAATTTGCATCAGGCATCCTCAAAAGCTATCATGAGTGTGGTATAATTTTATCAAGAAAGCAAAGCTTATTAGTATTCCACATATAACAGCAAATATGTGCCTAGAAAATACCCTAAAACTTTGAGAGAAATACCTGTCTCAGAAATAAATTTTCTACCACCAAAAGAAAACAAAACAAAACCCTTTGGGGCACTTCTATTAGTCACTTTAATTGTTAGTAGAGATGATCCTATGTATTAAAGGATTAGCTATGTTGAGAATAGACTGTTGTGGGCAAGGGCAGAAGATCTGTTTAGTATGCTTTTTCAGTAAAACACTCAAGAGATAATGGTGACCCAAACCAGGATGAGAAGTGTGGAAGTTCTAAAAATTGACAAAATACTGTATATATTTTGAAAGAATAGGCAACAAGATTCCCTGATTATTCAGATATAGCGCAGAAGAGGAAAAAGAAGAATCAAGGATGACTCCAGCATTTTGATTAAGTGAATGAAAGGATGCAGTTTTCAACAATTAAAATGGAAAAGCCTGCTGCTGGAAAAAAGGGCAGAAAAGGAGGAGTTCAGATCTGGACTTTGTAATACCCACATGAGGGTCTTTTATTTCCACCTAGACATTTGGACTCTTAAAACTATACTGGACCATAAAGGGGCATCAGACTCATTTGTAATACATAGGACAGAAACATAGCATCCAAGCAACATCAAAAGTTTCTTTCACAAGAAAAGTTCCAGCAACAATAAAAAGGCTTAGCCTCTGCCCTCAACCCAAGTCCCAGCTCATGTGCAAGTAGACAAGGTCCTCATAGGCAAGGGTGAAGCCCATTTTGGCTTGGAAGTCAGCCACAAGCTCCATAAGAGTGAGAATCTCTTGAAACAACCTAATGGGCATTGCTATGAGGGTCTCAAAACAGACATGTTTAGTTACAAAAATTAACATACTCAGGAAAGTCCGAAACTATGCCTTCCAGCCAAGTGCATACAGCTCATTCACAGAGCCCCTAGACAAGACATAACTTATTTATCAGGGTCATTTTTTATCCTGTTGCCTGGTAAAAAGGATGGAATTCCACTTCATCATGTTCCCAGGGGGCAGAGAACCAGAAGGTGTAACTCAAAAGATGTATCTTTAGAGAAGCACATGTTAATTTAGAACGTCTAAGAGACATCCAAGTGAAAACAGTGGTCAACCTATAAGATTATATGAATCTAAAGAGACTAGAGACTTAAATCTATTAACAATAGTAATCTTGGAAAGAAACAAACAATTGAAACAATAACATGCAGCTTGACTACTTGTAAAAAAGATTATTCAAATGTGCCTCTAAAGTGTTCCCCTCGCCAGGATACAACAAAAAGAGCTTATTTCACCCTAGAAAGACATATCGTTGCCAATATATAAACATTAATTTTCATGAAACAATGTGCCATGTATATTTTAAAGTTAAAAATCTAAAGCAAAAATGGCAATAAAATAAAGATGAGGGGCTCCTGGGTGTTTCAGTCAGTTGAGTGTCTGACTTTGGCTCAGGTCACCATCTCACCGCTTGTAAATTCGAGCCCCAAATCGGGCTCGCTGCTGTCAGCCTGTCAGCACACAGCTCGCTTCAGATCCTCTGTCCCCCTCTATCTGCCCCTTACCTGCTTGCACTCTCCCCCAAAATAAATACTTTTAAAAATAAAAAGTAAAAAATAAAAAAAATAAAGATGATATTTTGTAACTAAAATGGAGTTTTAGAGTTATAGGCAATTCAGAATAATCTTGCAAGATTAGCAAAATTATCAATGATTCTACAACTTGCATTCTTTCATATATTTCAGCTTCTATGACGAATAGCATCACTACTCCAGAATGCTCCTTACATCATACTATTTAGACTTATTTTGGAATAGAAAAACTGTTTGGTATCAGCAGGATGATGAAAACCATTAAAGGTAAGAAAAACTTACCAACCTAATGGTAGCATGCAAGGCTTTACTTTATTCTTTGTAAATATTTTGAATATAGTTATTTTTCATTGTTTTAGTTGTCTCTTACTTGTGCTACATATACATTTTTACCTTTAAATTATATTACGAAGCCTCCTGCTACCTCTTAAAATTTATCTTTCAATTAAAAGATTTACAACTCCTTTCTATACATACAGATTATCTCATTTTTGACATTAAATTCAGGATCCTATGGTAGAAGTCAAACTAAAGTATGTCCTTTCAGCAGCATTAGACAGCAGTTTTGAGAAACTTACAAAACTGCAATAACAGAAATAAGATTAACAGATTAGGTTAAAATAGTTTCTTTAATTACAACTTTAGCTACTTCCTAAACAATACCCTGACTGAAAGCTACTTTCTAATGGCAGAACTAAGGGGAAATTAAATGATTATCATAAAATTTACAATAGATACACAGACACACACAAAAGAAAGTAAGAATAATGTGATTGTCTTCTGATGCGTCAACTTGGATGGACTACAGTCACCAGTTTTTCAATGCATCACTAATCCAGGTGTTGCTGTGAAGGTATTTTGTATGATTAAAGCCTATAATCCATTGGCTTTCAGTAAGGGAGATCATACTAGATAATATGCGTGGACCTGATTCAATTATTGAAAGGCCTCAAAAGCAGAGCTGAGGTTTTTTTACTTGAGGAAATTCCACTTTGGGCTGCAGCTTCAAACTGTGCCTAACAGTTTGAACTTGCCCTTCCTGATGGCCTACCCAATGGATTTCAGACTTGCCTAGCAGTCCCCACAATCATGTAAAATTATCTTTCAATACTTGCAATGTATCTCTCGATATATATCTACTACTGGTTCTGCTTCTCTGAGTAAACCATGTATGATACAAATACCATGTCCACACAATATATAATATTCAAATATTCCCACAATTGCTTAATGGATAAAAACCTTCCTGGGGCACCTGAGTGGCTCAACCAGTTAGGCATCTGAGTCTTGACTTCAGGTCAGGTCATGATCTCAAAAGTTTTGTGAGCTCAAGCTTGGCTGCACGCTGACAGCACGGCGCCTGCTTGAGATTCTCTCTCTCTCTCTCTCCTCTCTCTCTCTCTCTCTCTCTCTCTCTCTCTCTGCCCCTCCCCCTGCCTCTCCCCTTGCTTGCACACATTCTCTTTCATTCTCTCTCTCTGCCTCTGTCTCTAAATGAATGAATGAATGAATGAATAAATAAATAGTTTTTAAAGCCTTCCAATTTATTTGAACCAAACAGACCACTGCCAGCAAACATCCCAATACTATAAACCCTTTCTTGAACAAAGTAATGAATAAATGAAAAAAGACAACACAGACAGAAAAATGGATAGTACAAATCTCCCAGATTAAATAGAAAGCCATATTGCATAGAATATCTTGTTTTGTGACTCTTCAATCATTAATTGGCAATTGTTTTTAATAGAAAGATGCTCATAAAGAAGTAGGAGTCATTAACCTATTTATATGTTCTCCTAATCCAACATCCCAACCATAATTGCTACAGACATCTGGATTACAAAAAGAATTCTGGGGGCGCCTGGGTAGCTCAGTTGGTTGAGCATCCGACTTCGGCCCAGGTCACGATCTCACGGTCTGTGAGTTCGAGCCCCGCGTCGGGCTCTGTGCTGACAGCTCAGAGCCTGGAGCCTGCTTCAGATTCTGTGTCTCCCTCTCTCTCTGCCCCTCTCCCGCTCATTCTCTCTCTCTCTCTCTCTCTCTCTCTCTCTCTCTCTCTCTCTCTAACATAAACATTAAAAAAATTTTTTTTAAATAAAAAATATCTGTATTATCTATTACCCATTCAACATAAATGACATCTAGAATAAGACAGAATATAATTACCTTATACACAAAATGTTTTTATAACCAGTTTCTGGATGTGAAAGTATTGTTTCAGCATAGATTGAATCATAAAACACACAGCAGGTAGGTAATTTCAAACAAGAAATGTGTACAAGGAAAAAGTTAAGGACCTACTAGAAATAGTTGAGAGAGCAGAAGAATGGGTAAGTAATATGAAAAATTATTTAAAATGTTTTCACACATAAGACCTAAAAAAAAAGAATGCTTTCTGAACTCTCTAAAATTCTTTCTGTCCCTAATATTACATTAAACTTTATAAGATCCTCCAGTATTATAAAAATAAGAGCAAGACTCTTACTTAAATAGGCCAAATCCTAGAAAAAAGAGTCACATACTTTCTGTTGTGTACACTGATTTTTTTTTTTAATTTAAATCCAAGTTAGTTAACAAATAGTGTAATAATGGTATCAGGAATAGAATTTGTGATTTATCACTTATATATAGCACCCAGTACTCATCCCAACAAGTGCGCTCCTTAATGCCCATCACCCATTTAACTCATTGCCCACCCACCTCCCCTCCGGTAACCCTCAGTTTGTTCTCTGTATTTAAAAGTCTCTAATGGTTTGCCTCCCTCTCCGTTTTTATCTTACTTTTCCTTCCCTTCCCCTATGTTCATCTGTTTTGTTTCTTAAATTACACATATGAGTGAAATCATATGGTATTGTCTTTCTCTGACTTATTTCACTTAGCATAATACATTCTAGTTCCATCCACATTGTTGCAAACAGCAAAGATTTCATTCTTGTTGATCACCCAGTAATATTCCATTATCTATCTATCTACCTGTCTATCTATCTACACTACATCTGTCAATGACAGTTGGGCTCTTCCCATACTTTGGCTATTGTTGATAGTGCTGCTATAAACATTGACATTCATGTTCCCCTAAGAGTCAGCATTTTTGTACCATTTGGATAAATACCTAGTAGTGCAATTGCTGAGTGGTAGGGTAGTTCTATTTTTAATTTTTTGAGGAACCTCCATGCTGTTCCCCAGAGTGGCTGTACCAGTTTGCATCCCCACCAAGAGTGCAAAAACGTTCCCCTTTCTCCGCATCCTCACCAACATGTTGTTTCCTGAATTGTTAATTTTAGCCATTCTGACTTTAAAGGTGACAATGTGCTCATATCATAATGTTTTCTGAGACAATGGTTTTTTTTAAATTAAATATATCTGGAGATTTACTGTCTTCAAAGCAGTTATTTTCCTCTGTTTATATTCCCGAACAACCCTGATACAGCAGGTAGATAAAAATAGGCTCTTTACAAACAAAGATATGATGTAACATATTTTAGGCTAAGCCTAAATTTTTAGACCAACAGGAATGATTTAATACTACATTTTATGTATATAATATATATTTAGATAAAAGAGTGCCCCAGAGTGCAAGTATCATACCATGTGCTGGCACAGGGAGTGTTCACCTTCTTTAAGTAACAGATAACTCTGAGAGTCTAAAAGGAGCTATGAACTTTCCTCTCCAGAAAGGTCCATACACTCATACACACAGAATTTTGTATATAACTTGATGAGTTTCATACGTGCCATATTTAGAAGGTTTCTAAAAAGAGGATAAAAAGATAAGACAGTTTGCCACCCTAAGGATCACATTGTAGTGAAGATACATGTAAACAAATTATAATAATAGAAGATGTAGAAGATTAAGTCTAAGTGCAAAGAAGAAAAAGATTATCTTTATAAGAAAGTCTTCACAAAGGATGTGATCCCTAGATGAACTTAAAATAGGACATGTAGCTTGTGAGATAAAGGAAAAGCAAGAGAAAGGGGAAAATACTTAAATAACACCATCTCAGGCATACTCATTTAATCTTTAATAGTATATACTATCACCTTTAATCATATATATATATACATATATATATATGTGATTAGATATCTACATATATATCAATGTAGAGATATACAATGTAGATTATATAATATACATGTATATATGCATATGTGTATTCACACTTAATCTTGAGAATACTTCTTCTTAACAGGTATTATGACCATTTTACAGACAAGAAAACAGGTACTGGAAAGGCTAATTAACTTGGCCAAGATCACAGAGCTCTTAATGGTGAAGCTGGGATTCATAGCCAAGTCTGTATAATTCTTACTGGTACTTTCTAGGCAAAGAGAAGAGCATATGAACAATGGGTCAACTATACTCAAAAAAAAAAAAAAAAAAAAAGGTATGGAGACATGAAACCACAGAATATGTTTAATGGAACGGCAACATAATTGAAAAGTAAAAAGCCCAAAAGACATATGGTGATTACAGAGGCCCTAGTCAACTAGTTGTAAGAAATTAAAAGAGAGAGAGAGACTTAGAAATAACTGTTTTCTGGCTGGTACACCTGACTGAATGCTGACTTTATTAAGTGAGAAAAGAAATATTAGAAGATTGTAGGTTTAAAGCAGTAAAAAGGAGGATAAGATTTAGATATGTTGACTTTAAGGTACCTAAGAGAAACAGCCAGATAGAAAGAGCCAGAGAGCAGCTGAAAATTTAAGTCTGAAGCTCTGAAGAAGGGCAAGAGTAAAAGCACAAACCTAAATACCCTCAATTAAAAGATTTCATCAGTGAAAAAATACAAGAAGCAAGAACAGAACCCTAGAAAACAACTTTTAAGAGGAAGGGAGAAAGAAGATGATAATGAAGTGAAGAATCCAAAAGCAAGGATTACAGATGTAGAAAAAAAACAGGGGTATGCGCTGGCATAACCATCAACCTAAAAAAGATGAACTAACAGAATAAAATGCCATAGATAAAACAAAACAGTAATTAATAGAAAAGAAAGGTTATTTCCTCTGGCAGAAATTGAAGGGGTTAAAGAAGTTCAGTGGAGAAAGAGACATGTAAACCAAGCCTTGAAAGAAAGGTGTGACTTGAACATGTAGTGGAGAATATTCCAGCTCGAGAACAAAACAAGAAAAAACAGAGCTAGGGACACACTAGAAAGACCTGCTGGGAAAGGCAAGTAATTTCAGTTTTACTGGACCACTGGTATGTCAAGGGTAATAGTGACTGACAAGTTAACATAGTTAGGCCATTAGCGGATAAGAGTGGATTTGGAAAATGAGACAAAAGAGCTTAGGGGTTTTGAACTCCTCTATATAAGGACTATTCTGGAAACCATGTACAGTATGAATTAGGAGAAAAGGAGTCAATTAAGATAATATTTGCAATAATTCATGTGAGATGTTCTATAAATCTGAACTAGTTTGAAAGAAGTGAAAACGAAGAAGAGGAAGCTGATGCACTAAGCAAAAGAATGAGACCAAGAGTACTGACCAACATACTTGTATTCAGCTTCCCCTAGAGCGAAACAACTGGAATAACCAAAGCCAATGTCATTTCAAGACAAAGCATTTGATATACCAAAAATGATTAACTAACCCCATTTAAAAAATCTCACTTGGGGCGCCTGGGTGGCTCGGTCAGTTAAGCGTCCGACTTCGGCTCAGGTCATGATCTCACGGTCTGTGGGTTTGAGCCCTGAGTCGGGCTCTGAGCTGACAGCTCAGAGCCTGGAGCCCGTTTCAGATTCTGTGTCTCCCTCTCTCTGTGACCCTCCCCCGTTCATGCTCTGTCTCTCTCTGTCTCAAAAGTAAATAAACGTTAAAAAAAAAAAAATCTCACTTAATTGGCATATAGTATCCATAGAACTCATGATGAATATTAGAAATTCCCCTTTATCATAATAAAGCATTTATATATCTCTAAAATGTGAATTACTTTTAAAAAGATGAGTTTGGGGGCACCTGGGTGGTTCAGTTGGTTAAGCATCCGACTCTTAGTTTCAGCTCAGGTCATGATCTCATGGTCCTAAGATGGAGCCCTGCAGTAAGCTCCATGCTGGACATGGAGCCTGCTTAGGATTCTCTCTCTCTACCCCTCCCCAGTTCAATCGCGCTCTGTCTCAAAAAAATTTAAAGGGGCACCTGGGTGGCTCAGTCTGTTAAGCATCCAACTTTGGCTCAGGTGATCTCACAGTTTGTGAGTTTGGGCCCCACATTGGGCTCTGTGCTAACAGCTCAGAGCCTGGAGCCTCCTTCAGATTCTGTGTCTCCCTCTCCCTCTGCCCCTTGCTGCTCACGCTCTGTCTCTCATTCTCTCTCAAAAATAAATAAAGATTAAAAAAATTATAATTAAAAAATATAAAATAAGCAAAAACATGAGTTTGTACTTTATTCTGATAAAAACATGTTTTAATATAAGGCCTTTTCACTTCCAAAACATTTATTAATTTTAATGTTCACCTTAGTCGGTTTTACATAGAAATGTTTATGTTTTTTAACAAACCTGTAAATACATCAGTATAAGCTATGGGCTAATGAAATACAGCTTCAATTAGCCTTTAGGAAAACTAACAACAAATCATTGAAATTTAATTTCCCATAAATCTTAGCAGGTAAGTAAAGTGTAATTATAAAATTAAAAATCTGAAATCAAAAAGCTGAAATTTCTTGGGGCGCCTGGGTGGCTCAGTCGGTTAGGTGTCTGACTTTGGCTCAGGTCATGATCTCACAGCTCATGGGTTCAAGCCCTGTGTCATGCTCTGTGCTGACAGCTCAGAGCCTGGAGCTTGCTTTGGATTCTGTGTCTCCCTCTCTCTCTGCCCTTCCCCCGCCCTCGTGATCTATCTCTCTCTGCCTCTCAAAAATGAATAAACATTAAAAAAAAATTTGGGGGCGCCTGGGTGGCGCAGTCGGTTAAGCGTCCGACTTCAGCCAGGTCACGATCTCGCGGTCCGTGAGTTCGAGCCCCACGTCAGGCTCTGGGCTGATGGCTCAGAGCCTGGAGCCTGTTTCCGATTCTGTGTCTCCCTCTCTCTCTGCCCCTCCCCCGTTCATGCTATGTCTCTCTCTGTCCCAAAAATAAATAAAAAACGTTGAAAAAAAAAATTTTAACTGAAATTTCTCTAAATTATATATGTAATAGCTATATATTAACCCATAAAATATACTTACATAAATTTCAACAAGCACAGAAAAGTTTACAATAAGGATTCTGTCACATTAGAATTTTTTTTGGAGTCTACAAAGAAGTCTTAATATTTGCAACAAACAAAACAATGAAGAGCTTTTACAACTAAATCAAACCAGTTAAACATCTATACTTCCAGACATACAAAAACACTGTGCTTCTATGAAAACTTTAAAATTCAGTTTCCCGAAGAAACTGAGAGACTAATTCAGACTCAAAAACCTAAGACTGACTCAGCACTCTGAATAAGGCAAAAATTACAACTTATCTGTCAAACCCAGCTGTTTACCACTTCATGGGCTACACCCAGAACTATACACTTGTACAACAGAAACATAAAAATGTGAACTACTTTCCAGAAGTAAACAATTCATGTAATTCATACCCTTCCCATCAAGAGATAAAAGACAACTAATTATTTTTATTATACACGTGAAGTATGATTGTCGATTTAGTTCACTTTAACCGTAAAGAGCCTAGGAAATAAATATACTTCTTTGGTTTACACCCAATGAATCCAAAATGATATCAGGTTTAAACTCTAAACACTATCATGACCAACAATGCCTTTTCTTTCTAAAGAAATGTAAATCAAAACTTGTAAGAATTATATATATAATATATATGTAATATTCAGTTAGTGTAAAGATACCAATATTCTTAAAGATAATCAAGGGATATAAATTTATAATTTACATATTTCATGGATATAAGGGAAAAAAAGACTTTTTTTAAGTTTATTTATTTATTTTGAGAGAGACAGAGAGAGTGTGAGCAGGGGAGGGGCAGAGAGAGAGAGAGAGAGAGAGACAGAGAGAATCTCAAGCTGACTTCACACTCTCAAACCAGAGGCTGACACAGGGCTCAAACCCAGGAAACTATGAGATCATGACCTGAACCAAAATCAAGAGTTTGATGCTCAGCCAAGCCACCCAGGCATCCCAAAAAGACTTTTTTTAAAAATGTTTATTCATTTTTTAGAGAGAGAGAACCCACGTGAGTTGGGGAGGAGCGGAGAGAGGAGTCAGAGAATCCGAAGCAAGACCTGCACTGACAGAAGAGAGCCCAAGGTGGGGCTCAAACTCCCAAACCATGAGATCATGACCTGAGCCAAGGTCAGATGCTCAACCAACTCAGCCACCCAGGTGCTCCAGAAAAAAAAGACTTTTAATACAAGCACATTTGACACCATCATATTTAATTAAGCCATAGCAAATAAATTAGTGATGGTATAAGACTCTGAAATAAATTAAAATACACAATGTATTGGCAGTAGACATATACTAATTATCAGAATCTAGCAAACAAGAGTCTATAAGCTTAATTTTTCATGTCAGTATTTTTTTTTTACCTTAAATGAAATTAAAGAAAACCAGTCACCAAAGAAGTAGGTTCTATAGGTAAAGAGTTTTTTTAATTTAAAAATAAAAATCCTAGGACTTCTATTTCAAAAAGTATGAGAGACTACATTCCTGGCTAACCCATCCATAGAAAGCAATTAGAAGTATAGAGTAATATTTTTAAAATATCAACTTAACCGTGGATCTTGCAAAATAGAAACACTCAGGCAAAAATTATGTAACTATTAATTTAGTAATTAAGTAAATTATGCAACAAAAAGATATAAGCAATTTTTTGCCTTGAAGACATTTGTCAAGCTTGTAAAACTTAGCTTTGTTTTTCAAGACCTTAAAGACACAGTGGACAAAAGTAAAAGTTCAGGACCCCACTCAAGGGACCTCCCCGACAAATTTGGGACCTCAAAGGACTATATTCTCCTGGTAAGAGTGAACTAAAAATAATATAGCCATCCTAGAACGCAAGAAAGAAAGTAGCCCGTATCTAATAATGCAATGAATCAGGGAAAGGAGAGGACAGAAGATGGAGGGAGAGGGAGGGGGAGGAGGAGAGAAGATCAAAAAGGAAAAACCGGAAAGGAAAAGGGGAAGGAAAGAAGGGAAGAAGAGAAGGAGAGGAAGAAGAGAGTGGGAGAGAAAAAGAGAAAGAAAAAAGAAATTATAAGCTCATGTATAGGTTTCACATCAGCTTAGACAATGATGAAGAAAGAATTAGTGCCATGAGAGATATATGTGTAATTGCTCAGACTGTAGCATATCAGAATGTGAAGAAGAGGTTAACAGACATGGAGATAGGGTAAAAGAAGAAAACTGCCATTTATCTAATTTTAGAGTTCCAAAAGAAGAGGGGAGAGAGAATGAAGCAAAACAAATATTTGAAGAGATAATGGCTGAGTGTTTCCTAGAAATGATATAATTTTCCATAAGTGATTTGTAAGGCTTCTTGAATCTATAGATCACAGGGCTTCTTGAATCCACAGATTCAGCTCAATACATTCAAAAAGCCCAACACAACCTAAGCAAGGCAAATAAAACATATCCCTACCTGCTATACCACAGCCAACCTACAGAACACCAATTACAAAAGAGTAAATCATAAAGGTAGCCATAAAGAAAATACCGATTAACTTCAAAGAAGCAAAACTTAATGGACCCAATTAATTTCTCAAAAAAAAAACTATGGAAATCAGAAGACAGAGGGGTAATAATCATATTGTGCAGGGGGAAAAGAATGACTGTCAATCTAGAACTATCTAGGTGAAACTAACCAATAAGAACAAGCACAAGCATTTCCAAGCAAGTATACACTGAGAGTTCGGCAGTGTCCCCCCTGTGGAAAATTCTCAAGTTCAAAGATGAACTTTAAGCAGAAGGAAAGTGACTTGTGATGCAGAGTCTAAGTTGCAAGGAGAAATAAAGAAAAAAATGGTAAATATGCAGGTATATCTAATATACTTTGAATAAACAATAATAATAGTAACAATGCCTTGTAGAGTTAAATATATATTATATATTGATATATATGCAGATTCTGGGGAATAGATATGTAAAAAATACTTGCCAACAATAGCATAATTACCAGAGAGAAAATTATTGAAGTTCAGATTCCACAGTCCTTATGTTTTTCAAGAGGAGGATAAAGACACTAATTTGCTTCAGGCTTTAGTAAGTTAAGAATGCTTGTTAAAATTTCTAGGGAAACCACCAAAAGAAGCAAAGCAGAGTACATAATTTCCAAACTGGTTGAGCAGGAGAAAAAGGGAATAGGAAAATCAATTCAAAAAAGCTAAAAAAGAAAATGAAGAAACATAAAATGGCCTTACACATAGAAAGCCAAAACTACAACGGTAGAAAAAAGAACCACATATGTACATCAGTAATTACATTAAAACATATATGGACAAATATTCCAATTCAAAAACTAGGACTGTCAGACTGGGTAAACAAAATCTAGCTTTAAGCTCTTTATGAATAACATATAAAAAAACACAAGAATGCAATGTTGAAAAACAGAAGAATAGAAAAAGAAATACCAGTTGAATTTTAATCAAAATAAGCTGTTATGTTTATAATCAAACAAAGTAGGTTTGAGGGACAAAAAAAAACCCAGAGACATATAAAAAGATCGCTACATAATGATAAAAGCTCAATACACCAGAAAGATACTGAAAATATGAATGCACCTAGTAACATAATCTTGAGACAAAGCACAAAGTTACACAACTTCAAAAAGTTTATAAAATCCACCATCATAAGAAATTATAATACTTGTATAATTTAATTTTTATATAAAATATGTGCATTCTGCAACTGTCAAATCTAGTATCTAGACAGGTCTAGTGCAGCAAGGCTTCCCAAGTATTCGTGTACATTAAGCATCACCTGGGGATCTTGCTAAAATGCAGATTCTGGAATGGCAGGTGAAGAGCAGAGCCTGAGCCTATGTTTTTAATAAGCTCCCAGGGGATGTCAATGCTGCTCATCCTCAGACAGCACTGTGTTCCTGAGAAAGTCTCATAAATTATAAATAATTTTTATTAAACTACTTTCTCTAGCCATAAGGCAATCAAGTTAAGAAATAACAACAATAAAAATAATCAGAAAACGCCCCATGCTTGGAAATTAATAAATACTTTTAAAATACCTAAAGGATCAGGAGTGCCTGGGTGGTGCAGTCGGCTGAGCGTTCGACTAGATTTCGGCTCAAGTCATGATCCCAGGGTCATAGGATTGAGCCTCGTGTCGGGCTCCATGCTGAGTGTAGAGCCTGCTTAAAATTCTCTCTCTCCCTCTGCCCCTCTCCCCCCAGCTCACACTCTTGCTCTCTAAAATAAAAATTAATTAATTAAAATAACAAAGATCAGTTCTTTCTGAATATTTGAAAACATTTATCATTGAAGGACTTTTTAAACAACAAAATTGGCAAAATGTACCTAAAGTAATAATCAGAGGGGAACTTATAGCCTTGAATGTTAATATTTGAAAAAACTTCTCTGTTTCAATTTTCTGGTGGTCTGCTGTTGAACTACAACTCATCTGTACTCCACCTAACAAATGTTAATTGAATAGTCACAGCATTTTCTATTTTGTTTGTTTTCCATTGTTTCCCATGTATTTGGTACACAATAAATACTTATTGAATAGGAAAAAAAAGTGAATGAAAATATGGTAGAAGTAAATAGTCTCACACCTTAACTTCAAACAGGATCATAAACAAGGAGAGGCCTGTCCATCTTTAAAAATTCAGGATAAATAAAATTCACAAATTTTATCAAACATATTTCCACCAAAGCAAAGTACTTGTATTTAGATTATAAGACCAAGAATTTAAAATACTTTAATATTGTTCCTTTAGGAACATAATGGGTTGATAAGTTCAAAAATGTTTATTTACTAGACAAATGAACAATTCTGTCGGCAAAAATGTCCTTATGTTTTAATTGATGCATGCTCATACAATGTTAAGGGAATGGTTAAAAAAAGAAAAGTAGCCTACAGAATTTGCTGATGGATGGGTCATGGAATAAAGAACCACCAAGAGGAAACAGGAGGAGAAAAGGATCAGAAGACTCAAAAATCTCATGAAATCATGGCACTCCCCAAAGAAGAAACACTAGGAAAGCAGTGTCTGCAGAAAATAGCATCGAGAGTAGGACAGACACACTGTTTGAGACCATCAAGTACCCAACCTTCAAAACAAAGAAGGAAGTGCCAGAAAACTCAACCTGACTGAGAAAATCAATGCAAGCTGCTTTAAAATCCTCAGGAGCAACAACAATGTTCATTAGAGACACCACCGGTGTCCAGAGACATCAAACTAAGTGTGCACAGTGCAGGTCAGAGCCTTTAGTTATGCTGGTTCTACTGTCCTGTCAGTCTCATGTTCCTGCAGGCCCCAGCCGTCTGGTCACTTGAGATTTCCCAAAATAGAAGAACTTATTGTTTCTAGCTACAGTTAGGCCTAGGAGTCTAAAACAAGAATCTCAGGGGTAAAGGGAAAGCAGGGGAGAAGGAAGAGAGGGACACAAGCAGTTCTGTTAGCTTTAGATCTGGCCTTGGCCTCTCATCTCCATACCAGAGACTTTAGGCCAAACTGAAATTTACTCTAGTCTCACACTGTACTATTCATCCACAGCACCCATATCTAAGGTCTACTCCCTGTTCCCTATCCCATGCCAGCCTAGAGTGAACAGGATGATGACTACTGCCCTTCGAAGATTCAGACATGGGGCTCACTCTGAACGAGTTCTCAACTTGGTTTCCTAACCAAAACACGTAGCCCCCATTCTCGGGAAGAACAAGAATTCCAAAATTCTTGTTCCAAAAGGAAGCTGATCATCTAGACTTCAAAGATCCCAGAAGTAGAATCAGAAATTATAGAAAAGTTTGTCAGTTGAGACCTCTGACTGATCCCTTAAAGATACTCTAAGAGCAGTATATATGATTGTGAGATTCTTCCATGTTGTTATATGTAACTGGAGCTCATTAATTTTCCAGGTGTATAGTGTTCTGTTATATAAATATACCCCCAAATATTAAGCCTCTACTTTTGATTGACATTTGGGTTGTTTCTAGTTTGGAGATATTATAAACAAGTTCTAACATTTTACACATAAAAATAGAATGTGACATCTAAAGAGCATTTCAACCTACCATGCTACCATTAATTTTTCCATGACCATCTAAAGATGTCATTTTCAAAGGACTCATAAAATTAACATCACCTTCAACATGGCAAATGTATATTCATGTGTGACCATATAAATATAAAATTTGACATTAGAGTTAAAAAAAAAAACAAGTAGGCTAATTGCTTATATTAGTAGTGAACTATGTGTTAACTTTAAATAACCTTCCCATTAAATCACAGAAACAATATAAACTATCACCCATTTTAAAACAGAATATATACAAGAATATTCACTGCATCCCTTTTTCTGAATTTGTATCGAGATCTCTCTCCAGAAACAATCCTGAATATGGGAACACAACTTGCAAGCTTCCAAACACCTCAATAAATGGATACTTTTATAAAACAAGTCTCACTAAAATGTTAAATGAGAAGAGAACGACAAAAACAAAACAATAGGAAAAGTCAAGGGGAAAAAAAATATTCATTGCAAGAACATCAGGAAACTGAGAGGAAAATAACTAGTTACATGAATGCTGGCACACCCAAGCAAAAGAGTGCTGTGCAACTCTTAAAATGAAATAGGAAGATCTGTAAGTACTCCTGTAAAAAGATCTCCAAGTTACTATTGAGAAACAAGCAAGAGGTGTTAGTGTGAATAAACAGTATAATGTCATCTTTGTAAAAAGAAAAGGAAGTGGCATTCATGTTTCTGTTCCCCTGTACAATATCTAGAGGGCTACAAAAGAAAATGTAAAACAAGTTATATCAAGGGAGTGGGACTATAGGACCAGGATAGAAAAGAAACTTTCACTGTAGAATTTTAATTTCATTTCCCATTTCTTTCATGCTTTTATACTACTACATATGTGTGTATATGCCTGACTGTCAAAAACAATAAAAAGTGTATTTTCTGAGACCAAAGAAACATAAGTCAGAAAGACAGCTAAACAGAAATTTAAAAACTAGCATAAAAGCACTAAGCAATGATTCCTACTCTTACTGAGCCATTGAGCCAAAAAGGGCTTAAATTTTTTTTTTAGGCTGGGGCGCCTTGGTGGCTCAGTCGGTTAAGCGTCCGACTTCAGCTCGGGTCATGAGCTCACGCCCCATGAGTTCGTGCCCTGCATCAGGCTCTGTGCTGACATCTCAGAGCCTGGAGCCTGCTTTGGATTCTGTGTCTCGCTCTCTCTCTGCCCCTCCCCTGCTCATGCTCTGTCTCTCTCTGTCTCAAAAATAACATAAAAACATTAAAAAAAATTTTTTAATGAAAAAAAAATTTTTTGGCTAATTCAGGATTATGATGATAAAGAGTCAGAGTACTATCTTCATCTTAAAGAAACAAGATTTGCTGCCAAACTTCATTTCTCATTAATACAAGAAAATCCCTACAAAGCTCTATTTTTAAGAATTTTAATGTACTCTGTAATATCCTAAAAATCAAACCACTGTCTTTAAAAAGCAAGTTCAGAATTAGAACACATAAAGATTGTTCTATAAAATATTGTAAGATTCAGTTTAAATAGTAGCTGACAATAATTAAAATACATAGAAAAAAACAAGTTTCTCTTATGTATGATAGTATTTCATATTAATATTTTTGTTCCATGTTTATAACTATTTATAGAGTAAATGTAATTTATTAGATTAGCGCTGTGTCACTAGGACCATGAAGTTAAAACCAGGCACCATGATTCACCTAGTGGAAGCTTCTCATATTACAGAAAAAAATGAAAAAATAAACTTGGAACTCAAAATCTGGAAGAATACTTAGGTACCATCTAGTTCTTTGATTTATAGATTAAATAATTGAGTTTCAGAGAAGTTACACAGTTAGTTGAAGGCAAAGCCGGTACTCCTCACTTCACAGTCAGAGTTATTTGACTCTAAACCACACTATAAACCCAATCTTCAAGGTCATAAGAAATATCACTGATATAGTCCCTACTATATGTATTAATAAAGATAGGAACTTCCAGAAATTACTGAAAGCCTGCATGAAAACTAATATTACATGTATACCAATAACTCATAGCTTCATAGAAACTATCATCTTAGTTATCATTTATAAAAACTGGCTCCAGAATAAGAAAAAAATGAGTTAATAATCTGGGAAGTAAGAAAAACTTAAAGAAAGTAGCAAAAGGAAGGTATCTGGTAATCATCCATTCAAGTAATCTGTATAAAGATACTACAAAATTACTATACTACCATGGAAATCCAGCTTACATCCTGGCAAAAAATGTCTAATTGGATACAAAGTTGAATGGATGGGAAAATTTTAAACATCACCCATACCGCCTATTATAATACAGGTATTTGAATATAAGTCCCTTTCAAATTTAACCTAAAATATAGATCAGACCAATGAATTCAGTTAATGTTTACTATGACTATGTACAAACCACAGATTATTCTGAAGAAAAAAAATCACAACAATGTTTTCTCAAACAAAAATGTGTGGACTCAGGTTCTGAGCTCTTGTAGATGTGTAACACAGATTCTACTGGAAAAACAGGGTTAGCAAGAAGAGTAATGGGATATTAATAAAATGACCGATTTGTTGTCCTAGGTTTTCCTGGCCAGGAGAATGGAGAATGGAAAAACTGAACCATGAAATCAAAAAGGCATCTGTCTTCCAGGTTTCTCTCTGCCAATGTCTTGAGAAAAATGTTTGAACTTTCCTGTTGGCTTTGTATGCAAATAGCTCCAGATGCAAAGTGAACCACATCTAAGTTATTTGGTTCAACATCTGCTGGTCCAATTCCCATTACTCCTTCTAAAGGGTCGGCTTGTGACAGACAGTTTAGTTTGCCCTCTATATAAGCTGTTTTGAAGGAGCTAATTTGGATTAAAGTATCTATCTAGACCGCTTGTTTTTCCCTTTGATGGTCAATGCATTCTAATGTGGTTCTGTGTAGTGCTACAAGGAACTTAGAAACATATTGGAAAGGACAGTATTCAAGGTTTTGCCTCCCGCCTCGCCTTCTAGACAATTTATATTTCTAAAGTTAAAAGTAAAAAGTGAACAGTCATTTGCCTCTAAAACAGCACCACCCACATTGTACACAATGGCAACATGACAATACTTTCTGACCGAATATTCTTTTCATGAAACCTGTATCAAATATTTGAAGCTAAAGTTATTGATAAAAGCACTTATCAATATTAACAATGCATTTCATGAAACATCAGTCATTTGAGCTGACAATTTCCATATGGGATCACTGAAAATGGAATAAGGTCTACAGCACACAGCATTCAGTGTCTGATACACAGCCGACTTTCAAACATTTGATAAATGAGTGAATTAGTGAACGAATGAACAAACAAAAAAACTAAAGAATTAATTTAAATAAATCCCATGGATTCTGAAACTTTGGATCTGCTGCAATTAGAAAGCAATCAGAAAACATACTGAACCCAAACTAAGACTAACAGTCTAATGTTCTTAGAACTTGTAAGGTCAAGTAAAAAGAAAGTCCTTCCTTCAGAAAGGTATGGGTAGAGAGGACAAATTGCATTGAAAGGTAAAAATGAGGAAAAGAGAAGAAATTAGAATATCCATCTATATATGTATGTTCATATTCTGTAGAGCACTACTGGAGCACCTGGGTGGCTCAGTCAGTTAAATGTCTGACTTCAGCTCAGGTCATGATCTCATAGTTCGTGAGTTTGAGCCCTGAGCAGGGCTCTGTGCTGACAGTGTAGAGCCTGGAGCCTGCTTCAGATTCTGCGTCTCCCTCTCTCTCTGCCCCTCCCTCACTGGGCTGTCTCTCTCTCCCCCTCTCTCTCTCCCTCTCAAAAATAAATAAACATTAAGAAAACAAATTTCTAAAAAAAAGTAGAGCACTACCAGTCTTATACAAATTTGTAAAAGATGCTTGAAGATGATTTCAAAAAACAAGATTTCCTTGCCTTAGAAAAACTCTTACTCTACAAAATACAGTTCTATGAGTTTATAACTCAAAAACTTTCTGATCTTATATACTATGCAGAATCTGGAATGATTTTCCTTTGGAAAAATGTTTAGAAACATAAATAAGAAAAAAAGAAAACTGGATACTATTATTACGTCTAGACCCTCATATTTGTTAACTAAAATTTAGTCTAACTTCTATTGTTCTCGACTGTTACCTGCTAACACACAGTAAGACCAGACAAGAAATCAGGGGAAAAAAACAAAAACAAAAAAACAGCAAAATAGCGATTCTCTTTTTCTGCAAATCTGTGACTACTCTTGTTAATCATTATTTCCAGGTCACTTGTCTGTATTAGGAATGACCATGAAAGTTCACTGAACCGTAGAGTATACCTTCTTTGCCATATTTGAGTAATTATCTAAGATTTCCAAGATTACTGTATTTTTTAAGGCAAGTTTAGGTTTGCTTCCTCTACCCTGTGGTTGAAAGACTACTTAATTACCTCCAAAGAAGTAAAAACACTTAAAAAGAGTTACTTGTTGTATCACTATATTGTATACCTGAAACTAATACAATACCATATGTTAATTAACTGGAATTAAAATAAAAACTTTTTTGAAAAGAGTTACTTTTGAAAGCAAATGTGTTCTAATCATCAAGAAATAATTACTGAGCATTATTTACTATCAAGGTAAAATACTATACTAAGTATTTAGAATTCATAAAGGTTTAAATAGTCTCTACCTACCAAAGTTTAGTCTCAAGTAGACATGTAAAGGTGCAATCATAATGATAATACATTGTTTCATATAAATTAGTACACCCATATTCATAGCAGCATTATTTACAGTCAAAGAAAGCAACCCAAGTGTCCATCAATGTATTAATAGATAAACAAAATGTGGTCTGTACACATAGTGGAATATTAGTCAGGCTTAAAAAGGAAGGAAATTCTAACACATGCTACAACATGGATGAACCCTGTGAACATTATGCTAAGTAAAATAAGCCAGTCACAAAAAGACAAATACACTATGATTCTATTTAGATGAGTTAACTAGAGTTGACAGAAAGCAGAATGGTAGCTGCCAGGGGTTTAGGGGAGGGGCAAATGGGTGGTTTTGTTTAAGGGCTTTAGATAAGTTTCAGTTTTACAAGATGAAAATGCTCTAGAGATTGGCTGCACACCAATGTGAACATACTTAATGATACTAAACTATACACTTAAAAACAGTTACATGGTAAATTTTGTGTCATTTTACCACAATTAAAAAAAAAAATACCACTGGCATGACCTAAGTCCCAAGCAAGTGGTGCAGAAAAAAACTGATATAATAGCTCAGAAGAAAGAAGAGTTATGAAATAAAGATTCAGTAAAAGCTCTATGCCTTATTTTGAAAGAAAAGTGAGACTCAAGTAAGCAGATAGGAGATAAGGGAAGGTATGAAAATCAGAGCAATGGCAAAGTGATAATAGACATCATCCAGAAACAAAATGCAGATCAAAGTTTGGCTACAGGCTTCAAAAAGAATAACAATGGAAGATAAAGCTAGAAGGAAAGGCCATGAAATAGAGAGGAAAATGCTTGATAAAGGCCAACTGTTATTCATTGAGTATCTTTCACTAAAATAAAGTAATAATTATCACCCTTGTACTGACAGTAAAGGCAGAAAGAAAAGGAGATTGATAACCTCATATTCACTTGTCTCTTACTTACACTCTCCAACTCCCATGATGATGGAAGTGTGGAGACACGTTTTACAGGTTAAATGCCATACATGGTTAAATGCCATGAGATACAGGCTTACAGGAAACAGTTTGTATACAAAATTAACATGTGAATTTCCTTTATTCTCAATGGCAATTTTTTAATATCATCATCAGCTCTGCACAGAAACTAGCATTTTAAAAAGTCCCACTGGGTAAATGATCCTAATAGTACAGTGAGATGCATGTTTTGAGGTACCTCAATTCATTAACAGTATTGTAAGCTATAAACAGACACTGTTTACATGATAAATTAATTATCCCAGTTGCTATTATGAAATCATCCTCCAACTAACTGCCAGCCCTGAAGCAAGATAATCATTAGTCACACTAAGCCTACTACATTCTTTGCTTAAAATCTTTTATCCTAATCTCAAAAAGGAAAATTTCTATTCTCCCCCAAGTACTTTAAAAACTTAAACCAAATGTTTCTGAGTAATCTTCTTGGATTTTAAGATGTGGTAAAACTTGGTTAATATTCATCTCTTTTAAAAAGATCTTTCATATAGATTACAGACTGCTAGGATGTAGGTAGAAAACCAGACAAAAGGAGAATATTAGTCTTTTCTAAAACTGAAAAGAATCTACTTTAGATCTCTTAAAGCTTCCTATTTCTCTGGACTTTGGTGTGGAAATGATTAAATTGTTATACTAATTAGGTTGTTCAGATCACTCTTGTCTAAACAACTTTGGATACCTGAATCAGAGGCAAACAATACAATACCAGCAAGCAGAGGAAGAGAAACCATCTTCAACAAAAGAGAAAGATTATTTTGGCTGAGCAAACATCTGCCATGTCTTAACTTCAGCTTGTGGCCAGGTTTCTTTACCTCCACTTCTGCAAGCCACCAAGGAAATTCAGAAAGACTTCAGATCTGACTTTTTAAGGGAGTAAGGGAGAAACTGTGTGTGTGTGTGTGTGTGCGTGTGTGTGTGCGTGCGTGTGTGTGTGTACGCATGTGCACACTAAAGGAATTGTTCTTTAATTCTAATTAGGCTTTGAGGACTTGACCTACAGATATATAGATACATAGATGGGACATATAACATTCACTCTTGGAGAACAGGAATTAGATAATCTGCCCACAATATACAATTCTTTATTATACTGCCACAATAATTATAGCAAAATGGATTCTGTTCTTGCTTTCACACATAGTAAAGAAGCACAATTTGTCTTCAACTTCTAATCTACTGAAACCATTTCTTTAAAAGCCGCCTCTGACTGTGAGGTTTTTCTCAGTCTCCAATCTCATTGACCTCGCTACATACAGCCTTTGATACCAGTGACCATCCCTTCTTTGAAATGTTCTACTCCTGATGCCTAGCCCATACTCTCCTTCTCTCTCGACCTTCTGTCTTTTTCTTCCTCCTGTTCCCCAACTAAGGACATCTAAATTTCTCTACTTAACCCTATTCTCTTTACATACCATTTCCTCCAGTTATCACCTACAACTGCAACTATCATATCCATGAAGAAACTCCCAAACCAAGAACTCCAGCCCTAACCTTTCTCCTGAACTCTAGGTACTTTAAATACACGTCTAGGACAAATTCATTAGGCTTCAAACCGTCCCAAATTAACTTTTTAATAAAAGTCTCTATTTCTGTTCAAGGAAATACCATTCCTTCAGAACCAAGACTTAAAATCTCAAATATCAATTTTGACTCCTCCTTCTCCCTCACATCCAGTCACCCAGACAGTCCTGATGATGGGGTTTTTTTTCCACAAAAGAGTTATTGAAAAAGAATGGAAATATAATCTGAAAGACTAGATTTCATTCCTAAACATATATATCTGTACCAAACTCCAAAATTTTATAAACCATCATTTTGTACAAGAGGTATACTGAAGCTGGCCTATCTACCTTACAATAAGCAAAAAAGTGACAACACACTGAAAATCCTAAACTGTTATATAAATATCATTATTCCAATTCTTCCTATTGATTTCCACTGTCACCCTAGTCATCATTCATTCAACTATTCATTCATGTTTTTCTTTAATTATTCTTTCTATGAATATTTATTTAGAGCCAGCTATAAGCTTGGCACTGTGTTCGACATTTAAGACATAACAACAGGACAAACAGACATAGCACCTAACGTCACAAAACTTACAACCTAAAATGCAAGTCAAAAAATAGGTGTATATAGGTGTGGGAAGGTTCTCTGGGAAGGCCTCCCAGAAAAAAGAGATTATTAAAGCAGAAGACAACACATAAAAAACAGAGGAGTTAGTATAGTAAGGGAGCAGGAGAGTGTGGCAATGGGGAACAAGATGAGAAATTCCAGGCAAAGGAAACAACAAACATAAAGCCCTCAAACAAGAATAAGCATCCTAACTATGTCATCCTTTCCCATGTTTACACCTTTGTTTCATTTATTCTTCTCTCTTCAAAATCTTTCCCCATTCTCCCCTCTCTGCCTATTGAAATCATAAATATCCTTCAAAGCCCAGATTGATAATATATACTGACCTTCTAGGACAGTACTTGACTCATATGAGGCCTAAAATAAACATTTGCTAAATGAATGGATGACGAAATCATCATTCTTCCCAAATCACAAATCTGCTTCATATTACAAGTATGTATGTGCCTATCTTCTCTTGAAGTAAAGGACACATTTCCCTAGTACTTAATGCATAATAAGCACTAGAAAAATATTTTAGGATGAATAACTCTAATAATCTAAGATTAAACAGAGCTGTTAAAGAAGGATCCTTTTATCTTCTACCTCCAATTTTACAATGATTTGGCAGAGCAAAAAGTCTAGAAAATTCAAAATATTATTTATACATGAATTATATTAATACTGAACATTAGGTCTTCCATAAAATATCTCTAAATACTAGAATTTATTTTTGCATTTGATTTATTGGATGGCTAAATTTTTATTTTTAATACTTATGAATGACCTTCCTAAAAAAAAAAACAAAAACACTTCTAAATTTAAATACTGGTGAAGATGTAAAATTATTTTAGAATATTTTTAGAATATAAGAATAAGGAGTCTTTTTAATTAATTAACCAGGCAGTCTAAAAATATTATTTGGTACCTCATTTTCCTAAAACTAAGATGAGTTAGGAAGTGTAAATTATACTTTAATTTCATTTAATGTTCATGATATCATTTTTGGAATCATGCCTCAAGCCACACTGCAGAATTTGTTATGCAATTTATAATCTGTTAAGAGAAAAACCTAAATTAAATCTGGGTCATTCCATTTTTCAGATCAAAGAAGGCCAAGTGCAAAGTAAAAAGGCTTTCAAAGAAAAAGCAAAAATGTTAAATTAAAAAAAAAAAAGAAAAATAAAGAAAAACCTCTCTTACTGCATAGTAGTACCTGTAGGAAAAGCAGCCCAAGGAATAGCAGGAGACGTAGTTTGGGTTTCACCATTTCCACCATCAAAAATCTCTGCAGCCTAGGAAAAAAAGGCAAATTTATTTTAGAATATCTAAAAAGTAGAAATGCTAATTGCAATCAAGCCTTCCAAATTCTACAAGCATATTCTCTGTGATATACCCTCCAAATTACTCAACTGCTTTTCAGTCTTCATTGCTACCACCGCAACCACTACTCACCACCCCCAGTACTCAGGCTGCATTATTTTTAAGTAAAAACCTTCCTTCCTTATTAAAATATATCTCGTGCCAATGAAATTTTTATTTTGTATATCCTTGATCACATTTTCACTTGTGAGCTTTATACCTAAGAACTCTAAACTAACTCACCACAAATTTGCTCGTGTATGTAAGAAAAAATATATTTTACTTTAAAAGTATCAACACCAAATCTTTTTCATTAATTAGCACAAAAGCTAATTGAGATCAATCTAAAGAAATAGGATTCATCTATATTCTTGAATAATCTACCAGGTGGATTTACTGGCAATCAACTCTAATACAGAATTCCTAAAGCTGGTGTTTTAAATTAACAAGCCTTCCTACTAAACAGTTTTAAAAGTAAAGGACAGTCAATTACTGAATGCTGAGTTTGTGGGTAAGAGTGAAGAGTTTTCTCTCCCTTAAGTGTCCAGGTCACAGCAAAATTATTACTGAGAAAAGGAGCCAGAATTTCAATTTGGATTCCGCATTGAGTTGTCAGCCAAAAAGCAGTCAATTGAGACAATCTGCCATGGAAGCTAAGTGACGTAAAATATAGTAATTATTATCTATAAACTATGAAAAATGAACATGGTTTATATGACCAAGGATAGAGACCTTCCATATTTCTACAATTGGATGCAAAAAGAAAGAAACCTAATAATTAATTAAATTAGAATAATTGGTTAACATTGTAAATATTTAATACTGAAAAGAATAGATCCACTGACTCTAACAATGAAATATAATTTTACTCTGAGGTAAACTACCCACTTTATTTTTCTCTGATATAATAAATCAAGCATGGTTTAAACAAAGGAGACCAAACTAAGTTTTAACCTTCAAATAACTGACAACTCCTAAACAATAAACTAAGATGATATCTGAAACATATATTATCCTCAAAATGAAAGGAATTTTAACAAAATTTTAAATGTTACATTTCAGTAAAAGATTAAATCACCCAAAAACACCCAAAATATTAAAGAAAATGGAAAAACAAATACAAATGTGCTAAACAAACACCAGTTTTAGATGAAATAAAACAGGTATGCTCATATTCCAAATATCTCCATTTTGACAGATAAAAAGATCAACGGATGAGAAAAGGACCCTAATCTAAAAAAACTCACACCATTCTTTCATGGTTTTCAGAATACTGAGTATATACTTAATATCTTGTTTCTATTAATGTCTTTAATTAAACTCCCTATTTTTAAAAAAACAATCTCCTTTTTACCAAATTCCAAAGTAGGTGAAAATCTTACTAAAAAAAGGAAAAAAAAAAAATCACAGAGCTCACTTAGTAGTTCCAAGACTTGAGCTCAGGCATCCTGACTCCTAATCCAGAGATTTTCCTGCAAGACTATACTGGCTCCATAAAAATAACTGGGTTACAAAATATTTCAATAAAATGAACACACACTGAAAAGGATTACGGAAAAGACAGTGCTTCTTCAGCTAACAATTTCCACTTACAAAGCATCCAACTCAAACCTGAGAGAATAATCTAACAACACAAACATACTAATTAGCTCTATAAGCCACCAAAAGGCTACGTATTTAATATACTAAATCAACTCATTACAGGTGTAAACATGAAAATATGTGACAGATCTGCAATACTCATCCCTCATCTCACAAGTATTTCCTAATAGACATGTATCCCAGCAAAATCATCAGCTGACAGTTTTTACAACTTCTTTAATGCTTCCACTAGTAGCACTTAATTGCTTCAATTCAAACCATTCTGATGGGCATGGCCAGATGTTCAATAATAATAAATCATTTTTATCTTTCAAAAGGGATATATTTTAATTCTCCTTGATTTCATTTTTTTATTCCAGTTTTACATTAAAGATGATCAAGAAATAATCCTGAGTACCAATGACAGATAATACATTTTCAAAATAGTATACTCCATTATAATCCCACAAAGTTAAAGCAATTACATAAGCAAAATAAGGTAATTGCACATACCTCAAAACCACCAAAATCATCATCATCCATTCTTCAAGTACACCTGAAAAATATCAGAAGACACTGAAACAAGCCCACACACACAGTTATTTACATCAAAATATTTTTCTTACTTAAATGTATATACATTTTGACTTGCAAACTAAAACTATTTCATTTGGGTTTTAAGAAACTACTTTTTAAAAACTATATGGGTATGCATTTTTTAATGCAAAAAGACTGGGGGGTTTTTGGCAAAATTAGCCATTCAGGCAAAATTAGCAATTGCTGTGACTTTTTCAGCAACCATGTATTTTGCCATTTGTGTTGAGACGCCAGGAGTGGAAAAATATTCTTTTACATTTTAATTTGCTTTTCCCAAATTGGCGCTAGGGCTCAATTCAATAATGCTTCCTGCTTTTTGCATCTATTCCTCAGTTGTCTGGCAACATCAGCACAAACTCCAGCTAAGAACAGGACTGTGGTGAATTTTTGGAAATCTGTCCCCTACCACAAAGGTTCTTCCCTCGGTTTCATGGCCGAGGTTGATTTAGATTTTCAAAATTGATCAGCATTTTTGAGCTGTGGCCACAACTTCTGGAGCATTTTGATATGTGTATTTTTAGCTGAAACTACTTTGCACTTTTGGAAAAAATGTGGAGCAAGTTACTAGGCTGATCAAGATAAATCAAGTCATGTATTCACGAGAGACCTGCGAAGAGAAAAACACAAGTGAATATCCTGAATTCCTCTCTTCTTTACACTTAAACTATGTTAAGACAGACAAGCAGTTAAGAGAATACATGCTTTATTTTGTCCTAAATGTGTGTCATAAAAACGGAAGGAAAAAAACATGAGTACCTGGGCTTTTAGAAGAATAAAAAGAAAAAGCTTTTATCTAACAAACCACTAAAAAACCAAAAAGCCCTGAAAAGTGAAACAAGCAATAGATGGTATACATTTAAATGAAAAATAAGTTTATAATAAATTGTGATTCAGTGGCCCAAGTACTACTCTAGTCAATAACTGGTTTCCTTTCTTATCTTTCAAAAGTGAACTATCCAAATTATTAATTATAGTTTCCTTGACTCACTAATACAAGATGAATCTGATTATAGGAAAACAACCTTCTCCAACTTCTAAAAAAACCAGCAAAACAAATTAAACCATGCTAAGTGATAATTCTAAAGGGATTTTCTAATTTTTTTTTTAACGTTTTTTTTTATTTATTTTTGAGACAGAGAGAAACAGAGCATGAATGGGGGAGGGTCAGAGAGAGAGAGGGAGACACAGAATCCAAAACAGGTTCCAGGCTCCGAGCTGTCAGCACAGAGCCCGACGTGGGGCTTGAACTCACGAACCGCGAGATCATGACCTGAGCCGAAGTCGGACGCTTAACCGACTGAGCCACCCAGGCGCCCCATCTAAAGGGATTTTCTAAGGCACTTTGCTTTAAGTGATGAAGCAGTAGTCATCTATAGTCATGTCTTGCCTTGTCAATGAAATTAATATTAATGCCTTCAAAAATAAATTCAAAAACTAGTCAGAGAAAAATACACAGTAAAACACAATCTCAAGGATTGTTTTAATAGACAAAGAAAACTTATATTCACAGAAACACAGTAGGTAATGACACTAAAAGGAATATATGTAGACAGAAGTACATTATAAAAAGGAAAGACATTAAATTAATCAAAATGAGATACCACTGTTGTCACCATTACCTACAATTTAGTAGTTTGATGAAAATTTTTTAAAGATGTATTTCTCAAAAAAATCAGAGCTAACCAAGTCATCCACATACAACACTTAAAAAATACAAACCAGACTTTCAGAAACTTTTGATGGTGGTTAGTTTAAAATGGAATTCACATTAATTCTGTGTCTCAAGCAAATAGAAATCTGTATGTGATTACATTTTTTATGAAGAAATTATGAAATAAGAGTGATATGGATACTGAGAATTAACCAAGTCTAACTATAAACACTAACTTTGTGTTTTCCACATGTATCCCACGAATCTCAGTAGACAATTAAAAAATATTTTTAGCATCTACCACACTATATCCAAATAATATGGTCTCAAAAAAATAGAATTTCTAGAGTAATGCTTCTATGTGTTTTGTAAATCACATCCCAATAAATTATTTGTAAGATACCAGAAAACTTGCAAACAAAAACAAATAGCCATATTTAGCAATCATTTCAGCTTGTTTGCATGTGGTAATGAACCAAACACCATCAGTTTTTTAAGTACTGATTTAACTCTACAAAAGAATGTATGAACAACCATTGATGTTTTCCATACCCCAACAACCTCTACATATTAAAATGCAGATGGTAGTCTTCTACTTTATTTTCAAGGAAATGAAATATTAACACATTTTAAAAGATACATGTGTTTTGGGGCATCTGGGTGGCTCAGTCCATTAAGCATCCACGATTCTTAACTTTGGCTCAGGTCCTAATCTCATGATTTGTGAGACAGACATGGAGCCCTGCTTTGGGTACCGCGCTGACAGTGCAGAACCTACTTGGGACTCTCTCTCTTCCTCTCTCTCTCTGCCCCTCTCTGGCTCTCTTTCTCTCTCTCAAAATAGATAAACTTAAAAAAAAAAAAAGAATAAATGTGCCTTGAGTTTCTTAAAATACAATAATTAGAGAATTATTATTTTAAAGCATTAACATTTCTCCAAATAATTTACTTTCAAATCCTGCAATAGTTGCTGTTTCTTTCTAAGCCTTACAAAGAGCAGGAGGAAGTAATATTAACAGCACTGATTTGTAAAAATCAATTTTACTAAATACAAAACACAAAAATTAGTTTTTAAAAAGAAATATTACAAGTGTGGTCTTCTTTACAGATTTAGCTACTCTATCACATTTAAAACAGTATTTTATCTAAAACGCATTTATCCTTTTTTAAAATATTTCTAGCATTTAACATTATATCCCATTAAATTACAACTATAATACAGCAACACCAAATATACCTGTCACATAAGTTATAGAGTCATGAGCCTGACCAAAAAATTGGCAGATCATTAGTTCATCTTTTGGTGTCATGGCAGGAGATAAGATGCATACTTTGTTATGATTAGGTATCTACATTGAAAGATATCACAGTATCTAGTTTAACAATTCTCAGACTTCTTTCTATCTGAATTTGATCTCTTCTGTTGTGCTAGTATATAAATTCCCTCCTTTATTATTCTCAGTATTTAATATATTGCTGATATTTTACAAGGAAAACATATATACAACACTTAATGTAACAAATTTTTATTACGTGACTCTGTAGAACTGAGCAGTCAAGATCCTCAAGGTGTTACAGTCTAGGAAGAGTGGGGTGGGGGAAAAAGTGTAAAAAAAACATGCAAATTTTAATAACATGAGCTATAAAAGAGCCTTAAGAAAGAAGAAAAAGTGTCTAAGGTGGAAGGAAAGATTTACAGATGTGATATATCTTGTAGGAGCATCATAAATGCTTCAGGGGGGAGATATTTGAGAAATCTATTTCAACAGACCTAACAAAGAATTTTAAATGGCACATTAAGAACGTGCATTTTATTAGCCTTTTCCTAAAAGATAGCAAAGATTTGTTTTGATTGTTTGCTTCTGCATAAACACAGGGTCAAAGAGAATGTGAAATGAGAATACTGCAAAAATTCTGAAAGCAAATACAAGAAAGATGAATCTAAAACTACTAGTGCGGAAAATAAGGATCAATCACATTTACATCAAAGAATCCACAAAAGGCTTAGGAATGCATGTCAATTAAAGTTGTGTAAAGGTAAGACTCAAAATAAAAGTGGCAGATATATCCCAAGATCCCCTTCTACAATCTGCACAACAGGAAAACTTATAGTTCTTCATCACAGCGAAGACTGGGTTTATTCCCTGGACAGGGTAAAGCCAAGGGTCTCTGGATTAGAGGACACCGAGACAGCTGGACTAAGTCAAAGTTGTATTCAATACTGAGACCCATTCTCCCAGTCCTCTTTCATCACTTGGCAACCAAACTGCCAGCAGCTAGGTTTCAATCTCTAGTCATCAGAGTAGAAGATTCTTCTCTGGTGAATCTAATCAACTCATGAAAAGGACGTCATCAGAGGCACCACCAAAAAAAAAAAGTTCACTCAGCTATCACTACTTTGACAAATCCTATCCATATGCAGAAAATTTCCAATTTGCTCCTGATTTCAGTAAAATAATGAATAGTATAAAGGCTAAAAGAAAAGATTATCAAGTCAGGTTGCCTCGATTCAAATTCTAGTTCTGCTACTTACATGTGTTACACTGGGCAAGTTATTTAAACACTGTGTACCTCAGTTTCCTCATCTGTCAGAGATACTACTAGTACTACTACTACTAATAATAATAATGGTAACTAGCTCTTAAAGTCATTATAAGGATTAAATAAATAAAATAGATGAAGCACTTACAACAGTCTCTGACACATTCTAAGTATTATATAAGTGTTTGTTACTTTATTAGTAGTGTTTCACTCTTACATATGAGCAGATGGCCAAGGACAATAAAAGATATGAAGAAAGTATCTAATATAAAAAATAAGAGACCAAACCAAAGAGAAAGAAACAGACTACACAAGAAAATTTTCAAAAAATAAAACCATAACTAGTACTTTCAGAGAATTAACAACAGAAGATAGTGCATCCATGGAATAAGAACAGGAAGCCTTCATTTGGGGGAAGAGGGGGAAGAAATGAGAGAGGGATGTGCACCCAGACTAAGGTCTTGAAAATAAAAATGATTACAGAAATGAAAATTGCAGGGCGGAAACTAAAGCTGAGGAAATTCCTATTAAAAGAGGAGTATAAAAGAAAAAGAAATGAAAAGTCAGAGTAAAAACATAAGAAAATTAAAAGATCCAGTCCAGAATATGCAATATCTAATTATCAGGAATTCTAGAAAGACAAAGTAGAAAAAACAAAAGGAAAGAAATCATCAACAAAATAATTCAAGAAAATTTTCTAGAGGCACCTGGGTGGCTCAGTCCGTTAGTGTCTAACTCTTAATTTCAGCTCAGGTCATAATCCCAGGGTCATGGAATCGAGCCCCACATCAGGCTCTGTGCTGAGCATGGAGCCTGCTTAAGATTCTCTCTCCCTCTGCCCTTCTCCCCTGTTCATGCTCTCTCTCTCTCTATCTCTCAAAAAAAAAAAAAAGAAAGAAAAGAAATAAAGAAAGAAAAAGAAAAAGAGAATTTTCTAAAACTAAAGGATACGATATCCAGATTTAATAGTTCCTCAAGTATCCAAGAAAATAGAAGAACAAACCCACCCTAAGGCACAGTAGAGACAAGGAAAAGATCCTACAGGCTCCCAGAGAGATAAAATAGGTTTCATACAAAGAATAAAGAATACAATCACATTACAGTCTTCACAACAGCATCGCTGGAAGGTGAAAGGCAAGGGAACAATGCTTTTAAAATTATGAGAGAAAATGATTAGCAGATAGAATTCTAAAATCAGTCAAACCAACAAATAACTAATGTGTGGGAAGACTAAAGTCATATTCATACTTCAAAGTGTCAAAATTTTTATTTCCCATTCTATAGAGTAAACCAAGGGAATAAGACACAAGGAAGAAATGGGGTTAGAAAAGAAAATAGGTGATATAACCAAAGTGAAAACCAAAGGAAATTCTCCCAGAATAGTGGTAAAGTGAGTTCCCAAGCTATCTATACCACAAGAACAGAGAGCAACTCACCTAAATTAAAGCAGATCAGAAAGCTCCTGGGAGGACTCAAGCAAATCTAATTAATAGACTCTCTCATGTGTTTTACCATATCATGAGAGTAATTTTAAACAACTGTGGGAGAATTAAGAGTTGAATTAGTGATTAAAACATTAACCAGGGGCGGCTGGGTGGCTTGGTCGGTTAAGCCTCCGACTCCGGCTCAGGTCACAATCTCGCGGTCGGTGGGTTCGAGCCCCGCGTCGGGCTCTGTGCTGACAGCTCAGAGCCTGGAGCCTGTTTCAGATTCTGTGTCTCCCTCTCTCTCTGACCCTCCCCCGTTCATGCTCTGTCTCTCTCCGTCTCAAAAATAAATAAACGTTAAAAAAAAAATTTAAAAAAAAAAAACATTAACCAAATTAAAAAAAGAAAAAATAATATGTTGGACAGGAAAAGTAAACATTATAACAGTACTATATTTTTTAGCCATGAATGCTATTTACATGGCAATAATAAACAATGAATAACTAACGGCACCAAAATTATACTAAAACCATATCGGAAAGCTAAGAGAAAGAAGAAGCATGTGGTATGAAGTGTAGAGAGGGTGATGAAAGACAGCTAAAGCTTCATCTTCCATATTGGAAAGTTGCTGGGTATGAAACTGAAAAATGAAGAAGTAGCAATAATAAACATGTTGAGGGATATACTGGTAAACAATAAAATTATCAACCATATGTACTAAACATCTTGCTTACAACTTTAAACTGTGGGCACATATAACTGATTTCTTTAACAACAGTATTAGAAGACATCATGGCACAATGACCAACCATCTATTATTTCTATCAAAATATTTGGAAAAATAAAATTCAGGGAAAGTTACTTTTAACAAAACTATAAACAAAGGCATAAATGCTTTAAATTAGTATTTAACCAGTGAAAAAATTAAAATTTTTCATGTTAGTCTCCTTTATAACATTTATTCATTAACATTTATTGTAAGTGTTTATACAGAATGGAAAAGCATACCTCAAACACCAGAGCTGGAAAAAAAGTCTAAGAAAAAAAAACAAAAACCTTAGGTGAGTGACTCAAAAAGTACAATCTCCGGAGATCATCCAAATGATTCAATCATCCCAAAGTGTCCTACTAGTTGACACTGTCCACTTAGCACTTCAATCCCTAGCCCATCTGAAAAACTACTGGCTAACCAACATCCTCACAGTCACAGTATTTTTCCATTCGATCCTTTTTCATGCCATATTTCCTAGAAGCAATAGACAAGTGATTTTTTTTTTTTTTTTTACTATCCTGGGCAAATATAAATTGTTAAGGAGAAAGCAGAACAAAGGAAACACACACACACACACACACACACACACACACACACACCTACCTCTTAGATAAGGTTAAAAATTAATAGCTACTAAGACTGAACTACCTTAAAGAGTCTAACCATCTAAGATCAGAATTTCAGGCTTATCTGTTCAAGGATATTATTTATTCACCTAATTTTCTGTAAGCTCTTCTGAGGTAGTGTCGGGACAATTTTATCTACTTTTAACTCTCTGGTACCTTCAACTGAGCAGTTCCTAGCACATAGTAGGGTCTCAGAAAATATTTTTGAATCAGTGCTTTTGGAAAAAACCACTAAATGAAAACAAATGAGTTGCTAATAGTTCCCACATGACTTCCCTTCCCCTTTTACTTCTCCAAGAAAAACATGTTGGAACTTGAGTGGTAGAGGATCAAGTTGCTAGCACTAAAACAGCTCTATGCATATTAAGGCATGAGTTTGAAGGCCTACATCTTAAAAGAAATTATGCTGCTACACTCCTCTCTCTTAAGTGTCCAATTATTATTAGGATTAATAATAACTTTGACACTTCCCGGATGAAGCAGAATTACAAAATAATTGCTATACTATAAATACCGCTGGCAATGGCAAAATATCGTCACAAGTTAAAAAAACAACTGAGATATTCACTACCTGAAAAACATTCTATTCATAAATGATCAGATAGGAAAACATCCCCAAAACAATTAATAGTTCTAGTAACTAAATATTTTCCTTTATATAATTTTCATCTGTACTTAAATTTTTGTCTTTGCCAGCCTTCATTCAAGAAAATTTACATATCCCAGCAGGTAACAAGAAACAAAAATTGCAAAACACTTAGACTCTCCAAATGCTTACCTATTTTCCAACTCTTTGGCTAATTCTTCTATTTTCCAACCTCTTTTGTTAACTCTTCTACCTCCTCTAACTCCTTCAGAGCAATCTTTCCTTCAGCTGATGGATCTATGATCCTGTCTCATTATCTTCTCCTTGAAAGAGTGCATTCACTCTCATGATCTTAATGCTCCACTCAAATTTTCCAAAATTAACCACCTCACTGGGTTCAGTCATATATTTCCAACCAAATAATAAATACTTTTGTATGGCTATTTTACTGTCAACTCAAAATTCTCACTGTATGAATTATACCCCTATCTGGCAAAATCTCGGCCCTCAATGAATATTAGTGGGTAGATATCACCTCTTCTCACATTTTAAAAGAGGACACAGTCCTCTAGATAGAAGGAAACAAGATTTAAGAAATACTACAGTCTCTTTCTCATCTTTACTTCTCTCCAAGAGAAAAATAATCAAAATAAGTGACAGGAGGACATCCATAGGTGTCCTACTGGGTGAGATTAATGTATAGAATTCCCATACACAGTACTGTGCATACACAGTACAAGCTCTTCGAGTTCCTCACTGGGAACTGTGTGCCCGTTAACATATTATTCCTCCAGTGCAGCTCCCATGAGTGAAGCTCATCAGAGAAAAACTTCATTTCCTTAGCATGAAGACATGTTTTTTAGCTTGTGACTAGATGAGTAATAGGAATTCAGAAGAGAACTTGTGAGAGACCTCATTTCCACCTCTGTCCAAACCACATTTACATTAAACCTTTAATAATAAAAGCACTTTTCTGATTCCTATGACTTGGTTCTACTTCTCAACTGACTCAAATCTGGAGTGGTACAAGGCAACTGATAATGGCTCTCCCCAAGAACCACCACCAATATCCAATTACCTAACTTCTGCTGAGAACTTAAGACAATTCACTGTAATTCACTGGATTCACAGTGCTGCCTATCCATACCCATTTTTTTCTCTCTTTAAGCCACTTCTAATTCTCCAGAAACTATGTCAAAGATTCTCAATACTCCTCAAACCTCCAACCTTTTCATTCCTTTCTGTATTCAAAACACATGACCAATCCTCCTGCTAAAACAGAAGCCATTTTGAGAGAAGTGCCTTAACTTCTTTCTACCAAAACTATAGTTACCAGCATCTGTACCAAGCTATCCCACTTTCTTCTGCTCACACTGAAGGAGGAATCCCTCTATGTTCTTAAAGCTAATTCCTCCATCTGTGTTTTCAGAGACTTGGCTCTCTCAATCGTTCTTTCTCTTAAATACTGAACTTCCTCCTCTTATTTGGCTCTTCCCAAAACACTGAAACATGCTCCAGTTCCTACATCTTTAAAAATGAAACAAAACAAAAACAAAAGCAAAACCATCCTCAACTACACATTCTTCTCCAACCACAGACCTCTCCTTTTCACAGCTCAACTTCGTAAGTGCTGTATTCTTACAGCCCATGCCTGCAACCAATTACCTCCTTTTCACTAAATGCAAAAAGACACTTTCAATTCCTTGTCTTATTTGAACACTAACAACATTTGACCAGTCTTTCCTTCTCAAAACACTCTCACCCCGTGGTTTACAAGACAACCATACTTCTCTTCCCTCTTTCTTCCTATTTCTCTGGCTGCTTCTTCTCAATCTCCCTTGTAGGTTCTTCCACCTTCCAGTTAGATGATGGTGTTCCTAAATACTCCAACCTACCCCTTCTTTTTATCTCACTTCAGAAACACTCCCTGGACTCACTTAAAATATAAGCTAAGAAATCTCTAGTTAAGGTCCACCTCCTGAGCTCCAGACCCACATAAACAACAGACAATTGAATAGTCACTTTTCCAATTTGGCAGGCACCTCAAATTCAACACAACCAAAACTGAACTCAAGATCTCTCCCATCAAAGTCAATTTACTGTCCCTCCAAAATACCTTCACCCAGTGATTGGTATTACCATCTACAAAACAGCTGGCCAAGACAAAATCCTGCAGTCACCTTTGCCTCCTTTTCTCTCTCACCTCATACATCCAATCAATAACCAAATCCTACGTCCTAAACACCTCTAGAATCCATCTCCTCCACTCAGTATCCAAACCTTTACTCTAGTTAGAGCCCCATTATATTTCATCTGGCTTATACCATCAGCCTTCAAAACAGTTCTGTTTCCAATTTTCTCCTTTCTACTCCATTCTCCACTCTGCTACCCAAGTGATCGTTTTAAATACTCACCTAGTTAAAACCTTTCAGTGGCTCCTTGTTACTTTACGAAGTCAAAATTCTCAGTAAGAAATTAATGAACCTTTGTGCCAAGCCCTGGACAATGTATGACCCCTTCTTAATATAACATTACTCTCAGGAGCAAGAAACATAACAAGCTTTCATAACACGCAAAAGACAGAAACCTAGACAAAATGACAAGATGGAAGAATTCTTCCCAAAAGAAAGATCAAGGAGAAACCACAGCCAGGGATTTGCTCAAAACAGATAGAAGCAATATATCTGAACAAGAATTTACAACAATAGTCATAAGAATACTAGCTGGGCTTGAAAACAGCATAGAAGACCTTGCTGCAGAGATAAAAAAAATCTAAAAACTAGTCAGGCCGAAATGAATGACCCTTTATAACCTAGTTTCTGCCACCATCCTCATCACTAATACATCCATACCCTGCAGTCATATAAGAATTTATATTTGAACCATGTGACTCTGGCCAAATCACCACACCTCTCTCGACCTCAGTGACCTCACATGTAAAATGAAAAAAATGATTACATGACTTCTAAGATATTGCATTGTAAGATCCTCTAAATATATTATTCTATGACTAAAATCAAATTCCTTTCTTTTTCATAAAGAACTTCCTGAATGGGGCACCTGGGTGGCTCAGTCGGTTAAGCCTCCAACTTTAGCTCTGGTCATGATCTCACGGTTAGCGAGTTCGTGCCCCACATTGGGCTCTCTGCTGTCATCACAGAGCCTGCTTTGGATGCTCTGTCCTAGTCTCGCTCTGCCCCTACCCCACTCGTCCATGGGCTCTCTCTCTCTCTCTCTCTCTCTCTCTCTCTCAAAAATAAACATTAAAAAAAAGATAAATTTTTTTTAATGTTTATTCATTTTTTGAAAGGAGAGACATACAGAGAACGTTGAGTAGGTGATTGGCAGAGAGAGAGGGAGACACAATCCGAACAGGCTCCAGACTGAGTTGTCAGCACAGAGCCTGACTCGGGGCTCAAACTCATGATCTGCAAGATCATGACTTGACCTGAAGTTGTACGCTCAACCGACTGAGACACCCAGGTGCCCCATAAAAAAACAAAAACAAAAACAAAAGCAAAAAAAACCAAAAAATTTAAGTTTCAACAACAAAAAAAAGAACTTTCTAAATATTTTCTATTCTGAATATGTCATTTTCAGTCAATAATATTACCATCATTCTTTAATCCATGCAAAATGCAGAAGCTAGGTGTCACCTTTTATTCTTTGCTTTACACCGTAGTCAAGTATGTTATTCAATCCTATATTAGTTTCTCCACTCTTCCTTTCCTTTCTCCTCTAGTGATCATCCCTGTGACTCAGATATCTACCACTATTTCTTGAAAATTATCAGAACTTACTAGTCATCCTGCTCTCCAATCCATTTATCACACTGGACAACTCCTTATAAAACAATGAAGTTTTAAACTCTAAGACTATCATCATGTCAATGTCAACTCCAAAGCTTTCAAACTAAGAATGAAGAATCCATCTCTCTGAGGCATGAACTTTGGAGCCTCACTGATAAGCAAAGTAAGAACGAAGACAAAGCTGTGACTTGCATTGGCATTAATCATTAAAAGTAAAAATAAGGGGGCACCTGGGTGGCTCAGTCAGTTAAGCGTCTGACTTCAGCTCAGGTCATGATCTCATGACTCATGAGTTCAAGCCCCACATCGGGATCTGTGCTGACAGCTCAGAACCTGCGCCCTGCTTCGGATTTTGTCTCTCTCTCTCTCTCTCTCTCTCTCTCTCTCTGCCCCTCCCCTGCTCTTTCTCTCTCCTCTCTCTCTCTCAAAAATAAAAAACATTTAAAAAGAAAAAAAATTTTTTAAGTAAAAATAAGTTCTATAAAAAGCCTACAATTATATCACAATATTAAGGCATAAAAGGACACACTATACAAGAAAAAATAGAGAAAAATATTATACAACAACATAGTAAAAACAGTGTTGACATTATCAGGTGCAGAAGATCACAAATTTAATGCTCTCTCCAATAAGAAAGTGTTTCACTTCTTTTATGGTTTCAAATGCTCTCATTTGAAATGCTCCTACATTTTTTTCTGTTTATAGTGAAGTCCCATTTATCTGGATAGATATATTTACTAATCACATCTACCTGGAACATGGTTATTCTGATACAATATCCACAAAACTCTTCTGGATAGACAAGAGTGAAATTATAAACTTAGTGTTCAAATACTTTATTCATAAATAGCTTTAAACCCCTGTTAAAAATGTGTTTTTTCTTCTATTAGGTCTAATTAGAGGCCCCCAGTGCTTCCCTGACCTCATTTATAACTCCCCCTAACTTACTCTGTTCTAACTACATGGCCTCCCTGTCATATCCCTGCCTTAAAGCATCTGGTATTGTTGTTGTTATTGTTATTATTATTATTATTACTTTTGTTTTTTTATAAAATCAGCTTATGGAAACCCACCACCAAGCATAAACTAAAGATCCTAACAATAAATTACATGTAACCCTTCCTTAGGACACAATTCTCAATTTATTTTTCATCATTCCCCTGCTTTCAAATTAATAAAGTTTTATCTCATCTGTAACTACTACCAAAAAGTATACTGTTTTTATTTTGGCTATTTTTAAAGGGTATCCCATGACATATAAATTTGGCAGACAACTTTTTCACATATTATGTCACTAGTATTATTTCAGCTACCATTCATTTTTTAACTACCATAATATACCACAGTTTATTCGGTCACTTTCCAGTCAGTAGACATTTGAGTGTCTACTTTGTTATTGAGAACAGAACTGCTATGAACATTCTCCAAGACATCTACTTTTGTATATACACAGTATTTCTCTTGGGTATATGCCTACAAGTAAAATCACTGGGTTGTAAAGTTTGTCTAAATTTAACTTCACGGGATCATGAAAAACTATTTTCCAAATGGTTGCAGAAATTGTAGTTGTGGAGTAATGTATAAAAGTTCTGTGAATCCTCCCCCTTTTCAACACTTGGTTTTAAATGGTATCTCACTGTGTATACCTAATTTGATTTCCCCAATTATTAATGAAGTTGAAATCTCTTCATGATTATTTACCATATACTCTTTTGTAAAATAGTTTTTTTGTCTGTGACTTTTGATTTATACAACTTTAAAAAAATATTCTTGATGTTAATCATTGTCAGCTTTGTATATTGCAAATATCCTCCATTTTATAACTTATTTTTTCACTTCCTTGAAGGTAGCTTTTGATGAACAAAAATTCTTAGTATGTTAACTCTATTAATCTATTCTTTTATAACTTTGCAATTTTTAGCCTTTGTTTTTAAATCCTTTACTATCCTTAGGTCTAAAAGATATACACCCATAGTTTCTACAAAGTTAATATTTTATTTTTGACACTTACGTACTTTAACAATCTGCAATTTAACTTTTATATATGGTGGATGCAGAGGTCCATTTTTTTTGTCAATTTCATTTATTAAATAGTAACTTCTTTCCTCACTAATCTGATATTCCATCATTATCAGATACCAAAGCTCCATAAATAAGTGGATTTGTTTCTGGATGTAGAATTATTTCAGTAGAAATGAAGTCTTTGATATTCAGCCATTCTGCCCATGAACATGGTATATCTTACAACTCAAATATACAGTGATTAAGTCTTTTTTAACGTCTACTAATAGAGTACTACAATTTTCCCTAAAGAAGTCTTAAATGTCTTTGCTGTTTATTACTAGATATTGATATTACATGATACTATTTTAACGTCCTTTTAAAGTATGTTTGCTAACTGTCACTGTTACAAAAAATGCAATTACTTTCTGTATACTAGTCTGTCTATATATATTCATCTTTGCAAAACTCTTACATCCAATAATTTACCTATATTCTTTTGACTTTACATGTAAGTGATCATACTGACTCCAAATAATACTTTCATTTCTTCCTTTCCAAATTTAACACCTCTAATTACTTTTTCTTATCTTAAAGCATTGGTTATGTCCTCCAACACAAGAGGCAAGGTGGTGATTATTTTTTCCAAAGATAGGGACAAAAACATCTCCCAACTCACATATTCTTCTAAGACTAGAACATTCATACTTCTCCCAATGATGTGTAGAGTCTCTGTCCTTCCCCTTGAATCTATGTAGATAATTACAACTTCCACAACCAATACACAACACCAGAACTAACACTGTATAACTTCCCCAGATAGTGCATAAAAATGCACTGCATTTCTGCTCTAGTACTGCTTGCACTTAGAACCTAGCTGCCATGATGTGAAAAAGGCCAAAGCACACCATCTGGACGGACCACATAGAGAAGCCATATGTAAATTTTCCAACTGACTGCCTGAGTCCCCAAACTACCAACTGATACCAAATCACCAGATATATGAACATACTTCCAGATGATCCCATCCCCTAGTCATCAAGTCTAGTGTTCAAGTCATACCACTGATGTATTACCAAGGGTGGATCAGTAACAAGCCTTCTTAGTCTGACTCTCAGAACCCATGAGCATAATAGCTGTTTTATGTCATTAAGTTTAACAGGACTTGTTATGTAGCAATAATAACTAGAATGGGTGATAAATGGGTGGCAACCATGCCTATATCATTCCTGTTTTTAAAGGAAATGTTTTTAATATTTCCCCACTTTCAAAGCTATGTGCTGATGACTTTTTAATTATCCCAGCGGATTAAAGAATTTCCCTATTTTCCTAATTACTAAGCATTCTTACCATGAATTTACATTGATTATCAAATTTTTGTTATCTATTGAAGTTATGATTTTTCTCTTTTTAATCTACTATCATCATTTACATTTATGGATCATATAATAGTAAACCATTCTTGTATACCTGAAATAAACCCAACATGGCAATAGTGTCTGCCTTCTCTTACAAAGTTGGTTTCAATGTGCTAATATCTTATTTGAGATTTCTGCATCTACAGTCATGAGAAAATTTTCATTTTTTAAAATGTTTATTTATTTTGAGAGAGAGGCAGAGAATGAGAGAATCTCAAGCAGACTCCACACTCAGCACAGAGCCAATGTGGGGCTAGATCTCACAACTGTGAGATCATGACCTGAACCAAAATCAAGAGTCAGATGTTTAACTGACTAAGCCACCCAGTTGCCCCTGTAATTTTCATTTCTTGTAATGTCTTCATCTGTTTTAGAAATCAGGGTTATGGAGGGCTTTCAGAACTAGCTGGTGCAATACCCCTCTTCTATTAATTAAAATGATTGCAACAGATTGGAATAATCTATTTCTTAAAAGTTTGGTAGAAACTTGCTTAGCAAACATCTGGGCCTGTTGCTTTCTTTGTGGGAAGATTCTATTTCTTATAATTATAGGATGATTCAGACTTTTAATTTCTCCCTCAATATTTTTCTAGAAATGTGACTAAGTTTTAAAAAAAAACAGTTGACATATAGTTGCTAAGAATATTGTCATTATATTGTTTTTTACTGTGCTAAAATAAACATAAAATTTATTATCTTAACCATTTTAATTGTACAGTTCAGTACATTGTATAGCTTATATAATGCATAAAGAACATTCATACTGTTGTGCAATCACCACCATCCATCTCCAAAACACTTTTCATCTCACAAAACTAAAACTCTGCATGTTAAACAATAACTCCACATTCCCCTCCTCCCCAACCCCTGACAACCATTCCTCTACTTTCTGTCTCTATGATTATGACTCCTCTAAGTATCTCACATAATTGGAATAATATAGTATTTGCCTTGCTGTGACTGGTTATTTCACACAGCACAATGTCCTTAAAAGTTCTTCGATATTGTTGCACATGACAGAAATTCCCTCCTTTTTAAGGCTGAATAATAGTTTAATGTATACCACATTTTGTTTATCCATTCACCTCTCAATAGATATTTGGGTTGTTTCCATGTTTTAGCTATCATGAAAAATACTGCTATTAACATTGGTGTACTAATACCTGTTTAAGAACCTGCTTTTAATTCTTTTGGGTATTTCCCTTGGAGTGGAGTTGCTGGATCACATGGTAATTCTAGTTTTACTTTTGAGGAACTACTGTACCATTTTACACAACAGCTGTGCCATTTTGCATTCCCAGTAACAGCACACAAGGGTTCCAATTTCTCTATATCCTCATCAACACTTACTATTTCTTCTTTTTTTTTCAATAGTAGCCATCATATTGGATAGGGTTTTTTTAATTTTTTTAATGTTTTTATTTATTTTTGAGACAGAGAGAGACAGAGCATGAGCAGGGGAGAGACAGAGACAGAGCATGAGCAGATAGAGAGAGAGGGAGACACAGAATCCGAAGCAGGCTCCAGGCTCTGAGCTGTCAGCACAGAGCCCGATGCGGGGCTCGAACTTATGGACTATGAGATCATGACCTGAGCCGAAGTCAGACACTTAACTGACTGAGCCACCCAGGCGCCACTCATTACAGTTTTGCTTTGTATTTCCCTAATGCAAATTAATGATTTTGACTATCTTTTCATAAGTTCATTTGCATACCTTCTTTGCAAAAATGTCTATTCAAATCCTTCACCCATTTTTTAATCTGGTGCTTTGTTTTCAGTTGTTGAGTTTCAGGAGCCCTTTATATATCCTGGATATTAATCCTTTATTTGCAAATATTTCCTCCTATTTTTTAGGTTAACTTTTTACTGGTGACAGTTTATACCTGTTGATGCACAAACTTTTAAATATTTTCATCAAGTCTAATTTGTTTTTTTTTCTTGCTTATGCAAGACACCTTACTGTCATATCCAAGACACCATTGTTAAATCCAATGTCAAAGTTTTGCCCTCTATTTTTTTTAAACTTTTTTAGTTTTAGGTCTTACACTAGGTCAAGGGTCCATTAGGAATTAATTTTTGTATATACTATTAGTAAAGATTCCAACTTCATTCTGTTGCATGTGGATATCTACTTTTCCCAGAACTACTTGTTGAAAACACTCTCTTTTGTCCATTAAATGATCTTGGTACCTCTACCAAAAATCATTTCACCATATATGGGAAGGTTTATTTCTGGGCTTTCTATTCTATTCCACAGATTTATATACCTGTCTTTATCCAGTACCACGCTATTTTGATTGCTTAGTTGATAGTAAGTTTTTAAATTAAAAAATGTGAGTCATCCAGCTTTGTTCTATTTTTCAGGTTTATTTTGGCTATTCAGCGTCCCTTGAGATTCCATATAAATTTTAGGATGGTTTATCTATTTGTGCAAAAAATATCATTGGGATTTTGATAGAGATTGCATTAAATCTGTACATCATTTAGGATTAGTATTGACATGTTAAGAATCTTAAATTTTCCAATCCATGAACATGGGATGCCTTTCCATTTATTTATGTCGTCTTTCTTTCAGAAATGTTTTATAGTTTTAATTGTATAAGCCTTCAATCCTTAGTTAACTCCTAAGTATCTTATTCTTTTTTGGTGCTACTGTAAATTGAACTGTTTTCTTAATTTCCTTTTCAGATTGTTCATTGTTACTGTATAGAAATGCAACTGGTTTTTGTGTATTGACTCTGTATCCAGCTACTTCACTGAATTCATTTATTAGTTCCAACAATTTGTGTGTGTGTGTGTAATTTCAGGGTTTTCCACATATAATATCATATCATCTGTGAACAAAAACAATTTTACTTCTTCCTTTTGATTAACATGCCTTTTATTTCTCATTATCTTTTTAATGTCTGATTTAACCGTGACTATATGTCTGTTTTAGTTTAAATATACTAAGTTCTATGTATGTACACAAAGTGTATTATTCAGATCTGCATCCTTGCTGACTTTTTTTTTTTCCTTTATCGATCAATAATCACAGGTCAGTTAAAATTTTTCACTATAATAGTACCACTTTCTCTCTACATAACTGCCCATTTTTTTGCTGTATATTTGATGCTATATTTTCTTTATAAAGTTAACTTTTTACCATTATGATATGACCAAGCCCTAACATGATTTTTAAGTTGATTTTGGATAATATTAATACAAGTAGCCAGCTTTTTTTTTTTTTAACGCTTTAAGACTGCATGGACTATCCTTTCTACCTAGAATACTCTTTCCTCAGGCAACTATTTGCCTTTCTTACCTCTCCCAGGTCTTGGTTCGAGTATCATTTCCACTGAAACTATCCAATGTTAAATGATAAAACCTTCCCCTCAGCATTCCTGATTCCTCCTTCCTTGCACACCACTCACCACTTTTTCACATATTTACTGAATTATAATTATTGTTTGCCTCCCACATACACGGTAAACAGAACCTCCACAAGAACAAGAATTGTTACCAGTTTGGTCACCAATTTATCTCCAGCACCTAGAAGTAAATGGCATAGAGGTGGTGCTCAATGTATTTTTGTTGAATAAATAAGACTCTCAACCTCAAAGATCACCAGGGAAATGTAAATTTTAAAACAATGGAATGCTACTGCTACTTCATAACCACTGAACACAAAAAAAGTTAAAAGTACACAATAACAATCCAAATGTCCATCATGAAGCTCTCCACTACATACCCAAAAGAAAGACATGGTAAAAATCCCATGTGCATATGAAAAGAATGTATATTCTGAAACTACTGGGTACAGTGGTCTACAAATGTAGTGGTCTACAAATGTCACCTACATCACATTGGTGAAAGTGTTCAAGTTTTTTATACCTCTTCTCTCTACTTGTAACAAATAGTAAGAGAGAAAAACTTCAACTACCATTGCAAATATGTCTTTTTGTCCTACACAATCACTTTTTCCTTCATGTATTTTGAAGCTCTGTTATTAGGTGCATATGTATTTAAGATTTTTAACATTTAAAGGAAACCCTATGCAGATTTCTTAAGTTACTTTTATGCAACTCCCTCTCCAGTACCCTGCCTGCAAATTCCGACTGCATCAGTTGGAATTCTAACCTCTGTTTCCTTTACCCTAGTTGGTATCCATTGCTTAGGTCTGGGAAAACTTCCTATGCTTCCTATTTCTCAAGGACCATAGCCCTGTGCTGTCTCTTGTTGAATGCCTAAAAATAGTTGCTTCATTATCTTGTCCAGTATTATAGTCATTTGAAGTAAGATGATAATCCAAGGTGTGCTGTTTTGAAGGGGCACATGCACCCCAAGTTTATAGCAGCACTATCAACAATAGCCAAAGTATTGAAAGAACCCAAATGTCCTTCCATGGATGAATGGATAAAGAAGATGTGGTATATATACATACAATGGACTATTAGTCCACAATCGAAGAGAATGAAATCCTTTCATTTGCAACTATGTGGATGGAACTAGAGGGTATTATGCTAAGCGAAATTAGTCAGTCAGAGAAAGACAAAGATCATATGACTTCACCCATATATGGAATTTAAGATACAAAACAGATTAACATATGGGAAGAGAAGCAAAAATGATATAAAAACAGGAAGGGGGACAAAACATAAGAGACTTTTTTAAAATTTTTTTCTAATGTTTATTTATTTTTGAGAGAGACACAGAATATGGACAGGGGAGGGGCAGAGAGAGAGGGAGACACAGAATCCAAAGCAGGTACCAGGCTCTGAGCTGTCAGCACAGAGCCTGACACAGGGCTCAAACCCACAAGCTGTGAGATCATGACCTGAGCCAAAGTCAGAAGCTTAACTGACTGAGCTACCCAGGCACCTCAAGAGACTCTTAAATATAGAGAACAAACTGAGGGTTACTGGAGGGGTTGTGGGTGGGGGGTTGGGCTAAATAGGTAAGAGAAATTAAGGAAGGCACTTGGGATGACTACTGGGTGTTATACAAGGGGATAAATCACTGGAATCTACTCCTGAAATCATTATTGCACTATATGTTAACTAACTTGGATGTAATTAAAAATTAAAAAAGTAAAAATATAGGAAGATGGTAATCCAATCTGTATTACGCCATCATGACCAAATCCAGAAGGTTCTTTATTTTTGTATTTCTATTGTTCAGACTGTTTTCCTATTGTTATAATAAATATATTTTTTTGCCTATATGTGTATGTATACACACACACACACACATACACACACACACACACACACACACACAGATGCATACAGAGAGAAAGAGACAGAGAGACAGAGAGACAGAATTATTATTTTTTTTAATGCGGTAAAATGTTAACATTAGGGAAATCTGGGTGAAGAGCATACAGAAATTATTTGGACTATGTGTAACTTTTCCATATGTCTGAAATCATTTCAAAAAAAGAAAAGAAAAGGAAATACAATGCCATAATAAAAGCTACAGACTAGGAAAAAATATCTACAAACCACGTATCTGCTGACAAAGGACTCAAGTACACATAAAGAACTCTCAAAACTCAATGGTAAAACAAAAAAATACAAAACAAAATCCAATTAGAAAATGGATAAATGGATAAAATATAAACATTTCACCAAAGAGGATACACACAGAGAATGACAATTAAGCAAATTATAAGACATTCAATATCCCTAGTTATTAGAGTAATGTAAATTAAGAAAACAGTGCAATATCATTACACACCTATTAGAACGGTTAAATAAAAAGCAGTGACAATACCAAATGATGGCAAAAATGTAGAGAAAAAATCTTTCAAACACTGATGGTGCAAATATAAAATGGTACAGCCACTCTGAAAAATGTATTTGTCAGTTACTTTAAAAGTTAAACAATACTTACCATAAGATCTAGCAATAGACCTTCTGGGGATTTTTCTCAGAAAAAGGAAAACTTAACATCCACACAAATATCTGTATGTAATTGTTCATAGCTTTATTTTTAATAGCCAAAAACTGGAAACAACCAAAATGTCCTAAAATAATAAACAAACTGTGCCACATCCACACCACTGAAGTATTAGTCAGCATTAAAAAGGAAAAAAAAAAAAGAAAATGGAAAAAAAAAACTATCAAAACACGCAATGAGTTGAATGGATGTCAAAGGCATTATACTGAGTGAAAAAAAAGCCAATCTCAAAAGGTCACATACTGTTAATTCCATTTATATAACAATCTCATAATGACAAAGTTGTAAATATGGAGAACAAATGAGTGGTTTCTAGAAGTTAAAGAATGATGGAGAGGGAGGGAGTAGGAGTGACTATAAAAGGGTAGTACAAAGGAGATCTTATTGATGATGGAACAGTTCTGTATTTTGATGTAGTAATGGTTACACAAATGCACAGATGCAATAAAATGACACAAAACTATACACACACATTGTTATCAATATCAGTTTCCTGGCTTTGATATTGTACTGTAGTTACATGAAATGAAACCACTTGGGAAAGTGGAAGGTAAGTAATAAGCAGGACTTCTCTGTATTATCTTTGCAAATTCTTATAAATCTATAGTTATTTTAAAATAAAAAGGTTTTCTTTTAATTATACATACATACATTCAAAAAGTATGTAAAATGAAACTTAAATATTTCTCTTTTAAAATGTTTCGAGGGGCACCTGGCTGGCTCAGTTGGCTGAGCATTTGATTTCAGCTCAGGTCATGGATCTTGTGGTTCTTGAGTTCAAGCCCCACAATGGGATCCCTGCTTTCAGCCTGTCAGCGCAGAACCCGCTTCGGATCTTCCATCCCCCTCTCTCTGCCCCTCCCCATTTGTTCTCTCCCAAAAGTAAATGGACATTTTTTTTAAAAGCATTTAAAATGTTTTGGCTTACAATGCATTTTCCTTTGAATTAGTTTGTCAATTTATTACATATCTGCCTTAGTTTCATAATGCATTAATTTAGTATGTTTTAGAAACCCTAACATCAATGACCTGAAGAAAAAGAGGTATGTCCAATTTATGGTATAAATACAATTTACGTCACTCTTTTTTATAGAGGGTGACAACAATTATAAGACAAACAAGGAAAGGAAGGAGAAAGGAAGAAATAAATGACTTAAGAGACAAATAAATCAACAAAGCTAGACCAAGAAATGACCCAGATGACAAGAACTTAAAAAAAAAAAAGCAACTGTGCATAATATAAGAATATAATGCAAAGTTAGAAAACATATGTAAATGGATATCAACAGATAGATGGAAACTACCAAAAAAAAAAAAAAAAAAAAAAGGAAAATGTAAATGCTGATAATTAAAAACACACTATCAGAGCGGGAAATTCGTTTTGGGCTTATCATGACTCTACAGAATAAGGGGAAAAAAATCAGTAAACTTCAAAATAAATAAAAAGAAATTACCCAAATTAAAATACATACAAACACACAGTGACATTAAGCTTATAAATGTAATTTTATACTGTCACTCATGGTATCTATATTATATATAAAAGAATACAACCAAACAGAAACACTCTTCCACAGAAAACTGTCTCTACCTAATATATATTTATATAAAATAAGGGAAATAAGTTAATGACTACAAAAAAATATTAATTTCTATGAATTATGTAACAGAATAAAAGTACATAAGAAATTTAATGAGTCATAACTAATAACAATGTTTTAAAAGTCACTGGAAATACCACTCTGCCTATAAAGAGAAGGATCTCTTAAAATTATAGTGGATTTAACATCTGAAAGTAATTCTTCTTGACACCATCAGGAAAACAGGTGCCAGCACCAAACAATCACAAGGAAAGGAAGAGTATTTCCATTCCTGCTTTATTCAAAAAATAATTCAACAACATTATTAATTACATTCATTTGACAGAGTAAATCAACTTTCTTTGACCTAGATATTCTCAGATCTAACAAAACATAACACATGCTCAAATGTTGGCTGATCTTAATAAAAGTGTATTATTTCGAAGAGCAAAGTACAACAAAGCCTAATGAAATAAATTATTTCTAATGACCATTTTAGATATTCTTCCCTGAGTCTTCATTGATCATCAAAAAAGACCACAGTGTGTCACTGAAATGAAATGATACTCAGAAGATCTGATTTTCCTTTATCATTAGAGATGATAAAGGATACTATATTTAAAATCAATAGTAAATTTTACCAACATATGTACATAAATTACTAGCATTAGTACCAAAGAAGAAAACAGTTACTTGCAACCATTAAATTTATTTTAAAATGACCTAGTCCACTTAAAACCAACTCACACTGTTGTCTAAAATGTCTTTTACCAGACACCAAATGGGATTTGCATCCTGCCAAAAGATTAAAACTCAAATTCGTATGTTACTGTACTTTGTTTTCCTCCTTTTTTTTTTTTAATGCTATGAAGCACTATAACTCAAACTGAACGGTAGAACAGGAGCTGAACTGATAAATTAGAACTTTACAGTAGCCATTACTATAATGATGTTGCTGCCAGCATTCTATCCTTCATCAGTTTTACTCTCTCCAGATGTTTCATATTCATTTATAATTTGAATCAGTTAAATATAGACCCATGTGTTCTTCCACAGACTTCAATGCTGACATCCACCAGAAATATTCTCAGGCCTTTAAAAATAAAAATGTCATCAATTGTATATACCATTTAAGCCTGTATCAGATGTAAAATGGCCACACAATCTATGGCATGCCTTGAATGAGGTCCATGATGGCTCTGACTACTAGTATGTGACAGAAATGACACTGTACCATTTTCTAGGCTTAGACCTTAAGAAATTGATGGCTTTCACTTCCTGTACTTTGGAAAACTTGCTCTGGATGATGCTTCTCCACAGAAGAAATTTTACTATCCTAAGACTACTATGTTGTAAAGTAACCCAAAATAGCCATGTGGAGAGACCACATCAAGAGAAAAACACCTAATGAATCTCCCACTCTTCCAGAAATGGCAGCCTCAGTGCTAGAGGACACAACAGTACACAGCCATCAAAATCCTTCCCAAATTCCCGACCCACAAAATTGTGAGCAAAATAAAATAGTTGTTTAAGCAACTAAGTTTTGGGAGTTCTGTACTAAACGACAGATAACAAACCAAAACTACAATTTCATTTTATGTACAAATAAACTCACTATGACAATAGGGAAGACAGCAGACTACCTGTTTATAGTATAATAATGAAACTTTTAGAGACTTTTAAATTATCAACTTAGTATCTACAGTACAAATTTCTTTGTCTTCCATTAAGTAACTCATAAATTAATCATGAAAGAAACATATATGCCCCATTACTTTTGATTCTTACTGTGTGAAGGAAAGTGTCAAGGCTACTAAGACATGACCCTATACCTATCCTCCCATGAGTTGACTATACACTAGTAAGAATCAGTTGTTTTGCTCTAAACATATTTAATCCAATTTATTTGCTAATATAATTATATGATTAAATATTTTAAAATCTATAAGAACTGGAAGTCATCATTTCCCTGAGTAAGTTGAACATTTCATAACAATTTGATAAAGTCTAGTTGCTTTTTAAAAAAATATTTTCAAGAAGTAAGACTAAAAAATTTAGAACAGTAACCACTGGGACTATTTTTCAACTGTCTCATCATACCTAAAAGGAAAATGAAACTAGATATTGAAGATAATGGTGTAGATGTGATTTAAGAAAGGCCATGATGAATTTCAATCAGGAGACCTATGTTCATAGAAAAGATGTAGGCTTAATATCAAAACACTGGGTTATAAATATATACTATGTTTTAAGGTATATACATAACATTTTTATGACTAACCACTCTAGCCAAAAAAAAATTTTATAAGCAATATCCAATCGAGTTGGATAAAGGAGATTGTAATATAAGCTCTTTTTGTTCTTTAAATATTTATTTATTTTTGAGAAAAAGACAGAGACAGAGTGCAAGCAGGGAGGGGCAGAGAGAGAGGGAGACACAGAATCTGAAGCAGGCTCCAGGCTCTGAGCTGTCAGCACAGAGCGATACAGGGCTCAAACTCAGGAGCCTTCAAGCCCTGTGATCATGACCTGAGCCGAAGTTGGCCACTTAACCAACTGAGCCACCCAGGCACCCCTATGCTTTTTTTCTTTTTTCCCTATGTTCTTTCTAGAAAACGTTGTTGTTTTTTTTAATTAAGAAATAAGGATGAAGTTTCAGTTTTGCAAGATGAAAACAGATCTGTGGACGGATGGCGGTGATAACACAACGTGATTACACTTAATGCCACTGAACTGTATACTTTAAAATGGTGAAGACAGTAAATTTTATGTTATGTGTCAGACTAAAGCAACAGACTTAATAATAAAAAAAAAATCAAAAACATGTTGGGTGACAAGCCAGTCACCAAGAGTACATATTGTGTAATTCCATTTATATGAAGTTCAATAACAGGTAAAACTAACCTATGTAAAAGAAATCAGAAGAGTGGATCAGAGGATGGGGTAAAATGGTCTATAGAGAGAGCATAAGGTCAATGAAAGAACTTTCTGGGAAAATGGAAATGTTTCCTATCTTGATAGGAGTATACAGTACACAGTTATATATATGTCAAACACAATGAATTCTACACCCCCTATCTGTACATTTCACAAAATATGCAAATTCCACATTAGTTTTTTAAATGGGGAGGTGGGGAGCAGAAAAAGACTGAAGAAGTTAGTCTAGAAATTAATTCATGAGAATTATCCTCTGAAACAATATATGTAATGGTATTTTTTAGCCACCAGAATTATTAACCAGAACAGCTTATTGAAAGGTAAATTGCCAGCTGGTAACAGAGAAGGATACGCTACAATTTCTGACTCGTCAACCATAAGGGTTTTAAAGGTAAATAAAACATCACCATCTTGATTACTTAAACTAAAACAAGATATCTAGAAGGACTAAAAGACTTTTAACTTCCCAGAGACTAGCCCTGTTTTCCCATCTGCCTAATCCTCACCCCCTCCAATTCAAGCCAATCCAATTTAACTCAACTGCCCGCTACACTTACCTGTGTAAATTATGTGAGGAGCTAAGTGTAACAGAATACAAAGATGAATATATAGTAAACTCAATCCTCAAGGCATTTATAATCAAATAGATGGCACTGCACAAGAAGGTAATAACTACAAGGAAAGACTTTGTGGTACCTGCCATATTCCAATTGAAACCTGTCCACTTTAGACCACTAATTTGAAAGGTGAATTTTTTTTCTTTTTAAGGAAAGGCAAACAGCAATGAGTGGCTCATGCTGCACATTTATCCCCTACTCCTCCCTTTTTATTACCAGTGAAGGAAAAATCCCATAGTATCTCTGCTTCCAAGACATTTGAGAATGCAAATACAAAGGGTTTCCTGTAGTCTTTACAAGATAGAAAAGTACTGCGTGTTATACGAAGTGATGAATCACTAAACACTACACCTGAAACCAATTTTACCATATATGTTAACTAATTAGAATTTAAATAAAAACTTGAAATCAAGAAAACAAAAGAAAGTTCATGGCTACAATTCTGAGTGGATGAGTAAAACTCTTCACCATATTTCTAATAAAAGATACTCAGTTTGACTCAAACCATTGACCATCAATGTTCCTGGCAATGTATGAGTAATCAGATTTTAGACTTTTCTGGAGTGAATTATTCTGCTTTAAAAACCGAACCTCTAAAATTAGAATTATGAAGTGACAGAAAACATCACAATCTGAATTCTACTTACACAAAACCACACAGTTTTCTATGCCAAATTCCTAATTTACAGCTGGGAAAATCACCATTGAAGATAGCTGAGCCTAAATCAGATTCACTCAACATAAAACCAGATGTAGACCTCAAATTACATGTGACATCTCCAGCCACTCATATAAATAAGAATAATGCAAGCTGAAAGACAATAAATTCACCTAGACTCTTGTAAACCGGCCATTCTACTAGCAGCACAATATTCCTTTCCTAAAATTCTCAAATAAATTAGAAGAAAGGAAGAAAACATATATATCTTCATTGAAGTATAATTATAAATGTGAAACTACTAACTTCAATTCTTCTAGGACAATTCCTTGAAGCAAAACAAGATATTCTAGATCTTGAAATACACCTGTTATTTTAAAAATATAAAGAAAAAACCCACCAGACTTTTAGGATACCAAGTCTTACACGTCACCTCAGAACTCCTCCCCAAACAACGTGTCACAAGTGGACAGAAACAAACTGTACAAGATATTTCTTTAGTTGTTTGCTTCATCAGCTATTGATTTCCCCACCATAAATTAGCAAAACCAATGTAACTCAACAGGAGTCTGCCTGTAAGTATAAAATCCCTTTATATTATTTGGCTTCAAAAGTTTGTACCCTATGGAAAATCCATTTGAAATTTTACCTGGCATATACATGCTAAAATATTTTGTTTGTCATTTGAAGCCACACCAGATTCCAACCCACAGAGATAAGATTTCCAATTTATTTCTCACAACCCACTATTCAAAACCCAAACTTACAATACAGAAAGGCATTGCTAAAATTCTGTAGTAGTAATAGTAGTAGTAGTAAAGCCAATTAATTACCATAGATCTCTATTTTTAGGGAATTTCTTAAAGCTTCTAATATCCATAATATATAGCAGTTCAATATCTAAATTAAGTACTTAGTACTTAATTAAGTACTTAAGTACTTAGCCACTTAAGTGGCTTAGTCAGTTGAGTGTCTGACTCTTGATCCCAGGGTCATGGGATCGAGCCCCACATCAGGCTCTATGCTGAGCATGGAGCCTGCTTGAAATTCTTTCTCTCTTCCTCTGACCCTCTCCCCTGCTCTCATGAGCACTCACATTCTCTCTAAAATAAAGTAAATAAATTTAAAAAAAATAAAAATATACTCAAATATATGAGGCTCACCTTGGAACTCTAACGTAAGAGTTCTTTCTAGGTTAGAAATCAAACCTAACTTAGCTCAAGCACTATAAATTGAATAAATAATAACATGATTTCTTAAAAAGAACATGGTATCAAATACTACAATTATTGTACAGTTTATTAAAAATATACATCATATTAATTTATAGAAATTAGACTCTCATGCTTCCTTATAGACACCTATTCCATGCGACTTCAAAAATTAAGCTTGTTGGGGTGCCTGGGTGGCTCAGTCAGGTAAGACACAGATTCTTGATTTCAGCTCAGGTCACGATTTCACAGTTTCGTGAGTTTGAGCCCTACATAGGACTCTACGCACTGACCACGCGAAACCTGCTTGGGATTCTCCCTCTCTCCCTCTCTCTTCCCCTCTCCCACTCATGCTCTCTCTGTCTCTCTTAAAATAAATAAACTAAAAAAATTAAGATTGTTACAAAACATCACATAGTGCTGATATGCTACAAACTGCATCATTTCAGAAACATCAAAATCTGGTATCCAGTTTTTCCCATAATGGTAAATACCACCAATGAATCAGTATTATGTCCACCCGCCACTATTCAAAATGCAAACCATGCAGCTGCAACTGTCATATTGGATCAAAGTTTTTAATACTACCAAAAAACAATAGGCAAAACTATCACTCAAAATATTTGGAAGATGAAACAATGTGAGTTAAAGTCTTCTCCATTACGCAGAGACATCTGAAAACTCTCTTTGTTTTAACTTAAAAAATGCTTCCTAAAATACACTGGTCAATTTGCCTGTCTTAGAAAATAAAGTACAGAGAATCATCACATTACATGTATCCTTTACACATGAATGGCTGTTCAGGGAGTAGAATGGATATATTCAAAGAATGAACTGAGACTTTCATTTTCTCTTTCCACCTTTCACCCTCACCACTACCATGTACTGTTGAAATAATACATGTTGTTAAAGACTTATTTCAGAGAAGAATGAAGAGATATTGAAAAAAACTACAAAAGTTTAGCCTTCATAAAAAGTCAACAAAGAAATGATAGCTATCTTCAAATGTATTAAAACAGAACTCTTAGATAACAAAATGAAAACCCCTTGTGCTATAAGGCACACATAGTAAGTGGCATCTCTTAATTTTGCCAACCCAACACCCTTCCCTCCAAGCTTCTCCTAGCCATAATGGTGGGCAATTTGCTCAAACTGAACTAAATAAAATAAAACAACTAATAATTAGTCCTAAGGATAGGAAACTATAGCTCAATCAATCAATCTTTCCTTGGGATGTTTCCAACTAGATATAGAAGGGAGAAAGTCCCTTCCCTTTCTGTTCACAAACTCTCTTTATCTACTAAGTTATGAACTCCACCACCTTATCTTACTTCCTCAGCATGCACGTTCAGTCCCACTTTAAAAATTTTGCCTAAGCTATTCCCTGGAATGCTCTTCTTCATGATATTTACAAAGCTAGTTATTTCTTTTGATTCAGATCTCAGCTTTAACATTCCCTCTGGACAAAGGCTTTCTTAAGCAGTCACTTAATCACTGTCACATCATCTTACTTTAATTCTCTACATAGCACTTATCACTTAAATATACTTCTTTTTAATACTCATTGCTGTATCTTCAATACCTTGAATAGTGCCTGGCACAGACTATATTCTCCATTCGGAATTTGTTCAATAAACAAATGAAAGCTGTAAAGGCTCAAGCCCAAAGCTAGCAACCATGGCCCTAGCCCCAGAGAGAAGCTGGTCTGAAAGAGTGAAGCAATTAAGAAGAAAAACAAAGCAAATCTCCTGAAGGTATATGAATCTTTTCAGTCATCCCAAAGACCAGCTCCAACCCTACCCATAACAGAGTCTGATTACGTAGATCAGACGTCTTTAAGATGGTGTGCACATACCACCCTGAGGAGGAGCAGGAGACAAGCAAGACGATCCATCAGAATGTGAGAAGAAATACTCCATCTAAAATAAAATACACGTATTTTATATTATCTTTGGCGAAGTACTATATTTGTGTCTGTTTTATAACGTACGTATGACTATAGTCATACACACATGCATACACACACACACAATGAGTAGATAAACACACCCATATTGGACGTATACCTGATACCTGATAGAGGTAAATAATCAAAAAAGTCTGGAGAATATCAATGTCAAACTTGTTTTTCTTAGGCTGGAGTGTTTCAGGTTTATTTCATTTCTAACCAAGAGATTTCTGAAACATACTTAAAACATATTTGGTGTAGGGGCGCCTGGGTGGCTCAGTCGGTTAAGCATCCGACTTCGGCTCAGGTCATGATCTCGCGGTCCGTGGGTTCGAGCCCCGCATCAGGCTCTGTGCTGACAGCTCAGAGCCTGGAGCCTGTTTCAGATTCTGTGTCTCCCTCTCTCTCTGACCCTCCCCCGTTCATGCTCTGTCTCCCTCTTTCTCAAAAATAAATAAACGTTAAAAAACAATAAAAATAAAAATAAAACTTATTTGGTGCTCAAATATTTGCACAATGCTGAATGCACAGACTAATGATGGCTCCAGAGAACAGACAAATGAAAGCCAAAAGCAAAGAGATTTAAAATCTACATAAAATTAAAATTCTAAAATTTAGACCCGGCTAAAAGTAATCACCACCTCTCCAATTATAAATGTGCCACTACAGGGTGGGTTCAAGTAGAAGCCTGCTGACCATTAGTAAAGGATACTTAGACATGATTTCAGCACTTGCAAGGCAGTCTATGTAACAAATTTAACTGAGTGATATTAAATGCTGGCAATATAATGATAAGTTTACTCCTTTCCCCTTGGAGGTCACAATTTAACAAAGACAAACTTGCAAACATATATTAGTATACATTAGATATCTATACACATGGTATAGTGACAGGAATAGGAAAAGGTGATGATTAACTCTGCATGGTGGGAATATTTAAGTTGAATATTGAGATATGCAAAAGCCACTTTTTCCTGTTAGTCAAGAAAGATAAAAACACTTCTGACAAAGGAACATGTGAGAAAGGACAGGTATAAAAAGCACATAGTATGGCAAACCCAAAATACAACGAGTAATATGAAACTGTTGAATGACAAGGTGCCCATGGCAGAAGAATATCTACAAATGAAGCTGCTGGATAAGTAGGTAGGAGCCAAATTGTGAAAGGTCATTCTAAGGAGTTGGAGTCATAAAACAATAAAAATAACTATCTTGTACAGTGTACTACTTTGTATCAGACACATACCTAAACTCTTTAGATATGCTACCACTTTTAATCCTCAGAAGATGTCTATCATTATCTATCTACACTTTCTAAAAAAGAAAACTTAGGCTAGAGAAAGACCAAGTAATTTGCCTAAAATCACAGTTAAATTAGAGTCAGAGACAGAACTCACTGAAGGATTCTGAGAAGGGATGTAAGTATTCTGAATAAGTGACATGTATTTTAGAAAAGGGTCTATGAAGCAATGTGGATAAAGAGGTGGAAGTAATAGGTTAGTTTTAGGGAAATGAAAGACATAAATATAATCCAAATAAAAGCTACTAATGGGGGTTGTAAAAGGGAAAGGAAAACTAAAAGATTCCACTGGTTTCTAGCTTGAGAAAGCAGGTAGAAAAGAAAGTTTAGGTAGGACAATGAGGCATAAAATGAAAGAGATGAGGTATAAAATGATTAGTATGAGTCTAGGCAATATGGTCACATTTAAAGTTTCAAAACAAAACCAAAACCAAAAACAAAAACAAAAGCCAGCGGAATACAGTCCAATAGGGAGTTAACTAGAAAGAGCTCTTTCTAAAACAGAAGTGAAAATTGCCAAGATAAACATATTTAGAAAGCATCAATATAAATACAGTAATTAAAAAATTAGGCCAAATAAAGTAGAAAATAAATATCCACAAGTCCATATTGATATAAATGACAAAAGGAAGGAGGGAGGGAAGGAGGGAGGGAGGGAGGGAGGGAGGGAAGGAGGAAGGAAGGAAGGAAGGAAGGAAGGAAGGAAGGAAGGAAGGAAGGAGGAAGGAAGGAAGGAAGGAAGGAAGGAAGGAAGGAAGGAAGGAAGGAAGGAAGGAAGGAAAAATTTTCCATGCAGAAAAATTCCAATTAATTTATACAGATACTCTATATTCAAGAAGGAGGAACTCCCCACTCCTTAAGTATGGCCTGAACACACCGACTTCATTCCAAAGAATACATATGGAAAGGAGGGGAAAGAAGAAATGTAAAGCAGAGAAGCCTGACAAAAACCATCTCAGCCAAATGATTCAAGTCAACATTAGCAATGATTAAGTCACGTTGATAGTATGTACCCTTGATATGACATGATCAAATGACATTTTACATACATGGTCTCCTCCCAAAAACCTATAACTTCATTCCAAATGTGAGTAAAACATCAGACCAACCTCAACTGATTGAAGGGCAATCTATAAAACACCAGACCAGTACTACTCAAAACTGTCAAGGTCATCAAAAGCAAGTTAAGTTTAAAAAATCATCACACCCAAGAAGAACCTAAGTATACATAACAACTAAATGTAATATGATATCGTGCTTTATGGGAATCTGGAATAGAGAAAAGAAGGTAGATAAAAACTATGGAAATCTGAAAAAAGTCATGTACTTTAATTAGTAATTGTGTATAAACATTGGTTCATTAATTTTAACAAATGTACCATACTAATATATCAATAATAGGAAAAACTGTGAATGGGGTATATAAGAACTCTCTGTACTGAGTTCATAATTTTTTATAAATCTAAAATTATTCTAAACAATAAAAGGGTTTTTTTTTTTTAATTAGGCCAAAAACAACAACAACAACAACATAGAAAACCATTACTACTCAAGGGATAGGTCGAATAAAGTAAGTTAGTAAAAGAAATTTAAAAGAGATGATCATGAATATACAAAGACAGAATGATACCCTAGAAATAATAAGGAAGAACTGTACAAGAATAGAAACAGGCTTAATAGAGGTCAAAGAAGATAAGGAATGAACAGAAACTACTGGATTTAGGGAGTCAGTGGTTTAAAAGGAAAAGTTCAGTGGAGCTAAAAGATGAAAGGTAAACCACAATGGGTTATGATGCCTTCAGAGCCCTGATTTTATAATTCTCTCAGTCACAAATCTCTTCAGAGATTCTTCTAGTTTCAAATCTATTGAAAGTCTCCCCTATTCCTTGAATTCACATCAATTTAGTAGCCAAAATCTCTTATTGAATCATCTTTCACAGTGTAAAATAAAGTATTAGGAGATGCATCAGATAGCATACTTTTTATCCAGAAGTAACAGAAATTCCAAAAGCAAACGAGCTTAAACAATAAGGAAATGTATAACCATTGTCAAATATAAGAGGAAGCACACAGATACAGCAGGCTCTAAGCACTACAAGTCAAAGCTTCAGGAACTCTCTGTAAACTCCCCTGGCTGAGTGCCTGTGTGGAACTTTACCAACAGGCTGGAAACAAAGTGATCGAGATATTCTGAGATTGTGATCTGCCCATCTTTGAACCTGTCACTAGCAAAGAAAGGGAATTTCCATGTTTCACTTAGACTCTCAATCCTGGATCGAGGAAAGAAGACCCCTTTTTCTGAGTCATGTGAAGAAGGGTTAGATGCCTGAAGAAAATAGGTTCAGTTAGAAAGACAGGAAAGAAATAATGCTAAATAGGCTATCAATAAATGCTAAATAGGAAGTTCTTATTTGCATGTTTTCATAGCCTTGGAAAATTTTAAAAATTACTTTAATACAATGAAGAATAGGCTTAAACAAATAAAGGCCAAACAATTTCCTTCCTCAAATAACCAAATGATAACCTCAAAGACAATACTGTTTTTATAGGACAAGAGGAAAATGTGGTATGAATTTGTAAGCTTTCATCACTCAAACTTATATCACAAAAATAAAATGTATTAGAGTATTTTAAAACCAGAATGTTATCACATTTTACACTAAATTGTTATTTTATTAGGGATAAGATAGTAAGAGATTCCAAGGGAGTGGAAAGAGCACTGGATGTGGGGTCAGGGCTCTAGGCGCTTAGACCTAATGCTTCCATTAAATTGCAGATTATCTCAGTCACGGAATCTATCTAGATTTCAGTTTCGTCCTCTGATAAATCAGAAAATTCAGAGAAGGGGTTCTTCAGGTTTTCTTTCTGTTTACTTCCTAATTATAAATAGTATTCACTTAATAACTAAAAAATTTATGTGGACTATTTAACATTGTAATTCTGAGCTAGCCAAATCCTAAAGACACCTTTCATGCCTACAAGCTGAGACACAAAAGCTTCACTTTGAAAAACTTCACTACAAAACTTCATTTTCATGAAAACCCTCACTGTGGCCAGAAATATAAATAGCATGATGTTACAACTTTCTGAAATAACTCAAGAATTTAATTCAATTTCTCTTTAAAACCAAATTCATTATTAAAAGGTTGCAGCATACCTACAGAAGCAAACCCTCACTGCTGGACAGGAGAACGGAAAATGACAAAAACTCAACCACTTTGAAATTCAATTAAAGACAAGATTTCTAACCACTAAGCCTAAATGAGGAAGAAGATGAAAAGCAAAACACAATAAGAAAGCTGGAATTCAAGTCATAAACAGAAAGGGAAATTTCTATACAGAGAATGAAAGAAGGGGTGGAAACACCCCAAAGTAAAACCAGCCTATAGGCCTAGAAGAAATTAAATCTATATATCTCATGAACTGCTCTTAAAGACTATTAATTTACACAAAATTGATAGAAATAATTTACAAAATCAGGTTGGTGACAGAAACAGGAGAGGAAACCATTACTCTGCCCTTTGGGAATTTCAAATTAATGGATTTTGGCAAACCAGACACAAATCATATGGGATGACTGGATAAAACCTTATGATTTTAGCCAAATGTATTATGACCTGGAGTTGGTTCTTCTCAAGATTATTAATAATGAAAAATACTTACATGGGATACACATGATTGCCAGGAAAAAAAAATGCTCTTCTTTGAAAGTTTTTAAAACAACAAACTACCCACAGAAACCACATGGGCACAAAATGAAACAAATCTGGTCACTGCTTTGTGGAGCATTTAAGCACTCCCCAAGTGAAAAACTCAGCTTTACGCTCTCTTTTTGGGACGAGCAGAACATCCATGAAAATACCTGACTTGTAGATACCAAGGAAACAATACAGACATACCTCTACTGGCCTGAGTTTCAAGAAAAATAATTTTCTCCAAGAACCTGATGGTTTTAAGAGACTATCTACTTGTTTTAAAAAGACATATCTTTTCCTCATGGTAAGAATCTAAAAAAAGCCTAAAAACTTGTACCCAACGTTTATAGCAGCACTTTCAACAATAGCCAAATTATGGAAAGAGCCTAAATGTTCATCAACTGATGAATGGATAAAGAAATTGTGGTTTATATACATAATGGAATACTACATGGCAATGAGAAAGAATGAAATATGGCCTTTGTAGCAATGTGGATGGAACTGGAGAGTGTTATGCTAAGTGAAATAAGTCACACAGAGAAAGACAGATACCATATATTTTCACTCTTATGTGGACCCTGAGAAACTTAACAGAAGACCATGGGGGAGGGGAAGAAAAGGAAAAAAAAAGTTAGAGAGGGAGGGAGCCAAACCATAAGAGACTCTTAAAAACTGAGAATAAACTGAGGGTGGATGGGGGGTGGGAGGGAGGGGAAAGTGTGTGATGGGCATTGAGGAGGGCACCTGTTGGGATGAACACTGGGTGTTGTATGGAAACCAATTTGACAATAAATTTCATATAAAAAAAAAGAAAACAGCAATAAATGCAAAAGGAAAAAATAAATAAAGCCTAAAAACTCTTAAAATTAAATAAAAGAAAATGAACTCTCACTCAAAGTGCTTAACATTATAATATTAATAACCTACTGTAATTATCAATTTAAATACCAAAACTCCCTACTATCAGTAGCAGTATCATTAATACATGAGGATTACTCAATTTATCAAATTGTATAATAATACCCTAGTGAAATGGTATACTAAAGAGGTGACTTTCAAAGGAGGAAAGAATAAATATAGAGGGAGAAATCTTGTCCAGAACGCAAGCAAAAGAAAAAAGTAGATGAGTAACATAAAGTTGCACTGGAACACGAGAAGGTAGGCTGTGTACATTTAATAGGTACAGTCTCAGAAAAAGGAGGCCAAATGAAACCAGAGTCAAACACAAGCTAGCACACAACAAAGTCTAGGGTAAAATGCAAAGGCTACATAAACATTTCATTTATGTATATAAATATCATATAGATACCAGATACATTAACTAAAAATAGAAATTTTATCTTGACAGTCAGCATCACAAAAACATCTACCTATTTTAGTATTTTTTTTTTTTTTGAGACAGAGAGCATGCGAGCCAGGGAGGGGCAGAGAGGGAGGGAGACGGAGAATCCTAAGTGGACCCTGCACTGACAGCATAGAGCCGAGGGTGGAGCTCGAACTCACAAATCAAAACACGAGATCATGACCTGAGCCAAGCCAGATGCTTAACTGACTGAGCCACCCAGGTGCCCCAACATCCACCTATTTTAAAAAGTGAATTAAAAAAAAAAACCTTTTTTACCATGGCCTGTATCATATTGCCCCTATAAGACATAAAAAGAACACAATATAGACCCAACAGCATGCAGAGCTACAAGTTTACATATATCTGCACACATACCCACTATGCTTTCCATTTCCCGACACAATGACATAAAAATTGGGGATTTTTCTCCTCTACTTTGGCTCTATATAAGGTGCTGACTTTTCCCTTGGATAGGCTGGCAAAGCACAGCTTGTCAAAGCTTGCATAACCTTGAAGAACACATATAATTTCCAGAAGAAATAAAGAAAGAATGGAAAAATAGATGAGTTTCCAAAAGAAATAATTTTAAATTGTACATATCTATAGTCCTCATCCTTTAGAGATGATGTTACTGGTGGTTATTTGTTACCACATGCATGAATCCTAAAAAGCCAAAGCATTAGAGCCCTCCAAGGGCAACTGCAGCTATCTTATAAACTATAGTTTCAATACAGTGAAAAGGAGAATAATGCCAAGGATAGAGAGCACTGGGATTGTCACCTAGTCAGAAAGAATACAGATCTGGAGAAAGATCAGATTAGACTCATTTCAGAAAATGAGCAAGAAAACCCTGCAACTATACTCTATTCTCTATTAGGGAATCTCTAATTAACCAAACAGCATAAAACTTTTAGACTAAAATTCTTCACATTATACCAAAATGAGTGTGTGTTTTCTAAATATTATAATAATCTATTATGGATACAGAAATGAGAAATGTCTGTTTCTCAACGTTTACTAAGAGTGGGAAGTCGTGTCTAAGATACAGGAAACTACCAAAAAATATAGTGCATGTTCCTAGTGTGTAAATTTTACACAAAGACTTAAGGACAAGAAGACACTCTACTTTTTATAAAATACTTTATAAAATATAAAATATAATAAAAGATAAAAAGAGTGAACAGAAAAAATAAAACACATATTTCCTAACTATCACCAGCAGTTTATGCACAGACATCTTGAATGCGACCCACTCCTACAGGATCAATTATCTTCTGTACTATAGTTACTTCAAAGGAAAAGTATGACAAAGGTCAAAAAAGTTTAAACTACAGTATAGAGATACCATTCTACTTCCAATCAAAATGGAGACATGAGGACCAGACTTAACTTTCAACTAACATAACTAGAAAACTGAACAAGATATATGGAACAGTGGGTTCTGGATATTCGACAACAGGGAGCATAGGATTGTAATACCTGAAAGAAAGCAAAAAAAGCAAAGCAAGCACTATAATTGCCCTGCTTACAACCTGGAGTCAGTTTACAAACTAGAAGACATAGTGGGGGAACCCAAGCAAAACTGAGCTAAGGAAACAGAGTTAAAAGTTTATAAGGCAAAAAGTTAAGTTTATAAGGCAACTAGAAATTCTAGTTGCATAGAAGTGAGAAAACTACACTGGGTAAGAATCTCAAAAAAGTCTGCTCAAGTCTTGGGATGACTAAAACCCATACACAAGTGACAGAAAACTACAGAAGGCTAGGAAAAGACAAAAGTGAGTAGATGGGACAACAGCTGGAGCTCACACACAGCTGGCAACAGTTTATGTTCCTACTAGTCAGAGTGGATAAACTTTGTAATGCATAGAGATTCAGCTGAATCCTCAGGAGGGCATCTCCTTAGTAGTGGGGTTAAACTTGTCCTACAATATGCTTGTTCTGGACCCACACTAACAAATCTTTAAAATACACCTCAAAATAATCCAACTGATTTCAAATAACTGAGAACTGGAACAATATACATTATTTGAAATAATACAATAAAATTTAGCAATCTACAAGTGAAAATTCAAATTATCATAATCCAATCAAAATCAACAGCCATTCAAAAAAAAAAAAAAAATCAGAACGAGACTACAGGGAAGATGGCAGAGTAGGAGAATCCTGAGCTCACCTCCACCCACAGACATACTGAGGCTGAAAGTACACATAATGCAACTCATTCTGAAAATGACCTGAAGACTAGCAGAACAGCTCTTGACCACAGGGATATAAAGAAAAAGCCACATCAAGAAGGGCAGGAGGGACTGAGAAGTGGTCAGGAACAAAACCCACTGCAAGAAGATCAGGCCCCACATTGGATATCCCGAGCCCTAGGAAGCTGTACTGGGAAGACAAGTCTCATAATGTCTGGCTTTGAAAATCAGCAGGTATAACTCCAAGAGAACCAAAGAGGTATAGGAAACCAAGATCAGTCTTAGAGGGCCAGAACACTATATCACTCATCCAAGACCAAGCACAATGGCAGCAGTTTGAAGAGCACCTGGGTTATATAGGTGAAGGAGATGTACCAACTAATTTTAGGGCATGTGCCAGAGGGGCAAGGATCAACAGGAACTTTCCCCCGGAACAGAAGTACTGGTAGGAGTTATTTTTCTAGCCTTCCTTCAGCCTAGGTGGCCTGACACAGGCAAGAGCCAGTTCTAACACTCTCCATCTTCCTTGCTAAAACAGCTCACCCACCCAAGTGTGCCCCTACTAACCTGCCCATCCCAGCAGGCACCCCTCCAGAGCAAATGCCAGCTTGCCACATCTCAGAGGCAGGCAGCCTCTAAAGCAACTCCAAGTGGGGGGAGGTTGTAGAAGGCCAGCCATACTTACCAGCACAACCATAGTAGTCGAGGCCCAGTCAAAAGAGGAAGGCACACACAGTCCACTCAGGAGACACCCCTGGAATGCCTGTTTCTGGTGATTAAGGGAGACTGCTTTACTGGGACCCATAGAAAGTTTTCTACATAAGGTCACTATTTTCCAGAGCAGTATATAACTGACCAATATACACAGAAACAATCAGACAAAATGAGGATCAGAGGAATAAATTCCAAACAAAAAAGGACAAAACCTCATAAAAATAATGAAACAAAATGGAGGTAAGAAATCTACCTGACAAAGAGTTCAAAGTAATGGTCATAAAGATGCTAACTGGACTAGAGAGGACAGTGTATGAACTCAGTGAGACCTTCAACACAGAGAATAAAAACGTAAAAAAAAGTACCAATCAGAGCTGAAGAATGTAATAATTGAAATGAAAAATACACTAGAGGGAGTCAATACAAGACAGGTGATACAGAAGAACAGATCAACAATCTGGAAGACAGGATAATGGAAACCACCCAACTCAACAACAAAAAGAAAAAATAATTTTAAAAAATGGGTATAGGTTAAGGGACTTCTGGAACAACATCAAGTGTACCAACATTTGCATCATAGGAAATGAGACAAAAGGAGAAGAGAGAAAGGGACAGGAAACTTAATTGAAGAAATAATAGCTGAAAACTTCCCTAATCTGCAAAATGAAATAAACCAGGAACCATAGAGAGCCCCAGACTAGACAGACCCAAAGAGGTCCACACCAAGACATACAATAATAACATCCAAGATTAAAGATAAAGAGGGAATCTTAAAAGCAGCAAGAAAAGAGCAAATACTTCAGCACAAGGTAAATCCAACAAGGCTATCAGCTGATTTTTCAGTACAAACTTTGCAGGCCAGAAAAGAGTGGCACGATGTATTCAAAGTGCTGAAAAGAAAAAACCTACAACCAAGAATACTCGACCTGGAAAGGTTATCATTAAGAACTGAAGGAGAGATAGAGTTTCCCCCCCGAGAATTAAAGTAGTTCATGACTATTAAACTGGCCTTATAAGAAGTGTTAAAGAGACTTCTTTACGTGAAAAAAAAGATCATACTAGAAAAAATAAAATTATGAAGAGAAAAAATCTCACTGATAAATATAAACATATCATAATGGTAATAGATCAATCATTTATAAAGCTAGTATGAAAAAGACACAGTAGTAAAATCAATTACATCTTCAAAAATTAGTTAAGGGATATACAAAATAAGAAGATGTGGGAAAAAAAGACATCGTATATGTATAACGTAGAGGGAAGGAGTAAAAACGAAGTGCTTTTAGAGTATGTCTGAACTTAAGCAACCATCAACTTAATATAAACTGCTGTATAGCTAGAATGTTATATATGAACCTCCTGGTAGTCACAAACCAAAACCTATAATAGATACAGAAAAAACAGGGGCAGCTGGGTGGCTCAGTTGGTTAAGCATCCAACTCTTGGTTTCAGCTCAGGTCATGATCTCATGGTTCTTGAGACTGAGCTCCATGCTGGGCTCTGCACTGACATGGGGCCTGCTTAGAATTCTCTCTCTACCTCCCTCTCAGCCCCTCCCCTGCTCACTCTCTCTCTTTCTTAAAATAAATAAAATAAGCTTTAAAAAAAAATAGATATACAAAAATAAAGGGAAAGGGCTCCAGGCATAACACTAAAAAAGTTATCAAATCACAAGGTAAAAGAGCAAGAGAAGAAGAAATGAATAGAATGGAACTATAAAAACAACCAGAAAGCAATTAACAGATGCCAATACATACATATGTATCAACAATTACTTTAAATGTAAATGATTCAAATGGTCCAATCAACACACATTAGAGTGACCTAATGGATAAAAAAACTAACACCCATCTATATGATGCCTACAAAAGACTCACTTCAGACCTGAAGACACATATGGATGAAAAATACATTCCATGCAAATGGAACAAAATAAACAAACAAAAAAGCTGGAGTAGCAATAGTTGTATCAAACAAAATAGACTTTAAAACAAAAACTGTAATAAGAGACAAAGAAAGTCATTACATAATAAAAAAGGGATCAATCCAACAAGATAAAACAACTGAAAATATCTATGTATCCAACATAGAAGCACCAAAATATAAAAAGCAAACATTAACAAACATAAAGGGGAAAACTGGCCTTAATATACATCAATGAACACATCCAAACAGAAAAACGAAAAAGAAACAGTGGTTTTGAAAGACACAATAGACGAAATGGACTAAACAGATATATGCAGAGCATTCCCATCCAAAAACAATACACATTCTTTTCAAGTGCACATGGAACATTCTCCAGGATAGATCACATGTCAGGCCACAAAACAAGTCTCAATAAATTTAAGAAGACTGAAACCTTATCAAGCATCTTTTCAAACCACAAGACCATGAAAGCAGAAATCAATTATAATAAATTACAATTACAAGAAAAACACAAATACATGGAGGCTAAACAATATAACACTAAACAACCAATGGGTCAATAAAGAAATGAATGAGGAATTCAAAAAATACCTTGAGACCAATGAAATGATTCAAAACTCTTTGAGACACAGCAAAAGCAGTTCTAAGAGGGAAATTTATAGCCATAAAAGTATACCTCAAGAAACGAAAAAATTGCAAATAAGTAATCTAAACTTACACTTACAGGAACAAGAAAAACAAAGCCCACAGTAGAAGGAAAGAAATAATAAAGATCAGAGTGGAAATGAAACAGAGACCAAAATATAGAAAAGACCAACAAACTAAGAGCCAGTTCTATGAAAAGTGAAATAAAACTGATATCACCTTTAGACTCATGGGGGTGGGGGGGAGGAAGGGGAGAGAAGGGACTGAAATAAAATCAGAAATGAAAGTGAAAGAACTGACACCACAGAAATACAACGGACTGCAAGAGAATACTACAAAAAATCATATGGCAACAATTGGACAACCTAGAAGAAATGGATAAATTCCTAAAAACATACAGTCTTCTAGGATTCAATCAAGAGCAAAGAATATATGGGTGCCTGGGTGGCTCAGTCAGTTAAGCATCTAACTTTGGCTCAGGTCATGATCTTGTGGTCCATGAGTTCAAGACCCGTGTCAGGCTCTGTGCTGACAGCTCAGAGCCTGGAGCATGCTTTGGATTCTGTGTCTCCCTCTCTCTCTGCCCCTTCCCCGCTCACACCTCTCTCTCTCCCTCTCTCTCTCTCTATCAAAAGTAAATAAACATTAATAATAATAATAATAAATTTTAAAACAGAAAGAATATATGAACAGACCAATTGGCTACTAATAATGAAACTGAATCAGTAATCAAAAAACCATGAAAAAACAAAAGCTTAGGACCAGTTAGCTTCACAGGTGAATTCCACCAAACATTTAAAGAATTAATACCTATCCTTCTTAAGCTATTCCAAAAACAGAAGAGGAAGGAATACTTGCAAATTCATTCTATGAGGTCAGCATTAGCCTGATATGAAAACCAGACAAGAACACTACAGAAAAAGAATAAATAAAATTATCGACCAACATCCCCCATTAATGTAGATGTAAACATATTCAACAAAATATTCACAAAAAAATTCAAAATATATTGAAAGGATCATTCACCGAGTAGGATTTATGTCAAGGATGAGATAGATTGGTAACAGCAAATCAATCAATGTGATACATCATATCAATAAAATGATTGGTTAAAAAAAAAAAAACATATAATCATCTCAGTAGATGCTGAAAAAGCATTTGGAAAAATTCAAAATGTGTTCATGGTAAAAACTCTCAACAAAGTGGGTTTAGAGGGAATATACCTTAACATAATAAAGGCCATATATGACAAACCCACACCTGACATCGTACCCAGTGGTGAAAAGCTGAAGGCTTTTCCTCTAACATCAGGAATAAAATAAGGATGTCCACTCTCACCACTTTTACTCAATATAATATGGATAGTCATAGCTGCAGTAGACAAAATAATAAATAAATAGGCAAAATAAATAGATAAATGGCATCCAAATTGGTGAATGTATACAACTGTCACTATTTGCCGATGACATTATACTATATGTAGAAAACCCTAAAGACTCAAAAAAAAAAAAAAAAACCTATTAGAACTAATAAATTGAGTTTGGTAAAACTGCAGGAGTACAAAGGCAATATACAGAGATCTACTGTATTTTTAAACACTAGTAACAAACTAGCAGAAAGAGAAATTAAGAAAACAATCCCATTTACAACTGCATCAAAGAAATGTGAAAACAATACAAATAAATGAAAAGATATACCATGCTCATGGACTGAAAGAATTAATATTGTAAAAGTTTCCACACTACCAAAGCAAGCTATAGACTCAATGTAACTGCTATCAAAATATCAATAGTATTCTCCACAGAACTGGAAGAAAAGAATCCTAAAATTAATATGGAACCACAAAAAGCCCCAAACAGCCAACGCAATCTTGAGAAAGAAGAACAAAGCTGGAAGTATCATAACCCAGATTTCAAAACTATACTAACAAAGCTATAGTAAACAAAACAGTATGGTACTAACACAAAAACAGATACATGGATCAATGGAACAGGATAGAGAGCCCAGAAATAAATTTATGTTAACATAGTCAATTAATCTATGACAAAGGAGACAAAAATAGAATATGGGGAAAGACCTTCACTTCAGTAAATAATGCTTGAGAAGAGGACAGCTATGTACAAACAAACAAAACTGAACCACTTTCTTATACCATATGCAAAAATAAACTCAAAATAGATTAAAGACCTAAATAGAAGTCCTGAAGCCATAAAACTTAAAAAACAAAACAACAACAACAAAAACAAAAATATATAATGTATATTCTTGGACATTACCTTTAGCATTATTTTTCAGGACCTGTCTCCTCAGGCAAGGGAAACAAAAGCAAAAATAAATAATTGGGGCTATATAAATTGAAAAAACTCACACAGTGAAGGATACCATCAACAAAATGAAAGGCAACCTACTGAATGGGAGAATATATTTTCAAATGATATATCCAATAAGGAGTTAATATCCAAAACATATAAAGAACTCATACAACTCAACAAAAAAAACCAAAAACCAAAAACCAAAACAAAACAAAAACGAAAAACATAATGTGATTAAAAAATGGGCAGAGGACCTGAACAGACATTTTCCCGAAGACATACAGATGGCCAAAACACATATGATAAGATACTCAACATTATTAATCATCAGGAAAATGAAAATCAATCAAACTCATAATGAAATATCACCTCACATCTCCCAGAATGACCAGTATGAAAAAGAAATAATAAATGTCGACAAGGACATGAACTAAGGGGAACCCTCATGCACTCGTGGTGGGAATGTAAACTGGTGCAACCACTATGGAAAACAGTATGGAGGTTCCTCAAAAAAAAAAAAAAGGAAAGAAAGAAAAGAAAAAGACAAAGAAATACCATACAATCCAGTAATTCCACTGTTGGGTATTTACCTAAAGAAAATGAAAACACTAATTCAAATATTTAAATAAACCCCTAGGTTTACTGCAGCACTATTTACAGTAGCCAAGATATGGAAGAAACCTGAGTATCCACTGATAGATGAATACATAAAGATGTGATACATGTGCATAATTGAGTATTATTCAGCTATGTAAAAGAATGAACTCTTGCCATCTGCTGCAAAATCAATGAACCAAGGATATTATGCTGTGTGAAATAAGACAGAGAAAGACAAATACCACACAATTTCATTTACTGGTGGAATCTAAGAAAACAAAACAAATGAACAAACAAAAAACAGAAACATACTCATAAATACAGAGAACTGGTGATTGTCAGAAAGGAAGAGGAAAAGGGATGGGCAATATAGGTGAAGGGGACTAAAAGGCACAAACTTCCAGTTATAAATTACATGAGTCAGGGATGAAAAGTACAGCATAAGGAAGATAATATTGTAATAACTTTGTATGGTGACACATGGTAACTACACTTCATCATGATGAATTTTTCATAATATATACAATTGTGGAATAAATATGTTGTATACCTGAAACTAAAGCAATATTGTATGTCAACTATACTTCAATTAAAAATAAAAAGAAATTTAAAAAAGAAAATATAAAACCAAGACAAAAAAATCAAGAAAATATGCCTTATAACCAGGGGAAAAAGCACTTAGTGGCAACACAGAAATGAAAGAGATGATGGAATTAGTAGACCAGGCCATAAAAACAGCTATTACAAATATGTCTCATATGCGTAAGAAAGAAGAAAAAATGATCATGATGATGACAGACATATAAGATATGAAAAAGACTCAAATGGAACTTCCAGAGAATTTTTTTTAATAAAAAATACACAGGACAGGATTACTAGCAAATGAAACACTGAGCAAAAGAAGGTATGAAGTTTAAAAAATGCAATACTAATTACTTAAAATGAATACAGAGAAATAATTTGAAAAAAAAAAAAGAGTGGGATAATATCAAGTAGTCTAAAACATGTGTAACTGGAAAGCCAGAAAGAAAGGAAGGTTATAGAACAAAATATTTGAAGAAATATAGTTGAATTTTTTCTAAATTTCATGAAAACTATAAACTAGAAAACCAGAGATTTAAACACCCAAGCAGACTAAACATAAAGAAATTGCACTAAAGCACATCATACTCTATCACAGAAAACCAACAAGAGAGAAAATTTTAACTTAAGCAGGAAAAAGGACACATTATATTTAAAAAAAGAACTAAAATAAGAATATAAGTATACTTTTTATTCAAAACCATACAAGTCAGAAAACAATGGAAAGGTATCTTTAAAGTATAAGGGAAAATAATATAATAGCATATAATTCTTTGTCCAGAGAAACTATCTTTAAAACTCAAAAGGGAAATAAAAATATTTTTCCAGACAAACAGAAGCTGAGAGAATTCTCTGCCACAAACCTGCACTGAAAGAAATGCTAAAGACAGTTCTTCAGGAAGAAGAAAAATTAAACCAGACTGGAATTTGAATTGGTGCAAATGGAATAAGGAGTGCCAAAAATAGTAACTATGTGGATAAATTAAAAATTTTAAAGATAACTGACTACATAAAGCAAAAACAACAATAATGCCTTGTTGGTTTTAAAGAATATGTAGAAGTAAACAAATTATATCAACACCATAAATGATGGGAGAGTATATGGAGAAATGCTGTTGTAAAATACTTACACCATATTTGAAATAGAGTATTATTTGAAAGTAGACGAAAGATATATACTGCAAACCCTAAAACAATGAATTAATTTGCCAAAATACACACGTAGAAACCCCATAATGGGCATAACATTAGAAACAAAAACAAAAAACAACCTCAAACCCAGCATAAGTTAAGAAAAGAAGAAAAAGCAGGGAAAAGGGAAAATAATTAGCAAAATGATATATTTAAACTCATCTGTATTGTTAATCACATTAAATACAGATGGTCTAAACAACTTAAAAAGCAGAAATTGTCACACTGAATAAAAAGCAAGACCTGACTATATGCCACAAGAAATTCATTGTAGCTAGGGAAAAAAAATAAATGAAAAAAGATAAATTTAGACTTCAGATCAAAGATTACTGGGGATAAAGAGGTTTCATAATGATGAAGTAAACTCATCAAGCAGACATAACAATCATAAATGTGTATGCATCTAATAATAGCTTCATTATAAATGAAGCAAGGAGTGACAGAACTGAAATGAAAAATATGTAAATCAATAACCATAGCTACAGATATCAACAGTCCTCTTGAAATAGCGATAAAATAAGAAAGAAAATCAGTAAGTGTATACAAGACTTGAACAATATTATCAAACAATTTAATCTAATTAACATTTCTGGAAAACTTCTACCATTCAGATGCAGAATAGACATTATTTCCAAGTGCACATATAACATTTAAAGATAGATGCTATTCTGAGCCACAAAGTCTCAATGCATTTTAAAAAACTGAAATCACACAACATATCTTCTCTAAGCACAGAAATAATACATTAAAAAATCAATGACAGAAATCTAGAAATTCCCCCCATTATCAACATATTTCTAAATAACCCATTATGAATCAATCATAAGAGAAATTTTGAGTGCAACTGAAAATATATCAAAATCTGTGAGGTGCAGCTAGAAAAACGCTTTGAGGAAAACTTATAAACATTATATGCTTATATTTAGAAAAGAAGAAAGGACTCAAGTAATCGAAGATTTCTCCTTAAGCAACCTAAAAATGTAAAGCATATTAAATTCGAAGCAAGCAAAAGGAAGAAAATAACAAAGAACAGAAATCAATACAAAATATAAAGCAGACAAAATTAAAGAAAACATAAGAGGATTTTTCCCAAATATCAATGAAATTAATAAACCTGTACCCAGAATGAAAACAAAAAAGAGAAATGACACAAATTACCAATGTCAAAAATGAAAGAATTTCATTATCAATACATTTCTAGAAATCACACAGAATTTAAAAGAATAAGAGAACATTATAAAAAACTTCTTGCAAATGTTTTCAAATATTTACATGAAATGAGCAAATTCCTTGAAAGATAACAAACTTCCAAAAGTCACTCTAGAAAAACAAACTGACTAGCCCTGGATGTATTAAAGTTGATTTCACAGTTAAAAACCTTCCACAAAGAAAACTTAAGGCACAGAAGGCTTTACTGAAGAATTGTATGAAATATAAGAAAAAAACAAATTTTTCACAAACTTTCAGAAATAGAATAGTGAACTGATACGTGGTATTAACCTGATAACAAAACCAGAAAAAGACATTAAGGCAAAATAAAATACAAAATAATACCCCATTATCAACACCTATGCAAAAAACTTTAACAAAGTTTTAACAAATCAAATCCAGTAATATATAAGGAGGGTAATATATCATAAAAAGTAAAGTTTATCCCAGAAATGCAAGCTTACCTGAATATATTTTAAAAAATCAATATAAATCACCCTAGGAAAAAAACATATAATCACCTCAATAAATGCGGGAAAAAAATGTCGACAAAACTTAAAACCCATTCATGATAAAAAAAAAAAAAACAACTTAGTGAATACAGAAGAAAATGTCTTCAACCTGATACAGACTATCTACAAAATCATCATCATCATCATCATCTCACAGCTAACATCATATTTAATGGTGAAAGAGTGAATGCCTCACCCACCCTAAGATCCTTAAGAAGTCAAAGATGCATGCTCTACATGCTCTCACCAGAGGTCCCAGTTAGTGTAATAAGATAAGAAATAGAAATAAAAGGCATGCAGAGTAGAAAAGAAGTAATATTATCTTTATTCACAGGCAACATTATTGTCTACGTAGAAAATCCTAAGGAATCTGCTAAAAAGTTACATGAAGAATACAAGATCGATAATAAGAAAATCAATTGCACTTTATTTTACACTAGAAGCTAATAACTGAAAATTAAAATAAACAATACCAATTATAATAACATAAAAGTTCTGGACATGGATAGTGAGGATGGCTGCACAACAATGTGAATGTACTGAATGCCACTGAACTGTACATTTAAAAGTGATTAGAATGATAAATTTTACCATGTACATTTGACAAGTTTAAAATTTTGAAAATATATGTAATGTTAAGAATATAAAAAGGCAAACCACAGATTAGGAGAAAATATTTTTAAAATATATGATGAAGGTCTTGTGTCTAGAATATAAGAACTCCTAGAACTAAATAACAAGAGGAACTCAATTCTTTAAAATGGCAAGAGATATTTTAAAAGTTTCATAAAAGGTATGAGAATGACAATTAAAACACATGAAAAAAAGTCCTCATCATTAGTCATTAGAAAAATGCAAACTAATACCAAAATGCAAGTAAAAATCTACTAAAATAGGCAAACACCTACTAAAAGATGCAGGAACACGTCTACTACAATGACTAAAATTAAAAAGCCCAAAATATCAGCTTTGGCAAAGATACTGTAGGCACTTGGAATTTTCACATGATGCCGCTGAGAATGAAAAATGGTGCAGCCACTTTGGAAAACAGCTTGACAGTAGTATATAAAATTAAACATACAACTTGCCATATAACCCAGAAATGCCACTCCTAGCTAAGCTATTTACTTCTGGAGAAATGAAGATATGTATCCACATAAAAACCTGTCAGAGAATGCTTACAGTAGTCTTATTCATAATAGTAAAAAAATTTTAAAACAGAAACAACTCAAATGTCCCTCAGCTGGTAAATGGGTAAAGGAACTGTAGTATATCCATTCAATGGAATACTACTCAGCAATAAAACTACTTATATACACGACAGCATGGATGAACCTTCATTACAGCAAGTGAAAGAAAAACACACAAAATGACATCTACAATGTTTCTTTCAAGTGAAATTGGTCAAAATTCTAAAAAAAAAAAAAAAAAGGCAAAATTTCAATGACAAAAAGCAAATCAGATTGTCAGGAACCAGGAATGATAGGATGGGAATCAATTGTGAATAGCCATAAGAAAATATTTCAAAGTGATGGAAATGTTCTATATCATGAATGTAGTAGTGGTTTCTTATATGTAAATATTTGTCAAAAGTCATCAAAGTATTACTGGTTATTTTGATTTATTTAATATTTTTAATAGTACCAGATTATTTTAGTTGTATAAATGTTACACCTCAATAAAATGGATAATTTTTTGATATTATTTGATTTATTTAATATTTTTAATAGTACCAAAGCATACATAAATAGTGTAAAGGAACTCTGAGTTTTCATCACAGCCTCAACACCTGTCACTAGTGCTAAGTCCCTTCCTCTAGCACAGGTGGAAGTACAAAGAGCACATTAGGCAGGTAGTCCAGCTAATGAGTATTTCTTGAAAGTGAGACCAAATAGACACATGAAAAGATGCTCAACACCACTCATCATCAGGGAAATACAAATCAAAACCACACTGAGATACCACCTTCCACCAGTCAGAGTGCCTAAAATTAACAAACTCAGGAAATAACAAATGCTGGCGAGAATATGGAGAAACAGGAACCCTCCTGCACTGTTGGTGGAAATGCAAACTGGTTTGCAAATGCAAACTGGTGCAGCCGCTCTGGAAAACAGTGTAGAGATTCCTCAAAAAATTAAAAATAGAACTACCCTACGACCCAGCCATAGCACTACTAAGAATTTATCCAAAGGATATAGGAGTGCTGATGCATAGGGGCACGTGTACCCCAATGTTTATAGCAGCGCTTTCAACAATAGTCAAATTATGGAAAGAGCCTAAATGTCCATCTGATGAATGGATAAAGAAGATGTGGTTTACATATACAATGGAATACTACTTGGCAATGAGAAAGAATGAAATCTGCCATTTGCAGCAATGTGGATGGAACTGGAGGGTATTATGCTAAGTGAAATAAGTCAGTCAGAGAAAGACAGGTATCATATGTTTTCACTCATATGTGGAACTTGAGAAATTTAACAGAAGATCATGGAGGAGGGGGAGGGGAAAAATAGTTACAAACAGAGAGGGAGGGAAGCAAACCATAAGAGACTCTTAAATACAGAGAACAAACTGAGGGTTGATGCAGGGGGAGGGGAAATGGGTGATGGGCACTGAGGAGGGTACTTATTGGGATGAGCACTGGGTGTTGTATGTAAGCAATGAATCAGGGAAATCTACCCCCAAAACCAAGAGCACACTGTATACACTATATATTAGACAACTTGACAATAAATTATATTAAAATAAAAGAAAAAAAAAGTGAGGCCAGAGGAAAAATTATCTTAGGTAGAACTACAACTGCTACGAAAACCAAACTAGGGAGGGATTGAAAACTAGAGAAAAAGGTATACAGTATTTAAACTGCCTCAGAGTGCTTAATATAGGTAAGCTTAAAATTGGTTGTCCAAAAGATCAAACACAGGACAGAGGAAGTGAGAAAGGGTCATGGAGTCATCAAACTGGAAAACTAAGGAAAATTAACAGGGATGGGTGGAATAGACGTAATAAGAAAAAAAAAAAAAAGATAACCTTAGATCAAAGTGAAATACAGGACATCCCTACATCAGGCTTTTTAAAGCTCTATACAGTAAGCTAGGCTGCCTGAGACTGGGGAAGTTATCAAGCATACCCAAATTATGATCATCTTTCTACTTAGTAAAGTTTCTGTCTTACTTTTTAAGTTTCTATCATACTACCACCCTTTGTCACACATACACACAAAACTTATTTTTTCAAATTGTTACATAACAGAATGATTACATACTATTATCATACCATTATGGTGTTGGTACTCTAACTGTAAGATCCTATAGCTTCTTAAATCTGGCTCAAATTTGCATTTCCAGTCTCATCTGTCTCTTCCAGCCATTCTGAAAAGTTTGCCCTTTTTTGTTGTTCAGTAATAAATACTTACTATTTTTGATTGACTTACTGACTTCAACTTTTCAAATATATAGGAAAAAATGTGAAGCACATCTCCAAGTATGAATAGATTAGGTAGTCAGTTAAAAATTACTATTTCAGAAAATTTCCTAAAACTTTCCCAAGAGCTACATACAACTTAAATATGCACAACCAAACTTGATTTGTGTGCAAACCAGTACTACACTAGGGTATTTCAAAGACACAACAGAGTGGAGGATTTCAATATTCCCAGGCAATTTAATATGAAATATATATACAGGTATATATGTATATCTTTAAATATACACATATTCAATTATGTGGCCTATTCTGTCATATCATCTCTACTGTCCATACCACAATATTATCATCTAGCTCATTTTACATATTCCCTGGTAACACATTAAGAGCTTATTTAATCTTCTTACCATAATTTTCTTACCACAAGAGAAAGACACATGTGCTATGGTAAAAGGAAAACAGTGGTAGTGATATAAACAAAAGTGCAATTCTCCTAAGCATTGGTTCCTCCACCATCATTATAACTGATTCTCTGACGTCTTGGATAGTAACAGAGGATTTCAACTACCTCCATTTTGACCTCAGTCTGAAATTTCCAATTCATTAAATTCTTCTTTCCAGCTAATCTCTTAACTCAGGCAAAAGACCCTGTAGGCAAAGCACTCCCTGATGGGAACTGAAACTACTCCCTCAAGCAAAGGGGATGCCCATACACCAGCAATACCCAATGTGATGATTCCAAGACCATGATCAACTTGACATTTACTGCCCACTTGCATGTACCCACTGACTTTGTCCCACATTTTGCTTATATAAACCTGGAACTATTTTCAGCATTTTGGAGACAGTCTCTGAGACATTAATCTGCTGTCTTTCCAGTGTTGGCCTCACTCAAATAAATTCCTTTCTTGTTTCACCACCATTTTGTCAGTAGCAAGTGGCTGACCCTTTTCTGTTTAGGATCCCCAGAACCAGGGGTCTTTGCACCATTGCACCCAGTTACAACAGTAGTTTCATGATACTCAGAAAAGCTAAAACAAAGAAACTCTTAAAATAAAAGTAACAGGCTATTTACATCCCTCATAATGATTTTTTCTCTCAACACACACACACACACACACACACACACACACACACGTGAAGTCATCAATAACACTCAGTTTGGGTTTCATAGATGAAGAACAATTAGAACAGCACTACTCTGACCAATTGTCCACTATGTTAAGAATGGCTAAGAACAAATAACTACTTAAAAGAAAGCTATAGTTCCTAACACAAAAATACATGCTTCAACTTCTTCACATATGTAACCAATTAATGGTGCTTTATTCAATTATTATGGTTGCCTTCCTCCCAGAGAGTTGACAAAGTCTACAACTCATTACACATAATTTCCCATAAAGATGGCACACCTTCCTTGATTAGAATAACTGAGTTGCATAATATTTTTGGGTTTTTTTAAATTTTTTTTAATGTTTATTTATTTTTGAGACAGAGAGAGACAGAGCATGAACAGGGGAGGGGCAGAGAGAGAGGGAGACACAGAATCTGAAACGGGCTCCAGGCTCTGAGCTGTCAGCACAGAGCCCGACGCGGGGCTCGAACTCACGGACCGCGAGATCATGACCTGAGCCGAAGTCGGACGCTCAACCGACCGAGCCACCCAGGCGCCCCTGTAATATTTTTGAAGTACAATATATATATTTTCTTTTAATTCCTGAAACCATGTTAAGGTAATTGAATTGTAGGAAGAACACAGATTTGCCCTGCTTAGAAAATCACTATATGTTTTCTAAGCCTGAGAACCAACAGAGAAAGAACTCTACTAAGAGTTGATTTAAAAAAAGAAAAAAAAGTTTTGAAATTATTTGCATGATTCCAGACCTCAACATTGCTACACAATCACAATGGAAAGAATGTGTGGTAATTAACCAGCTTTAAATGCTGAAAGCATCAAAACAATCATTCTTTTTCCCTAAAAATGTTTTATGAAAGGGGAAATCCTATAGTCTTCATGATTACTCCTTCAAATTACTTTACTTTTAAAAAAACAAAAACAAACTGAGTACTGAGTACCAATGTTCATGGGTTTTTCCTCTCCTTTTAATTTAAGCAGTATCTTTATTTGGCATAGGATTACATTTTACTATATTCACTAATATTCCACCAATATATTTAATTAACACCTTAGCTTTCAGCAGGGAGAACAGGGGCCTCATGACTATTTTCAATAATATAAAATAAGATTGTGATAAAAATAAAAGCTTAAAGAGAAAAGGGGAAGATGGTGGTGGAGTAGGAGGACAGTAGGCCCAACTCATCCAACGAATACAACTAGATAACTATAAAATCATCCTAAATATCCCAGAAATAAACCTGAAGATTGGCAGAACAAACTCCACAACTAAAGGTAGAGGAGAGACCACACTGAAGAAAGCAGAATGCAGAGAAGCAGGTTGGGAGAAAAATGGACCCTGGCTGCTGCAGTGGGGAGGAAGCCATGGTTATGGAGAAGGGCAGACTAACACATAGGGGAGGGCACAGGGAAAACAAATCCCCATACTATTAGCTTTCAGAGTGAAAGGGGCTGAATTTCATGAGCTCTTACAACCAGTGGGGCTAGAATTTTAAAAGTCAGTGTGTTTGGCTCAGGGAGAGCCCAGAGGGCACTGGAGCTGCTCTTGGAGACAAGGCAGGCAAATAGCCCACAAACATACAGCATGGACGATCTCATTTCACAAGCAGACCAGAGCACACCTAGTTAACCACGTACCATATGCAGCCCAGGGACCAAACACTGCCCACAATAAGCAAAGAGAGCCTCTACAGGCAACTGCCCTGAAGGATAAAGTGGTCAGAACACAACAGGAGAGTGCATGCAGCACACACTGGAGATACTCCCAGAGGCACCAAGCCATGGGGTCAAGGGACTCTACACTGCAGGGCTCTATAAAACCTCTTCTTCATAAAGCCATTACCCTTAAGAACAGGAGACATGGCTGACATTCCTAAAACACAGGAACAGGCACAGAGACTTAGACAAAATGAGTAGACAGAGGAATTTGTCTCAAATGAAAGAATAGGACAAGGCCAACGCCAGAGATCTAAGCAAAACAAATGTAAGAAACATGCCTGATGGAGAATTTAAAGCAATGATCATAAGTATATGAACTAGACTTGATAAAAGACCAGAGGACATCAGTGAGACCATTAACACAGAGATCTGGAATAACACAGCAGAGATAAAGGGCTCAATAAACAAAACAAGAGAAAACACTGATGAAAGGAACAGAAGAATGGAAGTAGCAGAGGAATGAATTAAAATTAATGACTTAGAAGACAGAATAACAGAAAGTAATCAAGCTGAACAAACAAGAGAAAAAAGAATTATGGAAAATGAGAACAAACTTAGAAAACTTAGTGACTCTATCAAAGGTAATAATATTTCTATTACAGCAGTCCCAGAAAAAAGAGAGAGAAAAGGGGGCAGAAAATTTATTTGAAGAAATAATAGCTGAAAACTTCCCTAATCTGGGGAAGGAATCTGATATCCAGATCCACGAGGCACAGAAAACCTCCCCCTCAAAAAAACAATAAAGCAGATCCACAACAAGACATATTGCAATTAAAATGACAAAATACAGTGATAAAGAGAAAATATTAAAAGCAACTAGACAAAAGAAGACAGTTACATGCAAGGGAAGCCCCCATAAGGCTATCAGCAGATTTTTCAGCAGAAATTTTCCAAGCCAGAAAGCAGTGGCATGATACATTTAGAATAGAAGGAGAAATAAAGAGTTTCCCAAACAAAAATGAAAGGAGTTCATGGCCTCTAAACAAGCCCTGCAAGAAACATTAAAGGGGATTCTTTAAATGAAAAGGGAAGGTCAAAAATGATAGTGTGAAGGCAGAACACACAAAAGCAGTAAAAATGAATATTTCTATTAAAAAAATTGTCAAGGAACTCACAAAATTAAAGGATGTAAAACATGACAAAAAGAAACCAGCAAACTATGAAAAAGAGAAAGCAAGAAAGGATCATAGAAAATCTTCAGAAACAACCACAAAACAAATAATAAAATGGCAATAAATACATATCCATCAATAATGAGTCTGAATGTAAATGAACTAAATGCTCCATTCAAAGACATAGGGTGACAGAATGAATAAAAAATAACAAGACCCATCTATATGCTGCCTACAAAAGATTCATTTTAGACCTAAAACACCTGCAGATTGAAAGTGAGGGGATGGAGTATGATGTATCATGCAAATGGATGCCAAAAGAAAGACAGGGTGGCAATACGTAAATCAGACAAAATAGACATTAAAACAATGATTGTAAAGAGACAAAGAAGGACACTATATAAAAAAGGGGACAGTCCAATAAGAAGATATAACAATTGTAAATATCTATGCATTGAACATGGGAGCACCCAAACATATAAAACAGTTAATAACAAACATATAGGAACTAATCAGTAATAATACAATAATAGTAGGGAGCTTCTACACCACACTTAAATCAACGGACAGATCATCTAAACAGAAAATCAACAAGGAAACAATGGCTTTGAATGACACACTGGATCAGATGGATTTAACAGATATATTCAGAACATTCTATCCTAAAACAGCAGGATACACATTCTTTTCAAATGTACATGGAACATTTTCCAGAATAGATCACATATTGGGCCACAAAACAAGCCTCAACAATTTTGAAAAGATCGAAGTCATACCATGCATCTTTTCTGACCACAACATTATGAAACCAGAAGTCAACCAAAAGAAAAAATCTGGAAAGACCACTAATACATGTAAGTTGAAGAACATGCTACTAAACATTGAATGGGTTAACCCAGAAACAAAAGAAGAAATAAAAAGTACTTAGAAACAAATGAAAACACAGTGGTCCAAAACCTTTGAAATGCAGCAAAAGCAGTTCTAAGAGGGAAGTATATAACAAGACAGCTTATCTCAAGAAGCAAGAAAAATCTCAAATACACAACCTAACCTTAAACCTAAAGGAGCTAGAAAATGAAAAGCAAACAAAGCCTGCTTCCAGCAGGAGGAGGAAATAATAAAGATTAGAGAAGAAATAAATGATATAGAAACTAAAAAACAAAAAAGAACAGACCAGTGGAATCAACAGCTGGTTTTTTGAAAACAAAAATCAATAAAATTGATAAAGCTCTATCCAGACTTAGCAGGAAAAAAAGAGAAAGCACCCTATAAAATAAAATCACAAATGAAAGAGGAGAAATAACAACCAACTCCACAGAATTATGCACAATTATAAGAGAACAGTATGAAAAACTATACACCAACAAACTGGACAATCTAGGAGGAATGGATAAATTCCTAGAAACAGATAACCTACCAAAACTGGAACAGGAAGAAATAGAAAACTTGAACAGGACAATTATCAGCAAAGAAATTGAATCAGTAATCAAAACACTCCAAAACAAAATTCAAGGATCAATGACTTCATGGGCAAATTTGACCAAACATTTAAAGAGTAAATACCTATTCTCAAACTCTTCCAAAAAATAGAAGAGAAAGGAAAACTACCAAATCCATTCTATGAGGCCAACATTACCCTGACACCAAAACTGGATAAAGAAACCACAGGAAAAGAGAGAGAGAGAGAGAGAGAGAGAGAGAGAACTACAGGTCAATACAGGCCAAAATCCCTGATGAACATACAGACAAAAATCCTCAATAAAATACTAGCAATCCAAATCCAACAATACATTAAAAAAATCGTTCACTACATTCGAGTGGATTTACTCCTGGGTTGCAAGAGTAGTTCAATATTTGCAAATCAATCAACATAATACATCACATCAATAAGAGAACGAATAAGAACCATACGATCATGTAAATAGATGCAGAAAAAGCATTTGACAAAGTACAATATCTGTTCATAATAAAAACCTTCAACAAAGTAGGTTTAGAGGGAATATACCTTAACATAATAAAGACCATCTATGAAAAACCCACAGCTGACATCATCCTTAATGGGGAAAAACTGAGAGCTATTTTCCTAAGATCAAGAACAAGACAAGGATGTCTACTCTCACCACTTCTATTCAACATAGTACTGGAGGTCCTAGCCACAGCAATCAGACAACAAAAAGGAATAAACGGCATCCAAATCACTAAAGAAAAAGTAAAACTTTAAACTATTTGCAGATGACATGATACTATATATAGAAAACCTGAAAGACTCCACCAAAAATCTACTAGAATTGGAGCATCTGGGTGGTTCAATCGGTTAAGTGTTGAACTCCTGACTTTGGCTCAGGTCATGATCTCAAGGTTCATGAGGTCAAGCCCTGCATCAGGATCTGCACTGACAGCACAGACCCTGCTTGGGATTCTGTGGTCCTCTCTCTCTCTGCTCCCCTCACGTCCTCTTATCTCTCTCTCAAAATAAATAAAAATTAAAAAAAAAACTACTAGAACTGATAAACAGTAAAGTTGCAGGATAAAAAATCAAGTGCAGAAACCTGTTGCATTTCTATGCACCAAGAATGAAGCAGTAGCAAGAGAAATTAACTGCACCAAAAATAATAAGATACCTAGGAATAAACCTAACCAAAGAAATGCAAGACCTATACTCTGAAAACCATAAAACACTGATGAAAGGAAGTGAAGATGACACAAGGAAATGGAAAGACATTCCATGCTCATAGATTGCAAGAAAAAATAGTTAAAATGTCTATACTACCAAAGTGATCCCCAAAGCCACCACTAAGAAAATAACTAAAAAAATACATAGTAAAAGAAACAAAGGAATTAAAATGGCACACTAGAAAATATCTAATAAAAAAGCAGTAATAGAGGAATTAAGGAACCAAAACAATAAATAAAAAACCCACTTAAGACACACAGAAAACAAATAGTAAAATGACAAGCATAAGTCCTATCTGACCAGTAACTACATTAAATACACATGGGTTAATAAAACAAAAATAATATAAAACTCAGGGAATGACAGCTATAACAGCACCTAAGTTTTACAAAATATGTTTAAGCCAAAAGCAGGTATTTGTCAGAAATCATTATAAACTGTGATTAAATATCAATATACTTGTTAATCTACTTACACTACTTAAATGTGTCTCTAATTCTGAGGTCTTAGCCTTGATTTCTAAGAGGTTTACTATAAATTCTCCTTATACAGGACTTATCATCTAAAGTATTTTATTATTTTTTTCAGCTCCCCTCTATATTGTCATTTTTTAAATAGATTATACTCTTGGGGTATCTATGTGGCTCTGTCAGTTGAGCATCCGACTTCAGCTCAGGTCATGATCTCACAGTTTGTCAGTCGAGCCCCACATCAGGCTCTGTGCTAACAGCTGAGAGCCTGCAGCCTGCTTCAGATCCTGTGTCTCCCTCTCTCTCTTTCTGCCCCTCCCCGACTTATGCTCAGACTCTCTCTCAAAAATGAATAAACATTTTTTTAAAAATTTAAATAGATTATACCATTTTTCTTTTTTTTTTTTTAAATGTTTATTTATTTATTTTTGAGAGAGGGAGAGAAACTGCACAAGGAGAGGAGGGGCAGAGAGAGAAAGGGAGACACAGAATCTGAAGCAGGCTCCAGGCTTCAAGCTATCAGCACAGAGCCTGATGCAGGGCTGGAATCCACAAACCATGAGATCATGACCTGAGCTGAAGTTGGGAGTTCAACTGACTGAGCCATCCGGGTACCCCTACATTCAAGTTGGCTTTTGGATACTATAAGGAATAAAGGTAATTTCTTAAGTAAACTACAAGGCAATTCTTCTTGAGATATATAGTGGTAAGATGATCATACAGTATTTAAATTTTTTAATAGCCCCATTTTTGACATTCCACTAAGCCAAAGACAACCTGTTGGTTGTACTGGGAGAAAAATATATATATATTCTTTTTTTTTTTTTTTTTTACTTTTATGGTGAGTATACTAGTCAGAGTCCTTCAGATAAATATAAAGTAAAACCTTGGTTTACAAGCATAATTCATTCCGGACCACACTTGTAATCCAAAGCACTTGTATATCAAAGTTAATTTCCCCATAAGAAATAATGAAAACTCAGATGATTCGTTCCACAACCCAAAAATACTCATATAAAAATGATTAAGATACTATAATACAAAATAATAAATACAAAATATAAAGAAAAATAAATTAACCTGCACTTACCTTTGAAAACCTTCTGTGGCTAGTGTGAAGGAGACAAGAGAGAGGTGGGTTATTATGCAGATGTCTTTCACTATCACTAACAAAATCACTGCTATCTATTGGCTCAATGGAATCTTTTTCTTTTCGTGCAACTTTAACAAAGAACCTATCCAAGGACACTTGCTTTTGCCTACTTTTGAGGATTTCATAGAAATGTGACACTGCATTGACAATCACCCACAATCCCACAGTGAGCAAAAAAGAGAAGAGCCATCAGCTCAGTTATGATCATGTGACATTCAGGGTCACATACCATGCACTACAAGACATCACTCATTTATCAAGTTATTATTAGAAATGTTTGCAAATCTTGTGGAACACTCATCTTGCCGAACACACACGGAACACGTTACTTGGAACACTGGCAGAACAAGTTACTTGCAATCCAAGGTTTTACTGTATATATGAAGAGAGACAGGGAGAAATAAGATTAAAAGAACTGGCTTATGAGGTTATACAGGCTGAGGAGTCCCAAGATCTATAGTTGGCAAGCTGGAGACCCAGGAGAATCAATGGTGTATTCCAGTCTGTGTCCAAAAGCCTGAGAAGCAGAAGAGCCAATGATGTAAGTTCCAGTCCAAAAGCAGAAGACCAATGTCCCAATTCAGCAATCAGGCAGAGGTTCCCTCCTATTCAGCTTTTTCTTCTGTTCAGGTCTTTAATTGATTGGATGAGGGCCATACAGATTAGGAAGGCAATCTACTAATTAAAATGTTAACTTCTGGGGCGCCTGGGTGGCGCAGTCGGTTAAGCGTCCGACTTCAGCCAGGTCACGATCTCGCGGTCCGTGAGTTCGAGCCCCGCGTCAGGCTCTGGGCGGATGGCTCGGAGCCTGGAGCCTGTTTCCGATTCTGTGTCTCCCTCTCTCTCTGCCCCTCCCCCGTTCATGCTCTGTCTCTCTCTGTCCAAAAATAAATAAAAAACGTTGAAAAAAAAAAAAATTAAAAAAAAAAAAAAATGTTAACTTCTTCGGGAAACACCCTCACAGATACACTCAGACGGAGTAAAATTTGATCAAATATCTAGGCACACCATGGTCCTATTAGAAACATAAAATTAACCATCACAAGTCCATCCCTACTCAACTTGGCACCCATACACATCTCCTTAAACCACACTTAATCTCCAAATAAGGACAATAACAAGGTCATAATTAAGCCTAAGATGATACAACTATCCTGTGTACATCCGGAAACACACTAACCTCTTCCCCAGAAGATGAGATAAAGTCCTTGAGAGTGATATTTCCTCTTCTCCTTGATATCCCAAATTTTACATACTATGACATAAAAATGACACCACTTAAAATACTATGTATACAATGTATTTTATGCTACATAAAGAAATGAGAATTTAAAAATATATGTGTGTATATATATTCACACACAAATACATTCATAACAAAAATTTTTTTAATTTTTTTTGATGTTTATTTATTTCTGAGACCGAGAAAGACAGAGCATGAACAGGGGAGGGTCAGAGAGAGGGAGACACAGAATCTGAAGTAGGCTCCAGGCTCCAAGCTGTCAGCACAGAGCCCGATGTGGGGCTCGAACTCACAGACTGTGAGATCATGACCCAAGCCAAAGTCAGACACTTAACCAACTGAGCCACCCAGGCGCCCCTCATAACAAAATTAAAAGGAAATACTCATAACTATTATCGACTTTGTTTCTGTAACTGGTCACATGGTTGTAACTGGTATTTATAATTACCTTATTCCACTACCCATTCTGCATTTCTTTTGCCTTTAGCAAACGCTTCAGTTGGTCATGACTCCCTGATGGGATGACTCAAACCTTCATTCCTGAGGGTCTGGGACATCAGTATTTCTCTCGAACTGGGTTATTTTAGTTTTCCACTGACCTTAATCACAGGGCATGGTAATACTAAGAGACACCCTAAATACCTCCTGTATTTTAGACATACTTTTCTTTACCTCTATTGTGAAGCAGCAGTCCAATTTCTCCCCCAATAGTCAGGATCAGTCACCCAGCCAGTAGTGACTCCCCTCTTTGCCTGTTGATTCAGCGACATGAGGAGTCCAAGTGGCAATGCAGCAGTCTTAACTTCCAATTCAGTGGAATCACTGTAAAAGCATTCCTCCCTTTGGAACTAAAACCCTTAGGCCAGAAGAGCATAAAGCCATGGAAATAGTTACTAAAAATTTTGGTCATGGGCCACTAGAGATAACAGTGAACAGAGCCACTTCCATTCCCACCCATTGATTCCTGAACCTATTACAAATCCCAACTATGGAAGAAACAACATCATATACCACATACTACTAACTCAGAGAATACAACTTCCTTGAGAACCTTACCCCAGTGCTGCAAAGTACTGATGTACCTAGCTAGGGCTGTAAATTAAGTTTTCAAAAGTCCATTCCACCATTCTATCAAGCCAGCTGCTTCAGGATGGTAGGAAACATAAGACCAATCAATTCCATAAGCATGGGCCCATTGCTGTACTGCTTTTGTGCTGAAATAAGTTCCTTAATAAGAAGTAATGCAGTTAGGAATACGATTGTGGTGGATAAGGCATTCCGTAGAGCTCACAGATGGTAGTTTTGGCAGAAGCACTGCATGTAGGGAAGGCAAATCCACATCTAGAGTAAGTGTCTATTCCAGTAAGAACAAATCATTGCCATTTCTATGATGGTAGCAGTCCAATGTAATCAACCTGCCTCCAGTTAGCTGGCTAATCACCCCAGGGAATGGTGTCATATTCAGTGTTTGCCTCTGCTGGTGATGGATTGAGCACTCAGCATTGGTTATAATCAGGCAGGTCTTGATAAGTCAAAGTCTACGTTTCTGAGCCCATGTGTAACCTCCATCTCTGCCCACAGGTCATTTTTATTCATGAGTTCACTGCACAATAACAGGGATGGCTAGGGAAAGAGGCTGTTATCTACAGAATGGGTCATCTTATTAACTTGATTATTAAAATCCTCTTCTGCTGCGGTCACCCTTTGGTGAGCATTCACATGGAACATAAATATTTTCACAATGTTTGTCCAGAGAGGTCTATCTACGTATCTTTTACCCAAATTTCCTTGTCACCAGTTTTTTAATCATGTTCCTCCCAAGTCCCTGACCATCTAGCCAAACCACTGGTCATAACCCACAAAACAGAATACAATCATCTGTCTGGCCACTTCTCCTTCCAAGCAAAGTGCACAACCAGGTGCAATGCTCTAAGTTCTCCCCACTGGAAGAATTTCTCTTCACCTCTGTCCTTCAGGCACGTCCCAGAAAGGGACTGTAGCGGTACAGCTGTCCACTTTCAGGTGGTACCTGCATTTCATGCAGAACCATCTATAAACCATGTCCAAGGCTTTTCTTCCTGTCTGTGGACCTGAGGGAACTTCCCATGAGCCTATAGATACAGTCTTAGAAAAAGAAAATGCTAGCAAAATAGGGACCAAAGGCATTTACGCCCCTTCCTCACGTAACTTACTTGTGTCTTCTGAGCCTGCTCAGGCTTGATCACATACATACTGTTTCTATTTGACTAGAGTGCTGCTGTGCATGCCCAACTTTATGGCTTGCTGGGCCAGATAATTACCCATTCAATAAGCAGCTCAGGTTACATGGTAACTTGATGGCCTCTGCTGAAGCAGATTTGAAGGCCCAGTAGCAGGCCAACAGCTCCTTCTCACAAAGGCATAATTGTCCACAAGAATGGCAGGCTTTGATCTAAAATCCTAAAGACCTGCACTATGATTCACCAATCAGGGCTTGCTCAAGGGTCCAAACAACATCCCTATCTGCCACTGACACCTCAAACACCATTGAATCTGCTGGATTATATGACCCTAGCAACAGAGCAGCTTGCACAGAAACCTGAACCTGTTGCAGGGCCTTCTCTTGTTCTGGGCCACACTCAAAACTCGTGCTTTCTTGAGTCACTCGGTCAATGAGTCAGAATAACACACCCAAATGAGGAATACACTGCCTCCAAAATCCAAAGAGGTCTACTAGGGATTGTGCCTCTTTCTTGGGTGTAGAAAGGGCCAGATACAATAATTCACCTTTCAACTTAAAAGGGATATCTACAGGGGCACCTGGGTGACTCCATCAGCTAAGCATCCAACTTCAGCTCAGGTCATGATCTCACATTTCATGGGTGTGAGCCCCGTGTTGGGCTCTGTGCTGACAGCTCTGAGCCTGGAGCCTGCTTTGGATTCTGTGTCTCCCTCTCTCTCTGCCCCTCTCCCACTCGCACTCTGTCTCTCTCAAAAATAAATAAACATTTAAAAAAACTTTTTTTAAAGAAAGGGTATCTACACATACACAATACCACTAGACCCCTAGAAATTTCACTCAGACAGAAGGCCCCTGAACTTTTATCAGGTTAATTTCCTATGCTCTGACACTCAAATGTCTTACTAATCAGTCTATAGTTGCTGCTTCATGCTCATTAGGTCCAATCAAGATAATGCCATCAATTTAATTCACAAATGCGGTATTTTATGGAAGTAAAAGGAGACTCCTTTTCTATGCAAACAGATCTATGCAAACTATCTTATAACACTGGACTTCAGACTTGATATATTCCTGAAGACAGTGAAGATGTATTTTAGACCTTGCCAGCTGAAAGCAAACTGCTTCTGTTGGACCTTGCTGACAAGGATGGAAAAAAAGGCATTGTCAGATCAACAGCTACATATCAGGTACCTGGGGATAATTTGCTCTAGCAGTAAAACCCTATCTGTTAAAGCAGCTGCAACTGGAATCATCATTTGGTTATAAGCCTACAACAATCCACTGTTAACCTCCAAGCCCCATCTGTCTTCTGCACTGGGCAAGATGAATGGGGATGCACACACAATGAGTGGGGATGTGCCAGAAATCACCATCCCAGCATGTTTCAATTATTTGATGGTGGCACCAATCTCTGCAATCTCCCCAGTAATGAGATATTGCTTTTGGTGTACTATTCTCCTAGGTAGAGGCAGTTCTATTTGGCCTTCTATTTGGCCTCCCTTAGTGTTCACTCCACTACTCAAGGAACTAAAATGGGGATTCTCCAACTGCTGAGTATATCAATTCTAATTATGCATTCTGAAATTGGGGAAATAACCAATGGATGGACTTGGAGACCCTTTGTGAGACAGATCTAAGCTAAAACTTCATTCATCACCTGACGCCCATGTGTCCCTATTCTGTTGGTAGACCACAAGGACAATTTGGGTCTCCTGGAATTAGTGTTAGTTCAGAGCCAGTGTCCAGTAGTTCCAAAAGGTCTAATTATCTCTCTCCCCAGTGCGCAATTTCCCTGGTAGAGGGCCACAGGTCCCTTTGGGGAAAACTTGAAGAAAAACTGACAGTATAAATTTTTGGCCATATACCAGGGTCTTTCCTTAAGGGGACGCTGCCATCCGTTCATTCAAGGGGTTCTGGATCTATAAATATTTAAGTCTAAGAATTGATTGAAGGGTAATGACTCTTTGTTTTTATGATTCAGGCTAGATTTTTATTCACCTGAACTAGAACTTCTCTATTTATACAAATCAAGTAAGAATTTAGAAGCATTCCTACCTATTTCACCAGGAACACCACAATCAAGCAGCCAACATCACTAGTCTAGATGAAACAGACTATTTTAATTGCTGCTTTGATTCTGCTGTCCAAACCATGCTCACCTTACCTTTGGCAGTTGAGTACCACTACTTGGCCCGTACCACCTTGGAATTCATTTACTCCCATTGCACTTAGGTTTCCCAATTCAGTGACTGCATTCTAAGGCCTAGCCTATACATAACAGTAATCACAGAGCTCAAGGATGCCAGGGACCTCTCACAACATATTTCTCTTAGTACTGGTTAAAGGTATCTCTTCTAGACCCTTTTAGTCTCGGTGAGTAGGTCTTAAATGACAAATCCACTCTAACATCCCAATCTCCAAGTCTACTGAAGCCTACCTTTGGTCCATATTCACCATTCCCACGCATATTCCCTGGATTCCCTGGGAAGTGTCCATTCCCATGCATATTCCCTGGATTTCTGTCTATAATCAGAAAACTCAAGTAGTTCTTTTGGAGTATAGCACATTTCCTCATGAGTCACACTTTAAACCTCACTTTTAGAGGCCTGCTGGGATTTGAATCTAGTTACAGATCTAGAAGCAAAGAGGGGTTGGTAGAGGCCGGTCTAAGGAAATCAGTTTTTTTTCTCAACATAATACTTATTTTTTTTAATTTACATCCAAATTAGTTAGCACATAGTGAAACAACGATTTCAGTAGATTCCTTAATGCCCCTTACCCATTTAGCCCATCCTCCCTCCCACACCCCTCCAGTAACCCTCTGTTTGTTCTCTCTGTTATGAGTCTCTTATGTTTTGTCCCCCTCCCTGTTTTTATATCATTTTTGTTTCCATTCCTTTATGTTCATCTGTTTTGTCTCTTAAAGTCCTCATATGAGTGAAGTCATATGATATTTGTCTTTCTCTGACTAATTTCACTTAGCATAATATCCTCCAGTTCCATCCACGTAGTTGCAAATAGCAATTTTATTCTTTTTGATTGCCATATATACACCACATCTTCTTTATCCATTCATCTATCGATGGACATTTAGGCTCTTTCCATACTTTAGCTATTGTTGATAGTACTGCTATAAACATTGGGGTGCATGTGTCCCTTCGAAACAGCACACCTGTAACACTTGGATAAATACCTAGTAGTGCAATTGCTGGGTTGTAGGGTAATTCTATTTTTAATTTTTTGAGGAACCTCCATACTGTTTTCCAGAGTGGCTGCACCAGCTTGCATTGCCACCAACAATGCAAAAGAGATCCTCTTTCTCCGCATCCTCGCCAACATCTGTTGTTGCCCCAGTTGTTAATGTTAGCCATTCTGACAGATGTGAGGTGTATCTCCTAGTGGTTTTGATTTGTATTTCCCTGATGATGAGTGATGTTGAGCATTTTTTCAGGTGTCGGTTGGCCATCTGGATGTCTTCTTTGGAGAAGTGTCTATTCGTGTCTTTTGCCCATTTCTTCACTGGATTATTTGTTTTTTGAGTGTTGGGTTTGGTAAATTCTTTATAGATTTTGGATACTAACCCTTTATCTGATATGACCTTTGCAAATATCTTCTCCTATTCTGTAGGTTGCCTTTTAGTTTTGCTGATTGTTCACTTTGCAGTGCAGAAGCTTTTTATTTTGATGAGGTCCCAGAATCAGCATTTTCTTACAATGGCAATTGCCTCAGGGGAGGCCATTACAGCTCCCTTAGGCAATTCAGAATGAATCCCCTCAGACTTCAAACAGAGGTGGAGAAGTCATTCCTACTGGGGAATAAGAAAAAAGCTCCCAACAGATGGGGAGGTCACCAACAATGAAGGGGGGGGGGGGGGGGGGGGTGGCGCACTCCTCCTGGCAAAGAAAGAATACTCATCAAAACGGGGGGCTCAATGTCTCCAGCTTCATCGGGGTCTTCCCACATGTCCCTGATCAAATTTCAGAAGCCCATACCTTCCCAATCTATATCCTCACTACAATGTATTAGCTTATATTACTCTCAACTAGTTGACTGTGAGGTTCTTGAAGACCAAGTGGCATTTATTTCTGTATCCTTCAGTAGCTACTATAGGTACCTGAAATATAGTCAGGGCTCAATAAAGATTTCTACTGAACTGAATTTTGCTTCTCAACGTATCTCAGTTGTCCATTATTTTAACTTTTATAAGCTCCATTTTGACAATTATTAAGTCCTTGTTTATGTATTTATCAGAGGTCTGCTAATTAAGCCCTTTAACTGAAATAGACTTGTTTATCGAGGGAAACACATAAAAGACTCATTTGCTCACTTTTTTCCATGATGATATAAAACTTGTTCTAACCACTAATTTTAATTTCTTCTCCAATTTAAAGTACCAGTATCATCATCAAGATAATTTTTTTTAAATCTGATCCTAACTTTAGTATGAATTACCTGTAATTTTTTCACTACCAAACTTACTAAGTAACTGAGTAAAAATTTATCTATGAAAGACTTTTAATGCTTACACAAATTCCTCCAGAAAAACATAATAAAATATGTGTGTTAATGAAAAAAAAAACCAATACTCATGTCTGAAACACACTTAAAGTTCTCCTTCCCTTTACAATTGGCTATATCCCTAACAAACCTGACCCCTTATGAGCAATATTTGAAGGACTTTCTCTCTTCACCATTTTAACTAAAAATCTAAGGCTTTCCCATAAGGCAATCTAGGCACTACCAACATTTTTTATATGCCATATTGTCAGAATCCTACAGAAATGTCAACTCATGCTATTCCTCTATGAGTAAATATAAAATCAAGTCCAAAAAATGCTAGCTATTGGGTGATGGCACTGACACTATTTTTATTTACTAAGTTCATTTAATAACATATACTTCTTTAACTGTGTACAAATGTCTTTGGTTGGTGTTTTGTATTTTACATTAACTAGATACCACAGAAGAATTAACTATACTTCTAGAAACACATTTTATCACCTTCAACAACTTTATGTTGCTGCCTCTGGCAGCAATATACAGCACCCAAGCATGGGATATCTGTCTGGTAATAACTAAGTAAATAAATACCTGGCCCAAAATTACACAGGATTCAAACATAGTAAGAGAAATAAAAGAAAAAAGAGAGATACACCTTGGAAATACCTAACCTGACACTCTCCTGTGAAAAACTTAGTAATATTAAGCAGGTCCTTCATATCCTTAAATTCATGACGAGTATGACAACTTGAAATTACTTGTTTTGGGAATTCTGATTGGTGAAATATGGCATTACTTCTCAAAGAAATGTCCGTATGCTTCACTGCAAAAAAAATAAATGCACCTCAGGACAGACTAATGTAAATATAAAAAAGCATCTCTAGTAACATTTACAAATAGTGGCAAACCATTTATGTCTTCTTCAAATTCAAAGGTGATGCAAATTAAGTAAAATACAAAAACTCACATATGTTTACTTTCTAAGAACCCAAAGATATAATACAACTACATTTTAACCCCATGTTCCTATCAATTGAAGATAACAATCATCCCAATCTCTTCTATAGCACTGGAAATAATATTCCCAATGATGACTCTCAGGTACTGTAAGATGCTAAGCCAGTCAGCTCAATGCTTGGGGACAGGACAGGGAAGAAAAGAATTCAGTTACCTTGGATTACTAAGGCATTCAAATCCACAAGTTAAAGTATAAGAGATTCTCACCAAAGCAAAAAATACTTGGCTTCTGGTGGGCTTTCTTTACTAGGAAATCTTATTAACCAGAAAATCCAATTTCTCCAAGTAATATGTTACAGCACTGCACATAGTAAGTATTCAATAAACGCTTCTTTACTTTCCCCTTCCAGCATAATTGTTTTGACAATTCAATGACCTTTTTAATTATAATGCACAAGACCTGTTTCCTCCATTTAATACCCAATTATAAAAGATGAAATAGCATAATATAACAGATAATAATGCTCAGAGACCACACAAGACAAAGAATACAGAATTTACAGAGTTCTCCAAGTCATTAAACAGGCAAACAGCAATAATACCAACAACAAACAGCAAAAATAACAAACCCTGTAAGGAGAATCTGATATCCAAAATTTCCATGTCATATATATTATACATTTTTAACATACAATACACTTATGGATCATCTAATATATAATATGTAATTACATACACTATATATCTATAATTTTTAATATCTAGTTTTCAACAGAAAGTATGAGATATGCAAAGAAACAAAAAAAGTATAGCTCATATACGGGAGGGAAAGGGCAGTCAATAGAAATTACTCCTGAGGAAACCCAGACATTGTACTTACTAGACAAAGATATCAATATCAACTACTTTATATGTGTTCGTTGATATAGTCTCAAATTACCAAAGAAAACCATGCCTAAATAACTAAAGGATATTATGACAACAATGTCTCACAAAATGGAGAATATTAATGAAAAGACAGTAATCACAGAAATGAAACAACAAAAAAAAATCTGTAGTTAAAAAGTACACCAACTGAAATGAAAAATTTACCAAAAGATCTCAACAGCATGTTTGAGCTGACAGAAGAATTACTGAACCTGAAGATAGATCATTTGATATCATCCAGTCTGAAGAACAGAAAGAAAAAAAAAATGAAGAAAATGAACAGAGCATCAAAGATCTGTGTAAAACCAGCAGGCATACCAACATATGCATATGCATAATGAGAGCACCAGAAAGAAAGGAGAGAAAAAAAAAGGGGGGGGGGGGGGCACAGGCAGAAAGAATATTTGAAGAAATCGGGCTATGGAAGTCTACAAATTTGATGAAAAAATTACTTTACACATCCAAGAAGTTCAACAATTCCAATTAGGATAAATGTGAAGAGATCCACACTTCAATATATCATAACCAAACTTTCAAATGCCAAAGACAAAGAGAATCTTGGAAGTAGCAAGAGAGAAGCAACTCATCACATACAAGGAATCCAAGAAAAGATTTTTAATCTGATTTCTTATAAGCAACCATGAAGGCCTGATGGCAGTAGGACGACACATTCAAAGTGCTGAAAGAAAAAGACTGCCAACCAAGAATTCTATATTCAGCAAAACTAATATTCAAAAATGAAGAAATTAAGACATACCCAAATGAATAAAAACAGAGAGAACTCATCACCAGCAGTTCTTATCTATGAGAAATACTAAAGGGAGTCCTAAAGGCTGAAATGAAAGGATAATAGATAATACTTGAACCTACATAAAGAAATAAAGAACACCAGTAAAGATAACTACATAGGTAAATATAAAAAACAGTACAAAGGTATATTTGTTCGTAATTCTTTTTTTTCTCATATCTGATTTAAAAGACAACTGCACAAAACAAATACTACAAATCTGAGTTGACAGGCATACAGTGTAGAAAGAAGTAAGTTGTGCAACAGTAGCAAAAAGAAGGGGAGGAAATAGAACTATATTATAGATTAAGCTAGTATTAATCCAAACAGACACCAAACAGACTATTATAAATTAACATATTGCTTATAATCCCCAAGGCTACTGCTAAGAAAATAACTCAAAAAAATACATAGTAAAAGAAACAAAGGAATTAAAACGGCACATTAGAAAATATCTATTTAACAAAAAAGAAAGCAATAGTAATACAGGAATTAAGGAACCAAAAAAATAAATAACCCATTAAGACATACAGAAAACGAATAGTAAAATGACAAGCATAAGTCCTATCTTACCAGTAACTATATTAAATGCACAAGGGTTAATAAAAACTCTAATTAGAAGGCAAAAATTGGAAGAATGGATAAAAAATATGATCCAATCAGGTACTGTTTACAAGAGACATGCCTGAGATTCAAAGACACAAGTAAAATCATATACACCAATAATATATTGGGGTAACTAAGTAACTTCATAAACAGAATAGTATACTATCAACAATCTGAAGTGTGGAGCATCCGTTTCTAAAACCTATAAGTCAGTTAAGATCTGATTTTCATTCATCCAACAATTATTTAATAAAAACCAACCATGCTCTACTGAAGAATATAATGATCAATACAGCCACTTAGATTAGTAAAGAAAATATCAATATATAATGTAAACTACAATAAAAGTTTAAAAGTGTTGAAATCTCATGCCCATCCCCATGCTTTCATCTCCTTGGATGCCTTGGCTCCTTCAGAATGTCTTATGTATATCAGCTCCCTCATTCATCATTTATTTTCCCTTTGTTCATTAACTCAACAAATACTAACTAACACCTATGATGTTCAAGGCACCTGTAAGGTGCTAAAGATATAATGGTAAGCAAAATTGGCCCTTGCCGTCAAGTCTGGCAAAGAGAGAGAAATAAGCTTAAAAATACATGCAACCACATAGTGTTGCAAAGATTGAGGGAAGAAAGGAATCTGAACTTCTCTGGAAGGTCAGTTAAGGTTTTCTCACAGGCAGAAACCTTGAGTACTTGCATCCAAAGCCAGAATGAGTAGGAGGCATTTCCAGTTAAATATGGAGTACTGAACATCCATGTTTACCACCATTCTCTTCTAAACTCCCACTAAAATGACAAATATATGAATAGACAATTCACAGAATTATCCATGTGACTAATAAGTATGTGGAAAATGGTCAATCTCACTAGTAATCAGGGACAGAAATAAAATATGTGGAAAAACGGTCAATCTCACTAGTAATCAGGGACAAAGATATGTTAGTGACAATGAGATTTATATCTACCAGATTAGCAAAAAATGCAAAAGTAATTATACCAAGTATTGGCAAGGATGGAGAGCCGTACTCTCAGATATTAATATTAAGAGTAATAATTGGAACAATGACTTGGGAGAATAATCTAGTAATACTTAACTTGAAGATGTTCTTATAGTAAGAACCAGCAAATTCTATGACAGAACCTAGAAAAATTCATGTGCATCAGAGAAGGTGAAGAAAAAAATTCATTGCCATGTTGTTTAAAATAGCAAAAAGAGGGGCGCCTGGGTGGCGCAGTCGGTTAAGCGTCCGACTTCAGCCAGGTCACGATCTCGCGGTCCGTGAGTTCGAGCCCCGCGTCAGGCTCTGGGCTGATGGCTCGGAGCCTGGAGCCTGTTTCCGATTCTGTGTCTCCCGCTCTCTCTGCCCCTCCCCCGTTCATGCTCTGTCTCTCTCTGTCCCAAAAATAAATAAAAAATGTTGAAAAAAAAATTTAAAAAAATAAAAATAAAAAAAAAAATAAAATAGCAAAAAGAAAAAAAAAGTAATAACCTAGAAGTCCATTTAGAGAAAGGAAATTGATTAATAATTAGTAAAAGTCATACAACACGATAAATCAATGAACATGAATAAACTAGTGTTATATGTATCAACATAGATAAATTTCAAAATGTATTGTTGAATAAACAAAGGAGGTGGCAGCAAAATACACAAAATATGACACCATTTTAATGAATTTTTTTAAAAAGACATCACACGTACTTCTTATGGATACACAACCACAGTGAAGTTAAAAAGGCATGTAAGAAATTATAAACTACAACTTCAGAATAGTGCTACAGTTTGGACAAGGAGAGAAGAGGATGGGTTCAAGGGTGTAAATTATAGCAATAGTAATTATTCCTTTTTAAAAATATGAAGCAAAAGGCAATGTCAATATGAGAAAAAATGAGTGGTGAGTACACTTGGATATTAATTAAATGAGTTAATTATTTGTAAAATCTTTAAAACAGTGCCCAGAATCTGCAAGCACCATATAAGTGGATACAAAAATATATGCAGTATTATTACCCTAAAGGTTTGAAATATTTAATTAAAAAATTTCATAGACCTCCTATCTCACACAATTAACAAACGTTAACTCAAAATAGATCAATGACCAAAATAAAACAGCTAAAACTACAAAACTCATAGAAGAAAACATAGGGGCAAATCTTCATGACCTTCATTTGGCAATGGATTCTTAGGTATGACACCAGAAGCACAGGCAACAAAAGAAAAACTTACTAAATTGAATTTAATCAAAATTTAAAAGTTTTTTGTATCAAAGAACATTATCAAGAAAGGGAAAAGGCAATCTACAGAATGGGAGAAAACATTTGCAAATCATATATCTAATAAGGGTCTAGTACCCAGAATACATAAAGAACTCTCAGGAGCACCTGGGTGGCTCAGTCAGTTGAGTGTCCAACTAAGGTTCAGGTCATGATCCCAGCATTGTGGGATGGAGCCCTACATAAGGCTCTGTGCTGAGCTGAGTGTGGAGCTCGTTTAAAATTCTCTCTCTCTCTCTCTCTGCCCCCTTCCCCACTCGCATGCGCTCTCCAATATATATAAAAAATTTTAAAAAGGAACTCTTAAAACTCGACAACAAAAAGACAACCCAATTTCAAAATAAGCAAAAGAAGTTAATAAACACTTCTTTAAGATACAAAAATAACCAAAAGACACTTTAAACTGCTCAATATTATCATTAGGGAAATACAAATTAAAACCACAATGAGGTAGCAGTTTACACCCACTGAGATGGCCATAACCAAAGAGAAAAAAGGAAAATACCAAGTGTTGACGAAGATGTGGAGAATTGGAATCCTCATACATTGCTGGTAGGAATACAATATATACAGCCACGTGGGAAAACAGCTTAGCAATTCCTCAAAATGATAAACGCAGAATTACCACATTATGCAGCAATTTCACTCTTACATATACGCCCAACAAAATTGAATACAAGTACCCAAACAAATACTGGTATACAAGTGTTCATTGCAGCACTATTCACAATAGTGAATCAACACAATAGCAAAAAGGTGGGGAAATCCAAATGTCCATAAACAGATGAATGGATAAACAAAGCGTGCTAAGTGCTATATATTATACATACAACAAATTATTCAGGCATAAAAAGAAATGGAATAGTAATAAAACATAGATGAACCACAAAAACATTATGCTAAGTGGATGAAATCAGACACAAAAGGCTACACATTATATGATTTCATTTATATGAAATATCCAAAACACAGGTGAATCCATAGAGAAAGCAGATTGTGTTTGCTAGGGGCTGGGGAAAAGGGAAAATGGGAATGACTGCTTAATGGGTGCTGGGTTTCCTTCTGGGGTGATGAAAATATTTTGGAACCAGATACAGTTCCACAAAATTGTGAATGTACTAAATGCCACTAATTATACACTTTAAAATGATTACTTTTATGTTATGTAAGTTTCACCTCAATAAAAAAAATAATCAAAAAGAAGTGTTTTAAAAAATGTTTGAAAGTGTCCAGGGGCAGTACTTGCTACATTACCAATACTTAAAAATAGTGGTTACTATTACTGCCATTACATATATCACAATATATCATTGCAGTAATTGGTCCATAAACACAGGTAGTCCCTATGATACCTGTGATATTGACATAACTGCTTCAATTCCAGTATCTTAACCTGTAAAATTCATTTTCTTACTACAACTTTGTATACTTCTATTTGTACTACCCTATCATTCCTACCGAACCTGTTATTCACCCCTATTGAAATTTCTAGTATCCCAAACCACTCATTATTCTCTCAGCCTATCAATAACTCCTCCTTTCTAACTCCCAACTTTCTGTTAATAATGCTAAAGCTTTTGTCTTGATTTCTTCCTTGATCACTCTTTATCCTTCTAAATGCCTCTGTTTCTTTTCCATGATTAACATCGTGTGTTATACACCAATACATACACTCAATACATTCAATAGGTAATAGACAAACCTACCCAGGGGCCAATGTTTGGGCTTCTCAATTGAGACTAATCAATCTGAGGAATAGAAAGAAAAAGAAATGAAAAGTGAACAGATCCTCAGACACCTGTAGGAAACCATCAAGCATGCCAACATAAAAACTATGGCAGTTCCAGAAGAGACAAAGGGGCAAAAAGAATACTGCAAGAAATAATGACCAAAAACTACCCTAAGTTTACTTCCCAAAGTATACTTCCCAAAGTACACACACAAACACACGTACACACACACACACACACACACGCACACACACGCACAGTTCATCAATAGATACCTTCTGGAATACTTTAAGTGGGGGAAAAAGGTATATGCTGGTTAAAGAATCAGATCCACCTTATAATTCCCAATTTACCACCTAAACAATCTGCTAAATTATTTTGCTCAGATGAAAGTAACTATGATGATAATATCCATGGTCCTGCTATGTGAAAGAAAAATCATCTAAAAATTTCATGTATATGCTGCCTCACTTGTTCATAAGATTTTCTACTCCTAAGTACTTTGTAGGAATCACACCATAAAACATTTTGCAATCTGACTAGATTCTAAGTGCTCAGAGGACTTCTCATCAACCATATGGAAATCACTTTGTATGTGCATGACTGCGACACTGAGAATAACCCTGTGGCATTTCTTACCTCTCCTATTTATAACAAGAGAAGCAAGATCAGTAACACCTAAATTTGGAACTATAGAAAATAAAACTCAGTACACCAATGAAGATAAAGTCTCCTACAAAAGGTTCTTGCAACAAAAGGTACTATACAAGTATCCTTAACTAATATGACTGTGGAAAAAAATCACATATACTAAATAAGCAGGAGATATTTTACACCATTCACTTTAAGCAGAAACTAGTCCTAAAAAGAAATTAATAAAATATACCTCTTCTGCATAACAGACAAAATAAGTAACTTAAAATATCTAAATGTCTCATGAAAACCATCAGCAGTTAATAAACACTGTTTTCCCATTCAGCATAATAGAAAATAAATCTTCATTTCAATTTGTCCTGTGATTCAAATGGGTGGCCCATTTAATGCCATTCAGGTTTCATAGGCTTATTTTCAATTTTTCATGTCCAATGTGGGCAAACTGTTGGAATGAAAGGTATAACCTCATGTTAAGTTGTCTTTATTAAATCCATAATTAAAATAATGATACTCTCACTTTTACCAACTATCTTTAATGATGTCTACACATGTAGACATGTAGTTTTTTTTTTTAATGTTTTTATTTATTTTTGAGAGAGAGACAGAGTGCGAGCAGAGGAGGGGCAGAGAGCGAGGGAGACAGAATCCGAAGCAGGCTCCAGGCTCTGAGCTGTCAGCACAGAGCCCGTTGTGGGGCTGGAACTCACTGAACACGAGATCATGACCTGAGCCAAAGTCAGTCACCTGAGCCACCCAGGTGCCCTTACCCATGTACTTTTCTAGTAATATTCATGTGAGTCCCTATCAGTGAAGCACATCCACAGATTAATGGATCTTACATAATACTGCAACACTATCCTTACCACAATGGTAGAAGTTCTGAATTCTCATAATACAAAAGTAAAGTATCTTGAAATGATCGTGCAGATCGTGCAAATCTTACCACAAGGTTGGACACAACATAAAAGGCAATTTGGCTGGCCTCTGCATTAGCTAGGCCTTCTTTTGGTAGGAGATGCACATGGTCAATGATAACAAGGCTGGCAAAGGGGGAAAAAAGTCAGTCTTCCCCAAATAGCAGGAAAAAGTGACTTCATGCTTTACAAAACAGTGGTTACTTAGTTCATATAGTTACTCTATATGACAACAATGTGTTGGGCTGAGTTATGTAAATACCAAAACGGACATACCCTTCTAAGGAAAACCACTTCGATAGAATTATTACATGCTGCATTTTAAAGTGAATAACATTAACTCTGCTCTTCATCTATTAAACCTGTAATTTTAAAAAATGCTTCCCATTTCAAAATTTTAAAAATTATATCCTTTGCTAGTAATATTAAATATATCCCTAATTCTTTAAGTAGGATTATACGTCCTATAGCTAACACTCTTTGTAAAAGTAAAAAAAAAGAGGGTACAGGTAAAGAATGTCTAACTAATTTAAAATTTAAAAATATACAAAGACATAAATTTGGATAAACATTTTACAAGTGACTGATACCATCTCATGTTGAGTTATTAATTTGCTTAATGAGTTTATTCTAAGCACCAAAATTAAAACAGATTCAGAATAAACACAAGATACACAAAACAATTACAAGAACTCAGTATTGGTAGTATAGCATATGAATAAAAGAAAATTCAGGAAGACTTGTTATCAAACCCCTGCTCTACGACTTACTATTAATGCAACCTTGGATAAATTTGCTCACTTGTATGAGACTCAATTTCTCTGGCTATGAAGTGGGAAAAATACTACGTACCTCGAAAGGTACTGGGTGGAATTCAAGAAAACAACAGACAAGGAGTTTTTAGAAACTCTGCATATGCAACTATATAATGCTAGGCTCAAAGATTTCCATAATTCTTATCAAAAGAACATGAAAAGTATTTCACACTACACTAAACGCATCCAGAATTCTATCTAGATTATTGGCAGCAAAAAAACAATGTATGCAGAAAAGCTGTTCAATCATTTTAGACTCTAAACCTATAAAAGAAATGGTTTGAACTAGATAAAATATAAGGTACTCTGAGTTTCTAAACTTCTAGGATTCTATCTTAAAGTGATGCCCAGAAAGTCAATATGTCGACTACCACATTTTGCTCCAAAATTTATTATGATAAATAACCCAGAGGACAAATTCTAAGAATATCAAATAAAACAAAGAGGCAGTGTATATTAAGAATCTGAAGAGAGGTGTCTGGGTGGCTCAGCCAGTTAAGTCAGTTAAGCCAACCCTTGATTTTGGCTCTGGTCCTTATCTCACAGGTTTGAGCCAGGAGTAAGGTTCTGCACTGACAGGGCAGAGCTTGCTTGGGATTCACTCTCTCTCTCTATCTAACCCCTCCCCCACTCTCATAAACACAGGTGCTCTCTCAAAAAATAAACTTTAAAAAAAATCTTACCAGAGTTATGCACAAAAATGTTTAATGTTAATTCTAATGGGGAAAGCTTAACTATAAATCAAGAACTTACAAATCAAGTTCTCAAAAAATTCATGATGTAGTGAGCACTTACAATGTAATGCTACTGAAAAGAGAAAAATATAAAACAATATTTACAATTTTGTTTTTAAAATGTTTTCAGAAGAAAAAGACCAAAAGAAAAACCAGCAAAATGTTTGCAGAACTTATTTCATGTTAACAGAAATGGGTTAGCGTTTTTTTCTTCATAGGATTCTTTATTTCCCAATTTTCTACTATAATCTACTATGATTTCCACAATGAAAAAAAATACAATATTCATCCATGCTAAAATAGCAAACTAGAGGCTAACAAAACTTCCCCTATCTGATGAAAACTGTTTACAAAAAACCTAGAGCTAACTATTTAATGGTGAAAGACTACATGCCTTACCTACTAAGATAAAAAAACAAGGCAAGGATGCCTACTCATACTTGTCCTATTCAACATCATACTGGAGGTTCTGGCCAGTGCAATCAGACAAGAAAATAAAATACAGCTGACCCTTGAACAACTCAAGGGTTAGAGGCACCAACCCTCTCACTGTCAAAGATCCACATATAACATTCGACCTAATGATGATTTTAATTGTAAATTATACCTCAATAAACCTAAATTTCAAAGGACACAGGACATGCCCTTTTGAAAATTACACATCAAATTAAATGAGCTACCTCCAGTTCACTGGGTTTGGGGGTGGGGGTAAGACAGTGAGGAAACCAAAAAATCCTTAGAAATATTGCAAACAAAAAAATTAATTTACCATCAAGATTTATCAATAAGAACAGATACTGATACAAAGAATTAATCTAAAAAGAGTTGCCTTTTTTATTAAGCACTGTTTGAACAGAAAATAACAAAATTTGATTAGCTTACAAGACCAAAGGTCACAAGCAACAGGTTGATAAAGGAACATTGTGATTATGAGCCAGAATTCAGAAACAACTTACCTAACATTTCACTTGCAATTTACTAATGGAAATGGTCTCATCCAGCCCAATGCACTGCCACCCCAACTTCTATTAAGAGAAATACAATAAACTTTCAAATAGCTTTCTTTATTTGTAACAATCCTATATACTTTATAAGTCATGTATGTACAAGCTAGGGGTGCCTCTTACTTGGCAAATTCCTATTTATCCATTTAACCTTCAGATCAGCTCATTAGTAACCATCGTTCTTTCTTTCTTTCTTTTTCTTTCTTTACTGTCACTAATAATAAAGTGCTGTCCTGTCACTAAAAAAATAAGTAAGTGCTGTCCCTCTCTGATGACTCTGCAGTTTCTTTTTTCTGGTGTATTAAAATGATTACAAAAGCTCTAAAAAGTTTTGAGCTGATTGATCCAATAAGAAGATACATTTTCCCATGTAATAAAAGAGGTAAATTTTAACTTTCATCACTTTGTTTTATGTTTATTCCATTTGGCTTATACTGTTGCTAGGAAACCAATTCATAATAAGATTTCCAAGCACACAGAACAACCCTAGCCAGCCAACTTTGTAACCAGGGCAATTGGCGACCACACAATTTACTGGCTAGCCAGCACCACACAGGTGCGCTCTCCCTGGCATCCCCCTTGCTCCATTTACCTAACAGGTACAGTAAGTACAGCCAATTCCTTCATTGCAACAGAAATTGTAGCACAGGGCAAATGGGATGATTAGAAGTGTAGAACTTTCTGATGTCAGAGAACAAAGTGAATCTATTGTCACTCCCTGTGGTCCCACCCAACCAAATATTCTGGGTATTTTGTCTTAAATTGTACGGTGAAATGTTAGCCCAACCCAATCACTCCACCAGGCAGCATTCAAACTACTCCCAAAAGCCATCACCAACTACCGCCCGGATAAATATTTGGAGAGGATGGTGGTATCAGTATCTTCACAGTTCAGAAGGGAAGGGAAGTAAAAGAGTCGGAATTCTTAAGGGGACGCTGAGTCACCTAAAGCTGTGGCCAGGATTTCACCCTCCAGGAAATCAGGCTCTGCCCCAACTCGCATCATGGAAGCAAGTAAAAGCAGCAGCAACACCATCCTACCAAAAAAACATCCAGCTCTACTTTTAATAGGGTTACCACTCCTTAAAGTGAAGCCAGAAATAGATTTCATGTCCAAAGCTTTCCACCACAGTATACAACTTGGGCAGACGGAAGAAACATCTTTATTGTGGGGAAAGGGGGCGCACTTACAGGGATGATGGATGCCTCACCACTTGGAAAGTTACTGGCTCCTGCCGTAACCTCAAAATGCCCCTTGTATGGCAACATGTGGCCCAGAGTATCTATAAGGTAATGTGGCTGACAGGTGTTATAAAGCTTTTACACCGGTGTACACAACGAAGCAGAGGGGAAACATAAATCAGGCGCCATCGGTGAAAACTTGGCAAGGATCTAAGTCTCTGTTCGGTGGGAGCTTCGGTGACACAATAATCACGTGCACTTGTCCGTAGACGTTCGGAAATACTGGATTCTGGAATGTACAAGGGCTGAAACCTGCCGGCAGAGCAAGTACCGGTTGGCACTCAGGGCCGAGGCAGCAGGGATCCGTTCCAGCCCGAAGCAGGTCACACCTCCAACTCCCGGTCCCGGCCACCTCGGAGGGGAGAGGCCGGAGCTAGCGAGAGGCGGAAGCCGGGCCGCGTTCCTCGCCCGCGCCCAAGCCGCCTCGGGCGCGCCCCCGTCTCACGCGGCCCCGGCCCCCCAGACCCAGGCCCGGAAGGCGAGCTTCCATTTACCTGCTCCCCGCTCTGGCTCCCGCCGCCGCCGCCTCCGCGCCGCTCACCCAAACTGCCAGGTGAGCCACCCCAGCAGACGGCCCCGCAAGCGCACACCCGGGGCACGACCCCAAACCCGTCGTGGGGGAACGCGACCCCAGCCACACAAGTTGGGATAGCCCACGCACCACCCGGCTTCAAGCACCTCTGCCCCCGGAAGTTGATTTCCTCCAAGGCCCGCCCAGAGCTGCGCTTGTCACTCAACGCCAACACGCGCGTCACGTGACCCGAGCTGAGGGCCCTATCTTCAGAGCCACGCCTCTAATGGCTTGAGTAGTCCATGGAGGGTTGCCTTCTGAAAGGGGTTGACGCAGAAACTACCTCCTGTTGATCATAGCTTCTCATTCCTCTAGAATGACGGACGCAGTTCCTATGCCTAATGTATGCAAATAAAACCATCCGCAAAATGATACTCCCATCTGGGATTCTATAGGACTGTTCCTGAGAAAAGCCTGCCTGATGTTTTCACCACCTCTAGGCAGAGTTCAATAAAAACGAACTTAGCCAAATGCCTGACAGGTAGTAAGTGCTCAAGAAACAGTTGACTGGACGACTGCTCCATTTCTTCTCTGCATATCTGAACACTCAAGCACCGGAAGGCACCTAAACCCAGAGCCTCTCCAGACCATATGACATCAGTCAAAGACTCTGCTTGAGAATTATTTTTGTTCTTGGCCTCAGCTCCGGATCACAGCAATTTATATATGCCATCTCTGTTTCAGAGACAGTTTATTTTCAGCTGCCAAGCCACTTTTTTCCAAGCCTTCAGTCAAATAATTTCTCCTGAAGAAAAAGAAAAGAGAATGACATAACTGTCAGGGTTTTATTTCAAAAGAAGAGTGGTTATATAGATTTTTTGTGTGTGTTCATATCAAAGTGTCAATAACTGTTAAAGAGGAACAGTCAACTAGCAAGTCACTTGTCAATGATTCTTCCATCTTTGACATGGGAGAGATTTGAAGAACATTTATTTAGCAATTTTTTTATTAAATGTCTACTTGGCTTACTGGACTAAGTTGTGGCAATCTGAGAATGGACCAGATTTCATTCAAGATGTTTGCCTTCAAGGAGTTTATAGTCTAGTGGGAAAAATAAACAAGTAAAATCTGGGAACTTTGAGCATAAATCTCTGGAGCATTCATAGTCATTGTATAACAGGAATTCTTTAACATTTTGGATGTTATTTTCTCATCTTTCCACTGAACAAAATTGACTCAAGCCTTTAATAATCTCTGCTATGTACTTGCAGTGGAAAATGTCAACAAGTGATCCTAACAATTCTCCAGGAAGTGGAGGCTCAGGTGGTTAATGAGTAGTCCCAATATTGAGCTCAAAAGTCGGTCTTCTACATCCATTTTTTCTGTCGTGTGTTTCTATCATGAACACGTTTCCATTATAGCAGATTGATACTTTCTTACCCAAATTTATTTACCTATCTACTAGACCACGAAGTCAAAGACCACTTTTCATTTGTATATCTGTGAGTCTACTTCTTATTTGTTTTTGTATACGCATCAATATCATAGTATTTAGTGATTAGAAGAAAGATATTCAATAAATGCTTCTTAAACCAAGTACAGTTACCTTTATATCATTTTGTGTCTCATCTCTTTCTGCTGGAAACCTCAGATGAGTTTCTGAGAGTTTTCATTGATATGTCTGTATGTTTCCTCCGTCCCACTTACTCCAATATTCAATATTAAACAGACTTACGATAATAATAGAAACTAATACTTATTGAACATTTGCTATGTGCTGGCATAATTATCTTATGTGACTGGCTAAAAATTTTGAATCTACTAATTTGTCATAACATTAATCCTCCAAAGTAAGTATATTAATATATTCACTTTTTAGGTAAGGATAAAGAGTTACGGAGAGTAATTTAACCAAGTGGTAGAGCAGGATCCAAAGCCAGGTCTGCCCGATGAAAGGATTTGTTTATTCACCACAACACACTGCCTCTGCTTTTCACATCATTTGTTTATCAGTGGATCCAAATTTCACCACCTCCATGAAGTCTTTCCCTCCCTCACATAGTAATCTGTACTTTTTCTTTTTTAGTCTAAACTCAATGGTTTTTAGTATATTCACAGAATTGTGCAACCATCACCACAATCAACTTTGGAATATATTTATCACCTCAAAAGGAAATCTCGTACCCTTTGTCAGTCACTCCCCATTCCTCCCATTCCCTGCCCCTTAGGCTTAGACAGACACTAATCCACTTTGTATCTTTTTAGGTTTGCCTATTCTGGACATTTCATATGAATGCAATCATGCAATATGTAGTCTTTTGTGACTGGCTTCCTTCACTTCACATCATGTTTTCATAGTTCATTTAACCATTCCTCAGTTGGTGGACATTTGAGTTGTTTCCACTTTTGGGCTATTCGAATAATGCTTCTACAAACATTCATATACAAGTTTTTGGGTAAACATAACATTTTCATGGATATATATACCTAGGAGTTGGATTGCTGAGCCATTAGCTAATCCTGCTTAACCTTTTGAGAAACTGCCAGATTGTTTTCCAGAGTGAAAAACATTTTACATTCCCACTAGCAATGTGTGAAGTTTCTAATTTCTCCATAGTCCTCTTCTTATCTCCTCAAGAATTTAAGTGTACTAGAATTTATCCCTCTGTTACGTTAGGACTTACGACTCTATTACTTTTCAGGGTATTTTTCATAAGCCATCTTGTATTATTATTTACCTTTGTAATGCATGTACTTGCAGGCCCATCACCCTAATAGATTGTGACCTTTTGAGATGAGAAACATGGTTCCTGCCCTCAAGAGGATCAAATTTGGAGAAAAAGGTAGATAATGATATCAAATAGGGTGAGAACAAACACTGAAATCAAGTTTATTGTTAAAATGTGGAGGAGGAGCACCTCATTCAACCTGCGTTCAACAAAAGTACTTCTCAAAAATGTCAAGCTCAAGATGAGTATTGAAGAACCAGTAGGAATTGGCCAAGCTAAGAAGAGACAAAGAGTGCTCCATACACAGGCACGTATACCTTTGTATGTATCTCCTTGCCTATGAACTGTAGAGGTAAGTATAATGTGGAGGTCGGTATAGTGGAGGCAAAGGTGTGAATGTGTGGGAATGTGACAGGAGAAATGGGAACTGTAGATGGGTCAAGAGGAATGGAGAATTTTATAAACTGCGAAGAAGTTTCAAATCTATCCTGTAGGCAATGGAAAACAAATGGATTGTTTAAGTGGGGTTGGGGAGAATTACTTTAGCAGCAGTGTGCAGGTTGGATTATTAGATAGGGAACAGGTTTTTCTCTGGAAAAACAGGGAAAGAAGACTGATAGAACAACTAGAATGAGGAATTGTGGAAGCCCGAGTAGAGGTGGTACCCATGAAATTGGCTAAAAGGACTTGAAAGGCATGTAGGCAGCAAAAACATGGGAAAGAACTGAAGGTGTATTCCTGGTTTCTGGTGCTATTCAAAGAGGTAGGGGATTCAGGAAGAAGATGCTACACTTGCTGGTAAGAATAATGAAACACCACAACTTAGTCCTATTGCAGTTTATATGCAGTTGCAGTCATCCACAGAAAGGAGATGGATGTCCACCTAAAAGCTGGTCCACATTTCAAGACTTCTGATGCCACACATGCACCAAGAGGATGTAAGAAGATTTATTGGTCATGTAATGAGACTTTCCAGGAAGAGCAGGGTAGGTTTCCCAAACAAGTCCAAAATGGCTGGGAGAAGGGTGGAAGGAGGTTGGAAGAGAGACTGGCTCTTGGGGGTTTTATGGTGGCTAGGGCATGGTGCTAGGCTGAAAATTCCTACGTAGGGGCCAAGGCTTGTGTGGCTTGAATTTCCCACTGGCACCAAAGAAGGGAGCACCCATGCTTTCTCATCAGCCTGCACAGATGTAGGGCAAGAGGGAACAGATGAAGGCTTGAAAGTTGTCAACCTTCAAACACCAAATATGGAATCAGAGTCATTACTACGTATGTTTAGAGTTTAGTTTCATTTTGTTTACTCCAACAGGAAAATAATGTAATTGTGATATCTTTATATGCTTTGAAAATGATTGTAGCGGATACTTGCCTTCTCAAAATCTATTCCACTCTTCCCACACTGTGTGGCACACACCTGAGAAATTTGGGTGGAATTAACCTCACCTTTATCCCAAAGTGAATCTAATCAGGATAACCCTGACCTATGATGTTCCCTTAGCCACAGATGGTTTGGGATTGAGCACCAATCATAGGACTTTTGCTCCAAAATTGTGTAGTATGGCTCCCTCTCCCTCTCGATGTGAATGAGAAAGCATATGATCCTTGTTGCCGAAGGCAGTCATTTTGTGACCAAGAAAATGAACGAGAAATGGAGCTGAAACCCTGATCAAATAAAAAAAGATCTATAACATTGTATATAAGCAAAAGGATGTAAAATACAAACTGTGAAATTATTAAATAAGCACTTTTCTGGCCCCTTTCTCTTTCTATACTCGATTGTTCCATTATGTGAGCCTTCAAATCAAACCAGCATGGAGTCTGACCGTTTTGCTGCTCTCCTCAGTATTGAATACTGAATAGTGTATTGAATATTGGTTAAGTCAGTTTGAATTGATACTTTCCCTCAAGATACTTTCCTGTACGTAATGTGATATAAATGTGCATGTATGTGTTACTTAATTTACTTTATCCCCTAATGGTTGTCAGTTGCCATAATCTAGATTTCCCACCTTAGATGTATTCAGCTGGCATTTAATCAGAAAGACTGCATTCCAAACGTAGCAACCATAAATGTCTCTGCTATCATTATCTTCCATTAACACCTGAGGCTTTGCTAATCAATGGATGTGATAAACAGGTTTTCATAAGTGAAATTAGGGGCTCTCTATTAGCATAATGGATGTTATAAATTGACTCTCATTGATGAACCAGTGGTGTTCATGATACAAAGACTGAATAAAATATTTCAGAGACAGTCCCTACCTTGAATGACCAAGGTTATAAGAAGCTAGCAAACTCTGTAGTCTGCACTTTTAGGAACAGCACCCTTCAGACCCTCAAACAAAAAATGTCTAAAATCCTAATAATCTTCAGTATGCCAACGATGGAACAGTTTAATTTCTGCTTAACTGGAGGAAAAATCACGCTCATTATGGAGGTGACTGGAGACATCATGCTTATTATGGAGACAAGGAATAAATTACTTGTGCCCTTCCCTCCCGACTGTAGGTTCATTTTTTAGAATATCCCCAATGCAGATGCCATTAAACTGAGATCTTGGGATGGGCCGTTAAACTAAATTCAGACTGGCAGAGTGTGAAGGGCTACTAGTAAAGAGAAATTCCAAGATTTAAAAACTTGGACTACACACGGTCTCTGACCATAGTTACTTGCCTACAGAAGCAACAAGAAGCAATTAGTTCAAAAACCTAATATTAGCGGGAAGATATATTATTAAATAAACCTCAAGCCCGACTGATAATAGCCTGTGACTATTTAATCTTAAGCCTCAGACTTCCATATTCAACCTAATAGGAAATAAGCTGCCAAAATAGTGTAACCTCTTAAAAAGAGCATCTTCCCCCAATGACCATCTCGGACGGGGCCATAAAGAACACCGAAAGCAAAACAGTACCTGCCAAAAGAACCCATACCACTGCTATCCAGGAATCCTAACTACTCCTGTCTACAGATTATGACAAAGATCAGTGACTACTATGTAATGTGTCCAGATATACCCTGTTTAATTGGGAGTTTTCATTGCAATTACTTTGTCCTTTCTCTTCCATTGCATTTTGCATTTGTTGTCAGTAGGTGACTTGTCACTGGTTGCTAGAGCACAAGGAACTCCAGATGAAGATATAACACTTTGCAGAGACAGAAAGAAGATGCTCACTAATTACAGTGGTGGTGAGCAATAGGGTACACTACAGTGGATGTGGTAGTTGTTATCCAAACATGCATTTCACTCTGCCCCCATTGTGTAGTATTCAGATATATTGGATGAGCTTAACCCTAACCTTTTCCACGGTTAGTCCTAATTGGTGGAAGCCAGAAGTTACTCCCAAACCCCTTGCCACCATAAGTGGGGGCAGGCAGACCTAGTCCCAAGTCAATCATGGCATTACCCTAACCATAAGAATTGCTTCAGGGGGGCGCCTGGATGGCGCAGTCGGTTAAGCGTCCGACTTCAGCCAGGTCACGATCTCGCGGTCCGTGAGTTCGAGCCCCGCGTCAGGCTCTGGGCTGATGGCTCGGAGCCTGGAGCCTGTTTCCGATTCTGTGTCTCCCGCTCTCTCTGCCCCTCCCCCGTTCATGCTCTGTCTCTCTCTGTCCCAAAAATAAATAAAAAACGTTGAAAAAAAAATTAAAAAAAAAAAAAAAGAATTGCTTCAGGGATCATCCAATAGGCACAAAACTCAGGACCAATGTTCAGTGCTTGTTGGAAGGAACTTTCTCTCTTCCTGAGAATCCAAACGGAAAAGCGTGTAATTCCTATTGCTTTTAATAGTCATCTTGTGACCATAAAGGAAACCAGTCTGAGGATAAAAACAGATACAGATTATAGAAAAAAGATGATATAATTCAGAGAAATGGAGCTGAAGCTTTGATCAAATCAGTTCTAAAGCTTCTCTCACCTCTATAGGACTTTTCATTTCTCCAAACAATTTTCATTTATCATTTAATCCAATGTGAATTAGGTTTTCTGTTACCTTCAATCCCAAGAGTTTTAACTGGTAGAAAGATTTTGTATCTCTGTCTTCATATTAAATGTCAGAAAATGAATTGTCACTTTCTTAAAATGGGAGTTTTTTCCACCTTCTTCGCTTTCCCTTTGTCTATGTTCATGCCAGAGTGAGACTGAAAATGATGTACTGTCCCTGAGCAGTTCTTTAAGATTCATATGATACTCAGCTTTCACATTAATCCAATGGAAACTATTTCAGATATGTTTTTAGAACAATATATATAAAATATGGAAAGAGTACACTAAGAAAGTCTTCAATCAGGTCCCTCCTCTAAGCAGGTCTCTTATGAATTCTGTGCAGCATCTAACCCATTTATGAAATCTCCATTATGTAGGAGATACGTGATCTCTCACTTCACACTAGTTTGCAAGTTGTCATTAGCCACCATTTTGGTTTGCACAGTTTGGCTTGATTTATAATTGGGCAAAAATCACTCCCTTAATGTCTAAAAAACTTTTGCACAGTGAAGGAAACCATCAACAAAATGAAAAGGAAAACTACTGAATGGGAGAAGATATTTACAAATGATATGTCCCATAAAGGGTTAATGTCTAAAATATATAAAAACCTTATACAACTCAACACCTATATATATATATATATATATATATATATATATGATTAACAAATAAGCAAAGGACCTGAATAGACATTTTTTTCAAAGACATACAGATGGCCGAACAGATACATGAAAAAATGGTTAACATCACCAATTATCAGGGAAATTTACAAATCAAAACTACAATCAAAACTACAATGAAATATCACCTCACAGCTATCAGAATGGCTAGTATCAAAAAGACAAGAAATAAGTGTTCATGAGGATATGGAGAATAGGAGCCTTTGTGCACTGTTAATGGGAATGTAAATTGGTGCAGCCACTGTGGAAAACAGTATAGAGGTTCCTCAAAAAGTTAAAAATAGAAGTGCCATTATAATCCAGCAATTCCACTTTGGGGTATTTATCTGGAAAAAAAATGGAAACACTAATTGGAAAAGATATATGCAGTCCCACTTGTTGCAACATTGTTTATAGCAACCAAGATATGGAAGCAACCTAAGTGTCCATCAATAGATGAATAAATAAAGATGGGGTACACATACATAAAGGAATATTACTCAGCTATAAAAAAAGAATGAGATCTTGCCATTTGCAACAACATGAATGGACTTAGAAGGCATTATGCTACATGAAATAAGAGAAAGACAAATATATGATTTCACTTATATATGGAATCTTTAAAAAAAAAGGCAGGAACAGATTCATAGATACAGAGAACAGACTGGTGGTTGCCAAAGAGTTGGGGGTTGGGGGGGATGGGCCAAATAGGTGAAGGAGATAACGAGATACAAAATTCCAGTTATAAAATACATAAGTCGCAGGGATTTAAAGTACAGTATAGGGAATATAGTCAATAATAATATAATAACTTTGTATGGTGACAGATGATAACTAGACTTGTTCTGATTATTTTGTAATGTACATAAATGTTAAATCACTATGTTGTACACCGGAAACTAGGATAAAATTGTATGTCGACTGTATGTCAATAAAAAAATATGAACTTCTTCTCTTATTATCTCAGTGCCTAATACACAAAAAGAAGCCAGCATGTCATCCATGTAATCATTATAATAAATTAATAAAAAACTAATTTACATAATGAGCTGCATTTAACTATGTACTCCAAATGATAACTCAGAGATGAAGCACATGTGTCCACTCTACTTCCTTTACTCTTCACTATATCCTTAAAAATAAAGCATCAGTGGAATGAAACTGTCTAAAACATTAAAAATCAATGCTGGAAACTTTTTTATATTTTAGATTGATTCTAACACCTAAATTATTCACATAATTCCCAATGCTTAAATGTCACATCTCTGGCTGCTAAACAGTACTTTTTATGACAATATTGAAAAATCAAAAAGTGAGCTAGGTTTTGCATCTATATTAAACCATCATATTGCTTCTTTAGAAGTTACTCTACCACTTTTGCAGATGGAGCAAGCAATACTCTGGGCAGAAAGCCATGTGAGAGCTGCTACAATAAAGATAAATTGAATTTAAATTAAACTTTTTCAAAAGTTTTGGTGCACCACAAAATTTACACATCATGAGAAAACTCTGAAGTTTGAAAAATGGAGTTTGAAAGACCATGGTCGAATCCCACTCAACATTCTCCCCACGCAGCATTCTCCCGAGAATTGATCACTTTTTTAAGTTGACCAGGAAAAACCAAGTACTGCATATGAACAGTGGAAGGCCCTTCCATTTATTTCTCTTTCTTTAAGTCTTGGATATTAATTCTAATGATAAAGAGAATCCCATGTCCTTATACCAATCTGAAAGTTGTCCCTATTGGAGACCAACTGTGCCTGTGCATTTCTTACATTGTTACTGCAGGAGTAACTGGCAACAATTTAAATTATAAATAAATGAAAGACTAGTCAATTTTTCCTTTGATAATAGTTTTCTAAGTTCAAAAGCATAGTTATAAGGATATAAAGTTGTGAGGATATTAAGGCACAGGGTGTATGAGACCTGCAGTTGTGTAAATCTGTTTTTGGGAATAAGCCACAAACCCACTGCTTTTTTAGGGGAAGAGGTGAATATACTAACAGCCAAGGTATTGTTTTGCCTGTTATTCACATTATAAGTTTTTGTATTATTTTAACACATTTATCAGAATCTTTGCTTAAGATGTGTCTTAAACCCCAACATAATTATGATGATTTGCCTAATTTTTCTACCCCAAATTATAATGTAACAAATGTTAACAATGCCTTTAAATAATAGTACCTAAAGATTAAGTAACAATAAAATTAGCTTTTACCTCACCAAAGTTTTTTTTAGTAAAATTAGGTTTATGAGATACCCAAATCTAGATTCTTACAAAAATACTTGATAGGCTTTTGAGTAAAATATGGATTATATGAGTCCTGTTACAAAGAGTATGAACAATGGTATGCTCTGTTTTCCAGTAAAATGTTATGAATCCTTGATGACTATGTGATTATTGCATAGGCAACATGTCACCCAAGTTTATAATAGCATGAAGATATTGTTAACAATCTATAGTGATATGAATATGCTTTACATTCAGTACATGTAAATGTAAGATCGATAGATAGCTCCTAACTATATGTATTCACTAAAATATACATGCATTTGAGACTACCAGCCACTGTCTCTTTACAGAAATTCACTCCCCCATCAACTTCAACAAAATTATTCTCTGCGGATTCTCTGACTTTTCAGACCAGTCTTGTGATCTTCATTCCAATTCATAGGGTCTTCCTTCTTCTTTATCCTCCACTTCAAGTAGCTGTTCCACAAGTTTTCATCCTTTATTCTCTTCTCACTCAGATTTAGCCATTCTCTGTGGTTAATTTTTTCTACTGTCCACCAACTTGATCTCCTTAATGCATATGATTCTGGAATACACTGGCATCTTCTGTATAGAGTTTTCTCACTCAGCCTACATTAATGCATTCTACATGTCCACAAAACTCATGCATATTATCCACCTTTGATCCCATGGAAGTTTTTTTTTTTTTTAACTCTCCAGCCACAATTATCTCTTGAGTTCAGAATATACCTGAATATAGTTGCCTATGAGATATGCACCTAGATGTCCCATAGGCAAATTACATGTTCCACAACAAACTCATTATCCATCCTCCACAAAACCTTTCTGTTCAACCTCACTTAATTGCTTTTGTATGGTCTGCATTAGTTAGGACACTAGTTTCAGCAATCTTAACAAAGGCTGGAAAATAGTGACTTAAACAAGCAAAGTCTTGATTTCTATTTCACATGCAAAGTAATCCAGGGCTGGTCTGGTGGTTCCATAGAGAGCCATCACCCCCTCCTCACATCTTGTTGCTCTCCCAATTTTTAACACATGGCTTTTTTTGCATGATCTGATTGACATGCTCCGGCTCCTGCTATCATGTCTGCATTCTAACTGGCAGAAAAAGGGAGAGAAGGAAGTAAAGGTAATACGTCTCCTTTTTAAGTGGATGGCACAGAAGGCACACATTTGACTTCAATTCGCATCCCATTGGCTAGAACTTTGCCATATAACCATGCTTAGCTACAGGGGAAGCTGGGAATTTTTTTGTTGTTGTTGTTTTTTTCAGGGCAGCTTTTGTGCCCTGCTAAAACTCAGAGATTCTATTACAAAAGAGGAAGGGGATAATGTATTCTGGAGAACGACCATCAATCCCTCTCACATCCGGTACTGTAAGAAACTCTTTGACCCTCTTTCCTCTACCTCCTTTCTGCTACTGCTTTCTTAACATGTATTTGTTCTTCCCATGTATATGCACACTTGGTTTTTGATGCTGTAATCTGAATGAGATGGAAAAGAATGCACTCACAAATCATTGGCTATATACTGTGTAACTAAGGCTGTACTAATTCACTCTAACAAAGTGGGTTAACTCTAACAAACAACCACCTCTGGCACCATCAGTAGCTGTGATCAGGGATACTACTTGATTGAGCTTGAGATAGTCTATGGTCAACTTCCAGGTGCCATCCAGTTTTTGGAGGAGCCAGACAAGTGAATCAAAATGGAGATATGATGGGCCCACTACCTATGCATTCTTTAGCAACTTATTCTAGGCTTTGGAGGCCATGCAGTTTCTGTTGCAGCCAGTGAACCCACTGTAAGCTACACCTTGGACACAACTCCATTTTTTAAATTGCCTTTCATATGCTTCCATTCTAACTGGGAGCCCTTGATGATGTGTTAGGCTTCAATTTTGCTATGATTCTAAAACTGCTTTAAAAAAATAAAGTTTATTAATTTTTTAAATTAGAAAGCCCTATAGGAGGAAAAGGTGTCAACATCATATACACTAATAATCAAAGTCATTTTAAAACAAGCCTTTTAGGGGCGCCTGGGTGGCTCAGTCGGTTAAGCGTCTGATTTTAACTCAGGTCATGATCTCACAGTCTGTGAGTTCGAGCCCCGCGTCGGGCTCTGTGCTGACAGCTCAGAGCCTGGAGCCTGTTTCAGATTCTGTGTCTCCCTCTCTCTCTGACCCTCCCCCATTCATGCTCTGTCTCTCTCTGTCTCAAAAATAAACGTTAAAAAAAATTAAAAAAAAAAAACAAGCCTTTTAAATTCTATGACCCTGGTGGTTGTTTTTCACTCTTTGGTTGGTATCCATTAAAAAAAATTAGACGTAAGAAAAAGGAAAAGAAGAATTTTAAATAATAGGTTATAATATTGTGTTAATTCACACATAATGCTATCAGTTTCCCTGTTTGATTTATGAATATTTATTCTATAAGGGTTTACAGTAATGAAAAATACACAATATATCCTGTTTGATTAAATGGTTACTAGGCAGAGTTGGTAGCTATTTAATCAAAGCCTGAGTAACATTATTTCTGTGGTGAAAAACAAATTTTGTTTATACCAGTTCTCCTCATGGTACCTTTTCAGTCACATAACATACAACAGTACAAAGACTGGGCTTAAATACATCTTACATATATGATTAATACTTAAAGCTTTAAAATAAGTATTCACCAGTGTATGATATCATGGGAAACAGAATTTTGGAGGTTAAAGGAGCTTACATGCTATTTTATTTAAACTTCTCTCTGAATTCATTTATCCCTTCACCCACATTTAAGCAACAATTCAGCAGAAACCAGTATAAAACCTCCCACAGAATGTTTTTTTTTCACTTGAAAGTAAAATAAATTAACAAAAAGTAAAAACTAGTTTACTTAATTTGCATGTAAACAGCCTCAGAAAATTAAAAGATTGAGAGTCGAGAAAGGATTTTAATTTAAAGTAATTTAAACTTTCAACTACATAATAAAGAACATAAGGAAAAATTATGCTTTCATTTTAGAAGGTTAGAATGGGCTTCTAAAGCAAGGTCAGTTTCTTGGAGTTTGAAGAGTCAAAATTTTTATTAAAGGGGACTTTCCTTTTTTAAACAAGATTAGCATGCCATCAAACAAAAAGATGGCACTATTCCATTTTTCTGCAAGTCTTTTTATTTCTTCTTCAGAAAGGCAATATCCACTTATTTTAAGATTACCCATTACTGGCATCATTCATACAAAATGTAGTTTCCCAAAGTTAAGAATAAGATGAGAAAATAACAAATGTCATTGCATACAAACAGCAAATACAGTTGATTGCAGAAACCAATGAAACACCTCATTGGTCACTGGGTTATTTGTATCCTTCCTAGAATATGAGTTTTGAGCATTTCCATGTCTGTTCTGAAACTTTTAATTATCCCTTTTAGTCATGGATAGTATTTGGTCAGGTGGTAATGAATAAATGAATAATATCACCCAGCAGTATGGCAGTATTAATATGGTCAAAAGCCAGATAAACTTGCTGTCCTTCCAAGTCAAATAGTACTTCTAATGCTGTTAAGTTGGTTATTTGGTTTTTGGCCATCTCTTTAAGAATAAGAAAGCTCTATATTTTTATGGATAAAATAGGACTTGTTAATGAGAATGTAGAAGAATTTAGCATGGCAATTACTAAAAGTCCATTTTCCTTACAAACTGAGGAGAAATTTTTTACCATTGTTTTCATGCAATGCTGGGTGATACTTGAAGATGCAGAGAAAGGTCATGGTGGAAGTAATAGTAATTTTTTTTTAATTCTTGGTTTAGTAAAACTCATTACAAGTATTCTGGATCCATTTTTGGCTAAGTGAAGAGGAAAGTTTTACCAGCTGATGGCCGTTTGATGACCTACATGGAAAGAACTGGTAGACTCAGGAGAGCACAATTGAGAGAAGTGATCACATCACAAAATGTGACATCATTCTTTGGCACCAGCTGGCATCCTGGACATGGAGAGTGAGTTATATTCTCAACCCTGAATTTTCCCCTCCAGATTACCCTTGTGGCTCACCAGAGGGCAGTGTGCAGTAATCGGCCCTACTGCTTCCTGCATTGGATGTCTCCTATGGGACAATGTCAAATAATCAGAACCAGAAATCAGGCAAGATAATAGATTATGGAAGTTGTTTTGTTAGACTTGTTGTATCTATTCCCCCTACATAGAATTCTTAATATTGAGAAATTAATCAATCACTACATGAGACATAAGGTAATGAGCTTTTAGTGAATCCTGTGTTACAGTTTCAGATTTATGACAATAGTCTTGGGATTACTAAACTCAGTTCTCCTCTTTAGACTCACAAATGCATAATATTATTCAAATGTGAATAAATTTCCTTCCTTCACATGTCTCACACCTGAATTCTCAAGAGTTTTCAATCTTATACACAATTGAATAATTCACTGAACACTTTATTGAACAATTGGAGTGTGGGATATAACAAGATAAAGCACCTATAAATCCTGCTCAAAATGAGCTTGAAATCTATCAAGGGACTAAAGTGTAAGTGAAAAATTAAATACATGATCAGAATTGTACAAAGCGGGAGATACATATAAAATGTTATGAAAATTCAGAGGATGGAGACATGAAGGCTTTTGGGAAGGGTTCAGAATCTCAGCTGAATCTTGCAGCTGAGGCAAAATTCTTAGACATATTGAAAGTGATAACAGCACATCCTAGATAAAGAAAACATTATGGATATGGCAGGTTAAAGGACCTATGAGCTTAAGAGAAAGTAAAAGGTAGTAGTAGAAATAATGCTAGAGAGCTATATTGTGAACAAGGTCCATGAGAGTATTGAACACCAGGATGAGATGCTCCCAAAACTGAGCTGACAATGGGAAGTTGTAGGAGCGGACCTAAATTAGCACTTGCCCTATATACTAAGAAAATTGATCTTACAGTATTGTGAGGGATGGATTAGACAAGTAAGAATCCAAAGGTAGAGGGTTGAGTTAGAAGGCTATTTCAATAATCCTGCATACAATCTGGTTGAATAAACAAAAAGAACTAAATATGACTTCCTTTAATATTTTTAGAATTTTTTTATGTATTAGCTGAAAAAGCCTGTGGTGGAGTCTCATTTGTCCAAATACATTGTTATATTTTTGCCCAACTCTGCTGACAGTTACAAAACCCAGAAACCAAGCTGTGAAAGAAACTTTTCCAGTTGAAGCATCTGCTTTTGTTGAAATTTTTTCAATCATATAGGAAGTTTTGTAGTTGCCTTGATCTCATCTGTTAGTTTTTCTACTCAAATTAAATAAATGACATCATAAGTGGCATGGACTTGTTTCTTAGCCACCAAAAAAAAAAGGTCTAGTAGTAAATTTTCCACATTTGACTTCTATATTCCTCATTTGACTTCTATATTCCTATCTTTTACTCTTGACCCTTGAAATACCTGCTAATCAAATAGCTCTTATCCATACTTGGACCCTGCAGCTTTAAATTTTTTTCTGTGTTAACCACAAAGGAGTCTTTTATATGCTAATTATGTCCTCTCAACCCTGCTCTCATGCATATATAATTTAAAACAAAAATAAGCCTTTTATCTTGTTGGAATATTGCATATGATATTCTCAGTGTATGTCATGTCCAATTCGAACTGCAAGGCAATATGCTATTCTTAACATCACTTTGCTTAGTCACCTACATCTGCTAAGTTACCATAGGAAGCCCTACTGAATTCAGTACCATCAGGACTTCGGGTGAACATTTTAGAAATTGACACCATCACATTCTGTTATGATTGCCCCTTTTGCTGTTTATACACCTCAACCTGGATTGTAAACCACATGAGGGGAAGGATGGTATCTAGTTTAAGAAGCACACTGAGCACACTGACTTGTTAGAAAACAAGGAGAGAGTAGAAAATTCAGCTAGTCCCAAGATTTCTGGCAGTGGGAAAGGTCACAACATTGGCTAGTATTCTCCTAAAGGGGAAAAAGGGAGGTGCCAGGAAACGAGGTTACAGTTATCATCAGAAAGCATAAGAGAATTAAACATCTCTGGTCTTCCCTTTTATAGATATATCTCCAATATATATTTAGTTGCATATGTACCTAATTAATTATGATGAAATAGACATAAAATTTATTATCTTAAACATTTTTAAGTGTACAGTTTAGTGGTATTACATGCATTCACATTGTTGTGCAACCGTTATCATCATTTATCTCTAAAACTCTTTTCATCTTGCAAAACTGAAACTTTGTACCAATTACACAATAAATCTCCATTCCCTCCTCCCCCCGACCCCCAGAACCTAGAAATTACCATTTTCTGTCTGGATGAATTTGAGCACTCAAGGTAACTCATAAAAATGGAATCAAGTATTTGTTTCTTTGGGACTGGCTTATTTCACTTAACAACGTTCTCAAGGTTTATCCATGTTTTAGCATGTGTCAAAATTTCCTCTCTTTTTTAAGGCTGAATACTAGTCTACTGAATGTATATATCACATTTTGTTTATCAGTTTTACTGTCACTGAACACTTGGGTTGTTTTCACCATCTGACTATTGTGAGTAATGGTGCTATGAACATGGGTATACAAATATCTCTTCACAAAGGTGTTTTCCATTCTTTTGGGTATAGATCCTGAAGTAGAATTGCTGGATCATATGGTAATTCTAATTTTAATTTTTTGAGGAAGCACCATACTATTTTCCATAGTTACTGCACCACTTTACATTCTCACTGAGCAAAAGGGTTCCAATTTCTCCACACCTTCACAAGCACTTGGTTTTTTTTTTTTTGGGGGGGGGGTGTTGATAGCAGTCACTCTAATCAGTGTGAGGTACTATCTCGTGTGGATTTGGTTTGTATTTCCCTAATGATTGGTGATGTTGAGCATCTCCTCATGTGCTTGTTAGCCATTTGTATAGCTTTTTGGAGAAATATCTATTCAAGTCATTTGCCCATTGTTATACTGGGTTCTTTGGGGATTTTTGGTTTTGGGCTGTCGTCCTTTGTACATTCTAAATATTAACCCCTTGTGAGATACATGATTTGCAAATATTTTCTCCCATTCCCTTTTCACTCTACTGATCATGCCCTTTAATGCACGCTAGTATTATGTAGTATGCACACTATGTTATGTAGTCCAATTTATCTATTTTTTGTTGTTTTTGCCTGTGTTTTAGTGTCATAGCCACGAAATCATTGACACATCCAATGTCATAAAGACTTTCCCCTATGTTTTCTTCTAAGGGCTTTATAGTTTTAACTCTTCACGTGTAGGTTTTTGATCCATTTTAATTCATTTTTGTATATGATGTAAGGGAAAGGTCCAACTTCATTCTTTTGGTAGGTGTCTTGCCAGTTATCCCAACACCATTTGTTGAAAAGACTGTCATTTCCGCATTTAATGGTCTTGGTACCCTTGTGAAAAATCATTTGGCCATAAGTGCAAAAGTGTAGTTTGGACTCTTTATTCTATTCCATTTGTCTGTATATCTGTTTGTATGCCGATACTACACTCTTAAATAGAATGGCTTTGCAGTAAGTTTTGAAATCAGGAGGTAATGAGACATCTGACTTTGTTCTTCCTTTTGAAGACTGTTTTGTTAATCGGGGTCCCTTGAGATTCCATATGAATTTTAGGATGTTTTTCCCTGATTCTTCAAAATAAACTGTTGAGATTTTGATAGGATTTTGATTGTATTGGGTCAGTAGGTCACTTTGGGTAGTATGGACTTTTTAACAGTATTGTCTTTCAATTTCAAATATATATTTAAGGCTGCGAACAAGAACCATTTCAAAAAAGCCCACTTATTTGGATGAAAAGAACTGTAAGCAATTTATTCTAGGCACCCAAATGTCAAACCCCAAGCAGTTGATGAGGGAGTGAGGATTGGAGTTGTTTGTCAATTAAAAAATTGAAACACATCAGTAGAGTTCACTAATCTGGTGGAGGAGAAACAACAAAAAATTAAATACAGCTTTGTTATTATTAAATTCCTATGTATACTAGATTTTATTTGTGTGTTTTTTATTCTACTTTTATTGATCTGTGTCTATGGTGACATGGCACTGTATTGCATTTTTAATTACTGTAATTTTATAATTTGGTTTAATGTTCATTGGGCCATTATCTATGCATTGTTCTTTTCTCATAAATAATTAGTCTTGCTCATTATTTTCTCAAGAAAGCTTTATGAAATTTTTATCAAATTTTAAAAAATTGTTTTAAAATTTAAAAAAGTTCTGATGAGAATTTTCATTTAAATTTTATTACATATGTGAATTAATTTGAAGGTACTTGATATCTTCATAATAATGAATCTTCAACATCCCAGAATGAGGTACACCTTTCCACTTATTCAAGATTTATCTAAGAAAAGTTTTATTAATTTTTTATGTACTTGTTAAATTTGATCTACTATATATGATATATATTACATAAGTTGGATTAGGCATTGGATTTTGAATGTTATCAAATATAATTTCTGTATTTTATCAATCAGGGATCGACCAGGAACACAGAAGGCACTCCATGTAATTCAGGTGCCAAGAGTTTAGTATAGGAATCATGGGCTTATGCAACTCTTAGAAAAACAGGGGAAACAAAGGTCAGGGAGTTCAAAAGTAAAGATTTCAGTTTGTAACACCACAGCAGGTAACTCTCAAGAATTCTTGAGAAAGCAGTATAAATCTCATGTGTGCTCATTTGTCAGTCTGCAACTGCCTCCAGAGAATAATGGCCTTTCCTTCTCATGCCCAATAAATCTCATGTCAGGGCTTCTTATTGGCAAATTCTATCTGTGGCGTCTTCTCTGCAATAAAAGGGTAGAAAAGTAATGTCAAGAGAACAACTATCTAGTCCAATTTAAGAAGATCAGTATTATTGCAATGAACATATAATTTCTTTTAATGTGATAAAATTATATTAATAGGTTTTCTAGTATTAAGCCATATTTGAAAAAAATTCCCTACCTCACTTTGGTGTATTTGGTAATATACTATCAACTTAAAAAGATTTTATTTAGTTGGGCTTTTTTGTATTATATTTATGAAAGATTTCTGCAGTTATATCATATTATGTTATTTTTTTGATTTTGTTACCAAGATTACATTTGCATTAGAAAATGAATTGAGAAGATTTCTATCTTTCCCTGTATTCTGAAAGAATTTAAATTTATCACATGGGAATTACCTATTGCTTGATAATTAGAAATAACTCACAAAAACTTCTGGGCCTGATACCTCTATTACTCGTTTCCCCCTTTCCCCCCACCTCAATTCCGTGAGTAAATATTGATCTGTGCTCTTCTTCTCAATTTAACCAATATTATAATAGAAAACTTTTCAAAGCTGAAGAAACATGTACATTTGCAATGGAAATAGTTCAATAACTGAATCAGGCTAAATTAATTAAAAGATACTAATACCTAGACATATTAGGATAAATATTTTAAATTTCAAAGACAAAACAAAATATTCTACAACATAGCAGCCCATTAACACAGATTGCCTGTAAAGGAGTAAAAATCAGATTGGCCCTGGGCTTTATTATAACACTGAAAAAGAAAACAATGTATCCTACTTTTGAGAGAATCTTCTATTACTCAAAAGTTCTAAACTCAGCTAAACTGTCCTATACATATGAAGTCAACAGAAAGACATTCTCATATACGCAAGGGGTCAGAAAATATACCATCTAAATATTCTTAATGAAAACATTTTTAAAGATGTGTCCTTGTCCAATGGGAAATGCATAAAAATAAACAATAAAAGGGAGAAGAAATTATAATGAAAAAATTGAAATGAGCATCAATGGCAGTTCAACACTGAGTTAAAGTTAAATATTTGTTGGAATTATTGATGCAAACCTGGTGCAAATGTCAAAACATTCTTAAGAGATGTTTAATAAAGGGGTGTCTGGGTGGCTCAGTTGGTTAAGTGTCTGACTTCAGCTCAGGCCATGATCTCATGGTTTGTGAGTGTGAGTTCGAGCTCCGGGTCAGGCTCTGTGCTGACAGCTGACAGCTGGGAACTTGGATCCTGCTTCGAATTCTGTCTCCCTTGTTCTCTGCCCACCCCCCCTCATGCTCCTTCTCTCTCTCTCTCAAAAATAAACATAAAAAAAGAGATGTCCAATACAAAATATTTTCTAAGATTAAGGGTAAACATTAATGGGATTTAAAATAGGGTAAGAAAGATTTTTTTAAAAGATTTGTAATAGTTGTGTGAGCTTGGATAGGAAACAATTTGTTTTTGTAGTCACTATTGGTAAAATAATAAATCTAACCATTTGATAAGATAATTTGGTAACACATTCTAAAACTTTTCTAAATCATATGACCCAATATGTCTACAATTAGAAATTTGTTCTAAGGAACAAGGAGATAACATGAAAAGACATATTGTCTTTACACTCTTGTTTATAATAGATAATATATAGATCTATCATCTCCTCTCCCACGCTTTGTTCTCCATATTTGTTTTCTAAATGCTGATTTTATTTTCTGCACTGTTGCTTTTCTTATGAAGATTATTTGAAATCCCATTGCATTTTTAATTTTTTAAATGTCCTCTTTTCTAATTCAACTAGTTTGAAATTTTGCCCTTTTTTAATTACCTCCCTTTGTCTCAATTTATATACTTGCTCTCTTCTGTCATTTTATAGAGATCACATTCTCCTGAATTTTAGTTAAAATACATATGAGATGTCATTTTTTAAAATATGGCTACACTTGCCCTATAACCAATGGAAATCTCTTGAACATTATGACAGGTGAATGGCACCCTTCCTTGGATTCTAGTGCTGTTGCTGAGATTAGCCATTCTTGCATCTCAAAAGGAAGATGTTAAAAGAAGAGTTAGCCAACTGTGTTCCTGGTGCTGTGCCAGCAGGAAGTTCCCTTTGAATGGTGCTGCAAACATAATAGCAGTGTGCTGACTCCAGCAACAATGTAAAAAACAGGTGAGAAGGATTTTCACATCTTAGGCAGGGGATCTACATATGAGGATATAAAAATATTCTGGGGGGAAAAGATAATGAGGGTCCAAACTATACTTATTTCAATGGAATTGAGAGGCTCAATCTGAGAAATATTTAATTGGTACTAATAGCAACATGGTGGCTTATTCATATGGGAATTGAAAGAGAGAAAGGACAGAATAGAGAATTATTCAGAAATATCTACTTTGGATGACTGGCTTAAAGATTAACTCTTAATTGAGACAGGAAATAAAGGAGAAAATGAGACTTCTGGAGTTTAGACAATAATTTGAGTTTGGAACTTACTTAGTTTGGGATATTTATATGAAAAATAGGTGGAAATGCCAAGTAGACAATCTAAAATATGGAACTAGATCTCAGGTTTTTGGAGGTGGAGATAAGGATTTGAGCATTATTAATAGACTGTAGTTAAAACAAAACCAACCAAACAAAAAAAATAAATAAATAAAAATAAAATCTCTGAATCAAATTCCCCTGGAAGAAGGTAAACAAGGAGAAAGATTTAAAAAAAAAAAAACAGAGCATCAATATCTAAGGAATGTTTAGAAGAAAATCTAGTGAAGGGGGTAGGAGGGAACAATTTAATAATTAGAAAAAGAACCCGAAGAGTATGGTGTCACAAAAGTCAAATTAGGAGATAAAAATTTTTTGTTGAACTATCTTATTTAGAGAAAAGAAAGAATGGTTAAAATGTCAAAAGGACCCAAGCCAAGAGTGGCCATGAGAGATGGTGATTCTGTCATTAGCAATCTCATAGAGACCCCTATCATATGGACTATACTAGAATGTTGTAGTGGATTGAATAGTAACAAAAAGATGACGAAACTTGGTTGACAAAGAAAAAGGAGGGCATATCTTTTAAATATGTATTAAACAGTTCTCTCTCTTTTTTCTCCTTAGTTCTATGTAAATTTTTACAAATATATAACTTAAGAAAAGTGCACAAATTATAAGCGTATATTCAATGAATATTCACAAAGTGAATATGGAACCACAAATAGAACCAACACACAGATCAAAAAACAAACTACCAGAATCTCAAGGGCCTCTTTTGTGTACCCTTCATTTCTCTACCCATCTCCCATCTTCTCCAAGCATAACTATTCTCTTGACATCTAACACTGTAGGTCTGCTTTGTTGTCTCTGTACCTGTCTTTTAAAATAAAATGTAACTAACATATTTCAATAGTTTAGGATAGTTATTATAAGCACAAAGTACAGGATGAGGCTGTAGCCTATTGGCCTCCATATCCACAGAGCCTGGTAGAGGGCCTGAAGCATCATAGGTGCTACAAAATTAATGGAATGAAAGAATACGTCTTCAAAATCAATTGCCACGCTACTAACCTTTCTACTACCCAAATGTTATTAGGACCTTCTCAGGGCCATTGCGATTGCTTTGGACTGAAATCATTCTCTTACCACAATGTACGAAAAAAAAAATGGTGGAATATAGCAAGAAAAATGCTTTATCAAATAATTAAAACTATTTATTTATATCCAGTTGAGAAATCTCTTTTAGCTTGCCTTCAGTATCTGAATCACATTCTGTTCATTATTTCTAGCACTGTTCAGGACTGCCTCCTAAGAACCTTCTGGAATAGTCAGTTCTGCAACTCATTAGCAAAAATCCCTGACTCACTTCTCTACTTCAGGCTCTTTTATAGCTTTAATAAATGTAGCTGTTGTTATTAATAGCAAGATCCTTAAGAACAGGGACTTATTTTATTCCTTAAATCATAAAGATTTATCCTAAGATCATATAGCTCTATCTATAGCTCCAAAGAGTTATACATTTTTATTGTAAAATATATTCATTTGTAGGAAAAAACAGCTGAGTGGAAATGTGATTAAAAAGCAACTGTCATTGATTTTGTATGGCTCTGTTAATTGCCTGCCATTCCTTCCACATATTCTCTATTTAATTTGATCTGATACCATTAAAATATTAACCTCAGGGAAACTTACAGGGATTCAAACATTTAAGATTAAAACCATAAGTTAAAGCTGCTTCTTTGCCCGTACTCTCCACGCTTGTTCCTAACAAAAGCAAAGATTAAATGGAATCCTTTCTTACATTTGCAGAGTGCCTTGAACTCACTTTGCCTGAACAATATGTCCATTATGACAAAGCGCTAAGATTGCTTTTATGAATAAGTATAGAGATACAATTTTTTTTCTTTTTGTTCAAAAAAGAATTCAAATCCTTTCTTTTTTTGGAATAGCTAGGTTGTATTGTCATATCAAAAGCTCACGTGTGAACATAAGGGTCTCTGTTATCAAAAACAAAGCAAAATATTGTTATATAAAGTATAATTTTTTGTTATAGTGAGCTATAGGGAGAAAAAAATAAAATCTGAAATATCCCACCCCTTTCAGAAGAAGAGATTTTTTGAATTGTAAATATTTTATGTGAAAGAATACCAATTGGTAGTCCTAGATATTCTAGAATATTTATTAACTAGCCCCTATCTACTTTAATTTACATAGAAAACACAGATATAAGTGATTATTGAAGCAAGTGCAAAAGCACAAAAGCAAAGAAATATAAAAGGGAAAAGGGCAGAAAAAGCAATTTGGTTGTTTCAGAAAGTGTGGGCTCAGGATAACTACTGATTTACCAAAAAAATTAGCTTTAACCTTCTTGGTAGGGGTGGAAAAAATATAAGTTGCAGAATTTTTCTTTAAATAACAAGAATCACACTAGTTAGAAAAAGTTCTTCCTGCATTAAAGTCAAAAAAGTTAATTTTGTAGATCTTCTTATTGAACATACAGAACAAAACAATAGTTATTTTTTAAAACAGATTTTATAAAAGTTTCCGAAATATTGTGGGCATTATGGAAGTTTATATTATAATATATAAGCTGTGGTGCTTTCAAGGCAAATGTAAACTTTATTAACTGGTTTTTCATGTCAAATTTTAAACTACCAACATTTCATATCTTTAATCATCTTTCCATTCGTGAAATGTCTTTTAAAAAGCAAAAATTCAAAGGTAAGAGGAGTGAAGAAGGGAAGAAGCAAGGAATTGACATCATTATTTATTGACAAATTCATTTTTGTTGACTACAGTATCCTTGTTATTTTTTGGTTACCTTTCCTTGGATTTATGATGCATGAAGCTATGAATAACCTAGAAAATTATTCTAAACGCTTCAGAATATGGCAGCAACGACAGGACCCGTATTTCCGATTCAGTCTCCTAGTTTTTCCACCGAACAGCTTCTTCGTTTCTTCAAATATGTGGTTTTATAGTATATAATAATTTCACACGTTTATATCAGCACAGTGAGCATTTAATACTTACAACATGGGCAAAATACTAGATGTTTCTTTCTGGGGAAATAGGGACCTATGTCTAATCATTCAACTGCCTTTTTTTAAAAAACTGCTTTATACATTAATTTTAAAATTACTTCTGTGAGAAAAATATTTTATCAGTGAAAGTAGGTATACAGATAGCAATGTTTTCTTCCTCATACATAATGTTTATTTCCTTGTGGTCCTGCTGTTTCGTCACACATTTTCTACACTTTTCACTTTCATCCCAAACTGCTAAAACAGAATCTGAGAATACAAAATTCTCCGAGTGCGAAACATTGCAGATTAAGAAATGGTACTTACAAACTACCTAGGGTGCTGCAAACTTCTGGCAATTAATTTCAATTAAGTTATTTACAAGGTGCGCCACTACTAACTTGTGCCCAGATGTTGCAGTTGGCAAAATGTGATGGCCACCAATGTAGTCAATTTCAGTAACAATCACTCATTGATGGAATTCTCACACCGAATTCACAGCACCTTCGTAACATTAGAACATGATGTCATCACCCTTTGCCTCATCATAACCGTAAAAATGCCAATACGAGTTGCAACAAATTACTGCAGGCAATTGCTGAGTTCTAGAGATGTTGTAGTGAACACCTGGGCTGGCTCAGAATCTAGCAGCTTTCAAAGCTTCGTTACCAGATGTTTGTGGAACAACTTATGCGTGTTATGGAAAACATACACTTTTTTTTTTTTCATTTGCATGAATGATTACCAGGTCTTTGGAAGTGGTGGAAACACATGTTTCATGAAAAAAAAGGTTAGTAATAAGATTTTATTAGGGAAATATTTTTTATTAAAATCAGCATGGTTAGTCTTTAACATTGTGAATTAAATCTGTGTAATCATGTTTATACCCAATTATTTGTTTATATAGTAAAATACATCTTCACAAATTAGGTAAGTGGTACAGGGGATTATACCTTTCTTGGGTGAAGAAACAAGAACTTAGGAAAGTTTTATTAATATTAAAATAAAAAATCAGCTATGTAAGTGCCTGATTTTGTTGATTAATTTTGCATATTTTTAGACTAATATTCATTTAATAATTATGTCTTCCTTTCCTTAAATATCCGACATCTTCCTGGAAAAAGACAGAGACTGTTTAAGATTGTCTGTATGTTTATCTTGCCATTCATTTAATATAATATTGACTCTCAGTATAATTTTAGAAAAAAATTGCATTTTGTAATTCAAATAAAAATATTTTTAGAAAAGCACATATCTATGTCATTTCAAACTATATTCTCCAACCATAATGAGAATATGAGTAGGAAGAAAGCCATTACTAATTTTTTTCATGGATTTATTTCTTCAGGGATTATTTTTAATTCAAGGAAATTAAAATGATAATTTTTAATTTTTTAACAATTGAAATACTAGTCCTATTAAAATAAACAGGTCTCCCCTTTATTAAAGTTAAACCATTGTTCCCATTGTAATTCACTGCATTTTTTTATATGGACCACATTTTCTTTCCTCTGGGCAACTGCAAGTAGTTGTTAAAACTATTAACAGCTGTCTGGTAGCTGTTAGATTCTCAGTGATTTCATTTAGTTCAAAAGAACTCTAAATTTATCCAGGTGTTAAATATATTAAGTCCTGGGTAAAATCAAAGGATATTCTATTAAGGATGCCTTTTAGGATTTGATGAATACTTTATGTTCATAATGGCCAAAGGATAAAAATATATATTTCTGCTATTTACTAAATGAACAGGTAAGTGACTGTTAAAAAAAAAAAAAAGAAAAAAGAAAAAAACAAAGAAAGAAAGAAAGAAAGAAAGAAAGAAAGAAAGAAAGAAAAAAAACTCTGTCTTGTTTAAGAAGCAAATATTTCAACACCTCTACTGAGAAATGAGAATTACACGTACCATTAAAACAGACCTGTTCACTATCAGGGCATAAACTGAATGAAGTGCCAGAAGCAAACACACATTAATAAGCTGGATAGTAATGAAAAAACCTCATTGCAGCTTTAACACTTAGAAGATGGACACACATCACTCGTTGCACTGCTGTGAAGTTCATGGTGGTCCTGGGGTGCTGCCCTGATGACTTAGTTTGCCTTTCCTTCTTACATGTCCAGGAATCCCTCCACATCTCTGGGGAGTCATTATAAGCTACGGGCTGGTGCTGCTTGCAGGCGCCTCACGGGCAACTCTGGGGAGGCGCAGCCCAGAGATATACTGAGAGTCACTGTGGAGCCCACATTTTCTCATTCCTTGTTTGTTATAAGACTTGGGCCCAAGGGGGTATGAAAGAATGCCACATGAATATAGTCCCCTATGTTTTGTTAAGAAAATGTAAATGTCTCACTGTTGCATTTTTAACCCGAAATGATCCTGAAAGTTTAATCTTGGCCCAAAGGCAAACTAACAGAGTACCTCTTAGTGCCTATGTTAAAAATGAGCTGCAATTTGTTTTTAGTCCTTGGGACATTTTTACACTCCCATTAAATAAAAGAAATAATCACAAAGGAAATTAAACCACAAAGAAAATATGTTAAAGCTATGTTTAGCATCTGACCTAAATATATAAAACAAAGGAAATACATGGTTGCGGTTAAGACTTGGTCTTTAACCAGTCTGTTGCATCTACAGCACACAGTAACATGGTAACAATATGTCAGAGAGATTCTTAAGCTCCAAACAACATATTTGGAAGAAGAGTGAAGTATTCCACTGTTTCTTCATTTGAAGTAAAACTTCCAGTTTTAGAAGCGTCAGCAATGTTGAGAAGGTCAGAATTGGTGAGTTGGGGATATTTACTAATCATATTTCCTCCGTATGCAAAGATTGCCAACGATGCCAAAAGTTGAACATCCACCATCACCCGTATTGGTACAGCGTGAAGGTCTAGCCTCCACCAGCAATCTGGTCAAAACGATTCCCATCCAACTCCCCACCCCCCTTATATTTCCCAAAGAAAGGAACAGTTAAAGGAGTTCAGTCAGTGCTGGCCCCCAGTATGTCTTTCAGTTGTCCAATGGCTTATTATATGTTCGAAGTAACACACCACATTTCTCCTCTGCTCCATCTGATGTCCCTAAACATATGTATCAGTGAAAGCATGCCAACAAGAGCAGCACTCAAAATCTTTGCTTTATACCTGAAGGGTAGTTCTGACATCACTCAGTCTGAGACCCAGGCTTTCACCACTGCATGACTCTGTCATTTTGAATCGAACCTTCAGGACTTCAGCCATTCTAAAAATTTAGTCCGGTTCAACTTGCAAGTAGTTATGTACATATTGGATCATATGACAAAATAGGAATTATTCATTGGCAATTAAGTTCTTCATATTATGAAAAGATTAATACAACGTTTTTATTATTCCCCGGAGGCATTGCACAGTAGGTATGATATTTATACAATGTTGCTCTGCAGATTAGTATATTGGATCGCTAAAAATCAGCTGTGTTCCAAATAATCTAAGCCAATCAGGGAGTTAAAGATCCTCCTCATGCCTGGGGAGTGGTTAAAAGAAATCCACTAGAGTAGCAAGACATGCTCCTATCTAAGACAGCACATTGGGTCTACTCCAAGGAGCTATGGGAAGAAGTGGAGTTCTGCTATCCTCTTGGCATGAATCTTACAGAAATTTATAAATGTGTCTCAAGAAGTTTGTTTTTGTTAAAAGAATATTTGATAACATCTTAAGTTTTCTTCACTCTTTGCGAAGATATTTTCTACATTTTCTCACTTAATTGCATCTCAGCTTTCTCCACGAAGTTCAGATGACCTGACTATTTGGGGGGGATTTGGTATCAGAAACAACCAGGAAATTTACAAATGGAATAGAGGAAAGAAAAAACGAGTTCTTTGTTAAAGTACTTACTTCTATCACGATTAAATTTAAAGAACTTACTTCTATAATGATTAAATTTGGCCTTTATTTGAAGGTGCCCTTACAAACTGCATCAAAGCAAACAGGAGTCTATCAGTGTAACACAAAGTGTCTACGGAGGTGGAGAGTTAGCCTACCTAGAAATAAGCCATCATGCCCTAGCATGATTGGGAGCTGCCTCATTGGGAGATGCTAAAGGGGCAGCCTTTAGCATCCGCGCCAAAACCTTCACTCAACAGCTGTTGAAGTCCTGAGAGACAACCCACAGAGCGGCTCCAGGACAAAATTAGCCTTGGGAGTTTCCTGTCCCTTAATTAAATTTCAATTGCTTTCTGCAGTGACAGGGCTCCAATTAGAGGACCAGTTCAAAGAAAATCTAATGTAGTTACCTGTGGCTATCTCATGAGCTTTAATGCAGCGCAGGGTTTGGAGCGTTCGATCTTAAGTGAGCCTGCTCTATCTGTCTTAACAGTGACAAATTTAATTTGTGTAAATCATGAAGCCCCGAGGGAAAGTTGCTTTCTTTTGTTGAGCTTTTCCCCTAAGTGTTCTAATCCACATATATGAATCACACATAAATACAGTTCTTGGGGAGACTATTTCCCTTTGTGCAACATGAAGTGTACTTCCCACAAAAGCCACCCACAAAAGTTGGGTCTAAGATTTTCACACACTCCAACAACTACTAACACCAAATAATGCTGGCATGTTATAAGCATTTCCTGTATACTTAGTGTTCTCAAATAGTAATGAAGATCCCAGAAAAGCATAGTAACGCATTTTGTGATCATCTTCAAGAGGTCCTCATGACATTCTCAATGTCTCAAACCTTCTCAAAGCCGAATACATAATGAGTTCTTCAAAATGTCACTTAAAATTTGTTCCTCTTTCCTTCTACTTGAAATTAGCATGGACCATCCATTTTCAGTCAGCATTTTCAAAAAGGATCAACTGAAACTTGAACAGGCAAAAGGAAAAATGTTTCCACTTCTACCAGACTTAAAAGAAGTTGGGCATCTTTTCATATTTTTCTTATTAGCATTGTAATATAAAACATCTGTAATAATTTAGTAAATTAAATACATTAAAACAACAAATAAAAGAAGCTGTAATGAATAAAATACAGAAGACCCCATGCAGCTGCCTGTTCTTTTCTTGACGAGCAGCAGAGTCAAGTAGCTGGAGCCATGAGTAACTGTTGGCAGGAAATAGACCCACGAACAGGATTGAGAGCTGCTGTGCGCTAATATGAAAACCAGCTTTTATTTATTTCATCACCTTTGTAACAGAATGTTATATTCTGCCATTTCTCTCCAATTTTCTTACCCTCTGTGGAAACTGCAGCCTCATAACTTCTTTTTCCTGTATTGTTCTTGTCTGATTCCATTTTCTCTTACCTGTCAGTGCTCCTTTCTGTCTTTCTGTTGTCGGAACTACCACCCGTATCCAAACTGTTATTTCCTACAGGTTTCCGAAAAGGTTTTGAGCTCCTATCTTCCTCCTCAAGTTGAACCATTATATGGTAGTCAAATACCTTTTCTCAAATAACTCAAGTAACTCTCAAACAGGAACTTAGAGTGACAGAAAACTGCTTAATGGGAAAAAAAAAGTCTAAATTCTCTGACCATAGTGCTTATGGCCCTCTATCATCCGGGCCCTCTGAAACTATCCATTTTCATTTGTATAATTCCACCAGTAGTCCAATAGTCTCTTAGCTTCATGGAGGCCTGTTTCTACTACATCCCTAGTTTATACGCACATATCCATGGCTCACAGCTCTTTGCCTTTGTATATATTCATCTCCCAAGAATAAATGATTTGTACGTTTCTTTCATCGTGGCAATCCACATCCAGGGAATATCATCAAGGGTGAGGCATGGTAGAGTAAAGAATGCAATAAAATACTGAGTGGTCCAGAGTATGGCTCAATGGGAAGAGCAGGTCCCACAAAAAAAAGGCATTACAATTTAAGTTATTTTTTTAAAGTACTACTCAAGAAAACATAAGTAAACCTGATTTGACCTGTGGACCATAAATGTGCACCCTCTGAGGTATAACCACTATCTTCCTGTAAGATCTGTTAAAAATTGGCCTTCAGAAAGTCTTACTCAAAGTTTTCATCCTTTTTCTTATTTTCTGTTTCCTCAGAAATTTACATGCAGTTTGGCTTACATTGCTATACATTTGCTTATGCTGTCTATTTTGTTCATATACAGATATATTATTTTCTCGATTATTCAGGAAACCTATTTGGGGAGAGTAGAGGTCATGTGTTTTGATTCTTTCATCCTCATGTTCTAGAGACAACTCTCCCTCCCACTTGTATATAAAACATGCTTACTGAGCATAAAAACAAATTGATAAGTCAATATATTACCGAGGTAGGATCTTTTGAAAAATTGTCTCTCTTACTTACATGTAGCATTTTCTCTAATTTCTTAGAAAGAAACAAATAGTAAAATAAGAGAAAGGGGACTATGAGATTTAGAGTGATATGAAGAGAGGCAAACTGGTTTTTTGGTAGTTTCTTAGTGCTAATACATCCACTGTCAAGAAAGTTAAGTCACATACCAAAATAGCACTGGATTAGGACTTCTCATTTTATAACCTTAGCCAAATAATTTAATATTCTAGGGAATGTTTCCTTACGTATAAAATGGTATATTTGTGGCAGGGGTGTGGACAAGGTGGGGGAGTAGCTTTTCTGATGGGCACATTTTGGAATATCTGCTTAGTCTACAGCCATACCCTTAACTAACTCCTACTCCACCCCCAAGCTACAGGGATATACTCCCCAAAACCATTGTAGACCATGCATTCATTTCTGGCCCATGGCTGATTGGACTATGAGTTGGCATCAATCAATGTCTCTTCCCCAAGGCTTAGTAACTGTGGTGGAGAGAAAATTTCAGTATTTAATGTTGTTGAGCATATTTAATGTCATGGCACGTAAACCTGGGCCATATTCTACCTTACTGACCAGGATACAGAGGAAGCAGGATTAGAAAATATAGAGAAATTAAATGGAGACAAGAAATAAGTGATAGAACCTGCCTGGATTCATGGCACCCTTTCTATTATCAGTTCCGGTTACTCTCCTTTTCGGTTACGAGAAACAAACAGTCCTAACCTTCCATATTTTTCTCTGCCCTAAAGTTCTGTGGAGCTACACATGTAAGTTTTCTCACCTGTAAAATAGAGGCTGTGAGTAGAAAAGCAGTTAACAGAGTAGTTCATTTTAGTGGGACTTTCAAAACCAAGTAGTCAGCCAAAACTGTCTGCAAGAGCTACATTTCCTGGGATAGAGGCAAAATTTGTCATAATGACACATATCTTACTTTCCACCTGAGGTGATGATATGGAATTCAGAAAAAAAATAACCTAAAAATCCATGAGGATTACTAAGGTAATATCTAAAAGCAGTCTTAAGTTTCCCAAATATAAGAACCATATGGATTTAAAGCACCTTATGCATTTTGTTTCTTTTTACATATGTAAGAAACCTGAGGAGAGACTCGAGCATGTTATACATAATTGTCATAAAATTACCCATAATGCTTTCAACTTTATACAAAATAATCCTTATTGAGTTGTTTTAAAGTTACTGTTTGATCTATCAAGTAGACTCAATAAAGAAAATAATTCAAAAGACTATGATAAGTACGGCACTCTTACACATTGAGCTGAAAGAGTGTCAATTTCAGTATTCTTGCAATTTTTAGCTGGTGGCTTCACTCCACATACGCTTCTGTGTAAGTAAACACAGTAGAATTCTGCTTTAGGGAGAAGGGCTATTAACATAGAGGCTGGTTTACTACAGATCAGTGCCCTTAGAAACATAACTACAGATGAGAAAAACCTAATATGAAAGAATTATTCCCAAAAGCAGATGTTTGTAGTAACGTCCCTAATAAGAGCATCTCTTTAGAATAGCACCTCTTTATTGTAGCTTAAAACTCTTTTATTTCTCAGAAAGAGAACAAGGAGGAGGAAGAGAAGGGGGAGGAAGAAAGAGAAGAGAGAAGAGAAAAAGAGAAAAGAAGTGGAAAAGAGGAAGAGGGAAAGAAAGCTTACCTTCATTTACCTCTGTTCACACTCAAACTTCTTGATAGTAACCAACCTTGATGTTGTCACTGACTCCTCTCCTTTCCACTTGTGAATCCATTGCAATCTGGCTTCTCCCTCCTTCATTCAGAAAATTGTCTTGTGATGGTCTCCAAAGGCCCTGGGGCTGCAAAATTTAACGGGCACTGGTCAATTATTATTGCAACAAATTTTTCCTAGAATTCATAATATTTACCAAACTCCATTTGAAGTGCCTGCCTTTCTTTATGTAGTGGTTACTTCATCACCTTCTATCTCTATTTGCTCTATTTCCTTCCCCCTCCTTGGCTTCTTTTTTCTACATTAGGTCCTTTCACACCCTGGTTTTCCTCTAAGATTCTGTCCTTGCTCATGTCTGTTCTCTATATACTCCTCGTGGCACACTTATCCATTCCTGTAATACCAGGTACCATGTATTTATGACTCGACTTTTTATCTTCACCACAGACCATTCCCTTGAACTCCAGATTTGTGCTTCTAGGCTCCTACCAGACACGTTTAGTAGATATATCACCAACACCTTAAACTTATCCAACATTAAATCCCCTTTATGTTCTTTCCAATTCTCCACTTGGTTTGATTTTAGTGTCCAAGTCAGAAGCTTTAGGATCACTTCCTCTTTGTTACTCACTTACCCAGTAGGTCATTAAGTCTGAGTCTATGGATATCTCTGGAATCCACTCCATGACCACAATTTCTGTCTTTCTTCAGACTCTCATCATTTCTAACCTATCCTGTTGCACTAGCCTCGGACCAGACCTCCCTGCCTACAGGCTTTCCCACCTTCCTTTCCTCCTGAATCTGTATTCTACACTATTGCCTCTGGTACCTAAAGTACAAAACTAATCAGGACACTTCTCTGATTAACACCTTTCAATGACTTTTTACACCTATCAGCTCCTTTCCTTGATAAACATAAAAGGTCCTTGACAGTCTGGCTTCTCCCCCCCTTTATGATTGTGTCTCCCTACTTTCCCTAACTCACTGCCTCTGGTTCAGCCTTAACTGTCTTTTTGCAGTTTCCCAAACATGCCAGGCTATTTCACATCTCCAAGGTTTCGGAGAGTCTGATGCATTTGCCTGAAATGCTCTTCCCCTCTCAGGCAACTGGCAAATTCCTGTTCAGTATTTGAAAATTCCATGAACATCACCCCCACCCCCACCCCACATACATGTGCATCTTCCTATTACTTTTTCATCCATAAGCATGGAGGTATACCTCTCTATTAGCATTTTTCTCACTGTGTCATAGTTTATAACATGGGGGGGGGGGGTCTCCATGAATCCTTGAGGTCCCTGAGAAATGTCTTTATTTCAGTTTAAACTATGCCTGGCGTGTAATACATGCTGAATGCATGTTGGTTGAATGAATAATAAATAAATACAGACAGTATTAGAACAGCTAGTTGAAAGTGTTTGGTATTCCTTTCCTGCACCATTTGGACAATAGGTAATATTACGCAATAATTTTCTTAAATCGCTTAAAAGCTGAGTTTCAGAGAAGCAGAGAACTGCATAGTAAAGCAAACATTTAAGAACCAGATTCATTTATAACAAAAGAAATGGTTACTTAACTCAAGACAAGTATATGAACTAAAAGAAACTTTTGCCTATTGCTACTAACTGATGAAATAAGAGCAATTAGGTTTGGCTTTCTCATTGTTAATTCTTCCACACGAAATATTTGGAAAATTGTATCCAATCTTACAGCCTGTGGGGTCAATTCTGCCCAGCGAACAAAACATGGACGTGTGCGTCACCATCTACCTTGCAAAATCCTCTAGCAGGCTTGCATCTACATGCACGTCTCTGATTTTATAAGATCCTGTACGTGACAACAAACACATCAACAGTGTGTCTAGACTACCAGGTCGTATTCAGAAACTTATGACTTCAACAGGGGTGGAGATTGTGGGGGAACAGAGCCTAGATCGAGTGAACTTCTAAATAGAATAGGTATTTGTGTGTTCCGGAGAAAAGGGAACAAGGAAAGAAGCATGTTAACAAAAGAATGACTTGTCATAATTCTGGGAATCTTTGGAGCAAAGAATTATGAACTTAAATAGTCCAATACCTGGATAATTGTAATGCCGGATATAGCTTTTCAGGAAGAAGAGTTCTACTAATTCCGGATGGGAATGGGGTGAAGAATAATAGTCAACAGTGCAGATTAAGATCAGTTTGCAAAGACATTTCCATTTAAATGAAACTTCCTTCTTTGGATGATAGGTGATATCAGATTGAAAAAGCAGTGACAAGTTGGAGGAATAGTTCTCTCAATAGGAAATAAAAGTAAAGGAACCTCCATGAGCCATAGGCCTGGTCAAAGCTTTACCTCTTAAACACTTTGAACCCTATCTTTCCCCTTTTTATCTGTAATAGTTGCTCATATGTCCACTAATAATTTTGCTCTTTACTTGGGGTGACTTGCTCTTCTTGTTTGGAGTGACTTTGCCAAGCCCAGAAACCGGAAGCACTAGACACAATACAGCCAAATTCTACTAAACTGCAAGTCAAACTTGAACACCAAATGCATGGAAAACAAGAAATAGACTAGCATTAACTGTGTGTTACTTTTTAATCTTCTTAGCATAGCTATGAAAAAAATTATCCCATTAATATTTCACCTACATCTTTAAATTACCAGTTGTGAGTAAAAATAATAAATAGTAAGCTGTCATTAATTTATATTCCATTAATTGGAATTTATAATGAAAAAAAAAAGCCTTTGACCTTTGATCAGACGCAGGTTCATCCAACTCAGGTCTCTGTCTCTGGCAAGACTAGTAAGAGGATATCTGATGGGGAATTGTGTGGTTAAATTGCCTAATTTCAAACTAAAGTATTTAGAGCCATACTCCCCAATTCTCCATTTTCCTTTAATTAATGTTAATTTTGTTATGCAATAATTCTTTAACCCATTAATGTATGTAGTCTCCATTCTTTTCTGGAGGTAATGAATTCCAAGTTTTCTGTCCTTCATCTAAAATATGTTTTTCTTTTAAATTCCTAACGAATTTTATGGGGACATTCCCCCTTTTAATAGGATGATTATATGTTTTTAATAGGATTCATGATTTTAGAAACTTAAATGTTTTTGACAATCATCATTTTCCAGCTGTAGATTCTTAAACTTTTTCTGCTTCTTTGGATCATTTATGCCATACACTTGACTTTATCTAGCTTCTTGGGTTAAAACATGTAATTATGGTTTAGTACAGAAGATATCCATTGTTACGAACTTTTTTAGCTTGTTTTGATTGTGGTTGCATATTGGGCTGCTGTCACCTGATTTCTCCAGTCGTGGTTTTCAAGGACTTCAAGCTTCTTGTTTGCTTCATTTTTTAAAAATGAAAATCTTTTTTTTATTAAAAATCCCCAAAAATATATAAAAGAAAATAAAAATCACCTGAATATTTTCCTTGCAAAGATAATTGCTGTCAACATTCTTGTGGATATTTTTTCTGTGCTTGTATTCACATACATTATTATCCTTAAAAAAAAAAAAAAAAAAAAAAAAAAAAATATATATATATATATATATATATATATATATATATATATATATCTCCATGATTCTGAACCTGGGAAGAGTCTATATGAAGGCCAGAGGTGGGGGGGGGTTGGGGGGAAGCTGTTGATTCAGGGACATTTGCAGATCTTTCTCAAAGTAAACATGGCTCTCTACCTTACTCAAACATGATTCCTACAAAAGCAAATCTAATTTTTTGAGAGAAGACAAAGAAGAATCAATGAAAAATCCACTTCTCTCATTTTTCCCATCTCTCCGTTCAAGAATCACTGCTATGATGTTATTTTGTAAACTTTTCTTTTCCTCATTTCCTTGATGTGGTAAATATTTTTCTGTACCAATGACTATATATATCAACTCTTAAGCCCAAGAAAGATGCCTACAACATATTTAAATTAAAAAAGAAAAAACAAACATCAGAACAGAGGGTTCAATATGCTGTCATTTGTGTTAATTATATATTTATATTAATATAAAACCTCCTGAAAAGCCATATGTCCATCTGTTAATAGGATTCATCTCTGGACCTTTTGGCTTTGGGGGCATTTTCACTCTTGAGTTTGAAATATAGACCAACTAGAATTTTGAAAGTAGTCTCCTTTTGCTTGACTTTTCTCTTTTTAAAACACTGTAAATAATGCTGCTTTGAATATTAATGTATCCGACTCTTAATGCTCTTGTTTGTCCTTAGAATTCCCACTAAGGAATAGGTATAGGGAATGCCTCTAAAAATATATGGAATTGGGCACCTAGGTGGCTCAGAAGGTTAAGCATCCAACTTTGGCCCAGGTCATGATCTCATGGTTCTTGAGTTTGAGCCCCACATCGAGATGTCTGCTGTTAGCACAGAGCCCACTTCAGATCCTCTGTCTCCCTTTCTCCCTGTCCCTCCCCCCCTTACCCACACACATGCATGCACTATTTCTCTCAAAAATAATAAATAAAAAATAAATAAAAATTTGTGGAATCTATTGTCAGATTGCTGTCTGAAAAAAAGACCAGATCAACTTGTTTCCACCAATGATCATGTCCATTTTCTTACAACTTCATCAACACTGGATATTTGAATTCTTTTAATCTTTGCAAATCTAATATGTGAAAAATATTGTTTAAGTTTGCATTTCTTTGGTTACTAATGAAGGAAAATGTGTATTCACCCATTTGTTAATCATATATATATTTCTTCTTTGATGAACTGCCTGTTTAGGGTCTTTGGTTACCTTTCTATTGGAATATATATATATATATATATATATATATATATATAAAATGTTTATTTTTGGCAGAGAAAGAGACACACAGAAAGAGAGCAGGGGAGGAGGAGAGAGGGAGACACAGAATCTGAAGCAGGCTTCAGGCTCTGAGCTGTCAGCACAGATACTGATGCGGGCTTGAACTCCCGAACTGTGAGATCCATGACCTGAGCCAAAGTAGGACGCCTAACTAACTAAGCCACCCAGGTGCCCCTGGAGTATATATATTTTTATTAATTTGTTAATATTTCTTGTATCTTAAGTATCTTAGGTATACTAACATGAAACTTATGTGAAGTTTACCATTAGTCTGTATAGGTTTTCTTTTGATTATAGAAACTTATAATGCTTACCTACTTATATATTTATCCTTTCTTTTATGATTGTTGACATCCCTGACTCAAAATTATAAAGCAGTTTACCTCTATTAATATTATCATTTCTGATATGTGCTTAAATCTTTAATCCATCTAGCATATATGTAAGTATCCCTGTTTCCTTTTTAAGTAAACATTACTCTGCAACATTTTTATCTTAATTTCTGAATATTCAACAGAGTCCAAACAGGCATTACATTAGTACTGAAACAAGCCATTTGCATTTACTATTCTTATTCGTTTAATACTATTAAAATATGGTGTTTTACCTCATTTCTTTAACACTGTTTCCTCGTCTTTTGATTGCCAATTGTAGGCAAGTTCTATTAATTATACACACAATATGTATCTTTTTAAAAAATATAAAGGTATTGATTTATTCTGTTTTCATATACTTTACATGGTTGTAGGGATTGTCTAATTATTTCAAAAGTTATTTAAACTACAGCATAAACCACATCCTGGTTTCCATAGTGCCTGACACATTGACACGTTGCAAGTCCTTGATAAAGATTTTGGAATTGGCTAACAAACCAAACCGAATGTTTTTATTATAGCAAAGAAATGGCACTATAATCTCCCAAAGAATGTGATGTTTTTACTGTGATGTTCACCATGGGGTTGTTAACCATTTATTTATTCACTTTCCCATGATACCGGTAAGCAAGTTATTCAACATCCTGGGCTTTCCAATCTCCATTTATCATAAGTTCGAGTCCCTTTTACTAACCCCTTCACAAAACTGTTGGAAGACGAACAAGTGAAAGATTGTGAAAGTACTTTAAAAGAAAATAACTTTTTACATGAAAAATGCTGTCATATAAACAAATAGCGGTGGCCATGGATGGTCTGTTGCTGTTATAAAAACAAATAAAAGCATGATAGACCATCAACATGTTTCCAACTGGTCAATATAGGTTTGTGATTTTGATTCTGAAATGAAAATGAATTCCCCACACAAAAATTCATGAAGACAGGTATCACCTGTCCTGCCAGACCACAGCGACGAGGAGATTGATTGCAGGTTAGGTATTTCCTGTGGGCTCAGCTGTATCTATGATTATAAGTGGTGAGTATTCATTATTCAGAGTTGATGTGTGTTGATGACACAGTCTGCACTCTGCGGCTTGCCTCCAAGGCCTTCCATGTTACAGCCAAGCCATGATAGGAAGAACTGCATTATGTAATAATGACCTACCTCACCTCCTTCTTACATAATATTTCACACTCTCATGGCGCTCTGTAGTCATGTGGCAATTAATCCTCGCAGAGTTTTGAGGAAGAAGGCAGGTTGCGTTACCACACGGGAGCCAGAGCAAAATGTGCCATACTAATTTCTCATTAGGGGAGCTAATTTCCACAAGTCTGATTTGGCAACATTGAAGATACATGCTTCACAAGTACTGCCTCAACCATAAAATTAGTGTCAGAACTCAGGGTTATCCACAAATATTTACTTACAAACTATGTGACTACAACCATGGTGAATGCAAGATGCACTAGCTTTCCCTGAAGAAGCTCACAGTCTGACTTAGGGAAAGTGAAGGTTTGAACTCAAATGTAACCATCCAGTATGCCTCCATGTGTAACTCAGGACACCAAAGAAGCCACAGGGTTAGAGCCAAACTCAGGCACCCCAGACTCATTCACATTCTCGAGTGATACAGGAGCTTGGGATTCCTGGATTCCCTCTTAGGGAAAGGATTAAAGCTGTTTCTCAATAGGCATTGCTATTGGATTTAGGGGTAGTATAATTCTTTGTGGCACAACAGTGGCAGAGGGAAGGGGAACCCTCAGCAAGAAAACTGTAAGAGTCTCCACACTTTTCCAATGCCTCTGGGCTGAGTGGATACATTTCCAAATGCCCCCTTGAGGGTAGGTCCAATCCCAGTGAGAACCATTGTACTGTGGGACACTCCAAGAATGTACTTTGTCTCATTAGCTCATTTTTGCTGTGTAGATCCACAGGGAGTCACAGAAAGCAAAATTCCATTTGTTTTGGAGTGGCTGTGATCATCCATGCTTCTGGCTTTCAAGGCAGGTCATTCCATTTTTTTGAGACAACTCCCTGTTAGATTCTTAAGATGAGGCTCGGAATTCTGGTCAAATATGTCAATTGAACTCTTGCACACCATAACCAAACTTCATGAAAAGCACAATAGACAATAAAAGGATAAAAAGTTCATAAGGACCAAGAAAAGAGGAGAGGAGACAACATTGGATACAAAGTAGAAGCTTAATCCAACCTCTCCCTACTCAAAACCCTGTCAGTGGCCTCCATAGACTTAAAGTCTATGGTCCTTGCCATGGCTACAAGTCCCTGCAACAATACGGTCACCACTACTGGTCTCCAAATCACTAGTCTCTGACATCACTTCCTTTCCTACCGTACTGTCCTCCTTGCTGTTCCTTACAAAGGCAGACCTCCTGCTCCTACTTCAGGTGCTTTACATTTGAATGTCTCTGTGCTTGGAGCCCATTTCCCCTAGATGTCTGCATATCTCCTTCCCTAACTTTCTTCAGGTTGCTGTTTAATGTTACCTTAAGGGAAGGATCTCCTCTGCATAGTTCATGTAAAAGTAGCACTCTTGTCACACACTCCCTCACCCTAATATACTTTTCTCCATAGCATTTAGTACCATTAGACATTTTTAAAATGTTTTTATTATCTATCTCCTCCCCTAGAACATAAGCTCTGAGAGGGCAAGGGCAAAATGATGTCAATGAATTGTCAGTTAGTGGGTCAAGGACTGTCAATACATTTTTTTTTCAAAACTGGAAAGCAAGTATATGAGAGGTAACTGATTTAATAGAGAAGAGAACGTGGAAATCTAGTGCAGAGCCTTGAAAAGTCTCAGGAGTCGGAGGCACCAGATGCCACGGAAGAAGTGGGTAGATGGTAGATTTGAAAAATAAGCCTAGGTGGCTCAGTTGGTTAAGCGTCTCTTGATTTTGGCTCAGGTCTTGATCTCATGGTTTGTGAGATTGAGCCCTGTGTTAGTCTCTGAGTTGACAGCACAGAGCCTGCTTGGGATTCTCTCTCTCTCTCTCTCTCTCTCTCTCTCTCTCTCTCTCTCTCTCTCTCTTTCTGCCCCTCTCTTGCTCACACTGTCTCAAAACAAATAAACTTAAAATAAAAGAAAAAAAAGAAAAAGAAAAGAAGGTGGATCAGTTGAAATTCCTGTAAGAGAAATTAAATCCCTAATCTCCTCTCCAACTTCATTTGACCAGGTGATTAGCTTTCTTCAAGTGTGGAGAAACACTAGAAGTTTAGTCTTTGGAGAAATTTAACAGAGACTCAGGGTAAGAGGAGCCAGGTAGTGGTCAGGGATGAGGCACCATATTTAAAATAGGAGACGTAAGTGAAAGCTTATGTGTGAGCAGTAAGAAACTTCTGCTCCCCAGCCCTACACACACAGAGACTTCATAGTGTGCTCTTTGGTAGATCGTTTTTATATTTGAACATATGGCCAAATATATATTTGAAGAAAGCTCCAGCATGACAGAGACCAAAGCAAAGACAAAAAGAAATTCATAGGGAATAGCTAATTCAGGAAAGAAGGAAAAACAACTTTTATTCATTTATTTTTTAAAGTTTATTTACTTTGAGAAAGACAGAGAGCCAGGGAGGGGCAGAGAGAGAGAGAGAGAGAGAGAATCCCAAATCAGGTTCTGCACTGTCAGCAGAGAATTTGACTCAAGGCTCAAGCCCACGAATGGTAAGATCATGACCTGAGCTGAAATCAAGAGTCAGACGCCTAACCGACTGAGCCACCCTGGCGCCCCAAAAGAAAAAGAATACTTTTTAAAAAATGATCATTATCCTTCAAAAATAGATTGGTATTTGAAAAGGATACATTTAGAGAAAAAAGAGTGTGTTATGAATGAAAAATAATAGAAGAAATACAAATTCAATAGGAGAGTTGCATGGAAGAATATAGATTTATAAAAGGTAAGGAAAATATGAAAGAGCATAGAAGAAATTTAGAAGATCAGTCTGAACAGTCCAATATCTAGGTAATAGAAGTTCAGAAATAGATACAGAGGGGAGAAGAAATTATCCGAAAAGACAAATTGTTTCCCAGTACTGAGACACATGAATCTCTATTTTGAAGAGCCCCTTCAAATTCCTTTCACAACAAATGAAAAATAACCCATATCAAAGCAGGCTATCCTGAAATATCAGAATGACCATGAAAGCTTCTAAAGAGAGAGAGATTAAAAATAAGTTTATATCAAAAGTATTAAGAATCAAAAGAGCAACAGATTTCTCAACAATCTTAGAAGCAAGAAGACAGCTAAAAAAAAACTTCAAAATTCTGAAAGGCAACATTCCAACTTAGAATTCTAAACTCAACCCAATTTTCACTCAAGTGTAAAGGTAAAGAAATGTTCTTACGTGAAAGGTATAATAGTAGGATCAGGTTATTCCTTCAAATAGAAGTTATTTCTCTCTTATATAAAAAAGCACAGGGTTGTGCAGTCCAGAGCTGACACTGAGGCCTTGTTCCATGATGTCTTCAAGGACCCAGACCCCTTACAACTTCTTGCCCCATCATCCCTAGATTTGCCCCACATCCCATCATTCAGGGTGGTGCCCACATTCCAGCGATGAGAAAGGGTGCACTACAGCTCTCTCTCATGGAAGGGTCTTATGCTTTTGTTCTAGTGTTCTCTCCAGACTGCAGTCACAGTATTCACACATAACTGCTCAAGAGGCTGGAATATGTAGTCTCCATTCTGGGCAGGTAGCATGGGCTCAGCTAAATACTCTGTCACCCTGAGAGAAGAGAAGTATCGGTAGCAACCAGCAACCTCTGCCTTGTAAGGACTCAAACAACATACCTTGCCTGCATCTTTGTTAGCTACCGGAGTATATGTATGTGCCACTAACATGGGGAAGTAAATCAAAAAAAGAGGAAGATGTGGAACCCACAACAAGGAGCCCCAACAGAAGAGAGAAATCCCAGGGTGATGGCAAAGGAAATCCCAAGAGCAGCTATGTAGCACTCCCAATGAGCAGCCCATTTGGATTGGAATAGAGTAGTAGACAGTGAAGGGGATGTGACTAAAAAAAAAAAAAAAAAAGAATTGATAAATTACCCAATATGTTTGGGATTGCATTTACAACAGTTTCATAGATAAGACAGAGAATTTGAGTGGACATTAATAATATATACCTAGAAAACGAAGAAATTGAAAAAACAAAGCCAAAAACATGCTATGTGTTACCTCTAAGGACAACTAAAAAGTATAATAAGGCAAATGTAATCACAGCACATCATGTGACTTAATGGTGATCAAAATGGAAAAACAGAGATGCTAAATATAATGTAAGTCTCCTAATAGATAAGGAGGAAGTGTGTGTGTGTGTGTGTGTGTGTGTGTGTGTGTGTATGTGTGTGTAAAATTCAAAAAGCAGCCAACATGGGGCGCTTGGGTGGCTCAATCGGTTAAGCGTCCAACTTCAGTTCATGTCATGATCTCACAGTTCATGAGTTTGAGCCCCATGTCGGGCTCTATGCTGACAACTCAGAGCCTGGAGTCTGTTTTGGATTCTGTGTCTCCCTCTCTCTTTCTGCCCCTTCCCTGCTTGTGCACGCTCTCTCTCTCTCTCTCTCTCAAAAATAAATGAACATTAAAAAAAATAATTTTAAAAAAGCAGCCATCTTATCTCCCGTACTTAGAAGTCAATGGATACATTCTAATATTGAAATATAAGGAAAGAGAGAAAAATATCACCACAGGCCTGGTATTTAAAAATGCCAGAAGAACTAAGAGTTAAAGGCTTACCTCTGGGGAGCAGGATTTGGGTGGAAAGGAAATAGTGGAGGTAGCTGCTGTTTCCACCATCATTCCTATAGCACTTATTACTTGACTTTTCAGACTATGTGCCTAAAGTACTTTGATTTAAAAGGGATAAAAGGGGTGGCTAAGAAAAACAAGGTGAAATCCCAGCATTGTCTATTAAGGGTACTTTGCAGATATTCTTTTCCTCTCTTTTTGTGTAATAGAAGTAGAGAAGTTTTCCAGGGGCTCATTCCTTTGTCTCAAAATTAATAGTTCACTGGTAGAATTATTATTGTTATTACACAACATTATTTGAGCTCACACCATGTGCCAGGATTGCTTAGCCTAATCTTCAAAATGGTGAGTGAATTAGGCAAAATTATTGCCCCTGCTGTATGGATGAGAGGACATTACAGCTTGGAGCAGCTTATAGGACCCACCCAGAGTAGCATGGCAAATTAAAAAAAAAAAAAAAAAAAAAAAAAAAAATATATATATATATATATATATACACACACACACACACACACATATACATATACATTAAAAATATATACATATAACTATATATGTATACATATACATATGTATGTATACATATACATAAAAATATATACATATACATTAAAATACACACACACACACACACATATATATATATATATATATGAATAGAGCAACATAGTTCAAAAGGGCAACTCATGTATTGACGTATATAACACATGGGGTTCTTTTACTCTGACCTATATGATTTATCCTTTAAAACCCCTAGTAAACTTGGGACAAATAAAATTTAGAAATTTGTAGCACGTTGGGGTGCCTGGGTAGTTCAGGCAGTTAAGTGAATGACTCTTGATTTCGGCTCAGGTCATGATCTCATGGTTCGTGAGTTTGAGCCTCACATCAGGCTGTCCCCTCTCTCTGCCACTCCCCTGCTTGTGCTCTCTCTCTCTCTCTCTCAAAAATAAAATAAAAATTTAAAAGAAAGAAAGAAATTTGTGTCACCTTTAATCTATACCTGATCAGACACAGAAAAAGTTTCCCACAGACAGTCCTGCCTGCGTAGCTTGGGCCTGACCTGTGGCACCCTAGGTTTTATTCTTGGCTCTTGAGTATGCCAAGAACACTAAATTATATGAAATGATGTCAGTGCTTTCATAATATAAATATTGCACCAAAGCTTTGGGGCTACATCAATAAAAGTTCAATTTATAAGGGCTTTAGTGAAAAGCCAAATTATGCAATTATGACCTCTGCCATGTCTAATCAAGATACATATCCAGGTGGTTCAAGGATTAGTGGGGATAGCAGAACAAAAGAAGAAAGGACTGTCCAATTTGTATTTTCAGCTTTCGTCTTTTTCCAGCCAGTGTTAAAACGTCCTAAGCCTGTTTCCTTATGACAATGTTTTCTACACAAAATAACAAAGTAGAAAATGTTTATTTTTCTTAGTGCCTTTTCATTTCTTTTTGGAAGCTTTAGGATATCCCCAACTTTTCTGCCTCTCTTTCCTCTCACAAAAGATACACTTTCCCAATATTTCCTCCTACATTGTTATAAAGTTATGGGAAATGAACCCTGGTAACCTCACGGCTTTGGCTTACCTGCAGGCAGGGCTTTCCTGGGGACTCCATGGGCCGACAGCTCTTTGCCCACCCCATAATGGCAGTGACATATCTTCATCCAAAGAATCCACTCATTTGGCCTTTAGATAGAGAAGAGAGAGATAGCACATAAACAGAAACAGAAAGCTTGAGGGAAGACTTTTATTATTTATACATAGAACTAGTTTCTATGTTAGATGAATGGATGGATTGGATGCCATTAAACTAAAATGGTGAATACTGAAAAAGGAGAAGGTTTTCTGCGAAAACATGAGGAGTTGAATTTTGATGCAGTAGAGTTAGGAATCTGTGGAACGTCCACATGGACATGTCCAATAGGCTGTTGTCCTATTCAGGGCAATTCGGGAGCAGAATCCAGCAGATACCACTGAATCCAAACTAGGGGGACAGTGCTGAGAACAGTTGCAGTGTTATTTAGGGCGTGGTACCATAGTCTGAACCAAAAAAGGCCATTTTTCCAGACATCAAGGGATGCACAGAAATAGCTCAATCCTCTGTTTAGTTTCACTGCCTCCTTCTACCCTTTGGAGCCGTCCCTTCTAATTATCCTCATCTGTTTCTGCTTTAATTGCTTTTCTGGCTCACTGTTTACCCCAGGCTGGAACTTGCAGATACCATACTGCCACACCCCATCCTTGTGCCCACAGAAGACTGCTCATTGGACAAGACCCTCCTCCCATTGAGTACAGGTGATCGGTAACACTTCTCTGCCGTGTATCCCAGCAGACATCGACAAGCAGAGCCGGTACAGGAGATGAAACCCACCTCTCTCCTTTGTCCTTGCCTGGCTTAAGCTCTCCAATATAGAGCCAAGGATTTGGATTTTCTTTGAGATCTTTCTCTCCATTCATTTTCTAAACATCCCTACACAATGTTTCCCACCTCTGCTCCTCCTTGGTTGCCAGTTATTATCTGGGGCTACCAACTTCCAGGCCAAGACCACGAATTTAATGATTTGGAACTATGGAAGTGCAGCAGAAAAGGCACAGGCTGTGAATTCAGACTTCACTTCAAATCCTCGTGCAAATTATGTGACTGCAAATTACTACCTGTCATATTACCTGCAAGTCACGTGACTTGGGCATGTTACCTGACCTCCCTGAGTTCCTGTTTCCACAGTAGTAAATGGTGAAAATAATACTTACCTTGCAGGATTTAGAGTCTAGCTAATTTAAGTAAAATTTGGTACCTAGTAGTTGGTCAGTACATATTTATTTTCAAAATAAATATTTATTTTATTATTGGACCATTCTCTACTTCATGCATTTTCTCTAGAAGCCCTTAAGTTCCCTGAGACCCAACTGTGTGTTTCATTTATCTTTTGTATCTCTCGCAATGCCTACCATTGCATCAGCCCTTAATATGTCCTCAATGTATTCTTCTTGGATACATGGATAAATTGCTTGATTTTTTGAGGGTAGAAATCTGTTATTTTTATTTTAAACAAACGAGAGTGTATCATAGCATACAATGCAAGTGATCGTCTTCAAAAGAGTCAGAGCTAACATTTACTGAGTGCTCACCTTATGCTAGGTCTTGTGAGTACTTCGCTTGAATTAACTCATTCCATCCTCCTAATAGCCCATAGAGAGGGCACTATTACTATCCCTACTTAACAGATAAAGTAATTGAGGCAGAGGAAACATCGGCTGCTCGTTCAAGGTCACCCAGCTAATAAGTGGTGTCACAGGGCTTCAAGAATCTATACTTTTAACCTCTATGTTATACATATGGGAGACTTGATTAAAAAAAAAAAAAAAAAAGCTCTGCTTCTGCTTGAGCTTTTCAAGTTTTGTCCCTCATCCCTGGTATTCATTCTTGGCTGGTTAGGTCTGTTTTGGTGAAAAAGTTGCCTAAAGAAATCTTAGCACAAACATCCAAGCTCAAGCAACCTCCTAATAGCAGACACCCAATTTCTAACATTCAAAATAAATTCAGAAGACTTGTCCAAAACAAAGCCAAAAAATTTAACCTCAAAAAAGAAAGCCATACTCGTTTTTAGAAAGACTATTAAGTACCTCGTTTGCTTGGAAACGTTGGTTGCAAGCCTACATTGATGACTTGCTCATGTTGTTACCCATTTTCGGGTTTGATTTATCCATCTTCTTATGCAAATCTGTCCACCTTCACACGTGTTGTTTTGCACACTGATGAGTGCACCTGGAATTGTGACACAGGAGATTAAACAGGTAGGGGCTGCAGTGGGTGGTGAAGCACGGATGTGCAAAGAGATAAACAGCAAGTGAGGTTCACCATATTCTCCCTCACAAGCTTGCCGCCCTTTCTGTCTGCCGCTTCTTTCTGAAAGGGCAGTTTCCTCAGGGGAAACTGTGCAGGCCCCTTCTCCAGCTCATCTGCACCCAAATGCTCTCCTTGTGTGCCCTGTTTAGCGGGTCTGGGGACAGGTCTAAGTAGTGCGCTCAAGTTCCTCATGAATCTTTGAGCAAGAGCTACAGTTTTTATTTCTTCTTGAACATTTTTCTTATTATTCCTCTCTCGCTTTGCTGCAGTTTTGTTTCTGTTTTTCTTTGTTTGTGTATTTCATGGTTAAGCAAAGAAAAGGCCATAGATGGGAACTGAGCAGAAATTTCAAACTCTCTCTAGTTCAAACTCTATCTATTCGCCTGTTCACTGTCCAAAGTTAATCTTTGGACATCACCAGCAATAAAAATCAATGATGAGATCTGCACTGGCTAAGCTGTAGGTGACAGGGTGAGAGAACTGAAGGGTATATAGAGGCAAGGCCGCGATCAAGAGTAAATTGGTGTTAGTGGGAAAAGAGCAACAGATGGAAAATCAGAAATACTGTACCCTATCCCTTACCATTAACTGAAATATGACCTTGGGAAATTCACTTCCTCCCTTGCCCTTGATAGCCCCATTTGTAAAATAATAATAATAAATAATAACAATAGCTAACATTTAATGGGAATTCACTGGAGACGTCAGGCACTATACTACTCTCAAATTCTTTTTTTTTAATTTATTTATTTTGGAGAGAGAGAGAGAGAGAGAGAGAGAGAGAGAGAGAGGTGGGGGAGGGGCAGTAGGGGCTTGATCTCATGAACTGTGAGATCATGACCTGAACAGAAATCAGGAGTCAGACGCTTAACCGACCGACCCACCCAGATGTCCCTCTAGTCTCAAATATGTTAACTCATTTAATCTTTACAGTAACACTATGAGGTGGATACTAATAATATTCTCATTTTGCAGATGAGAAAAGTAAGTGACAACGTAGTTGAGTTGAGTAACTTGTTCAAGGCCTCAAAGCTTGTAAGTCAGTGTTCTCACCTAGGCAGTCCAAGTCCAGAGTCCATGTTACGCTTGTACATCTAAGGTCCTTTTCAATTCTAAAATTCGATTTTACTCAAAAGTGTCCTTCCCACCACCACTGCCAAAGTCAACTGCAAACTCACACATCTATAAGAGTTTTTAAGGCATACTTTATAGAGATACAAAAGAGTTTGGAGTTTAAAAAATCAGTTTACTAAGGTTGTTCAGATTTGTGTTTCATTAAAATTTTTTTAGTTTGCATATATAGTCTATTTCCTTTGGGTAGAGTTCATCAGTTTCACATAGTTGTAATAGGCCAACTTTTATTATAACCCAGAAGTGAAAAAACTTGAAAGTACTCCTAACATCAGCTAGAAAAAAAGTTTAAATATTCACAAACTTTCACTTATGAGGTGGAGTAATAATAACTAACATCTGTTAGAAACCTTAAATTAATCCAGAGCGTTTTCTCCATACCATCTCATTTACTCCTCACTTACTCATAAAAATGACCATCTTGTGAGATATCATCCCATTTCATGGAGGGGTCAAATAACTCATGCATAGCCACACAGCCTAGCAAAAACCTTGGGATTTGAATTCAGTTGTAGTCTTGCTCCAAAGCCCTCTTACTTAACTTCTCTGCGTGGGAAGAAAGTGAAATAATGAAAGATGGAGTTTTGGAGGAAGGTAAACACTAGAGTCTGGGGAGTGCTGTATTAAGTACTTTAAAACCTGCTCAAAAATTTAGAATGGTAAAATTAAGACATGAACAAAACCCAGGCCATAATAACTACTGATCTTTGCCAATTTAAGCATATCATTAGCATTAAAATTAATTTTCCATTATCTATGTCATCCAGGATTTGGAAGAGCACAAGGAATTCTAATTCTCAGAAGAAACTCAGACCTCATTTTAGTCAGTACTTTCAGCCTTTTCCCTGACCAGACATTTTACAGAACAGCCTAGTTATTACAGTTTGTAAAATGGAATGCTATGGAATTTTGTGAGCTCTTTTTTTCCTCACTGATTTATGCTGCAATATAAGGTAAACTCGAAGTGGATGAAAGTGTGTTTGGAGAAAGAAAGGTTGGGAAGAAACATGTCCCGTGCCGGGATATTATTTCAGAAGAATAATCAATTACTTGTTAATTTAATTGTTGGCCGAATTTCCTCTAAAAATCTGTAACATATAAGATACTGTGGTAGGCATTTTGGATTTTCAAATTGCTGCTTTAAAATGTGGATAGCTGAGCAAGTCTGAAGGCTGTTCACAAAGCACCCAGGGTACATTCACTAATAGATAAACCACGCACATAGCAGCAAGTACAAGAAATGCAAGATAGGGTATCCTTTTCTTTATCTAAGAAACCACAAGGTTTTCCTTTGTTCTGAAATATTTCATGTTACCCATCATGGAAGCATTGTTTCATGGTCTCTACAGCAAAAAGGGTCAGGGTATTCCCTGCAGAAATGTAAATATGCATTGCTGGAGACAGCTGGGTGTCTTCTTTATAAGCATGGAGCGATGGGAAAGGATTTGTTTTTTGTGGGGTTTTTTTTTTCATTCTGATGCTTCTATCAAATTCTTGCTATAAACATATGATGTGCTGTAGCAAATTAACATTTAAACACTGGGTTTATATACTTTTTTTGTTTGTTTTATAGCCACAAAGAAAACCCACCTTTTCTTAACATTTAGTGTCATGAATCACAGACCTGTTATTTCCTCCTTCCCATCTACATTTTACAATTTTCAGACAAATAGCACTGTCTACAGAAAAGCAGTAATTTCATTTCTGCTGTTATGTTCTTTGTTCCGTCTCTATTTGATTTCCCAGAACCGTATAACTGAAAGGAACATTGAGAGATCATCTGGACCAACCCTCCCATGAAGGCATTTTACAACATGAACTTCTGGGGTAGGTAACAGATCCTCTCTCTATTTGACATATGGCTCTCTTCCACTAAGATAACTATGTACTTATATTCATCAACCGACACGTATTTATTTTTATTTCATATCCAGAACTTTTACAGACTTTACGAGAATCATTATAACAATGACAGAAAAAAAAACCATTATCCCACAGTTCTCTTGTCTAGAAAATTCGGTGATGCTCTGTACAGTGTCGGGCTGTTGTGTGTCACACACAAAAATCAACTGAAGTAGTTGAGTACCATTAACTCGTTCTGCAGAGGAGGAAACTGGAGTTCTGAGAGGTGAGGTGGCATTATTGGATTATTCTGTGCCAGTCATGGACCTGCTGAGTGAAAAGTCTTTATCTCAGGTCTTCAGATCTCAAGTGTTTTCTTCTAATCTCCTGCTGTCGTTGTTTTATTCCCTGCTGCTGAACACCTCATATTTGTGATGTGATACACATTTGATACGGTGCTTCCATATGCGTTCTTGTTTGAAGTAGATATTCTTATCTTTACGTCTCGGATAGGAAGCTTTGCCACAGAGGAAGTGGTGTGTCTGTGGGCATTCGGCTGGGGAGGCAGGCTAGGTCTTAGATAACTCTCTTCTGATCCCGAATTTAGTGTGCTTTCCACTGTACCGCCGCAGCCACCAGAGTTTACAATCCTGCTTAGGAACCCACATAAACACACACGAAACAAAGAAACATTAAATCTTAAAACTCTGCACTATTACTTACAAGTACAATGGGAGGTCCAAGGTCATAAGCTAACACGATTTTCCAGTTTTCATACTTCTTCCATTCTTACCAGCTCTCTTGCCATTTTCTCAGCCCCGGATTGTTAAATCTTTCCATTTCCCTATACCATTTTAGTCGATCTGCTTGCTTTCCCTTGAACTTCATTTGACTTGTCTATTAAATATTTTCAAGCACAAGTATTTCATTCCTTTCATCCTGAAACATGGCTGTCTTCATAAATGTCCAGATTTGCCTAGAACTATTTCTCTTTTTGTTAACCTAAGGGACGGATTGCTCATTATTACACTGGGTTTACGTGTTCATACAGATTGTTAAATACCTTCCATGTTATTCCCCAGCTTATGTGGCTGTGCAGAGTTCTCAGTGACTCAACTTTAGCTGCGTGCCAAAAGCTGTAGCTGTGAGCAATCCTCCTCTTTAACAGCATGTCCTATGCCTTGCCTTTGCCTTCCACTGAAAAGCACATCTGTGGTGGCCACTCATGTCTCAGGTTATTGTTATCTCTCCATTGTTTTAGCCTAGCAGAAGGCCTGTCAGGCTCCCTTATATTATTCCAAAGGGTAAAGTCCAGGCCTGTGAGGAAGTAGCCTGAGTATCATACAAACTCTGGGGCCATGCTGCCTGGACATGATGCTCAGCATTGCCAAAGCTGTGTGACTGTTACTTAGCTACTCTGTTCCTCAGTTTCCTTGCCTGTAAAATGAGGATAATAACTATAGCTACTTCCTAAGATTATTGTGTGGATTAAATGAGTAAATGACAATAGAGTGTTTGGACACCTAAATGCTCAATAGATGCCATGCGCTAGTATCCCATTTTGAGTGAATCAGTAGAATATGGCTGGCATCATGTACGGAAGGTGACATGTTGTGTTTTAGCTATCTCGCTGAACCCTTATAGGCACCTGAAAGACCAGTGTAATTAACCCATTAATGATGAAGAAATTGAGGCGCAGAGAATAATCAATTTGTCCAAGTTAACATGGTTAGAAAATGGTAGAGAAAGAAGGTAAACTCAGTCGGTCTGGTTCCTTTACGACAGTAGTTGGTATCATTATTATTGTTCACGAGATTCTAGGCACTGTGCTCTTTTGTCCCTCATAATAACTTTTTAAAATCACCACTATTATGATGCTTTTTTACAGATCAGAAAACTGAAGCTCAGTGAGTTCCGGAAACTTGGAAATTAAGTCAAACTGACACCGATTCAAGGTAAAATTTTTCTGAGAAGAAGAGTATCTCAAGATTGGGGGATTAAAATTGAGCAACTCGGTAATGTTTTTGGCAAATAAGTAACATTCAATACAACAAAACATAATGGCAAAAAAGGAGAGCAATCTCTCTAGTGGAGGATTGCATGCAAAACTATTTAAGGATCCCTTTAATAGGTTACCTGCAATCGAATACATTTCTAAACAGTCTGAAAGAATAAAGTTCTTCCTCTTCCAGATTACTCCATAAACTGTATTTCATCAACTCTAAGGCACATTTTTTTTCTTATTTGCACCTTTCAAATTAAGATTCTTGTTAAAATTATAATTGGGAAAGCTTTCTCTTCTTTAGTGATGCATAAGATAACAGTGCTTCTTATAGGTGATGACTGTTTCAGATTCAGTGAAGCCTGGTATTTTGTCTATTTGTTCTTTCTCATGTCATCTCATTATTACAGCCTTCAAGATCATTTTTTTAAATTTAATTGCAAGCAAACTCTTTACTTGAGCTTAAGTAAGGAATGAGAAGTCTCACAAAAATACTTTTTCATTCACAGGACTCCATATTTCATTGATAGTTATAATAAATCATGAACTGGTATTTCTTGGAGGGAAGTAGGTGAAGGGTTTGCCCTGGACAGATTAAGGCTGGTTCTGTACAAGAAAAATGGTAACCAAATAAGAAAGTCAGCATGCTGATTGAGCATTTCTCTTTTCCAACATTTCTTTTGGCTTCATAAAGTCACATTTCAAACATTTTCAGGCTCATATTTTTGAAAGATATGAATTACTCTCAAAATTACCCTCCCATATTCTTTGCTTTAAATTCCCTTTTCTGTGACCCTGATACTTTTCCAAAGCCCACCCCAAGTTTAATCTTAAGTTTTTATTGATCCCTCACGGGGGAGAGTTTTAAGGACTTCTCCCACCTCATTTGCTTGAAATAAATTTTGCACGACTCTAGACTCCTCAGAAAAATATTCTTTCATACAAATTTCTATCAATATTTTGTTGTAATCATTCTGACTAGGGTAATATGCATTTATATTCCAGCCTTTCCCCCTCTTCTCTAGCATATTCAGTTACGATGTAAGTGAATGATGTAAAGCATTCTCCATTGTAAAAACCAAGTGTGGTCCCATTTGTCATTCTTTCTCACATATTGCTTGTGTGATTTCGACTACACCCTCCCCCATTCTGGCTCACTAAAGCAAACAAACAAAAACATTTTCAAACCCACAGAGTGAACATCACAAGGAGTATGAAGTAAAAACTATAGACTTTAGTCAATAATGATGTATTAATATCGGCTCATCAAATATGACAAACATACCACACTAATACAAGACATAAATAATAAGGGAAATTCTGTGTGTGTGTAGGGACTCTCTGTTCTTTCTGATCAGTTTTTCTATGAACTTAAAACTGCTCTGAAAAAAAATTCTATTAATTAAAAAAAACCCTTGATTTCCCCAGATTAAAAAAGTAATACAGTCCATTCATGGCTTTATGGTCTTTAAATTCAATTCCTCTTAGTTACCTCCCAGGGGCAGGCTCAGACCTGGTCACCCTGGAAGAGTACTTTTTTCCCCTTCAGGAAATGACCACAAAAGACTGAAAGAAACAATGCCCCTGATTTAATGTGCGGTGTGCTCCCTTTCCTCGCTGAGTCAGTACCATTAACGCTTCAGTCAGTACCATTAACGCTTACGCAGCGCCTTATGTTTTCAGATTGCCTCACAAAAGCTTAACAGCTGAGCCTTACAATACTTCTGTGAGGTAGGTGGTCAGCAAATTCCTTGGTCAGCAGTTTCGTTTGAGTAACATGATGGTCAAAATGGCTAGCCATACCCATGAGTATGGCATACCCAGTGCCATACTCACTGATGGCAGTGAGTCAGGGAGGGGCGCCGAACATGAGTACACCTGCACGGCTTTTCCTGTTGCGGTGATTTTTACCAGATCAGCACACTATCATTCTCCTCAGAGTCAAAGCAAGAATACACGTTTATTGTTCCAACTGTTGGCATCAATAATTGCTTAGTTCTCATAGGTGCAGAATCAGTACTGCAGAATGAAACTGATGGGGTCTAAAGGGCTTTGCGTCCGTAACTGTAGAATGTCAGTTCCAGATGTGTGTGTATTTTAGAGTTTAGGATTCTACAGCATTTTTGAACGAATCGTGTTACGTAAAAAAAAGGTATTGTGATGTAAAGCATTCAGTACTTTTTTACACTTGAAACCACTAACTCATTTTGGAAAAAAGTCAGATGCTAAGAGGGAAGAAGGGCAAATATGTGATTTTTGCCTTCATCGCTTTGGAGGATACCTGTTTTAATTTCCTCCAGAGTTAGCAAAGCAGAGGGAAGTAAAAGATATTGGTTGTTGGATCACTGATATAAATCAGATAATTGTCCTTACCTGCATAATGGTCTCCTGGGGTAACGGGGAATTAATGAATGTATGGGGGCATCAATAAATGAAACATTAAATGTAAGTTAATCAGCAAACAAAGTTGCAGAAAAATCTACCTCAAAGACTGCCAAAGGACGTGTTTACAGTTGAAATAAGGCCAGGAGGAGACAAGAGTTATTCAAAAAAATCTTTTTTTCTGGGAAATGAACAGGAAAGTTCACGTGAGATCATTTTATGTGAAATGATATTGGCTTCACATTCTTACAAAGAACAATTGTTTATTAAGCGTCTACTATGTATGTGGCTGTACCTAAGTGTTATAGTGAACACAAAGATAAATTCTCCATAAAACTAACTAAAGTGTACAGAAAGATGAAACTTTTCTACATATAATAAAAATTATAATCAAAGGGCACATTTATTATACCATTAAAATTCGGTATGGACTTATTTTGTGATTAGTTAATGATGGTAATTCATCTATAAGATACTTAGAAGATAAAAACTTCAATTTCTTTTCTTAATTGAATGCCTATCACAATATTATAGCTACACAAACCTTTACAAACCAGTGTAATCAGCAACCAAAATCTAAAGAATCCACAATTACTGGAAAGTCCTATGTTACCTAGTGATTAGTTTTAAAAAGGAAAAGAAAATAATTGAGGGACTTCTTTTACTTATCTATACAATGAGATTTGGATTATTTCAATTTTTTGTTTCAAAATTATTTCTGCTAAAAGTGATAAATCTATAAACCTTGAAATTGGAAGTTGCAATTTTTTCCCTTCTATGGATGGGGGAAAAATGCTTCTTAATTAACAGCAATATATTTTGGAAATTTCGAGGTAAGGAGAAAAATGCCTGTGTTACTTCTCCAGGTCACATAATGATTAAGACTAATGATATATTACTTTGCAACTAAAAGCTAAAAATAGCGTTAAATCAATACATTCTATTATCATCAGTTTCTAATCTAAAGGACCATTTTAACTAATCAAGGAAAAACATTTTTGCAATAATTTGAAATAAGACCTTTCTATCCTCAAATTTTTAAATAAGAATGGAGAAATAAATTACCAAACACGACCAAAAAAATGTAAATGCCCCTCCCAAAATTGTTGTTTTTTCTAATAGAAATCTTTATTCCTTTAATTTACTCCATTATTAAAGTGCTTTCTAAAAGAACCTCCTTTACAGATCTAGTACTTTGAAAGCTAGAGCAAAGCAGATGCTTAAGAGCATTTCAGTTTTGTTTATTTTGGACTGTACATGATGTATGATATATTTTTTTCTTTCCTAATCTGAAACAAAAAGTACTAGAGACCCTTTTGTTATCAGTATGCATCAGAATATGAAGAAAGGTTAGACATAAGATATTTCTTGGAAGAAGAATAAACAAGTTATGCCAGTTGTAACAGGCCAAAGAATTTAAAACTATGGTATTTGTATGCCATTAGAAAATTGGGGAGAGAGTGACGGGGGTGGGGGAGAACCTGGAATCAAAATGTTTGCAATACAACAAAAAAGAGAGAGGAAGATATTTAAAGAGATGTCATATTTTCACTGCATCTGGATATTTTCAACGAAGCCGGGAGTTTTGTGCCCAAGCCAGTTGGCATTCTACCCTATCTGTGTGGATTTCTGTGGCACTTCTTAATTTGATTAAGCATTACATTTGTTCCTCACAGCAAGAAATTCTCTCATCTGCTGTTAAGTTGGCTGTTTTCATCCAATTTTCTAAAGGAGAGAAGCTGTTTCAAAACAAAGGTCCACTTTGTTCAATAAAGAATTAAACCCACTCTCACCATCATTAACATGGAAAAAAATTCAACCTGACCTTTCCCTGTTCCTCTTTACACCCTGGGGCTTGAATTTGATTTTTCTTCATCGCTTTGAGGATGTCAAAGTATAAACTTCAAAGGTATAAAATGATTGATACATGGTATTCACAATAGATTGTTTAAAGTAATACATGTATGCAATAATTCACTTTAAACATTCCTTTGATAATTAAAACCTCATTCTTAAAGAAAACATTTAGAAATAGGGCATCCCAAAACTACTGTTATAATATCTGCCCCTTCTTGTATATCTTTCTTTTAAAAGTTATCATTCCCTAGATATACGCAATCCTTATACATTTATTTCATTTTTTGTTTAGATTCCTACTTGAACTTCTTTGTATTTAATTTTTTTTTTAATTTGGCTTCATGTAGAAATGGCTTTTCTGTTTTAATGTTACTTTCTTACTAATGTAATTTTGCCATAACTATACTTAAAGATTTTTATGTTTATTTTGTATATATAGATCTTTTTATTTTCAATGCCTTCTTTTAAACTCTTCCCCAAATTTCATAAAAGGAAAGAATTTACAATATATGGGAGAGATACCTCAGCTTAAAATCCTCTAAGTAAAGATGAAGCTTTTCACATTAAAAAAAAAAAAAAGAAAAGAAAACCCCCCTGGATTTTACAATCGGTTAAAAGTGGTACTGATTATAACTGATTAAGGGATGGAAGAAGTCATGATTTGGGTTCATTCTTTACCTACAATCAAATCAGACCTATCTGAGAAGGTCAAAGGAGGGAAGGAAATATAAAAGACATTCAAATGTGCCATCAAGAGCTGGTAATCCTCTTAAAGAGGTAAAACCGAAACTTGGAAACCAGAGAATCAGGCAAGGAGCACCACATATGTGTTTCAATAATTACGCTGAAAACTTATCAAAAGAATTTCCACTTCTTTATAGTAAAAGCTCCATTGCCTTTGTGAGGAGGGATCTGAGCCACTGCTGAAGGGCAGCCTCTGATCCATGTGAACCCATCCCTGCAACCGTCTGCCTCCAAACCCAAGTTCAGAGTTTCACCTCTTCATTAGTGTTTATACACTGTACATTTTTAACCCTTACATTTTATATGCTCTCCTTTACAAACAACAAAGAAAATAAAACTCCAAATTAATGCAACTTAGTATTGATAAACAAATATATTCTGCTATAAATTGTGTATTCCTTTTCCCATTGGTGTTTAATTGAAAAGATTAGAGAGACAAACCCAACAATGAGGTTATTTATTTCATTACAATCAATACACTTCGATGGGAGGAAGGCATACCACTGCTTCCATTCCTTACCTGCCCTAAACTCTTTTTCCATTCAGAGGTGTTCTGGGGAAAACAATTAGATGGAGAAGAAGAGTGGAGTGTGACAGCTTGGCCAACGTTAGGACTTTTTTGAATAATACACTATCACTAGGGTTAGACTATTCCCAGAAGGTATTTAACCCAAAGGACTTGAGGTAACACAAAATTTTTCCAGATTTCCATGTCAGAAAGAGGCAATTAGTGTTTTGCTTTTGTTCTTAAAATGTTTGTATATTGGAATAAAATCACAATGACCACCCCATCCAGCTGTGGAACCAATTCATCCTTTATTGCCACCAGCCAATGCAGCTACTCTTTAGTATTTCCTTCTCATCTGATGTTCATTCCTCTTCTTTTAGGATTTGTATCTTTAGCTATTTATAGACATTTGCATTTCTTCTAATCAAGTCATACTGCATATATTTCTTTAGTCTTCCTATTCAAGTCAAAGCCATTCTTCTTTCTTTCCTTCCTCCCTCCCTCCTTTCCTTCCTCCTTTTCCTACACCTCCTCCTTCCCTCCCTCCCTCTCTCTCTTTCTCTGTATGGGTCTCTGTCTCCCCATCTATGTGTCTCTTTCTGTATCTCTCCTCATCTTTCCTTCCTTGCCTTCCACCTCCTCTTTTCTTCCTCATCTTTGTCTCAACTTTTTGGACTTCTGTAGATCTGAGCAAACAGCAGCTACTGTGAAATCTTTCAGAAGCCCTTTTGTTGATTTACTTAAAATACCTTCTTCAGAGAGAATTAGCTCCTTTGTAACTGACTACTATTATTTCTGTCATTAACAGCGCTCATGTGTGTAATTTGATGCTAATGTGTTTAAAATCAATGGAGATTTTTCTAAGCGACGAAAATCAGCATCATTCGGTGAAATTTGTACTTGATGATGCGCACTTCTCATATATTTCCTTTAGTACCTTCATTAGCCCTGCAAGGGAGGGTGTATTACTCTCCTTTTACAGAGTAAAGAATGGGGATTCTCAGAGCTTAAATACATTGCTTCAGATTGAATAATAGTGTCTGTCATACAGACATACAGTGGACCATGTACATATTTGTTACAGTGAACACACTTAGGACATATAGTTACCAGGAGGTGAAACTATAATTCCAACCCAAGTTGGTGAGATTCCAAAGTCCCTGTTCTTTCCCTGACGAATAAACCTTTTAAGTCCTACATGAGCTAAAGAATGAGCTAAAAAATCTAGCTAAGAATCATGCCAAAGAAAATGCAACCAAAGTTTGATTTATATATCTTGCTTAAAAATAAAATAAAATAAAATAAGGTAAGCCCTACTAGCCTGAAAGTGTTTTTAGGTTTCTATCACTTCCTTAAAAAGCAAAAAGAAACAAAGTCCAAAAAATGATGCTGTGGTGTGTTATAATGATGTAAAACCCAAGCCAAAAAACTGCATTCAGAAGTGATTAAATGAAAATAAAGGAAATGCATCAACCTTATAATAGGAGTGATCTTTAAGTGAGGGGACCATGGAGTTTTTATTTATTCTCCACTTTCTGCTTTTCTGTAGTTCCCAAATTTTCTACAGTGTGAAACACTTTTTCAATGAAATAAATCTTCAGTAAAATTAATTGGTAGAGTTAAATTAGTGAAAAAGAAAACAAATTTTGCTGTTACCAGCTTACATTTTTACCACAAGATTAAAAGAAAAAAAAAGCAACTACATAATATCAGGTGATTGTGTCTTGTGTTTGTAAAAATATTTTAATCAGGGCTTAAAGAGTTTAGAAACCCCCTGCCGTGACAAGCATGCTACCTGTTCAATGGAAGAAAAAAAGTCTTAACTGAGTTCAGCTTTGGATTTTAATTACTAGTTGAACGAAGAATTAAGACTTTAAAAACCCATTTGGGCATTAACTCATCAAGGCCTCTGACACAACAGTTTTAATCAAGCTTCTCAAGTTGATGCCGCACGGTAAACAGGGGCAAAAAGAACCAGCGCAGGGAATTCCGGTAGTTTGCACTTTATGAAAGCTGTAGCTTGTCTTCAGATGTTCAGGGAAGGGCAACTCTGTTCAGCTCATTTATTTTAGACTCTGAAATTTCTCCTTCATTTCATTCATTCATTCATTCATTCATTCATTCAAAGTGAGGCGGGGGGAGGGACACGGGGAGACGGAGAGCAAGAATTCCAAGCCGCCCCTGCACTGCCAGCACAGAGTTGGATATGGGGCTTGAAACCACGAACCCTGAGATCACGACCTGAGCCAAAGTCCAATGTTTAACCGACTGAGCCAGAGCCACCGAGGCACCCTTCTCCTCCATTTTAGTGTCAGCCTCACCTTCCGAGTTTATTTCCAGCTGAAAGGAACATAGCCATTGTAGAAAATTGTTCTATGACGTTGGTGCTTCCAGTTTAAATCACTTTCATTGGATACGTGTATTTAATTTGAAAACTGCAGTATCTGATTCTCTAACAAATCATCTTCTATGAAGATAGTTCAGGTGTCTTAGAAATCCTCTGACATACACCCTAGAAACATGGCAGACTACCGACAATCACATTCTAAATACAAAGAACACTTTGAGAAGCTTTATTTTATTCATTTTTCCAGATACTGAGGATAAAAAGACAAATACAAAGTGGTCCTTGCCTTCCACATGCCAAGTGAGGGGCTAGAAGATAGGGATTGTGTGTGGTATTTGTATTGAGAAGTAGGACTGTTGTATGCTTTAAGAACCACTCCAAATCAGTTCTTAATTTATTGAAATCATGCCGGGAGTATGGTATGGATGTGTTTTTTATCTCTCTCTCTCGATATATATACATATATATAAAATGTATATATGTAATGTATATAAAATAAATGTGGTATATAAATAATCAGCATATAAATAATAGATATAAATAATATAATTATAATATACATATAATGTATTACTTTCTACTACAGTCACAGATTTAATGTTTTATAAGTCCCATGCATAATTTATATCTTTACTCGGGACTTATATATTCATCAATATAAATAATACTACATGAGGTGGCAATGTTTATTGGTTTTTAAATTTACTTAAACAGTAAACTATTGTACATATCATTCTGCACCGTGCTTTCTGTGTTCCAATCTATGCTTTTGACAATTCACCTTAATACATGTATCTCTAGTGCATTATTTTCAAATGCCATATAGTATTCCACCATATGACTATATCATAATTTATTAATCTGTTCTCCTAGTGAATAACATTTCTGCTTTTAAATTGTTTTCATTAGATGGGAATGCAAGCTGGTGCAGCCACTCTGGAAAACAGTATGGAGGTTCCTCAAAAACTTAAAACTCTAACTACCCTATGACCCAGCAATTGCACTACTAGGTATTTATCCAAGGGATACAGGTGTGCTGTTTCAAAGGGACACATGCACCCCCAGTGTTTATAGCAACACTACCAACAATAGCCAAAGTATGGAAAGAGCCCAAATGTCCATCGATGGATAAATGGATAAAGAAGATGTGGTGTGTGTATATATATATGAAATTAGTCAGAGAAAGACAAAAATCATATGACTTCACTCATATGAGGACTTTAAGAGACAAAACAGATGAACATAAGGGAAGGGAAACAAAAATAATATAAAAACAGGGAGGGGGACAAAACAGAAGAGATTCATAAATTTGGAGAACAAATACCACAGGAGGTATTGCGGGAAGGGGGGATGGGCTAAATGGGTAAGGGGCAATAAGGAATCTACTCCTGAAATCATTGTTGCACTATATGCTAACTAATTTGGATGTAAATTAAAAATAAATAAATAAAATGAAATAAAATAAATTGTTTTCATTAGAGGGGCACCTGGTGGCTCAGTCAGTTAAGCATCTGACTCTTGATCTCAGCTCAGGTCATGATCTCACGGTTCATAAGTTTGAGCCCTGCATCAGGCACTGGACTGAAAGTATGGAGCCTGCTTGGGATTCTCACTCTCTCCCTCTCTCTCTGCCCCTCCCCCACTCATTCTCTCCCTCCTTCTCTCTCTGACAAAATAAACATTTTAAATTGTTTTCAGTAGAAACCTGCAATAAATATCTTTACAACCATCTCCTCCCATACATGCGAAATTTTTTCCAAGTTATATACCTACCAGTAGAATAGCTAAGTTAGAGATGAAATATTTCAATATTGCTCTCCACAGTAGTGGTACCAGTTCACATGCTTACTAACAGTCTATGAGCATCAGTGTTACTCTTGGTACAGTCATTACTTAAATTTTGCCAATCTGACACGATGTCTTACTGTTATTTTTCCCTTCTGATTATTGGTAAGTTGAGCAGCATGTCATATGTTTAGTATTAGGTTACTTTTTCTTTGAATTGCCTGTTAATGGATTTTTTCATTCTTCCATTCAGTTACTTAGAAAAATAAATAAATTCCTTTGTCATTTATATGAATTATAAATATCTTTTCACATTCTGTGGTTTCTTTTTTCATTTTGTTTTTGTGTCTTTGTTAAGTATAATAGGCCTTTTAAAATTTATCTTGGTGTCATCAAATTTACCAATCTTTGGCTCTACATTTTGTGTCTTGTCTAAAAAGTTTTTCCACATCTAAATGCTATGAAGATATTCCATATTTTCTACCAAAAGCTGCTTTTAACATTTAGACCTTTAATCCATCTGGACTTTATTTTTGTATATGGTGTGAGAATGGGATCCAATTTTACTTTATTTTTTCCATATGGTTAACTAATTGTCCCAGTACCATTTATTGAACAGTCCTGCCTCTTCTCATTGATTTGTAGTGCCACCTTGGTCATATTTCAAGTTTCCACATATGCAAGTATCTGTTTCTGGGCTCTCTATTATGTTCCTTTGGTTTATTTGTCTCTTCCTATGCCAATACCACACTGTCTCATTTTCTATAGCTCTATAAATTCTCGATTTATTTGCTCAGACAAATTTCCCCCTCCCCCAATTTATTCTTCTCCAGATTTATCTTGGCTATTCTTGATTCTTTGTGCTTCTATATTAATTTTAAGATCACTTGTCAAGTTCTATAAAGTTGCATGTTTTGCTTAGAGTTTTACTAACTTTATAGAGTATTTTGAATGGAAATCGACATCTTTACAATTTTTGAATGTAGAGTGCATGACTGTATTCAAATATTTTTTTTTGTTCTTCAAATATATTTAATTTCTTCTTAGAGATCTCAACTATCAGGTATTAGGTTTATTACTAGGTATTGTATATGTATTCCTTTCTATTAATCTTCTAGCTGGTTTGTTGAAATGACAATTACTTTAGCATGCTCATTTGAGTCCAGTAAACTTATAGAACTTTCTTATGAATTCTAGTAGCTTGAAGAGCTCCTGGATTTTCTGTGTTTAAAATCACATTGTTTACAAATAAGGACGGTTTTGTTTCCTTTTCAAATTTTGTACCCTTAATCTTTTTCTTCTTGTATTATATTCGATGACACCTTCAAAACTCTGTTGACTACAAGTGGTTATAGTGAAATCCTTGTCTTGCTGCTGGGAACACTTCTAAAATTTCACCTTTGAAGTGTGATATCTGTAGGTTTTTCATAGCTATTCCTTACTAGAGACTATTCCTAGTTTGCCATGATGGTTAACTTTGTGTCAACTTGACTGGACTATGGGGTGCCATGTTTTGTGAAACAGTATTTTGAGTATGTCTGTGATACTGCGTCTCGACAAGATTAACATTTAAATCAGTAGAGTGAGTAAAGCAGATTGTCCTCCCTAATGTGGGGGGCCTCACCCAATCAGCTGAAGGCCTGAACAGAACAAAGGGCTAATCCTCCAGTGAGTAAAAGGGAATTCCTGCTGCTTGACTGCCTTTGAGATAGGACATCAGTTTTCTTCCTGCCATCAGGCCCAAACTGGAACATTGGTTCTTTCTGGGCCTCAAGCTTACCAGCCTTAAGGCTGGAACTACACCACCGGCTCTCTTAGTTCTCAGGCCTTTGGACTTGGACTAGAACTACACCATTAGCTATCCTGAGTCTAGCTTACCAACTGCAGATCTTGAAACTTGTTAGCCACCATAATTGTACATGCCAATTCCTTATGATAAAATGCATATACATCCCACTGGTTCTGTTTCTTTGGAAAACCGTGATCAATACATTGCTACCAAATTTTATATATGAATCAATTTAATCATGCTTACCACTGCAGCTACTCTAGTAGAAGTCACCAATGCATTTCGTCTGGGATATGGCCATTTTCTTGGGACTGGCTTACCCCCTTTCACTGGCTTTCATATCAATTATGCTTGCACTAGTATAGATTATTCTCCACACAGTAGCTAGAGAGGTTATTTAGAACAAAAATCAGATCTTGTCACTCTTCTGAATACCCTCCAAGGGTTTCCATTATATCAAGAATAATATCCAAAGTCCTTATTTTGGCACACAAAACCATAAAATGATCAAGATTCTAACAATCTCTCTAATCTCATCTTCTGTCTTTTGCTCAGTCACTCCATCCAAGTTATATTGCTTCTTATCCCAATGAGCAGGCTCCTAAATGTTCCTCCTTGATCCTTGATCCAAACATACTCCTAGCTTGGAGACTTCACACTCACAGTTCCCTTTGCCTGATGTCCTCTCTGAGTAAAAACTTTGTCTCACTTCCTCGCTTCATCCAAGTATCTGCTCAAAATAGCACTCTTGATCACATTCTATATCATTATCCTGCTTTGGTTTTCTTTGTAGCAATTATCATGCATGACATTATATAATTCAGCTGTTTATTTGATTATCTTCCCATTCATCCACTTGAATATAAAATCCATGAGGCTTCTGTTTATTTATGTTATATTCCCCATTACCTGGGGCAATGCCTAACACAAAGTAGGTGCTAAATCAATATCTGTTGAATAAATAAATAAGTGTATCAATATTGTTACCTTTTCCTGCATCTGTGATTTGATTATGTACTAGTATGGCTGACAAATTTTCTGATATTGAAACAGTTTTGCATTCCTTGAATAAATACTACTTGAACATGATGAATGTGTTGTTTTAATAAACTGTTTTCAATTTGTAATATTTTATTTAGATTTTTATGTCAATTTAGGAATTGTTCTGTAGTTTTCTTTCTTTTTTTAAGTTTATTTATTTTGAGAGAGAGAGTGAATGGGGGAGAGGTAGAAAGAGAGAGAGAGAGAGAAAGGGAGAGAGAGAATCCCAAGCAGGCTCTGCACTACCAGCACAGAGCCTGATGTGGGGCTCGAACTCATGAACTGTGAGATCATGACCTGAGCCTAAGTCAAGAGTCAAATGTTTAATTGACTGAGTCACCCAGACACCCCCATTTCAACTAAATTTTAAGTTGATTTAGTATGTTCCTATTGTTTTTTTATCTTTATTGTATCCATATTTATGTCTCCTTTTAATTAGTGATTATATGTGCTCTTTAAATTTTCCATTAAAGCTCTAGTTTTGAGACCTGTTGATTCTCTATATTATTTCTTTATTTTCTACTTATTAATTTGTGCTCTTATCTTTATTATTTCCCTATCATGTATAATGTTTTTATTATTTTCCTTTTTTTCTACATTCCTGAATTGAACACTTAACTGATTTGTTTCAAATCATTTTTTTTAATTTTTTTTTTATTATTTTTTTTAACGTTTATTTATTTTTGAGACAGAGAGAGACAGAGCATGAGCGGGGGAGGGTCAGAGAGAGGGAGACACAGAATCGGAAGCAGGCTCCAGGCTCTGACCATCAGCACAGAGCCCGATGCGGGGCTTGAACTCACGGACCGCGAGATTGTGACCTGAGCCGAAGTCGGATGCCTAACCGACTGAGCCACCCAGGCGCCCCTCAAATCATTTTTTTTTTAAATTTTAAGTATGTTAAAAGCTTTACTTTTGCTACCATGTACCCATTTTGTTATATTTCTCATGTGTTATATATAGTACTGCTTTTATTGATATTTATATTTAAATATTTGCCTAACAGGAAATATTTTAAAATTGAAACATATATAGGTTCTTTAAAACTACTTTTTAATGTTGACTTCTTATTTAAGTGCATTATGGTCAGAGAATGTGGTCTATATATATTAATTTCTTATAATTTATCAGGATTTCCTTGGTGACCTAACACATAGTTGATTTAAAAAAATATTCCATATGCACTTGCAAGAAATATATATTTTTCTTGGGGGGGTATAGAGCTATATAAATTTCTTTATTTAAAGCTTCTAGGAGCACCTGGGTGGCTCAGTTGGTTAAGTTTCTGACTCTTGATTTTGGCTCAGGTCATGATCTCATGGTTCATGAATTTGAGCCCTGCATCAGACTCTGCACTGACAGTGTGGAGCCTGCTTGGGATTCTCTCTCTCTCTCCCTCTCTCTCTGCCCCTCCCCCACTCTCTCACACTCTTCCTCAAAATAAATAAACTTAAAAAAATAAAGCTTCTATATCTCTTTTGGTTTTTGTCTATTGAATGTAATTTGAAGCTCATGATATACGTTCTTCATGGATCATTACTTTTGTTATGTCATGGAAGTCCTCATTTCCATTAATGCTTTTTGCTTTCAAATCTATCTTGTCTGATATCAGTGTTAAGATAGCAGCTTTGCTTAATATTGGTATGGCATATCTTTTACCATATCTTTAATTCATGGCATAAAGAAGTTATGACACTTGTTCCAGGTCATGTAGCTAACATGCAAAATACTAAAATTTGACCCAGGCAATTCTATACCGAAGTCTACATTCTCAACTGCTAAACTATGACACCTCCTGGAATGTGCTTCCTATCTTGCAGCCCAGCTGACCAAGTCTTCAATATATTGAATTCTATTGGATAATTCTATTAATTCAATAATTAATAATTCCTTTTTAATAATTCAATGATTCTATTAATTCAATAATTCTATATAATCACAGAGATGTTTATCTTGTGTTTAATATGCTCTCGGCATAATTTTTCTTTTTTTGTTTTTTTATGCATCATTGCTCTGCACTTTTTGACCTGTTTTATACCTTGTTTACTGATAGTTGTGCTTACCAATATCCACAAGTTTCATTCATATTGTTGCAAATGGTAGGATTTTCTTCTTTTTTATGACTAAATAATATTCCTCTGTGTGTGTGTGTGTGTGTGTGTGTGTGTGTGTGTGTATCACATCTTCTTTACCCATTCCTCTGTCACCTGACATGTTGTTGCCACGTCTTGGCTATTGTGAATAATGCTGCAATGAACATGGGGCTGCAGCTATCTCCTCAAAGCAGTGATTTCACTTTTTTTGGATAAATATGTAGAAGTGGAACTGGTGAATCATATGGTAGTTCTATTTAAAATTTTTTAAGGAAACTCCATATTATTTTCCATAGTCATTGTACCTATTTACACTCCCACCAACAGTACACAAGGGTTCCCTTTTCTCCACATCCTCACCAGCACTTGTTATCTTTTGTCTTTTGGTAATAGCCATTCTAACAGATGTGAGGTGATTTCTCATTGTGGTTTTGAGGTGCATTTCCCTGAAGATCAGTGGTGTTGAGCACATTTTCATGTACCTGTTGGCCACCAGTATGCCTTTTTTGTAAAAATGTCTAATGTCCCATGCCCATTTCTAAATTGAATGACTTAGTTTTTGGTTAGTGAGTTACATGAATTCCTTATATTTCGGATATAAGGAATCTCAGCTCAGGTCATGATCTCACGGTTCATAAGTTTGAGCCCTGGACTATGGGGTGCCATGTTTCGGATATTTACTTCCTCTTTTATATATGATTGCAAATATGTTCTCCTATTCTGTGGGTATCCTTTCACTTTGTTGTTTCTTTTGCGTATAGAAAAGTTTTTAGTGTTTTTTTAAATGTTTATTTATTTTTGAGAGAACAGAGGCAGAATGCGAGTGGGTTAGGGGCAGAGAGAGGGAGACACAGTATCTGAAGCAGGCTCTAGGCTTTTAGCTGTCAGCACAGAGCCCAATGCAGGGCTCAAACTCAAGAGCTGTGAGATCATGACCTGAGCCGAAGTCGGACACTCAACCAACTGAGCCACCCAGGCACCCCTAGTGTGTGTGATTTTTTTAAATTTTATTTTTAAGTAATCTCTAAATTCAATCTCAAGATTGTTTTGGCTATTTGGGGTCTTTTCCTATTCATTACAAACTTTCCATTTCTTTTCTTGTGAGACTGAGCATATGTTTTGGTGTTTAAGCATATTTGTCTTTTGTTTTCTGTTAATTACTTATTTGTTACATTGTCATTTTTTAAATATTTACATCCCCCCATCAGGCTCCGTGCTGATAGCTCAGTACCTGGAGCCTGCTTTGGATTCTGCATCCCCTCTCTCTCTGCCCCTTCCCCACTCACACTCTGTCTCTCTCTCTCTCTCTCTCAAAAATAAACATTTAAAAAATATTAAATAAATAAATATTTTCACCCCCAAAATATAAACTCTCTCTCTCTCCTTTTTTTTAAATTTGGGGTTGACAGTTAAATGGATTCAATGCACCATTCCACTACTTTTTTTTTTTTTCATTCAGTTCTCGGTTGACTGGAAGTTTTCCTCTAGAGGATTATCTTTACCTATTCTGAATAAATTTGGACAGATATAAAATTCTTAGTTTATTCTTTTTATTTCTTGTCCATGTTCTAGCATTCTATGAACTTTTCTACAAACTTTTCTGTAAGCCCATCTTAATTATCTTTTTGACAAGATATTCAAGTCATTTTTTTCTTTATTTGTAAATCTAGAAAATTTACCAGGGTGTGTTTCTCTGTTTTTTAAGGCAGTTTTTCCTACCTCATGTTATATGTGACCCTTCAATCTAAATATCTAAGGCTACTTCTAATACTGCAAACTTCTCCTTAATTATATCTTTAAATATTTTTATTTTTTCATAATTTATGTTTCATTCTTGGAGACAACATTATTTTTAGTGTTGATATTGTCTGTTAGATCCTTTATATTTGTTTTCCAGGTCTAACATTTCTAATTCTTCTAATCTCTTTTTAACTTTCTATTCTATTTTGCTCCCTTTACAATATTTTATGTCCCTTCCTATGTTTTTATTATAGTGCATTCTCTTTTGTGCTGCATCCAGCGTGGTCTTTATTTCTTTGATGGTTTTGTCTACTCTTCCACTTCTTGTGAGATTGCCAATCCAAATTATATTACATTCTGTTGCCTCACTCTATTTTTCCTACACTCTCATGTCTACACTTGGAATTCCTATTTAATGGAAGCAACAGCTTCTTAACATTAAAAAATTAATGGCAAACACTGTTCATGATTTTTCCAATAATTATATAGAATATATTTGGATGGTTCTATGGCAGTTTTTTAAAAGTTCCTATTTGAATGAAGTTATTTCTTCCAAAACTATCTACCTGTGTATTTGAGGGGGCCGGGGGCTATATTCTAGACCACACGGAACTCTGAAGACACTAGCCTCTGAGTATTAACAAGTTACTCTCTCCAGCCAATAGAGACTGATATTTCAGGGCTTCTCACAGTGCATTATTTTTTCTCTACCCTGTCTCACCAAGAGACTGCTTCTGACAACATGGCTTCTATTTGTATTCCTATTTCTTCAAGCAGCCCTACCTTACCCTTCTTTTCACCAAACCTTGTGCAAGGAAGCTTTTGCTGTTAGACAATTCATCCAACTGTGTTGTCCCAAACAAGAGTTGGGCTTTGCCTGCCTTACATTAGATCCACAGCCTCTGTACTCTCCCTCAGCATCTTCTTGCATCCCTGTTCCAAAAGATCTGGGAGGCTTCTTTCTATCAGGGCTCAGGGTTAAAATTATCTTTTAGTGTCATAGAACTGAGCTTCAGGCTTTTATTTCCTGTTCTTCTTGTTTATTTGTGTAATTTCTAAAAATTTTTTTTAATGTTTATTTATTTTTGAGACAGAGAGAGACAGAGCATGAACAGGGAAGGGCCAGAGAGAGAGGGAGACACAGAATCTGAAACAGGCTCCAGGCTCTGAGCTGTCAGCACAGAGCCGGACGCGGGGCTCAAACTCACGGACCGTGAGATCATGACCTGAGCCGAAGTCACACGCTTAACCAACTGAGCCACCCAGGCGCCCTTGTGTAATTTCTAAGAAAAGAGAGGGTGAGAACATCTTAATTTCATCCACTTAGAAACTGCACATTCTGTATTTAAAGAATTTCTATGGCAGATAACCTTTAAATACTCTTTGAATTTCTCATTGCTTTCATTTCTAACTTTTTCGTCACATTCATGCCTTTCTTTATGACTGTCTACAACTTATTTTCCATCCTGTATGACTGAATTTTAGAAATAAGGACATAATCCTTACAAAGCATAAAGAGCAGTTTGCTTTCGAGCCTCGTCTATAACCTCTGGTATATATGTCAGCATCATATTATTTTTCTAAATTATCACTTCTTAGTATACAGTTACAGTTAAGAAGATTTTATAGTTATATGTTCAATAAAAAGATCACAGTGAAATTATGAAAAAACTTTTTCTCCATGATAAGCAGCAAATATGATGATGTATGTTATACAAATGAAATGTCACAGTTCATTCCAAAATATACATATGACCATAAATATCATTATACAAGGGTTATGCTCGTGTGAAATTGGTAAAAAAAAAAAAAAAATTATTTTGAAACACCCTGGTAATTAATGATGAAAACTTATGTCCACATACATTTTCATATCAAAGACTGTAACCATTGGAAGTGTCTTTCCCTTTTGTCACTTAAAAAATCAAATATATTTAGATTAATAGGCAACTATAAAAAATAAAATGTTAGTTTATCACTTTGGAAGGGGAGGCTCAGGTCCCTGACACATTTCAGGCTACATTTTATGGAAGTATAGGGTTTTATTAAACTTCCTGTTTCTGCTGGCTGCTTGCTTGGGTAGCTGTGGAGGGCCATGTGATTATAGCAAATGCTGGATGTAAATTTATATCTTTGGCATAAAATGAAAGATAAAATTATCGGAAATCTGAAAAAGCTTTTGCTTGTCTAACAATTTGATCTTAGAAGTTACTGTATACCACCTTAGAGAGGGAGAGGGACAGAATTAATGTCAATAGTCTAAATATTGGCTTGGGCTCCTGGCAAGTTTTCCATGAAAGGCAATGGGAGTGCAATTAATGCTTACCAAGAAGAACACTCAGATATTCTCCATCACAGGCCCACACGTAGTCTGTGGGCTGGAAAGGGTTGAGTGCTAGGTCCCCAGATGATTAAAGCAACTTGGTCCAAGGTAGCATTAAATCTAGACTCTAGAACTCCATAATTCTACTTAAATTAGTAAAAATAAGAGATTTAAATTTACATCCCAATTTTTGAAAACAAAAATAACTAATCAGCAAATGAACACGAGAATGGCTTCCCACTAAATGAAAAATTCCCTGTCCTGATATGCGTAGCTTCTTTTTCTCATACTCCAACTTCCTCGGCACTTATACATCAGACACCTCATTCTCGAACAATAAGGTTGTTGCCACAGCTGCACTAGTTCTATCTCCCCCTTCTCTGATTTTTGGGGGGACTGGAAACCAGTGTGGTTTGATTTTGTACATAGTGATTTGGCTCAGATCACAGGAAGACCACAAAAGAGTCTGATAACACATTTGGACTCAGACTCCACATGCAAAAATAAAAACATACATCCAAAAACCACTTTTTCACTCTCCTATGCTTCCAACGCCAAAGTTGCTGTTGTTGTTTGTGTTTCTTGCTCACCCTACAATGCCCATGGTGTCAGCTGGGTCTCTGTTCCTCATTATCTATCTCACTCGGGGACACACAGCACTACTGAAACTGCTGCACAAGGAAAAAAGAAGGGGGAAGCACGTAGCATCGCTTGAAGCTTCCACATGGAAGGGACACATGAGACTTACTGTCACGTTTCATCAGTCACATGGCTCTGTCTGAGTTCAAGGGGATGGATATTGGAAATGCGTAGTACAATTTACCTGTTTCTCTTTTTGTAACAGGCTGGGCACTTAAGGTGTAAGAACATTTTTTTCTAGACTATGTTCCACAAAACATGAAAAGCAGAGCTATTTCCTTCTTCTCTTAGATGACAAATAAAGAATCACACCTGGACCAATGTAAAAGGAAACAGAAGTAGTAATTAAATAAGTAATAAAGAATGTCCTTTGAAATGTTGCTGCTTTTAGAGGCATCCAGTGTTTCAGAACACAAAATGCCATGCAGGCATACCAGCCATTCTTCAAAGCTTTAAAAACCATTTTGTTTTTTGGAAATTAGTCACTTTATGATTGCCCTACTCTTCTCTGACCAGTCTTCATCAGTCTAAACTCAACCAATATCCCTAGAAATTATATTAAAAATGGGGTGGCTAGTTTATTTTCGGTGTACATCAATAAAATTGTTTTAAGGGTTTTATTGCAGACCTTTTTATTTAAGAAGCATTATGCCAGCCTAAGAGTTGATTATGACACAGTGGCTGCCCTTGAAGAGATGAGGATTTAGATGGAGGCAAAGGTTAGAATGGAGAATACGTACAGCAATTACTTAAGGATTGAATGCCAAAGCGTTTCCAAAGCTATTTATTGCATTGGTTGAATCTTTGTTCAAGTGCAATCTTATACATAAGTCAAAACTGTTAGACACATCAAAGCAGATATCTTCTGATTGAAATAGGAATGGGACACCATGAATATTTCTTGCTAGGTCCCTTATCTGACCTCCTTGGAACCCTTAAGTTTCTTCTATGGAAGCTCCTGAAGTTTTTGAGGATAGCTCAGGGAGAAAAAACAGAGGCTTTCCTAATCCTTACTATATATTTACATTTGTTTATTTTGTCCAACTAATTGAGGGCAGATATATTTAATGTATACTAGCCTTTGACAGATAGCAATTTCCCACTATATGTGTTGGAATGGCCATGCCATAGACTAAAGTATTATTTTAAAGTAGAAATATTTTTTATTTTTTAAAATTTATTTGTTTATTTTGAGAGGGAGAGAGAGAGAGAGAGAGAGAGAACACATGCGAATGGAGGAGGGGCAGGAGAGAGAGAGGGAGAGAGAGAATCCAAAGCAGGCTCCAGGCTGACAGTGAGGCTTGAACTCACAAACCACACGATTATGACCTGAGCTGAAACCAAGAGTCGGGTGCTTAACTGACTGAGCCACCCAGGTGCCCCATAACTTTAAAGTAGAAATAAATGGGGGATAGAGAAGAGATAGATAAAAAGGAGTGAGGGATGGCAGTTGATAAAGTTTCTTTCTCATTCTATTACCACATCAACCAAGTGATTGCTGATAAATAAACCAGACCTTCCAAACCCAAACTTCTATGGAGAAGATTTTGTGATAATTTTATTGCCTATTTTGTCCCTCAAGTCTTCCTGAATGACTCTATCAACTGGTGGGTACTATGGACACTATACACCTGTCTGCAAACAGTTGAAGGATTCATGTACTTAGGAGGAGGCATTATGTACATTACAGCATTCCACATAGGTCTTAATTATGATAAATATAAGATAAGCTCATGTTTTTAGAAACTGACCCTTTGAAATCAATCCATTTCTAAGAGATCCATTCAGTTTTGTCTTACCAAAATCTGTGAGGTAAGTGCCTGAGTATAAAAGCAACCTAAAGGTTTAGATATTGAGGTTTTCTGATAAGTAGATATTGAAGCTAGAAAAGAAAATAAGACCTTCACTGATTTATTTTGCATTCACTTTCTTCTTTCTGCCATGTAGGTACATAACAAAAATGATGGAAAGTACACATTGGATAAGGGCAGAAAAATAAATATGCATGTTTTAGTTTAGTTTAGAATTACAGGGTTCCAGAATTTCCGTGACACACTGTTTTCAGATATGTAGGGGTTATATAGATACCTGATATCTATATATCTTTTTAGTACTGTGTGGTCACATAATGCATGGGCTTTCTCATCCATTCGATTTTGAGGAAGATCTCTTAAAAGGAAGTTAGTGAGAAATACGGATAGGTTATAATCCATGAGAGACAAAGTGGAATTAGCTTAATCAGGAAAAAAACCAGAGCTTTCAATTGAGAAAAAAAAAAAAATCTAGGGAAATTAAAAAGGAAAGGCAATAAAAATGGCTTCTGTTCAAATGTTGGAGATAAATTCAAGTTCCCAACTAAATATGTGTTTGGGAGAAAACTAAAAAGAAGGAGAGAGTTACAGTAGTTTGGTGACAGAGTATTATTAGCACATGCTTCTTGTGGGAGGGTACCCATTAATATTGATGTGTTGTTCAATTTGTTTGCATCCCTTCCACACTCTCTGAGATAGCCACCATATAGAGCCACTGCATATGGTTGGGCAAGTTGTGCAATGGACAGGGAAACACATCTAAAAGAGTGACACAGATGTAATGGATTTGCATATTGATTAAAACAATATTCCAAATTGAAATGAAGTGTCACAAGGAGGCACTTTTTTCTAATTTGCTCAAAGGCATCATACGCGTTAGCAACAGTCCTATTGTATGTTATTTAAAAGGTGTTCATTCTTCTGTAGAATCACTTCAACTCTATCCAGGAAGTTCCTTGGCCACAAGAATAGACAAATCAATTATTCCTCATTTCTGTTTCTTATCAGGCTCATAAATGAAGTCTAAAATGCTCATTAGGTCTTTGGACTCTTTTGGCATTCTAAAAGATGGTTGGTATCCAAAAGTTTGGGGATAAACCTAAAACAATCTGCTCTACTAATACAAGATGGGGATTGAGTCATTCCAAATACAAAAGAATAATTGGATTTGGCAAAAGGAATAATTTTTTTTTCTGGATGGTTTACTGGCACATAGTAGCCACTCAAGGGAATATTTCTGGAATTGATCAGTATCTATCGAAGCCATCATCTCTAGAATCATCCAAGGTCTCCTTTACTTTCAGGATCAGTCCAGAAGCTAAGTATGGTAACTCATGTAGGATATAATATATATTAATGACTATGATGGTGATGAAACTAATAATACATTATAGCACTTTACATAGATTCTACCAAGTGATCTTTACCACACTCCCATGATTTTCTAAAACATGTTTGTTCTGTTACATCTAGCCAGCTGTTCTCCTTTCTTTTCAGCTAGCCCAGTGTCCAGTGTCTGATTGGATCCTCAGGCATACTTGACATTTTCATCAAGAGAAGGAAAATCATTTCAAGTCCAAAGGATAAGCACCATCATGCTAAAAGGTCATAAAACACTAGGAGTTGCTCTTTAGCCATAGATTTTGACGATAAGTCCAAAGAAAACATGGGACATGGTTTGGAACAAGCTTGCGTATACTTCATCATCAGGGCTGTGGTACACAGTATGAGAAGGCTTCAGGGGGAATTCAAACACCAGTGGAAAGGAGGGTTTTGCTTGCATTGGCTATAACAAATATGTTTTTACAATAAACAAATGGGTGGCCATAAGACATGCATGTCTGATGTTGAAGGAAAGCCTGTTTGCACCAAATAAATTACAGAAACAGTTCAAGAGCAGTTCATCCTAGTGAAAATATTATCCCTGAACTACTGGCAGGGTTAGTGTCAGGTTAGGTTATCTTTTGTATGAGTGCCAATTGCACTCGCTAAAACTGCCTAAGGGCAGTCTGTTGTAACTTGCATACAGTTCAGTGTTTTTCAGAAACCTTACCTACTTTTGTATTTTAGTTACATACAAACTTTACTTACTTTTTTTCCTCTAGGGATAGACTCCTCCCCCTGGCTATCCTTGAGCTTGGAAATCATCCCTCTCTGCCCTCATGTCCCCCTGCCCCTACCCTATCTTATGTGACTACATATCAGATGAATGCCTGGGAGAAAGGCCAGGGTGATGGGTTGCCAATCCTGTACAAATCACAGAGCAGACAGACACAACTGATCCAAAGGGCATCATTTATTCAAAGCCCAGTCCCTTAGTTCACTGAAGGTAAATGGCTTTTAAAATACAGCCAGCAAAAGCAATGAAGTAAGAATCTTTTGGTGGCATTAATTTCATGAAGATTTTTGAAAATTTTCAGACATTCGTAAATGTTGGCTTTTTAGGACACTACAGGAATTCTATGTTATTAAATTAAAATGGAATAACTCAGCATGGCTCCTGGTCTCTTTGCTGTCCAAGCCTCTGCACACAAATGAACACAAAATTAATGGAGTGACTAATAAGACAGATGGACTCTTCCCAGTGACTGACAATACAGCCTTCAGAATTGGCAATTAGCACTTTCATTGCCCCGATTTGCAAAGGCTTACAAAGAGAACAAAAACTTTAAGTCAACAGTCTATCACAAATGATTTACTGAACACTTACAAATAGGTATCCGAGAGAAGTTATCTGTGGATTGTCTCAATTACCTTTCTGTCTCTTTAGATAAGTAATTTAGAAATAAATGTCTGTCAAATACTTGGTGTTATTGAGGTTTATAATGGTATATCTTTCTTGAACCAAACATTCCTTTTTTATTTTTTTCAGTAGTAGACACAGATGTTCCTCCTTTCTCTGCTTGCAGTGTATTGGTGTTATAGTGAAAAAGTCTAGAGCTTGAAGCAAAAGAGCAGGATTTGAGTTTCAATGCCACCACTTAACTATGAAAACTATTGAAACTCTCTGAGCCTCAGTCCCTTCAACCACAAAGCAAGAATGATAGAAATAGCCTCTTCAAGTCTTATATAAATACAATTTTTCATTTAGAATTGCGTTTTACAATCATGACACCTAAGTGAACACTTGTCAGTGGTGCATAGTGAGAACTTTGGTACACATCAAAGTAACCAGTGGAACAAGATAAAAATGCAGTACTATGGGTTCCATGATCAGTGATTTGGATGCAGTGGATGGGGGTTAGGCCAGGGCATGTCTACTTAAATTTTTTTAAAGTTTATTTATTTAGAGTGATCGAGCAGGGTGGGGGCAGAGAGACGGGGGAGAGAGAGAATCCCAAACTCACAGCACAGAGCCAGATGTGGGGCTGGAATTTAGGAATGGTGAGGTCATGACCTGAGTTGAAATCAAGAGTCAGAAGCTAAACCTATTGAGCCATCAGGTGCCCCAGGGCATCTCTATTTAAAAGTACCACAAGTAGACCAAGGTTTGAGAACTACTGCTTTAATATATAAGAATCTTTCTCTCCTTCAGGATGCTTCTATGAACAGAATTCAAGCATCTTCTAGATGTATTTGGTTTACAAATAGAAACTTGATTTCCATGAAAATCTGTGATTATCTACTAAAAACTCTGTAAGCTGTAACAATAAGTTCTCAACCTCTAAATATGAAAATCCATGGAAATGCAATCTACTCAGTGGTAAGAATTTGAATTAAGATATGGTAAGGAAAGTTGATATTAATTCATTAAACTATCTGCCATGTCATTGCTAATGTCAGGGGAAATATGCTAATTAAACTGACCAATAATTTCATAGAAACTGCAATTCCATATATAATGTTGTAGCCAAACAGTGTGAAAAACAAGAAGAAATGGTAATTTTTAATTTCCTTCTTTACCACTGATGGGCTGAGTCATTAATAGCATCCCACATCTCTCTTAATGTTTATCATGAGGGCTATAGTTACTAAGACTGACCTGATATGGTCTTTAAAGATTTTGAACTGAATCTTTCTGAAGTACAAAAAAAAAAAAAAAAAAAAAAAAAAAAAAAGATCAGTTACCATTTCATTATTTTTCATTCTCATTCACCTCTGAACTTCCTGGTTCTGTCTGGGCCAAAGTAAAAATTGCCAAAACACCACAGGAAAGGCTGCTCTGACAGTATTTCTGGCTCACCAAAAATTTCTTGAGAAAGCCAGTTTCCATGAGATTTCAGTTCCAATTTTACAGACCCAAGAAAACTCAGGATAGTTCAGATAAAGTTCAGATAAGCATTCAAATTTTCAGTTACTTGTGCCAGATGAACCACTAAGTCATTTGACATGTTCACATCACTGTTTTAGGAAAAGAAAAAAAAATTGACTAGAATTCTGATCCAATATGGACAATTTTAAAGGAATATAGTATACTGAAAAGCCACCAAAGGTTAATGGATAATTTTTTATTTTTTTTTAAATAAAAATTCAAAATAAAAATAATGACCCTGTGGCTTATTTTAGATATAAATGGGATTTAAATGAAGTAACCTAGCAACAAACATTGAACAAAAGCTTGTCCGAGAAAAGCTACTGTGGTAACCAACACAAGATACAACTTGGAGAGACAATACTTTGCCCACCTGTTTATTTTTCTTAGCTCTCTTCCCCCTCCTTCCTTCGAAATGGAAATGATAGTACTAACACCATTATACATTCCAGGAGGTATAATGAACTAGTAATCCCAAGACCTGAAAATTCTCTCGGTATCAATTTCTCCTCTTAGCATAGGGTGAGGCAGAGAGGGAAAAGATTATTTCACCTTTCAAAATAATCACGTAAAAACTTACCTTTGGATTAGAAATGATCTTCTGAGGCAAGAAATAAATTCTGAATTTTCAAGGGGTGAGTGATTTGACAATGAATTTACTCACCAGAAATCAAGATCCTTTCATAAACCGTCAACAAACAGAAACATTACACGTACATCAGAGTCTCATTATATATAATACAGCCCACCATGGTGTGCAGTTTGGTATAGAAGGTTTTATTCTTGGATCCCATCCAAGGAGATTCAGTTACTGGAAGTGCCGAAGGAAAATTGCTCTCACATGGCTCCACCTATAATACTTTCGGGTGGCATGAGGCCTGAAGCAAGTGATACAGCAAAAATCCTAGCATGCTCAGATACGGTAACTGAGAAATCTTAACCATAGAAACTGACAATAAGTCCCATTAAAAAGGAGTTTAGAACATTTATCGTTCCACTAAAGTTTTTACCAGTCTTTTCCCCTCCCAGGAGATACAAGACCATTATTAGCAAAGCAAACTAGCATTTTTCTCACCCAGCATAAACCATCACTATTCTTAGCTAATGGGAGACTACCTACTTGCAAAGAGAAGCATAATATTTTGCATTTTTCAGTTACTGAGTTTATAACTACAGAAAAAATTTTCAATGAATATTTCCATTTTGAATTACTTAAGTAAGGAAAGATTGATTAATGCCTACTTTAAAAATGCCTGTTACATCTGTTTTCTTTTTATTCCACCATCTTGCCAACTGTTGGGTTTCTGATAAATACTTACTCACTACGATAAACCTGGCTTCCAAATAAAAGAATATATGCCTCTCTATATATTGTAAATATTGTTAGTTCTTCAATTTTCAGGAAGAAAAAGATGTCCCTTAATATTGTTCATCATTAAATGTTTAGGTCATGTATTATTCACAATGAACATTAAACAAAAGTGCAAATTATCAAGGATTTATTGTATTAATGACAATTTGTATTTAAAGCCTAAATTAATCCTCATATTTTAAAAAGAATAAATTGCTCCACAATATGGGAAAGTATGCCATAATAAATATACTATTAGCTATCTTTAATACAACATCTATTATTTATTAAATGCTACTAACTGTTAGGTACTCTCTTAGGCATTGTACATATGTTGTATCATTTAATTTGCTTTAATCTAAATGTTACAAGAGCAACTTCAAATAGGTATTATTAATACCCCTATCTACAGATCAGAAAATTAAGGCTGAGAAGAATGAAGCTAACTTGTCTGTGTTCATACATCTGGAGGAAGATAGAATTGATTTTTAAATCTAGGTCTGTTTAAACAGAAACAGATTTATAGATGCCAGAAACAAACTGTTGGTTATCAGGGTGGGGAGGGGTTGAGAGCAGGCAAAATAGGTGAAGGTGATTAGGAAGTACAAACTTACAGCCATACAATAAGTCATGAAGGTGTAATGTACAGGGACAGTGGATACTGTAAATAATATCATAATAATTTAGTATGGAGACAGACAGTAACTAGACTTATTGTTGGGATCATTTCATAATGTATAAAAACATTGAAGAAGTATGATGTACACCTAAAACTCACAGACTATTGTATGTCAATTATACTTCAATTTTAAAAATTAGGTCTGTTTGACTTAAAATTCTATTCACTGTGACATGAATATAAGCTTTAAGATCCTATAAATACTACAGTAGCAAATATTAAGATGGTGTAAACTAACGATGGACGTTATCTAAGCTATAAATTATTATACAATTGAACACTGACCAGAGGCTGTTTGTGTTCATTTGCACCACTGAACTCACCGTGCATATGGTTTTGATTGCCTCCTACATGTCAGTGCTTCCAGATCTACCTTCTTAGAGCTATAGCCACTTACTCTGTTATCAGATTAGATTTTCAGTTGCTTGCAAGTCACCACCAAAATTTTGAAATACAACATGTTGAAAATTGAAATTATTTCACTCATTGTACAAGTGACACTTACTATTCATATATTTCCCTTACCGTATGTGAAAGATTATTTTCTTCTCTATGTTTAATTTTCTTCCTGCTATGAGAAAGGAAAAAGCAAAGAGGCAAATAATGTAATGATTATGGTACTCGCGTACTCGAGGAGGCAGACCACCTGAGCTATGAAGGACAAAAAAGTGAAATGGAAAAAGAAAACAAAAAGATAATTAAGTGGAAGATTCACTGGGTGCAGACCTTTGAGATACATAGAGTTGATGGTCTTTGGTGAATCCTGGGGTAGTGGGCAGTTGTGTGAAATACGAGGGTCCCAGAAAATGGTGTCAGCCTTTAAGACTACTTGGATAATAGAGAGACCATCTGAGAGGCTAGATTGGCTTGACTGAAGAATAGAACCAGCTTGTATATAAAGTTTGTGAATAGGCCTCAGACAATATGAGTAGTACAGGGAGACAAAGAGTGATAAGAAGAATCCTTTAAATGCAACAACATGCTCCAGAACTAAGAGCTTACCTTGAACAAGTGACTTAGTCTCTTTGTGCCTCAGTTTGATCATCTATAAAATTATAGAGTACCTGTCTTTCTTCATAGGATCACTGAGTGGCTGAAGTAGGACAATGATTATGAAGGCACATTAAAAGGAATAATAACTTTCTTCATGTAGCTACTGTGGTTCCAGAATGTACTCCTTTAGATCTCTTCCTACAGAGAAGGGCGCTAAATAGGATTGTTCTTTAGTTTAATAAGCAAATCACTAAACTGTTATTGGATTCTTTCACAAGTGCTTTCTAAAGTTTTGTATCAAATGCCTTAGTCCTACAAATAAATTACGAATGTTTCAAAAGCAAAAAGGAGGAGGAGGAGGAGATTGAGAAAGAGAAGGAGGGGGAGAAGGAAAAGGAGGGAAAGAAAGAGAAGGAGAGGAAGAATCCTTTGCAGGAAATAGGGGAGATGAGAGGGGGTTGACAGGGGATAGCAAAGTAAAGATCCCCAATATGGGACAAGAGTGGACTAAAGCCCAGGAGAGAAATCTTTAGGGAATGATCTAGAAATTCCTTCTACATCCAGTGAGCCAGAAGCTCTCACAGACCCCTGAGGAGATAGAAGGGAAAGTGCAGGGAATCCTAGGTACAGAGGCAACCAGCTGGGAGTTTAAACATGGGGAAGAGGAAGACTACAAGGTGCTATTGGCTGGAAGGAGCAGCTCACCAAATCTATGTGTAGTAGGGACAACTGGAAGTGCCCTCAGCACATAGGTTTGTGTAAGGTTGTCTAATGTCCAAACTGCTCGTAAATTCAAGTTAAGAAAAGAAGCTAAAACTTGAGTGCCCAATTAAATGTTCCAGCCAAATTAAAGTGAAAGATATGTTAAATATGTTTTGATAAAAAAATCTGTACTGTAAAACTCATATTTTCATGAGTTTTGAAATTTCTAAGAATCTTTAAATATCATTTGTTATCTTTTAATACAGCATCCACTATTTAGATGGGGTAGGCAAAAGGTTACTACACATGTATTTTAGAAAAAGTTTGATGTTGTCTCTAATGAACTGAGAAGAAAAGAATTTGTTCACATATCTACTGAGACAGTAGAAAAGAGTTGAAGTTCTGACCAGTTGGATAATGTGATGGTGGTGATAGCTATCTTTCAGTGACACTGTGAATCTTCAGGGTTAACTTCAGAAGGAAAATCTGAGGTGAAAAGGGCAGCTGATCAAGCAGATTCTAGTCTTGCTCCTTAGCTTTTACCCTTTCACTTACAATATTGTTGCATTTCCAAATCATCAGATGGACCATTGCCATGGCCACCAGCGCCCAGTAAAGTTGAACACTCTCTTCCACGAAAGCATTGAGATTATGTCAAAGTGTGTGGTTTTTACACAAGCCTAACTGAAAAGTTGGGGCCAGAGGTTCTGAGTTTTGTTTAATAAACTGCTGTTGCTTTTGTCTTTTCGTCATCCTTTTCTATAGAGCCAGAAGGAAACACTAGAACTGCAGCAAAAAGAGATTTGGTAAAACCTCAGATTCCTTATAGATGAAAAAAGCTATGACATACTACTACTTTCCTGTTTGCCACACACAAAAAAGTTGCATTGCTAAACTAAGTGTACTATTTACCATTATACATAAATCCAAACATAGGCATTTGCTCTATTTCACGTCATAGATAGTGTGTTTTTTTTACAAATTGAAGGTTGTGGCAATCCTGCATCAAACAAGTCTATGGGTGCCATCTTCCCAACAGCATTTGCTTATTTCATGTCTCTGTGTCACATTCCAGTAATTCTTGAAATATTTCAGACTTTTCATTTCTGTGTTTATTATGGTGATTGGGATCAGTGATCTTTGATGTTACTGTTGTAATTGTTTTGGAGTATCACAAACTGTGCCCACATAAGGCAGCAAACTTAATCAGTAAATGGTGTGTGTGTTCTGACTGTTGCACCAACCAGCTGTTTTTTTCCCATATCTCTTCTTCTCCTTGGGCCTCTCTATTCCTGAGACACAATATTGAACTTAGCCAATTGATAACCCTATAATGGCCTGTAAATGTTCAAGTGAAAAGAAGAGCTGCACATCTCACACTTTAAATCAAAAGCTAGAAATGATTAAGCTTTGTCAGGAAGGCATGTGGAAAGCTGAGATAAGCCGAAACCTAGGCCTTTTGTGCCAAACAGAACTTAGTCAAGTTGCGAACGCAAAGGCAAAGTTCTTGAAGGAAATTAAAAGTGTTACTTCAGTAAGCACATGAATGATAAAGCAAAACAGCCTTATTGCTGATATGGAGAAAGTTTCAGTGGTCTGGATAGAAGATCAGACAAGCCACAACATTCCCTTAAACCAAAGCCTAATTTAGAGCAAGATCCTAACTCTTTTTAATTCTATGAAGGCTGGCAGAGGTGAGGAAGCTACAGAAGAAAAGTTGGAAGCTATTAGAGGTTGGCTCAAGAGGTTTGAAGAAAGAAGCTATCTCTGAAACATAAAAGGGCAAGGTGAAGCAGCAGGTACTGATGTAGAAGCTAAAGTGAGTTATCCAGAAGATCCAGTAAGATCATTAATGAAGGTGGCTACACTAAACAACAGATTTTCAATGAAGACAAAATTGCCTTCTATTGGAAGGAGATTCCATCTAGGATTCTCATAGGTAGAGAGAAGTTCACACCTGGCATCAAAGGATAGTCTCTCTCTCTCTCTCTCTCTTTTAACTTTTTAAGTTTATTTATTTATTTTGAGAGAAAGAGAGAGTGGGGAAGGATCAGAGAGAGAGGGAGAGAGAGAGAATACCAAACAGGTTCCACACTGTCAGCACAGAGCTCAATGCGGGGCTCGAACCCACGGACCATGAGATCATGACCTGAGCCAAAACCAAGAGTCAAACACAAAACCGACTGAGCCACCCAGGCACCCTTAGACTGACACTCTTTTTCATGACTAACGCAGCTGATGACTTGAAGTTGAAGCCAATGTTCATTTACCATTTTGAAAATCCTAGGGTCCTTAAGAATTACGCTAAATCTAATGACTTATCAAGTAAAGGGTTAGTATCCAAAATCTATAAAGAACTTGTCAAACTCAACACCCAAAAAACAAATAATTCAGTGAAGATATGGACAAAAGACATGAATAGACACTTTTGCAAAGAAGACATCCAGATGGCCAACCAACACATGAAAAAATGGTCAACATCACTCAACAGGGAAATACAAATCAAAACCACTAGGAGATAACACCACACACCTGTCAGAATGGCTAACATTAACAACTCAGGAAACAACAGATGTTGGTAAGGATGAGGAGAAATGGGAAACCTTTTGCACTGCTGGTGAGAATGCAAACTAGTGCAGCCACTCTGGAAAACAGCATGGAGGATCCTCAAAAAATTAAAAATAGAACTACCCTACAACCCAGCAATTGCACTACTAGGTATTTATCCAAAAGATACAAAAATACTGATTTGAAGGGACACGTGCATCCCAATGTTTATAGCAGCACTATCGACAATAGCCAAAGTATGGAAAGAGCCCAAATGTCCATAGACTGATGAACGGATAAAGATGATGTGATATATATATCCAATGGAATGTTACTCGGCATTCAAAAAGAATAAAATCTTGCCATTTGCAACAACAAGGATAGAACTAGAGTGTATCATGCTAAGCAAAATAAGTCAGTCAGAGAAAGACAAACATCATATGACTTCACTCATATGTGGAATTTAAGTTACAAAACAGATGAACATAAGGGAAGGGAAGCAAAAATAATATAAAAACATAGAGGAAGACAAACCATAAGAGACTCTTAAATACAGAGAACAAACTGAGGATTGCTGGCTGGGTGTTGGGTAGGGGGAAAGGCTAAAGGGATGAGGGGCATTAAGGAGGATGCTGGTTGGGGTAAGTACTGGGTGTTATATGTAAGTGATGAATCACTAAATTCTACTCCTGAAAAAATATATTTTTTATCAAAAAAATAATAATGAAGTTGAAAAAAAAAAGAATTATGCTAAATCTATTTTGCCTATGCTCTATCCAATGAAACAACAAAGCCTGAGTGACAGCACATCTGTTTACAACATAGTTTAATGAATATTTTAAGCCCACTGTGAAGACATACTGCTCAGGAAAAAAAAAGATATCTTTCAAAATATTACTGCTTATTGACAATGTACCTGGTCATGCAAAAACTCTGATGGAGATGTACATGCACCACATATAGTGTGCCTGCTAACACAACATCCATTCTGCATCCATTGATCAAGGAGTTATTTTGACTTTCAACTCTTATTATTTAAAAAGTACATTTTATAAGGCTATAGCTGCCATAAATAGTGATTCTTCTGATAGCTTTGGGCAAAGTCAACTGAAAACCTTTTGGAGAGGATTCATGAGAAGAGGTCAACGTAACAACATTAACAGGAGTGTGGGAGAAGTTGATTCCAACCTTCACTAATGACTTTGAGGGGTTCAAGACTTCAGGGGAGGAAGAAACTGCTATTGTGGTGGCAATAGTAAGAGAACTAGAAGTTCAGGCTGAAGATGTGACTGATGAATTTCTGCAATCTCTTGATAAGGCTTCAATGGATGAGAAGTTGCTTCTTATGGATGAACAGAGAAAGTGTTTTCCGAAGATGGAATCCACTCCTGGTGCTAATGCTGTGAAGATTGTTGAAATGATAGAAAGGATTTATCATATTAATCAACTTAATTGGTAAATCAGTGGTGGGGTTTGAGAGGACTGACTGCAATTCTGAAAGAAGTTCTACTGTGGGGAAAATGCTGTCAAACAGCATCACATGCTACAGAGAAATTATTTATGAAAGGAAGAACTAATTATGAGGCAAACTTCATCATTATAAGAAATTGCCACACAGATGCCTCTACTTTCAACAGCCATCATCCTTATCAATCAACAGCCATGAACATCAAGGCAGGACCCTCCACTAGCAAAAAGATTACAACTCTCTGAATGCTCAGATGATGGTTAGCATTTTTTAGGAATAAAGCATTTTAATTAAGGTATGTACATTGGTTTTTTTGGACATTGTGTCATTGCACACTTACTAGACTCAGTGGAATGTGAGCATAGTTTTTATATGTGCTGAAAAACTAAAAATTTCATTGACTTGCTTAATTGCAATATTCACTGTATTGCAGTGGTCTGGAGCCGAACCTGCAATATCTTCAAGTCAGTGGCTGTATAATGTTTAAAGAGTCTCTGAAAACATTTTGCAAATCACAGTTGCTGTCATTCTGAATCTTTCAGCAGTCTCTACTTCTGCTCTCACACTGAACATAGAACGTGTAACTGTAATGTGCCAGGATTAACTCAGATGGCAACTCTCAAGCCCAATCCCCAGGGATCTGGATTTTGTTTCTCTAAACCAGATCAAGAAGTTTCTTCTCATCAGTTTTACCCCCTTTGGAGTGGGAGAAGGTAGATGAAAGAAACAGTAACACGAGTTCAGACAGTGCAAAGGCAAATAGGCTAAACTAATGAAAACAGGTACTTAACAAAATCTAAAAATAAAAACTATACTTTTTATTTTAAATGCTAATGATGGTTGGCATTTCTATACAGGAAGGACTGTGGCTTGCATTTCATATTCATTTGGGACTATAATGCATTTGATTGAGCACCTAAAATGTGCAAACGGCACTGCCCATCAAGTCTGTATGTGGCCCTTTAAATGTCTTCCTGTATTTGTTTTGTCTTCCTAAATTCCCAGAGGACAAAGACTACTTTACCTTTCTTCCACAGTGCTTCGCTGAGGAGATGCTTCCCTGAACTTGCACAAGTCATTCTTACTCTTAGAGTCCTGGGTACATCCTACTTGTAGTCCCTGTTAAAATTTGTAGCACAACACCAGACACAGTGTAGGCACCCGTGTTTGTATTAGAAATGCGGTGGTTGACTCATGAGCCAGTGGTGTGCTGGAGCCTACTCATATGAGCCAGGGACCCAGCTTGGGCACATTCCTTCCCAATTCTATATCTAGTGACCTCACCTTGGTAGCTTGAGATAGGCCATGATTGGAGCATTTAAATGATGGAAACTGTCCAGTTGATTTTAAGCGGTTTTTTTTTAAATTTTTTTTTATATTTATTTATTTCTGAGACAGAGACAGAGCATGAGAAGGGGAGGGACAGAGAGAGAGGGAGACACAGAATCAGAAGCAGGCTCCAGGCTCTGAGCTGTCAGCACAGAGCCCGACGCGAGGCTCGAACTCACAAACCGTGAGATCATGACCTGAGCCGAAGTCGGTCGCTCAACCGACTGAGCCACCCAGGCGCCCCTTAAGCGTTTTGAATATAGGCACTTTGTCTTCTACTTTCTTTTTATTCCATCTACTTTATAGGCTGTTTTACATTTAGCAGTTAGTCTTTCATGTGAGAACTGTGCTTTGAGTAACTATATTTATCTTTTTAAAAAATCATTTTTAATTTATTAATTAGTCTGTAGATGCCTTTTTATATTATTTTGGACATTATTTTTGGAAAAGAATTATTCCTTTACTTGGTTTATATAAGAAGTAGTTATCAAAAGAAAAAAATGGTATTCTAATTTTGCCAAAAGTATTATTAAACAATTAGTAAAGACTCTAAAATTTCCTTTTCTTAATGACCAGGAAATTAAATTGTTGCTTTGTAAAATTATAAAATAGGTTTGTGTACTAGAAAGTTGATTCCATTGCATTAAAATTAGCCATTTGGGGAGCTCTATTACTATGTGACAAAATAATTGCTCTTTAAACCAAATGCATAATACTTTTTGTCTAAAATGGGCTTTGTGATTTTCAAATATGAACTTTCATTTTCCAGAATGTGCATTAGAGGTACTACGGTCTTTTGAGGTTCAATTAACTTTTAACGGGAAGAATGATCTTCCTACTCTTTGGAAAAGCAGTAGGGTACTATGATTAGGAGGGGAGGCTTCTGGGTTCTAGCCCCAGATACTCCATTTATTTTCTGTGTGACCTTAGAAAAGTCACTTCAAGTCTCAGTGCCTTGGTTTCTTCATATGTAAATGGGGATGATAATACAATCTGCTTTGTATGAGGATTAAATGCATGTGTAAAACACTTGGAGTGATGCCCAGTACTCAGTGATAATTGCTTCTGCTTCTGCTTTTCCTCCTCCTCCTCCTCTTCCTCCTCCCTCTCCCTCCCCCTCTCCCTCCTTCTACCTCTCCTTTTTCCTCCTCCTTTTCTTCTTCTTGTCCTTCTCCTCTCCCTCCTCTCCCCTTCACCTTTCATCTCCTCCCCCGCCCCTCCCTCCTCTCCTCTCCTCTCTTCTCCTCTCCTCTCCTCTCCTCTCCTCTCCTCTCCTCTCCTCTCCTCTCTCCTCCTCCTCCACCTCCTTCTTCTCTTCAAGCACATAATCTCACAAATACTGGGTACTTAATAAACATGTCTGAATTGGGTAATTAAATAATCAATTACAAGCATGGATCAAAGGTACAAAGACTGATTGCCTACTAGGTACCAGGAATACAGTGGTGATATGCAAGACACAAAAAGTCTCTGACCTCATAAGGTTTACATTTTAGCTGTGTATTGTTGAGTTCAAAATGTATGGGGAACCGGTCTTAATGTTCAGGGAGTAAAAGAAAGGTCTAACTGTAAACTCCCTGGCAGTATGTATTCAAGGTTGTATTAAAGAAGCATGAGTGAACAGATAAAATTTTGGCTCTATGTAACAAAGGTCCCAAATAGCTGCTGCATAAAGAAAATAAAAAATTGTTTCTCATGTAACTGTTCAAAGGCAGGAAGTCCAAGACTCCACAAGATTGTCCAGGGACTTGGATTCTCTAAGATCCACCATGGCTAGGGTGTTCTGTGTCTGCAGGATTCTGGATAGCTCCTCATCACATCCACATTCCAACCAATGGGTTGGAGGAAGGAGGAAGAACATGTCCCTCCATTAAGGGAGACGCAGGTATGAAATTATGTTCTTTGCTTCTGCGCATAACTCATTAGGTGGAACTTCACAGAGCCACCCCATCTACAAGGGGCAAAGGACAGATCTTGAGGGACGGCTGATAGCCTTGGCCACATTCCATCCCTTTGAACATGTTTGTATTATTCATTCTCCACAGAGAATACCCTCATCCCTTCCCAAGGAATACAATCCCAAAGCTTCATCCGTTTCCTGCATCTAGGTCAAGATTGAGGATTCTCTGGATGAGATCAGCCCTCTACATCAAGGATCCTGATGTGGCTCTTTATAATATGGTGGCCTATAATTATGAGACAAATCATCTGTCCCTGAATACCAATATAAAAATGAAGGAGTGGGGACAGGATGACAGAAATAAAACTCCCCCTGGAAAAGGGGAAATGGGAAATGCACAGCTGCCATCATTCTATGAGACTGATCAAGTCCTGTTGGGAAGGAGCTGTTCAAACTCCTGCCATGCTGGGGGTATGAGTCCTCCAGTCACCTTTTCTGGGAGCTGTGACATTAGATCTCTGGGAGGATTTCCTTTATCCATTGTCTCTCATGGCTGCATCTGAAGCAGACACTGGAGAGTATACTTTCTTGGGGCCACCATAGCTTCCACACTCCCCTTCTTGTCAATGTCAATTTATAGATCCAGGAGTCGGGTTGATTTGTCATGGGTTTTGGCAGGCTGGTTTTCTGGCTTCTTTGGCAATATATTTCCTTTATAATTATAAGAATGCCTTACAGACCATTTGTTTCTGCTCAGCTCCATGTGTGAGGAATCATAGCTAAGGTTCTGGTCTTGATATAGATTTTAAGACTAAGCATTCTGGTCTTTATAAGGACCTCAGTGTGACTTAGATTCCCAAAGGAAAGATTCGCTTGTAGTGAGGCTTGATGCCACTTTTCTGCCCCATGTTGACAAGGGTGTTAAATTGTAACCCACCCATCATTCAAAAGAGGGTGATCCACTTAACCCTAGCCCCAGGTTCAGCTCCTGGTTGTAGGGCCACAGTATTCCAAGCTGTCCTTAGGTAGACAAGCACATGTCAGCTTAGCCTGAGTGGGCCAAGAATGATCACTCTTCCAACCTAATTCTACAAAAAAGTTGGCTTCCTTTCTCTAAGATTCCAAATAAAAGACATCCTGTCTTAAGATTGTCCATGTAATCACCTGAGAGTGAGATCACACCCAGGCTTCAGAAAGGAGACCTTCTGAGGTACCTTGCCCAGAAACATGTCTCCTCTGGCTCTGCCCAGCACCTAAGCTACATGAACCAAGGAAAAAAAAAAAAAAAAAAAAAAAAAAAAAAAAAAAAAAAAAAAAAAAAAAAAAAAAAAATATATATATATATATATATATATATATATATATATATATATATCTTAGCTCTGATGTCATTCTAGTGTCCTTCTTCTATGATTAGATATTCTTCCCTAAGCTACCATGCCTTAAATGTTAAGGAGCTGCCAAAATACCCTTATTGTTCTTGCTTATTTCTATAAGGCATTTTGAATATGTTATGCAAATATAGTGAGTCTTTTATAAGAGTTGTAGTACATTTTAACAGAATTCTTCTGGTTAATTTTACCACAAAATTTCAGGGGAAATTCCATGTAGTAAAAATACCATGGCATTGGTAATTAGACATGAGTTCATTTTCAAATGCTGCCATTTAAGCTGTGTAGTCTTGGGCAAGTTACTAAAAATATTTAATTGCTCATATTAAGAATTCAAATACATTCTGCTCAATATCTCTTCCCTGCTCCTTGATAATCTTTCAAGCAGAGTTCATAACATTTATATTACTTATAGCTAAAAGAACAGTTTAATTTCATTAATTAGGACTCACTTTTAGACAGGAAAAAGTCTTCTTAAATCTAAATTAAAATTTCAATCTCCCAGGATGCCAGGGTAGAGTTTGTTTACAGAAAATTAAAAACAGGAATACCTAGCTGGCTCAATCGGTTAAGTGTCCACCTCTTGATTTTGCTTCAGGTCATGATCTCTCAGTTTGTGGGATCGAGCCCTGCGTTGGGCTCTGCAATGACAGTGTGGAGCCATGAAGCCTGCTTGGGATTCTCTCTCTCCCTCTCTCTCTCTGCCCTTCCCCTGCTCATGCTCTGTCTCTCAAAAATATATAAATAAACTTTAAAAATTTGGGGGGTGCCTGGGTGGCTCAGTTGGTTAAGTGTCTGACTCTTGATTTCAGCTCAGGTCATGATCTCATGGTTTGTGAGTTCAAGACCCGCATCAGTCTCTGTGGTGAGAGTAAGAAGCCTGCTTGGGATTCTCTCTCTCTCCCCCTCTCTTTCTGCCCCTTCCCTACTTGTGCTCTCTTTCTGTCAAAATAAATAATAAACTTTGAATTTTAAAAAATTTAAAAAAAATTCAATCTCCAAGTGGTCTGAGATGTGGCTTGGTGATCTGCATTGGATAAGGTATCATGGTCTTTTCTTTCCCTCTTCATCCAGTGCCCCTCCAGGGTCAGGGAAGAGGAAGAGAAGTATAGAGAAATACAAATAAAAGTATATATTTTAACCTAACTCGTTCTGCTGTTGTAGTTCTTTCAGAATGAACACTAGTGCTGACTGGCTGGCTGTCATGGGCATTCAGATGCTGGCCCTTTCATAGAGCAGAGATGTAGGTTCCTTAGGAGACTCCACAAGCCACAGTTCACACAATTAATGAGTTTTCCAGCCCACTCCTGTCACCTTCTCTTTGACCTTGGCCATATACTTCCACTCTCCCAGTTGACAATCCTCCCCCAGGGCCAGGTATCTTAAGATGATCTAAGCCCATGTGGCTTTCAAGGCATCCACCTGACCCACAGAAAGCCCACAGGTACTCACTACATGAAACTGTGGGAGTACAAGCTGTGTCATTCTAGTTCTTTTTCTCACCCTACCAATAAGGGCTGCTCCTTAAGAATCCACCAGGGAAATGACCCAGTAATTGCACTACTGGCTATTTACCTCCCAAATGCAAAAACACTAATTCAAAGGGATACAAGTACCCTTATGTTTGTAGCAGTATTATTTATAATAGCCAAATTATGGAAGTGGCCAAAGGGTCCATCAATAGATGAATGGATAAAGAAGATGTGGTACACACACACACACACACACACACACACACTAGAATATTACTCAGCCATAAAAATGAATGAAATCTTGCCATTTGCAATAACAGAGATGGAGCTAGAGAATATAATGCTAAGCGAAATAAGTCAGTCAAAGGAAGACAAATACTCTATGATCCCACTCATATGTGGAATTTAAGAAAAAACAAACAAGAAAAGGGGGGAAAAAAGAGAGAGGGGAGACACAAACCAAGAAACAGACTCTTAATTATAGAGAACAAACTGATGGTTACCAGGGGAGGGTGGATGTGGAATGGGTGAAATAGGTGATGGAAATTGAGGAGTGCACTTATGATGAGCACCAGGAGTTGTATGGAAGTTTTGAATCGCTATATTACACACCTGAAACTAATATGATGCTGTATGTTAACTATATTGGAATTAGGGGGAGAAAAGAATCAACTAGGGAAGAAGCAAGCACGACTCTCTTTGGTCAGCAGGCTCTCAGACTTCCCAGAATTCTCTCTTCACACTATTTTCCAGGGGCAATGCCAGAGCAGCCTACAGATGTCCCAGCATAGCAAGCCTCCAGGTGCAGTAAAGGTCCCAGTCTCCTTTCAGGGACCTCACAACATTTAAAGCCAATTGCTTGTCTTAGGGAAATACCACAGTTCTACCCACTAGATTTGAAACATACTAATCCTGTGAATTTTCTACTTGAAAGGATTCTTGAATTTCTAATATTTTCTCTGCATAAGTGGTAGGGGGTGACGGAATCAGGACCACTCAGCTATATTTCAGTAAGTCCTACAGAAATGTATCTAGCAGTAACTCTTTAAAATGTGGGAGTACTTATCAGCCAGTGTTCCCAACTTTGAGCTTTAGCTGAAACCTGAGATAATAAAGTCTCATTCAACATTCCTGTTGCTAAAAGCAATAATAAGGATGATGATGGTGGTGATAATATTAGCTAACATTTAGAACTATGCACTAGGCATTGTTCTAAGCACTTTAAGTTCACTGAATATTTAACTCTCTAACAACCACAGTAGGTTTTGTCTCCATTTACATATGCAGAAACTGAGGCACAGAAAACCTGAAGAATGTGTCTGAGGTTGCACCGCTAGTAAGTGGCAAACTGGGATTTAAAGGCAGGTAGCCTAGCCATATAGTCTGTAACCTTAACCACTACATTTTCCTGATTCTTCCTATTAAGATATTTGGACTTTATCTTGAGGTTGATGGAAAAGAACTTGATTTTTTTTCTCCCTTCACCTATAAAATAAAAATAATGAAAGCTACCTTATATGGTGATTTGAAAGACAAGATAATATAGATGAAGACTCTGGAACCAGACCTGATGAGTAGTAGGAACTTGATAATAAATGATAATAAGTATCATTATTTTTCCCTTTCTTTATGAGGTAGTTAGTACCAAGTCAGGACAGAACAATCCAAGAAAATCACTCCTATAAAACTGTCCAGAACAGTCATTCCTATAGAAATAAGGGAGCACTGCTTCTCACTCACAAATCCCCATAACAGCTGGCAGAGATATTGAGCCCCACACATGATTCCCCTCTATAACAACCAAAGGATAAAAAGTACAAAATCAAAATACATCCAACCATGACCATATGCAATAGTTTCTTTCCTGTTTGGTTTAGTTCTTTGAAGTCTGAGCCAAAGAATCAGAGACAAGTTTGAGAAACTGAGACTACATCTAAGCTCTCTGATCCTCTTGATGAAGTGCCCAACCGAATCTGGATTGGGCAGCGACTGGAAAAAGACCCCAATTTTATCTTCTCGGGCAGGCAAAGTGTCAAAATTAGTCCCAGACAAAGGACTACGCAAAAACACTAGTATGACGTAAATCCCCTCCATGGATTGAGTTGACCATGAGCATTAGAGAATTCCAGCTTGAGGCCAGTGATACCTGTACAAACCAATGGATTTCAGTTTCTCTAAAGCCAGGGTATTAGAGAAAGACTTGATTACCTGTGGCTTAGTCTGAATTAAAAGGCAAAGCAATTACACAAAGCTCTCATTTAACTTTTAAGTGGGATTAGGCCCATACTAACTTTATGACACTAGGTTACTAAAAACAAATGGCAGTTTCTCACATGCCCTAGGAAAAAATTGGGGCTTATATAATTTTTCCAAATTATGAGGCATTGTGCCCAAGACAAGCAGATAGAAAGTGCCTAGAACCAAATGTACCCAGTTTTATGGCTCAAACCAAGTGACAAGAGAACAGTAGTTTCATTTTTGTTTTTCCACTCACACAGAAAGGCAGTGTGGTGTCAGGGAAAAATCAGGTTTTAGTCCTGTCTCTGCTACTGGAGTTTCAGGTCTTTGGGGAGAAAAAAAAATCATGAACTCCTTTTTGTCTCACTCTCCTCATCTGTCAATGGGAAGCTGGACTCTAAAACTCTGAGTTCCTCAGTATTCTTAGGAATTTAATTATTATGACTCAAATGCAGGAGACAGGAGGTATTCATGAAAAAGAAACAATATAAAGAATAGGGGTAAGGAAATAGACAACTGGAAAAGTAAGCATCTTCCAAATTTGATAAAGGCGTCCTTCTCCTTTGTAACTTGATAGACCTCAGGAAACTCTCTGGCTCCCAAGGGGAGTGGATTGAGGGTGTGTGCAGGGGAAGTTACACAGGCAACTTAAATGTTTTCCCAGAACTCATGGACACTCAATGCAGCCCTACTTCTGGGATGCTGCGGTCTCTCTCACAAATATGTATAACTTTCTTAGTGCATACACAAATATTAAATTCTCTATTTCTCTAGTATCCAGAAACATTCAAGAACTTAAGACTGATTCAAAATCAAACCCAGATTAAACTAACATTTTGTAATCAAGTACCTCTACCTGGGCTGATACTGATTCTGGTGGGCACTTAAACAGCTTTTTGGTTGCCAGAGACATCTTACCAGGAGTGTATTAAAAAATAAAATAATGCACTGGCTTTGCAGTATGAAAGCAGAGTCCATAAACCACAATATCTCTCTGTGAGGAAATAGACTTCCTGTCTGCTGTTTTTTTATGTGCCCAATTAAGTGCAGATTTTTGGCTGCGTGAGCAACATAACTGCAGCATTTTTTCCAGAAAAACCAAGAAATGAACTAAAAAACTAAACAAGAAAAAGTCTTGTAAGAAGATGGTCTGATAAGTGCTGGGAGATAATATTTTTTTCTCATTTTATACCTGATATCTTCTAACCTGGATATGACCAACCTTGGGCAGAGACGACTTTAGATCACATTTCTAATGTGCTGGCAGCTCCCCATCCCAGAGGGATTTTCACTGAGTAAGGTGAGTACATTTCAAGGCCTTATATGGAATAAAATAGCAGGGTATTGAGTCAGGATGGGCGGTTCAACGAGTTGGGTGTCTGAGAATTAAAAATCAAAGTTAACCAAGATTCTTTGATAAAAAAAAAAAAGGGGGGGTTGGATGACTTGGTTCAAAAGAAATAAAACCTGCCTGGAACCTAATTAGCAAAATAAAATTGAACCTGAATATGTGAGGTCTACAAAAGTTCATAGATGTTAATTTTAGTACTGAGTTACACACACCTGGACCCTTTCTGGCTTGGGCCAGAAGCGAGAATGCTAGAATCCTGGGAGAAAGGCTGATGTGTAAAACAGCACCAGTAAAGTAACCAAGCTGCACTGATAATTTTCTCTGCTACCTCAGAGGGACCTAAAAATCTTTAAGTAAGCTAACATACACTCCTCAAATCTGGACAGAAGTTCGAGTACTTTCAACTCGGTCAATCTTTTTTCTAGAAGTAGTCACTGAGGAAAGTACCTCCGTGCTAGGGTTGAAATCAGCACCAGTTTTGAAGACAAACAGTTTGGCAGGACCCAGAGGAAGCATTTCTTTGTTTACTTTGTAGAAAGAAGTAAAGGGCAACAACAGTGTTTTCAGGGAGAAGCCCCAACCAGCTGGAAATACCTTTGCTCTTAGGTGAGGGCTCTGGTATCTTCCCCAGCACCTCTTCCAGGTAAATAGATTTGATATTTTCTGAGCTATTGGCTTCTCTGCCCTGGGTTACCAACTTTCTGAATTTGCATTAGTATCACGACACAGGCTATGTCTATGCTTCTCTGGATCTACTCTGCAGCCCAGTTTTAACTCAGCCAAATACCCCTAAATTTTACTGTTGGCTCAGGAAAGCTGCTTAATCTTATACCTTCGTTTTCTTCACCCATTAAATGTATTTGGAAACATATGCTGTACCTACTTTACACTGATGTGATGATGGCAAATCAGATAATATGGCTGAAAATGATTTAAGAGCCTCCAGAAAAAAAAATATTATGAGCCTTTACATGTGTAATATTCAGCCTCACAGTAAGTCCAAACCACAATTGTTGTTTTCAAAATAAAGATTATAAATAGGGAAGCAAAATAAAAACATGTGCTTCAGCATGGACTGGTATGTGAATTCAATGCATTTGTAGGTTTAATGGAAAATGTTGACTTATAGGAAGCGGGAAAAAGCCTAGTATAGACTCTGTGGTTTCAATAGGTAGGTGTGTAATTAAGGGGCTGTGGCAATTTTGATAATGTTATTGCATGTTTATATGTCAACGTACTTTGCTCTACTTCTCATCATGTAAAGGTTCAGTGGAAGTCCTGGTTTGAGTCCTGGTTTGAAATGTATATGTTATCGAATGTGAAATAAGCTTGTTAAACTTCGAATCACACCCTCTCAGGAGTCTGCATGCTTTGTGAACCACTACATAGCTGTTCAAAAAGTGCCCTGCTAATGAGGCCAATTCTGACTAATGCATATTCCAAGAATAATACTTGACCAAAATTGAATGCAATTCTCTTGTACTTATTATAATTTTCTATGACAGAGAGCAGAGGCTAAATTCGGTGAAAGTATTGTTTTTCTTCTAAACTTGGGTCTGCCAAAATTTGTTTTTGTTTCTCCCCCCCACCCCCCAACTCCAACCCTCAGTCATCCCTTTTGGAATGATGCAGTGATCCTAGCCAACTGGGAAACTTGCTGCCATCTGTCGAGTGCCCGTTTTCACCACTCTCCTTTACCCCCTCAATAGAATTTTGGTATGGAATGGAAATATTCCTAAATGGAAGAATCATTAGCAGCAGCAATGTCAAGAGCAGCCTTGAAATGAGGCATCTGATATTCCATATGTATAGTGCACTTATCACACAGACAACGTAAAAGCCATTTGAGGTCTGTAACTTCCTTTTCTACACAGAAGAAAATGTGGCAGTGAATCAAATTGATAGAGGAATTTTAAATATGTGTGGTCGCACCAAGTTAGAGAAGATTATAAATTCAGCATTAGAAACCAAAAGAAAAAAAATAAGCCACAGGTAGTATTCTCATATTATATTTGTTTGAGCTGTCAGGACAAAATACTAGAGAGAAATATTTTTATGACATGGAAACTAAGATCTGCTTTCCAAAATTATTTTCCACTAACTTAAAGCAATGTATCATTGTGCAAACCTAAAGACTCCTACCCCTGCAGAATTAAATATTTATCTTAAAACTGGTAAAAGGATGCTTCTCTCAAATATGCAAGCATGCATGGAGTAGTGGGGTCTAATCCCTGTAATAATGGTCTGGGAAGCAGGATTCCCCTTTTAATCTCTAGGGTTATGTTGATTTGCCACAAATGCATGATTGATTCAGGACAGATGCCAAAATCCTTCATTACCTCAGGTACAGAGGGAAAAAGGAATCTGTAACAAGGCAGGCTACACTCAACAACTTTAGTAAGAGTGTTTTATCCTTTCTTTTTTTTATTTTAAGAGAATAGTAAAGGCACAAACTCCCTTTTTTGAATTAAAGGGGGTGTGAGGTGCTTTCAGTGGGATGAACCACATGCCTTGACAGGTCTTGAGTAGTTTTACCTTGGCTTACCTTGAGAACAAGGCCTACATTCTAGACTCCAAATACACAGTACACCTCACTCTGTGTGTTTGTGTTTACTTGTTTGTTTTTAAAGACATGAGAATAATAACAGAGTTTAGTGGAACTGGTAATACAGGGATTCAGTAGGTTTAGATGTTTTGCAACCCAAAACTCCCTGCATGCTTTCCCCATGATCCTTAATCAGTCTCCAAAAGGTCTCCTGAAGCAAATCTTTAAATTTTAAAAACATTCCTGTTAAGTTATGTAGACATTGCCATATGCTCAACCAATCATTACTGTTGGACTTCTCTTCCCAGACATGGAGAATAATGCAGGTGTCTACTCTTTCCTCTTCTGCTTTATCTTCCCTTTATATGGCTTATTGATGCAAATACCAGAGTGCAAATGTCTACGGACACTGGCCCCACCCCTGCATGTGCCCACAAGAGAAGCATTACAGAGCTAGTAAAAACATGCTGTGTGCTTCCCATGGCTGCTGACCCACACACCTTGCCCTGAAGGCTTGAGAAGGCTCTGTGGTCCACTCAGGACTTAAGGAACATGCACTACCATGGGTCATCCAGGGCTGTGACACACAGGACACCAGCAAAGAATATTGAGAGATCCTTTCAAACACGGAGACTATTGTGGTCAGCAGTGTTAGGGGTGGTACCTGTGGTCTACAAGTATTTATCAACAAGGGAAGACTGATGACAACTAACCTTTATTCAAGGCCTTTTAGCTTACAAGTTACTTTCTCATTATTTATTTAATCTTCACAATTTACCTGGGTGTATTATTTTCCTTATTCATTAAGAAAACTGAGCACTGAGTAGTTCGTTCAATGAAAAAAGAATATTGAGAACTTGCTATTTGTTAGAAGCTGTTCTAGGCACTGAGACATAAACAGTAATCAGAATAGACAAAATGCCTGCGTTGAGAGAATTTGCATTCTAGTTGGTGATGACAAGGGAGACGGATAACAAATGAATACATAGGTGAACTATATAGCATGTCAGATGGAGATGAATGCTGTGGAGAAGAAAATTATAATTGAGAACAATAATTAGGGTGTATTAGTAGAGAAGGGGGCAGAGTTTCTATTTTACATAGGGCAATCAGAAAATGCCTTGTGATATTTAAGCAGATAGCTGCAAGAGGTAAAAGAGCTGGTCAGATATCTGGTGCAGGGGCATTACTGACAGAGGAAGGAGCAAGTGCAAAGGCCCTGAGGCAGGAGCATACTTAGCTTGATTGAGGAAATGCCAAGAAGCTTATGCGGAATGAACAAGCCTAGTAGTAGTAGGACATGCAGCAAAAAAAATGTAGCGAAGAATCCCATCAATGTGGAGATTTGGCTTTTATTTTGAATAAGAGGACAAGGTGTTGTTCAAAATGTTTAACAGCAAATACAACACAGACAGCAACCCATCAGCATGGATGTCTGGCCAGAGCATGGAAGCAGCATCCTAGAGGACCCTCTGAAGTACCAAGCATTATCTCTTGAGTTGGTGCATTATGTGGAGACCCCCCTTGTGAATTGAAGGGAAATTTCATGGAGAAGAGACTTTGGAGAAAGACTATCTAGTAATAGGGATAGAAGGATTTCAATATTTTAACAACTGGTGCCTAGTTCCAGTATGAGCCATGTGGAGATCAGCCTTAATAAGAAACCATGGCTAGGTCTGAGTGAAGGAGTGACATCATCAGACTCAGTTTTTAAAAGACTACTCTGGCTGAAGTGTTGAGAATAGACCCGAGAGAGGTAAGGGTAAAACAGGGAGACCAGTTAAGCAGCTCTTGCAGTTATCAGATGAGAGGTGTTGGTGCCTTGGACAATGGTGGCAGTCAGGAACATGGTCCAAAGATTCAGATTTGAATATATTTTTAAGGCAGAGCCAAGAGGACTTGCTGATGCATTGGATCTGAGGTAAGAGAAGCATCGAGTGTGATAGAAGGAACTAGAAGATTGGGGTTGCTATTGACTGGGATAGAAAGAACTGAACTAGAGCAGGAGTGGGAACAAGATCAACAACTTAATTATGGACACAGGAAGTTTGAGATGAGTTAAGCTAACTGAGCTCACTTAGTCTGTGAGCTAAGTGCTGTGTTATTATCTTCATTTTTCAGCTGGGACAGCTGTGGCTCAGAGAGTTGAGGTGACCTACCCACAGTCACCTAGCAAGTAAATTGCACTTTGAGGACTCAAACATGTTTCTTCAATTCTGAATTGTATGCTTTTCTTAGGACACCGCAGCTGAGAGTCAAATGGTGCTACCAAAGTAGATCACTGATGAGAATCTACTTTTCTGTGACCCACTTTGAGACAAAATTTCAATAAAAACTTTCCAACTCTGTGATTGAAGGAATCTATTGTAAAAGGGAAGAGTTAAATCTTAAATTCACTTGAAAAACCAAAAGGTTTTTTTCCTTAAAAAATAAAACAAAACTGAGGTGAGCCTAAGGCCAGCATGCTGATTGCATCACAGAGACAAAGATGAAAAGAGGAGAGAGGAAAATGGGCATGAGCCCTAAATCAGCACGTTAAAGGGGCTGGCCTGCAAGGCCTGTATTATCAGACGTTAGTCGGAGAGCGACGATGTTCTTTTGCTGGCACAGAAGAAATCTGAAATAACACATTAATTTTAGGTCCTTTGATATTTTTTCCTGGAGATGTTTTGTTTTGATACATCCGACAACAGCCAAAGAGAAAGCCTCAGAATACAGACATAATAAAAACAGTTGATGATCCATAGTCACTAAGCAGAAGTTCCACTGTCTTCATCTTACTCAGCCCAAATCGGCAGCTCACTAGGAAGCTACAAGGCATCTTGAAGGATTTAAAGAGCAAGACTAAACATTTTATTAAAGTTCTAGTGTCAGGAATTCCTCCTTCAACTAATAGCTTTGAGACCTGATAAAATTCAGATGTTTCTGAGAAGGATACTGTTTTACAATTAACCAGGAGTTCATTGAGCATATTAGAGGGGTTTTACCAACACCAAAACCCAATGGCACAGCATGGGAAGCCTTCACTGTTCGCCAGAGGGCTGGCTTCCAGTGGTTTAGGAAAGAGGGTACCCTCTTTCTGGTAAAAAAAAAAAAACATGAAGAAGGAAACTGAATTGTGCACTCACCCATTCAACCAGAACTTGTCTAAACCGAGTAACATGACTACAAAAACTGAGACCTGGGGGCGCCTGGGTGGCTCGGTAGGTTAAGTGACCCACTTCAGCTCAGACCATGATCTCACAGTTCGTGAGTTCGAGCCCCACTCTGTGCTGACTGCTCGGAGCCTGGAGCCTGCTTCAGATTCTGTGTTTCCCTCTCTCTCTGCCCCTCCCCCACTCATGCTCTGTCTCTCTCTAAAACAAACAAACAAACAAACTGAGACATGATTGGGGGGTGGTTGGGAGATGGCATAAGGTAAGTAAATTTCACATCTTTTATAATGCACAGTCAAAGATATATACAATTGATAAATCAATAAATATGAAGGAAATCACCAGAATAAATAAAACCAAGAAGGGTTTGGTGGTTTTGGGAGGCACGGGAATGAGATGGGGGCTAAAGAAGTGGGGATAAATACTTGTATTTCATCCTCTTCTGTACTGCTTGCCTTTAAAAAAATGCATGTGTATATATTTCATTTAAAATTTTAAATTGAATAAATATATTAAAATTTTATTTATATGAGCAAAGCTCTGGGGATAGCTGGTGAATAAGATATACATGTTCCCTGCTGTCATGGAAACTTGTGATTGAACACCCTGAAGCAGAGAAGACTGAGAAATCTCAGGCACAATAAAGGAAAAATTGAAGTAGAATTTTATTTTCACTTTTGGAGGGAAACCTAGGTCTATTTTCTGCGAATGCCTCATTCCTCTGCTTTGGACTAAATTAAAATGAAGGAAGAAGGGCGCCTGGGTGGTTCAGTCAGTTGAGCATCCGACACTTGATTTCAGCTCAGGTCATGATCTCAATGTTTGGGAGGTCGAGCCCCCCCACTGGGCTCTGCATTGACAGCTTGGAGCCTGCTTGGGATTCTGTCGCTCCTCTCTCTGCCCCTCCCCTGCACACAGATGCATGCACTCTTTCTCTCTCTCTCTCAAATTAAATAAACATCTAAAAGACTAAAAAAAAAAAAAATGAAGGAAAGACGTGTTCCCAATTGGTAGACATTTAGCTCTAGAAGGCAAACCAGCTCCACCATATTCCTTACTCATTCCTCCCATATTCTTTCTCTTTTCGCCCCAAATCTTCAGAGTTCCTTTCCACAGTAGAAACTTAACCACCCACAGAAGAAGATGTGTAGGATGAGTGGGGAATAGTTAGAGGAGAGGAAGTTGGTTCTGTCTTACATTTCCCTTTGATTCTAGAACTCTGACGTGGCTGTGGTACTTGCTTACCAGACTCCCCAACTGCATCATAAGGAAGATGATTCCAAAAATAAATTGTTAGAAGCAAACGAGTTAATAAATTTAAATATGCTAAAGGTGACTCATTCACAGAACTTCAGACTTCAAACATGGAATCATTAAAACTATTAGTGTTTCTCTGAGTTCTGTCCTGCAAAAGCTGGGGGTGTCAGTCTACATTTGTTTTAATAGCTCCAGTAACTCTTTCTTCACATAATTGGCTTCAGTGTATCAAGACTTTTGTCCTTAGGCTGCATGAAGGATTTCTGATTTGGCTAGTTGGAAAAACCTTTTCGATGTAGTGGCCCACAGTCACTACTAACCCAGGATAATCATCCTAATTTTGCAATTAGAACTCAGGCTTTTTGCTGATAATAACACTAGTTTACATTTGCACTCAAGCGTTCATGCTCTGCATTCAACAAAATTTAATTTGTGCCTATCGTGTGCCAAAAGTATAATAGGCATAAGGATACAGGATGAAACAACGAGTCCTTGCTCTTAAGAAGTATAGTCTAGCTTACATCAAAATAAACTTTAGAACACTTGTTGTGATACGCACCAGGTGTTCTATGGAAGAGAGATGAAAAAAAAAAAAACTTTAGTGAGTGCTTTAATAAAGTTTAATAAATGGGGATAATATTATTATCTCTTTCTGCAAATGTACACCCATCTGCATTGTTTTCCATCAACCTTTATAGAGTAAGGAGAGGAGAAGGATGATATGCCAACTAGAGATGGATATGCAAAAGACCCTTTCATGGAGGAAAAAAAAAAATCCATCCAGTTTGAAGGATTGTAAGAAGAAATAATGAGTGAGGTGAAGAGGTCGGACTCACATGATTTCATTTCACCCCTATCTCCCACCTTGAAAAAGAAGCTTGGTTTGGGTGGAATATATAGAAATATCAATATAGGTATGAAGACATCAGGAATAAAGATAGCCTGGGGATACTGTATACTTCTAGAAGAAGCCAGCATTCAGCCTAAAGAATGCTGGTATCCTGCCATCAACTTACCATCGTTCTTCTTCCTGGACTTTCCCAAAGGGACCACAGCCATTTATCATGATGACTATATGTTGAAGAAGGGAAAATAACCACTTTTTAAAGAAATCATCTGACATTGACTCTGAACTTACAGTAACTCCTGAAACCCAAAGACACTGTGGCTCACCAGTTAGAGTCCAGGCTAATGGAAGTCAGGTGATCAGTGTAATTTTAGGTCAGGTCCATCTCACAATGGGCCAGTGAGTCTCCAAAATTACTTCATGGTTATTTTCAAAATTTTAGAAGGCTTGGTTGAAATCTATAACCTTGGCAACTGGTAGAACCCCCACATTTGTCTTCCTACCTATGGAATGAGGGTTATTATGGTAAGAAAGGCTGAGTGGAAACCCCCAGAACTTTTCCCATACCCACCAAATATTAACTGAAAGCAACACCACATTCCTAGAAGAACTGTAGAGATTTGCGCCATGATATGTAAGTGATGATTCCCAACGCATCCCTATTCAAATAACCTCATAAGCCTGTGCATAAGACAGATGGATTCTGAAAAATGATAGTGTATGATCATACTCTTAATCAAGTGGTGACTCAAGCTGCCCTTGCTGTTTTAAATGTAGTCTCTTTCCTAGAACAAATCAACACATTCTCTAGCAGCTGGTATACAGTTATTGAGCTGGTGAAAATCTGTTTGGTTGATTTTTGTACTGTTTTGTTTTAACCTTGTTAGTGAAGACCACCAGAAGCTTCTTGCTTTCACTTTCAAGGATCAGCTTGAAGAATCACCAATATGCATTCACTGTTCTATGCAGGTTTGGCTTATCACAATGGAGTCACCAATTGTGGGTTCGGATTTTGGCTTTGTTCAGCAAAGCCGAGGATGGCAGAAAGGATTACTCAAGACTCCACAAGTCAAGAGAGGTGAGAAGATGGCTAACAGAAGTCTCCCTGAGCTGCCCTCAAGCTCTCATATTTATTAGGCATACATTATAGGGAAAACATTGCACAATATGTCAGTGGCTATGTATGTGTCAGTAAGAACTTACAGAGAGTGTGCAAAAAAACACAAGGTGTTCCCAAGACTAAAAAAGAGCAGATGCCAAAAGCAGGGTGGGGAACAAGATATGATATTCCATAGACAACATGGTCTAAGGCATTCATGAGCACAGGCAGGCCCCAACCCCTATCTATACATTAGCTAGATACTGGTCCACTGTTTTCAGCATGGCCAGAAAGCAGTGTAAAGCGTTCCCTTTAATCTCTTTAACCAGAGCATATCTGTTTGATTTCCCATAGTTCTACTACCATTGAGGGTTATATTAATTCTCCAGAATCAGTTATAACTTAGTCCACAGGACTTTGGTCACCTCTTCATTCTACAGAACGAACACTTTCCCACTATATTGAAGATATCATGCTGATTGAATGTGGTGAGTAAAAAGTAGCAATTACTCTAGAAAGCTTGAGAAGACACATAAGTGCTTGAAGATGAGAAGTTAATCCCACAAATACTGAGGAGCCTACTTAAAAGTCACTGGTATAAAACTTACACTTCTGCCACCATAAACAATTATAAAACTGGATACAACACATGAAGCAACAGTGATATGATTGGGACAATAATCAGCAAAGACTGTGATCTTTAAGAGAAGGGAACAAACAAGACCTAGGATCACCCTAGATTTCTGCCTGGAAGCACTTACCAGCTGGTAGCACTACACACAGAAATCTAAATTTGAGGAGGATGAGGGAGCTGAAATATGTGGGGCTGAGTACTAGAGGGAAGGGAGCTATGCAGAGAAAGAGAGAGAGAGAGAGAGAGAGAGAGAGAGAGAGAACTCTAGAAACCTGACTTCAGGTCCCCTTGAGTCTTTTGTTTATTAATATGCTGTACATATGTAGAGTGAATCTTCATGATGCCAGGCAAAGATAAATTAGTAGAGAGTTACAGGAGGAATTCACCATGCTCACACAGAATAAGGAGATATTTATGTTCTGACCATTCAGAGAAAAGAGACCTCTCTGAACATTGGGAGCATCCAATAGAGACTCCAAAAGAGTCACATGTTAGTAGTAGGGTTAAACCAGCTCTAGAGTAATGGCTATTCTAGGCCCACCCTAAAATGGGCTTAAAAAGAAACCTGAAAAGGGATTAAGGTATTCCACAATTAACTTACCTGCTTATCATAACAAAGCCCAATAAAGTTTAAAGGAAGACAGTCAGAAAACAGCACTCAAAACAACATTCACAGTGTGATGTCCAATCAAGAAGAAACAGGAAAACATCACTTATCACCAAGAAAAAAAAAAGCCAGTCAACAGAAACAGAGTCAGAAATGTTAGAGCTGATGGAGTTAGCAAACAATGACTTTAAAACACCTATTGTAATATAGGGGGGAAAAAAGGAAAATATACCTTAAAGGGAACTTCTAGAAGGGTAAAAAATGTTATATCTAAATGAGAACTTTACTGCTTGAAGTGTGCCCCCCAAAAAGGTGTGTTGAGGTCCGAACCTCCAGTACCTAAGAATGCAATTTTATTTGGAAATGGAGTCACTGCACATGTAATTTGTTGAGATGAGATCATACTGGAATAAAATAGTGCTGAATCAAAATGACTGGTATTCTTATAAGAAGAGGCACGAGACACATTGGGAGAAGATGGCCATGTGACAATGGAGGCAGAGATTGAAAAAATGCTTCTACAAGAAAAAGAATGTCAAGGATTGTCAGCAAACACCAGACGCTAGAAAAGACAACAAAAGATTCTCCCCAACAGGCTTCATTGACACCTGCATTTCAGATTTCTAGTCTCCAGAAGTGTGAAACAATAGATTTATATTGTTTTCAATCACTTATTTTGTGGTTATTTGTTATGGCAGCCATAGGAAACTAATACAGCTAGATTATCAGAATGTAACTGTATGATGATAATTACAATTACATCAGATTACCAATTGAAAAATAGAAAATATCTAAACCCTAAGCACAGTGAACAAAAGAGACTTAAATTTAAAACTTCAATAAGTGAGACAGTATCAAGAGATTGAACATACGTTTAGGTAAAGTCTCAGAAAGAGAGGAGAGAATAAGGCAGAAAAAAATATTTGAAGAAATAATGGCCAAACATTTTCGAAAGTTATTGTGAACTATAAACCCACATATCCAAGAAGCTCAATAAGCCCAAACAAGATAAGCACAAAGCAAATGACACCAAGACATATCATAATCAAATTGGTGAAAAGCAGTAATAAAGAGAAAAATGTTAAAAGCAGCTAGATTGGGGAAAAAGACATATTACACATAGAGGAACAAAGATAATAATATGTGTTGACTTCTTTTAAGAAATGGAAAAATGAAGTTTTTTAACAAAATTGAGAAAATTTGTCACCAGCAGACCTGTTTCACAAGAAATATTAAAAGGAGTTCTTTAGGCTAAAGGAAAATAAAATCATATGAAAAATCAGATTTATACAGGGGGGAAAAAGAAGCAAAATTGTAAACATATGAGTTAATACGGAAGACATTTTCTCATTTTTCATATCTTGAAAATTAATTGAAAATTTGAAGTAAAAAATATTACCTAAGTATTGGGAGATTATTCTACTATACATAGAAGTAAAACATAGGACAACAATAACACAAAAAATGAGGGAAGTGGAATTATACTCCTTTAAGTTTCCTAAATTATATGAAGTGATAAGTTAAAGATGCATACTTAGAAAAAAATTTTTTTTATGTTTTTATTTTATTTTTGAGAGAGAGAGAGAGCAAGCAGGAGAGGGGCAGAGAGAGAGGGAGATGCAGAATCCAAAGCAGGCTCCAGAGTTTGAGCTGTCAACACAGAGCCCAACATGGGACTCGAACTCACAAACCATGAAATCGTGACCTGAGTCAAAATTCAGATGCTTAATTGAGCCACCCAGGTGCCCCAGTTAAAGATGCATATTTTAAACTATTTAGCAATCACTAAACAATAAAGCAAAGAGGAATAGCTGATATACCAACAAATAATAATAATAAAAAGACTACCAAAAAGTTCAAAAGCAGTCAGAAAGGGATAAAAACAAACAAAAAAGATACAGCATGATGAACTTAAACCTAACCATATTGTTATGTTAAATATAAATGTACTAAAATTCTCAATCGAAAGGCAGTGTTTTTTGTGGGGTTTTTTTTTTTTGAAGTTTTATTTTAATTCCAGTTAGTAACATACAGTGTTATATTAGCTTCAGGCATACAATATAGTGATTCAAAAATTTCATATATTAACTGGTGTTCACTACAAGTGCACTTCTTAATTCCTATCACCTATTTAACTCATCTCCTCAGCCCCTCCCCTCTGGTAACCATCTGTTTGTTCTCTGTAGTGAAGAGTCTGTTTCTTCATTTGTCTCTCTCTCTCTTTTCCCTTTGCTGATTTTGTTTCTTAAATTCCACGTAAGAGTGAAATCATATGGTATTTGTCTTTCTCTAACTGACTTATTTTGCTCAGCATTAAAGTCTCTATCTCCACCCATTTCATTGAAAATGGAAAGATCACAATTCTTTTTTACAGCTGAATAATATTCCATTATCTATCATTATATATATATATATTATATATATATATATATATATATATATATATATACACACACACACACATATATGTCATCTTCTTTATCCATTCGTCAACTGAAGAAGACTTAAAAATTAACAACACCTGGGCTGCTTCCATATTCTATATCTTGGATATTGTATACATAATTCTGCTATAAACATAGGGGTGTGTGTATACCTTTAAGTTAGAGTTTTTGTATTCTTTGGGTAAATCCCCAGTAGTGTGATTGCTGGATTGTAGGATAGTTCCATTTTTAACTTTTTGAAGAATCTCCATACTGTTTTCCATAATGGCTGTACCAGTTTACATTCCCATCCACAGTACAAGAAGGTTCCTTTTTCTCCACATCCTCACCAACACCTGCTGTTTTTTGTGTTGTTGATTTTAGCCATTCTGACAGGTGTGAGGTGATATCTCGTTGTAGTTTTAATTTGCATTTCCCTGACTGTAAGTGAGGATAAACTCTTTTCATGTATCTGTTGGTCATCTAGATGTCTTCTTTGGTCTTTTTTTTAATATGAAATTTATTGTCAAATTGGTTTCCATACAACACCCAGTGCTCATCCCAACAGGTGCCCTCCTCAATGCCCATCACCCACTTTCCCCTCCCTCCCAACCCCCATCAACCCTCAGTTTATTCTCAGTTTTTAAGAGTCTCTTATGGTTTGGCTTCCTTCCTAACTTTTTTTTCCTTCCCCTCTCCCATGGTCTTCTGTTAAGTTTCTCAGGATCCACATAAGAGTGAAAACACATGGTATCTGTCTTTCTCTGTGTGAATTATTTCACTTAGCATAACACTCTCCAATTCCATCCATGTCGCTCGCTCTCTCTTGCTCTCCCTCTCTCTCTCTCTTCCTCTCAAGATTTCATTCTTTCTCATTGCCAAGTAGTATTCCATTGTGTATATAAACCACAATTTCTTTAACCATTCATCAGTTGATGGACATTTAGGCTCTTTCCATAATTTGGCTATTGTTGAGAGTGCTGCTATAAACATTGGGGTACAAGTGCCCCTATGCATCAGCACTCCTGTATCCCTTGGGTAAATCCCTAGCAGCGCTATTGCTAGGTCATAGGGTAGATCTATTTTTAATTTTCTGAGAAACCTCCACACTGTTTTCCAGAGTGGGTGCACCAGTTTGCATTCCAACCAACAGTGCAAGAGGGTTCCTGTTTCTACACATCCTCTCCAGCTAGATGCCTTCTTTGAAGAAAAGTCTGTTTATGTTTTCTGCCCATTTTTATTTTTTTTTTTAAATTTTTTTTTCCAACGTTTTTTATTTATTTTTGGGACAGAGAGAGACAGAGCATGAACGGGGGAGGGGCAGAGAGAGAGGGAGACACAGAATCGGAAACAGGCTCCAGGCTCCGAACCATCAGCCCAGAGCCTGACGCGGGGCTCGAACTCACGGACCGCGAGATCGTGACCTGGCTGAAGTCGGACGCTTAACCGACTGCGCCACCCAGGCGCCCCTTCTGCCCATTTTTAATTGGATTATTTGTTTTTTGGGTGTTGAGTTGTACAAGTTCTTTATATATTTTGGATATTAATCCTTTATTGGATATGCCATTTGCAAATTTCTTCTCGCATTCCATATGTTGCCTTTGTAGTTTTGTTGGTTGTTCCCTTCGTTGTGCAGAAACTTTTTATTTCGATAAAGTCCCAATATTTTATTTTTGCTTTTGTTTCCCTTGCCTCACAAGACATATCTAGAAAAATTTTCTATGGCCAATGTCAAAGAGGTTCCTACCTTTCTCTTCTAGGATTTTTATGGTTTTAGGTCTCACATTTAGGTCTTTAATCCATTTTGAATTTATTTTTGTGTATGGTGTAATAAAGTGGTCTAGTGTCTTTCTTTTGCATGTTGCTGTCCAGTTTTCTCAACACTATTTGCTGAAGAGACTGTCCTTTTCCATTGGATATTCTTTCCTGCTTTGTTTAAAATTAATAGACCATACACTTGTGGGTTCATTTCTGGGTTTTCTATTCTTTTCTATTGATCTATATGTCTATTTCTGAGTGAGTACCATACTGTTTTGATCAATATATCTTTGTAATATAACTTGAAGTCCAGAATTGTGATGCCTCCAACTTTGTTTTTCTTTTTCATGATTGCTTTGGCTATTTGGGATCTTTTGTAGTTCCATACAAATTTTAGAGTTGTTTGCTCTAATTCTGTGAAAAATGCTATTGGTATTCGGATAGGAATATCATTAAATATGTAGATTGTTGTGGGTAGTATAAACATTTTAACAATATTTGTTTTTCCAATCCATAAGCATAGAATGTCTTTCTATTTCTTTTTATTATCTTTAATTTTTTAAATGTGTTTTATACTTTTCAGAGTATATGTTTTTCCCCTCTTCAGTTAGGTTTATTCCTAGGTATCTTATTATTTTTGGTACAATTGTAAATAGGATTGTTTCCTTCATTTCTTTTTCTGTTTCTTCATTACTGGTGTATAGACATGCAGCAGATTTCTGTACATTGATTTTGTACCCTATGACTTTTCTGAATTAACTTATCAGTTCCAGAAGTTTTTTGGTGCTGTCTTTTGGGTTTTCTATATAGAATATCATGTCATCTGCAAATAGTGAAAGTTTTACTGCTTCCTTACTGATATGGATGATTTTATTTATTTTTCTTGTCTGGTTGCTGTGGATAGGACAGCCAGTACTATGTTGAATAGAAGAGGTGATGGTGGGTATCTTTGTCTTATTCCTGACCTTAGGGGGAAAGCTCTGTTTTCCCCATAAAGGATGATGTTAGCTGTGGGTTATTCATATATGGCCTTTATCATGTTGGGTGTTTCTTCTAAACTTATTTTGTTGAGGGTTTTTAACATGAATGGATGTTACTCTTTGTCAAATGCTTTTTCTGCATCTATTAAAATGATCATATGGTTCTTCTTTTTAAAATTTTTTTTAACGTTTATTTTTGAGACAGAGACACAGAGTTTGGTGGGGGGGTGGACAGAGAGAGAGGGAGACACAGAATCTGAAACAGGTTCCAGGCTCTGAGCTATCAGCACAGAGCCTGGTGTAGGGCTTGAACTCACGGACCGAGAGATCATGACCTGAGCCGAAGTCAGACACTTAACCAACTGAGACACCCAGGCGCCCCTTGAGATCATGTGGTTCTTATCCTTTCCCTTATTGGTGTGATGTATCACACTGATGATTTGTGAATATTGAACCACCCTTAAAACCCAGGAATAAATCCCACTTGATCATGGTGAATGATTTTTTTAATGTATTGTTGGATTTGGCTTGTTAGTATTTTATTGAGGATTTTTGCCTTTACATTCATCAGGGATATTGGCCTGTAGTTCTTTTTTTTTTTTAATGGTGCCTTTATCCAGTTTTGGAGTCAAGGTAGCACTGGCCTCATAGAATGAATTTGGATGTTTTCCTTCCTCTTCTATTTTTTGGATTAGTTTGAGAAGAATGGGTACTGACTCTTCTTTAAATGTTTGTTAGGGGGCACCTGGGTAGCTCAGTTGGTTAAGCATCTGACTCTTGATTTTGGCTCAGGTCATGATCTCATGGTTCATGAGATCAAGCCCCACATTGGGCTCCATGCTCATGGCATGGAGCCTGCTTGGGATTCTCTCTCTTCCTCTTTCTGTCCCTCTCCTGTGCTCTGTCTGTCTCTGTTTCAAAATAAATAAATAAACACTTAAAAAAATTAGATGTTTGGTGGAATTCATCTGTAAAGCCATCTATCTGGCTTTGGACTTTTGTTTGTTGGGAGGAAAGGCAATGGCTTTAAACCAAAAAATCAAGACCCAACTATATACTGTCTATTAGAAACTCACATAAAATATAAAGACACAGGTAGATTTAAAGTGAAAAGATATTAAATGATATGTCATGAAAACATTAATAATAAGAAAACTAGTGCTTATATCACATAAATTAGAGGAGATATAATACCATAAATAAAGAAGGACATTTCATGATAATCAATGAGTCAGTTCATAAAGGAAACTTAATAATCCTAGGGGGCCCTGGGTGGCTCAGTTAAATGTCCAACTTTTGGCTCAGGTCATGATCCCACCGTTCATGAGTTGAAGCACCATGTCAGGCTCTGTGCTGACAGCTCAGAGCCTAGGGCCTGCTTTTTATTCTGTGTCTTCTTCTCTCTCTGCCCCTCCCCTACTCTCTCTCTCTCTCTCTCTCAAAAATAAACATTAAAGAAAATAATAATAATCCTAATATGAGTGTAACTGATTTCAGAACTTTAAAATGTATGAAGCAAAAACTGACAACGGAAATAGACCAATCAACAATTACTGGGGATTTCAACACTCCTCTCTCAGTAATTAAAGAACAGGAAGACTAAAAATCAGTGTGGAAATAGAAAACATGAACAACACTATCAACCAACTTAATATATATAATATATATTAACATATATAATATTACACTCAACAGAGGTACAATGCATACTCAGTAAGTGAACACGGGATGATCACTAAAACAGAATATATTCTGGGTCATTAATGAAGTCTCAATATAACTAAAATTATTGAAATGATATGTTCTTTGACCACAATGAAATAAATTAGAAATTAATAACAGGAAAAATAGTCCCATATATGTTAGAGAAACTGAATTTGAAATAAAAAACCTCTCAACAAAGAAAATCCCCAGCCCAATTTGTTTCCAGGCTGAATTTTATCAAATGTTTAAAAGAGAAACAATAAAAGTCTTACACAAACTCTTTAGTGATGAGAGAACATCTCCCTACATATTGTAGGAGGCTAGTTTTGGTCTGATACCAAAACCAAAATCATTATAAGAAAAGAAATTAAAGTCTGACATTCCCCATGAACATAAACAAAAAGTTTCTTAACCAATTATTAATATAATCCAGTAATTTTTAAAAAAGATAATACTTCATGACCAATTGGGGGTATATTTCAAGAATTACAAGGTTAATTTAACTTTTGAAATATCAATCAGTATAATTTACCATATTAACAGAAAAAAAGGACATACAGAGGATAATTTGAAAAGAAATTCAATATCCACTCATGATGATAACTCTCAGGAGGTTAAGAGTAGAGTAACTCTCAGGAAGTTAAGTCAACTTCTTCCATCCGATAAAGGGCATCTACAAGAAAATTACTGCTAAAATTATAACAATGGTAAAAGAATAAATATTTTCCAGGGTACGTAGGTGGTTCATTTGGTTAAGTGACAGACAAACTCTTGGTTTGGATCAGGTCATGATCTCATGGTTTGTGAGATCGAGCCCCACATTGGGGTCTGTGCTGATAGCATGAGGCCCACTTGAGATTCTCTCTCTCTCTGCCTGACTCCCCCTTGGGTGATGATTTCTCTCTCTCTTTCTCTCTCTCTCAAAATCAGTCAATCAATCCATCCATCCAACCTTTCCCCCATCAGGAGCATGACAAGAATGTACATTCTCACCATTTCTATTCAGCTCTGTATTGAAGATCCCAGACATGCAATAAGGCAAGAAAAATGAATTAAGTATTACAACCAATCCCTCAGAGATACAAACAATTATCAGGGAATACTATGAAAAATTATATGCCAACAAATTGGACAACCTGGAAGAAATGGACAAATTCCGAAACACCCACACTCTTCCAAAACTCAATCAGGAGGAAATAGAAAGCTTGAACAGACCCATAACCAGTGAAGAAATTGAATCGGTTATCAAAAATCTCCCAACAAATAAGAGTCCAGGACCAGATGGCTTCCCAGGGGAGTTCTACCAGACGTTTAAAGCAGAGATAATACCTATCCTTCTCAAGCTATTCCAAGAAATAGAAAGGGAAGGAAAACTTCCAGACTCATTCTATGAAGCCAGTATTACTTTGATTCCTAAACCAGACAGAGACCCAGTAAAAAAAGAGAACTACAGGCCAATATCTCTGATGAATATGGATGCAAAAATTCTCAATAAGATACTAGCAAATCGAATTCAACAGCATATAAAATGAATTATTCACCATGATCAAGTGGGATTCATTCCTGGGATGCAGGGCTGGTTCAACATTCGCAAATCGATCAACGTGATACATCACATTAACAAAAAAAAAAAAGAGAAGAACCATATGATCCTGTCAATCGATGCAGAAAAGGCCTTTGACAAAATCCAGCACCCTTTCTTAATAAAAACCCTTGAGAAAGTCGGGATAGAAGGAACATACTTAAAGATCATAAAAGCCATTTATGAAAAGCCCACAGCTAACATCATCCTCAATGGGGAAAAACTGAGAGCTTTTTCCCTGAGATCAGGAACACGACAGGGATGCCCACTCTCACCGCTGTTGTTTAACATAGTGCTGGAAGTTCTAGCATCAGCAATCAGACAACAAAAGGAAATCAAAGGCATCCAAATTGGCAAAGATGAAGTCAAGCTTTCGCTTTTTGCAGATGACATGATATTATACATGGAAAATCCGATAGACTCCACCAAAAGTCTGCTAGAACTGATACATGAATTCAGCAAAGTTGCAGGATACAAAATCAATGTACAGAAATCAGTTGCATTCTTATACACTAACAATGAAGCAACAGAAAGACAAATAAAGAAACTGATCCCATTCACAGTTGCATCAAGAAGCATAAAATACCTAGGAATAAATCTAACCAAAGATGTAAAAGATCTGTATGCTGAAAACTATAGAAAGCTTATGCAGGTAATTGAAGAAGATATAAAGAAATGGAAAGACATTCCCTGCTCATGGATTGGAAGAATAAATATTGTCAAAATGTCAATACTACCCAAAGCTATCTACACATTCAATGCAATCCCAATCAAAATTGCACCAGCATTCTTCTCGAAACTAGAACAAGCAATCCTAAAATTCATATGGAACCACAAAAGGCCCCGAATAGCCAAAGTAATTTTGAAGAAGAAGACCAAAGCAGGAGGCATCACAATCCCAGACTTTAGCCTCTACTACAAAGCTGTCATCATCAAGACAGCATGGTATTGGCATAAAAACAGACACATAGACCAATGGAATAGAATAGAAACCCCAGAACTAGACCCACAAACGTATGGCCAACTCATCTTTGACAAAGCAGGAAAGAACATCCAATGGAAAAAAGACAGTCTCTTTAACAAATGGTGCTGGGAGAACTGGACAGCAACATGCAGAAGGTTGAAACTAGACCACTTTCTCACACCATTCACAAAAATAAACTCAAAATGGATAAAGGACCTGAATGTGAGACAGGAAACCATCAAAACCTTAGAGGAGAAAGCAGGAAAAGACCTCTCTGACCTCAGCCGTAGCAATCTCTTACTCGGCACATCCCCAAAGGCAAGGGAATTAAAAGCAAAAGTGAATTACTGGGACCTTATGAAGATAAAAAGCTTCTGCACAGCAAAGGAAACAACCAACAAAACTAAAAGGCAACCAACGGAATGGGAAAAGATATTTGCAAATGACACATCGGACAAAGGGCTAGTATCCAAAATCTATAAAGAGCTCATCAAACTCCACACCCGAAAAACAAATAACCCAGTGAAGAAATGGGCAGAAAACACGAATAGACACTTCTCTAAAGAAGACATCCGGATGGCCAACAGGCACATGAAAAGATGCTCAACGTCGCTCCTCATCAGGGAAATACAAATCAAAACCACACTCAGATATCACCTCACGCCAGTCAGAGTCGCCAAAATGAAGAAATCAGGAGACTATAGATGCTGGAGAGGATGTGGAGAAACGGGAACCCTCTTGCACTGCGGGTGGGAATGCAAACTGGTGCAGCCGCTCTGGAAAACAGTGTGGAGGTTCCTCAGAAAATTAAAACTAGACCTACCCTATGACCCAGCAATAGCACTGCTAGGAATTTATCCAAGGGATACAGGAGTACTGATGCATAGGGGCACTTGTACCCCAATGTTTATAGCAGCACTCTCAACAATAGCCAAATTATGGAAAGAGCCTAAATGTCCATCAACTGATGAATGGATAAAGAAATTGTGGTTTATATACACAATGGAATACTACGTGGCAATGAGAAAAAATGAAATATGGCCTTTTGTAGCAACGTGGATGGAACTGGAGAGTGTGATGCTAAGTGAAATAAGCCATACAGAGAAAGACAGATACCATATGGTTTCACTCTTATGTGGATCCTGAGAAACGTAACAGAAACCCATGGGGGAGGGGAAGGAAAGAAAAAAAAAAAAAAAAGAGGTTAGAGTGGGAGAGAGCCAAAGCATAAGAGACTGTTAAAAACTGAGAACAAACTGAGGGTTGATGGGGGGTGGGAGGGAGGGCAGGGTGGGTGATGGGTATTGAGGAGGGCACCTTTTGGGATGAGCACTGGGTGTTGTATGGAAACCAATTTGACAGTAAATTTCATATATTAAAAAATAAAAAATAAAAAAAATTTTTCAAAAAAAAATGAATGAAGGTCATTAATATTGGATAGGGAGTTAAAAAAAAAGTCTGTATTTGAATGACTGTGTATGTAGAAATCATAAGGAATGAAAAAAAGTTACAAATTGTTTTATTGAGATTTCAAAACACAAAGAAAATTACAAAAACTAATCATATTCCTCTATACTAATAGTAAAGAAATTAATTAAATATGAAATTAAAATAATATTATTAATGATAGAATCCAAAATGTTAAATATTTAAAATATGTTTTACAAAATAGATTCATTGCTTACTGAAAACTGTAAAAAAAAATTCAAGAGAAATCGAAGAAGGCCTAAGTAAATGGGGAGATATATCATGGTCATGAATTGGAAGACAATATTGTCAAGATGTCATTCTTCCCAAATGAATTTTTGGATACAATGCAATCCCAATCAAAACCCCAGATAGAAGGCTTTCTCCTTTTTTGTAGACATTAAATATCTGGTTCTAAAATTTATCAAAAATTCAGAAGAAACCTGTAAAGCAGTTTTGTAAAAGGAGAGCAAACCTTGAGGACACCTCCTGATTTCAAGATTTATTATAAAGCTAATCAGGAAAGTGTGGCATTGCCATATGTTTAAACATAGAAATAGGTCAATGAGCCAGAATAAAAAGTCCAGAAATGGATCCAAATTTTATGACAAATTGTTTTCGACCAAGTTACCCAAGAAATTCAACAGAGAAAGGATAGTCTCTTCATTTCTAATTTTATCATATACAAAATTAATGCAAAATAAATCATAGACTAAATTATAAAGACTAAAACTAAGAGAGTTCTAAAGAATCATAAAAGTCTTTGCAACATTACAGTAGGCAAAGATTTCTCAGAAAAGTCACACTAATCATAGAGAAATTGTACTTCATCAAATTAAAAAAAATCGTCTTTGAAATACATCATTAAGAAACTTAAAAGGCAAGCCACATACCAGGAGAAAATACTTTCAGTGCAAAGGACTTATATCCAAAATATACAAGGAATTCTTACAGCCCAAAATAAGACAAACAATCTAACTTTTTAAATAGCCAAAATATTTTGTGGGGGGGAATGCATCACATAAGAAGTTACATAAGTGGCCAATAAGTACATGAAAAGATACTCAATGTTATTAGTTAGCAGTGAAATAAAAATGAAAGCCACCAGATACGATTTCCTATTTATTGATGCTATAATTAAAGAGACTGACAATACCAAATCTGGGCTAGGAAATGTAGCAAATCAACTCTCATATTTTGTTGCTGGAAGTATAAAATTGTACAATCACTTCATAAAGATGTTCAGCAATTTCTTACAAAGTTAAACATACACTTTTCATAGTACCCAGTCATTCCACCTAAGTATTTACTTACAAAAAACTTGTGCATGAATGTTCTTAGAAACTTAATTCATAATACCCAAAAACTTGAACCCCAAATGTTCTTCAAATGCTGAATGAATACACAAATTGTGGTATGTCCACATGATGAAATACCACTCAACCATAAAAAGGAAAAGTATTGATATAAAAAAAACAACGTGGAAGAATCCAGAAAACCTTATGATGAGTGAAAGAAGCCAATTACAAAAGAGGGCAAAATGTGATTCCACACATGTGAAATTCTGAAATAGGGGAAACTAATTTAGAGTGACTGAAAGAATGTTACAGTTACCTGGGTGCAGGGAAGGAGAATTATTACTGTAGAGGGAGACAAGGGAACTATTTAGGGTGATGGAAGTGTTCTGTATCTTGATTGTGGTGGTGGTTACTCAGGTGCACATATTTGTCAAAACTCACCAAACCATACACTCAAATATGTGTATTTAATTGCACTTCAATAAGGTGGCTTAAAAAAAAAATGTCAGCCCACCATCTCAGTAAGGTGTTTAGAGGTCCAAGATGAAGAATAAATTGTTCTCCTTATCCCTTCTTATTGCTAAGAAAGATGACCACCCCCACAAATGCTTCAGAACTGGTAAATCTCATAATTCTCTCATTCTCCCATTCTCCCGTCCAGACTTTAATTTCCCAGCTTGTCTCACAATTGTATGAAGTCTGATTCCTACAATAAATCCCTTATTTTATAACACTCATTGTTGCCCTACTTCTTGGAAAGATTTCCTAGACAGAAACAATGCTTGTGTCACACACGGGAAAATATACAAAATTCTGAATCAATGAACTAGTCACTGTGCTTCCAGGAACTAAACATCAGAACTCACAACCATGGTCTAATGAGCCTTCAATTACCCACTATCGTTGGCTTCTATTGCTTGTAGCAAATTGCCACAAACTTAGTGGCTTAAGACAATACAGGTTATTATTTTACAGCTTCCGTAGGGCAGGAGTCTGGCACATTTTAGCTGGGTCCTCTGCTCAGAGTCCCATAGGGCTGAAATCAAGGTGTCAGCTGGGACTGGGATCTCATCTGAGGCTCAAGTTCCTCTTCTGAGCTCACTGGTTGTTTGCCAAATCAAATTCATTGCAGTTGTGAGACTAAGATCCCCTCTGTCTTGCTGGCTGTTAGCTGGGGACTGCTCTCAGACTCCAGAGGCCACCCTTGGTTTCCTGTCACATGGCTCTCTCTACAACATGGCAAGTGCTTCTCCAAGGCCAGCAGGAAAGCTTTCCTCTTGCTTCAAATCTCTGAATCCAGTTTACTAAGGAGTCTTAAGCAATGTCACATTATTACAGGAATGACATCTGACTACTTTTGCATATAATATAGTCTAATCAAGGAAATGACTATTGCATCATCTTCACAGGTCCTGCCCATATTCATTGTATTTAGACTCACCATTTAGTCCACCATGGAATAATACAAAGGATATAGGTCTTGGAAGATGGATAGAATTTGGATAGAAGAAGAGAAAAGAGAAAAGAATTTCAAGCAAGGGAATATAGGGCTATATGTTGTAGGACTGACAGAAGGGTGAAGTTGGCATATGAAAGCTACGAGTCAAAGAAGTAGGACGTTTGTGCTACAGACCCTGGGAAGCAGAGTGATTAGAACACAGAGTCAGATCCTAAGGGTTTTTACCACTCTACTGGGAAACGTGGGCTTCAACAAATAGGCAGAAGAGAAACGATGAGCAGATTCTTAGTAGAGAGAATGACAAAATGAAAGCTATACTTTAGAATGATAAGGCACGTAAATACACTCAGAAATCACTTGTAGAACTAGACACCATCTGATTCAGGCATGAGGTGGTAGGCCTTTAGCTAACTGTGGGAATAGGAAAGAGGAATATGAAAGACTATTAAAAATTTGTGAGACTTTTGCCTCTTCTATATATAATCTTTCCTAACCCACATTACCCTTGATTTTATAACCTTCCTTATATCCACTTTTAATTTTACCAGTGTCTGCTATGCCAGTTGGATATTTAACAATAAATAGTGATTATTATAATTAATAATAATAATAAATAAAAATGTTTTCCACGTGGGCACTGGTAGATACTATTTTTACCTTAATTGTACTGGTGAGAAACAGAAGGATAAAAGGTGACCAACTCAAGTAATCTAGTTAGTATTAAAGTTCTAATTTGAATTCAGGCCTTTCCCCCTGCTATACACCATGATATACTGTTTCCACAAACTATGAAGTTTGCTGTTTGTGTATACAGAGTAGTTTAAAGACTGGTTTTACTTATGATAGCTACAATTTCATATTCATTTTTCTTTTTAGATTTTTTAATGTTTATTTATTTTTGAGAGAGACAGAGTGCAAGAGGGGAAGAGGCAGAGAGAGAGGGAGACACAGAACCTGAAGCAGGCCCAGGCTGTGAGCTGTCAGCACAGAGACCAATACGAGGCTTGAACTCATAGACTGCAAGATCATGATCTGAACTGAAGTCAGATGCTCAACCAACTGAACCACCCAGGCGCCACTCATATTCATTTGTCTTGAGAAGAAGTCTGATCCATAGCATTCCATCCAAAGGAGGATCAAAAGCATGGAGCGGTATCTACTAATTAAATTGAGATAGAGGATGGAAATAATTATCCTCATGATTAAAACTATCTTGATTATATTACAGAAGTTTATGAGATAATGTTCATAAAATACCAAGTAGGATGCCTGGCCTATAAGCAGTCACTCAACATATATCAGTTCTCCTTCCTCCTTTTCCCTCTTTTTATTCTCTTCCACCTGGTTACACTTTTCCTATGCTAATAAATCAAAATATAGGGATCATTTAGTTTAATGCTGTTTTAAGGAAAACTACATGTCATTTGAGGAGAAAGGAGAAGCAATAAGTATATGAAATTCACAAACCCCCAGAGACTGCCAGAAAGCAACCACAAGAAGATTATATATATAATATAATCTATATATCTATATATCTATATATCTATCTATCTATATATATATATATATGGAAAAAAGGGGTGAGCTGGCAAAGATGATGTTTGGGGGAACCGAAAGCTTATAGCAAGAAAGAGAAATGCATGGGCTCACCATCTATAACCTTTCATGATGACCTCAAAGTATGAAACACTGTGGTTTGATTTGCCGGGATAATTGCTTGAGTTCTGTGTTTGGGGTGCCAGAGGACAAACACTTGTGGTTGTGTTGCAGACTGAACTGCCCTTTGGAAACTGACTTTTCTCCCTGACTGAACTTTGTAGCAGCAGGTCATTCCCAACCGCAGCTGGAGACCCCTCTGCTCTCTCACTAGCCAACAAGTACAGACTTAGCCTCCTGGCCACATAAATCCAGGCATGTATCAGTTCATCTCCAAACACCCAGCATGTCTGCTCTATCAATTAAAAAGCATTAGGCAAGTGAGCTACTAGAAAGTTCAGCATGATTAGTAGCTACTGTGAATTTTCATATCCACTTTTATCATCTCCATTATTTCAGCTAAAACCTCAGGTTATTAGTTTTATTAAAAGAAGGGGGAGGGGAGAAGATGAAAAAAAAATCACAAACATGCTTCCCAGACAGGTTAATACAAGCTCTTCCTCAGCTCTCTAGTCTAGACCTAAGGAACATTCCCAGAGTGAGAGCAAAGAAATTTTGGGTTGTATGGAAAATTTGACTCAACCCAAAAAGCCAGCCAACACCACAAAATGGATTGGAGTCAAATCAGATAAATAGAAAAAGAAAAGAATACAAAATATTTTTGAATGACAGTATCAAAAAGGTTAAAAAACTTAACAAGAACCTGATTGCAGACGTACAGACTAGAGTTTAGCTTCACCTTAACAAGGCACTTTTAAGGATCGATTTAATGATGTTTCCTCTCCTATGCCCATAGAAATGTAATTAAATGGTCACAGACATATACATTCCTCTTGGGTTTGGTTTCTGTAACTACCAAAAATAATGTTTGAGAAATCATCCAAACCTCCCAGTGTATTATTCATGTAAACCTAGATATCTCACAAAAACAAAACATACAAGAGCCGAGTGCCAGTTAGCATGTGAAAATATCCAGCAACAGTCTGTTTTTACTTCTTTGATAAACTGTATTGTCTTTTTGTTGTAATGGAAAAGGATTAGTAAGGCTTACCAAATAAACAGCAACTTCCTTAGAGAAACTGACCCTTGTATTTTATAAAAACCAAGAAATCAATCCTAAAAAGAACATGGGGGTCTTTGACAGACTAATGGAGGGCAAACTTCAAGGTCTACAACCATGAAAAGATCTGGGTCAGATGAGGATTTGGGCTAGTGATACATTTTGATACTTTCTATTTTAAGCACCCCAAAATGTAAATGCTCATTCACAACTTATCCAAGTTTTTCTGAAAATCTTTAATCTGCAAAACTGTGTTCTTCCAGGACTTTTTGCCTGTGTTTGGTCTGGAAATGATAACATTTATAATAGTATATCTTAAAATGCAGAGGTGTGCCCAAAGGAAAAAAATAATAATAACAATTAATAATTAAATTCAAACCTCCAAAAACGTTTGTTTGGTTTATTGAGTGCTCTGGGTGAATGCTCAAAGGTGGGGGGGGGGGGGGGGGCGCGGCGAGACGCATTTTGTAAAGTCCAAATAAGTTCTTTCCTTTGCCAAAGCAAGGTTGGTATTTTCCAAACAAAATTTTTACTATATACTGGAAGGAAAAGAGGTAAAGGTGAGCACCATTTAGAATTTAACTTTTGGGATTGGGAAAGAATTTAAAACACTCAAGAAGCAGAATTTAGACATTTCAAATACATGTCAGCTCTGGCACTGTCTGAGGTAACATCACCTATTTGATTTAAGACCAAAACCTGAATTATCAAGCAGTATTGCCTTTTTCAGAAAAGGGTATTTGAATCAGCTTCTCTGTATCACTCTATGAGTAACCTGCTTTCTTGACCACTAAAATCTGGTCTGAGCTCCTGAAATTGACATCCCAATACATTAAACCAGATAACCTGTAATTGAGGCCAACACAAGGTTATCATTAGGTGATAAGCCTTCAACTTTATTTTCTTCCGTCATTCATGATGAGGAAGTTGTTGCTTCCGAGATAATTAAAGGTCGGCAGATTTATAAGTAGGTTTGCTTTGCCATTTCTTTCTTCATATGGTTTCTTTTCAGTTTCTTTTCCCTTAATAACTGGCTTAACTCTTTTATATAATAAAAAAGGTCAGATAGTCTCCCCACAAAGTGCTCATAATAGCTGGCAGCCTATCCTCCTGTGATTAGCCATCATTTAGCTAAGCAGAAGTGTCAGAGCATGTAGAACAAAGAGGCAGCAGAGCATTTCTAGAAGCACATCAGTATGAATGCAAAGAGGGGAACTAAAAGACAAGGCGTGGGGGATGACACACTGCATAGAAACAGCAGCATGATTGCTTCTGAGGTAGGCAGCAGGCTTCCTTGCAATAACATGAGACTATCCTGAACAAATGAATGCAGTGGTGAGGGTACAAACATGGGGGTCAGGTGTAGACATATGTAAAGGACAGACCAGGATTATGGCTTATCCACTCCTCGTTTTCAGGATCAATGATCAATTCACAGTAGCCAACTAACTCTTTTTTTTTTTTAATACTTTAAAGGTTTATTTATTTTTGAGAGAAACAGAGAGAGACAGAGCATGAGTGGGGGAAGAGCAGAGAGAGATTGGGAAACACAGAATCCAAAGCAGGCTACAGGTTCTGAGCTGTCAGCACAGAGCCTGATGCAGGGCTCGAACCCATGAGCTGCAAGATCATGACCTGAGCCGAAGCTGGACCCTTAACCAACTGAGCCACCCAGGTGCCCCTGCAGCCAACATTCAAGAAGACCAATACAAATGCAAAACCCATAGTCATTAGAAATGTATGGACGCATTCCAGTTACCTGTGCATCTTTATTACATACTATTGGGTAGAACTGTAAGACATTGCTAATGTTTGACCATTTTTGACCTACAAAATAGGCCATTTCATATGATTCTTTCTATGTTTATAAATAGAATGGTGTAAAGATTTTCTCTGGACTTGAAAAATCAGTCTAATCCAGTGAATTTTTCAGATTCAGTGCATTTAAAAGCCAAACACTAAATTATTTGTATTCCTCCTACACCTGGAGTATCTCTATCTCTTGCCCATTTTCATGGATATCAAGTATTTCATAAATATCTGGTCCCACATGCCAAATTGTGGGAATATTTAACTCTCAACTTAGTTATGAAATCAAGGATGCAATTTTTGGATAAGACAGTAAACTCCACACAGGAGTTTAGGCCTTGTTCTATGGCCAAATCCTCCATATCTTGCCCTAGCCAATCTGCCAGCAAATTCTTTCTAAGAAAGACTGGAGGGAAAAAACTGCTCAGCTCTGAAACAGAAATTACTAATATCCTCCTAATGTGAGGGAAATCTGATTTATTCAGCAACATCTTACCAGACAACCGAGAGAAGAGTACAAATTTCAGAGTAGACGGCTTCATAGGAGCTGTCTGGGCCTCAGCGCCTCTATGAGAGGTTAGGTCACATGAACTAGGGATTCCTTTCTTGCTCTAAATTCTGTTTTTCACTTTGTATTTATGGTTGTCAATGCTCATGGAATTGTTAGGGTGGCCTAATGAGTCAATATAAGGCTTGCTTTAATCTGCCTGACTTTGCCCCAAACCTTTAAAAGCACACAAATATGAACCAATGAACCTAAATTATAGCATACTGTACATTTGCTTAAGAAACTTCCTATTATCGCCACCTTTATATAAATGGTTGCTCACTGGTATAAGTAGGAGACAAACCACTTAATAACTTCCAGGCCAGTGAACTTTTGCCCAACTTCAAAATAAAGTTGTTATTCTCCTTTCAACAAAAGTTTAGGATATATCAAGCTTACTCAAAATGAGTTGCCAGAAAGAGAAAAATAAAAGGCTATATCATCAATATACTAGCAATGTCAGATCAAATAGTTCCAAGTATTTTATTTTCTACCATATGCCTTCATATGAGTCCATCTCAATGAATACTTGGGTTTGGGTGGCCAGAGAGCTACCATAAAGATGTTTCTATTCTGAGACTCCATGAAGATTTTTTTTTTTTAAGAATAAAGACTTTCATAGTAACTTTAAGGTAATATTCTCAGGGGGAAAAATCCAAATTTCTGTACTATAAATTGCCAAGAACTGAGATCAAGTCTTGATTTCTCCACCGATATGCTCTGGAACTGGAAACAAATCCATCTCTCCCTCCCTCAAGGTCTTGAAATTAATGTTTTATCTGGAGCACCTATGTCATAGTAATCAAGGTTTCCCAAGAATAAAGTGGAATTATATGGCATCTTAGATTCCTTCCAAAGGTGGTGTCACTGTTTCTTTCTCCTTAATTACTTGATGGTATTGCCAACTTCTCCCCAAGGCATCATATTTATTCCAGCAAATTCTTATTTAGAAAGCTCACATTACAGTGATCCTGTACACTTTATCTGGATTGGCAAATTTAAGCCCCCATCCACTAATTTATGTTTTATTAAAACTGATTCAGTTGAGGGAGCATATCTAAAAGTACTGCAATGAAATTCCTTGAAGGCAAACTGCAAATTAAAGGCTATATCAAATCCCATTTATAAGAGTAAATACATGTGTGTCTGTGCGTGGATAAGGAGTCTGCACATGGTTGCACAAACGCAGGGAGGTAACCATGGTGTGAATAAGAAATACCCTCCATGGCCAGTGTGCTGAGCAGCCTAACTTTATTCTAAAAGAATGTGCTTAGTGATGAGTCTAAAGTGGCCAGTGCTAAGGTAAAGCTCATGCCAACATACAGCCAGCTGTTCCATTTCCTGACTCACTGACAACTTATTATAATGAAGCCAAGAAGTGTTTGCCTCACTCTTTGTAGGTTTGAAAGATGCGTTTAAGCTAGATAAGGAGAACCAGTACTGCAAGATAAAAGAACCTGGCAATCAGGTAAAAAGGTGGGCAAGCATTCTTAAAAAGGAGAAAGGATGAATGTGAAAAGGAAAGAAAAGAATTCCAGAAGCATTAAGGAGTGGAATGGGAATATAAGGAAAGTAGATGTGAGCAAAAATGAGAATGGAAAAGTGAATTACTAAGGAAAGAAAATGGTGATACAGGGAAAGATTAACAAACGAAAACAACTCTACTTTCTAAGCCTAAAGATCAAACACTACTGTTGGTCACTGTACATAGCAATTCTAAAACACAAAAACAACAACAAAAACAGAAAAACAAAATACCCCTCAATGTTCAAATTGGCTATTTTACTTAATCATTTTTCCCCACAATATCAAAAGAGCAACTCATTACTTAACAGAGACTATTACTGACACTGTTATGTCTGGCTTAGTAGGGACGTTTACTTTTGTAAGACATGAACATTATCCTAGATGAGCAACAGAGCATCTTATAGAAACTTCCAGACTTGGGAGCTCAGGACCAAAGTGAATCACTGTCACTCTCCATTGTTTTGGCCTTGAATTCCTACTTCCTTGCCAAGAATGGTGGATTTGATGCTCTATTTCAGGATTTGCTTTAGCCAGGATGCTTCCTTAATTAGCAAACAAGTGCAGTGACCCAGAGCTAGCCCCCTGAGAACCACCAACTAAACAGTGTGATTTAAAGGCAAAAAAAAGTTCCAACCGCCAAAAACGTTCTTTACTGGTTCTGCCATGATGCTATAAGACACTGACAGCTAGAAGGTTTTGTTGAAATAAGGCAAGAGAAAAGGAAACACATAAAGCCATCATTGTTCATTATCTCATCAGAACATATTAGTTCAGCAGTATAGGTGGCTGTCACCTAGAAGACTGGGGGGTATGGAAACCAATTTGACAATACATTTCATATTCAAAAAAATAATAAATAAAAAAAGAAGAAGACTGGGGGGATGAGAGCAGAGCTGGATAGGTTTACTTGCGTGCGTGTGTGCATGCATGTGAGAGAGAGAGAGAGAGAGAGAGAGAGAGAGAGAGAGAGAGAGAGAGAGAGAGAGAGAATAATGGGAAGGTCTACAGAGGGTTGCTACCAGAGAGGGCTGGCTTGTGGGGGTGGGGGAGGAACAATTAGAAGGAGAGGCTATGAGGGACTGAACGAAAGCAGTGATTGGTATGTGGTATGTGGGGGTGGTGTGCACATGCATGCCCATGTTCACCCTCCCACCATGTGCAATGCAACCAAGTATCTGAGTATTTGTGGGATGGGGAAAGGAGGCAACATATACCAAGCCCAGAAAAGGCTCCACTATGTTTAAAGAATGCTCACAGGTAACTCTCATCTTTTTATAAGCCACCACAAATGCCAGTTTCATCACAATGCCAGGCCACAATGCTTAATCCAGGTCATTTTGACAGCACAGACCTAGAGGCATTGTCCACCACAATCTCTTTTAGAAGTTTCTTTAAATAAATGGAGGTGAACTTTGCTCTGTCAGTAAAACGCACTTTGTATGAAACAGTGCCAGTGGCTCACAGCATACCTCATAAATTATCATGGCTCTGGTTCAATATTTATGAAGGCTGTGCTTGGGTCTTTGCTACCATTTTTCTAGCAGTTTCATAGATTATCTTTGTGATATAATTATTTCATTTTGCAGAGGAAGAAATTAAAGGAAAAAAAAAAATAACTTGCCCAGACTGCTCAGGAAGCTTAGGTCTTGGGTATAAATCAGGACTTCTTACTCAGAACTCTGAGTCTCATTGTCACAGAGATCATAGTGAATGCTGAAGAGTTTTTAATTTAACTCTGAACATTGTGACTTCGCTCAGATGTCATAAAAACAGGAGTAATTATTAAGAGTTTGTCTCTGTATGATTCTCCTGTTTTCTGACCTTGGGGTGGTGACTTGGATCTTGTTTATTGGCAAGAACCAATTGTCACAGTTACCACTGTACTCAAGAAAATGCCATGGAGTGAGGGTAAGGAATGCCAAGCACTGATCATTTGGACCCCAGTTAAACAGAGCTGCCCCTTCTCTCAAATGTTTTCAAGAGATACTGCTTAAGGAGAAAACTCATGGGAACCAAGCAGAATACCTTGCCTTATTTATGTGGTGTAAAGAAGGAGAAGATGAGGCTGAGTGGCTGCATTTACCTAATATTTAGGAGTTTATCTCAAATGAATTCAGATCCTAAATAATTTTTGGAATACACATCTCTAGTGTGTCTAATTGCTCAAATCTTTACATATGGGCCTAATTTTTAGTTAAAGAGACAGCTGGAGTGTTGTATACAGCTTGTTAGGCTTTCTTGACAGATAAACTTCTGTACTTTAAAGAAAGAGGTACCCTTAGGGGCACCTTATGGCTCAGTCGATTAAGCATCTGACTTCAGCTCAGGTCATGATCTCACAGTTTGTGAGTTCAAGTCTGTGCTGACAGCTTAGAGCCTGGAGACTGCTTCAGATTCTGTGTTGCCCCCTCTCTTTGCCCCTCCCCTGCTTGCTCTCTCTCTCTCTCTCTCTCTCTCTCAAAAATAAATAAACATTAAAAAATTTTTTTAAATAAAGAGGTACCTTTAAATCATTTGACCAATTAAAGGAAGAGTTAAGACAATTAAGTCCTTATAAGCATATGGACTGTCTTGCAGCCTGTTACTATATTTCAATGCATTGATAGGAACAATTTCCTCTCTTTCTATAAAGACTGCAGAAAATCTGGTTACAGGATGCAGTGAAGGAAGAAATAGGAAATCAGAAAGATTAATAGAGGTAAGGGAGCGAAAGTGTCAACGGTTGAAATTTGTAGCAGGAACTTAGCAAGGAGAAGAATTAGAGTAGTTAAGAGGACAAAAGTAGGAGCACCATACTTTTAAGAGTAATAAAGAGTTTCTTCAAATATATCAAGGTCAAGAATGATAAAGAGAGGCTGAAGAACTATTAACAGAGACAAGACCACTGAATGCTATGCATGATCCTAGACTGGATTCTGATAGTAGAGAAAAGACCATGTAAAGGACTCTATTGGGACAATAAAAAACTGGGAATATGGATAGTAGTTAAAGGTTAGTATTAATATTAATTTTCCTGAACCTGATAACTGTACTATGATTATATATGTTCTTGTCCTTACATACTGAAATATTTAGGCATAAAGAGGTACAATGCCTCCAACTTGCTTTCAAATAGTTTAGGAGAAAAAATATGGACAGGTATATCAATCAATCATAAAATCCCACCACCTCTCTCTCTCTCTCTTTCCCCATATCACGTATAGGTATACACATTTATATCATGTATAGGTAGAGATATGTATGTATGTATGCATGCAGGTGTACATGGAGACAGAGAGACAGAGAATGATAAACCAAACAGGTCAAACTATAAATAATCAGTGAATTTGGATAAAAGGTATATATGAATTTCTTGTCCTATTTCTTGTAACTTTTCAATATTTTTGAAATTATGACCAAGTAAAAAGTTACAAAATGTTAACACAGAGTAAAGGAACTAACAATTTCTTAAACACACAGCCTATTGTATGCTTAAACACTCCTGAATACCCTGACATCAAAGTTTTCACCCACCCATTAACAGGATATGTACTGAGAGAACCAGGAAAGCAAAGACTCTAGTGTATGCTCTTAAAGTTTCCTGTTGACTTTCGACAGCAATAGCACACCCCGTCATCACTTGAAGCTGCCATTTCTATATCTGAAAAATCTTAAGATTCAAACAAAAATCCTTTCTTCCCAGTCTTAGCCAACTTGACTCACGGTATTGACAGCTACTGAGGGCCAGAAAACAAACGCAAGGAGGAAGTAAGCCTAGAGCTCTCCAGATTGCTCTCTGTAACCCTACTGTCGAAGAGGCCAGGAGAATCCAATCTTTAACAGCTACAGAAGTTCTCATTCTGTGGTGGCACTGCAAGCCTTCACACATTGTGATTTCTCCGAGCAGTTTTGAGGGATTCTCCCAAGCCCTTAGGGACATGATGTTTAATTACCTTCCAGAAAGCCGGTAATGGTATTTTGTGGTCATGAACAGATTACACACATAGGCACAGATACATATTCTCTCACGAAAGTGAGTTTCTAAGGCTGCATGACTCATTGTCTTCTATTCATATAGGTAGCATATTATGTTTGGCTGGAATACAAAAACAGGTAGCTTAACTAGTAGCATGAGCATGTGGCCTTTGTCCAGAGCCCAAAGGAGATCACCTGTTGGGCCCTCAGCAGAATTTCCACTCCCTGTCCAAGTCAAAAACATAATTGAAAAAAGATGTCGTTGGTCTCCAGGTGTTTCTTTGCATTGGCCAACTTTTGCCCTCTCCACAGTGTCTCCCAGGAATGAGAGATTTGAAATCGAGTGGCAGTGGTGAGGTTATTGCAAGGAGAGTTGGGTAGGAGGTCTTTTTTTGAGGGGACTCAACAGCTCTCAATCTCTTAACAGATTTGCTCCTTTTAAAGAATGTTCATGGCCTCATGAGCCAGAACCAGGCTGGATATAACTGGCATGCCTATCACCTGCCCGGCCTTCCCAACTTCTCCAGGCTTATCCATATCTATTGGTGCTTTTCAAACCCTTTTAAGATATACTTCTGGGAAGTCTCTACAGATGAGGTTCACTTGAACCTGTCCACTACTCTCCTGTATATTCCCTTCATACTTGGATACAAGTATATCTTTCCTCACAAAACATATATTCTTATAAATTTGAATATAAGTGTAATTTTTTAAGTCAATATATGGTAATCAGGTTTTTGTTACAAGCAGTAGAAATACATTCTGACTTACTTAAGCAAAAAAGGAAATCATTATGGGTATATATACATTACATGACATAATCAATAGGAAGGCTGGAGAACAAAAGGTTGGGAAGAAAAAGGCCAGAATCAAGGAAAACAAGAACTGTGGATGGTTCCACATGAAGAATCTGTGTATGACTCTGCCAATGACATCTCCACCAGGGCCACAGCTGGACACTACTACACTAGACAATAGCAACTGCTGCCCTAGGAATAATTTCTAAACTGTTTTTTTTGTAAGCTTTATTTATTTATTTATTTATTTATTTATTTATTTATTCTGAGAGAGAAAGAGCATGAGCAGGGGAGGGGCAGAGAGAGGAAGAGAGAGAATCCCAAGCAGGCTCTATGCTGTCAGTGAGAAGCCCAATGCGAGGCTCAAACCCACGAGCCGTGAGATCATGACCAGAGCTGAAATCAAGAGTCAGGGGCTTAACTGAATGAGCCATGCAGGTGCCCATAAACTTTTTGGTCTTTGCAGCACTCTCTCAAAATTCAGAGTCCCACATGGGAACATCCAAAAGGCTAACTCTGCGTCTTATGCTTCAACCCTAGGCGTCTATACCCTCACCAGAAAAGATTCAGGTTCTGAGGAACAAAAGCAAGTGCCAGCACATTTAAAAACTTCAAGGGAACTAAAATTGAGAAACACTATTTCTAATTCACTTGCAAACTGAAAAATTTTATTTTTAAATAACCACCCCCTTTGATTGAACTCTTTCATAAACCCAGGTTTTGGGCACCCTAGCTTTATTCACTCAACACCTTCTGCATTTCTTTAATATCCTTTATTCTCCCTCTGTTCACTCTAAAATAGGAAGAGAGTCATTTCAACACTTTGGCCTTAGCTTACTAAAATATTTGAAAAATTTTGTCCATTTGTCATTATGTCTGTGGGCTAAAGAGCAGGAGTAAATGTATCTAATAGAAACAAAATTAATCGACCCCCTCTTTTATATTTACCTGGCAGAGGGTGCAGGATTAACAGGTTTTCTAATGCATCTCTTCCTTTGTCTAGTAGAGGCAGAAGCTGAAGCTGTTGACTGGTTCTAATTAAAAGTTCATTTTAAGTCTTGAAAAATGAAAAGCTAATGTATTCCATTGAAGCCTTTGCTGAATATCTCCTTCACATACATATAGGTGAGGCCTCAAAATACTTTAGTCAGTTTTCAAGACTAGTTTTCAAATTACCAAATGAAGGTAAAGACTTTAGGGTGTCTATTTTCTAATTACCTGTCCTCCTTGGGGATGCATCATGGACACGGTGTGTCTCCCCTAGGACCTCGAACGTCTTATGGGGTCAATGAGAATTAACTGATATTGAGTGCCTGCAGTGTCCCAAGTTTCGTCCTGGGTGCATCATGTGTATTATTGCATTGAATCCTTACAATGCTGGAAGGAAAATAACAGTATGCCCTCTCTTCAGATGAATACACTTAAGCTAAATTAAGTAAGTTAACCAAAGTTGCAGAGCAATAAATGAGAAAGTGAAAATTCAGACACATACTGCAGAACCCCCACTCTTCTCATGCATACCATGATGCCTCAGAAGTATCCTTCCTAGAATCTGGATATTGTCCTTGATCTGATCTCAGGCGTTTCTCTATAACCTGGAATTTCTATAAAATGTAGAATTTTTTCGTTTACCAGAACGGTCAGTGTGGCCACAGATCCCAAAAACCAGAACAACTGGCACAAATGCCAATTCAGGTCAATTGCAGAAGCGATTGCATTTCTTGCATTAATTCACAAAGCGTGTTGTTTTACTTCTATACAGCCGAATATGCTATTCAGGCCCTGAAGAAGTTAGGTTATGCCTTCTAAATGCAACTCGATTTGAAGTCCTAGGTAATTTTTTTCACTTTCTTTTTTCTGATTGGAAAAATATACCCATGATATAATTTAGAAAATATAAAAATGTATAAGAACAAATTAAGTTATCCATAATTGATGGAATGGTTATGATTTGGTTGATCTATCTAAATATAAGAAAAATCACGAGAGTTCAGTTCTACACAAATGTTTTTAGTATAGAGCCACACTCGAATTCCTCTAGCCTGTCTCTTTAAGCCCACCAAGGCAAGAAACGATGAGTGAGCCTTTAAGGGCCCAATATCAGAAACATAATATTCACTTAATAATAATTTGATTAGCTAATCTCACCTAATTTGATCCCTGGCCAGAGAGGCAAAATGACAGCTTTTATGATGAAAAGCTGATATAAATCTAGCAGCGGTGGCAATTGGTTACCCTTTCTTCAGCTGAAGAGGTTGCCAGTGGAAGCCGGCCTAGCCTAACAATTGTTGCCCGGCCTACATTTTTCATCCCACAATGGTAAAGAAGAGATGTGTGACTGAGATGCATTCATTCATCCACTCAACAAATATTTATTGAGTGCCTACTATATGCCAGGGTCTGGCAAGTCTTCTAGACGCTAGGGATTTAGCAGTGAGCAAGACAGACAAAACCCTGCTCTTAAAGGAAAACAAATGAGAACTGTTTTCAAAGGTCCAAAGTCCTTGTATCTGAAATTTTCAAATGAACTTCAAGACTTTTTGTGCTTTCTAAATTTACGGCAGGGCTAGAGGGATAAACCACCTCAGCATCCTTTTCTGAAAGGCAGTGAAATACTTTCCAGTGAAATACTGTGTTAAGGAAGCATGTTCAAATTAGAGCACATTTAGGTAAAAAGAGGCTCCAGGTTGGAAGGTAGTTTAAACCCCCTCATGCCAAGGTAATGGGTTGGTTGGTTGGGTTTTTTTTTTCCCCCCCACTCACCCACTTATGGACTTGGATCAAGAAGATGCCATATCCAACTGAAAAGAAATATCAGAAAGTGTGAGTATTTCCCCCAACAGTCTTAGACACGTGATCTCTTTTTCCATGGAGACTTTCTTGATGCCTTTTATATGTGTGGGCACTTTTAGGCATGTTTTAAGCTGATTTCTGGGTGTAACACGTTTCTCCCTTGTCCAATGCAACACACCCAAACTACCACATAGAGCTCCTGGCTTGAAAATGTTGGATGCCTTTTTGAAGAAAGATCTCTTTGGCCTTCTAACACTTGGAAGTTAAGGAGCTCTTAATGCCTTTTTTATTTTTCCATGACTGCCAAACATGGACAAGTTACAAAATTTTAATTTGGGAAAATCAACCTCACCAACTCACACAAACACATGTTCAAAAATTATTTGTCTCTCCCTCTCCCGATTAAGTTTCCATTTGTTTGTTTCAGAGATTGCTTGCATCTTTCTTGAGCCCACTCTCTGTTTCCTGTTTTTGAGCAGAGGTTGCAGGGTGGCCCTTGAAGCCCAGGTATGAAGATGCTTGGTGATCAGAGGTACTGTGAGGTTTTGCCTGACATCTCCTTTCTCCAGCAGATGTTTCTAGCTGCTCATGAAGGACATGGAGAATCTTCCCTTTTACTGTCTCCATCTCAGTTCCTTTCACACTTGTGGAATGATTGACTCATCATTGTTGGGGAGATTTGTATGGAAGAAGATAAAAGAAATGCAACCTCCTCCTTTCAGTATATAATCCACTAATTTGAGCAACAAAGAGAACAAATAAGGTGCAAAAAAAAATAACCTAGTTTCAAATTCTAGCACTGTGATACTAGATCACTGATTCTCAGTAATTTTGCCTACGAAGACCACTTTTTAATTTAAAAAACAGTCATCAGTCATCCACACATACCACACATACATACACACACACACAATTGCAGTTATATTTTTGGTGTATGTTATTTAGAAAAAATACATAATCAGATATGAATACTAGGTATTAAGAAACATTTAAATTAATTTGTATTTTAACTAACTGTAAGGCCATCTATATACATTTGAAAAATAATAATGCATATATGCAGGAGATGTTTTGAAGCCACAGGCATATTTGGTACACCAGTGGATTCATAGATTTCCGATAATAGCACTAGGGTTTTCATAGATTCAGAGCACCCACAAGTTGAAAAGTTCAGAGTTGAGGAAGAAGCACTGCACTCTCCTAGAGTTGGACCAGAACCAGGATAGGCATCTGGGGACCCTGGCTTTGACTGTGTCTGTGCCATGTGGCTACATAAACTTGGGCATGTTGCTTAATCCCTTTGGGCTGCATTTTCTTTACTTGTAAAGTGGTTATGATAACATCTAATAATGTTAATGTGATTCTCAAATCAGATCATAGATAGGAAGGTAAGTAGGCCAGATTACTAGGACCAAAAGTAGTCTTTCTATTTCTCTCAAACTTGGTACCACACAGCACAGCATAGCCAATATGTACTTGCCTCATAAGGTCAGAAGGGAGAGATACTTCCAAAAGACTCAAGCCATATGGAGAGTGACATTTAACCACCACTGGCTGTGCTGAATTTACACTGATGACCTATCCATGAAAGCCCTGGTGTCTGTTGTCCAAACTAGCAAGTCATTTCCCAAACAGAAGCTCTGCTAATCCCTAAATCTGCTGATATGAATGAAGCACAATGCTGCTCTCTTAAGAACTGGCCTTTCTATTTATTATAACTCATATGAAGATTTGCAAAGAGTATGAATTCACAACAGAAATGAACTAAGGAAGTACCATATTCATAGCTGGAATTTTAGCATTTTGAGTCTGTAAATAGCGCCCCTTATGTAATCCATTATTCTCAGCAAGGATCCGTGGGCTCAAGTCTATTTATTTTAATTCAGTTTTTCTCATGTCATCTGGTAAGATTTAGCTATAACCGTAGCAGCTGCAGTCCAAATTACCATGCTGCTCGGAACAGACTCACAGTGTGCTGCTCTACGATGACTATGTCTTTTTTCTCATAACGAGGTTAATGCCGTGGGTCCCATGCTAAGCGTACATTCATATCCCAGGAAGAGTGAGCAAGGTGGCACAGGGACAGGCAGCATCCCATGGAACACTGCTCAGGGTGCTGCAGCTGTTCAGTCCTTGCCCTAAGGGCAGCCCAAACATCCAGATCAAAGGAAGCTCAGAAAGAACTAAGTCACAACCCTAATTCAATACAGGAAAATTGCCTCAACTGTAGTGCTTAGTTCATTCTTCCAAAAACACAACAACAAAAGAGGAAGAAAAAAAAAGACAAAAAGTCCCTAAGATCAGGTTCTGGCATCAGGAATTAGTCTGCCAAGGTAGAAGGCATCCCCACTGGGGAAGGAGGCTCATTTTCCTAGATTAATCAGAGTGCTCGGAGTCTGCTTTCATTTCTAAACGTACTACTGCCAGAGTAGAACATAAGCCACTTAATGCCTTCCCACAAACTAGAATTATTAGCTGTCATACAAGCTAGACAGTTTTAATAAAACCCCAGGAAAGTGAGATCCATGTAAGGTGGAGGAGTTAAACCAGGAGATAGGTAATCAGAGGCTGGGGTTTTTTAACCTCATTAAGAGCCTAATATAAATCCATCCTAGGGTATTAATAAAAAGCAGTTACCCAAGTGGTTTACACATTGACACTTGTCTGATCGGATAAGGTAGCTAGTAAATCCTTTCTGTGGTGGACAGAAGAGCAAGACGTAGCCACCACCGTAAGAGCCGAGAATGTTGATAGCTTAAGTTGTTCTATGGAAAGACAAATAGAAGATCTATGAAAAAATTATACTTTCCACTATAAGAGCTTCCTTTATGGTCTGGTTTTGGGCAACAATAGGTCTAAGACTAAGTAAAAGAGGTAGAAATATTTTATTTGGAGGCTTTTGATCCAAATAGCTTCCCAGAGTGACTGATATTGAGCACCCTTCCCCCATTAGTCACTCCTTGGAGTTCAGACAAGTTTCCAAGAGGCACATGTTAAAATGCCAATATGGTTACCTGAGAGGATGACACATGAACACCCATAATCACATCAGTTTACCAGGTTGCTTTGTGACGGAGCAAGGCTCTCAGCCTAAAGAAAGAGTAACCAGAGCCATTCATCCACTCAACAAGGAACACTCCACAGGAACAAGGACATTTCCAAGGTGGAAAGTAGTGCTCTCTGGGACAAGAATTCCTGTGGGAAATGCTCCAGGAGGAGCCCTCTCCCACTCAGGGGAAGCAGGGAGACATAGGAGCAGGATAAGGGATAAGGGGCAGGATAAGCAGCACAGAGGGCAAAAAGAACTCTAGTCTCTGGAGTGGATTGTGTTGACTCCTCCTCTTCTTCTAGGACAAGAATGTAACAACAGAGGCTGCAGTTTTATTCTGGATTAGGAGCCTGTATTCTTCCAGAAGTGCCACCCTTCATGGTTTTCATCAGGCCATGAATCATTCTGGTCAGTAGCACCACCAGCTCAGACCCAAAGAGTTCAGTGAAATATATCAATATTTAAAAAAAAATGTTTTTCGTGTTTATTTATTTTTGAGATAATAGTTAGTGAGCTGGAGAGGGACAGAGAGAGAGAGAATCCTAAGCAGGTTCTGCACTGTCATTGTAGAACACTACACGGGGCTCGATTCCAAGACCGTGAGATCATGACCTGAAATGAAATCAAGAGTCAGACGCTCAAATGACTGAGCCACCCAGGTACCCTGAAATATAGCAATCTTAACCAAAAAGACAATAGTGCATGGATTAAACCTTTCTTCAATATATCACTTTAAACCAAGGAAAACATATTCATAGCCATATAGTGAAGCTCCTCAGAATTTCCCCAGATCTAGTAATTTCTAAAGCTGCATTTTCTATATATTGTGCATAGTGGCAAAATTGAAAAGTTTAACTTGGGGGGAAAAAGTGAGCATTTTTTTTGGTTTTAAACTGAAAAGCTGCATAATTTGTTTCTAGTTTCACATGTGCCTACCTCTTGTTTAACACTGTAGAGTAAACTTAAATTAGGAAAAGATTCCCATTTACCATGTTTTGGGGGGACTATTCTATCTGTATTTGATCTGTTTTTATTGCTGCTTACTTTTTCTACCATTCTATAAGTGTGTTTCTTTTTATACAATTTCCAAATAGAGAAAGTTGACACAGGGAATTAATGGTAATGTGCACAAACTGGATATTGAATCCATCAGTATTAGATGAGATGCCTTTCTTTTCTAGCAGAGGTGCTTGCATTTGGAGCCACATTCCTCTTCTATTCTGAATGAACTGGGTGGTTTCTGTCCTGCTTCTCTTGAGAGATTACTGGCATTGTATGTCTTGAGTGACAAGCAAATATCTACAAGGACAGCTAACTGTCAATTCCTATTTCTTACTAGGGTAGAGAACGGGTATATTGACAAGAGGAATTCTTAAGGATTTTCTCTACCCATGTTTTATTGTTAATTGAAAGAAAGGGAAGTTGGGACTGCAGAGAGAAAGAAGGAGAGCATGAAGGAGACCACCCCTGTCACCTCACAACTCCTGAGAATTTGCAGGCTCCACCCAGTACCCATGAGACACAATAAAGCTTAACAATAAGGCACAACACAGCTCACTACTCAGTCCTTCTATCTAGCCAGCCCTCGCTCAAGGCTTCTGAAACAAAAATATCATCCTTAAAGCCAAAATCATTCTCCTTCCTGGTAACTTGAAAAATAAGCCAATTCTACTGCCCAGATATAGCCTCCAATTACTATAGGTGTTTCTATTAGTTTGCATAAGACAGCACAAGGGAAGTTTCTACTATCCAAATCTTTCCCTGAATTCATTAGTCATGTTATTCTTTTTTTGTTTTTAAGCTTATTTATTTATCTTGAGAAAGACAGAGACAGTGCCAGCAGGGGAGGAGCAGAGAGGGAGAGAGAGAGAATCCCAAGCAGGCTCAATGCCGTCAGCACAGGGCCCGATGCGGGGCTCAAACTCATGAACCATGAGATCATGACCTGAGCTGAAACTAAGAGCCAGGCACTCAACCGACTGAGCTACCCAGGGGCCCCCTCATTAGTCATGACATTCTCAAAGGACTTTGCTTTTTAAGAAGATTAGTACCTTTTGATTAGATGGGAAAACAGGAAGGCGCATACCATGACAAAACAATGAGATTGTCTCCAGCGGAGCTAAGAAAAAAGTTAGTTCTTCAGAAGCTAACTGAAGTCTTTAATGTGGGGTGTAGGAATGCCATCTGATCCAAACTCCTACTCAATGGAGTGAGAGAATCTTCCATACCACGTCCCCAACAGATGGCTAGTCTCCACTTTAATACTGTCAGTGTACAACACATACAACCCACGTGTTTGCAGAATGGTTCATTTCTGTTTTTCAACAGCTCCAATGTTTAGGTCTGTGTTAACATCATGCGTTTGTCTCCCTCTCTACATTTTCATTCATCTGATGGTTTCACTCCCCTACTAAAAACACTGATAACCCTCCAGTGGCTTGAGAATAAATTCAAATTCTTGAGCATCACACTCTCAGAACTTTACAATCTACATCTAATTTTTTCTTTTTTACCTAATTCTATTTCCATTCCCCTATTTCAACCATTAACTCAACAGATATATTGAACTTCTATATATGTTGGGCACTAGAGACCACAAAGATGAGAAAACAGTCTTTTGCACTTTAAGAACCTCCTAGGAGCTCTTTCCAAGTATCCTGAGCCCTAGCAACACCAAGCTGTTAACTGTTTCTTCATATATAGATGTTCTTCATATATATCTTCATATAAGATGTCATATATTCTCACACAGCTGTAGGACTGTTCTCCCTTTCTGAAATGCACTTGCCACCTCACCACTGCCGACAGAAATTCTGCTTATCTCATAGGAGTGCTACCTCCTATGAGAACCCTTTTCCAACATCAAAGTCACAATTGAGGAGTCTCTTATCTCCTCAATAGCACTTAACTTGTAGAAAGTAAGGGCAGCACTGCATCCCTCTTGTTCACTAATACATCTCCGTTCCTAACATACTGCAGGGTCCAAGTCAGCACTAAAGAATCATTTGCTGAATGATTGCTTGTGATAAAAGAATGGTAAACAAATTTCCTCAATGGCACTTGCTAGAGTGTAATTCGTGTTACTATTGAATATGTGTATGTCTTCCCCACCAGATTGTAAGTTCCTTGTCAACAAGAACCGTGCTCTGCTCCTCTGTCCTCCATCCCTACCATAATGCTCAGCACGTGATGAGTGCTAAAGCATGAATTTGAACTAATTCATTTAGTAAATATTACTGAATGACTAATACATGTGCAAAACACTGTTAGGCCCATGTGTGTCCTTAACAACAATGAGAACTTGCTCTATTATATAATCTAATAGGAAGGACAAGATACCACAAATATAATAATATATCATACTGGCTTTTATTATCTTGCACATTACTTTTCTGATGAGTCATTAGAAGAGTGTCTGAACTACTTAGTTTTTACAAAAGTGCAAATTAAAGCAGCTTTCACTTAAATGACAAGAGCTGATATGTTATTGACTGTTTATACTTACTAGGTGCCAGATCCTGTTCTCAGCTTTCTACATGTCTTCTATATTTGCAACACCAGCCTTTGAGGTACATGCTATTATCAAGCTCACAGAGGCAGAAGAGAAATTAAGTAACTTTCCTAAGGTCACACATACAGTAAGTTGCTTGGATGGGATTAGAATTCAGCCCACACACTTGACCATGAATACTGCCTTTTTGGCAAAAGTAACACACCTCACACTAGGCAATAGTCAACTGATATTTAGAACAGAAGTCACTGCTTGGGAGATTTGGAGCAATGTCTAATTGCTAATTTTCCCAACTACATTAGGACACTCACATTGATAGCTTCTGTAGGAATAGCCTTGAGGATACTAGAGCTGATTCTGAAAAAAATGGAACATCTGAATATACCCATGGAGGAAATCTAACACAAGCAAAGACAGAAACTTATTGCAAGGATATGGAAGAACTCTGCAATTTTAATGGAAGCTGAAAAACCAGATTTCTGAATCAACAGGAACCAGCGTAACTCTTTGGCTGCGGGGAGCAGACAACTAAAGGTGTTTTTTGGCTGGCCAGGGAGGGTCAAACATTTTAATTGGCAATACCAGCAAGGCTGAATCCAATGGGGGTAGGGCGTTCTCTGAACCACAGTGCTCATGCTGTTACTGGGGAAAAAAAGATGGTATGAGGCAGGACTGCAACAGATGCCTATTCCAGCAAATGTTATAGCTGTAGGAGTTATCCAATTTTTCAGGATAAAATGACTTAGATATTCCCGGAATCCTGAATTAAACATAGACAAATTCATATATAGTAGATCCATAATAGGATGCTAACAAAGAGCAGATTAAAAAGTATGGCCTAAAAAAAGCTTTTATTGTACATATGCTGTAACAATACAAAACATTTTTAAAAGGCAAGTTTATCCATTTTTCCCCATTTTCCCTTCAAACTGGATCATATATATAAAATCCTAGCACAGAGTTACGGTTTTTTAATTTCCCCCTTTTCCCTTATCATATACATTTCCCCAGGTACCTCCACAGTTTTTATAATTTTTATTTTAATTACTTTATAGTATTCTATATTTTTCCAATATAATTTTCTCAGTGAATCTCATGGATATTTGGAATATTTCTTTTTTTTAATTTTTTAAAATGTTTATTTTTGAGGAAAACAGAGTGCAAGTGGGGGAAGGGCAGAGAGAGATGAAAATACAGAATCTGAAGCAGGCTCCAGACTCTGAGCTGTCAACACAGAACCCGACGAGGCGGGGGTGGGGCGATTGGGGGTGGGGGCTCCAACTCCTGAACCATGAGATCATGACCTGAGCTGAAGTTGGACACTTAACTGACTGAGCCACCCAGGTGCCTGCCTCTCTTACGGATGTTTGGAATATTTATCCTATACATGATTCTGTAATTAATGTCTTCACGTATACAAATTTCTCTTTCTTTGTATTATTTCCTAATGATAAATGCCAAGAAGGACAACTTGGGTCAGATTTACAAAGTATGGAACAATCTGTAGTTCCTAAAATGCCCTATCACATGATTTTAGAAAAGGTGTACCATTTCAGATTTGCCATTAGCAATGTTTCATTATTCCACATCCTCCCAACTACATGGCAATACCATCATTTTGCTAATCATTAAGATTAAAGTGGTACTTTGTTGTTGAAATTTAATATATTGAGGGATTCTCCACAACATATCCCCTTACACCAATGCAAGAGACAGCTTGATCTGAAGCCACCACCTACCTGTCCTGATGTATCTCTTATATTCTTTAAATTCACCTAAATGTCTCCTTCATTCCAGCAAAACTAATCTGCTAGCTTCCCAATGTACATTATTGTGTAAATGTGACTTTTTTGAGTTCTCGAGTGTTTTACTCAACAGAAAAAATTAGTTGTAAATTCACTTAATTAAAACAATGTTTTTCAATTATAGAAGTTACAAACTTAAAAATCTAATACTTTTACATTCACCTTGGAAATCTTATTCTATTAGCCTGCTAATGTTTAGCAATTTCTTAGAAAAGCATTTAGAATATATTATTTCATTTACAAACTTTGCTAAATTAAACTCTTTCAAATAATTTTAAATGCATTAATGCATTTAATGTATTTTTTTTAAGTACTGCTATTGTGACAATAATTTTCTGAGTACTTTTAGAACTTTAACATTCTAATACATTGGGTTTACAAATATGATGGGCTTTATGTTTTCTTAGGTCTTCCAGACCTCTAAATAAACTTGGTAAGGTTTAACTTAAAAGAACAAATCTAATCAATTATGTAAGTATACATTTTAAATTGCAAATATAAAGCCAAAATTTATTGAATGGGCCAAAATATTCTTTAAAAACATTTTTTTTAGTGTTTATTTATTTTTGACAGAGAGATAGAGATGGAGCATGAGCATGAGCAGGAGAGGGGCTGGGGGGCAGAGTGGTCCAGAGTCCGAACCAAGCTCCAGGCTCTGACCTGTCAGCACAGACCCTAAACTCATGGACTGTGAGATCATGACCTGAGCCAAAGTCAGATGCTTACCTGAGTCACCCAGGTGCCCCTAGACCAAAATATTCTTAAATCTTCCAAAATAAAATAATACATACACCAGATTCTTTACTATAAAGGTATTAATGCAATGTGTTTGATTTTCTTAATCACCTATAATTAATGCTAAATATACCCACTAAGAAACCTCCCTGACTCACCGAGTTCACTCCTCCACAAGAGACTTGGCCTGGGATGCTAATTGGGTTCTTGTTGGCAACTCTGAGGCAACACACTAAGTCCACTTCCAGCCTACACAAGGGACCACATAACTTAAAGAGGTATTGGTTTCGTGGCCCTCCTGGCCTCATCTTCGATGTGGTCCTCATCCTGTTTATCTCACAGAAGTCTGAAACTTACCACCCAAACTGGTCACTTGATTGGCCCTAGGGAACTTATTTAACCTCAACTCTAAAATCCTTTGAACCTGACTCAGTTCTGCCTCCTTTTTCTATTGCATCCTGCTTGGTCTACACAAGTCTTATGGATACTAAAATGACATCTAAGTGAAATCTTGGTATCTTGCATGGTTTTGCCTGAATACTCAATCACAAATGCCAAGTTCATTCTGCTGATGTAACAAGTTAATACACACTTTTGTGTAACCCAATTTTATCCTCCTTGGACTTCATTTTCTCTTATCTGCAACCCATTGAGATTGCATCTTGCAAAATTTTGATTAAGCCAATTTTGAAAATTTGATAATTGACCAAAAGACACTACATGACTTTACACTGTACCTCTCACATTGTTAGGCTTGCTAACTGGTTATATCTTTATTACAACAATAGTTTGTAGCCAGAGCATCCAGAAGAAAATGCCATATAAAAGGTACAGAGATTTCCAGGGCCTAGAATAAACTATTTGTCATTATTCCAGGACTTACAATATCCTGGGCTTCCAGGTATTTCACGAATGTAGGAAGATTTTAATGACCATATAATTACAACAATAATTATCATGAGTTTAGCATTTACTCTAATACCAAGTGTTCTGTACTCCTTTAGGAGATGGTTAGTCAGGTCCAGCCACAAGAGGAGACAGATGAGAGGCTCAGGGGAACAAAATATATTGTACTCACAGGTCTTAAAGGCAAGAGGCACAGCATGGCATACAGGACCACGTGGAAAACACACTGCGACCCAGAAGACAGGGGAGAGGGTGTGGGCAACACTTAGGCCATCGCCTTTATTTGAGTTTCAGCTGGAAAGGCAAGGCACAACAAGGTAAATACTTTAGGATTGGCCAGTTTGGGTAATTTTAGTGGGCCTTGTGATGTTATAGGGTGGTCTCTAGTTTTCTGATACCTGGTCCTGGGATGAGTAAAGCAGAGGAATATTGCCTCCTGGCGCGCCTGGGCCAGAGAAAGGAAGTGTGGCTCTGGATTGGTTAGTCTGCATATCAAGGACCTGCTCCCTTCTGGGCCCTTTGCTTCCTCTAAGAATTGGCCAGCTCAGGGAAGGTAATCTCTTCAGAGCCAGAAGGGATTTCTAAGATGTCAAAACATCATAATAAACAAAATATAAAAATATAAACAACACAGACTAAAATCACTTATGTGTTGGGGCGCCTGGGTGGCGCAGTCGGTTAAGCGTCCGACTTCAGCCAGGTCACGATCTCACGGTCCGTGAGTTCGAGCCCCGCGTCGGGCTCTGGGCTGATGGCTCGGAGCCTGGAGCCTGTTTCCGATTCTGTGTCTCCCTCTCTCTCTGCCCCTCCCCCGTTCATGCTCTGTCTCTCTCTGTCCCAAAAATAAATAAAAAATGTTGAAAAAAAAAAAAATTTAAAATCACTTATGTGTTAAGGACTCTGCAAAATACTGTAAATGCTTATCTAATCTAATTAACATAAAGCCTAGGAGCTGATGGGTTTTAAAACCTGGCATTCTGAGTGTCAAAGGGAGAGAAAATTTCTAAGGACAGAAACATACAGGTATTAAACACCAGTGTGGCACCTGGCTCTGAGAATACTGGAAAATTTAGTAAACAAAATGCCTCACAAACAGGTTTGAGGTGTTTTTCCTTCTGTGTGTTAATCAGCAATTAGCATTATATGCACATCAGAATATCTGCCACTCTGCAGCATTTGAATCTTCAGAATGTAGGTTCTAAGCACCAATAAGAGCTGAAGGAAGAGCCAATAATATGTCTACTTACAAGTAATCCTACCATGTGTCATTTCACATCATCATCCCAACATGGCAGCCCAGCCCAGGTATCATTTGTAGGCTGTTCATTTCCACACTATGGGAGCAAGATGGCTGCCAATGAGAAGGAAAGAGAGTGAGGAAGGGCAAGTAAGCCCACACAAAACCACTACATTCTTCTTATACTCCAACCACCCCACTTGTTAAAGTACTATCATCAACACCTCCATTTTACACACCACTCTCCCCCCACTCTCTCCTTCCCAGACCATTTTCTCTTTCCATCCAGAAATAACCAAGAAAAGCAACCATGTATGTGACAGTTGAATGACTTGACTCCTTTGTGTATGTAAAGTCCCCTGTGTAGCCTCTACATAAACCTCTTCAGGCAAACTGGATTGGAGGTGAGTGAAGAGGAGGAGAAAGGGTTGGGGCCTGAGACTGGATGGATCAGGGGAACAGGGTCCTCACTGGCAATTCTTAAGTTGGAGCAGGGCAGCTGATATGAGGACAAAGTTCCCTCAAACAAGCAACCCAAAGCATAACGTAGCTCACAGGTGGGTTTTAATAACAAGGCTGAACCATCTGGTAGCTTCCTATTTTAGCTAATTATTCTTGGTAAGTAAGTGCTAAGCTTTTAAAATTGTTGTTTCTTTTTTTCTTTTTTCTTTTTTGTCACCCTCTCTCTATATTTTGGTTTCCTGGGGTAAATCCCTGCCCTAGTTACTTTTCTGGAGAAAGCCTGACTTGCCTACTATTCTTAGCAGAAAAGCCTCCAAGGAAACCTCAAAAATGTTTCCTTTAGCATTCTGATACTCTAAATTTTCCATCAAAATACACTACCCTAAACAGCAGAGTTAATTAAGCGCATACCCCAAGGGTCTGGGGTTGTAACCCAAAGCAGCTCTCACTAGCAATCTTATACTACATCTTAAAATTTCACACCAAGCTTGCTTCCTTACCTCCTGTCCCCCTCATATAGGTGCCTTTGGGGAATATTTCAAAAACTATCATTGAGTACAACTGAATCTCCAGGAAGATACCTCAGATCGTCCTGTGACATTATATACCCTTCAGAACATTGCCACACTGCAAAAAGCACATTAAGGGAAATGAGTTTAAGAATGTAGGGAATAACAGAAAAAAGAGACACTGGTAAGGTGGTGGCAGTAGAAGCAAAAAAAAAAAAGGAGACAAGTGGGCAGCTCAGTCCTTAAGCACCTGACTTCAGCTCAGTTCATGATCTCATGGTTCACGAGTTTGAGTCCAACTTCAGGTGAGCATGAGCCTGCTTCAGGTGAGCCCCGCTTCTCTCTCTCTCTTTCTCTCTCTCTGCCCCTCCTGGGATCCTCTTTCTCTGCCCCTTGCTTACTTTATCTCAAAAAAAAAAAAAAAAGTAGATAGGTGAATCCCTGATGAAATAACGAAGGTATCCAGAAAGCAGTCTAGAACCGAGAAACATCACTGGGAATTACATCATCCTGAGGCCTTGGTCTCAGTTTCACACCATACATCTTGACCTTCATCCCTTCCTAGTCCCAGGCCCTGAGGGCTACCACCGTAGAGTACCCTTTTCCCTCACCAAGAATAAAGGAGATAAAGGGAATATGTGATCCAAATACTCTAAACTATAACTGAATTCTTTAAAAAAGCATGAATTCCCGAGTATCACTCACCTTGATTCAAATCCCACCTCTATCCCTCAGAAGCTGTGATATTTGGGGCACAACTGCTGCCATTTTCTCGGTGGTAAAGGTGTAATAGAGATCTCACAAGACTCCTCTAAAGATTGGTTGGGGTTAGGCACACAGCAGGCCTCTTAAAATGATGAATGATTCGTAAATTAATGAAATGTCCAAAGATATGCAAAGAAAATAAAGCTCCTTTATTTCCTATACCTACTCTAATACCACTCTGCTGGGGGGTGGGGGTGCAATAAAGAAAAATGAATTCCATACACGTGTGAAGTGGCAGTCACTTGGTTTGCACCGTTCTCCACAGCAGAGCGTCTGGGCACGTCCCCAGAGCTGTCACACTGCAGTGTGCTGGGGGCCAGCTGGTGAGCCTGAGGCCTGTACTCTCTGCTCATTTGGGCCTGATCAAGGACAGTGCAGCAGGGCCATTCTGCACAGTTGTCCCCTTGCCAAGATTCAAAATGGCGACTGGAATTAAACAGCCTCCCTTCTTCTGGCTTTTCCTTTAATTCATCTAAATCCCTCCTCCATCTTTCACATCCACATCTAACTACTTGCTACTTGTCTTGTCTGTCTCTCCTACTCCACTCTCCACCCTTCCTGCAGCCAGAGGGCCTCTTCCCTGGCACTCTGGGTGCCAGCCAGCCCTGGCTATAGCACCTTCAAGGCCTAACTCTTCACTGTTAGGCGGCTATGTAATGAGTGGTTGAGAAACTAAAAAATCCTTTCTCTCTCGATAAATTCTAGATTTCAAGACTATAGTCTCAAAAATTCTACTCCAGTGTTAAAAGCTGAATTCAGACTCTTTGCATTCCTGCGGTAACAAACCCAAACCCCCTGACACCAACGGATGCCTCTGGCAAATCGGAAAGAAATACAGACAAGAAAAGCATACGGATAGATTTTAAAATATACATTATCCTCATGACACTATTTCTTTTTCCATCGAGGCAGTATTTCAGTTGGTAAGGAGGCCAGCCCTATACTATCAATACCATACTTTGGGTGATAAGAGTTAAATAGGGTTTTATGGGCTGGCCTAGGAGTGTAGTCATCACAAATAACATCATTTCTATGGGAAAATTTCTTAAGAGTGCTTAATAACCGACTTACAAATGAATTTTTGGAACATAGCTGGTTTGTAAGTTGAGAATGGATAGGATTCCTTTTTAATGCTGAAAACGTCCCCGAGTTATACAAAACGAAAGCTAAGGAGGATGATTATCTTGGATGGGAAAAATTAATATTTCTAGTTTCTCTGTTTTTGTAACTTACTTCCTCAGCCTTTTAGCACAAATATAACAGATCAGAGAGGCCAAATTTAACTATAAACTCAAGGCTGTGGCGAATTAAATGTATTTGCTTTGTTCTGCAGATGTTAAACACAATTCCCACAAAATCTGAAAGGTGGAGTTAATTCTGACTTAGACGAATCTAATGAGCATCTGTTTTGATTTTTCTAACCATTGATCTGATTTTCTTTTAACTTGATACTGGTTGGTTTACACAAGTCCGTGTGATAATTGCAAATAGCCAAAGGTGAAGTCATTCCAGAACACCCAAAACAGTTTTCTTTCCCTTAAATGTCACATGATTCTTTAAAGACATTAAAAAAATTTGTATGAGTGCAGAGTAAGCGCATAAATACATGTACCTTTTACTCCTATAAATGTGTCTGTGCACAAACACATAACTAAATAAAAATTGAGAAGTTGGGTACAGCTTTCTGTGAAGGGAGGACGTTTCTTTAACAAGTATATTCAAAATCAAGAAAACTCCACAATGTGAGCTATATGTCCCCCACAAAATTCATATGATGAAGTCCTAAATCCCACTACCTCAGACTGTGACCATATTTGGAGACAGAGGCTTTATTTTTTACTATTATTATTATTATTATTTAAGAAGCTTTTATTTCTTTTTTAAGTTTATTTATTTTGAGAGAGGGAGAGAGAGGGAGAGAGAGAGCAATTGCAAGTGGAGGAGGGGCAGAGAGAAGGAAAGAGAATCCCAAGCAGGCTCTGCATTGTCAGTGCAGAGCCTGATGTGGGGCTCGAACCCATGAACCATGAGATCATGACTTGAGCCAAAGTCAGATGCTTAACTGAATAAGCCACCCAGGCAGGTGCCCCTGGAGACAGCGGCTTTAAAGAGGCAATTAAGAAAAGTGAGATCAGGAGCACCTGGGTGGCTCAGTCCGTTGAGCGTCTGACTTCGGCTCAGGTCGTGATCTTGACTTTAAGTATTTTATTGTATTTTATTTTTTTAATGTTTATTTATTTTTGAGAGAGAGAGACAGAGCGTGAGCAGGGGAGGGGCAGAGAGAGACACACACACAGAATCCGAAACAGGCTCCAGGCTCCGAGCTGTCAGCACAGAGCCCAACACGGGGCTCAAACTCGTGAGCCGCGAGATCATGACCTGAGCTGAAGTCAGACACTTAACCGACTGAGCAACCCAGGTGCCCCTAAGTATTTTGTTTTTTTAAGTTTATTTATTTATTTTGAGAGAGAGCATGAGCAGGGGAGGAGCAGAGAGAGTGGGAGAGAGAGAAAATCCCAAGCAGGCTCTGTTCTGTGAGAATGGAACCCAACACGGGGCTCAATCTCACGAACCACGAGATCATGACCTGAGCTGAAACCAAGAGTCAGACCCTTAACCGACTGAGCATCCAGGCACCCCTATATTTTAAGTATTTTAAAACCATGATAAAAATATTCAAACATTTAGGAGTCAAGATTTGACCCATTGCAGACCTTCATTCTATTAAGTTATACTGCCAGGTAACATTATCACTCTGCAGTACTCAGAATGAAGTTTTCCTCACGTCACCCTGCATGTCTCTTAATTACCTGCAAATATTATCAGAAATTGTGTACTTTGTATCTGTTTTTTTTTAATGCAGTCTTGAATAAGATGTCTATGTTCAGTAGCAATTCTTTAATTTTACCACCTTGAATAAAGATTAGAGAACTGTAAAAAAATAAATAAATAAATAAATAAATAAGGAAACCTAAAAAGTGGTAGGAAAAAACATTCCCAGATGCTCATTCTGTGATTATATTAGTGATTTCTCTGTAGTTTCCTGTTATGTAATTATTTTTACATTACTACATTAGGGAGATATGCATAATGAGAATTAAAAATTAAAAAAAAATAATTTCCAAAAGTTGATATGTAAAACATTCTGAAAATGCAGAAAATAATGAAGAGGATAAAACTCACAACCTTCCGAATCTACCCACAAAATACAGTTCTGCATACATCTGCTTGCATAAAATTATGAGTATATTACTTTTCTACAGAGAGTTGAGTACCAGTATACTCAACTGGAGTAAGGCTCCAGCACGTTTGTTCAGTGCATGCCTTTATCATGATATACATAATAATGAATTGTACAAAAAGAAGAGACAACCAAGACCTTTTGAGCCACAGTGTCAAAATCTGCGAGATAGTTTCAGCACATACAGTGACCTCTCGATATGACTTATTCATTGGTTAAAAAGTAAGCAACGGCTAGCTATTATTGGCAGTGAAATTTTGAAACAATATGCCCTGTTAATTCTCTTTCAATCATTTGCATCAATTTAATTAAAGAGAATCCTCAGACTGTAATGAGAATTGCTTACAAAGCTAATACTATTGGGGTGCCTGGGTGGCTCAGTTGGTTGAGCATCCAACTTCAGCTCAGTTAATAGTTTCACAGACCGTGGGTTTGAGCCCCGCGTCAGGCTCTGTGCTGGCACCTCAGAGCCTGGAGCCTGCTTTGCATTCTGTGTCTCCCTCTCTCTGCTCCTTCCCTTCTCATGCTCTGTCTCTCAAAAATAAACATTAAAATTTTTTTTAAAAAGCTAATATTATTTGCAGCTCAAGGCTGATGCAAATCTGCAGCAATAATCCATTTCAATTATTTTAGCTTTTAAAAAATTTTTTAATGTTTATTTTTGAGAGACAGAGAGAGTGTGCGTGAGCAGAGGAAGGGCAGAGAGAGAGGAAGACACAGAATTGGAAACAGATTCCAGGATCTGACCTGTCAGCACAGAGCCCAACGCAGGGCTACAGCTCACGAACCATGAGATCCCCTGACTTGAGCCGAAGTCGGACGCTCAACCAACTGAGCCACCCAGGTGCCTCTCAATTCTTTTAGTTTTTAATGTATAGTCTCATCACTATCCTTAACTGACTTTACAATAAGGTAATATTATAAATGCAAACTTATCTAATTAAATACTTATTTTACCCTTTATTTCAATGTAAGATTTCATTTGAAAAAAATATATGGAAACCACTGACACGGAGGTATAAGTGAATGAACCAGGGTCTTTAGTCTGGAGAATAAAAAGTTAATTTATTTTTTTAATGTTTATTTATTTTTGAGAGAGAAACAGAGCATGAGCAGCAGAGGGGCAGAGAGAGTCGGAGACACAGAATCCAAAGCAGGCTCCAGGCTCCGCGCCGTCAGCACAGAGCCTGACACAGGGCTCCAACCCACGAGCTATGAGATCATACCTGAGATGAAGTCAGACACTTAACTGACTGAGCCACCCAGGAGCCCCTGGAGAAGGAAAAGTTAAATGGAGATATTCAAGGTGCCTTCATATATCTGAAAGAGGAGTCGTTTATGCTGTTTCCTTCAGAAAGCGGGAGAGTGAATTGATAATGTTGCAAACTGACAAATACCAGCACAATATAAGAAAGAACTTTGGCACAATTAGTTCTTTTTAAAAGTAAAGCCCTGCCACTGGAGCTCCCAAAGATCCAAGCATGAGTGATATAGGCAAAAATTGGGTCTTCAAGGAGTTCTGCACAAGGGAGTCCTCCTTTGGAAAGGAAAGATTAACTCCAATTCAGAGTTCAGAATCCAAGGAAGAACAATGCTTTGAGAAGAAAGTCTTCCTCTTTTAGGGATTTGGAAGAAAATCCTTGAATTTTCTGCACGCTTAATCATGTAAACCAGGAGATTAAAGTCACATATAACCAGCATGCTCTGCCTGATACAGCAGGGATCTACAGCAGAGAGCAACTTAGAAAATTCCCTCCTTATGTGGGGATAAAGTAGTGCTTGGAAACACTAAACTTCAGGAATCAGGGTTTGTAAAGTAGGAAAAACAAGAGAAGGGATTCAGGAAATTACACCCTGAAAAGGGAAAATAGTAATTTAGGGCTGACTTACATAAGAGCATTTTATATGTTCAGGTTTAGGCAACTGAAGGGAGCATTGTCAATGAGGATGCTCCCAAGTCCACCCTAATATCAATGCCTTATTCAAGTGCTTGAATATTCGCTTTGGGAAAAAGTCAAGGCATGTACATTGCAAATGGTGACTTCCTATTGAACTTATCCAAGAGAGGCAAAATAGCATGACAGTTAGCGGTGCACTGTCTAAAGCCCAACATCCTGGGTTCAGTTTCTGGCCATACTGAGAGTAAGGCCCACAAGTTTGCAAGGGACTTCTGATTTTAACACTGAAAGTCTCATTTCTTGAGAGCCCCTTCAGTCCCAGGCAGACCAAGCATTTGATCACTCAGATTCTACAACTGGATAGCTGAGAAAACTTGCCTAAATTCCTTGGGGCAATAAAAGCACCTACCTCAATAGTGCTACGAGGATAAAGTGAGTAATAAATAGTAAGTGTGTGGAGGAATGTCTATATGTGTTCACATTTAATAAACAGGAGTGATTTTTGTTATCTGTTATCAAGCTGTGCTCGGCCAACAACGCAGCTGTAAGTAACCTGTCGGTTCCATGTAGGTGCTTATTTGCAACTATTTAAAATAAGTTCCTCCCTGTTTATTTATTTATTATTTTGTTTTAATTTTTATTTATTTTTGAGAGAGACAGAGACAGAATGCGAGTGGGTTAGGGGCAGAGAGAGAGGGAGACACAGAATCCGAAGCAGGCTCCAGGCTCTGAGCTGTCAGCACAGAGCCCGACGTTGGGCTCGAGCTCATGAACTGTGAGATCATGACCTGAGCCAAAGTCGGACACTCAACCGACTGAGCCACCCAGGAGCCACAGTTCCTCCCTGTTTAGATCATTATCTTCCCAAGAGCTGAATTCTAGCCACACACACAAAAAAGGATCTATCCATTTTTATATCAATCTATTGATCAATTATTTAAATATTTACTTTCATGTTTCCATATTAATCTGTGGATCAATCATTTAAATCCATTTGTTTAAATCCACATATAAACCATATATACATTGTTCAAATCCACAGCTCAGAGGACTACATCCTTCAGGAATTTCACAAAAGTGCTGGGTGTTTTCTCCTTAGAAGATACAATGGGTCTTGGAATCACCTAAAACAGTCCAAGTAGAGTGTTAGAAAGATGGGGAAAACAGGCCAGAGACAGAACAGATTATTCAGCGGGTGAATCAGAGCAATGATGTAGTTTCATGCAAATGCTGACAGCAATGAAACGCTAAGGAAAAGGCTGGAGTGTGGTGCTCATCTGTCAGCATTTATATAACTTTATGATGTTCAACACGGAAGAAAGAAAAATATTGCAAATGTATGGTATATCCCACAATGATCACATGAGTGTGTGATTTGCCAGAAAAGACTCCTTGTTCCTAAATATATTTAAAGACAATAGGCAGATACAGCTATATAAAAAATAAAAAAATAAAAAATTAGAGTATAAATTCTTAAGTAGTAGTGGGCAAGGCTTTCCTATACAACCTGAAAAGCACCCAAGTCATATTTAGAGTAAAAAACTACAAGTGGGAAAAACCACATGTTGGCAGAATTACCAAGGGCATCTCATCTGCTTTGATGGGACAGCATCAGACCCACTGTCATCATGTTAGTATTTTTACCTTAACAGAGGAGGCTAGATGATCTTTAAGTATCTTTCCAGGAAAAAAAAAAAAAAAGCGGGGAAGGGCAGGACAAGAAAGGAAGGAGTTTGCTGATTCAGAGCTAATAAAGTTAGTAATAGTCACTAAAATAAAGCAATTTAAGAAAGGTCAGTGAAGAGCCAAATGTGTGTGGATAGGATTTTTATGAAGCACATTTGCTGAAGGACTAGATCCTGGCTTCTGCCTTACAAACAGTCGGCGTGGGCATGAAGAACAGGGGTGTCACAGCCCCCACGCATCCCACCCAGCGCCTGTCCTTCTGGGGACAGGAAGTTTGCAAGTTGCTGGGCATTTATTTTTCCTTCAGATTATCCAGAGGTAACAGACCACATGAATTTTGTTCATTCATGGAATAGTTAGTTTATTCACCCTAGAGATTGGTTCAGACAAAATAAAGCCTTAGTCAACTGGAGCCTAACTTACTACAACCTTTAATTAACATTTTTTCTTTTCATTTAGTTTCGATGAGAAATGAAGTGAATCACAAGAAAGTAATTTGACATGAGGGATTTATCTTTGAACCAACCAGTTCCGAGGCATAACCAGGTATTAGTCAAGATTCTTTTCTGGCTCATTTTGTTTATATTTTCTGTTTATAATAGAAAAAAAAAAAAAGAGTGTGAATTTAGGCTCAAATCAATGACCTGTAAGCATAGAGTGGTGTGAGATTCTTTGGAAACAGAAAGAACACTAGCCTTTAGAACTGGGAGGAACCTTCAAGACAGGGTTTGTTTCTTGTGGTATTCATGCCCCTTTCACTCTCAAGGATGTCCAGGTTTGGATAACAAATTATTTGCTCACCATAGGTGATCATCTGTCTGTAATTTAAAAACATTTTCAGCAGCAGAATCTTTTTTTTAATTAATTAATTTATTTTGTGAGACAGAGATGGTTCAGGAGGGGCAGAGAGAGTTAGAGAGAGAATCCCAAGCAGGCATCATCAGCACAGAGCCCGCTGTGAGGCTCAAACTCATGAACTGTGAGATCACGACTTGAGCCAAAACCAAGAGTCGGATGCTTAACTGAATAAGCCACCCAGGTGTCCCAGCAGCAGAATCTTTTTCAAAAATTAAATCTTAACCCAGAACTCTGATATATAAACAGAGCAACCAGCCATGCAGTTTGACCAGGACAATTGCCGAGTTTTAGGATGAAGAACATTCAGTGCTAAAACTGAGACAATCCATGGTAAACCAGGATAGTGGTCACCCTATCATAAAACAACAAAAGCTCTGTTTTGCCGGTGTAAATATATTTTTATAAATACAAATTCATAATATCTGTTTACTATTAAGCCAATTAATGGGGTGGGGGGAAGGTCACTTCAAGAACCAGAAGGCAGAAAAAATAATATTGAGAGTGATAGACGTACTCTTACATGAGCCTCAGAATGCAGTTTATTTCTGTATTTGTTTTGGTTTCATAATATTGAGGAAAGCCTGATTTGCATCTGAGTAAGCATTTGTGAGAGTTTGTTGGTAGTGTTCTTATGATAGTCCTCACTGGAGGCTCCGGATCCTTTCTCAATAGACTGATCCAGAAGCATATACGAAGAAAAGCAGAACATGTTTTTTTAAGGTCAAATCACTAACACAATCTAACACATCTTTTATGACAAACAGACAAGTCAGATTAGAAGCATCTAAAATGTATGAAGAGCACAAAAACTCTTTATTATACCATATGTATTGTGATGCGACATGTCAGAGGTCACTTCGTGTGGCCCAGTTACCCCAGTATCAGATGCTAAAATGCCTGGACCTGGCTGGCTTTCTCGTCATGTAAGTGAAATTCTGGCATGCGTGTTCTAGAAGTCCAATATCCTGTACAATTCTGTACGAGAAGTATATGTGTTGGCCTGGGTCTTAAGAGACACTAGCATTCTTCATCAATATTAATACAGTCACAAGGGCTGTCAGGAGAAACTTTGTCCCCAATGCCGACTCAGAAAAGAGTTAAATAGCACAAGTTAAGAGGTTTGTCACTGTCCGTGTGTGGCGTGTTGACATGCAACATATTTTTGTTTTCATGGCTTTTTGAAAAAAAAAATAATCGCAATCACGCTTTAACATGATATTCCAGCTAATGAACTTACAGAACTGGGTTCCAGAAAACACAGAAGTAGCCATGATAGGGAACATTTCTTTATAAGGAGCTCCAGGCTCTAAATATTAACCCATTTAATCTTCAAAACAACCCTGTGAGATAGCCTTTATCCTTGTTTTACCAAAACTGAGGCTCTGGAGTTAGTCATTTGTGGAAGGTCACAAAGCTATCAAGTGACAGCCGGCCCTGAGCTCAGAGTTCCAGGATCTGTGCTGGCTCTAGAGTCTGTGTTCCTAGCCACATACTACCAATCCCCTCAGTGTAACAACACTACTGTAATATGTCCTACAGAAAGCTTGTTCCTGGGGAGGTGAGATAGGAGGCAAAGGTCATGCAATTTGTAAAAGGTAGAGGTCTGGAGCTTGCCTCCCTGAGGCCCATTCCAGAGTTCTCTCTGACACACCTCAGCCTCTTTCCAGGCGTTTGTCTAACCCAACTTGTACAGACACTAATAACAGATTACTGTGCTACCTGTCTCATGCCACTAACTACGGAAGGCTTTACTAATTAGCGAATTATCACATTCTGACCATTTGTTTAGCAGGACACACAGCTGCCCAGTACACGGCCTCCATGGACAGTTACAGGGCAAGTGAGCAAGGGCCTGATTCCCTTCTAAAGACTAAAGACAGCCCCTTTTCTTGTACAGATTATCTCAGCTATAAAGGGTCTGAAGATCTGTTTACAATTACACAAATATTGCCTGTTTTGTTCCTGGCATGCCTCTTTAAAACATCATAAGCAAGCCACAAAAGCCCAGAGGGTGGCCCCATTCCTCTCTGAGCATTAAACAACTCCATTAACTTGTAGAGAGCTTGAACTTTTTACCAATAGCTACAGAGAAAGAACAATTGTCAACGGGGTGCAAATCGCTGGATTACCTGTCATAGATACCCAAAAAAACCAGACTAATGAAAAATCACAACCAGTTTAACATATGTAGGCTATTTCCTACTCAATGTGCTATTGAAATTTGATTATAAAGTGATTAATTTCTAATATTTTCCAAAGAAATATTACAAATGGTGGTGAGAGTCCCAGACTATCTTCTTTCCCAAACATATTTGATCCACAGGGATCTGAAATACTGCACGTTTGCAATCAAAAAGAGAAAATGCTATTGGAGAATGTATTGTCTTCAAACTAGTAGAGGGATATTTAAACTACACCTAATAAACATACATCAAAAAATAAATACATATAGTGATTTCTGGAATGCGTTGAGACACCTGTAACTAAATAGTGTTGAAAACATAATTAAGTAACTGGTCTTAGTTATCTTTGATTCTCATGTGTGAGGAAACCAGAATCTAATTAGAGAAGACAAATGGTGGGTGGCAATCGTAATGCTGACTGGGCGCTTTCAAGGGTTTAGGACTAGAAGCGGAGAGTATTGGTTTTCTGTGTTTACTTCAAACCAGAGTCTTTCCTCTTCCTTCCTTTTAGAGGCACATCAATAATGACAGTCATTTACTACCTCACACTGCTTTCTCCTGGTGTACTTCCTCCCTTGCTATGTCTGGAGTCCCCACTGATACTCAGTGAGGTCACTTGCTGGCCAGGGGTTAGGCAGGGTCAGTGTGGCCTCACATAGACCCATCTCATGGTGCTTCTGGAAGCTGGCCGACACAGATGGGGCGAGACACTGTTAGCATGGGTTGAGGGCTGGACCATGGCCATAGTCCTGCCTGCAGGACCAGCTGGCCCTGGCCATGTTGGCCCCACCCACTGCCTCACCCCTTAGGTAGTATCCACAAGCAGTAAACACTAACACTCCATGGTTATATTTTCACGGTAAGAAGAGGGGTAATAAAAAATCCAGGCTCAATGAAAAGCAACTATCCTTGCTTCACAAGAGGACAAATATGACAAAATGTGTGCTTTGAACATAACCTTCATAGACTGGGGACTGAAGAATAAATCCTAATGTTCATGACCTGGACCCATAGCAAATCCTCTGATTCAGGTGCTCAGTTTGACAATCTCTCTGTTAAATGTAGCTTCCTCTAGGAATCCCACCCTGTCCTTCTGAGACAGGAAAGGGCCCCTCTCAAGTTCTTAGAGAGCACCTGGCCACAAATGACAGGCCAAAGTCACTGTCAGGATGTTACATAGCACCTAGTCACAGCTTTCATCATGCTGTCTTGTAATCCTAAACCTGCTCATCTTCATTTCTCACTGGTCACTGTCATGGTTGAGAGTATGGATCTCAAATGATCTGGACTCTGGTCTACCCTTTTCTAGCCAGGTGACTTTGGGCTATTTCATTAATTTATCTAAATTTCAGTTCCTTTATCTGTAACATGAAGGTAATAAGACTAGTTACTATATAGGTTTATTGTTACTAACACATACTATTAAAGTTATTTAAGTTCCTTGAGGAAAGGTGCTCTGCCTTCTTACTATTGCACCACCAGCTCCTACCGTGCTGTCTGGCTCAGGAAGAGTAGCCAAGAAACATGAGTTAATCATAATTCATAATTCCAGCTAAGGAATGGAAGAAAGTTCCAGATATGAAATGATGCTCTTCCACAAGGCATCTGTGCTAAGAGTTAAGCTGCCCTAAAGGTTTTCTCAGTGCTGACGCGTCCTCTAATTTTAAGGATTATAAGTGGTCTCAGCTATTTCAAGTGTTGAAAAGCATCCTCGCTCTGAGAAATGCTATTTCACAAACAGGCCACCATCTGCCGCAAAGATAAAAACGTTTGGTGCTGAATTTCTGTGGTTGTCAGTATCAACATGCCTGATATTTAGAACACTTACTTTTTTATGGAGCTGATTTGGGAGCACAGAAAGCTTCTGGGAATACTGCCCTACATAGCTGCCCTTTGCAACCAGAACAGCTGTGCCACAGTTTTCACTGTTCTGAGGCTGAGAATAGGGAATTAAAGAATCCCAACAGCCAGGGCTCCATTTCGGAGCCCTCACCCGGATGCTATTCTAGGGCAGTACACACTCAAGTCTGCACCAAGCTTTCCAGCTTTGTTTACATTTTAGTTCTTAACATTGCATGTCAATTTAAAGTTTCTAAAGTTACTGTAACAGATATATATCTCAGTCCAAACACTGATATGCAAGGGAAATGTTTTATTAGTTTTTTTTTTCTATAACAACTTAATTTCTATTTTGAGTTCCTATTGCTTGGGGCGACAGAAGTGTGATTATTAGTTCAGTTGAAATCCCCTTTTCTCAAGAGTTATACGGGAGATCAGAGGGTTCATCCAATATCAAGCTGTCATAGGGTCTGGGGAAGTACCTGCTTCTCCAAGTGCTGTGTCTTTGTTTAGTAATCTATGGACCCACAGGCACTGATTTCCCAGCTCAGCCCTGAGACAGCCCCAGTCCCTGTCTCCTGGCCACTTTAGGTGAGCTCCACCCTTTGGAGCAACTCAGTCATTCTGTGGCTTCCTTGTAAATTAGAGTATGGGATTCTCTGTGGGCCTGTGGCCTAGTTTGCCCATACTCACTGCAAAGCCATTCCCTTCTAAGGCTATGTCATTCCTGGGGGCTCTATCCACATGTACTCCTCTTGGGTTTTATAGCTCACCTATCAAGGAGGTCATGGGGAAGCCTTGCAGTTTAGGACCAGTGCTTCACTATCCCCACTCTATCTTTCCTGGAGGGAATCCAGGTGACATTAACATTATCAGACTCTCAAAAATTTGGATAATTCCATAATCTTTCCTATCTCCCTAAGGCTGTGGGATTTTGGAACAGGAAGAGACTCCTTTTTTTCTTTGTGCTCTGCTACATTCTTACCCTGAGACAAGGAATAGGCCTCACTACTGAAAAGACAAGGTGGTAAGAATAAAGACAGAGAAGGGGAATTTGTGGATGGCAGTAGGGGGAAGGACCTCAGCTAATATTTTAAAAATTATCTTGCCACAATACATACATTGTCTCATTTGATTCTCACAACAGTTCTGTGAGGTAAACAACCTTACTTTTCAGGCGAGGAAACAGATTTAGAAAGATTAAGCAATACATTCAGCATCTATCTCCCAGTTTAACACTGTTTTGGTTTTTGGTTTTTGTTTTTTTGACACTATTTTGTACTCCATCCAAAAGGCTGGGGACCCAAACCCTGTCTCTACATCACAGACCTGCTCTTTTCACCACCCCTTGCTTCCAAGCAAACTGTACTTCTCTCCATCTCCCATTCATGGCTTATTCCCACTTCTTCATGTTCTCCTCACCTTGTAAAAGGTCCTCCCCACCATTTCAACCTGAAAAAGTCCTCTTCGTCACACATTTTTCATGAGGCCCTTTCTGGTCAAGCAGCAGTGACCATCCCTCTCCAAACACTTGGGGTCTTGGTTCCTGCCTCACACTGCCTCTTCCACACTGTTCTGCATCACCATTATTTGTGCTCAGGTCTTATCACATCTACTAGATTGACAGCTCTTTTAGCCCAACACCCTATCATTTTTTTCACGAAAGTAATGAACAAATATACAAACGAATGAATAGATGGGTGGCTGGATGGAAACAGATGCTCCATGACTCCATAGAGGAAGGAAGAGTCTTAGCAGCCTCACATATAAAGTTGCTCTGTAGGAGGAACAAAGAAGAATACCCTGCAATTTTAGGGTGAGATGGATGGTAAGCTCTGTGAACTGTCAGTTGGCTAGTCTAGCAGAATGACGAGAGCCTATGCATGGAAAGAGAAGAAAGCAATCATGGACAGCCAAAAAAAAAAAAAAAAAAGGTCTGCACCCCAGACGGAGTGGCCCCTCTGAATAAGGCATTTTCATATGTGTACTGCTTATTACTTTGGGATTCTCTGTCCATATATAAATGCATAAATAACAGAGCATGACCACTAGCTGCTGTGAAACAATGAGATAGACTGTTGTGAGAAAAGCATAGTAACATTATTATTACAGTAGTTTCTATTTACTGGAGATCTGTTGTGTACCATTTTATGCCTCAGCTTATGAGAGACAACAATTCCTCAATTCTACCTATCAGTGGTTAAAGACTTAAACATAGCTATCAGACACTGATTTAATAACTTGTAGCCATCAACATGGAAGGTGTTCGAAGGAACATGGGGAAAACTAAAATTTGTGAGACTTGAGGAATATTATCCAAGTGGTCTACACAGGCACTTTGTGGACACCCTGCAGGAAGACTAAAATAAAGAAAATAAGTAGCTGGCTACTAAGCATCATCTTTCCATCAGCATCCCTCCACACTCAATGACATCAGATGAAACAAGATTTCTGCCTGAGAGTCATAAACTCTGGGCTTCTCTGAGGGAGGCTCATCCCAGGAGCCTGGCATGTTAGGAATTTATTTAGCCAGCTAGTAGGAGGTTGATCAACACAAAACATGGTTACAATCAGATGTATACAACCAGGTGCTCTATCATAAAAGATATTTGTCTTACCTGGTTAATTATCATTTGAATTTTCTTCCCTTTCAATGCAGCAACATCTAATAATTTGTAGGAGGGACACATAGTTCATTCTCTTTCTGCAACCTAAAGACTATGACAGTGGAAAGGGTTTAGGTAAATAACTGATGCATGTAAATTTCTCCCATTTTCTTTTTTAATCCTTCTTCATGTATACTGGTGGTCCATCCCTCCTGTTACAAAGATGTGGGGCAGGCTGCTGCCAATATCCTTCCACCTTTTGTGGGTGTCATGCTTTGGTAAGAGCTATTCCCCTAAGGAGGAACAACAAAAACAATACCGTGTAGGTAGCTGATAATTAAGAATCTCTCATACTTTCCAGAACTAAGAAAAAGATCTTAGCCATAAGGGTAAGGATTTACTGAGCCAGATGTCATGCCACGCATTGAAAGCATAAAAACACAAACATTAGTTAGGTCCAGCCATCCTTGTGCCAGAAAGCTTTGGAGATGGCCCCCAATGATCTCTTCCTCCTGATATTCATGACTTTGTGTCATTTCTTCACCTTGAGTGTGGGCTAGACCTAGTGGCTCACTTATAACAAACACAAGAAATAAAAACTGATGGGCTGAAACTTCAAAGATTAGATTACAAAACAAAAAAACAAAAACCATAGCTTCTGTCTTGGACATCCCTTCTCACTGGCTTGCTGTAAAGGAGGCTAACTGCCATATTGTGAGCTGCCCTGTGCAGTGGCCCATGATATCTCTGGCCAACAGCAGCAAGGAGCTAACACATGCTGACATGAGTGAGCTTGGGCTGTTGAGCCTTAAGATGACTGTAGCCCTAGCCAGCATCTTTTTCTTCTTTTTTTGAAAGTTTATTTATTTACTTTGAGAAAGAGAGAGAGAGAGAGATAGAGAGGGAGAGAGGAGGGGCAGAGAAAGGGAGAGAGAGAGAATCCCAAGCAGGTTCTGTGCTGGCAGCTCAGAGCCCGACAGTAGGGCTCAAACTCATGAACCATTAGATGATGACCTGAGCCGAAACCAAGAGTCTGACGTTTAACCAACTGAGCCACCCAGGTGTCCCAGCCCCAGCCAGTATCTTAACTGAAGCCTTTGATAAACTCTGAGCCATAAGCACCCAGCTAGGCTGCACTCAGATTCCTGATCCATAAAAACTGAAATAATAGATGTTTGTTCTTTTAAACCACCAAGTTTTAGGGTATTTTTATGAAACAATAGACAACAAGAGTGGAGGAAATAGTTATATAAGCAAAAAGAAACTAGCATATGCCTTGTGTCATGTAGACACATGTCAGAAACTAGACTAAATGTTTAACATGCATTATATCATTTATTTCTAAAAATAACTCTATGAGATGCTGTTATTAATCCCATTGTACACATGAGAAAACTGACACATAACGAGGTCATGGACTTGCTTAAGGCTACACTGCTAGTAAATGGAGGAACTAGGACTCAAGCCCAGGTCTGATTTAAAAGTCCTTGCTCCACAACCAATGAATACTGTTTCCTAGACATAGGCAATGGGTTTTATACAACACTAAAAGCCTATAAAAACTCCAGAGATTATTAAGGGAGTCAGCAATGATGTCTAACAGTTTTAGAGAAGTTTTTGAATTTGTGTTGGGTCTACAAAGATCAGAAGTCGATCAGAATTCTAAAGCTTGAAGGTCCATCATAGGTAGAAAAACTAACATGCAAAAGCATGCCGGGTAGAAAAAGCTCTTCAAATTTGAAAACTCCCTGTATAAATTTCAAAGCTGTGGGAATTGAGGCTAGATAAATCAATAAATTCATAAATCAGATCTGGCCTGCTAAAGGGTTTTCTCCCATTAAACAAAGCACTATTTTTTTTAATGTTTTATTTTTGAGAGAGAGAGACAGAGAGTGAGCAGGGGAGGGGCAGAGCGAGAGGAAGACACAGAATCTGAAGCATCCTCCAGGCTCTGAGCTGTCAGCACAGAGCCTGACACAGAGCTTGAACCCATGAACCACAAGATCATGACCTGAGCCGAAGTGGTTGCTTAACTGACTGAGACACCCAGGTGCCCCTAAACAAAACACTAATTTTAAATTGGGTTACTTCTTTTTTATCTTTCATCTCTTAAATATACATAAGATGCCATTTCAAAGTCATGTCAAAAAATAGAATTTAAATTTGCAGACTATAGAAGTTAGACCCTGCAACTGCCCAGAATTTTTGTTTAAGGTTTTAGACTCAGACTATAATAGACACAGTTCCAAGAAATATTTACCCTTTCTTTATAATGCTCTATGACAAGTAAATATACAATGAACCTGAGCTAAGTGTCTGTTGACATGAATAATTCTGTAAATATTATCTCAGCCGTTATGATTTCATTGATCTCATATCAAGTCTGCAGTTTCATCTTAAAAACCTATCTCGTCAAGCTTTTATGGCCTACTTGGGGAATCTGTGATTTGAGGTACTAAAAAGAAAACACTAGCAATGTTGAACTCTTATGTTCTGAGACAGTGGTTTTGACTGTGGAAAAATATGTATAAAAGTCCCATTGCATATATCCTTACAATAGAAAAACTATCTGAAACTCTAATATTTAATGATAAAGTCCCCAACTTTAAAACATAGAGAAATAAAAGCAAAAATACAGAGCTTTTAAAATATAAAATTCTTATACTGTAAATTGAAAATAGAAGAACAATATGTTGGGGGAATTATTACCATCAAATAGAACATAGGGTTAATATACATAAAGAATTCCTTAACTCTACAAGGAAAATGTCAGTATTCAACACATGATCATAGTTACTCCTAAAATCCCTATTATATTTCAGATGTTTTATTCATTCTGTCATTTCATCTTTTCAATAATCATTCAAGGTTAAGTACTGTTATCCTAATTTTGCTATTGGAAAACTGTAGCTTAGCAAGATTAAATAATTTACCCTAAATTATATCACCAACAAAGGGTAAGGTTGTCTTATAAGTAGGATTCTTAAGTTTTACTTCTTTCGGCCTTGGCCTGCCATGTAGGTGAAAGCGTGAAGACCATGAACAGAATCTACACAGATATTATATTATCCTCAAATATAATCTAAGTAAACTAAGGCAAATTGAGGTAAATTTTAAGCATTCTAAATTGTTTTAATTTAATAATAGCACATACATGGGTCTAGTTTTGAAACTGTAGGAAAAGAAGGAAATGTTTTACAATTTACAAATTGTGATCTGGTAAAACCTATCTGGAAATAAATTTAGCAAGCACTTTTTATTACTATTATAATTATACTTAGGGACAATTTGAATATCACCTTCTCTGCATAACCTTTTGTGGTATCTCCTTGTCCAAAAATATTATGCACTTTTCTGGGCTTTGAAAATATTTATCTCTGTGTTTCAATGCATAGCCAGTCACTGGAATATACAAAAAAGATATCAGTAAGTATTTCTTCACTGAATGAAGAAGTAATTCTTCAGAAGAGAAAAAAAGTTATGTGCATGAAAGCATTCTTTACAAAATATTAGAAACAAGGTCAACAAAATTGAAATGGTTAAGTAAAGGACATTAGAAAGACATGACTATTTCATAGGCTAGAAACAATAATATGCAGTCATTGGTAAAGCCTAAGAATATTTAGCCAATGAGGAAAAGAAAATTGAATATAAAATACAATGTGATCACCCTAATATTACAATATGTTTGCATAAGGACAAAAGCTAGAAGTTAATGTGTTTAAAAAGTAAAAAATAACAATTCTATGAGACAGGTGAGAATGACATTGTCTTTCATCATTTCTCACGATTTTCTTTAATGTGGTTATTAAATTGCTCATACTCTTCTCAAAAAATGATCTAAATTGCTCAGATTATTTGGAGGACAAAACATTTTTTTTTCCAAGTTACCAAAACTTCCTGTCTTGGCCATTAAGAAGTTCAGAGCTGTAGTAACATCCTTAGCCATTTGTTTCTAGCATAATTTTTTCTCCCACTTCTACTAGCGTTAGTACTTAGTTCTTACCTTTTATTCTTCTATTAATGGTTTGAGGGGTTTATTATATCTGTGCCTTTTACTATAAACTGCTTCAAATCCTTTTTGGAAGTAGAAGGATTATAAACAAATAACAATAAGGATTACCATCTGATAAGTAAGCCATACATAATACTAAGACATTATTCAAGGAATTAGGCAGATGCCATTAGCTGTCTAGAAAAACCAACTGAATGCTAATTAAAGCTAACTCCTTTACTCTTTCAACCTTCACCTCCCCACCCTCCCTGAAAAAGAACTAACACCCTTAAGATAAATTCTACTACATTACTTACTCATGATGTCTTTTTATTTTAAACTTGTAACAGCAATAACTACCTCAGCACAGGATGTACTGTAAGTATTAATGGGCAACTGAGCTACATGGCTTCTTTTGCTTCCAGCTGGACACCACCCCCCATTCCCTTCCATGCAACCACCCCCTTCCTCCCCCACAGCCCTTTTTCTCTCAGGATGTGACCTGTACTTTAATCCTTCTTGCTCCATTTTAATGCTTTGTATTTTTAGCTGTTTTGTCATTCACTAAAAGCAAGACTCACATAACTCAGTTGTTCATTTTATAAGGTATTCCACTCAGAGAACCAAGTTGCTCATTTTAATATAGCTTTGAGATGTAACTAATATAAGAGTACATGTGAATTCATTGCATCTGATTCTCTTTTGAGGTTTATTAACACACCTTTCCATGTAAGTCCTTTTAAAAGAAACGGCATCTAAATAAAACCAGTTTGAAAAATGTATAGGAGGAGACTAGTTTAAGATATCAGAGGACTAATTATCTAAGTAGATGAAGGCAGATACAGTGACCTTGAACCTCTAGAACAATTACCAACCCTACCTTCCACCTTCCCTATTCATGCTACTACCATTGGTATAAATTGATATTGAACAGAAAATTGAAAAAAAAAGTGAGTAGTATGTTATGCTATTTCATATTAAAGAAGGAATTGGGAAAGGAAAATCCAAACAATATTTATATAATTCAATTCTGTCAAAGTATGTAATTTGAAGATCTTTCAGGGGTTTGAAAGATTAAATATTATTTTCAGTATGCAGAGGAAATAACTTACTTGATACCTGGCAATTAAGCCTTTGCAAACTCACAGGTTGACATCTTTTATTTGATTTATACCAGAGTAAAAGTTGAACAGACTTGAAAGAATATATTTTGCAAAGTAAGTACAATTCTAAGCAAACCTAATCTCCTTCCTAAGTATCCAACAATATTCTTCCAACTGCCTCCATTAAGAGGGATGAATGAAGAGGAAGCCCATACATTCTATTGTATTTCAGGACAGGGATTACATTTTTAATAGTGTTAAATAGAAAGTCTCAATAGTCATTTCAAAGGAAACACTGTTACAAAAAGAAGAAGAAGAAGAAGAAGAAGAAGAAGAAGAAGAAGAAGAAGAAGAAGAAGAAGAAGAAGAAATAGAAGAAAAAGGAGGAGGAGGGGGAGGAGGGGGAGGAGGAGCGGGGGGAGCTGAAAGAATACCTATTATGAGTATGTTCTTGCTTCTAGCTGGCTGACTAACAATAGAAACACCATTTGGGATGTTCCCATGAAATGAGTACCAACATGATTTTTCCTTAGCAATGTGCATCCATGGATGAATCAAGTCATTTCAAGAAAGCAAGCAATTATTGCTACCTGTGGTATAATAAGAATAGCTATAGGACCATAAGTGTTAGCTCAACAAAGACCTTAGATTATCTCTAGTCCCCTACCTATTTTTTTAATAGGTGAAGATGCATGGGTAAAAGGGGCAAAGTAGCTTGCCCAAGGCCAAATAATTAGTGATAAACAACATCAGGACTAGAATTCCTCAATCAGTATTTTAGCTACCACGCCATACTGTTTTTCCTCCATCCTTCCATCTGTCCCTCTACTTAGCCATCCATTCAGTTTACTCTATAAGCTTTTGCAAAGCTTAACCAGAAGCAATGTCTGGCCCCAGTGAATCATTCCTCCCCCTGTGCATGGTACTGTGCAGTGTGACTTTGCTATTCCTCCCATCAGGAGGGACAGATTGTTTCCTTACTTGCTGAATCTGGACTGACCTTGCCATTTGCTTTGGTTTTATAAAAATGTGGCAGAATTGACATTATACAACCTTAGAGTCTGGACCTCAAGAGACCTTGCATCTTCTCTCCCCCTCTTGCTGCTCTGAGACTGCTGTACAGGGAAGCCTGGCTGGGTCATCTCAAAGATGAGAAGCCATGAAGCAGAGAACCAATATACCTGAACCGACAATACCAGTCAACTTCTAGACATAGATATGAAGTCGAATAAAACCATCCAGTCCCCAGCTGATATGCCAAGTGACTGCAAAGCCTTGAATAAGCTCAGCCAAAACCCTGTAGTGAAGAGACTGGACATCACAAATGAGCCCTGCACGTGTTGTTGACCCACAGAATCATGAGCAAGTAAAGAAGTGCTGCTTGTAGTCTCCAAGTTTTGGGATGGTTTGTTATGTAGCAATAGATAACTGATAGATACACTATGATAAGTACTAGATTCTAGAGAGATAGCCAAAGAGAGAGATGAGTAAGACAATCTTTGCCATCAAGGAACTCATGATGAATATAAACATAAAAGCCACCCTTTAAGAAATGAAGTGATAAATTTCATGCAAATTTTCTAAGTGAGAAATTATTAGGAGCTAAATCCAGGTATTGAAGTTATTCAGTAGGGTTTGATGACTGAATAGGTGGCTGAAGGAGTCTAGTATGATGTCTACCTGAGAACACCTAGTCGATATTGGTGACATTAGGTTGCAGAAAGCCTGAGGAGGAGTAGGTTTAGGGAAAAGGGGAGGAAGATAGGAGTTCAGATTTGACATGTTGACTTTGATAAGGAACCGAAAAGTATCAGGATGAAGTTCAAGCCTATTTAACATCCAGGTAGAAATGGATATATGAGCCTGAATATCTGGAGAGCAGACTGGATTAGAGAACAACCTTATAAATAATCTATAGCTACTAATAGTAGTTCAGTCACAGGCAGGGCTTAAGTTGATGAGGGAGAAGGTATCAGGTAAACTAGAGTGCAAGTAGAAACAGTGGGCCATTCTTCTAAGAAATGTTCTGGGGTCGGGGCGCCTGGGTGGCGCAGTCGGTTAAGCGTCCGACTTCAGCCAGGTCACGATCTCGCGGTCCGTGAGTTCGAGCCCCGCGTCAGGCTCTGGGCTGATGGCTCGGAGCCTGGAGCCTGTTTCCGATTCTGTGTCTCCCTCTCTCTCTGCCCCTCCCCCGTTCATGCTCTGTCTCTCTCTGTCCCAAAAATAAATTAAAAATGTTGAAAAAAAAAAAAAAAAAAAAAAAAAAAGAAATGTTCTGGGGTCAAAAGGAAAGACATTATGGGACAGACACATTAGGTCCAGGACAACTTTATTTTTTGTCTAATGTCAGACTTTAAGTAGGATTCCGTGCTTTTTCACCTTCTTCCCACAAAGAAGAACTACTACATAGAATATCAGCTAAATGTGTAAGAATTTGAGATTGAGCATGGGTAGTTATATCACTCAAGACATAACATTTCTTTCCAAAGATCTATGTCTTTCTGAGTCACTCGTCAGATGACCAGCTGTTGAGTTCCATTCTCTCTTCCTAGACATTTCCCTTGCATGGCCCTTACATCTACCCCTCTTCCTTCTTAACCAGAGCAATTTAGCTCTGACCCTTTTCTCTCAGGACATCAGTCTACCTATAGGCCCCAGAGGCCCAGCCTCTGAGTGGGCTCACCAGGGCATTTACCACACAAAATACTTCATGGGGTTACTGCTAAGAGAAAAAAAAAAAGATGGATTCATCTTGGTACCTACCGAAATGGGTTTCCAGAGAGTGTAGTGGAAAGAGAATAGATCAGGAGAAGGAAGCACAGTGCTATTATCAGTCTATGCGTTTGGGAAATAGATGATCAAAAGTTCTGTTATTGTCTCAGCCCAGGATGATAGGGATGAAAGGTACAGTGGAATAAATTGGCCTCGAGGCTACAATATAAAATGAGGAACTTCCTGTAATTTGAAATTTAACTTAGAAACCATAAAAAATAACTAAAAATTAAAGATCTCCTTCATTTTTTAATTAACATCGCATTCCTAAAAGGAAACCATATATTCAACCATTCTACTTTTTAATTAGTATTTCCTCTTACAGCGACAAATAAGACTACACAAATTGTTGAGATAATAATTATCACTATTTTGTTTAGCTACTGTACCATATTGGAATTTCCAAAGATCTCTGGCTCTATTTTCTATGCACTTTGTAAGACATACAAAACACTGGAATGAACTCTGAACTAGAAACTGCCCCTTATAGAATGAGAAAAATAATTTCTGTTATAGCAATTAATTCCAGTCCAAAAACAAAAAACAAAAGACCTCTGCTGAGGTGAGGATTAACAGAACAGCCAAATTCTCTATCTTTTACCCAGAGGAATAAATACTATTCCAATATGTACCCAAGGCATCTCAAGGGAAGTTTTGTGATGTTTTCATATTTTTCCAAACCACTTAAGAGCTTTGTGATGCAAACAAAAATGGTAATTTTGGCCATCAATAAAAATAATACTTCAATAGTGGGAGAACTGGCTAAAATAATTACACTAATTAGGATTAAGAAACTATGACACTTCAATCAACATTTTAGAGTCTGAGATAAAAAATAATTATAACAAGTCACATTTTTTTCCCAAGAATTAATTAAACAAGGGGATGTGCACTATCATTAAGTAGTTTTCAAGTAGCTGCTCCTCTTAAGAGGTCCAGATCAATAGAGACACAAGTATTCATAAAACTTCAGATCCCAAGCAAGCTGTTTAGTTTTAGATGGTGGGAAGAGCATTTTTTAAAGACTTGAGAAGAAATTCAAATATTTTCAGAAGACCTGAAGCTCTCTCCACCTGCCAATATTTTCCACTCCATCTTTAGGCCTCATAGTTGCTACTATCATTGCCATAAGAATGCCTGGGCCATCACATCCCCAGCAGACAACTTTATAGTTCTGAGAAGCTTCTATTCTCCATACCCTATAAGAACACCACATATGTGACTGGAAGTGCAAAGAAGGTTCTTTCCCTCAAATACCTTGCATCTTCATGTCCTAGTAACTGATATTTCACCATGAGAGATTTTATTCTTTGCTTTAAAACAAAACAAAAACAAAACAACACACCTTTGTTCTCAATGAACAAATATTTACTGAGCACATACTAAGTTACATGCTTAGGTTTGTGGTATATGCCATGCAAGTTATAGGAAAATACAAGACAGGCTTGCTGTCCTCAAGGAGAAACATCCAAGCTGGGAAACCATGAAGACTACAGAGTCCATGGCAAAGGTCATTGTGTTGGTCTGTATGACCTATTGGTATGTGTGTCAGAAAAGAAAAGACACCATGGAATACAGAGAATTCCAGAGAGGTAGGGGTGTGTGAAGCAGTGTAGGGGACACTCAAACACATGTCTCTTGCACTACAGTTCTGCCCAAGGCCAGAACTGCCACTGACCACAGCAGTCCCACAGTCAGAATGATTCACCTGGGAGAGTCAAATCTTTTTATTGAAAGATGCCCATGTCTCTCTGACCTCTGATCTTTTTCCTGTCTTCCACTACCCTCCACCCCCACCCCCAAGTATACCACTTCTAGAAGTTGAGAGGGGAACAGAATTCAGGGAAGGCCGGCCTTGGGAGAAAAAACTGAATGTGTAGGTGGTCTCACAGGAACCTGGGACAAAGCCAGTTGGTTAGGAAAGCATTGAATGGATCCAAGCAGTAGATTTCTTTTAGGATTTTCTGAGTCAGCCCAGGATCAAAGGAGGTACCCTCCACCTACTTTCTTCTTCTATCCCTGGGCATAGAGAGAAAGTGAATTTCACTACAAAAAAAAGTGGGGGCGTGGTGGTGAGGGAAGAAAGGGAATGGCTTTGGTACCAGTGGGGATATGGAGTAAGGAAGATGGCCCAGGCAGTGTCGCAGGTGCTCTCTACCCCAGCTAGAACATCTGTGGCCACCTCTGTAGTGCTGGCCTGGGCCGGGACAGGCAGCTCTCTAAGAGTTCATAAGTCTTTGTGGCTAGAGCTCAGTCCTGGGCTCATAATGTAGTGTGAAAATAAATAAAACAACACCTCAGTCTGTGGAAATTTAATAATGTGTTATATTTAAAGATAATATTAAAATAAAAACACAGTCCTCATTGTGGGTTCACCCTTCTCTTTTTAATGATACTATAAACTTAAATAGAAAAAGAGCTCTACCCTAGCTGCAAAATATGAAATGGGTGGAGTCAGAGAATCCTGTAAATACATTTTAAAATGTGTTTCTAAAACAGGTTCCCAGTTTATAGGTTTATTTTACCAACCTTCAGCTTGCTGATTTACAGATCGGCTCTGAGCAAACCCAAGAACAGGCCTCAAACTTGGCTCTGCTTTCCTAAGGGAAGGGGATCCAACTACAGGTGCTCACAGGTTGGGGGTGAAGGTGGTGGGAGTAAAGGTTCGTTAGGGGAGTTGATACGGGGTGCAGATTGATAGTAAAACTAAATCCCCAAATTAGAAGCTACTGAAAGCCCCAAATTATGGCTTCAAAGAAGTCTGATAAATGTATTCATTCATTTCCTTCTGTCTTGCAAACATAGGGGATGTTCTCGGCAGCATGTCATGGATATTATGAAGCCTGGCCTCTCTTTCTTCCATGGAATCAGTCAACATCTTCATTGTAATTCTATATTTCCTAGATAGCATCTGCATCCATCATTTCTTTCTGAATATGCCATCTACATAAGACCAGGAAGATGACGATTGTGAAGGCCCATGAGACAGTGACTACTTTCTACTCTGAGTTAGGAATGAGAAAATTACAGAAAAGATCAGTGATTCACATGCTCCTATCTCCACCTCCCGCCCCGACCACAAATGAAATACAGATCTCCTGCCTCCTGAAGAGGACTCATAGTACTTTCCCCAGAGCCTTTGCTCTTTCCCCATTTAAAATATCCTTCTTTCCCTCTGCTCAAGTCTTTTCTCCTCCCTGAGCTCAAAGCCTCACCAACCACCCAGCCTAGGGTGAATGCTTTCTCCTTCAAACCCTCACACCATGACCCCTGCTATGCCCATGTCACATCTACCACAAATTACTAACATTGTCAGAGATGGGTTATATTACATGGATTTCTGGGGGCACCTGGGTGGCTCAGTTAGTTAAGCATCCAACTTCAGCTCAGGTCACAATCTCATGGTACATGGGTTCAAGGCCCATGTCAGGCTCTGTGCTGACAGCTCAGAGCTTGGAGGCTGCTTCGAGTTCTGTGTCTCCCTCTCTCTCTGCCTCTCCCCACCCCCACTTGCTCTCTTTCTTGCTCTCTCAATAATAAATAAATACTTAAAAACTACATAAATGGATTTCTGGGCTTCTGAAACTTTAGTTTGCAAAAGATCTACCTAAGAAGCATAGTATACATGTAGAGTTCTGCAGATTTTCTATGGTGGAATCTAGGAATGCACATGTTTAATCAGTTTCCCTGGTGATTCTGGTGCAGTTAGTCCAAGAATCAAAGTACCCTGTGAGAGACACTGTCCTAGACACACACATACACACACACACACCAGAGTAACCATCCTTGGAATTTTCTCACACCATTAGTAAACAAATAAAAAATGAACACTTTCATAATATCCACTTAAAAGGAAGGGGGAAAAAGTCTACTATGGAGACCAGCATTTTAAAGCATTTCTTTGTTTACTAATTTTATAATTACTAGCATAATAAACATCTCTAACAAAAAGGGTAGTATCTTCATCTGCTTACACCACTCAATCTCTTTTCACTAAACCTTGTTATTCCATAATCTAGCCCAGAACATTAAAATGAAACCTTTTGCCTTTAGAAGGATAAACCAGAAGCTTCTCACTATCTAGAGACAAGATAGCTTTTCCTTACTCCCTGAGGACTGAAAAATTTTGGAGAAAGATATTCTGATCATAGACTCTCTTCCCATTCCTCAAAAATCATTATAGCATTATAGTATCATGGGGACTAGTAAAAGACGACTTTCATGCTAGAATGTAAAGGTTTGATACTCAGATAAAAATGTGAGCCAAACAACCCTAAAACAAATATTATGAGACTTGATGGGAGGGATGCTCATTTTGCCTTCCTTATGATTCCATGTGGAAGGAGGGACCTTACTTGACAACAGTTCTGACAACTCCCTGCTCACTCACACTTCTACTCCTTTGGAGAAGACCCTGGTGACATCTGTTGGGTCTGTTCCACTCTCCACGTGCAATGAATGGGCTGAGTGGGTCATGTCCCCCTACATGGGCAGCCTGCAGGACTCCCTATAGTCCCACAGTGCTGGAACCAGTTAGCTGGACACTTCAGTCAGGAGCGGTATGGGAACAAGCCCATTTAGCCATACATCTAAAGCTGCTTGTCCATTTAGCTTCTCAGTAGTAAGGCCACATGTTATCTCTCTCAAGACTCCTGGGTCCTATTTCTCAACCACATAACGAAAGAAAGGACAATCAAGAGAGGTCATTCCACTACTGTATTCACTACAAACAATTATTAGTGTTTCTGGAAGCCCCAGTCAGTTCTGCATCTGACTTCTGTGGCTTTATCTTACCTGATAATAGGAATGTCCCAGGTTATAGTCTGTTTTCTTAACCAGATTCTAGGTTCTTAAGGACATGAACCAGGGGCCCTTGGGTGGCTCAGTCAGTTAAGCATTGACTCTTGGTTTCAGCTCAGGTTATGATCGCACAGTTTGTGGGACTGAGTCCCACATTGGACTCTGTGCTGACAGCATGGAGCCTGCTTAAGATTCTCTCTCTCCCTCTCTCTGTCCCTCCCCTGCTCATGCTCTCTCTGTCTCTCAAAACAAATAAACCTTGAAAAAATTGTTTTTAAAAAGGACCTGAACGGGATATTATTCATATTTGTATCCCCAGAAGTTAGTACATAGTCAGAACCAGCTTCATGGGACCTGTCACACAGGGACCTGAGTTTGGTTCCATGCTCTTCATTGCCATCCTGACTTTCTTAATAATTTTTGAACTAGGTCCCTATATTTTAATTTTGCAACAAAGCCCTTTAAATTATGTGTCCTGTCCTGGTTGTAGTAAACACCCAGTATTGCATATTAAGATAAAAGACAACACAGTTTCAAGGACTGACTCCTGATTCTGCTACCCGTGACTTTGGCAAAGGTGTTTGACTTCCCTAATCCTCAGTCTCTTCATCTCTAAAATTGAAATAAGCATAGAAATAGTAATAATAATAGTTATAATGGAAATTCAATTAGATGCTCCAGGTTGGGTGCTTGCTCCAGTGACTGACACTTAATAAAGTCTCAACAAATATTCAGTACTCCACTTACTACTGCTTCTACCACAACCAATTCACATGTTGCTACCGCTAACATATAAATCACTTGGACCCCAAGGAAAAGATACTGACATGGGCACAGAATGAACATCTTCAGGAATGTTCTGTGCTTGTGTGGGTTCTAGCTCCTCAACTTTTCCCTGCTAACTGTTAAAAAACCTCTGAGAGAACGGAGGGGTGCCTAGCTGGCTCAGATGGAAGAGCATGGGACTCTTGATCTTGGGCCCCACATGAGGTGTGGACATTTCTAAATAAATAAACCAACAAATAAACAGACTTTAAGAAACCTCTGAGAAAACTGAAATTACCCTTTCACCTTTTTTTTTTTTTTTTTTAACATTTATTTATTTTTGAGACAGAGAGAGACAGAGCATGAACGGGGGAGGGGCAGAGAGAGAGGGAGACACAGAATCGGAAGCAGGCTCCAGGCTCTGAGCCATCAGCCCAGAGCCCGACGCGGGGCTGGAACTCACGGACCGCGAGATCGTGACCTGAGCCGAAGTCGGACGCTCAACCGACTGAGCCACCCAGGCGCCCCTACCCTTTCACCTTTTAAGAAACAAGACACAGCCAAGAGCATTGGCAATTCCCACAAGCAGTAATAGTTAAACTAGTTCTCTTGGAAGATTTTTGCTATTGTTCCACATTGCTCCCTCTCATCCCACCGAGTGAACATTTACATTCTCTTCCCCTTTATCTCATCTAAAAAAACAAAAGGGGGGGAGGGTCTTTAACAAGCCACTGGTAGAGTGGGAGGGGGCAGGCATAGAGAATGGGACTTCCCTAGGGAAGATGGCAGAAATAAGAAAGCAAGTTCTGTGAGGCAGTGTGCACCTCCATTAATTTAGGGACAACTCTTTTCTTGGTAACTTAGTCTTTTTCTAGCTTTTTAAAAATTTTCAATATATTTAACTCCCAGAGGAGTCATGTCAGTTGAAGTATGTTTTCTTAGAATGTTGTCAACTTGTCACTTCCCTGCTAATGCCCCTGTACTTTTCTAAGTTTGTTGGGTAGCTTTGAGTCTGTATTTCTCCTTGGCCAACTGGATCAGGTGGACTTGCAGGATGACTAGAATCAAGGTTTTTCTTCAGAAGTGGTTGCTTAAAAATCTTTACTCTGAAGCTAATGAGACATCATTATTTCTCCCTCTTGGTTTTGGAAGAGCAGAGGATTTCAAAAATATATGACATAAGTCTTTTGGAAGCTACCACGTAACTTTAGAGTTCAAATCTTGGTTCTTAAATATATTCTATCTGTAATCTAGACTTAGTTTACCTGCATTCCTCCTCAGTCCCCTAACCTCCAATGACTCAGGATGGTTCACAGAGCATAGATTTTTTTTTTTTTAATAGGCAAAGGGCACTCACCTTCTCCTTCTGAATTCAGGACAATGATCTCTAGTTCTTTCTTCCTGAAAAATCTACAACCAAATCCTCATTTTCATAAAGTTTAGGTTTTCCTCCTCTCTTCTCTCTTCAAGAACTCTTAAAGCAAGGTAGCAAGAGCAATAAGGTACACTGAAGCCTTGTAGAAAGATGATATCTGTTCCTAACTATTGCTTTTCTAGAGCACTAGAGACAATTGTTAATTTCACTGAATCTATATTTCTCAACATTCAACACCATCTATATTATAATTTCTCTCCTTTTTTTGACTACATGCAAAGGTACCTATATTCTCATTTTTTGGTGCCCTTAATCTAATGGACACTTAGTTAATTATGGTTTAATTATAATGTATACTTGAAAACATTTCCAGATTCTTTTTGTGACTTTAAGTCCTTCCTGAGTAAAAATATTTAAGGGTAAGAGTAAGACTATATTCTAAATACTGTTAAAAAAAAAAACCCAGCCAAGTTACCAGGTGTCCAGAGTATCCATTGGATGGTGGTCATGAATCTTTGTCCACAAAATCAGCTGTGAAAGAGATGTAACTTCCTGTATTTTTCTATAACTGAACTTAATTTTAATTATAAACTCTCATGCTTCAGGCAAGAGAAGCTTAAGCCCAATCAGTTTAGGCCTGTCATTCTCTTCCTGGAGTTGTTTCTAATTTCTCAGAAGTCTTATGTGGTGCCAAAGCCTGAGAGGGGTGTCATTTTATTAGCATTTCTTATCCTTGATGACAGTTATCCTACTGCCTTGTTTCTATCTGGTCTTTGATTCCCTGTCCACACAGGTCACTGCTTAGTTGTTCTCCCTTCCTATCTACAAGGCTCCTCCATGTCTCTGTGCTTAATCTGTCTGTCTGTCTATAACTGTAAATATCTGTCTGTCTGTTTCTGTCATTTTCTGGTAATATCCATGCTTCTCCCTTTCTAGGGCTTGGGATCCTGCTGTATCTCTTACAAAAGGATGAGCTACAGAAAACCCAGTGGGACAATGAATAGGCCATCACTGTGTCTGAGCTCCTCCTGGAAAGTTCCAGGAATGCAGAAATTCTGTGAGGCCATCTCAATTCCATCAGCCTGGACAAAACTCCCTAGCAGACTTTCTATTTGTCACCTTCTTCAGTTCCTGTGGGGAAAGAGAACCCAGGCCTCCACTGCTTTCAAACCCCCAGAATCAACTTGAATTTCAGTTGGTTCTACTTTGAACCTGAGAGAGACAGGCAGGAGCCTTTCTTTCTCAAAGACCCACGCTGTCTGTTCACTTTCTGCTTCCACTATAAGTTCCCCCCCACTCCCTTGCATAGGGACTCTGCTCATGTGTGTACTTGTAGGAGAATGCCACAGGAATCCTGCTCTCTGTGTCATGATCTTTTCCCCAAATCTATTTCATTTCCTCTGCATGCAGCTTTCCTTTCCCCTCAAGGACCTAGATAGACTTTGAAACTTAAAACCCAGGAAAAAAAAGTTCTTGTTCTCTTTCAGTTTTGTCATCCCACTATTGAAGCAGTTATTACAGAGCACCAGCAACTTCCTGAATGAAAGTAAAAATCTCTAGAGCTGTGCCATCCAGTATGGTAGCTAAGGGCCACAGGAAGCTTTTGAGTACTTGGGATGTGGCTAACCCAAACTGAGATGTGGAAAGTACACACTGAATTTCAAAGACTTAAAAAAAATGTACAGTATCTTGTTAATCATTTTTTCTGTTAATACCATATTGAAATGATAATATTTTGGATATATTTGTTAAACAAAATTACTATTGAAATTGATTTTACCTGTTTCTTTTTACTTTTTTAATGTGGCTACTAGAAAATTTTAAATTATATATGTGGCTTGTATCTGTGGCTTACATTATATTTATATTGGATGGCACTGCTCTAACAGAATAAGTAATGGGAACCAAAAATAAATAAGTCAATATTTTAAAACTATTATCACACATCTGCAGCATATCCTGCCCAAATGTGCCATTTAACAAACACTCTGAAATTTAACAATTACCGAATATATTTTATGTACCACATCTGCACAATAAAGTGAGGAAATAAAGATGAACTACATTATCATTTCCATCAAGGAATTCAATTTGGTAGGACAGACTTGTGAGTATGTCACTAATTACCAAAAATGAGATGTGACAAGTTCAGAGTGGGGGCATTATTTCTTCTTTCTGGGTAGAATGGGGACAGGTGAGGTGAAAGACCCTTCAGAGGCGTTGCCATCTGAAATGCATAGACCCTCGTGTGGAGAGGGCATTCCAGACAGAGAGAACTGCACAGAAAAGTCAATGTATTCAAGAGATAAGGAAAAGCTTAGTGTGGTTGCAGACAATCTGGGTCAGAAAAGAAGAATCTGGAAGCCTTGACTGGGATCAGATTATGAAAGTTATCAAACGCCTAGCTGTGGGTATTGGATTTTATCTTCTAAGGGAACAGGGACCCATTAAAGACTTTTAAGCAGAAAAATAGCATGGTTAGATTGGAATTTTAGAAAAAATAGCTTTGGCAGAGAGTGGACTATAAAATAAAATGGAGAAAGACAAGAGGCTAGCAGGTAGGTGGGGTCAGGTTCTTACCACTACACTTGCTGTGACTTTGGGAAAGACTGATTCCATAGCAGATCCATTTGGTCTAATCATTGCTCATACTTGAAAATAAAGGTTTAAAAAAAAACAACCACTTTTCTCAAAATCCTGGTTAAAACAGAACTCTTCTAGTCTTCTATTCAAGGCTAGCTTGGTAACATTCTACTTCTGGTTGCTCAGTAATTAAATGCTCAGGAAAAACTCCGCCTATTCCTAGAGAACACTCGGTCCACTTATGCCTTCAATTGGTTATATGCAGTTAACTCTTGAATTTTCTTAATTCCATTTTCAGGGTTGATATAAAAGAGCCATGGATAAGGGTGAGGTATGTGTGAAACTGAGTCTCCTGCATGCTCTGGGGAGTTGAGCAGGGTGTGCATTCTCTCTTCACTGGTCCAAAAGTGATCCAATCAGCTCATCCCTCCACCCCATAAAATTGGCTTCTTCCTAATCACAAGGCACAATGAAGGAGCAAATATCAGCCTCACTCTACCCCATGGAGAAACAACAGATGATCAATGCAGTTAGGGAAGAAAAGAGAGCCTGGAACCATTATTTAATACTCTTTATTTGCATCTTTGCCTGGGTTGATGGGTGAACCTAGGGGAATACATCAAGTTCTTAAAAAAAAATGTATCCTTTCTGAATATGCTGATTTGTTAGTCAAGTAGATGTGAATTCATTCTCTGGAGTTAACTGAAAGCATTATTGACAGCAGAATACATCCATCTGAAACAATGTTTAGAAATCAAAACAAAATTTTGGCTCTTCCAATGTGAGATGCCTCTCAGTTCTCCTGAAGCTAAATAACAAATAATCATAAATCAGTCTTATTGTATTACCTTACTATTATGAACAGCATGGTGTCCTCTAAGGATACAATTTAAATGATGGAAGTGATTATATGAGAGCTGACTCAGAGTTTAAATATTTTTTCCCAGTAAATGTCTCTGAAAATTTTACAGTATGAGTCAGGAGATTCTTGAGGATAACGCTTGCATCCAGGTAAGTCTGAGAATAATAAATGGTATGCCCAAACCTGTGTTTAAAGGGGCATTTCTACCTACTTCCTACATTTAGCTGGTCAGAGGAATGGATGGTTTTGGCCCTCTGGTTCTTGGGTGAGAAAGGAAGAAAGAAAGAAAGAAAGAAAGAAAGAAAGAAAGAAAGAAAGAAAGAAAGAAAGAAAGAAAGAAAGAAAGAAAGAAAGGAAGGAAGGAAGGAAGGAAGGAAGGAAGGAAGGAAGGAAGGAAGGAAGGAAGGAAGGAGAGGAAGGAAGGAAGGAAGGAAGGAAGGAAGGAAGGAAGGAAGGAAGGAAAATAATTTAGAACAAATTTGAAAGTAAATTGGTATCAGTAAATAATAAGTGATCCTAAGAGTTAATTTTTTTTTTAAATTGGTATGACCAAAATCCAAAATGCAGGTCCTGTAGTCCCAGGTGGGTGTGCAATCATGGTGTTTACCTCACTACCCCTCTACAAAGGAACATGTAAGCTATTCTAAAAGCAAATAAATACCTTAACATATTTTTGGAGGTAGCACATAAATCAAGAACAAACTTGCTCAAGTTGACCTAGACTTAAAAACGTTTGCAATTATATGGTGTGACTAAGCCTGCTAACTGCTTAATTTTTACACAGTCCTGTCAAGAATCTAACTTAGAGCAGTGAACTATAGCAATTTAGCATGATGGTCAGGTTTGTTAGCAATAGAATAGGCCTCGGAGGAAATCAGAAAAGGACAATCAAGAATAGACAAACCCAACAGCTTTTAAAATAAGCATCTTGGCTGATATACCTCTAAGATGTCCTCTTTTGTTTTAAATGGGAAATAATTTATTAAGCAAATGAAATATGCTTCATTGTCCTGACTTATTTCAAATATTTTTCTTTGATGTATTTTAGGTAGCCAAAAGTTTTCAGAGATTTTTAAAAAGTAAATATTGATATCTCTGTTTTCTTTTTTTTTTTTTCTTTTTAACTAAAATACTTAGTTTAAATTCTGGGAGATTTTCAGAGAGTCCTAGATTGGAGTGTTAACAATAACAGAGATCTTGAATGCATGGCAATAAAGCAATAAAGAACCTTCTTTTCTTCTCTACTTAAGCCATATTTGAGACCATCACAGATTCTCTTACTACATTCAAAAGACATAGAATTAATGTGTGTAAAACACAATCCTTAATGTCAACCAAAATCCTATTTCTTGATGGTACACATTTGGAAATCACTTCATACTTTTGTTGTGGAATCTCCCATTTCTTTTTCAGGCATAGGGTTTGCCTGAATTAAAACCACTTCAAGCTTTATAATCTCTGTAGATCATTGTTTTGTTAGGACATACCATGCTGGTTTCATCAACCTGATCAAATCTTTGCCTTCAGGCAGACATCTGCAGTTGTTGGCCTCCAGGTGCTTGAGAGTCCCTGTACTTCAAGACACTCCCCCTAAAGAAAAAAAAAAAAAGAAGAAGAAAAACCTCCAGGAAGTCTGCAGGTGCAAGTGTGTTTTAGGGGAAGTTAATGATGGATTGCTCTTTTATGTCGTATATTCAAATAGGCAGTTATGTGTTTGCACTGATGTAGTTCTGACCTTAAGTACCCAAAACATGAACTCAGAGCCTCTTCTTGGTCCTTGTGATGAATTTCCCCTCTCTTTTGGCCAAAATGTGTATCTTTAAGAGTACTGACTAAAGTACTGAGGGAATGGATTTTCTGGGGCGGAAAACATCTAAAGAATCTCTGTAAAGGACCATTGCTACTAGAGAGAATAAACTCATAGATACCATTGCCTTCATTGCTTTGGGAATTTATCTATGACAAAGACAAGATTTGCAGGGCTGTTTTGCTCCAAAACCAGAAGACAATGTGAAGTAGATGGCTTATGTCCAAGACCACAGATGCCCAAAGGCACAGATTGCCACATACTTCTCTGCAAGTTTTTGTTCTTTATCCTTTTGGTTATTTTCTTCCTTATCTCCTGGTTCAGGAATTTAAATTATTAGTAGACACTCTTATCCTTAATCATTGTATACCCAATATCCTTACTCCCAACAATTAATAGAAATAGGATTCAACCTCCAGACATGGACAAAGTTGAACTACCTCTATCAAGTCAAAGGAAAAGGCCACTTGGCTATTGAAAAAATATTTAAGTAGCTAAAAAACATACGGACCATGTTCACTTAAGAAATATTTGTCTCAGTGTTTCTGTGTTGCAGTCACTAAGTGTGAATAACTCCAGAGCCACTTTCACCCCAGAAGATTCTACAAATAATTGTCCAGCGAAAAGAATCAGAAGGAGTGTCACTTGAAATATCAACTCTAAATACAAGATCACAACCAATTGAACAGTGGTATAGATTTGGATTCATCATTTCCCTGAAAAAGAATGACACATCTTTCCACTTAGATGAAGGAATGACCAGAAGGAGATACTGATAGATGGAAAATGGCTTTGCTGGCAGTTAGCTAATGAGGAGGGTGATATGAATTGAAACATAACTTGCAAAACTGCACATGTCACAAAACAGATAAACTGTATCAAAATATGAAGACAAAATATCTAAGCTCAACCTCTCTTAACTCCCGCCCATTCAGACCCCATTGCTTTAATAGTGATTCCAGATATATTCGTATGTTCTAAAGACCATGGAATATTCTAGTACCTCACCTAGTTTTCAAATTCTTAAGCTATCCCTACTAAGACCTTCCTATGACTGACTCCTGTCCTCCAAACCCTTAAGTACCCTTCCTTAATTTCCCCTTTTCAGGTGCCTTACTGTTCCCTTGATGTGCATTTCCCTTCCTTCAGCAACTAATGAAACCTAACTTTGTCCAACTAAGTTATGATTCTTTAGTCAGTGGGCTTTAACCTAAGTAAACACGGAAGGGAATACACTACAGTATTATGGTTAAGAGCATAGACTCTAGAACCAAATCGCCTAGATTTGAATCCCATTCTACTGCTCATTGGCTGAGTGACCTTGGGCAAGTTACTTAACTTCTCTATACTTCAGTTTCCTCATCTGTTAACTGGGGATAATAATTGGATCTACTACATAAGTCTGTTGTGAAGATTAAATGAGTTAACATATATAAAGTGCTTATAAATTATACGTGGCATAGAGTAAGTTGCTGCTGTTACCATCAGAGGTAAAACAAGGGTTTGGTAATTACTTGGGGAATGTAAATCAAAACCACAATGAGATATCACCTCACACCTGTTAGAATGTCTATTATCAAAAAGATAAGAAATAACAAGTGTTGGTGAGAATGTGGAGAAAAGAGAATCCTGGTTCACTGTTGGTGGGAATATACATTGGTGCAGCCACCATGGAAAACAGTATGGAGGTTCCTCAAAAAATTGAAAATAGAACTGCCATATAATCCAGCAATTACAGTTCTGGGTATTTATCCAAAGGAAATGAAAACACTAACTTGAAAAGATATATGTATCATCATGTTCATCGCAGCATTGTTTATAATAGCCAAGACATGGAAGTAACCTAAGTGTCCATGAATAATAAATTAAAGGATAAATTTGGATAAATGGATAAAGAAAATGTGATACACATGCACACACACACACACACACACATATACACAAACACACGCACAGTGAAATATTACTCACCCATAATAAAGAAGGAGAGCTTGCCATTTGCAACAACATGAATGAAACTTGAGGGCATTATGCTAAGTGAAATAAGCCAAACACAATTACACTTGTATATGGAATCTAAAAAAAAGCAAACAAACAAAAAAAGAAAACCACAGAACTACTTATAGAGAACAGATTAGTGGTTGCCAGAGGTGAGTTTGGGGGGTTGGGTAAAATGGGTGAAGGTGCTTAGAAGGTACAAACAAGGTGTAAAACAAATAACTCCTGGGCACATGATGTACAGCATGGGTTCTATAATTAATAATAGCGTGTTGTATATTTGAAATCTCTTGAAAGATCTTAAAAATTCTCATCACAGGGAAAAAGATTATAACCACGTGAGGTGATAGATAGTAACTAGTCATTGTGGTGGTCATTTCACAATATATTAAAATATCGAATCATTATGTTGTATACCTGACACTTATGTTAAAAATATCAATTTATATCTCAATTTTTAAAAAGTTTAGAGGTGAGAATCAGTGACTTGGGGAAAATCCTCTAGGCAAAGAGAATAAAAATTCTAGAGAAGCATTGATTGAATGGAGCAAGAGAGGGTGGAAGTCTCCCTCTTGGACATTTTCTTGAGCCGAGCAGCATTCCCACAACAGTCATGTGTGGCAGTTGCTGTTTCTTGGCTATTTAAAAACCATTCTGGGTCCCCTTCCCACTAGCCACCTCCCACTACGGTCTGGAGGGCTATCCACTCACATTCCCAGACTTCCTTGCACTTGGCGTAGAATGCCAAGTTCTAGCCAAGGAAAAACAAGATGTCTTCGGAAGGAGCTCCTGGGAGAGATTTTTCTTTCTAGATAAAAAGATGAGCCCTTCATTCTTCATCTTGCCTTAAACATGAATGTGATGCCTGAAGCTATGCTGGCTTTATACAAACAAAGTCACAAAGTATGAGGAAGAAAACGAGCATATGAGGATGGCGGAAGATAAAGGAAGGAACAATTGGAATCCTTGGTGGCAAGTGGAGCTGCTGAATCAGCGCCAGCAAACACGTAACTTCAGATTTCTTGTTAGGAGAGAGGAAAAAAGCACCTATTGTTCAATCTACTATTAATCAGATTTTTGTTGTTGTTGCTTGCCCTGAAAACATTTCTATCAGATACAGCACATTACTCAGAGTCTTTATGTATATGCATGTGGAGAGTTAACATCAATGCTTCATGTCCCATCAGTTCTAGTAACCAGTTCCTCACACTCTAGTGCTGCACAAAACCGAATACTAATCCGTATCACCTGGGCATCTTTTAAGAAACATATTGGAAATGATACCCAGAAATACTGCCTCAATAGATCAGAGGTGCAGTCTGATGTGGTGCTCATAGTTTGCAACCACATCAAGATCCACCGTAGCTCATAAGCCAAGTGAAAAAATTCTAGTTTTTGTGAGATAGTCCCTTTCTAAAAGAATTAAGGAATTCCAATAGCTAAGGATAATCCATAGCTATTATCCAAGAAAATTCAGCCAATCAAGAATGGAACACACACATTAGGACTTTGTTTCTCAGTCTAGAGTCTTTGGAGCCATCCCCAAAGTACTGAAGCAAAGTCTGAGATTGGGACCCAGAAATTGGTATTTCAAACAAACATCCAACAGATTCTGATTTGTCTCCTCTAAGTGATTTTACAGACTACCACTCATTCCTTCAACAATATTTATTGATCAATCACCACATATCAGGCACTGTTCCAGGCACTGGGTAGGCAGCTGTGAACAAGATAAACTAGACTTATAACCGGGTAGGGCCTACATGATGCTGCAGGTGGAGTAGAGAGATAGACAAATTAAAAAGGAAAGGAATAAATCAACAGGAATTTCAGATAGTAAGTTCTATTTTAAAAAACCATGCAGGTCACTTGGGTGGTTTAGTCAGTTAAGCGTCCGACTTCGGCTCAGGTCATGATTCTTGCTGTCCGTGAGTTCAAGCCCCACGTCAGGCTCTGTGCTGACAGCTCTGAGCCTGGACCGTGCTTCGGATCCTGTGTCTCCCTCTCTCTCTGCCCCACTCGCACTCTTTCTCTCTCTCTCAAAAATAAATACATTAAAAAAAGCCATGATGATGTAATAAGCAACGTGTATTTGCAATGGCAGAGAGGAAGGCATCAGGGAAGGACCCACTAAAGCAACTTAGTTCTGAAAGGACAGAGAGGGCCAACCTTGCAATGAATTGGGAAGAGCTTTCCAGGAAAACAGCAAGGCAGAGGCCTTTGAGCAAGAATTAGTTGGCATATGTGAGGAACAGAAAGAAGGCCAGTTTAGAGGGAGAGGTAAGAAAGGAAGTCAGAGTAGAAATGTAAGGTTGTTTGGCCAGTGTAAAAAGTTTGAAAGAAATACTATTTTTATGGGAAGCTAGCAAAAGAATCCTTTGGAACAGTTTTTACTATGCCATAAGTTAGTTAATAAGTAATTAGTTCCAATCATGTGGAAGGCATACAGAAGATTGCGCTGGTAAAGAAGGGAGCAATTGAACAATTAAAGGTATTTTTCTCTAAGCTCACTATTCAAACTGTGGTCCATAGACCACATCATCTGGGAACTTACTAGAAATGCAAAATTTTCAGCCTTACTCCAGACTTTGTAAGTCAGAATTGTATTTTAATAAGATCTCCAGGTTCATGCACATCTTAAAGCTTGACAGATATTGCTATAAGCCTGTGGCCATTAACCCTGGCTGTATACTGGAATCACCCTGAAGGTTTAAAAACACCGATGCCTGAGTCCCAACATCAGAGATCTGATTTGAATGGGGAACAGAGGTAGGAAACAGAGGAGACATCAGGATGTTTATAAGCACAGCAAGCATTAAAGCATGATTGATGTGCAAAAGGTCATCTGGGAAGTTCCCACAAATGTGGATTCTTGAGCCTTCCCCAAAGATTCTAATTCAGAAGGCCTGAGATGAGTTTCAGGAACCTGCATTTTTAACCAGCCTACCAAGTGGTTTCTGGTGTAGGTGGCCCACAGACCACAATTTGAGAAACACTGCATTAGGAAACTGTTGAAGGAAAAAGAAAGAAGCATTATGAAATGAGGATGCCAGTTAATTTGGTTGCTGATTGATGTGTATCTCTGGGTGCATCTACTTAGTAACTGCACATTTTCTGAAAGCATGATAAAATAATGTAGATGTCTGATGATTATCATTAAGATCAGAGATATCCTTCTGTGAGAAGTTATGCTGGCTGTAAAGATTTTACAAAACATCCCGTAATCTAAAAAGGGCCAAGGTCATGCACCAGCCTGTGCTAAGGAAACCTTATGCGTAGGGAGAAATTTTCCAGGCTACAGAAGGAATTCTGCTCTTAAACCACTTACTGTCTAATGACTGAAAACTAAATCAAGAAGATCCTTACAGTTTTGGAGAGGCTAAACAGCAGGATGATACCAAGAGAGTGGCCATAGCAACTGCTCTCTGGAAAGCCAGTTCTTCCTAACTCTCTGAGGCCCCACCTTTTCCAAGAAGATTTTATGCAACACTCACACCTCCAGGATTCTTCTTGTGTGAACTTCAGTTGGACTCTCAGACTGCTTATTACTTGATTCATTTCTATTTCATTCCTTGTTGTCTTATATGTGGCAGTTTCATTTTCCTAACTGGCTTGTTAAGCTGCTTAAAACAAAGATGATGTCCATTTCATACTTTTATTTCACACAGTGCTTGGAACATTGCTGAATACACAAAAGAAGCTTAGCAAATTGTTGTTTGGTTGAATAATGGCAATAAAAAACCTTCATACTGTCTTTCTGAATGGTTTCATTGATCATGATGAGTGATCCTTAAAATAGCAAAAGCACACTCATTACTGGGAGATTCTAAAATATAAACCATTCAACACTATTAAAATAACAACAAGAAGAGCAACCAAGTAGTTTTTTTGCACTTTATTTTTTTCAAAGATTTATGAAAATTGTATCATTGAATTCCCATGAAAACTTTATGACAAATATTGAAAAGAAGTTTTGGTGGTTTTAAATTTTTTAATTATTGTGGTAAGAACACTTAGTATGAGATCTACCATTTTTGACAAATTTTTAAGTGCATAGTACAGTATTGCTAACTAGAGGCACCGAGTTGTACAACAGATCTCTAGAATGTATTCATTTTACATAACTGAAACTATATAGATGTTGAACAACAACTCTCCATTTCCCTCAACCCCCAGCTCCTGACAACCACCATTCTGGTTTATTTTACCTAGCATAACATCCTCTATGTTGTCTCTATGTTGTCTCTATGTTGTCTCCATGTTGTCACATATGTCAGGATTTCCTTCTTCTTTAAGGTTGAATAATATTCCATTGTATGCATGCACCATATTTTCTTTATCCATTCATATGTAGATGAACATTTAGGTTATTTCCATGTCTTGGCTATTACAAATAATGCTGCAATGAACATGGGAATGCATATATCTCTTCAAAATACCAATTTCAATTATTTTTGGATATATACCCATAAAGGGGTTTACTAGATTCTGTGGTAATTTTTTTCATTTTTAAAGGAACCCCTATATTGTTTTCTATACTGGCTGCCCTCCGTTTTACATTCCCACCAATAGTGTACAAGAGTTTCAGTTTCTCCAGACCCTAATTAACATTTGTTACTTTTGTTTTTTTTGGTAATAACCACCCTAACAGGTGTGAGGTAATATCTCATTGTGGTTTTGATTTGCACTTCCCTGATGATGAGTGATGTTGAACATCTTGTCATATATCTGTTGGCCACTTGTATGTGTTCTTTGGAGAAATGCCTATTGAATTTTTGGCCCATTTTTTAAATGGGTTTATTTATTTATTTAGCTAATTATTTATTTAGCTATTTAGCTAATGGGTTTAGGAGTTCCTTGTGTATTTTTAATATTAACCCTGTGTCAGACATATGGCTTGCAAATACTTTCTCTCATTCTGTAGATTGTCTTTTCACGCCACTGATTGTTCCCTTGCTATGCAGAAGTTTGTAGTTTGATGTAATATCACTTGTCAATTTTTACTTTTGTTGCCTTTACTTTTGGTGTCATATCCAGAAAAATCATTGCCAAGACCAATGTCATGAAGCTTTTCTCCTATGTTTTCTTCTGGGAGTTTTACAGTTTCAGGTGTTATTTAGTTTAAATCTTTAACCCATTTTGAGTTGATTTTTGGGTTTGGAGTAAAAAAAGGTCCAATTTCATTTTTTTGCAAGTGGATATCTAGTTTTTCCAATACCATTTCTGAAAAGATTATTCTTTTCTCATGATGTATTCTTGGCACCATTGTAAAAGATCATTTGCCTTATATGTATGGATTTATTTCTGGGACCGTTGTTCTGTTCCTTTGGTCTATTATGTCTATCTTTATGCCAGTACCATACTATTTTAATCACCGTAGCTTTGTAATATGTATTGAAATCAGGAACTGTGATGCCTCCAGCTTTGTTCTCCTTTCCAAGATTACTTTGGCTACCTGGGGTCTTTTGTAGTTCCTTATGGTTTTTAGAATTTTTTTCTATTTCTCTGAAAAAAATGTCATTGGGATTTTGATAGGGATTCCATTGAATCTATAGATAACTTTCAGTTGTGTGGACATTTTAACAATGTGAAGTCTTTCAATCCATGAACACATAATGTCTTTCCATTTATGTCTGCTTTAATGTCAGTGTTTTATAGCTTTTAGTATACAAGTCTCTTACTTCCTTAGTTAAGTTTTTTTGTTCCTAAGTATTTTTTGATTCTATGGTATTATTTTCTTAATTTCCTTTTCATATAGTTTTTTAGTGTATAGAAATGATTTTTGTATGTTTATTTTATATTCTACAACTTCATTGAATTCATTTATTGGTTCCAATGGTTTTGTTTGTAGAGCCTTTAAAGATTTTTACCTATAAGATCATATCATCTGCAAGTAGAGATATTTTACTTTTCCCTTTCCAATTTGGATGACTTTTATTTCTTTTTCTTGCCTAATTTCTTGGCTAAGACTTCTAGGACTATACTGAATAGAAGTAGAAGAGTGGGCATACTTGCCTTGTTCCTGATCTTAGAGGAAAAGCTTGCAGCTTTTCACCACTGAGTATGATACTAGCTATGGGCTCTCCATATGAGACTTTTATTGTATTGAGGTAAATTCCTTTTGTATCTATCTTATTGAAAGTTTTTATGAAAATGTGTTGAATTTAGAGTTCCCTCTCCCCCACCCCCAATTTGAACTTGATGAAATTGGGGCTCAGAGAGCTCTTAATCAGGATGCTTAATCATGGCCTATATGGTGTCCATGTATGAATTAGGAAAAGATGAGCCTCCCTCTATGCAGAAGCAGCTAGGACACCAGTCTGGCAAGTGGAATACCCACTCAACCTCGGCTAGGTTAACTTGTGTAGAACATAATTTCTAAAATTGTTGCAGAGGCCTTACTTGCAAACACTCTCCCATTGCCTCTTGACACATCAAAATAAAATCAAAGGCTTAGTGTTCTTTTCTCTACCCACACTGTTCAAGCCAGGGTATATTTGTTTGAGTGTTTAAGAAGGCAAGAGCAGGGCACCTGAGTGGCTCAGTTGGTTAAGCGTTCGACTTCAGCTCAGGTCATGATCTCGTGGTTCATGAGTTTGAGCCCTGCATCGGGCTCTGTGCTGTCAGCTCAGAGCCTGGAGCCTACTTCAGATTCTGTGTCTCCTTCTCCCCTGCTCATGCTCTGTCTCTCTCTCTCTCTCAAAAATAAATAAACATTTTAAAAAGGCTATATATAAAAAAAAGGCAAGAGACTAAAATCTCCAACCTATAATCAGAGAATCAGCCACAAACAAGGTGAATAGTAGGAAAACAATAGCATAGATTTTGTAACTGGAAAATTATCAAGGAAGATATACCAGACAGGCACTCTACCTTTAGAGAAAGCGATTGTGTCAGATTGCAAAAATAGCCACAATACCTGGCAGCTCCTCCATCAAGAGGTAGAGTCTCTTTCCCCACCCACTGAATTTAGGCTGAATTTGTGACTTACCATGATGGACAGGAAATGGAGCAAGTTACAACATGAGATTTCTGTACCAGGGCTTCCACAAGCCTGACAGCTTTCAGACCGTTGGATGATGACAGGCATGTGGCCCTCACCTCCAACTTCCCTACCAACAGTGAGACAACAACTAGACACATAAGTGTGGTCATATTCACTCATACATGGTCCCCAGCCAAGTCACCAGCTGACCACAGACAGAAGTAAGCCTAGCTACTCACCTGTCTGCTTCAGATCAGTGGAAACACCCAATTGACTCATACCTCATGAATAACAATAAATGGTTGTTATTTTAAGCCACTATGTTTGTAGATCATTTATTTAGAAACTGATAAAATGAGTGACCCTGGAAACAAAGAATCAGGCAGATCATGAAGCTAAGATGCTATGTGCAAATAGCAACAGCCACTGTAAACAGCAGCAAAGCTAAAGAACAAAAAGTGCATGGGATAGAGATTACTAATCACATGAGCTTTTCATGTCATAGTATCCCAGTTAGTAGTTGCCATTAATGGTATATTTAAAAAAGAAAAAAAGGCACATAATCAATTTTACATATAGTGACTTACTTTTGAAAGTAATAGCAGAAAAACCACAAATAGCTACAGATGCTTCAACCATTTGATTTATTGATGACAATAATCAATGTGATTCACTACTTCTCTTAGTTCATCCTTCATAGAGAACTAAGCTGGTAATGAGAGCATATGAGGCAGCACTTCTTGAAATGACTGGATTCAGCTCTTTCAACCTTAAATATAACCCTTTACCTGTATCCATTTTCCATCACAAGAGATCATCACTTACAGTTTTTAAAATATGAAATAAGAATTCTGGTTTGAAGGAGAAAAGAACAAAAAGAAAAGGAAGAAATTGTTATTTCAACACCCATTCAATATGGAAGACTGGCATGCTGAAGCATATATCTTCCAACCTTTTTTCCAAACTCCAAACCAACTCAAATTCTCTTGCTAGACACTGGGAGAAAGGATAGGTGATTGCATAAAGCATAGAACCCATATTCATACCAAATCACACAATGACTGTTTTAAGAAAATAATCATACAACATGAGCATTTCAGAAAAAAACCTGTTCAGGAGCTAAGGTACCTAATTAAGTATATATTTTTCATACCTTAAAAAATCTATTTGCAAAGAAAATTATGTTTGAATGCAGATGAACTCTAAGTTTCCAGAAGTATCCTTGAACCAATCCTGTCCTTCTGGAAGTATGTTGGAGTCCATGTGTTAAGACTACAGCAACCACAGCATCTTCTACTTCCCCATGCTAATGGTTCCATATAGTCCCTGAAATACACACAAACTCTTAAACCTTGAAACCCAAGACTTGCCACTATCTAGCTCCAGTGTACCTTTTCAATAATCCCCACAAATGTGTAATATTTTTTTCCTTTTCCCCAAACACAGGCAATGCTTTCCCATCTCCATACTAATTTTTCTGCTAAGAACATCTTCCATACTCATCTCTTCTTGTTAAAAACAGCATCTAAAATTTGAAGTCCACCTCAAATGTCATTTCTTTGTTGAAGCATGGTTACTTTTCTACAATTTGGGATATACTCATGTCCTAAGTCTTATTTCTCTACCTCAGAAATTAGAAATCACACCCTCAGACTCCTATATAGGTAGGAAGTCATGTGACTGAGTCTAGCCAATCAGGAGTACCCACTTGATAGGCCGATTCAAAAAGAGCAACATAAGAAGTGACTGCTCAGAGGAACAAATCTGGGAAGTGTAGTAAAAGGAGAATCTGGTTCTTAAGTAACAATGAGATCTGAACTTCTCATTACCATCTTTCATTGAATCTAAGATGTTATCAACTTAAAGATACCTCTAAAATACCTCTAAAATAATTTTTAATTTGGGGGCACCTGGGTGGCTTAGTCAGTTGGGCGTTCGACTTTGGCTCAGGTCATGATCTCATGGTTCGTGAGTTCAAGCCCCCTGTCGGGCTTGCTGCTGTCAGTGCAGAGCCCGCTTCGGATCCTCTGTACCCTTCTCTCTGCTCCTCCCCCACTGGTGCTCTCTCAAAAATAAATAAAACATTAAAAACAATTTTTTAATAAAATAAAATAATTTTAATTCTTCCAATAAAGCTATGATACCATGTGTTCTTATAACTTAGAATGTTATTTCATACTTACTGAAAAACATGTAAGACAGATAGACACAGATGTTTTCAAAACTATATTGGGTAAGTTATTCTCATTCAAAGTCTGAATTTTCTAAATGGCTTTCAGACTCAGAATCAACCATGCCCATGTTTTGGCACACAATATCATCCTTTGTGCCATTGGGACTCTTCATGAAACGTTTTGTAAAAGAGTGCTCCACTATTGTCTCTAGGCATTTCTTCTAAGCCACCAGTCCCAATTCTATGAGTTTTGATGCATGTGAACAGGCAATGACAGCTACATCATGATTGCCACATGACCAACAGCAATTGTGACAAGCCATTCAAATTTAGAGAAGTAAATATGTCATGAACAAACTATCTTAGAAAAAAATGAAGTATGTTCTATCTCCACTGGTGATTCCAGGGTAGGAGTCACTTTCCATTGCTATAATATGTTATAGTCCATCCATTGAAAAATTGGTTAGTGGTACTTAAAAGACCATAAAATGGAACAAATACCTCTATTTCTAACCACGTCTTACAGTTTCCACCAGACTAACACATAAAACTATGACAAATATTCAAAGTAATCTACTGAGGGATTATAATAAGTAATCTCAGAATGGAGTAACAAAATATGTAAGTTTAGCTAATTTGGACTTTCACTATATCGCACTAGGAAAGACACTTTAAAACTTAGATTCCCATGTATGTCATGCCTCACAAGTTTCCCAGACCAACTGACTTCAACTCTTCCTTCACTACTTCCACAGGATGAAGTCTGATATTTAATTGCTTTCTGAGTTCCCCATCTCAAGGCGTATCCTGGGCTTCAATTAGATCAACACTGACATTCACATCTGCTGAATCTCATGGTGCCTGCTTGAAAAATGGGCTTCAGACATAGGCAAGAGTGAAAGTGGGTTCTCCAGGATTGAGGAACACCAGTAAGAGCTATAGGTACCCTTGTTCCCTCACACAGGGAATTTATCTGTTAGAAATTTCTCAGGGGCAAATAACAGAAAATTCAATCCGGGGCACCTGGGTAGCTCAGTCAGTTGAACATCCGACTTCAGCTCAGGTCATGATCTCACAGTTTGTGAGTTTGAGCCCTGCATCGGGCTCTGTGCTGACAGCTCAGAGCCTGGAGCCTGCTTCGGATTCTGTGTCTCCCTCTCTCTCTGCCTTCCCCTGCTCGCACTCTATCTCTCTCAAAAATAAACATTAAAAAAAAATTAAGAAAATTCAATCCAAGGTGGCTTAATATTTATAACGTTTATTATCTCTCCTAACAAAATTTCATAGGTAGGTCAATCTTCAGGTGTCACATAATGACCTTGACTCTGCTTCTCTAAGACCCTCTTGGGTCTGCCTTTCTTTGTTGGTTAGCTTCATCCTCAGACTGAGAACATAATGGCTGTCATAGATCTAGGCATTATATCCAGATACAACAATGTTTACAGAAGTTAATGATGACTTTCCTCACTTCTGTTAGAAACAATAAACTCTTCCCAGAATCTCTCAGTTTTCCTCCATTTAAGACTTTATTGAACAGAACTGGATCACAAGCTTATCCTGAACCAATCACTGGTAAAGGGATAGGACTACTCTGATTGGTTTTGATCAGCCAGGACCCACCCCCAAGGCTGGGGTCAGGGCCGGGGCCTGCCCATCCCAAAGAATACAGTCACCCAGAGAGGGGTAGATGCCTGAACAAAATCAGGGTCCTATTAGAAAGGAGGTAGTATGTGTGAAAAAAGATGTTAGTATGTTAGCTATACTGCAATTTTTAAAAAGTTAATAAAAAACCAAAACCAAAATAAAACAAAAAAGATGTTAAGTAACCAATGAAATTTCCTAAGTAAATAATCCCTCTAAACTATAAATTTTTCTTAGAGATGGCATGCTCTAATCATTACTAATGAAAGATTATTCATTGGTAACAGAGCTCTACCCTGCTCTTTAGGAATAGGTATTATTATGCTTTGGCTTGTTGATGTGCCATCAGAAACCTGGTGCCATCAAAAAGAGATAGAGGCCTCTATATGTCCTTTCTTCCTTACTGGAAAGATGACACTGCATTTGACTGAATAGTTTTTGGGTTTTTTTAATTGTTTTTTTTTTTAATGTTTACTTATTTTTGAGACAGAGAGAGACAGAGCATGAACGGGGAGGGTCAGAGAGAGGGAGACACAGAATCCGAAACAGGCTCCAGGCTCTGAGCTGTCAGCACAGAGCCCGACGCGGGGCTCGAACTCACGGACTGCGAGATCATGACCTGAGCCGAAGTCGGCCGCCCAACCGACTGAGCCACCCAGGTGCCCCATGACTGAATAGTTTTTATTCAAGTTATCCCTCTGATAGAGAAGGAATAAAAAGTGAAGAACTTAATTATTTTATATAGGCCTACTCCCCATCCCCCAACAAGTCCGTAAACCCCTCTAGGGAATAAATGGTATCTTTTTCATATTTATATATCCTATGAAGCTAGCCTTATATAATAGGAACTCCATTCAATAAATAAATGATAAATTGAATTGTAAATCTCATTCATTCTTTCCATGATTAACCTTTATGACAGATGGGGCGCCTGTGTGGCTCAGTCATTTAAGAGTCCGACTTCAATTCAGGTCATGATCTCACGGTTCAGGGTTCAAGCCCCACATCAGGCTCTGTGCTGACTGCTCAGAGCCTGGAGTTTGCTTCAGATTCTCTGTCTCCTCTCTCTCTCTCTGCCCTTCTGCCCCATCTCTCTCAAAAATAAATTTAAAAATCATTTTAAAAATTTAAAAAAAAAAACCTTTATGACAGCTAATTAAGTCTCCAAGCTAGGTGTGGTCCATATCCAACCTGTGCGCATTAGGAAAGATCCTCTGGCTTTAGTATATGTTTCTCTCTGTGCCTCCAACCATAAGCATCACCTAGAAGCAGGGACTTTCAAGGTGGAATTCTAATGCTCTTTACAGTCATGTTATGGGCTTAACTTGGAGAAAAAAAAATTACAGTCCCTAAATCAGACAAGCACTACCTGGAGAAATTCAGACTTTGATAAGACCTTACCAATCCATTTCCTTTCAGCTTTGCCCACCAGATGGTTCCTCATTCTGAAGAATTAGTGGGTTGAAGAACAAACAAACAAACAAACAGAATTAGTGGGTTGAAAATCCCCTAGGAGAGTATATCCAAACTTCAACATGTTCAGACAGATGTGCACACAAATAGTAGGTTTAAATGAAATTCTCTATATGATTTCATATTTCTCCCTTTTTCTCTTTACTATCCTCTTTTCTTATTTAATCTCTCTAGGTAAAAGATTTGGGTTTTTCCCCCTTCTCTTGTGGCACAGTATATTTTCTGAATATACTGATTTATGCCCTTTGTTCTTATTCCTTGACTTGCAATTCTTATCTCTCTATTCTGTCCCCAGACTCAAAGTTTGTTGTTATGTCTGAGAAGTCCTTAGACACCATGGTTACCCAAAGGGTCAAACTGACTCTTCCCTAAACTGAGTGTTGCTGATTCATGGGATGCCTCAGGGATTGTAATAGCCACAGCTAAAATAGCTATCCAAACAAAGATGCTTAGATAACAGCAGCTATTGAAAACAACCAACCCCTGTTACAAATCAATTAGCTACCCCTTATTTGAAAGATATTCAGTATGGCATTCATACTGGGAATCAGGGCGGATGGTATTTCCTGAACTGATTTATACTATGCTAATATTTGTCAAGTAAATGAAGAAAAATATTGAGAGAGTAAAAAGCCAAACAAAAATTCCAAATCTTGAGGTCATTTTCATTGTCTAAATTTCCTAATGTGTTATCAAATGCTCATCTGAATGCCTGAGGAGTGAATGATTTAGATTAGTATTTACCTATGTATTTCTGTATAGAATAGTCTAATGTAATATATGCATTTAATTAAATATTTCAACACGACTTTACAGCCTATAAGGTAACTTCACATGTATTATTTCAGTTGATCATTACGACATGCCTGTGAAGTATGTGCTAATGGTATCCCCATTTCACAGGTGAATAGACTCTGACTCTGAGAAGATCTTGTGCCTTTTTAAAAACTTCTAAAACTAGCTGATAAAAAGAAGAGACAAGACTAAAATCTAGGTCTTTGGCTCACTCTTTCCATTGCTCACATTGCCAATATACATTCATGACAAACTATAGTCCTCATTGCCTAAGCAAATGTAGCAAAAATTAGAAGTCAACAGGTTGCAGTTCAGATGCCCCTTCCTTTATATGGAGGCTATGGCTTTTCCTTCCTTTGTATTCTCTTTAGTTTAACATAAAATCACAATAATGTTTCCATAGGAGCATTGGAGAGTACTTAGTGAATGAGCAATATTCCCATGGAAACTGTTTAAAGGCTGGCTGAGTGACACCAGGGAATGTTCTTCCATTGAAATTGCTAAACACTCAATTTTCCCTCTGACTTTCACTTTTTATGCAATGCTTCATCCTTTAAATCAAGAGTGTGATGCCTTGTTGAACATAGGATTGTCTGATGTCCCTTTTAAAACTAACACATCAGGTCATGCTGCTCTATTATCTCCAGTTTATGATATGAATGTGAGTTTCTACTTTGGCCCTTTGTGGAAAATGTTGCCAACTTGTATTCTTCCAACAGCGTCTATTAGAGCTTGAGATAGGTTCCATTCAGACACTCTTCATGCCAAGAACTCTAGGCCAAGATCTGTGATAACTGAAGAGGACAACAACTATGATTTTCAAGTTCTATCTAAGGGTACGTTTTTGACAGGCAATGTAATGTTGCTTGCATTTTAGGTTTTAACCTATTGAGCTATGCAAGAGCCTTATTTGTCAGGACTGGGAAAAAAACTCAATAATAAGGTTTCATGCATTCCCAGATGTCTGAAACTCCAATGAAAGGTCATATACAATATAATACAAGATAGACTTTGTAGATCAGATTTATTTTAGGTTTTTAATACAATTCTGCATTCTTCTGAATTAATGTAGCAAATACATTAAGCTCATAACTCCATGGTGAAGTGGAAGGCTACTGCTCTGAGCTATTGTAAGGAAAATGTAGCACTTAAACCACAGCTACAACAGGTCATTTGAGGGGAAAATGTGGTTTCAAAAAATAACTGAAAAATGCATTCATAGACATTATTATACAATTGAATGTGGCAGTCAAGGAAACCAGTGAGGAACTGACTCAGGTATGATACTATTCTATCCAACTCATCTGCCATGACAATAAAATGTATTTACTTAGTTTAGGGGGGAAAAAAGACAAATTCAAGATATGTAAGCCTTTGATTAATGATTCAGCTATGATGGAACCACTTACAGGACAATAGCCAGGAATCTTTATGGAGGTATGGTAAAATCCCATCCTCCACTCTGGCTGTATGATCTGATAATACAGACTATTTTAATTGTGTTATAGTTTGGGAGGTAAAATGCACACAGGAATGAAAATAGGACCTGCCTTTGATTGTAAAAATAATTCATTTCTGGGCAAGTCTAACTTATTATTATATAGGCTATTTTAAAAGATTGTTGGGTAACCTGGCATTATTTTCATTTATTGGTAATCCTGGTAGTTTATTGATATAATAAGTGTGTGCACTCATGAAGAAAATTGCCAACTCAGGGCAGAAATCTGTTTTATACAAAAAAATTCAAATATGTGTATGTACCATGATGGGTATTTAGAGAAAAAGTATTCACACCTTTTAATCTTCATTCATTCCTTGTTTGAAAGATTTATTGACTTCCAACCATGTGCCAAGTGCTGCTCTAGGTTCTGAAGGTACAACAAAAACAGACAGAAATGTTGGCTTTTATACAGTTTGCATTTATTCCAGTGGGAGGAGACAGACAATAAACAATGTGAGTAAAATATATAATATGTCAAAATTTAAAGATTTATAATAAAAATATTAGTCAAATATTTAGTACACAAGAATTAAGAGATTCAGAGTTCTGAAGAGACTGTAAATCCCATGTCATTAGTGTAACCCCAGCACCTACCACAATGCCTGGCCTAGTAGATATTGAAGAAATATTTGGTGAATGCCTGAATGAACAAGTGAACAGACTTTATGTTCTCTGAAAATAGCCCTGAACACTATATCTCAGCCTCATACTAGATTTTCTTTTTTTTATCTGCTTATCTCCAAAAAAGATTTGAAGTAACTTATAACAAAAAGGTAAAGAATGTAGTTCAAGCAGTAAAGGAAGAAATAGAGTTATGATGCATGACTTTTTTTTTTAATACAGGGCTTAGACATAGTAGGTGATCAATAACCTAAATGAAAGTATATTTGATACCAATTTCCCCAAAGAATGCATACATGCTTTTCACATAACTTTTTCAAAAATACAAGATATCTCTTATCAAAAACTGAGGGGGGGGGGGCATGTCCAAATGTGATTTTGAAAAAAAGGGGGGGAAATGTTCAGATAAGGCATTATTATCAGAGCAATAATCCAAATGCATGTGACTTTCTCTAAAGTTCCAAGAGTTGAACTTAGCATAAAGTAGAATCTCAGTAAATGTTGACATAATACCATCAGATAAAACTGATTCTCGAACTGTTTTCTATAATGTGGTAACAACATCATGTAATCACCATTAAAAAAAAAAGTTCTTTTTATTTTGGTCTATAGAGTTAGACCGTTCTATGGTTGGCTTTCCAGCAAAGATGCTCAATATCTCTGATAACAAATGGTTCTTCTCAACTCAGTGTATAGCTTTCAAGAACCCACATGGGTGGGTGAAAGAGGGCAACAGCTGCTTAGCCAGTCACATCAGCTAAATCAACCCTAACATATCAGTGGACATGAGATATGGCAGCCAGAGCCTACATCATAGTCGAGGCAATGTAGTGTCAGACAAAACTGAATTCAAGTCCCAGTTCTAGTAATTACCTACTCTAGTTGGGGCAACAATCTATTGTAAATGTAATACTATTTAACACCTTTGCAGTCCTAGGTATAGGAGCACAATAATATTTGTAATTATTATTGAATGTGGATAGCATCCTGGCTATTTTGAAGACTAGATTTCTTGGGACATCAGCAGGAAGGAAGCAGGAAGGAAATTTAGGAAAATCATTCAGTAAGATGAGAGCTAAGATGAAAAGAGTAGGCTTTCCTACTTTGGAGTAGAAACTAGATAGGGTCTTTAGATAATTCAATCATCTCAGTAGGGAGGCAGGTGTTGCTTACATAGAGGAGAACAATTGAGATGTTCTCGGTGGTGAACAAAGATAAGAGAATGCCATATAAGCTAGAGTCTAATTGGTCTACCCAAGTCCATATCAGCAGGTACTAATTCTCCTATAACAGTCTGTTCCTCCCTCCCCAAGTGTGTGAAGGAGTTCAAGAGATTTTCAACCAGCAGCCAGGATAGCTCATCCTCTTCTTTGAAAAAGGTCTGAAAGTTAACATTGTAAGAAAGAAAAATACCTTTCTATGTCTTATGGGCAATGGGAAGAATGGGTAGACATAGGGATTCTTATTGATCTAGAAGGCTTTCCTTTAATTCCTTTCTTATTCCATTATTCCCCTCTCTGCCTTTCCTTCCATCTTCTCTTCCTCTTCCTTCCTTCTATTTTCTCTGTTCTTACCTACCACCTCATTCTACAAGGGTCTAAGACAGAGTGATTTCCTCATTGTTATTTGCCACAGTATTCTGGGTAAGTCAGGTGCTGAGATGCTTTCAGGTTTCAGTTTGCTTGGGTTAGACCTGATGTATTTTTCATTCTTCCTTTCCATCTCCTAATGTAGAAAAGTGCAGCATTCAGATGAAAAATACATGGGACATCAAGACAAGTTGTCCCATTGGAGACCAGGAAGCTAAACATGTGATGACTGTGAATGAACTCTCTGAGAACCAAATGAAAATCACAGAAATAGAAACCAGATGTAAGCAATCATGAATCCAGGGCAATACTCTGCCTCTAGTTTATTTTTAGCAGAAATGTTATTAAAGTCTTTTCAGTACCGTAATTAATTTTCAAGGATTGCCATTAGCCTCATAGTGTAAAATGGGACAAGAAATTTTTTGCATATAAAGTTTAGTGGAAAATATTGATTTTTCAAGTAGTTTGCTGTGTGTCTGGTGGTTGTTGGGGGCTGTTGTATGGTTTTTAGTTCTCCCAGTTTGACCTAGGAGTAATGAATCTCTCACCAGAATGTAATCCGTCTTTAGATAATAGTGGCTGTTTATATATTTAGGATGTGTCAACCTCCTCAAGGCTGGGAAGTATCATAGCCTAATATAATATTTGGCTTTCAAGTTTTGGGTGTGCAACAAGAGGACCAACAGTCTTGTTGGCTAAAATCAACCCAAGGTATTAGAGTTTGGACATGAACTTGGCCTGCCCATGCCAGAGGGAATACAAGTACCTTCTTTCAGGCTCTGAATGAAATCATTAATTATGTCAGCAGCTCCAGCGATAGACCTGGAGACACTTTGCACTACTTAGCAAACAAGCTACCTTCTCAACTGTTTAGAAGTCTGGGGAAGATCTTAGAGATCTGTACTCACTGTACTTACACAGCCCTTTCCCTGCAAATCCTCAGACTCTCCTTGATCCTGTGTCTCTTTGGTTTTACCACACCAGAGTTGGAATGAGATGAGGGAAATATATGGCTGTGATGCCCAGACTGTGTATTACAGACCTAAAAGAACATCCTGGTGCACCTTGACAATGAAACTCTTTTAAAATGAGGGTTTTTTGGAACCATATCAACCACACTTGAGTTCCTGCTCAATTTAAGGCCATCATAGGTCTTTTAAAGAGTAATTTAACTGCTATAGACATGTACATTTTTGTCTGTTAAGAACCGCTTTACAAAGAATATGACCTGTGTTTATAAGACAAAAAAATGTTTAATCCTTTCCACAAAAAGCAGCTTCCTTTTTTTTTTTTTTACCATTAAAAATACTGTGGCAGTTTTATGTATAATTACAGCTTAGCAGGGTGAGAATTAAAGGAGCAAAGTGCAACAAAATTCTGCTAAGGTCAGTTTAAATTTTCTTAACGTAAGTACTTTCACATAATAATTGACTTCAGTATATTATGATACAATAAAAGTCCTTATCTTCTCCCTCATTTACCACTCTTTGGGAAGTGAAGCACAAATGAAATGAAGAGGGAAATACCTTCAGGAAAAGCATGTAATACATGCACTAAGCGTTAAGGAAAGAGTGGCTTTTGAGACTGAATGAAATACAGGCTGCCCCCAAATCCACCATTTTTTTAAAAGAACATACTTTCTGAAGGGTTCCCAATAGCAGATCAAAGAGCTTTATAAATGAATTTTGAAAAACAGATCTAAAATAATTAAAACTATGCTTTCATTTCTCAGAAGTGCAGGCAGAAAGAACTACAATTCAATTTGATCCCACAGATATCTTCAGAAGACCTACTCAAGGCGCATAGCAGTGTTGGGCATATTGGGAAGGTAAGCAGAACACAAACAAGAGACTAATTGACTTTTTTTCTTTGTTTCGTTCATAGACAGTTACGGATAGAATGTTTTCCTCTTGAAAGCAGAAAAAATAGTCTAGCAGCTTTAACAGAGCTCCTAGTGGGAAGGACTAAAACCCTCCCCAATAAATTTATCAAATTTAATGGATAAAAGAATGAGATCTTAAAAATATAATAAATGAGCTGTTGGGGAAAAGTAATTTTTAAAAAATAAAGAAACTGGAGGAAATTAGATAAACTTCGAAGAGAGAATTCTCAACTCTCTCTCATGTCTTTCTCATGTCTCATGGGACAGAGGAAAATGCTAAATTACCAATGGGGGGATTGAGGAAGAAGCTCCCTAAGTTACGAGCAGATAAAGATAAAAGAATGAAATCTATTTATATCATTTTATTTTTTCTCCTTTCTATGAAAGGAGGGTAAAGAGATGTATAGGGGAAAGTTGACTATCAAAGGATTCATACAACAAACTAAATTCTGAATTACAAAATAATAATAATAAAATATTATTATTCCAGTTTCATAAGTTTTAAGAAACTGGGTACACATTTAAGTCTGATTTCACTTATTTTTATAAATTGAGAAAGGGAAAGTAAAAGGTTTTGTATCAATTTTATTGACTTGGGAAAATATTTAGGAGGATATATATATATAAAGGTTCCATTTTTCTTCATTAATTACTTTTATTTTGTAGATCCAAAAACTGAGAGAGAGAAATACTGTGAAAAATTACTCAGTCACCATGCTTTCTAGTCTACACCAGGCATTCTCAAGGTTGTTTATAAGCACATATTCTCTCACTCTCTTTTTTAAGTACCGCACCACCATAAGAAGGAGGGATAAAAACAAGAAGTCATGTGTTCTAATCTGATGTCTCCTGATTTATACAGAAATATATAAAAGGTTCCGTTATGTACCGGATCTTAATTAGATATGCCTCCATAAATAAAGGCACAAAAGTCAAATAAAACTTATAAATGTTTACAACTTTTTGTAGTTTTTTGTAGTATTTAAGGGAATTTGTTATTCAGATGGAGATGGGACGGCTCAGAGAGATAAGTGGGGGGAATTGACAAGAGAAATTAAAAGACAAAAAGTTAAATGTGAGAATTAAAAAGGCAAAACATTCTTAGCCTTCAACATGTATAAGAGCTTAATTAAGTTCAGAAACAGTTCTTCATAAGAACATGTCACAAGAGCTGAGGAAAACTGACTTCACAGAGAATGGACCTACAGTATTGCAATATTATATGGGAATTTCTTTGTTTCCTCCATTGCTAACAGCGGCAATCACAGGGCTCAGGGGTCTGGTAAATAATAAAGAAGTTGCTCCTCTGAATAATACTGTTCTGCAAAGGACCCCCACCATCCCTAGGAAAGCCCTGCGACACCTGACAATCTCCCAGCAGCAGTTTCTCCAGCCAATAAAGTGGTTTTGTGGACATTACCATAGCGATACTATCCGGTATTCAGTTCGCAGATGCTTTTAACAAATACGAGAAGCATAACATGATCATCAATCAGGCTTGTTCATTTGAGAATAGAAGCTTAGAACAGGGAAGGGAAGTAGGCTGCTGGATGGACCAACGTTTCTCAAAGCAAGCTAAATGATGCTGGAGGAGGAAAGACACCTCAGGAAGGAGCTAAAAGGAAACCCACAATTTGGACTCCAGAGTTTGTTTCCGTCTATCTCTGGAATTCTGCCTCTGTGAGAACTCGTCCGGAGTTGTGCAAACGAACACTTCGAGCCTCGTGCCCGGCGCGCAACGGCTCAGTGTCTGGCTGGCTCCGGCTCGAGTGTGTCTCTGCCCCAGGCGTTGGGGGGCGGGGGGTGGTCTGCGCCTCGCCAGGACAGCACGAACACGTATGTCAAGGACTCTTAACCACCATGGACAGCTCACTGGCTTCCCCCAGCCAGCTCCGCGCTGTTCACAAACTCCACAGGAGCCACCAACTAGGTTGCTTTTTATGCCCTGGAGAGATGCCCTGTGTTCCACGGTCTACACCCCCCGCGATCGCCAACTGCAACCACTGAGCGGCTATATATAGACAGAGCGGACTTCGAGAATTAATAACCCTTCTTGCCCTCACATCAGTCCTTTAAGTTGCCACTGGATTCTAAGAATCAGACGGAGAGAGTTGCCAGAGGAAACTGTTCCACGTCCCTTCATTTCCTCTCCTCGCCGGCGCGGCCCCTCACCCCGCGTTGGCTTTACAGATCGTGTTAAATGAAATAAAACAGACGGGCCCCGGGGCTCCGGAGCTGTACCGGCGCGCGGGAGGCAAGCTGGCAGAGAGCAAAGCCCAGGGTTGGGGGAGGAGGGAGTGTCCCTGCACCTCCCCATGGGGACCCGGACCTGGACCGGGACAGGGCCCAGGAAGGGGTGGTGGTGGAAGGGTGGGGTACATCTGCCCCCACCCTTCTCTTTCCCCATCCCCACTGGGAATTCGTCGTCACCGTCTGCCAGGGGCTTATGTCAAGTTTGAGTCATAGATTGACCAGGAGGGAGAAGGGAGGGGAGAGCCCCGCTTGGAGGAAGTTCGCTCGCGCCTTCGGACCCTGTCCTCGGGTCACACTGTTCCTGAAGTTTCCTTTCGCCTGCAGCCAGGGCCCTCCCGCGAAGAAGGGGGAGGGCTGGGCGGGCGACTCAGACTGTACCGGGGAGCGAAACCGCGCACAAAAACCCAGCGGTAGGGGGCGGAGCGCAAAGGCCTCAATTCTAAGGCTCCGGACAGAATGGATTCTGTGCAACAATCGGGAATCCAGATTCTCAGGGAAAGAAGCCCCCAAACCCAGGAAACGCAGCTAGACCGCCAAGGGGCTCCCAGGCCTCTGACCTTTTCAGCAATCCTACGATCCCCAGGAGCCAAGCCTGCATCCTCCGCGGGGATCGTATCTGCAACCGGCGAGCTAATTCTGTTGCGGGAGATGGGGGAGGCTGATAAAGATCGTCCAGGGGTGCTCAGGCCTCTTTGAAGATCCTGGACTCCTTCCCTCAGAGACACACACCTCGCCTTCCTGCGTCAGGCGCGCAACCACTAAGCCAGAAACCCCCAGAGAGGGAGAGCACAGCTTTCATGTTTGCTTTCCAAAGGCCTTCTCTCTGACAGTCCCAGGAAGGGCAGGCAGAACCCCAAGACACCATAATAACAAGCTGAAAGCGAAACAGATACAACGCCGGTCTAAGTGAGGGTACCGGATGCCTTTGTGCCGGAGAGGATGGGCACCCTACTTCGGGTGCTGCCTTGGGGAGAGAATGAGAGCTGCCCTGTTTTGCAGAGGTAGAGAATGGTGTTAGGGAGGTAAACAGCTTTCGAGGTCCCAGTGACTTCCAGGGGCAGTGCCTTGCAGATAGCAGGGCTCACTTTTTAAGAAAGGACAATTCTACTCACAGAGGAGCTGGGCCCCTGCCAGGAAGGCTGTGTGGCACCGCCCCACCCAAGATCAGTTGCAGGTTGAGGGGTTGTCGTCTGAGCCAGGTGAGACTCTCCCTGTGGTCTCGCACAAGTTCAGAGTTGCCTACTGCAGGGAGCCAAGAACTTGGCCCAGCCAAGGGCATCTATCAGGCATCAGTCCAGGATATCAGGACTCTGTTCCTAACCTTTCCCCCCACCCCCCAACACAGGAGCAGCATCCCTGGCCAGAAGACGCCTCAGAAGTGTTATGACGGTTCTGAGTTTAGGAGGTGCACAGGTGCGTAAGTGCTTGACCTTGGAGAACTGGCCCCTAGAGACCCCCATTTCCTAAAGACCTTCTCTGCTCACATTGGCTCATGGCCTGGGTAGCAGGGGAGGGAAGTGCCTCACTGCTGAACTTTCTGATCCTGTTTGGGGAAAGCTGAACATTGCCCAAGAAGTAGGGAAGCGTGAAGATGGTGTGAGACCCACTTTCCCAATAAGAATCTCATCAGCCTGATTCGTGTCTAGGCACTTCTCCCTGAGGCAGTTCCTGCAGATGTCAGCAAGCAGTCCCGTTCCTGGAGAAGACAGCCTCTGTTGGAGTCTTATCATCTAACTACAAGAGATTTAGTAATGAAACACACCCTTTCCTAGCCCTACTTGGGATTTAAAGGCATCACGTCCCTTTTACTGATACCATGAGGTCAGCTGGCAACGACCTCCTCTCAAGTCTCAGACCACATCCTAATAGAATCAAATGACAGTTTTTCTTGAAATAATTTCACAAGCTTCTCTATGTAAAGAAAGAAAAAGGAGAAGAAATGAGTTTAGTTGTTTGGTTTCATAGGATTTTAGAAATATAGCTTGGAGCTACACAGATTGGCAAATGTTATTGGTAATAAGATAAGGGATGCTTTTTGGTAAGAAGGGAATTTCTGAGCCCAGGTGCACTGTTTAAAGAGCTATAGGTACCTTTCTGGTTTGTATGTTTATTTGCTTGCTGTTTGGGCTGAGAAGGAAAAAAGGGAGAAAGGTGAAAAAGCTAAACATGAATGGTTTTTACTAAATTGCAGTAGGAGATATCCCTGGAGATATACACCAGTTGGTTATTTTAACATGAATTTAGGAATAAAAGTGTACTTAAAATTTTAGAAAATCTCTTCTTAAAATTGGGATAAAATGTTGCAGTTGGGGACAGGAAGATGGAAATCTGGGGCTTGCTCATGGGCTAGGCATTTGTGTAGGTGTAATTCTCACAATGCTAACTTGTCTTCACATGGAAATACTTCAGATTAAAGACAGGCCTTCAAATCCTCTTATTTGCCAAGGTGCATTTAGGCGATAGCAAGGCCTAAGCAAACATTCAGCCTCTGTTGGCACTCCTAAGCACCCCCCACCACCAAAAAGAAAAAAAAGACAAAAACCCTCCTAGTGTGGAGTCAGCTCATGTGTAGTCATGTGGTCTCAGCATTATCACGGAGGTTACTCAGTTATATTGGGAACTAGATTATGATGTCAGAAAATATCCCTTTCAGAAAGGCTAAAAGTCAGGGTCCTGAGTATATATTGAGGAGAATTTCTACTTAACGTAAGAAACAGGGCAGCTTAGAAGAGGTACCTGCTTTCCAATAATTGCCTTTAGTGGGAGCAGAAAAGCCTCCTTACAGGAAGTTTTTAATTCATTTAGACTTCATTTTACTTTTTTGAAGAACAACAACAAAAAAATATTTCTGGAAGAGACTGCTGAGAAGATCCCCTTCCTTTGGCCAGAAGAGCAGAGAAGACTGTAAATCAAGGAAAAGGTGAAGTAATAAATTATGAGGGACCTTCGGTATTCCAAGTATATAAAGGCTATTTATTTTTCCTGTGTCTATATTTTCTCTTTTTGTGGAGGAGAGGAAATTCTAAAAATATTTGATAGATGTTTTGCCATTAACACCAGAAAAGTGTGTGGGGAAAAGAAAGGAGGGAGGGAAAAGGGGGGTCCATTTTTGTTTCATTAGTAGAAAAAGCAACATAAATTAAAGCAGCCTATTGATGGCAGTCTTTAATTTATAATGTTCTGAGAGTAAAATGAATTTATTTACAGCATAGGTGATTTAATATTGTCAATCTGATTTTTGTTTTAACCTTTTATTGGAGGAGGGATGATTTTTTAAAGCTCGGATAGTTTGAAATTTGGCTAAGTACTTTTGGGTTTTTTATCGTGGAAGCAAATATTATCATTTTAATATTAAACAACTTGCAAGTATTAAAGGGTTCATTTGTGATTTACTTTTTTTTTTTTTTTAACGTATTTCCCTCTTTAGATCTAATGAATACATTAAGGCTCCTGTTTCTTTCTGGAAAGAATTTATTATAAATCAGAAAGCGTCAGAGGTTCAAAGGTTGACATTTCTGAGTGCTGATACTTTGTCTTTTCATGCCATGCAAACAGATCTAACATTTAGAAATTCCTAAACGAGGGGAATTGTGGAAATTCCCAGATTTTTTTTTTTTCCAGTCGGAGGAAGCCAAGTTTTTTAAGTATGGAGTTTGGAGTAATCAAATGAGGGAGAAAGGAGCTTGCGAGAAGGGGTGACTTCAACCCAAAGTAGGCAGCTCAAGTTAACTGCAGTTAAGGAGCGGGAAAAGGGAGCCGAGATCCGCGAGGGTCGGGGAGAGGGCGCTATTTCACCCACCCTGGGTAAAATCTGTGGAGCATCAGCCAGGAAGCCAGGCTTGATAAAGGTCAGGTTCCCCAAAATCATCTCAAGTGTCCAAATTCTACTAGCCTTCTAGAGAGTATTAAAAACCTACCAGTGAGGTGGTCTATCTAGAAGACAAACATCCCTTGAATGGTTCTCAACTACCCGAGTTCATTTCAGAAAGATAGAGGAGCCCGCGGGGCGGGCGTTCACATCCGCTGCAATCCTTTCCTAGATGATACTGCCCAGTAATTCAGAGCAGTCTTTATTCCCCGCCCAATAGTTTGGGAAGAACCCCCTGCTTTCCCTTCTCTTCTCCGAGGCAGAGCAGCGCACAGCGATAGTTCCGCTTCATCTGCGGGCTGAAGCGACACGGATAGAGTCGTCCCAGAATATGTAACAGGGGACTGGGCGGGGGGTGGGGTGGGGTGGGGGCGACAGAGTAGGTTGTCCGGGGAAGGGTTGCTTAGGCTCTTGTCGGTGGGCGAAAGGGCCTTGTGCGCTCCCCAGGAGTGTAGGTCCACCTCGGCAATTCAAAGGAGGGTCTCCGTCATGTATGCGGGTTTTCTTGGACCAGCTCCAGATGTCCTCAGCTGTTCTGAGACAGCAAGAAACGCAATCTCGACCTGAAGTCTGAACCCTCTTTTACTCTTCTAAGCGAAGGATCTCCCCCGTCCTTGGCCGATGCTCCCCATTCAGCGGGTCCCAGGAAAGAGCCAGGGAGGAGGGTTCCCATCTCGCTCCCCGAGATCCCGGGCGGACTCAGGGCTCCTTAAAGCCACGGGCCAAAGGCCCGCGACCTCCCCGCCGAGTATTCCGGGCGCCCGCGCTCTGCGGCCCCGACTCCTTGGCCTCTTCCTTGCCCGCTCGCCCCCGGCGGCCTCGGGGCCCGCGCGTCCAGCCGGGCGCGGCTGCTGCGGCGCGCCGGGAGCCTCGACTGTTCCCGGCCGCCCGCACGCCCTCGGGGACCTCAGCTCGCAGATCCGCCGCGTAGTCTGCGGCCGGTCGGACCCAGCGGCAACCAGCAGATCCACCCACGCCCCCGGCCCCAGGACTGCGCGCGGCGGGACTGGCGCTCTGGGGTGGGGCTCGGCGGAGCTCGGGGCAGCGCCGGGGGCGGCGGAGCCGAAGGCGCGGGGAACTCCGGGGCTCGCAGCACACTCCCAGCTCAGGGCTCCCCTCTGCTCGCTCGGGCCGCCCGGGGCCCGCTCGGGCCGCCCGTCGCCGCCCCCGCCCCCCGCGCGTCCGCGCCCTCGCTCGCCCCGCGCGCGTTCCAAGTGCGCCACCTCTTTGCGACTAGCTCACTTCTCCGGCAGGTTTGCCTGGGAGCGTGTGAACATTCCTCTGCTAGGCTTTCAACTCGCCTCCAACCTGCGCCGCCCGGCCAGCATGCCTCCCCGCCCGTGAAGCGGGGCCGCCGCTGCCCTGCCGCTCGGGCCGCCGCCTCCCCTCCGCGCCGCTATTAACCCGCCCTCGTTGCCACCTGGCCCTCCTGATCGACGACACGCGCACTTGAAACTTGTTCTCAGGGTGTGTGGAATCAACTTTCCGGAAGCAACCAGCCCACCAGAGGAGGTAGACAGACAGCTATGTATATATATGTGGGTCTCTACAAGTGGCTCTGGAACAAGACGGCCTGGTTCGCAAAGACGCTGACTTCAGAGGGGGAAACTTTCTTCTCTTTTTAGGAAGGAGTTAGCTCTGCTCCACGAACCTAGCACTGCCGGCTAGATTAATTAGACATTGATAGGGAAGAGGTGTAAACACGCTGCGCATCATTGATGCATATATACAACCATTTCATTGTGGTTATTATTTCAGAGGAACGTCTCTGATTTGTTGTTGTTGTTGTTCTTTTTCTTCCCTTTTGGTGCCTTTTTGCCTGTGTGGTTTTGGAAAAAGCACAGTTGCAGTAGCTGGTTCCTAAATAAGTAAGTGCTGAGAGGCTTCAGAGAAAGTTTTTTTTGTTTTTTTTTTTTTTTCCTTTTCTTTTCTTTTCCTTTCTTTTTTCTTTGCAACTTGGGAGATGCCCTTGGTGTTGAAGAGATTATTTGAGAAGAGGCTAAGGCGGGAGCGTGGTAGTACGGGGAGATGGAGATTCCGGACTGACACTTCGGGTCCCTTTCCACTCTGTTGCAGGTCCCGCGAGCGAGAGGATACGATGCTGCGGCGGCTGGTTCAGCAGTGGAGCGTCGCGGTGTTCCTGCTGAGCTACTCGGTGCCCTCCTGCGGGCGCTCGGTGGAGGAACTCGGCCGCCGGCTGTAAGTGCCCCGTCCTCCTCTGGGCGCCGGGTGAGGGCTGGGAAGGCCAGGGGGAGAGGCCACCAGGCTGGGGCGCTGCCGAGGGCTCGCAGCGGTCACTGATGCTTCTTGCCCGAGTTAAAAAGCAGGGAGATCCGGCTACCTGCCGGGGGTTGAGACCGTGTCCTTGAAACCCCAGCGGGAGAACTGGTTGAACCTCAAGGGGCTACGGTCAAGAGACAAATTTGATACGAGTTTCCAAAAGAGGGAGCGCAGAGTCTCCTTTCGACAAAGATGATCTGCCTCTAGTGAAAAATAAAAGTTTATACTTTGAGGACCTGGGAAGGGTTTGAAACCCCGAAGATTACAGGAGACAGATAACTCGGAAGGAGCTGAGGGAGCCACGGTACACATGTCTGTGTGCGCTTGATTTACATGCTGAATGTGGGTGGCAGTTTGTGCGTGCAATGCAAAAGCCTTACATCTAACTTTATTATGAATGACATAATTTTAAGCATATAAAATGGACCACATTACATAATGAAGGCATATTATATAATAAAGTAGTAACAACTTTGCAATGGCACAACTCCAACATTAGTATTGATACAGTTCAGGGACGCTGGAGTGCTTGACTCCAAAATGAATATTAGGTGTGGAAACTTGTTTTTTCTTGGAATTATTGCTAACAGCTCTTTAATCTGCAGTCAAATATTTGCATTGTAGACTGAAAACTTGTGTTTTGGCATTCTCATCTGGTGGTTCTTTTAAGGATAATTTTGACTTTAACATAATCATACATCCAAGCACACCAGAGCAATATCACCGTGTTGTATGACTGCAAAGTTGGAAGAACAGTAGAGTAACACTATCTTAATACAAATCTGTTGGACCTAGCGGTACGTTAATGTGTATAATACCATGTTTGGGTGATCTTGAACCTGCAGACTCAGTATTCAGGATGGGAAAACCATAAAGTTTCAGAACTGAGAGGAGTTTGCCTCTGGAGAAGGAATTAAGGAGCTTTTACACTAACAATAAAAATAGCAATATCCAATATTTACAGTCAAGTTCATGGTGCTTCCTTGTAAATTCCCAACGGTGTACAAAAAGGCAACTGTTTTATATGTGCCCTTGGTCTATTACTATTAGAGCAGAAAATCCTTAAATGAAATTGCTTTAGACATGTCTGAACCTTGGCACCAAAATGAAAATCTATTATGAATCTCCTAAGGCAAATTGTGTAAAACATTGTACTAAAGATAAAGCTATATTGTATTCTTCAAATCAATGTTTTGCTGGTGTATTTCTGAAAACTGTCTTTAGACTTTTTGCTCCTTTTGAGATTTGTTTTAAATTATTTAAAATCCATGTATTAATAGAGATGAGGAGTGAATTTTTAAAAGCATGCTTAAATACTGGCCAAGAAATACTGTCTTGGAACAGAGCCAATTTTTTCTTTAAAGTTTCTTGAGAAATACCTGTTTTCTCTTTTGAGAAACAGTAAATGGACCATAATTAAATCCACAGTTATGACATAAAAATAGTGCTAAGTTGTCCTAAAGGCTATTTTTAACTCTTTCTTTGTTGCACCTTGCAAAATAAACATCAGAAACCATTTACCAGCCAGAGACTCTGTTATAGTTTTGTTTGTGGGTGAAATATAATATTGTAGTTAAACACTCACACTCAGCAGATGGTTATAAAACTACCACAAAACATTCTTATAGTTAATGGCTAATAGATCATCAAATTACAGCCATGGTTTTTCATGAAGGCTGAAATCATCAGTAGATGAAGATGTTCCATCAAATTATTGCAGCCAAAAGGAGTTTAAAAAAAAAACAACAAGTCATTATTTTTGCATTGGTGCCAAATAACAGTAAATTTTTTGTGCTAGACAAAACATTAGTCTACTATTACATTAAATCAACCTAATTTCTTGAAAGAAATGTTAACATATAATCAAATTGTATTACTCCCCATTACTCTTCATGCCAAATATTAAGGAAACTGCTTTAGCTGTTTTTTCTAACTAGGGACTAACTTGGAGGGCGGTGTGGGGGGCGGGGGGACTACTATAACAATACCACTTCCTAAGCCATGCAAAGGAAGCAATTATAAGTTGTCATAGTCCAAAGGATTTTAATTAATGGGACTGGAGTATGAATAAATTGGAAGTTGCAAAGTGAGGCCTCGAGATATTCTTGTCCAGATGAACATGGCTCTGGGCAGGTAGCAGCATTTGTGTCTAAGTTAGACAGGGAATCCCAGCAAATTCAGAAACCTAAAACATAATTGGCTGATTTGCCTGGGAGCCAGACTGGGTCTATTCCATTTAATGAAAAGCATAACTTTTGACTGAGTCATTTGGGTTGGAAGGGACTTGTGGTGAGTCATCCTCACTCTAAGGCCCGGACCCTGCCTCTTGCATGTACCACAGAACTTTTCTTCTCAAACCCAGACTCCTTCCTGAGTAGCTGAGCATCAGCACAAGCATATGCTGCTGCTTCTGTGTTAGGAGAGGCAATCCTATCCCTCCCTTTACTCCCTGTGTTCCTTGATAGCTCCTTGGACATTTACTCTTCTCTGAAAACTACCGAGAGTGATTTTTCTTGAAAGCAGAAGAGCTATATTTTGGCTGAATTTAGAGTTACCCATGTTAAGCATTTCACCCATATTTCTGCAATTTTTTTTTACAATAATCAAAGAAGACCATAAACATACCATGTTAGGTGTGTAATAAATGCATGAGAACCACTGTGCCGTGGAATGTGTGCAGAGGTACAGAGTAATAGACTATTATTGAGGCCATATTTGCCACTTAAATATTTCAGAATTATCCAAATTGAAAGCCTCCTGAATGTGGATTCATTGTTCCCCACCTATGTGTATCTAGTTTGTACATGCTAGTCATTTACCCTTGTGTCAGTTCATGTCTTGTTTTGAAAATAAATAGAACGTTCTATGGATCTAATTTCTTGCTGATGATAAAGATACTATTATATTCCTGATCCTCGAGCACAGTTGCCCCATCAGAAATTCATTCTTGACAATATTTTAAATGCAGAAGTCTTTGAACTGTTAATTGTGTTAACTCCATTTCAGATTTAGCACTTAAGAAAATCTGTGTTTTCTCAGTTTAGATTAACAAGTCCTCCTAAGAGGCAGAGAGAAACTTTGTAAGCCACAAGAGATATACTATTTTAAACTGGACAAAGTTGTGCCATCTTTGTAGGCTTTTTATAAAATAGAAGGATAGAATGATCACTCCTTTTCTCATGAGAACCATCCTGGGAAAGTGCAGTGCTTGGGTTAAGAAGGCACTGTGACTCACAGTTGACAGGCTGGCCAAGATGACAGACATACATGCCAGGCAGAGGGGGCATACACAGTGGTGGCCTGATTAGAACATACCAACCATTAAAAGTTTTGGCTTGGAGTTAAGCTAGAATGGGCTGTATTATACATTTGAAGAGCAATACAGAGGCGGTGGTTATCTGCCAGGATTGAGAAAGAACTAAAAGCCCCTGATACTGTAAGTGATCGTTGGTTAAGAACTTCTTTTACTGTGACATTTTGCTAAAAGATACTCATTAAACTGCAATACTTATAAAATATGCAGTTAAATCAGTCCCATTCTTTAAAAATGTTATTAGAGAGTATAAATGTATTATACCAAAACCTCAAATTTGTATATTATTAAAAGTTTCCAGAATACTAACTGTGGCCATAAAGTAAGTGAATTTTAATCTAGTCACATGTGGCACCTTCAAAAAGGAAGAGAGACTCCTTCATGCCTCATTTAAACCAGGCTCCTGTTAAATTCCTTTCCATTAAGTCATGTCTTTTTTGAACAAGCTGCATGCCTTAAAGCCGGTCCACACTCTAAAATACTAAAAGGAAGCTGGTATTCTGACCATAAGATCTAGAGAAATAATGCCTGTATTTTCATGTCTTACTCTTCTTTGACTCACAGTAGAACTAGAAAATCTCTCATTCCCCCTGTGGAAATCCAAACTTCTAGAAATCCTAGTTCTTTGTTTTGGTGATGAAAATGGACTTGTTGGAACAGTAAGGTTGATCTTCAAGGAAGCTGATAAATTGCTATCCATTTGCCCTTCATCATGGTTCTCACCACAGGCTTTTTTACTCCCTGCCCTTTGCTTCTTATTTCCTCAACATACACTTCTTCTTCCACAGAAGAAAGGACTGAGGAAGTTGAAAAGCAATCTTTGGTTTCAGAATCAGAGGACCTGGTTTTTGGATCCCTGGTTCTGTCTGTTCTCAGTTTGAGGGCAAGGGCAAGTCATTAGTTTCTCTGAACCTCAACTTCCCCATCTATAAAATGAAGACAATGCTATTTTTATTTGTTACATTTCTCTGAGGAGTTGAAGAAGTTGTACTAATGAAGGCAGATGAGGGATCCAGATATTGTGTGTCAGAGAGGTAAGAATATATGGGGTATCGCCCTGTGAAGTACCCTCAGAAACTTGTAAATGAACCACTTTGAAGAGCTCTACAGTGGTAGAAATTGGAGTAAGGTGAGGTAGAGTTGAAGCACGCATGATATGACTGATTAATGTGTGTCATCCCTACATATGGTCAATAATATACAGACAGGATAATACAAGAATATATGCATGGACAATTTAAGCAAGAGTCAGGATGTCATCTAAAAGGACTGATGGAAAATTAGTTTATTCTTTTCCACTATATTTTCATTAGAGTGTTGTTTAAACAGGAAAGTCACTTCATATTTGTTCACAGAGATTTTTTTTAAGACAAGAAGGCTAAGTAGAAAAGTGAATTTTTTAATTAAGTACTAAGGATAATACCCTCTGAAATTCTAAATTAAAAAAAAAAAACTCAATGTGGGGAAGAAATAGAAATATCTTAATTTAAACACAAAGAAACCCCTTTTAAAGAGACCACCCATTACTCTACAGAAAAATAGACATTCTCTCCCTGACACTTGGCTTTCAAATATAGGTTCTTGGCTGCCTGTAATCTATTTTATGTTAAAATTCAGTCTGTTAGGTCGTTATCTAGACAGGCTTTACTGCTCATTTCATCTTCAGCCTTTGTTTGCCTTTATTCCTACAGCATGCTGTTCTTTTTTTTTTTTTCTCTTCTTTTTTTTTTAATTTTTTTTAATGTTTATTTATTTTTGAGACAGAGAGAGACAGAGCATGAACGGGGGAGGGGCAGAGAGAGAGGGAGACACAGAATCGGAAGCAGGCTCCAGGCTCTGAGCCATCAGCCCAGAGCCCGACACGGGGCTCGAACTCACGGACCGTGAGATCGTGACCTGAGCCGATGTCGGAAGCTTAACCGACTGAGCCACCCAGGCGCCTCAGCATGCTGTTCTTTGAGAGTCAATATTATTATTTTCCTAATAGGGGAGCAGTGTGTGTGTGTGTGTGTGTGTGTGTCTGAGAGAGAGAGAGAGAGAGAGAGAGAGAGAACGAACGAGAGAGCAAGAGAAAGAGAGAACATGCACTTGTGCGCATGCATGCGTGTCCGGGTGAGTACTCAAGTAAATTCAGCCTCCTTTTCATTTCTAGTCTAGGACTTCTGGATTTATTTTCCCAACACAAGTCTGAAAAACCTGAAAAGAATCTCAGTGGTTTCTGTCCATTGCTGAGTATAACTGAATCATAACGTTTTAAGTTGAGAAGAATATAAAACTCTCTGAATCTGACCCCTTCCTTTTAAATGGAGAGAGGCCATGAGGCCAGAGAATGTCCGTGTTCTCACCAAAGTCACAGACCTAGAGTGGCATAAATGGGATCTGGGGCTGCAGCCCCCTAGCTGCCTGCACTTCCCTTCCCACTCTGCACTTTCCCTGCTTCACAAGTTGGCTGCACTTCCAGCTCATGCTCTGTATAGGACCAAACAGAAAACTAAAGGGCTTTCCTCTTGTCTTTGAGGTCTATGCCAACAAACTAAAATTGTATTATTTTCTTCTTTCCTGCTATTTTTTTCGTAAAGCAAAAGAGCTGTGTCTGAACATCAGCTCCTTCATGACAAGGGGAAATCTATCCAAGACTTACGACGACGATTCTTCCTTCACCACCTGATTGCAGAAATCCACACAGCTGAAATCAGAGCTACCTCGGAGGTTTCCCCCAACTCCAAGCCTGCTCCCAACACAAAGAACCACCCAGTCCGATTTGGGTCTGACGATGAGGGCAGATACCTAACTCAGGAAACCAACAAGGTGGAGACATACAAAGAGCAGCCACTGAAGACACCCGGCAAGAAAAAGAAAGGTAAACCTGGAAAACGCAAGGAGCAGGAAAAAAAGAAACGGCGAACTCGGTCTGCCTGGCTAAACTCTGGTGTGGCTGGGAGTGGGCTAGATGGGGACCACCCATGTGACATCTCTGCGACATCGCTGGAGCTCAATTTACGGTAAATGGCTTCTGTGCCCCATAGCCTTTGCTCGGTGCTCTCCGCTGGGGTGTGTAATGTCCCTTCCACTGTGGCTTGGACAAACCTAGAATGTCTTCCCTTTCTGTCCTTCTATCAATTGCTCCACAATTTCAAAGCTTAATGAAAGCAAGATGGCTCCGAATATTGTCTGCTTTCATACAGTGTCCTCCTATGCCCTCTATACACACCAGCATTGAATAACCCATTTCTCTTCCTCCACCATCACACCCCAACACCAATCCTTTACTCCTCCACTAAAGAATTTCTTTTTTTCGTCAGGCTTCAGAAGCTAGGGACCACCTTCATCATTTGTTGGAGGAGTGTATTTATTCCCCTACTCTCACAGCTTGGCAAACTTTCTCAACTGTTTTTCATTTTTTACTTTTTTTTTCACTTCAGGGGCAAACACAGAAGGCTTTGATATAATCTACAAATACGACTGAATAATACTGTAGCATAGACAATTCTGAGTCAGACACATTTTTCATTTCATTACATTTAATTGAACCTTAAGTTTATCTTTATTTAAATAAATGTTAAAAATTTGAACATACACTCTGAATTTATTTAATTAAATTTCCCTCTGGTTTCTACCAACACGTGAAAAAAAAATCATGATTTCTGAAAATTTTTAAATGTTGACTTGGGAAGGACATAAGTTTTTCTCATGTATCTATTTATCCACTGGCAAGTTGAAATCATTTTCTAGCGTATGGCAGTAGAAATAATAAAACTTCACATTTACATGGCTTGTTCATCCTTGGCTCACAAATGCCGGTGGTAATGGCATTCATTGACTTTGGGGTCAAATACCTTAAGTTCAGATCTTGGCTCTGAACTTACTAAAGTTCACAACCTTGGGCAAACTACATGGTCTTTCTGAGACTCATTTTTCTCTTATGTGAAATGAAGACAATAACTGTAACAACCTCATAGGGTTGGCTGAAGATTAAATGAGATTATGTGGGTTAAATGCTTGTCTTAGTAAACAATAAAGTGCAACTTGTTGTTTTGGTGCTTTTAGATCTAGTGCTGATTGTTTACCTGGATATGTGTGTTTCTGTGAGGCAAAAAAGCAGCAAATATTAATCTCATTTTATAAACTAGAAAACCCAGGCATTCCATGGCTGAAGGACCTGAGTAGCCCTGAGAATTGGATTTCCCCATTTCTGGATTTTTAGGCCAGGACTATGTTAGTGTCGCCTCTTGATTCAGATGTTTCCACCAACAAGATCTTTCTTGCCTTTTTACTTTTCAGTACAAGTCTTCTGTGGGCTTTGAAAGAAGGGGGAAACTATACAAGGATGTGTCATATGCAGCTAATGATCTCATTAATTAGAGTCCCATGTTACTTCTCCAGGCCTTTCCTCTCACTAGTAGAGATGGGATTACAGGGTGATGTTTCAGAGAGGAGTTTGAACTTGTTTACCATCACTTCTGTCTTTGAGTCAGGTTGACAAAACTCATCATTAAATAGTGTAAAAAAGGATAACTATATCAGACAAATAGTACAGCTTCAGTAATTAATGAGTAATGACACTAGAGGAACCTTTAGCAGAGTGAATGACCTATTCTGCAAATATCGAATGGATCTATAATGTGTAACCGAACCTATGAATCTTGGCTCAAAGCACATATTTAATGTATTTTAAGAAAGGATCCTTATATTTATAGCTAATGCAAGGGTTTTTTTGCCAGAAGCTATTTTTACCATTGTCTTACTCTTTGTGTGTGTACATGTATATATTAGAAAAACAAAAGTATAAATACTTTTTCTATGGATTTCATTTATTTAAGATTTGAAGTATCTGGGAATTTAATGAAATTCGGCACTCATCAACTCTTATGCCCAAAGCTACCCCTCTCGTAAAGGAGACTAGTAAAAATTAGGCAGCGGCCTAATCAAATCCAGACCTAGGACTGGAAGAAGGAGAACGTTTCTGCTTCTCCTTTCTGTTTCCCGGTTGTGAGGGACATTCATGGAAAGCACTGTTTGTTTGGCAGCCGGATCTTGGCACTCTCCCAGTACAACCCAACCGAGGTTCAGGGAAGATCGGGGAAATTTAGGAGTGTACTGGTGAGAATATACGGGGCCAGGCAAATGTTCTAATCCAAATAGAATCCTTTCAGAATAACTATTTTAAAGTTTTGTAAGCAACCAACCTTTTATGAGTGTCCTGTCTTTAGTCTCTTGACATTATTAGGCAATGACCTGAGAGGTCTGATGAACTGGCAAGCATGAGCTTTATTATAATATAAGTAGTATTTCTTAAGAGAAACTACTGTACTAAAACTGTCTGGCTCCTTGCACGTGAACCAGTGGGAAATACATAGTTTAAATGTTGGAAATTACATTTTGGAATTTTTGATGTTGCAAATGAGATGTCCAGATACAATAGGACTCGTTTAATTGAGACCATATATTTTTTTCTTGATAAATATGACTTAGAAATAATACAAAAGCTTTTCAGTATTCAAAAAAACTCTAAAGTGTTGTCATACGCACAGATACACACTAAACATACACGTATACTTTCAGGTCATGTTTTATGTTTTACTTGGCTATCCCAATATGTGCTTTTATAACAAGCCAACAGGATAGACAAGGAGAAATACAATTAAAAGATCTTTTCCTTGGTCCTTTTTTAAATAATTATTTTAACGTTTATTTTTGACAGAGAGAGAGCATGCACATGCACGTGCACGAGTTGGGGAGGGGCAGAGAGAGAGAGAGAGAGAGGGAAACACAGAATCTGAAGCAGGCTCCAGGCTCTGAGCTGTCAGCACAGAGCCCAACAAGGGGCTTGAACTCACAAACCATGAGATCATGATCTAAGCCGAAGTCATATACCTAACTGATTGAGCCACCAGGTGCCCCTCCTTGGTCCTTAATGTATTTCTTTTCTCTTTCTTTCCTTCTGAGAACATAATTGTGGAAAATACTCTTCATTCCCTCCTTGCCTGTGTTATTCTTAAGTTCAATTCACTAGATACTGTTCAGTAAGAAAACATTTTAAAATTGGTACAGCACACAAATTATTGAGTTTTACAGTCACCTTTAAGATTGTATTCATAACATACATTCATATCCACCAGCCATTTAAAATTTAATCTTAAATTATTTTCTCTACAATTAGGAGCTATTTTACCATTCCAATCAAAACTATTGTTGAAGAGGTCAATTTTTTTAAGACCTAAAAATACCCTCAAGGCTCAACTTACTTTTCTTTAAGCTGCAGGTAGAGTTCCTAAATTGTCAAGAATGGGCTCTCCTGTGGGTCTCACCCCCATATAGGTCTGCCATGTAAAACTCTGCCCACATTCTGGCTGCTAATGCAATGGCACAGCCAATCGAATTCAATTCTATAGTTGCTTCCTTAGAAACTACTATGTATTCAGTGAAATATACTACACAAAGAGAAGAGAAAGGGAGAGAGAAAAGCAGAGAAAATGTTGCTAGTCCATCTTAAAATACTGTGACTACGGTGTTTTAGAAGGGGTTAAAAAAGGTGTCAGTCCCAAGTGGTAATTTATTCTGAGTAATAAACACCTTGAGCTGAAATACTGCCGCTTTATGCTTTTATATCAATTGATTCTTATACTCTAAGTTAGGCTTTCCTGATTTCTAATTGTAGATCGCTTCTAGAAACCAGCAGAATGAGAGCCAAATAATTCTTAGTTTTGACTTCACAAACTAAAATCCAAAAATAGTTTCATTCATTAGTGTTTAAGGACAGCTAAAGGAATGACCGATAACATAAAATCATCAACCAAACATACTGTTTAATTACACATCCTTTCAACATTTACTCCAAATCACACACTTTACTCTCTTAACAGTCATTATCTTAGCAAAAGATTGGCCAAATGGAAACCTAAACAGAATTAGTAACATTTGGGTCACCCTTGGCAGGCATCACTGGGGAATAAACTTCTAGCAAGGTGTATTTGATGATAGATTGTACAACCTAGCCTTATTTCCAAACTCTCAAATGTGTCCCTTCTCTTCCCAAACTTTCCAGTTGGCAGCTTTGGGAAATTCTCCTAGGGTCTCCTTTTTCAGACAAAGAATGTAGAATTAGAAATGCAAGCCCTTTCTCTTTCTGTGCTATGTTGACCATTGGATGGTATTAAAGACCCTGCCTGTAGCAAAGATTCTGGAGGGTCAGATCCCACAGGTACCTCCTATTGGGAATATTCATAAGAAATCCCTGGAATCTTTTCAATTGTGATTCTATGTTCCTTTATTTTTTATGCCCTTTTATTTGTCAAGGAGAAGTAACCTATTTTCTCTTCTTCTTTCCCTTCCTTCTCTTTTCAGGAGGCATTGAAATCTTTAGCAAAGACATTCAGAGGACGTATTACAGGATTCTGTAATAGTGAACATATGGAAAGTATTAGAAATATTTATTGTCTGTAAATACTGTAAATGCATTGGAATAAAACTGTCTTCCCATTGCTCTATGAAACTGCACATTGGTCATTGTGAATATTTTTTTGCCAAGGCTAATCCAATTATTATTATCACATTTACCATAATTTATTTTGTCAACTGATGTATTTATTTTGTAAATGTATCTTGGTGCTGCTGAATTTCTATATTTTTTGTAACATAATGCACTTTAGATATACATATCAAGTATGTTGATAAATGACACAATAAAGTGTCTCTATTTTGTGGTTGATTTTAATAATGCCTAAATATAATTATCCAAACTGATTTTCCTCTGTGCATGTAAAAATAGCAGTATTTTAAATTTGTAAAGAATGTCTAATAAAATATAATCTAAATTACATCATGAGTCAGAAGGTGAATTATATATATACCCTTTAAGATTTCTACTAGAAGGAACATGATGTAATTTTTTAAACTGTATTGAATATGGTCTTAAGTATAATATGTTTATATTGGTACATATTCCAATATTTTCACATTAGCTTTTAGTTTAAAAACCACCTAAAATGTGTTTTGTCCAGTATTTAAGTTCAATTCAGTAGAATGGCTGAACTACCTAGACATCCTTTTATGAAATACGTCCAATTTGAAGTGAAGACAGGAGAGGGCAGGAAAAAAAAAAAGAGAGAAGTCAAGAGAAAATATTAAAAATTACTCTCTGAAACTTAGTCCAGCCAGAAATGGAAAAAAAAGGAGGCAGATCAGGAACTTTAAGGCCAGGGGTAATTTTCGCCAATGTTAAGTTTAATTTGAAAGGGCTTGCTCTCACTGGTAACAACAATAAGCAGAAAAGAGCAACTTGAGAATTCTACCAGAGAAAAGGAAAGATCTGGGATACTTGTGACAGCTCAAAAAATCCTTCACAGGGGAAGACTGCTTTACTGTTTCATACCTCACAGTCCTGGGGATTTTGGTCGCCAACAGCACGTTGTAATGCCATGTGCAATTTCCACTGTGAATATCATCCTACGTTTCCTACCTTTATGTGCAGATGAAAACAAACATCTTTCCTTATGGATTTAAAAAAAATTAATTTTTATTTATTTTGAGAAAGAGAGAGAGAGAGACAGACAGACAGACAGACAGACAGACTGGGGAGGGCAGACAGAGAGGGAGACACAGAATCCGAAGCAGGTTCCAGGCTCTGAGCTGTCAGTGCAGAGCCCGATGCAGGGCTCGAACCCGTGAACCGTGAGATCATGACCTGAGCTGAAGTCAGAAGCTCAACCGACTGAACCACCAAGGCACTCCTGGAATTTTTTCTTTAACTGTCTGTAGCTTAGGACATGTCAGTAAAAACACAACAAAAAGCCTATGAACCAAGCAAGCACATATTTAGAAACTATTCTGTTTATGCTCCCAATCCTATAAGATATCTATTAGATGTTTGAGAGATGCAAGCAAGAAGTAATATGCTGCAACTACCCTCAAAATTCTCCCATTCTAGTGGGTACATTATACACACATACATTTACAAGAAACAATTAAATGTTGTATTCAAGAAACTAGGAAATGATCCAAAATTCTATGAACATTTTTTTTTTAAAGTTTTGTTTACTTATTTGGAGAGAGAGTTGGAGGGATAGAGAGAGAGGGAGAGAGAATCCTAAGCAGGCTTCACACTATCAGTGCAGAGCCTGATGCAGGGCTTAAACTCACAAACAGTGAGACAGTGACCGCAGGTGAAGACAAGAGTCAGACCCTTAGCAGACTGAGCCACCCAGGTGCCCCTTCTCTGAACATTTTAAAAAGGAATAACACACACACACACACACACACACAGGGAGAGATTGGTCTGAGCTGTATATGATTAGAATGTTTCTTGGGGGAATATTCAAAGCTTGAACTTATTCATATTTTCACTTGAGTCCCATAGCCTTCAAAATAGATCCATATTACTATTTTTTGGTAAGAAATGTGAACCTATGTTAGTAAGCAAAATCTAGAATCTGTGCTTAGCTTCACATATGAATTTGTTGGATTTGGTTTTTAGCATTCAGAAGTTGAAGGCCAATACACTAAATCCCATATAATGCAACTAGTTTGAAGTGCCATAACAGATATGGCCACATTTTGCAGAACTCCATCTGAAACTCTAAATCTTTTTTTTTTTTTAATATATGAAATTTACTGTCAAATTGGTTTCCATACAACACCCAGTGCTCATCCCAAAAGGTGCCCTCCTCAATACCCATCACCCACCCTACCCTCCCTCCCACCCCCCATCAACCCTCAGTTTGTTCTCAGTTTTTAACAGTCTCTTATGCTTTGGCTCTCTCCCACTCTAACCTCTTTTTTTTTTTTTTCCTTCCCCTCCCCCATGGGTTTCTGTTACGTTTCTCAGGATCCACATAAGAGTGAAACCATATGGTATCTGTCTTTCTCTGTATGGCTTATTTCACTTAGCATCACACTCTCCAGTTCCATCCATGTTGCTACAAAAGGCCATATTTCATTCTTTCTCATTGCCACGTAGTATTCCATTGTGTATATAAACCACAATTTCTTTATCCATTCATCAGTTGATGGACATTTAGGCTCTTTCCATAATTTGGCTATTGTTGAGAGTGCTGCTATAAACATTGGGGTACAAGTGCCCCTATGCATCAGTACTCCTGTATCCCTTGGATAAATTCCTAGCAGTGCTATTGCTGGGTCATAGGGTAGGTCTATTTTTAATTTTCTGAGGAACCTCCACACTGCTTTCCAGAGCGGCTGCACCAATTTGCATTCCCACCAACAGTGCAAGAGGGTTCCTGTTTCTCCACATCCTCTCCAGCATCTATAGTCTCCTGATTTGTTCATTTTGGCCACTCTGACTGGCGTGAGGTGATATCTGAGTGTGGTTTTGATTTGTATTTCCCTGATGAGGAGCGACGTTGAGCATCTTTTCATGTGCCTGTTGGCCATCCGGATGTCTTCTTTAGAGAAGTGTCTATTCATGTTTTCTGCCCATTTCTTCACTGGGTTATTTGTGAAACTCTAAATCTTAAGATTATACCAAATCCTTATAAGTTGTTCACATGAAAAATGTTTTTCTATTTTTTTAAGTTTATTTATTTATTTAGAGAGAGACAGACAGACAGACACAGTGGGGGAGAGAGAGAGAGAGAGCAGCGAAGGGACAGAGAGGGAGAAAGAGAATCCCAAGCGGGCCTCATGCTGTCAGTGCAGAGCTTGATGCAGGGCTTGACCTCGCGAACCGTGAGATCATGACTTGAGTCGAAACCAAGAACTGGATGCTTAACTGACTGAGCCACCCAGGTGTCCTGAAAAATATGTTTTTTAAACACTAGCTTGGTAAAAATTGGACATTAAGGCAAGGAAGTATCAAATTCAGGTCATATTTAAGTTTTTCTTCACAAATAGCCCATTCCTAAAAAGAAAAGAAGGAAGAGGGAACTTGGGAATTTAGGTTATCAAGTCTCACCAAACATTATTAATACATTAAAAAACATTATTGATTATTGCCTTTAGAGTCATACCCTAGGTCTTCTAGCAATGATAAAGACTAAAATAGGGGTGTCTGGGTGCTCAGTCGGTTAAGCGTCTGACTTTGGTTCAGGTCATGATCTCATGGTCCGTGGGTTCAAGCCTCATGTCAGGCTCTGTGCTGACAGCTCAGAGCCTGCAGCCTGCTTCAGAATCTGTGCCTCCCTCTCTCTCTGTCCCTTCTCTGCTTGTGCTTTGTCTCTCTCTCTCAAAAATAAATAAACATAAAAAAAAAAAGACTAAGATCATAGACTAAGGGATGGAGGGGGAAGATGAAGGAAGCAAAAAAAAAACATTTAAGAAAAAATTGTAATTTTTTATGACATTGTCATTTTCTATGAAAGAAAAACCGAAATACATAATTTAAGATAGTGTTTAAATGTAAATAAACTCTTAGCAAATTACAGTCTAAGTGAATATGGTTCAGCCTTAAGTAATGTTTATAAGGTAGTAACAATTTAAATAAAGGTGAGTTGAACTAAGTATTCTCGAATTAAGAAAATAAAACCTAACCCACTAACTCACTATTAACTTCCTCCAGTTTTATTCAGACATAAATTTGGTATTTAATTACCAAGATATAGTTAAGAATACTGTGGGGTCCAACTCCAAAAGACAAGTAGTGACAGTTAAGCGTGAAGCCGTTATTCCTTTCCCTCTGTACTTTCTTACAACCTGTTGTAAAACAGGTATAATCTAGGTTGTGCTTATAATGCAACTGATGTATTCAAGGGCTATATTAAGTTATGAATCAAAATCAGTGTTGACAATATTCGTCTTGAAATATCTAAAGTCAATATTGGCTTCTCTCTTCCTTGTTACAAAAATGAGTTTGGAATACAGGCAGCATCAATCTGAGAAATACAGAGAAATACAGAGAAATACTGAAGCTTGTCTTGGGAGACAGCACAATCATACATCTTGATGGTTAAGAACTCAGTTTTAATTTTCTATTACCTATTCTCCGTACCAGTTAAGCAAATCAACTATTTAACTTTCTGCATGGACCAAGCAAGAACAAAGGGAGTCAGTCTTTTTAAAATTCAAAAACTCTTTCTAACCATACACTATATAATGGACCCAATGAGAACAAAATCAAGTATAGCTTCAATTTTATCTTATCGTCAATTTACTAAATACTGAAATATGGTTTAATAGATGCCCATTAGTTCTTGAATAAGACAAGTTAATGCCTTTTGTAAGAAATTCTGAAACACACACACAAAAAAAAGTATCCTGGAAGATGTATGCCATCCCAGGATGTTAACTTTAGGATAATCTGAGTTTAATTCTAGAGTATCTTACAGTTTAATTGCTATTTTTCCCTTTGACCACAAAGTCCACAGAAAAACACAATCAGCTATGGACAGAAATAAGATGTTGAAGCTGAGAGGGTTCATCTGTACTTTGAGAGTTCTAAGTGTTCCCAGCAAAGCCTTCATTCCTTCCTCAAATAAAGGATAAAAGACATTCCAGTCACAAATGTGTGTCAGTTCCCTTTATTTAATAACCCAGCAGGTATGAAGAACAAGACTATTACTAAATATCTTATTATTTAGTTAGAAAAATGCTGCTATATGGTGAGCTGCTCCTAGGGACTCCATTGCACATTCCAGAGGAGGTATTAAACACTGGTAGATACTAAGATTCCAAAGGTATTACTTCAATGAATTATATTATCATGTGTCCCGGGTTAACTCCTGATGAGAAGTACTATTTTCTTCCAAGTTACCAATGTTACTTTCCTAATTATTGTGTGAACTTCTTAAGGACAGGAACCTTGTCATTCAACATGTACCACCCAATACCAAATAATAGCATGAGTACAGAGAGCTACTCAATAAATATCCATTGAACAAAATTTAAAATTTCTTTCAGTTTCTGAATGAATCAATGGAAAAGCAGAGTTGAGCAAAATGTCTGCCAGAGGTAGGAGATGGGTCAGAATTTTCAGAATTTCAGACTCTTAGGTTATGCCATTCTCTTTTTCCAATGACAAGAAGCTTGGAGAATAACTGCTCTAAATTATCAACTGTTCACCAGAGTGCCCTTTGTTTTTCAGTCTGGTTTAATAGGAACTTTTCCAGTTCTGTATGTACAAGAAGCAAGGGTTTGGGGGGAGTATACAGCAATCTCCCAGAGGAAGGGAGGAGAATTTAAAATATCAGGTTTTCTTCCTATGAATACACGGCACAGATTTCATCCACAGGGCTCAGTTGTGCAAAAGAGGCACACTGCTATTTTGTCAGAAGATTAATGTACACAGTTCCCAGACAGAGCTACCCAACATCAGGATGAGAACATTCACATCTCTGTGTAGGTTCCTGATATGCTCATATTTATAAGTGCAGAGCGCAAGGGAGACGTTTTAAACTGCATTTTAATTAAACTTCAAAACATCTTCCAGAAAATGTCATTACATTTTCCTACAAACTGGAAGACATTTAATACAAAATGTGTCACCCTGAAAAATGGATTGTTTTAATGGTGACTCCTGCTCCTTGCCAAATCCACATTGCTTTGGGGTCTGAAAAGCAAGATCACTCATCCATCTTCCATTTGAGTAAGGTAATTGATGGCGACAGCTCACTGGGTTGCCATTGAAAAAGTGATGGGAAGTGACTACGTTGAGTTCCATGTTCTACAAAATAAATGCAAAACAATAAAAAACGTTCCAGGTTGGATTTGGTAATTTTACATTCACATTATTCTTTCTTTCATTAATCGTGAGTTTTAGTAGAACCCTTGTCAATGTGTAATACGAAACAATATGCTGAAGAGTTGCCTCCTGGCTAGCGACAGGTAAAAGCTAAAAAGCGTGTTATGTTTTCTTAGGAGGAATTTTTTTTTTCTCTTCAGATGAAACGGTAAGAGATTCTAATTGCCCTGTTCCCAAAGCATTGGAAATTTTATTCTGTAACAACATTTTATAACATTATAACAACCAGTATGTTAGAAAGAGTAAGCCTAACGCCAAGCTCACATATAATAATAAAGTTAACGTTGGTTGTTTTGTGAGCTTGCACTAACAGAATTGACACTCTGTTTTACTCAATGCTTTCAAGAATCGCCTCCGGTAGATACTCTCCATTTTACGGATGATAACAGCGTTGCCTTAGGTTAGACGACTGCCCAAGATCACCCAGCTGCTCACATAGCAGACTGGACTCAAAGCGGGCCTCACCTGCCCTCCCAAGCCTGAACTCCACGTACTACAGCTACAACTGTTGCAGTACAGCTTGCTTCAGAATCAACATCTTTTAGACAAAAGTATGTCTGTCTTGCTCTCAGCGAGTTCAGTGAAATCACAGGTGTGACACAATCCTATTTTGCTCCATTCTCTACCTCCTGTGAGGGCATCGTTTTACCAGCTTCTGCCCTTCAGGGCATCTCGTAAAGCTGACTATGGCCTTATATTCCACAAAACTCACGAAGTGTGCTTGCTCTCTCTCTCTCTCTCTCTCTCTCTCTCTCTCACACACACACACACACACACACACACGCGCGCGCGCGCGGCCAACAGGCCCAGGTGTTTGCACAGTCCCATGAATGAGCAGCTGTTGCTTTAAAAGGAGGGTGGCAGAGGAGGGCGAGGGAGCGCTGGCTGGCAGGCGGGTGTGTAAACGTATACAGAGAGCCACTTTCTGTAAGAAGGCTAAAACATATTTAAAATGGGACCACCTCAGAGATGAAATCTTTCCCCTCCTGCTACCTCTCAACCTGCTCCAAAACTCCAATATTCAGTTTTTCCAAGCCTCCCTCTCCCTCCCCCCACCTCCCTGGAGAATGCTGATTTTCTATGTGAACACTTGGCACGTCCCAGAGCCCTTCTACTCCCTCAGTCGGCAGTCAGGGATAATGTCAGCAGTTAATGATTTCCTCGGCTAACAGATGAGTGCGCCCACGCCGCGTGCTCGGCCTGGCGCTGCCCACGCGGGGCGAACAAGGAGTGTGCCGTCATGGTTGTTTTTCAACGGGTTTTCATCTCTAAGTTGGCTTTTGGTTACTCGTTTTATTTTTAAATTGCATGGAAAAGAGAAAAGAAAACATTTCCGTGGAGATCCACGTGACTTAGGGAAGAAGCGGCAGCCATTCGTCACGGGAGGGCGCTGTGCAGAGGATGCACCGGGGCCTGGCTGGAGTTTCTGCTTCTTTCCCTTCGGAAATGAGCTGGGGGCAAAGGTGAAGATAATGTGCCAGCTCCTGGCTTGTTGGCTTGACTTGGTTGTGTAGCGCAGCCTCTTCTATTCTCCCCATGTCTCCCTCGGAAAGTCTGAAACCCCCCACCTTTTGGAGACAATTACATATTCTTCCATTTTCAGAGCTCTCAAGCTAATTGTGAAGAAGAATCCTGCCGTGCTCCAAGCTGTCTTTCCATTTCACACCGAGGGAGTCTTTTAAAGAGATGTACAACTAAGTATTTATTATTGCCCAAAGGAATTGGGCCCTGAGACACAAGTCTCAGGGTAATGGCTGCACATACTTTATTGATGTACTAAATGGGGGAAAAGCTATTTTTACACCTTTTACTGTATGCTAGACTGTTAGACCATGTCCCTCCAATTGGCTATAGTGCTCAATACAGTTCTCCTTGTCCCATGTATTCCAAGAATCACATAGATTCATATGCCCAAGCAATAAAGGCCATTCCATGAACCTAAAGGTAGATTAAATACTTTTTTTTTTAACATTTATTCATTTTTTGAGAGACAGAGACAGAGAGCAAGTCAGAGAGGGGCAGAGAGAGAGGGAGGCACAGAATCTGAAGCAGGCTCCAGGCTCTGAGCTGTCAGCACAGAGCCCTATGCGGGCCAACCTCACGAACTGTGAGATCATGACCTGAGCGGAAGTCAGATGCTTAACCCACTGAGCCACCCAGGTGCCCCCAGACAGATTAAATTCTATCTGCTCCTGTGGATGACTAGTATGCTGGTTGTCTGATTCTGTCCTGATATCACCATCTCCTATGGTGTCACAATCAAGAAGCAATTAACTTGAAAAGCAAATGCCAAGCAGAGTATGTTAAACGATTTGACTCTTGGGCTTGCAATTCATATACTACTTGGTCTTTCTGGATGCCATGCTGAATCTACAATTCAATACAATCTACAATCCAATATCTTTTCTTATTCCATATATGTTTTTAGCCATTATTTGCTGTTGAATTTATGTCTTTCTTTGAGAATCGGTCCAGCAGCAGCCTACTGACCAGTAAATACATATCTTGTTAGCTGGGAGTAACTGAGCCATCTGGAAACATCTTATTCATTGGGTGTGGAAGTCGCATTTCTTGTATTCAACATAGACTATACCTTAATGCAAATCCCAGACAGTGTCTATCATCTTTTACTGTAGTTATAATGGTAATAATAATAATAATTCCTCATGCTTGCTTAGTATTACATAGCCAACTACCACAGAAATAATATCTTATAGAACCAGAGTCTACCTTGGGTAATCCATAATAAAAATTCAAACTTCCAATGTTTTAAGTAAATTCAATGAATTTTGTAGTAATAAAAGTACAGGGCTTTTCTACTAGCTGAGAGCTAACAGCTTCAGAAATGGTTCTAGGTTACATAAAGATAGGAATACTTTTCTATTATTCTAGAGGAAGTCCACACAGCAGGTACCCTATTTAACATTCATTGCCCACACTTAATAAACATTTCTCATGTGTTAGGCACACAGGACACAGAGACAACTGAGGCATAGTCTCTATTTCAAAGAACCAATAGATTACCTATTGCAATTCAAGTTAGGTAAGCTTTCTGTTGGTACCACCTGGTATTAGAAATATTTCTCCTTCAAATACTGCATCCCTTGTTTCATGAACACATGTTGTTTGTCTTCCCAGTGTAGGGAAAATATTTGTGTTTCCAGTTGAAAACTATGTAACCAGATTCTAGAGGAAACTCCTCCAGGTTATCAGATTCTGATTCTGTGGCAAGTATTTTATAATTCTGTGAATTGTAGTAACTGACAGTAATGTAAAATAATTCTTGTCTATGATTTTGTCCTGTCTGGTAGAGATTCAACTGACGTCTTTCCCCACTCTTGGAAAAAAAGTTTTGCTTCCATTTGCACATTCGTTTCAATCTTTTTTTGAACATGTCATAACATGTTCATTGACTAGTGCATAGAATAAATCCTTAACATGTGTTCTTTTATGTATATATTAGACTTATAATTTTTTAAATCATCTTGTATCTTCCTCTTCAGGGATCCACCCTGTCTTCATTCTATGTGTTTTGGTGGGACAGGAGGATTAACACAACCTTCCAATCCACAGAGTTGGCAAATGACCCAAACTTGGTCAGAGAACTCCATTATCCCTGACCATAGTGATTGCTTTAGGGATGGGCACATGCTCAAAATTGAGTTCTCCCGGAACATCTCTGCTGGGAATTATGGGAATAATGTTCTTGCTTCCTTTGCAGTCTTAGGTTGTGAGAAAAATGTAGACATTTTTCTCATATTCATCATTGCCCCAACTGCATGAAGGAAGCTATCCAGTATAGGAGGGAAAGAAGCCAACTTATAAAGAAAAGCAGGAAAAAAAAAAAAGAGATGAAAAAAGATAACCCCAAAACCATGGTTTGTGCCTTGGATCCACCTATTCCTAAAGTTTTTAGTTAGATGGCAAGGAGCCGGGGGAGGAGGAGCAATCTTATTTTTCTTAAACTAGTTTGGTTAGGTTCTGTCACTTGGATTTAAAAGCTTCTCAAAAACAAGTCTGACTTCTGACTTTTCCTGATTTTCCCCTCTTCTCCAATAGCAATCTGTCTACTTCAGAAAATGTCTGTGAGCAGCTAAACTTATTTGAGCAGCTAAGATCACTTTAAGATCACAGAGATAAGTGAGATAAAGAAGTAACGCACTATTCATTTATATTAAGACAGGTTTAAAGCAGAACACAATCTTCTCTGGGGTTTCTTGTTACCACACACCTTTCAGGGCTGCAATAATTTCCTCTGGCAATTGACCCCTGAGTTTATAGTTCTTTTCTATCATCCCAGACAAACTATTACATCTTTAAGCACTGTCCACCCCTTTCCCCAGCCTAGCAATATGAGGTGTGTGTGTGCATTAATCTGAGTTCTCTAAAGAAGCAGAACCCATAGGATATATACAGGCCTTTGATGTCAAACTGGAACTTACACCGTCAGTTCCTTTAGGTCTCTAGCTTGCCAACTGCAAATCCTGGACTTAGCCTCCATGATCCCATGACCCCATTTCTTATGGTAAATCAATCTCTCTTTCTTTAAGAGATGTTTTTCTCCTCTTGCATAGTCTTGCCTCCTTTGTCATAGATTAATTGATCTATATGTATATGTAGACTTATGTCATAAATTTATATATATTATATATAGGTTATATAGGTTTATATATATAGAAAGAGACAGAGAAAGAGTTTCAAATGTAAACCTCATCCAGAAATGCTTGCATACATTTAGAAATAACGTTTAACTTCATGATAAAAACTCTCAACAAAGTGTGTTTAGAGGAAACATACCACAACAAAATGAAGGCCATATATGAAAACTCACAGCTAACATCATACTCAGTTGTGAAAAAGTAAAAAGCTTTTCTTCAAAATCAGGAACAAGACAAAAATGCCTACTCTTGCCACCTTTATTTAATATAGAGCTAGAAGTCCTACCTGTAGCAACCAGACAAGAAAAAGAACTAAGAGGCATCCAAATTAGTGAGAAAGAGGTAAAACTGTCACTAATTTGCAGATGACATGATATTACATATAACAATTCTAAAGACTCCAAAATTACTAGAACTAATAAATGAATTCTGTAAAGTTGCAGAATACAAAATAAATATATAGAAATATATCGTGTTTCTATACACTAATAATGAGGTAGCAGAGAAACTATGAAACAATCCCTTTTACAATTGCATTAAAAAGAATAAAATACCTAATAGTTAACTTAACACAAGGAGGTGAAAGACCTGTACTCTGAAAATTGGAAGAGAGTGATAAAAGAAATTCAAAATGACACAAATGGAAAAAAAATACTTGTGAATTGTAAGAATCAATATTGTTAAAATGTCCATAATACCCAAAGCAAGCTACAGATTCAATGCAATCTCTATCAAAATACCAGTAGTATTTTTCACAGAACTATAACAAATAATCCTAAAATTTGTATGGAACCACAAAAGACCTCAAATAGCCAAAGTAATCTTGAGAAAGAAAAATAAAGCTTGGAGGTATCACAATCCCAATTTCAAGATATACTAAAAAGCTATAGTAATCCAAACAGTATGGTACTGGCACAAAAATAGACTTGTATATCAGTGGAATAGAATAGAGAGCCCAGAAATAAACCCATACTTAGGCAGTCAATCTATGACAAGGAGGCAAGAATATGCAAGAGAGAAAAACAGTCTCTTCAGTAAATGGTGATGGGAAAACTGAATAGATACATGCAAAAGAATGAAATTGGACCACTTTCTTACATCATACACAAAAATAAACTCAAAATGGATTAAAGACCTAAAGGTAAGACCTGAAACCATAAAATTTGTAGAAAAAACGTAAGGAGTAGCATCTTTGACACTGGCCTTAGTGACATTTTTCTACATATGTCTTCTCAGGTAAGGGGGAGAGAAAAGCAAAAATAAACTATTGGGACTACACCAAAATAAAAGCTTTTGCCTACCAATGAAAATTATCAACAAAATAAAAAGGTAACCTATCAATTTGCAAATAGTATATTTGATAATTAAAAGCTAAGATCCAAAATATATAAAGAACTCTTACAATTCAACACCAAAAAAAAAGTTATCTGATTAAAAATGGGCAGAGGAACTGAATAGACATTTTTCCAAAGAAGACATACAGATGGCCAACAGACATGTGAAAAGATTCTCAATATCACTAATCATCAGGGAGATGCAAATTAAAACCACAATGAGATATTACCTTGTTTGTACCTGTCAGAATGGCTAGCATCAAAAACACAAAACATAAGTATTGCCAAGGATGTGGAGAGAAAGGAAAACTTGTGCACTGTTATAGGAATGTAAATTGGTGCAGCCATTGTGGAAAATAATATGGAGGTTTCTCAAAACAAGTAACTCCACTACCATTTACCCAAATGAAATGAAAACACTAATTCCAAAAGATCTATGTACCCTTATGTTTATTACAGTATTATTTACAACAGCCAATATATGGAAGCCACTTAAGTACCTATCAATAGATGAACGGATAAATGGCATATATAAATACAATGAAATATCATCTACCCATAAAAAAGAATAAAATCTTTCCATTCATGACAATGTGGATGGATCAAAGGGTATTATGCTAAATGAAATAAGTCAAACAGAGAAAGACAAATACCATATGATTTCATTTATATGGAGACTCTAAAAAATAAAACCAATGAGCAAACGACCAAACCAAATACAGACTTATAAATACATACAGAAAACAAACCGATGGTTACCAGAGGGTTTCCAGTGGCGGGTATAGGCAAAATAAGTGAAGGGGATTAAGAATTACAAACTCTCAATTATAAAATAAATAAGTCACAGGAATGAAAAGTATAACATAGGAAATATAGTCAAAAATATTATAATGATTCTGAGTGGTTCCAGATGGTAACTACACTAAAAAAAGAAAGAGGAGGAAGCAGTGGACGAGGAGAAATATTTAACCAATATCTTGGCACCCTGTAGCCCAGTCAAGTTGACACAGAAAATTAACCATCACAGGGCTGCCTGAGTGGTTCAGTTGGTTAAGCAACCAACTCTTGATTTCAGCTCAGGTCATGATCTCACAGTTTGTGAGATCAAACCCCACATCATGCTCTGCACTGACATAATGGACCCTGCTTGGGATTCTCTCTCTCCCTCTCTCTTTGTCCCTCCCCTGCTCACACTTGCTCAAAATAAATAAATGAACTTTAAGAAAAAAAAAATTAACGATCACAGTGCCCTGTTCACATGCTCCTATAGCACACTACAGAATGGAATTGAGACCAAGAAAAGTGAGCCAACAATGAGTGTCTCTTCCAATCAGTACATATTTTAAATATTAAATAGAAGAGAAGCCATACGCTATGTGGGGGAAGAGTGGGAAAACCTCCTGAGGTAGCCAACAATTAGCTTCTCTTGTGTTGCCTGTGAACAGTTCCCCTGTGTCAATTTCCATTCCCAGTTTAGCAAAAGGAAAGCCCCATAGATAAGCAGCCTCACCTCCTTAGAATGCAATTTAGTGATCCGTTATTATTATTCAAGCTTTGTTCTGTGGTATCTCACTTACCCCACTTCAAGATGCTTATCAAAATAGTCCTTCAATCACATTCACACTCCCCAGTTTTAAAAACACAACTTGCTCCATTCTGTACATGTTCAGTAATGTTTAACACCCTGCACAGCTACCTACCCCTTCAGTCCAGCTCTGGCTCTCTGTGTTCCTACAGACATTCCTCTCACACTATGTTGTAATTGCCCACCTTACATCTCTATATCCTGATAAACTGGAAACTCATGAGAACTAGCACCACTAGTGTATGGCATAGCCTGGCCAGGATCAGGTGTTCAGTAAGAATTTGTCCAAAGGGTATGAATGTGTTACTTCTAGATTTTAAGCTCCCTAAAGGCAAGGATCTTATCTACCTCACCTCTTTCACTGTAGATTTGTCAGAGCAGTGCCTGACACACAGAAATGTGTGTGTGTGTGTGTGTGTTATTATTCCTCTTGACTTTCCCACAGGAAATCTCTAACAAAGCACCCTCCTGACTGTGGGCACTTACCTTATTACTTGGGTTTTATAAACTGAATGGCCCACTCCCATTGGCACAACCATTCATTATTCAACAAATACAGTTTCCTTATTTTCAAATAGACTAATAACTATTTTCTGATACATTAATGCTCATAGGTTACAATTTCTAAAGTCATTTCTTTTCTCTTTTTATTTTTCTTGTTCATCACTTTGACCATATCCTCTAATGAACTGTAGCCTTACATTGATTTCCTATTACACTTTGAGCCAAAACACAAATTTCCGAGTATTTCTTTCAAAGGCTCCTCCCAGCTGGACCCACCCATTCTAAACTGTTTTCATCTCCTACTCTAACCTAGCCTTCACCTTCCAGACCAACTAAATTTATTGTCATGTGGCTCCTTCCACTGGTTCTTCCTCTGCTGGCCGTGAGCCTTTGCTCAATTTTTTCCATATCTATGGAACAACAACCAAACCGCAAGTTTCTCCTCTTTAAATCACAGCTCAAGGACCAACTGCTCCAAGAAGCTTTTTCCCCACCCATCTTCCAATCCATCAGATCATCACTGACCCTGACTTCTACCACAATATAACCTTGAAATGGTTGAATTTATAAGTATGGCGTGGCTGTAATCCAACTTCTGGCTTACGTCAATACTAATGGCCTAATCTCACTATTAATCAATGTTAGATTTAGACAGAACCAAAAGAAATGTTTAATAGTCATTAAATCAGCACTGTAAAATTTACCATTTTGGGGTCAATACAGTTAGGTGTACTTCATTTGAGTTTAATGAATTTATTCCTGCCTTGTTGCACAGGAATTTGAGATTCCAATAACACATGGTATACAATGACAATTAAAAGCAATATCAAGATCAGGGAAAATGTGGATAGAATAAAATATCAAAATTATGGAGAGAACTGAAATGTAAATAATCAGGCCATGGACTCCTTCATGGTTATTAAGGTTGAGCTGCTCATTTAGCTCTGATCTTCGCACTGAGATGATTAATCATTAAGCCCTATTTTTTTACTGAATATTTGAAATTAATCCATCTTCTTTGAGTGATGTGAAAATAATCAGGTCACTAGTACTTTTCGGGGTTGATAACTGTAGCATAAATTAGTGTCTCTAAAAATGTTTTGCATGAAACATAGTCCCAAATGACATGGCATACAAAAGGGGTCCTGTGTTCAGTTTGGGAAGCTTTGAGTAATTCTGCAAAAAAAAAAAAAAAAAAAAAAAAAAAAAAAAAATCCTATTTTATTTTGTTAAAATCCAGTACTTCCCAAATGAATTAGAACCCAGTTTCCCGAACTTTTCCTCACATAATACCTTTTCCCACACAACACCCTGCAGAAATAGTTTCCAGGTGGCTCACTTGGAAAAAGCTGGTATAGGACAACATCAGAGAAATCAGAACCACAACATCCTAAGATGCTTCAGCTGTATTTGTAATGTTTAGGTTCTTAAGCTGGGTGGTGGCTGTACAGGTATTCATTATATAATTGTACATTCTTTTTGATGTGCTTGATAGATTTCCTAATTGCAAAAACATAAAAAAAAAAATTCCCCTCATGAAACTCTAGGTTCCAGCAGCTTCCCCAAGGCAGTGCAGAGCAAAAGGGTACTAAGTTCACTTGTGGACTGGTCTTCACTGCATGCCTCCATCGTTATTTGGAACAACAATAAATCAACAGTAATAATACCAACAGATACTTAGTACTAACTATGTGCCAATCATTCTTTCAGGGCTTTATTCCTATTAATTCATTTAATCCTTATGACACCCCTCTGCATCAGTGCTATTTTCACATTTTACACACGAGGAAATCGAACCATAAAGTGGTTGCTGTAGGGAAGGGGCAGAGCCGGGATGCAAGTCATAGCAGCCTGGCTCCTGAATCCACACATTTTACCAGTGCCCTTATACTCTACAAATCCTATTTTATCCAGGGTGGTTAAGGGAGACTTCCCCCATCCGGAGACACTTGAGCAAAGGCCTGAAGGAAAGAATGGAGAGAGAAGTGTGTGGGTGTCTGGAGGAACAGCATTCCAGGCAGAGGGAACGCCAATTGTCTATGAGGCAGGTATGTTTGGTGAGTTTGAACAACTCTATAACAATATACGACACCACACAATCAGAGACCTACCGACCTCCCCAAACATGTTCATTTATCCATTATGTTTAGTTTCCTCAACATGCCCTTTAATCTCTCACCTCTACAATTTTTCTCCTCTAGAACTACTCCTTCTCTCCTAGTCCCCATGCCCCTACCTGTATCAAGCTAACATCTTAGGGTCTTGCCTTATGTTACAACTTCTATTACAACTTCTTCAGCTTCCCCACAATTGGACTGTTTCCTGTATATCTCATACCTCAGTGTTTTTCCTAGCTAACATTTATTAGGTACTCCCCATGAGCCAGGGTTATGCTAAGAACTTGGCTGACATTATATCACATAAATCTTGTAACAACCCAAATGAAATGGGTTTTCTTAGAGTCCCCATTTTATGGATGAGGAACCTGAAGCTTACAAAGATGAAGCAATGCACCAAAGGTTACACAGTGGGAACATGGATCCAGATAATGCCAAAACCTTTGCTCTAAGCATTCTGCTATAATGCCTATCTAGCACTTATCACACTGCAGGTTCATATAGGTGTCACCACCAAGCTCTTTGAGGCAAAGATTATATCATGTTCTTTAGTGTGTGGAAGGGTTTTTACTACATAATAAGTTAAAAACACATGTGTTGACTACATAAGTAGAATACAACAGCTCTCTTCATAAGTAGTGCATTCTTGACTTCAGAAGCACAGAGTCTAGGTCAGCATACTGGAATCTGAGACTTAATTCTGATGTCTAGCAGAGGCACCACCAGGCATTCTTTCTTTGGTCAAACCGTACCATGTATTTCAAATTCTGCATTTTTGCCCACATTTTTGTCCACTCTATGGATATCCTGACCACCTTCCCCTGTTTCTCAGGGTTTAGCAGAGGTGCCAACTTTTCCATCCATCAAGCCTACTCTGACCAAGTTGAGCCTTGGTCAGAGTCTCAGTTTGTGACAGTCCATGACAATGTCTCCAACAATCCAGAACTTTGCCAACATACTACCTTCTGGAACATTCTATAGATGACTTCTTTACTCCTCACTCTGAGCTGTTCTCTGCATCCTTCTGATTTCTGTACTTAATTTATACCATACATATTTTTACTTCTGGTACATCACATCATAAAAGATTCTTCCTTTGTTCTGCTTCCCCAGTTAAACAACATGGTGAGCAACAATGAATGCTTTAAGAAACCTTAAATGGCATTTAGAAGGCTTGTTTATTAAAATGAATTCTATTTTAACCAAAAATTGCTTAATTCAAGGGTTTTTAAAGCTTTACTTAAAAGGCACTGATGTATAAGAAGTTTTTTAAAATATTTTGAAGCATGAATAAACATTATATAATATTTAAATTATTATATTCTTTTAATTAAAATTTTATAACAGGTCTTACTCTGGGTCATTTTCTTGTTTCTATTCTGAGCACTGTACAGGATCAGTATCTAAGGAAGAACAGACTCTGACATACATATGTGATTGTAATTTCTTCAAAATAACAACTAAATAAAAGTTACCAGAGTCAGTCATTCAACACAGACATATGGAGTTTTAAAGAAATCATACCACTGATCTGGTAGAAGATTTTTGAGAAATGGTGCTTTCATAATTATAGACCTATTTCATTAGCAGAGATTCTCTTTATTTGTAACAATGTTTGCTAAGATTGCTTGAGCATTTTTCACAAACCAGGCACTTTAAGTTTCTTATATGCATTATTTTACTTAATCCTTCAAAATCCCTACAGGTCAGTAGGGTTTTTATCCCATTTTGCAGATGAGGACCACTAGACTCATTTGCCCAAGTAACATGTAGACCTAGAAAGGTCATAGTCAGAATTGGAGGACCATTTGAGTCCAAATCCTCTGTTTTTAATAAAATGTGGATTCATTCATAAGTTGAGACATCCTTTGGGAACGTAAAAAGTAGAAAAGTTTGCCGCATGGTTTTTACAAATGATAAACAGGGAAGGGAAGGGAAGGGAAGGGAAGGGAAGGGAAGGGAAGGGAAGGGAAGGGAAGGGAAGGGAAGGGAAGGGAAGGGAAGGGAGGGTAGGGAAATGAAGAGGAGGGGAGGGGAGGAGAGGGAAGGGAAAGATCTCAGACGGATAAGGTAAGTTTTTGAAATATCTTACATTGATTTGATATATACGGTCTGTTTTTCTTCTGAAAAAAATTAACATTTCCCATTCATTGCAAAGTACTTTTATGAGATAAAATTCTTATTTATGCCATATTTAAACTTTATTATTTATCAAGTACCACAGATTTTCTTATGTTAAAATACATCTTTTTGAATCTCAAAATATACTATTTTTGGTCCCTGAGGATTATCTGATTATACACTTTATGAAGTTTCTTATTGCAAGATGACAAGCTGGCAAATAAAACAATGAATTTGCCAATTTAAAAAATTTAGCCCTGATATATCAAAAAATCATTACTTTTATAAAACTGGTGTCTTTTAATTATTAAATATTGACATTAAAAAAACCTAGCCAACAGAATTTCTTACTGTGAATTATGCCATGTTAATATAAAATTTCCAGATTAAAAAAAATTTTTTTTCCAATTTAAGCCACATAAAAGAAAGCTGGAAGGGATTTAAAGAGCTCACAAGGTTGATCCTCCAACCACTTGCAGTCAAGACTAGTATATAGAGACATACTTTCAGGTTATTTACTAGAATAATTTCAGCCATATTCCTAGATTGTGCTGTGATTATTTGACATAAAACAAAATGTAATTGGCATAATCTTAATTTCTGTTGACAGCTTGGAAGTTACCACTAGGTGGCAGCACAGGAGATAGCCAGGCCTTGAACTGAACTTTGATTGGCATGACTCAAGGGTAAACCAAGCCAGAGAAAGGTAGGGAGGGGGATTAAATAAGTCTCTCCTTCTATTATAAATTTCAAATAGTGTGGCTTTGCTGGCTACTCCCTTTATGGGTTAGAGAATACAAGAACAAGAATTTTCTTTTAATTAAGGAAAATAGACACCCATAAGCTTATTCCCTTTAGTTTTTTCCTTCATATGCATGTTTTTGCATAGTTGTAGTAAAAAAAATTTTATTTAGCTAATCCATTTTCCACACTGTAGTCAGACCCATATCTCAAAATGTAAACGGAAGGGTGCCTGGATGGCTCAGTCGGTTGAGGGTCTGACTTTGGCTCAGGTCATGATCTCCCAGTTTGTGGGTTCGAGTGCTGCGCCAGGCTCTGTGCTGACAGCTCAGAGCCTGGAGCCTGCTTCGGATTCTGTGTCTCCCTCTCTCTCTGCCCCTCCCACACCTGTGCTCTATCTCTCTCTCTCAAAAATAAATAAATAAAAAAAAAATTTTTTTTAATGTAAACAGAATCATTCTATATCCTATATCCCGGTTTTAAAATTTTCAATGGCTTCTCCTTGCTCCTTCCAAATGGCCCTGTATGGACCATCAGGCCTTTACCCCTCCAAAGTCCTCTCCCCCAAAGCTGCAGCACCCAGTACAGTGAAAAGCACTCAATTTATATTATTTTACAAAATAAAAAAACATTTATTATACAAAATTTGTATATTTACAAATACAACTTATGAAATTGTTTAAATTGTGGTAAAAAAAAAACCCACATAATATGAAATTTACCATTTTAACCATTAAAAAAATTTTTTTTTAATCTTTATTTATTTTTGAGAGAGAGAGAGAGAGAGAGAGAGAAGAACACAGAGAGGCACAGAATCCGAACCAGGGTCCAGGCTCTGAACTGTCAGCACAGACCCTGATGTGGGGCTCAAACCCATCAACGATGAGTTCATGACCTGAGCTGAAGTCAGATGCTCAACCGACTGAGCCACTCAGGCACCCCATCCATTTTAACCATTTTTAAGTGTATAGTTGAGTAGTGTTAAGTATACTTACAACATTGTGCAGTAGACATACAGAACTTTGTCATCTTGCAAAATTGAAACTCTATACTACTTAAGCAACTCGTCATTTCTCCTCCAGTCCCTAACAACCACCATTTTACTTTGTTTCTATGAATTTGATTACTTTAAATACCTCATATAAATAGAATCATATAGTATTTGCCTTTTTGTGACTGGCTTATTTCACTTTACATAACGTCCTCATAGCCCATCCAGGTTGTAGCAAGTGACAGGATTTTCTTCCTTTTTAAAGCCGAGTAATATTCCATTGCATATGGGTGTGTGTGTGTGTGTGTGTGCGTGTATATATACATGCACACATACACATATAGATATATGTGACATTCTCTTTATGCATTCATCAGTTGATGAACATTTAGGTTGTTTCCATTCCTGGCTATTGTAAATAATGCTGCAACACATATGGGGGGGTGCAAAGATTCTTTCAGTTCTTTTGTATATACACCTAGAAGTGGGATTGTTGGGTCACATGGTGGTTCTATTTTTAATTTTTTGAGGAAGCACCATACTGTTTTTTTCATAGCACATGCATCATTTTACATTCCCATCAACAGTGTACAAGGTTTCCAATTTCTTTACATCCTCATCAATGGAGTTTATTTCCCTTTTTGGGGGGGGTTGTGTATTTTTTGGTTTTTTTTATGCAGCTATCCTAATGCATGTAAGGTGACCTCTCATTATGGTTGTGATTTGCATTTTCCTGATGATTAGTGCTGAAAATGTGTTTGTTGTTCATGTGTGTATCATCTTTGGAGAAACATCTATTCAAATCCTTTGCTCACTTTTTAAAATTTATTTATTTAATTAATTTTTTAATTTACCTCCAAGTTAGCATATGGTGCAACAATGACTTCAGGAGTAGATTCCTTAATGCCTCTTACCCATTTAGCCCATTTCCCCCTGCCATAATCCCTCTAGCAACTCTCTGTTTGTTCTCTATATTTATGAGTCTCTTATGTTTTGTCCCCCTCCCTGTTTTTATATTATTTTTGCTTCCATTTCCTTATTTTCATCTGTTTTGTCTCTTAAAGTCCTCATATGAGTGAAGTCATGATATTTGTCTTTCGCTAATTTCACTTAGCATAATACCCTCTAGTTCCATCCACATAATTGCAAATGGCAAGATTTCATTGTTTTTGATTGCCAAGTAATACTCCATTGTGTGTGTGCGTATGTGTATATATATATACACCACATCTTCTTTATCCATTCATCCATCAATGGACATTCGGGCTCTTTCCATACTTTGGCTATTGTCGATAGTGCTGCTATAAACATGGGGGTGCATGTGCCCCTTCGAAACAGCACACCTGTATCCCATAGATAAACGCCTAGTAGTGCAATTGCTGGGTCGCTGGGTCATAGGGTAGTTCTATTTTTAGTTTTTTGAGAAACCTCCATACTGTTTTCCACAATGGCTGCACCAGCTTACATTCCCACCAGCAATGCAAAAAAGATCCTCTTTTTCCACATCCTCACCAACATCTGTTGTTGCCTGAGTTGTTCATGTTAGCCATTCTGACAGGTGTGAGGTGGTATCTCCTTGTGGTTTTGATTTGTATTTCCCTGATGATGAGTGATGTTGAGCATTTTTTCATGTGTTGGTTGGCTATCTGGATGTCTTCTTTGGAGAAGTGTCTATTCATGTCTTTTGCCCATTTCTTCACTGGATTATTTGTTTTTTGGGTGTTGAGTTTGATAAGTTCTTTGTAGATTTTGGATACTAACCCTTTATCTGATATGTCGTTTGCAAATATTTTCTCTCATTCCATCAGTTGCCTTTTAGTTTTGCTGATTGTTTCCTTCGCTGTGCAGAAGATTTTTATTTTGATGAGGTCCCAATAGTTCATTTTTGCTTTGGTTTCCTTTGCCTCTAGAGACATGTTGAGCAAGAAGTTGCTGCGACTGAGGTCAAAGAGGTTTTTGCCTGCTTTCTCCCTCGAGGATCTTGATGGCTTCCTGTCTTACATTTAGGTATTTCATCCACTTTATTTTGTGTATGGTGTAAGAAAGTGGTCCAGGTTCATCCTTCTGCATGTCACTGTCCAGTTTTCCCAGCACTACTTGGTGAAGAGACTTTCTTTATTCCATCGGATATTCTTTCCTGCTTTGTCAAAGATTAGTTGGCCACACTTTTGTGGGTCCATTTCTGGGTTCTCTATTCTGTTCCATCGATCTGAGTGTCTGTTTTTGTGCCAGTACCATACTGTCTTGTTGATTAGAGCTTGTAATACACCTTGAAGTCCGGGATTCTGATGCCTCCTGCTTTGGTTTTTGTTTTCAAGACTGCTTTGGCTATTCAGGGTCTTTTCTGGTTCCATACAAATTTTAGGATTGTTTGTTCTAGCTCTGTGAAGAACGCAGGTGTTATTTTGATAGGGATTGCACTGAATATGTAGATTGCTTTGGGTAGTACCGACATTTTAATAATATTTGTTCTTCTAATCCAGGAGCATGGGATATTTTTCCATTTTTTTGTGTCTTCTTCAATTTCTTTTGTAAGCTTTCTACAGTTCTCAGTGTATATATTTTTCACCTCTTTGGTTAGATTTATTCCTAGGTATTTTATGCTTTTTGGTGCAATTGTAAATGGGATTGATTCCTTGATTTCTCTGTCACTTCATTGTTGGTATATAGGAATGCAACTGATTTCTGTGCATTGATTTTATATCCTGCAACTTTTTTGAATTCATGAACCAGTTCTAGCAGTTTTTTGGTGGAATCTTTTGGGTTTTCCATATAAAGTATCATGTCATCTGTGAAGAGTGAAAGTTTGACCTCCTCCTGGCCAATTTGGATGCCTTTTATTTCTTTGTGTTGTCTGATTGCAGAGGCTAAGACTTCCAATACTATGTTGAATAACAGTGGTGAGAGTGGACAGCTCTGTCTTGTTCCTGACCTTAGGGGGAAAGCTCTCAGTTTTTCCCCATTGAGGATGATATTAGTGTTGGGTCTTTCATATATGACTTTTATGATCTTGATGTATGGTTCTACTATCCCTACTTTCTTAAGGGTTTTTATCAAGAAAGGATGCTGTATTTTGTCAAATGCTTTCTCTGCATCTATTGAGAGTATCATGTGGTTCTTGTCCTTTCTTTTATTGATGTGATGTATCTATCACATTGATTGTTTTGTGGATATTGAACCATCCCTGTATCCCAGGTAAAAATCCCACGTGGTCATGGTGAATAACTCTTTTAATGTATTGTTGGATCCGGTTGGCTTGTATCTTGTTGAGAATTTTTGCATCCATGTTCATCAGGGAAATTGGTCTGTAATTCTCCTTTTTAATGGGGTTTTTGTCTGGTTTTGGAATCAAGGTAATGCTGGCTTGATAGAATGCATTTGGAAGTTTTCCTTCCATTTCTATTTTTTGGAACAGCTTCAAAAGAATAGGTGTTAACTCTTCTTTAAATGTTTGGTAGAATTCCCCTGAAAAGCCATCCCTTTGCCCACTTTTTAATCAGATTGTTTCTCCATTGTTATTGTTGAGTTTATTGGAGTTCTTAGTATTTTCTAGATATTAATTCTTTATCAGATACATGATTTGCAAGTATTTTTTCCATTCCATAAGTTGCCTTTTCACTCTGTTGTGTACTTTGTGCACAGAATTATAATTTTTCTTTATAAAAGGAAGATACATGGTCTTCACAATTATCATTCTCTATGGCAGCCACATCATCCCAGTAAGTGGAATCATAATTTACTTAACCACTCTTCCATTATGGGACATTATTTCCTATTCTAAATAATGCCATAAAAATAGTATTAGTGATTATTTCCTTGGAATTTATGATTCCAGAAGTAACATTACTGGATCAATTAATATGAACATTTTATTGTTTCTTATTGCTTATGGTCTTGTTACTTATTGCTAAATTTCTTTCTTATGTAACTTCGTTCTTTCTTAATTTATAAGACCAATATACTATTTACTGTTTATTGCACAGTTGCTACATGCCAAGTGCTCAGCTAGCTTATTTGCATATAATATTAGTACCTGTATCAATGCTACAAGGTAGGAATTATTTATCACCATTTCATAGATAATAATACAGATTCAAGAATGTGTTAGTTACCCACAATCGCACAGCTTATAAAGTGACAGAATTATCATTTGATGTTGATCTGCCTTACATTGATTGCCTATGCTTGAGAATATACCACTTTGATCTTTCCTTCACATCATCTTTAAGAATTATAATGTTTGCTGAGGCATCCAGGTGGCTCAGTCTGTTAAGCCTCTGACTTTGGCTCAGGTCATGATCTCACGGTTTGTGAATTCAAGCCCCTCATTGGGCTCTGTGCTGACAGCTCAGAGCCTGGAGCCTGCTTCAGATTGTGTGTGTGTGTGTCTCTCTCTCTCTCTCTCTCTCTCTCTCTCTCCCTCTCTCAAAAATAAATAAATATTAAAAGAAGTAAAAAAAAAGAATTATAATGTTTGCTAATAGATGGAGAAAGGGTAATTATTAAAATACACATCTTTGATTACATGCATGAGTGAGCATTTTTCCACGTTTCGTGTACACTGTCCCTTACTATTTCCCTCCCACAGACTGAATGGATACTTTTTTTCTGCACAATAGCACGTAACCTTTTTATAACAAATGCTATTATACAACTTTTACCCTGCCTTGAATTGTATGATTTTCTCTTCAGTGAGTTAACTGTTTATATCCTCAGCTCCATTTTTTATATCTTATCAAACTAAATTTTTCCACAATAAAGATATTAACTTTGTCATTCATATTTCTTCAACGTGTTCTTTGTCAATCTATTTTCCTTTTTATTAGTATTTTTTCTATTTATATCATATACTGCTTAATTTTTATATATTTGTTTTTAAAATGTTCATTTTTGGATTCTTCTATTGTTTCTAAGCATAGAAATTTATTCCATCTCCATATATAAATACCTGATATTTACTTCTACTTTGTTGTTTTGCTTTTTCCATGATTAAATTTTAATATTTAAATCTTATTCCCTCTGAAATTTATTTTGAAGCACAGTGTAGACATAAATTCATTACATTCTCAAAATTGTAAAGTAGATAGTCCCAATACCATTTATTGAATAATCTTTCCTCACTGTTCTGTAATGTCTCAATTATATATTAAAATCATTTATATGAGCTAATTTTTAATTACAAGTTTATTGAAATATAATTCACACTAAAGTATACAACTGAGGTTCTGTATATTCAGAATTGCCCAACAAATGTCACAAATTAATTCCAGAACATTTTCATCACCCCAAAAAGAAACCACCCACTGTCAGCAGTCACTCCCCATTCTCCCTTCCCCTAGTCTCTGTCAACCCGTAATCTACTTTCTGTTTACATGAATTTGCCTATTTTGTACATTTCATGTAAATGGAACCATACAAAACATGGCCTTTTATGACTGATTTATTTCACTTGCTTTCAATGTTCATCCATGATGTTGCAATGTATCAAAACTTCATTCTATTTTATAGCCAAGTAATATTCTAAGATATGTATATACTACATTTTGTTTATCCATTTATTAGATGATGGACATTAGCTATTCCCACTTTCTGGCTATCATAAATAATACAACTATAGGGGCGCCTGGGTGGCGCAGTCGGTTAAGCGTCCGACTTCAGCCAGGTCACGATCTCACGGTCCGTGAGTTCGAGCCCCGCGTCAGGCTCTGGGCTGATGGCTCAGAGCCTGGAGCCTGTTTCCATTCTGTGTCTCCCTCTCTCTCTGTCCCTCCCCCGTTCATGCTCTGTCTCTCTCTGTCCCAAAAATAAATAAAAAAAAAAAAAAGTTGAAAAATAATACAACTACAAAATTTGTGTACAACTTTCTGTGTGTGTGTGTGTGTGTGTGTGTGTGTGTGTGTGTGTGTGTTTTCCCCTTGGGTATATACCTAGGAGTAGAATGCCTGAGTCATATGGTTTAACATTTCAAGGAACTGCCAAACTGTATACAAAGCAACTGTATCATTTTACATTCCCACCAGCAATGTATAAGAGTTCCAATTACTCCATATCCTCATCAATACTTGTTATTGTCTCTTTTTTATTACAGCCATGCAGGTGGTTGTATTTTATTGTAGTTTTGATTTATATTTCTATAATGACTAATGATGTTGAACACTTTTTCATGTGTTTATTGGCCATTTGCCTATCTTCACTGGAGAAAGGACTCTGCAAACCTTCTACTCATTTTTTAAATAGACTTTTTTTGTATTTGAGTCAAAAAATTTATTTATATGTTCTGACTACAAGTACTTTATTTTCTCCCAATATGTGGGTTTTTTCACCTTCTTCATGATGTTCTTTGAAGCACAAAAGTTTTTTTTTTTTTAATGAAGGCCAATTTATTTTTTTCTTTAGTTTCTTGTGCTTTTAGTATCATTTCTAAAAAACTACTGTCTAATCCATGGTGACAAAGATTATGCCTATGTTTTCTTTTCAGAGTTCTATAGTTCTTTCATTTAGGTCTAAGTTCCACTTTTAGTTAATTTGTGTATATGATGTGAGGTATGGATCTAACTTTATTCCTTTGCATGTTGATACCCAGTTGTCTTAGCACCACTAGCTAAAAAGACTATTTGTTTCCTATTGAACTGCCTTTTATGAATTTCTGTGACAATTATTTGTTCCAGTTATTTCCATGTTCTTGAATATCCACAATGTCTTAATTATATTTGCTTTAAAATCTGATTTTTTAAATGCGTATTTATTTTTGAGAAAGCTCAAGTGGGGAGGGGCAGAGAGTGAGGGAGAGACAAAATCTGAAGCAGGCTCCAGGCTCTGAGCTGTCAGTACAGAGCCCAACATCAGGATTGAACCCACCAACTGTGATATCGTGACCTGAGTCGAAGTCGGGCACTTAACCAACTGAGGCACCCAGGTGCCCCTAAAATCTGTTTTACACCTGAAGGAGCTACCCTTCCCTTATTAGCCACCTGGCTAATCACCTGCCCTCCTTCCCACCCACACACTCAGAATATTCTTTTTGATTTTCATCCACTTATTATTCTAAATCAGTAGTTTACAAACTTGCTTTTCCAGACAAAAAAATCAAAGTTTATTGGTCATTGCTTGCATTTCTACTTAGTGACAATTTCCTTCCTCTTTGAATTGCTATTGTTAATGATTTATGTTTTTCTTAATCCATTGTTCTACTTGAACAGGTATTACCTCCATTTTAAAAAGTAAATATTTTAAAATACTTATACAACACAATTCAACCAACTAGACAGTGGCAAAGACATTTGAATATCTTAATTGCTGTAAAGTGTATTTCTGAGACTGTTTCCACTTAAGTCTTACTGCTTTTGATCTAGCAATCTGGACTTTTAAGAAAAAAATGAAATGTATGTCAGTCAATCTAACTGTATTTTTTTCTCCATACTGGTTTATTGTTGTGTATCACTGTATAGATTTACAATGTGATACTCTGACCTGTCAAAGCAGCTATAACTTAGATAAAGCCACGGGCTATTAGCTTTGCCCAAGTATTGTTTCAGTTGTTTTTTTTTTTTTGTTTTGTTTTTTTTTTTTTAATATATGAAATTTACTGTCAAATTGGTTTCCATACAACACCCAGTGCTCATCCCAAAAGGTGCCCTCCTCATTACCCATCACCCACCCTGCCCTCCCTCCCACCCCCCATCAACCCTCAGTTTGTTCTCAGTTTTTAACAGTCTCTTATGCTTTGGCTCTCTCCCACTCTAACCTCTTTTTTTTTTTTTTTTCTTCCCCTCCCCCATGGGTTTCTGTTAAGTTTCTCAGGATCCACATAAGAGTGAAACCATATGGTATCTGTCTTTCTCTGTATGGCTTATTTCACTTAGCATCACACTCTCCAGTTCCATCCACGTTGCTACAAAAGGCCATATTTCATTCTTTCTCATTGCCACATAGTATTCCATTGTGTATATAAACCACAATTTCTTTATCCATTCATCAGTTGCTGGACATTTAGGCTCTTTCCATATTTTGGCTATTGTTGAGAGTGCTGCTATAAACATTGGGGTACAAGTGCCCCTATGCATCAGTACTCCTGTATCCCTTGGATAAATTCCTAGCAGTGCTATTGCTGGGTCATAAGGTAGGTCTATTTTTAATTTTCTGAGGAACCTCCACACTGCTTTCCAGAGCGGCTGCACCAATTTGCATTCCCACCAACAGTGCAAGAGGGTTCCTGTTTCTCCACATCCTCTCCAGCATCTATAGTCTCCTGATTTCTTCATTTTGGCCACTCTGACTGGCGTGAGGTGGTATCTGAGTGTGGTTTTGATTTGTATTTCCCTGATAAGGAGCGACGTTGAGCATCTTTTCATGTGCCTGTTGGCCATCTGGATGTCTTCTTTAGAGAAGTGTCTATTCATGTTTTCTGCCCATTTCTTCACTGGGTTATTTGTTTTTCGGGTGTGGAGTTTGATGAGCTCTTTATAGATTTTGGATACTAGCCCTTTGTCCGATGTGTCATTTGCAAATATCTTTTCCCATTCCTTTGGTTGCCTTTTAGTTTTGTTGGTTGTTTCCTTTGTTGTGCAGAAGCTTTTTATCTTCATAAGGTCCCAGTAATTCACTTTTGCTTTTAATTCCCTTGCCTTTGGGGATGTGCCGAGTAAGAGATTGCTACGGCTGAGGTCAGAGAGGTCTTTTCCTGCTTTCTCCTCTAAGGTTTTGATGGTTTCCTGTCTCACATTCAGGTCCTTTATCCATTTTGAGTTTATTTTTGTGAATGGTGTGAGAAAGTGGTCTAGTTTCAACCTTCTGCATGTTGCTGTCCAGTTCTCCCAGCACCATTTGTTAAAGAGACTGTCTTTTTTCCATTGGATGTTCTTTCCTGCTTTGTCAAAGTTTAGTTGGCCATACGTTTGTGGGTCTAGTTCTGGGGTTTCTATTCGATTCCATTGGTCTATGTGTCTGTTTTTATGCCAATACCATGCTGTCTTGATGATGACAGCTTTGTAGTAGAGGCTAAAGTCTGGGATTGTGATGCCTCCTGCTTTGGTCTTCTTCTTCAAAATTACTTTGGCTATTCGGGGCCTTTTGTGGTTCCATATGAATTTTAGGATTGCTTGTTCTAGTTTCGAGAAGAATGCTGGTACAATTTTGATTGGGATTGCATTGAATGTGTAGATAGCTTTGGGTAGTATTGACATTTTGACAATATTTATTCTTCCAACCCATGAGCAGGGAATGTCTTTCCATTTCTTTATATCTTCTTCAATTACCTGCATAAGCTTTCTATAGTTTTCAGCATACAGATCTTTTACATCTTTGGTTAGATTTATTCCTAGGTATTTTATGGTTCTTGGTGCAATTGTGAATGGGATCAGTTTCTTTATTTGTCTTTCTGTTGCTTCATTGTTAGTGTATAAGAATGCAACTGATTTCTGTACATTGATTTTGTATCCTGCAACTTTGCTGAATTCATGTATCAGTTCTAGCAGACTTTTGGTGGAGTCTATCGGATTTTCCATGTATAATATCATGTCATCTGCAAAAAGCGAAAGCTTGACTTCATCTTTGCCAATTTGGATGCCTTTGATTTCCTTTTGTTGTCTGATTGCTGATGCTAGAACTTCCAACACTATGTTAAACAACAGCGGTGAGAGTGGGCATCCCTGTCGTGTTCCTGATCTCAGGGAAAAAGCTCAGTTTTTCCCCGTTGAGGATGATGTTAGCTGTGGGCTTTTCATAAATGGCTTTTATGATCTTTAAGTATGTTCCTTCTATCCCGACTTTCTCCAGGGTTTTTATTAAGAAAGGGTGCTGGATTTTGTCAAAGGCCTTTTCTGCATCGATTGACAGGATCATATGGTTCTTCTCTTTTTTTTTTGTTAATGTGATGTATCACGTTGATCGATTTGCGAATGTTGAACCAGCCCTGCATCCCAGGAATGAATCCCACTTGATCATGGTGAATAATTCTTTTTATATGCTGTTGAATTCGATTTGCTAGTATCTTATTGAGAATTTTTGCATCCATATTCATCAGGGATATTGGCCTGTAGTTCTCTTTTTTTACTGGGTCTCTGTCTGGTTTAGGAATCAAAGTAATACTGGCTTCATAGAATGAGTCTGGAAGTTTTCCTTCCCTTTCTATTGTTTCAGTTTTAACTTAGATGAAACATTCCCAAGGAATGGATAGGATGATACCCTAAAGTGATAGGAAGACATAAGTAGTTTAGGATAAATGGTATTTATATTGCCCTTCTAATACCACAATAAAGCTCAATAAAATCTTCAGGGCTTGGGGAGTACACCAAAGATTGAGAAACCATTGTAGTGGACATGTATTTACCTCTCTTTCAAAAAATAGAAGATAAGACACTATTTCTGAGAATAATATTGTATCTTTTTCCAGCTCCAGGTCTATATAAGCCAAAAATAAGTTATGTAAATCTATGAAACGTGCCAATGTTTGGGCAATACAACCTGTTGCCTCTCAAATATACAGATCATTCTCCTAGTACCAAAATAACTACCCACAGTCTAGATCAGCACTTTATAATAGAAATAAAGTGTGGGCCACATATAGAAATTGGTAAGTTTTTAAATTGAATTTTTGAATTTTCTGGTAGCCACAAAACAGTAAACAGAAACAGATAAAATTAACCTTAATATATATTATTTAACCTAATATATATAAAATATCACTTCAACACAACTATTATAAAAAGTTTTGGTGAGATATTCTCCATTCTTTATACTAAATCTTTGAAATGTAGCAGGCACTTCACACTCAAAGTTCATCTCAATTCAGACTAGCCATGTGTCCAGTGCTCCATAGCCACATGGGGCTGGTGGCTGCCATACTGCACAGAACAGGTCTAGACAGAAGACCTCAGGAGCCTCTCCAAGCCAGACCACCACCACCAGAGCACTCAGAGGTATGAGAAGGAAAGAGGAAATGATGAAAATTGGTGAAAGGAAGGAAAACAAAAGGAGAGGAGAAGTGAATGAGAAAACAAGAAAAAGATAAGTGAAAGGAGAGAAAGGGAGTGAACATTTTCTGAACATTTGTAGTGTGCCAGCAGTTATGTATTATAGGGTAAGTGCTCAGAAACTACTTGGAAACAATCTTTAGCATCCTCTGTGTCCTTAAGTAAGAAAGTCACATTTAAAGTGAACTATTATTACTGGTGATGACTCAGTAAGTTAGAAAAATACTTTAACACTCAGTCAAGGGACGATGTTATTCTGGTTCACATACTCATAGTATGGAGACTAATCTGCCTCTGGCCACTGAGCAGGCTGCATTTGAGAGAAATTGTTTCTCACACTTTTTTTTCTTTCCAAGACAGCAGGACACAATGCCAGATATCCCCTCATAGGAGATCCAGGCCAATGGAATTTGCAATGCAACGGGCATGGAAAGGGGAATGGAGGAGGAGAAAGAGAAGAAAACTCAAATGTGACTTTAGGGAGTAAGGATCCACCTTGTAGGTAAGGAACAGATGAAAATTGTATACTGGTACATAGGACTTTCATGTAGACTACCCGTTTTAAGCATTGTGTAACAGTGCAACTTCTTCCCCTATCTGAGTGGGAGAGACAGGTCAGGTTTCTGCTTTAGATTTGGGTCTAAGGAACTTTGTCTGATTTTGGGAGTAGGCAGAACTGACCTTCAATTGTGAGGCAAGAGCTAATAGTAACTGAAATGTATTCTCTAAGTGAAGATGGTCCAGAAAGCAAGAGAAAATATAAACCATCACACCAAGGTGGAGATCAAGACGAAAAAATCCAAAACAGAAGTGGGCAAAAGCAGAGAGGCAGGCAAGAAGGAGCAGGCTTCTTCTGCGGAGGCTGGAGGCCATTGTTATGCTTGTGGAGAGACCTCTGGCTGAGCCTGGGCGGGGAAAGAGCTTGTAAAGGGCAGAATACCATGTCTCCACTCCAGTGTAGTGGATAATATGTGAACTGCTGGCAAAAATATTAAGTATCAGTTTTTTAAAAATAGATTTTACACATTTACCAAATAACTTAATAATAGTCCCCAAACATCTGCCAGACATATACTCTAAATGTCCCCACACAGATGAGTTGCAGTGAACTGAGCAAACCAAAATTTTCCACACTGATTTAATTCAAGCCTGGCATCTGGGTAGCGGCTGTATGCAGGATTAGCGCATTGTAAATCCATGTTGTTTTTGCTCATTCCCTCAACTGGAGCCATGCTCTTTACACCCCCATCCAACTTTGAAACATGGAAGCCCTTCCCTTTCTTAGACCACCCCAATCCCAACGGAACAAGCTGAAGCAGTCCCAGTCAGTGGAACTACCGCTTTAAAAAACACTCAAGACACTATTCTTGGTAAGTATGGAGACTTTTCTTTGGGGTACTTTGTTTCTTTTTTCAGAGCCACTTATATTTGCTCTTTTGACTTTTGCAAACCTTTCTGGAAGCATCACTCAATTCTTTGTTTCCTACTTCATGTAATCAAGTTTGAATATCTTTTTATATAAGTCTTCAGATATTTGCTGTCTTTCTTCTTGGGAGGCAACCGAGAGCCATGTCACTTTGGCTGCCATAGACCACCAATGGCCTCTAATCATCAAACAGTGCTGTTCTTGGCAAGACCTAAACCTTTAGAAAACAGCCTTTTAATAAAGTGTAAGTTCTCTTCTAGGCCTGAAATCTGCTTTGAGGATGTACAAGAAATGTTATCATTATTTAAATCTACCCTAGTCTTAGTGCAGACTACCTGAGAGACCGGCTCTGCTCTCAGGCCATCATGAAACCAAAACATGTGTCTGCATACATAGAAGAGCAAGAAAAAATATTAATGGTCTATGTGTTTTAGATTTACTTTTTTAGATTGTTGTTTTTAGTTAGTATTACCATTTGGTTCTTTAATTATCTTTGGGAGGGAAGGGCTGCAGGTGGGAAGTGTGGTGGAAAGAAAGAAAGGAAGAAAAGTCATACAGTGCCAGGAAAGAGGCTAAAGACAAAATTTAAGGCAAGGCAGAACAGCTGAGTGATTAACACCATGGTATTAAGTCATGGCTTCGAATCCTGGCTTTCACACTCTTCAGCTGGGTAGCTTGGACAAGCTATTCAATTCTTTAAGCTTGTTCCCTCAATTGTAAAATGGGGATAATACTCAAGTCTACCTTATGGGGTTGTTGAGTGAACTTGTAATTAAAATAAAGCATGTAAAGCAATTAACAAATGTCTGGCAAGCAGCAGTCATGAAGTGGTATGGATTATTATCACAATTAGTAATAGTAATACAGATGGGATCGAACAGAATGAAATAAAATCAATGCTATACTTCATTCTACTCATTCCATTCCTACAATTTTACACATTGATTTTCTCTCTTTGGTGTCCAGGAAGAGATGTGGTAGTGGAAATTGGATGGGTAAAAAAAACACTTTCAGAGAGCAAAGGTACAAGGTCATATAACAAGCACCATAGGGCTACCTTGCAACTTTCAGGAATAGAACACCACAATCACCTAAGATCTTTAACCAAACTTTCCTTTCTTCAAAATAAAAATAAAAATAACTTACAGACCTATTTTTCATTTGACAAATGTCCATCCCTGACACTATCATCTCTCACATTCTCTGTATCATCTCTCCCAACAGCTGGGATGAGGTCCAGAGTGACTGTTCCAGGGGTTAATGAACCTCCATTGCCTCTGACCTTGGCTTCCTCCATCTTGTGGTAAACTATCTGAACAAAACTGGAATAGGAAGGGATGAGGGCAAGAAGGCTAAAAGAGAATCTTGATCCTTTTCCAGAAACCCTGCAGTTTCTGGCAAGAGCAAATCCTGAGTATATTTTATTCATGTATTAACAACTGTAGCAGTGATTTTCTCACCTTTGAGGAAGGCAACGTCCCAGCTAAACAAAAGCAGTTTAAAGAAAAAGCATCCCACTCAGTGAGTCTGAGAGCAATGAGCCTGTCTAGATATGAATGTTCTTTTGAAACTGACTGAAGCAGTTAGTATCTTGCAGTTGGGTGCCCTGCAAATGTTTCTGCTGCTCTTCCTAAGGTGTTTTTTTTTTTCTGGCAGCACAGTTATATGTTGGGAAATGTAAATGAATACAAATAAGCTGGATGCAGCCAACTGTCATCACAGGTCAACCATCCACACATGCTGCTGAACTAAATTTATCATTCATATATGTATCCACAAATATGTACTATGTGATCCACAAGAAGATGCTCTTATTAACTTCTACCCCACTGAAGAGTAACACAGTGACCATCCTTACAGAATAAAGCAAAACGTTTCTGTATATTACCATACTGAATAGTGTGTATGTATGTGTGTATATACCTGTGTGTGTGTGTTTCACATATTGCAACATATACTGAAATCTATTTGGAATATACCTAGAATGTAAACTTCATGAGGCAGGAGTTTGTCCATTTTTTTTTTTATAGTAGATACCTGATAAATCTTACAGAATGAGAAAATATATAATGAATTATTTCATTTGGTCCTGAAGGCAACAGTAAGAATTAGGAATGAAATTTAATATTGCTGCCAACGTGTTGTGGGTGAAGGATTCCAAATGGCTTGTCCAAGGTCACCCAGCTGGAGAGCAGCAGAGTGGGACTGCAGCCCAAGTTACAGGTCTTCTCCCATAATTTACAATCAATCTAACTTCTATCACATGAAGAAACAAAAGTTGCTTGTTTTCTTCTTTTACCGAATAATGTTGCTAGGCTAAATCCCTTTCACCATCTGTACCTTATTTTCTTGGATCAGGTTTATCTGGAGCCTGGGGTTGAGAGAATTACCTGCCAGTTCTTTAGACAGTTTTCATTCTTCTCCACCTCTGAGCCAATCCAGAGCCTCCAGGACCCCCCAACCACGTTTCTTTTCATCCATTCATCCTTCCACTCTCTTCTTCCTCCTTCACTTGTTTTTGTTTCTTTGTCTTCCTTTCTCCTCTGACTCAAGCAATTACCGAATGAAAGTAAACATCCTCTGTTTGTGGTAAAGAACCATGTCGAATCCTATCTGTTATTTCAAACTCTTGAGATATATTCCCCATAAGCCACAGTGGAAAAAAAAAAAAGGAAAAAGAGATAGAGAAACTCCACTTACAGGATAGGAGGGAATGCTTAGTTGAGACGCTAGTTGCTACACACAAACATATGTGCCCACGTGTGCGCACCCATGCGTCCACAGCCCACACGCACACACGCTCATTAATTCTTGAAAAAAACCTTAATCTTGGAGAGACATGTTTGGATTTAGACCGAATCATTAGCCTCCCATTTCTTTCTTCTTTCCACCAAACACGAGGAACACTGGATAATGTGTCCAGTCAGTGGCTTTTTTATTAACCGCTGAATATTGAAAGAAAACAAAACAAAACAAAAAGCCCGTGAAGGTATATCCACATACCCACTCAGGAGATAAAGAGAGAATGGACAAGAATTAAGGATTTTCTTGAAAACATGTCTCATTTTAGGGGAATAGAATAAACGTCTCTGAAAATCCTAGTGTCCTTGGGTATGAATGCACACTTAGTATTTAGCGTGTTCAGTTTCTTGCTTCCAGACCCTCCTGGCCAAATTTATTGCCCATGGCCGAAGAAAGGATTTTTTTTCCCCCATGAAACTTGTTTTGGCTTAAAGTAAAGTTCAAATAATATTTACCAAGATTATTAAAAAACTCTAAAACTTTTTTCTTCTTCAGCATTCAGGGATGGAATGTCAGAAAGTGTTGACATTAATTTTCAAATTAATATTTTTGGAAGAATTTTCTTTAATAAAAGATCAAATGATGACCACAATGCTGGAAATGAGCTGCTGATCAGTAACAATGCTTGTCAACAGCAAAGTTCAGAACTCTAATGCAAGTTCTCCCATGGGTTTGCACACAGTGGAAATACAAATTATCTTAAATGGAATGTTTTGCATTTTCGTTCTAGCTCATCTTTGGGGCTAAGGCTGAAATGCTGACCTCAAAAACATCTTTGCTTCTAGCAGGAGAAAGAGCATTTCTTAACTGAACCATATAGCCTACATTTGTCCCCCATTGCCATATGCTAAAGAATTCTGTCACTGCCCACCAGGCAATTAGAAAAGGCTTCTGAATAAGAAATTGTGTTGCACTTTCCAGTCTTCCTTTGTTTCAACCTGCAGCTATGGCTGGGAAGTATAAAGAAGAAAATGAGCAATAAAAAGCTAAATGTTTTAATCATTTATTTTACAGAATGATGGTGATAACAGATGGTAGGGGTTTTTTTAATGTCCTTTAAAATTAAAAGTTGGCACTTTAAAAATTAAAAAAAAAAAAGAGCTTCTTTCAAATGGACCCGGTTTACAATTGAAGCTCCAATAGTCAGCTGTCTGGCCTCAAGAAATGAACTCCTCTCGGCCTCAGTTTCCTCACCCGAAAACTTAATATAGTAAGAGTACCTTTCTCTCAGGGTGATTGTATTGGCACCCCTGAGTCCCACTTTTTTTTTTCCTGGAAGCCTGTACCTGTACCAATCCCTGTTTTTTAAGTTTACTTTTCTCCATGAAAGTTATCACTTATAAAATACTCTGTTATTTAGTTTGGTTAATTGTCTATGCATGCTTCCTCCCATGAGAATGTGAGACCCAGGAGGGCAGTGACTTTGATTACTCCCTGCTGTATTTTATCCAGCATAGCAGTAGGTACTTGAAAGCCATTTACTGAGTGTTGAATAAATGAAAATAAAGTCCCAGCACAGGGCTGGGGTGTAACACCCCCTACGTCTAAGCATACCCACGAACCCACTCCTGTCATAGTGGGGGCCATAAAGGGAAATTAGGTGGAGACCTTCCAAGGGTACTTGTTTTTCTTCTGTCCTCCTCACCCTCCTACTTTTTGTCATGGAGCACCTGGTGAAGAACGCTGCTTTCTCTTCCTGCTTCCCCTAGCCATCATGTTGCAAACATCTAGGGAAGCCCTAGAAGATTCTGAATCAAGATGGAACCATCCTGGGAATATAGTGAGCTAAAGTGGCAGCTTGCCAGACCAAATGGCCCCATTTGACCTGAGTTTCTTTCTCTTTACCTTTTATTTATTTTGACTTTTTTTCTAAAAAGCAATAGTCTCAGTTTCTCAAGATAAACTAGGAGGTTTTCTTTGCCATTCTTAAAGCTTGGTGCTGTGCCCAGATCTGGAGACCATCTGCCCTGAATGATTTGACATGTTTGCATGGTGCCCACAAACCAGGGACACTGATTCTCTAAATAACATCAGGAATGTCCACAGAGTTGAATCCCCCAGGGAGGAGACCAGCTCTTGTTTTTGCTAGAGTACATCTGGGGTGCCTGAGAATGGAAGCAAAACAAACCATCAGAGGAAGGTATGAAAAACTTGATTTCATGGTGGACAAAATCACTGCCTTAACTTCCCTTCCTCCTTTCAAGGTGAAAAGATCATTAGCTTTGGGAACAGCCAGATCTGGACTAGAATCCTGACTCTTTACATATAGGCATCTATAAATTTGCAATTTCCTCATGTAAAATGGGATAGTAACACCTGTCTTCTAGGATTATAATAATTCAATGAGTTAATGCTTATAATGCACCTAGTACAGTATGTGGTACTGAGTTCCATGAATGTTCATTTGCTTCTTTACTCACTTTCCATTGTCCAGTTTTCTCTTCTTAATTGTGTGAACCTGAGTAATCCATGTCATTTCCCTAAGGCTTAGGATCCTCAGTTCTAAAATGGGAGTAATTCTTACCCCATAGGTGGCAGTAAACATTACTATACAGCTACAGTCTTGAGTATCATATGTGCTCAATACAGAGCAGCTATTCCTTTTATTACCTATCACTTAGTAAGCACCTATTTTGTGTCAAAACCACACAATTCTTCCTCTAGGCACATTATTCTTTTAATTGTTTTAAATGTTTTTATTTATCTTTGAGAGAGAGGGAAAGACAGAGTGCGAGCAGGGGAGGAGCAGAGAGAGAGGGAGACACAGAATCCAAAGCAGACTCCAGGCTCTGAGCTGTCAGCCCAGAGCCCGATGCAGGGCTCGAACTTGTGAACCATGAGATCATGTCCTGAGCTGAAGTTGGACGTTTAACCGACGTTTAACCTAGGGAAGGGGTCCCTTCCTCTAGGCACTTTAAATACATGGCCTTGTTAATTCAATCTTCAAAGCAACCCTCACTATGAGGTAGGTGTCCTTATTTTTATATCAGCGATGAAGAAATTAAGAGCCAAAAAGTTCAGCGAACTTGGTCAGGACAGCACATAGCGTCACCAACTGTTATTTGAACTTGTGTCTTCTTGACTTTAAAGTCTGTGTTCTCACCGATAACTGTGCTACAGTGACTCCCAAATTATCACCACCTTTGTTATCATCTATACCTTTATTCATCCTTTGCTAGATCAGACCTACTTGATCCAACCCATCCGTCCCCAGTGCCCAACCATGTCATCTAAGTAGTTTATGCCCTCATGGCTCACAGGGCCCGGAGAGCAGGGTACAGGCTACATTGTGACTTCTCACTTCTTGAACTTCCACCCTCCTTGTGAATGCCTTCTTGCTTTGGAATGTGTAACAGAAGAAAACATGCAGAAGGCCATCAACCATCTTGTAGATGTCTGCATAATGATTAGAAATGCAGATGCCAGCAAAAACCTGCAGCAGGTAAGAGTAACATGAAGGTATAGCAAATTCCAGTCAGAGAGCTAGGTGTCAGCTAAAGGGAAGCATATTGCAACAGCACAATACAAATGTCCAGGGGCGCCTGGGTGGCTCAGTCGGTTAAGTGTCCGACTTCGGCTCAGGTCATGATCTCGCGGTATGTGAGTTCGAGCCCCGCGTCGGGCTCTGTGCTGACTGCTCAGAGCCTGGAGCCTGTTTCAGATTCTGTGTCTCCCTCTCTCTGACCCTCTCCCGTTCATGCTCTGTCTCTCTTTGTCTCAAAAATAAATAAATGTTAAAAAAAAAATTCAAATGTCCAGCATTGTCCAGGTTAATGCTGGTAGGGAGCAGCATAGGTCTGGCATATGGTAAGTATTCAGTAAATACTAGTTGGTCGGATGGAAGAAGAAACCATGTTCATTACATCAACTGGTGAGCACAGATTCTTAAAAATCACAAATATAGAACTTAGGCCCTTTGTGTGATGGTCAGATCATTGCTGTATCCCACCCTGAACACCCCCACTCAGAAATCACCAATCTTTCCTTGAGTCTTCAGACCAGACAGCCATGGCTTCCCTAGCCATAACCCCAATGGTGAAGGGGCCTCAGAGACTGTGCATCGTTTTTGGTTTCCTGGTATGTCTGTCTCAAAGTTTTTAAGTCAAGAATGGGATTCAGAGAGAACAGGGTAACATGAGAGATGCCAGAGGAGGAGCCAACACAGGGCCATCTCCATTAGGGGATGGAATGCTTGAAATTAATGACTGTCCTAAAAATTCCCAACCGGTTGTCACAGTACATAAACTCTCATCTTCACATGCTGCAGAAGATCTAGAAAAAAAGAGAAAGGGAGATAATGCCTCCTCAGAGAGAGAGGCTGGATGCCAGAACCCTCCCTTGGCTATAGCCCTGTCCTGGCCATTGAGACATGTTAGCCTCTTCACCCTGAAGGCCTGGGCACACCGTTCCAGGTACTGCATTTTGCCTTGGCAAGAGGTATATGTGAGGCTTCTTGGCAGAGGCAGTTGCCTTGGTTTCAAGACATCCCTGCTGCTGGTTCCTGCTGCCTTGTTCCTGACTTTCTCCCTACCCCATTTAGCCTTCACCTCATGAACCCGGAGTTTCCTGGCTTCTGCCTAATTCCTGGCTCCAAGATCTGTTGTGCTTGCCAGATTCCGGGCACTCCCAAACCCAGCCAACAGCCTTGCCTGGCCCTAAGCTTTCCTCCCAGGCTTCCCCTGGCTCTTCTGGTCTTGATTCTCAATCTCTGTGGCTCATCACCTGTCAGTCCTTTCTAGCTCTGGTTTAATAACCACTCATTCAGCAGCCAACACCTTGCATATACCCCACAGTGCTGTTTTTTAAGAAACCTAGTGCAGAAAGATCTAGTACTATGACCTTCCTCATTGTACCCAGAGTTAGGATATACCCAGAAGTGATGCTAAGAGTTTTCTTTGTGATAAACAAGGGGCCTGAGAGAATTGTTTTGCAATGCAGATTCCTGTACTTTGATGTCTTTGTAAGGAAGATCTTCCATTATCCCCTTCCCCAACCTTCCCCCACCCCCACCCCACACCTCCTCTTCCCTCTTAAAGGAATTTCCACTTTAGAGCAACTAGGCATACAAATTTAGGACTAAATTCAGACCTGATTTTCTCACCACCACTCTCCACAACCACCACCGATAATTTTAACATTTTAAGTATTTCTCCCACTCAGGGTACCTGGGTGGCTCAGTCAGTTAAGCGTGTGACTCTCGATTTCCGCTCAGGCCATGATCTCACGGTTCATGAGTTTGAGCCCTGAATCCTGTACTGACAGTGTGAAGCCTGCTTGGGGTTCTCTTTCTTCCCACTTTCCCCCTCTCTCTACCCCTCCCTCGTGCGCGCACTCTCTCTCTCTTCTTAAAATAAACTTTAATAAATATTTCTCCTACTCCTTTGTTATATATTAGTTCTTTTATTCATTCAACATACGTTATTTATGTTCTAAAATATGCAATTCACAGCATGAGCTCACTTGTTTAAAAACAACACTTCAATGATCAACAACAGACGTAGTTATTGAACTGATGCTTGATTGAGTTTGGAGAATACTGACCTGGAGATACAGAGGTGCTTCCAGGGAGGGACACAGGCACTCCACCTAATAGGGTGAAAGTGGACCATGTGTCTGTTTTCACAAGGCAAGGCACAGCTTAGGCATTGCAGTGCTTACTGAACTTTTAAATGTCCTGGCCCACTTCAAACTGGCAATATTAGAAGGGACATTGAGGTAAATGGAGCAGACTACCTGCAGTAAGATACAGCCGTCCAGGTCCTCTGCTGCCCCAGACCCTGGCCAGCTGCCTCAAGGGCTGACGGCATCACCATCTCGGCACATCCATAACCCATTGGTGGCCCAACAGAGCAATGTGACACACTGACTGGTAAGTTCTGACTTCTAGTAATGGCTACCCATTCACTCATTCAGATACTTTTGAGTTTCTACAAATATTTTCAGTGATAATGCTAGTTGCCATGCATGGAACTTTACTGGCCATGCAATAAACAAAAAAGAGAAAGATCCCTACCCCCACAAATGCTGACTCTCATAGAAGGAGACATGGAAAACACGTATAAAGCACAATACATAAATAGGGGCCATAGCTGTGAGAAGGGATGAGTGCTATGGAATAAAGAAGCAGGGTGAGGAGATTGGGAATCAGGGCTGTTTGCTGAGTCAAATAGGGTGTTCCAGGGAGGCCTCACTGAGAAAGTGAGCAAAGACTTAAAGAGAGTGAGGATATTAGTGATACGGGTGGTTATGTGGGGCAATGGCACTCCAGGTAATGGGAGCAGCTAGAGCCAAGGCCCTGAGGTAGGAGAGTGCTTAGTGGGTTCTAGAAACACCAAGAAGGCCAGCCTGGCTGGAGATAAGAAAGTAAGGGGAGGGGTGCCTGGGTGGCTCAGTCGGTTGAGCCTCAGACTTTGGCTCAGGTCATGATCTCACAGTTTGTGAGTTCGAGTCCCTCATTGGGCTCTGTGCTGACAGCTCAGAGCCTGGAGCCTGCTTCGGGTTCTGTGTCTCCCTCTCTCTCTGCCCCAACCCACTCACATTCTGTCTCTGTCTCTCTCAAAAATAAATAAACATTAAAAAATTTTTTAAAAAGAAAGTGAGGGGAGACACACAGGATCCAGGTCAGGTAGGCACGAAAGTTCTCTGCTTTTGTTTATTTACACACACACACACACACACACACACACACACACACACACACGGGAGGGAGGCAAATATCTTCCCCAGGCCATAGCTTATCTTCTCAATCAGTTTATGTATCTTTGCTTTCTCTTACAGAAATCTGAAGTTTGATATAGTCAAATTAATCAACTTTCCAATTTTGGTGTGTAGTTTTTTGTGTCCTTTTAAAAGTCTTCTGAACAGAACACTATATTTTATTTTAAAGCTTTAAAGTTTTGATTTTTCCCATTTAGGTCTTTAGTAAGCCTAGAATTGAGATTTTAATATGGTAGTAAGCAAAGATCTTACATTCTTTTTTCCACAAGGATAATCTACAGTCTTAGCCTCTTAGTCCATATCTTCCTCCATTGATTTTTTTTTTAATTTTTTTTTTTAACGTTTATTTATTTTTGAGACAGAGACAGAGCATGAACGGGGGAGGGGCAGAGAGAGAGGGAGACACAGAACTGGAAGCAGGCTCCAGGCTCTGAGCCATCAGCCCAGAGCCCGACGCGGGGCTCGAACTCACGGTCCGTGAGAGTGACCTGAGCCGAAGTCAGACGCTCAACCGACTGAGCCACCCAGGCGCCCCCCTCCATTGATTTTTAAAGCGACCCTGTCCTTTGTCTCTCCTTTTACATGAAAAGTTATTCTTGATCTTGCCCAGCATTCTTGCCCAAAAGGCAAGAATATTGTTTGCCCTTGCTCTGCTGTCTTATAAGTTAGCACACTGAAATAAACTATGAAATGAGTGGGCTTTTTAATAATAAAGGGGCAGAATGAAAAGCACAAAGGGCTCAAAAATGCAACAGCTGATCCAACCAAATTCATATACTAAAGATGCTTTGTAATGGGGAGTTGCCTGACTCAAACAACAGGGAGGTGGCTAATACCCTTGCCCAGATCTGAAGGTTGACGTGTCTGGTAATGTCCCACTTAACCCCATGACTGACCTCCTCTGGGTCAAGTCCAATAGACAAGGAAGTCTTCGGACACGGCAGGAGCAGGTGACAGTTACCCTACAAATGGAAGTCAGCAGGAAGACTGAGGCACCCTGACACACTGGGAGGAAATCTCACCCAGCAAACTATGATTTCCAAGCTTCTGCTCCCCTTGCCTAAGTTCATCTATTTTATTTTTATTTTTTTAACATTTATTTTTGACAGAGTGAGACAGTGCATGAGTGGGGGAGGGGCAGAGAGAGATGGGGGACACAGAATCTGAAGCAGGCTCCAGGTTCCAAGCTGTCAGCAAGAGCCCAACACAGGGCTCGAACTCATGCACCACAAGATCATGACCTGAGCCAAAGTTGGCCATGCAACCAACTGAGCCACCCAGGTGCCCCTAAGCTTCTCATCTTTAAATAGAATACTGTAGACCTCAGGATTATGGCTGAGAGTCAACAGTTTAATTTAACTTTTTTTTTATTTGAGTATCATTGACACAATGTTATGTTGGTCTCAGGTGTACAATGTAGTGATCTACCAACTCTATATGTTTATGCTGTGCTCACCACAATGGTGACCACCATCTGTCACAATGCTATTGTAATGTCATTGACTATATTTAATTTCCTGAAGAGGACGTGAAGTGAACTTCTGCTATCGCTCTGCTATCATTCACTCCAGTGTCCTGTCCTGAGACCCAGGGCAATTCCCTGGCTCAGTGTTCAGACTCCCCCGAGCTCGTGGTTCTCTCATCCCTCAGGAGAGTAAGGGAGTTAGAAAGGGCACAGAAGATTTTTCTCCCCAATGTGAAACCAAGTGGTAGGGTCATGAAATCTGGTCAGGTTTCTGTCACTCGCTTCAGAAAAGCCCAACAGCTCTGAGCAGAGTGATTATAAGAACGCAACGTTCATTTCTGCCCTAGGCCCGGTGTTTGCCTGTCTGCAGTGTCTGGGAAGGAAGCACGATGCTTACAACATTTATATTTTCCATGCTGTGGTGAATTTGGAGCCTTCACCCAGCTCAAGACAGAATAAATTTACTCCAGCACAAATCTCTTGATCATTTCTCCTTCAAATGTGGGAAAACAGCACTGAGAATGTGGAAAGTGTAGAGCACATCATAAATCCAGGGACACAGGAACTCAGAAAGCTGCATGAAGCACATAAAGGAAGCTCTGTGCTTTAATATTATTTTCTGTTTAAAATCGACATGTGTGGTTTCGGACAAAGGCCTTTTAGTGTGGAGGAGAGAAGGTTCAGTGTTTCTCTTTTTGAAAAGCAGAGGAGTGTCTGGGAGAGACAGTGAAGAGATGTGCTCTGGGGTATAATCTGAAGGAAACTAAAAATAAAACGACCATACTTTCGAATAACTGCCCTTAGGAAATAAAATCCTGAAGCTGGCTCCCTAGGATGTGAGCATGTGTCTTGGCATGCCACTGATTTCTGTCTTGTGTGTTACACTTCAATGGGAACAGGTGTGTATTGATAAAATCCCCAAGTTGGGTCCATATGGGAGGGATTAGTAACTATCATTTAAAATGTCTGTTTCTGTTGCTCCCTCTTTCAAACATAGAAGAGATTATCAGAGCCCTACATTTTCTTCAAATATTTTGTTATAGAAGTATATTTTGTTATACAAAGATTCAGAGGTAGATAGCATGGTGGTTAAGAGCACAGCCTGAAGCACACTGCCTGGGTTTGAATCCTTACATTGTTACATATGGTACCAGTTGTGTAGTCCTGGGTAAGTTACTTAACTTCTCTGGGCCTCAATTTCCTCCTCTGTAAAATGAGGAGGAATGATTGATAATGATTACCTCTTTGAGTTGTTTGGGGGATTGAATTAGCATATGGAAAACACTTTGCATATACTGACTCATAGGGTTATATCATGTTTTAATCAGTGAATTCTCTTGACTGCCTGACCTTGAACACTAACCCTAGTGTCTCGGCTTTCTGCGCTTAAAAGGGTGGGGGAAGGGGCAGTACTCTCAACAAACAGAAACTGATTTTTAAGAATGAATGAATATACTTGTCCTCACTTGGGTCTAGTTATTTCTCAGCTCTGTTGGCCACTGTGGATTTTGCCCGGGGAATCGTCCAGCAGCTCTTCTTCTAATCACAGTGCTATGATCTTCATTTGGAGAACGCCCCTCTGCCTCTGGATACCTACTGCTTGGGCTTCCATTAAGGAGCCTAAACAGTTCTGTCAAGCAGCCTCACCTCCTACGGTTGAGAGAGTAGGCCTATGACCCAAGCTCATCTCATCACATTCTCTCACTTTGGCATTTGTATCTTGAGCAGAGTAAATCAGAGATGGGGGCTGGGGTGGGGGGGGCGGAATGGCAGCAGTATTTTATCAGGCTGCAGTGCCTCAAGGAGCCTGTGCCATAGTTCCTCCTGCCCAAACCTCCAGAACTCTCCTTATTCTTCACTGTTTCATGACTCAGTTGTTTAGCTTTTCCTTTTAGCTACTTCAGATCCTTTCAATAAACTCCCTTCCCCTCTATGTTAGCCAGAACAGGTCCCTTTTTTCTTTCAACCAAAGATCCTAAGTCATGCATTTCTTGTTCCCTTTAGATCGCTGTGGCCTGTGACTGCCTTTGCTCATGTAATTCTACTGCAAGCTCATTAGTTTGTGGTTGTTGATTTGGGGATTCTGAGTAGCCAGAAAACAAGTTACAAGGAAATAAATACTCCTATTCTTTCAACTGAGGCAATTTTTTTTTTAAAGCTGACCGGCATCAGGATGCCATGAAAGTCAACAATAGACACATTCGAGAGGTGCTGGGCTAGCCTGCAGTCTAGCGCGGGGGAATTGCCAGCAGAGGAGTACTAGAAGCAAGCTGTGGGCACAGGTGAGAAGGAAATAGTGTAGCAGGTACTTGGTAAGAAGAGTTGGGGAACCTGGTGATCCAAAAGCCATCGGAAGGGAAAAGGAAGAGAAGAAAAAGTAAGAAGGATGGATAATGAAGAAGAGGGTGAAGAGTGAAAATGGGAGCAATTGGACAGTCATTGCAGTGCAGTTATCACAGAGGGAGAGCTCAATCTTACCATTTATACCTCAGTGTTTCCCTGAGTGCCACAGCCTTCCTGTTGCCAGGAAGCTGTGACAGGGGGAAGGTAGGAAGGCACTTTTGACAGTTAGGAAGGTATGGAATAAAGGGGGAGAGAAAGGGGAACCAAGAGGAATCCTTTAACTTAACCCTCAGGCCTTGGGCAGCCTCATAGGTGAGTGAAGCATGGCGGGAAAAGAACGGTGGGACAGGAGAAAGTGAGTGAAGGAAGAACAGGGGAAATGGGGAAAATGGCAGAGAGAAGAGCAAAGAACTGAGGTAGGAAAAGATGTATCAGAGTGGCAGGATCACCACCAGGAACCAGACAATACTGCCAACTCAGTACCCCCTCCCCACTTCTGGGTGAGAAGCCTTCTTCAGGAGTATGGCATCTCTCATATCCATGCTGTGAGGAGAACAAACCTCCCCATTAATGAATGACCAAGGTATTCACAATAATGGCAGTGAAATATTAGAAATGCTTGCTTCGGTGGAGATTTCTAGAGCATTAGCATTAATATTCTGCTTTTACTCTACTTAGCACTGTCTAAAACCTTAATGTTTCAGAAAACCCATGAGACCTTTGGATTTTCTCCTGGCCTACCAATAGGTTCTCTCAACTTATCTTGGCATAACATCTGAGACAAGGACCCAAAGTGAAGGTTAGAAGAAAAGTAGCTATGCAAAGAGCAAGAAATACAGCAAGATTAATTAGAGGATGCAGGGCCCACATCCCATTTGGGGAGGAATCTGGTCCAAATAGAGAGGGCCAATTAGGCCCCAGGGAGGCCAAAGCTGCCAGGGAACAGATGTTCTTTTATCCTTTTAGTGTGAAGACAAGTCCCCCACATGGAATGGCATGAAGCATTGGGCAATGTGGCATATTTTCCAATTATTAATGATGTACATGGTATCCACAAATCTGCCTTATCGTGCCATTGAAACAGTTATGTGGATTATAAACTTAAGTTTTCTCCCCAAATGTTTTGCAGTCTCTCTCTCTCGTCCTCGCTTTCTCTCTCTCTCTCTCTCTCTCTCTCTCACACACACACACACATGCACACACAACCATCTTCCTGTTGAATCACAATATTGGAACAGAGCTCGAGGTAACATTATCTGCAGCCAGTATGACCCATTTCTCCTAACAATGAGAGCACGAACTAAAACAGAAATTAGAAACAGCACAGTCAGGAAATAAGCTACGTGTAAGAATTTTCACTTAAAAAAAAACATTTGGACATTAATACTCTTTTATTTTTGACTTGGCTTTATTTGTCACGGGTTTTTAAACTGGATGTACAAATATTTCATTACCAAGAATAAAAATTATCTTTTGTTCATGGCACATATAAAAGCCACTTTTCCCTTTGAAGGGAAAAAATAATTACCCTGAGTTGAAAGGGCGGGGGGAACCAAAAAACAGCTACATTCTACAACATGAAAGACAATCAGAGGGCTAAAATTCCCCTGACTGACTTCCATCAGATTTCACTTGAGCCTTCTCAGAAGGATGCATGTCTGTTCCATTTTTAAGATGCCCACAATAGTCTTGTCTGATAATCTGATATTTAATAAACTTTTATTTCTTAGGGCATTTGTCCCTCATTCAAACTTTAATTTATCCTTCTCCTATTACTTTTTCTTAACTTCTTTGTAAAATTAAAATATAATATGGACCTCTAATTATTAACATTTTATATAAAAAGGGATAATTAAATTAAGACAAGCATTATCTTTACAAATGTAAAGATACCCCATGCTTTTGAATTGAGAGAATCAATACTGTTAAAATGTCCATACTACCCAAAACAATCTACATATTTATTTATTTATTCATTTAGTTTTAGAGAGAGAGAGAGAAAGCACACACACAAGCAGGGAAGGGGCAGAGGGAGAGGGAGAGAATCTTAAGCAGGTTCCATACTTAGCACAGAGCCCAACATGGGCCTCCATGCCACAACCCTGGGATTTGGGGATTTATGATCTGAGCCAAAATCAAGAGTCTAACACTCAACCAACTGACCCACCCAGGCACCCCACAATCTACAAGTTTAATGTAATCCCTGTCAAAATACCAACATTTTTCACAGAACTAGAATAAATAATCTTAAAATTTGTATGGAACCACAAAAGACCCCAAATAGCCAAAGCAGTCTTGAGAAAGAATAAAGTTAAAGATATCACAATCCCAGATTTTAAGATACACTGCAAAACTGTAATGAGCAAAACAGTATGGTACTGACACAAAAAGGAATATATAGATGAATGGAACAGAATAGTGAGCCCAGAAATAAACCCACACTTATATGAACTATTACTCTATACAAAGGAGGCAAGAATATACAATGGGGAAAAGACAGTCATTTCAATAAATGGTGCTGTAAAAACTGGATAGCTACATGGAAAATAAATGAAATGAATGAAGAAATAAATGAAACTGGACCTTTTTTTTTTGAGAGCGTGTGTGTGTGTGTGCGCGCGCACGCTCAAGCGGGGGAGGGGCAGAGGGTGAGGGAGAGAAAGAATCTTAAGCAGCTCCACATCCAATGTGAGCCCAACACAGGGCTCCATCTCATAACCTGAGGTCATGACCTGAGCTGAAATCAAGAGTCAGATGCTTAACTGACTGAGCAACCCAGGCATTCCTGGACCACTATTTTTTTTTACATTATATACAAAAATAAACTCAAAATGTAGTATCTGAAACCATAAAACCCCTAGAAGAAAACAAAGGCAGTAATCTCTTGGGTATCAGCCTTAGCAACATTTTTCTGGATTATATCTCCCAAGGCATGGGAAACAAAATCAGAAAGTAAACTCTTGGGAGTATACCAAAATTAAAAGCTTTTGCACTGTGAAGAAAACCATCAACAAAATGAAAAAGCAACCTACTGAGTGGGAGAAGATATTCACAAAGGATATATCCCAAAATGGATTAATACCCAAAATATATAAAGAACTTATACAACTCAATACCAAAAAACAAATAATCCAATTAAAAAATGAGCAGAGAACCAGAATAGACATTTTCCAGAGAAAACACACAGATGGCAAACAGGCATATGAAAAGATGCTCTACATCACTAATCAGCAGGGAAATGCAAATCAAAACCACAATGAGATATCACCTTACATCTGTCAGAATGGCTAAAATCAAAAACACAAGAAACAACAAGTGTGGCAAGCATGTGGAGAAAAAGAAACCCTGTGCATTATTGGTGGGAATGCAAACTGGTACAGCCACTATGGAAAACACTATGTAGGTTCCTCAAACAATTAAAAATAGAATTACCATACAATCCAGTAATTTCACTACTGGTTATTTACCCAGAGAAAACAAAAACTAATTTGAAAAGCTATATGCATCCCTATGTCTATGGCAGCAATTGCCAAGATATGGAAGCAACCCAAGTGCCCATTAATAGATGAACAGATAAAGATGATACACACATACACATACACACACACACACACACACACACACACACACACACACACACACACACTAGAATGTTACTCAACCACACACACACACACACACACAAAAGAATGAGATCTTGCCATTTGCAACAACATGGATAGATCTAGAGGGTATAGTGTGAAGTGAAATAAGTCAGAGAAGGACAAACACCCACAACTTGGCACTACTCTGAGGAGCTGTCCCAGCTCAGTGCTTCCTATGGGCTTGGCAGAGGCCTCACTGTAACTACATCTCAGCTCAGCTTCTCCCTCCATCACTTCCAGGGGCTTTCCCTCCCCCTACTGATGTGATCCCAGGAGCACTCTCCAATGAATTCCCTGCATGCTAACCTTTGTCTCAGTGTTTACTTCCCAGAAAATCAAAACCGGCATTCAAATTTCTGTCTCATAATGTCATAAATGGCTTGTATAGTCATTTTGGTTTTAAGAGATTGTTCATTTGAGTTAGGATCTAAATAAGGTCCACAATGCAATGGTTTAGTGTGTCGTGTAGGTCTCTTTCAGTGAGTAGGTTTCTTCCTCTTTCTCTTTTCTCCCCTTGCAATTTATTTGTGGGAGAAATAGAGTCATTAATCCTACAGTTTCCCAAAGTCTGGATCTTGATGATTGCTCCTCATAGTGTAGCTTAACAAGTGTTACCTGTAATTTCTAGTTGGATCTAAAGCCTAATCAGATTCAGCTTCAATTTTGGGGGCAAGAATACTTTTTAAGTATTGTTAAGTTCTTCCATTAAGAATTGTATAACTTCTGAGTATCTCTCTTTTTGTGATGTTACCCACCTGTGATGTGGAATGAATTAATGTGGATCCATTAATTCATTAGGAGTTATGTAGTAGGGATACTCTAATTCTATCATTACAATGCTCTATTTCATTACCTGGTAGTACAATTTACATAAGAAAGGATAAATGCTCCACTTTTTAAAACAGCTTTTAAAATAATGTGGTGGTTTTCTAGCATCCTCCAATGGTGAAGATTTTTTTTCTATGATGACTATGAGCTAAGAGTTCAGCATACTGGTGGTCATTATTCTTATTAATACTTAAATTACCACATCTAATGGCAATCTCTTCCATGTAGCTCCTAAGTCCTTTCGATATGACACTAAGGAATCTTTAATAGCTTCTCTTTGATTTTCCAAGCAACAATTCTCCAATTGTCTGACACCAACTGAGTGTCCTACAATTCTATTCAATCCTGACACTACCCACAGCTAGTGTAGACACCTCAGTTTGAGGATTCAGTCCTAGAAGAGTGTCCACACTTCAGATGTCAGTAGCAAATGGGGTTCCCAGACTGTCCAAACTTCTGCCCAGCTGACTACATATTCAGGGGTTCCCATGACCTCCCCCTCCATACCATCAGGTTCAAAATTTTGCTAGAATGACTCAAATAACCAGGAAACCACTGTATTTACAATGATAATTTATTATACAGGATACAGATGAAATGATTATAAAGAGAGTAATAGGAAACAGGGGGAGGGGCATAGAGCTTCCATGCCCTCCCCAGACATGCCATCCTCCCAACCCAAAAGCTCCCTTATCCTCATTCTTTCAGTTATCTGTGTTTCACTACATGAGCAAAATTGATTAAATCATTAGCCATTAGAGACCGAACACAATCTCCAGCCACCTTCCTCTCCCTGGAGGTCAACCACCATCCTAATTCTATCAAGGAGCCAAACAAAAGTCACCTCATTAGCATAAACTCTGGTATAGTTGAAAGAAACTTATTCTGAATAACAAAAGATACTTCCTATCAGGAAATTGCAAAGGTTTTAGATTTGTGCCAGGAACCAGCCACAATGCCATATCTTGTCTAATACGACAAGATATTCTAGGCTTGCTTTATAGATTGCCTACCCCAGACCTGGATTCAGACATTTCCACAAGGGGCCAAGTTTCCTTTTAGTAGGAAATGGTATATAGAAACAACAATCCATATACCATTATATAGTAATCTGGACACTAAAGGTGTTCATTGCTAATAGGTTAGCTACTGTTTCTAGGTCTTGTAAGTGTACAAAACTGGAAAAATCCTTCAAGATAAAATTCCTCATTAATTCAACTGATACTTCTACTTTAAAACCAGAAGTATTTTTATTTAATCTCTCTTTTTTAAATTTTTTTGTAATGTTTATTTTTGAGAGAGAGAGGCAGGCTGCAAGCAGGGGAGGGGCAGAGAGACAGAGACAGAATCCAAAGCAGGCTCCAGGCTCCTGAGCTGTCAGCACAGAGCCCAACATGGGGCTTGAACCCAAGAACTGTGAGATCATGACCTGAGCCGAAGTTGGATGCTTAAGTGACTGAGCCATCCAGGCGTCCCTTATTTAATTTCTTCTATCTCTGAAGCTGAGAATCCTAGAATTTTATTTAGAATGTCACATAATTATTTACTTGCTTTGTCCCACAATACATTAACAACAGTCTCAGGTGAACAACGTAACTCTCGTAAACTATTTATTAAAAAATTTTGTTCTCTCCTGTGCTTAGGATATATCCCACTAGGGATGTATTGTCCAATTATCAGATTTAAATTCACTTATTTACTATTATAATTCAATATTATAATTCATTTTCACTATTATAATTCCTTAATTCACTATTATATTCACTATTATAATTCATTTCTGCCAACAACTGAATACACAGTAAGGTTAATTTTGTGTCATTTCCTCTTCACCATCTAGGAAGAGGAAAGAAGAAGAAGAAAACAAATGAGTAGATTCACTTAGGAAGTACAAATAGATAAACCAAACAATACCAAGCAAAGAAAATGCAAAAGGAATAAAAAATAAAACAAAACAAAACAAAAACCTCAGATAAAGCTTATTTCCAGCTATAAATGACATGCTAAAAGGCTGGGATTCCATATGATTTTTAAACTTAATTTTGTTTTATAATTATATAAAGTATTTTCACAGTTTCAAAGTCAAATAAATAAAGCAAGGAATAAGAAGTCTGGTTCCAGGGGAGCCTGGGTGGCTCAGTCAGTTAGGTGTCCAACTCTGGATTTTGGCTCAGGTCATGATGTCACAGTTCATGGAATCGAGCCCCAAGTCAGGCTCTGCAGTGACAGCATGGAGGGGATTCTCTCTCTCTCCTTCCCTCTGCCCCTCCCCCACTTCCTCTCTCCCTCAAAATGAATAAATAAACCTAAAAACAACAACAACCATAACAAAAACAAAGCAGCCTGGTTTCTATCTCTTTCTTCTCCACTGTATTCTCTCCCATTCTGTATAGATAAAACATTTTAAAATCCTCTTGGTGCTTAAAATCATACATACATATATGTATATGTGTGTATACCCCTCTCTATAAAAAATTTTACTTGTCTTAATTACAAGAATTTCTAAGTTCTAGAATTTTTTGGTTTTGGACTGCTATAGCACCTTAGGAGGAAGAAGAGAGAAAGGCAGAATGGAAGGATACTGGTATTTATGGAACATTTGTCACATACCAGACACATTCCCAGTATATATAATCCTCACTGTAACTCTTAGACAGAAGCATTATAATTCCTATTTTATAAGTGAAGAAACTTAGGTACAGAGAGCGTTGTCTAAGCTTACTCACCCACCCAGCTAATTACAGACAGAACTGATACTGGAACCCTAATCTTTCTCACTCTAAAGGTTTTGGCTGTCAAATACACTTTCTCTGATATTTCTGACCTAGATTTCTCCCCATAAAGCTAAAGAATATGCTTTAACATTCATTCTCTCTTCTCCTCCATTCTGAGTGTCCTATGAGATAGTGTATTTCATTTCTATTTCCATGCACATGGTTTATAGTTTCACATATTTCAAATACTTCTATTTATAAATAAAAAACAGAGATGTAATACCAAAAAGATTTGAAAAGCCCTGCTGGCAAGTATCAGGAGCACCATACACTTTAGTAGAAGCTTTCAGACTCAAGATGGAAAAGAAATTATAAGAAAAATTCTATTTTCAATTTCAACATGTGAAATCAGTATTCCACAAGATTTCACATTTTTCAGATTCCTGATAACAACATGATAATAATATCATCAGTGTCATTTTAATGTAAAAGAAAAAAGAAATGAGGATTCCTTCCTGAAGGAATTCTTGGCAGGAACAGGAGAGCATGTGCAGTAGATAGGGGTAGTCTGTTTATGAACTATATTTGCCCTACGCCAAAGAATACTGCTCCCAATTCTTCCAAATCTATCAGTTCTATGTGTTTGTCTTTGGAGGTTATTAACAGGCCTTTTTAGATATATAAAGTTTAGCCCAGAACCAAGGAAGAAGGCCAGAGTTAAATATGTTCCTACTGCATGGTAATAGGGACTTAAAGTTTTCAGATGGCATTTTTTAGAGACTGGATGAGACCCAGGGACCTCAGAGCAGACAAGAAGGTTGGGGAAATTCTCTTGGTAGAGCAAGGATATCTGACTGAATGGAGGCAGTGGAGCCTAATGAAAAGCCACCCCACAGATGCCCTGTGATACCCCCTGGGTGTTCCCCAATTTTCAACAGCTTGCTGCACTGTGCTTTCGAAGTGAGAGGGGAGGGGCTGGAGGCAAAGCTGTATGGACAAAGAGAAGGAGAGTCAAAGCCAGGAGTGGGAGCTGAGTATTCACATGGTTCCAGGGATTGGGAACCACTCATTCCCTTGGATTTTGGAAACGTGCACCCCAACTCCCTCCCCGGGCATCCTCAGAAACCTTAGGAAAGGCACTGATCTTCCCACAGAACATTTTATATGGATATTATGTGAAAGTAGCTCCAGCAAAATCAGAGGGTAAAAACATTAAGATTATAATAAAAGTAGAAAGCCTCTGAAAAAGACTGTGTCATTTTTTTTTATTGAGGATTAAAGCTATAATTATCTTCAAGATTATAATACCTACGATGAAGAACATTTGTTACTTAAAAAAAAGAGAGGCCAATATTCATTTTCATAACTGGAAGGGTACAACTGAATTACCCTAAAATACTACTCTGACAAGCTGTGAACTCATTAGTCAAGAGAGACAGGGTCTGAGCACCATACAAAGTCTCAAGTGAAGTGGTGGAAAGAGGCAGAGACATGTAACAAGCAATTCAAGACAGTAAATTATATTAAGTTCAGCAACCAAACCTTTAAGTGCTGAATACCTAAAGTAAGATTGATCCATCCCTTTAGGATTTTTTTTTAATGAGGGTGACACCTCTGTCACCAAACCGGGCTCTATGTTGCCAGCAAAGAGCCCAATGCAGGACTCAAACTCCCAAACTGTGAGATCATGACCTACACTGAAGTCCATTGCTTAACCAACTGAGCCACCCAGGCACCTCAATCCATCCCTTTAAAAACAGAGTGGGCTGCAAAGAGCTCAAAAGAAGGTGACATTTATTAATATCCACATATACATGTCACTGGACTAGATGTTTTCTAGTTCCTGCAAGGAATAAAATAGGTACTTCTTGACCAACTAATGGAGCTATTAATATATATATGCAATTCTCAGTAATGTCCTATCAAGTCATATTGTTCTTTTTTTATTATTATTTTAGAGAGAGTGTGCACAAGTGGGGGAGAGGGGCTGAGGGAGAGAGAGAGAAAATCCCAAGCAGGCTCCACACTCACGACAGAGCCTGAGTGGGGCTCAGTCCTAACACTCCAGGATGATGACCTGAGCTGAAATCAAGTCCGATGCTCACCTGACTGAGCCACCCAGATGCCTAAGACATATTATCCTAAAAATAGTTCCTCATGCCTTTAAGAAAAAAGTGGAGCTAATGGTTCATAGACAGATCCTTTCATAATTCTATGGTTTCCAACAGTGAATAAAATTTGTTGGTGGTGGCCATGGAGTAGTTATTATGTTTTCTATTTTGTTTCATGACAGTTAAATTCATATAATACCGTGTATTTCTTATTATTAGGCCATTGCAAGTCATTGGAGCCCCCTTTTCAAAGAAACTAATGATCTATTTTTATAAACTATTCTCCTAATTTTTTTTTCTGAACATAACTTGAGGATCCTTTTTCTTTGTCTAAGTCAAATCCCATCTTTGTTTCCTAGAATTGAATAACTTATGAGTTAACACTCAAGGGCTAAAATAAATGGCACAGTCTCTTGGCACAAGAAGCCTTATTTGGTAAAAAGAAGTGATAAATAGTCTAAAAATGAATTTTCTCTCATGCAAAAAAATAGCCTAAAAGTTTGAAGGGACATTATAAATCATCTATTATTATTCCTATCTAATGAAAGAATCTTGCATATAATATGGCTGGCAATTAATAAATGCTCATTCATTTATTCAACCATTCACTTGTTAAACAAATGTTTTTTGATCACCTACCATGTACTAAGCATCATGCTAGTTGCTGGGGTAAGATAATAACAAGCAAAAATAGACATGGTCCTTCCCTCTCGAGAGAGGCAAAAGTTGCCTGTGAGAAGAGCTATAAAGGAAAAGTACTTGATGATATAAAAACCTAGAATGGGGAGATTTGACCCAATAAGAAGGCTGAAGAGGGCTTCTCTGCAAAAAAAAAAAAAAAAAAAAGGTAAAGGTGAAATTTAAAAGAGCAGTTGTTTATGGTAAAGAGGGAAAGGGAAAGTGTTCCAAGTAGAGGAAATCAAATGTGCAAAGGTCCTGTGGCAAGTTTTTTTTTTTTTTAAAGACAAGTGTGGTTGGTGTGGAGAAAGCAAGGGGTTGAGTCATGACTGAGAGGCTATGCAGGACTCCCATGCTGGATTAAGGCAGTGAGAACCACTGAGAGAGTTTAGGAAAGGATATGGTGAGACCAAATTAGCATTTGAAAACTCACTTTGGCTACTGTGTGGACTATGAAAGGGAAAGAGACCAGATGATTAGAGTGAAACTAGTTAAGAGGCTAATAGAGGTCCAGGGAAAAGGTGACTATAGTTTGCATTAAGGTGGTAATAGTAAAGATGGAGAAAAGTGATCAAATTTAAGAAGTATGCAGGAGGCAAAACTCACAGGACCTACTGATGCACTGTATATAACAAGCAGTCACCTAGGTATGCTCCACAAACCTCCAAGCCCAGATCAACTGGCAATCTGCTCTTTCTAGCCATTGGCAACCACGCGTACTGGAGAAATCTGCAGAACCACATGACCATGTACTTGTGCAAAGAGATGTCTCTCTTATCTGTAAAGACTCCACCACCACTTGCTGAACCTTGTGCTGCCTAGATTTCAATTTTCTCCCTGCGCCCAACCTTCTTACTCTCTACAGGTAAACTTTCCTCTTGATTCACCAAGAAAATTAAAGTCGTCAGGTATGAATGCCCTCATTTACTCTCACCATCATCAAACTCATCTACCATCACATCTACATCATCCTTAATTCTTCTCTTCCTTCTCCCAGAACAATGGGTTCTTCTTCTTGTTGGAAGAAAACCCTCTATGGGGCGAGGGTGGGGGGAGGGGGCAGTAAACAGGGTTACTCTGAATGCCTGAGTGAATCTTGATTCTCCCACACTAACTAGGAAACCTAAATGGATTGGTTAACATCTCTAAATCTTAATCGTCTCATGTGTAAGATGGAAACAATAAATACCACAGAGGGGTTTTGTGATGGTTTAATAAATACTCCACTGGTTGGCATATAGTAAATGTTCAATAAGTGTTGACTATTATTATTACTAGTCTTATCTCCTCCAGGACTCTTTGCTGCTTCTGTTGTGTTAGTTATCCTTCCCTTTTTCTGTATTGGTAACTTCTCCCATTCTGAAATAAGACATATGATGGTGTTTGCAAAAAATATGGGCTTTGGATTCATTATTATTTTGATTTGCAAGTCATTTGGCTCAGGATTCAAATCTTGGGTCTAACACCTCTTCCCTGAGTGACCTCAGGACATTTTCCTTCTATTGAAAAAAGGAAATAGATATGCCCAACTCATAGCTGTGGTGAATCTTAGGGAAAGGCTTCTAGCACAAACTGTCCACAAGTGCTATAAAGACAATGTATCTTTACCTTTAGTAAGTGGTGGTGCTAACAGAGGTGGTGGTGATGGTAAGAGCAGTTTTGTTACTCCTTTTCTCTTCATTCTCTCCTAAAAAATTCTTCCCTTTATCCCTAGCCTCACTAGAAGAACCTACCCCACTTCTACTCCTATTCTCACCCCGGCCCAAAATATCAATATTAATATCAACGTATTAATACGCTCTTCTTCCCAACTCTCTGATCCTATTCACTCCTCTACCAAAAAACTAGAATGAAGTTGCTCTTGCCAAGGGAGTAGGACTCTTCTAATTTTCAATCCACTGGACAATTTACAGTTCTTACTCAGCTGCATTTGGCCCTATAGATGGTTCCTTCTTTTTTAAATTCAAGTTTAATAACCATATAGTGTTATATTGATTTCAGATGTACAATACAATGATTCAACAATTCTATACATTGCTCACTGCTCATCAAGATAAGTTTACTCTTAATTACCTTTATCTATTTCACCCATACCCCATCTACGTCTCCTCTAGCAATCACTAGTTTGTTCTTTGTATTTAAGAGTCTGTTTTTTTTCTTTTTTTATTTGTTCATTTGTTTTGTTTCTTAAATTCCACATATAAGTGAAATCATATGGTATTTTTCTTTCTCTGACTGACTTCACTTGGCATTATACCCTCCAGATCCATTCATGTTGTTGCAAATGGCAAGATCTCATTCTTTTTTATGGCCAAGTATATTTCATTGTGTGTGTGTGTGTGTGTGTGTGTGTATATATATATATATATATATATATATATATATATACACACACACCTTTTCTTTATCCATTCAACTGTGGATGGACTCTTAGGTTGATTCCATATCTTGGCTTCTGTAATAATACTGCAGTAAACAGAGGGGTTTATTGATTTCTTCAAATTAGTGTTTTTGTTTCCTTGGAATAAATAGCAAGTAATGAAATTACTGGAACATATGGTAATTCTACTTTTAACATATTCAATTTTTAATATAAGCATGGGTTTATTTCTGGGCTCTCTATTCTGTTCCATTGATCAGTGTCTATTTTTTTGTGCCAGTACCTTACTCTTTTGATCACTACAGCTTGGTAGTATATCTTGAAATCTGGGACTATGATATGTCCAGCTTTTTTCTTTTTCAAGATTGCTTTGGCTATTAGGGGTCTTTTGTGATTCCAGGAAAATTTTAGGATTGCTTATTCTTGTTCTGTGAAATATGTTTTTTACATTTTGATAAGGATTGCATTAAATATATAGATTGCTTTGGGTAGTATGAACATTTTAACAATATTGATTCTTCCAGTCCATGAGCATAGAATAGATTTCCATTTGTTTGTGTCACCTTCAATTTCTTTTATCAATATTTTATAGTTTCCGGAGTATAGGTCTCTTGCCTCCATGATTAAGTTTATTCCTAGGTATTTAATTCCTTTTTAAAATTTTTTTAAATGTTTATTTATTTTTGAGAGAGAGAGAGAGACAAAGTGAAAGTAGGGGAGGGGCAGAGAGAGAAGGAGACACAGAATCCGAAGCAGGCTCCAGGATCTGATCTGTCAGCACAGAGACCAATGTGGGGCTCGAACTCATAGACTGTGAGATCATGACCCAAGCGACAGTTGGCCACCCAACCGACTGAGCCACCCAGATGCTCCACTAAGTTTTTAATTCATTTTGATGTAATTATTAATGGGATTGTTTTCTTGATTTTTCTGGAATTTCATTATTAGTATATAGAAATACAACAGATTTCTGTATATTGATTTGGCATCCTGAAACTTTATTCCATTTATCAGCTTTAGTAATTTTGGGTGGAGTTTTCTGGTTTCCTTTCTTTGTCTGATTGCTGTGGCTAGGACTTCAGTATTATGTTGAACAAAAGTGGCAAGAGTGGACATCCTTGTCTTGTTCCTGATCTTAGAGGAAATGCTCTTACTTTTTCACCAGTGAGAATGATATGGGCTGTGCATTCATCATATATGGCCTTTATTTTGTTGAGGTATGTTCTCTCTCAGTCTACTTTGTTGAGAGTTTTTATCATGAATGGATGTTGTACTTTGTCAGATGTTTTTCTGCATCTACTGAAATGATCATATAGTTTTTATCCTTTCTCTTGTTGATGTGATGTATCATGTTGATTGATTTGCAAATACTGAACCACCCATGAATCCCTGGAATAAATCCCACTTGATCATGGTGAATAATTTAAAACATATTGTTGAATTTGGTTTGCTAACATTTTGTTGAGTATTTTTACATCTGTGTTCATCAGGGATATTGGCCTATAGTTTTATTTTCTTGTAGTATCTTTATCTGGTTATGAGATCAAGGTAGTGCTGGCCTCATAGAATGAATTTAGAAGCTTTCCTTCCTTTTCTATTTTTTGGAATAATTTGAGAAGAAAAGGTATCAGCTCTTCTTTAAATGTTTGGTAGAATTCACCTGTGAAGCCATCTGATGCTAGACTTTCATTTGTTGGAATTTTTATTTTATTACTCATTCATTTCATTGCTAGTAATCAGTCTTTTCACATTTCCTATTTCTTCATGATTCAGTGTTGGAAGGTTAGGTTTCTAGAAATTTATCCATTTCTTCCAGGCTGTCCAATTTGTTGTCATGTAATTTTTCAGAATTCTTTTAAAATCTTTGTATTTCTGTGGTGATGGCTGTTATTCCTCCTCCATCATTTCTGATTTTATTTCATTATTTTATTAATTTTATTTATTTTATGAGTTCTTTTTTTAAATGAGTCTGACTAAAGGTTTATCAATTTGTTTCATCTTTCCAAGGGGTTTTTAGTGTCTGTTTCATTTATTTCTGCTAAAATCTGTATTATTTTCTTCCTTCTACTAGCTTTGGGCTTTGTCCTTCTTTGTTAGGTTAAATTGTTTATTTGAGGTTTTTATTGCTTCTTGAGGTAGGCCTATATTGCTTTAATCTTCCCTCTTTGCTGCATCCCAAGGATTTTGGGCAGTTGTGGTTTTATTTTCATTTATCTCCATGTATTTTTTTTAATTTCCTCTTTGATTTCTTGATTGACCCATTCACTGATTAGTAGCATGTTTTTTAGCCTCCATGTATCTGTGTTCTCTCCAGATTTTTTCTTGTGATTAATTTCTAATTTCATACTGTTGTGGTCAGAAAAGATGCATGATATGATTTCAATCTTTTAAAAGTTATTGAGACTTGTTTTCTTATGTAACATTTGACCTACTCTGGATAATGTTCCATTGCACTTGAAAAGAATGTGGGGGTGTGTGGGTGGCTCAGTCAGTTAAGCATCCAACTCTTGATTTCAGCTCAGGTCATGATCAATTCGTTAGCTGTTGCTACTTCCTGGAGTTCCTTTTGAGGAGAATTCTTCCATTTCATCATTTTGGATAGTCCCTGGGGTGGCGCAGAACTGCAGGGCACTTCCCCTGTGCTGTCTGGAGTAACTTGTGTTGGTGGGAGGGGCCGCAGTCAGACCTGATGTCTGTCCCCAGCCCACGGCTGGGGCCACAGTCAGACTGGTATGTACCTTATCTTCCCCTCTCCCAGGGGCAGGACTCACTGTGGAGTGGTGTGGCCCCCGTCTGGGCTACTTGCACACTTCCTGGCTTGTGGTGTTGCTTTGATGGGATCTGGCATATTAGCTGGGGTGGATCCGCAAGGTGTGCAGGGGTGGGAGGGGCAGGCTTAGCTCACTTTGCTGTTGGTGGTCCCCTGTAGGAGGGGCCCTGCAGCACCAGGAGGGAGGCAGGCAGACCCATCGGAGGTATGGATTGATTAGTTTTGGGTTTTTTTTTTCATGTTTTCTCTTTCACTGAGGTGCTCCACTCTTCTCAAGTCTATTACTCTGAATTCTTTATCAGGCATATTGTTTATCCATTTGGTTCTTTCACTGTGGTTTTGTCTTGTTCTTTCATTTGGGACATACTTCTCTGTCTCATTTTGTCTAACTCTCTGTGTCTGTTCCTATGTATTAGGAAAGTCAGCTATGTCTTCTGATCTTGAAATAGCGGCCTAATGAAGAGGCAGTCCTGTGGCGCAATGTGCCCTACCAAAACCAGGTGATTCAGGGATATCTCTTCCACCCTATTCTTATGACTGACACATGTTTGCTTTCAGTCCAATTGGCTGCAATGGCCCACTTTTCCTGTTGTGGGTGCCTGGGGCAGGGTATGGCCAATGTGCAGTAAAGACACCAGTCTGGGGCTGCCATGGATTAATAGTTGGGCAATGCAAGCAGTCAGACCATATGCCTACCCTCAGCCCATCTGCGGGGGTTATAGCCACACCCACCTGCAGAGCACTCTCCTACATTGTCCCCTAAGAGGCTTTCATTGGTAGGCAGGACTGGCAGTCAGATCAGATGCATGCCCCTAGTCCGAACTGGGGCTGCTTGCAGGTTGTGCTGGCAACAGGAGTCACTTTGTAGGGATGCTTGCCAAGTGGGGTGAGCTGGATGGGTTGGATATGCAAGAGATCCAATGGGTACAGGGCATGTGGTGTTAGCAAGATAGATGAAGAGTGTTCACACTGATTCTCAAAGATGTCCAGCTATCTAGGCTGTGGTGGGGGTTGGGGGAACAAATGGCACCTGCCAGCTCTTTTGTTCTTGGTTACATCTTCTAAAGATCCCTGCCCCTCTAGCATACCTTTTGAGATTAGTAAATAAATTTCCTTCACATACATCCCATGCAATTTTGAAACTTTCTATGTTGTTCTATGTTGTATCTCTGTGAGGTTGTTTGTTATGCTGTCTCTTCAAGTCAGGGACTCAGTCCTATCACCCTCTGGCTCTTCCAGAGCTAGGCCTGCTGATTTTCAAAGTACGAGGAGTTAAGCACCACTGGTTATAAAAACTTGTAAAGTTAAGTCAAAGTTCTTTGCAAAGCCAGACGTTATAGTGACTTGTCTTCCCCAGTACGGGTCTCCAGTACCTGGGGTGCCTGGTGTAGGGTCCGCTCTTCTCCGTTCTCTGTGCTTGTGGTTAGTCTCACCAGGAGTTTGGTTCCCGAGAACATCTCTATGCCTCTAATCCTTTTCAGTGTGATCTCCTCTCTATGATTAACTGTGGAAAGTCTGTTGCGCCAATCTTTGGTCATTTTCTGAGTTAGTCAGGCTGATTTGGCTGTTATGTAGGTGTGTCCGTGGGAATGCAGTGAGCTCAGGATCTACCTACTCTGCAATCTACCTAGATTTTTCCTTCTTAAAATGTCTTTTCCTCTGGATTCTTTTCCTGTTTCCTCTATCTGTTGGTATTCCCAAACATTTATCCCCAGACCACTTTTCTTCTCACTCTACACACTAAGCCTGGACAATCTTACCCACTCTCATCTTCCTGTATGAGGACAACACCCAAATATGACATATATCTCCAGTTCTACTGGAAACGCTTTAGAACATCACCTTTTCTGCCCCCATCTCCAACACACACACACACACACACACACACACACACAAACCCTCCTTGTTCCTTCCTTTATATACTCTTAGTGTGTGGAACCAATTGCAGTCATTTTGTCTGTATCTATTGAGTGTTAACAAGCACTTGCATTCATCTTACCAATAATCAAAGCTGGAAATTAGGCAGTCCAGCTCCTCTCTTCTCTCACTGCCCCATCCCAACTGTCCATCAGGCCCTGTACATTCTCCCCCAGGAACACATTTGTGACAATTGACCCCTTTCTCTCTACCCTCCTACTGCTACTGAGTTAGTTCAAAGTCTCATTGTATTGCAATCATCTCTTAAATTCCATCCTGGTTATCTGGCTCCTCCACCCCGGTCCATGTTCCACATGGCCATCAGAGTCAGTAGTGACAATAATTGGTGACAACGTAATTTAATCATGTTACTCCCTTATGGAAAAATCTCCACACACTCTCCATTGCTTACCAGAGCCTACAGTATTGCTTTAAAAGTGACTTGCAATTAGAAGCCAACCTCATTTTGTTTAATTCTCCAACTCTAGATGTCTGAGTTGCTCCTCCTCATTTTCTAGAATGCTCCGTGTGCTCACACTACTCACATTATAAAACTTAGCTCCAGATTGCCCTCTCTGGGACACTTTCACCAAGCCTTCAGGCAAGCGGGTCCCTCTTTTCTTCCACTGTGCTAGGACCCTTTTTAACTCACATTCTAGCACTTAATAGTATTCATTATAGTTCTTTATTTATATGTTGATCTCTCACACTAGACGACAAGCTCCTTGCATACAGGGGCCTTGTTTACTTATCTTTGTACTTCCAGTCCCTCACATAGGGCCTGGCATAGTATAGATCATTAATAAACATTTAGTGAATGAATGAACCAAAGAGTGAAAAATTGCAGGTAGAGACAGCAGCATGAACAAGGGCCAGAAAAAGCATGTCGTGCTCTGGGTATGTCTGGACACTCAGTGTGACTGGTGTTTATGACAGTTGAGAAAGGATGTAAGAAAAGAGTTTAGAAAAGTAGGTTGGGACCAAATTGTAAAGGAACTTGTATATCAGACCAAACTTGTACTTTATCCCATAGGTGACTGAGAGCCTGTGATGAATCAGCCTCCAATTTTTGGTTTGAAATTCCTACTGCATGATTTTTATTAGTTAGATTTTTGCAGCTGAAACAGAAACCACTCTAACTTAAGCAGAAAGGAATTTATGATACAATTTCAGGTGGCTCACAAAAGCACTGAAAGATTGGAGGAACAGACTAGCCAGAGGATCTAGTTAAATACCCAGGCCCCAAATCATAAGACTTCTGCCACAGTAGGTAATTTTGCCTTCTCCTATGCAAACAATCACTGACTCAAGACGTTTCTACCATGATCAGTGCCAACAAAAATGGATGCCTTTCTCAACTCAGTTCTAAATTCAAGTTTCACACAACTTTACCGGATCGATGGAACCTAAATTATATATTTGAAACCTTAGCTGCAAGAGAATCTATAAAATGTAATTGACAGTTTTTCCAGACTCTATAATACCAAAATGAAGTTGGAATGGATGATGAGTAAGATAATCCAGTTTTTATGTTCCTAAGGATGTGTTTTACTTTGGTGTCAATGAGAGCTGTCACTCCCTATGTTAAGATAGCACATGAGTCATCCAATGCAACAGTGCTAGGTAATAAAAAACAAACATCTCAGTGGCCAATAACAAAAGACATCTCTTTTCTGATTCTCAGGTCTCCAGGTCAACTGGGTAGCTCTGAATCAGGCTATAGCTGGGGTTTGGTCTATTCCATGGGTCTTCATTTTGGGGTCTAGGCTGAAAGGGCAATAGTACAAGGAGCATGCATGTTCTTCCCATAACAGATCATAGGAGTGTGAGAAGGAAAGCCAAACCTCATGAAAAAAAATAAGAAGTTCCTGATCATAAAAGAAGCAAAAGATCTAGTAGATTCATTCCTGAATGTTACAGAAGCAAAACAGTGTTTCTCATATAGAAGTAAAAGAGGAACTAGAAAGCAAACACAAACTGCGTTCAGATTCAGAAGAGCCCTTAGCGATGGAAGATGACAAACTAAGATGGGAGGCGGACTGAGTCAGAGCCTAGGACTCCGATGAGAAAAGAAGCTAGGACAGGATCCGAAACATGTCCTTTGGATAATGTTGGGCTTCTTGTATCATCTTTGTTTATTGTCCTACTGTTCTCTCCATTCTTTCATATAACAAACAATTATTAAGCACCCAGTATGTACTAGGCAGTGGGCTGAATACACAATAAGCAACACGGATGTGTTCTCTGGAGTGTGGAAACTGAGCAATTACAAGTGTGGTAAGCGCCAAGGTACAGGAAAGTACCAGTTTATAGGAGGGACACTCCACCCAGACCAGATGAGTGAGAACCAGAAAAAGCGATGAGCATTCCAGGTGCAAGGAAAAGTGTGTGTGAATGCCCGGAGCCTGGGGAGAGAAGAGAGTATAATGCTTGAGACCCCACTCTGAGTTCCACATAGCTAGAGAAGAGAACACAAGTGTGGAGCTTGAAAGGTAAGCCGGGGCAAGATTGCAAAAGGCCTACAAAGGGTTAATAAGTTTTAAATTTGCTTTATAGTACTTAGGAAGGTATTTTTGAAAAAGGAGATTTTTGTTTGGTGTGCTTAGAGCTTTGATGAGCCAAGTTAAGGGTCTCTCTCCTTCTGGTGCCTTAAAGCCATTGTTCCCAAAGGGAGTTGGGTGTGAGGTGTGTCCTCTCCCTCCCTCTCCATTAGAAGATATACAAAAATTACATTATGGGGATGGGGCCTCTGGGTGGCTCAGTCGGTTAAGCATCCGACTCTTGATTTTGGCTCAGGTCATGATCTCATGATTCATGAAATCGAGCCCCATGTCAGGCTCCACACTGACAGCACAGAGCCTGCTTGGGATTCTCTTTCCCTCTTTCTCTGCCCCTTCACCACTCATTCATTTTCTTTCTCTCTAAATAAATAAATAAATAAATAAATAAATAAATAAATAAATAAATAAATAAATAAATACACATTTGTTAAAAATTACACTGTGGGTTTTTACACACCATGTCCTAGTTTTATCTCATGCTTTTCTCCCTTTTCCCCTTGCCCTTAGATCAGTACTGTGAGGATGACACTTTCCTCAAGTGTGTCTGGATAAAGAAACAGGTGAAGGAATACTTTCACAGAGGGTCTGTGCTTTATTAAAATATGGGAAGCAGGGGTGCTTGGGTAGCTCAGTCGGTTAAGCATCCAACTTCGACTCAGGTCATGATCTCATGGTTTGCGAGTTAAGCCCTGCATCAGGCTCTCTGCTGTCAGAGCAGAGCCCACTCCAGATTCTCTGTCTCCCTTTCTCTCTGCCCCCCTATTCTGTCATGTATGCTGTCTTTCTAAAATAAACAAACTTTAAAAATATATATATGGGAAGCAGTAGAAGAACTTTAAGATGTGTGTCTGTGCATACCAGCATGTGTGAAATTTTGGACAGAGTTGGATACATGGCCAGATCTGCATTTTAGAAAACATCTCTGCTCCTTGGGAAAGAAAAAGGTAGGCTGATCAGCCAGGATGCAATAATTCACTCAAGTGAAAAAAAGAAGACACCTGCATTAATGGTAAAAGTAGGGATGGAAAAGGAAGCTACACTGCATAGTCATTTCAGACATGACACTGAATCTGAGAGTAAGAGAAACAAAGAAACTAAAGGAAGATCCTGAGGCCTCTGGCTTGGGCTGGTAGAACTCAGTTCCATGTGTTCTCTTGCGTCTTCTCTGTGAATGCTGTTGCCTCACCTCTCTGAGCCCACAGAACCCCACTCCTCCTGTAACACCAGGGCCTGTAACACATGTGCAGAGAGTTAAGTAACCATCTTACAACATGAAAGAGAGATCTACTGTACAAGTTAGTGCCTAGAGTAGGTCAGTCAAGTTATTACTGGCTCTAATTATCACCCCCATAGCTGTCAAATTCTTTACCTGCAGCAGAGTAGAACTCCAGAGGTGAGAAATTCTTTGCTGCCTTTGAAAATGCCAAGGAAAAAACCCAAAGGAGTAACTTCCAATATGAACCTTAGAAATCAAACCCATGCTGTACACGGAGACAAGGCAGGCGCAGGGAAAAGCACCAGCAAACATGGAAAATAACTTACTGGAAAGTCAAAGGTCCAATGTTGATTTTATTTAGAAATTACCTCCTACTGTGACTTGGGTACACGTGTAAATGTGGAGGGTGTAGCCCTCAAAAGCAGCAAACAGTGAAAAAAAGAAAGGAAAAAAAGAGAAGAGTAAAAAGAAGTCAAGGATGGCCAGCCCCTCTAGTATTTTTCACTCATTCATGTCTAATTCAGATGTGAAGACGGAAAGCTGAGCTATCCATCAGACACATGGAGAAACATAATGGATAGAAGTGAGGAAGTGGCACATGGAGAAGATAAGGACATATGGAAGGTCTCTTAACCAGACGGACAAAGCTGCTTTGATGATTCCCATTATCTTTGAGAGAAGAAAGATTAAGGTGGATGCTGTGAAGGGAGAAGGCTTTTCTCACCTTGTCCATGAAAGGCCCACCTTACCAAATATTTTGCCCTCTCCTACTGAACTCATTGTCTGAAATTTCCATTAGCATCAATCTCATAGGAGACACCAGTGTTTCAACTACATTAAGAAAATATACAGGGTCAACAGATTCCCCAGCTAACCAGAGAGCATTCCTTTTCAATGAACATCACCCATAGTTCTATAGGTGAAATCAGTTTTTAGTGCCAGGGTTCTGACATCTTTATCCTTCTGCTTTCCAGGTCCACTTATGCCTGCGGTAGGGACTCAGAAGATGATGGGTGAATCACATTAAACATGAAGAGAACCATTTCAGAGATGTTGAAAGCCAAATCTCTGAGCTCACACTCCCAGATTCCTGAAATATGATGAAGAGATTTCCCAGGAGGATTCAGCCTGGAACTGAAGCATACACACACACACACACACACACACACACACACACACACACAGAGAGAGAGAGAGAGAGAGAGAGAGAGAGAGAGAGAGAGGAAAAACCTTGATGGCACATTTACAAGGGTAAAAATTAGATGTGTATGTGGTTATTTGAGTCCAAACTATATTGAAGATCGGATTATTTTTTCACTGAATTTTCTAATAAGAGCCAACACTTCACCAACATGTAGCAAATGATCCTTCTGTTCTTTCCTAGTGTACTTGTATTTCTATAAGGAGTTCATTTTTTCATCTGTCCTGTGAGTATTTACAATATCTGTCAAGAAACCAAATAGAGAATAATATTTGGTTATTATTCTGACACCCTGGATGATTCTCTACTGAGGAAAGTAACAAGGGCATACGCTATGATAGGGAACAGATTGTCCCTGGCTGCTATGCTTTCATAGTATCCCCATGCTGATCACCAAAGTCATCTGAGCCTGTGAAATGCAAGTCACTATGTGCCAATTTACTATCTAGATTTAGTTTTAGGGTTATAGTTAGGTCATGTCTCCTAACTTTGCTGATTTTAGTACAGGGAAAAGCCCTTATATCTATTCATTTTCCATGTAATTAGATTTATCCTAATGATCTAAGGTATGTCCTATAATTGTGTCCTAGTATTTAAAATCCAGAGGTTATAATACACAAAAGCAATTGTGTGTTCTTACTTCCGTATCTCAAGGCTGAATGGAATGTAACCGAGTTCCTGAAGCTGGGTATGAGATGTAACCAAGGATGATAAGCAGCCCTGCTCTGGCTGCATGCTAGTGATAGAACTGTAACACACGGAAAGAAGTACAAAAGAGATCTAGGACAGTTCACAGCATGAGCGTACAAGTCATAGGGCTCGATTCTGCATTTGACTCACTGCATATACTCGGGGAAATTACCAAATTTTTCCAAAGTTCAGTGTCTTTATTTGCCAATGTTAAGGTAATAACATTTACTTTATTTGCGTTTTAGAAATAATCCAATAATCTATAAGAAAGTTGTTGTTCCTGGGCCATGGTATGTGCTCAGGGAGAGTTATCATTACTATGTCAGTAATCATCATCATCATCATCAGACTCTTTCCAGGGATCTGGCAGGAAACAGAGGCACAGTTTGAGGAGAATCCAATAAAAGGACTTTTCATTAAGGTAATAGGGAAGGAGGGAGGAAAAGCATGGCAGACAGTGCGGTATCTCAGGGCTAGTAATGGCTACATTGGTTACCTTGAAGGCAGCCCTAGTCCTGAAGGAATCCACAGAGGGAAGACTGTGTGGAAAGGGACTAACAGGAACTGTGATTTCCCCCAAGGAAGAAGCTGGGGAATAAACACTCAACCTCTCTCTCCCCTCCCTCCAATCTCCTGTTGGTTTATTTCATTGGCCAACACCACAGAAGGCCAGAGAATGAAAATACCCTTCCATGTAGTCTACACAGTTCAGCCTCCCTGAGCTCAGACCAGGATAAAGTATCAGAACAAATACAGTATCCATGAGGCTACAATGTTAAACGACCAAACATGATCATTTACTAAGTGCCCCAGACAGTGTCTAGCACACGGCAGGCACTCAAGAAATATTTTTAGTTTAATAAATTATCCTGGGAATCATATTATGATATGTATGTATATATGTATGTGTGTGTGTGTGTGTGTGTGTGTGTGTGTGTATATATATATCCTTTTCCAAATGTGTGACAGGTAAATAATTTATCATTTATCTCATACTTTAAAATTAAGTATAATTTTTTTTTCAACGTTTTTTTTTTTATTTATTTTTGGGACAGAGAGAGAGCATGAACGGGGGAGGGGCAGAGAGAGGGAGACACAGAATCGGAAACAGGCTCCAGGCTCCGAGCCATCAGCCCAGAGCCTGACGCTGGGCTCGAACTCACGGACCGGACCGCGAGATCGTGACCTGGCTGAAGTCAGACGCTTAACCGACTGCGCCACCCAGGCGCCCCTTAAAATTAAGTATAAACTTTACTGTGAAAATAAGGTCTCTCCCACATGGTACTGTAAGTCTGCAAGTAGAGTACCTGGAATTAGAAAGCAAGGTATTTAGGGGCGCCTGGGTGGCTCAGTCGGTTAAGCATTAAACGTTGGACTTCAGCTCAGGTCATGATCTCGCAGTCTGTGAGTTTGAGTCAGGCTCTGTGCTGACAGCTCGGAGCCTGAAGCCTGCTTCAGATTCTGTGTCTCCCTCTCTCTGCCCCTCCCCCGCTCACACTCTGTCTCTCTCTCTCTCTGTCTCAAAAAGAAACATTAAAAAAAAATAAAAAAATTTTAAAAAGCAAGGTGTTTGGATCCTGGCTGTTCAGAGAGGTGGATGATGAATCCTACACACACACATTTGGCCGACAATGTTGACAAAGCCTCGGCTGTGTTCTCAGCCTCTCAAGCCATAACATGTGTGCATGAAGAGTCATCATGGTTACAACATCTGAGCAAGCGACTGAAAATTCAAGCCTCCTCAGCTCACATTTTCCTTTGCTAGAACATGAAGGGAAAAGTTGCTGCTAACTTTGGAGTCAACGCTGACAGACAATTTCACATGAAAAACAACACCGATGTAATGCTATAGTTTGCTTTGGGGGATAAGGGAGTAAAAATATCACTCAAGAAGACAAACAAGCAGGGCTAGTTGTACGACTTGGCACAGACAGACTAGTCATACTACTTAGCAAAAACTAATACAGCCCTTCAGAAAGAAACCCATGCTTACTTTGAGATGTATTTGAATCCTACATGTATATTAATCCATGACTAAAGACGTTTTAAAAGTTGTTACACAGAAACTTTGGAAGGAGGGAGGGAGTGGAAATGAATATGAAGAACACAACAACTAATCTTATAAGTAGACTATGCTTCCTGACAACATTTGTAGCCTAAACCCCTGCAACTCAAGCAATGTCCCTGTCACTCTACTCACTTCCTCACATGGCCAGAGCCAACTGAAAGTCTCAAACTACACGAAGGATTCTTTCCAAATTTTAGAGTGAAAAAACAGGAAAGAAATATACCTTGGGATTTTGTCATCTATAAACCAAATCATAATCTATATCAGTGTACTCTCTATAAACAAATGACTGTCATAGGAGGAATCATATCTTTGAATATCCCCAACTTCTGTGCTTTAAAGATAAGAAATGATGTAATGGGGAAAAGACAGTCTCTTTTAAAGATGGTGATGGGAAAACTGGACAGCTACATGCAAAAGGATGAAACTGGATGGCTATCTGACACCATACACAAAAATTAACTCAAAATGAATTAAAGATTTGAACGTAATACCTGAAAGCATAGAACTCTGATAAGAAAACATAGGCAGTATCCTCCTTGACAGTGGTCTTGATGATATATTTTGGATTTGACACTAAAAAGAAAAAAATAAACAAGTGGGACTACATCAAACTAAAAAGCTTCTACAAAGCAAAGGAAACCATCAATAAACTGAAAAGGCAACCCAGCAAATGGGAGAAAATATCTGTAAATCATACATCTGATAATGGTTTAACATCTAAAATCTGTTTAAAAAACTCATACAACTCAATAGCAAAACAAAACAAACCAATTAAAAGACAGGCAGAGGATCTGAGTAGACATTCTTCCAAAGAAGACACATGGCCAATACATACATGAAGAGGTGCTCAACATTACCAATCATCAGGGAAATGCAAATCAATACTACAATGAGATAGCACCTCACACTTGTTAGAATGACTATTATCAAAAAGAAGAGATAACAAATGCTAGTGAGGATGTGGAGAAAAGGGAACCCCTTGTACTGCTAGTGGAAATGTAAATTAGTGTCTCCACTATGGAAAATAATATGTAGGTTCCTTAAAAAATTAAAAATAGAAATATATGATCCAGTAATGCCAATTCTGAGTATTTATCCAAAGGAAAACACTAACTCAAAGAGACAAATGAACCGCCATGCTCACTGCAGTATTATTTACAATAGCCAAGACATGAAAGCATCCTAACTGTCCATCAATGGATACATATGGAAAATGTGATAGATAGATAGATAGATATAGATATCTACATAGATATCTATAGATAGTTATGTATATACACACACACACACACACACACACACACACACACACACACACACTGGAACATTATTCAGCTGTATATAAAGAAGGATAATTTGTGGGGCACCTGGGTGGCTCAGTCGGTTGAGTGTCCTACTTCAGCTCAGGTCATGATCCTATGGTTCACGGGTTCGGGCCCTGCATCAGGCTCTGTGCTGACAGCTCAGAGCCTGGAGCCTGCTTTGGATTCTGTGTCTCCCTCTCTCTCTGCCCCTCCCCCACTCACACTCAGTCTCTCTCTCTCTCTCTCTCTCTCTCAAAAATAAACACTGAAAAAATTTTTTTAAAGGATAATTGGCCATCTGTAACAACATAGACCTTCAGAGCACTAGGCTAAGTGAAATGAGTCAGAGAAAGACAAATACCACAAAATCTCATTTACATGTGTAATCTAAAACAAAAACTAAAACTAAACAAAACAAACACTTGAACTCCTAGATTCAGAGAAACAGATTGGTTGTAGCCAGAGGCAGCGGGTGGGGAGCGAGCAAAATGTGTGAAGAAGGTCAAAAGGTACAAACTTCTGATTAAAAAACAAATCCTAGGGATATAATGCATAGCATAATGACTATAGTTAGTAACACTGTATTATATATTTGGAAGTGGTTAATAAAATAAATTTTAAATGTTCTTATCACAAAAAAAATTATAACTGTGTGGTGGTAAATATGTACTAGATGTACCATGGTGATCATTTTGCAATATACAAATATTGTCATTATGTTGTACACCTGAAACTAGTATGTTATGTGTCAATTATGTCTCAATTTTTAAAACATAAAAAATTATCAGTGTTTTACTATCTATGGCCCAAAATTATTTGATTTAGATTTTTTTTTTTTATTTTTATTTTTTAATGTTTATTTATTTTTGAGAGACAGAGACAGAGTGTGAGGGGAAGAGGGACTGAGAGAGGGAGACACAGAATCAGAAGCAGGCTCCAGGCTCCGAGCTGAGGCAGGGCTTGAACTCACAAACAGTGAGATCATGACCTGAGCTGAAGTCGGACGCTCAACCGACTGAGCCACCCTGGTGTCCCTGATTTAGATTTTAAAGGCTCTCTCTTGCTCTAAAGTTTTTAAATAATTTCCAATGTTATTACCCAGATCTCTTTTCTTTTTTTTTTTTTTTTAACATTTATTCATTTTTGACACAGAGGGTGACAGAGCATGAATGGGGGAAGGTGAGAGAGAGAGGGAGACACAGAATCTGAAACGGGCTCCAGGCTCTGAGCTGTCAGCACAGAGCCCGACACGGGGCTCGAACTCACGGACCATGAGATCATGACCTGAGCCGGAGTCGGACGCCCAACCACTGAGCCACCCAGGCGCCCCTACCCAGATCTATTGTGACTGCATACCTTTTAGGAGGAAAATGGGGGAATGAACAGTTTCTTTTTTTTTTAAGTAGGGCTTTTTTTTAATGTAATTTTTAAAATGCTATTTATTTTTAAGAGAGAGAGAAAGAGAGACAGAGTTCAAGTAGGGGAGGGGCAGAGAGAGAGGAAGACACAGAATCCGAAGCAGGCACCAGACTCTGAACTGTCAGCACAGAGCCTAACGGACAGTGAGATTATGACCTAAACTGAGGCCAGGCACCCTGGAAATGAACACTTTCAATATTTGCCTACGTAGCCTCTTTACTAGTCATCTTCACATTTATCTAAAGCACTTCCTTAGAAAACTCCTAAAGAAAAAGATTTTACACTAATATCTCAAAGTACCAAAAAGTTTTTTTGAAATGAACTTAAAATTTTCAAATAGTTTTAAATTTACAGAAAAGTTGCAGAAAATACAGAGGGGTTCCCTTAGATCCTATGATCAGTATCCCTCTTAAGATCTTACATATGATACATTTGTTACAACTAACAAACCAATGTTGACACATTATTTTTAACTAAAGACCATGCTTTGTTTGGATTTTAAGACTTATTTTTTAAAAGAACTTTTCCCATTGGATATATGGCATTATAATTCGGGGGGGGGGTGGATATTCCACATTTACATGAACAGATTTAGACTGCAACTGTTCATTTTTTTAAAAAAAATTTTTTTAGAGATCTTATTTTTAAGTAATCTCTACACCCAAAGTGGGACTCAAATTTACAATCTCAAAATCAAGAGTTGCACCCTCCACTGACTGAGCCAGCCAGGCACCCAACTGTTCATTTTATCTGATGTATTTTTACTTCTGATTCAGAACTTCCCAGGGATGGTGGACCAGGCAACAGAAACCCCCATACAGAGAAATGTGTTCACAGACAAATGTGTTTCAGCCTTAACTTTGTTTTGCTGTAGGAAAACCACTCAAACTTTCTTTGAGCCTAAGTTCTATTTCTTACAAAATGAAGAAATTGAACTAGATGCTCTCTGAAACTCTGCAACTTGAAATTCCAGGATTCTGGAACACTTGAAAACATTTTAATGTTTTCATTAGCAAAGATTCAGCATTTATGGCTTGAGGATTGTAACTCTGGCTTTGTCATCAGCTTTTAAACCAGCTTTTATATTTCTCAATTTCCAGATTTGCCTAGAGACCAATAGTACCAAGAAGTGTATTAAGAAGCACTATGTGTATATTATAAAATTTCTCAGTGATAGCACCAAACAGCAGGGATTCTCATTCAGTACTGACTTGAGCATTGTCCCATTCTCTTAGGATGCTCTACAGAAGATTTTTCATGTTATTTCATTTATTTTCATAAAGAACCCAGAAAGAGATTTAATTTTCTATTTCTTTAAAAATTTTCTGTAGTTGTAAGTTCCAGGAAACAGGTTAGTTTAAATTATTCAATATTGATTAAATAGTGCTTAAATACAACACCAGAGTTATACTCACAATATAAAAGTTAACAATTTAATACCTGACTATGGAAAAAATATCATCATACTGATTAAAGAGTCAAGTACTGTTATAAAGGCAAAGCACATTCAGGATGAATAAAAATTTTTTAAAAAGCCATCAGATTAAATCATCCCCAAACTAGAACACTCAAGGGCAAAAGAGGAGAAGTAACATTTCCACTAATGTGAAGAAAAGAAAGATTTTTATTTTAAAAATGAGCATATTTATGAAGTAGGATTATACAAGAAGAACGTAATTTCATTATCCAAAAAAAAGGAGTTTATGACAGTTGAAAGGGAAAATCCCTAGCTCTTTCAAGGCTTCTCCTATGCCCTTAAGGGAAATTATGCATTTGTAATTTTTTTAAGTGGTATTCACTGGCTGTGGAAATGAAAACACTTTTTCTTTGAGTGAGTTCCTGAAGCATCCCTCACCTCAAAAAAAAAAAAAAAAAAAAGGTGTGTGTATGTGTGTGTGTGTGTGCATGTGTATGTGTGTGTGTATACACCTTGCTCATGAATACGCTCAAATGTATTCCTCTTTCACAGCATAGCAGCACAGCCATATGAGGGTGCACTTCTTCATTCAGCCTCAACCACAGAGGCAAACTCAATAAACAAAATGCAGAGAACATTTTTAAGAGTCCAGTAATAACCATATAGTCTTATTTGTTCATATTTTTTTATTCAATTTTGCAGTCTTAGCCCAGCATTTGGTATCAATCCTGATACTAAAATCAGACAGACATTACAAAAGGAAAATGACAGGCCAATATCCCTGATGAACATTGATGCAAATTCCTCAACAAAATGTTAGCAAACTAAATTCAAAAATACATAAAAAGGATCATTTACCATGATCTAGTAGGATTGATTCCAGGGATAGAAGGATGGTTTGATATTCACAAATTAATCAATCTGATACATCACATTAACAAGAGGAATGATGAAAGGGATATAATCATCTTCATAGATGCAGAAAAAGCATTTGACAAAATACAACACCCATTCATGATAAAAACTCTCAACAAAGTAGGCTGAGAGAGAACATACTCAACAAAACAGAGGCCATATATGAAGAACCCACAGCTCATATCATTCTCAATGGTGAAAAACTAAGAGCATTTCCTCTAAGATCAGGAACAAGACAAGGATGTCCACTCTCACCACTTTTATTCAGCATAGTACTGAAGTCCTAGCCACAAAAATCAGGCAGAAAAAGAAATTTTAAAAAAATAAACATCTAAATTGATAAGTAAAACTGACACTATTTGCAGATGATATATGATATATAGAAAACCCTAAAGACTCCACCAAAAACTTTTAAAACTAATAATTCAGTAAAGTCACAAGATATAAAATAAACATATAGAAATTGATAGTGTTTTCATATGCTAATATCAAGCTCCCAGAAAGAGAAAGTAGAAAAACAATCATTTATACAACTGCAACAAAAATAATAAAATACCTAGGAACAAATTTAACCAAGGAGGTGAGAAAAACACCTATACTGTGAAACTATAAAATATTAATGAAGAAAATTGAAAAAAACACAAATGGAAAAATACACCATAATCATGGATTGGAAAAATCTTATTAAAATGTTCACACTACTCAAAGCAATTTATAGATTCAATACAATCCCTATCAAAATACCAAGATAACTTTTCACAGAACCAGAACAAAATATCCTAAAATTTGTATGAAACTACAAAAGACCCTAAATAGCCAAAGCAATCTTGAGAAAGAAGAACAGAGACGAAGGTATCACATTCCCAGATTTTATCTATACTACAAAGCTGTAGTAATTATAACAGCATTTTACTGACATAAATACAGGCATATAGATCAATGGGACAGAACAGAGAAACCTATACTAACCCACACTTACATGGTCAACAGATCTATGACAAAGGAGGCAATAACATACAAGAGGATAAGACAGTCTTTTCAATAAATGGTGTTGGGAAAACTGGACAGCTACATACAAAAGAATGAAACTGAGCCACTTTCTTACACCATACACGAAAATAAACTCAAAATGGATTAAAGACCTAGATGTGAGACCTGAAACCATAAAGTTCCTAGAAGAGAATACAGGCAGCAATCTGACATCAGCCTAAGCAACATTTTTCTAGATCTGTTTCCTTAGGCAAGAGAAACAAAAGCAAAAAAGAAACTATTGGGACCATATACCAAAATAAAAAGCTTCTGCACAGCAAAGGAAACCATCAACAACACAAAAATATAACATACTGAATGGGAGAGGATATTTGCAAACAATATATCCAATAAAGGATTAATACCTAAAATATATAAAGAACTCACATCACTCAGCAGCAGAAAAACAAATAATCCGATTTAAAAATGGGCACAGAACCTAAATAGACATTCTTCCTTTGAAGACATATGGATGACCAATAGACACATTAAAAGATACTCAACATCACTGACCATCAGAGAAATGCAAATCAAAACCTCAGTGAGGTATCACCCCACTCCTGTCACAATGGCTAGTATCAACAAGACGAAATAGCCCGTGTTGGTGAAGATGTGGAGAAAAAGGAACTCCTGTGCACTGTTGCTGGGAAGGCAAATTGGAGAAGCCACTGTGGAAAACAGTATGGAGGGTCTTCAAAAAATTAAAAAAAGAAATACCCAGTAATCCAGTAATCACACTACTGGGTATTTACCCAAAGAAAATTAAAATGCTAATTTGAAAATATACGTGCAACCTCATGTTTATTGCAGCTTTATTTATAATCGCCAAGATATAAAAACAACCTAAGTGTTCACTGACAGATGAATGGATAAAGGAGAAGTGGTATTATATACAATAGAATACTACTCAGCTGAATAAAAAAATTGAAATCTTGCTATTTGTGACAACATGGATAGACCCAGAGAGTAATTATGTTAAATGAAATAAATCAGAGAAAGACAAATACTATATGACCTAAAAACAAAACAAACAAGAAAAACCGACTCTTAATACAGAGAACAAACTAGTGACTGTGAGAGGGGAGGTGGGTGGGGGAATGAGTGAAATAAATAAGGGGATAAATAAGGGGATTAAAAGGTATAAACTTCCAGTTATAAAATTAATAAATCTCAGAGATTAAAAGTACAGCATAGGGACTATAATCAATAACATTGTAATGTATGGTAACAGATGGTGACCACATTTATCATGGTAAGCGTTCAGTAATGTATAAAACTGTCAAATCACTATGCTGTACACCTGAAACTAATATAATTGTATGCTAATTATACTTCAAAAATAGATGGATAGATGAATGAATGAATGAATGAATGAATGAATATTTTACAGCCTTAGCAACTGAGAGGGCCATATTTTGGAATCACATCTAGGCCATACTATTTACTAGATGTATGATATTGGATACTGGATTTCATCCAGGAAGTGGGGACAATAAATCCCTCAGAGATTTGTTGTTAAAGCTGAATACAATCATGTCAAATGCCTGGTAGCGTGTCCAGCACAAAGATGGTCCTCTGTGTTTTCTTTACTTTTTTCTAGCTTTTATATTCATCATTTAATTTGTGATGCAAACACTAGCAGAGATTGGGCTGAATATCTCTCAGGCATCATGGTATGCCTATTTACCTATCTTCACTGCTACTTATCTTCATATTTATCTATGAGGATTCCACAAAAAACTCGTAGAGGAAAAACAAAGAATTCACAACTATATGTCAATATAACACAAAGACTTATTTTTTAAAATATTCTTTCTCTACAAATATTTTATTTGTAATCATTAATCAGTATTTAGCTTGTTTAATAGAAGTGGCAAATAAACAATTGAAAAGTAGTGAGTTCCATGTGGAATTAAATTACAGTTATAACTTTGAAACACTATGCCTTGGGTTTTAGAAAGAACTTTAAGAATAAGAATTCACTCCATAACCAATTTTCATAATAAAGGATGAGATAGCTTGGAAAATTGAATCTACAAGCATTTTAAAGCTTTTTCTTTTGTAAAACCTCCCCAAATAAACTTTTTAAATAAAGTAACAAAAATAGGGGTGCCTGGGTGGCTCAGTCAGCTCTGGTAGTAGTCCTGGGGTCAGGGGGTAGAACCGTGCATCGATTCCATGCTTAGAGCGGAGCCTGCTTAAGATTCTCTCTCTTGCTCTCCCTCTGCCCCTCTCCCCCCATCTCACACACACACACACACACACACACACACACACACACACACACTCTCTCTCTCTCTCTCTCTCTCTCTCTCTCTCAAAAAAAAAAAATGGGAGCAAAAATAACTGATGAAAATACCACATATTTTTAAGTGATAAGGAGCTTCAAAATGGTCAAACAAAAAAGTAAACTACCTTACACAATAAATAAGAAAATATTTTCATTTTTTTTTTTTTGAGAGAGGGAGCATGAGTGAGGGAGGGGTGGGGGGGCGAGAGAGAGAGAGGGAGAGAGAGAGAGAAAGAGAGAGAGAGAGAGAGAATCTTAAGCAGACTTCACGCCCAACACAGAGCCCTATGCAGGGCTCAATCTCTGAGATTGACAACCATGAGATCATGACCTGAGCTAAAACAAGTCAGACACTTAATCAACTGAGCTACCCAAGCACCTCTAAGGAAAGCTTTTTAAAAATGTTTCTCGGGGCGCCTGGGTGGCGCAGTCGGTTAAGCGTCCGACTTCAGCCAGGTCACGATCTCGCGGTCCGTGAGTTCGAGCGCCGCGTCAGGCTCTGGGCTGATGGCTCGGAGCCTGGAGCCTGTTTCGGATTCTGTGTCTCCCTCTCTCTCTGCCCCTCCCCTGTTCATGCTCTGTTTCTCTCTGTCCCAAAAATAAATAAAAAACATTGAAAAAAAATTAAAAAAAAAATGTTTCTCATTTAAAAACAAAATTAAACCATACAGAAAAATATGAAAAAGTATCAACAGATCTGAAATGTTAATACCCAGAGCTAACTGCTGTTAACATTTTGGTGAACATCTTTCTAGATAAGTCTCTCTAAATATGTAAATGGGATCACAGTATTTATATTATAACTTTCAATTTCCACTTAACATGTTTGGAACATTTTTCAAAGTAAATAATTATAGATTTTGAACAACTTTTTAATACTGCATAGTACTTCATTGTTAGCTATGTAGCATAATTTATATAACCAGTTCATTTTTATAGCAGAGTTTGTTTTCCATTTTTTTTGCTGTTAAAATAATGCTGCAATTAACACCTTTGTGTGGACATCTTTTAGTATATCTTCCTAGAAGATAGGAGATTTTTACATTTTACATTTGCATTTTACATTTTGGTACATATTCCCAAAAGAGCCTGTTAGAAGAATTCAACCAACAGCCACATACAAGTCTTAGAAAAGAGTGCATTAGATTGTTGGGGTCTTAAGATAGAGAATGGAGTATAGGGTTTGATAGAGTAATACAAATAGTTTGACTTAGCTTTTTCTTGCTAACTTCCAAAATCAAGTTATATTAAATAGCATTAAATAGGTAATATATCAACAAAGAACCTTCAGTTTTATTCCCAGGACATACTGTGAGATACTGATTATAATGACTTGCATTTGACCACACTTGGCAATTACAAAATACTTTCACCTTTAATATGTCATCTGATATCTCAAAAATTCTGTAAGATAGGCCAGGCAGGAATCTTTATTTTGCAGGTAAAGAAACAGAGGCCAAGAGAAGTCACTTCTCAGTATCACACTGCCAGTAGGTGTTAGCTTTGGGACTGGCTGTGGTGCTCTAATGGGCTGTCTTCCCATTGGGCCATGTATGCCTTTGTAACCCAACACTACTACTTCTACACTAACATGGCGTGGGGGAGTAGGTCCCCCACCCCAGTAGGTGGAGCTGGGGCCCATATATCAGTGTCAACTTAAACTCTATATATAACGCTTGAAAGATTTGTATATTCCTTTTTCCCAGTATAGGTGGAAATTGGTGCTGTGTGTCACTGAAGCGATAGCTAGGACCTTCTTCATGATAATCCAGCTTCTCCTTTAGTCAGTGGACTTGGGGTTTGCATACTGAGTAGGTGTAGAAATTGGGCAAAGAATCATGGCTTTCCATTGTAGAGGCAGACTTTAGCTTTCTGTTCATCTTTTCTTAATGTCTTTGGATTACATATATTGACCAATACCCTCCTTGGCTGTGACATAACAAATACCATATTGTAGTCCCTCTGAACACCCGATTTTATTAATCTTCTCCATAGATCAGTGAATCAGTCTTCCTGGCTCCCATTCCATCCTTGCTGCCCATTATAGGAATTGCTCCCATTTCCTTCTGAAAGCTAGGTGCAGCCCCCTGCCCTCTGTTATTTTGAGACCTATTATCCTCATTGTTACCAAGGAATGGCATCTCCTATCATCAGCCCAAGCCTATAGAGGACAGTGACCACTGAGCTTGTCAACAATGTTGGAGCCCCTTAGGTAGAGGCCGGCTTCAGCTTTGTCCCTTGGAGCATCAGTCCAAAGAGTACCACCTTTCGCCCTGCAGCCTTGAGGCAGGGGTCAAAAGCTTTATGAAACCCGCTTAGGTCAGCCTTATTCTATTCAAGCTACTATAACAGAATACTACAGACTAGGTGGCTTATAAATAACAGAAATGTATTTCTCACAGTTATACAGGCTACGAAGTCCAAGATCCAAGATGCCAGCATTGTCAGATTTTTGATGAGAGCCCACACTCTGTGCTTTGTCCTCACATGACAGAAAGGAGTGAAGGAGCTCTCTGGAGTCTCTTTTGTAAGGGCACTAATCCCATATATGAGGACCCCACCCCCCACCCTCATGATCTAATCACCTCCCAAAGGCTCCATTTCCAAATCCTATCACATTGGGTTTTGGGATTTAACATGAATTTTGGGAGGATGAAAACATTTGGTCTATAACATGCATAGTCATTGTCTGATGGCTGCCTCTTATGTGGGAGGAGGATAATCTTCCAGGGCAGGCAACTGCCATTTGCCTAAGAGTATTTCTCCAGAAAAAGATGTGTTCTGTTAGCACAACTCACAGCAGCTAGGACTGAGTGTGGTAGCTCAGGGAAGGGATCAACGAGACCCACTGCATTCTTATTAGTCCCCTTTGAAAAATGCTACGAAATCCACACTATAATTTTAAAAACTGGTAAATAAAGGCAAATAGCTAAGCACTTATTTTTCCTGTAAGAATTGTACCACTGGATAATCAAATCATTGATGAAAGTAAGATTTTATTTAAAACAGTATTCTAGCTAATAAATGAAGAGAAATGAAAAAAAATAGCATATCACTATTTTGTAACATCTAGTAAACTAATGTATCTAAGTATTCAGCATCAAACCTGAAAACTTCATTAAAAAGAGTGACAATCAAACATTATGTATCTCCCCATGACTGTAAGATATAATTACCTATGAAGTATTCTTGCCAATAACATTCATCCTCACTCTGATGAAGCCTCTAGATACAACTACCAACATAAAGGAAATATAGAAAACATAGGAACATGTCAAACAATATCTCCCCAGAATTCAGAATGTGGGAAAATATACTGGATCAATGAATTTTTTTTCAGAAAGTAAATTTCAAGAAAAAAAGATGGAGGGAAGATCTTTTTATTTAAAGAGACTTAAGATCATATCTACTAAATACTATGTATGAGTCTTATTTCAATCCTGTCAATAAACTATAACAAAATTATAAAAAATTATAAACAATTATTGACAATGTTGTTTCATTTTGTTCCAACGACCCCAGGCTCCTTCTTATTCCTAAATAGGCCAAGCAGCCTCCTGATTCAGTGCCTTTACACTTAGTTGTCACCTGCCAGAAATCCTCTTGCCAGGGTACCTACATAGCTACCTCCCTCACTGCTTCAAGGACTCCTCTCAAAGTCACCATCTCAAGGAATCCTATCTTCCCACAGAAAAGTTAAACTCTCCTATTCTTAACATTTCATATCTTCTTTTTTATTTTTTCTCCTTATCATTTATCACTGTATAATACTGTCTATACTTATTAATCTTCTTCATTGTCTATCTCTTCAACTAAAATGTAGGAAAGAAATTTTTGTCTGTTTTGATTACCTAGAAAATTCCTAGTTCATATTAGGTCTTCAATAAATACATGTTGAATATTGGATGAATATGGATGAATCATAGCAAAATAAATAAAAGCAAAGCCCAAAATATACCATTTTACAGAGTTAAAAACAACTAAAATATATGTATGTGATAAAAATATATATGCATTTGTGTGTGTGCACCTACACACACATAAAAGAAAATGAGAAAAACAAAACTCAAATGGTTACTAATGCAGGTAAAGGTAAGGCACAGGAGCAGGTAGGTTGTGACTTCATAGGAAGATGTAAATTATTCTTAATATTTTTTATTTCATGTTGATAGCGGATTCAGATGTTTATTGTATTTTTTAAGTTTATTTGTTTTGAGAGAGAGAGAAAGCACAAGCAGATGAGAGGAAGAGAGAAGGAGATAAAGAATCCCAAGCAGGCTCCACACCATCAGTGCAGAGCCCATGTGGGGCTTGAACTCATGAACTGTGAGAACACGACCTGAACTGAGATCAAGAGTCAGATGCTTAACCAACTGAGCCAGCCACCCAGGAGCCCCTTATTGTATTTTTGATTACTTAAAAACTAAAATAAAACTAGTGTAAAATGATACTAAATCCTAACAAAATAATATTTATTCAAAATAATTTTAGGACGATATCACTTACACATATTTTTACAAATCCTAAAGTGCTATTAAAAAAGAATCTGATAGCATTTTAGAATAATATGCTCAATCAAGAAAGCTTTACCCTAGAAATACAAAGATAGAGGAGTATTAGGAAATCTACTTCTGTAATTCAACAGAGAAAAAAAATTGTATGACACAAAGCATCTGATAAACTTCAACATTCATTACTGCTAAAAACATTTTTAACAAAATAACTTTCCCGTCAAACCTAATTTATATGCATATATATGTTTCAGAGGTTTAATTTTAAGATGGTATAATTAAATCAGCATATTTAATTTTGAGCCTTCCCAAAAGGTTTTTTGTTGTTGTTTTAGTTTTAGTTTTTTACACATAAACTACAAATAATGTGTCTGGGCCAGGGTTCCTTGGAAAAGAGAGTCCAAGGCAAAGATTACTAGCACATCACTGAGGGATTTAATCCCTAAGTCTCAAGAGTGAGAACAGGGAAGTGAGGCAGGGAGGGAGTGAAACAAATACAAGATGGTACATTGCCAAACTGGTCACAGCTTCACAAGAAAGCATAACCAACTGCTCCTCCAGAGAGGCCTTATGGCAACAGCATCCCTAGGAACACTTCCTTTATTCCATCTTACAGCTCTCACCGGGCCAAATCATCCACATAGAGATTAACACTCCCTCCTCCGCCACACATACTTTTAGGTTACATCACCCAGCCCCTCTGGAGTGGTAGCTAAGGAAGTGAGATCCTACACCCTACAGCACTGTTTCCTCTAAATCAGGAGAAGCAAAAACATCTATGGCTCAATGGCAGCAGGCACAATGGAGATTGTGCCAAAGCCTGATTTTCATCCAATGGTAGGCTTGGACAATCGGTAGTGTTAAGAGACAAAATGACAATGGCAGGCACTAGAGCTCTCCATTGAGTAAGTGGATGAGGCCCAGAGGGTAGGTACAGATGTACAATCTGGAGGGTGCATAAATTAGTACAAAGAGAGAGAATAAAAAGGAAGACTAAAATTAAATTAGAATCTGGAAACCAAATAGATTAATGGTATCTCACTTAGCAGACTAAAGATAGCCAAACTCTACGTGGGCAGTGTGGGAAGCTGAAAAAACAAACCAATGGGGCAAACTGATACCCTGGGGCACCTAAAAAAGATACCGACGGTGCCCACCTCTTTTCAGTGTGGTTTTTCTGGCCAACCCATCACCCTCCTTGCCACCATGTAGGGAGAAACCTCCTGAGAAGCAATTTTATTTATATTACAGATTTTTCAAAAATCTCATGAATTAATATCACCTGCCCCTACTGGAAGTGGGTTAAAGGTTAATGAGAAGTGGGGAAGAGCAAAAAGGATTGAGTAAAAATTTGAAAAGCAGAATTTAAATTCCCTCTTCCACTCCAAGATACTATGTGATTGTCTCATCCCCTTCTCAGAAGTTTTGAGATTTAATCTATGAAGAGGAAAAAATAAAGGTTTCTTGGCTGGGTAATACAGTTTAACAGTGGGCTACCATAGTGAAGATAGAGAACTAAATTAAGTATGTCGAATGCCAAGTGCTGAGACTGCTGTCCCCAAGGCAGCACCAACATGGCTTCCAGAAGGCTTGCAGCCAGTCTTCTACCTCCTAAGGCAGGAGATTAAAAGATTCTTCCCTGGAAAACCTGACCAGCCCAAGACACTGACATTTAGAGTTTCTCAAAAATGGCCAGATGACCCTACAGTGAAACTCAAAGTCATAAACCCCACCCATATGTTCAGAGGTCCCAAACAACTTTTAAATCCCTTATTCATAAGTATAATCAGCTATTGAGATATCTGATTCCTATCACTGAAGATAAAAACTGAAAGAACAAGAAAATAGCAACTTGAAAAAAAGAGACAAAGTTTTTAAAAGAATCTTCAAAAACATCCATCATTATTATCTTCACAGAGACCAAAGACTTTGCATCCATAATGAAGAATAGGATAATCTTTTTAAAAAATATTCAGAAGGGAAAGAAATAGAGAAGAGGCAAAGAGCAATAAAATAATTACAGAATATTTCCCCAATGAGAAGGACATGAGCTTGCAGATCAAATGGAGTCATCAAATTCCCAGTAGAGTGGGTAAAATAGATCCACACCAACGTACAGCACTGAGGACAAAGAGAGGTCTCTAAGCAAGCCCAAAGACTTTAAAAAAAAAAAAAAGGCTTCCTACAAGGGAACAGGAATCAAAATGTCTTTGAATTCTTAACAATAATACTGATACAATAAGACACTGGAGGAAGGCTTTCAAAATTCTAATAAAAAATATTTCAGCCCATACTTCTATACCCAAACAATCAAGTATAGAATAAAAAATATTTTCAAAGACAAGAACTCAAAAATTTTATATCTCATAATGTTTCTGAGGAAAATCTTAAAGTTGTATTCTACAAAAATTAAGAGAGAGGGAAGGAGGGAGAAAAGAAATACATGGGACACAGAAAACAACACCCAATACTGGAAAGGCAAGAGGAATATCTGGAATGATGGTGAAGGTAGATCCCAGAATGAGTGCTGTGTACCAGGGATAGCAAACAATCAGTACACATTACGGCAGGCTGAAAAATATGTGGCCAAGGAAAGGGCACACATGTGTGGTTGTGTTTCTGCCAAACTAAGAAAAAAAAAAGTTTAGTGAATGTTGATGGTACTCACAATGACAACCACATGACTGAATGACTGAGACTAATTGATAAAATAAAGAAGTATGTCTTAAAAAATGGTTACAGGGAAACTTCATATCTTTCTTTTAATGCCTATGGTCTCTGTAGACTGTGATGTAGAAGAATGAACAGATATGAAAGAGTATAATTTTATTCTATTTATATACTACTTATAAATGCCTAGTATGCCTTTGGGACAATGTGAAAAAGCCATCTGTCTCTAACAAGAAGACAACTAGGTAGATGAGGAAAAGAGGTATGACAGTTACTTTTCATGATTTTCTCTTTTGTTTTTATATACCATAGGCATGTATTAAATTTTCAAAAAATGTTATAATGAAACACTTTATATATATGAATGCTTTATATATATATATTTATATATATATATAACGTTTTATATATATATATATATATATATATATATATATATATATATATATATATATAAAACAAAACATAGGGGCACCTGGGTAGCTCAGTAGGTTAAGCATGTGACTTAATCTCAGCTCAGGTCTTGATCTCAAGGTCGTGAGTTCAAGCCTGTGTTGGGCTCTGCCCTGGGCATAAAGCCTACTTTAAAACAAAAGAAAACAAAACAAACATAAATAACCTAATAGAAAAAATGGGCAAAGAAAAGGCCACATAGTTCACTAAAGAAGAAATAAAAGGACCAATAAGTAAAACAAAAAAATGTCCAAACATAATGACAATTACAGGATACAAATGAAACTAAGGAAATACTATTTTTCATCCAACAGATCAGCAAAGATTACACATTTGATGACACCCTATGTTGGCAACATTTTGGAGAAACTGTCATTGTCATACTCTACTGTTTGGGTATAAATTGGAGTAATGTTTTGGAGGGTGGTTTGGCAATATAAATAAAAATTTTCTACACATATATTCTATGACTCAGCAATCTTACTTCTAGGAATTTACCCAAAGACAGCTATCACACAAAGTCTTAAAAATATATGTGCATGGGGCGCCTGGGTGGCGCAGTCGGTTAAGCGTCCGACTTCAGCCAGGTCACGATCTCGCGGTCCGTGAGTTCCAGCCCCGCGTCGGGCTCTGGGCTGATGGCTTGGAGCCTGGAGCCTGTTTCCGATTCTGTGTCTCCCTCTCTCTCTGCCCCTCCCCCGTTCATGCTATGTCTCTCTCTGTCCCAAAAATAAATTAAAAAACGTTGAAAAAAAAATATATATGTGCAAAGATGTTCATAGAAAAACTGTAGGAAGAAAAACTCAAAACAATATGAATGTTACTAGTTAAATACAGTTTGCTATCTCCATTCAATGAAATATTTTATACCTTTTAAAATTGTAAGTATATCCATATATGTAGCTATGCAAAGATGTCCAAGTTACATATTAACTGAATAAAGCAAGTTATAGAACTTATGTAGGATTGTCCCCTGCACACACATGCACGCACGCACACACACACACACACACACACACACACAACTGACCCTGAAACAACATGGTTTGAACTGAATGGGTTCATTTATACAGGGATTTCATTTTATAAATACAGTATAGAATTATAAATATATTTCCTTATAATTTTTGTAATAACATTTTCTTTTCTCTAGCTTACTTTATTGTAAGAATACAACATATAATACATATAACATAAAATATGTTAATCAACTATTATCGATAAGGCTTTTATCGATAACATTTTTTCTCTAGCTTGCTTTATTGTAAGAATACGATATATAATACACATAACGTATAAAATATGTGTTAATCAACTGTTTTTGATAGGCTTCCAGTCAACAGTAGGCTATTAGTAGTTAAGTTTCAGGGGAGTTAAAAGTCGTACATGGGGGGGGCACCTGGGTGGCTCAGTCGGTTAAGCGTCCAACTTCAGCTCAGGTCATGATCTCATGGTTAGTGGATTCGAACCCCATCTCAGGCTCTGTGCTGACAGCCTGGAGTCTGCTTCGCATTCTGTCTCTCCCTCTCTCTCTGCCCTTACCCCACTTGCACTCTGTCTCTCTCTCAAAAATAAATAAACATTAAATTTAAAAAAAAAAGTCGTACATGGATTTTCAACTGCACAGAGGATCAGCATGCCTAACCCATCTAACCCATGCTATTCAAGGGCCACCTATGGATATATTTAAAAATGTATTTATATATATAAATATATATATTTATATAATATATATATATATATATTTTGTTTGTTTGTTTGTTTTAAATTTTTTTTTAACGTTTATTTGTTTTTGAGACAGAGAGAGACAGAGCATGAACCGGGGAGGGGCAGAGAGAGAGGGAGACACAGAATCAGAAGCAGGCTCCAGGCTCTGAGCTATCAGCCCAGAGCCCGATGCGGGGCTCGAACTCACATACTGTGAGATCGTGACCTGAGCTGAAGTCGGAGGCTTAACCGACTGAGCCACCCAGGCGCCCCTATATATATGTTTTAAATGCATAAAAATTTCTGGAAGGATACGTCCCAAACTGTTAAGAACGGGGGCAGCTGGGTGGCTCAGTTGGTTAGACGACTGACTTTGGCTCAGGTCATGATCTCATGGTTTGTGAGTTCGAGTCCCACATCAGGCTCTGCACTGACCGCTCAGACCCTGGAGCCTGCTTCAGATTCTGTGTCTCCCCCTCTCTCTGCCCCTCCCCTCCTCATGCTCTGTGTCTCTCTGTCTCTCAATAATAAATAAACGTTAAAAAAAAAAAACCTGTTAAGAATGACTACTTCTGGAATATGAATTTGGGAATCAAAAGGGGGATGCAAGAGATTTACTTTTCATTTTTTATCGCTCTGTACTGCTTGACTCTCTACCATTTGTCTTTTGTACATAATGTTAAATCTATGAAGAAGAAAAGGAAGGGAAGATTTTACATTTTTTTTTTCAAGATCTAGCTTTGCAACAAAAAGACAATTTCATATCGTCAGTGTCACAAATAATCATTGTTTCCAGATATATCTCAGCTACAGCTGAGAAATAAAAGATACATAATTTTTAAATTCCATTGAACAGAAAACTTATTTAATGGTATATTTTGCCAGTAAACATCTTGGCAGATCCACTGAAACACAAAATTCCACATGAGCCATCTTATGTTAATTTATGGGAGAGGTAATGATAACTCCTATATTCACTATTTTACTGACCAACATCCAATTTTCATTGTTGTTGGCAACAGTCTGGCACTCTGAGATTTAATGTAGCACTTATCCAACTTTAGATGTATAAAATATTTCTTAATTTAAAAAGCAAAAGCAACAACAAATACTTTCTTGGCCTCAAATACAAGTACTGTTTGCAAAGGTTGAGTGTTTCCAAACCTGGGCAAAAAATATTCTATATCTAATCAAAAATTTGATTTTTATACCTAATTGTAATTCCTTCACCTACATGCCTGATATCTAAGCGTATGAGAACCACCTTTGTATTCACAATGAGGAATATCTCCACTTTGGCACTGCACAAGTTCAATCTCTAATTTTTTGTTGTCCAGCCCCAGTCAAGAGTTTCTCTGAAGATGGTCTATATTCTAGAGGAGTAAAGGACATTTCTCTAAGCCATGTCGAATCATGTTATCTTACCTGGAAAATATGATCCCAGTACTCTAAGAATGTGGTACAAACAGAAATGCACTACTGGATCCTCCTTCAAGAAAGATCTTGCTACCCAGTTGCTGGGAGTATCATCAGCAGATGGCCTCCAGCTGTCAACTGTTTCAGTGACTGCCTCAGTTCCAGACTGGCCCAATGTAATATCCTTTCAGGAGCAGCTGACAACCAATAACTGAGGCAGGGAGATAAAGTCCTGGGCATTCTTGACAAGCCATTTTAACTCTAAAACTTCCCAAAGGGGTGGTCTGAGGCTGAAGGGACTGTATCACAGTTTGACTTCTTCTACTCAATCCTGTTTCCAACTTCTCCTATCCACAGATGTTCATCCCAAGGACAAACTCAGTAAACATTCTTAACACTAGAGGCTGTCCTCAGCATCAGTTTCCTGGAGAACTCAAATTGTATCACCTAGAATCAATTTGGTATTATCCCCTTGGTTTTCATCAATGCCCAGTATATGAAAGGGTCAAGAATGCTCATCATTCTTAAATGCATTGATGAACCATAGCAGTTTTCTCAAGGTAAGACAGAGAATAGACCCTGGTGGGAATGTTTCTATAAGGAGACCTGGTACCATCACGACTCAGACAAAGTTGGCATAAAGGACTAGGTATAGAAACATATCCAATAAATTATATGCCACAGTGATGACAAATATGGAGCAGAAATCCATGGTGGGAGGGGGGGGAGTCAACCCAACAGTAATGGTGTTAACAAAGAGCTGGAATTCTGGAACTGAGCTATGGCAAGAAAGAGCAAAAGTAAGGCAGGACCCGGTCTTAAGATAGGTTTGGATTTGGAGGAATAGCTAGGGTGCCAAAAGAACACCTCAGAAAAGGGAGACAAGGCAGAAGGCCAACTATAATACTGATATATCAAATCAGGTACTAGTGAGGCCAACACAAAGTGGATAAAAATCTGGGACTTAGAGGCCCTTTGCTTAGCACTGTGGCACCACATCCTCAGTTGGAAACATACCTAATAGGGATGCTGTTAGGAGTAAAGATCAATATGTGGGCCACGGTAAACACTGGAAAAATGTTACGTTTTAAAAAGTGATAATTAGGGGCGCCCGTGTGGCTCAGTCGGTTGAGCGTCCAACTTCAGCTCAGGTCACGATCTCACAGACGGTGAGTTCCAGCCCAGCGTCGGGCTCTGGGCTGATGGCTCAGAGTCTGGAGCCTGCTTCCGGTTCTGTGTCTCCCTCTCTGTCTGCCCCTCCCCCGTTCATGCTCTGTCTCTCTCTGTCTCAAAAATAAACGTAAAAAAAAAAAAATTTAAAAAGTGATAGTTATAATAGTATGGTCTGAAATTATTCAAGTGTTCCCATTCTGAAATCCTTATTGCGGTGTCAATCCTGCTGGCACTTTCTTCGCATTGATAAAAGACCCAGCCCACAGGTGAGGAGCTAAACAACCCTAGCCATCAGAGCTGGCACAGGCAGAGACAGAAGTGAAAGGCAGGCATTCACAATTTCTCTCTGATAAACAAGAGAAAGTATTTCTTATTCCAAACGGAGATGCTACGTTTCCTTATGTTTTCTCTTTTGCTGAATTGCCAGGAAACTTAAAACCAAGCTCAACCAATGAACAAAATAGAAAGACTGTCCCTTCCTTCCATCTAACTTCTTATTCTCTCCTCTACCATATTTCTAATTGCTTCTATTTTATTTCTTTATCATTCATTCAGTTGTGACTTGTGTTAGATCCTTCTGAAAAAATACAAATAGGAAGACAAGTAAATTCAAACAAAATTTTACTTGTAGTGAAAAAATTATCTCTTTCATGGAGAAAGAGATTTCTCTTTAAAACATTGTTGGTATATCACCTCGCACCCGTCAAAATGGTTAATATCAACAACACAAGACACCACAAGTGCTGGCAAGGATGTGGAGAAAAAGGAGTCTTCATGCACTGTTGGTGGGAAGGCAAACTGGTGCAGCCATTATGGAAAACAGTATGAAGGTTCATCAAAAAATTAAAAATAGAACTACTATATGATCCAGTAATTTCACTAGTGGATATTTACCCAAAGAATATGAAAATACTAATTCAAAAGGATATGTGCACTCCTCTATATTGCAACATTATTTAAAATAGCCAAATTATGGGGATGCCTAGGTGGCACAGTCAGTTGAGTGTCTGACTTTGGCTCAGGTCACGATCTCCTGGTTCACAAGTTTGAGGCCTGAGTCGGGCTCTTTGCTGACAGCTCGGAGCCTGGAGCCTGCTTCAGATTCTGTGTCTCCCTCTCTTTCTGCCCCTCCCCTGCTCATGCTCTGTTCTCTCTCTCTCTCAAAACTAAATAAACATTTAAAAAAATTTAAATAAAGCCAAATTATGGAAGCAGCCCAAGTGTCCACTCATAGATGAATGGATAAAGATGTCATACACATATACAGTGGAACATTACTCAGCCATAAAACTGAATGAAATCTTGCCATTTGCAACAGCATGGATGGAACTAGAGAGTATTATGCTAAGTGAAATAAGTCAGAGAAAGACAAATACCATATGATTTCACTCATATGTGAAATTTAAGAAACTAAACAAAGGAAAAAAAGACAAATCAAAAATCAGACTCAACTATAGAGGACAAACTGGTGGTTACCAGACTAGAGGTAGATGAAATAGGTAAAGGGGATTAAGAGTACACTTATCTTGATGAACACTCAGTAATGTATAGAATTGCTGAATAACTATATTGTATACCTGAAATGAATATAACACTATATATTAGCCACAATGGAATTAAAAAATTTTTAATTGTTGCTAACATACTTTCCATAACTAGAGGCAAAAGCTAGCTTTAAAAATTCATTTATTCATTCATGTATACACTCAAAAACCATTGTTTACCCATCAAAATCTCGACATATTTTGAAGAAATGGAAAAATATATCCTAAAATTCATATGGAATCTCAAAGAACCTTGAATGCCCAAAATAATAAAGAAGAACAAAGCCAGAGTTCTATTTCCTAATTTCAAAACTTACCTCAAAGCTACAGTAATCAAAACACTGTAGTATTGGCATATAAACAAACAGAATAGAGCCCCCAAAAATAAGCTCTCACAGATATGGCTAAATTACTTTTGACAAGGGTTCAAAGACTGTTCAAAGGGGAAAGGATAGGCTTTTCAACAAATGCTGGAAAAACTGGATATCCACATGCAAAAAAATGAAATTGGACCCTTACCTTATACCATACACCAAAAGTTAAGTCAAAATACATACACCAAAAAATAAGTCAAAATGAATCAAAGACTTAAATGTACAACATAATGGGGCGCCTGGGTGGCGCAGTCGGTTAAGCGTCCGACTTCAGCCAGGTCACGATCTCGCGGTCCGTGAGTTCGAGCCCCGCGTCAGGCTCTGGGCTGATGGCTCGGAGCCTGGAGCCTGTTTCCGATTCTGTGTCTCCCTCTCTCTCAGACCCTCCCCCGTTCATGCTCTGTCTCTCTCTGTCTCAAAAATAAATAAACGTTAAAAAAAAAAAAAAAAAAAAATTTTAAAAAAAATAAAAAAAAAAAAAAAAAAAAAAAAAAATGTACAACATAAAATTCTGAGAAGAAAACATAGGAGAGGGGCACCTGGGTGGCTCAGTTGGTTGAGCGTCCAACTGTGGCTCAGGCCATGATCTCACGGTCTGTGAGTTCAAGCCCCGTATGGGGCTCTGTGCTGACAGCTCAGAGCCTGGAGCCTGCTTCAGATTCTGTGTCTCCCTCTCTCTCTGCCCCTCCCCTGTTCATTCTCTCTCTCTTTCTCTCTCTCTCTCTCTCTCTCTCTCTGTCAAAAATAAATAAAAACATTAATAATATTTAAAAAAAACATAGGAGAAAAGAATCAGGACATTGAATGATTTCTTGGATATGATACCAAATGCACAGGCAACATCAACAATAACAAAAATAGATAAATTGGACTATATCAAAATAAAAACTTTTGTGCGTCAAAGGAGACTATCAACAGAATAAAAAGGCAACCTATGGAATGGGAGAATTCATTTACAAAACACATATCTAATAAAGGGTTAATATCCAGAAAATATATATTTTTATATATAAATATATATATATATATACATATATATATATATATATATATATATATATATATATATACATTTCAACAAAAAACAACTTGATTTAAAAAATGGGCAAAGAGGGGCGCCTGGGTGGCTCAGTCGGTTAAGCGGCCGACTTCGGCTCAGGTCATGATCTCACGGTCCGTGAGTTCGAGCCCCGCGTCAGGCTCTGTGCTGACAGCTCAGAGCCTGGAGCCTGTTTCAGATTCTGTGTCTCCCTCTCTCTGATCCTCCCCCGTTCATGCTCTGTCTCTCTCTGTCTCAAAAATAAATAAATGCAAAAAAAAAATTATAAAAAATGGGCAAAGAATTTGAATAGACATGTCTCCAGAGAGGGAATATGAATGGCCAAGAAGCACATGAAAACATACTCAACATCGCTAATCAAAACCATAGTGAGATACCACCTCACATTCAATAGGATGGCTATTATCAAAACAAAAAAATGACAAATGTCGGCAAGGATATAGAAAAATCAGAACCTCTGTAGAAACAGAAAACTTCCAGTAGAAATGTAAAATGGTTAAGCTGCTATGGAAAACACTGTGGAGATTACCCCCAAAATTAAAATTCCCATATGACCCAGCAATTCAACTCTGAATATACACCCAAAAGCATTGAAAGAACAGACTCAAACAGATAATTATCCACTGGTTCATAGTAGCATATTCAGAATAGCCAAAAGGTGGAAGCAATCCACGTGTTCATTGACAGAAGAATGGATAAACAAAATGTGGTATATAAATACTAGGGAATACCATTCAGCCTTTAATAGGAAAGGATTTCTGATACATGCTGCAACATGGATGAATCTTGAGGACATTATGTCAAGGGACATAATGCTAGTCACATAAAAAAAGAATTACTCTATGAGTCCTCTTATAGGAAGTACCTAGAGTAGTCAAATTCATAGAGCTAGAAAGTAGAGTGGTGGTTGCCAGGGCTGGGGGAAGGAACAATGGGGAGTTGTTGTTTAGTGGGTATGAAGTTCTAGTTTTGCAGGTTGAAAAGTTCTGAGGATGGATGGTGGTGATGGTTGCAGAACAATGTAAATGCACTGAATGCCACTGAACTGTACACTGGAAAATGGTTACAATGGTCAATTTTATGCTATGCATATCTTACCATGATTTTTTTAACACATTTTCTTTTTTTTTTAGTAATCAAACATTGCTGGCTCTGCACAAGACTCAGATAACTCACAGTATAGTAGGAAAGAAAGAGAAAAATAAACTATCTCAAAACAATAGGCACCATAATGGAGTTATTCACAAATACTTTGGTAGCCCAGGGAAGAGAAAGAGTCAAGGATGGAGTGCCATATGTTTTGTTTTACAAAACTAGCCATGGGGATGCCTGGCTGGCTCAGTCCATTAAGTCATGGAGACTATTGATTTCAGCTCAGGTCATGATCTCAGGTCGTGAGATCGAGCCCCAAATCTGGGGTGCTCTTTCTCTCAAAATAAAAAAGAAATTCTCTCTCCCTCTCTCTTCCTGCCTCTCTCCCACTCACTTGCAGGAGGAATCTTTTTGAGAGATCAAAAAAGGAAAAAAGAAAAAAAAACCCTAGCTATGAACTGAATATAATCAATGATTCATTCAAAAAAGACTTACTGGGGGCTCCCGGGTAGCTCAATGATTGAGCATCAGGCTCTTGATTTTGGCTCAGGTCATGATCTCACAGTTCATGAGTTTGAGCCCAAATTGGGCTCTGTGCTGATAGCATGGAGCCTGCTTGGGATTCTCTCTCTCCCTCTCTGCCCCTCCTCCACTCAAGCACGTGTGTGAATGCACTCTCAAAAATAAACGTTAAAAAAAAAGACTTACTGAACAACTACTTTCAGTCAGACACTCTTGCATGGAAACTATATTTCCTGTGAGACCAATTAGAGCCATATCTGCCCTGTGGAGGAGAGATCTGAACTCCTTGTCCAATTTGGGAAACAATAAAAGATATTCCAAAATCTAACCCAAAGCCATTTCTCATGCGACCCCCTGGAGGTAGGAGCAAGCTTCAAAAAATTATTTTGACAACATTCGTTGCCTAGATTTTAAGATCCAAGAATTAAAACTGACTGCTCTTTGACTTACAAACTTTTCCTCCCCTAGGAACAATCAACTTATTCAAAGTTCACCTTTCCACCACAAACCACTCAGCATTGTAAACCAGTGCATCTTAACATTAATGTGCATTCAAGGTATCTGGGGTTCTTAACTTGCAATTGCCGATTCAGTGGGGCTGGGGCAGGACTCTTCTGCCTTAATAAGCTCCCAGGTGAGGCAGATGCAGTTGGTCCCCTGACCACACTGTGAACAGCCAGGTCATGGGTAACAACTACAGATGACATGTACAATCACAATTCCACACGTCTGCTCTATGGTGCTGGTTAAAGTTGATGATGCTCTGCCTGACACTAAGTACAAAATCTTACAGCTTTTGTCAAAAAAATAAAGTTTCCAGGAAAAAAAAAAACTTTTTAAGTTTGGATGAACCTCTATTTCTAATTACAGGGCTTTCATAAAGAAAGCCTGAAGGGTAAGATTACTTTTAAGTTCATCAACTGCTTTCACTCAAGGAAAATTAAGGGTTGCCTGAGTTTGACAGGTACTTAATTGCATCATAACAGAAAGAGGGTTTGATTCCCTCCTCGTCCACTATAATTAAATCCTTGCATATTCTCCAGCTTGTGAAAGGTCACATGAGGAAGCTGAATTTTTAAGTGTTGTAGCGTTTTTCTTCTTCTTTTGATTTAATAAAGAAAATGAATCAAACTGTTTTGTTTGCAAGCAAAGATTATGAGCCCTCCAAAGAGAAAAATCAGTGCATAAGTATAAAAGGGGACTGTTTAACTCTCATAATTTTTTATAATGAAAAGTCTGCATAATTTGCCCTTTTTTGTTTACCCAACTTGTTAAATGATCAAAAATTATTAAATCTTAACAGATTGACCTACCCTTGTCAAAACCCACATTATGCAGCACAAGACCTTCCCAGAAAGAGAGGACTCTTTCCTGGAAGGTTATTTAACAGTTTCAAGAAAATGTTATACACTCCAAGACCACATCAATACTTCTAGGAATCAAAGGCTATCTGTGATACCTACAGTTTTTATTGTTTCCTGATTATAACATTAAATCTTTGCATCAAGAATTGTAATAAGCAAAAATGTTTTCACAATTTTGCTCCCATGAGCTACAAAAAGATCATTAACTATTGTACTTAGTTTTTCCATTTTGAGGGGTGAACCAGAAATTCAGAGGCTAATTCTCCATCATTAAGTTGTACTTTTTCTTCCATTATTTCATAATATTTTGGTCAAGCTGTCATCAGAGGCACTGTCCAATCCAACATAGGTTTAAACTCAGGCCTGTAGATGCAGCTGAGATCAAGGTATCAAGATTCCACAAATGGCATTAATTTGTCTCACATTTTGCCCTAAAACAAATCGAGTTCCAGAAAATCCCACAAGATATGTAGCAAATTCCTATGTGACCACAGATCTTCTAACTCTTCTTGTTAATCCTTGAAAACTCTTTGAATGGCCAGTCGAGAGAGAGAGAGAATATACTTGCCCAGCTGGCAGATAGATGACTTATAAGTGTGATAGCCTCTTATTTCTGTGACTTTAATTGAAATGGTACTTTATTGAAGCCTGCCATTTTTTTCTGACCAGCCATGCAAATAATTATACTGTCCAGGATATTAAAGGAAACAGGCCAACCCAAAAGGAAATCAGGCAGAGACTTGAAGGAATCTGACCAGGATTCTAAACACAATAACCTCTGCATCTCCCCCTGCTGTCTTTCTCTCAGGTTTCTGTGAGACTCTGTCTTCCAGGTTTATAATAACCCAAGAAATAAGCAAAACAGGCAGAATAAGTGACACTTTGAAAATAGGATGAAGCAAATTGTCTTTGGTGGCCCACAGATTGGATAGACTATGGTGTGTGACCCTGATTGGCCCTTGAGGGGACCAAAATTTTCCCATACGAAGTCCCTTAGGTCTAAATCGTCTTCCCACTGACTCTCTAAAGTGCCAGGAGACAGGCCAAAGGACAGTCTTCTAATTTACCTTTGTTCAGGAACACTCCAAGAACCTCTTTCCTCCTAAAGGAAAGGCAGCTGCTGACAGCCTCTTCTGCAATAGTCATGTAGCAAACCAGTACCCTACCTAAGAGCCTCAGGGTAGAACTTTATTGGAAGATCCCACTTCTTACAGATGTAGTCACTAAATCATTTCTCAAAAACAGTTGCTGCTTTCTTAATTTACTTATGAAAACTGGAAAGCATGGCCTCAATCATCACTTCCCCACCTTTCTTAATACCTTCACTTCTTTCTCTACATAGCTATAGAAATTTTCAGAAATATTTTCTTTCTGAAATTTTCAGAAATATTTTCCATCTCTCTCTTAACAGTCCAAATTTTTCAAATGATAGCCAGGATCTAGCTGTACACAGCCTCTCTCTTCCATCAATGTAATAAAAGTTATGATTCAGCAAAGGATCTCTTCCTAGTCTACCACTTAAAATTCCTTAGTTACATTAAAAAATACTACTAAATACAATAAACAGTTTTCATATTCACAAAGAAGAGCCTAAAAGATAGAGACAACCCTCCTGAGTACAAAGAGAGGGATTTTTCCATTTAAAGGTTATTTTCTTGAATAGTTTAACTAGGCATTAAACCCAGACCTTCCAGAGCCTTGGCCTCTGGAGGCTCCTTTCTTCACTCCTGCTGTCCAGAGCTTTGCGTCAGTCACTGTGGTCCTCCTGCTGGCACAGGAGACTCAGACCTTGGCTTTCTCCCAAGCCTGTCAACACTGCTCCCAATAACTGCCAGAGAAACCATATGGTCTCTCCACACCCTCCCCTTGGGGCCAAGCTTATTATCTTCCCAACCTACCCACAGCAGCATGGAGTAGGAAAGGAGAAGAAGAGCAAGCTTGGGGCCTGAACTTGGGTTGTTCCTATTTTTCTGTTATTGAATCACCATCAAGAGAGGTAGGGTGGGGCATGGGAGGGAGAGAAAAAAAAAGGAGAGAGAGAGAAAGGAAGAAAGGAAGGAAGGAAAGAAGGGAGGGAGGAAGGATGAGGGAGGGAGAAAGAGAGGGAAGAAGGATGGGAAGGGAGGAAGGAAACAGAAACATTTGAAGAACACTTGGCAAAAAAAGAGAAAAAAAAACACTTGTTATGAAAGAAGCTTAGCTCATTTGTAATTCAGTTATTGGTTTGGTTCTAGAAATGCCTAGGAAATGTCTTCCAATTCTAAGAGTGTTATCCTCAAAATAATTTATATACTTAGGTGTTAAACAGCCTTTTAAAGGCATTGTGTTTTCACCTCAGAGGAGAAAGACTGCATACGATCTGGAAGCATTTCTGGAAGCTGCTATTCAAAGGTAGCACAGTAAGGTAAGTTTCTAAGTTAAAGAGAAAAATGTTACCTGGACAAAATGTTGCCAGAGTTTGAAAAACCATTATGATTTTTATCTTTCAAAAAAATAGTTCTGTATAATGTGTTTAACTGGATCATTAATTCCTTAAACATGACACTCAGCTGAGAATCAGAAAGTAGGTTTTCATAGGAACCAAACTCCATCTGAAAAAATGCTACTATTGAATATCCAGCTACCCATCTAGTCACTTTTATTTTTATTATAATATATACTAAGCTGTGATCCCTAGCTATCAAATTTTAATTTTGAAAAGAGATATTTATACTCTGTACTAAAAAGACAAAATTGGAGATCCAAAATTATTTTATGAGAAAATAATCACATGAAAGTCTGGATGTCTGACCAGACCACTGCTTTGGGATTTGATCTGGACTAATATTTCCACCCCCTACTCCTCATCATGCATCCCACTCAACACCTCATACACTGAGAAATCCTATTTAACAAAAAAAATGCCATGTTGAAGGGACTTTTCTAAAATGCCGAGAGACCACAAACTGTATCTGGTTGGCCTGTCTGTTCCCCGTACTCGCCTGGCTTCATTATGAAAAGATGCCAGAAATAGCATTCCTACAGGATTTCCAGTACAGAAACCACAAGAATGCTCTTTCTCATGATATGGCAACTGTGCAACAATATGGCGTCATCTGGAAAATTACAGTCTTAGAGACAAATATTTTTTCCCCTCTCCAATGATTTAAAATAGACAGGGTGTCGCCCAAAATCCATGCTTTCCCTTCTCCAAGATGGAGGACTCTTCTTGCAATGTTCCTCCTGGGGACAACAACCTTTGCTGCCGGAGCCCCTGAAAGGCAAACTCTCACACACAACTCCTTGGATAGTCCTCAAAGGATTTTGGAAATGATTCAAAGTGCGTCCACTGAAAAAGAAGGCGTTCTAGAGTATATCACTAAATAAACATTTCTTCTGTGACTTAACATTTATAACAAATCACACTTACAATGAACTTTCCACAGAGCTTAAATTTGTATGAGAAGTATCAACATTATTATGGCAGTTGTTTTTGTGTGTGACATTTATTTGGATACACTCAGCATAAAAAAGAACAGTAATCTAAAAACTAGTAATCTAATTATGAGACATTATACATAGGGCACTTTTAAAAACTAAGAACATAAGAAAAAATTCCCAGAAGTGTAGATAATATGTTTCATAAAGGCATGTCTGCCTGACTCATAGCTGTATTCCCTGTATCTACTCAAGTTGAATTCACAACAGATACTCAATAAGCATGTGTGGAAATAAAGAGAAGGATACAATGGGGCAGACGTAAGGGGGAAAAAAGAATACAGGGTGCAAGGTACCTAAGCTCAACATGGTGCAAATGAAACTTATTAATTAGAAAAACATCTCAGTCATTTGCCTTCACTTGAAGGAGGAGTTACACTCTCCTCACTGAAGTGGGAGTTGTTTTTCACCATATGGCAAATAAGCCTGTTGGCTCTCAGAACCCACCATCCAGACTCCCAGGCCATTTTCTATTTGTTTCTTCCTTCACAGCATCAAGTCACCTCACAATTATTTGCAGTTGCCTAAAGATGGCGTATGAATACACTGGCTCTCAATTTCTGAGTTCTCACTAATTTTGATTGTGTTTACAAGGGTTACAGAAAGTTGTTAATGTCATAAATAAGACATAAATAACCAAAAGTGTGTCAGTGTTGTTTTCTGTTTGGTTTTCAGGAAAGAGAGATTCTTCTCAAAAAACGAGAATTCATGAGAAAAGACTTATTTTTAGGCTCTAAGCTCCCAGTTGCTTCTATATTTCTTGAAACCCTCTAATCTCAAATCTCAATGGCTGAAAATTTATTGAGCTCATACAACAAAAGTACAGAAGCCAAAATTATTGCAACAAGTGCAATGCTAGCTTACTCAAAAGTAGAGACAAGTGATCATACAGTAAGTCATATCCCTCTGCAATGTCTCTCTCTCTCTCTCCCTCTCTCTCTCTCTCTCTCTCTCTCTCTCTCTCTCACACACACACACACACACACACACACACACACACACACACTTCACAAAAGACACATGAGCTTCAGAGAGCTCCCTGTGTGGAAAAAGCCTGAGATTTCAGCATTAGTACTTCCTTTTGGCAGTTTCCCCAAACACCATCTGAAGTCTCTGGGGGATGAGTAGATGGACAGCGCCAGAATGACACGATCTCAAGCTTTTACCTTGACATCGACTGAGGGGAAAAAGGAAGTCATTTAATGACTGAGAACCAAAAAAATCAAGTAACCTAAAACATATTTTCTGGCAAAATTTGCCTTCTACAAAGCAGCCGAAGTATGATAACAGGGTGTGGAGAGATGGAATCAGCAGTTAAGTGGATATCCGTCTGTCACTTAGCCTTCATTACATAGCATTAAAGACCAGCGTCTGGCCAGCTTGGCACTCTTTCTTCCCACATCATCCCATTGGCAAGATGCTTCCCCAAGGTCCATGGCCTCTGGCCACACCACTCTGGCCTGCGGTTCCATCACATCTTACAAACTGTAAAGGGGCCGGACAGTACTTGGATGAGATCAAGGGTCAATCTGGACTGGATTCAGGCCTGGTTCAACAAGGTTTTGCACCATTTGTTCCTCCATTTCCCTCTCCTCTTATTTCTTTACCTTCTGGGCTTCCTATTTCAAGTACCTCCCCCATATCCCCCCACTCTATCCAGATGATCTTCTGTTTTCCTAAATTCTTCTCACCCTTACCATATCCCAAAGTCTTCCTTCCTCTGTCTTTTCAATGTTTCCTCTTGCTGTACTTATATTTCTTTAAAACCAACATGAATTGGCTGGAAGCAAAATAAACAGATGCAACTAAAAGAATCATAAATCATGAAGTGGGACATTAAGATCCTTCCCAATACAGGAAACCACCTCTCAGTTTGTTTCAGAAAAGGAGATAAAGGAACAGAGCTTTAGTTTCACTGAAATGTCCTGTTCCCCTAACAAGTCCTCTGGGATTAAATAGGAAGTGTGCTAGACAGATCAAATATTCAGACTGAGCATATATACAGTGAATCAAAACCCTCTTCACTGTATGCACTTTACTTAACAAACATGGAAAATAAATACAGCTCTTGTACTTTCTGATGTTATAAAGAAATATTAAAAATGACCTCCATATATTTGGGTACATAACCATAGTCCCACGCCAGGGCTCACCAAAGCCATTTTACAGCATAAGTGCATTGTGACTTCTAACTTTCCTTATAAAGATGGAGGTGCCACATACACACAAACACGCACACACAGACTCACTGACACGTCACTCCAATTCCATAATATTAACCACAGAAAATGGCCTTCTCATCTACCCAGCTGTGCAACCACACCCTACCGGTCATCAGCTTCTGTTGAGTATACCTGCAAAATAGTTCTCATTTCTTTAGTCTGTCTCCACCTGTCTGCCACCACCTTTGGTAGTCCAGAGGTTGTCAAACTTGTTCTGTAAAGAGCTAAATCATAAATATTTGAGGCTTCATGGGCCAAACAGTTCTGTTGCAACTACTCAACTCCACTGTCTAGTGCAAAAGCAGCCATGGAAATATGAAAGCAAATGAACAGGCAGTGAGTGAGATCTGGCTGAAGTTTGCTGATAGCTGTTGTGGGCTATGAGCATCTCTCATCCAAACTTCTGCAACACTTCTAACTGGTCTCCTATGTCCAGATTGACTCTTCTCTAACTCATTCTCTACTTTGCAGGCAAAGATCTTTCAAAAACACAAGTAACTCACTCCATTGATAAAAACCCTTCACTAGGATGAGCCCCTATCTACCTCTTCATACTCTATGATCCAGTAATACTATACTCTGTACTTGTTTCTATTCCTCATACATACATCCAGCTACCTGTTGCCTCTGGGCCTTCACACAGGCTATTTCCTCTCTGAGTAGAACACAGTCTTCAGTATCCCTTTCTCCATGCCCTTTATCATTTAGATTTTCTCTCACAAGTCATTTCCTTGTGGACATTCCCTGCCCACCGTACTAGACCTCCTAGATCAGACAGGGACTCCTGCTAAATGTTCTTAGCACCTTGAGCTTTTATCATATTTGAACACTGTGTTTGCTGCTAGACAATAAGCTTGGGAGGAAGGAAGCATGTCTGTCCTTTATGCCACTGTTTCTTCAGCATCTAGTAGAGTACCTGGTATGCAGTTCATGCAAAAGAATGTTTGTTGAATGAATGAACCAGAATCCAAAGTAGCATAGTAAAATGTTCCAAACTGTTTGTACTATTATACATAGTTGGTTACCTGTAAGAACCATAAAAGCTTAACAGCCAACCCCCCCAAAAAAAATGCTTTCCAGTAAAGATTAATAATTTAGTTTTTAAAGAGATTAGAGTTATTATATAACTCAATGAATTGCTTAAACATTCATAGTAGTTTATTAAAATTATTAAGCACTTCAATGTGTATACAGGTATAATCTTTATGAAAGTCTCTTCCTATAGGTAACACTCTTGTTGATCACTGCCCTCAAATGTAAACAGTAAGACATGGAAAACATTACAACCTCATTACAATAATGGTTACTATCTTTGACTCCTTCCCATTTGCAACGGCAAAACGATATCATTCCAAGTCTTTTTAACAGCCACAGATACAGGAGTTGCAAAACTTTTTAGGGTACTAAAACCACTCATATATGTAAAATTTGATAATGAGAAAAACTGAACATGTACTTAATGGTTCTTAGCACTCTAAAGCTGGATAATTTTTCATTGAAGTATAACTAAAATATAATATCTTATTAGTTTCAGGTATACATCATAATGATTTGGTACTTTAGACATTACAAAATGATTCCCATGATAAATCTAGTTACCACCTGTCACCATACAAAGTTATATTATTGACCATGTTACCTATGCTGTATGTCACATACCCATGACTTCCTTTTTAAATTTTTTAATGTTTATTTATTTTTGAGAGAGAGACAGAGTGTGAGCAGGAGGGGCAGAGAAAGAGGGAGACACAGAATCTGAAGCAGGCTCCAGGGTCCAAGCTGTCCGCAAAGAGCCAGACATGGGGCTCAAACTCACAAACCATGAGATTATGACCTGAGCCGAAGCTGGATGCTTAACCAACTGATTAAGGCACCCCTCCCCATGACTTACTTTTTTATAGAAAGATACGGGTTTAGAGTCATTGTGATGTCTGTATGTTTTATGCTTGTAGTGATGTCTCTGGTACTTTGTCTCACAGGATCCCCCTTAGGATCTCTTGTAGGGCTGGTTTCGTGGTGACAAATTCCTTCAGTTTTTGTTTGTTTGGGAAGAACTTTATCTCTCCTTCTATTCTAAATGACAGACTTGCTGGATAAAGGATTCTCGGCTGCATATTTTTTCTGTTTAGCACACTGAAGTTATCGTGCCAAGCCTTTCTGGCCTGCCAAGTTTCAAAGGAGAGATCAGTCACGAGTCTTATAGGTCTCCCTTTATATGTGAGGGCACGTTTATCCCTTGCTGCTTTCAGAATTTTCTCTTTATCCTTGTATTTTGCCAGTTTCACTATGATATGTCGTGCAGAAGATCGATTCAAGTTACGTCTGAAGGGAGTTCTCTGTGCCTCTTGGATTTCAATGCCTTTTTCCTTCCCCAGTTCAGGGAAGTTCTCAGCTATAATTTCTTCAAGTACCCCTTCAGCACCTTTCCCTCTCTCTTCCTCCTTTGGGATACCAATTATGCGTATATTATTTCTTTTTAGTGTATCACTTAGTTCTCTAATTTTCCCCTCATACTCCTGGATTTTTTTTATCTCTCTTTCTTTCAGCTTCCTCTTTTTCCATAACTTTATCTTCTAGTTCACCTATTCTCTCCTCTGCCTCTTCAATCCGAGCCGTCGTTGTTTCCATTTTGTTTTGCATTTCGTTTAAAGCGTTTTTCAGCTCCTCGTGACTGTTCCTTAGTCCCTTGATCTCTGTGGCAAGAGATTCTCTGCTGTCCTGTATACTGTTTTCAAGCCCAGCGATTAATTTTATGACTATTATTCTAAATTCACTTTCTGTTATATTATTTAAATCCTTTTTGATCAGTTCATTAGCTGTTGTTATTTCCTGGAGATTCTTCTGAGGGGAATTCTTCCGTTTGGTCATTTTGGATAGTCCCTGGAGTGGTGAGGACCCGCAGGGCACTTCCCCCGTGCTGTGGTGTATAACTGGAGTTGGTGGGCGGGGCCGCAGTCCAACCTGATGTCTGTCCCCAGCCCACCGCTGGGGCCACAGTCAGACTGGTGTGTGCCTTCTCTTCCCCTCTCCTAGGGGCGGGATTCCCTGTGGGTTGGCGTGGCCCGTCTGGGCTACTTGCACACTGCCGGGCTTGTGGTGCTGGGGATCTGGCGTATTAGCTGGGGTGGGTAGGCAAGGTGCACGGGGGCAGGCTTAGCTCGCTTCTCCTTAGGTGATCCACTTCAGGAGGGGCCCTGTGGCAGCGGGAGGGAGTCAGATCCACTGCCGGAGGTTTGGCTCCGCAGAAGCACAGAGTTGGGTGTTTGCGCCGAGCGAGCAAGTTCCCTGGCAGGAACTGGTTCCCTTTGGGATTTTGGCTGGGGGATGGGCGGGGGAGATGGCGCTGGCGAGCGCCTTTGTTCCCCCGCCAAGCTGAGCTCTGCCGTCCAGGGGCTCAGCAGCTCTCCCTCCCTTTGTCCTCCAGCCTTCCCGCTTTCTGAGCAGAGCTGTTAACTTATGACCTCCCAGACGCAAAGTCGCGCTTGCTGTCGGAACACAGTCTGTCCGGCCCCTCTGCTTTTGCCAGCCAGACTCAGGGGCTCCGCTTGGCAGGCGAGCCGCCCCTCCGCCCCGGCTCCCTCCCGCCAGTCCGTGGAGCGCGCACCGTCTCGCCGCCCTTCCTACCCTCTTCCGTGGGCCTCTCGTCTGCTCTTAGCTCTGGAGACTCCGTTCTGCTAATCCTCTGGCGGTTTTCTGGGTTCTTTAGGCAGGTGTAGGTGGAATCTAAGTGATCAGCAGGACGCGCGGTGAGCCCAGCGTCCTCCTACGCCGCCATCTTCCGGAACTTCACCATGACTTACTTTTTTAAAGTAGGCTTCATACCCAGTATGGAGCCCAACATGGGGCTTGAACTCATGACTCTGAGATCAAGACCTGAGCTGAAATCCAGAGTCAGACGCTCAACCAACTGAGCCACACAGGCACCCCTTCATAACTTATTTTACAACTGGAAGTTTATACTTCCATGGCTTATACTTATATAAGTATATTTACTTATATACTTATATAAGTATAAGTATACTTATACTAAGCCATCCACTCTACATCTCCCCTCTCTGGTAACCAATAGCTTATTTCCTATATCTATTAGTCTGTTTCTGTTTTGGTTGTTTGTTTGTTTTTTAGATTCCACATATAAGTGAAATCATACAGTTTTTGTTTCTCTGTCTGACTTATTTCACTTAGCATAACACCCTCTAGGTCCATCCATGTTGTCTCAAATGGCAAGATTTCATTCTTTTTTTATGGCTCAGTAATATTCCACCTTAAGTAATTTATTAAATTACAAGAAAGTAATTTATTCTTTTTGGTGAAATTGCAAATGGGATGGAAGGAAGGATGGAAGGAAGGGAGGGAGGGAGGAGATAGATGATAGAAACAGATGATTGGTAGATACATAGATACATAGATACATAGATAGATGCCACATCTTTATGCATTCATCTATCGATGGACACTTAGGTTCCTTCCATATCTCGGCTTCTGTAAATAATGCTGCAATGAGCATAGGGGTACACACATCTCTTCAAGTTGGTGTTTTTATTTTCTTCGGGTAAATTCCCAGCAATTCCATTGCTGGATTATACAGTGGTTCTATTTTTAACTTTTGAAGAAACCTCCATACTGTTTTCCACAGTACCAATTTGTATTCCTGCCAACAGTGCACAAGAGTTCTCTTTTCTCCACATCCTCACCAACACTTGTTATTTTGTGCCTTTTTGATAATAACCAGTCTGACAAATGTGAGGTGATATCTCATCGTGGCTTTGATTTGCATTTCCCTGATGAATAGTGATGTTAAGCATCTTTTGATATGCCTGTTGGCCATCTGTATGTTTTCCTTGGAAAACATGTCTATTTAAGTCCTCTGCCCATTTTTTAATTGGGTTGTTTGGTTTTTTGAGAAGTTGTGCATGTTCCTTACATATTTTTTTTTTCAGAGAGAGAGCATGAACATGAGCTGGAGAGAGAGGCATAGGGAGAGAGAGAGAGAGAGAAAGAAACTCAAGTAGTCTCCATGCTCAGTGTGAAGCCAATGCAGGGCTCAATCCCAAGACCCTGGGATCATGACGTGAGCAAAAGCAAGAGTTAGATGATCAACTGACTGAGCCACCCAGGTGCCTCAAAATATACATTTTGAATATTATTTCCTTATCAGATATATGAATTCCAAATATCCTCTCCCATTCAGTACGTTGGATTCGGTTTTGCTGATTTTTTTTAAATAATTTTTTTGCTGTGCAAAAGCTTTTTAGTATGATGCAATCCCATTTGCTTATTTTAGCTTTTGCTACCCTTGTCTGAGAAGACTAGTCCAAAAAAATACTGCTAAAATCGGGGCGCCTGGGTGGCGCAGTCGATTAAGCGTCCGACTTCAGCCAGGTCACGATCTCGCGGTCCGTGAGTTCGAGCCTCGCGTCAGGCTTTGGGCTGATGGCTCGGAGCCTGGAGCCTGTTTCCGATTCTGTGTCTCCCTCTCTCTCTGCCCCTCCCCCGTTCATGCTATGTCTCTCTCTGTCCCCAAAATAAATAAAAAATGTTGAAAAAAAATTAAAAAAAAAATACTGCTAAAACCAATGTCAAAGAGCTTCCTGCCTATGTTTTCTTCTAGGAGTTTTATGGTTTCAAGTCTTACATTCAAGTCTAATCCATTTTGAATTTATTTTTGTATGTGGTACAAGAAAGTGTCCCAGTTTCATTCTTTTAGGTATAGCTATCCAATTTTACCAATACAATTTATTAAAGAGACTGTCTTTTCTCCACTGTAAATTCTTGCTTCCTTTGTCATAGAATAATTGACCATATATGCATGGGTTTATTTCTGGACTCTCCACTCAATCCATTGATCTATATGCTTGTTTTTGTGCCAGCATCATACTGTTCTCATTTTTATAGCTTGAAGTATAGTACAGTTTGTAGTAGTACAGTTTGAAATCAGGGAGCATAATATCTCCAGTTTTCTTCTTTCTCAAGATAAGTTTGGCTCTTTGGGGTCTTTTGTGGTTCTATACAGATTTTAAGATCCATTGTTCTAGTTCCATGAAAAGTGCCATGGGTAATTTGATGGGGACTGAATCTGTAGATTCTTTGGGTAGTATAGACATTTTAACAATATTTATTCTTCCAATCCACGAACACAGTATGTCTTTCCATTTATTCGTGTCATCTTCATTTTCTCTCATCAATGTCTTATAGTTTTCAGAGTATAGGTCTTTTGCCTCCTTGGTTAAATTAGTACTGGGTATTTTATTCTTTTTGGTGAAATTGCAAATGGGATTGTTTTGTTAACTTCACTCTCTGATAACTCAATATTAGTGTAGAGAAATACAACCAATTTCTGTGTGTCAATTTTGTATCCTGTGACTTTATTTAATGCATTTATTAATTCTAATAGTTTTTTGGTGGAGTCTTTAGGGTTTTCTCCATATAGTATCATGTCATGTGCAAATAGTGACAGGTTTTTTCTTCCTTTCCAATTTGTATGCCCTTTCTTTTTTCTTGCCTGATTACTGTGGCCAGGACTCCCAATAATATATTCTATATCTGATGTGTCCAATATCTTGAGTAAAGTTCCTACTATGTAACTTAGAGGGAAAAAAAGTGGAAAGGGTGGCATCCTTGTCATGTCCCTGCTCATGTGAAAAGTTTTCAGTATCTCACTGTTGAGTATGATGTTAGCTATCAGTTGTCATAGATGGCCTTTCTTATGTTGAGATACATTCCTTCTATACCCACTTCATTGAGAGTTTTTATCTAAATGAATATTGGATTTTGTCAAGTGCTTTTTTTGCATTTGATATGATTACATAATTTTTATTCTTTGTGAATGTGGTGTATCATATTGATTTGCAGATATTAAGCCATTTTTCATCCCTGGAGTAAATCCCACTTGATCATGGTATACAATCCTTTTAACATATTGTTGAATTTGGCTTGCCAATATTTTGTTGAGGATTTTTGCATCAGTGTTCATCAGACATATCAGCCAGTAATATTCCTTTTTTTGTGGTATCTTACTCTGGTTTTGGCATCAGAGTAATTATGGCCTCATAAAATGAGTTTTGAAGTGCTCTTTCCTCTTCAATTTTTTAGAATAATTTGAGGATAGGTACTAACTTCTTTAAATGTTTGATAGAATTCACCCATGAAACCATCTAGTCCCAGACTTGTTTTGGGGGAGTTTTTAAATTACTGATTCAATTTTATTACTTGTAATTGATCTATTCAGACATTCTAGCTCTTCATGATTCAGTCTTGGACAGTTGTGTGCTTCTAGGAGTTTATCTGTTTCCTCTAGGTTTGCCAATTGTTGGCATACAATTGTTTGTAGTCTCTTATGATCTTTTGTATTTCCATGGTATCAAGTATAACTTCCCTTCTTTCATTTGATTTTATTTGGGCCCTCTCTCTTCTTTTCCTGATGAGTCTGGCTAGAGGTTTATTGATTTTGTCTTTTCAAAGAACCAGAGAGCTGGGTAATTTTTAACTTGGTGTGGTCATCAAGGATTGTTGTTTGTAGCTTTAGGGGGAGAACAAAACTATCTACATTTTAAAATGGACTCTAAATGACTCCAATATGAATCCTCAGTTGAAAACTTGTTCTAAATGGTGACTTACTGAGGGCAGCATCTCTTTCCTGTTGTTTTATCCCTAGACCTTGGCTGAGAGCCTAATACATAGTAGGTGCTCCATGGATATTTATTGACCTAAACCATAATAATTGTTGCCTGGGGTGATGGTAATTGGTGAAAACTTTTAAATTTGTATATCTTTGTATTATTTGGAGTTTTTAAAATGAGCATGTATATTTCTTTTCTAACCAAAAAAGAGATCTTTATTAAAATTTATATTAACACATATGGAAACAGATTAAGGTAAAAGATGTATTTTTAAGGCACAGAATTAGATTTATATTAAAAGTACTGGTGAAGAGGATAATTTGAAATTAATAAACTGTTTCTATCTGAAAGAATAAAATTCTGTAACTATAACAATTTCTAATAGCAACCATGAAGGAACACATTTCTGGGCCCTCCCTTTCAAGGCATCATCACCGTAAGTTGTTAGATCAAGTGATCTTTAAGTCTATACCTGATGTGTCCAGTATCTTGAGTAGAGTTCCTACAATGTAGAGAAAAATCTCTATAAAAAATAAAAGTTGAAGTCCTTTCCCAACAGGGCAATTATTGAATAGCTTGCCTTTATGCTGCTAATAACCCATGATTATGTCTTACACTGGTCCACACTGATAGGAGAGTAGAAATTACTTACTCTAGAAACTTGATTGTACTCCTACAAAATCATTTGCATATTGTATTTTTATTCCAATGAGATGAGCCACCTTCTAACTATATACTCTTTTATTTCCCTTGCTCTTTTGATCCTTCTTATTGTTTTCATTTTCCCATAATTCTTATTTAATTGATTTTCCAATCCATTTTTCCTAGAAACAAATTTAAGAAGCGTTCACACCAAGTTGGAGAATTAATGGCTTTCTTCCTGGGCCACACCCAAAACCACTACCACCCCATAAAAAATCCCTGCCATTACCTTCTCACTATTCAGGCTATTTCTCAACTTTGCCACTTATTCTCTGCTTTGGACTTTCATTATACTCTAATCTCCCTGGTTTTCATCTAATTAGCATGCACACAGATTTTTCCATAATCTCCCATTCCCTTCAGATGAACAACTCATTCAGAAAGTCGGCCTAAGTTCCATCTTCTACCTAAGATGCTGCATCTTGGATTAACCCCCTTGACTCCACACATACAACTTTTCCTCAAGAAATATGCTTGGCCTAGGCCAGAATCCCTAGTAGAAACCCATTCTGGGCTACAGGAAACTTGATTCCCTCTTGTCTAGGAGGAATGATGAGATCATTTGGAAAAATTAATCATCTAAAATGTCACTAGATTGTTCCATCTGGGTTCAAATTTATCACCATAAACTATATTTTCTCATTGAATTACCAGTCACTAAGGATTTTAATTTGATAAAAGAATACTTATACTTTTAAAAACTTTATTGGAACACAAAACAAGAAAGAGAATTCATTACTGTACTTCCACCCCCTAACCCCCCACAAACCCATCTTGTTCCAGGTCTACCTTGGAATTAGATTTTGATAAGGGTTAGGCCTGTGTGTCTGACCTTTGAAGGAATATTGAATGGCCCTGGGAAATAACATAAAGTCTGGGTTTTTTTTTTTTTTTTTTTTTTTACTTGGGAAAACCCATTCATCATTCAAATTATTTTGTGATCCAGGATGTAAGTTGATCAGTACTTACTAAGTGCCTGCTTTGTATGTATTATAGTCCCAGATTACTCCATTTACAATCCTAATGGACACAACCTATTATGATGATGTGCCAAGCTGTACCAAAACCATATTCCTCAGGGATGTATTCTATGAGGATGGGAGAAGACAGGAGGGACACAAAGATAAAACTTCAGTACCCTGATAATAATGGCATGTGAGAAGAGCCTTGAGGGCAGCAGCCCAACTCCTCAAGAGATGTCACGGTCTAAATTACATGTCCCAGCTCCTCAGCCCTTTCCATCTGTCTGAGCTAGAGGTGGTCTTGGATTCTGCTCTACAAGGAGCTGTAGGGCAAATAAAATAGAGATGGTTAACAGCACTTGAATGTTCAACACATAACCCCTTTTTAAGAAATAGAAGTTCAAAATCCAAGGCCTTCCAGCTGGGCTGAGTACAGCTGTTGTACCCTGAGTCCATGCCATCCCTTTGAAACAAAAAACAAAGCAGCAGTAATAAAAATAAAATTCATACTTAAAAAAAAAATGTTGGTCCCTTCCCACTCATGTTTATGTATAAACCAAACACCAGCAAAACAAACTGGTGGTTAAACCGGCATTTTAGTTATGAGCCATTGCATTAACCAAACAAGCTATGGGACACCCACAGACATCTCTTATTTTTATGGTGCTGGATAACAAGAGGGTCCAGGTAGGTGTCCAGGTATCCTACTGCTCCCAGAGAGGCCTCCAGCCTTCAGTGTTCCCACAGAAATTAATCTTATAAAAATTATAAGAAGGTTTGGAGTCTTCAGAAGGATAAACTTCTTCTAAGCTCAGACATCAAAACTAGGAGAGCAATAAAAACTCCAAAGCATGACTTTATGGCTGGGTTGGTGCTATTTTAAATGACTGCTTCCCACTCTGGTCCTGAACCCAATTTATTCTCATCTCCCCAAACCAACTCTTCTTACTTATGGGAGATTGAACAGGTCAATGCCTATCTGAAAATCAGTTCTTTCTAAAGCTGCATTTGTTTTTGCAGAGCACTGGATGAGGGGATTTCCTAACAGACTTAGGAAAATGTAGCTCAAGCTGATGAAACCATGTTCTACTTATTATTGGGCCCAGAGGGCTGGAGAGAGAGTGTGACAACCTACAGCTGTCCACAGCTGGCCTTTGAAAAACAGCTTCTTGAAATTAAATACAGCGGCTGCAAATGCCTGGTCAGAGGCATTCTGGGAAAGCACCTGTGTCAAGGCAGAAACCAGGAAAGACGAAAAGGATGAGTGCTTGGGAGAAGTGAATCTGTGGTTTTGACTGGCGTAACAAGTCCCATTTGGGTTAAGAAGTCAATGGAAAAATGATCCTTCCTCAGTTACTTTTATTTTGTTTTTGTTAAAATTTCTTTTGGAAAAATTAAACATCTGGACCTCTTTATGGAAATAGTTGTTATGGTCGCTGGGAGAAAATTATATATTTTTTTTTCATCGAGTTTAGATCAATTTGGTCAGAGAAGGCCTAGGGGTATAGAAAACCCCAACATGGGGTGGCTGCTTCTCCAGCCTTTAAACATTTTGAAAATAAACTTTCTGCTTAGTACATTCTGGGGCATCCACAGTCTTCAGAGGCAGCACTGAACAGCTGTCTGTAACAGGAAGACCTGACTATACCCAGCAAATAGGGAGCTCTTCTCCCCAAGGCAGGGAAATTCCTCTTAGGTTTGAAGTTGGTTGTTTGTGTTGCTAAGTTGCTGGCATAATATTTTTTTTCCCTGCAGTTGGTGTTTCGTATTTGGGAGAGGGAGAGGAAAACAATGGATCTGTGCTATTTTTCAATCAATATCTTTCTTTGGTGGAGCACATTTTAAGTGAGACATATTTGAGAAGAATTTTCTATCCTCTCACCACTATTATTTTTAAAATAGATTGTGGAAGGATGAGGCTCCTCTATGCTCTTTAAGCACTATACTCTTTGTTCCTGAGTGTAGGGTTAAAGGAAAAGGACATGCCTTTCTAAAACTCTTATTTGGGAATGTAGTATTTTCTTTAACTCAGGCAGACATTCTGAATGCCAGTGAGCTCTGAAGTCCCGATCTCTCTCCTGTGGGCCGATTTTGGAGCCCATTTTGATAGCTGCAGTCTTCCTTCTTCAATCTCGAGATAGAGAGAAGGTATCACAAATAAGGTCCAGTAGGACAGGGAATGTGGGCATCCTTTAGCATTCTGTCTGCCTCCCACAAGTGCCTTGCACACAGAAAATAGTCAATAAGGCTTAACCTAAAACATGCAATTTTAACTAGTTCTGGGTAATCAGATGTACAGAACTTTTTACATGGGATCTCCCCAGCATTTTTGGTTCCATTTTTGTTTTTTAAATTTGTCTCTGAAACAGAAGTTGCTGGAGCAACTTGAACCCGGGTTTTTCCTCTTGAAAGCTCCCCATCAATCAGTTTGAGATCATGTAGATTATAAGTGGCCTAATACTATTTTTGACCAAAAGTTCTTATCTGCCTATGATCCTACTACTCAGTTTCATTTCTTTGGATTTTCAGTTTGTAAATGTGCTGTTAAAATGCAAAACCTCCTGGAGAAAATAATCCCATATTAATAATATTAATAATCATCCCTTAAACTGAGATTGGCCAAAAGATGGTTAAGAAAAGTCACTATAGGGGCGCCTGGGTGGCGCAATCGGTTAAGCGTCCGACTTCAGCCAGGTCACGATCTCGCGGTCCGTGAGTTCGAGCCCCGCGTCAGGCTCTGGGCTGATGGCTCAGAGCCTGGAGCCTGTTTCTGATTCTGTGTCTCCCTCTCTCTCGCTGCCCCTCCCCCGTTCATGCTCTGTCTCTCTCTGTCCCAAAAATAAATAAAAAACGTTGAAAAAAAAATTTAAAGAAAAGTCACTATAGGAAGGAATGGGGTAGGGCTGAAAACAGAAATGGGGCTGAAGGAAGGGTTCCAGGTCCCAGGGTGCAAGGAGCAGAGAGAAGGCCACTTGAAGGGGAAAGAGAATAGTTTTCAAAGCCCAATTTCATATAATTTGCACTTTACATAATTTACAGTTATGTTAAAAGCCAGTACTGTTCTTACCCACAGGGGATTCATAAGGAACACTTTGAACTCCTCGGAAGGAAAGATTTAGTAAATACAAAATATGATTATCATTACACCTGTTTCCTAGAATAGATGAGGGACTTTTTATCCAGGTGTATATTATCCCTTTGTGTCTTTTGGGTCAAGAAGGTTCATTTATAATTCCATGTCTGTTTTGAGAGATTATAGATGGGCAGCACTGAGAGAAAATGGCATAGGATAAGACAGAAAATATGGCAGCAGATGAGAAAGGACATAAGCAGTTTATATATTTCAAATGGTTCACCCTCCGATGACCAGGATTAATAGGAAGGCTGTCTTAGTTTGAATTCCCCCAGAAGCAGATCCTGAGAAAGAGATTTGAGTGCAAGTAGTTTATTTGGGAGGTGATCCCAAGAAGTATTGGTAGGAAATGAGGAAAAGACAAGGAAGTGCCCAAAATCAATAGTGCATAATCAAGCAGTTTACCACTATGGGCAACTGAGGGTCACTCCTGCTGGGTAACTCTGGGACATCCCTCCAAGTCGTTCCATATGATGAGTGAGAAATCTGAGATATTTATCTTTTGATACTCATCCTTCATGGCTGAGGGCTGCTCCCTGCTGCTTCTGGCCTGCCTCAGTGTAGATGGAGAGGCAGAACCACAGGTGCCATGTCCTGGAATGGTGAGTGCCAGGAAGATGTGGTGGGGCAGCATGTGTATGGGCATTCAGGAGCAACTAGACCCCGCAAAAGTCATGATAAGGCCCTGTAGGCACTTAGAGCATCATATACAAGGACATAACAAATAAGTGGTTTTATCAATTTAGGATCTTCAAATTCATAAAGAAAATTTATATTTTTTTCACTTTCCTTGAGAACCTCCTTTACTTGGCTCCAACTAACACTACAACAAACAGTGACTCCCAGTGACTCATCTCTGCTGAATCCTTGCTCTGTATTTCTAACTGCTTAAAGAGCATCTCCACCTAGAGAAGAGCCTCTCAAACTTAACACGCCTTAAATTCTCTTCTTCCAAAAATCCACTCGTTTTCCTACTATCTATCTAATTAAATCAAATTAGAAACTTTGAAATCATCTTCAATCTTCACTCTCTTTTACCCTACAAATCTAGTCAACTCCTGACAGTCCATCTCCTAAATATCTTTTTTTTTTTTTTTTTTTTTTTTTTTTATTTATTTATTTTTGGGACAGAGAGAGGCAGAGCATGAACGGGGGAGGGGCAGAGAGAGAGGGAGACACAGAATCGGAAACAGGCTCCAGGCTCCGAGCCATCGGCCCAGAGCCTGACGCGGGGCTCGAACTTGCGGACCGCGAGATCGTGACCTGGCTGAAGTCGGACGCTTAACCGACTGCGCCACCCAGGTGCCCCCTAAATATCTTTTAATCTACCCTACCCTCTCCTACGAAATTTTATTCATGCCCTGAGCCCATTGCTTGCTTGTTAATGCAGTGGTGAGCCAAAGTGAACGTATCCTCCAAATGAGTCTCAGGTGTCACTCTTGTCAAACCCTGAACCCCAAGTTGGTTTTCTGGCTTAGGACATATTCTATAACATGGGAAATATCACCCAATCCCTGCCCAAACTGCTGTGGATCATAAAGTGAGATCCTTGGCCAAAAGCAATGTCATGTGGGATACTATGACAGTGTATAAGGCATTCAGTAAATTCAAGGATGGTACCAGAAATATAATGGGCAGTGAAAGTGAATCCAAATGCAGAAGAAAGGACCACTCCAGTGAGGACAAATCATTTGCCCTTTCTATGTTGGAATCAATCCAAGTTGAGCCAGATCAGTAGAGGTGGTCCAGGTTTGACAGTAGTAGGTAATTTGCTCTCAGTCGATGTTACTTTTGTTTTTTCTGCTAAGTCAGCAGATATTCTGCAGTGGACACAGACAATAAAGTAGGGGCTTACCCAAGTTCAGTGTACATTGGAAGTTCTCATTCAGTCCGCAAGGGCCTACCTTATTACCATGAGAGAATTTTCTTCTTGCACCACAGTGACAGAATTCTGAGTTTTTATTTCTTGCTACACCATTGGGTGTACTTGAGATTTTAGTGCAACAAGCATGGCCTTGGCCAACTGCAGAGCCCAGTGTAATTTACAGTTGGCTGCTCCTCTCAGTTTAGCAGCTCAGAGTTGGTTTTCTGCTGCAGGCAACTTCAGTGTTCAGAAGTGGCATAGCCTCATCTACCTTTAGAAAGGAAGACCATTTTATTGAACCCATGGCTCACTCATAGCCTCCATCACTGTCTCTGTGACTACTTTGTTCATGAGCCCACTTAAAGAACATGGGGGAAGATGGAAAGAGAAGCCAACTGATATCCACAGCATTGATCATTTAGTTCACCTAGTTATTAAGAATTTTCTCTACAGTTGAGGTTTATTTGAAGAACATTTATATGGATCTCATCCTCTGGTCCTATTTCAAGATATCCATTCACTCAGGCTGCTACTCAACTAGTACATACTAGTAGGTCTAGATGAGTTATTAAAGTATTAAAATATTGGCATAGTGCTTCATAAATAGCAGCCGCATGAGCTACCAGCATGCTCACTCTTTGCAGCTTACCCTAATTTCTCCTGTCCTAGAGGCCCCAGATCAATACCAGGTGAGATGCCTTACCCTGACTCCTGCCAACTCACAGGCCAACTAGCCAGTTCATCATGGTTCCTCAGAGTGGCCCTCAGTTCTGCATAGAGCAGGGTCAGATCCCAGGAGCAGTGCTGCTGTTTGGGAACTACCATCTTAGCAGGTAAATACCATCTAGGCCTCCTGAGACTGTGGCTGCTTCTAGAAGTTCCCTGTGTGGCTGATCATAAGAGCGGAAGCCTCTGCCATATTCTTTATTGGTCACACATTTTTCGTATCACTCCTGCCTATTTCTCAAACCTACTTATCATTAAATCTCCAATCCTGATGGATTCAAATCTCTAACTATCTGGTCAAATCAATAACCTCTAATGCTAAGTCCTTCCTTCCTCCCTTACCATCAATTGGTATAGATACTTCCTTCAAGCCATCTGTCCTGACAGATAAATTGGACAATGGCATGCACTGTTCAATACTCTGCCCCCAAAGAAGATTTCAACATTTCCTTTGCCCATCATCCTTAAGAGCTATGCCTTAGTGGGATTGCAATACCTTAGCAGAATACTTCTGCCTGGTGCCAGCATATTGGGCAAAACTGTCTAAAAACTAGATGTACATTATTTCCTCTTCAGTCAACTGGTCCTAGGAGACTCCACAGAAAGTTGTTGGTGTAGATTGAGGGAGTGGTTGCCATGTGACAGAAGTAGGTACATAGCGTGAGCACCTGCAAATACTACTTACTTTTGTCTTCAGGGCTTGCCCATTCCTGCATGTATAACCTCCATTTGAAGGTGGAATTCTTCTAGATACACAAAACTGATGGTAATAGTTTATAAAGGGCAGCTCAGACTGCAAGGTAACCTACTGTCCCATGGTCAGTTACTCAGTCTCTATCAGGACCCCATAGCTACTAACCTAAAGCTATTTCTCAAAAGGAAAAAGTTACGTGAAGAAAGCATGATTTGTTCCAAGTCTCTTGGGTTCCAGCTGTAGTGACAGAGGCATCAAGTTTTCCCATTGGTTCCTTTCCAGAATCCTGGTGTTCATATGTCCACTGGAAGATGGGCCAAATGGCAGAACCACTCGTACTGAACCACAGACTAGCTGGAGAGCCTTCCTGTTCTGGGTTCCATTCAAAGTTATTAGCTTTTGGGGTCCCTTGCTAAACAGTTGTAAGCCACACATCCAAATGTGGTGCATGTTCTCTTCCAAATCCAAAGAGGCCCACCAAGTATTGGGCCTCTGATTTAATGTTTATCTACTTGGGCTTTGCTGGAAGAGCTAGTCTAACATGTCCACTGACTGTTGGACTTCGGAAATGACATTTAGTGTCAGTCTTTGTGTTTTCATGGGAGTTTCCCCTGCAATAAGAATGTATCTTGTTTCCTGCTTCCCTTCAGGACAGTCAGATAGTATAATTGATGTAACAGACCAGTAGATGTTGAAGGATGGTGAGGCAACAAAGATCCCTGAGGACTAAATTGTGCCACAGATCCAGAGTTGTTATAATCTTGAGGCAACAAGAGGAAAGCCAGTGCTTTCTGATGTTGTCTTCTTGCTGGAATCCAGGAGTAAGCATCAGACAGCTTAATAACTGTGTAACAGATATTAAGGACTACATTAACCAGAAAAGAAGTATCAGCAGTAACAGTAACCATAGTTGAAGTCAACACCTTCATAAAGCTTAACCAACTGAGCCACTCAGGCACCCCTGATATGTGTGTGTGTGTGTGTGTGTGTGTGTGTGATATATACATATATATATTTAATGTCTAATGAAGTCTTGATGTTTGACAAATGCCATTTGAAAAAACAATTAACTGTAAAGTTTGTGATCTTTCCAGAAGAACTAGAGATATATAATGTAAGTTAATATTTTAGAAATGTCTTACAGTCCATTCATTCATTCAATAACATCTGTTTAGTATCTCTTGTGAAGATATGAGCTAAGCACATGTATAGCACAGTGATATTCTAACTTGGTGAATTTAGTTTTTTTTTTTAATTGCCTACCTCTGACCTAGTAAAGAATGTCATTATAGAAGTCATCTTTACACTGCTACCTAACTTCCCTCTTTTCCTTTGTTGGCCTTTATTCTTCCCTCTGCTCCTCAAAGGTAAGCAACCTTCTAGTTTCAGTGTGAGGTCCTCTGTTCCTCTCTCTTCTCTCTCCCTCTAATAACACAAGTATTCTTACAATTTCCACCATAACTTCTGCAAAGTCCTGTCTTCTGACCCACCTTCAGACCCATATACCTAACCGTCTCTCATTTCTACTTGGTTATCTGATTGTCATCTTAAATACAACATATTTAAAACAAATTCTTTGTCTTCTTTCCAATCAACTTCTTTGGGCAAGTTAATTTACTTTTCTGTGACTCAATTTCCTTATCTTTAAAGTGGGATAATAGGGGCACCTGGCTGGCTTAGTTGGTAGAGCATGGGACTCTTGATCTCGGGGTCATGAGTTTGAGTCCCACTTTGGGCGTAGAATTTATTTGGAAAAAAAAAAAAAGGTAAAATAAAGTGGGAATAATAACTACCCACCTATGGAGCCATTGTGAGCATTAAATGAGTGTATACACATAAGACACTTAGAACGGTACCTGGTATACAGGTAAGCCCTCCATGAAGGTCCACTGTTATTGTATCAGCTGTAAGAAGCTGTGATGAACTGAATGCTGAACTATACACTAAGTTAAATGACTCATTTATTATTTTTCCCCAATTAGATTATAAATTCTTTCACGACACAGGTATATTCAGCAACTTTTGCCATGTCCCTGGTACTGTCCCCAAATTCAATCTGTTGTTTCTTAACTTCAGTGTAGGTGACCTCAGAGGGAAGTCAGTTGTGTTCTGATACAAAAGGGAGGGATGTGTGTGTAGGGGAGTGTGTCCATGTGTCTGAGTGCAGAGATCTGTGTGTCCAGCTTCCTTAGTTTTCACTTCAGCTCAGCTTTCTGTTTTATTTTTTTCTTTTCTTTTTTTTATTTTTTAATCTTACTTTATTGGTATGTAACATGCTTCTCCCAAACATGAGTCTATATTTTGCCCTACTGGGATAAAGCTTTGTTCGTAGATCCAAAGAAAATAAGTGGTAAAATGAGGCAAACGTGAGAATAAATGGTTTCTCGTTGTAAATTAATCCCTTAGGTGAAAGAGTTGTGCGATTTAAGAAGGAACAGCCTTACCAGAAAATGGAGAAGGAACTTCTTTGGGTGGTATATTTTCTATTGTCACTGTAACAAATTACTAAAATTTATTATCTCGCAGTTCTGTAGGATCGAAGTCCAACATGAGCTTCACGGAGCTTCAATCAAGGTGTCTGTCTCCTCTTCTGGTGGCTCTAGGGGAGAATCCATTTTCTTGCCTTTTCCAATTTCTAGAGGCTGTCCACACTTCTTAGCTTTCAGTCCCTGTCCCTGTATTCAAGTCAGCAGTGTTGCATCTTTCTCTGACACTTCTTCCATGGCCACATCTCCCTCTGGCCACAGCTGGGAAAGATTCTTGGCATTCAAGGACTAATGGGATTAGACTGGGCCTCTCTGGATAATTTCCCTATCTTAAGGTCCTTGACCTTAACCACATCTGCAAAATCCATTTTTCTAGGTAAAGTAACATATTCACAGGTCCCAGGATTATGACATGGCTGGGAGTAATTTTCTATCTACCACAACTAGCAAATGGAACCTACTTGAGGTTGGATATTCGGTGCACCCTGAACTCTCTCTTCAATTCTCTGGATCCTATTCTTTCCCAATGTACATCCTCATTACTAAAGAAAAGATCTGGTAAGGTTGCAGATGCAAGTGATGCTGTAATTTAGCACCACCCAGATCAAATCTGTTTAGTCTTTAGTAATTTCAGCTCAGTAGCTGCAGGAGATAAGAAATTAGTTTAGCACAACCATAGAAATTCCCTAAATTTCAGGCTGCAGTTCTAAGCCAATAATTTAGGGACTTGAACTTCACGGTCTCTTTCCTGAAGCCATTTAGGTCCACTAGAAGTAATTTCTCTAACCCTTTGGCTGCTGAATTTCTCATGCCCTTCATCCTGGTCTGTGGTAGTGGCCTTCAACACACACTTTATTACACATCACTTAGTTCCTTCTTCCTTGTACTTCATGTGCTACAGTTTGCCATCCCTTAAATTTTGCTGAAATTTTCACTGCTTTCAGTCCAACAAGACTCCAATTCCCCTGCACTAATTTCCCTGACAGTTTGTGGCCATTCCTTGTATTAATAGCTGGGGTGCTTATTTGTAAGCCACAGAAAGCACCTCTTATTTAAGCCAAAAATTAAAAAAGTACTGAGATAAGAAGTTGCTCCCAGAATTGCAGTCCTGAAAAACAACTCAGTAAAGTAGGATCAAAGAGTGCCAAAGCAGCCGGAATCACAGGTAAAATTACCCCCATAGGACCAGTGAGGTAATGATGATATTGTACAGCAGTTGCCACCAGCTTGGCCAGCGGATGCTGCCACTGACATTCTTACCGCTGCCATGATTCTGCCTAAAATGAATGATTTCTCTCCTAGTTTCTTCACTTCCCTAAATCAAGATCTCAAGTCCTGAGGAGACATCCGACTGGCCAAACCTAGACACCACACACTGTTTTTTCTGGAAGAAAAAAAACAAGCAAGGATCTGGCCTCTTTGGATCAATACAGTGATGTATTCATACTTCTTGTTCATACTTCTAAATGGAGTTCTCATCATATGTTACTAGAATAACATATATGTTCATCTTCCCCACTATACTGACACTAAAAGACAAGTACCATGTCTTAACTTGGTGTCTCCAGAAGCTACCACAGTACCTGGAACACAATAGGTTTTCAACAAGTGAAATATTTTAAAAGGTAAATTAATTCCAGGATTTCCTTTTGACCGCTTTAAAAAAAAAAAAAAAAAAACTGGGGGGGGCGCCTGGGTGGCTCAGTCGGTTAAGCGTCCGACTTCGGCTCAGGTCATGATCTCGAGGTCCATGAATTCGAGCCCTGCGTTGGGCTCTGTGCTAACAGCTCAGAGCCTGGAGCCTGTTTCAGATTCTGTGTCTCCCTCTCTCTGACCCTCCCCCGTTCATGCTTTGTCTCTCTCTGTCTCAAAAATAAACGTTAAAAAAAATTTTTTTTTAATAAAAAATAAAAAAAAAAAAACTGAGGGCCCCTGGGTGGCTCGGTCGATTGAGTGTCCCACTTCGGCTCCGGTCATAATGTCACAGTTAATGGGTTCAAGCCCCGTGACTGGCTCTGTACTGACAGCGCAGAGTCTGGAGGCTGCTTCAGATTCTGTGTCTCCCTCTCTTTCTGCCCCTCACATGCTCATGATCTGTCTCTCTCCCTTTCAAAAATAAACTTAAAAAAATTTTTTTTTTAAGTAAAAGAACTGACCAAGGAAATAAGGAATCAAGAATGGAGGGTGTGGATGGTAATAAGGAAAAACAAGTCTGTTTGATGGGGGGTGGAGAGGAAAAGAAGGGGAGTAGGCTGTGTGTGTGTGTAGATATCAGATGGGTGAGTTAGAGATGGAGAGAGGCAGAGACAAATAAAGTAAGAGAAAGTAAGAAACAGAGGAGCAAATGAGCACTAGAACCAGCCAGCATACTGTGTATTAAGACAGCTCCAAAAGCCCAAGTGACCTGGAAAAAAAGTACCCCAAACCTAAAAAAAAAAAAAAAAAAAAAAAAAAAAAATTATTATGAAAAAAAAAAGTGACATGCTTAACTGAGACACCCAGGTGCCATTATCTTCTCAATTTTTCTTTAAATCTGAAAGTGTTCTAAATAATAAGGCCTGTTTTGAAAAAATTACTTGAAAAAAGTTATTATGTAGGCAATTAATACAGCCCATAGCACTAATACACTTTGGGAGACTAATGCCCAATATCCTCAGATGACTTTGCCTAAAACAATGGTTTCATCATGTAACTGCTCACTCAGAAACTTTCAACAGCTCCCCAGTGGCAGAGATTAAAATCCATATTCCTTAATGTGTACTCAAGACCCTACCTAATCAATCTTCCAAAATAGTCAAGCCTCTTCTCCAGAAATGCCCTCCTTGTGCCTACCTCTGTGATTTTTGTTAAGCTATTTTTCCATCGAAAAGAACATGTCCTCGTTTCTTCAACTATACAAATTCTAATCATCCTTTAAGACCCTAATTAAGACTTTTTTTGTCCTTCAACTCTTCCAACCCCTTCTCTTCTTAGAATTGTAGTAATAATCTCTAGTGCCGCCTGTTTTGCCCTTAATCCCATAGGCTCGCAGCACTGTAAAGTTATTCAGCTTTGGGGTTATACATGTCACCACTGCACTGAGACCAGAAAATCTACTTGCAAGACTGTGACTTCCTTTATATTCTCACCTTTTGATAATATGAAACATTATCTTTAATAATAAATGATGGTATTGACAGAATTTGTATACATGAAAAGGAGAGAAAGTAATTCCTTATGTGGGAAGATGATTTAAACCTATATGCAAAACTTCAGTAGGGATAGAGGACACTGTCTGAGAAATTATTTCTTCCAACCTAGGCTGAAATTCCAATTCTCCCAGAAACCCCAGCAAATGTCTCATCATATCATCTTTGTATCTGGACCTAAGGACGGGGTCAGTATGCAGGTGAGAGGATAAACAGACAAAATTAAGGTCTTATTAGGAAAGAGAAAGAGGACAACGGTGCAGGGGAAGTAACTAAGAATGTCTGCAGACCACCAACCCTCAACATGATTGATTCTTTGGAACACTTAAGTTTGAGTTCCCAAGGATTATATTATAAACCCTAAAGACAGACATTATTTCTAAGTACCATATGTCTTAAAATCTATTCTTGATGTTTAATATAATGTTTACTAATTTAAAAAAATCAGAATTTCAAATAAAATATCCACTCTTTGTTTTTAACCCAGTAATAAATTGTGACTCGGAGGCCACTGCCCAGCCCTGGAGTGCTCCTTTCTCTAATATGAGTGATACCCTTGAGCTTGGCATGATGTTTGACAACTTTACATCAGCAAATCTGATTCTCCCACAAGCACATTTTAGTGATAAAGACATTGATGCTCAACTATTGGGGGATTTGCCTAGCATCCCATAACTAATAACTACAGAGTCTGCCTGACCTGGGTTCAAATCCCAGTTTTGCTCTTAAATTGTACAATCTTTAGAAGTGACTCACCTCGCCAAGGCTTTTCTCCTTTGTAAAAAAGAATAAACAAGGTGTAATGGAATAAGGACAGAAAGAATATGTGAAACTGCTTGGTGCCCAGCGGGGTCTCATTAAAAGATTTTTTTTTTCTCCACAGCCTTGCATTTCTTACTGAAGTCACCTGCATCTCACTGCAGAAAGCTCATGTAGGTTGCTCACTTAGGCCTTTAGAATGACATTCACTCAGCCTGGTGGCTGGAAATGGCCAAAAAGCAATACCCTTGGCCTCTCCACCTGTCCCTACTGGCATCCCTTCCAACAGCAACAAAATCAGAGGGAATTCTAGATTCTGGCTTCCTGGATGGTTTACTAGGGCTGTAGAAGGACTTCAAGATGATTCTCATAAAAGCTGTTTTCCTTGTGATTAAGTTGTATTTGCCTGTTAACTATGTGGTAAACAAACCCTCAGCTCCCACCTCATGGTTCTAGCATAGCCGCGTGTTAATTGGGACTTGGAGGGTAGCGGGTTGGCAAGGCTACCAGGGACAGGAAGCCAAGAAGTCCAATTTGGTTATCAGTTCTGTTGACATGAGCTGAGCTGTATGTGGTTGTGTGGCATGTCCAGCAGGCCTAGCAGGGGTTTTCCCGGCTATGAAAGGCCTGCTGTTTGAAATGCTTGGCCTGCAGTCAAACAAGGGCCTCGATCAGGATTCTCACTGCCTTCAGCCCCATCAGCTCCACTAGCCCCGTCTGCTACTTGGGCAGGGGGAAGGGCAGACCAAACATGTCTGGTCCTATACTTGGTTCAGAACTGAGCAGAGAAGGCAAGGAATGGAGCAAGCTACACCTGGAGCTAATCTGCCCTTCTTAACACCCTACCACAACCCCAAGCCAGACAGAAAAATATCCCTCCCCCTGCAACAGGCATAAGCAGCACTGAAATCCTCTCCCTCTGTGTCACTTATCAGGACTGAACTCAGTCAGACACACTCAATCCCTGAAATAAGACTGCCAGGGGATCAAATGGGTGGGAGAGGCTTGCTGGGAAATTCCTGTCAGCCAGTGGATACATGACTTGAGAAGAAATTGGGGCAGTTCCCAATGTAACTTGCTACCCCTCCCCCAGGGGCAATCACTGTCAAAAATGATTTATTTTAAACTTTTTGTAATTATTTTAGCCAATGGTGGGGGGGGTGGGTATATACAGAGAGAGAGAGAGAAGTGTATGTGTATTTAATCATTTGTGGTTAAGTCTGTGTTCACAAGAGTCTTTGAGTTCAGTGGAGTCCAACCGCCAAACCCACACCCAAATATTTCATAGATAACAGAGAACCATTGCTGGGTTATACTTGTATGTACACAGACGAGCATTGTGGCAGAGCACTGAGGACCCTGAAGTGGGACTTGGGATGTGAGGACTTTGCAGTAAGAGCTCCAGCAAGTCATTAAGCTGCATCACAGAGAAACAATATGTTTAGAAGTTTCCATGAAAACCATTCATTCCGCTTCTTAGTAAATGAATATAATCAAGCACCTAATGGGTACTGAGTTAAATGCTGTTGAACAGGGTTAGCACTTATTATTAGGGTTAGCATTGTTCTAATCTCCCATATTAAATACTTAGAAGACCAGAAGCAATTATGCCAAGATGTTAACTGGGGTTAACACTATGGGGTGGGACTTTGAATATTATTTTCTCCTTGTACATTCTACAGTTTAGACATTTCTATGAATAATTTTAAATGTTTACTGTATGAATGAATGAACAAACAAACCCAGGTAGGTCTACTTAAAAATGAGCCCAGTTTCTGCTTCCAAATGATTTTATTCCTTACAAACTGGTACAGCTACTCTGGAAAATAGTAGGGAAGTTCCTCAAGAAGTTAAAAATAGAATTATCCTATGATACAACAATTGCACTACTAGGTATTTACCCAAAGGATACAAAAATAGAGATTCAAACAGGTACATGCACCCCAATGTTTATGGCAGGATTATCAACAATAGCCAAACTATGGAAAGAGCCCAAATGTCCATCAACTGATGAACGGTTAAAGAAAATGTAATATGTATATATGTATGTGTGTGTACACACACACACACACACACACACACACACTGGACTATTACTCAGCCATCAAAAAGAATGAAATCCTGGGGCGCCTGGGTGGCGCAGTCGGTTAAGCGTCCGACTTCAGCCAGGTCACGATCTCGCGGTTCGTGAGTTCGAGCCCCGCGTCAGGCTCTGGGCTGATGGCTCGGAGCCTGGAGCCTGTTTCCGATTCTGTGTCTCCCTCTCTCTCTGCCCCTCCCCCGTTCATGCTCTGTCTCTCTCTGTCCCAAAAATAAATAAAAAACGTTGAAAAAAAAAATTAAAAAAAAAAAAAAAGAATGAAATCCTGCCATTTGCAATGATATGGATGGAGCTAAAGAGTATTATTAAGCAAAATAAGTCAGTTAGAGAAAGACAAATACCATATGATTTCACTCATATGTGAAATTTAAGAAACAAAAAAGATGACTACATGGGAGAGGGAGAAAAAAGAAAAGAGGGAAACAAACCATAAGAGATTCAACGATAGAGAGCATACTGAAGGTTGACGGAGGGAGTTGGGTGGGGGATGTGGTAGATGGGTGATGGGTGCTAAGGAGGGCACTTGTTATAATGAGCACTGGATGTTGCATGTAAGTGATGAAATCACTGAATTCTACTCCTGAAACCAATATTGCATTGTATGGTAACTAACTGGAATTTAAGTAAAAATTTAAAAACTAAACCAAAATGTTTCTATTCCTAAAGACAGAGGATGGATAGCAACATTCCCAAGCATCTTCTTCTATGGGCTTTTTGTGTTTGTTTGTCTTCTACTTTCCTTTTCCAAGGTATTTGAAGAATGAAAAATAATAGGCAATGTACACATTTGAGGTAGCTGAGGGTGGGGAAAAGAGGTTGACAAGTTGTGAAGAGAGGAGAAAGCTAGATGATAATCATTTAGTTTTAATAAGTGGCTTCCTTTGAGGAATTTAGAAGGTTGCAAATGGGCAACAGAGGCTTCTGGCTGGTCAAATTCACATAATTATACCACATAAGTGATATAATACATATAATATTTAATAATAGTATATAACATGTATAATACATATTAACACATAAGTCAATATTCACCAGAATGTAAACTCTATCAGGGCAGGTACTCCATTTGTCCCCCACTTAATCTCTTCCCCCTAGAATAGTGTCTAGTGTATTAGCATACTCAGTAAATAATATTTAAGTTGTGAGTCAATGCATTTCCTTTGAAATCTAAAGAGAGGAGGAAATAGCTTTCAAACTGTAAGGTTTAGATAAGGTGAATAGAAAACATTTCTGACTATGAACACTTTGTAACATTATCAAGCATATCAATGTAAGCTATGGGATTTCTAACCCCTAGAGTTTTATAAGAAAAGAAACTAAGATATTACTGTTAGTGATAGCAGCAGTAAAGTTAGAAAGCCCTATGTACAAATGAAAGAGACTTCTATATTCCTGTTCTTGCTCTTATTTTGGTTTAAAAGTGGTGCTAGGGCTGTCCTTGGCTATTGCCCAAATACTGGGGCAATGACTGGTTCACTGAAAATTGGTTCTTTTCTCAACCCATACTTTGCAAAAATGGTTTCCTAGACCATGGGACACATGAGGACATTCTGCAATGTCCCTCTTAAAAGATCTTGTCTGAGCCGTTCAGTTTGTGGGGATCATATACAGTGGGCATGAGCCCTGCTGTTATGTCTTTAATAAGCCCCCAGGACCTCACTTTGAAGTGATGACTCACAGAGAATATTTTGTCAGGCCAACTAGGCCATAAAAATATTAAGTGTGGTTTTAAGCGGTAAAGGTTTTTATTATCCTGTTCACTTCCTGTCATGAAACATTGCATTAAATTGTACTTTAAAGGGATTAATGACCCACCTGTTATGTTTCACAAGAAATTCATTATCATAAATATTCCAGAAGCATTGATATTAACACTAGGGTTAGTATGTGTGTGTGTGTGTGTGTGTGTGTGTGTGTGTGTATGTACATATAGGAGGTGTTCAAAAATATTCATTGAACTGAATTGGGACACATAACACATAAAAGCATGATAATGTTAAGGTGAAAAATTCATTTAAATTTGCTTTTATCCAGAAATTGTCAACCATCACCCCGTCAACATGGAATTGTTGAGGCTAAATCAGAGAAGGACAAATTCCTTGCTTAGGACTTCTTTATAGCTCATTTGTTCCAGGTGAGTGCAACCCAAAATAATTATCCCTCCTCTTTCAGGCCACTTAGCTGACAAGAGTGACCAAACCCCATCTCAATGCCATTGTCTTTCAAAAATGCAGCAAGAAAAATCAATAATTTCCTAACTTTGGTATCATTGTGTAAGACTTCGGGATAATTGTGCTAACTTGGAAATCTCCCCAACCATTAAGCTACCTTTGTTCTTTTTGAATTCAGTCTACTTCTTTCAGGTCACATTTTCTTAAGCAACTTCTGTCTTAAATGTAGGGCTCAGGGCCCACTTTCACCTGCAATAGGAACAACAAACTGAAGTCGTTTGGGTACTTGCCTCATTCCTTCCTTAGATTCAATACTTGTCTCTCATATTCCCTTGCTTGTTCAGCTTCCTCTTCTAGAAAGTGGAGATTATACTGTGGATTGCTTGACCTATCTAAGATAAAGAATGTTTTCCAGCAATTTGCCAATAGCCAAGTCTTTTGAAAACAGCTAAACTGGTCAGTGTGTATTACAATTCTCAAGGCCTAACTTGGGAAGCATCTCAAATGTGATATTTCTATTAGTATCACAAGTCCTAGTTGGTGGAAACATGTTCATTTGATTGGGGAGGTTTAGAAACAAATTGTACTGTATTGTATTATTATGCGTTTTTGCAGAAAAGATATTTAATAGTACTTCCAGAAGAGGGCAATATTCCTGAGGTTAACTTTGCTAATAAATTTTCCAAACACCAAAAATTCACACTAGCTCCAGATTATTTATTCAAAAGCACTTTCATGCTGAAGTCTGAGAACTGATGACTTTAGGAAAACACTGGATTTGTACAGATTCCCCTTATAAATATTACTGTAATTTTCCTTTTCTCAAGAAATCTGAAACTGTTCTATCTGTTTGACATAACTCTTCTCTGGGGCCTAAAGTTTCTGGGAAATGTCTATGGGCTATGCCAGACTTTTGGTTTAATTATGCTGACAATTCACAAACTTTTGAGACTGGGTTGCCCCTCGAGACTGAAATATTGATGTTATTTTAGATGGGTGCTTGGCTACAAAGATTACCATTTGATCTGCAAAGAGAAGGACTTAGGAAAACACACTTGATTGTTCTTTCCTCTCTCAAATGTTTGAGTCAACCTGACTCCTGAATCGATGGGTCATAAGTGGCTCCATTGACTGCCCTGCAAATTTGAAATGCATGTCCCTGAGTCCTTACGGGAACCTGGAGTAAAGAGCTAAACTCCCCGCCCCAACTGAAAACTGTATGATTACATCAGGGACTCTTCCTAGAAAGAAACTGTTCAAACCTGAGTGAAATAACTAATTAAAATGAATAAATGAATGAATGAATGAAACGCTCACTCTCTTCCTAGAAAGATTTCTTGATTCTGCTCCAAAGAATCCTAGCCCAAAACAACCAAGGGCAACCATTTCAAGAAGTCTTTCTAAGAGAATTCAGATGAGTTTTTGGTGGCAAGTGCACCGTGTCTCTCCTAAGTAGTTACAGCCTGTAACAGCCAGGCACATTGTAATAAAAGTGACCTGCCAGTAGCACCCGCACATGCCAAGGAGAATTTTGCCTGAAAGATCTCAGAAGAGCAAAGCCAGCTTCCATTAACCTTTCCAACCCTATAAAATTATCACCTGGGTGAACATCTATTTATTTATTTGCTTTGTTTTGTCTGCCAACATCCCTTCCCCTTTCTTTTGGCTAAGAATGTTCAAGAAATAGGCATGTGATCCCAGTTCGGACAATCAGATTTTTTCTGCTGGGAATCTGACTCTTGAGTGAAGTGACAAAAGAACAGGAGTGGTTGGGTGCGATCCTCTCCAAACTACCCCATTAGTTTCTGCAACTTAGATGTTTGGAGCTTCCCTAGTCTCTGCCATTTCTAATACTTGGCCGCTCAGCTTGTCCTTGGATTTTTTTAGCTTAAATTACCCGTTCTTTGCTACCAAAAAGCCCTAACCAGAACATCTCCTGAATATAAAGAAATCCTCTGGGTGAAAGACTGCTTGGACCATCACACCATAGGCTGCAGGCCAGAAAATAAAAACAAAGCCTTATAGGGAATACATAGTTGGGGCATGTGGGTGGCTCAGTCAGTTAAGACCCTGACTTTGGCTCAGGTCATGATCTCACGGTTCGTGGGTTCAAGCCCCACATCAAGTTCTGTGCTGACAGGTCAGATTCTGTGTCTCCTTCTCTCTCTGCCCCTCCCCTGCTCATACTCTGTCTTCTCTCTCTCTCTCTCTCTCTCTCTCTCTCTCTCTCTCTCAAAAATAAACAGTAAACATTTTTAATAACAAATTTAAAAAAGAGAATATAGTCAATGGTATTAGTAACGGTATTAATGGTATTACATTACATTAATACATTAATGGTATTAAGGGTAATAGTGTTGTATGATGACAGATGAAAGCTACGCTTGTGGTGAGTCTAGCGTAGCATAAAGAAGGTGAATGACTATGCTGTGCACCTGAAACCAGTATAACATTGTGTGTCAACTATATTTAAAAAATCCTTTAAAAAAATCTATAAATAGCATCTAGTTCCAAGTTGGAAGAACAAAGCTTAATCTCTTCTCAAAAATTATCTCAAAACAAGGATTAAAAAAAAGCAAACAATACCAAATATTTTTGATGAAACTAAAATCACCTATAGCCCTGAATCAAAACAGTAATCATGAATAGGACAACAGCAGGGGACTTAGCTGACAGGAGAAACGTCAAACTCAAAACCTGAAATGGTAAGGCAGGGCAAGTGGAGAGGAGATAGGCTTTAAGAAGTAAACCGCAGAAAACTCCAGAATTCAAGGCATCTGTTAGAGATGAGGCCAATGCGCTGAAATGAGAGGGCCTGTCTAAAAGTCTGCATAAGAAACACTTAGGCCTTGGTGTTCCTTTCCCACCCTAACGTGTCAGGCAATTCTTCCCCTTAGATCCCTGCTACTGAGGATGCGCGGGTTTCCTTTGGCAACGTTTTCCCCCCGAGAAACTGAAGTGGGCAGGCTCCAGAGACACTAGGCGCGCATGGAAAATGAGAAAGGATCCTGCAGCGTTGCTGTGCAAGAAAACTCAATGATAAGCTTCCTGTCAAACTATTGGGAGGTAGGAGGAGACTTCATTGCGCATTCTTAGAAAGCTACAGAGATGAAGAAATGACGTCACTATAACATTACCTCCAGGGAGAAGGAAAGGTTGTACAAACAGAAAATAACCAGAGCATGCTACTAGTCTTAGCGGATGAATACTAACACAGACATAACAATGGAAAGACTTACATTTGAGCCCAAATTGAGGAGGGTACCAAAGTCAAATAATATATGAAAGTTAATAAAACACTGAAATTCAAGATAATGCCAAAAAATACATAGAAAAGAGTACAAAATTATTGCCTCTGGGGATCGGGACAAGGGTAAGAATGGAAAAAACAAGCAACTGCTATTTTCCGTAATAAGCCATTAAATGTTATTTGATTTTCAGAACTAATTGAAGTTTTCAGAACTAATTGATTTTTCAGAACTAATGGGCTTAATAAGCCATTAAGTATTATTTGATTTTTCAGAACTAATACTTTGATTAAATTTAATTTTTTAACCCACTAGAATTAGTTGGAAGATTAATAGTATCATGAGCACTGATTTTTTATGAAATAGCAAATATAAATCGTTAAATTATACCAATGGCTACATAAACGTGACCATCAGTCTCATAGATGTATCTCACAACTCTCAGTTTACATTTTGGTAATATGGTGATAAAATTCCTTGAACAGATTGTGCTGACATACCTTTTTAAACTCTGAATGAAAATTATTTGAGTAGTGGCTTGGGCCTGAAATATTTCCGAAGTCAAAGCTCTTTTAAAAATGAAAATTAGCTTATTTCCATGCCAAAATTCATATTGATTATAAGAAGGGACAAAATGACAATACCATATTTGTACCTAAATTACCTCCTATAGAATGTCAGTAAAACTATAAAATACATTCAAATACAACAATTATAAACTAAAATCCCCTGTAAAAATTTTTTTATATAAATGTAACCATTAAATACACATTATCATTTTATTTATTTTTGGGACAGAGAGAGACAGAGCATGAACGGGGGAGGGGCAGAGAGAGAGGGAGACACAGAATCGGAAACAGGCTCCAGGCTCCGAGCCATCAGCCCAGAGCCTGACGCGGGGCTCGAACTCACGGACCGCGAGATCGTGACCTGGCTGAAGTCGGAGGCTTAACCGACTGCGCCACCCAGGCGCCCCTACACATTATCATTTTAAAATAAAGTATAGCAAAATAATATTAATAAAAATAAATTCATGTTCAAAACAGTCACTATCATGAAAATGAAAACATGAGGAACCATAAAAAGTTAACAAGAAATTGATATTAGTTAATACTTCTAAATGCTATTTTTTAAATGCTATTTAATACTTCTAAATTCTATCTTTCAATCACACATACATTTTCATGCAAATTTTTCCAGTTTCTGAAAGAAGCTTTTTCTGACCCCGATAGTCTGAGGATTAGAGAGGAGATAACTATGGACCAGCCTCAAATATTTTCCCTTGGTGTTTTACAACTTCAAATAATACTATCTCCTGTTTAATAATAATTCTACAATCTTTTTTTAACTTTTTTTAACGTTTATTTATTTTGAGAGAGAGAGAGAGTATGCACACTTGTGCAAGTGGGGAAGGGGAAGAGCGAGATGGAGAGAGAGAAAGAATCCCAAGCAGGCTCCATGCTGTGAGCATGAGCCAGACTCTGGGCTCAATCTCTCATGAACTGTGAGATCGTAACCTAAGCCAAAATCAAGAGTTGGAAGCTTAAACGACGGAGTCACCCAGATGCTCCTTGAACTTTTCTTTTGTAAAAATTGTTTTATTGATACCAACCTATAGCCTTTGTTTCAAAGAGTGAATTTATGGCTTGTTTCATCTCCTTTGTTTCATCATGTCTAGAATTAATTACTGCTGTGTTCATATATATTTCACTGGTTTGAAAAAACTTTCAACAAGAATGAGAAATATTTTTGCAACAGAAGTTTTCAATACAACAATACAGTTGCTTATTGTATCTTGCACAAAACTTATGTGTAGACTTGTAGACTGTGCCTCAAATGGTCTTTTCATTTCAATTGAAAAACTGAGTCATTGTTCTTGATCTTGAGACAGCATTGATTCAGATTTCAGCTATTTTAAATAGCAACATAGTACACCAAGTAAAATGTGATAATTTGATACTTAGAAATAGTACAGTACAGGGGCGCATGGGTGGCTCAGTTGGTTAAGCGTCTGACTTCGGCTCAGGTCATGATCTCATGGTTTGTGAGTTCGAGCCCCGCATCAGGCTCTGTGCTGACAGCTCAGAGCCTGGAGCCTTCTTCGAATTCTGTGTCTCCTTCTCTCTCTGCCCCTCCCCCACTCATGCGCGCACGCGCGCACGCTCTCTCTCTCTCTCTCTCTCAAAAATAAATAAACATTTAAAAAAATAGTACATCAGACTACTGAAAACTGATAATATAACCCCTAGTAGAAAGAAGGTTCAAAGAATTGTATACATTGGTTTTCAGTTCATCAAAAAAAAAAAAAAAACATTTGAACCATTCACCTTCATTCATAATACAATAATTTTCAACAGCTAATTTATAAATGTGAGTTTGTATCAGATACAAATATCTGATATAGTCAGAAATTCTCAGAATATACAAATTAGAGAAAGAAATATATGTTCACTTCCTGATTGTAATTAGAGAAAGCAGTAATTCAAAATTCTTGTAACCACAGTGGAAGTGTAGAGAGGAAATTTATCCAGCAATCATCCAATACTAACTTCCAACACCTCACTAAAAGCCTCCATCTAAGAGAGTCTGAGGTCTAGTTCCTGGAAATTACCAACTATGTGTCGAGGTCAAACAGCAGAAAGAAATCAGCTTAAAAACCAGTGATGGTGGCAGACACATGAAAAGATGCTAAACATCACTAATCATCAGGTAAGTTCAAATCAAAACCATAATGAGATATCACTTTACACCTGTCAGAATGGCTAAACTAAAAAATAACAAGTGTTGGCGAGGTTGTGTAGAAAAAGGAACACTCATGCGCTGTTGGCGGGAACACAAATTGGCGCAGCCACTGTGGAAAACAATATGGAGTTTCCTCAAAAAATTAAAATTAGAAATACCAGGTGATCCAGTAATTCCACTATGAGGTATTTACCAAGGAAAATGAAAACACTAATTTAAAAAGATATAGGCACCCCTATGTTTATTGCAACATTATTTACAATAACCAAGATATAGAAGCAACCCAAGTGTTCATCTATAGATGAAGGGTATATATAGAAAATGGAGTATAATTCTCATCCATAAAAAAGAATGAAATCTTGCTGTTTGCAGCAACATGGATAGACCTCTAGGGTATTATGCTAAGTGAAATACGTCACACCAAGGAAGACAAATACCATATGATTTCACATATATTTGGAATCTAAAATAGCAAATGAACAAACAAAAAGCAAAAACAGACCCATAAATACAGAGAACTGATGGTTTCCAGAGAGGATAGGGTAGGGGATGGGCAAAATGAATGAGAGTGGAGGGTACAGGCTTCCAGTTATGGAATGGATAAATCATGGGAATAAAAGGCACAGAATAAGGAATATAGTCAATGATACTGTAATAGCATTGTATGGTGACCGTGGTAGCTATACTTGTGATGAGCAAAGCATAATGTACAGACTTGTGGCATCATGATGTTGCACACCTGAAACTAATGTAACATTGTGTGCCAACTACACTTCAATTAAAAAAGAAAAAAAAAGTGACGGTTTCCATCAGAAACTGGAAGAATCAAGGAAGGATCCTCCCCTAGAGCCTTCAGAAAGAACATGATCCTACCAACACCTGATTTTGGACATCTAGTCTCCAAAACTGTGAAAGAATAAATTTATCTTGTTTTAAACCTCTACCCTCACAAACAAAGAAACAAACAAAAACAAAAACCAGTGATGGTTTCTACTCTCTTCTCTTAGTCTCTAAACTCAATTCCCTCAATTTCCTATTTGTTAATTAGTGGGCAAGCTGCCAATTTATTGTCTACCTTTATGTCACACTGAGAAATAAAATATATGAAGCTCTTTAAAGTAGGCTAGTATACAAATGATCTAAGTGAATACTTTCTCTAGTGGATTTTAGAGCTCACTCTAAAATCTGCCCTTCAGACAACCTATGTTTATCAAATGCCACAAGAATCAAAGTCCATCATTAGACATTCACTGCCTGAGTTAAGCAGTGTCCTCTGCACTTGGTACCCTTTCTACATCTGAAGCCCCTGGGAAGGAAGACATATTCCATCACCATTACCTTAGTGTGGACTTGTGTTTCAGATGATGGCAGGACAGAGACGGAGCACAGAACTGCACTCAATGTGAGAGGAGCAGTGAAAGGTGGAGAAAGAAACCAAAGACCATCTCTCCTGGCTTTCAGGTTTTTTCCCTGGGCCCAGCTTTATCTCCAACTTTCTAGTTCTGTTATCTACATTAAATCCAAGCCTTATTTATTCTAAGTTAATCTCCACTCTGGTTATATTTGGAAGGGTTGACTGCCCGCTTCTAACTTTGAACCAATGAAACCCTGAACAACAGGAAAGAGAAAGCAACTCTCAATACTAAAACTAACAGCTGAATACAAAAGGAAAGGACTACAAAATGAATGAATGTGCAGAGCAATGAGTTCAGGGCTTGAGACTACACACTTGAAGTTTGAGATGTTAAAAATACTTTTCATGGATGAGCCCAAGCTTCCAGTCTGTCTCAATGCTTCCTGTTTTATACATTGAGGCTTTGGAACACAACAGCTGTACGTCTCCTTGAGGAGGTACAGAAAGTGGGAAATATTTCCTTTTAACCCTCTCCATATGAAACACCCAGTTCAGCCTGATGAGTTGTACTACTGCACAGAGTTCACTACTGTGAATTGGCCTGAAAGACAAAAGGGAGCCTCACAAACTGGTTCTAATTTCTGTAAGGTCAAAAGGGTGGCAAAATCTTGCAACAACATGGATGGATCTAGAGGATATAATGTTAAATGAAATAAGTCAGCCAAGGAAAAGACAAACACCATGTAATTTCACTCATATGTGGAATTTAAGAAAATGAACAACAACATAAAAGAGAATAAAAAACAGACTCGTACATATAGAGAACGTGTGGTTGCCAGAAGCAAGGGGGTGGGGGTAGGTAAAATAGGTGAGGGGGATTAAGGAGTACACATGTTATGATGAACACCAGGTGATGTATGGAATTGTTGAATCACTATATTGTACACCTGAAACTAATATAACATTGTGGGATACTTATGTTTGATTTAAAAAAAACCCTTACGTTGCAAAAAAATATAATTAATTTTTGAAAAGGTAATTTTGCACAATAGACAAATCCATAAGAAACAACATTTCCATCCATGGTACATTCTGTGAAGTACCATACATAAATCTTTCTGGGTATCGTCAAGTTTGTACACAGTCACATAATCTGAGTTTGAAAGAAATACAGCTCAATGAGACATTTCATTCCATTTCATGGTGTGATTCCAATTCTAGAAATAACCATCAGAGAATCTTCCTAAGGGGCTATGTGAATAATAGGGGTGGGAGGGAGACCTCTTTTGGGGTATGGCAAGATGAAGTATCAAGGAAGACCTTTAACCAGAGGGTTGGTCAGAAAGTACTCAGAGGAACTGTAGACTCCTGATGCTGTAGAGTAATTTTATCTAAAGCTGGGTCGAGTTCAGAGTCAAAGAATTACCCTGATTTTAATTTTCTGGGAGGAAAAAGAATCCAAACACAAAGTACGAGGCAAGTGTTGAGATATCCAGTGGGTTCCAGTGGGTATATGTCACCATATACCAAAGATTTTTAGACCTCATGGATGATGGGAGGGTGGGACAATGCATTAACCAAACTCTCTTTCAGAGTAAAGACATCAGAGTTACAAGAAGACCACCTTGAGTTCCAAAGATCAAATGTGGGACATATACCCTATCCTAAATTATATTTGAACTTCTTGTCACCAGACCCAGCTCCATGTTTAACTCACACAGCTGAGCGCCCTTAATGACAGAAAACCAGTCTCTACCAATTCTGGTTTTCTCTCTCTCTTTCTTTTCTTTCTTTCTTTCTTTTTTTTTTTTTTTTTTTTTTTTTTTTTTTGGTTGTTGCTAATCAGGCTTATTACTTCAAGAATAATCAAAGCCAAATGAAAACTGGGTGGTCATGAGACATTTGAACTACTTGGTCCTAGTTCTCAACTGGTGTCTTTTTGACAGCTTTCAAGGCTGTGCCCCAAATGTTGCATTTCATCAACATCACTCCTTCCAGACCGAAGCTCTGAATTTACAAACCGGGCAGAAGTGTTTCTTCGTCTGGGGATTCTCAGGATGCCAGGCTCAGCCAAATGGGAGTAGCTTTCCTTCTAGACCACAGTCTTGTGGCCCACCTTGGAGGCTGAAATAAAGTTACTGTACTCAGCCTCCCAACCTCACCCAATGCCCACTAATAACATCTGCTTTATAGCCGACGTTCCTGCAACCTGCTCTCTCCTTGGCTTTCTTGCCCTCTCAGAGAGGATGTGCTCTACTATGCGGCAGGTCTGGTGGAAAGTTGACAGTCTCCAAGCCAAGAGCAAAGCCAGCCAGCACTGGATAAATGACTTGAAGTGCTTTCTCAAGGGACCCTTTCCAGGTACAGGAGCCCTTCTTAACCAGATTTGGCCTGTGCTGGCAGACAGCCTTGTTCAGGAGCACATTAAAAATCAAAATACAGACACCGTTTGGAAAGCATAGAAAGCTTGACTCTAACATCTTATGTATTAAAACATTGTTACATAAAAATGACCGCAAAGCTCCAAATTCATACTTTCCTACCTTGTAAGACCAGTTGCCACCAGGAATATACCCGTGAAAGTGTGAGGTTGACTGCGGAGCCTCAAGAGGCCTGGGGACAAGGCTGGAGCCACATTCCAAGCCTTGGGGGCAAGATCAATGCCCTGGCCCTTGAAGGCAGCCCAGTCTGAAGCGAAGTGGGTGAGCTGGTGCCCTCATCCCACCACACGAGTCTGGGGGCAAACACCCAGCCTGAGCCAGGGTGGAACTGATAGTCTCTTCCGAGGCCCCCTTTCATCTACCTCATAAAGCCCCAGACAAATTGGCACAGCTCACAGTTTTTAATGAAGCGCAGGCTCCTGGCCGGAGCCAAAGGGGCATTACAAACTCAGAATGAGTTTCTTTCATACCCTCTGAGATGGTGATATAGAAGGCCAGACTTCTGGAATAACTTTCTGCTAAAGAATTCAATACTCATCATGTAATTCATTTCACTTTCCCTTGTCAAATCTCAGTGATGTCCAGAATGGATCATTTCCTCTTTGTCTTGATGCATATCTAAAGCAGGGCCTTGAATACTTGAGGTAACCAGCCAGTACTGGGGCTAGGATACAATTCTCCTGAGTACTGACTATATGAGGACATTTATAGAAAGCTTACAACAGGCTGAGCAATCCTAAGCTTTACATGCATTGCCTCATTCAATCATGACAATACCCTATGGGAAACCTACCATTTTCCCCTTTTTTAGAGATGAGGCACCCCAAGTACAGGGAATTTAAGGTCATATATTTAGTCTTATTTTGTCCCTCCTTAGAAAACATAATGCCTTTGACATTCATTCAAATGTGAATACATAAGGCGGGATGTGCTTGGCTGGACATTTGGAAGATGAATTATTTTGAAGTCAGTTGAACCTTGTTTAAATCCTGACTCCACTAATTCTTAGCTGTGTGATCTTGAGAAATCTGAGTTTCTTCATTCATAAAATGGGGCCATCTATAGACCGAGGGCCTCTGCACTGAACACCAAAAAACAATGGAATACAACTTAAATGGTGCTACCTAGAATTGTGTAACTTGATGTTCCTGTTGAGACTTCAGAAATTCCACCTTGGTTATGAATTATTTGCCATTTTTTGTTCCAGAGAGAGCATGGGATTATGAAAAGATGTACTTTGGAGCTGATTATTCTTAGGTTTGAGTCATGGTTCTTCCACAACCTGGCTGTGTGTGGCCTTGAACAAGGCATGACCCCTGAGCCTTCATTTCCCAATATGGAATGGGGAATAAGCATGTTCATCTGAATAACTGTTATAAAGATTTTGTTATGTGGAAGTGGAATACCAAAACAAAATCTAAAATGCAGGAACGACTTTGGGGGAGAGCAGTGGGCAGAAACTGGAAAAGCTATAAGGATTTTGAGGAAAGTGTCAGAAAAAATTAAAGTGCCTTGAATACACTGTTCATATAATTTTGGATTTTGAGGAAACAGTTCCTGAGAACTTAAAGGAAATTGAAGAAAATCTTATTAGAAACGAGATGACAGGAGATCTTTGTTAGGTAGTGGCAGGAAGTTTAGCAACACTGTCACCTGCAGCTATAGAAGGAGTAGAAATCATACACAATGAACTGGGTGGTCTAGCTGATGATAGTCCCAGCCAGAGTGTTAAAGTGATACCTGACTTCTTCTTGCTGCTTATAGAAGATAAGGCTGTCATATGAAAGACTATTAAATTCAACACACTGGGAAACCATAAAAACCATTAAAATAATGGATTTGAATATTCTCAGATCTTCCAGATGACAAAAAATGATAAATTTGAAAAAAGGGCTTTAAAGCCAAAATCAAATACAGAATACTTCCAGGAAAACATTGTGCTTCAGAGTACTGTCCATTTAACCTAAAGGCCCCATAAAGATTTTAAGAGTTTTACTCACAGATTCATTCACTCATCAGGACTTTTAAAATGCTCAGGGACACTGTCCCTCACGAGAAGCTTAAAGCGATGAAGGACTTCTCTCAAAGAGATTTATGGGGTTTTATTTAATGAAGTAAACCCGAATAGCATTCACAGGAGGCCCAGAAAATTTTTTAAAGGATGATTTCAGCTTTGACTGCAAGTCACAGAAAAGAGGAAAAACTGAGAAGAGGCTCTTGGACCCCCAAATATCTACTGACAAGAAGCATGTTGAGAAAAACACTCAGCTGCAAATACATGCTAATCTCTTGAAAGGAGGAGGATTGAGAGTACAAAACCAAGAGTCCAGAAGGCAGGGCCAAGAGTAATGTAGAGTAACTTCTAGTGAGGAGTATGACTGAATCCTAATCAAGGATCTTCCATATTCCAGTTGGATTTCATAACTGCTAGGGACTCCTATGTGCTTCCCACTTGCCCATTTTTTGAGCAAAAATATCTAGGATGGTTATCCCACATCTATCTAAACATTGCATGTTGAGAGTGTGGGGCAGATGACTTGACTTTTAGTTCACGGGTCTTTAAAGAGAGAGTAACAGCACACTCAAGGAGCTATACAGAGGAAACTACACCTGACAAATTTCACCTGCATCCAACCTGATTTAGATGACAATATTCTAGACTTTGACCTAATGCTACAATGGGATGAGACTTTAGGAGGCCTTAAGAGCAGGATGAATATATTTTGCATGTGGAAAGGATGTGAACCTTTAGGACTCAGGATGGACTGTGATAGCCAGGCTCCAAGATGACACCATGTCTTTCACACCCAAGCATAATCTCCTTCTACATTGTACTGGAATTTGTGTAACCAACAGAATATAGAAGTAATGTTATATCACATCTGAGATTAGGTTATAAAAGACACTGTGGCCTCTGTCTTGTTCTCTCTCTCTTGGATCACTCACTCTGAGGAAAACCAACTGCCATGTTCTGAGCTGCCCTATGGAAAATCCCATATGGTAAAAAACTGAAGCCTCCAGCCGGCAGTCATGTGATTGAGCTTAGATGTGGATTTTTCAGCCCAGTCAAGCTTTTAGACAACTACAGCCCCAGCCGACATCATGACAAAAACCTCACAACAGGGTCTGAGTCAATATTATCTAGTTACGTTGCTCCTGGATTCCTGAACCTCACAAAGTGCATGAATAATAAATGTTTGTTGTTTTCAGTTGCTAAGTTTTAAAGTAATTTGTTATGCAGCGATAACAAATACAGATAGCAAATACAGAAGAATTTTTTGAAGTATTGAATTAATGTGGTTAAAAACAAATGTCTGTGTGGTCAAAAGGATTTATTATCTAAAGAGGCGTTTTACGAAAAGACATGGAACAGAAGTTTTAATGAAGACTCATTTGCTACATGTCACCCTATATTCATAAAGGACACAAATATACAGAGTCATGAATATCCGGAGTCAGGGTGTCACCTCTGGAGAAAGGAGCAGAGACCCATACCCCAGTAGTCTTCAGGTAGGTAAAAAATCTTTTGCTTTTACTTGTGTGGCAAAAATGTCTAATGAATAAACTCCCATTGATATACATTTGGTCCAGAACAGCTCTATAATTGGAAAACATGCTAGTGTTTATTATTTTGCATGCTCCCCACCTGGGGGTGAAGGGGAGCCTGGATTTTACTCCACTTCAAAGAGCCCAAGAAGATATAAGAGCTACTGAAAGCAGGAGGTGGGTGTTCTAATTGCCACAGCTCAAACTCTGGATCCCGGACCTCAGGAAAGGGTTTTCAAACCCAATGTGACAGACAGTCAGGGTGGAGCCTGGGAGAGGAGAGACAGGGGGCTGGAAGAGCCTAAAAAAGAGTAAATTCTGTGAGCCAAAGTTTCCATTCTGTTGAGGATAACTGAGGCATCTCCCTAGCGCCTGATGTGACAACACAAGCTGTAACTGACTGTAACTAAATAAAGCAACAGGAAAAGGAGGACATTCTTGTCAGAAATCCCCAGTTTCAGCGGGATGTTTTGGCTACAGGGCAAGCAGCACTCGTCACTGAGAATTGACAAGAACTAATCTTCTCAGTCAAAATAATTCTCCTTGCGTTCTTTTATTTTAGAAAACTTCATCTCCTGCCTCATTCTGACCACACTAGAACCTGGGGTCGTGGGACCAAATTTGTTTGTGATCCTATCCATGGAGCAGTTTAGAGGTCTTTCTTTTTCATGACTTTCTTTTTCTTTCTTTTTAATGTGAGTTTAGTGCCAGTGAGAGGAGCCAGATGGAAACTAAAGCTCTCTGTTTATGACTGAACAGGTACACCACAAACAGCAGTGTAAATGTTCCACCCCACTGCCTCCCACACACCCAGACTGCCCCAAACCCCACCTGGAAGGACCAGCTTCTAGCAGGGAGATGATGGTTCCATTTCTATGCTTATTGAGCCTGGTAATATTTGCTTAAGAACAACATTTAAATAGAGGCCCCTCAGAAAACTCACATTTCCATATTTACTGGGGGATTTGTTTATTACAAATGAGGTTAAGAAACCATTCTGTATACTTGCTAAGTGAAAATAAGCAGACTACAAAAGAGGATGCCATTAATCATAATATTAATAACCATTTGTTCACATTTGCTATACATCCGGACCTGTGCTGGGCATATAGGTCTATCTAGATGAGTATACAAGAGATGAGCTTATAATGCCCATTTTACAGATGAGAGACTCAAGTGCAAAAGGGTAAAGCAACCAGTCCGACTGAAGATGACTACCTCTGGGGAGTAAGGTAGAGGTGCAGTAAGAGGCATCTTGTACTCTTTCCCACTATTATAAATGACATACCATATTTTACTATTTTATGCATTTTAAGTGACAAGAAAATAATTGCATTTTTCTTAAATCTTTGCTTGGGTTGCCTGTCTGGCTCAGTTGATTGACTGACTGACTCTTGATTTCAGCTCAGGTCATGATCCCAGGGTCCTGGAATTGAGCCCTGCATTGGGATCTGCACTGAACGTGGAGCCTGCTTAAGATTCTCTCTCTCCCTCTGCCCCTCTCCCCTACTCATGCTCTCCCTCTCTAAAATTAAAAAGTTTTTAAGTCTTTACTTAAACTCATAGAGCTATAAGTGGCCCAGGCAAACTCTAGAATTGCTTTATTGGGCTCCCCGGCACATGGACTGTTCATCACTCTGCTGGGACCTTTTGCTGGAAAAAGGAATCTATAGACATTGAGTGACATGTGTATGTAGTTACCACCGGGAAGGAGGAGAGGGTAGCCACATAAGCTATTGCCCAAAAGGAACACTTTTGAGAATGAAGGAGGTGCTAAGTGGACTAGGACTGTCCTGGGCACAATACGATGTGTGCCCTAATTGTAGGCAACTGTTTTTATTATGCTATACATATATACCAAATGTTCTGCCTTGAGCATGTACAGTTTTAATAAGATGAGGGACAGCATTATGTACCATTTTTTAAAACAAAGACACTTTAGTTATAACTCTTGTGGATACGCATTCTTTTCATTCAAGTCATAAATCAAAATTCATAGAATTTAAATTATTCACCACCACAATCATAGAGTGCTGACAGCCATAAATGTGGCAATCGTTATTACTGAAATGCTAATATTTAATAAAAGTGCTTGGAAACCACTCTGTAAGTCACCCCTCCCCAGAAGCAGGACAGCAACCCTGGAATCATGGCTTTCACTGTACAGGTGGCAAACCCAGAGGTTACAGAACGCCTCCCCAGAGGTTACTCTGCAAGTTAGTCATCTTCTACTCCACCTCTTACCAACTTCCGCCGTCCCTCCAGCTGAAAGACGGTTTCCAGTTCTCTGCGGCTATTCACAACTGTCTCCAAAAAATAAAAGCCAGCTTCAGAAGAACATACGTGTTACCTTGGCCACATCATGCACCAGTACACAAACACCATTTACATCTAGGCAAGACTATCAGTAAATAATGTAACTTGACTCAAAACAGAACATGGACATTGCTCAGTAAGGGCAGGCTTGTCTGGACCAATTCAGATGACTAAGGAACCCCAGGAAGTGGAGCCATGAATCAGAAAGCGACCTCCTTTCCTCTGACTCAATGCTGAGCTCATGAACCTAGGTGGTGTCGGGGATAGTGTCCCTGTTCCTGGAGGTGTTGAACCCCTTGCAAATATACAAAAACTGATGAAAAACTTAGGACCTTTGCCACCACTCCCTAAACAAGGCTCTGTGATCACATTGTGCCAATTGTTTTACATGTTATTTAACCTCATAACTATGTGTTTTATATCATTATCCCATTTTAAAGATGGAGAAACTGAGGCCCAGGGAGCTCATCAGAGCCCTCCAACCATGTTGATGCATTACTGGTGCTCTTTCTATTATATTACATACCTCCCAATAAGAAGCAATAAGGAAGAATTTAAATAATATAAAACAGCCTGTGGGCCTCCTACTCCTAATTTTTACTATGATCTGTCACTGCAATTTAGATAAGCTCTATCAATAGTAATAGCTTTTAAATGCTTCTTTCATTTCTTCCATTCTATTCACAAACTTGGGAAAGTAATACATAATTTTGCGCACAGTCATGATAATTACAGTATTATCTACATTTCTCCCATACACAAAGAGGTCTAACATATATTAGGGAATTCTTAAGGGAATAAGCAGCGTACTTTTCCAGGAGGTGTATTAACTCCAGCCTCAAAGGCAGTGCGTGAGTAGCCCACATTTTTCGGGTCCACTGAACCCACGTAGGAATGACAGAACCTCAGTTGACCACACATGGCCCCTGTGGTTACATAGGCTGGGATTTGTCTGGCTAACCTGTCTAAAGCGGTTTGGAGCCTCTCAACATCAGCAGTAATGCTTGCAATCCAGATTTTTACCACTAGGTGGATGGTAGTGCTTTGTATACTAATGTTTTCGCTGAATAGCCAGTACGCTTTCCCTAGAGCTGATAAACATTTAAGTTTATAAAGTCAGTTATACCAGCTTTAATTAAAGACTATGAGCTCCACTGAAAAACAAGACTTCATAATTTAAAAGGGGTGTGAGAACAAAACCATGTGGTATAAAAAAAATTTCATTTATAACACCAAATCCCACTTAATTATGCTATCTTATACAAACAACTCCTTTCTTTTGTTTTTAAATTTTTTCTTCAACGTTTTTTAATTTTTTATTTTTGGGACAGAGAGAGACAGAGCATGAACGGGGGAGGGGCAGAGAGAGAGGGAGACACAGAATCGGAAACAGGCTCCAGGCTCCGAGCCATCAGCCCAGAGCCTGACGCGGGGCTCGAACTCACGGACCGCGAGATCGTGACCTGGCTGAAGTCGGACGCTTAACCGGCTGGGCCACCCAGGGGCCCCCAAACAACCCCTTTCTTAAGTAAGCATAAGAACTAATCTGATTTTAGACAAAGGGAAATCTTCAAATTTCTGCAGTGTGGCACCTTTATCACTAAAATTCAAAATTATTGCTGATTATTGCTGAATCTAATCTAGGTTTTACTTTTTCCGTTTTTAAGAGGGAAACTCTGTCACCCCCCTCTTTTCCTTATGTGGAGTTTCATTTGTCTAGAGAGTCTCAGACTGCAACTATGACTGAGGTCAGAAGCTAGCAGAGCCTCTCAGGCTGTGGCTAATCCACATTCTGCAAACTCCTGAAAGATCCTACTTCCCAGTCCCTCCTCAGTCTTAGATGGTCACTGTGTGGCAGAAGACTGCTGTTAAGGAAGACACAGGAGCTTTTTGATTTGTTCCATTTCTTGGTGACTATCCTCAGGACTGGCCTTGATTAATCATGAACAATTTATTTCTCCAAGAAACTCTTTTCCATTCTAATTCCTAGAGCTGAATTCTGGGATCAGCATCAAACTATAATATGATAGTAGTAAACATAAGTAATGCTTACATTGGACTTAGAATAAGCCAGGCACTACACTAAGTGGTTTATAGATCTTAACGCATTTTAAGCTATGACACACCAAGTGTTAAAGGTTATCTATAAAGCATCCCTAAATAGCTTCATACCTCCTTTTCAGATGTTTTTGCAAAACACCTATTGAATGATGCCATTTTTTTAACGTTTATTTATGTTTTGAGAGAGAGAGAGGAAGAGCAGGGGAGAGCAGAGGAGTGGGGAGGAAGCAGGAGAGCAGGAGAGTGGGGAGGGAGGAGGGGCAGAGAGAGAGGGAGACAGAATCTGAAGGTTCTAGGCTCTGAGATGTCAGCACAGAGCCTGATGCAGGGCTCAAACTCACAAACCATGAGATCATGACCTGAGCCAAAGTTAGACCCTCAACTGACTGAGCCACCCAGGCACCCCTGAATGATGCCATTTTTAAACAGAGATAGTTTACATATTCATATATATCTAATACATTCATATATATAAACACTTAATCACATATACACACCTCTTCTCACCTCTTCCTGATATCTTACTTTCCCAAGGTGGCTTGTGACTCTGAAAGGTGATTAATCTTCCCTTTTAGCCCCATCTGTCATTCCTCCGCCATGCTTTTCCACTCAAGAGTATGGTTCTCTGACCTGCAGCGTCTGTATTAACTAGGATCTTTTGAGGAAAGTGGATTCCAAGTTCCATCTCAACATGCTGAATCAGAATCTGCATTTTAGCAACATGTTGAGGTGAATTATAGGCACATGAAGGTTTGAGAAGGGCTACCCTTGATAACACATCTGATGAGGAAGATGATCACACAATTAAGGAGTTAGGTAACAGAAGTGACTATGGTTGCAAGGAGAGAAAAAGTTGATAATTGACAGTGCAGTGCCAATTTCACAGTCCAAATGGGGCCACTAATGAAATATTGCTAGTACATTAAGGGGAATCACACTTATCCATACTGGGAAGTAAGTAGCAGAGGTAGGACCAGTTTTCTGGTCTTAAGGGTAAAGCCAATCTCCTTGTCTTGATGCAAGGGCGAGCATAACACAAGTAAAAGAAAACAAGAAGTATTTTCCTCAACTATCTGATTCTATGGACAAAATATTACACATCAGCAATTTACCTCTTTCCAAAGATAGCTATTCACAGTGATTCAATTGTCTCTCTTTTCCATATTATACATAACTAAATGAAGCAGGAACAATTCATAAGTGGTCACCTATCATGCATGGCATTTGTTCCTGTGAACATCTCCTGTTTGTACTCGAATGCTTCAATTTGAAAACGTGAAATATAAGCGTGGCAGTTGCAGAGCTACTTAAGCATGTGGGCACCGGCGCATCAGCAGCCTCAGCAAAACTGCTTTAATATTTGAGATACTTAATTAAAACCAAAGAGCACTCAAATGCATTCTTTAGATGCCAAGAAGCAATGTGTGTTCTCAGCGGCTGTGGAAGTATGTGTGCTTGTGAAATTAAGTCTTGGAGAAGGAAGCGATCTGCAAGAGGTTATAGCTCTGCCACCCTAGCTCCTGCTCCCTTCTCTCCAGAGCTGCTGCTAAGTTGGGGCTGACCGTTTACAACTTCAGGGGACAGAAGAGAATTCACTAATAACAAGGTGAGCAAGAAGGGGTGAAGCGAAAGGGACTCGTGCAGCTATTTCCAGTCCTTCTTTTACATTATGGATAGGAACCCAGGGGTCTCAAATCCTCATCAAGATAACATCTCTCTGGAACCCATTTGATAATCATCTTAAAAGTGAAGACAGGAGTTATAGTTGATATGTTTTTTGAATAATCTTGTTAAAGGAAGGAGAAGACAGGCACCTGGGTGGTACAGTTGGTTAAGCAGCCAACTCTTGGTTTCAGTTCAGGTCATGATCTCACAGTTTGTGAGTGTGAGCCCCATATCAAGCTCTGTGCTGACCGTGCGGAGCCTGCCTGGGATTTTCTCTCTCTCACTCCCTCTGCCCTTCCTCCACTCATGATCACTCTGTCTCGCTCTCACTCTCTCTCTCATAAATAAATAAACTTAAAAAAAAAAAAGGAAGGGAAAGAAACTAAGAGGATGAGAGATGTCTGCAGCAAATGCCTCTGTAAATGGTTCTGTGTGAAGGAGAAGAGGTGCATTTTAAACAGTAAGCTTGCATTGTTATTTTCTTTTTACGAATGTTTTTAAACTCGAGTCCTCAAGATGTCTACCTAAGGAATTTCACTTTTGAAGGAGCAAACTATCTTCCACCTAACGAGCCTTTGTCTATTCCTCTTGGCAGGCTGATTCTCAGACCCACCTGCTCCCAGCTCTCCAGAGATGGGAAGTGTCTACCATGGTTAGTGCCACCTGATCTCTGCCTTTTTATCACTGAAACCACGGAGCAGGACTAGAGAACCCGGGGTGGGGGGGGGGGGGGGAGGGGGGGACAGCACTGCCCCACAGAGGGCATTTTGAAAACTGGCAGGGTGTTTTAGTTGTTCTATTTCCTACACTCAGTGCCCAGTAGCTCTAACATTAGATATTCTGCAGTAAACAGAATAGTCTTACACAATGAATTGTCCAGTATCCCATAACACTTTTGTGTGGTCCAAAGACATTCACAGGTGAAAAATTCTGTGTTCAATGTTCTTATTTAGAATCTAAGTTTTTCACATGTAGGCATCACTGTTTTTTGCATAGTAATTCAGTAGTACAATGAATTTTCCAGGAATAGATCCACCGTGTAAATCAAGGGAAGCTTGTCCTTTTTTCCCCACTCAAAATTTTGTGAAGAGTTGTTTACTGTTGTGGAAATCCACGTTCCCAATTGTGGGGCCATCAAAGGTGTCTGAGTCTTTGGTACAACACACCTGTATCAATCTGCATTCGCAGCTATCACATGTGCAAGGATTATAGGTAGTTATAATTCTATTTCACTGTCTCTTTTAGTAGAGTTGTGCCCAAACATTTACATATTGATGAACATTAATTATAAATCACTTTCCTTTTCTCTTTCTCTTACCAATAGAGCATCATATTGATTTTTAATGAAGTGTATAGGGTGGCTATATTATTTATAAACTACATCTCAAGTAGTAGAGGAAATATTACAAAATACAACACAAAAAAAGTGTTAAGTCTAACAGAGTTGAGACCACTGGTATAGGCAATTTCTCCAGAACCTAGAATCCAAAGGAGGGCAAACGACCAAGCAAATGTGCAGCAGAAATATTAGACTGAAGACTTGAAAAGGAGGATATGCCTCTGTTCTGCAGACAGATGGCTCTTGACTTCTCAGCCTCCTTCGATGCCCTCTTCTCCCGCCTGCCCCTGAAGTGTAGGTGTTCTCTCATTCTAATCTTCATCTTTGGAAGATGTATTCATTCATAAATCTCCACCCACCACTTCTATGCAGCTGATTCCAAGTCCACACTTCAGTTCTGACAGATCTGAGCATCGAATACAGCCTTCAATTTCTTTTTTGGATGAGCCACATCTATGTTATGCTGTAACCCCACATACATGCAGCAAATCACATTCATCATCTTTCCCCTAAAACTTAGTCTCCCATTGATGTTCCCACTATTAGCTAACAACATCTTTATCCTCCTGGTAACCCAGAGTTACAACTCCAGATAAGAAATTCAGAATCATCTTTAACAACTCTTCAGCCCCACATGGACTCAACGCTCAACAGCCTGTTTTTGTGTCTCTCAGGTTAAATGCAAACAAGAATCAGATTGGTCCAGTTTTTGCCAAGAGTGCTTTCCTGGTTCAACCAGCTGTGGCCAGAGCCAAGCTGGTCATTTGCATATGCCAAGATGCTCAGACAGTAAAGATCACAGGCTCAGTGGATATGCTCAAAATTGTCTACTTCGGTCAGACATATAGTTACTCAGGGCTAAAGGCAGAAAAATCACGGCCAATTGCATTAGTTAGGAATGCTTCTGGCTGCAAGTAACACAGAACATGCTAGAGTGGCTTAAACAAATGAAAATGAATTATTCTGACATACCAAGAAGTCCAGCTATAGGTATTACCAGCGTGAGTTCAGCAGCTCATCAGTCCTAAGGCTGAAATCTCTATGATTCTCTTGGCCTCTCGCTCTTGGTCCTGTGCTGCTTTAGTTCCACTATCACATACACATTTGAGACTTAAAAAGGAGAAAAAGTGATGTCAACTGTGTCCCTTCCCATCTAGCAGGAGAACCCAAAAGATTTCCCAGAACCTCCAAAGAGACTTCCACTTAGTTGCCATTGCCAGACATGGTTCCTATGACCCCTTCTGAACAGCAAGAGAGATTGGGAAAGCAGGAAACAGTATCACAGTTAGCTGAGATCAGTCATGTTCTAGCACTAGACACAAGAAGATCCCAAACAAACTTGAGGTCATCGAGTAGCAGACAGGCTCTGAGGTAACCCCCAAAGATCTCCATCTTCTGGTTTCCACACTTTTGTGTAATTCCTTCTCCTTGAGTGTGAGTGGGATGTGTGACTTGCATCCAGCCAATAGGATATGGAAAAAGTGATAGAATGTTAGTTCTGTGATGGTGTTACATGATATACAATTCTGTCTTGCTAAGACTCATTCTAGAGTCTCTCTCCCAAACTGACTTTGAAGAAATAAGTGGCCATGCTGGGCGGCCCACATGGCAAGGAGCTGAGGATGGTCTCTTGGGCTCAGCCAGCAACAAGCTGGGATTCTCAGTCCTACAATCATAGGAAATAAATTCTGCTAACAACCTGACTGACCTTAGAAGTGGATTCTTCCCCAGCCAAGTCTCCACATACGAATACAGCTCAGATAACACCTTGCCTCCAGCTTGGCGAGACCCTAAACAAAGAACCCAGCTAAGTCCTACCCAGATTTCTGATCTATAGAAACTGTGGGATAATAAATGTGGATTAAGTCACTAAGGTTTTGGCCATTTGTCACACAGCAATAGATAATAAATCAAGGGAGAGTTGAGGAATATTTTTGATGGAGATAACCAACAGTTTCTACCATATCAGTCAAGTTATATTTGATTTCATTTCTTTTGTATATAGACCATTTTTTACCTTCTCCCATGTTTTATCTTCCTTAGGTCTAACCTCTAGGCCTGCAACTTAAATCCACAGATATCATGAATTCCATCTTGTTCAACACCATTCCCCTTGGAAATTCCTTTCCTAACTTTGAATTGCACAGTCCTTGTTTCTTTCAACCTCTCCTCTAGCCATGGGTATCCCTGAGGGTCACCCCCTCAGCTCTTCTTTCTAGCTATACTCATCCAGCTCCCTGTTGATGGTCTGTTACTCTAAACTCAAAGTGGCCAAAAACCACTACTCCTTCTCTCCCTGTCCTATGAACCAGCTTCCATCCCAAACCTTCCTTCTCTGTTAGTAGCACTGCAATACTTTTTCATCTTTCTGAATCAGCATCTTGAAATAATCATTGATTCCCCTTAATGTCACCAGTCATCAAATGCTAGAGATCATCCCTCATGATGTCTCCAAAAAGCATTAATTTCCTCTGCTACCATCCTGTTTCAGGACTTTGGAATCTCTTGTGGGTATTACCTCCATGCTTGCTTGTTGCTTTTCCTGCTTCCACTTCTCTACACTTCAATCAATTGCACACCACAGGCTCAGAGCTTGTAATTGTCCTCAGTGGCCTATAGCATTAAATCTCAATAGCATGGCTTTGTTTCAAAATTTTTCTAAAATCCTACCTCCACCCATACTACTTTTATGGTCCTGTGTTTCTCTTGGACTGGAAGCTTTAGTAAGCTTCCCACTCTTGGCCCCTACAGCCTTGTTCACATCCTACACTCTCAAGGCCCGGGCCCTTTTAGCTTTGGAAAAAGCATGACCCACTGAGTAACGTGCATTTATGGTTACCACCCACTATCTAGTTACCCGTGTCTCTTCCCAGTGGCTCCTTCCTGCCCCAATCCCCCCCTCACTTCTCTCTCTCTCTCTCTCTCTCTCTCTCTCTCTCTCTCTCACACACACACACACACACACACACACACGCACACACGCACACACGCACACACATTCTCTCATGTGCGGATCCAGGAAAGTTGCTTTCAGCTCTGTCCACAAGGGTAGGGTATACGACCTTTGCAAAGCAATCAGCCCATCCCACATCCCTCTACTCCCCCCACATAATGTTAGCTTATTGTTACCTAAGCCAGTCCAATTAGAGAGAATCTCAGAATTTATACAGGAAATGCTATGACAAAGATGATCCATCTGGAAACCACAAAAAGTAGATGACTTCATGATGACACTGCAGAAACTTGATACCTGGTGATAGTGAAAAGCTGACCTTTACAATCTTAGACCTTTCATTTATCTTCTATCCAAGAATTCCCTTTATTGTTTATGCCAGTTAATTTTGAGTTTTCTCTTACAGTCAAAAATATCCTGGCAAATGCAGTCAGCATCTGACAATTAATATACTTTTGTAGGCTCTACTGCACTCATTTCTGGATCAGAACATAATGCAAATATACAATCTCTTTTCTCTAACTGCATTAAAGTCCATGTCTGCCCCGGAACTAGATGGCAAGCTTCTGTTAGCCATCTAGCTAACAGAAGATAAGTTTCTACTTAGTTTGTATTTCAATGGTAGCCATGATTATAATATACAGTTGACCCCTTCACCAATGTGTGGGTTGGGGGCAATGACCCTCCTCCAACCTCATACGGTCAAAAATGTATGTATAACTTGATAACTTTTGATTCCTCCAAAACTCAACTACTAAGAGCCTACTGTTGACTGGAAGGCTTGCCAATAACATAAACAGTCAATTAACACATACTTTTATATGTTATATATATTATATAATGCGTTCTTTATTTTTTTTTTTTTAAGTTTATGTATTGTTGAGAGACAGGGAGACACAGAGCGTGAGCAGGGGAGGGGTAAAGAGAGGGGGAGACACAGAATCTGAAGCAGGCCCCAGGCTCTGAGCTGTCAGCACAGAGCCAGACATGCAGACATGGGGCTCGAACTCACAAACTGCGAGATCATGACCTGAGCTGAAGTCGGTCGCCTAACCAACTGAGCCACCCAGGAGCCCCAATTATATAATGCATTCTTATGGTACAGTAAGCTAGAGGGGAAAATAAGGAAGAAAATACATTTACAGTGCTGAACTATAAAAAAAATCTATCTATAATTGGGCCCACACAGTTCAAACCCATGTTGTTCAAGGGCCAACTGTAGCTGCCTAAAAACAAATTCCATTTGTTGATTAGGGATTTACCATATTTGAATTAGCACTAAATGTGCTGGAACTTAAGACACTGACAGCTTTGGAACAATGGAGTATCTAAGGGAAAAAAAATCCAATTTCTTCATTACACGGTAAAATCTATTTCCTCACCAGTTGTTATAGGTTGAATTATGTCCCCCAAAAAGATATACTGAAGACTGACCCACCAGTACCTCAGGCTATGATCTTATTTAGAAATGGGGCCATTGCAGACATAATTAAAATAAGGTCATACAAGAGTAGTGCAGCCCCTTTGTCCGATATGCCTGTTGTCACGAGAGAGAGCGCCATACGAAGATGGACGTGGTTGGAGTATCGCAGCTGCAAGCTAAGGAGTGCCATGGATCTCAGACCACAGCCAGAAGCTCGCAGAGGCAAAGAAGGATTCTACCCAGAGTTGCAGAGAGAGAGTGTGGCCCAGCTGAGATCGTGATTTGAGACTTCTAGCCTACAGAACTAAGAAGTTTCTGTTGTTTTAAGCTATACGGTTTGTGGTACTTGGTTACAGCAGCCCCAGGAATAGGCAGATTTTTAAAAATCACACCTGAACATCAGTTTTAAAAAACTTACTCCAGCTCAGTGTGACTTAAAGCCCTGGATGTGCTGCCTGCCCCCCCACACCAGCTAATTAAGCCAAGTATCCTTTGTCCTTTCTGCTCCCTTACTTCACCAAGGCCCTACCTTCCTCCAGGCCTTCAACATGCTGTTCCATCTGTCAGTAATAGAGTCTCTTTTCCTTGCTGGCTCCTTCTCAACCAGTTTCAGTGTCCCTTCATAAAAGGTTGACTTCCCTCCTGGTATTCACTTTCACAGCATGGTATCCTTTTACCTAATAGCACTTTCCACAATTTGTATCCCTATCCTACCCCACCTCCCAAGACATGCTGCTTCCTGAGGGCTGGTGCCATGTCTGTTTGGGGCACTACTGAACGACTGAAACCCAGCAGAGCACATACTAGGACACCACATGATTGAGTCTGAGATCCTGAGATATATGCCCGATGTCAGGTGCCCAGGTATCCACATACCTACACCCTGTGCACTAAGAGATGGCTGTAGCTTCCTCATGTGATGGGCACAAATATCTTGCAGTAAACCTTTCAAGGGAGTTCTTGGGCCTGGCCACTGGGTCACTTTAGTTCTGATGAGGGCAATGTGCAGAGTTATTGGAAACATTGGGGGAGGCACTAACTGAATCATGTTAGTAAGAGTGTGGAGTTACCTGTTAAAGAAGAGGTAAGAAGGCAGGAAAGAGAAGAGAGGCTGGGAAGCAGGGAAATTAGAAGGGACAGGGAATATCAGGACATAGGACTGCCATGTGGTACTCTGGCAGGGGCAATAATAAAGATGGCGGGCAAGGTTTCATAGTGTATTGTGTGGTATGCTCCTTCCTTTCTCACCCTGCCTCTAAGAAGATCTTTATTAAAGATTTTCATCATTATTCTTATTCATCAAGGATTTTGGTGTCCTATTTGTGATTCTTCTGGAAAGGCTACCACATACACAAGAAATGCCAGATTAAATCAAACTACTTTAAAAATCATCCTTTTTCTTGGGGCGCCTGGGTGGCTCAGTCAGTTAAGTATCTGCTCTTGATCTCGGCTCAGGTCATGATCTCACAGTTCATGGGATCGAGCCCCACAGTGGGCTTTGCACGGATAGCACAGAGCCTGCTTGGGATTCTCTTTCTCCCTCTCTCTTCATCCCTCACCTGCTTGCTCTCTCACTCTCAAAATAAATTTTTATAAATCATCCTTATTCCAATTACTACCCATATGCTCACACCTCTTTTTCTGCTGCCTGAGCATCAATCCTTTGTCATTATCAGGAAAATGCATCCCTGGCCCCTCCACTGTCTCAGACTGAGCAGTTCATCGAGAATCACAGAGTAGTTAAGACAATGGGCTTTGGAGCCAGTCAGGGATTCAAGTCCCAACTCTGTCAATTAGTAGTGGGTGGAACTGGGCAAGTTACTTGATAATATTTGGAGTATGTTTTGATAACACAGAGTGTTTAGCACTGTGCTTGGCACACAATTAGAACTCAGTGTGTGACAGCTATTCTTGTGATGCTTCTTATGACTGATAAAGTGACTTGAAATATCTCAGCATCACCTTTACAATTTTCTCCAAAAATTTCCAAAGAGCTGTAGGTCTTCAGAGCAATCATGGGATTTAGAGGGTGAGGGGAAAACACGAAAGGTAATAATCCCAGTTAAAGGAGATTTTTGTCACACAAAGAGGACCAAGGGCCCTGTGACTAAAGGAAACCCCAAATCCTGAGCTTTAAAAGATGGAAATAGAGTTCTCTTAATGATACTCTTGCTTTTCTTCACTCCAACAGGAAGGGGACACAGAGCAGACTCACTAAAGGCAGAACTCGTAGTGGGGGATCAAAAAAGTCAAATCTCGCTCCCCTACTCTGGACACACTCTATCCTCCTCTTTTGCACAACTGGATGAGGGGCTGGGTGTCTTCTTGGGTGGCTCCCCTCACACTAAAACAACCTGGACAAGCAGAAAGACAGCTTGAAGAGCTGCTCGACTACAGGCCTCCAGCTGATAGGACAAAAGCTTCCAGAGCAGGAAAGGAAGTGGGGGCTCAAGGCATATGGTCTGTCCAGAGACTCAATTGTGAGAGACACTGGTGTTCTCCATACTAAAGTTTTGTAAGAACCTAATCTTGGCCACAGATGCCTGCAGGGAGCTAGGTCTTACCAGCCTCTGTTTCCATCACATTCAACACATTTTGGGGTTTTAGTGCATTGATGAGTCAAAGACTGCAAGTTGTAGACTCCCAAACCTGTTTTTTCTTTCTTCCTTAGTAATACAAATAGATCCTGTATTTGTTTTCATTTGTTGCATAACAATTTACCACAAACTTAGCAGCTTAAAACAGCCCCCGTGAACCAACTCACAGCTCTTTAGGTCTAATTCCCGGCAGTGCCTGGGTTCGCAGCTCAGGAGGGTGTCACAGGGCTAAAATCAGGGTGTCAGCCACTCTGGGCAGGCTCAGGAGGCTCTGGAGAAAAACCCACTTCCAGGCTCAGCATTTTTGTTGTTGGCAGAATTCAGCACCTTGTGGTTAGAGGAAGAAGATCTCCATGTCCTTGCTGACTCTTAGTGGAGGGCCACTTCCAGGTCCCAGATTTACCTGCTTCCCTGGTCTCAGAGCCACCCCACCCCTTCTTCAAGCCAGCAATGACCCCATCTTCAAGCCAGCAAGCCAGTGAATCTTTCTTACGCTGCTAATCTCTGACTTCCTCCATGTCCGACCTCTAGACCCGATTTGAAGGTCAGGCCTACCCGGATAATCTCCCTATCTTAAAGCTGATTAATTTGGAACATGACCCAATCACAGGAGTGGTATCATATGTGCAGGATCCACCCACACTCAAGGGGAGGAGATAATACAGGGTGAAGAGCACTGGGGTGTCTTAGAACTTGGTCTACCACAGATCCCTACCTTTATGCTTGACAGATGGACCCCCAAATAAAGACTACATCTCCCAGCCTCTCTTACAGCTAGGTACAGCCATGTGTCTAAGCACCGACCAAAGAAGTGTTGTGTTGTATAACAGCTTCCCAGAAACCTCTTTAAAAGACTACTGCGGCCCAATATATGTTCTCTTGGGGTTTTTTTGCCAGCTGGAATGTGTAATTGAATGTCTGGAACTTTTGCAGCAATTTTGGGCATGGAGGATCATAAGAACAGGAGCCACACGCAAGGACGGCGGAACAGTAGGATACAAAGAGCCGGGGTCCCTGACCCTCCACACAACTACACACAGTGGTAATCTGTTAAATGTTAAACAACAAGCTCTCTGGAGAGAAAACCCCTGAGTTGTAGCATTTGCCAATTTCTGTAACATAAAGACTCCACCATGGCCAATTTGAAGTTGCCAGTGTGACATCACTGAACTTAGAGGTGGGAAGGGATGCTAACAATCGGTTCTCAGAAGCTGGAACAAGTCAGCCCCAGCACACCACTGGCTGTACCTGCTCTGGGATGCCTGCCCCCAGGCTTCTGTTTTGTTAGAGAAAAATAACGTCCATAATATTGCAGCTTCTGTTATTTTAGGGTTCCCGTTGCATGTGGACAAGCCCGGACTGAGGGTAATTGTCTCCGGCTTTGTCTGTCAACACTGAATTGTTCTTCCCGTGGGTTTTCCTAGGTGTTGGACGTGTCCGGATCTAAACAGAATCATGGGTTATGGAACCAGGGTTTACCTTGTAAAGAGTCCACAGCAGCTACCATTTCATGCCAGCCACCTTTGGTGAGATTTACCCCAGCTCCTTGTACAGTAGAGCTTGAATACCTTTACAAACCTCAGAAGGAAACAGAAGAGGGATTGTGCCAGAGACACAATAATCACCATGTTTACAGAGACCTCTGGGAGGCACCATGATGGGAAAGCTTTGAAGCGACGCAACAAACCGAAGAGTATGTGACATTAAAACCCCACCTTACAAAGCTGCCTCTGAAGACCAGTGAAGTTCGAGACCCACAACAGAGCAGAAGAGGCTTCAGAACAAATAAACATCAGCACTACTAGAAAATACCTATTCACGCCTCTGAAAATGGAGCTGAGAAAACGCCACAGGCCAAGCCTTTCTCTTTAGATTTTAGTGGCACAGAATCACCGTGCATGAATCTGCCACAGCGAAGGGGCTGGACATTTCCCCACCAGCCCGGACGGACCCTGGAGCTAGCCAGAAAACGGCACCCCCTCTCCGTAACAGAAATGCACACCAGCAGCACTGGCTACTCTGTTACAGGACAGCTTGATATCCCTACCTGAACCTGGAACCCAACAATGGCGCCGACAATCCTAGCAAACACGGGACAGTCTCACTGCGTCAGCTCTCTGCGTTCCGGCGTCTCTGAGATAAAACGTAGATAAAGTCCTACCTCTTTGGGGAGAGCTGTTTTTGAGTAATGGTACTACTACACGTGATCCACCTGGACTTCCTCGTCAAATCCCCTTCTGCAGGTGTATCAGGTCATGGAAGGGGTCAAGTCATTAAATAATCAACCATATTTCCTCCAGGGGCAACTTCTGTGAGGTCATTATATTCATAGCCTAGGAACAGCAGTCACAAGAAATAAGTGTAGCTGGCATATATGGAGTATCTGCCATAGGTGAGATCCTGTGGGAAATGTTTACATTTTCTCAGGTGATCTTGATAAGAAATCACAGAGGAACCTGGTATTACCACCTGCACGCCACAAATGCGGAAACTGAGGACGGTGGGGTTGAGTCCAGGTCAGCAGCTAGTGAGAGTGGAGCTGCTGTCTGCATGCAGGCTGCCTGAGCACATATTTCTCAGAGAGGGGCCTTTGGGTGTGGGTTCTGGATCGTTCATAGAGCAGTGCTGAGGCATAGAGATGAGGTGGGCATGTGTCAAACTGAGCACAGGGCTGACTTTCCCATGAGGCACACTGGGCTCCGTGTCACAGGACTTTGAGGTGCCGGTAAAAATGTTTTACTTGGAATTTCTTTTAAAAACAGAAGAAAAACATAAGTACATAATAATGACTCTATCCTGGATTCTACTTGTCTTTAGACCAGTATAATAAAAAAAATATAATTTGGGGGGGGGGGGCGTCTGGGTGGTTCAGTTGGTTAAGCATCCAACTCTTGATTTTGGCTCAGGTCAAGATCTCACAGTGAGGGTGTGATAGAGCCCCATGTCGGGCTCTATGTTGATAGCGTGGAGCCTGCTTGGGATTCTCTCCATCTCTCCCTCCCTCTCTCTCTCTCTCTCTCTCTCTGCCCCTCCCCTGCTCATTCTGTCTCTCTCTCTCTCTCAAAATAAATAAACATTAAAATATATATATATATATATATATATATATATATATATATATAATTTTTAATATCTTTTATGGAAAAGGAGGTACATGAAGGCAAAAGTGCCAAGGACCTATGAAAGTCATAACGCAGCCCAGATTAAGGTAGTAGAAGTAGATGGCATTGCTGTGGGTACCACCAGATAACCAGATAGACCAAAGGTCAGAATGTTCTCTCACAATAGGGCACTTTTGGCTAAAGAGAGTGTGTTCCAAGTTAAAGTCTCAGAAGGATTATGGAGCTGTCATACTTTGGGCTATAGAATATTTCAGTGATGATCATAACAAACAGGGTAAATGAATGCTCCTTTTCTGTTCTTTATACCCAGATTGGCTATTCAGATAAGAAAACTGATAAAGTCAACAGCGTTTGTTATGGTATCTAACGTGCTAAAACTCTAGCATTGGATCTGTTTTGTTTTGTTTTTTAATTTTCTTAAAGTAGTTATGGAACAGGTCTCTGGTGACGCCTCACTACTCACAAGTGCCTCCATAGAACTAGAGATTTATGATGTCTGGTACCCAGAAACCTACAACAAACATGTCAGATGGCTCCGAGGATGGGAAGAGCATTGTCTTGACTCCATTGCTCTTGGTTTTGCTCCAGAGAATCCCCTTCCCTGCGCTGGGCACAGTCTCGGTGGGACTTTCCATCAAGGTGCCCTGCCCTGTCCTGGGGTGGGCACAGGGCTCCAGCTGGACAGTCAGGATGCTCACTCCTTGAATTTCCGTGTGGAGCTGATGACGTGGGGCCTAAGGTCAATCAGAGTTCCTTTATCTCATGGGTGGAGCCCTGAGGAGATTGTTCCTAATTGCCAGAGCTGCCACAGTTCCTGCTTCTTTGATTTCCTTTTAAATATTGAGCTGGCCCATATCTTTCTAGTAATTTCTTCTTCTACTCCTCTTCCTCCTCCTCTTCTCCTTCTTTTTCTTCTAATTAGCTAGAGGCAATATCTGGTGCTTTAAAAAGAATTCTTTTTTTTTTTTTAATGTTTATTCATTTTTGAGAAAGAGAGAGAGAGAGTGAGCCAGGGAGGGACAGAGAGAGAGGGAGACACAGAATCTGAAGCAGGCTCCAGGCTCTGAACTGTCAGCACAGAGCCCGACGTGGGGCTCGAACCCACGAACTGTGAGATCATGACCTGAGCTGAAGTCAGACGCCTAACCGACTGAGCCGCCCAGGCGCCCCATGCTTTAAAAGGAATTCTGACTGGTGGGTACCTTCCAGGTATTCAAGGGTGGCAGAAATTAATTTGTGTGGAACAGTATACACTGAGAACACTAAATTCACAGACATAATTTATTGGCATGAAACCCTGCTAATTCATGTACTTTGCTAAGAAAGATACCTTGTTTTTAATTAAAAATAGAAATCAAAAATGAATTAAATAGGCATCAAGGCATGATTAACAGTATGAGACTAATCTAGCCTATTCTTTTAGATTTATAATTACTAAAAGATACTCCCTTATGAAGAGGTGGGGTGCTGGGGGAAGTATGCAACTCAAAGCAGACCTCCTTCCATGCAATGGGCCCCTTCTCCATGAATGGTATTATGTAGACAAAATAGCAACATTTAAAAAGTTTTAGAAGAAGATTTAGTATTTGCTATTGGTTGAATTGTGTTCCCCTCAAAGAAAGGTATGTTGAAGTCCTACACCTAGTTCCGAGGAATTGACTTTCTTGGAAAAATAGAGTTGTTGCAGCTGTAACTAAGTTAAAATATTATCATACTCAAGGAGGGTGGGCTCCTAGTCTAATATGACCTTTTTAAGAAGATGGCCATGAAATACAAGGAGAGCATCACATGACAACGAAGGCAGAGATTGGATTAATGCAGCTACAGACCAAGGAACACCAAGTTGTCCGCAAACCACCACAAGCGTGGAAGAGGCAAGGAAGGAATCCTCTACAGGTTTCAGAGGGAGCAAGGCCCTACTGAAACCTTAATTTTGGACTTCTAGCCTCAAACTGTCGGACAATAAGTTTCTGTTGTGTTAAATCACTTACCTTGTGATATTTTGTTATGGAAGCCCTAGGGAACTAATATAGTACCTGCCCCCCTCCCCTGCCCCATCCCAGACTTTCAAAAAGGCATTGCTTCAATTGCAGAAACTTTGGTAAAACAAGACCAGCCAGCAAACCTATACAAACACACCAGACTTTATGAGAAAAATCACCTCTAGGCACAAACCACTTGAATCACACTGCCTCTTATTAGATCTTTCACCTCTGTCCCTTAAGCCCAGCGTCACCTTGATATCCTCCAGGGCTGGAAGTGACGTGAGCAGTGCTTTCTCTGCTCCATGAACTTCCTCACCCTATAGGAGGCTCCTCCCAGGCTTAGGGTGGGATTAGACCACAGACAGGAAACAGGCCCTTTGTCACTGACTCAAAACACTTTTCAGCAAAAATACACATCTAGTTTTCTACTTCTCTTTCCATCTAGTATTCAAATCATGGAAACTGTATATTTGTGGCATTCAATTCAGATTATACAAAAAGACGTCACTTCTCTAAGTGACAGTACTGTCACTCAAGCCCTAATACTGATTCCATTCACAAGAAAATAACAAAGTGATGGGGCTTGATTCCCATTTTCCTGCAGTGCTTCTGAGTTCCTAAGCACTGGCATCACTACCATTTGTGGGCAAATTTCCTTTCCAGCGCCAGCCAGAAGCTGAAATTTCTCCCACCTGTTTGATGGGTCATGCACACTGTTAGAAGAGAAAAGTACACTGCAGGGTTTTTCTGATAAAAGTTGCTGATCAAGAAAACACTATATTAATTCCTTTAAGGAAATTTTATGGCTGGATATACCAAAAGCTACATTTCTTTTTAGAAACCCAACAAGGCTTCAAGACCTTCCACATTCAACAAATATATTGAGAATCTGCTGTGCACAAGGCTTTGCTGTATTCCCTGACTTTGGGTGATAAAAAATAAGACACTGTATCATTAAGGAAACTGCAGTCTACAACAGGAATAAGAAACACACATAAGGACTATTACCTTGTTAACTTTCATAACACTATGAACCAAATACTTAGCTTACTTAACCAAGACTAAGAGCTTTCTCATCAAGGCTACTGCAAGATCTCACTGCAATGTGCCCACAAAGTTCTGCGCCCAAAGATTTAGCTCTCATATGATAACTCTGCCCAGTCTCAAGATATGTTTTAAGGTCATCCAGCCCAAGCCTGAAAATCTGAATTCCTCCTGCCGAGACATGGTTAAGACTTAAGGTGGTATCCCTCCCTGACTGCAGGAAGCATAACAAGCTTAGCTCTGTTCCATCAGCAGGTGGCTCGGCTTGTCTTTTCAGGATACAGCAGTCGACACCCCTTTCTTCTGGCAAGAGGAACCCCTATTATCTGGTATTAATTCGTTTCCTGTGGTTGAGTCGGAGCTTCCCCTCCAACCCCCCAGCCACGGTGGTTTCCCCAGGGATGGACACATGACCTGAGCTGGTCCAATCAACGTCTTAATAAAGAGTTTGGTATTTGGGATGGGGTGTTCCAATTATCTAAGGCCAAAATATAGGACCAGCTAAAGAAAGATGAGGGGTGGAATAGGTAGGACTCCCTATCTGTGTCCTTATGTGAGGAACAAGGGAACCGATTACACTATTCTGTCTTGGGATTCAAACCCTTCAAGCCAGTTCTTTGGGAAAAATGACAGAAACACACCAGGATCTTGGAATTTGTTAGCTACCTCTTAATGGCTTCAGTAAAGTATTTTAAGAAGGGCATAAGCTGCTGGCCATGTTAGCACACTTGAAGGTGTAAGGAAAACAGCCAACATCTCTGGTAGCAGTAACAGGTCATATTCATGGCGGGCTACCTGCCAGGTACCATTCTGAGCACTTCACATGGATCTCCCCATTCAATTTTCACAATATTTCCATAGAGTGGATACTGTTATCACCCCTACTTTACAGTTAAAAAAACAACCCTGAGGCCCAGGGAGATATAGTAACCTGACCGAGGCTACACAGCTAGGAAGTGGCAGAACGGAGCAGCAGACTCAGCTAGTCTTGCTCTGGAACCCAAGCTTTTAGCCCTTCTGCCTGCAGCCAGGTAACTGGAAAGGGTCAGATGATGTGTGCCTTGCAGAAATGCAAGAGCCAGAGTCTGTGTTTCAATCAGAGGTGCATGAACAAACAGGAAAATAGAGCAGGACCAGGCCTTTGGAAGAAGCAAGGAAATAGTGGGAATTCATGCCCCAAACCCCTCCCAAACCCCTCTGGCCACAAAGAGGCAGTCATTTCTACTAAGGCAGCATATTCCTTGGGATGTACACTAGCAAGGGCAGACCCCTATTGTTTCAGGTTTTCCCAAAGCTGAAGAAGAGATTGAAGCCATTAAGCTGAGGGTAAAGAGTATGGGCAGGAATACAGATTATCACAAAGATGGGCTTCAAGTTTTAAAAACCAAGCTCTACTAGATCTGGGCCTTTAGCCCAGAGTTGCCAGAGATCAGATCTGCCAACATCTAACCGGGTTTTTAAGAGGTTTGATCTCCAAGGAGATGCTTATGGCCTGTGAAGAGTGGATCCCCCAGCCTCTACAGAAATTCTCAGGTCCCCTCCACACCCACCCCACCCCCGCCAAACCAAGGAGGGCTACCACGCGGGCAGAGTCACTTAGGCAGAGCCAGGGAACAACCTGCTGCAAAGCAAAACCAAGGGTTCCTGGGATGGCTGACCAGAAACCCACTCTGCCCGTGGGGCAAGGGGCCCTCGCTGGCCCTTAGGAAAAAGTATACATTGTGGACCAGTGACTGCAGTGTGCCGTTTTCCCTTCTCCCTTTTCCTGAATGGTGATTTGTGACCTGCAGTGCCTCAGTTTCCCCAACTGTAATGTGGGGTAATATTTGTATTTACCACATGGGTTTGTTGTGAGGGTTAAATATGTGAAATTTTAAAAGTGCTTGGAGTTCCTCGATAGAGTAGATGTTCCATCAGTGTTGGGTATGGCTGTTTTGGAGTGTCTTGAGTGTGTAGAAAATGACTGAATTATTCGTCATATACTGTCTGAACTGAGTGGTCACCTGTGGACGCAGAAGGGATGGGCATCCCCTGACAGCTCTGGACTTGGGGTGCAATAAGCTGCAATGTTACCTTTGGATGCACTGGCTGGATCTGATTTTTGACTGTTTCCCTTGGTGGATACATCTTAGTGTTGTTTTAAGTTGGGTCATTCTTAAAATTCTAGGTATGAGAAGGGCATGTATGTGCAGGTATGTTCCTACATGAGGGACAACCAAAGGATGGAAGGGAATGGACATCTGTGGGACATCATCTAGCAACTGAACCCCATTTTGTGATGTTGCTGCCCCAGCCCCCTCTCAGCCTCAAAAGCAAGGAGTTGTGTGGTTCTGTTTTCCTGGAGTGAGCGGTACTTAAAAGGAAACAGTGGTTGGGGTGCCTGGGTGGCTCAGTAGATTAAGTTTCTGCCTCTTGACTTCAGCTTGGGTCATGATCTCACAGCTTGTGAGTTCAAGTCCTGCATCGGGCTCTGCGCTGACAGTGCGGAGCCTGCTTGGGATTCTCTCTCCCCCTCTCTCTCTGCACCTCCCCAACTTGTGTGCTCTGTTTCTCTCTCTCAAAATAAATAAATACACTTTGAAGAAAAAAAAAGGAAACCGTGGGAAACATTAGAAAACAGGGTGGGACAGGTGGGCTGTAACTGAACTGTGGGACTGAGACTTCAGAATTCTAAGGATTCAGAGTTCTTCCTCCCAGATCTCTCTTCTCCAAACACTAAAGACAAAGACTCTTGTAGCCTCTGCTGCCCCATTTGGCTCATCTTCCCATAGGACAACCACCTCTCTAGCTGGATCCTAAGTGTTAGTCTGGCTTTCCCTGCGAGTCAGGAACTCTCCACCAGACGGACCTGTCTCAGGCTTCACCTGTTTCCTCTTGGCTCTGGCACAGCCCTGACCACACAGCGGGTACACAGTACCTCACGGACAACAATGTGGGCCATTAAGATTTAGAACTATTTTATTTGAAGACATTTTCTTCTATAGTTCTAGTTCTAAACACAAAACGAATGCTATCTGAGTGAGTGCACCGTAGGCATTGTTGTATTTAAATAAATCATATCATAATGTCTACATTTTAAGCCACACTTGTAAGACACAATACAACCTTTTTAACAAAGTACCAGTCATAACAAAACATAATTATTTATTCTACAGATTATCAATTTTCCTAAAATGACCACTAAATATGAAAACATTGTAGAGACTAGATCTAAAGAACCCCTATTAAGAATTTTTTTAGAAAAATGACACAATGCAAATTACATTTTCCTTTTCTTGACTAGTAATAAACTATGACATCCATTTGAGAAAGCCCCAGCCAACCCCACCAAAGTCATTTCAGTGCCCTTTTGCTCTGCAAAATTGACCATCTTTTACATTTAGTGTCTCCTGTAGGAATGGATAAAACTGGTTATGTCAAGTACAAAAGTCAGCATATGCCAACTGGTATGCATTTTAGATTGTGTTCCTAAATTAACACAATACAAAAAACAAATATTCTTAAGTGAATGAAACACAAGGAGAGAAAGCCTTTGATAGTTATCACACAGGCAAAGACAACTGACTTACAGTCAGGACTAGCATCTTAATGACCATTTAGTAATACTTTTTATGGAGGCGTTTTAAAGGCATAGGTATAAACTCACACGTGAACAGCTTGCCTCTCTCCCCATACTTACTTCCCTGGCTTTGCTCCTCCTTCTCATGGGATCAAGCTGCTGAGCCCTTAGCCAGGCAGGCTGTGGTGCCTAGTAGTTACCTTTATAGCAGATCACATACAATTTTTTTTTGAAAAATGAAGTAGAGAGAAGACAATGAAATGTAGGGAGGAAAAAAAACATACCATTAAAACAAAAACATAGCTTGTGATCTTTAATTTTAGAGAAGAGCTGGTTCATTATAACTGTTAGAAGATCATGAAGCAGTGGGCAGACTGGGTCAGGACTGAAGAGGCAGCCAGGCCAAAGAGCCCCAGTGTGCCCACTGGCAAAAGTGGGCATCTTTGAGGGCACTAGTCACAATGATTACAGCAAACATTTTCACAAGAAGCTTTTCAAGGCCAGGGACGGTGGCTCATTTATGTCTGTATCCCTAATTCTTAGCATTACCTTGTACACAACAGACTTTCTGTAAATATTTCTGGGAGCCAGGGAACTGAGTTGAATCAGCTCACTGCTCTCAAAGCCATTTTGGGTGGCATCTACTCACCTAATTCATTCATTCCTGTAAGGCGGGGATGACAGACTTCATTCACCTCACTCTGATGGATGGGCAACAGGTGCCTGGAAGCACTGATGACATGGATTATGAGACCAATTCCTGGCACAGAGGAAAGGAGTGCTACTCATTCATAATGCTGCCATCAGAGAATGGTGGCCCAGATGTCATATATTTCCCATCCCTGGCCTAGGAGAAAGGCATCCAACAACTCACCCATATTCCCTTTCTGTTGCTATGCTGCCTCACGAGTGCTCTGCATTAAGCCACTGCTCATTAAATGCTGGTTGACCAAGAAGGCCAAGGCCTTTCCACTTGATTTACCTGTGTGGCAAACAGGTAGGGTCATGACTTAACCTGGAAATCTAAAAACATGACATCCAAAATTCTCATTAAGTAATTCTTTACTGAAAGAGAACAAGCATTTACTTTTAATTCCCTTTGTAGAGAAAAAGCTTTCTCCACTCTGTACAACTTTAATTGATATCTATTGGAATCACTTGGGATTTTGGTTCAAAAAACCACGGCCGAGTTAAATTCTCTTTGGTTTCCATGCTTAATCTTATTTGTTTCTTACTAGAATTCATAACCTTCTCAGTACTTCATTGTCATGACTTAACCAACACTGTTGAAATAATAAACTCATACATTTTTATCAGAAAAACTTTAAAGGATGCTAAGGGGAGAGGCCACTGAAACCAAGTGGAGAAGAAAGCCAGAAAGAATGACAGAACCAACCTCCCTCTACCAATCCACACTTAGGACTCACTCTGCCGCTCCGACCATTCTTAGTAAAACTGGTTGCTTCCAGAGGGATGGATACCACAGGGGTCCTCCCAGCAACTCCCTTCTCCACAGTGGGAGTCTGGCATCCCTCAGAAGCATTTCAGAAAAGAAGGATAAAGCATTCAGAGGAAGGAAGGAAATAGAGGGATATTAACAAAGAGCACTATATTGTACACCTGAAACTAATATAACACTGTATGTTAACTACACTGGAATTGAAATAAAAAACTTAATAAAAAAGCAATGTCCTGGGGGTGACAGGGAATTTTCAAAGCATCATTACCCTCATCACAGGTACAGTCTTCAATACAACATTGGCATCAACAAGAGAACAGAGCTAAACTAAAATTATCCTCAAAATGCCAACATAGCTGCTGTGCACAGCAGGAAGATGTCCCAAATGCACAAATGTGTTCCTACTGCACATTCTGCCTTGCCCAAGTACCCTCAGCAGCCCAGAGTAACAAAACTTTGTTAGAAGTCTGTGTATCTTAGAGCTATAATATGCCAGTGCACGTGCACACACACACACATACAGACAATATGCACATATGCACACATCAAACTTGGTTTATAAAAAGAGCTTTGTGGATCAGAGTATGCCTTCATTTGGTCCAAGAATCTAATTGTTGACATTAAGAAAACAGACCCAAAGAATGTAATCAGGAAGGGAACTGGTTGGCAGCAACAATATTACATTTTATAAGACGTGGTTATTTACAAGCTAAGGTCTAACTTGTTCAGAACTAATTCAACTGGCTAGGATCGTCTGAATATACAAGGTTAAGCTTTAAAAAATTTAAGATCTGTCACAACAAAAGTTAACACTATCTAAAATAAATTAGATTTTTAAATATATGCAATGAAATTATAGATCACTGGAAATTCAATTCTATAATGAATATAAATTAATAAAAATCTATTATTAAAGTACCATCCCCAAGATTTGAGTTTTTTTTTTTAAAGGCTAAGTATTTGCGAATAAATGGATATGGCTTAGAAACCCTTAAATAGTATTAAGTAGAGTACTGATATGATTATTTGGTGACAAGATCAAAGATCTGTCTCCATGTCCACAATAAAGGCTTGCCTCATTTTACTTAATAGAAGTATTCCTGAAAAGTTGTGCAAATAAAATTTTTACAACCAGACCCTTATTTTAACTATACTAGGAGGCCACGGTTGTAAAGAAACCCTGTAGTGACTCTTGATAAACTGAAGAACTCTGCTGAAGAAATCAAGTCCCCTGCACTATATCCTCACAATGAATGCATACCGGAGGTGCTGGGAGTCTGGTGAACGCATGAATTTGCCATGATCATTTCTGCTTTTCTGTGGGACTTTCTTAAAAGTGAGGCACGCTGTACGGGAATGTCAGAACAGAAAGACGGAATCCAGCTCACAGTTTCACTGATTCCATTACAAAAGACCAGAGAAATTCAGAAAGGGTTTTTCCACCAAAATCAAATTTCTAGAAGTATAAATGTTTAAAGGGATGCTGACCTATGATTGGCAGAGGCTTTTATTCATGGCAACTGACTTACTGAAAATGATTGCTTGAGCTGAGTTCCCCCTGATTTAACAACCTAGGCAAGTAGAGCATGTCACCTACTTTCAGAAATACCACCAGAGGCCACTCCACTTCTGTAAGAGCTGCTTCCCTTCTCCAGCACAAACGTTTCGCAGCTATCCTCACCTTACCTCATAAAAGCAAAGCATGAATTAAAAGGCTAAGATTAAATTAGAAAGATGCCTCACCTAAATATGATAAAGGCATCTGTTTTATCTTTAAAAAAAAGAACTAAGTCCAATACATTCATTACAAGCAACTCTTAAAGGCAAACTTTTTTCTTATTTGGTGTTCCCTTCCCTTCTAAGACTCGATTTCAAAAATATATATATTTATCTCCATCCTTTTAAACAATATATCTTCTCTTTTAAACAACGCAGAATGCTTAGCACTGCAACTTATCTGCCCACATAAATTCCCAATCTGCCACAGACATGAAATAAGAGGTTATATCTGCCTCTCTATTCAGTACACATAATTGCAAAAAGTTTGGAAAAATAGCTGAGAGTGTTTTTATGCAAGTTTGGGAGGACTGGATGCTTGCAAGGACTCACTGTAGGGTTCCATCATTGTAAGTTTCCTAGAAAGTAGTGTGCAAATAAAATATCTAAACCTAGAACCCTATTTTAAACCACTGGCAGTATACATTGAGAATGAATGGGGGAGAAAACGGGTGAAGGATAGTGTTACTATAAATGTTTGTCAAGTAAATGAGTAACAACAACAAAAACTTCTCACTTAAGGTATTAATGACATTTCAAGTGACCTAAACAACACAGATTTTAAAATGATCTTTACCATTCAATGTCAATTATTGACTTTGGCCCTTCACTAAAGCAGATACAATGAATCTTCTTTTTGATGAGCAGTTTCAGTCACTGGCCCAAGGGTACCATATCTGGATGAAAATACTATCATGGATTCGTTCCCATCATTTAACAATCAATAATTAAAAAAATAATAAAGTTGGTCTCTTTTCTCCACAAGTTTTCAAGTAATTAGTTCAAGTAAGCTTATTTACAGCTATTGTACATGTGACCAACTTTAACCCATGTTTTCCCTTTAGAAATCGTTCTCCCTTGAAATGGAACACTATGGGTTGTTTTCTTTCCTTTCTTTCTTCTTCTTTCTTTTTTTTTTTTTTTTTTTTTTGTCTTGAACCAGGTTTCTTTTAAATTCTAAGTCAGTTCAGTCATGTTTCTGTTTTATTGGGCAGATAAAGAGAGGAAACCAGCAAATTATGTCCAAAGGCTGGGAAACGCCTGAATGCTTCCCAACTATCTGAAAAGATGTTGTACTTCAGGAAAACTCGATGCTCCAGGCTGGTTGACAGGGTAACGTCTCTGCTCATGATATAGATGCCATCGTTGTGAAGGGCGCAAGTCAAGTTAAGACCCGATTTGGACGTGTTCTCCTTGAGGTAGAGCCACTGCCGCGTGATCGTGTTGTAGGACTGCACGGTGAGCATGTCCTCGCTCTGGCTGCTCCTCCGGTTGGGCCCCAGTTCGTGCAGACAGCCCCCCACGATGTAGATGGTCTCCTCAACAGACACCATCTGCTGCTTGCGAATGTGGACGTCACACGTTTCAAAGAGTGTCCAGATGTCGGCAGAGGGGCAGTACTGCAAAATGTTCATGTTGCGGTCTGAAACGAAGAGAGAAGCCTCAAGATGACACAGCCACAGTAACGTCACTGCCTGCCTCGGCAGTAATAAACATCTACCCCCGCCGGAATAATTTGGCAGCACAGAGGCAAAACTATTTCAGAGAAGCAGAGGTCGGACGATGGTTTCTGAAGTGGCTGGCAGGAGATCGGTTTAGAATCATCTCCCTCACCTCTCATCAGGCATGTCCCCCTCCCTGGGAGGCTCTCTAAATCAACAGGGCCAGGACACAGATTTAGAACCTGGCACCCTTACACATTTAGAACCACCAGTCCAATGTAAACAGAATCAGGGCGTTGGAATTCTCAACTATCTACAGAATTACTGACTTCTACATCCAGATGACAGGCTGAGCCCCAAGGATCTACTCTTGACAACCGACTCTAATACACAAGACAAGTGAGCCAAGCAAGATCCTCAGGGGCTGTCGAAATGAAATAGCACATAATTGCCAAGTCAGGCGGAAGTCTCACCTGTGGCCATCAGCCACGGAATCACCTGGCAATTCTATTTCCTGGCTGCAACAGCAGAGACATACTACCAAAGGCCCTTCCCTCTCCCTGTGCCCGCTTCACAAGAGATGACTAGCTGTTGTGTGTATAAAATCAGAAAGCAGATGAAAGACTGCCCTAACATTATGTTGAATTCATGGCTACTTTAAGGAAAAATATTACCTACTCTCTTTTTGAAAAATGCTTGTGAAATTTAAAGTATCTAGTTTCGTTCTTTTTTTTAATTGTTCTTTTTTACCCACTTCTCCTCTAGGAAAGAATAAATGGAACATTTTAGCCTCAGCAGAAAAAAAAATGCTCTGAGTTATCAGAAAGAATGAACTTTCTGTTTGTTGTTCTTTAAACAAACAACAAAATCCATCCATGGAAGAGACAACTTCGCTTGGGAATGGACGTGTAACTACAGGGTAGGACACTTCCTCCTGAGACAGAAGGACCCACCCACAGTTGGCAATGATGAGAGAGCTCCATCACAGCCTCTGGTACTAAATGGAGGGGCGGGGGGGGGGGGGGGCTCATAAGAGGGCACAGAAAGAACTAAAAGGAGACCAAATCCTGTGTGTGCACATGTCTCCACGCCAGCAGAAATTTCAGAATTGTTACAGCTTTAGGGAACTTTCCTTCTGTTTTCCACCCATCCTAACACCTCCCTGTATTTCTTTTTGTTATAGCTGTTGTGATAAAACTCATTCTAGGAGATAGTCCAAGGGAGTTTGGTTACCAGTCTATCAAAAAGTGCTCCTTACCAGTGAACCTGGCTTCTCACCACGCATACAAAGGACTTATTCTAGTGAAGTTTCCATGCATTTCTCAGTCCCAGGTCTGAAGGTCTTCCCAGGTCTTCTGTAAATGTTTTCTCTCCTCACCCAACAAGAGCTCAGACCATATGAGGTGGTCTGAGTTGGTGGAATAATCTTTATGCTTTTATATTTAGAGGGGATTCTGAACTTTAACAAATCACCCTTCTTCCCTTGAGTGGTTACTATTGCTCTCTATTGAATTTCTTTTCATTTCCTCAATGCCTGACACAGAATTAATCTAATCATGAACTACTACAAGGGGCATCTGGGTGGCTCAGTCGGTTGGGTATATAACTGTGGCTCAGGTCATGATCTCGCGATGTGTGAGTTTGAGCCCCGCATTGAGCTCTGTGCTGACAGCTTGGAGTCTGGAGCCTGCTTTAGATTCTGTCTGTCTGTCTGTCTGTCTCTCTCTCTCTGCCCCTCCCCCACTCATACTGTCTCTCTCTCAAAAATAAACATTAAATAATTTTTTTAAAAAATCATGAACTATTACTTACTAAATTTTAAAAGTCTACCTAAGTCAGCAGACCAAGAATGCAACTTTGAGCCCTGCATTTTGTTTTATGACAATTATGATTTCTTGTTTTAAATACAGGCAACCATTAGGGAGGCTTGGGAAGATCCCAAGCAGAAGAGGAGAGGTGTTTCAGAGTCCAAGGAACTGTCCTGCCCTCTCATCTCAGAAAACCCATTTTCAACCCTTACACAAACATCCATCCATCCACATCACCCAACCATCCCATCACAGGTATTTGGCTTGGGGAATCCAGGACAGGAACCACTGTGTGTGGCCCAAATGATGAAGGTACATTCGTAGTGGCTTGAAAAACTAGAAAACACACAAGCAAGGGTTTTCCAGGTCAAATCTAAAGAACATTTGCTCAGCCAGGGTCATGGAAAAACTAGGAAATCTACCAGCAGAGTACTCTTTGGATTATAGGGCTGCCTGTCAATGCATCCCAGCTCTTGCTCAGAAGAGAAGCCAAGGGACATGCGTACATTATATCAGCCCACAGGGTGTATTCTGTGTCACAAAATCTATGGAGAATCAGAATTCTTAGAAATGTCCATAAGTAAATAACTGTATTTACTTTCCCAGGAGAAAAGGCACACAGACACACAGAGAGGTACATATGCACACACAGGAATTCTCTGGGGGCTTTTGACCACTATACCCTGAACACCAGTGTTGAAGATAAAGGAAATGACTGCTAGATCTCGCTCTTTTTTCTTTTTTCAATTATTTATAACAAAAAAGCTGGCAATTATCTTATCTTCAGTGGAAAGTCACTAGAGAGGGACATTGGGAATAGCTCCACAGTGATAAAAATTTGAGGGTGTTTAAAAAAAAAACCAAGAAACAAACAAAAAAAACCAACTCACTGCTTCCCATGCACTCCTCTTGGGTCACTGCCTCTCCTTAAATGTATAAACAGCACCTACAGTGAGTTCAACAGTGACCCCCAAAAAGATATGTCTACCTCCTAACCCCCAGAATCTCTGAATATAACCTTACTTGGGAAAAGGAGCTTTGCAGGTGTCATTAAGTTAAAGATCTCAAGATGAGATCATCCTGGATTATCCAGGTGGGCCCTAAAATCCAATGAGCAGTGTGTCTTTCTTTACAAGAGACAGAAGAGGAAAAGACGTGGGTACACTCAGAAAAGAAGGTATGTGAAGATAGAGGCAGAGGTTGGAGTGATGCAGTCACCAGCAAAGGAACATGTCGAGTCACCAAACCTGGAAGAGGCAAGGAAGGATTCTCCCCTAGTGCCTTCAGAGGGGACATGACCGCCCACACCTTGATTTCAGGCTTCAGGCTTCTAGAAATGTGAGAGAATGCATTTCGATTGGCTTAGGCCACTAAGTTGTAGTTGTTCGTTAAGTCGGCCACAGGACGCTAAAACACCGCTCACCATCCCCCCCACCAAATCAACCGTTTAGAGATACTCTAAGATGTGTTGTTACTCAGAATCTTTTGTGCACGTGCACACACACTCTAAACCATATGCTCAAAAAACACCTTACATTTAACTTCTCCCTCTAACATAAATCCCTAAAACAAAACACATTTGGCTGTGGTAAAAATAATTTTTGGCACCTACACTACATTAGCATGTGGATTTCTGTCCTTTACAAAGTTACACATCACCATCATTTCTCCAGGCTTACTGTCAGCCAAGGCTGGAGAGCTCTGTCCTCTCATGTTGTATCATAAAAGAAAGACGGGTTATTTCACTATGTTAGATAAAATGGTAACTCTACTATTTCAATGTAGCTAAAAGTCCTAAGAGTCCAGTTATACCTTCTCTGTAAGTTCTGGGTGTTTTACAGGTAGACCAAATGAACAAATAAATTTCTTTGGCCAAGAGGTAACATTGACACAAGCGGGAGAGAGGGATAAAAGGAAAGGACACGCCTCTTCCTGGTGGCCCTGCCACTGCCCTGTCTGCCTTACCACAACCATGCTCTTTTCCATCTCTAGCATGTGAGAAGCTTCCTACCAAGAACAGTAGTATAAAACCTACTGGAGAAACTTATTTCCAAGTTCTTAACTATCAAATACCCAGCAAAAAAAGTGAAAAACACACATGTACAGTTTAATAAAGAGCATAACCACCTCTCACCTCTGGATCAGGAAAGAATTCTCTTACATTCGTGTCTCTTAAAACCCTCTTATGATATGTAAACAACAGCCTAGAGCTGAGTTTCTGGAAACTGTCTGACAAATTTGTGCTCAAAAAGGGAGAAAGTGGAAACAAAGATCCTCAAGGATGTTCTGGCTCTAAATTCTGTGTTAGATGTATTCGGGAGAAGGATGGGAGTAACCCAGACAAGTCACAGGACTACTGGTCACAAGGCTGGGTTTTCAGAACAGAAAGAAAATACATATTCTCTTCATAGCTCCTTCTACCCCCATTCAATTCTCGTGCTCACACAAAGGCATCAAAGGTCCCTCCTGCCCAAACCACCCCTGTAATACACAACACTCTTCCTCCCAGATATGTAAATATGCAGTATTTAACATATAAAATCACAATGTGTACGCCAGAGTGTTTTCCTCTGGCACCCTCCTACCCTTCCCCATGCTGCAGAAGCTCACACAGAAAAGGACCACTTACTTAGCCCCTTCACTTACCTCTGGTAGTATATCCTCCAATGACATAAATTTTTCCCTTACACTCACATGCAGAGAACTCAGCCAGAGGATTTGGTAGGGGTGCCACAAAATTCCACGCATCCTGCTCAGGATTGTAACACTCAACATTAGAAACAGCCTGCCCACCAATGGCATAGAGTTTTGAATTGACGGCCACAAGTTTGAAGTTAGACCTGAAAGACAGATACAAAGGCCCAGAGAGTCAGTTCTTATTGATCATTAAGAGGTAAGACAATGGCATGAACTGCTAAAGCAGAGTGTGGAATATGCTCGATATCTGAAGAAAATTAGCTCTCCAAGTTGGGTGCCTGGGGACAGAGGAATGACCAAATGACATCTCAAATTTCACTCCTACCCCCAAAATTCACAAGAAGGATGCATTTTCCAAACTTCTGCAGTTGGAGATAAGCAATTCAATATAGCAGACTCTTGCTTAGCCTTATGCCAAGAAGCAAAGATACTCTGTATACAGTAAACTTAATACTTCTTTTAGCAGCGGGAGCAAGTACTGATGGAGAGATGCATAACCACCTCACTCCCTTGTCTCTTGACTCAGAATGTTTCCCATTCTTCCTACCTAGGGGTACAATCTCTCTTAGGTACATGCTAGCCCCTCCTACACAGCCAGGCATATGCTAAGGGTGCCCACTAAAGGGTGGACCCCTCTACCACAAGTTTACCCAGACAGATCACTTGCCTCGCCCCCCCCCCCATATGAGGGCATCCTATATATTGCTTCACAACAAATAACGTAGGGGTACATAAGCACTGAATTAATTAAACGAGTTTTGATCCAGCACTCTTACGAGTATTTACACATGTTAACACAACAAATACGTAAATCAATAAATGTTCACCTATCGTAATAGAAAACACTTTAAAAAGAGAATACCCTGGTGTTAAACCCCATTATCAGTAATACAATTCAGCACTGCTCATCGGTTTCAGATGCTAGATAAAAGTCTCATGTCTTTTGTGTTGAAAAAACTAATTTGTTTCAATTTGGCACACAGAGATTAATGGACTCCTTGAAGGCCAGACAGGATAAACGCTTGGGTCAGTCTACATGACGTATACACCAGTCTCAAGTTTAGCAGAGCACGATGGAACCAAACGACCTAAAGCACAAATCCGGAGACCCTGGCCCAAACACCCCACTTCCTCATCTCCAGTATGGGGATAATACCCATCACAGGATGGGTATTACACAAACAGGGTATTACACATTACACAGGGTATTACAGTAAACAGTTTATCAGCAAGTACTACACAGATATAAGATGCTGTCATTATAATCTCTCAGTTTTCTAGTGTTTGAAATAAAAAAAGTAGACCAGGTAAATTTAAAGGTCACATCTGTTGTCAACACAACAATATCTTCAAAAGTAACAATGTCCTAAGAAAGAACCAGGGTAGAGGCCACAAATAGTGAAAAACACATGTAAGAGGGTAGATGAAGAGGAAACAGTGAACAAGAAGTCCATGCCCAATCCCTGAACAGGTGTTTAATAAACACTGATGCACTATGACATAGAACATGCTAGAACGGGCCACCTACACTATGGTGTTTTCAAAGGTGCCTATAATGTGTACATGTAAGTGAGTTTGGGTTTTGTTTTGTTTTTCAAATCAGAGAGTGAACAGAGGACCCTTCAACAAGAACCTCATATTGCCCATTAAATCCAGCCAGCCATTCAGGATTTCATGCCAATAGACTTTGCTGGGGTGGCAGTTACTGGGGGGTCTCTGGTTCATGTTGCTTACTTTTCCTGCTGCCAATGGTCCTTAAAATCTGACCATTATGCCCTCTCTATGTGTGCAAATTTGGGGAACCAAAGGAAATAGAGCTTATAAATAAGCACTAAATTTTACCAGCCCAAAATTTGTTTTTGCTCACCAAAGGTACACAGATAGTAAATTTTGTAAGATCAAAACCGTTTTTAATATTCATCCAGCATAATCATTTGTCCTAAGCAAACATGTAAGGGTTGAGTGAATAGGCAGTCAAAAGTAAACAGTTTCATCTCTCCAGACCCCAGCATGCTCAAATACACTTGAAGAGAAGAAACTTTCCAAGACTGGGTTTAAGATGAAATTGCCACCCCAAAACAGGCCACTTAATGAAGAGACACTGCCGAGCATTATGAGCCCAGGCTTATACAGGGATATCTCAGCTCCATTACTCAACAGCTATGTGACCTTGGACAAGTCACTGAATCTCAGGTCATCTGAACCTCACTTTCCCCATCTGTGAAGTGGAGAAAAGCACATCATCACACACAGTAAGAGTTGGAAAGGGGAACACTTGCAGAAAGTCAGAAGAGGAAATGCTTTTCTGCTTGTCACAGTCTGTTTCTTAACTCCAAAAAGGTCTGCTTCTCATTTGTTAACTGCAACAGTCACTCCCCATCATGTACTCTGGAATTATGTACAAAGTGCTTTCTCATCCATAAATTCTCACCATGTAGCACTTCATTTGCAAGTTTCTGAACATAACTCTTCCACTCTTCACCTCCTGAATGGTAAAAGTATGAATCCAAGCTATCAATTTAAAAAATATATATATATTATCGCTACAGTATTTTCTTAATATTGATCCCTGACATACTACATGCAAGGGGTAAAAAGAAGAATTTTTAAACCAAATAACGATGTGTTGTAGCTATGTACTTGACTGACTTACAGTGAATAGAAATGAAAGTGAAAAAAATTTAGATGCTGATTTAATTTCTACTTGACTTCAAGGAAATAAAGAGCTCATTAAATCCTTAAGGACGAAGTGATATGAAGCACCCTGAACACGGGTGCACAGATTAACAGTAGCTATATACAACTGTAGGGAGGCAGGTGACACAGACGTCTGGGTGGCTTAGAGTCCTGGCCATGAAACTGTGCAAGCTAATTCAACTCACTGAGCCTCAGTTTCCCCTTTGGGGAAATGGAGCCAATAATAAGAGATGCTGTGAGCATGAAACAGGAAGTGACATCTAAAACTGACTATAACATGCAGCCCAGAGTAAGAGCTCAAGAAATGTAAACCATTGTCATGGTTTGCTACATAGAAAATTTTGTTGCCATTAGAGTGAACATTAGAGTAAAACGGCAAGAACCTTTCTCCCATCTTTTCTCAACCACTCAGAAGAGGACTGTACAGTCTGCAGAGCACTTGGGTCCTTGTGTGTCCTCTTCCCCCTTCTGCTACTTCCCTACAGATTAACCTCCTCTGGGAACCAGGAAGGGGAGAGAGCAAAGGTTAGGAACAGAAGTGGTCGCAGTTGCTACCTACTACCCTGTCTGAGAAACTCCAGCACACAAAACAACTTTAAATATTGGCCAAAATCGGGGGGGGGGGGGGGGGGGGGCAGGGAGAAACGAATAGACACATAGTTTTCTTTCCTTCACACTATTCTGGGGCTCCACTGCTATGTTAACCATAGAGCACAAAATCTCTCCAGGTTTCCATGACTCTAGAAATGCCCCCCAAATACTAAACTATGGCTCAGAGAAAAACGGGACAGCCAAAGCTGACAACTGTAATTCCACCTCTGCCAGGAGACTTCACTCTCTCCCAGCCTTTCTGTACTCACATGCAGAACTCCAATTTCAGAATAAAAGTGCAGGCAATTGAAGAGACTAGACACAATGTTAGAAATAGAGAAATTAATGAACTGATGACTGCAACAGTGGCCAGTTCCTGCAAGTTATCACCAATTAAAGTGAGGAGGGAAGGTGAGAAATTTGGGGGCACACAAGCTTTTACATTAGAAGTTATGTCCTGACAACTCCTGAGATCAAATCCATGTTTGGACCACTGGGCAATGTTGCATACCTGGACTTCAAAGCATCCTCTCAAAGACTGCTATGTACTCCTATTGCCATTTTCAAGTGTGTGGGCACAACATTAACATCCCTCCTGTCCTCCCTTCCCTCCCTCCCTCCCTCCCTTCCTTCTTTCCTTCCTTCCTTCCTTCCTTCCTTCCTTCCTTCCTTCCTTCCTTCCTTCCTTCCTTCTTCCATCCCTTCCTTCCTTCCATCTCTTCCTTGCTTCCTCCCTTCCTTTTTTGGTGGGGGTGGGGGGAGGAGGTGGTCCACTACTGGTCATATAGCACCATTTTCTCCAGAGTGCAAAGGGCTTACAGAATCTCTCAGTGCTAGGGTTCCTGCCTGTCCTTTACCATTTAAGATTCTGAGACTACCACACTGTTTAGTCCCTGGGGAAAGTGGGCTGTTCAGCATTTGACCCCTTTGTCAAAGTAAAACTGTACAGATACATCACAAAGGCAGTGAATCAAGATAGATGTGAAGTGCTGTGTGACAGAGGCCAAAATATTTCACTCAAGGTTCTAGGTTTCCACCGGTGTTTCCCAAAACTGTGTTAGACACATCACACAGCAACAATTCCATTCTAGATTTCGTTTTTACTTGTCTCATCATCTAAACTCAGTTAGAAACTCCTTGAGGACAGGAGCCATGTCATCTTTGCTGTTCATCCAACAGTGACTAGAAAAATGAAGACATAAAGCTAATGAACTTTTGAAAAACAGCACAGTACCATAAAGTATCTGTGCCCCACTTTTTGGATAAAAATAATTTTTAAAAAGAAAAATTTTAAATCTGCATTAAAATGGTCACTGCCAGTCCATAAGCCAAATTGTAGATACTCTAAATGGCTATATCTATCCAATGGATATTTACATTTGGTTACTCATTACACACCTTAGCAATTTACTTAACTTTCTATGCCTCAGTTTCTGACTCTGTAAAATGGGAACCTGCCTAATACAGCCTTTATGAAAAATAAGTGAGATAATATGTGCAAAGCAGTAAGAACATTTCCTAGTACAGAGTAAATGTTCAATTAAATGTTACTTATTATTATTTTTCAGCTATGCTAAATAACTATAATGACTGCTACAAGATAAAAATACTATATAATGTTACATTTAAAAAATAAAATCATACATTCACTTTTATTTTAATAATATAACATATTCCATAGTTCAAAACAACTGTGCATTTTAAGCATCTATTATATTTTGGACACCATGTTAGCAGTAGGACTATACATAAACATTGAACTGGCCCTGATTGGAAGGGAGAGAAACAAGCATAACCAGAAAATTTCATTAGGTGGAGAGTATTCTAGAGAAGCATACTTTGAATATTTAGACCAACTGAGAGTTCAGGAAGGGTTTTCCACTTGAGTTTATGTCAGGTCTGAGCCAAAGTATGAGAGAGATAAAGAAGGTTACAAATTCCAATATGGCATCCAATAAAAAAATTCAGCGGGAAAAAAATATCTGTGTAGAAAAAAACCAGAAACTAGAAAATGCCAGAGAATAACTGTAATAGAAAAAATATACAGACGATACAAAGCTAATAAAAGAAACCTTTCCTGAAGGACCAAAGGACCTAAACAAATGCATGGAAAAATGAACCATTTTTCTAGCTGCAGAGTATTTTGAAACTATGAATCCTCCTCCAACTTGATAAACACAAGGTAATCCCAAACAAAATTCTAACAGGACTTGACAAACTGATTCTAAAGTTTATCCGAAGGAGGGGCACCTGGGTGGCTCAGTCGGTTGAGCGTCTGACTTCAGCTCAGGTCACGAACTCACGTTCATGGGTTTAAACCCCACGTCAGGCTCTGTGCTGACAGCTAAGAGCCGGAGCCTGCTTCAGATTCTGCGTCTCCCTCTCTCTCTGCCCCTCCCCTGCTAACGCTCTGTCTCTCTCTGTCTCTCAAAAAATAAAATAAAACGTTAAAAAAAATCAAAGCTTATCTGAAGAAGAAAATGTACAAAGAATGGCTAAGAGAATTAAAATAAAACAAAACAGAACAAATGGGTCTCAGTTCCATGAGACAATAAAATAGTTTACCAAGCTACAATAATTTAAAAGTGTGAAGACGCACCTGGGTGACTCACTCAGTTAAGCATCTGACTTCTGCTCAGGTGACGATCTCATGGTTCATGAGTTCAAGCCCCACGTCAGGCTCTGTGCTAGCAGCTCAGAGCCTGGAGCCTGTTTCATATTCTGTGTCTCCCTCTCTCTCTACCCCTCCTCTCTGCCTCTCTCTCACTCTCTCAAAAATAAATAAACATTATTTTTTTTTAAGTGTGTTATTGGGGCACCAGGGTGACTCAGTCAGTTGACGGTCGGACTTGATTTCAGCTCAGGTCACGATCCCAGGGTTCTGGGATTGAGCCCTGGGTTGGGCTCCGCACTGAGTGTAGAGCCTGCTTAAGATTCTTTCTCTCTCTTTCTCTCTCTCTCTCTGCCCCTCTCTCTTGCTTGCACACACACACACACTCTCTCTCTAAAAATAAAATAAACAAACAAACAAACACGTGCTATTTAAAAGGGAATGGCCAGTCAATATGGAAACAGGAAATTAGCATCTGGTAACTGGCTGTGTAAATCAGTCAGTTTGAGGGACATTTAAAAAACATGCTATAGCCTTACATTATACCTTATTATATGAAATTAAGACCCAAACACATTCAGATATAAATGTAAAAAGACAAAACTATAAAAGATATATTACAAGACAATGAGTATTTGCATATTCTTAGCTTGTAGAAGGCTTTCCAATGCAAGATTAAAGGCTAATAGGATATATTTGACAAATTTGGCTACAAAAAAATTTAAAATGTCTTCATGTAAGAATACACTATGGGGGCACATGGATGGCTCAGCCTGTTAAGCAGCCAACTCTTGATTCTGGCTCAGGCCATGATCTTATGGTTCATGGGTTCAAGCCCCACATCGAGCTCTGTGCTGACAGTGCCCAGCCTGCTTGGGATTCTTCCTTTCTTCCTCTCTCTCTCTCTGTCCCTCCCCCACTCGCTCTCTCTCTTAAAATAAACAAACTTTATATACATATAAACAAAAATAAATATATAAGTATAAAATAAACTTTATATATATATATATATATATATATATATATATATATATATATATATATGAAATAAACCTGAAGTCCAAAACTAGAGGCTCACAAGGCCAGTGTTGGTCTGGCCTGCAAGGTTTTTGTTATTGTTGATGTTTGTTTTTTCAAAGAAGTGGCCAACACTTGAAAATCGGGGTGTCTGCCCGTCTGGCAACACTGTTCCTTACTTCTAGGTGGCAGCAACGAGCTGTGGCTGAGAAGCGGAGTCCTCGTGGTGGGGTGGTAACTCTCTGGTCCCTTGTAATCCCAACCCACCCCTCTAGTCACTGACTTCACCTGCCCCGTCACTTGGAAGATTTCATTTTTGGGGCCTTACAATAAATTAAAGACAGGGGAAAACATGTGCTTCATTATCTAAGAGACAAGAGATTAATTCTACATACATACATAAACAGAACTTCTGAAATGAATATGAAAAAGATAAACCAATTTTCTTTTTAATTGGCAAAAACCATTTAAAAAATATATACACAAGGCCAATAAATATATGAAAGGAAAAATCTCTCTTCCAAGCAGAAACATTCACACCAGTGTTTTTGCCCATTGGATTGGAATAAAAAATGATGATAATATCTTGTCTTGGCAAGAGAATAGGAACTGGCAAGCTCAAACACTGTTTCAAGGAGAGGAAATATGAATTTTCTGATGGGCACTTTGGCAGGAACTACCAAAATTGAAAACATACCTGCACTTTGGCCCACCTATCCAGGAATTTCAGGAATTTGCCATATAGGACTGACTGATATATGCCAGCTAAGACAGGCACACATATGCCAAAGTGCTCAATATAGCATTGTTTATAATGGCAAATAGAAGCAACTTAAATGGAGCACCTGGTTGGCTCAGTTGGTAGAACATGTGGATTCTTAATCTCAGGGTCGTGAGTTCAAGCCCCAAGCTGGGCATGCAGCTCACTTTGAAAATAAATAAATAAATAAATAGAGTAATCTTTTTTAAAAGGAAGCAACTTAAATGCTCATGAAATAAGGGAAGGGCTGATTACATTATGGTACATCTACGGGCTGGAACATTACACAGCCATTAACAAGAGATGGCTCTACATTTGTTGATATAGAAAAAACTCTCAAAATGGAAATATTAGTGGCCATAATAATCAGCACAGCCTAATCAACTGTAGTGTAACAGTATGTATTAGATGCATACACACCCCTCCAGGTACATGCATATGCATACACATTTTTCCCTGTTAACAATCATCAATGTTCTTAATGTGTATGTGTGTGTATATATATATATATAAATATACATATAAATGTAACATAAATATATTTATAAACGCATAATATATAAAGGTATGTCAATAGATACCATTTGTTACTCTGGTTTTTCATGTCATTTGCAATTTTTCTAAGCACATATTCGTGCATTGCTTGAATACCTTTTTTTCCCCTCAGAGGATGGATATTCCTATAAAGAAAAAGACTACCAAGGATTTGTAAAGAAAGAATTCTGTGAGGTGTTGTGTTACAGTTACAGCTGGAGCTGGGTGGGGGCAGTGAGGATGCTGATCACCTCAGCTGATACAACTGGAGACAGTGTGTATAGTGGTGATGGCTAGTCCCCAGGGCCTTCCACCCCCTAATCTGAGCAATATCCACAACACTGAATGTTTCTTTGTTGCTTTAATTATAATATGCTTCAAAATAACCCATCTGATATCAAATTTTAAATATGGTATAAATAATGCACTAAAAAGGGGTTGGAAGAAAACATGCCAACCTGTAAAAGGTTATTGCCTCTGTGAAGGAGAGAATAGGAATAACGGTCTTTCTATTTCTTGATTCTTTTCCATTTTTCCACTTTTCTAGAATAACTATATATTATTTTTATCATCAGAAAAACAGAACACTTTCCAAGATGAATTTTATGTTATTGTAGAAATAAAGTCACTGATCCTCCTGGCCTGGTGTACCCTTAAGGTCAGTATGTGTAACGGTTACAACTTTCTTTGCCAGGTGGTGAGTCCCCCAATTCCTGGTTCCACACTTTAGAGTAGGGCCCATGTAGGGGTTGAGATGGGTACAAGTGGACCAGAGGAGAGGGTCCTTTCGTGGGTCACACTGATTCTTCTCCCAACTTGTGAATGGCTGTGGCTGTCTTGGATCCTACCACCTTTCCTTCCTACCACCTCTGCTCCATCCGCCCTGCTCTTTTCTTTTCCTGTTCGTTTCCTAGCTCCATTCCCTCCTCTTGCTCCTCTCCCTTCCTCCTTTTCCTATCTCCAAGTCACCCAAGTGCATGCTGGGAGGGATTTGCAGGATGGGAAGGGAGAAGGCCAGGTGGACAGAAATGTTCTAATTCTGCAGGTGACCATTGCCAGGCTCAAGTTTTCAGTCAATGATGAATCTGTCTGAGAAAGAAGGAAGATGCAAAAGAGAGGATAAAAAATAAGAGGCACTTTAAACAATAAATCGTATGTACAATTCTAATGTTTATCTCCTGAGCACAGATTGGTGCCCAATGTAGGAAGCTTCAAAGTCAGTGACAACAACAAACTCTTCCAAAGACTGTGTTACAGGTTACTGCCCAGTGTGTCACTGTAATCAGGATTAGAGCCTAAAAAATAAAAAAAATAAAAAATTTAAAAAGGTAAAAATGAAAGCAAATTAAAGAAAGTTTTCTTTGAAAGTATCCTTCTAGGAAACCACAGATTCCTTTTTTCCCCTGGGAAAGAGGCAAAAAAAAAAAAAAAAAAAAAAAAAAAAAGCAGTTTGCCTAAAAGTGCAATACCTGCAAGGAAACAACTCAGCTAGTTGACCTCGGGGGCGGGGCGCGGGGGGGGGGCACTTCTTCCTTGCAAGTCCTCAGTTCTTTGGGCGCTTTGCCAGAGTCAAGGCCAGCAACACTCCTGAAGATGTCATTCCCACCTCGGCGCAAGCTCCTGTGACTGCCCAGTAAACATTAGGGGAACGAGCTAACGAGCAAGTGAATGGATGGGAAAGAAGCCGCACTGCCGGGTGCTTACCTCTTCTGGTTCATGGAGGCCACCTGGAGCCACTCGTTGGTGCTGGGGTTGTAGGAGTGCGCAGCCGAGATCTCCTGGCTAGTGATCCTGTACCCGCCCACTATGAAGAGGTAGTTGTCCAGGATGGCGGACCCGTAACCCCTGACATTCACCAGGTCGGGAGGAAGGTTGTTGGCCAGCGGGAACCAACGTTCAGTCATCTCCTCATACCTCAGCATGGATGGGGGCTCCCCTTGGTAGGGGTGAGGAGCCAGGGGTCCTCCCAAGAAATCCCCCAGGGCCACGAGGACAGGAGTCCCCGTCATCCGGGCCTCTCTCAGCCTCTGCTTCAGGCTGACATCGCCGGGGGCTTGAGGGGGAGCCCCCAGAAGGTGGAACTGGGGCTTGCAAAGGACCTCGTGGAAGTGGACGACCATGAAACGCAGGCAGGCCTCCTGCAGGTCGGGCAGCCCGTACACCTGCGCCAGGCGGTACAGCTCCAGGCAGTTGGTGAGCCGCACCTGGGACAGCAGCAGCTGCAGCAGAGACGTGACCTGAAGGAAGGAGGCCGCTTCCACCAGCTCCGCCAGCAGGCTCACCTCGTCCATCTCCTCTTCCTCCTCCACCCCACCGCCCTTCTCCGCCCGCGGGCCCAGGAGCCAGCCTTCGCGGGCCCCGCCGGCGTTGATGAAGTCCAGCACCAGGCGCAGGCCCGGGGCGCTGAGGCCGCGCAGCTGCTGCACCTCGGGGCCGCCGGCCTCCTGGCTCAGGGCCTCGCGCATGCCGGAGCGGTAGAGGGCGCGGAAGTAGTCGCTCTGCTCGATGAGCTTCCTCTTGCTCACCGGGTAGCAGCGGTCTTCCAGGCGGATCTGCACCATCTCCTCGGCCGACATGGCTGGGGGCCCGGGGGCCGCGGGGGTGCCCGCCAGCTCTGCACGCTCGCCTCCCCGCCCCCACGCGCTCTCCGGGTTCCGGGTTGGGCGCGCCGAGGGATGGCGCCGCGGAGGAGGAAGGAGGCGACGGGCCGCCGCCCGCTCCCGCGCTCGCCCGGCCTATCTGGGTCGCGGCGGCGCCCCCCGAGGCAGCCCCTCCTCCTGGTCCCGGGGGCGGCGGCTCAGCCTCGCTCCCCCGAAGCGGCGGCCCTGCCCGTCTGCTCTCCCTCAGCGCCAAAAAAGGCCCGGCTGGAGCGCGCCGGGCGTCGGGAGGCGGCCGCAGTCCTCGCTCGGGTTCGCCGGACCGCGTCAGCCGCCGAGGGGATCCCAGCCCCCAGCCTGCAGCCTCCTCCCACGCCTCGCTTCTCACTTCCGCCCCGCAGGACCCCCGCCGCCCGCCGGACCTGCGGGTGGATCCGGGAGGGCTGGAGGGCTGCGGGGCCCGGGCGCCGGGGCTGGGGCCGGGTCCGCGCAGCCTCCCCCGCACGCCGGGCGCAGCGGTGCGAGCCAGGCTCGGACCGGAGGCGAGATGAAGCCGGTCCGCTCTCTCTTCCGCGCTGCTTTACCAGCGGGAAGAGAGAGACAAGGAGAAACAGGCGTGGAAGGAACGGGATGAAAGGAGTCTGGGGTCCCGGGCGTCAAAATGACATCACATCTGGGATCGCCCATCTAGCCCAATCCGGCATAGTGTCCCAGCGGGCTGAGGCCCATAGGCCGTTCCTGCACACGTAGGTGGCACCTAGAGCTGAGTCTTCGCAATGGTCATCGTGTAGGAGCCATCTTGCAGAAAGAAAGTCCAGGCAGATGGCAGCAGGTTCGGCAGAGCTCACTGGGGTGCACAGTGCAGCTGATGAAAAGGGTTGGCAAGCAGAGGAACTTGTATTTGCTGCTGGGGCCCGTTAATCCTCTTTATGCTATCAAAAGAAAGACAGGAGTGCAACTCAAAGGTAGAACACGTGACCCCTTTTAAAATATTTTCTAACCTTGCTTTTCCTATTTCAGTTTGGTTGGGTCGGCCATGACAGAATGCGATCCTTTGGGCAGAAGGTGTGGCCGCTTTTGGTGGCATTGGCCTTCAGAGGTGGTTTTTCTTGCCACCCTCCTACCGTCCCCGTACCCATGCTCCTCACTGTCTGAGGACTGCTTAAGGAAGGGCCACTTCCTCCTTAAGAGAGACCTCTTCTCTCACTTAACATTGCAAAGAAATGAATAGAAAGCTCACCCCAAATAATAAAGACCTCGAGTAACTCGTAAGATATGAATTAATCTTAGAAGGAGGTGAACAGGATACTGTTAGGTAAGCTTTGGGCAGATGGAGGGATAAGGATTGGGAGGGAGCAGAGGGTGTGGCACTCTTATCCCACAAAGAAACCCTTTTTGAAAATTTTCCCAGACCAAGATTCTACTACAATAGTCCTCAAGTTGGGAAGAAGATGTGTTTGGGCTTTGTTTTTATTATTGCAAGCTTCATCTGTCTTCTTGAATGACAAGTTGTTAAATAACACCTTCTTCATAAGAACATTTCTGCTTTATGAGACATAAGATATCTCCTACACCTCTCATATTGTATATTAAGAAGGGGGAAGGGTTAAAAACCAGAAAAGAAAGTCATATTGGTAAGGCATGAAATCCTTTTGACACCTTTTGGTTACATTTTTGGTTCTTACTACGTAACTTAGCTGCCTGGGAGTGAGGTGTTTGTCCTCCATCATTCTCTTTATAATACACCATAAATAAGGAACTAAACATTTAAAAACAGAAAAAAGTTCTAGTACATTATGGCTTCCCTGGGAAAAGTGAAGGAGACAAAGATGAATCTATGACTTGCCTCATTCATCTCTCTCTCTTTAAACTGGGAAAACCTCTAGCTTTTCACCTTGTTTCACCTGGCCTTTGAATCATTACTGATAAAACTCCATTCTCAACCAACTTCTCACACTTCTGTTTTCAATGACGGTGCAGTCAGGACATTCATTCTAAGGCTCTTAGTGGATGAATGACCATGAATTTAGCAACCTCTTTGGAAACATAAAGTGCCAACTCTGGTTTTAGGTCTTAAACTGGGGAATTTTGCTGGGAGGCACACCCTATATTACAGAGGCTTGGACTTGGGATTTATTTGTGCCTCCATCCACGACAATGCCAGATTCATTGGGTCAGCCAAGAAGAACAGGCTCTTAGTCTCTTCTCTGTCCCTTTAGAATCTTTCACCAATGATGCTTTTGTTTCCAAATGTCATAGATATGCCTCCGACTGGTATTTTCTTGCCTTTTAAAAACAGACCAAAAAAATCACTATCAAAGAATGATGCGCATTAGAAAGGCAATTCACGCACAGTAATATTATCAGAGTAAGATCAGCTTGGACAGGGAATCTGGGGTGTGAGTCTGACAATACTGGGCACTGGACCTGCAAGCTTTTTTGGCCCTCATATGATAGTAACATCATTTAGAACTGGAAGTATCTTAAAAGATCATAATTTTTATAACTCACACAGTAAGCTTCCTGTTCAGCTAGAAATACCAGGTCAAAGCAATGTAAATTCACTTACAAAGTTTTAAATATTCTTTCTAAGCCTCATGAAAATATTGCTTATATATAACAGGTGGTGTAATTTTATAGATCTGTTATTGGCTGATCAATGAATAATAAAGACTGGCCTTTGTGCTACAATGACTCATTTCAAACACTTTATAACATGATCTGGTCAAATCAAGGATGGTCAAACACAGCTGTTCCTTTATGACCTAGAATGAAAAAAAGATCTAAGTGGAAGATGTTTATCAGAGCGTTGCTTTTAATAATAAAAATTGGAAAACATAATGTATAATAGTAATAGTAGCTAACATTTACTGAATGCTTATTATATGACAGACACTGTTGTCAGTACTTTTCACAGATTACAATACTATTTTTTATTCTATTATACAGCTGAGAAAGCTCAAGTGCAGAGTAAATTTCGGTACATAGGTAGAATGAAATATACCATAGAGCTGTTACAACTTTGGATGTACATGTAGAGCTTTTTTTAGAAACCCTGAAATACATAATTTTACAGTGGATTTTTTTTTTTAAGGGGGGATGGGGCAGACGGAGAGAGAGAATCCTAAGCAGGCTTCACACACAGCTCAGAGCCCAGCACGAGTCTTAGTCTTACAACTGTGAGATCATAACCTGAACGGAAACCAAGAGTCAGACACTTAACTGAGCCAATCAGGCACCCCTACACTGGATTTTTTTAAAAACAGTTTCTGGAACAGTTTGAATCCATTTATGTAAAATTGTATTCATGTGTCTATTTTTTTTTAATTTTTTTTTAACGTTTATTTATTATTGAGAGACAGAGAGAGACAGAGCATGAGCATGGGAGGGGCAGAGAGAGGAGGAGACACAGAATCGGAAGGAGGCTTCAGGCGCTGAGCTGTTAGCACAGAGCCCAACGTGGGCTTGAACTCACAAACCCAGCGAGATCATGACCTGAGCTGAAGTCAGCCGCTCAACTGACTGAGCCACCCAGGTGCCCCTCATGTGTCTATTTTTTATAGATGTGTCTAGAAGAATGTTAACCAAAATGTTAAGATTGTAAGACCTTGAATAGTGCTTATTTCTTTTTGTACTTTTATGTATGGTTTGGATTTTTAAAGTGAAATGTATATCAGTTTAATGAAAAGTAAAATATTTTAAGAAAAATTGTGTTTTTTAACAAACAAAACTGAAATATTTTCCTTTCATTGAAGCATATGGGACAATGTAAATGAGTTTAAAGTAGCACAGGTCTTCAAAAATGTCTGTTTAATTCAGATTGAGCATCTTTGTGTAGGCAAAACTTCCATTTTACATCAGTGTTCTCCAGACATCTTAGGAAATCACCTGGGACACTTATGAGACTTCTGGTTCTAGAGCACCTGAATCAGGCTCTTGGAAGAGATTAGTTTTTAACGGAAGAATCCAATTTTTGAGCCCCTCAAGAGCACCGAGTTGGAAATAAGTACAGCATATCACTGCATTGCAGTAGTGTGATGGTTCTGAGTATTTCATAAAATTTGTACAAAGGCTATATAGAAATATTTTATTCAGAGTTGCAGTTGCTTTCTGGTTTCTGCAATTTCATCTCACGTGGACAAGTTTTGAGACTAGACATTTCTGGGCCATTATGGATTTCTCCCTCTGCCCCTGCAGGCCAGTTTCTAGCTCTCCATTTCAAAATACTTGGCTCCAAGAAGTTCTGGGCTTCCAGACTGAATGTTTATGCAATCACCAAAAAAATTATTTTAAAAATTCTAAAGCATGCTTCTATATTGGAACTTATAGATTCTTTCAAATACAACTTTGATCTTCACTTGAACATCATTGGACAGCAAAAGGATTAAACAATTGTGGATTGTTCTATTATCCCTGCAGGATACATGAGAACTTTAAGGAATTATATATCACACGAAAGAAGCATTTAATGTGACTGAAATCCATGGAGGTTAGAAGGTTAGAAAGCTGACTTTCTGGTTTATATCCCCAGGGCATCAACTAATTACAACAGCTATGGAATCTTGTAGGGAAATAGGGAGTGATCTTTTGCTCCTTTGCTGTCCTTTGCTGTCCTTTGCTTTGCCATTAAAAAATCTCTCTTCCCTCTCCCCTCGGAACAGATGGAACAGTCTGATCATCTGCATGTAAGCAATTGAAACTTGCTTTCTATGAGAAGTTCAATAGAATAAAGTATTTATCATTTTCAGTGTAGTTTATGTGGCTTATGAAAGATTAGGAGTTAATCCATGATATATAATGTTGGCTTGGGAGAAAGTGACACGTTTTGTTTTTAAAGTTATTCAGACTTATGAATATTTTCATCTTATTATTGATTCTTAAATTTTATGTTTCTAAAAATCAAAGGATATGTGAGCAGCTATAATTATGAAACAGGTGGAGAGATGGAATTCAAAGAATATTAACATTTTTTCTGTCAAGTAAGTGAATGAGTCATTGTGCAAAAGGTATGAAAGAAACCTAGACCACTGGATAGAAAACGTTTCATCTTTTCCTTCTTCTTCTTCTTTTCTTCCTCTTCCTCTTCTTCTTCTTCTTCTTCTTTCTTCTTCTTGAAAAGAGCAGAACAGTACATTATGCCAAAAGCTGATTTTCACTTATACTTTGCATAAAAATGGATACACAAAAGCAAGAAGAGTTTTATGCTTTGAACTAATTTGTCATTTTGGACATCATCACAGGATATGGAACCCACAATCTTCACAAAAGTAAGAGGCCATTTTTGCTGCCTTTAGTATCTTTTTGAATGTTTTGGTCTTGCAATTGAAGTAATTTTATTAATATTTAGACCCGCGTTGGTCTCTGTGCTGACAGCTCAGAGCCTGGAGCCTGCTTCAGATTCTGTGTCTCCCTCTGTCTCTGCTCCTCCCCTGCTCATGCTCTGTCTCTCTCTCTCTCAAAAATAAACAGAAAGAAAAAGAAAGAAAGAAAGAAAGAAAGAAAGAAAGAAAGAAAGAAAGAAAGAAAGAAAGAAAGAAAGAAAGAAAGAAAGAAAGAAAAGAAATTAATTTAAAACCATTTCATCATTTCCCGAATACACATTTCTTGGTAACTACTTCTGCTTCAAAGGTACTATGCCTTCATGTATATGCTTCACAAAGAAGTCTCCTTTATAACATGCAAACACGAATATCAGAAAACAGATTAAACAGTCTCCATTTTGAACTTCTTCACAATTTCCACTGTAGTGCTTTTCATTTATGCTTTTTAAAAGAAAGCTTGTGGCTGGACTTTTTTGGTGGGGGTGGGGGGTCGGGAGGAAGCCTAGCTCCAAGAAATGACCAGGATCCACATTCAGTGTTTTCAAAATCACTGTAAAATTAAAATTGGGGTTTTTTTCTTTTTCAGTTTCATTTACTTTCACATTTTGCTTTGTGCACAAACCAGTGCACAAACTGGTTTTCTAGTGAACCTGAATACTAGAATGTAAATTCAAAGGGAAAAAAAAATGACTGAAAAAAAATCTGCAGTCACAGGTTCCTTTAAAGCTATACAGAAGTGCCCTTACAAAAACATGTCTTGTTTCTGGTGAAATGGATCCTTCTTTATCTGACGTCAAGTGACTAAATTATTGTTTTCCTGAGAAAGACTCTTGGCTAGGATTTCCATTTGTCTTTATATTTACTTAGTGAGAGGTGTCTGTGACTATTCACTTTCACAAAACGAAGAAAAGCAGAGGAGAGAATCCACGTCTTCAAGAGGCTAAAGGACAGAGTATCGAAATGGCCTGGAAAGTGTTCAAAATTAACGTCAGAAAGTCGAATGTTCACCTAGGGCTCAGCCGGGGAGAAACGAAAGAAAAATCAATATGTAGCCAAAGAATGGCTTCATTTTTCTAGAAGGTGACCCTCCAAGAGAGTCCCTCAGCAACAGCCCCCGAGTTCCAGAAACTGTCCAGAAGCCTGATGGTCAGCTTCAGCATCTGTGTGGGACTCAGGCTTCTTGCCCAGTCTTTATACCAGCAAAATGCATGCGGCAGTGGTGGTAACCAGCGTGACACTGCTCCTGAGCGTGGTGCGGGCCTCTCACTCTCTCTGCTCACCCACCAGTTTTTACAGAGACTGCTGGATCCGTCGCTTTCCGGGTCTTCTGATTGACCTGGAGGAGTCTCAGAAGCTGGGAGCTCAGTTCCTGAAGTATTACTCTGAAGGCACTGGCCAGAAATGCAGCAGGAGCTGCTGCCTTAGGAAGGATGGTAAGTATTAATGATACGCCTGTGCAAAAATCAGGAGAAAATTATAAAATGAAGACTAAGTAAGGGCCCCTAGGTAGAGGTTCCAGAGAAAAGATGAACAGGACTAGGGGAGATGAGGGAGAGACAGGGGATGGAAGAGTGCAGGAGAGACTCAGACTGTCTGGGTCAGTGCTGGCTCAGTTTACAAATCTGGTAATGACCCAGAATGCCATGGAAACTATAGGCAACAGAGAATCTTCTTTTCCTCACGAAAGGGCTAAATGAAAATATTTCTTGAGGGTTAACTAACAATATTTCTTAGCCCCAAATATGGCATATTTGATTTCAAAAATATTTATAATTTCCCTTTCAAAGTTCTTTCAGTGATATAGGTATTTCAAGATTTTGAAATGTGCTTGCTGTGTTGACTAAATGTGGGCTGCACTGAATAGGAATTTAGATTGTGATCAATGTTTTGAAAGACATAGGCAGATATATGTCAAATAGCAAAAAGAAAGAAAAACGCATTTTCAAAATAATCTGATTTTTTTTTTTTTCTTGGTCTGAAATCCAGAATCAGGCTTAAACATCATCCATGTAATACGATCAAGGTTTACAATTAGGAAAACATTTCATTATTACAGAATTTCAAGTTATAATTGTCTAAAGACTTCTTCCATTTGTTTTTCATTTTCCCAAGATTTTAAAGTTACTTGGAAAGAAACAGCAAAAGCAACACAACACTTGAAAATAATTCTCTTGGTTATTCCACAGTTTCTTTCCATGGTTTGACACCGACTTATTAATTGCCAATGCTTCCTATCCAAGTATGCATGTAAGATTTTTGGGATGCAGACTGAATCTACTAGAAGGGTATAAACCGACCACAGTGTGAGAAGCTGTCCCAGGCTAAGCCCTCAAAAGATAATCAGGCACAGAAGAGAACAATTAATTTATTAAAGGGAAATATTTCTGAGAAGTTTGCCATTTCAGATTTTCACCTTAGAGATGCTTCTGATCCCAAAAGCCTTGAGGGAAGGTAGGCGAGGAGGGATACGTTTCAGCATTTCCCCATGGCATCAGTTTACCTGACTGTCCACCACAGGGAAACTTTGTCTTCTGGACTTCCAGGGATACCATAAGCATCCAGTAGAATTCCATGATTTTAGAGCCTCTGTAGCTTCCAAGTTGTGGTTTTCTTCCTCCAGAAGAAAGGGCACGAACACACGTCTCTCTTTTTCGCCGGGAGCCAGAACTTTAAAAAGCCACAGTCGGGCAATAGCTAACCTGCTCAGAGATGAAACTCTGAGGTGTACACGAAGAGGAATAGAAAACATCTTTCCAAATTATTCTCTACGGCATCAGCTACTTGCTCATCAGAAATTTAGATGTCTAAATTTAAATGTATTTTAGTTCTTCCCCTTGAACTTGACAGCACAGTCTTTGGGGGATGTATTTGTCATCTGTAATGGATTAGCAAGGTATTATTAATTGAATTCTGTCCTATTCTTTTTCCTTCTGAAAAACGAAAGAGTGCAGAAACGTGAGCTGTCCTGGAAGCAATGGGGGAGATACAACTGCCCACAGTTAACCTTACACAGAAGCAGCAATTCCACCACAGCCTTAGGCATAGTCTGAGGTCTGATAATTGCATGCTACCCCTCTGTAATCTTCTTTTATTAAAAAAGTTGATACCGTTGGCCAATGGATGTTTCCCAGCACATGCTTCCTACTCACTGCAGCAGGAGGGAAATCTGTGTTGCCCTCTCAGGAGAACAGACTGAAGACTGGCACTCCACAAACCCAACTTAAGGTTTTCCAGAAATAGTATGATACATTGTAAGGAGCAAACTTACTTAGTAAAGGGAAGACAGCATGAGTCAGTGATGTACCCCTACTCAGTAGAATTCCAAATCCTAACATCCCTGATGGTCGACTCTCATCCTCTTTAAATTACACTGAATAGGCTTTTCATTGGATGTGATTTGCAACATGGGATTAGTGCTCCCCTTTAATCAAGGTCAGGGTCGTGTTCACCTGACCTGCTGTCTTTCCACCATCGGGCCTCTCCCAGTAATGCTGTTTTTGCCTTCCCACTACTCCCTCTTTTGTTACAACATTTGTCACTTTATTTTCTTATTTCTTTCTCTGGTGAACTCCAGTACCTTAGCATTCTGAGACGGCAACACATCTAGAAATCTGATATGTATAAATCCCCAGAGGTTTCTGTAGCCAACTGATCTTTTCATGAACATAAAATACTGGGATTGGGAAATGATTCTGGGTGACCCTATGTGGAATGGAATGTGTGAAAGATGAGAGAAAATTAGTGTATAGTTTTTTTTAAAAAGGCATTTTCTGTATTCATACAAACAGTTACTATAGTTCATAGTGTTCTATGAAATGTCTGAACGTAGCCTTGCAATGTATTGCTTGCTGTTAATCCAATGTTCTTGAAAGAAATGTAAGTTACTCAGAGCTCATCAAGCTGGTAGAAACCAAGACCATCTGCAGACGCACTTGGCCTGTTTTCCTTTCAGTTTCCTGTAACGTGGCTGTCTTCTACCATGATCCTATTCACGACAATGTCAACTGCCTCCATATTCACTGCCCAACATTGGAGAGCTGTGTATTAGAGCCTGGAACCAGTGCCATTTTATACAACATAACAGAAGGTAATGATTTATGTATTTTTTTTTTTTTGTATTTTGAAGAATATTGACAATATTCTAGTAGAGACATATAACCTAAAAGCTACTGTTAATAACAATGTGTGAATCCCTGAATTGTTACATCCCAGTGATTTCTATCTGGAAAGGTTTTGGGCATCCAGGGAAGAAAACTAGAAGGATATTCCCTTTAGTTTGGCATGTTCAGCAATGATGAGCTCATTCCAGATGATCACAAATCATACATGATTGAAGAAGAGCTTAAGCATTACATTTATTCCAGGGGCCCCTAGCAAGGGACAAAATGTGCATTTCAACTGCAGTGGCTAAGGATGATACTAGGAAATAAAGAAAATTGCTTAATGGCAATTTTGAGGTCCACTGACACCACATACAAGGATTCTACAGAAATGGATGTCAAGGACAGGGAAATGTACTTACTAACATATGTTAGCATACCAATGGGCCCAAGATAACCAGTATATTTTATTTTAGAAAAATACCCATTTAAGTGTCCCTTGCTCATGTATATAATCTCAGGGCACAAATTGGTAAAGATGAAAGGATCGATTTTTGTCATCAAAATACCAAGAAGATCAGTTTTGTCATCAATTTGTACTTAGTGAAAACCTAATGCTTCAGGCTGTGTGCAACATTGCAAAAGATTGCAGCCATATCTCTGCCCTCGAGTTCCTTACAATCTAGCTGATGTGACAAGTCTCACAATTAGTGTAAAAAGTGGAATTGCATTAAAAAACGTGTGATACTTCCCCAAGTACAAGCACCCAAAAGGAGACTAAAGAAAGCTAAATTCAGGGGCAACTTCATGGAAGAGGCCAGGCAGAGGCAAGATAAGAAGTTCAGCATCCCACCATGGAGAAAACAGGTCTAGCTACAAAAGGGGCACATTTGGAGTTGCAATAAAAATATGGGTAAGATAGGGTAGGCCAGGTAATAAAAAAAGGGCTTTGGACAGAGTAGAGTTTTGGTTTGACTTTGACAGCAATAGTGAACCAGCAAAGGTATTTAGTGAGCAAGTGCCATCACGAAAGTGACGAGTCTGGCTGTCTTTAGTCTCAGAAAATTACATGTAGGATGCAAGTTAGAAAATCTAGTCAGGGAGGCATGAGATCTGGAGAAGGCGATCATAACTGCGACAAAGAGGAGGGATGATTACTAGAATATTGGGAGGGAACTGGATAGGGTGTAGTTACTTTTTGGATGAAGGAAAAGAAAAGAGGAGTCAAAAATTGCTCTGCAGTACAAACAGATTCCAGCATGGGTGATGAAGATTCATGATGCCACTGAATGAGACAGAGAACCAGACGAAACGACTTTGGCTCTGGGAATGTTCAGTGATGACATGAGATGTCTAGGTGGAACCCTTCAGTAGAGCACAGGAGAAATGAGACCAGAGACCAAGAAAGAGGAAGTAACTGGTGATGTGGATTTCAGTGCCACCGATGTAGTGGTGACAGTTGATGAAGACGTGTGTGTGTGTGGTGAGATGAAGAGAAAATTCAAGAAAAGACAAAGGACTGAAGATTGTGGAAAGTACACAACAAGTTAGGACCAAGAAAAGAACCAGCAAAAGAAAGAAAAAATGAGAGGCGGGCAGCCTGAGGTAAAGTACCAAGAGAGTCTGTGCTCCAGGGAGTCACGGGAGGAGAATTTTAAGGAACAGATGGCCAGCAGTATCGAGGATAAGAGCCTGCCAAAGCAATGAGACTGATCGGGAAATATAGAAAGTACTGATTACCTCAGAAGCATAATTCTGACAGAATAGTGAGGATGGAACAAGACGACAGAAGGCAAAAACCAAAGAAAGGAAATGGATGTTAGTATATCCAGAGGGAGAGAGACAGAAACTGACTGATAGCAGGGACAACTGGAAGGCTGTTGAGAGGGGCTCCCCACCCCCCCACCCCCCGCCCCACCCCACTTTACACATGGAGCAACGTTTGTGCATATTTGAAGTCAGAGGGAAAAGAGCTCCTTTACAAGGAGAAAATACTGAAGACAAAGTCAGGACCCTCAGGAACTGAGAAGGGATGAGACTGAGGGCTTTGCTCATGAATTCTGACACAGTTACACTTCTTAGGCCCTATTTTTTAAAACTTTATTTGGAATTTTTTTATGGTTTATTTTATATTTGAGAGAGAGAGATTTGAGAGAGAGAGAGAGCAAGCGAGAGCAGGGGAGGGCCAGAGAGATGGAGACAGAATCCGAAGCAGGCTCCAGGCTCTGAGCTGTCAGCACAGAGCCCAATGCGGGGCTCGAACTCAGGAGCACTGAGCCAAAGTCAGATGCTTAACAGACTGAGCCACCCAGGTGCCCCTTAAAAATTTATTTTAAAATGCTATATATCTCCAATGGCTACTGTTTTTTGCCATTCTTGTACTAACACTGTCTATTGTTACCCAAATGCCCAGGCAGACGCGAAGAATCCTCCATGAGCTAACCAAACTTGTTCATAACAGAAAGTGTCCTAGAAAGTTAAGATAAATTCAGATGTGGCCAGTATGTTTCCGAGGCCTTCCAAAACATGCAAGAGTAGAACTTGAAGTTAAGCTCAGTTCACCAACTCAGTGGCAAATCCAAGACTTCTCTAAGTCTTCTTACTTATAATAAGACTTCTTATTTGTCTTTCAGGTATAGATCCAGATTTGCTGGTTTTTGAACAGTCACCTCCCGCATATCTAAATACCCGTTCTTCACCTAACACAGGGGACAGACTAAGGATTCTAAAAGCTGCAAATTTAGGTAAACAACAAAGCACCATGATAAACCCAAAGCTACCATCAGTAGAGGCACCATCATCAAGCACACATCGAGATTTGGTTGTAAACACAAACAAGACCAGGTCTTCCAGGGAATTAACCACAGATTCTCGGGCAAGCTTCATTTCCCTGAATGACTCCATTACCACAGAGGTAAATATGGTGTCACACAGTACTGATTTCATCAACAATCCAGATAACAAGACCGTTTCTCCTTTCTTTATGCCAGTAGACACAAAACTTTTTCATAGGCCTATTCCATCCAGACTCAACAGTAGCAAACAATTACTGAACAAAACCAAGGGGTACAACAGCAGAAACCACACATCTGAGAATGAAGACGTGACACCTGATGGGGCATCTGTGACTCCAAAAATGTGGCTGGCTCCAGTGGCCCTCTGTACCTCTGTCATCTTTCTTTGCTGTTGTATAATCATCCTGGCATCTGGATGCTTTAGAAAGCAGAGCCAGTCTAAACCAGGACAGAGAAACGTCAGGATCCAGGCAAATTAAAAAATAATAATAATAATAACACTCTGAAGGAGAACTCTTAATAGTAAAAGTTACAGGGAGATTGTAAGCTTTCAAGAGTATCATTTTTATTTTCTGTAAGACAAGGGCAGTTTGGTTAAAAAAAAAACAAAAAACAATTGCACAGGATGCCCACTCCTACCAATCTCTAAAAAAAGGCCAATGGTTGATAAACTTAACTGCTTTTTAAATTATTTCCATTTTTTGAAGTGTACCTTTTGCCAAAGTTCCAAAATTCTGACCCCTGCAGTTATTCAGCACTGCATGAGAGATATGGTTCTAAGTGCTATGCATGTATTCACTCATTGATTTCTTATAACTTTGTGAGTTAGGTATGCTTTTATTAACCATTATAGTATTATCGTCACAATTTACAGATGAGGAAAATGAGAAGAGAGGCTAACTATCCTGCCTAAAGTCACACACCTAGTAAGTAGTGAAGCCAGGACCTAAAAGACAATCTGATTCAAAAGTTCATGCTTGAAATCACTCTCAGACTAAAAGCCTCCATTTCCCCAAAGTGCATGGAAAAAAGATACAGAGAGGAGAATACCATATATGTCTACTGTCGGGATCAAATTAGTGTCATCTATGTTAATAAAATCTTATAGTGGTTTGAACAGAAGAGCATTATTATTAGTTACTAGCCCATGTGCAAATGCTTCCTATTTTTATATAGGAAGGATTTACTGTTCAATTGATTAATTCTTTTTAATCCTAATTCATCTTCATTTTCTGAAGCTGACATGCCTTTAAATAACCTGGGTACTGGAATCTTTGAGTTTTGTGTTGATCTCTGTTGAATAAAGCACGGGAGTTTTAGTTTACATCCCTCACTTGTTTCTTATACATTGTTTCCCCAGGTACAAATATTAGCTGTAGATATTTCATCTCTGTCCAAATTTTACACCTGATTTACCTCCCTAAATCTTACATTTAGACTCCTAAGTGCAGACACCTTTAATCCAAGTCTCCACTGATTTTAAACTTTAGGTCCTTAATCTCATTCCTGAAATTCTTCTTAAATGTGAGGACAGACATTAAGATAGCCAATAAGCATGAAGAATAGATAAGAGGAAATCCTATTATAGGATTAATAAAATAGTAGTTCTCTCTTCTGTTAAAACAAATTGTCCAGTGGCTTAAGAGGTGATTCTGTTTCTTTTTCTTGTTGATACTGTGTGTGGTGGTGGTGTGTGTGTGTTTTGGGGGGGGGGCGGGGGGGGGATGTCTATTTCTTTTTTAATGTAAAAGAAGAAATATACAAAATCTCTACCAGTGGCATATTAGCCACAAATAAAAGTCTGAAAAGAAAAAAAAAAAAAAAACTCTGAAAAAAGTCTGGAAAAAAATTCACCAATTTATCCTTACTCGCTAGTCATGAAATTAAATATCATAACTTTCATCAATTTCATTCCTAATTCATTAGGAAAAAGTCCCATACTATGTAGGGAGGATATAAAGATTTAAATTATCCTTAAATTATATTTAAATAAATAATTCAAGATGCAGTCTTTAAATCTTATTTGTACATACAATCTTGTAAAAGGTTAGTTTTTTAAAAAATATATACAAGTTGTTTAAAGGTTTCCTGAAAAACTAGGGCTGCTAGAAAAAGTTTTTTCTTCCTAGAGATTTCTCAGAATTGGCTCATTCTCCAAAATTGATAGTTTTATAGAAATGACCATCAGTTGAGAAAACATATTTACCTTTGTAAGAAAACAAACTCACACTCCTCTTCTTCAGCCACTACCTTTGACCATGAGATAAACTGAGTAAATTTAGACCACAGATGTTACCAGCACCAGAGTCAGCCAGGAAGCAAAAACTGGCAGGCCTAGAAACCATGTCCTTCCTGGAAGCCAAAAGGACCAAAGAGAACATGTGAATAGAATTTAAACCTTTCTTAAGAAACAAAGATTCTCAAGGTCCAGTTAACCACCAAGGCCAAGATTGTTACACTCAATTGCAAAGTAACCATGATACTGAAATCTTTCCAACATTGTAACGAGCCAGACCTCTTTTAAAAAAGTCTGTAATTGTCTAGGATCATGAAATACTTACCAATGTTAGGAGGAATGTATGCAAAGAAAGAACTAACACATGCTACAATTAAGAAAACAGATTTGTCCTATTTCTTAGTTGCCTATGTGTTTAAGCAACTTCTAAGTTATGTAACTTTTAAGAGTTTGAAGTCAGCCGTGACTATCAATGTAGCAAATATCCCCTAGACTCTTCATTATAAGGATAAATATGTTCATGTTCATTGTATATATTGGATCAATTAAAGGAACAAAGATCTGATTAATGACAAACAGTGCTGTTTAATTATTGCTAATATTACAATGACAACAACTAGTTTCCTTTTGAGGCAGCTTTGTGTTAATGTTATAGCTCCAAGATTTCGCCATTAGGCGTCAAGGCTACATTACAGCTTGTGTTCAGGTCAGTTGCCTTTAGATAGCCAAGCTGCAAAGGCTTAGAAGGTACAGTGCTCTACAAGATACCAACTTCTCTACAAGATAAGTTTGGAGGGGGGAGGTCTGTCTTAAAACCACACTCAGGTTTGATAATTCAATAGAATAATTCACAGAACTCAAGGAGAGTTGTTATACTCACGGTTATGGTTACAGGGAAAGGATACGGATTAAAATCAGCCAAGGGAAGCAACACATAGGATGAAGTCCTGGAGGGTTCCAAAGTCACAGCTTCTCTGTGTCCTCTCCCCCTAGAGGCAAGATGGCATTACTTTCCCTGTACCAGTGTGTGACACTATGCCTAGAGAGAGTATTGCCAGCCAGGGAAACCTGCGTAAGGTTCAGTGTTCAAATATTTTATAGAGGCACTATTACCGTGGGCATGACTAATTACCTGGGTGGTTGATCTCAGCTGCCAAGTGGCCTGATCCCAGGTGACTCAATGCCCCTCGCTCCAAATCGTGTGGTTTCTCTGGCATGGCTAAGACTGTCAAGTGTGGTCAGCCCCACCCTGAAATCCATTGTGACTAGCTCTCACCCAAAACAGAGATACTCCTATGAGGTGTGACCTAGATTACCTTTCAGAAGCTGTAGGCAAAGGCCAGACCTCTTAGGGCCAGGTCAAATTCTTTATTACACGTCATTACTTCCTCTCCTTTCATCTGCACCATATTATTACTACAGCACAGATGACCCTCATCTACCACCTTGTTACATGTTCCCAAATGATCATTTCTCCTCCACCTGTTTTCAAAATGTTTCCTTCTTCAATCCTGTTTCTGCATCTGAATTTTCCTAAGCTCTATGAATCTCTAAGAAAGAGAACATTTCAATACATTTAATGTATGCTTTAAACATGATCTAAAAGTTGTGTTATCTACCTTGCTTTTTCATTTACTATTTCCATACAGTGGATTAGAACATCTCTCTCCTTTTTGCCCTCAACGTCACATTGTTGTCCTTAATAACCTACAGATTCTTGGCCTTCATAAGAAATCATACCTTCATTTCACAGAAATCTTTTGGGTAATTGTTTTGAAATTCTTTTTGGCTTTATTCTGTTAGGCAAAGTAAGTCTTAGACAAATATCAAACCGAGTAATTCCTTTACTTTAACTTGATCACTTACTGACAACTTTGGAAGTGGTAAGAAATAATAGGTATACTTAAGAATACTGAATTGACAGCCAAATTGAAAGGAATGTTTCTTAGAGCAGTTCTTATTTTGTCATTTACTCCAATTTTCAAGGTCCTTACACCTCATCTCTTTTCTGAGCTGTAGAAGTTCTTATTGGGGAATCTACAGAGAGATGGATACCAGTTAATCTCCATTTCTACTTTTCTGCAAGCTAGGGTGTGGAGAAATGAGCCCCAGAAAATAGAAAATTGGATGCTAAGCAGAGACGAATTAACATAAAGTGAGCCCAAAAGAGAGGAATGGAGCAAAATTTTTAGGCTAGAAAACATTTTGAAGGACGTTTCTAATCAGAATTGGCATCTGTGAAAAATGCATTGTGTAGACAGCAGTTACGTTAAAAAAAAAAAAGCACTGCACTATATTCAAGGGACTGCGTTCTAGGCCCAGCTTCCCAAATAACCCAAATCATTACCGCTGACCCTGACTTATGACTCACCTTATGATTTCTCTACTTTACATACCATGGTGTGAAAGCAACAATGCATCCTGTAGAAACCATTCCTCAAATCTTGAATTTTCAGTTTTGTGATGCTGGGCAGTGGCGGCCACAGTGCCTCTTTAGCCACGTGACCACGAGGGAAACAACTGGTACACTGACAACCATTCTGTACCCGTACAACTAGTCTGCTTTTCACTTTCAACATACAGTATTCAATAAGTTACACTAGACAGTCCGCACTTCAGTATAAAATAGGCTTTGTGTTAGATGACTTTGCCCAACTGCAGGCTAATGTTAAGTGCTCTGAGCTATGATGTTTGGTAGACTGGGTATATTTACATGCATTTTCAACCTGGGGTGCTTGGGTGGCTCAGTTGGTTAAGGAAGGGTCCGACCCTTGGTTTCAGCTCAGGTCTTGATCTCGCAGTTTGTGAGGCTGAGCCCCGTGTTTGGCTCTGCGCTGACAACGTGGAGCCTGCTTAAGAGTCTCTCTCCCTCTCTCTCTGCCCCTCCCCTGCTCATGCTCTGTCTCTCTCAAAATAAAGAAATGTTTTTTAAAAATTAAAAACAATGCATTTTTAACCTCTAATATTTTCGTCTTAAAATGAACTTATTGGGACATAACCCCACTGTAAGTTGAGGAAGATCCGTATTCAAAAGCAACCAATAGGTGCTAATTTGTAGGGAAAGAAATACAGCAGGTGACAAAATAACAATATATGTATATATAGGAATATTAAAGTTGTTATGGTAGAAATAAAATGAAGACACTTCAGAAGCCAGAAGGAATCACTGAGATATTTTAATTAGTCCTTCTGCCGCACTGTACAAATAAGAACTTTTGAATAATCATTGCCATTACGGATTAGTATGAAAGGAATATTTTTAAATCTGATGTAAAACAATGGTTGTTTTTAACATTTTCAAATTTATGTGAAGTTAGATAATGATTACAGATAGATCATAAAATTAGCAAATCAAGCAGTTTTTTCTACATAAATCACATCAGTTTTAATAGCTTCTTCACGGATTCTTTGTACTGAGAAAGGGTCTCTTCATTGTCCCCCTCATTCTTAAGACTAACAACACACTTTCTGTAATCTTCGACTTCTTTTGTACCAAGGAGCTCTTCTTTATTTACTTCCAGATTTTTCTCAGCAGCTTTAATTTGGAGAAGTGTTTCCAGGATATTTTTTTCAGAGGGGCTATTTTTCCATATATACTCTTCCATATCTGCCTCAGTCTTCTCTTTCTCCCATTCTTCGGTTTTCTGAAAGGAAAAAATGAGTTCTGAAAACAGAAACACTATCCAAAAACTACGTTTTGTTTCGTTTTTAGGGAAAGAGAATCTGTAAAATACGGAGACTCCCTGTCAACGCTCTGTATGTAAACCCCGATTTGCCTCCCTTACGTAGCGTGGCTGTCCACCTGCACCAGCAGCTTCAGGACTGCTCACTCTGTTATGTGAACACTCCTCACCACTCACGAATTCTACCCACACAGTGCACACCTCACCTGCCTTGCAACTTTCACTTACAAAGCACGACTGTTACCCAAAAGATACAGAAAACTCATTTTTCGCAACTTTCTAATCTCTAAACTCTAACACTTCAACATTTCACATTTCTGAGGTTAAAAATAGTTAAGAGTTGAGAAGAGACTGTATTTATCTTTGTAACATGCCTGTGGGGATGACAAGGAAGACCAATTGTTATGATAAAATAAAAAATATAAAATACACATGTAATACATGATTTTTAGTCATAATGACTTCATATAATCTGGAATTTTGTTACTAGCTTTATTTTCTGTTCCTATAAAGGAAACAATTGTTACTGCTTGTTTTTTTCTTACAAAAATTATTACCACACTATTCTAGGCAACAGTTGGGCTTTGTAGCAATATAATTCAGGTTTATGATTTAGATGAAGATGTAACATTCTGGGAAAAATCAAGAAACGCAGCTAATAAATAATATGCCTTGGTTCAAAGAAGTGCTGAAAGCCAGCCACATTCTTCCCAAATTAACACACAACATATTCTGGCTATATGCAAGTATAGAATCATCCAATGTTCTTATAACTTCAGAAGGTGGTAAACCCCCCAAATTATAATATTTTTGAAGGATTAAAAGAAAGACAGATTTGTAAGGCTGTCAGAAATATTTTATCTTTGAAAACTCCTCTTGAAAAAGCCCCCAATTTGAGCAGGCAGAGCTCCAAGTCTCTCCAGAATTAAGTGGGTACCAAGGAGACTGTTTCCACTCACACCTGCCTCCCGTCCCAACCTCACTGTGAGCGTCCAGGAAAAGAGAGAAGAGCACTGGAAATTTGTCCCTCAAAGGTTGGTAAGGAGGAGCCCCGCCAAATGCAAACAGGCCACTGGGGACGCCATAGACTCAGCTAACCCCATTCGGGTCACTGAAGGCCAGGAAGAGTCTCCTCCGTCACAGAGAAACACAAGAAAAAGAAATACTCCTTTAATCCTTCAAAAGGGAGGGCCCTTTCGTTTAAGAGAAACCAGTCACCCTCAAATCCCTTAGCCGAAGTGGGGTATCTGTTCTGGCAGCTCCCTATACTGTTCCCCCCCACCACCACCACCATCCTGAATTTATGGCTGAGGGTAATGTGTCAACTGATGTTCTGATCTGGTTGAGAATCAACTCTTTATCCCTTTTTTATCTGATAGTGAGGCTGTCGGCTTGGCTGAGGGGGAGGGATGATGTGAAACAACTTCTTGTGGCCTGTGTGTACAAGCCTGTTGCAAGTAACTTCTAACAGTCAAACTCTGAATTTTACATTCATCAGGAAATTGACAAAATTATCCTACCCCACTTGATTTTTACTGTAATATTTGGGGAAGAAATATAAATGTCAGCCCCTTAAAAACAAAAACAAAAACAAAAACAAATGCCCCAAATTAAATGTTATCATTGGTCCTATCTACTCTTGGAAGTGCTTCAAATGCTAAGATAATGTTATAGTTTCTTCATAATTCTAGCTTACAAATGAAGTATATTTAAGATGCCAGCAAATACATTATATATAAGCATTAAATAAAAGTCAATCTACCTCATTCTTTTTTTAAATTCTTAATCTACTTCATTCTTGACTGAGAGAAGACAAGCAATTTAGAGATTAACTATTTTAGAAATTATAAATTTCACCTAGGTTTATGTGGATTTTCTTAACTGCTTTGAAATAGATGCTTAAACAGAAGAGGAACCCAATGCAAATCCACTAGTAATTTCCAACATTTCATTTCTCTTCCCCTTACATCTGGTCTACGCAATTCTACAGTGCTTTGCCAAGGAGTGTTACAGGTGTCCCAGGACGCAGATTCCTTCTGCCCTCAGGTGGCCAGGTGAGCCTGGAGTAGCAGGAGCAGTCCCAAGCACCCTCCTCCCTCATATCTCAGGAAAGAATTTTCTAAGTGTGTAATGACACAAACGAGGTTAGGAAATCCTGCACTAAGGGATAACGTACATTTACAGGAGGAAATTACTACTGTTTAAACTGGTAAGTGAAAGTAACTACATTCTGGAAAAGACATGGCTTCCTACTAATCCTGTACAGACACGATGCAGTGTCAGGCTTCAGCTGCAAGCTGAGCTCATGTTCTCGACAATTCTAACTTCAGGATCCAAACTCTGCAACAGCTGACAATAAATTCCAAGATAATGACAGTAACGATACCAATAAATTTAATTAATTTTTTTTAATGTTTATTTTTGACAGAGAGAGAGAGACAGAGAGAGAGAGAGAGACAGAGCATGAACAGGGGAGGGGCAGAGAGAGAGAGGGAGACACAGAATCCTAAGCAGGTTCCAGGCTCTGAGCTATCAGCACAGAGCCCAACACAGGGCTGAAACTCACAGACTGCGAGATCATGACCTAAGCTGAAGTCGGACGCTCAACCGACTGAGCCACCCAGGTGCCCCACGATACCAATAAATTTAATACTTATTATATACCACTGAGCCTAAAGACTTACATAATTATTTCATATAATTCTTATTAAAACCTACTAGGTTAGGTGTTAACATCTCTACAGATAAGAAAACTAAATATTATGGACGTTAAATAGGGGGCCACAGCCACTTGAGAATGTTTCAGATTTCAGAATTGTTCCTACTTTAGAAAGTTAGTATGGTGCACATACCATATATTTTGTAACACTTCCAGAGAAGGTCTATGGCAACACTCCCTAAAGCAAATACATTACCATGTCTGAATATTCACAATAAATGGGATAAACAAAGGCTATAGATAGCTTTTCATCCACTGACGTCTCATTTTGCCACCAAGTAAGTTATAAAAAGATTAACAATTTCCAAAGCTTTTAGGGCTTCAGAATTAGGGGATGTATATCTGTGATTTGCTCAAGGTCACACAGGGAGGTGGTATTGATACTATATTTAACATGGGTTTTGGTCTTTTACCCAACTGAGTTTAAATCCCAGCTTCACTACTTACTATGCTGACAAGCTGGCATTTCTGTAAGAACTGACTCCAAGGGCTGTTCTGCTGATTAAAAGAGGTAAGGAATATCCATGCACTTAGAGCACCTGGCTCAGAGTAAACACTAAATAAATGCTTGCTACTAATAACACAGAAGAAGAGTGGGATTCAAACCTTATTAGACTACCTGCAAAATATGTTTCTATGTCAACAGCATCACTATTCCTATCAAACAGTAAATCGAAACTTTCAAGGTAAATATAAACACAGATGCAATTGTCCAAATGTTCTGCAGTTATCCCCACTAACAAAATCATTGATTTTTATGACATTTAGATAAAACAAACAAGAGGTCTTTACTTCTTATCACTGATATAAAGGTAATGTTCTTCCTGATGCTTGTTACTGTCTTTCTGACAAACATATCACTGATTAGATTTAAATTTCTCAGTTCACTGCCCGTTCTTAAAAATAACTGAGTTATCTCCAATTTTCCTGCAGTCTCCTTTGGGTATAGGCTTTTTATGTCTAACCAGATGTAGATTAGAAAATATACATGCACACATGCACAAAATAGCATTTGTGTCAAGAAAAGGACACCTAGTTCTTTGAAGTCCTACATTAAATGTAAGAAAAGATCTTTACATCTTTAGAATGTCTGTTTTTCAAGCAGGAAAAATAAAAGCTAATCATTATCAATATATTTACCTTATGAGGGAAGAAATCTTTTCTAGTCATTAATACAGAAGTTTTCACAGATGAGTGTCAACCAAATGGAGCTTGTTGGTGAAGAGAACAGAACTAACTGGAAGAGATGGTGGTCTATAAATGATATATTAAGAAGCTATTCCAGGGGCGCCTGGGTGGCTCAGTCGGTTAAGCAACTGACTTTGGCTCAGGTCATGATCTCGCGGTTTGTGGGTTCAAGCCCTGTGCTGGGTTCTGTGCTGACAGCTCAGAGCCTGGAGCCTACTTCAGATTCTGTGTCTCCCTCTCTCTCTGTTCCTCCCCTGCTCATTCCCTGTCTCTCTGTCTCTTAAAAATAAATAAACATTAAAAAAAAAAAAAAAAAAGAACCTATTCCAATCTTTTCTAATCTTTGTCAATGACATAAAAATAATAACGCTGTCCATAATGCTTATCACTTTAGAATATTTTTCATTTCTAAGAGGCATAAACATAAAATCCTTGGGGGGGAACCCTTAAAATTATCTTTTAATCCTACATTATGATTTCCACTTTCAAACAGGATGTAAGAGATCACATAATGCTTCCAGTCTAGCTATAACTAGCTACAACTGTACTTGCCTTGAACAACATGGGTTTCAACTGCATGGGTACACAGATTTTTTTTTTTTTTTTTTTGATACAGCACAGGACTATAAATGTATTTTCTTTTCCTTACAGTTTTCTTAACAACATTTTCTTTTCTCCAGCTTACTTGATTATAAAAATACAGTATATAATACATACAACATACAAAATATGTGTTAATCAACCTTGTTATCAGTCAGGCTTCTGACAGTAGGCTATTAGTAGTTAACTTTTCAGTGGGTCAAACGTTACACACCTAGATTTTTAACAAATGGGGGGTTGGCATCTCTAACTCCTGCATTATTCAAGGGTCAACTGTAACTGACCACCCACCCTCCAAAATCTTAAAGATATCAGAGAGTTACAGAATCAGTAATGACTAGATGAATGTGAATTCCAGGCTGCAAAGGTATGAGAAGGATCCTTCTGAAAATCCCCATTTTCTTTCCTGAAGGCATTTTCCAATTCTGTACAAGACTGGCACTTGGCTCATAAAGAAGGATTTTAGTTGGGAAATGAAACAAGTGAGGTTTGACCTGTTATCCAGGGCTCTTATAACAGACCAGAAACGAAGAGCCCCAAACATGACTGGTTTTAGTTTTGGGGCTACTTATGGGTGGGGAGTCAGAATCAGGCTTCTAAAAAGCAGTGTGAAATCCACCATTAATTTCCTAGTGTTTAAGACATAAAGTCCCACTAGAAGGAGGAAGTCCTGTTGTAAACACACAACCAATCTCCCTTTCAAAACATCTGCTAGATTTTGCTGCAAGATTAGAGGCTACCAAGCTAAGCTCAAAATTTCTGTACAGCACAAAGGACTCTTCAGGAGATTTTCAGAGATGTGGAAGCTGACTCACCAAGTTCCTAATCAAAAGCCTTGAAGGTTATGCCTAAGGAAAAGGAACAAATCAGAGCTGCACTAAATCTTACAAAACTGAAGCCCAGCGTTGGTCTACCTGAATCATGACTGGATTAAAATGATAAACCCCTGACCCTCTCTGCCTAAGAGAAAAAGGAGGGGGGCGCCTGGGTGGCTCAGTTGGTTAAGCATTCGACCTCGGCTCAGGTCATGATCTCACTGTTGGTGGGTTGGAGCCACACTGGGCTCTGTGCTGACAGCTCAGAGCCTGGAGCCTGCTTCAGAATCTGTGTCTCCCTCTGTCTCTCTGCCCCTCCCCCGCTCATGCGCACTCACTCTCTCTTTCAAAAATAAATTAAAAAAAAAAAAGGAAGAAATTCTGATGGTTGACAGCAATTGGGAGCTTTTATGAGTCTTTCACACACAACATCTAGCATACAAGAAAGTTACTAGACATTTGAAACATCTGAAGAAAAAAGTAATTAATAACCAAGGGAAAACAAACAATAGCAGAAGAACTCCAGATGATCAAGATAATGAAATTAGCAGACGGGAACTTTACAATAACTAAGAATTAATGTGTTAAAGAAAAAAAAGGAGAAGATAACCAACATGAATTAAATAATGAAGAATTTCAGCATAGAATTGGTATCCATAAAAGATGAACAATTAAATGAACATTTAGAATTGAAAAACACAGTATCTAAAATTAATAAATCACTGGATGGAGTTAAAAGGAGTCTAAGATACAGCAGAAGTCAGAATTAGTGAATGCAGAAACAGAACAAAAGAAAACTATATTGTTATATATATCAGTTCTGTACTATGGAATTATAACTATGAGATTCTGAAATCTTTTTTATATTTTACTAATCAACTCCAAGATTCCCAGTGATTCTACTTAACAAGTTCCAACAAATCTAAACCTGGGAGGACAACTCATATTTTTTTTTTATAGACTTAATGCCTGTATCCCCGCCCCCCCAAATTCTTGTTGAAATAGTACTCCCAAAGTTGGAGGTAGGGTCTTTGGGAGGTATTTAGGTCTTGAGGGTGGAGCCCTTATAAATGGGGTTTAATGTCCAGAGAAAGCCCTGCCCCTTCTGCCACAAGAGAACATAGCAAGAAAGTTGTTTAAACCTTCACTATACACCAAATCTGCCAATGCCTTGATCTTGGGCATCTCAGCCTTCACAACTGCAGAAAACACATTTCTGTTGTTTATAAGCAGACTAGTCTGTGGTATTGTTACAGGAGCCCAAATGGACTAAGACAATGTCTTCTATGAATAAAATTTAAAACTTCTTTTTTTAAGTTTGTAGTAACAGACCTTGGGAAATTTAGTCTGGATCAGTGATCTGAAATAATTTATTTAAAAACCTATATTTTTCACTATCAAAAACTTACAATTTTTCTATAAGTTTTAACTTAAAAAAGCTACAGTGTTAAATTCAAAAAAAGAGAGACAATCAGATAACCATGCACTTCCTGGTGGAAGAACACAATACTAATTAAACAGTAGTAAAAAAAAAAAAATCAAAATAGAATTTGGTTAAGCCTCTAGATGCAACTATAAACTTAAAAAATTACACTATGGTGATACAATCAGCAGAATTCAAAGGATGGAAAAGGCTACAGAAAAAAACCACAACAAACAAACAAACACCACCCCCCCCCCCCCCCCCCAAGACTTCTTCACCAAATAAACTGCAAGAAAAAAGCTCAACAGACAAAGCTCCCTTTTGGGTTGTGACTGCTTCTGGGCACTCTTTCAAAAAACATTTCCTGAGAACCTACTATGTGCTAGACAGTACTAGGCAGAGCTGGATGTCTCCAGGCATCCTAGCTAAAAACTAATGTTTTCATATCCAAATATTTTAGAAAAGGGGTACATATGCTTGTTCCTAATAGGCATCTACTGAAACACCCCTTCCGGTGAAATAAAAATAGGGCTGGCAAAGCCAAAAAATACCTCATTATTCAAATGCAATACTACTGATACTGAAACAAAATTCAACCTATAATCATTTTCTACGAGGCTAAATACACTTTGTTTTTGTGATTTAAAGGAGTCTATTACAGAAAATTTCTAATGCATATAAAAGTAGAGAGGACAGCACTATAAACTCTCATGTACCCATCACCCAGTTTCAACAATCAATGCATAGCAGTCCAGTTTCATATAAGCCTCTATCCACTGCCCCCTTACCACACCCTCACTGAATTATTATGGAGGTCATTCCAGACTTTATATCATTTCATCCATAATATATTGGTATTGTTCTTTTTTTTAATTTTTTTTATTTTTTTAATGTTTATTTATTTTTGAGACAGAGAGAGACAGAGCATGAACAGGGGAGGGCCAGAGAGAGGGAGACACAGAATCTGAAGCAGGCTCCAGGCTCCGAGCTGTCAGCACAGAGCCTGACGCGGGGCTCGAACTCACGAACCGCGAGATCATGACCTGAGCCAAAGTCGGATGCCTAACCGACTGAGCCACCCAGGTGGCCCAAGTTCTTTTTTTTTTTTAAAAGGGGTCATTTAAAAAATCATAACCACAATAACATTATTGTGGTGTTTTAATTCATGAGCACCTAATCTAGGTCAGTTCATTCATTCATTAAATTCATTCACTCTACCAAGGGGCAATTCCTTCTGTACAAATTACTGGCCCCAGACAGGTACGTTTCCCTGGTATCATCCTGCCCATCTAGCCAGTTACCGAGTAATACCTGACTGAAGCAGAGTCCCTTCTCTGCAGGATGAGTCCAAGGACATAATTTAATTTTAAGTTTAGTTGTATTAGTTTTGCTCGCTCTTCCCTTGTCTCCCCCTCTCCCCTGGGGGTGACTAGTCCTATAAATCCTGAAATAGTCAAGGTCATGTTTTCTGACATACAGACTGGAGGAGAAGAAATCAGTCTCGGGAGAGAAAAGAGTAAGGCAGTTGCCTATAAAGTAACAGAGTCCAAAGAATAAAAGCCCTCACACTCCTAGTTTCTGTTCTTGCCCATTCCTGAGATCTTGTAGCATCCTTGCCCTTCTATCTTCTGCTTAGGCTGGCCTGAGTGAGTTTCTATGACTTACAACAAGGAGGTGTCAAATAACACAGGATGCTCAGGAGAGAGGCTTGAGGAGAGAGTTCAGAGTTGTCAGCATATACAAGATACTTTATAGCACCTGGGAGAATGTACAGAATGAGGTAAAAGGGGGTAAGGACAAAACTTAGGAAACAAATTTAATTGATTTGGACTGAAATATAAAGTAGACATTTCTAGAAACATGGCACATCACAGTCAGAAACTTTATACTTAAAGAGGCTCAGTATTCTTTGTAAATAAGCAGTATCTTTCCAAGATGTTATATCTAAAAATGGCAATTGTGAAATAAGGCTTTTACATTTATGTGACTTCAAATGGCCTTTTGGGAATAGTTTCCTTTAAAAAAAAAAACACAAAACCACAAAAACAAAAGATTTTTTTAACTTCACTGTCTTTATGCAAAAAGTCCAATGCTACATTAAGGTCCTCTAAAAATACAGGGTTAATCCTAGAGGGATAGTAACCAAGAAGTGAATTCTGGTGTAGTATTAAAAGGAAAAAAATCAGGGTACCTGCATGGCTCAGTCAGTAGAGCATCCGATTCTTGATTTAGGCTCAGGTCACAGGTCTTAATGGGCCTTGCATCAAGCTCTCCATCTACAGTGTGGACCCTGCATAGGATACTCTCTCCCCCTCTCTCTCCCTGAACCCCTGCCTCTCAAAATAAATAAATATTTAAAAAAATAAATAAAAGGATAAAAATCATTCATAATTCTACCACCTAAAGAAACTAATCAATACTGGTGACACTCAGTGCTTGTCCTATATCCATTTTTAAAAACACTGCTATGGTTCAATTTTATTTACAATTTTGTACCTTTGCTTATAATTCGCTGCCCAAGTTTTAGCTTCTAAAATCATACCCAAAATTGAAGTAGGCGGTCGTTTAAGAGGTTTTTTTTTTGAGAGTTTCTTTTTTTGAAGTGTAGTTGAAGTGCATTAATTTTAAAGTAGAAACAACAGCATATTCAAGGGGCGCCTGGGTGGCTCAGTCGGTTAAGCGTTTGACTTCAGTTCAGGTCACGATCTCAAGGTTCGTGAGTTCAAGCCCCACATCGGTCTCTGTGCTGACAGCTCGGAGCCTGGAGTCTGCTTCAGAGTCTGTGTCTCCCTCTCTCTCTGTGCCTCCCCCGCTCACACTCTGTCTCTAAAATAAATAAACATTAAAAAAGAAAAGAAAAGAAAAGAAAAGAAAAGAAAAGAAAAGAAAAGAAAAGAAAAGAAAAGAAAAGAAAAGAAAGAAATAATAGCATATTCAAATTACTGGGCAGCAATGAAAAACACCACTAAGCTTGAACTGGTCACCATTTAGGCAAAGAGTGTGATTAACCTGTAGACTCCTATTTTAATTCTTCAGCCATTAAACAGTTATAATTTTAGCAACTAATTTATAAGTGTGCATATAATACATATACATATATGTGGGCTCTCTCTTCTTCCCTTCCTACAGTGAGAGAAACCATTCAGACTATCATCCTAGAGGAAGCAACCTTCCATTCCACACGATCTGTTCTCTTTTCCACAAGTGGCCCAATTATTCACTCACTCAATAAATATTTACTGCACAACTACTGTGCCAGGCACACACCGTGCTGTACTGGAACTGACAGGGTAGCCGGAAGCCTGGAGTTGAGTAGGAGCCAGTCAGATAAAGACTGTCATCCCAGCAGAGAAAACAGTCTCCGCAGAGGCCTGGAGGTACGAAAGAGCTCAGTACATTCAGGGAACTGAATGAAGGCCAAGGTGAGGAAAGTAGCACGGGACGAGTCTGAATAGAACACTCAGTTTAGAATACTTACTATGTATGTCAGCACCTTCCATAGATTAATTCACTTAACTTCTACCCCAACTCTTTGTGAGGCAGTACTATTACTATCTGTTTTACAGACCAAAACCTGAAGTTCAGAGCAATTAAATAATTTGCCCAAATCTTGTTAGTGGTAGAACATGTTCCAAGGAACAGAGAGACATGGCAAAAAAGAATATAAAGAATAAAAGAATAATTTAATGGAACCTGTTACCTTTTCTCCCCCTTGTAAGCATGAATTCAATACAAAGAAAAACACTGCATTCATGCAATGGTCAGTATATTCTGAGGTAATAGAAGGCAAAGAAATATCTGTTCCACTAAATACACAAATTTGTCACCTTCTACCATCTTATTTACAACTCCCTTTGCCTAGGACATGAATCATAGTAATATTCCACTTCTCATGATTACAAGTAAGGCATTGTGCAATATGAGGGAAAACAGTTTAACCATTAAAAAAAATCCAAGTTATTTGAAAATCATAAAAAATAAGAAGAGGCAAAATATCCATAATGGATAAAAAAAAAAAATACTGCCAATTCTTTCAGTTACCACAGCTAAATGTTTAAGTGATGAATATGTCAAGGAATTCAATTTAATTGAGATTGGTTTTTAAAAAATTTAACAAATGCTGTTTTGCCAGACATTGTACTAGGGGTTGGGAATATGAAGATGGATGAAATGTATAGTCCTTGCCCTCAGTGATCTCACAGCCTAACGGGGTCAGCCAGACATGGATATGGACAATTACTGTAAAAGTAATAAGAGTAATGCTCATAATGGGAGGAGGGAAAAAGGATGCACAGACAACTTCTAAGACAGGTTACATCTGAAGTGTATTAAAAGATTCATATGAATTTGCAAGGTTGATCAATCTGAAAAAGGGATCATAAGCAGAGAGAACAGCATGTGCAAAGTTATAAAAGAATATATTATGTTCATTATGGCTGAGATATAGAATACATAACCTACATTTCCTGAGTAACTAGTCATGAGGTGGCCAACTGCTGTGGATAGACAGCCTAAGTAGTTTACATTTTATCCTGGGTAACAGGGAACCACTGAAGGATTTTATTAAGGAATATGATACAACAGACTTGCTTTTTAGAGCAATTACTCGAACAGCAACCTGGAAGATGAATGAGATGGGAAAATCAATAAGGCTATTAGAGTGAAAGACCTATATAGGGTGGAAGCAGCAGGGATCAAGAGGAGAAAATAATTTTAATGGATATAATATGAAGTCTTACCTGAAGGCAAAGAGATCTGAGAAGTGTCCCCTTGATTGTATCATCATCCCACCCAAGAATCCAGAACAGCGGCCTACTGCCTACCACGTCAAGTGAAAAAAAAAGTCTGTGTTTATATCACAGACAAATCCCTCCATTTTCTTGCCCTTCTCATTCTAATTCTGATCCCCACCCTCAGCTCTGATACTTGATACATGTACAAAAATTGTCTTTAAAGAGATATGCCAGCCCTCCAATTAGTTTCTTTATTAGAAAGACTCAAAGATTGGGGAAATTATTCACAATCAGAACTTACATCAGAATCACATGTGGAGTCTTTAAAATGGAAGAAACCCTCCTGAGTCTCTGCACTAGAGATTTTAATTCTGTAGAGTTCATACATCTCTAGTTTAAAAAAGCTTTGCAGGGGAGTCTCATACAACCCCCAGCTGAAAACAGGTTATGGAGATAAATTTTCAATGGTCAACTGTTCAGTTTGAGAAGACAGTGAACAAGCAGCTAAAGTTCAGGTTTGATTTCATCTCTTATTTCACAGTATTTTTAATGGAAGTCAAAGATGAACTACACTAAATAATATACCATGGGAAGAATATGAAACTTTGAAACTGCAGTTCAAATCTGAGTCCTTCAGCTAATAAACTCTGTAACCTTGAGCAAAGTACATAGCTCTCCTCTAAATCTTAATTTCTCAATTGATATAATGAAGAGGTTGTAATAGATAAATCTGGTTCCTGATCTTCAAAGTTAGTACTAATTTAAACTGGGTGGACACAGTAAACACTTTTGTGTTAAGAAAAATGACAATATTTTAAAGCACTTTTTTTTTTTTTTAAATTTTTTTTTCAACGTTTTTTATTTATTTTTGGGACAGAGAGAGACAGAGCATGAACGGGGGAGGGGCAGAGAGAGAGGGAGACACAGAATCGGAAACAGGCTCCAGGCTCCGAGCCATCGGCCCAGAGCCTGACGCGGGGCTCGAACTCACGGACCGCGAGATCGTGACCTGGCTGAAGTCGGACGCTTAACCGACTGCGCCACCCAGGCGCCCTAAAGCACTTTTTAAAAATGGAGCTCCTCTCCCACCGCTCACCCTCTTTTTGGTTTATTTTCATCTAAGGTGATCATGTGGAACAGCATGGAGGTAAAAAAGAAAGTCAGAGACAGAGACACAGATGACTCTCAGAGCAACACTAAAAATTTCTTTTAAAACAAAGGCCAGGGGGCACCTGGGTGGCTCAGTTGGTTAAGCGTCCAACTTCAGGTCAGGTCATGATCTTGTGGTTCATGAGTTCGAGTCCCACATCAGGCTCTGTGCTGACAGCTTGGAGCCCGGAGCCTGCTTCAGATTCTGTGTCTCCCTCTCTCTCTGCCCCTACCCCGCTCACATTTTGTCTCTCTCTCTCCCAAAAATAAACATTAAAAAAATAAAACAAATAAAACAAAAGCCAGATGTGCTATTTGTCTGGAATCAAGGAACAGGTAGCAAGTAAGTATTATTTACCGTTACTGGTCTACGACAAGTGCTCAGACTGATCATGGGAATTCCATTAATGTGTTTATTTTTTCTTTAATAAACACTGTATTATTAGTTTATTCATAATTAGATTACATAGAAGCTTATGCATAAATACATTTCACACTAAAGAGATGCACCTTGTTAGGAGTTACCAATATTCTTCTAGAAAATGAATTATATTAACATTGTCAAATATAAATCAGCATCAGAAAATAAACTTCTGTAGAGAACAAAATTTGTAGAGAACTTCCAAAAACAGTGAAAAATAAAAACAAAATGTTTATTCATTTGAGAGAGAGATAGTGAGAGAGGGAGGGACAGAGAGGGACAGAGACAATCCCAAGCAGGCTCTGCACAGTCAGCCCAGAGTCTAACTTGGGGCTCGATCTCTTGGAGTGTGCAATCATAATCCAAGTCAAAATCAAGAGTTGGAGGCTTAACTGACTGAGCCACCCAGGTGCACCACGAATACTTTTTAAATATCTGAATAAACATGATCAAATGGAAAATAAACTTGATCTACACATAACGCAAATCATATGACATCAAACTGTTGCAAAGATATTTCTTACAAACTGGACACAATTATGATTGTTGATTATTAATAATTTTATTAATAGGTCATTATTAAGCTATTCCAGTAAGCTAATTATTCCTAGTATCTACCAAGTATGCTACATTTTATATTACTAAAAAGGGAGTTTGCTACTTTGTCACCTCACTTTTCAAGTTGAAAACCTTCTACTTCAAAAATCTATAGAAATCCCAAATGGACAGCTGTTATTAAACATTTAGTGTTTTTATCTAGCACTGACCTAGATACTCTGAAAAACAAAATACAGTAAGATTATATATGCTAATGGGGACCTTATGATTAGTTAGAAAAACAAAACATACATGGAACAAAAACATACATGGAAAACTGTCCATGGAACAGGGACCAAGACACTGTCTATAGTCAAGGGCCTAGTAACCAATATAGAAAATAAGACAGTATAACATGCTATTTATGCAAAATAGGAGTTATACAAAGAGGCTCAAATATACCTGATGAGTTAATATCCAAAGTATATAAGGAACTCATAACTCACACAAACAAAAAAACCCCAAACAATACAATTTAAAAATGAGCAGAAGATCTGAATAGCCATTTTCCCAAAGACATACAGATGGCCAACATACACATGAAAAGACACTCCATATCAGTCATCATCAGGGAAATAGCAAATCAAAACCACAAGATATCACTTCACACCTGTTAAAATGACTATTATCAAAAAGATAAGAAATAACATGTATTGGCAAGGATGTGGAGAAAAGGGAACCCTGGAGCACTGCTGGGAATGTAAAATGATACAGCCACTGTGGAAAACAGTATGGAGGTTCCTCAAGAAATTAAAAACAGAAACACCATAAGATCCAGGAATTCCACTTCTGGGTATTTATCCAAAGAAAATGAGACATTAACCTGAAAAGATATCTGCACCCTCATGTTCACTGCAACATTATTTACAATAGCTGAGACATGGAAATAACCTAAGTGTTCACTGATGGTTAAATGGATAAAGAGGTGAGTGTGTGTGTGTGTGTGTGTGTGTGTGTGTGTGTGTGTGTGTGAATATACATACACACACATTATGGAATATTATTCAATGATAAAAAAAAAGAAGGAAATCTTGGTATTTGTGACAACATGAATGGACCTTGAAGGCATTATGCTAAGTGAAGTAAGTTAGAGAAAGATAAATACCATATGATCTCACTTATATGTGGACTCTAAAACACCCGAACTCATAGAAACAGAACAGATTGGTGGTTGCCAGAGGTTGGGGTGGGCAAAATGAGTGAAGATGGTCAAAAGGTACAAACTTCCATTTATAAAGTAAATCATGGGGATGTTAATATACACCATGGTGACTACAGTCAATAATACTGTACTATTGCTAAGACAGTAAAATTCAAAAGTTCTCATCAGAAGAAAAAAATTTGTAACTATCGTGTGTAGTGATGAATGTTAACTAGACATATTGTGGTGATTGTTTCTCTCTCTCTTTCTATATATATATGTGTATGTATATATATATATACATACACATATATATGGCGTATATGTGTGTGCGTGTATATACAGTATATGTATATATATACAGCATATATGTATGTAGTATATAGATGTACATACATACACATATACACGTATTGAAGCATTGTTATATACCTATTATATAACGTTTTATGTCAATAATATCTTAATTAAAAACAAAAAACCGGGCTCAAAGCACATATCAATTAAAGCCTTGAAGGATATATAAGAAATAAAGAGAAACATTAATAATTAAATTGTAAACTATCCAACACTTTTGTAATATTTATTACTAAACCAACTTGTTTCTACTAATGTTCCTCAGTGGAAAAGACAGTTTCCCCCTTATATATTAACCTCCATATCCAAAAACACCGAGCAATAACAGGCAACCAGTAAACATTTGCTCATCAATCAATAACCAGTTCATTTTAATGAAAGCACACTTAACATTTGCTACATGGATGGTTTACTATTTCAAAAACAGTAAAAAAGTGAAACAGGTACCTTTTCAAACAACTAGTAAAATGCTCCATTTTGCCCTCTGGATACAAATCTATACTCTGTAAATAGACTATACAACCAGTCCACAATCTGGCTCTGACTTGGTTTTTTTCGCCTCATCCCCTACCTCTGCACTGTCAGTCTTACATCCTGGCCACACCAAACTTCTGCCTGCTCTCTACATCCACAAGGCAGCGTCCTTTGCCCACTTCTCTGCTGCACACTCCTACTCTTCTTCCAAAACCAGTCACGACTTCTTGGAAAGCTTCCAGGGAGAATTAATCCTTGTCAGTGCCTCTCACAGCACTGTGTTCCTACTTCCATTATCCAGTGAAACAGGTGACATTTCAGGCACTGGTTCTCTCCAGAAATAAAGGTACCTAGATTAGGCAGAGGCTCTTTCATTTTCATAGTCCTACCAATACCTGTCACTGTATCTTGTACACAAGAACAAGATCATTGTTGAATGCAAGAAAGAGTAAACAACATAATAAACACTCAAGCATTCTCTAATATAACCTGGAAATGTATATGTATGTGGGCACATGCAATCACAGTGAACTCATAAACCAAACAGACTGAATGGAGAATATGGAGTTACAAAAAGACTCTTCATTTTATCAGAAATATTTGCAGTAAGGTCCCCTTTAAACATGAACTCCTGAGATGCCTGGGTGGCTCAGTTGCTTAAGCGACCGACTTTGGCTCAGGTCATGATCTAACCCAGGTTCATGGGTTCAAGCCCCATGTTGGGCTCTGTGCTGACAGCTCAGAACCTGGAGCCTGCTTCAGATTCTGTGTCTCCCTCTCTCTCTGACACCCCCCCCCCCACCTCTGCTTGTGCTCTTTCTCTGTTTCAGATTCTGTGTCTCCTTCTCTCTCTGACCCTCCCCTGCTTGTGCTCTCTCTCTCTCGCTCTGAAAAATAAATAAGCATTAAAAAATAATAAATACAGGGGCGCCTGGGTGGCTCAGTCGGTTAAGCGTCCGACTTTGGCTCAGGTCATGATCTCACAGTCCGTGAGTTCGAGCCCCGCATCGGGCTCTGTGCTGACAGCTCAGAGCCTGGAGCCTGCTTCAGATTCTGTGTCTCCCTCTCTCTCTGACCCTCCCCCATTCATGCTCTGTCTCTCTCTGTCTCAAAAATAAACAAACATTAAAAAAAAAAAATTAAAAAAAAAATAATAAATACATAAAAATGAACTCTTATTGGGGCACCTGGGTGGCTCAATCGGTTGACTGTCTGACTTTATAACTCAGGTCATGACCTTGGCATCAGAGAGTTCAAGACCCATGTTGGGCTCTGTGCTGACAGCTCAGAGCCTGAAGCCTGCTTTGGATTCTGTCTCCCTCTCTCTCTGCTCCTCCCCCACTCATGCTCTGTTCTCTGTTTCTTAAAAATGAATAAACGTTAAAAAAAAATTTTTAAAATGAACTCTTATTGAGTGTAAAATTATCTGACTTGGAAGTTTTTGTTACACGACTTTTCAGAATCAATTTATTACAAACCTAGATGTATTTTTGACTGGCAATAAGACTACCATGAAATCCAAGTAAGTCAAAAACTCAAAAAAAAAAACCCCAAAAACCCTCTAATTTAAAAAAGGAACTATTAGTAATTAAATATCCAAACATTTAAAAACTCTTGGAATTTGATTTTAGATCTCTACATTTTCTAAAAGAAGTGCTTTTTTCTCCCCCCAGTGTCTTGGTCTATCTTTTCTGCAAATCATTTTGCAAAATACTTTATTCAAGCACTTCCTAGTCAAATTACTTGCGGAAGGTTTAAAGAATATCATGCAACAAAGTTAAAATTTAGGAAGTTTTGTCATTATCAGCTACTATCAGAATGCTGAGTAGGACACTTGTTCAAAACATTCAAATACAACATGACACAGATCTGATTACCTATATGAAGTCTCTGTTAAGTTAAAGGTAAGCTATGTACAAAAATTGGGAATCAATGAATTCAAAATCCTAAGATAAGTATTTCTTCATTTTCGTATCAATATTAATAGCCACATAGCAGGTCTGCACAGTTCCAAAGGATAAAACTTAATTCACTCCTATGCCAACAATGTGTCATATGGAATTACTGAAACCAGTTTCTACAACTCTCTTTGCTTCTCTGAACTGCAGAAGGACAGTCTCTTATCACCTCCCAGCAATGCAATAACCATCCTTTAACTCATTGCTAAGCCTCCATGCTTGAAGTCTATGGCATGGGAAGTCTACGTTTTTTGAAGTCTACTTTGATACTTCCATAGTTAAACTACTTTGAATAGCACACAACAGTAACTTCCTTATCCTGAAGTCTAGATGAACACCTTTTCAGAGAAGTTTCTGAATTGTGTGCTACATAAAACTACCAACCACTTTCCTCTCAACTCTTAGAGGTAACTTCCACACAAAAATTAAAAAGCCAGAAAGTTAAGAGAAGCTTACCTTTTTTAGGTATTAAATGCTCTGAAACTAGTTAAAAAAAAACAAAGAAATGGATTAAAAGGGGGCTCTCTAAAGTATTTGATTAAACACCAGGTGGTAACATCAATTTCAAGTCTGAATTCCATGCTGGTGAAGGAAAGAAGAATTTCAATTCAGTAAAGATTCTGTTCCACCAGCTTTGCAAAATTTCACGGCTCATCTGCATTCTCTTAAAGCTTCTTCACTGATGGCACTTGTTTAGAAAGGACCAAGAGCCACGTTTAATATAGAAATTCTTTAATTCTGTCTGTTTAGGATAGATGTATGTGGCTACTTATTCTGGCATCAAAGTAATTAGCGTTAAAGATCAAAGGCTACTTGCATGAATCCAGAATACAAACTTGTTTGGATTCTATGTCATGGAACCACAGAAAGAATCCAGTAAGTCAACTTTCACTGAATTTATTTATGCCTGTCATTTCCTTTAGGGCAAATTCATTTTACAGGCTGCTGGCAAAATAAGAGATTCAAAATTGGGTGGTTTTTATTGATTAACTCTTGAAGGAGCAGCCATCGAGCTGCAGCTAATCCAACCCTGTTGCCAGTTCAAAAAAGAACTTAATTAGTTCAAGCCAAAGGCATTTATAAAATCAACTGGCAGGAAAGAGAGATTAACTGCTATTATGATGCTGTTCCTGAAGCCAGGAACTAAAAAATTCGGATGAATTATGATAATTAGAATACCTCAAAAGAAGACAAAAGCTACCAGCTTTTTGTTCTTTACTAACCTTGCAACAAAGTTTTATATATTTTTTTAATTTTCCACGTATCCTCTTGGGCTACAACTGTTTTATTGTTAATATGAAGGAAATGCTGTGGGTTTAGAGAATGGCTGCATGTGTTCACAGAATTACAATATCTCAAGGATGGCAGGAGATTCCAAAGGCCATCTAATGCAACTACCTATCCAAGGAAAGTGATCCTTTTACCACCATATCCCTGCTAAGTAGCCAAAAGATGGAATATTTTCTACCTATTAAAGTAGCCCACTCCATCTTTCTATGACTCTCTTAGAAAGTTTGTACTCTGTGAACTAAAGTCTGTTTCACTATTACTTCTACCTTGTTGTATCCCTAAAAGTCATGAAAAACAAATCCAACTCTTCTTTCATAAGAAATCCTTTAAGTATCTAAAGAGAGTGATTCTTTCTCCAGCTATCTCCATTATTTCAAATGTTCCTAATAGAAAATGCTATTGATGGAAAAAAAAAAAAAAAGAAAATGCTATTGAGACCTATGTCTATGTTAGGCAAGCAAAAAAAAAAAAAAAAAATTTACACGCATACTTAAAATTACTTTAATTTTAAAAAAATAGCATTTAAAACTTAGAGTTATCTAAACATACTATATACCAACTTAAAATTAGTAAGTTGATGCTCTAGCAGAGCAAAACCTTCCTTATAAATATATGTGCATGCTTACATTAAAACTCAATAAATCCAGTCAGACACAGACTGTTTTTACTACTATTTAAATAATTAATTGCCTCTAATTGCCCCTAATGTATGCCAGTGAAATGCTTATATGAAAGGCTATGTGGTAACTAAAATTTGAAATAAATATTTAAAATACCTTTCTACAAAGTTTGGGGCTTTGTTTTGCAGTTTATGTGAAGAGCAGGATGCATTATCAATTCTTACATTATATAGATGATTACATTCCGTAACTTTGATAACTTTCAGCCAAAGTCAAACAAAAGAAAAAAAGTAAAACATTTTGAATCTTCCAACCAAAGTCCACAACTGAATTTTAAAGGTGTTTAGTCATCTGATTTCTGTAAGGTCCTGAGATGGACTGCATAATCTGCTTCAAGGTCTTCACTGTCAATGTCAGAAGTTATTTATAACATTTCATACCTCCTTAGCTTATCTAGTAGTTCATTAAACCTTCAATTGAGTACTTGCCACAGACTGTTTTGAAAGGTTAACACCATCTAAATTATAAAATAAATCACACTGGCAAAATTATTAAACATTCACACACAATCACTTACCCAAGACTCATGGTATAAAACTGTTAGCAGATATATTGCATAATCGTAATTCTGTCTCTTCAAAGGGCACCTTTAAGAGAAAGAGAGGGAGGAAGCAAAAGTTTTGAAAACTCAGTACATACAATAATTTGCAAGATATACAAATACTAAACACAAAGGATAACTTATATTCAGGTATTCCCTATCTTTAGGGAATATCCTACCTTTAGGAAAATTCCGTTCTTAGAACAAAAATAGTCCATGTTGGTGGTTACCTAAGGTTATTGAAAACTAGTGTTATTTTGATTTATTTTGTATGTATTTATTTTTATTTCTCTTTGCTTTCATCATTAATGGAGTTATTTGTATCTGGTAATAGTTTTACACTATTTTTACTATGATTGCGTCCAATCCAAGTGCCCTTCCTAACATCAGTGCTGAGTCTGCAGGACAGCGTGAGCACATCTACGGAATTCATTTTAAAAACAGAGATAGATTGATGACAGATGCTAATCTAAATGTTCATCTCAATTTCTCCAGAGCCAACTTTTAAGAAAATGACCTACACTAACCGATGTCGTATTGCTAATGTTATATTTAAATTGGAATTAATAACCTAATATTAGGTAAATCTTCTACGTAAGTGTGAGAGGGCAAGTTTAGCTCTTAGATTAATAAAATAATATAGAACGGAAAATCATTACTTCTAATTTTTTTAAATATAAAACAAAACCATCCTATGACAAGTGACTTTAATGGCATTCTCTTATTGTATACTTAAGTTTAATAATCCTCTAAACAGTTGTTACCATAAAACATATAGACACACTGACACACTTGTTAACTTAGGGGAAAAAAATTACCAGGTACTTATGGAATTTCAAAGAGTAACATTTTAAAGGTATTTTCAAGTTGCATAACCCCAAAACTCAACGTTATTTTACGTTTTCCAAAGATAGTAAAAAAAGAGTATCACTGACATTGAAATCTATGCCTTCCCCCACACAGTAACAATGTGGAACCAGGGTTCCCAAGGTCTGGCCAGCCCACACTGCTACCGTCACTTGTGCATGTCATGCTACTTCTTCCCACCACAAAGAAGCAGGATATAAAGCCTAACTGATATCGACACCTCAAAATGCTTTGAAACTGGAATAGGAAGTGAGAGAAGATATCTTTCCACTTGTTTTTCTCTAAAGGCAGGTCTTTAGATTTGGGCATACTTTAGAAACAGCCAAATATAAGACAGAAATTAAACAACCCTTTTGTGAAAACATACCAACAATCCTTCACCTCAGATGACCCTACGACCTAATTTATAAATTCATATGAGGTAAACTTAATACTGCCTTTATGAAAGCAATTCACTGAAATTCTGCTTATGTACAAGACTGCCTAGGCAAATTAAATTTCCATATTTAATAATTTAAATTTCGAACTGTAAGATCTGTGGCTTTGTAAAAACCCGTTTAAGCCTAAATTAGCAAATCATACTTTTGTTTTCTTCGAACATCTCCACTGAGTCTTATACACATGGCTATATTAAAATCAAAAATGAAAAATAACAACGATAATTCAACGAGGCAGTTAGGCAAGCCGCTCCATGTACCGAAAGAGAATGGCAAGAGCAGGCTAGTGAAGACATTACACACATGAATTAGACAACTTCTCTGACCTAATACATTAATACAAGTTGACATAAAAGGCTACCTTGATTTGCAGTGTCATTTCTTAAGAAAAGGACTGCTGGGGAACTGGAAGACAATAAACCCATCTGACCAATGTGCTGAACTCTTCTTTCTGTACCTGTCTGTCCTGATGGTAAGCACATCTGTGGTCTTGCAGTATCGCTCTCCCACAAGTTTAATAAGTTTCTTCTTTGCGTGATCATCTAAATTCAGACTGGAAAGTTTAACCTTAAGAATACAAGAAAAAGTTATTTGAAAAAAGTTGTTTCATATACTTTGTTTAATGAAAAAAAAAAAAAAACAGCAGCAAGATTATTTATATTAACATTAAACCAACCAAAAAGAAACATTCTCAACCCTGCACTCTTGTCCATACAGGTTAACAACTGCAGTATGAAGCATTATGCATTAAGAAGCCCAATCTTACTCATGGAAAAAAAAGAGAGGGGGAGTAAGCTGGAGTTCTTTGAAAGTTCTGGGCATTAGCACCTTTCCTGAAAGAACCCAATAACAAGACTCTTAAATAAATGAAATTACAGTTTATTACAGTTTATGATTAGCACTAACGGTATTAAACTCCATTAGTGTTAGTTAAGCTGGAATATAGGAATAAAGGGATAAAACAAAAGGGCTTTAAGATATTTCTACCATGTAATTATGAGACCTGTATCACTGCAACTAGTTTAGGGTCATCTATCTTAAAAGGTACAGACACCTCATGAAGGCTGGAATACAGCATTCAAGAGGCAAGACATTTGAAATAATCCAGCTCAACATTTCTCAAAATGTTAATACTAGTCCCAGAAGCTGCTAAGAATTATTTCTTTAAAAAGGCGATTTCTGTTTAATACATTTGGGAAATGCTGAGTTAAATTGGGTTCTTTATAGAAGGATTTCTTAGAGGAGGTAACACACTAATGAGCATTTTGAAATTTCAAGATGAAAATTTCTCATGTAATGATTCCCAAATTTATTTGACCTCTTATCTCATATCTCATATTCTCGTTTTCTTTTCTTTTCTTTTTTCCTTCATATTCTACTTTTCAAGGGAGGACAGACAGTTCATGGAATCAGTCTTCCTCAAAACACCTTTTGGGAAATGCTGGACTAAATGAACACACTTTTTAATTTGCAGAGAATTATGATATGGGCTGAAGATATCTAAGATATGAATAGTCTTGACACAGGAAAATAGGTTAGACACTAGAATACCGTTAAATGAGGTAAAACACAGACCGTTTTTCCATGGAGAGCATTAAGACTAAGAAAGAGCCATACTGTATGAAGAAGAAAAAAGCTAAATAAGATTTTAAAATCACACCCACTTCTCTCTGGCTTCAATAACCCTGCACTTCCCTCAAGGCATCATAGCATAAGAGCTTATTTATTTTTCCATTTTTCCCACTAGGCGACAGCCTGGCACTTAAAAAGCATATAACGTGTATTTGCTGAAACAACACATAAATGAAAAAAAAGAACACTTCGAATTTTTATTTGAACTACAGAAAATATAGAAAATAAATTTAAAAAACACACTTTTAAGGAACATATGCAGGAAAAACACTGACTATTAAGTATCAACCCAAGAGAATGGTTCTCTGGGCCTAGGCTGCTCAAATTACCACAGTTCCTGGGAAACAACATGTATCAACAACCAAGTTATCAGCTTGATGGATAAAATAAGAAATTTTATGATAATTCTGACTGTTAACAATAAGACTTACTTATAAGAAAATCATAAAATGAATCTACATTATAATTATGAAAATATTTGTACATACGCATGCATACAGATACAGTACAAGAAAGAAATGAATTGTCCTTGCATTAGGATAGTGAGAATGGAATCATTTTTTCCTTTTAAAAATCCCTTCAATGTTATCATGTTTACTAATAAATTTTAAAATGTACCATTTAAAAAATTTAAGTGTTCTAGCTTTTTATGTAAGAAGTAGTCAAAAACATGGCAACGCTGATTATTATAACTGCTTTAAAACGTATGTTCACATTAACATTTTAATGTTCAAAAATTATTTTAGAGTTTATGCCAGAAACTCATCAGGATTTCAGAAAGCTCTGTGGTACACTCGCGCCACCTGCTAGCACTTAAAGGGATTGCAAAACTGCAGTCTTTAACCTGGACTAATATTTTCCGACACTGCAGCTGAGTGGCACTGTCATTCTTTTCCAAAATTCAAAAGAATCCCTGGACTTTTCTTTTTCAAGTTGCTATATTTTAAACAATCAATACTGTACTATTAACATTATCCAAAAGCCATGTTGACATTTCAAATCATAGGAGATGATGGTTATATGTATTTTCAAATGCCCCTATTTAAGAGCTACATAAATTGAGAAATATCTAATTGTGTAAAATACCTTCTCTATTTACATATTTACAAGTATAGTGCAGTTAAAGAACTCTGGTAATACACAGAGGACAAGAATTGGGTTTGATTTCTAGATTTGCTACTTACTTGCTAAGTGAACTTAAATCATTTGTTCTTACTATTTCTTCATTTACAAAATAGAAAGGACTCAGAAGAATTTTGCCAGGAAATAAATGAGAATAAATAGAAAAAAAAAGCACTTTTAAAGTTAAGTCCTACACAAATATTTTTTAAATTCTGAACTACTTTTATGACTATCAAGAAAAATGATACCATCTTTCTCTGAATTTAAAAATGTATCTCTCTCTATATAACACTTTGTGCTATTTGATCACCTTCACAATATTGCTTTACATGATGCTGGAATGCACATGCTTTAGTCCCACTGTTTTACCTGCTTTCACCCTAGACTACATGACACCGTCAGGACATCACCACTGAGTTTCAACAGTCAGTGGGTAGACAGAAAAGAGTTCACAGGAGCAAACATTGAGTCAGGGGAAAGGAATACAAGGAAGTGACAAAGGTATCACATGGCAGCATAAGGACGAAAAGGAGACAAGAGGATGGTACCTGATATCATAAGTGGTATCCTGTGTATACTTCAAATAAAGCGATGAGAGTATGTTTATGTAAAATAGATTATGCAAACTTAGAACCAGTAGGGAATTGGATGTTTATTCTGGTACGGAAGAGTAAGGCCCACAAAAGGTAAAGCAAAATGTAGGTTTCCTGACAGAGTCCAACAACAGTTGGCTGTTACTGTTATCATTATTAATAAAAAGAGGCAACGTTTACTAAGTTATTAAAAATGTATCAGATATTATTACTCCCCAGGTACTTTTTTAAAAATTTTATTTTTAGGTAATCTCTACATCCAATGTGGGGCTCGAACACACAACCCCAAGATCAAGAGTCACATGCTCGACCATCTGGGCCAGCCTAGGTACTTTCTATTAACTAGCAGAATGATGTCAGCCGAGCAGAATTTTAAGGGTTTTTTTTTCTCCCTTTTGTTTATATAGATTTTCTAAAATTTACACAGTAAACATGCTATTTTGCCCTTTGTGACTTTAAATATTTTCAATCTAAATATATAAATATATTGCTCTACATCTAAACTGTTCTATGGAATAAAAAAAGGCTGACAAGCTTCATGAATTTACTTTATAAAGATGGCACAATCCTGATACTAAAACCCAGCAAAGAAAGAAAATTACAAATCAAACACTGATGCATCCCTGAAAAATTTCTAGAAATTTGAGTTTGTCTATTTGTTACCCTATAGTGTCAAAATGGTTGCAGAGACTGTCAACATATTTTTGTAGTAAACTTGGAATATTATGATTTAAAATACAGATTACAAGGAATATAAAACTAATTTTTTGAGGTCCTGGAAGGCATCTTAAAAAAGTGGGCAGTCATCCTCCAGAACAGTTGATTCAAAAGTACATTAGTCAGGGCTCCCCAGAAAAATAGCTGATTCCAGGACAAGGATAGGGAATACATAAGATAAGCCGGGAGCATTTTGTGGTGCCAAAAAATAAAAAGTATTCAAGAAACAAATGATGGGGCATGGCAAAGTAACAGAGCAGCCAACCGGAAGAGCTACCAATGGCCAAAGCTGGAACAATCTGAGCATCAAAATATATAATGTATTATTGGATCATAACCCAAATGCTAAAATAAGTAATCCTGATATAAATAAATGACTGAATAAATAAATAAATGAATGAAAACGGACAAATCTCCTACATAGAAGAATTACAAACAACTTATGTGCTATTTCTCCCTTGAGGTGAAGCATAACTATCAATCCCAGAAGTGTGGGCTATGCATAGCGACTTCCATCTGAAGAGTACAGTATGGAAAGGAGGGAAAAAGAGTACTTTTATAGTGAAGAAAACTTGCAAACAGTACCTTAACCAGGTGATCAAGCCTTCATCATTAGTTAACATCATGTTGGGAGCCTCTACTCTTGCTATGATGTGATGAGAGTGGCACTTTACTTGTGAGGTTTTCTCCCCCAAATACAAACTAGTCTAAGCATAAGAAAAACACCAAACATATCTAAAGTGAAGGACATTCCACAAAATACATAACTGGTACTTCTCAAAACTCTCAAGGTCACCAAAACAAGGAAATTCTGAGAAACCACCACAGGAAAGAGGTGCCTGAGGAAATCTGAATAAAGTATGAACTTTAATTAATAATGTATCAGTATTGACTCACTAGTTGTAATAAATGTATCATAGTAATATAAGATGTTGTAACAGGAGAAATTTGGTGTGAAATACAGGGGAATTCTGTGAACTATTTTGAAACATTTTCGTAAACCTAAAACTTTTCTAGTTCAAAACAAAACAAAACAAAACCATCAGCTAACCGCCCCATGAGAAAAAAATACCATGTGGATTAAGATTCTTTTAGCAGAGGAAACTAACAGTGGTTTCAAATACTAACTTAGAAGTTACTCCAGCAAGACACTGGAACTGCGATGGTAGGTAGAATGCTCCTGATGAGTAAAAGCAGGGATTTAAGGTTTCTCCAACATGAGATTAGGACAAAGGATCCTAAATAAAATGCTAAGAAAGCAAATCTGCAGTAAAGTAATAGAATGGTGTACTAAGCAATCATCAGGGTTCAGAAATGCTTCAGTAATTGAAAACCTAACAATTACCACGATTCAAAGGAGATCATTCCAAAAATGTGATAGGAACAGGACACACCATTAACATAATAGAGGCTATTATCTCAAACAGAATTACAATTTATACTTAGAGGCTAAACACCAGAAGCACACCCATTGAAGTATAGAACAGGATACGGGACTACATAAACATTATTTTAGAAATTTTATCGAATGAAAAACACAAAAAGAAAAAACAAGCTATAGATATTTAGAAAGGGGAATTAAAACCACTATTGTTTATCATTTATTTCCTGAGAAATCTCTCAAAGAGTGAACTAAAAATTCATAGCATTCAGAATTTGGTCTCTTATTATATATCAATGACCACTAACAGGTATTAGGGCACCTTGGAGACACAGAGGCTGATTCCAGGTCTGGGATAAGGAAAACATAAAGTGAACCTGGGCCATCTTGCACCAGAATGCAAAGAAATTTTCTAATGCTAATAGGATTGTAACAAAAAGACATAGGAACGAATTTAAAATTCCCACCAAAGTTAGGCTATACTTTGAACATCAAAAAGAACAATGATTTTACTTGATCAAAAGTTACTGAATGTACCCACCTACAGATTCCCTGTTCAAGGGAACAGCAAAACAACAACAATAAAAAAAAACTTCACAATGGGGACGGCTTGCTGGCTCAGTCAGTAGAGCATGCGACTCTCGACCTCGGGGTTGTGAGTTCAAGTCTCACATTGGGTATAAAGATTACTAAAAAAAGAAAAAAGCCAAAACAAACAAACAAACAAAAAAAGCCCCAAAAAATTTTGCAACGGAATGATCAGGTTGCTAGCCTTTAAAACAAGTGGTCAGTCTCAGCATACTGAGAATGAGGCAACCAGACTTTACATGCCTGCTCATGTAACACAGTATAAAATACATAACACCATCTATCAATTACTGTTAAAAATACTTCACTGTAATCAGTTCCTTAAATCTAACTTCCAGTTCATAAGAAATACAGTAGGTAAAGAAATAAGGTAAATGACATCAGGACACATTCAGACAAATTCAGAAAGTAGGAAAGGAAACACTATATGACAAAATATCTGTCTTTTAATTTTTTAAATAGTTGCCTTTAACTTTTTTTTTTTTTGTTTATTTTTTGAGAAGGTACAAGCAGGGGAGGGGCAGAGAGCAGGGGACAAAGGATCTGAAGCAGGTTTTGTGCTGACAACAGCGATGTGGGGCTTGAACCCACAAACTGCAAGATCATGACCAGAGCCAAAGTGGATGCTCAACTGACTAAGCCAACCAGGTGCCTTCAAAATATCTGTCTTTTTAATAAGTCATTGTCATGAGAGGGCAGGTGGGGATAGGAGTAGTGAGGTCCTAGGCTGTTCTAGATTTAAAAAGATTTAAGTGACATTATAAACAATCAAACAAGAAAAAGACAAATTACTCAATTAAAAAATGGGCAAAGGATTTGACCAGACATTTCTTCAAAAAGATATACTAACGGTCAATGTGTACATGAAAAGATGCTCCACATCATTAGTCATTAGGAAAATGTAAACCCAAACCACAATGAGCTACCGCTTCCTGCCCATTAGAAAGACCACCAATAGCAATCATTGATGAGGATGTGGAGAAACTGGAACCCTCAAACACTGCTGGTGAAACTGTAACATTGTGCAGCCACTTTGGAAAGCAGCTTGGCAGTTCCTCAAAATGTTAAACATGTAATTACCATATGACCTAGCAATTCATTCCTAGGTATATACCCAAGAGAACTGAAAACACAAGTCCATACAAAAACCTGTACATGAACATTCACAGCAGCATTATTCATAATGGCAAAAAAATGGAAACCCCAATGTTTACCAACTAATGGATGGGTAAATAAAATAGGTTATTGTCCGTAAAATATTTGACTATAAAAATAAATGAAGAACTGATACATGCTACAACAGATGAACACTGAAAAAATTATACTAAGGAAAAGAATACATGTTGTATGATTCATTCATATTAAATGTCAAAAATAGGCAAATCCAGACACAAAACACAGATTAGTAGTTCACAGGGGCTTGGGGATGGTTAAGAGAAGGAAGAAAGGGGAGTGACTGATAATGAATACGGAGTTTCTTTTTATGGTGATAAAAATTTCTGGAGTGAGGCAGTGGTGATGGCTGTATAACTCTGTGAAAATACTAAAAACCACTGAATTGTACATTTAAGAGGATGAATTTTATAGTATATCAATTATATCTCAATAAAGCTGGTACTAAAAAGAAAAAATAAGTATACAAGTAATCAATACAACATCAAAATGGTCAAATGACAAAAAAAAAAAAAGCAATTTGCAAAGTAATAAATTCTCACTCATTAGAATTCAAATACATACAAATTTTAAAAATGAGATATATATATTTACTATTAAATGGCTAGGTAATAATAATATCTAGGTTGGTGAAGGTCCAGGAAAATAGGCTTTCCCACAGTCTGCTTGTTTTTTGTGTTGTGTGTGTGTGTGTGTGTGTTTACATTTCCTGCAGGGATTTTACAATGTATAATTAAAAAAAATTTTTTACTATATATATATATATATATATATATACACACACATATGTATATATATACATACATATATACACATATATATACGTATATATACATATATATATATACATACACACATATATATATATGTGTATGTATATATATATATGTGTATATATATATATAAAAACTTCAAAGGATCTATATCCTTTGACCTGACAGTTCTCCTTTCAGGAAGTTATCCCAGGAACATAGTTAGGAATATACACAAATACTAATCTCTAAGGATAGTCATTACATTGTTCTAATAAAGAATATTGTGAGAAAGTCTAAATATCCCATAATATGGATAACTTAAATATGGTAGATCTATGTTATTGAATAATTCGTTTGTACCTCCCACTTCAGTTTCAGGAAAAGGACTATGTCTGAATTGATCAACATTGTACCCCCAGCCTCAAACACTTTCTTGGCACAAAACAGATCTTGATTTACATGTTATTCTATGCAGCCATTAAAAATAAAGACAAGGGTACCTGGGTGGCTCAGTCTGTTAAGCATCACACACTCAGCTCAGATCATGAGCTGTGAGTTCAAGCCCCGTGTTGGGCTCTGTGCTGACAGCTCAGAGCCTGGAGCCTGCTTCAGATTCTGTGTCTGCATCTCTCGCTCTCTCTCTGCCTTTCCCTGCTGCACGCTCTCTTTCAAAAATAAACAATAAAAAATTTTTTTTTTTAAAAGTGATACTTTTTATGGTGACAGATGGGAACTATACTTATCATAGTGAGTATTTTGTAATGTATACAATTGTCATTAGGCTGTATACCTAAAACTAATACAATAATGTAATGTCAAATATACTCCAATAAAAAAAATTTTTAAATGTTTAAAAACTCTGGAAAAATGTTAATCCATATTGCTAAATAAAAAAGAACAGAGGGGTGCCTGGGTGGCTCAGTTTGTTAAGCATCTGACTTCAGCTCAGGTCATGATCTCACAGTTCATGAGTTTGAGCTTCAGGTTGGGCTCTGGGCTGACAGCTGCTCAGAGCCTGGAGCATGCTTCAGATTCTGTGTCTCCCTTTCTCTCTGACCCTTCCCCACTCATGCTCTTTCTCTCAAAAATAAATAAACATTAAAAAAAAAACCAAACAGATAACTAATCAAAATAATATCATCCTATTAACACACATAAAGGTTGACTGTATATATACTAAAATGAATTCCAATAGTTAATGGTAGTTATCTGTAAGTGGTAGAATTATAGGCAATTTTATAACACTATAAAACACTTGCATATTTTCCAAATCTTCTATGATAAATATGTACCAGTTTTCAATCACACATACAAAATGCTACTTTGCAATAATGTATTGTAATAATTCTTATTTTTAAAAAAATATTTCTTACCCTTAAAGTTACTACTCGTGCTTTGGGGTTTCTAATAGATGGTCCTGCCGAAACATAATCAGCTGTGTCAATTTCAATGGGAAAATGCTTCTCACATTTCTCATCACTGTCTAGTGCAGCTGGCCATTCAGTGCAGAAATCTGAGAATTAAAAAAATTATCTCAAGTAAAGTTTTGCAAGCAACTTCTCATTACAATGTATGCTACCAGACAAAATCAAATTATTGAGGGAGAGGACTCTCTGGTTACATAGAATGAAAGAACAGATTGTCTTCTGCACTGTACAAACACATCATCATTCCTCATCCCTTTTCTTCTTAGACGAACCCTAATTAGGGAATGTAATCAAAGGAATGATTTAGATAGTTCAGGTCTGGTAGGGAGCAGTAAGTTTGGTTAAAAAAGAACTATGACTTTATGTAAGTTTATTATAGCTTTGCCAATGCCTCCTATGGGACAGTTTAATTCCTCCTCACAAACTAAAAGCAAAGAGTTCATAGTGCTCAGAGCATTATTGTTTTTGAGTGATTAGTAATTAGTAGTTACTAGTTAGTAATTCATTCCCAAATGAAAGTTACTAAGGGTCAACTGAAGGCAACTGAAAGAAGCTCTGAAAAAGCTCTTAGAAGAAACTGAGATATGGTCTATATTCTTTCAGAAACTGAGTTGAATAGGGCCTCAAACTGAAACAGGTACAAATGCCTAAGACATTCTTAGATAGATCCTTAACGGTAATTCATGCTTCTTCTATGTGCCTTCTGTGCCAATGGGGCTAAATGGAAAGAGGAAGAGACTTGTCCTCATATTCAGGCAAGATGGCTAGCCTAGAGGAGAGGTGGGACTGGCTCTAGAACGGGGCTACAAAATAAAGTTCCAAGCCCTGTGAACAAGAACACCACACCATCTATCTCCATGGCACAGAGGCATACACTCAGGCCTCAAATGTAGGGATGGGGACTTAAAAGGAAAAGAGCTCACAGCCTCCTGCAGCTATCCGTATCAAGGGACTCTGTAAGTAGGTAGCTGATTTCATTTTGCCCTATTCCTATAAAGTTAGTGTGGTAGAGGGCTCTCAGCTTGAGATGAAAACTTCAGACACCATCAGGTTCCCTTCAATGGAAATTTCACTCATTTTTTTTTTTAAGTTTATTTATTCTAAGTGACAGAGTATGTAAGGGGGGAAGGGTAGAGAGAGGGAGAGAGAATCCCAAGCAGGCTCTGTGCTGCCAAGCACTGAGCCCAACACAGGGCTCGATCCCACAAACTGTGAGATCATGAGCTGAGCCAAAATCAAGACTCAGATCTTAACCAACTGAGCCACCCAGGAGCCCCAAACAACCTCATTCTAAGAATATCTCGAAGTAATCAGTTTCTGAGGTCAAACACATTAGACCTCATGGTCTGTGCTTTCTCCAAAAAGCACAACTGTAGGAAAGGCTGGTCACAGTCACAGGGACACATGGGAACTCTTCCATATGATGATTTAAGGGACAGTAAAAAGTACTTTGTCAATAACATTTCCCAGAGTTAACAATTTTCTTATAGCAGGTACTATATTTAGCTCCCATTTAGGCTTTAATATCAGTCAGCAAAATGTCACTTGGGTTACAGAGACTCTCCAAGCTCTGCAACTAAATATATGTTAGCAAATTAAGTATAGCTCACACCATTCCCTAAACACCCTACTTAAGAGAGCAATACTGAGACACTTTGAGGGGAAAGAAGTATCTCTGCAATTAAAAGCATTCTGACATTTAAATAACATGAAAAGAGCATGATTACTAAAGTTAAATTTCATTCCCATCATGGACTCATTCCAACATTCTGCACTGTAAGATGCAACACTGCCAAGCACTTTATAAGAGACTAGTTTGGAGGATTTTATGAGTTCTTGGGTTTGTACTGAGTCCTTTATTTTTTATAACTTTGAATAAGACATTTCAATAACCAGATGATAATTACAACTTTTAAATTACCGGATTATATGTCTAAAAAACATAGCCAACTGGAAAGTACATAATAGACCCCTATTCATCTGATAGGTAGAGCAATAGACTAGACTTCAGAAGACCTTGGTTTTTACTTAGCTTCTGCCACTGATTATTAAAAGTTTTGGTAAATTACCTAAGTTTCCTGTGCTTCAGATTTTCCACTTGCAAGTTAGATATAAAATCTGAACTGACCTACTTTGAAAGAAAATTGAGAAGAAATACTTAAAAAGCCTTTGAGTTATTTGGAAGATACAATCTAAATCTAGAAGCTGGCAAAAATGTAAAGACAAAATTAAAGAAAGATTAAAGCACCTAAATACTTAAAATACAATGCTACTCTTCTGAATGTGCTTATGAAAGTCTTTAAGAATTATGAAGTATTTTAGAAATACTTCATTAAAAATCAGTTTCTAGATTAGAAATTCACATTTAAAAATGTTTAAAAAGGAGAAAAATGAGTTTTTATCACAGTGTAATATATGCCTTAACTGGCCTTACAAAGGATCAAAAAGTGATATATGCCTTGTCCCAAACAGAGCACAAATTTGGAAAAGTAATCAGTATCACTCTATCACCAGGCACTAATGAAAATAGAAACATACAATCTAGGATAGAAATGTACCCTAACATCCCAAAAGAGAAGACCACATAAATGAAAGGGCACAGGAGAGATTTTTCTTCCCTCACTTCAAGAGTAAAGCCATTATTCCTACTTCTTAAGACTTCTTTATCTCTTCTTACTTTTTTGAATAAAAGGCCCTTCCAAAAGCTCCAATTTCATCATAACCATGATCATTATACTATTTCTCCTTCCAGCATTATCAGGCTGCCTGTGAGGAGTTTTTAAATTTCACTTTCGTTCCTGAAAGTCTTAACAAGTGTATTGAGTATTTATACATCTCCTTTTTAATGAACATGAATTTAAGATTCATGTGAAGGTACGAACACTTGAATTAAACTACACAACCAATCACTAACAGGTATAAACCTAAAACAATTCAAATGTGCTTATTCTGTATGTAGTCCAATGCAAACTACATCAGAAATTAAATCAGAATATGTATACATTATGAAAAGATGCATAAAACTATGAAAAACAATTTTTTTTTGCCTTTACCTCCATGCATGTGGGAAGGAGAGTAAGTGAAATCTATTTCAATCTAGGAATCAATAAATATCGTTCAAATTAATTGTTCAAATTATTGTTCAAATAAATTTAGAACTGGAGATATAACCATGTTCTAGTGATTACCTCTATCTTATGTATATATATACAAAATATGCATATGCTACTGTATTATATAACCATATATATGTAATAAAGAGAGAGAATATATAATGAACATTATGTAGAGAGAATATACAGAAAAATAAGTAAATACACTCTCAGCAAGTAATTACCAGATCTAAACAATGATTAAAAGAGAACACTTCTGAAATGAGGGCCCAGATGGGAAAGAAGAAATATAAGACTATTGCTCTTTATCATCAGCTTTTCTACTACTTGATGTTACCACATCTATATATCACTTACTAAGTTCTTACTCTGCAAAGTATCTGATTACTGACTCCACTGACTCAGCATCCTTCTACATTATCTTCAGTTTGGATTATACTGATTCGTATCCATTGGCAACACTGTAATATTTTCTTCAGTCTTTTCATGGATGCACTGCCTATAATGTAACAGTAAGTCCCTAACCTATTTGAGCAAGGACTATGATTTCTGGTTCTATTTATTATTTATAGACACTTGTAGAGTTGTTTAAGGAAAGGAGAGGAGAAGAGAGGAGAGGAGAGGAGAGGAGAGGAGAGGAGAGGAGAGGAGAGGAGAGGAGAGGAAGGAAAGGAAAGAAAAGAAAAAAGAAGGAAGGAAGGAAGGAAGGAAGGAAGGAAGGAAGGAAGGAAGGAAGGAAGGAAGGAAGGAAGGAAATGGAGGAAGGAAGGAATTTGCAGATTTGACGTCTTCACTGAAAACAACTTGAAAATTTTTGTAAAAAAAGGAAAAATTAGCAATGACTCAGAATATAAGGCTATTTAGTATATTAAAAAAGTATATTAGTATATCTCATCTTTATTGAGATATAAGCGACATAAAACATTGTGTAAGATATATAATGTGTTGATTAGATACACCTATATATATTGCAAAATAATTACAATCGTAACGCTAGCTAATACCTGTATCATGTAATTATCATTTTTGTGCTAAGAATATTTAAGATCTACTCTCCTAGCAACTTTTCATTATATAATACAGTATTAATAACTATAATCACTATTTTGTACATTAGATCCCCAGAACTTACCATAAAACCAGAAGTTTGTATTCTTTCACCAATGTCTCCCTTTTATCCCCCACCTCTCAGTCCCTACTATTTCTGAGTTCAGCTTTTTCAGATTTCACATGTAAGTAAAATCATACACTAACTGTCTTTGTCTTATTTCATTTAGCATAATGCCTTCAAGGTCCATCTATGTTGTCACAAACAGCAGAAGTCCTTCCTTCACAATTAAATACTATTACACACACACCACTTCTTTATCCAATCAACAACTTAGGGTGTTTCCATTTCTTGGCTGTTGTAAATAATGCTGCAGCAAACATGGGAGTGCGGATAGCTCTTCAACACCATGTTTTCATTTCTTCTGATATTTACCCAGAAGTGTGATTGCTGGATCACATGGTAGTTCTAATTTTAATTTTTAAAGCAAACTCCATACTGTACTCCATAGAGGCTGTACCAATTTACATTCCTAATCAACAGTACAAAAGGGTTTCCCTTTTCTCCACATCCTCACCAACACTTGTTATCTCTTGCCTTCTTGATGACAGCCATTTCTAGCAGGTGAAAGGTAGCTCCTAGTGGTTGTGATTTGCATTTCCGTGATTAGTGATGCTGAGCATCTTTTCCTGTGCCCACTGATGATGTGTAGGTCTTTCTTGGAAAGATGTCTATTCAAGTCCTCTGCCCATTTTTTAATCAAATTATTTGGGCTATTTTGGTGTTATGTAAGTTCTTCATATATTTTGGACATTAACCTTTCATCAGATATATCATTTGTAAACACCTTCTCCCATTCAGTAAGGCTGCCTTTTCAATTTGTTGATGTTTCCTTCATTGAGCAAAAGCTTTTTATTTTGGTGGTCTCAACAGTTTATTTTAACTTTATTTCCCTTCTTGAGGAGACCTATTGAGAAACATATTGCTAAGGTCAATGTCCAAGACACAATTGCCTATGTTTTCTTTAAGGAATTTTATGGTTTCAGGTCTACATTTACATCTTTAACCCATTCTGAGTTAATTTTTTTGTATGGCGTAAGAAAGTGGTCCAGTTTCATTCTTCTGCATGTAGTTGTCTAGTTTTCCCAGCACCATTTATTGAGGAGATTGTCTTTTCCCCATTGCATAATTCTTGCCTCCAGATGAACTGACCATATAATATAAGCATGGGCTTATTTCTGGGCTATCTTGTTCCATTGATCTATGTGTCTATTTTTGTGCCAATATCATACTGTATTGATTACTACAGCTTATAGTATATCTTGAAATCTTGAGACTGTGATACCTCCAGCTTTGGTCTTTCTCAAGATTGCTTTGGTTAGTCAGGGCCTTTTGTGGTTCCATACAAATTTTAGGATTCTTTGTTCTACCTCTTGAAAAATGTTGTTGGTATTTTGATAGGGATTATATTGAATCTGTAGTTTCTTTTGGGTAGTATGGACATTTTAACAATATTAATTCTTCAAATCCACTGCTTACATTTTTAATTGGATTGTCTGGTTTATTTTGCTATTGAATTATAGAAGTTCTTTATTTTTGGGGGATATAAACCTCTGACCTGAGGTTTGCAAACATTTTCTCACATTCTGTAGGTTGCCTTTATATTTTGCCAAAGGTTTTCTTCACTGTGCAGTAGCTTTTTAGTTTGATATAGTCCCACTTGTTTTTACTTTTGTCTTTGCTATTCGTATCAAATCCAAAAAATTATTGAAGACCCATGTCAAGCAGCTTACTGCCTATGTTTCTTCCCATTTTGTTTTGTTAATGGGATACATATTACATTGCTTGATTTTTGAGTATGTTGAACCATCCTTGCATCCCTGAAATAAATCCCACTTGGTCAGACACAATCCTTTTAATGTACTGTTGAATTTGGTTTGGTAATATTTTGGTGAGGATTTTTCTATGTTAATCAAGGATGTTGGCCTATGATACTTTTCTTGTAGTATCCTTGTCTTCTTTTGGTTATCAGGGTAATGTTGGCCTCATAAAATGAATTTGGAAGTGTTCCCTCCTCTTCTTTTTTTTTGGAAGAACTTGAGAAGTACTGGTATTACCTCTTTAAATGATTAGAATTACCAGTAAAGCCACCTAATCCTGGACTTTTTTTTGTTGATTTCTTTTTTGTTTTTTCTCTAATGTTTTTATTTATTTGAGAGAGTGCATGAGCACAGGGAAAGGGCCACGAGAGAGGGAGAGACAGAATCCCTAGCAGGCTCCATACTGTCAGTACAGAGCCCGACGTGGGGCTCAACTTCATGAACTATGAGACCATGACCTGAGCCAAAATCAGAGTTGGACATTTAACAGACTGAGTCACCCAGGTGCCCCATGTTGGGAGGTTCTTGATCACCGATTCAATCTCCTTACTAGTAATTAGTCTGTTCACATTTTCTCTTTCTTCATGATTCAGTCTTGGTAGATTGTATGTTTCTAGAAATTTATCCATTTCTTCTAAGTTGTCAAATTAGTTGGCAAGTAATTGTTCACAGTAGTCCTTATGATCCTTTATGTTTCTGAGATATCAATTGTAATGTCTCCTTTCATTTGCAATTTATTTGAGTCCTCTTTTTTCTTGGTGTGTCTAGTTAAAGGTTTGTGTATGTTGTTTATCTCTTCAAAACACCAGCTCTTAGTTTCACTGATCTTTTTTCTTCCCTTTTTAGTCTGTACTTCGATTCTAATCTTTAGTCCCTTCTTTCTACTACCTTTGGGCTTAGATCTTTTTCTGGTTCCTTGAGGTATATATTAGGTGTGTATTTGGGATCTCTCTTTCTTTCTTAATGCATGCTATCAGCTTCCGTTTTAGAAATGCTTTTGTTACATCCCGACAGTTTGGGTATGTTCTGTTTCCATTTTCATTTGTCTCAAGATTTAAAAAATTTTTCTTTTGATTTCTTCTTTGAACCAATGGTTGTTTAGGGGCATGTTGTTCAATTTCCATATATTTGTGAATTTTCCAGTTTTCTTCTTGTTATAGATTTCCAGTTTTATTCCAGGGTAGTCAGAGAAGATGCCTAATGTGACTTCAGTATTTTAAAATTTGTTACAACTTGTCTTGTGGCCTACCACGTGATCTATCCTGGAGAATGTTTCCTGTGTGCTTGAGAAGAATGTGTGTATTCTGCTTCTGTTGGATCAAATTCTGTAAACGTCTGTTAAACACATCTGGTCTAATATATAGTTTACATCCAGTGTTTCTTTACTGATTTTCTGTCTGGATGACCTATCTATTGTTGAAATAGAGTCCTCTCTATTGGAGTCCTCTACTGTTGTACTGCTATCTGTTTCTCCCTTCAGTTCTGTTAATACTTGCTTTATATATTTAGGTGCTACTATTTTAGGTGCATAAACATTTACGGATGTTGTATTCTCTTGATAAACTGACTCTTTTATCATTAGAAATGAGATTATTTTATTCAAAGTCAGTATTAACTTCATATACTAAAACAATCACTTACCTTTAAGAGCTTCACAGTGCTTTTTAATTGCTACAGGTGTCAAATGCAAAAAATTGGGGATCTAAAAGTGGAGAAATTTAAAGGATAAATTAGCCTAATGTCTCAAAAACATAAAGACAATGTTATCCTAATACTAAATCCTAAGCCCAACAAACTTTGTAATAAATAAAACCTAGTTTTTATAATATTAATTCTATTTCACATGTGTTGTGAATTTAGGAAACGAATTCCTTGAAATATAGATTCATGATGTATCTTATGATGATGATAGTGGGAAAAAATAAATGCTGTTTTTATAGTACTCTTCCTGCCATAATCTATAGATCTACATATTTTCCTTATAAAATTGAAAGGATTTAAGGACACACATTATTGTTTAATCATCCAAATTCCCCTGGAATACACAGCATGGTGCTATATTTTCCACTTTGTACTTAACAGACATTTTATAAACTGAATAAATGAAGCTAGCAAGTCTTTACAGTAAATGAAATATGGTATACATTGAAGATGATATATATTAGGAGCGCATTCACAGGGCCAATGGAAATTTAGGAAAGACCAAAGATATGAATCCTTCAAATAAATAATTAAGATTTCCTACCCTATTTCTTGAATAATGTTAAGCATCTGAAGAGAAAATTTAGTTTTAAAGAAACTCATTTGGACAGAAAATTTGAACAAGTAGAAATTTACTCCAAATATTATGCTTGGAATCTTGAGCGCTGATCAGAAATGTTTATTTTAATTAAGAGAAAAGAGACACTGAAAATGGAAATTATGGGGTAGGTGACTTTATTTTCTATACCTCTATTGTTTAAAAATGAAAATATAGTCTCTCAAAATCATAGAAGTATAAAAATAGCTAATACGTCCATAGAATTTATATTGGCACTGCTTCATGTACTCTGTATATATTAGCTTGGTTACTAAGCTTACCCAATAGCACTCCCTAGGAATACATCACATCACTGGACTAATAATATATATTGTTGATTCTTTTTTATAACTATAGTTCATTTATTTATTTTGAGAGAGCGCACACACATGCATGCATGCTAAAGAGACAGCAGGGGAGAGGCAGAGAGAGAGACAGAGAGACAATCTCAAGCAGGCTCTGTGGGGCTCAAATTCACATATCATGAGGTTATGACCTGAGCAGAAATCAAGAGTCAGATACTTAACCAACTAAGCTACCCAGACATCCCTATATAGTTGATTCTTAAAAAGGATGGCATACATTAAATGTTTGGATTTTTATGTTTATTAAAATATCATTCACAACCATTAGCATTATTACAGATATATTCCTAGCCTCTCTCACCTAGTGGTATCTTCCAAAGGCCTTTTCTTTAAACTAAGTTCTTTTCTTTCACTTGAAGAAAAGATTAGTTTCCTCAATGTCTGTTTTTTTACATGTCTTGTAACATTCACATTTCCAAGTTTCATTTACTCATCTCTACCAGGAGACAACTCCTCCATTGTACCATCTCATTTTTTTATCATCACCTTTCAGCAAATTTTTTTTTTCAAGATTCTCATATATATGCTAAGTGAAATAGGCCAGAAAAAGACAAATACCATATGATTTCACTTATATGTGAACAAAACAAAAAGCAGAAACAGACCCATAAATACAGAGAACTGATGGTTGCCAGAGGGAAGGGGCATGGAAGGATAAGAGAAACAGGTGAAGGGGGGTGGGGGAGACAGGCTTCCACTATGGAATAAGTAAGTCATAGGGCTAAAAGAGCACAGAAATATACTCAACAGTATTTTAACAGTGTTGTATGGTAACAGATGGCAGCTACAGTTGTGGTGAGCACAGTGTAACACACAGATTATGGAATCACTATGTTGTACACCTGAGACTAATGTAACATGGCGTGTCAACTATACTTCACTTAAAAACAAAAAAAAAGAAGAAAAAGACTCTCATATAGTGGAAAACACAGTTCACCAATGACTACTGTACATAACAGGAACCATCTAAGATATGCATTCTCAGGCTAAGCATATTCCTATTTTCTTTAAAAAAGCTTACAGTTCATAAATCATTATAGATGCTACCAACTGAAGCATTTAATATGATGTATTTTGCTTCAAGAAATAAAGAAGTTTAAGGACTATAACAATATTAAATAATATTTTACCTTTCTGGATAGAAAAGTTTTAAAATCTCTCTCTTAAAAGATTTCAGGGGCGCCTGGGTGGCTCAGTCGGTTAAGTGTCCGACTTTGGCTCAGGTCATGATCTCATGATCTGTGAGTTTGAGCCCTGCGTCGGGCTCTGTGCTGACAGCTCAGAGCCTGGAACCTGCTTCAGATTCTGTGTCTCCCTCTCTCTTTGCTCCTCCCCCACTTGCACCCTGTCTCTCTCTCTCTCTCTCAAAATAATAAACATTAAAAAAAAAAAAAAGATTTCAGACCCCAATTCTCATTCTCAAATTAGGTTATTTCACTTTCCTTAGTTCCACTTGAAAGATACAAAACCAAAAAGATATAATAGAGAAGAAAAAGCCAAAAGGGAAGCCACTGGACCAATTAATTATATTCTTAAATGCCTAGGATTCTTTGAATCTTCTTTACCATGGATAATCAGAATATATCATCCATTATGAACTGAAAAAAAAATTCAACTAAAACACAATAAGCTGCTACATACTGAACCTTGAAGTACAAGGCAGGGTAGGCATGGGAAGAGGATCAGCATTTATTTAGATATAAAAGTTAGCCAATAAAACAGTAACTTATCTTACCTTTAAAAGTTCTAGATTTCCCTCCTTTGCCATGGGCACCCCCCTTTTTACTGGATAACCCATTCGAACAGGAAGAGGTACAGCAGAGGGTTTAAATGGTGCTGCAACAGGATAGACACTAGGCCAGTCCAGGTCAACAGTCATTTTCTCTGTCCTAGGAGGTAATGCCTAAGGAATATAAAATAGTTACATATTTTAAATATGAACATGATCTTTAATCTCAGAGCAAAAAAACTGAAATCAAGAGAAACATAAGCAGAATAGCAACCTTCATAAAATCTGACCTTGCACAAAGCTGCCGCTATTCAAATGTAAAAACACCAAACCTATCTAATATTTTTGCTTTGTTTCTGCAAACCCTCTGGGAAGGATCCCCTTGAATAGCACACATGTCCTTTACTAAAAATTTATTTCTATGGATTTACTCAGACTTTTAGCAAACTTTTTACATTTTGTTTGTGAAAGAGTAACAATGTATTTTGAAATACAGATCTTCCTCAACTTACAATGGGTTAATGTCCTGATAAACCCATCCTAAGTTGAAAATACTGTAAGTCAAAAATGCATCAATACACCTGACATACTGAGCAAGCTTAGTGTAGCCTCCTTTAAATGTGCTCATAACACTTAAGCCTACATTTGGGTAAAATCACCTAACACAAAGCCTATTTGATAATAAAGTGTTGAATATGTCATATAACATATTGAATACTGTACTGCAAGTGAAAAAAAAGAATGGTTATATGGGTACAGAATAGTTGTTTAGGGTATTGGTTACTTATGCTCATGACTGTGTGGCTGACTGGGAGCTATGGCTCACTGTCGCTGCTGTGAAACTAAAGTTTCGTACAATGTAATGCTAGTCCAGGAAAAGATCAAAATTTAAAATTCCAAGTACAGTTTCTACTGAATGCGTACTGGTTTCCACCACCATAAAGTTGAAAAATCGTAAGCTGAACCACAGTAGGCTGGTGACTACCTACAGTTTTTAGAACTTCTTTGATGGAAGCCAGGACATGAAGGGATACTGAAAATTTGGAAATAAAGGAAATAAGAAATGAATAACAAGAGCTTGGAAATAAGTAAATTAGGGTGAAATTAGCTGAATAAATACATAATAAGAAATTATGACTCCGTCCCAGAGGATAGCTATATGATAGTTTAGTCAATCACATTAACATACACATATTTTTTTAAAAACTGTATTCATTGGAGCGCCTGGGTGGCTCAGTCGGTTAAGCATCCAACTTTAGCTCAGGTCATGATCTCGCGGTTCGTGAGTTCGAGCCCCGCGTTGGGCTCTGTGCTGACAGCTCGGATCCTGGAGCCTGTTTCAGATTCTGTGTCTCCCTCTCTCTCGCTCTCTGACCCTCTCCCGTTCATGCTCTGTCTCTCTCTGTCTCAAAAATAAATAAACGTTAAAAAAAATTTTTTTTTAAATAAAAAAAAATAAAAACTGTATTTATTAGAAGGGCATGGCCAGCATACATAAGAAGGGTTGAAGAAAGCAAAACTTTGCAATGCCAAACAAAGCAATATCAAAACCAGTGTAGTGTATGTCCTAGAAGCAGGGGATATTCCTGTGAAAATAACTACTCTAGATAATTATAATTCGGTGCAATTTAGCCATTTAACTTCCATCTAATAACATGCCTCTGTTCATACTCAACAAGTGACCTAATAATTTGGATTCTTCCATAGAGTTGCCGACAGGGTAAAGCCAAACTGGGTTAGATTAATATACACATCCCAGACTTCATGATTATTAAAGGAATCATCAAAAATAAGTCTATATTCTAGTTTATATACCTATTTCCTGGGAGTATATGAGTGAGCTCACCTCTCAAAGATCCATTCTTGGAGTACTGACAAAAACCAGTCCTGACTGCAGACAAGGCTCTGGCAGCCACCATGTAAACACCCCCTTTGAAAGCCTTGTTTGGCAGCACCCTTCTGCCTCATCATGAATATCTGTCTCATTTTAGAACTTCAGAAACCATTATGATAGTATATAGTAGACAACATTGTTTACCTTTCTTCTCAGTGGTCTTTCATATCTGGATGTTCTGCCTGCTGTACCTAGAAGACAACATAATAGTTACAGAGAACTGTATAATGCAGACTGTTCAACACTGATGATGATCCTGTAACTCTCAGATAATTTCAGGTATTCAGTAATACAAAAAGGAAACAATAATCCATTTTCTGTGAGCTTGGGACTAACTCATCTTAATGAAAATGAAAAGTCAGAAATAGTTAAGAAAATTCCCAAGTTATTTAAACATAAAGTATATTGTGACTGATGATATAGTGAATTTATCATCTAATGAAATATTTTCAATAAATTCTAAAGTCCATAGTCAAATTAACTCACTTTCCCAAGTTAAAACATCTAGTTAGAAATAACTATGTTGCATTTTTAAAGATAACTGATTTGAATTTTTTTTTTTTTTAACGTTTATTATTTTGAGAGAGAGAACATGAGCGGGGGAGGGACAGAGAGAGAAAGAGGGAGGCACAGAATACGAAGCAGGCTCCAGGCTCTGAGCTGTCAGCCACAGAGCCCGATGCAGGGCTGGAACTCATGGACCACGAGATCATGACCTGAGCCAAAGTGGGATGCTTAACCGACTGAGCCACCTAGGTGCCCCCAGAACTGCCAGTGTTACAATAATGCCAATAATAGTAAAACTCATAGCCGTTCCTAATAAATCACATACCTATAGAAGAGGGCAAATTACTTACAGTATATACCTTCCATAATACTACCTTATGCCTCTCTAAATAAATGTTTTGCTACATTGCAGTAATAATGGCTATAATTATTTAGCACTTCCACATGCCACACACTATGCTACATACTTTTCACTCTTATCTCATTTAATCTTATTGTTCACAATAACTGTTAAGTACTATTATTATCCTTATTTAGAGGTCATTTACAGCCAAGAAAACTAAGGATCGAAGAGTCAGGGTGACAATAGCACAGCACACAAGACTCTTCACACTCTGAACCACTTCTATCTCTAACTTCATCTCCCTTCACAAGGTCCCACAGTTACACTGAACTTCTAGTACCAGACCCTTTGGACTTTCTCCAAACCTAATGTTTTCTCTACCTGGAATGTGCCTCCTTTCCCTCTGCCTGGTTTCTGTCTTCAGCTGACAAATCTTTTTTTTTTTTTTTTTTAATTTTTTTAAAAAATGTTTATTTATTTTTTAGAGAGACAAAGTATGAGCAGGGGAGGGGCAGAAAGAGAGGGAGACACAGAATCTGAAGCAGGTTCCAGGCTCTGAGCTGTCAGCAGAGCCTGACATGGGACTCAAACCTGTGAACTGTGAGATCATGACCTGAACTGAAGTCAGATGCTTAGTTGAGCCACCCAGGCACCCCTTCATCGGACAAATTCTTATTCATTCTGTGATAGTAATTCATTTATTCATTCAAAAATAATTTCAGTGATATTGTGTACCAGAAACTGAGAAAGCAGCAATGAGCAAGAGAAACACAGACCCTGCTCTCACAGAATGTAGAGGTTGTCAAATAAGATAACTATTTATCAAGTAATTTCAATAAAGTCATAAATATTAATGACAACAAATAGCAGGGGACCAAACTCAATTAGTTGGGGGAAATCTCCCTGAAGAACTGGACTTTAAGCTAAAACCTTAAGGATGAGCAGGAGGTAACCCTGGGAACAGGCAAGTGAGAGAAAGTATCCTATGAAGAAAGGGGAAATGGAAAATCAATATTAAAAAGTTCAGTATGGTTGAAATTTAAGAAGAGAACAGAAAATGCACTGAGAAAAGAGGCTGGAAATATTCAATAGGCACCTCAACTATAACACATCATTGACAGAGCTCTTGATTTCTTATTCCAGTCTTCCCAATCCCTGTAAATGATATCTCCATTCATCCAATTGCTCAGGACAAAAATCTAACAAGCTTCCTAAGACTTTTCCTCATGCCTCATAAAATACCAAATCCATCAGTAAGTCCTCTTAGCTATACCTTCAAAATATATCCCACATTCAACCACACCGACTTCTCTGCTATCACCTCAATCTAACTCACCATCATTTCATTTGGACTACTGCAATAGCTTCCAAACTGATCTCTCCTGGATTCCATTCTTTTCCCCCTAAAGTTGGGTCTCCATACCGCAGTCAGTGATCTTTTAAAAGATAAATTACATTGTATCACTTCTGTGTTCAAAACCTTCCAGTATAATACCAAACTTATAATAAAATCCAAGCCAAATGCCTAAAAGCCTTTGGGGGATCAGATCATTACTTACCAGTCTCCTGAGTTCACTCACCTCCAAGTTGACTTTCTTTCTGTTCCTTGATCACACCCCTAAGCTCCTTTTCACTCCTGGTCCCTTGCAGTTGCAGTTCCCTCCACACACAAACACATACACACCACCACCGGTTCTGCTCAAACGTCACTTCTCCGGGGAGGTCTTTCCTGACTACCCAATCTTTTCCTACTCTATAACCAGTACTCCTCCAATCCATCGTTCTCAATACCCTGCTTTATTTTTCTTCATAGCACTAATCACCACCTGACATTGTACTGACATTGTTTTGTTTATAGTTGGATTTCCTAAAAGAATGTAAACTTCATTAGGTGAGAGACCTTGCTATAACCCTGTGTAACACTACCTAGCACACAGTACAGAAGGAATAAAAAAATCTAATAAAAGAGCCATGTATTAAGACTACGGAGCCACTCTGACAAGTTAAGGAATTTATCACATCTTAAGCAATGAGAAACCTTTTCCTGATTTTGAACAAGGGAGTGGCAAGCTAAGATTCTTTTTGAATACTTCACTCTGATTGCTGTGAGAATTCAATGTAGGAGAGCAAGGGCAGAAACAGGGAGCAGTAAAGAAACTACTGTAAAAGTGAGAGATGGTGGCCTAGACTAAACTGTTGGTTATATGAAAATGAGAGATGTTTTAGAAGGTATCATGGATAGTACAGGACATGCCTCCTTCCTAAGCTTTCCGTGACTCTTGTGAGCTCATCCTCAAAACCCCTCTGTTACTCTATTCATGCTTCCATTACAACACCTCATACTTCACAGTATGATTCCGTTAACAAATCTGTCTTTTCCACAGACTCCTCCAAGGCAAGAACGGTATCTTGAATGAAGGTTATCTCAATAATGCCTGTTGAATGAAGGTCATCCCATTTGGTGGCATAGCTAAGGCTGGAATTCAGAGCTGCAGTTTGCTCAGGGACAACTGTATGCTTCTCTTAACGTTCGAGAAAATCCGTGGTTCAACACTGCCCAACAAACATCACCGAGCACTAGCAACTGGAGTGACCCCGTGCCAAAGGCCGCGCAAGGGAGCACCAGGAAGCGCGCAGGTGACGGGGGAGGGAGGGAGCAAGCTCGCCACGCCCAGAGCATCCAGAAGCAGAAATCGGCGACTAGGAACCCGGCGACACGGGCGCAGAGGTCAGACCCACACCTGCGGCTTTCCTACTGGGAGGACCAGCGGCAGGCTAGCAGAGGACGTACCGGCTTTCCCCCAGGCGGCAGGGCCTCTGCCACCGCGGTGGCCATCATGGATTCGGTATGCCGCCCTCTCTCCCCCAAAGCCCGGAGGCGACGCAACAGACACTCACGCGGGCTTGGTATCGCAGAGCGGGTGGCCGGAGACACGGCGGTGCAGAAGGCACGCAGGGTCCTGGCCGCTGGCTGCAGGGCCCTGGCCGCTGGCTGCAGGACCAGCCACGCGGGGAGTGTGGCGGCCGCCATGGCTGAGACGACGGCAAGCCGGATGGGACAAGCGCAGCCTGGCGTTAAGGGGAGGGTGTGCGGCCGCTACCGCGCAGGTTCTCTTCGGCTTGCCCCGCCCCCAGGGGGAAGAAACAGAAAACACGTGGGCCTGCAAACTCAGAGCTGGAGTTAAATGTGCAAGAAGGTAGCCCCCAAATAGGAAAAAGTAATGAAAACAACAAGGTTGAAAAAGGAATCGAAGCGGTCAGTCCAAAGAGGAGCGTAAGAGACGAGGGACATGTGGCTTACAGAGGGCAAATGTGGTCTGGGTGGGATTTCAGATAGCCCAGGAGTCTGGCAGCTTATGTTAGGGCCCTGCTCCTTTGCAGTTGCTGCTTATCCACACACTTTCTTGGTTTAAAGAAGCCTTGAGCTGGTGCAAATGATATACTCTAAGGGCGAGGCAGTATCTGATAGTAGTTAAATGGATAGGCTCTTGAGCCAGACTACTTGAGTTTAAAACTTGACTTCATTTTTACGTGGCTGGGTTGATCCTAATCAAGTTAATACATCGAAAGCTCTGGGGCACCTGGGTGGTTCAGTCGGTTAAGCACCTTAAGCGCCTGACTGGCTCAGGTCATGATTTCACGGTTCGTGGGTTCCAGCCCCACATCCGGCTCTGTGCTGACAGCTCAGAGCTTGGAGCCTGCCTAGGACTCTGTGTCTTCCACTCTGTCTCCCCCTCACCTGCTCACATTGTGTCTCTTTCTCAAAAATAAGTATTTTTTAAAAATTTAAAAGTAAGGTTTAACAGTTCCTTCTGGAGATTCTGAAAGAGAATCTGTTTATGCCTCCCTCCTCGCTTCTGATGGTTTCCTGGAAGTCCTTGGCTTGTAGACACAGGACTCCAGTCTCTTTCTGTCTTCACTTGGTGTTCTACCCTCTCCTCTTTTTAAGATTCAAAGCATGGCCTTTTAGTCAGATAGATAACAGGCTGGAATCCAGGCTCTGTTTCATTGTGATCTGGGGAAAATCTACCGAACATGTCTGAGCTTCAGTTTCGTGGAAAATGGGAACAATAATATCTTCCTCAAGACTGTTGTGATTAAGTAGTTCTGTTTCAAAAGGCAGAATATAAATAGTGGCCACTGGAATTAATCTCAGGGTCAATACAGCAGCCATTTTTGCTCTCTCCAGTTTGTATGTTTCAGTAGGATGAAGTGCAAGACCTATCCCATACAAATTTAGGGACAAAAGAAGTATGAACCCGTATGGAATTAGTTTATATTCAGAGATTTCTCAATTTCTGAGCAAGAAGTTGAGTCTTAGGTCCTCACTCTGCCTTCCTGTGTTTCCTTTTTGTTGTACTGTCTCTGTAAGACATTAGTGGACAGACATGACCAGAGTTAGAGGAGCTAGAGAAATAGTGATTGTTTTCCTAAGCATCAAGGACAATAAGGTTCATTCTATATTAAGAGTTGTCTCATTTGTAATGCTGTCAACAGGCAATAATAATGTTTCAATGCAGTGTAAAGAATAAAGCATGTAGGGGTGCCTGGGTGGCTCAGTGGGTAAAGCATCTGACTCTTGACTGGCTCAGGTCATGATCTCACTGGTTTGTGTTTGAGCCCCCCGTCTGGTTCCACACTGACAGTGCAGAACCTGCTTGGGATTCTCTTCCTCTCTTTCTCTCTCTCAAAATAAATAAATAAACAAACTTAAAAAAAAAAGAATAAAGCATGTACATAGGAGTCACTAAGAATTACATAATTTTTCAGTTGGAAAAATTCTTAAAAGTGCACTCACTTATGATAAAAATCTTCGGCTTTCATGACTAAATAATTCAACATATTGCAGAAGACAAATGGAGTCATGGGCATGCAACTCACACTTAGAGGAACCCCGTGTTTGGCTTAGAGTTCTGCTATCCCTGTCTTGAAGTTATTGACAATTTAAATTTTTTAAATTATTTTTGAGTGAGCAGGGAAGGGGTAGAGGGGGGTGGGGGAGAAGATTTGAAGCAGGGTGTGTGCTGATGGCAGAGATCCCGATATGGGGCTGAAACTCACGAACTGTGAGATCATGACCTGGGCCGAAGCCGGATGCTTAACAGACTGAGCCACCCAGGTGCCCTGAAATTATTGACAATTTTAAAACAAAGGGCCACACATTTTCAGTTCATACGGGGCTCCACAAATTATGCAGCCAGTCCCATGTGGAATAATTTTAAATATTAAGGTTTTTGATAATGGGTTATTATATTTAAACCATAGATTAATCCGATGACTTTCTGTCAGAGAGCTTTTGGTCAAAACCATCATCTTTCTAAAAAGTGAGTAAACGGAGATGTTTACTTACAAGCATGGTTAATAGACAATATCCAGGTATGTGAATGGACCTTGAAATCTAAGTATCCATCAAAATAATATTGCTTAAATATTTTAAGGTATATACATACAACACAGAGTGCTACTTGCACACGTGGAAACCTAATCCTGACTGCACATTATAATTAACTCAAGACATTTAAGAAAACTTGTCTAGGCCCTCCCTCTGAAATGCATTGGGTTTTTGGTTTTGCTTTTAAGTTTCCCAAGTGAATCTAATATATAGGCAGGATTGAAAATCACTGATGTCAGCCTTAAAGAGAACTGAGTGGGTATAAATTGATTAGCATGGAGTATTGTCCAAAGTATATAGTTGTTTTAAAAGATGCAGGTTATGGATCATATAATTCCATTTGTGTAAAATATGTTTAATATGCAGTACATGTTCTGTAAAGTAACAGCAAACTGGAGGGAATAGATGTGGAAAGAGGTGGTGAGATTCCTGAAGCCTTAACTTTGTATACTTCTGTCCCTTTTTACAGCAAAATACACATTTTAAAAAAAATGTACTATCTTAAATCAGGGAAAGTTTCACTTATGATCTCACGGTTCATGGGTTCGAGCCCCATGTCAGGCTCTGCATTAACGGTGCAGAGCCTGCTTGGAATTCTCTCTGTCCCCTCTCTCTCGGCCCCTCCCCCACTATCTCTGTCTCAAAGTAAATAAACTTAAAAGTAAGTAAGTAAAAATTTTAAAAAAGACATGGTAAGCCTTTGACTTATATCTTCCAGCTGTTTAGAACATGAATATTTATAATTTGTATTATTAGAGTCTTCGACATTTTCATCAGCTTACAATTTAGTATAGAAAATGTCGTCACAAGCATTGTCTCCTTTGTATTAGTTGAACTAAGTCCCATTTACAAATAAGAAAACAAAGAGTTAAGTCACCAGACTCTGCTCTTTAGATAATTCAACTCAAACCTACATCTGATTTCAAGCTGAAGGTTGTTTTTACTATACTAACTACTTTCTTGATAGCTTACTCTACACAGCATTGCTACAGATAGGGGTCACTATATGCCAAGGAAACATTAATTGGGTATTCTAACCTTCCAGGCACAAAGTGCATGGCTTTATTTCTTCCTTTGCATACATCCGTAATATTTAAGAAATTTGGAAAGACAGCATTCTAATTGTGATGCATTTCATATTCTTCATCCAATCATCAGCAAACGCTGTAAGCTTTACCTTCAACTATTCCTAGATCTGACCTTTTCACCCCTCCTCCTGTACCACTTTGATCCTTTTCCCTCTTATTATAATAGCTTCCTAGCTGCTCCCTGGGCTCTGCTTTCACTCTTTCCTCCCCACAATCTAGTCTCCAGCCAGCAATCAAGTGAGGGTTTTGAATTGTAAAGCAGATCGAGGCATTTCTCTCCCTTTATCACTCAGAATAAAATCAAGTCCTTACAAGTATGTGCTTCAATCACATCAACTCCACTCCTGTTTCAGCCCTTTGCCTTTACAGCTCTCTAAGCCTAGAACATTCTTTCCCCAATTTATCTGCTCTGATGCTTTCCCTCTTCATTGAGACCTCTGGTCAATTACCCCCTTCTCAGAGGTCTCCCTTACCCACCCTATATAAAGTAGCACGTCCTCACCCTCGAACCCTTTATCCACGCTTTATTTTCACATAACACCCGATATACTTTTTTAAGCTGCATTTTAAGTATATACACATATATTCGTTTATGGATAGTCTTCCACCGTTAAAAGAGAGACTGCCCAAGAGTAGGGACTTTGTTCTTTTTACTACTGGATTGGAAAGGTGCAGGACAGGGCCTAACATATAATCATTTACCAGTCATGTGAGTGAACCTTTCATTTTCACTTTTAAGCATTTTTTTTGCTTCTGTTAGTTTTCCTCCCTTAAAGTACTAGAATTCTACCCAGGCTTTTAAGCAAAGATGGTTTTTATAAGTGAATACACTTTACTTACTGCAAATACTAAACAAATGTTAATCATCATTACAAGGGATTGCTATAGGGGTCACTGTGTTTAAATCCTAGAAAAAGCTGACACTCAAGTGAGTCCTAAAGTGAATCCCACCAAGATCCTCTGTGCACAGAGAGAGCAGCTGGGGATGAGCTGGGAGCAAAGGCAGAGCTTAGGGGAAGAAAGGGGAATGAGGTTTTGCCTAGAAGTCCTGGAATGAAATTGATATTGTAAATGTAATTAAACCTGTTCTGTAGTCCCTGAGACTGCATGGCACCACCTCACCCCAGCCACCTTCCACCCGCAGCAGTAAAAATACATTTTACACTTGCAAGTTCTAGACTTATTATAATAAACAAAGACGCATTTTTTAAGCAAATCAAACTTTAAGGGTGACTTTATTATCCCCTCCTCCCATTTTTATAATTGAATAAAGGAAATTGTAACTTTTCCCTGCAATGCAGGCAGGGTTTTTCCCTCTCCGTAGTCATGACATTATATTTTTTGGCCCAGGTGATCATTTTCATTCAATGGAGGGTGGGTGTAAAAAAAAAACAAAACAAAAACAACATATCCCATGCTGGGATGATGCAAGTGTGTGAGCTTGCCTATTAGAATATTTTTTCTTTTTGCCTTACAGGCCAGTCTGATTGTGCACATCCAGTTCAGAGGATGCTAATATAAACCTTGCCCACCTCTCTCAGCCCATCTTTCTTACTCAGACAGTTTCCAAGCAGCTCTCTGATGGAGACACAGTCTTCAGTTTCCCGGACAAATTGCGCCACGGCCTTTGCTCCTGGCAGATGGCCCCTCACTGTCTCACTTTTGACACTGTCCAGGACAACTCCTCTGATGTCTTTGGGCTTTCCTGGCACACCAAAGATGATAAACAGGCCCAGGCAATCCTCTCCTATCAGGTTACAGAAATCTTCCAGCTTATCGAATCTACTTCTCTTCCTGGAAGGCTCCTCTGGCCCGGATTCTGGATGTGAGAAGTCGCAAGGCTTAGAAACCACAGGAGGAAGAGTAGACATCTGCAGGGTCTGCACTGCCAGCTGCAGCCTTATTTGCTTATCGGATCCCCAGAAGGTCCAAATCCAGTCTGCCCCAAAGAGTACGGCTTGGTGCTTGGACATCTTGGTGGTGGTGAGCCACTCATCAACTCCCTTTTCTTGGCAGAAGGTGACAAAGTGGATTAAGAAGATCTCATTCAGAGTGTTTGAAGCTGGGCACAGGTTGCTCAGAGGATCTTCAAATCCAAGATAGTCCTTCAGTTTCTCAGCCGCATGGACTATCGCCTCGCTGACAACCTCACCGACGCTGAAAACCTCTGTGCCGTCTTTCAGAGCCAACTGTTGTGATGGTTTTTGCCCCATGTTCTCTGCAACCCATCAAGACTGCTTCCAAAGGTCACACGTGTGATCCTCATTCAGAGTGACTTCTTTTCCAGATTCAAAATCTTACAACGAAGTCACAGCTGTTAACGTGGGCCCAGTTTTCCGACTCCACATTTATGTGGGGTAGCTAAGCGTATCTACACACAACTAAGCAAACACGTTAGGTCTCCCTGTTTGCCAATGAGGCGTGTTGTATTCATACAGATTCCTGCTGGCTTATTAAGTGGGAGATAACCAACCTTCACCAAAAACATCTGTTCCTCTCTAGTTCTAGTCACTCAACTTTTAATATTTGGCAATCTCTTCCAAGACAGGTTTCCACTTTTCAGATTTTACTTAAATTAAAAATAGCATTCAGTTTTTTAAAGAACCATACACCTCCTTCCATACAACTAATGTCTTCAACTTTGCTGGTGAGTCCTTTCCCTTTGCTTTTCCGATAACCCCTCTGCCGTGATTCCTCACCACCCCCCAGCCCAGCAGCCTGTTTCCTTTCACACAGAAATTCCTCTGAGTCCTCAAATTTCTACCTGTTGATACGTGCTATAAGCCTCACCTCACTAAACGTATGGGAGTTTGTGAATTATAAAGCATTTGTGTCACTGTTCTCTATACCAGAAATAAAGCCCCGTGGGTATTCTGAACAAAGGAAAATAAAGTCACAGACAACAAAAATGAGGCAATCATCAATTGACTTTATTTCTTTTCATATGGTAATACCAGCAGTGTACAACATTTCGTAAATAAAATATATATCGTCAAAAAAATCTGAACTTTATCACATATCATCAGTTATGTTACACTGTCCTGAATAAAGAATATTTGGCATCTATAACAGTCTCCTGGTATTGTGTTAACCAGGTTTGGATAAAAAACTGTTTTTCAAATGGTGACAGATGTTTGCATTAAAATAAAACACTAATATGTAAGGAGTCCAATACAGTTACCAAACGACTAGTGGGGAGCAAAAGATTATTATTAGCATCAAATCATTTTAGTAATGAATAAACAGCAATTTAGTTTGACAGGCCCTTGTTGAAAAGCTCAATAACCTGCTAATAGCTTGCGAGATCACACCACCGACATTCAAACAATTTATAAGCACGTCCACTGGCATATATGGAACTGCTCCCCCTGTGCCAGTTTGTGAAAACCTGTCTTTCCCAGGTTGGCTATTAGGAGAAGTGATGTAGTAGTGAACAAAACATAGAATAATTTTTCTAATACCCCTTAAAAAGTGATAAACACAGCTATTTCTTGATAAATGATATTTGGGGCCCTGTGCGATCAACAATCATGAACTACATTTTCATATCGCAATACAGCCATTATAAAACTCATGTTGTAGCCTCAGAATTATTGAACCCTGGGACAAAATGTCCAAATATTCAGCTTCTTAAAAAAAAAATCTCATTCATTGATAGCCTGAGAAATACACGTTTAATAACATAAGGTAGACTGTTAGTGTTTTGATGTAATGAACTATTTAGCAAAGAGGAAAATAAGCTTTAATACTGTAAAGGTTTTTGTTTTGTTTTGGTTTCTTCAGAAATCATTTCTATGTCTACATTTTGGGGGAATTCCTGAATGCATTCAAGTTAAGAGTATTTAAATGTCTCTCGAGTTCTTCCTTTGGAGGTAAAAGGATCCAAGATTAAGGTTGAACTTCTTAACTCTTCAACAATTTTGTGATGTATCATCAAGGGAGGGGTATTTCAGATATACTAATTTGCTTGGAATGATCAACAGCATTATAATTCAGTTGTGGAGAAGGAAAGATCATCCCAACCTTTCCATGAAACCAGCTGGTCCATGAAAATTCTGATCGCTGTGTTTGCTTTTCACCATCTGCCTTATGTCACAAGATAAAAGTTCTATTTTCTATGTACTAAATATGTACACATATTTTAAAAAATATATAAAAAAGGACCATGGGAGGCAAGTGGAGGTGTGGCTGGCACTTAGCGGGCACACTGAATGCTTAAAGAAATTCCACCTATTGATTTTGAAAGCAGACGATGCTCTGCTTTGATGGCTGTGGTGCTGTCACACGGACGGACGCAGATGTGACAGAGTCATTCACAGACTGCTTCCTGCTTCCCACATCCTGCATACCGTGAAGGGGAATGGCAACACGACGGTAAAACACTCATATTAAATGCAATACTTTAAATATAATATATCACAGATTTGTACATTAAATAGAAGAAAAACGATTATCGTCTCATTCACCAGTGTCTCCTTTTTCATGGCGTCTTCAGAACGGGCACATACCCCCTGCTTTCGGTTTCCACTTCCACATGAGAAGCTGGAATAATAGACAGTAAACAATCTGCTGCTTGTAATGTGTTCTGTGAGTGTTTGAGAAGGAAGGTGGAGAAAAGGCGAGGGGCTCCTGATGCTCATTTGAGGGCCGTGGTTTAAACGTTGGAGTCCTCGTCAGTGATGCTGGCACTGGGGGAACGGGCGGCAAAGTCTCTAAACATGTCGTCCTCCTTTAACATGTGCTGGGAAACAAGGAGATGAGGGTCACACACACTGGGAGCCATGAGCTCAAAACTACACATCCTCCATGAAACATGTAGTCCTTTGGGGTTATTTTTTTTTTAATTTTTTTTTTTAACATTTATTTAATTTTTGAGACAGAGAGAGACAGAACATGAATGGGGGAGGGTCAGAGAGAGAGGGAGACACAGAATCCAAAACAGACTCCAGGCTCTGAGCTGTCAGCACAGAGCCCGACGCGGGGCTCGAACTCATGGACCGCGAGATCATGACCTGAGCCGAAGTCGGCCGCTTAACGGACTGAGCCACCCAGGCGCCCCCTTTGGGGTTATTTTTAAACATATCTTGGAGAATTAACATTTTAAACTCGTTTTATAGACTTACCGTTAGATTGTTGATGCCTTCAGAGAACGCACCTATCTGTCTCACTGTCCCTTCTGAATCTTCCATCTGCAAAGAACATACCATAACATGACCTCTTCATTTGCACAATTTCAAAGAAAGCACAGCAAAGTGAGCAAAAGTCTAAGAATAATGTGAGTGACACTGAATGGGATGGGTGCAACAGAACACTTCTCTCTTTTTTTTTTTTTTTTAAATTTTTTTTTTTTTTCAACGTTTATTTATTTTTGGGACAGAGAGAGACAGAGCATGAACGGGGGAGGGACAGAGAGAGAGGGAGACACAGAATCGGAAACAGGCTCCAGGCTCCGAGCCATCAGCCCAGAGCCTGACGCGGGGCTCGAACTCACGGACCGTGAGATCGTGACCTGGCTGAAGTCGGACGCTTAACCGACTGCGCCACCCAGGCGCCCTCTTCTCTCTTTTTTTAAAATGTTTATTTATTTTGAGAGAAGAGGGAGGGAGGGAGGACAAGGGGGACAGAGAGAAGGAGGGAGGGAGAAGGGGGAGGGGCAGAGAGAGAAGAGAGAGAGAGAGAGAGAGAGAGAGACAGAGAGAGAGAGACAGAGAGAGAGAGACAATGAATTCTAATCAGGCCCCATGCCCCCAGCGCAAAGCCCGATGTGGGGCTCAATCCTACCAACTGTGAGATCATGACCCGAGCAGAAATCAAGAGTCAGGGGCACCTGGGTGCCTCAGACACTCAGTTGAGTGTCTGACCTCAGCTCAGGTCATGATCTTGCGGTTCGTGAGTTCGAGCCCCATATTGGGCCGCTGCTGTCAGCTTGTCAGCTCAGAGCCCACTTCAGATCCTCTGTCCCCCTCCCTCTCTCTGCCCCTCCCCTGCTTGTGCTCTCCTAAAAATAAATAAATACTAAAAAACAAAGGAAGAAAGAAAGAAATCAAGAGTCAGATGCTTCACCGACCGAGCCACCCAGGTGCCCCACAACAGAACACTTCTGATGAAACCTCCTTTCGTTACTGTAACCAGACATTAAATACTAGATGAAACAAGACTGCGCACATATAGCGCAATGCTCTGATGTTGACAATGACACCAAAGGACTGGTGTTGAAAGGGTAGTATTCAAATCCATGACTTCATACTGAAAAGGCTAACAGCTGTGTATTTCTGACTTGATTTAACACACAGATTTCCTTAATACAGAGACGATATAACATAGGTGAATAGCTCAGGCTTCGGAGCTGGCCTGGCAAGTTGGAATCCCAGTTCTTCTAGCAGCTCTTCTATCTTGGGTAAGTTACTGCATCTGTGCCTCGGTTTCCTTCTCTCTAGAATGAGGATAACCATGCTCTGTAGGTTTTAGGGTCACCATGAAAGTTAATATATGTTATGTGCTCAGGAGAGTGCCTGAAACATAGTAAGCAATCTGGAAGTTGTTGACTATTACCTTATCATTATCTTTATTTTATGGTGTTTGAGGAAAAACTGATTAGTAGACATAGTGCACGAAGTTTCCATTTAGTGTTTCAATGCTGGAGGAACTTTCGTATACAGTGTTGCATTTACCTGCTCTAACCGGTCTAACTCATCTTCATCATACAGGCGCATGTCCAAACCAGGTTTGAATCCTTTCTTGCATGTACTTCCTGATGCCTGTCCCAATTCCATTGGACAAACATATTCTTCCCCATCTTCCTGTTTCTTCTTTCTCAGATTCCCAAAATTGCTGAAGGTCAGTTTCTTTGGCTTTAAAAGAAGAGCAAACATACAGGGATTTCATAAAATTCATGTGGCAAAAGATCAATAACATGCGTAATTATGCATTCCAACTACAGAGAAAATCAGTCGGATGATTCCATTGGTGTAACAAACATAAAAGCATCCTGGGTGTATGATTGACGCACCCAAGTATGATAACGAATCCTTATTATGAAGCTCAGAAGACTAAGCTTGTTCTCCTCATTCATACCAATTAGCTGGGTAGTCACTGTGAAAAGTCAAAAATGCCAAGAGCCTTGGTTTTGATTAAACAGGACTTCATGCAATGAGATGTCTCAGAGATGAATCCAATTTTGCAAGGTTTTCCCATCTAAAATGAGCACAAGAAAATGGTCCTGACTTGTATTTTCTTTTCGGGGAAGCTATGATTATCGTAGATGCCTGTTATGCTTCCGTAACAGGATTGGTGGCTGTTAGAAGAATCCTCGCTCGTTTGGAGACAGAACTTCCAGTGATACTTGGAAGAGAAATTCCATAAGCAGATGGTGATCAGGCTGATGCTGAGAATTTTCTTTCCATAATGTTTATTTTATTTATTTTGAGAGAGAGAGAGAGAGAGAGAGAGAGAGAGAGAGAGAGAGAGAGAGAGAGAGAGACGGAGAGAGGGAGTGCATGCAGGGGAGGGGCAGCGAGAGAGAGAGAGAGGGAGAGAAAGAACTCCAAGCAGGCGCCATGCTGTCAACGCAGAGCCCAAAGCAGGGCTCGATCTCACAGTTTGTGAGATCATGATCTGAGCAGAGATCAAGAGTCAGACACCTAACCGACTGAGCCACCCAGGTGCCCCATGATACTGAGAATTTAGGTACCACAGAATCTCTTAGACGTTTCACATCCAGTACATCTTTTAAGGGAGAAAAGGAGCTGAAGAGAAAGCGTCAGGAAGGTAGAGGAGGTAATAAAAACAACAACAACAACAAAACATTATATGTATGTACATAAAGAACTTGGTATATATTTGTGGAGAAGCTGATAAACCCTATCTCCACATTAAGTTGGTTGAGATAACAGACACAGTAGAGTGCACAGAGAAATGATTTTTTTTTAATTTTTTAAAAAATCTTTATTTTTTGAGAAAGAGAGGCAAAGTGCAAGCGGGGGAGAGAGAGAGAGAGAGAGAGAGAGAGAGGGAGACACAGAATCTTAAGCAGGCTGAGCTGTCAGCACAGAGCCTGACATGGGGCTTGAACCCACAGACCATGAGATCATGACCTGAGCAGAAGTTGGACACTCAACCGACTAAGCCACCCAGGTGCCGCCCACTGAGAAATGATTTAAAAGAAAAAGTAATCTGAATTTGGTATGACCCATGAATCTGGGTCAATCTGGAAAGAGTCATTCTCTGCTGGTCTACCTTGAATCATTTCTTAAGTATCTTTTTCTAACTTTCAAGGTTGGCTAACTGTAAGCCAGATAAGCTGAATCTGTGAGAAGAAATCCTCCTCTTAGAATGGATTTATCCACAGAACTGCAATCGATAGTTGAGCCCAAGTTGCAAACTCTCTGTGTTCGTAATGTACTGACTGCATGCCAACATCATACTCTTCATTACTGTTAATGCTAATAAAATAAATGATTTGAGTAAAGAAGCCCCCAAAAAGAAACTTTCAAAAATGCATTTTCTTACTTACTCTTAAAAATGGATGCACTATCAGGGGCACCTGGGTGGTGCAGTCAGTTAAGCATCTGACTCATGATCTCAGCTCAGGTCGTAGTCTCACAGTTCGTGAGTTCAAGTCCTGCATCAGGCTCTGCACTGATGTTGGAGAGCCTGCTTGGGGTTCGGTCTCTACTTCTCTCTGACCCTCCCCCACATGTGCTCTTTCTCTCTTTCTCAAAAGAAATAAACTTTAAAATAAAAATTAAAAAAAAAAAATGACGGACTATCAATTCATCCACAAAACCTTACAAACCCCACAAAAATGCCTGACCCAGTTGGGTAAAAACTGAGCCCCCGCTTTAGTTTTTGCTTTAAGCAATTATTAGAAGGCACAAGCTCGGACCAACCTTCACTTTGGCAGTGGCTGTTAGAAGTACATAATCTGGTAACTCCATGGCATCACGCTTTTGGTGCTGGGCCTCAGCACCGATCAGAAGGTTGAAATGAGTGGCCAAATGTCTTCGCAAGAGGGTCTTACTTGGTGGGATATTCAATAACTGAGCCATTGTTTCTACATTAAAACGAGGTTCTAGAACCTAGAAGAAACATTAAGATTGTTTAAGGCACCACAAACCATGTACGTCTACCCTGTGCTTTATAATTTGCAAAGCTTTTTCATTTAGTTATCACCAATGACCCCTCAACTACCCAGTGAGACAGACCGAGTATGAACCTCGATCTTCAAGCCACACACCTTTTCTTTATCTTGCCTAAGCTAGTGAGAAGTAGAGCTGGTCCTGACATCCAGGCAGTACCAAAGTTAGGGCTTCTAGCTCTCTGAAGTGGTCTCTGGGATGCCTTTGGAAGCCAGCTCCTTGCACAACACCAACGTGCAGAAATACAATCTGTATGTTTGTAGGTGTTTCAAAACATGATCATATGAGGACCAGTGGCCAGATGTTACCCAACATAAGAGACAATAAATGAGAAACAGGTTTAAATCTGGTCTAGAGTGATATGACATAAACAAAAACCATGGGAAAAAAATGCTCAGAAAGTAAAGACTCACTAGAAATGGTAACAGAGGGTTCGGTTAGGTGACTCTAGGGTATGACAAGCAAACTGATAATATCCTACTCATGAGACTAATGGAAACTAAACGCTAAGAAGTCAATTTTTAAATTAGAAGAGAGTTTTACCATGAGCCCACCATGAACACCACTGCCTCTGAGATTGGGGGCATATTCTGCCAAGTCCACGGAGCGCAGCCACTCCATCACACGATGGTTGGTCCACTGCTGAACCTCTGACGGGGTGATGCTATTCTATGAGAACAAACACCAAGAACTTCAGTCATTGACGATGGGATTCCAAACATTAAAACTTCAAATTTTTTCTAAAAAGTCTGCAGCAAAGAGCAGTTACTTGATGTCCCACTCAGTGTTTACAGAAAGAGTGAAAAGTTATTTACTGGTCTGAATTTTGTTTTAAGGCATCCATGTCATGGTTTCAAGCTTTTTTACAAAGTAATAAAGCAGTGCTTTAGGGAAAGCGAGTCTTTTTTTTTTTTTAGTTTATTTATTTATTTTGGGGGGAGCAAGGGCAGAGAGAGAGGGAGGCAGAGAGGGAGAGAGAGTACCAGGTAGGCTCCACGCTATCAGCACACAGCCCAACATGGGCCTCGAACTCCTGACCTGTGACATGATGACCTGAGCCGAAATCAAGAGTTGAAGAGTTGGACACCCAACCAACTGAGCCACTCAGGCGCCTCAAGAAAACCAAGTCTTTGTAGTGATATTTAACTCTGTGGCTTAAGGAAGCAGAAAAATACACCCAAGAAAAAGGAGGAAGGGTAATTAAACAATCTTTGTGTTTTAGTTACACAGGTGGAGCTGTCATGGGGGGAATGAAAGGAAGGTAGGAAAACAAGGCCCCAGAAGGTAATGAGGTTGGATTGGAAGCTCTGTGGAAACCAAAAGCTTCTTCTGCAGACTCCACAAAGAAATGGGTGTTTGCTCTGCACACACACACACAGTCTCATGCATGGAAAGTGCAGGCTGTATAATAAATCTGAACCCCAGGTGCTACCTCATCAGATGGCCGCCTCCGCAGACAGTTTGGTTCAAAGTTATTGATCCTCAGGACCTGGATAGCCCTTTTGATACTGAGATGGTGCAGCACACTCACAACCTTCAAAGACAGTAAGTCATCCTGCAAAAAAGAACAAAAAGAGGAACTCGCTGAGCTCTAAGGGTCTTCTCAGGGAAATCTCAGAAAACCTGAGCAAAAGTAGAAAAGCCCCCTAACCAAAATGCCTCCAGGGCTTGTCAGTGTTTTCAAACCTTTTATTTAGTAACAAAACCTTTTTTCCTGTTCCAAACAAAATCCTCTCTAGGACCCCATTAAAAAGAAAAAAAAAAAAATTAATGTTCCAACAGAAGCCAACTTCTACCTGTTTCTCTCTCTTCCAGACATTCTGAGATAGGACCATGGGACCCCACAACTCTGAAGAACATTTTTGAAAAGCACCTGCTGGGTCACTGCAAAAAGTGATCCTCTTTGAAGTGATGTGTTAAGAGCACATGATGTTCACTGACGATCACAGCTCGGTTTTCTGAGCTAAGGCACATCACCGTTTTAGGAAAAAAACAGAGGAATGTCTCTGCTATACTATTCCCCCAGCCTCAAAAAATCTCTAGTTCTGGATTATTATGCTTTAACTAGCAGACGCTGTGAATAATTTTGGAAACTTTATGTTGATCAATGCAAAGGTTTTGGTGAGAGTTAAAAAGAAGTTGTAAGTAGCCACATATAGCACCACCAGTTCCTTGAAAGGGTACCTTTCGCCAGTCTGTGGTTACTGGGAATGTTTCAAACATACCAATCACACCAAAACAAATTACTTCAGAAGGTGATGTGGAGGGCAGTGTCAAGATAAGCACCAGTCTACTTCCAAACACACCCAGAAAATAAAACAAGAATAACATCCATTTTAGGCACACCTTACTGATAGCATGCTTCTTGGGGGGGGGGGGGGGGGGGGAGGGTTGGAAGGGGAGGCAGAGCTATTACAGAAATAGTTTTTAAATAAAAATATTAAAAAATAAAAATAAAAAAAATAAATAAAGAAAAATATTAGACAATCAGCTAAAATTCTTAAGGCTACTAACTGAGCAAACATTTTTTCCCTGAAAATTTTCTGGATAAATTTCTTAAAGGCAATGCCTTATGGTAAGTTAGAAAGGGCATTTCACATATTTTAATCTAAGAGCGAGACACCCATTCAAAACATTCCCAGGTGGGCTATTTTCAACTAATTAAAGTACCAGATTAAAAAAATTTTAAATGCATAATGATTGAAATGTAAATACAAGGCTAATTATTTTAGCTTAAGGGATTTTAAAAGTAGGGGCTATTTTCTTTTAAATCAAACCAGACTTTTTTTAGATTTGAAAAGAGCTTTCATTTTTAAGTAATTTTAGATTTACCGAAGAGTTATCAAAGCAGAGCAAAGTCCCATATACCCTTCGTTCAGCTTCCCCTTACGTTAACAACTTCTATAACCATGACATAGTCATCAAAACGAAGGACTTAACATAGATTATAAAAAATAATAACTAAACTGCAGACTTCATTCAAATTTCACCCCAGTTTTTCCACTACGTTCTTTCTCCGTTCCAGGATCCAACCCAGGGTACCACATTAAAAACAGATTTTTTGTGACTTAGAACTCCTGGGGTCAAATTTTCTAAGATAATATATTCTTTTATAGCCACAAAAGTTATATGCACTTCCTTTGTGATTTTAAGCCTGAATCTGCTCGCACTCCTGCAGGAACAAACCTATACCTAGACGGGCAGGCAAGAATTTACTAAATTTGTTTTAGGCTGAGCATTAAGAGCAGGAATCTGGAAAAAGCTTAGGTTCAAATGCTCTGTGACTTTCTACCACTTTCTAGCTGTGGAAAGCTCGCTAAGTTACTCAATTTCTCAGTTCTTTCACTCCCTCGTCTAAAAACTGGGGACAAGAAGAGTGCTAACTCAAGTTCTGCTGAGACTTGAGTATTAATAGGAGTATAGTGCTTGCAAGAGAGTGCCTGGAACACAGTAAATGTTCAATGTACCACATGTTGGGTGTTATTTCAAGCAGGAATACGTTACGTGGCCACTAAGGTACGGACTTGGGTTCAATGACACAGAAGAAAACAAAGCCCATCAGATGAACCTCAAATTTGATCCTGAAAAAACTGGTGTTTGAAAATTTCAACTTATTTAAAGAAGATACTATGGTAGATGGTTCCAGAGCCCAGCTGACAAAAGGCCCTTTAAATAAAAGCATCCAATGTAATAGTACACTAATAGTCCTATGGAATCTAGAATAGGTTCTCCTGGAATCTGTCTCTCCCCACTGTTGTAAAGTAGGGACAAGTCCTTCCACCTCTTGGATGGAAGGCTAAAAATAAGAAACAATAATGAAGGAATCAGAGGTGGTCTACCTCACCCTACTTCTTCTTTATCCTGTAACTCCTGCCCTAGTCAAATGGAGCTGAAGTGGGAAAGGAAGCAAGTTTCAGGTAATAGTCTCAAAAGTGGAAGGGAGGAGAGAAGACAAGTCTCTGTAGATGTCAGGTCAGAAGGACGGTCTCTTCTGAGTGGATACTGCATATAGGAATGTGTAACTCAGAAATTGCCAGGGCTTCAAAACTCTACATTCTAGTTTTTAAACATCTTTATTACATATAATTCACATACTAGAACATTTATGCAAAGTGTGCACCTCAATTGTACATTGTTGAATATATATAAAATCAACTTTATGGACAGCTTAGTTATTTTTTTAAAGTTTATTTATTTATTTTGAGAGGAGAGAGAGAGAGAGAGAGAGAGAGAGAGAGAGAGAGAGAGAGAGAGAGAGAGATATAGAGAATCCCAAGCAGGCTCTGTGTTGTCAGCACAGAGCCCAACATGGTGCTTGATCTCACAAACCGTGAGATCATGACCTGAGCAGAAATCCAGAGTTGGACACTTAACTGACTGAGCCACCCAGGTTCCCCATGGACAGCTTAGTTTAGATTAGGTTTCACATAGCTTAAATCAGAGTTTCAAATTTCCCAGTGGTGTTGCAATCATCAAATCCTACAACTTCAACTTAACAGAAAATATTACTGCTCTTCTCAAGTTAAGGCAACACCTTCAAATCCTGGTGGAATCATTTTGAAAACAATGTATTTTACTCACTCTATTTCTGTGTTTCTCAGAGAAAAACAATTTTACCTCTCCCCACCTCCAAAAAAAACCTGGGAGTAAATCACTTACAACAGTCATGTAATGGAGCATTCGACCATCTACTCGTCCTTCGTCAAACTGCGTCTTGTACTGGGGGAGACCAATATCATCCAACCATCCTAAAGGAGAGAAATCAGTGTTGTTAGTGAGGCACAGAACACCTGTACTTATGATTAAAAAGAAAAAGCAGCTTTACTTTTTCATTCATTCGTTTGTTCGTTCATTCATTCATTCATTCATAAATGAAAGAACCCTCTTACGAGTGACCCAGTTGAAATCCAGCTTTCCGTGATTGGTTTCTTCTTCAGATCCCAGGGCTTGCAGTGCCAGCTGGAGTTTCTTTCGATGAAGTGAATGCTTAATTCCAAGTTCCTGAAATAATAAACAGAAACACCAGCTTTACAATTCTGTCAATATGGGCTGGATACCACTGGCAAAAAATGCAAATTCTCCCCAAGGGAAACTAGTGTTAAAGAGTCAACAATCACATTAAATCAGTGTACTAACTAAGGCTAGTGAGATGTTGCTGAACAAAAGCCCTCTGGAAAGCCAAGACCACTGCAATTAGTTTAGTGGCATGCTATACTCTCTACTAGGCTCCTTCCTTCGTAAGACTGGGATTATAGCACACAAAAGAAAAATTCTACTGTTTTTGTACTAAATGTTAAATAATTAGGAAGAAATGTTAAATAATTAGACATAAGATGTAAGGCTCCTTTTCTTTCCCCCTTAATGTAAAGCTGAATTGCATACGTTACATTGAGAAGTGGGGCCCATGCTAAGCCACAGAATGATTTTGAGAAATATGAGCTTAAGGTTTATTATTGTGTCTATACAACTATTTCTCGTTAAAATGCCCAGTGGCTTACATTAAAACAGTGGCTTACATGTTTCATAAGGAACCATTAAGACCAGGTACTTCTTGTTAAGTCCGTGAAATAAAGAAAAAAAAAAGAGTGTGAAGCAGAAAACATAAATGTTTTCAAGAGTACTGACTGGCTCCACCTACTCCCCTTTCTAGAAATCCTACATTCATAGTCTCTTTCTCAGTATCCATTGTCTGAACAAACAGAGAAGTAGTCACCTTCTCTAGATCTTGTTGAGAAGCCTGCAAAAGTGTTTGGCCAGATGCAATCCAATGCTTTCCAGAATTCAGGTAGGACCCCAAGCCTTGTTCCACAAGCCAATTACAAACTTGTTCCTTGGTCCATTTGGCAAATGGCATGTCCAAGTCACTGTAGGAAAAGGAACAACTGCATGAAAAACAATTCAGAGGCCAACCCTCTGACTTATCATCAAGACTGAACAACTATATATTGAATTGACATGGGAATTCCCTGGTGGTACCCATTTGACCATGGAAAGTTTCAGGACATATTTGGAGGAGGAAATGGCACTGGAGTTAAAAGTTACCTCATAAGACCATGGTTTTTATTTCAAATGTAACTACAAAAGATTCAATATGATTGCGTAAGAACACGTCATATGGAAGAAAACCAAGTTGAAAGAACAAGTCAAGTCACTGTGCTAGTTTCAATCAATGTTGCTTGAAGACTGAATTCCAAAACAGAAAACACTAGGTTAGACTGAAAGAAATCAAGTCTAACTTGAGTTAACTTTAGCAGAATTATGGTTTCTCTCCAGGTGGTAACCAATGGGAAGAGAGCAATATGCCATCACTGAGTATAGAAAAATGTAAACAATGACAAAAGAAAAATGTAATCAAAGCAAAGTTCTGGGTTTTTTGGTTTTTTACTTTGACACATAGTGTGTTCCTCTTTGAAAAAAAAATGTGTAAATAAACAAGGCTTTTTTTTTTCTTTTAAAGCACAAGGAAGTCCTCTACTGTGTACAAAGAGAACATATGGCAAACGAGACTCCAGTGTTTGAAGAAAGCCAGAGTTTCCTCCTTGATGAAACTTGTGTCCAGTCTTCTGCGTGAGTGGGAGGGACCATGTTTAAAGGGTTTCTAGCCCATTATCACATTCAAAAGATTTAGTATCAATGATTTGTACTAGATGTTTGCCAACCCCACCCTCTTTATTCTTAGTAGGTCAGTGTAGTAATCTCAAACCGGCCCTAAATTGGGATAAGAGTGAAGGAAAAGTTCACAGAGTCTTAACAGAGAAAACATCACAAGGTCCTGATAAATTTAGTAATTCTGATAGAATTTACATCTTTAGGTGCTTTCACAGAATCCATTGGTCATTAATGTTGCCTGAACAGTTACCATTTGCCAGATACTTAATGCATATAAACTCAATTGCCTTTTGGGGAATGTACTAATTAACACCATGGAAACAAGGGCACAGAGCATGGAAGTAGTTGCTCAAGGTGACCCAGGAAGTGGTAAGGAAGTGGTATAGTGGTATAGGAAGTGGTAAGGCCAGAAATCAGATCCAAACAGTCTGTGTTTGGATGTCATCCCACTATGCTATCCCATCTCTCCAGAGTTGTGCTTTAGAGTACTTACAGTAATTATTTTCTCTGTCAAATTTAAGTCCAAAAATCATTCCAACCAAGACGTTGCTGACACTTTAGCTCTGGTCCCTCCCCTAGTTCACAGAGCCCCCCATCTTCTGCATGATTTTCACCAACCAATGCCAAATGGCACTGCCCTATAAAGATGATGAACCCTTTCACTAGGCACAACAGTAAGCAATGGATTCCACCATCCAACCCAGGGATAATACTAACATCGCAGGTGTTCACGGCCATGACACTTACATAGACATGTAAAAAGTTCATTCATTCGGCTGTTCTCACCTGTTAGACTGTCCCAAATCTCGAGACCAACCCAGTCGCGGCCCTGCGGTTGCCCTTGTTCCTCCTCTTTTGAATTCAGGCTCAGACATGTCATCTGGATTGAATGTAGTTGACTGACTTCTCCTAAGTCTGAACAGAAGACACAATACCACGTTGCCTTGTATGAGACCTGAAGAGACCTTAGACTTTAATCAGAACATTGCTTATGTATGGTCGGAACAGATACTTGCATTTCAACGTTAACTGAGACCCAATGAGTTAATGAATTCCAGATCACAATCTTCCTTCCATAAAGGGAACACAAAAGACTTAAAGTTTCACACTTCTTTCCCGCGAATTTTCCATTTACTCCTACATTTGAGCAACATATAATACAAAGCCCACTCCATTTGTGTGCTCTGTTACTTACTTTCCAAAGAGTTTCATGATACCTCTGGATTTCTTTTTGGAATCTGGCGACGGCGGAGATATCTGGAAGGGACTACTTCCCGGCGCATCTTTTGGCCGGGAAGATACACCAGCAAGATCTAGGTGCTCAGCTGTCTCCTTCTCTGTTTCAGCTATTCCAAGAACAGAATACAAACTCAATGAGCTTTGAGTATGGAATGAATGTGACTAAATGTTATTAACCTTTTTGGTTTTAGCAATTGTTATACATTCTTCTTCTGTTGTTCTTTCATCAGTGATTTACAAATAGCACCCTACAAATACTAAAAATGGAACACAGATGTATGTTTTGCTCTGTTGGCTGTTCTGCATAAATTAACAGTATGTAGAATATTTTGTATGATATTGTGTATAGATTAACTTACAAGTGATAGCCTCTTTGAGATTCAAAGGTATGAGAGGATTGTAATAATCTTTCCTCGAGTGATTGAATTAATAATGAAATCATTCTCCATCTTCGCAAAGCACTTGGTACTGTGGACTCCCTCCTACATTCTTCAACATCACCATCTCCTTCACCTTCTTGTTACGACTCTCTCCCAAATCTGCCATCTGATAGTTTCTTCTTTGCTGTAGCACCTGTTTCCTCTACCTCTTTCACCCCAAGATTCTGCTCTACGTCCCCTCAGTAGGATCTCTAGACAAGCTCACCCACTCCACGCTCAGCACTAAATGATGGCTTCCCTCATATATAAGCTGCTGGTATCAAAACCTGTGGACCTAATCTCTCTCTACCCAGGCTCAGTATATGAACATCTATGGATACTCCCAATTTGGTATGCCAGGGACATCTTGAACTCAACAAACCACGCAATTTTCCTGAGTCTTCTCTTAAATTTGCTTTTTAAATATTTCCTTAATACTAATTAATATTCTCCCTCTTATTCCAGTTCAAACTCTTTGTCAGTCTTTTCACTCCCTCCTCTCCTTTGCCATTTACATCAAATCTCAGTTACCAATTTCCATCAATTCTTTTTGCAAGAGATGTATTCCTATTTATCTCTTGTTATGTGCTGAGAAAAGAATGAACTGATAGGCATACATTTTTCTTTAGATATAAAATCAGTGCCTGTTGATTCTGCCTTGAAAGAATAACATCCAAATTTGCTACTCCTCAGTTTCTGAGCATTAACTAGCTTAATTCATTCAGCTGTCTCTTCATGGATGATCCCACACTAGCAAACACAAGGGGTACTGTTTCCTCAATGTGAGACTGTATGCTTTTTCAGGAAAGTAAAAATTGTACACAAATCACACGAACGATGTTTCAGCAAGATAAAAAGTTGCAGAGATTGACTTTTCTATGAAGCACAGCTGTGATTATAGGTTATAATAAGCAGTACTCGGCTCTTAGCATTGACAATTTATTTCTTCTGAGAAAGATGCAAAAAAATTTGAAAATAGTTGTCTGGATTTTATCCCATGTTTATCCTAGAAATGTAAGACTACAAAGAGAGAGGTTACCTTTACTGACCCACATGAAGAGGCATGTGGGTACCTACACAAGATAATAAAACCAAAATCCAAAGGAGCCTTTGAAACCCTAAAGCCATCATGGGTACTGGCATGCCTGAAAATGTTGCCTAACTCACCCTCATTTAAGAAGCATCCTACTCTTATTTTTTGTCTTGAGGATGCTTTTTCCCTACTGAGCCTCCCCTCTCCTTAAATCACTTTGGGGGTGACTCCTCGGATATCACATAGAGCTCCTTTGGGTGTCACTAAACGTCACCTCCATGTTCAAAGCAATCAATGTCGGAATGATGTCCCCCGAATGAAGTAAGTCTGAGATGACCATTTTCAACATCTTCTACAGACTTCTCTATTTGGTTGAAAACATTTCTCTCTGGGGATAACGTAAACATGGAGAAGAAGGTACTGCTGGGACCTGGGAGTTAGTGTGAGACAGTGTGCACTCGAAGGGTGAAAAGGCTGGAATTTATGATGCAGGATAGTCCTGCCCTGGTCTCCGAGGGGTGCTGTGTGCACTTCCAGGTCCCCCCAGAGCCCCTCGCGAGGTGTCATTAGCATGGGTTAAAACAGCATTTAGGCTTGGAAGCATAGGCTCTACAGAGAGTCCTAATTTTCAGCAGGAGGTGGAAGGAACTCTCTGGAGTAAAGGACTACATTTCCTGATTGCTGCCAGCTCACTTTCTAGAGATCACAGATGCCCAGGGCAAGGATTAGCTCAGTTTGGAGGACAGCACTGGCAAAGGCTGGCATGCAGGGGTACGATACCTAAGGTGGGTGCACTGGCACTTCGTTTACGATCTTCAGATATCCCAACAACGCACACAATCACACGCAGCCCAATGGAGAGAACACAGGAGAATGGCAAAATGAAACACGGATCAAACTCCTACTCACAAAATACACACAGTGGGAGGAAAGGCAAGCACCACACTGTGCTTCCAACGTTGCAGACTCCATTAGCAGTTTCAATATGGGGTTAATCTACCCACTTTCAAAACAGATGAGAAGCTGTTTACAATGAAGTCAGAGGGCATCAGGGTTTTTGGTCTTTCCTCTACGTTTATGCTCCAACAAGGAGAGCAGGGTGAGAGCCTACCCAGAACTATCTTTACCACTGAATTCAACCGATAGAAGCCTTTTTTTTTTTTTTTTCCCTAACTTTTCCCCCAAGTCATTCACCTTCATTTCTGAGAAAGAGAAAAACACACAAATAGATGAACAAGGGAAGAGATCGATCTTTTCCTCATTCTGAAAGAATTAAAGCAAAGGCATTTTGGCCACACATACCCAAGTTGGGGGCACTTGCTGTCCTCTTGTTACTTTTTATTTTAAAAAAGCCACGCCCAAAGGAAGATCTGGCTTTTCGAGTGCCAAAGGGGTTGTCATCCATGGAGGAATCATGTCCTGGAGCTTTTGGAGGGAGGCTTCCAAACGGGCTGCTTTCTGCTGGAGTTTTATCCTGAGAGAGAAGCAATAATAAATGTAACACAGCACTAACTTGCATAATTATTAGCACATGCCGGGTGCAACACCTGATATGTTACATATTTGACTTTATTTTGAAAAATGATGGAACTAACAGATTGATTACAAATATTATAAGTTTAAAAGGTCAATGCTGAAAGCTACTTAAGAAAACAACAGCTATGGCAGCAACAAAAACATGGTCGTCACTCACGTGCTTAGGACTTGAAATATTTAAGGTATAGAAATCCTAAAATTTGGGGGCACCTAAGTGGCTCAGTCAGTTGAGTGTCTGACTTTGGCTTAGATCATGACCTCACAGTTCGTGAGTTCAAGCCTCTGTGCTAACCGCATGGAGCCTGGAGCCTGCTTCGAGTTCTGTGTCTCCCTCTCTCTCTGCCCTTTCCTGCTCGCGCATGCACGCTCTCTCTCCCTCTCTCTCAAAAATGAATAAACATTTTAAAAAATTTTTTAAAAAGCCAACACTGTAAAAAAAATTCTCAATTTTTATTTGCCTCATTCCCTTCAAGGACATGGAAATAAGATATTACATAACCAGAACACCAGTAGGTTTCTTAGTTTTCTAACAATTATGACACATATTTGGCTATAACACAGTTCAGTCTTTGTAATATAACTGCATCAGTAGAAGCCCAATATAATATAATCACTCTACAAAGCAGGCATTAACCCCACTTCTACACCAGCAGTATAAAGAGATTCTACTCTAGTTATTTTAAATATTCTTCTCAAAGAATTAATAATAAAATGAAGACACAATCAGTGACTGTTAAATATTAAAAAAAAATTTTTTTTAATGTTTATTTATTTCTGAGAGAGAGAGAGAGAGAGAGAGAGAGCGAGCGAGCATGAGTGGGGGAGGGGCAGAGAGAGAGGGAGACACAGAATCTGAAACAGGCTCCAGGCTCTGAGGTGTCAGCAGAGCCTGATGCGGGGCTCGAACTCACAAACCGTGAGATCATGACCTGAGCTGAAGTCGGTCGCTCAACCGACTGAGTCACCCAGGTGCCCCTCTTCTCAAAGAATTAATAATAAAATGAAGACACCATCAGTGACTGTTAAATATTTTTTTTAAGTGGTGTTCTGGAATATATTCATATCTTGCCTGCAAGTTACCAAACACGGATGACTAATTTTCAAAGACTATGCAGATATACTTAACATCAAAACTAAACTTGCTATAATTAAATTTTTCTTCCTTGATTTAGAAGCCACTTGGGCTGTCCACAATATTTCAAGGTATTTATGAAGAAGTGTAATTAAGTTATACTTGTATTATTTTTTTAATTTATTTTGAGAGAGAGTTCACGTGAATGGGGCAGGCAGAGAGAGAGAAACAGAGACAGTGTGAGTGTGGGAGGGGCAGAGAAAGAATCTCAAGCAGGTTCCATGTTGTCAGTGCAGAGCCTGACATGGGGCTTGATCCCAGGAACTGTGAGATCATGACCTGAGCTGAAACTAAGATTCAGATACTTAACCAACTGAGCCTGCTTAGTAATTTAACTATTTAAAAAAAAAAAAAAAAAAAAAAAAAATTTTTTTTCCCGTTTATTTTTGAGAGATAGAGACAGAACACGAGTGGGGGAGGGGCACAGAGAGAAGGAGACACAGAATCCGAAGGAGGCTCCAGGCTCCGAGCTAACAGAACAGAGCCCGACACAGGGCTCAAAATCACAAACTGTGAGATCATGACCTGAGCCAAAGTCGGACGCTTAACTGACTGAGCCACCCAAGCGCCCCATAATCTAACTATTAAGTTATACTTTAAGTACTGTTTATTTTGGGGGCACCTGGGTGGCTCAGTCAGTCAAGCATCTGACTCTCAGTTTTGGCTCACATCATGATCTCACGGTTTTGTGAGTTTAAGCCCCACATTTGGCTCTGTGCTGACAGTGCGGAGCCTGCTTGGGATCCCCTCTCTCCCTCTCCCTCCCTTCCTCTCTCGCTCTCGCTCTCTCTCCCTCTCTCCCTCCCTCCCTCCCTCCTCCCTCCCTCCCCTACTCAAGCTGTCTTTCAAAATAAATAAACTTAAAAATTTTTAAATAAAAAAATTACTGTTTATTTTTGAGCTTTCTGGTTATTTGAATTTGCAGTTACAGAAATATGATCTATTATATTGTTGTAGTATTATCCAAACAAAGATGCTTTTGTTTGCATGTTTCCATTTCTCTAAAATCTCTTGCCCTCTGTTTCTTTTATTGCAGAGGTGGAGAAAGGGGAGAGGGGACACAGGCTTTAAGGTGGTGATTTTATCCTACATATCTACTGCTCATCGTAACTACAAGTTTGTAGGTGCTACAATTCAGTGATTCTGTTATCTGTGTCATTACTGATGTCAAAATCACTTAATAATTTATTGAACTGGAAAGACGAAAAGGACAGAGAATGACTGTAATCACAGCTGTAGAGACTGTCTGTGCCTCATCAATGATACCTACATTATGGCTCAAGGCATTAAGAGCCAACAGTCAAGAGAGTGCACTTGGAAGTAGCCTCTCTACCAGAACCAGTAGCCTCTCTCCGCTTTACAAAGTTGATGATTAAAAATCAGAGGAGGGGCGCCTGGGTGGCGCAGTCGGTTAAGCGTCCGACTTCAGCCAGGTCACGATCTCGCGGTCCGTGAGTTCGAGCCCCGCGTCAGGCCCTGGGCTGATGGCTCGGAGCCTGGAGCCTGCTTCCAATTCTGTGTCTCCCTCTCTCTCTGCCCCTCCCCCGTTCATGCTCTGTCTCTCTCTGTCCCCAAAATAAATAAAAAACGTTGAAAAAAAAAATTAAAAAAAAAAAAAAATCAGAGGAAAGAAGAACCAGAGCCCCTGCTGATAATGTCTTTAAAAAACAAAAAACAAAAACCAAACCAACAAAAAAAAACCCACCAAAATGTTTGCTGTAAACAGACAGTGGCTACAGTAAATGAATGGCTGGTCTAAGACTGGTGATCTAAGAAGGACTTTTTGTGAGGTCTAAGGAAGTCAAAGTATGACCATTAAGAACATCAACATCCTGATTTGAGTGTTTGGGGTTTTTTGGTTTGTTTTTTTACAACAGTTTATTGAGGTGAAATATAAAAAGTAACTACTCTGAATCGAACAGTTCGATGGCATTTAGTACAATCACAGTGTTGTGTAACCATTATCCACCTTGTTCCACAGCATTTCCATCATTCTCAATAAAACCCCTTACCCATTAAGCAGCTTCCCTTCCTCTCTCTCCATCTCTGGCAACCACCAATCTGTGTTCTGTCTCTATGGGTTTATCTATTCTGTATATTTCACGTAAGTGGAATCATTTCATGTGTGATCTTTTGTGTCTGGCTTCTTTCATTTAACATGTTTTAGAGATTCTAAGTTTTGGTTTTTTGGAGGCATTTAAGCAATCACAGGTATTAGAAGTCTCAAACATATTTGTATTATAATCTAGACATAAAAATTACCTCTGAAGGCTTCTGGACAGACTCTGTATCCTGTTCAAAACAAGAACAGTATTTTAAGGTTGTTACAGGAATCCCTTATATGTTGAGAATGTGTCACATACAATTCCATAAATTAAATTTACATCTACTTCAAAGCTATACAATTTCAGTTTCATTTATTTTCAGTAATGGTTTATTAAAGTCTTCATTTTTTTGTTTTATATACTACTTTCAATCCTTCATATTCATATTTCTTAATATTCACCATTAACAGTGATATCTAATAATTTTTCATTAGAGAAACTACAAGCTCTTCTTAAAAGAGTTTTATCTGCAAAATGGAAAATATGAAGAACCCTGAAGATTTTCTTCTCAGGGTAACCAAGAGAAAAAAAACAACAACAACAAACAAACAGAACCAACCCCATCTGATGATTCTTTCTTCAGATTGCCCAGGCTGCTGGACTTTTGCAGACTCGAAGTTCTAAAAATAACAATAATAGTAATAAGGATTGATAATAAGTGCCTCTGGTGCCACTGTTTCTAAGTAGAATATCTTGGAAAGAAACTAAAATTGTGTGTGGGTTGAATCCTGGTAATAAAAGAAACTCTGGATTCAGGCAGTCACTTGTGTGCTTAACTAAATTATAACATTTCGTTCTTTTAAAAGCGAGGTGGTTAACTGTCCTGCCAATAACTCTAAATGTCCTGCACATGGTAGGATAGCTGGAAAAACACGTAGGACTATCCCTGTGATGTCAATATTTGAAAGTGAAACAGTGTTTTCCATGGACTAGTGGTACATCCTTTGCCTGTATACATTTACACCAGAAACTTTTAAAATACTCACATACTATTTATATATAATCCTTGTAATTAAAATAAAGGACCAAAGCATTACAATTCAGTTCACAAAGGAATCAATTTTCTGAATCTGACAAAGCACTTCATTTTATAGTTATGATCAAGGCATAATAGAAAAATCCCCATTGCTGCCCACAGTAATTTATTTGCTATCCTAGTAAAGGCAAAGTGACCCTGTAAACATCCAGAGACTTTCTTTCACATAAGTAGCATTCAATTATATTGAGATGGTCTTGCTCAGATTTTGAAGGCAGGAATATGTGACCAGCTTAAAAAAGAGATAGAAAAAAGCAACATCTTTCCTCTAAGAGGAAAAATAATAGAAACATACAAAGAACCTTTTAAAAGGCAATTCTCAGGGCACCTGGATGGCTCAGTCGGTTAAGCATCCGACTTGGGCTCAGGTCACGATCCTGTGGTTCATGGGTTCAAGCCCTGCATCAGGCTTTGTGCTGACAGCTCAGAGCCTGGAGCCTGCTTCGGATTCTGTGTCTCCCTCTCTGTCTCTCTGCCCTCCCCTGCTCGTGCTCTCTCTCTCAAAAATAAAGACTAAAAAAAAATAAAAAAAATTGGGAGCACCTGGGTGGCTCAGTTGGTTAAGCATCTGACTTCAGCGCAGGTCATGATTTTGCGGTTCGTGGGTTTGAACCCCGCATCAGGCTCTGTGCTGACAGCTCAGAGCCTGGATCCTGCTTCAAATTCTGTGTCTCCCTCTCTCTCTGCCCCTCCCCCACTTGCACTCTGTGTCTCTCTCTCTCTCTCTCTCTCTCTCTCTCTCTCTCTCTCTCAAAAATAAATAAACATAAAAAAAATTAAAAGGCAATTCTCATATATTTACATGTAAGTAAGTTGCTAGAAGTGCTGACTACCATGGGAATGCAAGCTGGTGCAGCCACTCTGGAAAACAGTATGGAGGTTCTTCAAAAAACTAAAAATAGAACTACCCTATGATCCAGCAATTGTACTACTAGACATTTATCCAAGGGGTACAGGTGTGCTGTTTCGAAGGGACACATGCACCCCCATGTTTATAGCAGCACTATCAACAATAGCCAAGGTATGGAAAGAGCCCAAATGTCCATCGATGGATGAATGGATAAAGATGTGGTATATATATACAATGAAGTATTACTCAGCAATCAAAAAGAATGAAATCTTGCCATTTGCAACTACATGGATGGAACTGGAGGGTATTATGCTAAGTGAAATTAGTCAGAGAAAGACAAAAATCATATGACTTCACTCATATGAGGATGTTAAGAGACAAAACAGATTCACATAAGGGAAGGGAAACCAAAATAATATAAAAACAGGGAGGGGGACAAAACAGAAGAGACTCATAAATATGGAGAACAAACTGAGGGTTACAGGAGGCACTGTCAGAGGCGGGATGGGCTAAGTGGGTAAGGGGCACTAAGGAATCTTCTCCTGAAATCATTGTTGCACTATATGCTAACTAATTTGGATGTAAATTAAAAAAAATTAAAAAGAAAATTTAAAAAAAAAAAAAAGAAAGAAAAAGAAGTGTTGACTACCAAATAAACAAAAGAACAAAATAAACAAAAGAAAAGATCTCACCTTTGAGTACTGCTCTGAACATATATTTTCCTAATTTAATCCAGACTTTTACTTGGATAAACACAGATGTTGGGTTGGTTTACTACACTGAAAGTGCGAAAAACCATTGTAGCCTTTCCAGCCATCACACCATCCTCTGTGACTCTTTTCTGCTAGAGTCAAACTGCAAGTCAGTGCAAACCTCAAATTCAAAGCACTGAACTTCACGTGAAAGCTGATGAAGGAAGGTTAAAGATGGGCAAAAACCTGGCATGAGATAATGGTCAACGAGCAAGTATTTCTTTGTTAACTTACAAACCTCACCTGCACCCCCATCCAACCACTACACCTGCATTAATGTATTCAGGCCTCAGAGTCATTTGCTTTTAATTTTGGTTATTGTTAGTGTAATAGAAGCTTCCTCTCTGCCAGGTCTCAAGTGACATTTTTTTACATTCAATAATATGACTTACGAAAAACTATCAGAAGGCTGGGTTTCAACAGCAGCACCAAGGATTATTTTTCCATCACTAAAATGTAAAAAAAAAAGAAAAAAAAGAATTTATGCACTGTAAGAGTAAAAGAGCATACATATTCTAAGCGAACACAATTGTCAAAAACAAAAAACTGTGCGAGGGAATATATTTCACTCTCTTTACAAAGACTCCATTATATTTTCTTTATTTGGTCTAATTGTAAGACTAAGTAAATGAGAATATGCTCCCTCAAAATTCTACTTGCTGATGGAGAAACTAGGGTATCCCTGTCCTGAATCCTTCCCAGCCATCCTGCAGGCAGCCTCAGGCACATGACTGTCACTATGGACCTGGCAACACTTGTTGACGGCCACCTATGACCTAGACATAAAGCCCAAAGGCCCTAAAATCCCTCTCTAACCTGACCACCATACCTCCCCTGACTCCTCTCTTGTGACTCCTTGCTTCCACACCTTTTATTTCAATAATACAGAACTGATTTCAAGTCCCTTGGCCCATGCCTTCCTGTTTCTTGCCCCTGTGAAAAATTATGTTTGTAAATGAATGCAGCGCATCCTTGTCTTTGCTTGACCTACTCTGTTGAACATTTATATTGCAATGTCAGAACATAAATGACGTACTTCTCTTCAAACAAAGTCTCTGGTTGAGGCAATTTTGCTTTTTCGGAAATTTCCAAGCCCTTAGATGCTGGCAATAATGAAGGGATCGAAACTTGCAAGATACCGGTGTGGAACTGTAATGTAATTACAAAAAGGCCAAAAATCAATCCATCAAACAAAACATAAGTCACAAAAAAAAAAAAAAGTAAGACAATTACACGGTCTATCGATAAAATTTCATACACCTGGGTTCAGCACGTATTCTTATATTTATAAAACAGTCTCAGTATATAAACATCAATAAGTGTTCATCAGAGAAAACCTTCTGGAGGAAGGTCATCCGTGAACTTGGTTCTGAATAAAACATAATAAATACCATCAAGTAAGTTAATAGCCGATCCTGACAACTTGAAGTCCCAGTTAAAATCTTGGCTCTGGCACACTTGCCTAAGTGACCTTAGGTAAGTCACTTAACTAGGTGTCAGTTTTCTCCCCTGCAAAATGAGAATGGCAATGTCTACCGTACAGGGCTGTCATGATTTAAGATGAGATTTGGGTAAAGCGCTTTGTAAACACACCTCTGTGTTCTCTCTCTCTCTCTCTCTCTCTCTCTCTCTCTCTCTTTTAATTTTAGAGAGGTTGGGGGAGAGGGCAGAGGGAGAGAGAGAACCTTAAGCAGGCTCCATGCTCAGTACCTGGAGCCTGACAAGGGGCTCCATCCCACGACCCTGGGATCGTGACCTGAACCAAAATCAAGAGTCAGACGCTCAACTGCCTGAGTCACTCAGACACCCCTGTTTTCACTTTAATTTCTACCACCAGTCTAACACAGAATGTTGTTCAAACTGGTTAATTTGTGGATACAATTAAAATGCTTTGCTTAATAACAATATTAGAGCCACAACAAAAATGCATGGCACATTTTCCCCAACAAATGCCTTATGTATCCTAGGGATGGAATCTACGAAAGAAATTTTATACTCTGGCTTTAAATAGTTTCTGACAACTGTAGAGTACTTAGGTTGTGAGCACGTCATAAACTAATAAACCAAACACTTAAAAACAACTCTGGTAAAGAAAAATAATCAAAATTCACCTCAGTGAATTCACTTTGCCAGTCAACCAATTAGTGACAGCGCTTCACTTCTGAAGTCAACCAGGCAGGTAGGGATTCACACCAGTGAACACACGTCTAGAGGCCAATCAGTCAACAGTCTCACCTTTGTAACCACACATTCACAGCTGATGTCAACTCACTCCAGCCTCTGCGAGGCCACCAGTCCCCGAGCTCCAAGCATCCCCCGAAACCCCACATACGATCAGCTGAAGAGATTGTCTTTGACCAACTAAGTTCCCTTTGTTAAATAAATAGGCAATAAATTTAGCTTTGTGGATTTTTGTTTCAGTTACTGAGTGGTGGTCTGCTCCCTTGACATTATAAACGGTTATAACATGTGAAGTCTGTTAAAATAACCCGATTGGGCCCAAACAGAGTGGCCTGTATTAAGCTCCATGTCAGCAAACCCAAACTTAGCTAAATTTCTATGCTCGGTGCAGAAAAGGCTCGGTGCCCAGAAAAGGCAGGCTTAGGTCAACCAATTAGCGCTTGCCTTCTCTACACAAGTTACCTGACCCTGCTCCAAGACTCCCCTTCGCTGCACATAAGGAAAGTAACCCTACTCGAACCAACCAGCAAATGCCTAGCATGACCCCCTGTTCCTCCTTCCTTCTGCCTAAAAAAGCCTTTCATTTTGTACAGATCCTTAGAGTTCCGTTCCACCTGCTAAGGTGGATGTCGCTCGATTCATAAATTGATGAATAGAGCCAGTAAGAACTTTAAAATCCATTCGGTTGAATTTTGTTAACAGCAAGTCATATTTATTGTAAAATAGGAAATTATTTCACTATCTTTTTTTTTTTTAAGTTTGAATCTTTATGATTAGTTCCGGGCCACTTATTGAGCCATTACCCCTGTGGTACGAAGTTCACAGTAGCTCCTTGGGTTCCTAATCATGGGGATGTGGGTGGGAGGGATGGTTCCACTAACCAAGTGACCCATTTTCTTGATTTCATTTCAAACTTTTGGGCTTTAACTACAACCTCACAATCTCCCTCCCAGCTTTCCTTTAACCAAGTCGCTGAACATGCTCAATCATCATCAAATCATTGTTTCTAAACTAAAAGTCTCATTAAAGTAGAATTCACATAGCAAAGGCTTTTTGTTAAGGATATGAGATTATCTAGGCATATCTTACATGGAATAGCTATCTTTCTGTATACATGCAGCATACTCAGTGGCTGTCAAATATTAGTTTTCCCTTCAATATAAATATGTATTTAGCAAGTAGGGAATTTTTTTCCCTCTAAAATATTTCTTATTCCTTAACTAACTCTTTGTTTCTCTCTTCCAATTTTATGGAGATATCACTGACATGCAGCAGTATATAAATTTAAGGTATACAGTATAATGACTTACAGATTACTGTGAAATGATCACCACAGGAAGCCTAGTTAACATCCATCACCTTGTCTAGTTACGAAGGGAAGGGATGGGAAGGGACAGGAATAGAAGGAAGAAAGAAGAAAGAAAAAGAGGAAGGAAAAACATTTTTTTTTTCCTTACGATGAGAACTTTTTGGATCTATTCTCTTAGCAATATTCAAATATACCAGATAGCAATGTTAACTATAAGCATCATGTTGTACATTACACTCCCAGCACTCATTTGTCTCATAACTGGAAGTTTGTACCTTTTGACCACCTCCCTCCAATTTCTCTTACCCACTAATTTCTTATTAATGACATCCTTTAGCCCTGTCTTACATTTAAGAGAGAAATGTTAATTGTTTCCTCCTTGAATTCTTTTGCATTCAATTCAAATTTCCTTTTCTCACCATGTAATTATCAGGAACAGATAGGAAAAATAAAGATGCCACTCAGTTTCTTGTCACCACACAGAACAAAATGTTAAAAGAAAAGATGACCAAAGAAAGAAATGTTAAACATAAGGGAGCCAAAATTGTTTTGTTAAAAAAAAAAAAAGACAAACAAAAAAAACCCTTCTTATTCTTAGTTTCTCTAGACAGCACTTTACACTAAAATTCAGAAATACTTTCGGGGAGCCTGGATGGCACAGTTGGTTAAGCATCTGACTCTTTTTTTTTTTTTTTTTTTTTTTCAACGTTTTTTATTTATTTTTTGGGACAGAGAGAGACAGAGCATGAACGGGGAAGGGGCAGAGAGAGAGGGAGACACACAGAATTGGAAACAGGCTCCTGGCTCCGAGCCATCAGCACAGAGCCTGACGCGGGGCTCGAACTCACAGACCGCGAGATCGTGACCTGGCTGAAGTCGGACGCTTAACCGACTGCGCCACCCAGGCGCCCCAAGCATCTGACTCTTGATTTCGGCTCAGGTCATGATCTCACAGTTCATGAGTTCAACCCCTATGTCAGGCTCTGTGCTGACAGCATGGAGCCTGCTTGGGATTCTCTCTCTCTCTCTCTCTCTCTCTCTCTCTCTCTCTCTCTCTGCCCCTCCCTCCCTCTCAAAAATAAATAAATAAATAAATAAATATTTTAAAAATTAAGAAACAGTTTCAGGGCAAAGATCGAGGTGCTGTCAGGAAAACAGTCTTAAGATGAAGCCATGGGTGTGCCTTTGTTAAGACCTCAGGAAGACTTAAGGAGGTGCTATCTCAGTGAACCCTTCAAAAGAGCAAAACCTCTCAAAGTAAAGGGATATTCCAAGCAGCCTTACAGAAAACTTTAGGTAGAAGAAGGCTTATTGTGAAGATATTTGTGGATATGCTTTACCTGATGGACTGGATTATAAATTAATTCTTAAGAAGTTCCAAGTAAATAAGCTATTACACCAAATTAGACGGACAGGGAGGGACAGAAGGTAGAAGGCCTTGGACCCGTACAGATACTTCGACAGAAAACGACTCATCTGCAATTAGAAGTTCCTTCTTTTTTTTTTTTAACGTTTATTTATTTTTGAGACAGAGAGAGAGAGACAGAGTATGAATGGGGGAGGGTCAGAGAGAGAGGGAAACACAGAATCTGAAACAGGCTCCAGGCTCTGAGCTGTCAGCACAGAGCCGGACGCGGGGCGCAAACTCACTGGCCACGAGATCATGACCTGAGCCGAAGTCGGATGCTCAACCAACTGAGCCACTCAGGTGCCCCTACAAGTTCCTTCTTATGGAAATGGAAAGATGCCTCAGAAGGTATAACCAGGAGCCCAGGGGACTGGGCTCTGTCAAAGAGCTGGCAATGTAGGCCTGGCTCAATTTTGGAATTGCTATGGACTAATGACACCTGTGTGCCTTCCACTTTCCCTCTTTTTTAAATGGGAATGCCTAGCAGTTGTTATGCCTATCCCACCACAGTACGACAAATGTAGAGGGGACACATAGCTTGACCTTTAAGTTCCTGGTTCTTTAAATGGAATGAAGTGCTCCTCGAGAAGTTGTGCCCAAGAAGACGGGAGGAGCTTCACCTACATCTTGACCTCGTGTGGATGATGAGATTCTGGATGTTGATGCCTAACTGGAACGAGACCAAGAGGTCTCTGAAGAGAGGGTGAGGGTATTTTGCATGGGAGAGGGGTGTAAATTATCATAGTCGGAGAGTGGAGAGGCGGACTGTACTATTCAGATGTGGTTGCACCAGTATATGCCGCCCCACGTGTTCTTCTTATAATGTGCTGTCGTTACTTGTCCGTCAAGAGGTAGGGTCTATGCTTCCCCTCTGTGAATGTGTGTGGACCTGTGACTACAGGAGAAGAGCTGCTACATGACTTCAGAGTTCTATCATAAAAAGTGACAGAAATTTGCCCGGTTCTCTTGGGATGCTCATCCTTAGGACCTAAACGCTATGCTATGAGAAAGCCAAGCAGTCACATGTCCAAGCAGGGCCTCAGCTGATGTCCCAGCCAAAAGGAGCCCCACCCATAAAGACATACAAATGGGCAGCCTTTGTGCCTTTCGAGCTGATGCCCAGTGGGGCGAAAATGAAATGTTCCTGCTGAGCCCTGCCCAAATCACAGATCCATCAGCAAAATAAATGTTGTCATTCAGGCCACAATGTTTTGGGGTGGTTTGCAACAGATAATGGAAACAGGTTTTGGCACCAGTTGGATGTGAAAGAAAAGTAAATGAGTTCAAGACTGAGTATTCCTGTCCAGTTGCTTTTTCCAAGCCTAAAGAAGTCAAGGAAATTTTAGTCCATCATTTTTCAGAGGCACAATCAGAAGTGGCTAAAATCAACTTCTTTATATAATCAAACTTTATCCCCACTTCATTTATTCCTTACTTATTCTTTAATAAATAGATTGTCCTCTCCTATTTAGGATGACCTCATTCTTCCATGTTTTCCCTGAATTATTTAAATAATTTTGACATCACCCAAGGCATTTATTTATTAAAGAGAGAGGGGAAAAAACACACATTTCAAATGAAGTCCTATGAGACACAAAAATTGCCAAAACTCAGTCAGGAGTCAAACTGAGAAAAGATCCCATGTCTTTCATGTTGTCAACAGCATCTTAACCTTTGATGACACAATCTCTTCAATATGAAGAAAAAACTGAGACTCTGTAAATACCTCTTCTGGAACACTTGTGTTAAATGGGTCACGGCTGGGAGATTCCATTACTGGTGTAGGCGACAGACTTTTCTCCAGGTCACTAAAACCTTGTGCATCCAGCAAAGTGGAGATGGAACTGGATGTGAGCAGATCTTCAAAGTCGCTATCCTGGCCTAGAAAAAGACAAAACAAAAGGAGGACAACAGCAGCTTTTCATTTACATTTCACTTTTGGTGGAAGAATACCAACTGAATATAATTATTTTTTTCCTCATCTTCAAAAACCAAAGACTCGCCTTCTCCTGAAATCATTAGAAAAATAACATGGCATCTAAGAAACATTCCAAACTATGAGCACCTGCGGCTTGGGGGTGGTGTTAACAAAGGTATTAATTCATGGTAGTTTTAATAGATATAATCATGGACTCACAGCATTGAAATCAAAAGTTAATTTAGTCCAAAAATCCTCCCATAATTTTGTTTCAGATTTTAGGGCTTTACAAATTTCAGTTCAGAAATAACCAAGCTGGAGAATACCAGTGGTATAACAAACTAATTCAGAATAGTAAAACAGCCACCCAGTAAACAACTCAATCTTCATCACTACTGTGTTCTTGGAAAACAAGAAAACAAAAAACAACAACAACAAAAAATAGAAAGAAAAAAGGAAAAGAAAAAAAGATAGGCAATCTTTTGATTCCTTAAGAGGATCCCTGTATTTCATTTATTTTAAGGCAGAAAGAATAGCCTTAGGGACAAATTCAATCATATATCCAGGAAAGCAGCAACTTTAAGAATTTCTTTTACATCTCCAGCGATGAAAAGGATTAAGTGCTGGGCAATAGTGCCAGATATTCTTTTCTAAAACCAAAGAATGTTGCTTAACACACTATTTTCTGAGTAATACAAAATGGCAACTCATATGCTCGTTTAAAGCTATTAACTAGACTCAGTTTCTTAATTTAGGTTTTACTAGATATTTATTCTAATTTTATTAAAATTTAGGTATTAATATTAGCATTTTCTAAGGGTTATCTAAATAAATATAATTCCTAGTGAGAAATCACTATTTATAAACTCTTCATTAGAACAGGACATAATTTTCAATGGTGGTTAAAAACTACCTCTTTTAGCTACATTTATATGCATTTACAAAGATGGAAAAAAAATACATGAAATTGACAAAAGTGATCATGCCAGTGCAATTACAAACAATTTTACCCCTTTTCCCTATTTTCTACATGTTTTATAAAATAATCTGTTTACATAAATTAATGTTTTCCCTTGATTTTTAAATATAGGAATTACAATGTTGAGATTCTATAAAATCAGACAGTTTTAAATGCTACAACTATGTAAAAATTAATCACTTGTGAATCTGCAATAGTGTCTAAAAAGAGACACTCTCTTGAAGGCACAGAAAATGCTGACTGACGAGAATCGCATGTAAGAACACTGATGAAGGTTCATTTGCTTGCTCATTGGGATATTTACAAAGTCTTAACTCATGCTAAGCCCTGTGAACAAAAAGATGAAAATCTTTTCTTCCACCCCCCCCCCCCCCCCGCCACCAGAAATTTTGGTCTGATGTACGATTTTCTTTCCTTTTGGCTCATCACAATTGAAATTCCAAAATCTGAGTGTTTCACGAGTACCCTCCAAAAGATTTATTACCGGTGCTTACTTTTAGAGCAAATAACCCCCACCTACATATTGTTAATGAACAAGAAAACTTTCAAAGTTCTTGACGTTTTTGTTTTAAATGACCCCCAGAGATTTTCCACATTGGAGGATGGCCAACTGGACCATGTGCAGATAAAATAACAATACATCAAAAGGGAGCACTATTTTTTTCAGTTTTTATTTTTGTTCTAGTTAACATACAGTGTTAACATTAGTTTCAGGTGTACAATATTGTAATGCAACACTTCCATATATGATCCTGTGCTCATCTCAACAAGTATACACCTTAATCACCATCAAAGCATGACTATTTTTACTTAGATGTCTCACGGGTTGTTTTTGTTTTTTAACTTAACACATTCAATGTTGAACACATTTCAGTGTTCCTCCACTAGGCTTCTCTATACTGGTAAATGGAATCATCATCCGCACAGTTGCTTTAGTCAGAAAGGTAAATCTTTGATTCTTTCCTCTTCTTCACTCTCATCTGGTCCATCAAACCAATGTTTGATTCTAACACCAAAATGTATTTCCTATCAGTACCTATCATAGCATTCCACTTGAATGCTGCAGGGGTCTTTTGATTGGCTTCTCTACCCTCCCACACTGCTCCCTCCTCCCACTATGGTCCATTTGTTATGCAGATGCCACTGACGTGTTAAAAACCATCAGTGAATCCAATCCCTCTGGGCTCAAAGAGCTGAATGCCTCTCACTGCCTGGGCGACACTCAACTTCTATCAGCTCAGCTCATCTCATTCTCTCCCTGCTCAGTACCTTCCAGGCATACTCATCTTCTTTTACTTCTTAAACACACCAAGCTCTTTTCCCCCCTAACCTCCTGAACACACTGTTGTCCTCCCTCTCTCTGGAATGCTGTCCCCCTGACCAACCAAACAATCTACAGTATTCTCATTGGCCTACACACTCTTGCAGAGAACAGATGCCTAATAATAATGTTGAATGAACAAAGGAACTAATTTGGAATAATGGATAAGCTCCCCGAAAGAAAACAAGGCCAAATGTCAAAGTTCACAGCCACTTAAGATCAAGTAAAGTAGAAAAACCTAGAAAGCTACGCTACCTTTTTTACCTTGGGCCAGTACCACCGTATCTTGCATTTTCTTGTACCTGCTCAGGCACTGGCGAAGATCTTCTATTTTCCGATCCTATTAATAGAATCAATTATCATCTTTAATACTATTGATTTGAAACAGTAAAACTGTGACACAAAGAATAAGTAGACATGAATTATTTACATTATCCAAAGAAGACTTCTAGACTTTAGTAAAACTGGTAATATCTAGAATAGTTTTCCTACGTACATCAGAGATAGAGAAGAAGTACCTCTAAATTTAGAGATCCTATCCTTCAGCTGCCATCTTTAAAAAACAAAAACAAAACAAGGTAATAAGATACAAAACAAAAACAAACAAAAAAAAACCAAGAATAAAATCAACTTTAATTATTCTCCTCTCCAACTTCTAGGTCAGATCTTGAAAGAAAGGTCTACACCTGCTGTCTTTATCAGCTGTCATCAGTCACCATCTGACTTTTTCCTTCACAAAACACTCAGCCAAAGTTGCTTCAATTAGTCATTAGGGACTTTCTATTTACTGAAATAATGAACACTTTTCATCCTTTGTCTAATTTGACCTCTGTCTGGTACTTGACTGACCCCACTCTTTCCTTCTTTGTTCCCTTTTCTTTCCACTCTTTCTTTTCTTCTATTTTGATTTCTTAATCCGTTGACCAGATAAGATATTCTACTTCTACAACCCCCACTATCTGGCCAGCCCAGATCATGAAATGTTAGCACTTCCAGGTTTTGTCCTTTACCCTCATTCTGGTGGATTATAAAGATGGGCTCCCTAGCTTCTCCCTCACTGATTTTGGGCTTGTCCATGTGACTTACTTTGGCCAAAAAGATAGAAACAAATGTGGTGCATGGAAAGGGTTGAAAGGTATTTATCTGCACATTAGGGCTTGCCCTCTTTTTTCTGCTCTAGGGAACCTTGTAAGCACCATGTGAAGAAGCATAGGCTAGTCTACTGGAGGATGAGAGATCATTTGGAGAAGAGACATCCCAGATGGGACCAACCTATACAAGTCTGTTAATCACCAGACAGGTGAATCACATCATTCTAGACCATCCAGCCCCATCCTAACCACTGGCTAACTGCAGAGAGCTGCAAAGCCAGCCCAGACCATAACAACTACCTAGCCAACCCTCAGAAGTATGAGAAATAATGTACGTGATTGGTCTTGGAGCAAAAGCTAACTATACATCAATTACAGTTTAGTCCCCAACAATCTATAATTCTGTACTTCTCCTAAAATTGATGGGGTCCATTCCCTACCAGTCTGTAATTCTGCATTAATCCTAAAAATTAGACTCACTTTCTATGAGAAATCTCCTTTTAGATGTCCCATGAGCACATCGAATTGAATGTACCTAAAATTAAACTCATTATTTGCCCTCAGTACTTGAGCCTCTTGCTTGGATTCCCTTAACTCTTTGAGGGCACTATCATTCACTTTGCTACTCAAACTAGAAACTTATTCTCAAATTCAGATTAAAAAGAATCTTGTCAATCTGTAAATTTCTGGAAAACCTCACCACTTCACTTCTACTGCTGTATTTCAACCCCTCTTCATTTCTCACCTAGACTATTTAACAGCCTCTTAATTTTTCTGTCCTAACTCTGCCTCCCTTACTCTTGCCTCCATTTTGCCACTAGAGTTCGCTTTCTAAAATGACAATTTAAATCATGTCACTGCCCAAGGTCTACAGTTAATACCCCAAATGATTAGCTTAGCACTCCAGCTTGCCTAACACCTCATAGCAGCTCCCCTGTCAGCCTCATCTACCCCTCCACCTGTTATATCATTCTGAACTTTCCCAGGATGCACTGGTTGTCTCAAGCCTTGCTTTTGAGACATGTTCTGGGTAACAGATACTTTCCCTAGAAGCTTTCATTTTCCTAATGAACAACTCTTGCTTTTCCTCAGGTTTTGCTCAAATATGGCCTCTTTGAAGCTCTCTGGAACTACTAAAAACTTGTCACCCTTGGTACTCCTAAAGCAGACTGAGGATCTAATAAGCCCTCAGTCAACATTGGGAGTTTTGTTTGTTATTGTTGCTCTTTGGGCAGAGGGAAATTAAAACCCAATGAATTTCAATGATTATTTTTAAAAAGTAAAAGCTATGGGGGCACCTTGCTAATGACTTTCCTTTGTATTCAATAGTAGGAAAGACTAGTAAAAAAGAAACCACGTGGGTGACAGGACAGTGAGTTTATTTCCATATAATAAAGAGCAAATAAAGAAAATGAAAGGCAAAAATATAGAGAGAAGTAAGAGAAAGACACAAGATGAGAGAAAAAGATCAAGACAAAGTTCTTTGGCATTTGCTTGTTTTTTACTTCCTTGAAATTAATCTTTTCTCAGGAAAATGCCTCCTTGTTCCATTCATTAAGGAACATGAGGTAAAAGTAGTTCTGATGACAGGAGCTGAAATCAAGTGTTGCTGCCAGTTGGATATATGGCTGATCATGCAGGCCACCAAGAAACACCTTGTTTTAGTAGGTAATTGTGTCCCTGCTCTAAGCAGGATGAAGTGAGAGAAGCAACTGGGAGAAAAGAACTCCCAGAGACCTTGGCCATTTGGCCGGAGTAGCTAAAACAGGGCCTGGGGCCATACTTGATTTCATAGTGCCTGTGCCTCTGTTTTCTCGTATGTCATCTCTCAGGAGAATAGAGGCAATCCCTGATGTGAAAGAATCCAGGAACGAGAAGGAAATAACACGAATAAAATCAACACCATCACGAAGCTACAGCTGTCATGGGCCACTTCCTTCAGGGTTCACGTTAGCCTAGGATTTCCAGTGACCACACAAAGGGTGCACCATGGACCATATCCTTTCTCTCGTTTCCTACCCGCATATAAAGAAATGATCTGAGAGCTTGAACATTTTCTAAATTCATGGAGAGGAGGGGAGGGAATTCTTAGTGGAGCCGGCGCTGCTGGCTGCCATTCTTCTGTACATAATCCCAGTTACATCTGCCAACACTGAGCAGGGGCACACTTGTGTAGAAAGGGAGAACGGCTGTCCCTCAACTTCAGCAGTGTTTAGCCTATGTTCTTTCAAGGTGACATATCTCAAGAAAGGGCAGGGAATGATCACAATGGTGTTACACATCCATATAAATAATTTCATCTAGATACCTTTTCTTCATTTGCTGCCATCAAAGACTCCACAGCCTTTTTCATTTTTTGTACTTCAATATCTGAAAATATCACAACATCACAAAAGAGTTCACGTTAGTTAATAGGTGTGACAATAACAAGAGGCTGCCTCTTCAGACTGTAATGTTTTAGTGAAACTTTTACCATCCATATCCTCCTTTTAGGGAAAATCTGAAAAATGAACACCTTCTATGTCACCTGAACGGTCATCGCTAACAATAAGGGTAAGTGAGAGCTAACTACCCTCTCTAGAAGCAAAACAAAATCTTCATGAGAACACTGAACATGAAATTTCAGTGTTATAACAATGAAAACATGGAGTTTTCCAAAAAAGAAACCTAGAAAGCAGTGGGTGAAAGCAATGAACAGTGTACATGATGACAGAAGCAGAGAAAATGATACTCCGTTTTAACCAATATGGAGACATGAATGGAGAGCCTGATGGAATGTGGCATTTATATGAGTAGTCATGCTAAGCAGCTGGTTGTAGGTTCCACACAGAAGGATAATAAGCACTTTGCTTCATCTATAAACATCATTTCCAATACTATTTTAAAACATAAAAGCCAAAGTAAGGTAAATGTGATTTTCCTTAAAATTTGATGGCCTAATAGAAAAGCATGTTACTTTAATAATAAAAGAACAAATATTGGAGCTCCTGGGTGGCCCAGTCAGTTAAGTGTCTGACTCTTGATTTCAGCTCAGGTAATGAATAACCTCATGGTTGTGAGATGAAGCCTGTGTGGGGCTCCCCACTGGGCTTGGAGCCTGCTTTGGATTCTCTCTCCCCACCTTCCTCTGCCCCTCCCCCACTCATGTGTGTGCCCATGCCCATCCATGTGCACTCTCATAAATAAATAAATAAATAAATAAATAAATAAATAAATAAATAAATTTTATGATGGAAAAGTCAACCTAAAATGAAATCACAAATTAAAAAAATTCAATAGAGAAAAAAATTCACCTAAGTTACCTGCTTCTGAGGGGAAAAAAAATATTACTTAAGATAACTTTTAAAACAGTGGTGCATCATAAACACTGACATAACATTTTTTTTGTTGTTGTTAAAGTTTATTTATTTTTGAGCAAGAGAGAGAGACAGAGTGTGAGCGGGGGAGGAGCTTTGAGACAGAGGGAGACACAGAATCCAAAGCAGGCTCCAGGCTCTGAGCTGTCAGCACAGAGCCTGACGTGGGGCTCAAACTCACAGATCACGAGATCATGACCTGAGCTGAAGTCAGACGTTCAACCGACTGAGCCACCCAGGTGCCCCTAACATTTTCAATTAAGGTATATTCTGTAGAAATTGCTTTTTTCTTTTTCTTTTCTTTTTTTCTTTTGTGATGCCAAATTCCTTTGACTTAAGAATTCAGTATCTAAAAGCAAAGAGCCCATTAAGGATTTATCTTTATGCTGCACTGTATGATCTGAGTTCTGTTAGTCAGCCTAGGTACAATCTCATTTCGAACATCAAGAGGGTATGTTTAATTCCTAATGTAGATCTCAGTGAAAAAGCGAACTCCAAAACATTGACAAGTCATTTTAATTTTCTCCTCTGACCCTATATCTCCTGGACTACAAAGAAAACGCTCTCTCACCTCCACTACTACTCTGAGTCCTCTGTTGTATCCTGTGGAGCAAAAGGACTAAATCAGAAAAAATGCAAAATGACCTTTTTACTCCTTGTTTTTATTGTTTGTTTATTTACCCTCTATTTCCTGCACTCTGAAGAAATGGAGAGCTTATTGATGAAGCAACTTTACATCTTTGGTGAGAGAAATGTTTTAAAACACATGCAAAGAACAGTCCAAGTAGTACTTTTGGTGAATGTAAAGGCTGATGGAAATACACCAAAAACCTTACTTTTGTCTTTGAGCTTCTTTTTAAAATTTTCATCTGTGCGGGAAAACCCATCGAATTGGAAGTTAGTATACATTACAACAATGAATATTTTAAAAGCACCATCATTTAGTTTCCTTTTACCTAAAATAAAGAAATGCTAACCCTATAAAAATTGAATATTAAGCACTATTTTGTGATTTTACAAATGGCACTACAATATATAATGCTCTGTGTAAGGTTAGAAAGAGAATCGAATATAATTAATCAAAAGAACTAAATTTGAGTGCTTACCTCTGTCAATTTTCTTGTATAAAATGGAGTACATACGCACTCCTTACACTATACATGGTGAAAAACCCACTAGTGATGCTTTGGTTGTTTCTACATTTCTATTACAGTTCAATATATGGCCCTCCTGAATGTGCCTAGTACATTGCTTATGTCACATGAAACTCACCACTCAAATTCAACAATACTGAAATAAATGGTCTATGTCCTCACTAAGGAGGAGTCCACTGACCATGCAATTAGATGTTATGCCAACATCAGACTGCCATGAAGTTTTTAAACCCTGCTCTCAACCCTCATATTTACCTGGTTGTACATTGGTAACAAGCAGTTCACAGACCAGTATCAGTCTTTGGGTACCACTACTCTAGCCCACAAGTCCTATGATTCCATTTTATTCTTTTTTTTGTTTTTTAAGACTTTATTTTTTTTGCAGTTATCTCTACACCCAATGTGGATCTTGAGCTCACAACCCCAAGATCAAGAGTCACATGCTCCACTGACTGAGCCAGCCAGGCACCCCTCCATTTTATTCTTAAAACCCTACAAGCATGACCTGCCTATGAATGTCCTTTAAGGACACACAATTCTGGGGGCACCTGGCTGGCTCAGTTGGTACATCATGTGGCTTTTCATCTCGGAGTCATGAGCGCAAGCCCCATGTTGGGCGTAGAGCTTACTTAACACACAAACACACACACACAAATTCTATATATGCCAAAATACACAAGGGAAAAAAATCCATTTTCCTCAATATTTGATGAATTGAGTTCTCTGATCCATAGTGGAATGCAATAACTACAGGTATATAAAGCCAGGATATTCTAGAGCCAAGAAAGACATTAAAGGTAACCTAATTCAACGCCTTCATTGCACAATGATGTTACCAACTTTCACATAATACAGATAAATATACTAAAGCTACACTAAATGCAATTTTTTTTTGTTTCAAAAGAGTCACAAGTTGCTTTGGTTTTCTGCAGTGCCACAATAATCTTTAACAGCAAAGAAAGGTTAAATTGAACCTAGTGTTGTCAGGTGTTATGTGCATTTATATTTGCAAATATAATATAAAAACCACATTTCATTCAAGTTATTTTCTTTCAAGTATAATGTACATTAAAATTTACAGTCCATACAATTTTCAAAACAAACCTCCTCAATTATGAGAACAATTTTGATAAATTCATATACTTTTTCAGAACGAGAATTCCCCTGTTTTTGCTTTCTAGCAGGTGGAGGGCTCAATCCACAGTCAATTTTCACTGATTTTCCAAAGATGCAGAGTCTTTTCCTCTCTTCTCTCAAAAGGGCAGGCAAGGTTTCTAAATCTCCTACTTTGTGCTGTTTCAAGTTCAGTTCAGAGGAAAATAATCTTGGGGCATAATGATGGTTCCTTTTAATGCTCTCGGACACTCCCTTATACTGCAATTTGAACGAGAACTCTTTCGTGAGAATTTACAACTTGGTAATCTAAAATAAATATCCAATGAAGTACAGAGCTACCCTTCTCCAGCTGCTGAAGAGGAAGTTAACAGATCCCCAGGCACAGGCAAGAGTCTCAGGATTCCCTGCTGTCCTGGGCTTATATTGTTTCTACTCCTCTGCCCTTTCTCTGGAATTAAATATCCACTAAAACTGAGTTCTTGTACAGAGAGAGGGAGCATAGGGAGGGCTGAGTAGGGAGGGTTTCAACAAAGATAACAAATGTCAAATGTATATAGCTACCTCGATCAAGAATTTCCATCCCTTCTCCTTTCATCTTGCACACCAATTTTTCTTGTAGCCTTTTTACTTCAGATTCCTTCTCTTCTAGCTGTTCTTTTAAAGATGCCAGTTCGTCCTACAAATGACAAATTTGTTTTAAAACAGATTATGGCCAAAAGAGAATATTCAGGGAGTGTGTCAACTCTTAAATCAATAATTAGTTTTTGTGAATGAAACAAACAATTAAAAAAAAAAAAAAAACGACAGGGATCTAGATGCAGACTTCAGAAATCAGACAGTGGCAATGGGAAGCAGGAAGCAAGACAGTTAATGAAAGTCAATGTACAATAATTCTGGTATAAGTATTTCAGGCTTCTGTGTGACCAAATTAAAACAAAACCTTTTAAAGTATAATTAGGACCGAGGTGGCCCTAATGTTTAAATCTTATGTTAAATAAATTAAAAAAAAAAATCTCCCCAAGTTAATCAAGGATGATAATCAAATTAGACGCTTAGTGTCATAAAAGCAAAATAAAATGCAAATTGGAAAATATATATTAAGACTTGACTGAGATTTATTTAGTATTCCTAGATGGTACTTATGCTCACTGGACAAGGTAGAGCTTAATTAATGGTAGCAAGTGATGAACAATGTTAGCCAAATCATGGGACTAAATAATTCATCCCCAACCCCAAACTAAAGGAAGAGAATCTCTAACAACACTGGAAAAAAAGACTGAGCAAACAGATTTTAAATCCCCCTCTTCTTTTTTTTACTACACAGCTATTAAAGATTCCAAGTCTGATGTTCTATTTGCTAATGGTTTAATTTTCAGTTTAACTTTGGTGAAGAACTTAGCATTAGCAAATTTAAATTTTGCTGGTTGTATTGAACACAGAAAATAAAGCTATGCAGTGCTAATAAATGTTCTTTGATATTCAATAAACATTTTATTTTCAGTCTCTAAGTGTATTATGTTTAGTATTATGAGAAGATCTCTAATAAAGCCAGAAACTTGGCTCCATACTTTTTACTTATGATAGGAGTGGAGACTGAGTATAAGGAATTTTCAGTAGCACTGGCTAGAAGCTTCTTTTAAGCAGTAATTTCAATTCACTGCCATGATACAATTAACTGCTATATACATTTACCTTCAAGAAAGCCCCAAAGGAAAAAGCAATCTTTACTACTGCTACAAAACAGAATTTTTTCATAGGTGCATTTTTGCAATTATTTTACCATGCTTGGATCTCAGACACGCTAAGAGGGTTGAGATTTAATTTATAAATGAATACGGTTTATTATTTTCACACTAATTACGTCATATGTTTCTGAAAACAGTATTAGGGATCTCATTGTCCCTTTCATCAGCTTTAGATGTATTTTTAAAAGGCAGATGACACACACAAAATGAATGCACATGCTACTAAAAACACTATCACAGCAAAACAGCACAAGCCAGAAAGCAACAGGCCCAGGACCCCATAACCCAAAGTCTACTACACCTTCAGTGACTCCCATTTTCGCTCCATCCGCTGCTTTTCATACTGCATCTGACCCACCTTGATTTTCATGCTAGAAAGTTTGGCCATTAAAGACTGGTAGAGAGACAGAGGTGTGAAAGAAAACTATAGATAGAAAAAGACAACCCTAAATAACCAAGAAAATAGTATCAGTTTATAAAGGAGGTTAGGTAATTAAGAGAAATAACAGGTTATGTTTTACTAGATTAGTTAAGCCCGATTTTTATTCAGAATAGTAGTGCTTCAATTCAAGAAGGTCTCCAGCTTGGGGAAAACTGTTCATTCACTTGTAAAATAACCTTCTTTATCATACACTAGGTTGAAAACTTATTTATATTATTGATCACAGGTAAGTAGTGAGTCAAGTGTTTAAACATTTTTGTCATTGAGAAAACTTACTTTGGTTGATTTCAGCTTTTTTTCATACTGAAGTCTTTCATTGTCCATTTCACTGACTCTTAACCTCAAATCATTGATCTCTTGCATTAGCCCCTGTCAAAAAAAGGAAGCAATGAAATGTATCAGGAAAGCAGCAACACGCTAATCTATACCAAGATAGATAGATAGGGCCCCGTCATTTACAAATATGTTGTCATAATACAATGTTATGCTTGGAATAGGAAAAAGAAAATAATCCAAAAGTTTTCACAATACAGATACTTCTTCTACTGCCGCTTTCTAAAAAAACTAATTTGCTTGTAAAATTTGTCTAAGTGTTCTGAGAAACAGTGACATATTTTTGTCTAGAGCCCAGAAAAGGAAATTAGAATGCTAAATAATACCAACTTCAAGTATTGTGAAGGAGATGGATTTTTTTTTTTTTTTTTTTTTTTACTATAAGCCATGAAGACCCCACCAACAGTTAATGTTTTTGTTCCTCATCTTACAGGTCCCTATTCCTGAGCCACAAATTAACATGACAGAACAGAATTACACCAAAATGCCATAAAAAAGAATAGAACAATGCTAAAAGAGATAAAACTTTCTTAACGAGGGGTTATTCTAAACTTCTATGTGTAATGATTCACACATAAGGAAAGGGATGCCACAAGGAAATACACTTTCCAGAAAACCCACAGGCTTTTAAATTGGACGGTTTCTTGTAAAATGGGGGAGAGTATTACTTAGCATTATTACACAATAACTACTCATTAGTTATTATTTCAATTATTAATACAATATTTCAATAAGAGGATGTCTATTTTCTCCTTTTATCAATGAGGTTGTGAACTGTGTGACATCATTTAATAACATTTTGCTTGTGATTCTTTATCTACACATTCAAGAGTCATGTTTAAGGAAAATGTCAGTTTCTCCCATTTGTTAATCATCCTTGCATAATACAAATTCTTAGTGATTTTCCTTCATCTTTTTTATGTATATCTTTCCACTTTCTCATAGTTAAAGAGCTTTGAATTCCTATTTGGTATTGTTTTATTTTACCTCTAGAAATAGTGACAATTTGCAAAGAAAAAGAAATAACTGAAGTAAACAATTATAGATCGAGGTCATTTTTCTATTCAAAAAAAACCCTACCCAAGTATACTTTGAGGCAACATTGTTGGTATGAATGTAAATCTCCAACATGAACTATAATAACCCAAGCTGGAAAATCTGGAAATAGTTCCTTAATATAAAACTTTAAAAACTGGAATACAAATTATTTCCAACTAATTTCTTATCAGAATTTCGGTTCTTTTTAAAAAGAAAATCTCCCTTTTTCCCTTTCAGAGAAACTCTTTAGGCTCCACAGAAGTTCAGTTTCTGACATCTGCACTCTTACCAGAAGGGGGCACTGTTGAATAATGCTAAGCATCTCCTATCAGCCATTCCTGGGACAGGCAAGTCCTCAATATTCCAAGGTTTCAAGACTTTTACCCCTAATCTTTTGGAAGTGCCTATACTTCTTCCCCACTCCAATATTTTCTTAGAAATTAATCTCCAAATAATCTAAAATTCTAAAACAAAGTTTAAGAATTTTGGATTCATGAGACAGCCATGGAAATTTGTTTTTATTTTAAGGAGGCTCCTCCCCACCCAATGTGGGGCGTGAACTCATGACCCTAAGATCAAGAGTAGCATGCTCTACCAACTGAACCACCCCAAAACATTTTATTTTTATTAAGGGAACAATACTATGAAAATTAACATATTCAATTCAGCTTTAATTCTGAGGGCTATTTTAATTAATATGTTACAAAGTTTATCACACTTCTTATAATCTCTGGGTATATATGAGCTATATATTTTGCCAATAGTGTTGAATATTTATTAGAAAGTTATCAGGGATGGAGTTTACTGAAAGTGTGATGACAAAATCACTTTGCTTATGATTGAAAGTGCATTAGAGGCTCCCGGATGGCTCAGTCTGTTGGAGGTCTGACTTCAGCTTAGGTCATGATCTCACGGTTCACGGGTTCGAGCCCCACATCAGGCTCTGTGCTGACAGCTCAGAGCCTGGAGCTGCTTCGGATTCTGTGTCTCCCTCTCTCTCTGCCCCTTCTGCGCTCATGCTCTCTCTCTCTCAAAAATAAACAAACATTAAAAAAAGAAAAAAAAAGTGCATGAGTGAAGCAGGGAGGTGCCAGGAAAAAAAATTTTATTAAAAATAAAAAAAAGTAGACAAACTCAGATGTAAATAATGCTCTAGAGTCTTAAAAAAAATCATGACATGTCCGCTTCTATTTAAGTCCTAGTGTTCAGTTAACATCTCAGATCCAATTAACCAGTCGTGAAAGTTAAGACTCCCCCTAAACTCTAAGAATACAATGGAAAACACCAACTCTTGATCCCTAAACACTCTAACTTCTTTCCCTGTACCGGAGTTAGCTCCTCTGTACGTAGTCTACCTGCTGACTGGATTCTATCATGTTATATAGCAGCTGGGGTCAGGGAATGACAGAAAGGAAAAAGAGGAAAATATCCAAACAGATTTTTTTTTTTAATTTTTTTTTTTTTTTGAGAGAGAGAGAGCAAACTGGGGAGGGGCAGAGAGAGAGGGAGACAGAAGACCCAAAGCAGGCTCTGGGCTGACAGCAGAAAGCCCGATCAGGACTCGAAATCCTGAACCGTGAGATCATGACCTGAGCCGAAGTCGAACCGCTCAACTGACTGAGCCATCCAGGTGCTCCTCATGCACTTTCAATCATAAGCAAAGTGATTTTGTCGTCACACGTCAGGTGCCTCTCCAAATAGATTTTCAAAGAAAGCACAAAAGTGACAACTCTGGAGAAATCTGTTTTAAGAGCCCCAGTCTCAATCAAGTGAGAAACATGCTCATATAGGTGACCGACCAGGAGCTTCAGAAGATTAAAACATGAACCAGCTTAGGGATTTCCTTTTGCTGCTGAGGAAGTAACACACACGTCAAGACTTTTCATTATAGTTCCACCTTTCACAGAAAATTTAATTTTGAAAACAGCAATGGAGTAAATCTCATTACATCAAATCTATGTAGGGCTTTCATACAGTGGCTAATATACATAATGTACTTCATATTATGATGGTAAGTAGTTGGCTGGAAATAAATGTTTGAAATGAAAATAGAGGGGGAAAAGAACTTAAATGATTTCTTCTCCTCTCTCCTTCTTGGTACCCACTTTCTAATCCAGTATGACAACTCTCCATACTCCAACCAAGGAAAAAAAAATTTGTGAAAAAAGAGATGGCCCTAGGAGAGAAGGAAGTCCTGCAGCTCTTCATATTTCTTTTCTTTTCTTTTTTTTTTTTTTTTTTAATGTTTACTTTTGAGAGACAGAGACAGAGCCTGAGCGTGTAGGGGCAGAGAGAGGGAGACACAGAATCCAAAGGAGGCTCCAGGCTCTGAGCTGTCAGCACAGAGCCCAACGCGGGGCTCGAACTCAGCAACTGCGAGATCATGACCTGAGCTGAAGTCAGACACTTAACCCACTGAGCCACCCAGGAGGCCCCTTTTGTCAAATAAATAAATTTCAAATGGATATGCTCTTTCCCCAACAACAAATAAGCAAATAAAAGACCCAGATTAATAAAATAGTACAAAAAACAAAGCAGGTTTAACCACAAAAATGAGTACTTCAAGCTGTAGAATCTATCCCAAGTTTCACTAAAGTTTAGTGAGCTTTATTTAATTGGAATGCTTTATGTGTGGAATAGACCCAAAGTAGAAGGCCAAACTAAATAAACTCTAAAAATCTGTTTTTTTTTTTATGATTATATAATGAAAGCATGTTTTCTATACATATTTAAAGACTTACTTATTATATAATAAACAATCAGTGTAACTTAATAATAGCTTTTAAGGGCACCTGGGTGGCTCAGTCGATTAAACATCTGACTTCGGCTCATGTCATGATCTCATGGTTCATGAGTTCGTGGCCCACATCAGGCTCTGTGCTGACAGCTCAGGGCCTGGAGCCCGCTTCAGATATTGTGTCTCCCTCTCTCTCTACCCATCCCCCACTTGTGTTCATTTTCCCTCCCTCCCTCCCTCCCTCCCTCTCTCTCCCTCCCTTCCTTCCTCTCTCGGAAATAATAAATGAATAAACTTAATAGCTTTTAGTAAAATGGTACACTTAAACCCATTATTTCCACAACAAAGAAAACCACTATGGATGGACAGAAGGATGGACAGACAGATGAATAGACAGAAGCTCCAAATATCATGAAGGCAAAAGTATTCCTAAAGACTAGTGAAAGGATTAATATTTAATATCAAAACTCTCACAACAAATATTGCCATTTAGCATTTAGTGATAAAAAGTCAATGTACTTAAAGTTAATTCTTAAAAAGAAGCATGGATGAGTGAGAGCATATAGTAATTAACTGTCTTGCCTCACACCTACAAGGAATTTCCACTTGATCTAGAGATATGTGTATGAGATACACACACACACACACACACACACGTACCTATCTGTATATAAAGAGAGGGGGTGTCACTTACCTCTGTGTCTCTGAACCTGTCTTCATAGTCCAATCTGTCCTTCTCTACAGCAGTCAGTTTTAGCTTCAAGTTAGAGATTTCAGCCATCAGATCCAACTTCTGAGTCTCTAAGGATGTCCTACTCAGAAGCTCCTATTAGAATTTAAGAGATACATTCAAAAGTTGTTTTATTATCAGTAGTCACATATGGATGTGTCTCACAACTGCGAAGTGGTTAACTATCCAGTTGGGAAAGATTAATTACTAAATAGATAAAATTTGAAAAAATTATTTGCTTTAACTTTCATTGAGCAGAACTAAACACACGCCGGCTTATTGGGGAGACATACATTATACAGATACATACATACATATATATCATAAGCCTTAAATGCTGCCAAGCCTGATTATAACACCGATGACGACATGTTTGCTAAGCAAAAGGCACCGTTCTGACATGTTTTAAGTGGTTCGATCCTCAGAACAACCTTATGAAGTAAAAGCTACTAAAGGTAACTCATGAATTATCCTCATTCAACAAATAAGGAGGGTGAGGAACAGAGAGATTAAGAACTCTTCTCAAGGAAATGGCAGAGATAAGACTCAAACCAAAACAGTCTCCTTCCAGGGTATCAGAGTGTACCCTATACATATTATAGGTCCTCTCAAATATGAGCACTGTGTGTGTGTGTGTGTGTGTGTGTGTGTGTGTGTGTGTATGTGTACATAAATTACAAGTTGGTTTTTTGGGTGTTTTGTTGTTTTTTTTTTTTTTTTTTTCAGTTAAAGGTACTTACCTTTTTTCCTAATCATGCACTCACTATATGCTCATGGTTGGGAGTTAGGATACCATATGAAAGCATAAAGAACATTAAAATTATCTACAATCCTATCAGTATTTTATTCCAGATTGTAATTACGTGAAGTTTTAAGACCCCACTACTCTAGGTTTTTGCTTAAACTATGCCGGTCTAAGTGAGTCATGAGATTTACTGTTGCATCAGAGTGAACACTACACGTAAATGTAGCATTTCAAATAGTTGAGCAAGAAAATCGCACCTTGGTGCCAGCTTCTGTACATTACCTGCTGCAGCATTTCTTCTGTGGCATTCAGCTTCTCCCTGTGCTCTTCAAGACAAAACTCCAAATCTCGAATCTTCTCTCCCTGAGCCTCTACCTGGTCTGTTAACACACTTACCTGTATTGAGAGCAAAATACTGCAATGGATTAGGAAGAATGTGGGTCCCACTGCAAACTTTATTTCTCTAAATAGAAAAAAAACTGGAATGATGTCACTACTCATTTGGCTGTAAAGGAAAAACCTGTGAATTTGTAAGACAGCAGTCCTTTACACTCCTACTTCAGATGCTTGTTGATCTGAGGACTCCAATTTTTAAGGAGGCTGGGGTGATTGGGAATGTGCGATACCTTATATTTATAGGTTAAAATCATTTCATTTTATGCGAGAGGGCATGCTAACAAATCATCTTTTTCGGGGGGTGGGGTGGAAGAGGGAAATAATACTAGAAATTAAGATAGACAATGGAGTTAATGTCTGAAAGAGAAGGACTATTCAGGTTTGGTACTTCACGAAGAATAAAGAAAAGGATCCACGGAACTCAAATTCCATGAGATCTTTCATGATCACATTGTCTACATATGTGTTCCAATCTAGGATGTAACTCAAAGATCCATAAGGAGATACTGGATTAGTCTTTTATCTTTAGTGGTTATTGAAAATCTGAGTCTTTCCCCAACAATCACCAGCCTAGTAAATACACTGCAAATCATTTAGCTCAAAACCAAAATACACACACACACACACACACACACACACGTATGTATATATGTATGTGTGTGTGTGTGTGCGTATATGCGTATATATATATATATATATATGTATATATATATATATATATATATATATATACACACATATATACATATATATATTTGTCAAGCATTTAAAACACTACAAAGAAAAGAACTCAAATTTGGCTAATAAACCAGACTCCACTACTCACTTTATGTTTTGTTTGTCTCATGGTATCATTTTTAAAATTGAAAAATTAAACATATTCCAAATGAGAAATATGCATATTTATGAATATATATAGTATATATGAAATTATAATATCTGCTGTATATTTAAAAAGTCAGATCAAATAAGATGACAGATCAGATCAGAAAATCAGTTTAGATGACACCGTGCCTGCCGTCAGAGGAGCCAAGGCAGATTCTAGCTCACTCTAGACTAGGTAAACAAACCCTGTTCTCCCACAGTACCCACCTCTCCCTGTTGTCTTCAGATGGCCTATGCACTTACTTCTGGTAGAAGTCTGGCTCCTGTAAGCATCTGAATACACCATCCCAATTTAAAATGGTCTTTGTAAATACATCATGAAGAAAGAAGAACATTTTAAAATCACTTGCCTGAAGAACGAGAGATTCTTTATCATTTTCTAAACGGGCTAGCCTTTCTTGATACACCTCTCCATTCCCAGGCAGGTGTCCATTTGTCTGAAAAAAAAAAAAAAAACCAAAATAAAATAGTGTACGTAAGGCTCGACTCTCTTTAAAACTAAACCGCTGTGGGCAAACAAAATTGCATATGTTTTTAATTCAAGGAACCTGAATGGACTTGGGCACAGCTGTTGCTGTCATTAACAGAAAATATGAGATTGCAACTTGGTTCATTTAGCTTAAAATAGGTAAAACAGGCATGTCAGGCATTTAGGCATGTTATCACCAAACGAGACAATTTCTCATCAAGCAGAAAATCATGACCTAAGAGGGGTGGTGGCTACTAATATTTACTGGCAGGTGGATACACACCCAAATCATGCAAAGCTTCACATGTGTGTGATCAGGCACAAAACCCTTATTTCCCCACAAATGCTCAGTGCCACTAATTCTGGGTGGAGACAGTGGGAATGTCCTGGGACACCCTTCTGTTCTTCCCCTCTCCTCCCCCCAAATTCCAAATCCAGGACTGTAAACGCCTGCTTTACACGGGAGGCAGCGGGGACAGCTCACACAAGCTTCTTCCCTGCTACTCACGTCCAAATCACAGGGCTAGTCTTCCCTCTGTCTTTGAAACCTTTCTTTCTTCCCCTGCAAGCTTTGCAGTCAGTCCACCGTGACTTTCCCAGGCAGCACTGACTAGCCATCCTCATCAGCAACTTACCAATCTCCATCCTGACTTCATTAACTTCTTGTGAGATTGCTTGGTCCTACAATGATACCCAGCTCCTGCCAGAGCCTGTAAATGGGCATCATCCTACAAACAGAGCACTTGGCCCAGGGCTCTGCTTAGATTAGTGCTCACTGTCTTCCCCTCCCTCTGGCACCCATGTCTTTTCTTATCAGATTCAGATATGTTTATGCGTGGCATAAATGCCAAAGGAAGTATAGATTGGGGAAGCAAGTCTCATTTTTTTTCTCACCAGTCTCATATATGAAAGTCATTAAAGAGGCACATGAAAAGGCTTGCAGACAACAGACAACATAAAAACGTCATTTTGAAATACAGTATATGTGGTATGTCCCTTGTTATCTCATTTAAATACCTCATAACCATATAATATGTAATCCCAATAGAATTTCTTGATTCCTCATTGAAGTACAACAGAAAGAAAAGCCACTGGAGCTCAAATTGGTTAGATGGGGCCATCCAGAGTTCAATCAAAAAAGCAAATAACTTCAGATTTAGAATCAGAGAAAATACAAACTACAGCCTAACCACCCAGGACCCGGCTAATGTGACATCCATTATTTTCCAGAATTAATTGGTACTATTATTCTACCTTCCCAAATAATGTAGTTTCCAGTACAAATTGTGGGAATAACAAAAGCCATCTGTTGAGGAGAACACACACACACACACACACACACACACACACACACACACACACAGGGGAGCTTTCATAAAAAACGAAATTTCAAGATGTTGCTTCTAAAAACTTAGATGCACTGGATATATTTCCCATGAGGCAACTAAAGAATCAGAAGCTAATTTAATAAGCCTACAATGTGTATTTAGAATGGATAAAATTTTTAATATCAGCTGCTGGACCACATACCTGCACAATTACCACAGCATAATTCTGTTCATATTGTAAACTGAAGGACCCAGAATTAAATTACAAGTACTATGAGGAGTCAGATGGAATAGCCTGGAAGACTTTCAACCCTGGGACCACCGTGAAAATGAAATTTATGTAACTTTTTTTTTTCTTAGCGTTTACTTATTTTGAGAGAGAGAGCACATGCGTGTGTGCATGCACGTGAGCAGGGGAGGGGCAGAGGGGGTAGAGAGAGAGAGAATCCCCGGTGGGCTCCATACTGTCAGTGAGGAGCCCAACACAGGGCTCAATCTCACGAACCGTAAGATCATGACCTGAGACGAAATCAAGAGTCAGATGCTTAAGTGACTGAGCCACTCAGGCGCCCCAAAATTTATGTAATTTCTTGAGGACATTTTTTGGAAAAGAGCCAGGATGTATATAATACATGTCCTCAATCTAAGGAAGTACTCAGACTGGCCCTGTATAGCTTTAAATTCCTCGTTCTGATTATGAACACTAGCAGGCAACTGCTTTTAAAGCCCCATGCAAGCAAATCTTTATAAACGGATACATTTCATTAGATAGACAAAAAAAAAAAAAAAAAAAAAAAAAAAAAAAGGTTTCTGTTCAATGAGGACAAAAAGTAAAAGTCATTATTCCTTCTGACTGAAGGAAATTACAGAAAGATTAGAAGTGTTTCTATAGCAAGTCCTACAAATGTGTTGTGAAGCTACTACATATGATATGGAAAGGAGAAGTTCCAAAATCAGTATCACAAAATTATCTTAAAATCACAATACTAGGGGCACCTGGGTGGCTCAGTTTGGTTAAGCGACTCTTAATTTCGGCTCAGGTCATGATCTCCCAGTTTGTGGGACTGAGCCCTGCATCAGGCTCTGCACTGGCAGTGGAGACTGCTTGGGATTCTCTTTCCCTCTCTGCCCCTCTCCCACTCCTCCCTCTCTCCCCCTCCCTCTCTCTCAAAATAAATAAACTTAAAAAAATTAAATTACTAAAAATTGACTCACAATGAACATACTCACATTTCTCAAGACTACTGATATTTATGAGTGGTCATAATGCTTGAGTAATAAAAAAAAAAAACATTAAAAGTCACTATAGCAAAATGAAGCAAAAGTTAAAAGCCACCAATGGAGTAGTTGCATAATTTTAAAGTCCTGTGTTGATCTATTCAAGTAGGTAAAGGTCTATTTTGTTCACACATTTATTTATATTTCTGCCAATTTTGTTACCTTTGCCTTATAAATGTTAGAGGTAAATTCCATCGGGCAAATATCCTACCACCTCTTTTTTCCCTCTGACTCTCATGCTCTGCCTACCAGACCACTCAAAAGCCAAACATGGCATGCTCTCTCACACACTAATTCTGTTCCTTCTGCATGGACAGTATTTCCCACCCTTTCCTCATTCTTTAAAGTCCAGTTCAATTAGAGCTTTGTCTGTCAAGTCTTCCTTGAATTACCTGTTCACTCACATGCCAGTTACAACATCCGGATGAACCCTCACCACAGCAGGCATCATACTGAATGGACTAGGTTATACTTGGCTACACATACGTCCCTCTCTTCCAACAAACTGCATTCTGTGTGAGTACGTCTGTCTTTGCATCTGACATACAATGAGTATGAACCAAATGAGCTGAATGAACAATGAGGGGTGTTCGATAAACATCCGATGAATGAAAGATGAATGAACGCTTGGTTTTAACTTAGCTTTCTTACATCTCAGCAAGTCTTTCATTCATGTTTCCCTACAACCTGGTATGTCCTCCATGGTCAACTTCAAGTCTGTATTGTCTCTTCCTACCATGTTTAGGAGGTGTTCCCAGAGCCTTTTTACTGGACTTTAGTAATTGAGACTATCTTGCATGAACCCCCTTATGTAATGTGTTCTCCAAAGGATAATGTATATACTGCCTCCAACATCTTTCCTTTCTTTCCCCCTGCCAATCTTGGGGGAATTGAGTCTTAACTCCTTCTAAAAGCTCATCATTGGGGCACTTAGGTGGCTCAGTTGGTTAAACATCTGACTTCGGCTCAGGTCATGATCTCACGGTTTGTGGGTTTGAGCCCCATGTCAGGTTCTGTGGTAAGAGCTCAGAGCCTGGAGCCTGCTTCATATTCTGTTTCTCCCTCTCTCTGCCCCTCCCCCACTCGTGCACGTGTTCTCTCTCTCTCTCTCTCTCTCTCTCTCTCTCTCTCTCTCTCTCTCTCTCTCAAAAATAAACATTTTTAAATTTTTTTTAAAAAAAGCTCATTATTCCACGTATACTTTGGAACCTTAATTTCCTGCTTCTCTGAGACTCACAATGATCACCTCTATCCTTACCATTCTCAATTTCTTCCTCTTAATGAACTATCTTCCATTCTCCTTCTCCAACATCTACCCCAAGGCTTTGTGTCCAGCACTCTACTCACCCCCCCCATTCCTTTTTGCCTCTACAAATCCATCTTTCAAAGTTCCTAACAATCCAGTTCCTACCCCCTCCTTCTTATGTTGTGCCATATTCTCTTCTCCCCCTCCACAGGCTTCCCTTCTGTGTCTGGTCTTGTCCTTCACAATTTAGCTTTTCATCATATTCTGCCATGGATAGTGTATTAGTGATTTTATGACAGCTGGTCACTTATTTTTCCTAACAGTCTCTCAGTGCAAAAATGTCGTACATTTCTTTTGATTCTCCCAAGATTCTTATAAAATCATGAGCACATGGGGCACCTGGGTAGCTCAGTCAGTTAAGCGTCTGACTTTGGCTCAGGTCATGATCTCATGGTTCATGAGTTTGAGCCCCACATTGGGCTCTGTGCTGACAGCTCAGAGCCTGGAGCCTGCTTTGGATTCTGTGTCTCCCTTTCTCTCTGCCCCTCCCCTGCTCATGCTCTGTCTCTTTCTCTCAAAAAGTAAATAATAAAACATTTCTTTAAATTTTTTTTATTTTTTTAAATTTACATCCAAATTAGTTAGCATATGATAAAACATTTTTAAAAAATTAAAAATCGTAGCATATAATTAAAAACATATTTAGTATAAACTCCTGTTGAGTCAATTGGGTATCCAGAGCATTGAACACCAGCCCAAATTACCTTACTCAAAATCCCAGAGATGCCTTCAGAATAACTCTTTCTACTTTAACTCATGATGCAACCCTTTACTGACTACATTTAGTCCACCTGAAAGTTTAAGTCAAACTTGGAATCAACTTGGGTGTTTCAATACCATATCCAGCTAGCAGTGCATGTGGAGGTGGGTGTGGGACACTCGGGAGGGAAAGGCAGGGGATCCAGCGGGACTGTAATAAGGATACTTTAATCAAGGAACTCATGGTGTTTGCCAGATTTTCCTGGCATGATGAGGGGAAAATGTCTGAAAAGTTCTATTTCTTACAGAATTATGAGATCTTAGAGTTAGTCAGGAACCACACCTGGGAATATGAATTGCCTGAATTCACATGGCAGGTGCTACAAATAACATTAGAGTCACAATATACCTCACCCATCACCACCTAAATAGAAGTTCTTTTTAGTGTTAATTTCCTTTCTTAAAAAAGTTTATTTATTTTGAGTGAGTGAGAAAGAGAGCACAAGCAGGGGAGGGGCAGAGAGAGAATCCCAAGCAGGCCTGTGCTGTAGGCTCAGAGTCCAATGTGGGGCTCAAACTCACGGACCTGAGATCACGAGATCATGATCTGAGCTGAAATCAGGAGTCGGACACTGAACTGACTGAGCCACCCAGGCACCCCTAATTTCCTTTTAATTATCAAATATACACACAATCAAGTACAAAGATATAATAAATGTTAGCATCTTGTCTCATGTGCCTCCCTTTCAAAAAATGTTTTATTATACAAAATTTTCAATATATATATATATATAAATAGAGACTAGCATGATGAAACTTTATATGCCCATCACACAGTACCAACAGGTATTATTTCAAAGTAGACAAGAACATTTTGCCCATTATTTTTCTGAAAGCATCATACTGTGTTTTCCTTTGATTTTTCTTAGTTCTGTTGGTTTGCATTAGTCTACAGTTGTCTCCCTTTTCTCCCCAAACTTCATTTTGCTTTGTTCTTTCCTAAGCTCTGTTGTCCTGTCTAAATCCAAAATCAACACACAAGTAGTGATTTGCCACAATTATAGTTACTTACGTTGTAGCACAGAATTCATTTTGAATAGAACATTCCCAAAACACAACAGGGAGTAGCTAAATTAAAATGGGGAAAAGAACATCGGCTCAATTTTAAAAGGACAACAAATGTTAAGAAATAGACTAGTACTATAACATACACACACGCAGCAGCCCCCCTCCAACATCTACATACTATCCATCGAGGTCAACATACTTACTTTGAAAATTAGTTTTAAAAACTGCCATACAGTTTTTGATTTCATGATTACATTTTTAAAAATTCAGTATCAAAGAGTACCTAGGTGGCTCATTCAGTCGAGCGTCGACTTCAGCTCAGGTCATCATCTCACAGTTCGTGGGTTCGAGCCCCGTATCAGGCTCTCTGCTGTCAGTACAGAGCCTGGAACCTACTTCGGATCCTCTGTCCCCCTCTTTCTGCCCCTCCCTCCCTCTCTCTCTCTCTCTCTCACTCAAAATAAACATTTAAAAAAAAATTCAGGATCAAGAAAGAAAAAGGAAGGCACAGCCCACTAAAGCTCTTCTAATTAAATGTTATCTCCAGCTACCAAAGGAAACATCTCACACAAGGTCCTCATGCCTCCTAATCAGTTGCATGCAGACATTCTCTACTGCTGCATGCATACATTCATTGCCTGCTCTCTACTAGACACTCTCGTAGAATAGACTGAGAAAGACCTGAAAGCCGTGAACATCACAGTCAACGTTTTACCGGGGTTCAACAGCACAAGAAAGCACCTCCCACACTACTGACCATAGAATCAAAGAATATGGTATCAACAACGTTAGAAATCATGCCACCAGGCTGCAGGACTCTGCTCCCTTTCCTCTCACCAAGTATGATGGAATGAGGGTGGTGAGGCTTCATCCTTGTGCTGTAATTATCTCGGGGCAACACCACTGCCATTCGGGGCCACTGGAGCATCCTGTCTGGTTGGCTGGTGCCCCTTTTACTATCTACTGTACCTCTGACTTGGTCAGTCTTGAAACATTCCATCTATTTTTCCCTCTGAAGATTCTGTTGTGGCTCTAAAAAGGAAATACGATGCCAAGGCAACAAGGACAACCTCTTTGGAAAGCCCTCTATTCCAAAATCTCATCTCTGCTCAAAAAGGAAACCATAGGGAGAAATCAATCTCATATACACTTCATCACACCCAAAAAGCCCAATCATGACCCTCTTCCAGGAAAGACATCAGTTTATTCAGTGTTGTCAGGAAGTTCATCAAAGACAGAAGCTCAGAATAAGCCTGAATACACTCTGTTCTTTCCAAGACTGCAGATGTGGTCAAAAATCAAACTACGGCTTTTACTTCTACGTTTTAATTTTCTCAGTACTTGTCTTCCAGAGACAAAACATCTTCTTAACTCGACAGCCAACTGGAGCAAAATCCAGTGCTCTGGGGTGAGACGAACCACAGCGGTAGGCCAGCTTCTAAGATCCACGACTCCAAAAACAGAGCTACATCTCAAATACTTGCAAGAACAGCAGATGCCAAGCGCTTTCATCTGCTGTTCTCATTAGAAACATCTGGAGGGAGCCTCCCTTGAAGTATCTGGGTGTCTCTGTTGCCAAAATATCACATGCCAAGATACACTGGCTGGCCCATGATGCAGCTAATGCATGCACAGCTCCTTATTTGTGCAGCCACGGGCCAGCACAGGGTGAGTGAGATGGATTTCTTTAGTGTCTTCCGAAAGATTCTTTTAGACACCTCACTTGAGTAGGGAAGACGGCACTGGCCCTTCCTCACTCTGTTTTCATGTGCACCACTATGCTCAAAGTAAGGAGAGGGGTTTATGTGGAGACTACATTATCCCGGTCCCAAGAATATGCCAAAGCCCTCTGAGTTACAGAAGGATGAAGAATAGAAGATGAAGGCCTAGGAGCTAAGGCCCAGCTCCTATTCTAGTAGGAGAATTATTCATTCATTCATTCAACATCATTCATTCATTTATTCAACATTTGCTGAAAGCCAGCTATGTGACCGGATGCAGATACAGCAAGAGAATCTTCGACTTTGAGAACGGCTAACATGAGATGAAGAAAAAATACTGTCCCTATTTTCCTTGCCACTTCCTCTTTCTTTGCTCACTTTCATGAAATAACAGACAAGTCTCTTTCCATTCAATCCTAACCAACATCGGTGGCCAGGGTTTTCATTCAAAGTGCATCTCTCACTTATCACACTGCACTGGCCTCAAGAATTCTGCTGACTCGGTCCACTTGCTTTCCTGTGCCTGTGGACACTTTTCATGGGAGTTTATCAGAAGCCTGGTACCAGAGGGGAAGAGCAGCTTTAACTTTAGCTAGGATGTCTCAGCGAGATGCTGCATAACTCAGAGAATTGTGACCACGTACCGAATACAATCTGAATGTACCTTGTTTACCAAGGCTTGAGAAAACATCCCCCAGAGGCACACATGAGAAGAGAAGCTGGCCAGAGAGCAGCGGGGGATCCAAGGATGGCAGTGTTGCAATGGGTCACGGAGCTGAGCATCAGGGACCTGGGGAGAATAGCCAGCAGCCCTGGACAGAACATGCCCCACATCTGAACTCTTTAAATAATGTGTTTTTATTTACTTCTTTTATTTTTTTTAATTCATTTTGAGACAGAAACAGTGTGAGTGGGGGAAGGGCAGAGAGAGAGAGAGAGAGAGAGAGAGAGAGAGAGAGAGAAAGAGGGAGAAAATCCCAAGCAGGCTCCACACCACCTCCAGCACAGAGACCAACATGGGGCTCGAAACTCAAGAAACTAGGAGATCATGACCTGAGCCGAAACCAAGAGTCAGAGCCTTAAATGACTGAGCTACCCAGGTACCCCCACGAGTGTTTCTATTTTTCTGAAACCGGTTACACAAATTTTCTTAAAAGGTACACTCAGAATTAATACTGCCTTTTTTTAAATGTAGGATTAAGACAGAAACATACTGTGGTGATTTCTCAGGTCAGAAGCAGTGCACTTCTCCTTACTTATCTCATGGGCCATGACGCCTGACTTGGAGTTCTGCCAGCCACATTTTCACTAGCTTTGTTGAAAACTACATTTTTGTAATTTCTGCTGATTTTGAGAATGCCTCCTATTAAAACTGTCAAATTACCGGACACTTTTGGGACTGCATGACCTGATCAAGGTCACGATCCTCAACTGTGTCTACTGGAGAAAGCACTATAAGAATTCTCTCGGCAACTCACTGAGTTAGACCTAAAGTAAACAGAAACTAATTGCTTGGCTCAAACAGTTTGACATATTTTTTGTCTGCCCTCTTAAACTTGGAGCTTGATAAAGCATGTAATTCTCCATCAATATTTGTATTAACGTGACAGTATTTCACAATCAAAACAGAGAATTCTACCTCAGTAATTGAACAAACATGGCATATTCAATAGATTTGTTTTTTACCACAGAGAGGAACTTCTGAGTCTTAAAAGAAAATTTTTCATGTTTAGAAGGCTACAGCTATAGCTATCTTCTTGAAGCAAATCCATTCTTATGGATTTAATATCCCTTCATCAGTAACAAACTACTAGTGTTACTATTTTCTCTTTTTTCTTATCCAGCTTCTGATCATATGAAACAATTAAATAGGTGGTAGAAATTAGCAGAGAAGGAATAACCAGCATCCTACAGGAAACCAGGGGATCTCCCTGGCCCAGACAAAGTAATAATTAGAAATGCCAATGCCCAGTTGCACTAAGAAGATAAGTATTACTCTTCAGTATGTGGACTCCTAAGTTGGCTATCATTAAACCTAAATGAAATCTTAATTACGTAACCAGTAATAAGTGCTTCTAAAATATTGTGGAAGCTTCTCCACAGTCTGTACTTCTGTCAGAGAGATGTCTGTACTTCTGTCAAAAAAGTGAACCACAGGGGTGCCTGGGTGGCTCAGTCGGTTAAGCATCCAACTTTGGCTCAGGTCAGGATCTTACCATTCATGAGATCAAGCCCTGCATCAGGCTCTGTGCTGACAGCTCAGAGCCTTGAGCCTGCTGCAGGTTCTGCCTCCTTCTCTCTGCCCCTCCCCCTCTCACTCACTCACTCACACTCTCTCTCTCTCTCTCTCTCTCTCCCTCTCCCCGCCCCCCCCCCCAAAAAAAGTGAATTATGTATGAGTAATGTGTAACCTAACTCCCCTAGTAATTGGAGCCAACCCTCTCTTGGCCTCTTTGCAAAGGGGCCCCGTGGTTTTCCCTCTACTCCCTACAATCCATTCTGAGGTATTACCTTTTTTGACTAATCATCCACCAGGTTCACTGACAAGCACTCATAAATTAATTCAAGGGACTCACAACCCTGTGTGGCAGAAACTATCATTCCCTCATCTTACAAATGAGGAAACTGACACAAACAGCTTAAAAAAATTGCCCCAAATCATACAAGCTTCTAAGGGTCAGAGCCAAAATAAAAATTCAGATCTGTGGTCTCCAGCACCAGCATCTGTAAATGCCAAAATACCATCCAACCCCCAATTTTATCACCCTATTAATGTTTTTATTTTTGGCTGTAGTACAATACACACATAAAATGTATCATTTTTACCATTTTTAAGTGTATAACCTACAAAATGATCACATTTCCTGTCTTCTCCTTTGAGTATTTTTAGCGGCATTCTTTAGGTTTTATTTGTTCAACACATATTAACACCATGGTATTTACCATTGTGTTCAAGGAAAGGGCACATCGGCCACACCACCAGCTTTTGAGACGGATGCCTAGAAAGAGGCCTCATTGTTCAAATGAATAAGAGCACCATTTAAAGTCCAATTCTACAGTTTAACTCAAGCACAGGCACTGAAATGACCACCACACACCACTAGATGGCACTTCACATCAAATACTGCTACAGAGCTCCGCTGCTTTTGGAGGCGTCTATGCACCCTACTTCCTATTTAGAACTGCTACTGGGTCCTTTAACAGTGAACTTCCCATTATTACTGAGAAAGCATCTATCACGCGCAAGGTTCTTTCCCTTATAGGACTCTTTGTTTTAGGCCACGGCACGTCATCCAAGCAAAATTTGAAAGCTAGCCCACATTTATGGGCAAAATCAGGAGGTGAACTCCTGGGACCCGTGAAATGTACACTAACAGTACTTTTTAAAAAATTACCCTTAAAGAGAATTAGGATCCATTAAGGGATAAAATCACAGCAAACCTGCTGCCCTATAGTTTTTTTTTTCGTGTTCGAATCCACTATTTTATGTTCTAAATTTTGAAATAAGCAACAAAAGACTCACAGCATGGGATTTGTAACGTGCAGACACCTACCATTTGACTCTGAAGCCATTCGACGAGTGTCTCTGCTGTTGAATCTGGGATCTGGCACCTCAAACCTTCCTTCTCATCTGTGTCCATCATCTCTAACAACCCACGCAGGTCTTCTACAAGGTGCAGAGCTCGCAGGCTTCCCATGAACGGGGAGGTGGGAGACTGGCAATCAAAAATTCCATTGGAATATTCCAAGGCCTTAGAACCTAGGTTAAAAAAAAGAAAAAAAATCACAGAGAGCAACAGGATTTATCTAAACAGGATTTAGATAATAGACCAAAGCAAGTCAGGTCAGTGAGGAATAATCAAAACAAGCAACAAGAAAAAGAAAATAATTCAGTCATGAAAATCTTTCCAAGTCATAGATTCTTGGTACAAAAATAAAACCATATAATTGATGGTAAATATCAATCATCAAATACCTAATAGAGAGGCCAGTCGGGTAGTATGGTAAGAATGTGATGGGCTTTGGTGAAGGATGTGCTGACCTCATGGAAATAAGGTTACCTTCTGCTAAGAAGGTAGCAGATCAGCTGAAAATATAAATTTTAAGTTTCCCAAAGTCTTGAAATTCCCTGCAGAGAAGTTGCACATTGAGGTGGAAATTGCATAGCATAATGTCAAATGTAACAGGGCCAGCTCCCAGTTAATTTACCAGAATTTAAACTTTGGAGGAGTTCAATGAATTACATATATACATTTGTGTATAAATGCATGAGCCTGTGTGTATAAACATTTTCTCCCATGATTTTGTTTGCAGCCTAACATCAAATACTCTTGCTAATATCAGCTTAAAAAAGTTTTACAGGGGCGCCTGGGTGGCGCAGTCGGTTAAGCGTCCGACTTCAGCCAGGTCACGATCTCGCCGTCCGTGAGTTCGAGCCCCGCGTCAGGCTCTGGGCTGATGGCTCGGAGCCTGGAGCCTGTTTCCGATTCTGTGTCTCCCTCTCTCTCTGCCCCTCCCCCGTTCATGCTCTGTCTCTCTCTGTCCCCAAAATAAATAAATAAAAAACGTTGAAAAAAAAAAATTAAAAAAAAAAAAAGTTTTACAGCCATTTTTGTTTCCTATTACTTATAAGGGAAAGCACTCTACTACTTAAAAACCACATAACGAACCCACAGCCCATTCTGAAAGCATGCATATATATCCTCTTCATCTCTTTGATTTTTATTTCCTGGTGTATCAACTATACATACTAGCTTTATACTTAAGTATCAATAATTACTATATTTAGGCTATCACCATATTAATCTAAAGGTCTTCTAATTGGAAGAAAACTGTGAACCAATGTGTAAATTCTCTCTCCAGTGGCTATACAGCTTGATCAATTCCAACGGTAGGGAGAGGAATTCTCTTTCAGTTAGTCCATCCCACCAACATTGCTTAATACTGGACCAAATGATTTGGACCCAAACCTGCGTTGAACCACAATAATGGTAACCATTGATATGCTAGGCCCACTGCTAAATGCTTCACATAACCCTCTGAATCAATCTCCTCCAGAACCATGTAAGGCTGAGAAGAGAATCCAGAAAAATATAAATTGAGGAGAGTCTGTCAGGGAAATGGAGGAACAGGAAAGCATTAAAAAGTCCTATTCCAGGGGCGCCTGGGTGGCTCAGTCGGTTAAGCGTCCGACTTCGGCTCAGGTCACAATCTCGCGGTATGTGAGTTCGAGCCCCGCATTGGGCTCTGTGCTGACTGCTCAGAGCCTGGAGCCCGTTTCAGATTCTGTGCCTCCCTCTCTCTCTGACCCTCCCCCGTTCATGCTCTGTCTCTCGTCTCTCTCTATCTCAAAAATAAATAAATGTTAAAAAAAAAAAATTAAAAAAAAAAAAAAGTCCTATTCCAGCAGTTTTAAGCATTAGGATCACCTGATTAATATTATTAAAAACAGATGTGCCCACACTGACCCTCCATTCTGTTAAGTCTCCATCACAAAACAGGTGGGGATGGGGGAGAGATGCATATTTAGAAAAACTCCTCAAATATTTGTAGTCTTATCTCCCCCCTCCCTCCTACCTGAGGAGGAGAACTACCAATGTTAATTTGAGAACATAAACCAGGTTCTACCCACAAAGCTACTTGACGGACTCACTGTGAGGTAGGACCTGGGAAATTTGATTTTCTTAAGAACGCTAATGTTGGTTCTCAAGCCCTGCCAGGGCTAAGGTACAAACACATTCATCTAGTGGAGTATGTAAAATATAAAGCCTCAACTACTGTCCTAGAAATACCACTTCTCTTGACTTGAGTTCTACTAAGAGTATAAGGTTATAACCTCTGGTAACAGTTTACAAATGGTTCTGGTTATATTTTTTGAAGTTGTGACAGAGAAAGACATCTAGCAGTCCTTCAACTGTTTGACAGTATATATCATGCCCTGAGCAAGAATATACTTTTCTAGGTTAAACTTAACCAGTTCCTTCCTTGCCAGATGTGACTGTCAAACTCTTTACCTTCGTGGTCACCTCCTCCTCTAGGTAAGGTTTACCAATAACCTCTTTGAAACTGATATTCCAAGCACTGAATACAGTATTCAAGATGTAGTCTAATCTACAAAGGAGGTCAACATGAAATCTGGTCTCCGGGATATACAAAGGAGGCCAAAGTGTGACCTGCCACTTCCCTCAAGAGAAGACCCTCTGACAAGAAAACACCTTTGGTTTCTCTGAACCACTAAAACAGAGCAGGGTCAAATTTATGTCCAGAAAAGTAAGCAACAGGGGCCAAGACAGCTCGAACTAAGAAGCAGTAGAAGCCAAATTCCACCTTGATCCTGACCTACCTACCCACTTGCCCATTCAACCTTCTCTTCATTACACTAAGTTCCTAAATACATAAATGTATTTCTCCTGTGACAAAATACAAAATGTGACATGAGACCTTAGGTAGCCACTACCCCTGGAAGACCACAAGGGACTGAAAGGGTTCACCTGCTAGTCAGTCTCCTTGGTCATGAAGAGAAAACAAGGAGGCAATGGTCTACACTGTTTTTGCTCCATCTCCATAATAGAGAATTGCTGAAGGTTCTTAACAAGGGAGTAATACAACCAGATGTGTGTTTCATAAAGGACATTCTGGTGGTCCAGAAAATGACGGACTAGAGCGAGAAAGCAAGAGCCTCAAGAACATCAAGTGTGAGGGTTACTTGGATAAAGCCAGACAGTGGTAAGCACAGACAAGACAGGTTTTAGAGAGGATAAAAGGGAACGGCAGAAAAGAGGTAGAATGGATAGAACTTGACTTAAATAGGGACAATGAGGGACAAAGGTCTAGAATGACTTAAATTTCTATTTAGGAGACTGTGTGGATGGAAGGTTATGAAATTAGACAAGATAAAGACTACTAGAGGGGCTTCTGAGGAAAGATAATGAGCTCAAAGTTGTACATGATGACACGGATATGCATATAGGCTATTTCAAAGGAGTACCTGATTGGCAGTTAGAGACCTGAAGCTTAGCAGAGAACTGAGAAAGCAAATACAAAGTGAGAGTCATTGGTGGGAAAGTGATCAGGGAACAGATCAGAACATCCGTGGATACAGGATAGAGCATTATCCCCCAAAGTGTGGTCCACAGACTACCTGCACAGGAATCACATGAGATGCTGTTTCTTTATCCTTGAGTCAGAAACCAAGGATGGAAATGGAATTTGGCATTTTAAAATCAAATGTGTAAAATGGAGAAGAGGGACCAAGATGCAACTATGTGGAATCTAAAGGCAGCCAATACATGAAAATAAGCAAGTGGAAAGGGAATAAAAGTGTTGTAATGAAAAAGCCAAGAGCGCAGAGTCAATGTGGTGACGCCACCGTGCAGAGGACGCAGATTACCTGCTATAATCCCGTCCATCTGCTCCAGCGCCGCAGCCAGCATGTCACTTGCATCACTCATCATGTTGTTATCTGTCAAGGGCAAATTCCAACCTAGAGCTGAAAAAGCAATGATGTCGCCATTACATCCTTTACGTGACACGTGCTTCCTGGAGGGTATGGTAACTCAACTTCAAATTGCAATCCCACCTAGATGTCAAACACGGAGAGAGAGCTTCTGAAATGGCAGAGCTGAATGACCTGGCTCGCTTAACATGCTGTGGCCCACCATCTACCGTCCTGCAAGAGCACATGCTCCATTAGGTAATAAAATAAGGAAGTTTCAGTTCTTGCACTCAAGGTGTTTAACAGCCAGTAGAATGGTTTCCATGCTATACTCTACAGAGCTCTAAGTCTCAATGAAAAGCATTGAAGATACTGATGGAAACTTCCTGAGGGGCCATCAGCAATGCTCAGTGGACAGATTTTTTTCTCCCTGCACCAGCGCCACCCAATTTCTGCTCTTCCAATTTTGGCTCCCCGCCCCCCACCCCCCGTCTCGTAAGACGTGCCTACAAGAAGAGTTTATTAGCATATACACTAAACACACTTGCACACACCTACTGGGATTTTGTAATATAACAACAGCTACCATGTACTGAGTGCCTACAGTGGTCCCTATACATTTACATAAATTACTCATAATCCTTAATCATGACAACAACTCTATGAAATGAATAAACCTGTCTCCATTAGATAGATAATATCAAAGATGTCTGTTGATTTTTGCAACAGAAACACAGCCAATATAGAGCAAAGACCAGGTTTTAATCTAGGTCTTATATAATACATATTAAATTTCTGTTTATCTGAGTCTATCTGAAAAATAGGTTTATGCTGAAATTATGCCACAATCTACTCGTTCTTCTACCTGTGAAAAAATATAATTGAAATTATCTTGGAAAAAAATTTGATTAACAAGAAAAAGTCAAGACTATGTGATTTCCAATATTAATTAATGCACTTCAGATACTAGACTAAGCACCCATGTAAATTCTCCCAAAAGGCCTAAATAAAGCAATAATTATTTGTTTATCTGCAATAAATATTTATAAATGCTTATTCTCAACCTCTATACTTAACATGTAGTAGCAGCCTACTACTACATGTAAAATAGCTAATAAAAATGTATACAACATTGCAAATGTAGTATGTGATAAAAGGGAAAAATGGAGCAGGAAAAATGGAAAGGTGTGCAAATTAAATAGGGTAGTCTGAGAGAATGATGGATGCAAATGCCAAAGACGTCTTTAACAAATTAAAAGTAGTCATGTATAGGGGCTCCTAGGTGGTTCAGTCGGTTAAGCGTCCAACTTCAGCTCAGGTCGTAATCTCACAGTTCATGGGTTTCAAGCCCCGCATTGGGCTCTGGGCTGCCAGCTCAGAGCCTGGAGCCTGCTTCGGATTCTGTGTCTCCCTCTGTCTCTGCCCCTCCCCCGTTCTCATTCTGTCTCTGTCTCTCAAAAATATATAAATGAAAAAAAAATTAAAAAGAAAAGTAGTCATGAATAGATGGTCTAGTTCAATGGTATTTAAAGTACAGAATTTCTACAAATCAATTAAAAAAAGGAAGCAGGGTTGACACGAACAGACGTATAACAGGAAACACCTTCAGCTAATAAACATAGGAAGAGGCTTAATGTCATTAGTACAAGGAATTTTAGACAAACAATGTGATACCGTTTTATACCCAGTCAACTGGTTAAAAAAAACAACAACAAACTGACACTGCCAAGTATTACAGAAAATGTAGCCTCACAGAGTCCTTACGGAATGGCGGTGGGAATGTGAAATGGCTTAACAACTTTATGAATAACAGTTTGGCATTATCATCTACAATTAAATGCATTAATTTTCAATCTAACAATATTTACTCCGAAGTACATAATCATGAACATACAAAAATGTTCACAGGACTGAAAATGTGGACACAAACCAAATGTCCAACACAAGAGGAGATGAATAAACTGGTATATTTACACAATGGAATTACATACAGCTGTCAAAACAAAGTAATATATGTGTAGTATGATTAAATCTATATAGTATAATAGCAAATTATAAGTCTCCAATAAATTGAGCAAAATTTTTGTAAGTTAAAACAATACAAATATAAATAGATTTTAGAAATACATACAGATTCAACATAACTATACAAAAAGAAAAGAAGAAATGGCAACATGAAATTCAGGATGGTGGATGACTCAAGTCAGGGATATCGGGCGATAGAGGGGATAGACTGAGAAGAAGAGTTATATAGATGAATAAAGGTTACTGTCAAGTTTTTGAGTTAGGTAATAGCTTCAGAAGAGTGCTTGGTACATCATTAAAAGTGACAAAATGGCAATTTCACTTCTGATAATGTGGAATAGACTTTATTGGACAAACCTTCCCACAAATAGCAATACAAAACACTGGATAAAGTATAAAAACAGTTTTGAAGAAACTGGAGAGCAAACACAAGCTGGTAGAAACTGGAGGGAATTCAGCTCTTGAGTAAAGGGAACCATAATACATGAGATACACATTTATATATCTTTTTGGGATACAGAGTAGATCCTAGCTATCAAAATCTTATTGGCTCAAAGGAAAGAAGGGGGTAAACTTCTTAATACTAATTCATGGTAGGCTATGCTAAGAATATATGATATAATCCATTAAAATTACAAACTACAGAGATGTAAGTAAAAAGCCAACTGGGTTAGTGAAATGGAATACTAAGAAAATCGTCAATCCAAAAGTAGGGCAGTAATGGTGGGACAATAAACAGATGGGAGAAATAGAAATCAAATGGTAAGATGGTAGATTTAAATTCAATGATATAAATAATTACATTAAATATAAACAGAATGAACACTATTGAAAGCCAGAGATTATCAGACTGGCTAAAAAGAAAAAAGAAAAGAAAAAAAAAGACAAACCTAACTATATGCGGTTAATAGAGATATACTTTAAATATAAAGAAATATAAAGTAAAAGGATGAAAAATGAAGTATCATATATATATAGTAAGCCTAATAAAGCAGGAGTGACTATATTAATATAAGAAAAATAGCTTTCAACAAAGAAGTATCACTAGAAAGAGATATTTATAACGATGAGTCAATTCATCAGGAAGTCGTAACAATCACAAATATTTTTGCAACTAATAACAGAACTTCCAAATACATACGGCAGAACCCAACAAAATTAAAGAAGAATCACATAAATTAAGTCATTTGTATATGATGTAATTGTTGATATGGTTAGATGTAAGTGTACAGTCCTGTCCTTTTTGTTTGTCCCACCTGTCATTTGTTCTTCCTTTTCACCCCTCTTTTGGAATGGCAAAGGTAGGGGGAAAAAATCCAGTAATAACATAGAAGACTTGAACAATATAATCAACCATCCTTACCTAAATCAATTTATACTAAAAAAAAAAAAAATCAAAATGCAGAATATACATTCTTTTCAAATCCACTATATTCATCAGGATGGGCCATATATGCAAGGCCACAAAGTAAGTCTCAAAAAATTCCAGTTGGACTTCAAAGAACTACACAGAAGAGTTAAGAACAGCAAACTGAAGTGGGACTAATATTAAAATAGAATTTCCATATTTATTAAAATTCTGACTTGCCCATGGCTTGAGTTATTTTAGAGGCAGCCCAATTTAATGAGCATCTGTGTTGATAAAACTATGTCAACTTTCATGGCTGGGTAAAAGTATTTTTAAAAACAGTAAGGCTAAATAAAAAGGCTTCAGAAAATCCCCTGTTCTAAAAAGATCCTTACACACTTAATACAATATTACTCCCAATACAGTGGAAAATTACTCCACAATAAAAAAGACTGAACTACTGACACAAGCAACATTATGCTGAGCAAAAGCCAGAGATGAACAACTATGTACTACAAGATTTCTTTTATATGAATCAAGAACAAGCAGCAATCTACAGTGATAGAAAGTAAGACAACAGTTACTTGCAGGAAGTGGCAAATGATCGGGGGGGGGGGGTGGGGGGGGCAGGGGGGCATGGCCAGGGGGAGTTCCTGTTCAATATACTGATTGAGTGGTTGGTTACACAAGCTTATACGTTTGTCAAAACTCATCAAACTATACACTTTAAGATGTGTGCATTTCACTGTATGTAAATTTCATCTCAAATTTTAAAATTTGGTAAAGACTGTTATCAATTAAAAATGAAATTGTAGAGGGGCGGCTGGTTGCCTCAGTCAGTTAAGCACCTGACTCTTGGTTTCGGGTCAAGTCATGATCTCACGGTTTCTGAAATCAAGCCTCGAATCCAGCTCTGTGCTGACAGCGTGGAGCCTGCTTGGGAGTCTCTCTCTCCCTCTCTCTACCCCTCCCCCACTTTCTCTCTCAAAATAAACAAACATTAAAAAAATTTTTTTAATTAAAAAAATGAGACTGTAGTTTTAAAATGAACTAAATAAAAGGGTTAATGTAAAAAGCAAATGCATGGACTTATAATGATGTCATAAATCAAAGATAATGAATAATCCAATTATACACTTGAGGTCCAAAGTAAAAGACTCCGAATATCCAAGTCCCTTTGTTCTCATTCATTGCCTACCCAGAAACCTGCTGATTATAATTTGGTCTTGTGGGTCCACAAATCATTTAGATTAAAACTTCAACATCCAGGGGCGCCTGGGTGGCGCAGTCGGTTAAGCGTCCGACTTCAGCCAGGTCACGATCTCGCGGTCTGTGAGTTCGAGCCCCGCGTCAGGCTCTGGGCTGATGGCTCGGAGCCTGGAGCCTGTTTCGGATTCTGTGTCTCCCTCTCTCTCTGCCCCTCCCCCGTTCATGCTCTGTCTCTCTCTGTCCCAAAAATAAATAGAAAACATTGAAAAAAAAAATTAAAAAAACAAAAAAAACAAAAAAAACTTCAACATCCAATAATTTTCATATGATAGCAAATTCACTTCTGAACTCTAAAGAGCTATTAATGTACTTCTTTGAATGACTTGCTGAAGGGAAAAAAATACCAGAAAATATAACTACCACAACAAAGGAGTGGGGTTTGGGTTCAAGGTCATAGCTTAAACTTGGGAAAGCCCTATTTGTTGGGTGATTTAAACAGCGATCTTGGGGTGGGGTGGCTCAGCTGGTTAAGGGTCTGACTCTTGATTTTGGCTCAGGCCATGATCTCATTGTATGGAGCCCTGAGTCAGGCTCTGCGTTGACAGAACAGATTCTCTCCCCCCTCTCTCTGCCTCTCCCCTCCACCTCTCTCTCAAAATAAACATTAAAAAAACTAAAATAAACAAACAGATCAGCGCTATTTGCAGAAGTCCTTAGTCTAGTGGTTTCCTATTCCAATGGCTCAATAAAAATAAACTTAGAGAAGTCTTGGAAAAGCAATCTTCTGGGGATAACATTCATATATTAAAGGACACACACACAAAAAAGACTCAATAGAAAAGCATGTTCTGGGTATATTTCAAGCTTGGTCAGGACCCATTTAGAGTAGATTTGAATGGGATAAAATATTAAGGAAAGTTCCAGCAATGGGCGTGGTAGCTAAAGAGTTGGCAGAAAACCACATTTTGCTGGGTTGCTGACTGACTGATGTTTTAGGTCAGGCTCACTTCCCAGTCTCTCTGTGAAGAAGGAAAAAAAGACTAAGAAAATTAGTAAGTTTGTTCTAAACTTGGGTAAGAATGCCATTTATCCTAGCTTTCTCTGCTTTCCTTAGCTCAAATATTTAGGTTTGAAGAGAACTTCTAATTCATGCCCAGAGACAGATACAATTCACAGAGATCAAGACACTTAGAAGAAGAAATCCTTTATGTTAAGAGAATGTTTACAAACATTCCACTAGGCTGGTGGAGTGCCATATTATTATATAGTCATTATGAAAACAATATATATTTTCATATAAATTACTCATAGATTTCTCATCAATTTCTCTTCCCAAGATGCTCACTAGGGATGTTAATCAATTATACAATATTCCCAGTGTATGCAGCAATACAGTCTCAGCAAGGATAAAATGTCTTAAAAATGGAAAGACCGAGTAGTTCGGACTATCAGTGATTCCCAAGGTGTGGTTCCTGGACCAGCAGCAGCCTCACCTGCTCCTAGTTAGAATGCAAATCCTTGAGTCCACCCAAAACCTACTGAATGAGAAATTCGAGGAGGTTTTTACAGGCTGTGCAGGTGATTCTGATTCACACTCAATCACTGTGCTAGAGCATAAGAACCCGTCTTTCCTTTTGGGACAACAAGCTCCACCCAAGATGAGGTTGAACTGGCGACCAAGGTAAACAAGGGAAGAGCTCCTCTCCCCAGTCACTGCTTCTTTTGATCCAAAAATAACAGCTCTGAATAAACAATTCAGGTTTCAACCCGATAACTCTCCTTTTAAACTTCAACTATTAAGCCCTTATGCCTGTAACATTTTATGATTCTTATGCAATCCTCCTTGTTTTCTGGTTCTCTACTATGCATCTGTCATCACATACTTTCTCCTCCCCACTCTATTAGCCCAAATCCTTTTCACCTCCAATCTGCTCTAACATCCCTGTAAAATTAATTCAGAATCACTTGAAAAGGCAACAATGGTAAGAAGTGGAGGTCAAGGTGCCCAGGAAGTGCCAAAAACAGAAAGACTGGGGATGTTGGCAGTAGGGGTGATATCTAATGTTCAACATAATTTTTAAAATCTGTCAGGGGTGCCTGGGTGGCTCAGTTGGTTAAGCATCCAATTTCGGCTCAGGTCATGATTTCATGGTTTCTGAGATCAAGCCCACACTGGGCTCTGTGCTGACAGCTCAGAGCCTGGAGCCTGCTTTGGATTCTGTGTCTACCTCTTTCTCTGCCCCTCCCCCCACTCACACTCACACTCTCTCTCTCTCTCTCTCTCTCCCTCTCAATAATAAATAAACGTTAAAAAAAATGTTAATTTGTCAAACTCTAAAGTATAATATTGATGATATCATTGAAAATGTGAACACTGTATATTTGATGATATTAGAGGATTATTTTAGTTTTTAAGTTATAATAATTATTTTTAAGAGTTCTTACTTTTTTAGAAGTTATTAGCAAAATATTCACTGATAAAATATGACATCTGGAATTTGCTTTAAAATAATAAACAGGAAGGGAAGAAGGGTAAAGATATAAATGACACAAGATTAGTCAAGATTGTTGAAAGTGACTGATAAGTACATGCGATAACATCACACTATTCTCTCTACACTTTCATATACTTGAGATTTTCCATAATAAGATATTTACAATTTTTTCATCCATATCTGTAGACGATAGGATTTTCAAACACCCTTGACCATGATATGTTGTCTTAAATACTTTATTTTTCTGTCATGACCTCAAGCACACCAAGGTCTCACCAAATATTTACAAACCAAATAAGAAAATACTTATTTTAACCACCTGCATAAACAAAAACACACACTCAGAAAATGGGATGGCCTCTCACAGAGAGTTTGTGAGGCAGAGCATAAAAGTGCAAGTATTAATTAATGACTGTGCCTTAGTCAAAGTTACTTCTCTTGCTCACTAATATGAAGAGCCAAAAGATGATGGGGCCACATTGGTAAGTAAATAAATGAAACACCAAGGGAAAACAGGACAAGATAAAAGGAAACGAGCTTCTCAGCTCTATGATATTAATATTTAGGAATAACTACAAGGGAATTGATAAAAAGGTGAACACAATAAGCCAAGATCCTTTACTTCTTGAATAAAAGCATGTTGCTACTATTTGAAAAACTGATTGTACTAAATATCAGTAAATCTGAAGATCTTGTGAGAAGGTGGAAGACTGTCCCATTTCTCCTGATCGACTATCGTTAGCTATAATGACTGCAAGAAGAAGTTGTGAATTTGTCTAGGGTCACTCAAGAAGTAAGGTTTGAGCCCAAAACCCATGTTGTTCCCCATAGGTATTCATGAAAAGGCTAGTCAGCCCTGACTCAGACCACCAACCTTGACCCTTCTCACGGGCTTCCAAAGCAGATTACATACCTACCTCCAGCGTGTGCAGCCCTGACTGCCTAGCATGCTGCACAACATACCCGTCCCTGAACCTCCGTGCAGTCACGAGAGCTGTTCCCTCCCTGCTCGGACCGCCCTGTATGCCCTGGGACACTTAATCTCAAGATTCAGCTTGGGGATCCGTGCTGCCAAGGCCTTGTTGCCTCTCTCAGAGCAACCCGGGCATGAGTCCACAGAGCCCTAATTTTATAATATTTGCCTCCTCGACTAAGCTGTATATCCACAGTATCTCGTGTGGCAGACAGCAGGCTTCCAGCGTGGTGCCGTGTTCCAGCGACTCCTCAAACAGGTACGCTTCTGTCAAAATGACTCTAGCTCCTATATCCTGTTTGCAGCAAATAGTGTGACCTTCCTCGTAGCTGCATATGTCAAAAACCTATTTCCTCACCCTGACTCTTAAGAGAAATTTGGATAAATCTGATGGTTGCTATCACCTACAATCTTACAAAGTGAATTTTCACACTCTTCAAAACGTAGGTGAACCAAAGCCATTGTGCAACTTTGGGATGATGTTATTTCTAAGAGTTTGCAAACTGAGTTCCCAACAGGATGGAGGAGTATTAGGGGGCCTGAACAGGTTTTAACTTCTGACTTTTCTAGTACTCTAACCCTAACCCTCACGCATCTCTTCTTTTTAGCTTTTACAAACCCGGAGACTCATCTGTCTCCTAGTTTTCTGCCAGGTCTACCAACCTAGCCTTAGCTGGCAAGAAGTAAGCAATTCTGGGATATCGGAAATCCAGACTGATACCCTGCGGAGGGCAGGAGAGCTACTCAAAGCTCTAAAAGGGAGGGAAAAGACAAGCATGTTTTATACACTGTGGGTCATGACCCCTATAATCAGAAGGCGGTGAAATAAATTTAGCACATTGCAATCAACATTTGAATAAAATAGAAAACATCAAGAGTGTCCCACAAGAAGAAAAGGTTAAGTATTGTTTTGTGAAACTTTTGATTCAGTTATATATACACACATCTGTATGCAATAAATATTAACTGAAGGCCTACCATGTGCCAGGTACGAGCAAAAAAAGAAAAATACCTCTGCCTTTAGGTAGCTGACATTCCCATGGTTTCAGCATAATGGGGAAGGAGCTTGGGGGGCATGCATGCATATGTATTGCATCATGATAGAAGAAAGTATATCTTACACTAGGTCAAAAACACTTGAGAAAGACTGCTCTATAGTGCAACGACTTAAAATGTGGTCTGTGAACTGGTTCATTAACTGTCACCGGTCAACTATGAGTTAAGTTCAGAAACTAAGTATTTACAAAATCTTATAGCAACTGGACCTTGCTATGATATCCAATTATGTGATCATTTTGCTGGCCCACCCAATTTTTTAAAATTGAATTTTACAAAATCAATCCATGATGAATTGGAAATAAGAAAGAAAAAAAAAACAAAACACTGGTCCTTTACCAGAGATGGCTGGAGAAGCAGTGCTCTGGAGGACACATCGGGCAGGTGCCTTGGGAGAAAGTGTGTACCCAGTACTCGGATTGGAAACTGCAACCGTGGATCACAGAGAGAGAGAATAGGCAGCATGGGGAGCAAGAGAAACCCAACAACTGGGGAGCACCGTTCAGGTTCTCTCTGCACACATGTCACACGATGAAAGTAATTAAATGCCAAGCAGAAAACTGTTAGCATTGATGATGACATGTGCTTAAATTCGAAGTGAAACAGAAGAAGTGAAACAAAAACCATTTGGGTTGTGTAAAATTAATATCAGTGGCAGTCATATACTTGAACTTCTTTGTCTAATTACAATGCATCACAGCAGGGGCGCCTGGGTGGCTTAGTTGGTTAAGCATTCGACTCTAGATTTCAGCTCAGGTCATGATCTCACGGTTCATGGGTTTGAGCCCCGCATCGGGTTCTGTGCTGACACTATGGACCCTGCTTGGGATTGTCTCTCTTCCTCCCTCTCCGCCTTTCCCATGCTCACTCTCTCTGTCTCTCAAAAATAAACATTTAAAAAAATACAGAATGATATTCTTATGATGCATCACAGCAGCAAAACACGTTTAATTTCTGATCCAGTTGGTTTTAATTATAGCAATAAAGGCTACATAGTTCATGCTAAAACTTCATAGTCTGTCACTAATACTACATGGCCAAAAATGTACTGTATTTAAAAATGAAAGAATCCCGCCAGCATACCAAATGGATTGGGGAGAATGGTAAAAATTGTGGGCCAGGGAACAGTTTTGTGGAGGAATAAGACTCTATAATAATTTAAAAAACTAAACTGCCTAGTGGATAATTTCTGTTGGTTTTATTTCAATGAGGAGTTAGTTACACTGTTGGCTGTACAGTAAGCGGAAGGTCATCTTTTTCTTTAATAGCATATATGTCTCTGGCCATAACAGACAAGTCTTCAGCTCCTGGAGGAAAAAAATCCAAGCCAGAGCCATTTGTGAAACCAATACTGTACTGTGTATTAACTAACTAAAATCAAAAAAATTATTGTAAAAGAAGAAAAACAGAGCCCTGAAATGATATAGCTGAAAGTACAAAATACATTCTTAACACTGTTGTTCACTATTAAAATATTAAAAAGACATGAAAATTTTGTACAATTAATGAGTCCCCAATCAAGTATTAATTGATGGATGATACAATGTTTTGCAAACTATTTCTATTTCAGTTGTGAATGACTAGCACTAACTGCTGCAGTGGGAGATGTCTTAGGGGAGGGGTAAAGAGAATCAGGAAAGCGAGGCCAAAAATTATTTCCCAACACAAGAGCTGACAAACTATAGCCCATAAGCCAACTCAGGCCCACTACCTGTTTCTGTAAATAAAGTTTCATTGGAACAAAGTCACACTCATTCGTTCACATATCATCTGTGGCTACTTGCACGTTCAGCGGCAGAATGAGTAGTTGTAACTCACAAAGCCTAAAGTATTTACTATCCAGCCAAATGCAGGAAATGTCGGCGAACCCCTGCCCCAACCCATCCCATAGCCTCCTGACAATCCACAGAATCCTCTCCTATATGCACGTTCACCCACTGACTAAACAATATATATATTTTTTTCTTTTGTGTGAGAGAGCAGGGGAAGGGGAGAGGGAGAGAAAGAATCTTAGGAAGGCTCCATGTTCTGCGTGGAGCTGGACGCTGGGCTCAATCACATGACCCTGAGATCATGACCTGAGCCAAAATCGAGTCGGACGTTCAACTGACTGAGCCACCAAGATACCCTGAACAATATTTACTGAGTACCTATTACGTAAGTGATGAGGGTATAACAGTAAAGAAAAAGAAAAAAAGAAAATGGAGAAGAAAAAAGAGTAAAAGTTGTTATTCTAATGACAAGAAACTATAAGCAAATAGTTTAAATATACAGTAGATGATATGGTGATAAGTGAGTGATATGGGAAAACAAAGCAAAGGAGAATTAAGTTAACATTAACTTACTATGTATCGGTCACTGTTTTACATGCTCTTCATGTATTAATTCATTGAAACTTCTCAATAATCCTATTGACAAATATTTAGCCCTATTTTATAGGTTATAAAACTGAGCCACAGAAAGACACTCAAGTCATACAGCTAGAAGAAGGATGTGAGGCCAGACAGACCCAACTCTAGAGCCCATGTTCTTAATTATACATTGGGATGACTCTTTGTGCAGAAAGGGAATGACAGGGAGTCACAATTTTAATATGCTAATCAGGGAAGACCCCAATGATAAAATGATGCCGGGCAAAGCTTGTTAAGAGGTGAGGGGGAGGAGCCCTCGGTGGCTCAGTGGGTTGAGCATCTGAGTCTTGATTTGGGCTTAGGTCATGACCTCACAATTCATGAGATCGAGCCCCATGTCTGGCTCCCGTGCAACCTGCTTGGGATTCTCTGCCCCTCCCCAACTTGTTCTCTCGTTTCTCTCTCTCTCTCTCTTTCTCTCTCTCTCTCTCTCTCCCTCTCTCTCTCTTTCACAAAATAAATAAACTTAAAAAAAAAAAAAGAGGTGAGGGGGGAAAGTCACATGACTATATAGGAAGAGCTTCCATGTAGAAACAACCAACCAGTACAATGGCCAGAAGGGAGAACTTGATGTAGCTTCATGTAGTCTGTATAAGGGGAGAAGAGAAGTCACACAGTGAAATGCACAGGTCTTAACTGTACGGTTTGATGAGTTCTGATGAATGCACACACCTACATAACACACCCCCAATAAGATATCAACACTTTTATCACCTTGTGTGTGTTTTGATGGAAAAGCTAACACAATTTGGTACACTGCTTGGGAAAAAGAAAGGACTCAAGGGCTGTGGCCTACTCCAAAGAAGGATGGGGTGGCCATTTACCGAGGTGACTAACCTGCCTGCTCCCAACTCTGAGCATGACAAGTACTTCCTCTACCTATCAAAGGAAGGAAGCAAGAACTACTAAATCATCATCCATGGAGTCATCACCTGCTATCTTTTGCACTAAAGCCAAACAAAACACCAGCATCTTGTACATGAAAGCTATAGGTCATGGCAGAACACCCAAGCAAAATTCGTGACTATGGCATCAAATACTCCCATAGCACTCCTTTTGCATATATATATACTTCTATTGCCAGGTACCATATGGAACCATTAGTTGTCTCTGTGCTATACTTGGCAGGTAGGCTCACTTAACTAGGCCTGTGGAATAGAGTCTCTACTTGAGTGAGCTTTTTAAGAACTAAGGTCCTACTCTTAATAATTTCTACCAAGCTTAGCTCAGGATATAGTGCTCAGTAAAGATTCAATAAATAAATGAATAATCATTTATATCCACCAACACAAAACTATTCATTAATCACCATAAAGCATGCTATACTCTCCCTTGCTCGCTCGCTCTCTCTCTCTCTCTCTCTCTCTCTCTCCCCCCTATAGAGTGCTGCACAGGAAAGAATGGTACATTAATGGACTTATTTGGCAATTTTGTGTTTTAGATCATCAACCCAATTTTTTTTTCATTTTAATAAAAGTTCTGGTAACCCATACCTTTCAAGAGAGAATGTGCTATCTGTTGAATAACTAGGGCAAGGCTACCAAATGGCAAATATTAATCAGGATTTTTCATATTTTACTGTATACAGAACTAGTGCTTCAAAATGACATGAAAAAATGTATACATTCATTGATACACATACATGTTCATTCAAAGAGTATTTATCACATCCCCACCACATGCCAGAAACTACTGTTCCAAGCACTGAGGAGTTTTCATTCACATGAACACCCCCAATTTCTGCATTCACCATCCAATCAAGTCCATTTCACAGACCGGTTAAGTGAGCCCACCCACCAGAGACATACCTTTTTCCCTAGCCAAGTACGGCATCTGAATTATTTTCTAGTGCCAACCCCAAACTTGGACATTCTAAATGACTGGGGTAACATGGTGCTTGCTTAAGCTTTAAAAACAAGGCAAAGAAACAAGATACTTGGTTTTTATATTTTTGCTATTTTTATTCTGCATATGGAAAGTCTTTCTTTAAATTATCTTAATCTCAGGATGCCTCAAATTTTGCCTTGTGGTAAAAAGTAATATAGTATTGAGGCGCCTGGCTGGCTCAGTCGGTTAAGCAGCTACTTTGGCTGAGGTCATGATCCCATCACCGTTCGTGGGTTCAAGCCCTGTGTCAGGCTCTGTGCTGAAAGCTCAGCTTCAGAGTCTGTGTCTCCCTCTCTCTCTGCTCCTCCCCCACTTGCACTCTGTCTCTCAAAAATAAATAGAACGTGGGGCGCCTGGATGGCGCAGTCGGTTAAGCGTCCGACTTCAGCCAGGTCACGATCTCGCGGTCCGTGAGTTCGAGCCCCGCGTCAGGCTCTGGGGCTGATGGCTCGGAGCCTGGAGCCTGCTTCCGATTCTGTGTCTCCCTCTCTCTCTGCCCCTCCCCCGTTCATGCTCTGTCTCTCTCTGTCCCAAAAATAAATAAAAAACGTTGAAAAAAAAAATTAAAAAAAAAAAAATAGAACGTTAAGATAAATTTTAAAAAAAGGTAATATAGTATCAAAAATGTATTTTTCCCCAAGAAACTCCTGGCTATGTCTCGAGTCAGCTGTAACCAGTGTTGCTAGAGAAAGCCCAGCTGGTTCCACTTCCAAAGCCTGCTATCTAACCGTGACTGGACACTTGGTGCTACTCATCAATCCCCGCATGCATCGTTAGTTCCCTCCCTATCACATTCTTCGTGATGGCTGTCTCCAAGAATCCCTACAAAATTCTCCCCTAGTCTATTCCTATTCCTGCCCACGCTTAAACTCAGTAGATTACTTCATACCCTACTTGACAGAGAATCCTAGGGAGCTCTCCTCTAAGTGTATACTTACTTGTCTGCTCCCATCTTCTGTCCTAAGAAAACTTGCCACCCTTATTCTTGATGTCATTCCAGCCTTTTTTTTTGAACAACTGCTCCCTCTTTCTCTTTCATCTTCAATTATTCCCTTCTGCTCAACCAATAAAATGTCAAAAATCTTCTGGACCTAAAAATCCTAGCCAAAACAAACCAGCAGAAAGCTCCCAAATCCTTCCCTTTGCCCTTCATAAGTTATAGATCTAGCTCTGACTCTTCACAATTACACCCCTGAAATGAGTGGTCCCCACATACTGCTTTCCCCTCTCCCCACTCCAGTCTGGCTGCCATCTACTCATCTCATAATTAAAAAAAAAAAAAAAAAAAATCCCCCAGGCAACAAAAGCAGAATTAAACCAGTGGGACTACATCAAGTGAAAAAGCTTTTGCACAGCAAAGGAACTCATCAATAATATTAAAAGGTAACCTACAGAATGGGAGAAAATATTTGTAAATCATATATCTGATAAGAGGTTAATACCCAAAATATATAAAGCTGAATAGCAAAAAAATAAAAATTAAAAAAATCAGATTTTAAAAATGGGCATTTATTCCAAAGAAGATATACAGATGGACAACAGGTGCATGAAAAGAAGCTCAAAATCACCAATCTTCAGGGAAATGAAAATCAAAACCACAATGAGATATCACTTCACATTTGTCAGAATGGCTAGAGTCAAAAAGACAAGAAGTAACAAATGCTGGTGAGGATATGGAGAGAAAGAAAACCCTTATGTACCTTTGGTGTGAATGTAAATTAGTGTGGCCACTATGGAAAACTGTGGAGGTTCCTCAAAAAATGAAAAACAAAGCTACCATATGATCCAGCAATCCCACTTCTATGTATCTATCCAAAGAAACTGAAAACATTAACTCAGAAAGACACATGCACCCTCATTCATGGTCACTGCAGCATTATTTGCAATAGCCAAGATAGGGAAACAACCTGAGTGTCCACTCACAGACAAATAGATAAAGCATGGGGAGCACCTAGACGGGTCGGTCAGTTAAGCATCCAACTCTTAATTTCAGCTCAAGTCATGATCTCATGGTTGTGAAACTGAGTGCTCTCCCTCTCCCTCTGCCCCCACCCCTGCTCACACATTCCCCCCACTTTCTAAAACACACACATACACACACACACACAAGAAAGCATGGTGCATACATACCTTGAGAACATCATGCTAAGTGAATGAAGTAAGTCAGACAAAGACAAGTATCATATGATCTGACTTCTATGTGAAATTCCAAAAAAAAAAAAACACCAAAAAACAAATAACAAAGCAAAACAAAAAACCAAACCCAACCTCATAGATACACAGAACAGATTGGAGACTGTCAGAGGTAAAGGGTTGAGGGGTGGACAAAATGGGGCCAAAGATACAAACTTCCAGTTACCAAATAAAGAAGTCATGGAAATGTAATGGACAGCATGGTGACTAGAATTAATACTACTGTACCGCATATTGGAAAGTTGCTAAGAGGTGATCATTTCACGATATATACAAATACTGAATTATGTTGCACACCTGAAACAAATATAATGTCGTGTGTCAATTATACCTCAATAAAAAAAAAAAGGCTGAAAAATAAACAAATGGTCCTAAAAACAAAGATGGGAAAACAGCCTTTCATCAGAGTAGGAGAGAAATCCCATAGAATATTGGCACAATGCAATTAAACTGGGGGGGGGGGGGGGGGGGGAGGAAAAAACCCAACCCAACCCCGGTGGTCTAATAGTACTGTATTTCATGAAATAAAATAATTCAGGGCACCTGGGTGGCTCAGTTGGTTAAACGTCCAACTCTGGATTTAGGCCCACGTCATGATCTCACCGTTCCTGAGTTCAAGCCCTGCATCGGGTTCTGCACTGACAGCACAGAGCCTGCTGTCAGCAGCAGTTTGCACAGTTTGGAAAATGATTTGAGAAAATGTGTGTGATGTGCCTTGTGTCCCATAGGCCTGGTCCATTTTAAGGATTCAATAAATAGGGCATATATAACTACAATTTCTGCCCCTGCCACGTATCAGCTGAGAACATCCTGTGCTGACTTTACAAACCCAGAGTTTAGCACACTTCTTCATTGGTTCCATAAATATGTTCTCATGACAGACCCCCACCTGCACAAGAAAAATCCCCTGTGGTACACATTATGTTTAGAAACAATGGATATAGGGGTATAAAAAGTAAAGGAAGAATGAAAAGGAGAAAGAAGGGAAACAGGGAAGAAAAAAGAGAATGGAAAGCAGACAGTAACTTTCATTAAATGCTTGTCCAACTGTGACAATGGAACATTAGCAGCCTAGGACTCTGACAGTAAGAAGAGATGGAAGCTTGCTAAAAGCTAAGCAGAGCCATTAACATGCCCCAGGATTCTCATTTGTACATGGCTGTCACCATTGAGGAGCTTGTTCTTAACTTGCTGTAGGCTCCAGTGTGTAGGCAAAAAAAGCCAAAGGAGGTTAGGAAGTCCTCCTACAGTGACAAGGGGGAAACAGTTCCCAGAGACAAATCTCTGTGAAAACATCTTACTAGGGAATAGGAAGAGAAATTAAACCTCATGTAGCCTCTTGAAATGTTTTAGACCTGTGGAGTGAGGTCCCAGTAAGAGAGCTATAGTCAAGCTTGCAAAGTTGGTGTAGTTCTTTACCCAAAGGAAGGAACTGGGAGTTGGTGTCATTGCCCTGTATCCTAAGGAGAGGAAATCAGAGGAAGGTCTAACTACTCAAGGACAGTCCATAAGCCAAAGTTGAAAACTAGCCCAGAAGACTGATGTCAAGGGCCAAAGAACCACTGCCCGATACTTCAGATCTCTAGCTGATTTAAAACATCCTCATAACTAAGCTCTGAAAGAAGCTGGAGACAGTATTTTAGTCAATTGGGAAACTGGAATTCATGTGGGATCCCCTAGGTTTGTCTTCTTTGAAGAGATCAAGTGCCAGAACCATCAGGTTACCAGGTGGATGCTGGAAAGTTTGGGCTCCTCTCTGGAGCTTCTTGGGGCAGGGGGACGGGGTGGGGCTGGGGGTGGGGGTTCTGCTGTCCTCTGGGATTTCCTCCAACAGGAGGCCAGTCAGGGCAATCAGGAAGCCTCCAACTGTAGCCTTGAAGAGGTTCTGGTTCTTGGTAATGGAATGATCCAAATCTAGGATTGACTCTCAAGCTACATGGTTGCCTCTGGAGAGATGGGGTCCTAGGCCTCTGCTTAAGTATGACATCAGCTCCAGGCTCCATGAAGAAAAACAAACCAGTGAGAGACAAAACGTCTAGAACAAAAATCAACGTTTTCAGGCTAGCTAAGATGATTGATATATTTACTGCTTCTTGTTTAGTTAAAAATGTGGCCCACCACATGGGGGTTGGCTAGCAAGTGGCAGAAAAAGTGATCTATCCCTTATGAGGAAGGCAGAAAGAATGGCTCTCATTCATTAATTTTTTTTAATGTTTCTTTATTTTTGAGAGAGAGAGAGAGTACCAGCAGGGGAGGGGCAGAGAGAGATGAAGACACAGAATCTGAAGCAGGCTCCAGGCTCTGAGATGTCAGCAGAGCCCAACATGGGGACTGAACTCACAAGCAGTGAGATGAGCCAAGTGGGACACTTAACCAACTGAATCACCCAGGCGCCCCTAAATCTTTTTTTTTTTTTTTAACACCAAGAGGTTAGGGGAAAAGATGCACATGTTTGTTCCAATTCTACATGAGAATTCCCCTAAGAGGTGCCTTTCCTCAAGAGACTTGGCCAAAGAAGAGGGGCAATCCCTAAGTTGACCAAGAACTTTCACTTGTGAGAAACTCCTAGTTTAGAAGTTATTCACTCTGGGGGGAGCACAGGAGGGAGAAAGGGAGCATTGGCCATGTAAAGAAGAAACAGAGAAGTGACCTTTTATCTTAGGGAAATATATGTATTAGTATTTAGAAAAAATTTTGTAGTTTTCTACTTCGTCTTAATAGGAAAGATTACTAGGGCCTTTTGCATAGAGTCAGAAAGGACCTTTGGCTTTGGTTGCTTCCACCTTGCTCCAGGCTTACAGAGCAATGAATAAGGATGATGCCACACAGTATGTAACCAGCCCTGAATTCGATGTGTGGTTTTACTGACAGATTGCTGTTATTTTAGAATATACTTGCAGGGAGACAAAATCTTTTTTTTTTCTTTTTTTTTTTTTTTAATATATGAAATTTACTGTCAAATTGGTTTCCATACAACACCCAGTGCTCATCCCAAAAGATGCCCTCCTCAATACCCATCACCCACCCTGCCCTCCCTCCCACCCCCCATCAACCCTCAGTTTGTTCTCAGTTTTTAACAGTCTCTTATGCTTTGGCTCTCTCCCACTCTAACCTCTTTTTTTTTTTTTTCCTTCCCCTCCCCCATGGGTTTCTGTTACGTTTCTCAGGATCCACATAAGAGTGAAACCATATGGTATCTGTCTTTCTCTGTATGGCTTATTTCACTTAGCATCACACTCTCCAGTTCCATCCACGTTGCTACAAAAGGCCATATTTCATTCTTTCTCATTGCCACGTAGTATTCCATTGTGTATATAAACCACAATTTCTTTATCCATTCATCAGTTGATGGACATTTAGGCTCTTTCCATAATTTGGCTATTGTTGAGAGTGCTGCTATAAACATTGGGGTACAAGTGCCCCTATGCATCAGTACTCCTGTATCCCTTGGATAAATTCCTAGCAGTGCTATTGCTGGGTCATAGGGTAGGTCTGTTTTTAATTTTCTGAGGAACCTCCACACTGCTTTCCAGAGCGGCTGCACCAATTTGCATTCCCACCAACAGTGCAAGAGGGTTCCTGTTTCTCCACATCCTCTCCAGCATCTATAGTCTGCAGGGAGACAAAATCTATCTCGTTTGGTAGAAAGGAGAGAAAAGCTCCCATTTGTCCTGGTCTTTTAGGCTAGGAGAAATGAAATATGGATTATGACTCAATGTTCAGAAGTCTAAGAAAGTACATTAACAGTCACATTAACGGGACACGCTTGGGAACAGGGAATGGGGAAAGCTTAAAAATACAAGCATGACAGGTGCTAGGTATCTGCAGAGACAGAGGCCTGGCAGGTGCCCCGATCTTCCAGAAACTAGGAAAAGCCCAGAGGAGAAAAGATATCCTTTGGCTCAAAAACCTACATCTCTGAAGGAATCACTGGATAGTATCACAATGACTTGCCAGAAAATTCAGCTGCAAGCTCTTGGAATAAACAGTCCAAAGCATTGGAGGGCTATGAGTGTCAAAACCACTCAGCCAAATCAGGCTTGTGTGCAAAATAAAGGATATGCAAGGATGGTGTAATTAAAATAGATATCAAGTAAAAACACACTACACATCAACATGTTCTACCTTAGATCCTCAGAACTTGGAAAGGGTTGGACATTTTATAGGTCATGGACTTGGGTGGAAGGGAGTGGCCAAAGCCCCCTTACTTAAAGGTGCCACTCTCATATTTGTTTTCCTTTACCTAACACTTTCTGGTCTAATGACTCATGAAATGAACATAAGGGAGAGTACTGTAAACTGCAGAATCAACACCATCAACACTAAGGCACTCTGCTGGGTTGAAAAGAGAGGACTTAAAATTCAGCTACTTTACAGATTTCTTTGGTGATTTACAGAAGATTCCACAATAAGTATAGCTAGATTTCTGAGGCTAATTTATTATCAAGGTTCAGATATGGGTGGTATGATGGGCTGAACTGTGTCTCCCCCAAAATTCATATGTTCAAGTCCTAACCCCCAGGATCACAGGATGTGACCTTATTTGGAGATAGGGTCTTTGCTGAAACAATCAAGTTAAAATGGGATCATTGGGATGGGTCCTCTTCCAATATGAGTTGTATCCCAATAAAAAAGGGGAACTTCGACACACAGCCATGTAAGGACAGACATGAAAACTTACGATGGCGGCCATCTACCAGCCAAGCCAAGAGAGAAGACTGAAACAGCTCCTTCCCTTCACAGCCTTCAGGAGGCTCCAGCCTGGCGGACACTTTGATTTTGGATTTTCAGCCTCCAAACTGTGAGAGAATAGATTTCTGTTGTTTAAGCCATGGGTGAGAGGACCCAGGATCACAAAGGCACAGGACACAGTGCAAGAAGGCAGAGTTCAGAGCGTAAGCTGGCCTGAAAAATCCGGCTGTAGCTCAACAGAGAAGGATGAATCTTCTAGGCAACAATGTGCTGGCCTTTTCAGTGTCCACAGTCAACAACTGCCTTTACCCAGTAATGAACATGACAAACTAATTCGATTAGATATAGTGTATTTGCAATTTCAATATCATAAGCATTTACAGAACAATTATTTGCTCCCAGATTCAAATTCTATTCCTACTGAAAGACCTCTTGCAGAGACCTCTTTCAGAAAATGTCCATCAGTGTTTGAAATGACAAGGTACCACACATATGTGGTTGTTTTCCATACTTTCCTTTACTGCCCCTCCTACCCCGATACTTAGGCACTTTCATAAATCCGAAAAAAGACCAAAAAATAAATAAATATCCAACACAGAGCTTTAAAAAAAGAAACAAAAGTGCCCTCAAATCAAAGGTAAAATTATCATAATATTTATTCAGTGCTTGTTCAGAGAGAGATTTATGCTTGAGTCCTGGCAGAGGACATGTGGAGATATAACAGGTACATCAAAGCAATCTAGGATTGATGAATAATTTTGTACCAACAATGAAAGTGCTTAATAAAATGTTCAATAAATTTTTATAAGATGACTCATGACTAGCAAGAATCAGGTCCCCTCCCATTTCTTCTCCTGCCAGGTCCCAAATACTTCAAGTCATTTTCACAAGAGGAAACATGTCACACGAAAGAATGTTGTGCCTCACTGGCTAACAGAGAAAGACATTCTAGATTATAAATCACTCCTGATCTTCAACGATGAGACACAGCTAGGAGCAATCAGCACAGATGTAACCATGCTGGCTTGGGAAGACACATACGTGTTATTCTCACCATGCAAAGAACAATTTCTATAGCTTCACGGTAAAAGCCTTTTCATATTTACAATCATTACTAAATCACTAGGCTTTCAGGAATCTCCAGAAGTTGCCCAGTATTCCACTTCTAAATAAGACAAACAGACTGATTTTCATTTGGAGGCAAACCAACTGACATCTTGAGTCAGGGTCACCATTCTGGCTATGCAGGTTGGGTCCTGCACAGGGTGCCCTGCCCTAGCGAGTGGAGGCTGAAATCCAGTCTGTTCCAGCTCAGGGGCTGTATCTGCCTGCAGGGTCACCATTTTCTAATTGCACAAAAGCTTTCTCAGGACTAGGGCCACATACACCTTCTTCTCCGTAGATACTCTCCAGATATACGTCCAGAATCACCTCAGCAAAGGGCAATGCTTTTAAACATGTTTAGTTCAGGAAGTGAAAAAGACAGTAGGGCTGGAATTTGAAGAACAAAGAGGGCGTGGCTCAAAATAAGCTGGAGATGTTGACAGGGACCATTCTGAGAATTTAAAGATTAACCTAGGGGTGCCTAGGTGGCTCAGTCGGTTGAGCAGTTGTGCGTTTGACTCTTGATTTTGGCTCAGGTCATGATCTCAGGGCTCGTGGGATCAAGTCCTGTACTGACGGTACGGAGCCTACTTGGGATTCTCTCTTCCACTCTCTCTGCCCCTCCTCCACTCACGCTTTCTCTAAAAATAAACATTAAAAAATAATAAAGATTATACTAAATACAGAGGGTTGTCATTGAAGGGTCTTAAGGGACCTGATGTGGTTTGTGTTTCTAAAAAGTTCTCTCTGGCTCCCATGTAGACAATGAATCAGAAGAGAAAGAGAGAAGATGTGGAATGCAGGTGAGAGTTGGTGGACAAAGTGATGGCAATGGAGTGGAAAAGATGCACTAGGAAATGGAATCACCAGGACTTTGTGAATGACTATATGCAGGGCTGAAAGTGTGAGAAAGAAGGAATGATGTCCAGGAGGATTCCCAAACTGTGCCACAAAAAAACCGGGCAGACAATGCTGCTGTTCATAAAGAACACTGGAAGAGGAGGAAGTTTAAGTGATCAAGCTCATGAGTTCAATGTTAGAGTCAAGACTTCTACCAAACAGTGAGTTACTATGCCTTCTAGTAAATGTTGATACTAAAATAGGATATACCATACTTACTTTTTTTTTTTTAAATAAAATCTGAGAAACACAATTTTAATCAGTTTTAGAAGCACTCTGGCCATACTCAGACTATGATTACAGTTCTCAAATTATTCTCCATGACCACATTCCTGTCCCCACCTCTGGACCAGTTGCTCTGAGAGTAAATAAATATCAGAAGAAAAGGGAGGAAAGACAGCCCATCTAGTAGGACACTCTGACTCAAAACACTCTGACCACCATCCCATCCTCCATCTTGCCCCCAAAATGTGTTCCAAGCCTCATCTAGGGGTTTCTGATAGATTAAGTTACCAAATTCATTAAGAGCAGTGAATCTCAGGGGCGCCTGGGTGGCTCAGTCGGTTAAGCGTCCGACTTCGGCTCAGGTCATGATCTCACGGTCCCTGAGTTCGAGCCCCGCGTCAGGCTCTGTGCTGACAGCTCAGAGCCTGGAGCCTGTTTCAGATTCTGTGTCTCCCTCTCTCTCTGGCCCTTCCCTGTTCATGCTCTGTCTCTCTCTGTCTCAAAAATAAATAAGTATTAAAAAAAAAAAAAAAAAAAAAAAAAAGAGCAGTGAATCTCAGAGCATGGTCCCCAGAGGAAGCAGCATGAGCAGAACCTGGGAGCTTGTTAGCAATTGAAATTCTCAGGCCCCACCCCCAGACTGATTCAGAAATTCTGAGGGTGGGACTCAGCACTCAGTGCTTTGACAAGTCCTCAGGGTGCTTCTAATGCATACCCAAGTTTAAGAACCAGTGACAACAATCAATTACATTTCCTTCACAACTGCTTCCTAATGTCCATAATCTTTTTCCCTTTAAAATTTCCTTACAACTCCAAAAGTACAGTCTACGTCTAAGTAAAGCTCCTTCCCCAGGTGATGCTATCCTTCACCTGACTCCCACGCTATCTCCTTCAAGGTACGCAAACACCCAGTTTCATCTCCACTAATCTAAATCTTGGCCTTATCACTGAGTCAATGGTTAGTGGCACTGCCCTCCTGCTCAGAGTTCCTTCTCTTCACACTGGCTGCACCACCCGGAATTCTGCCTCATATTGCAAGCTATAGCACGTTCCCAATAGGTATCTGCCTTTCATTTGGCAGATGTCATACATGTCTAATATACAGAGGAAACCTAGTAAAAGTCTAAGTGGTTATTCTAGACCAGTGTTTCTCAAGGTGGAGTCTACCGGAAGTACATGTTAAGAATGCAGATAATAAGGCCCATCTCTAGTCTCTTAAACTAGAAATTTCTGGGGTCAGGGCTATGCATTTTTGATGCACACTGAAGTTTGATCTCTCCTGCTTGTAGATGAACTGCTATCTTGATAACCACAGATTTAAATTAACTGCTTCTTGAGCACAGGACACTGAACAAAGATGAATCGAAATGAGGAGACCTTATTTGGTTACTGACCTGTGGTCCACTTGGTATTCTTCAGATTGTAAAGTTTCGGAGCAACAATATCACACTCTGTGCTCTATGTATGCTGCGGAGTAATTTCCTATCAGTATGTCCTCCCCAGCCTACACTTACAGAATTTGCTTTCCAGACCTAATGAATTTTCTCTTTATCTTTTTGGCCCAGATACCTGAGCTTTACTGCCATTTAGAAGCTATTTCTCTTAGACTTACTCATTTGTAAATTGTGAAATGTTTACATTAGCTCCAACAAAATTTAAACAGTAAATTTTAGGTGCAAAAAGAAAACAGCAAAATAGCTGCCAAGCAGCAAATGAAATTATTTATAACTACTGACACACTGTCACACAGCCAAAAATATTTTCTGGCTTTAGTTATGAAAGTTAAACGTACTCCTCCACAACACATTGCCCCACAACCTCCTCCTATCAGAAGGGTACATGAGCTCCACCCCAACCCCCACACACACCCTACAAAGGCCTGCACACAGATCCACAGTCAAAAAATAGTTACTACAAAGCATGTTATATAATGGAAGCAAAAGGGAGTCCAGAGACAAGTAGTTTTTAAAACCACCAAGCAGCTATGAAACAGAAGGGAAACCAACAAGCTCTTTCCTAGAATTAGCATTAGGTCTTTCTCAAAACAATTTGTGCTCATCTTTATTTTGTCAAACACATGCAAATCTGTTTTTAAAAATTGCAGCACTAATTAAATTTTCACCACTCTTTCTAAACTTTGCAATGGAAAAACAGGCACACACACACACACACACACACACACACGCACACACACACATCTGAAATCTATGAGAAGAGTACATGCCTTGGGGGGTTCTAGTGTATGTGTGTGACTTTTATTTTTTAAAAATTGCCAAATTCTAGGGGCGCCTGGGTGGCTCAGTCGGTTAAGCCTCCAACCCTTGATTTCAGCTGAGGTCATGATCTCACGGTTGGTGAATTCAAGCCCCATGTCAAGCTCCACAATGTGTGGGACCTGCTTGAGATTCTCCTTCTCGCCCTCTCTCTCTGCCCCACTTGCCCTCTCTCTCAAAATAAATAAACTTTTAAAAAAATTGCCCAATTCTATTTCTGAGATTCATTTTAAAAGAATAATTTTAATAGATGTTCATAAAAGGAACCTGTATTAACTCATTCTGGCTGACAGAAAAAAAATTTTTTTTTAGTTGAGGTATAATTCATATACAGTAAAAGTCACCCTTTTTTAAATATACAATCTGATGATTTTTGACAGATGTACACACTTGCCTAACCACCACCAAAACAATGCTCAACTGTGTTGCCCATTAGAGCTGCCACATGTGGGTCCTGAGCCCTTGAAATGTGGCTAATCCAACATCAGAGGTAGCGTAAGTGTAAAATACACACCAGACTTCAAAGACTTGGGGAAAAAAATGCAAAAGATCTTATTAATATATGGTGAAATTATAATGCTTTGCATATAGTGAGTTACGTATTGATATAATAAAATCAATTTTACCTGTTTCATTTTTCCTTTAACGTGCGTATTAGAAAATTAAAAGTTACTGGTTTGCCGTAGCAATTGCCGTGTCTCTTACTCAACACATCCCCAAAGGCAAGGGAATTAAAAGCAAAAATGAATTACTGGGACCTTATGAAGATAAAAAGCTTCTGTACAGCAAAGGAAACAACCAACAAAACTAAAAGGCAACCAAAGGAATGGGAAAAGATATTTGCAAATGACATATCGGACAAAGGGCTAGTATCCAAAATCTATAAAGAGCTCACCAAACTCCACACCCGAAAAACAAATAACCCAGTGAAGAAATGGGCAGAAAACATGAATAGACACTTCTCTAAAGAAGACATCCGGATGGCCAACAGGCACATGAAAAGATGTTCAACGTCACTCCTTATCAGGGAAATACAAATCAAAACCACACTCAGATATCACCTCACGCCAGTCAGAGTGGCCAAAATGAACAAATCAGGAGACTACAGATGCTGGCGAGGATGTGGAGAAACGGGAACCCTCTTGCACTGTTGGTGGGAATGCAAATTGGTGCAGCCGCTCTGGAAAGCAGTGTGGAGGTTCCTCAGAAAATTAAAAATAGACCTACCCTATGACCCAGCAATAGCACTGCTGGAATTTATCCAAGGGATACAGGAGTACTGATGCATAGGGGCACTTGTACCCCAATGTTTATAGCAGCACTCTCAACAATAGCCAAATTATGGAAAGAGCCTAAATGTCCATCAACTGATGAATGGATAAAGAAATTGTGGTTTATATACACAATGGAATACTACGTGGCAATGAGAAAGAATGAAATCTGGCCTTTTGTAGCAACGTGGATGGAAATGGAGAGTGTGATGCTAAGTGAAATAAGCCATACAGAGAAAGACAGATACCATATGGTTTCACTCTTATGTGGATCCTGAGAAACTTAACAGAAACCCATGGGGGAGGGGAAGGGAAAAAAAAAAAAAAAAAAAAAAGAGGTTAGAGTGGGAGAGAGCCAAAGCACAAGAGACTGTTAAAAACTGAGAACAAACTGAGGGTTGATGGGGGGTGGGAGGGAGGGGAGGGTGGGGGATGGGTATTGAGGAGGGCACCTTTTGGGATGAGCACTGGGTGTTGTATGGAAACCAATTTGACAATAAATTTCATATATTGGGAAAAAAAAATAAAAAAAAATAAATGACTTATTGGAGTGTAAAAAAAAAAAAAAAAAAGTTACTGGCTTGCATTTGTAGCTTAAAGTACATTTTTACTGCCCAGTGCTTTAAAGATCATTTCTACCCCCAAAGAGCTCCCTCTTATCCCTTTGCAGCAAACATTATTTCTCCACCCCCAGCTCCTGGCAACTGCTGATCTAATCTCTAACCCTAAAATTTTTCTTTTGGTAGTCTTTAAAAAATATTTCCTCTTTTTTGTCTTCTAATTTTCCACTATCATCTTGTGTTGTTTTAAAAATAGTTATTTTGGGGGCACCTGGGTGGCTCAGTCGGTTAAGGTTCTGACTTCGGCTCAGGTCATGATCTCACGGTCCGTGAATTCGAGCCCCGCATCGGGCTCTGTGCTGACAGCTCAGAGCCTGGAGCCTGCTTCCGATTCTGTGTCTCCCTCTCTCTGACCCTCCCCCATTCATGCTCTGTCTCTGTCTCAAAAATAAAATAAACATTAAAAAAAATAGTTATTTTTAACTTTAAAAGATCTGGAAGTGCCTTGCCTGATCATTTCCTATAGTTATCACTAACTGATGTCATTTTCATTAACCAATTCTAATGCTGGTAGGCCACCACAACAAGTGCATTCTGGGTAACTCTCTTCCAAAGGAGCCGTGCACAAGTGGCTGATAATTGAATAGAGACCATTGTGCAAACACACAACAGCTCTATTCAAAGATGCTGTAGGAGACCTGAGCCAGAGGTGAAGAACCTCCTGTAGCTTAATTTTATTTAGCTTTAGGGAAGTGGAGAGAAAGCTTCATCTGTGCTAAGAAAAGGTTGGACAAAAATGTAAAAAGCACTTACAGGTGGGAGGGGGAGCAAGGAGAGGAAGCTTTGGCCCCCTGGCAGTGTCTGCTGATTGGAACTCTGTGATGGCTGATGATAATTGCCAGAGAGATGCAGAGACAGCCAACCCGCATCTCTCCCTAGCCCCCACCCTAGGCTCACCTATAACAGGTATTCAGATTTTCGGCTTCTATTCACATTTACTCTTTATTCATTCCCCAGATACTGCATACCATCTTTCTGATCTTCCAGAATCTGAGAATAGTATTGGCCACCTCCTGTCCATATTTTCTCCCATTGGGTTAGTTTGGGACCTGCATGCTAATCTTTCCACCTCTGGACTCTTGGGTTCCTTACGGATAACCAACCTTGAACACATCTCCTGAGATTTCTATACCTCATTCACACCTCCACCTCCTTCCTTTGCAATGCCCTAGAGAACTAGAACAAAAGCTTTGCATTTTGAGCATTTTACTGCTAGTTTTTTAAGTTAAGGTAGTAAAATGCCAACTAGGCTCTGGGGTTTCTTGTTTCCTCTGAGATAACTAAAAGCACCTCAGGAGTCTACATTCCCGCCCCCCAATCCTCCACCCCAAAGATTTCTTGTGGAAAATTCTCTCCACCAAAAGGACCCAAGTGAGAATCATAGCAAAGGAAGAACCGCTGGCCTCAAACAGTTTGTATCCATGCCATCTAAATATACAGCATGGATGGCATTCATTTCACCTGACCTCCGCTTAGTCCCAAAAAGAGCTCTTCCAAGCATTTCCACCCCAACTGGAGAACGTACTAGAAATGGAAAAGTCTCCAGTATGGTTCCCAAGTGAGACAGTGAGAAAGGATGATAACTCTGGTGGTTCCTTATGACCACCACATCCTGGAGGTGCTCACAGAACAGGCACCAAGCTGGTGCACATAGATACTACCTGAGAACCACATAGATTTGCCTTTCTCTTGTGGAAGCTCCAGCGCAGGGGCAGGAGGTGGTCAGATAACCACACAAATACAAGTATAATTATTAAGTGCACATGGTTTTGATACACAAACAGGGTTGGACACGAGTCTATGTTTGAAACCTTAAAATAAAATAAAAACATTTTCTCCAGAGGGGGGCAATACCAACGAAAGAGGAACAAGTTTCAGTTTTCTTTAATTCTGGAATGAAAATAAACCATTTACCGTACACATTCCACATATATAATCTCTAATAAATACCAAAACTCTGCAAGAAAAGCATCATTATCTCTATTTTGTAGAGGAAGCAGAGCCAAGTTAAAAATGGACTTGCTATTGCTAGAAGTGGCCTGGAATTTGACAGGCACTCAATTGGTAGGCACACAACTGTTAAATTAAAAAACAAAAAAAAATTTTGAACAGTACAGCAAGTATTTTAACAGCTAGGAGAGGACTATAGTTTCCCCATATTTGGTGTTGCATGAGGCATTACCAATCTTGGCCTCAAGTAGGTATAAGCCTTGACATTAGGAAATAAGACAAAAGCTATCTGCCTATATGTTTGGCAACTGGATAATTTGCATTTAGTTCTCACTTAAGAGATAAAGAAGCAACCATCTCCATCATGCAACAGTCTGGCCATAGGCCCTTGGGGAATTAAAGCCAATCCAAAATAAGGTTAACATCAGCAATATCTACAGGAAGGGCTGTTATGAGGACTGAATGACACAGTCTATACACAGGCTGTTACAGTGCCTGCCATTTTTCAAAATACTTCAACACAGGCAGTTGTGATACAAAGGGGATTATTACTTTTTTTTTTTTTTTTTTTTTTTTTTTACCTATACTCTGGGGCAGTTAGCTCTCAAATGACTAATCAAAAGCTCACGTAAACAGAAAATCAAGTCAATCATCTGCTCCACCAGAGGGTCGTTGTTTAGTATAATGGCTGCCACAAATGATTTTTCATAGATCAAACAGTATTCATGATGGACTGTAAGTATTGTACAGATATATTCTGTTTACACTAAGTGGGAATGAGAATCTATCCAACCCAGTTGTCTACACCTTTTTAAAATGGTGCCCTTCGCTGAAGACTGTCACTAGTCCTGTTTCTAGACATTTTGGAATACGGTCACCTGATCCTGACAAGAAAGCCAAATCCTGATGCTAGAATATTGTCCCACCTGCCTCTAGTGAAACTTTTTGTTCAGAGTGCTACCCAAATGCACAAAAAGCCACAGCATAGGGACCTTCTAGAGCAGCTCTGTCTCACAGAATTTCTCTGCGATGACGGGAATGTTTAGTTTGTCCGGTGATAAGCTAGCCACTAGTTATGGGCAGTCACTAGGCACTTGAAATTTGGCTAGTATGACTGAAGAACCAAACTACTAATTCAATTTTAATTGCCACATGTGGCTAGTAGCTACTCTTTCGGATGGCACAGTTCTGGAGCTTACAAAAGAAGGCTGTGTGATGTTTTTGTGCCTGTGTATTAAAAATGCTTTATATGGGGGTGCCTGGGTAGCTCAGCTGGTTAAGCTCTGACTTCGCTCAGGTCATGATCTCACAGCTGGTTAAGCTCTGACTTCGCTCAGGTCATGATCTCACAGTTTGGGAGTCTGAATCCCGCATCGGGCTCTGTGCTGACAGCTTGGAGCCTGGAGCCTGCTTGAGTTCTGTGTCTCCCTCTCTCTGCCCCTCCCCCATTCTCTCGCTGTCAAAAATAAACATTAAGTAAAAAATTTTTTAAATGCTTATATGTGGAAGACCTACAGCGCTCATCTACTGCCACTGTCCACTAGGCATATCAACCCACAATATATAATCAGCTGAGGCTAAGTTCCTAGCAGCCTAGCTCGAGAGGGCCTCTGGGCTCTGAAGGCAGATCTGGGTGGTCTGAACTGCACAAGAAGTTAAGATGGGGACAAAAATACACAACTCAGAAAACAGTCATGAAAATTCAGTGACCGAGCATGTGAAAGCACCCAGCAGAGTGTGCGGCACCTACAGAGGCTTGAGAACATTTAACTTTGCTTTACACGGAAACACCATTCTCCTTTAGTAAGGTGCATGAGTGTTGGTAAGGTTTTGTCTGTTTGCGAATAAACATACAAGTAGAGCATAGGAAACTGTATGTACCCGTCCTCTCCCCATCCCCCAAAATAAACATTAAATACTTCAGCTAAGAATTTGGTTTGGAAGAAGGATGCCCCTGTCACAAGAATTCCTATAAAACAAGCTATGGGAATAAGGAGACTTCCTGGTTTCTAAAGAACATCTCTTGTAATCTACTTACACTGGGTTTTTTTCTCCCCCCTCCCAACTTCTGTGTGTGTGTGTGTGTGTGTGGTAAAATACACATAACATAAAATTTACCACCTCACCCATTTTTTAGTGTACAGTTCTGTGGTATTAAGTAAATTCAAATTTACCTTGGTTTTTGTCTCCAAAAATAAAACACAGTAAATATGTAAAAAGATGGTATTAAAACATGCATAAGGTAAATAAACATCAAATTCAAGAGAGTGATCAGGGGAGAAATGGGGTAGAAGGGAAAAGGGAGAACTAGAAAGGGGTTTAAGTTTTATCTAGAATGTTTTATTTATCTTCAAAAAAAACCCAAATATGGCAAAATGTTAACACTTGACTGAACTGATAAGTATATAGGTGTTTCTTATGATTTACTAGACTTTTACATATTCTTTCAAAACTTTTTACTTTGACCATATAATAGGCTTACAGAGACGTTGCAAACACAGTATCCATACATCACCCCAACCCACTCCCTCGAATATCAACATCTTGTGCAACCAGCACAATGATCAGACCAGGAGATTGACCTTGAAATAATACAATACTATTTAACTAAACTAAAGAAGATATTGAAATCACTTTACTTTTTCTTTCTTTTTTTTTTTTTTTTAAACGTTTATTTATTTTTGAGACAGAGAGAGACAGAGCATGAACGGGGGAGGGGCAGAGAGAGAGGGAGACACAGAATCGGAAGCAGGCTCCAGGCTCTGAGCCATCAGCCCAGAGCCTGATGCGGGGCTCGAACTCACGGACCGCGAGATCGTGACCTGAGCTGAAGTCGGACGCTTAACCGACTGAGCCACCCAGGCGCCCCTTTACTTTTTCCATTAATGTCCTTTTCCTATTCTACAATAGCATGTGCACTAGTAGTTATTTCTTAGTGTTCTGTAGTCTTTGACGGTTTTTCAGTCTTTCCTGGTCTTTTATGGCCTTCACACTTGTCAGCTATTTTGATGAATGTCTCACAATTGGGGTTTGCCTGATACTGTCTCATTAGTAGGCTGAGACCATGCATTATGGGCAAGACTATCACAGAAGTGATGCGATGCTGTGTCCCTGTGTATTATATTAGTCTGTGATAACTTTTCATATTGTTAAAATATTTCATAATTTCAAAAGATAAAAAATATGCAGCTATATTAGTTTCTCCAGAGAAACAGGACCACTAATAAATATGTGTGTGTGTGTATGTGTGTACACGAACACACATACACACACACAGGTTTATTATAAGGAACGGGCTCGTGCATTTATGGAGACTGAGAAGTTCCAAGATGTGCCATCTGAAAGCCAGAGAGCCAGTGGTTTAGTTCCAGTCCAAGGTCAGAGGCCTGAGAACCAGGGAAGATGACAGTGTAAGTTCTAGTCTGAGTCCAAAGGCAGGGGAAGACCAAAGTTCCAGTTCAAAGACAGGCAGAGAGAGCAAATTCTCCCTTACTTAGTTTTTTGTTCTCTTCAGGCCTTTAAAAGATTTGTTAGGGCACCTGAGTGGCTTAGTCGGTTAAGTATTCTGACTCCTGATTTCAGCTCAGGTCATGATCTTATGGTATGTGGGTTCGAGCCCCACGTCAGGCTCTATGCTGACAGCACAGAGCCTGCTTGAGATTCTCTTTTTCTCTCTGCCCCTCCCCCATGTGTGTATGTGTGCACTCTCTCTCAAAATAAATAAACTGTAAATAGATAGGTAGGCAGATAGGTAGATAGGTAGATAGGTAGATAAATAAAAGACTGGTTGATGGCTACCCACACTGGAGAGGGTAATTTGCCAAATATTAATCTCCTCTAGAAATGTTGGGAAAATAAGTGAAGTTATGCACCATAAGATGGCCTACGGGACTAATATAAACTCTAGTTTCTAGCTTAGAGACCCCTCTTCCAGGTTCTTCTTTCCACCCTGCTTGCTGTGTACACAAAATTACTACTAATGCAGAATGCGGAAGTAACAGACTATAAATTGTCCCCCACACTTGTGCTCAGGGCTCAGATCTTTGGAGAAACGGTCTCCTCTGAGCCCGCCGGTGTTAAATAAATCTCCGATCCACCAAGATCTCTGAGTGCCGCTTGGTTTTTCTGCCAGCGTTCCAGCCTGATTCTTGTGTTCCTTCACAAACACACCCAGAAAAATACTTAATCAAATATCAGCATACCTACTGTGGTTCAGTCTAGATAACACACAAAATTAACCCTACTAGTAGCTTAACTTCTAAATTAGAAACTTCCTACTGTGTATATCTAGGTTCCAAATCCTATCAAGCCAAATGGATTTTAGGAAGTGCTCCAATTTTTAAAGTTACCGTTATCACTAGCTTCAGGCCTTAAGCATTGTAAATTCATGACATACTATCATTTTTAAAAATCTCAGGGGGTTTTATCATGGATGATTTTACTTAGGAGAAAAGGCAACGATTAGCCAGCTTACACTACCTAGATTAACTGTGATCCAACAGAAGCAAGACCAGCAAGTCAAATTAAGGCCTTAAAGAAATTAACACAAGTTAATGAGAACCAATAATCTCCTGATCTCTTACTAGAGGTGAAAGCTAGGTTATCATTTAGAATTGACTACACTGCCCATCATAACATCCTAAACATGTTATGATATGCCATTGCTTCTATGTATCATGCTTTAAAAAATGTATCTGGAAGAATTATATATATCAAGCTATTAACAGTGACTGCCCTTTTTTCTGGCGCAAGAGAGAAGGTGAGTTTCAGAGACTTTCACTATCTGAGTTGTATATTAAAAAGAAATACATATATATGTATATGCACACATGGTTGACCCTTGAACAACGTGGGTTGGAACCTCACAGGTCTACTTACACATGGATTATTATTTTTTTTTCAATACAATACAATCTCTATTAGGGCTATTAGTATTTGAGCTTTGAGGAATCAAAAGTTATACTGAGGGGTACCTGGGTGGCTAAGTCGGTTAAGCGTCTGACTTCGGCTCAGGTTATGATCTTGCAGTTTGTGAGTTCGAGCCCCGCGTCGGGCTCTGTGCTGACAGCTCAGAGCCTGGAACCTGCTTCAGATTCTGTGTCTCCTCCTCTCTTTTCCCTTCCCATGCTCATGCTCTGTCTCTCAATAATAAACAAACATTAAAAAAATTGTTTTTTAAAGTTATACTGAGATTTCCAACTGTGTTCGGGGAACGGGGGGGGGGGGGGGGGGCGGGGTTGGCAACCTAACTCCTGTATTGTTCAAGTGTCAACGGTACATATGTACATACGTACGTGTGTGTGTGTGTGTGTGTGTGTGTGTGTGTATCAAGAGAGAAAAATGGTACAAATAAATTTTCAAGTTTTCTCTGAGGCTTCCCGCATTTGAAACTCTTTTACCTTCAGGATCACTGTGAATTTTGGTGGTTTAGGCAGGGAAATACTTTTTTCCACCTAAATGTTTATATATATTTCAAAGTGTTCCATTTCCATGGGTAACGGTACCATGCTCAGCTATTCCCTTACCTTCACTCCAACTTCACGTAAAGAAAGCTCCTCACAAATGTTTTCCTAGGTTCCCAGTGCTCCGAGAGGCAATCACAAGTTTTTATAAAAAGCTAGAGCACAGGGATCCAGGTCTCATTATGCCAAAGAGGAAGTGAATACTTAATTTAAATCTTCTAGCCCACCCCAAATGTGGATGCCATTGTTGGGTCAGTCCCACGTACCACACACACCTCTTGCATATCTTTTAGAACACACTGCCCCACTCAGAATAGTTTCTTTCAAAGAAACAGGACATGGGTTTGCTTTGGGGCTGGATCAACTCTCCTAAGAATCTTCCAGGGAGGAGAGAGGCGGTCATCCCCCTGAGAGACAAGAGTATGTAGAGGGTAAGAGTATTGGCTTTAGAGCCAGACTGTGTACGTTTAAATTCGGGTTCTAGGGTTTACGATCTTGGAACGTGTAGCAAGTTATGTAATTGCTGATGCCTTGGTTCCTTCATCTGTAAAATGGAGCAAATAATGGCACTTAACTGATTGGGTTGCTGTGAGAGTTAAATACTTGTAAAGTGCTTAGAACAGGACCTACCATGTAGTAGAAACTCATTAAATGCTAGAGAGTCTGCAGGTTCTGATTCCACCCCACTCCCCAGGGTTTAATCTAGGTCCTCAACCACTCATCAGAATTGCGGCCATTTGCCAGCTGTTGGGGAAGAATATACAGTTTCTCCCCAACTCCGACTCCTGAAACAGAGTTGCCTAAAACAATCTTTTTTAACAGAACCTAAAATTTAAGCCAGTACAACAGTGAAAAACTTGAGTCACAGCAAGCTTTAAATGTAATCTTGTTAAATGGAAACAAAGACAGAAAAATATTTGGAAAAGATCCTAAGCAACTGATAGATTCCAATGAGTTGAGGTTCTTTTAAGTCAACCTGTGTTTCTTGGCTTTTTTCCTGTGCGTGCACGTGTGTGTGTTTAAATCCATGACTCTTTTTTGACAAGTATAAAAACCTTATGGTTTCTTAAAATGCTATTTAAAACTTGAAATTTTTTAAAAAATGGACCAAAAGCGAATCTAATCAGTGTTAACTTAAGAATATACTTGTTCAGGGGCGCCTGGGTGGCTCAGTCCGTTGAGCGTCTGACTTTGGCTCAGGTCATGATCTCACAGTTCAAGGGTTTGAGCCCTGCACTGGGCTTTGTACTGACAGCTCGGAGCCTGGATCCTGCTCGGATTCTGTGTGTCTCCCTCTCCTTGCCCTTTCCCCCACTCGCACGCTGTTTCTCTCTCCCTCTCTCTCAAAAATAAACAAACATTAAAAAAATTAAAAAAAAAAAAAAAGAACATACTTGTTCAGTGGTGCTTGGGTGGCTCAGTCAGTTAAGTGTCCAACTTCAGCTCACATCATGATCTCACAGCTCGTGGGTTCGAGCCCTACTCAGAGCCTGGCGCCTGCTTCACATTCTGTGTCTCCCTCTTTCTCTGCCCCTCCCACACTTGTGCTCTCTTTCAAAAATAAACAAACTTGAAAAAAAAAAAAAAGAGCATACTTGTTCAAAGTACACATGTGCTTTACCTCTAGGAAACTCTGAGTAGGTACCCTATTCCCTTCCTGAAAATCACTGAACGGACCTGAAAGCAGTATCGTATGGCCTCCTAGTTTAGATCAGACTGGGGTTGCTATAACTCATTTGCCAAGATGATTTTGCTCATAGAAAATTTTTTTTGGTTTAGTCCATGCAACCAAGAGCCTTTAATCCTACATGATGCACATCTGTCCTCCAAATTGCACATTTGGTAACAATGAAAGATTTGCTACTTCTAACTATGAATTACCCACTGAGAACACTATAGCAGTGAGGGCAGTGACCAGACTCGACCACTGTGGAGCTATGATCTGATCAATTCTCAAACAACTTCATGACGCCATTGGAAAGGGAAGAGTTCACAATAGTGGTTAAGGGAAGAGCAGCCTGGGAGATGAGAGGGCTTGGTCAACACAAAGGATGCTGCTTCCAATTCCAGAAGGACCAGGATACCCATGTTACTGGAAGCAGTTAACAGAACTGGACAAAGATCCAGCCAACAGACTGGCATTAAAAAATATAGACTTAATCTTACAATAAGGCAAACACCTAGCTGGGAAACTCAAAGAAGAAAATGGAGGTCCTCAGCATTGCATTCCTACAAATTTCTCTATATGTACTTTCACTTTCCTCCTTGTAATCTCATGGGATAACAATGAGGGTGTAACAACCTACCCCTGTGCCCAAGCCATGAATCCCATCTTTACTCTCTCCAAAAGTAGCAGCCAATCTCTTTTATTTTAAAAGTCTCCCCCTGTATTTATTCCTTATCCCTTTTTTATTTGGGAAGTGGGGGCAGAAACTAACCTGACTCTGCTTCCTCCTTTCTACTTTCTCAGACTTAAAAATTTTTTTTAATGTTTATTTTTGAGAGAGAGAAAGAGATCGCATGAGCAGGGGAGGGGCAGAGAGAGAGGGAGACACAGAATCTGAAGCAGGGTCCAGGCCCTGAGCTGTCAGCACAGAGTCCGAAGCAGGGCTCAAACTCACAAACCCTGAGATGCTTAACTGACTGACCCAGGTGCCCCTCAGACATTTCTAAAATAGTCTGTATTCACTGTTCTCACTTCCTTTCTGCTCATTCGTTCCTCAACCCAGTACAAACCTACTGATCCCATTCTCATGAAAGCCAACCAATAACATCTACCCTGCCAAGTCCACTGGAAGTTTTGTTTTAATCATGCCAAGTATTTCAATATATTTTGAATTACCTGGAAGAATGCCTGATAATTGAATACCACCATCCTAAGTACAGCCTTACAGGAAAAAAAATCCCAGTTCCCTAACAGGGGTGGAAGGCCTTCCATGATCTCACTGACTCCCCTTTACCTCATCTTACTTGATCTCCCCACACAGTCGGCTGTTTGTCAGCCAGGTGTCATTGCTCAAGCTGTCCCCTCTCTCTGGAAGGCCCTCTTGCTGGACCCCTACCCCTTTTAACCCCACTAACTTCTACTCCCCCATAAATGCTCAGATCAGAAGTAATCTCCTCCTGGAGTCCTTTCCTGATACCCCTACCCAATCTCACCCTGGCTGCATGAGGCACCTCCTTTTATTCTCCCACATTATTTTTAAGTCCTGTTGCTACACTTACCATTCTGTCCTATAACAGGTGGTTTATGTCCGTCTCACCAAATAGGCTCTCAACTCCCTTAAGACAGGAACCATCTTACACACCCACATGGCAAGAAGGAAGGAACCGCCATCACTTTTGTCCTTCTGCCCTCAGGAGGGATCCTCTTCAGATTAGGATGGTATGAGCACAGAATAGTTTGGAAGCAAGGAGACAGCCCTTGTGGATTTCTATCCCTTTTTTTTTCTCTTTCCACATTTCTGACTATAACTTAGGTCCTTGTGTTGCCATAGTAACCAACAGTCTCAGAACACAGACTTGTGGCAGTTGGACCTGTAGCCTCTGACAGTTGGGATCTGCGGATTTTTAACATCCCCAGTTTATGGCTCAGGAATTGGCAGCACCTTTTTCATGTGGGCAGCCACGAGAGGAGGGCATGACAGAGCATGTGTACGTGTGTGTGTATGCGCGCACGTGGGTGCGACCACGTAATTCTTCCACCCCCACTTACCTACCAGGGGCATCACAAAAAAAACTGGGCTAAAAAGTGCCAACAGATGGTGGGAGGATGGGCATCTCAATGGCTATAACCTTTCTGGAAAGCAATTTGATATCAACTATCAGGAAGCTTTAATATGTATGTGATCTTTGGTCCAATAAATCCACACAAATATATAGACAGACACAAAGATTTATTGACAAAAGGGTTTACTGAAGATCTATTTATTAAAACAACAATCACCTAATGATCAATAAGAAAGTGGTTAAAAATGACAGAATAGCCATATATATGTTTACTCTAGGGTATGCTATAAAACAATCTCACTTTCAACAGCTGATGTGGCATCCATTTAGATATGTGTATGTGTGTATGCATATGTACAAATACACATGTACACATACATGTACAGATAAAAGGAAGTCCACCAAAATGTTTTCAGTGATGGTTATCAATATCTCTAGACAGTAGGATCATAAGCATATTTAATTTCACCTTTATGCTTTTCTGTGTTTTTCAAATTTTATACAATGATCATTTTTTCTTTTATAATTCAAGTTCTTTCAACTGTAGCAAGACAGAAGATGAGCAGTATCAGGTGGAAAGGCTTAGTAAACAGTGTTGTGACACAAAGAAATTTTTTAAGGGACGGGGCGGCCTTTTTTGCCCTTCATTAAAGAAGACCAAAAAAAGGATGAACTTCTACCAGAATTGGATAGTCACAAGTAGAAAAAGGAATGAATAATGCTATTGCTCAACCATCAGAACTTCCCTCTTCTTCTCCTCTAATCCCACCTATTTTTTTTTCCCTTTCTTTAGAAGATTCCTGAGGTGACACCTGAGATTTGAGCCTTTGAACTCCATGGCACACTCATCCTCTAGCAATGATGGAACTGACTCTACAGACTGCAGCTCTGAATCAAACCTGAGCCTCTCTGTGGGCTATTTCCCCTGTGAAGACACCTCCTACAAGAAAACCATCTCCCGTGAAGACGTGTCTTCCAAGGGTCCTTCAATCTTTGTCCCTCCTATCCAAGGGACATGGAGAACTGAAAGTACAGGCAGACTCCTGAGGAGACAAGACCAAATTCAGGACGACCCAAAGCAGTTTTGCAAACTAAGCATCACCCTGGCCTGGGACATTGATGTGGGTTCTAACAATTCAGATTCCATAGTTAATTGGGACATAAATGGAGTCAATTGGTGGGTAGACAAGTACCCTGAAGAGAACACACAACTGACTCTCAGCAAACTGGACGGTCTTGTGCAAAAGCTTGAGAAACTTCTGGAAAATCAGAAAGATGATGATGATGGCTCTGCATTCCCTGAATCTGCTCAGGAGGAAGATTTCCAATTGTTCAGCAGCTCCCCTCCAGATAGAGCTCAGGTCAGTCATCAAGAACATGATACTTGCCAAGACTTGCCCAACCCCTGCCAACACAGAGGTACCATGCAGTTTCCACAGATTCCTCTAAGACTTCAGGAACACGAACTTACTGAGGTGAACACAGAGATGCCCCATAGGCAAGAAGGGAACAGACCTGGTTGGGGTTGGGGGTACCAGTTTGGAACACATGGAGTATTATTACCTGCTTTGAAGCAGGCCCACACCCCCTTGGTGTCTGACAGGCCAGGAGAGGGAGGGAGAAGGCTAACAGCAAGGAAAGGGGTCAGGGTGGAGCTGAAGGGGAAATACCGAGGAGCACTGAAGGACAAAAGAGGGTAGGAAAGTTAAAAAAAAAAAAAAAAAAAAAACTAACAAAGATGACCACCCAAAATATATGTGTGTGTTTAATTATTAATGAGGATTTAAACTTTGCATTTACATGGGGGGGCCTGGGTGGCTCAGTCAGTTAAGCGTCTGACTTTGGTTCAGGTCATGATCTCATAATTCCTGGGTTCAAGCCCTGAGTTGGGCTCCTGCTGACAGCTCAGAGCCTGCTAAGCCTCAGAGGCTGCTTCAGATTCTGTGTCTCCCTCTCTCTCTGCCCCTCCCCTGTGAGGGCTGTCTCTCAAAAATGAATAAATGTTAAAAACAAAAACAAAAACAAAACACTTTGCCTTTACAGTTGGATTATTTTTGATAGAAGGATTTCAATTCCATGAATGGGTACATATCGGCCCCACTGTTGTCCAGATTATATGTCTTTAACTCATTCATTGTCTTGGCAGATGACAAACCAGGCAACTCACAGCCAAAGGACAAGCACTCTAGACACCTCCTCAGTCTCATCGGGTCAGCCAGAGAAGCCAGAGAAGGAAGGTGCTCATGCCAGCACACAGGCCATCTCCTGTGTGAACCTGAGGTGGGTTTTCCACTGGCTGAGGGAGCAAATCCTCTCCTCACTTCTCGGGAGACAACACCCGGAGGAGGCCACTGAGCACCCCCATCAGCGGGCACGAAAGAAAAGACTCTCTCACAGAGGCAAGAGAATCCAACCCCAAGATTCCCTCGAATTAGGACACCCTCTATCGCCAGATAACCTCTATTCTACAATCTCCACGAGTTAATTGTTTTCCAATAAACACATGTTCTTATTAGTCATGTCTTCCTCTTCCAGCTCACCATGTTGACTCAGGCTGATGTTGTCTAGAAGACTGAGATATATTCTCTGTGAATTTTAAGTAGTATTACCCTTCCTAACTTGAAGGCATTCTTTTTCTCTCCTCTGCCCCCCATCCTTACTCTATTTTTACCCTCTTTTATTTTTATGTATTTTAACCTTTTTTAATATTAAGCCAAATGCCCATTTTCAGGAGGCAACACTATAACCCATCAGATTCCCAAGATGGTAGTGTGGTTTGGGTTGAACTTCAAGGGCTTGAGCAAATGGCAGAGGATACTGAGTCACTCAGGAAACAGATTTCAATTGGAAGTGTTTCAGGATTTCTGATGGCAGGTGTGATGTTCCCCAGGGACCTGACTGGTTCTAGACTGTGCTGTGTTGGCTAGAGTAAGTGGCCCACTCAGGAGGAATCAGAGAATTGGGAGTGCTACTTAGCCAGTCTAGGTCTACCCTGCTTCACTCATAAGATGAGAAAGATAGTAATATGTACCTCACAGGGTTGTTGTGAGAACTGAGGAGATAAGGCAAGCACTTAATACATAATTTTGCTGTAGCTGCTGATATTCATTCTCCAGAGGATCTCCCCAGAAACCTCAATCCAAGGGACATCCAAGAATGAGAGCTTAAGAGTAATTCTCATTGAAATATTTCCCACACAGAAGCAATACTTACCAAAAGGTATGGGTTTTAGCAGATCTTGATTCAACCAAGTCCTCTCCCAGCCCATTCCCCACCATACCTTCTGCAATGGCTTTGCAATTGTCATTCAACTTTCCTCTGAATTTCAACTTCTTTAAGGAAAGCTGTGCTCACCTCTCACCCTTTTGTCCTGACTTCTCTGTTACTGTTATCAATTTGCTTCCCCAGGACCACTACTTCCTCCTTATTCACTCACAGATTTACCCAAGAACCCTCAAATTCCTCCCTTCCCTCAATTGTAATTCCCTTTTTGCCTTCCTTCTTCTCCTTCTCCCTTCCTTCCACAAATATTTAGCACGTAGAAGGTCCAAGTACTTTTCTAACTTATAAAAACAATCCTTGGGCTCAGTGAGCTTATTATTTAAGAGATAAAGCCATGCAAACATGACTATAAAAAGATTACGGGTGATACGTTTTGTCTGTATGAAGTACCCATTGAATACTAAAAAATAATTAAATGTGAAGAGGTGGATTTTAAACGGTTTCATATATAAGGTTGCTTCAGTTACAAATGTGGTTAGTTTAAGGTGGAGGACATTTTTTTTTTTAATGTTTATTTACTTGTTTTGAGAGATAGAGAGCAAGCAGGGAAGGGGCAGAGAGAGAGGGAGAGAAAGAATCCCAAGCAAGCGCCAAGCTGTCAGCACAGAGCCCGACGCAGGGCTTGAACCCACGAACTGTAAGATCATGACCTGAGCCAAAACCAAGAGTCGGACAGTTAATAAGGTGGAGGACTTTACACTGCTGGATAAACTGGTGTAGTGTTAAAGTGTGCAGTTGGGGGGCGCCTGGGTGGCGCAGTCGGTTAAGCGTCCGACTTCAGCCAGGTCACGATCTCGCGGTCCGTGAGTTCGAGCCCCGCGTCAGGCTGTGGGCTGATGGCTCGGAGCCTGGAGCTTGTTTCCGGTTCTGTGTCTCCCTCTCTCTCTGCCCCTCCCCCGTTCATGCTCTGTCTCTCTCTGTCCCAAAAATAAATAAAAAACGTTGAAAAAAAATTTAAAAAAAAAATAAATAAAGTGTGCAGTTGAGGCTGGTCATGTGTGAGAGACACTGGGGATGATATTGCCTAAGGAATGACAGCACAACGGGAGGGAAGAAATCAAACAACAGCAATATATGCTCAGCAATATATGTTCACAGTCACATCCTGAGTTTCTTCACAGGCAGACTCCTCACTTTATCCACTTCTCTGTTCTCTGAGAACATCTTCCCATCTGAGTAGCTCACTCAAACACGCTGCTCCACCTCCACTGGCTCTTTGACTTCACCATGACTTTGGGTACCATTACTTCACCCGTCCATGATTTTCATTCTCTTCCTTCCAGATCCCCCTGTGTACCTCCTTCCCAAACTGCAGCATACACACCACATCTAGTAGCATTCACAATGTGTTGCCCTTTCCAGATCTTCTTTTAATCTATTCTCACCACAGTCCCCAAAGGAACACCTGTAGTACTTTTCATCAGGGCCAACACACAAAACCCTGGGGTTACCTTCGTCATTCCCTGGAGAATGTCCCCCATTGCCTTTTCAAGTTCCCCCACTATCTGGGGAATTTGCCCTTAAAGATGCTGCTTTCAGGTTACTATAGCCAAGAACGACCCTGGCAGGTGCAGTTGACCGTGCCCTTCCTTAAGCTGGGCCCCAGTCCCCATCCTGCCACCCTCACACCATGACTTGTACTTTTCAGCTCTCTTCATCCAACTAGTTTACCTACAGACCAACTTCTTGGTTCCTTTTTACTATACAGTGTCTGGTACACAGTGGTCTGTCTCAATAACATTTTTTAAATGATTTGAATATAACTTATTTCTTTAAACTTGTTCCTATACAATTTTTTTGAAAAGTGAAATATAACAGGTTAGAGTTGCTATTCTTTAAGTTAAAAGTTAGGGCAAGCTGGGGCGCCTGGGTGGCTCTGTCGGTTAAGCATCTGACTTCAGCTCAGGTCATGATCTTGCGGTTCGTTGAGTTCGAGCCCCGCATCAGGCTCTGTGCTGACAGCTCGGAGCCTGGAGCCTGCTTCCGATTCTGTGTCTCTATCTCTCTCAGTCCCTCCCCCACTCATCTCTGTCTGTGTGCATGTGTGTCTCTCTCTCAAAAAAATAAACATTAAAAAAAAAAAGAAAACAGTTTAAAAAAAAAAAGTTACGGCAAGCAGGGTTAAGAGCAGGAATGAGAGTAGAAAGCGGGAGACAGGAAGAAAATGGCAATCCATGAAAGGCCAAGAGAAGTGGTGACCTACAGACTGAGAAATCTAAGACCAGAGGGATTCAGTAATTAATCTGAAATGTTAATTCAACAAATACACATGGAGCCCTAATGTTGCTTTAGACTAGATGTATGATACGCCTAAAAGATGACCTCTCCTACCATCGTGGCATTCGTAATCAGGGCTCTGTTATTTTAACTTTCTCTAGTAATTAAGTCAAGCTCCAAGAAAAGCTCAAACAACATGAGCTACCTCAAAAGACTGCCCACAGTGAATAAGAAGCCCTGTTCATTAGCAAGACATCTTACATATTTGTGCTTAATTCTTGGTGTTCTATAAACCTGCTTGACAGGTATGAACCTATCTCTAAAATTCAAACAATGTATTTTATAAGCTTTTGTAACAAATATTCTTTGTAAAGAATTCGAATTCTAAATATTCTTTGGCGTTATCATACAACATCTAAGAGACCAAGTCCAAATGTTTAAAAACAGGAAATATTTCAACACCTCCTCATTCATCATCGTGTCAAATATGCTGTGAAGCTATTGGCTACATGCCAAACTGTGATCAGGTTACTGGCTTTATGTCACATACGTGGAGCTGGGGCTTTAGGAGGCCCACTTATACATCAAAAGGACCTAGAGCAAAATGGAAGTGGTCATACAAAGATACAATCTTTGCTATAACCTCAAGCTAGAATGATTGCACTTATCAGACACATGCTAATCTACTTTTTTTTTTTTTTTTAATTTTTTTTTCAACGTTTTTTATTTATTTTTGGGACAGAGAGAGACATAGCATGAACGGGGGAGGGGCAGAGAGAGAGGGAGACACAGAATCGGAAACAGGCTCCAGGCTCTGAGCCATCAGCCCAGAGCCCGACGCGGGGCTCGAACTCACGGACCGCGAGATCGTGACCTGGCTGAAGTCGGATGCTTAACCAACTGCGCCACCCAGGCGCCCCAGACACATGCTAATCTACTTAACCAATACGTTTTGGGATCCCATTATCTCAAAATGAAAACAATTCTTTCAAGTGAACTACTCAAACTTGAAACCCATAAAGCTCAGTTTAACTTAAATATTCATATTCTACAATCTATAACATCATAATGAGCCAGAATACAGCGAAAGCTTATCAAGCAAACGTAGATGGTATTCAGCTCCCTCCACACACAGAATCAGATAGACTAATGTAAAATTGTATACATCATCCCATGTCAATTTCTTACTTAGCAGGATCCCCTTGAGAGAAAAGTGTGTGTACCATACCAGCAAAACAAGGGCAAAACCATCTTATCCAGATTTGAAGAACAGAATATTAAAGTTCATGGCTCCAGAGGACACACAGGTCTACATCTACCTGGTTACAAAAACAGTGGCCCAAATCCTCTTAACAAAAAAAAGGAAAAATGGAACAAATTCTACATGAATTCACAAGACCGTCTGGTAAGGTTTGTACCCCAATAGTTAAGAACGATTTTGTTTAGGCAGGAGGCTTAAACAAACTGCTTCAAAAATAAGTCTTTTCATTATGAGTGACAAGTAGAAGAAATTCTATTCCATGCAGTGGGCTCTCTAATTTCAAGATGGATGGGGAGGCTTTACGTTGCACTTCATGGAGTCCGTCTTTTCCTGCTACCCCCTCAGACCCCAACAAAGAGAACAACACCCTGCTTTCAAAAGTGAAATAAGATCCTCATCAGATAACACCAAACCACTGAGTGAGCCAGTCATGAGTTGTGTGGGTACAAAAGCCTTAGGGTAAATTCCCAAAAAGGATTATAAACCTAGATCAAGAAATCCCCTTACTAAACAATTTGTTTACTATTCCACCTTTCCAAGGAATTTTATGGTTTTGATGCCCTTTGGATATCAATCTAATATGCTTGAAGTATTTCATCAGGAAATACTTGTGAGGCATTTTCAAATGGGAGGGCAGACATCAAATATCTATTCAGGTTGTGGCTGTTGAATGAAAATTCATCTCATTATTACTGAATTCTCTTAGTCTAGAAGGAAATCAGAATGACAATTTAACTTCATTCTTCCTTACCTGCATCAATAAAGATTATTTTAAGTGCGAATCTCCAAAACTAAAGAGATCCCTCCTTCCTCATAGAACTTTCCCATGCACTCATCACAAAGGAAAACACTGGACACATTCATTGTTAATACAGGTTTGGAGAGTCATTTTTATGCTCCCCTCTCATCAACCCCACTACCATCTGTCTTTGGGGCCTAGATTCTCCCCAAACAGGGATGGGGATGAAAAGGAGAATTTTTCTCCAGTAAAGTAATCAACAATTCAGTTAGTACTCTACTGAAACCACCATGGTAATAATTGATTCACACAAGAATCAAAAATGAATGCTAGCACTGGTTGGGACGAGCACCGGGTGTTGCATGCAAGTGCCAAATCACTAAATTGTACACCTAAAACTAATGTTACACTGTACGTTAACTGGAATTTAAATAAGAACTTTGAAAAAATGCTAAAACCATTGGGTGAACGACCACTGGGGAACAAAACGTGCACACGCTCTCCGAGAACTACCCAGCAGAGTACTAGTTGTCAAGGGAATTAGGTACCCTTCCAATGGAGAGAACCAGTGAACACCAGCTTAACCAAGTGATTAAATTTAGCCTAACCAACATCATGGGCCTTCTGAGGAGAAGCACTGGACTGCTGCTAGCAATGTGTGTTTATCCTGAATCTAATCTGAGGACACCAACAGTCAGATGAATCCAGGACATAAGGCGTTCTTCTAGGCTGCCATCTAGACTATTCAAACATATTAACATCGTGAAATACAAAATAAGAAGAAACAAAACAGGGAGACAAGACAGTTCAAAAAGGAGACCAAAGAGACATGATGACTGACTGCTATTCATAACCCTTCACTGAATCCTTGACCAAATTCTCAAATCTATGATAAAAGACATTTTTTAATAGTTGGAAAAATCTGAATATGGACTATATATCATTTTATCAGGGGTAATAAGAATATCGTGGCTGTGTAGAACAATGTCCTTGATTCTTAGGAAATTAAAAGTAAAGTATTATGGTATCTGCAGCTTATTTTCAAATGGACCAGGAAAAAAAAAATAGAAATAGAAGATGAGAAAGCAAAGATGGGAAAAATATTACAAAAAATTCAAGTAGGGAATCCAGATCTCTTAAAGTATTACATGTGCTATACTTGTGTGATAAGAGTATCTTAAAGATGTACATAATTAAAGCATTAAAATCTTTAAGCAAAACTTAGGTATTGATTTGATTTCTCAAATAATATCAGCTAGGCAATTCTTGAATCTGGATTCATTCATTCCTACTGGCACCTGCCTTTGGATTCACCATGGGCTGCAAGGAATTTTCAGTCTCATGGGTGAGTAAATATTCATCCCATAAGTCCTTCTAACTGTAAAAAGTTGATCTAGTTGAAAACAGACTAATATCTAGGCATTTTTCAAAAACATTTCAGATTTCGGGGCGCCTGGGTGGCGCAGTCGGTTAAGCGTCCGGCTTCAGCCAGGTCACGATCTCGCGGTCCGTGAGTTCGAGCCCCGCGTCAGGCTCTGGGCTGATGGCTCAGAGCCTGGAGCCTGTTTCCGATTCTGTGTCTCCCTCTCTCTCTGCCCCTCCCCCGTTCATGCTCTGTCTCTCTCTGTCCCAAAAATAAATTAAAAAAAAAAAAAAAAACATTTCAGATTTCCAGAGTTTATTTAGCTTTTGTTGGAATTTAAATTTGTTTTAATGTTTAATTTAGAGAGAGAGAGAGAGAGAGAGAGAGAGAGAGAGAGCAAGCAGGGGAGGGGCAGAGAGAGAGGAGACACAGAATCCAAAGCAGGCTCCAGGCTCCAAGCTGTCAACATAGAGCCTGATGCAATGTGGGGCTCGAACTCACAAGCTCACGACCTGAGCTGAAATCGGACACTTAACTGACACAGCCACCCTTAGCTGTGCCCTTAGCTTTTGTTGAAATTTAAAAGAATGATTTTTGCCCAATGGACAGCTAGCTCTCTTCTCTTTCATGTTATCCCAAGTTCCAGGGCCTGGAGAGCTCATGTTTACCTTCAAAAAAACAAAAAACTTGTTGGACATTTTCTGTTTTTCACAAACCAAGGAACAGCCTGACACTTTATAGTACTAATAATTCTTACAAATGGTTTCTGACATTTCCTTTTATTTTGAGCAGTGCGAGAGTGTTCTTTTTCCAATCTAAGAAGCAGCGTAAGCACACCATCACCATATGATGCATGGTACATACTGGGGATTCGTGAGGGCAAAATGGGGCGCTGCTCCAGTCTTTATTCACATCATTTGGTGTGCTCCAACTTACAGGATTAAAGCTAGAGATGTTTGTCTTAAACAAAGGTGTACATTCATAGATATTAACACTCTGCAAATAATTGAGAAAAGTTCAGAGACTCCTTGAGTCCTACTCTTCAATCCCAGGTTCAAAACCCACATTCACAAATAAGATTTTCTGGCTTCAAATCTCAGGTCCACCTCTTATGTGCTATGGATCCTGGGAAGTTACTTAACCTCTCTGGGCTTCCGTTTTATCTATCAAAAGTGATCCTATCAGTACTAGCCTCAAAGTGTTGTGGTGAGGATTTAGAAAAAGCGCCTGGCACATGAGATCTGCTTACAAATTTTAGCTGTTGCTGGCTGCTGTCACATATTTCCTTTTTAAAATCTTCCTGTTAAAATTCTGCCACAGCTCCTTGTGCCTACAGAACAGAGTCCAAGCAAACTGTCATTAAATCCCTCTAAAATAAGATCCTGATGTACTTTTCCAGTCTTATCTTACAATGCTCTGCACTCACCCATCCCGCTCCTTGCAGTACTTATCCCCTGTACTTTCTTGCCTCGGCGTCTTTGCTTATACTGTCCTCTCTCTTTGGAACCACCCTAATCGTGTTCCTCTGCCCTGCTACCTACCTACTCCCAAGTGCACCCTTTCCAGGTTCACGTTAAATTCAAGCTCTTCTATAGAAGTGAGCAGGCTAGAAATAACCTCACCCTTTTTTGTGCTACCACAGCACTACCTGTAATAAGTGTACGTTTTATCCTGTTTTACAGAAATATGCTTTCATGTCCTTCCCTCCCACTAGACAAAAGCCCCTGTGTTCTGCTTATCTTTTCTTTTCATGCTCCAAAGCCCCTGGCCCCGTTTCTTGGACATAGTAGCTCCGTGATAAATATTTGGTGAAATGAATGGTTAATCTGCAGGAAATAACAGCAACAGATAATATCTGAAATTGCACGTTGTTTCCTCTCATATAAAATTTAACTAGCTTCTACTTTAATTAAATCTAGTTCCTGGATATTTATATTGGGGGCCAGGGAGTGTGGTGTAGTGTAGATGTTTCCTGAGTGGAAAAGCTCAGTTTTACCCATCAGACAAAGCTAGTTAACAAGAGAACTGTCACATCTTTCTATTTGTCTGAGTACAAACTGATATTCTATCCTCTCTTTTTTACTTAAAACGATTTTTTTAAGTCTTCGTATTTCCGAATCCTCCAGATAATGTCTAAATTCATTCACCCACTCAACTACATTTACGGAACATAACATGCTACAGGCTGAGAGGCTATGCACAAAGGTGATTAGATAGACCTTTCCCTTAAAGAGCTCGTACTTGTAGGGGGGATGGACATCTTGCCAGACACAGCACAGGGGAAGATCTGGGAGGAGCAGACAACATTGGCAACAACACTGTGCAAAAGCCAAAAGTCCTAAAGGGCATGTGTGGGAGACAGTGAAAAGTCTAGTTCCACCGCCAAGCACAGGATGATGTCCTTCAGCGCAAGGGTAAGAGACAGAAGCTGGAAATGCAGGGATGGAGCCAGATCACTAAGGAGTTTTGAATTGTATCTTACGAGGAGAATGAAATTCTGAAGCAAGACACTGAGATGATTAAATCATGTTCTAGAAAGGCTTCTAATAACAGCAGTGTGGAAGGGGGACTGAAGAGGAGAGAAGTTGGTAGCAGGAATATGAGCAAAGAAGCCAAGAAAGAAACTGCCAGTCAGGCTTCGTGGTGAAATGGAAGAAGGAATCAAATGCTGATTTAGCCCTTAAGTAGTCTTCTCAGTATGGTTGGCAGTACTCCTATTCCGCTCTCAGCCCAGCTGCAATATCCCCCATGCTACCCCAGCTCCTAGACTCTACTTCCTCTGACATTTAGTAAGCATTTACATGAGTTAATTTAATAAATGCAGGAGGCAGGAAGTCAGCTAAGCTGAAAAGCTGCATCAGATTCCAAAGGTGCCCTGAAGTAGACTGTCAGATAATACCAAGCAGATTTCTCCTCGCTCTTTCCTTCATTCGTTCATTTTAGTACTCATTCACCCACTGGGGTTCCACTATGTGCTGGCCGTTATTACCTTTCATGTCAAGGACACGGGGATACACAAGCCATTGCTCCTTTTCTCTACATGTTCAAAGCCTGGCTATAGTGTTGTCACTTGTTCAACAATAGGAATCACCAATTGGGCAAGTTGTCCTTAACAGTCTTCATATTAGCAGACGCTGTTTAAAAATGTGTTCTGGATAGTGGTCACAGTACCAACTTGAAACTCATTTTTACCTTAAATGATTGGTTTGGTACACACTCTGTAAAGCTGGACTGAAAAGGGTTCCCGCCACAATAATTGGGATTACTTTTCTCATGTCACACAGTAGATATTGTGGATTTGCCCACTAACAAAAATGTATTTGTAAACCCAAAATCAGTACTCACGGTGTTTTCATGGGCATTCCTGGACAAGCACAGAGCAGTAAAAAATTTGAGTTGCCTGTGAACACAGTCCCAGCTGAAGGTGAATAAGGCAATGCTCTCCCTTCTTATTTCAGATCAGCATTCATACTACAAACAAGTGTTTATAGGGCTGAGGTGCTGTCTAGTGTTCCCAAGTGAAAGAGGCTGTGATGTGCCTTGCAGAGAAAAACGGACGTGTTAGATAAGCTTTGTTTAGGCATATGTTACAGCACTGTTGATTGCGAGTTCATTGTTAATGAATCAACAATATTAAATAGGTGCCTTAAAGAGATGAAGACTATACATTCATCAACTGAGAAAATGTGACAGAAGCTCACAGGAACCTAAACTTATATACCCACCAGGGCCAATGGCTCAGTATTTGCTAATTCAGTATTTGCGGTGACCTTATAGAATGTAACTACCACAAATAACGAGAATCGACTGTATCGTATTAAAGACTGCAAAGAACCAAGCACACATAACACGTTGATTTTTTTCAGCTCTACCTTCTGAGGACCCAGGAGGACCCCCAAGTGAGGAAGCAGAAATCGCTTTCTGAATCCTACAACATTCCATTAGAACTACTCGGTATTTTCTATTCCTCTAAAATCACTCCACACAGACTCACAGAGAAGTGTTGCTGCTTGTGCTGGCTAACAAGGGGAGGAAAGAGAAAGGGTCAACAGGCCAGGAGGCACTGTGGGTCAACGCAAACAGGTGTTTTGACTGTCGCTCTGCTCTTCTTGGGACAAGTCTTATGTCTGAAGGCCCACTACTCCTTGAAGGCCACTTATTTCCTGCTTGATACTTCTTTTTTTCACTCTCCCAACAACACAGAAGGCTCCGTCTCTGGGTGCCAGGCTTCTGAAAAGGGGTGTTCTGTGCCAGACCTCAGTCAAGACCAATTCAGACTATGAAGAACCAAAAGGCCCACCTCTCTAAGCAAATAATCCATTCTTTAATTTCTAAAAATTTATGGACAGTAAGACCATTTAAATCTTACAAATCAGGAGCACCTGGGTGGCTCAGTCGGTTGAGGTTCCGACTTCAGCTCAGGTCATGATCTCACAGCTCATGAGTTCGAGCCCCTCATCACACTCCGTGCAGACAGCTCAGAGCCTAGAGCCTGCTTCAGATTCTGTCTGAAGATTCTGTCTCCCTCTCTCTTTCTGCCCCTTGCCTGCTCACACTCTGTCTCTGCCTCTCAAAAATAAATAAACATTGAAAAAATAAAATCTCACAAATCATCCAAAACTTTTGCAAATGCCCAGGATTCACGTTTCCCATTGTAAAGACTAATCTCCTCAAGCAGGAAACAACTTCTGGAAATTGGTGTACTGGAAACTAGCTTCCCTGCTCCAGGAATTCCTTGCATTAGAACCAGAAGCATTAATGGACAGAGTTCCATCCTGTGTCTCTCTCTACCCCCCAAGGTTGACATCAAGTTTATTTGTTAAACAAAACAGTCATCCAAGTTCAGACCTATTGAAAAGCTTCCAAGCAAGATGAGAGGCCACGGCCAGGAGGAGGAACAGCTAATCAGAAATCAAGGGCAGGAAAAGCTGGACCCAAAATAAATATAGTACAAAATGCCCAGAATAGCCCAGAAAGACAGCTGATGACCTTTTCTTCTAAAATCTCTTAATATCCCAGTATCAAATAGCCACGTACCTAAAACCAAGCACATAATGACTACCATGAAGGTAAGGAATAAAGTGAAAACAAATATAAAAATAAGAAAAGCTGATGGTACAGTGACAACTCATGTTTTGAAAGACAAACTAAAACACAGACGACAAATATAATTATTGCATGGTACTGAGGAGTCCGTCATTGGTGAGGGATTATACCGGAGTTTGAGGTAATAGCAAGTTGTTGAAGCTATCGCAAGCTCTGAGAGCTACCATAATTTCTTAAGAGACAGCATGTATTATTTTTTGCCTAAAGACTAAATGGGTCCTGCTACAGTGGCTGTAAATTACCACACCCCTAATTTAAGTCTCCTCTAGGCTGAACAAGCTCTGGGCTGTGATTCGTCAGGGGGAAGGCAGCATTTGGGTATTCCAGGAACACAGAACACACCCTGGGGACGCAACCTCATTTCTTTGATTATGATGCACAAAGCCTCCAGCTACTGCTAAATAACAGATTTAGGAACGACTGAAATCCCTTCTCCCACTTCCTTGCCCCCTAAGCCATGGAGAGCCTTGGCTAATTGAAACTCTGATGCCAGAACTATGCATTTCAAAAAATGCCGTAATATTAAACCATATATCCACTAAATGAGAGTCAATATTCCCTTGGACCTTCTTCCTTCTTAAAAAACTGCTGAAACTATATGCCTGAAGTGCCGTCCGAAGTGCTAAGTTCTTCTAATTAAACAAACACATAGCACTTAAAAGCACCACCTGTCCAGTTATAGAGCCAATGCATGTGCACACACACACACACACACACACACACACACCCTCCACATGATTTGGTTATTTATTTGCAAAATGTGTAAACATTTCCTTTCTCTCCAAGTTACACCCTTGCATATATCTGTATTAAGGAGGGGAAAAAAAAAATCAGTCACTGACTGCCAATTTCCTAACAGGGTGGGGAAAAAACAAAGCAACTGAGAATAAAGACTGCTAAGGCTTAGCAAATAGCTTCAAGCTACCCTCAAACTCCATTGCACCTCACACACAAAGGAAGCCTCTGCTTAAAGGAATAGTTCTAAAACCCCAACCACATCCCCCTTGGATTGTAAAGGAGATCCTAGATACTTGGTAAAAGAGAGAGAGATCACTAGAGGGAGAAAAAAATGGAAATAAAAATCTTTTAATGGAAAGAAATTCATTTACATATTGTCTCAAGTTATAACGAACCAATAAAACACAAAACACATATGTGACACATGATTCCAAATAAGATTGCCAATCCCAAGCAGTATTTTGAGAATTACCCAGGAGGTAGAAAACATCAACCCCATATGATAAAGTGAACAAGACTACCAGGGTATGGAGAAAAAGAGCCCAAAGGGCCAGAGCTACGAGGGCTGCTTTTCTTTAGGGGCAACATCATCTCGGAGGCTACAAAATGCCTGTTCAGAAACCACTACATGACAAGGTGCAGCGATTATATAAGCAGCCTGAGTAATAAAGCGCACAGTCCCACGGCCTTCCTCAGCCTGAAGAAGACAGGGCAGTAACAAAGCCAGATGAGAGGCCCCACCTCATTCCTGTGCCTGGGTCCATCCAGCTTCCAAAGTGGCATAACCAGACAGCTTTCACCACCACCATCCCGTGACCTCAAGAACCATGAGCACAATGTAGAGAGAAGGGTGTTGCCTGGGCTCTGAGACAAATGATACTTCTTGTTTGCCAGTTGCCAGAACATCTAAATGCCGGAAAGTACAAACATCCCAAAGTTTTTGGTTTAATTCTTTCCTATATGCCCTCGTGCATCAGCTGCATGTAGATACCCCTGGGTATAAGAGGATCGAGGTGGGAACTTAAAAGTAATAATTAAGTAGGGGCAACTGGGTGGCTCAGTCGGATGAGTGTCCGACTCTTGATTTCAGCTCAGGTGTCAAGATCTCACAGTTCATGGGATCGACCCCCACATTGGGCTTGGCTCCAACAATGCGGAGCCTGCTTGGGATTCTTTCTCTCTCTCTCTCTCTCTCTCTCTCTCTCTCCCTCTCTCTTGCTCTCTCTCTTCCTCCCCCACTCACACTCTTGTCTCTCTCAAAATAAATAAATAAACTTAAAAAAATAAGTAATAACACTATTTGGTACTTATTTTATTAATTTAATTAATCCAATATTTAATTTCTATGACAATTATTCAATGTTTTTTAGTAAATATTTGCTTTGACATCAGGAACAACAAAACAAACCCAATTTTGGGGGCAGGGTGACACTCCCAAAGATGTAATGTGGGAAGTGGGAATTTAAATAGAGATATGAGAGAAAGCCAAATACAGCTTTCATAATCTAGCTATGCCATATATTTAAATACATGTCTTATATATTTGTGTAGTTGATATAGATATACACCCTTTCATGAATAGAGCATGTGTATTAGAGCTTGTTAAAGCAAATGCTGCTGTGAAAATAAATGTAGATATACTCTTACGACCTTAAATCAGTTACCTCACTTTAGTCATTTAATGTTTTATCTGATATGGATAGTAACTATTTGGTGAACTTAGGTCATATCTTAAAACTGCTCCTTCATCTACTATCATAAGTACCAACATCTGCTGTCAAAGGATCCTCTGACATGGAATGAACCTGTCAAAGAATCTAGCATTTAGAAAAATATAAATATTGGGGCGCTGGGGTGGCTCAGTCAGTTGAGCAACCGACTCTTGATTTTGGCTCAGGTCAATGATCTCACACTGAGCGTGAAGTCTGCTTAAGATTCTCTCTCTCCCTCTGCCCCTCTCCCCTGCTCGCATACTCTCCCTAAAAAAAAAAAAAAAAAAAAAAAAAAAAAACCCAAAACTAGGTATGACATTTAGAGGATTCACAGAACTCCCCTCTGCCTCAAAGTACCAATCTAAACTATTCCTGATTTTATAGATGAGGAAACAGAGGCCCATGGCAAAGGATATACCAGAAGTGCCAAAGCTAGTATTAGAAAAGTCAGAAGTAGAATTTCAGAGTTTTGGGTAAATTGTTCTCCTTGCTCAAATCACTCTAAAATTTTTTTTCAGAACACTAGATTATTCATTTGTTTGATCATAATCTCACCGAGGTCAGGGGCGTCTGACTGGCTCAGCTGGCTGAGCGTCCGACTCTTGATTTTGGCTCAGGTCATGATCTTGTGGCTTGTGAGTTCAAGCCCCACATCGGGCTCCACATTGACAGTGAGAGGCCTGCTTGGGTTTCTGTCTCTCTCCCTCTCTTTCTGTCCCTCCCCTGCTCAAGCTATTTCTCCCTCTCTCAAAATAAATAAACTTAAAACAAATTTTTTTTAATAAAAATAATCTCACCGAGGGCAAAATCAAGCTTCATCGATACCATATGTCTTAATAGCTAGAACAGAATCACTAATGGGTGAAAAGACATGGCCAACCACAACCAGTTGGGAAGCATACCCTACACTGGGTGTGGTGGTATGTAGTAAGTCACCCACAGAGCCTCTCACCAGTCCCCTGGTAAATAAGGACACCTTATTTACATTTGCAAAATGCCTGCCAAGAATTGAGAGTCCAACAAAAATTGTGATTTTCCTTTGTCCCAAATGACCCAACTTCCCCATGAATCTCAGCTCCACTGGCTTCTTCTTGAATTAACCGAGTAAAGGAGTTCCAACAACCAACAGTGTCTTCACTGACTCACCCTGGGGAGGGCCTGGCCAACAACACATGGACAAATGTTTCCTTTCATCTTTCCTCTGATTTCAGTTTAAGGCGAGGCAAGTCGGAAAATACTTATTAGTGTTCACCATACTTAAAAAAGAAACTAGCTAATCTTATGTTTTTAAAAAAAAATCACCTGAAAACTCTTATGAAGTCTCAGCTACTGAGTCAAACAGGCAACATCCATAAGAAGATTCAGAAAAATATTAAGAATAATGGCTGTCATTTTTCGTACAAGTACAACACACCCAAATGCACTGCAGACATTACGGCAGTAAACTGTCACAGCAAACCTATTAGGTAAGCACATTAATATCCCTACTTTACAGAGGAAAGAGCTAACCTGGGTAGATGGTCGGAAGAGGCAGGAGCTGTGACCTGAACACAGAATGGTCGCACGGCAAGACCCTCACGCCCACACCCCACATTTGTTGGAAAATACATTTGTTTCCTAGTTTGGTAATTCTATTGATTAAGTCCGGGTCGGCTCAAGATTCATACAGTAGGAACTGGTTTTTCAAAGCTTCCTCAAAACAAAATTAGACTTAAAAAGAAATTTGACCAACATTAGAATAAACTCGTTCAGAAAATGCTTTGAGAGCTCCTTCTGAGATTCAGCCTGCCTGCCTGCAACAATAGTTCTTTTTTTTTTTTAAGTTTATTTATTTTTGAGAAGAGGAGAGGGAAGTGGGTGGGGGAGGGGCAGAGCGACATAATCCCAAGCAGCTTTCCCCCTGATGTGGAGCTCGAGCCCATGAACCATGAGATCGTGACCTGAGCCAAGACCAAGAGTCAGAAGCTTAAGCGACTGAGCCACCCAGGCGCCCCTCATTATTTATTTCTTTATTCCTCTCCCCAAACTCTTCAGTCTCACAATACAGATTCTTCCCCTGGGTTGTCAGTTTTTAAGGTCCTTGATCAGGTTGATGAGATCTCCTAATCATTTCTAGGGTAGCCTAGACATCTCTCTTTTCTGGATTTACTGCCTCTTCCCCTCTGTAACCATTTCCTGGACCCAACCAAAGCCCTTCTCTGCCAGGAGAGCAAGCCTTACCACACCACACACACGTATCAAGGAAGGCTTCCACCTGGCCACACTCTCAATCTACAAGAGCAATATACAAAAGCATCTTTATCTGTTTCTGACTAGCATGTTTAGACCATCAGGCTGAGCCAGACAAATCACCTGGCTAGCTAAAATCAACTTGTCTGCTTCCAAAGACATTTATTTAGTTCAACATCACTCCCGAGATCTGCAGAATCTAAATCACTGAGTAGTCTCTGAACAAAATACAAACACCAGAAGATATGTGCAAAAATATTCATCAAAGCACTATTCGTTATTCATCCAAACTGGATAGCACCTAAATGTCCAGCAACTTTAAAAGAGATATATAATTGAATACCATTAAGAGCAAGGAGAATGAAATAAAACAAACTTATGCAATACTGTAGAAGAATTTCACAAATACAGTAAGAAAAATAAGCCAGACACAAAAGAATATATAGTACATGATTCTATTCACAAGAATTTTTTCAACAGGCAAACTTATCAACGGCATTAGAAATCATGGAATCAGTTATCCCCAGGAACATTAGAAGAGGAGGGTCCTGGGGTGCCGGCAATTTTCTGTTAATCTGGGTGCTGTTGCAAAGGTGTGTCCATTTTGTGACAATTATTCCCTCAAGCCATCCACTTATGATTTGTGCACTTTCCTTCATAATTTATTTCCACAAAGAGCTGACTGAAAGAGACCCCAGAGAACATCTGGTCTGCTCTCCTCAGTTGGCATAAATAAAAGTAACTGTTTCCCATGTATGTTAACTATCTCAAGGACACACAGGAAATCCATGGAAGGTCTGGGACTGGACATTTTATCTCTTAGCTCCCCATCTAGGTACCAAAGCTACCTCTCAAAAGCGGGAGGATGTTTCTCTAATTTCCTTCCTTGTGACTATGGCCAAACTTTAGAAGGATTAGGATCATATTCCTGTTAAGAATACAACCCGGAAGGTTCTAGTCTCCTACCAAAAGCAGTGCCAAGAAGAGCATTTTAAACACCACTTACACAGGATATGGCCAATCGAAAAATGTCAGCACCAAATTCACACACTGGGTTTTGCCACTTAGCAGTTGTGTGCCGGTCAGCAAACTCCCTACCCTTCTCTGAACCTTAGTATCCTCATGCAGATCACTGAAATATTAACTTCAACCTTGCAAGATTGCCATGACAGTATAAGGTCATAGTATCAGAACAGTGACTGGCACGTTGCAAACACTTGAAAAAGTATTTGTTAAATGAATACTGATTGAATTGAATGAATCAAGTACCTATCACTTGGAAGATGCTCAACAAATAGCTAAGTATTATTATTACTGAACAAGAATAACGAGGAGGAAGAGAGTAAATAAGCTTATGTGAAAGCACCTCATGTTTCTAAACGTACAGGGTCATTAAGGGGTTGACCCAGTTCTCACTGGCTTCAATACAGCACTGAGATGGTCTGTGGGACAAAGAGCCATCAAGGATTGAGAAGAGGGTGGTACCTTTTCTGTGCTAGCAGGTCTGTGTTTTTCTTCTCGCTGCCAACCAGATTTGCTCACTGACTGCCATAACACATCTAAATTCTACAGTCACCTATGTTAGTCATAGCACTTTTAGAATTGAAAAACTTTTCCAGAGGGGGGTGGGTCATCAATTGTCACAGACTTAATGAATAGACAGACACAGTCGAGTAACTTTACTACTGGGAAAAAATTTACACACTCAATATACAGAAAGGTAATTACAGGCTTTACAAGTGTTGGAAATAAATAATGCAGAGGAGAAAGTTTACTCACATTTTTAAAAGCAAGTTTAATAGTGATTTTCTTCAGCTCTTCAAATTTTCCATGTGCTTCTTAGCAAACTGATCCATAAAATTCTTCTATACTGAAAAGAAACAAATATAAAAAAGATAAAATTAATTTCAAATTATAGCACACCAGAAAAAAATATAGCCTATAGATGGTCAAGTATGGTATAAGCAAAGAGCATCAAACTAGATAACACATGTGTAATTAAAAACATGAAAATGTGTTAAGGACCAACAGATTTAACTAACTTCCTTCCAGTTCTTTCTTTGCTTCCTCCCCCTTTTTTCCTCCCCTTGCCCCCAGCATTCCCTTCTCCTTCTTCCTTACTTCCCCAGTTGCTGGACAACCTCAAATATTCCTTGAAGCCTGAGTTTCGGCAGAAAACCACCATCATTCATTTTTATAGCACAAAGTACCTGGCACACGTTAGGTACTCTATGAATGTTTGTTGAGTAAATGAACGAATCATAACTTGACAATATTTGGTGGCTAAGGTTAAAAAAAAAAAAAGGAAATTATTTTCTTGTCCAACAAGACCAATCAATATGCAGACAATATGGCAGAAACATATATACCGTTTTATAGGCTTGCAATTAGACTTGACTGATTCCTTACCTCCTGTAAATAACAAATATAGAAAAAAAATTCCCAGTACTATATGTATGGGCATGTATATCCTCACCATTACAGTAATAACATATTTTGGTCGTTAAGGAATATTTAGGAATAGAAGTTCCTTTAGAGGTGCTCACTACTCAACTGAGAAAGCAAAAGTATCTCCAAGTTAAATACCAGATATGTTACCTTACATGTGTTTCTCAAATCTATATATAGTCAGAGCCAGTCCCGGATAAAATTATGAAGGAGCAGTGTGGTTCCTTCCTTCTTTACTCTGTCCTTTTGAGAAGCCAGTGACCCCAGATGTTTAAGGAAGGAAGGAAAGAATAGGATCAGATCTGCGGCTCAAACAGCTTAATGCATATCCTTCCTAAGGACATTTGCATTTGAAAAAGACCTTCAAAAGAGGCAGGTGCTTAACACGGAAATAAAATGCATTACTGACAACAGAATTTCAGGTATGCATGGGGGATAGTGGCTGTCTTAAAGAAATCTCTCCACTCAGGTAAGCATCTGCCCTTTCTGTCTCCCCTAAAGCTGGCTTCATGTATGACCCACACAGACACACCAATCCAGGTGAATTTTAAGCGATTAATGATGCATGCATAAGCCAGCCTAATTTTAAGACTAGTCTGTGCTCCAAAAGTAAACAGTTGTATTAGTCAACAGCTTTCCACATGAGTGTTTAGGAACCCTACTCCACAGGTGCTTCTGAGAAAGGCAGGAGTGAGCGACGTGTGGCAGCAAGTACAGCAGCTTCTCTCTTGTCTGTTGTAGACTTAGATCCAAGATTGAGGTTAGGGAAGGGGTTTCCTTGAGCACTCATGAAAGGGCTAAAATTGATGATTACATTAGCAACTAGCACAGAAAATCCCAATGAGTTCATAACCAAACAGATATAAAATCATCATCACACCAAAATCCTGTTAGAAAACACCATTTCTAACAGGGCCTTTGTGGGGGAATGTGAGTTCTAGGCGGGGTCCCAGAGCCCAGGTCAACCCGGGTCTGAGCAGCCAAGAGCCTCGCCTGTGCTTTCAAGTCCCGCCCTGCAACCAACAGCAGAAGGAAGGGATCAACAGTGAGGGACAAGACTACAGTGGGGACAACCTGAGGATGTTCCAGAGGTGGGGAAAGAGAGGCCTCCAGCAGGGAGGAAGACACAGAGGGTTTTTGTGAGTCAGCTACGGCCCCAGGCCCCTTCCCAATCCCCATCAGCCTCGTTGCTAGAAATTACACGTGCAAGGTTTAGACTTCACCATAGGTCAGGGCCTATCAGGTACAAATGAGGACAGAAAAATCAGTGGAACGGGTTTAAAGAGAAGAAAAAAATACATACCTATATTCTGTAAGACCCAATTCAAAACATATAAAATAAAAAAATTTTAAAGAGAATTTTAAGAAAGTGTTCCCTGAACTTGCTCCAGACGATTCTATTCAATTGAGAAGCACTGAGTATTTTCAATCCCTCCCTCTGCACAGAGCTCTGATTATTTGGCCCAACCAAGACTGAATACATAAAAACATTTATAAACATGAACCATTGGGTTTTTTGAGTTTCCATCATGAGCCTTGTTTTTAAGTAACTCAAAGATGTCCTTTGTTACACAGTTTTGATGGAATGCAAGAGAATGTAGTCATTTCCTCAGAAACAGACGTAAGTTATAAATATGAACTAACCAACAAAGCCACTCACAAAAAAGGTTCACTGACAAGTTTAATTTAAAAAGAACACTTTATTAAACTGAAAAGTAAGCCAGAAAAACATCCAAACCCATGCAAACAACATTCCTAGCACAAAAACCTGTTGTGTAATGACAAGGATAATTACAAATAGCATGTTATCTGACTCACATATTTTTCCTATACAGAAATTACAAAAAAAAAAAAAAAGACAAAAACCAAACAACAGTCTGTATTTGTGTTCTTTTAATAAAACAACCCTTATCATCCTGCCCAAATCACAGATTTCAAATTCTAAGAAAAATCCTCCAGGCCATTACATCAGCAACTTCTACACATCTCTTTGAGATGGGAAAACACATTTATTACTATTGGTGACTTTCTAAATCCTTTAGATCTTCTCAAGCATGACCATCACAACTGAGAATAACACATTAAACATAATCATTTGGAGGCGAAGTTATTGTATTATTATAATATAATATATATAATATAATATAATATAATATAATAATTATAATTATAATATAATACCTGGGTTGTAGTTTGAGGTGTTAGGGTTCAGAGCCTACAGCCAAGAAAGAATTCTTGAGATTCGGTGCAAAAAGGTGCTTTTATTAAAGCACAGGGACAGAACCCATGGGCAGAAAGAGCTGCACTGGAATTGGGTCAGATGACTGGTTATATAGCTTCAAGTTGGGAGGGGGTAAGCCTCCTCCAAAGAATTTGGAAACAAGGTTTCCAGGACCTTGAGGGGGCTAGCTATTGCTTGGAAAAGGTCATTTACTACTGTTTAGTAAAAACTCGGTCCCTTTGATTACTCAAAAGGTCTCATCTGAGGGCCTTCAGATGTGTATCAGGGGGCCCTAAGCTTGCAGTAAGACTGCCAACATATATGGGGAGGGGAAGGGGAAGGCGGGCAGACATAAAGGAGGTTTCCAAAGGATTTTTTTATATGTTCAAGTAGACAGACTTACAGGATGCTGAGGGTCAGGATAATGTTAAGTTCAGATTCCCTTTTGCCCCTAGCAAAGTGTCATCAAGGCACCTGAGCTTGCAGAGGAATGTCACTCTGCCTGTCTCAAGAACTTGTCAATGGGCTGTAGGGAAATTTGTTTTTTCTTCTGCCTTCCTTTCCCACAGCAATACCTATTTCATAGATTAAAACTAAATGGAATACAAAGTCTCTATTCAGGTATAACTTAAGCATCTGAAGCATAGGTCTGCACAAACAGTCTGCAACCTGTTTTTATAAATAAAGTTTTACTGGAACACAGCCATACCTTATCAATTACAGCTTCTGCAAGACACAATGACAGAGCTGAGTAGTTGTAGAAGAGACTAAGTCCTGCAAAGTATAAAATACTTATTAACTGATCTGTCCCTTTAAGAAAAAATTTCCTGACCTCTGGTCTCTGTATCAGTGTAGTACAGTCGACCAGTTAAATACACTCAGTTGACTAAATCTTGAAATAAGAAACACTAATCCTGGTTTAACCATCTTGCTAGATAACTACCTAAGGCACTTGACCTTTAGCTGCTTTAATTTTCTCATTTACAATAATAGATAATATTTATTGGGAATTTATGTACCAGGGACCATTCTAAGGGCTTTACTTTTAGTAAATGAACAATGAATTCATTCATTTAATTCTGGCAAAAATGCTCAAAGTAAATGATTATCTCCATATTACAGATGAGGAAACAGAGGTAGGGGAGTTAAATAATTTGCCCAAAGTCACATTGCTATTGAGTGAAAAAATCAGGATCAGAACTTGGGCAATTTGGGTACAGAGCTGGTATTACTAATCTCTGTGCTATACTGATAATAATTTTAAAAGTTACAGATAATAAAAAGAAATCTCGGGGCGCCTGGGTGGCGCAGTCGGTTAAGCGTCCGACTTCAGCCAGGTCACGATCTCGCGGCCCGTGAGTTCGAGCCCCGCGTCGGGCTCTGGGCCGATGGCTCGGAGCCTGGAGCCTGTTTCCGATTCTGTGTCTCCCTCTCTCTCTGCCCCTCCCCCGTTCATGCTCTGTCTCTCTCTGTCCCAAAAATAAATAAAAAAACGTTGAAAAAAAAAAAAAAAAAGAAATCTCAACAGGTTTGTAGGTTAGAAATGTTAGGAAAAGGCAGTAAAGTATACCTCTGCACAGTTTAGGATAAGGTACCTAAAATAAGGTACTTATTTACATACATCATATATATATGATATATATATATCATATATATATCATATATATATCAGATATATCATATATATCTGATATATCAGGTATATATCAGATATATCTGATATATATCACATATATATCATAAATATATATATCATATATACATATATCATAAATATATATATTTATATAATGGACTTCCACAGACTTGCAAGAATCTTCTGATTCTAAGATTAGGCTTACCGTGGGGGTATGGGGAATATAAAAATCCAAAATACTCTTTTTTTTTTTTTTTTTTTTTTACCAAGGTAATCAAAGAACCAAACTGACCAATGTCTATCTTCCCCTTGGTAAGCTAAGGCCTGTCTAGACACTTTAGGACTTTCAAAAAGCCTTCTGAATAAAGACTTACCAGGGACCCTAAATCTTCCAAATTTGTTCCCATCTAGTCTCATCCTGTGCTTGGTTTCCCAAGTCTTGGGAAAAGGCAGAGCAAACATCCACAGAAATTATGGAAAGACTTCTTCGCAGCCTGGCAAGAACAACTGTGTCCAGATACCAATCGCTGCATAGATCAGGAAGATGTCCCCTAGTGAATCATCCCCACCACTTCCTGAAGTGCACCAGGATGTCTGGAGGAAATGTGTCACCTAGATGTAACCCAGTGCTCTTTTGTACTGAAAGACAGGTTTACACAATCCAAATAAAACAAAGGGAAAATATATGTACTGCCAAGTTACTCATCACCAACTTCACATTTAGATAGAGATGGTCATAGCCATCTTTTCAGTCAGGCTAGTCTTTCATTGGCTCACAGTGTCTACAAAGTCAACACCAAATCCTTGACTTTGACATTCAAGACCTTTCTCATCTTATCCCTTAGCTACTTTTCAAATCTTACCCCCTTTTATTTTCAGTCTTTCATGTAACAAGGATAGCCTGTTTCTCCCTCTCACATCACCTCTATTCCTGCTTCTGAGCCATACTCACTCTGTGCTCCATTTTCTCTTCTATTATCAACACCACATCCACGGCAAAGGCCAAATCTCTGTGCTCAATATTGTGGGATATAATTTGTACTTCATGTGAGTACTGGATCCCCAGAATCCCAGGGGAAAGAGGTACTCAAAAGACTAAAGTAAAGCTGTATATTAAAGGTGTGAAAGTGCTACAGGACATAGATTACAGGATCCAAAATGACTTTACAGAGAGCCTAAAGTTGCAGGGGTACCCAAATGGAATAAAGGTTTACACCACGCACTTCAGAGCTGTTTAGGCCTATGTCCAAAATCCTGGCTCCCTGTGACTGGAAACAGAGTGCAGGCGTTACAATCAAACAAGTTAGTTTGATGCCTAACCATGCTCAAAACCGTATTTGTAGCAAATTCTCCTGTCTTGCTCAATCAAATCTCTCGTATTCTCCTTTTCTCACTGCCAACGGGATTGAGTGTTTCGACCTATTCATTCATTTGGGCATTTAATCACATATTGATTTTCACTGTTTAAATATTCCAGAAGTGCATTTTGCCTCCTCAAGAAGACTTTGTTATCAAAGAATGGATTCTTTCAAATAGACCCTTGGCATTTTCAAATTTTAGGTTCAAGGTCCCTGACAAGTAGTACTAGCTTAGCTGAGAAGCAATTTAAATCATAAGGGTGGGCTGTCTGGGTAGTTACATAGGGCCAGTCAACCATAAACATCTGTATTCCAGCACGGCTTTGTGTATAAAGTAACTCATATGGACAGACTTAAAACTTATTTCTTTCTGGGATGCTCAGAAAAAAAAGCTCAAGGCTAGGGCTAAAGTAAAGATCAAGTTAAGTGGTACAAGAAAGGGAAGGCTCTTAGCCAAAAAAATAGACACTAAAGAGTTGAAGAAATTACATGTTGTAGTATATTTGCAAATCTGAAGTTGGACAAATGGCTTGGAATCCATCCTTATGCTCTAAAAGGGTTCAGTGTACATCATACAGTGTTCTCACAATACCGAGCACCATGCGGTAAATACTAGCTGAGTGGATAATCTGATAATCTCTGATGTGCCAAAATCTTCAGTGAACCCATTTTCTAAGCCAACATCAAATTCAATGTAGTCAGATTTCCAGTAGGGTTCCAAGATCTCAGTATTTGCAGTGTGTACTGACTTATTACATCAAATAAAGCCCACATGGTTTTAAATTAACATGTTGCTTCACAATCATATTTGTAGCGTTTAGTAATGGCTTGCCTTTTTTTTTTTTTTTTTTTTTTTTTTTTTTTTTTTTTAACATTTTCATGCACAGCTTTCTTGGCCAACACTGGCAAATTATTTTTTTGCTTCTCACAGAAAGATTCTAACTCAAAGATTCTAAGCAATTTTGGAATTCAAAAGTTGTTATTCTTTGAAAGTTTTGACTGAATTGATTGAAATGACTAAGGCCTGCCATGAAGTTTTATATAAAAATAAACATGCACAGTTGCTTGCGACATGAGACAGCGGGGCGAGGGTGAAGGAATGAACATGGCTCAGTTTCCTAACACACCAACTGTCCTTTGTTGCAAACGCTTTTTCATACAAAAACTATCATGGGCTGAAGTTAAATTTTACATAACAATATATTCCAACTTTACATAACAAATATTATGGGCTATAATGTGAATTTTACCCAACAATATATTTTAAACAGTTGACTTCAATTAAATTTTGGGCAGGAAGTTTAGAGTAGACATTTCCATTACTTACACATTTCTTGGAGCATAAGCATAGTTTTATAGAAATCAGAGATTGCTGATTATAGTCAGTCATGTCCTCAGTGGGAAAAATATTCTATAAATGTTCTGAAATATGTTCTATCCCTATTGAAGGTGTAGGAGAAACAACTGCACGGCCCTAAAATCTTGGCCCCCATACCCAAGAAATGTTATAGAACCAAGTACTTCTACCTATATCATTAACTAACGTGTTACCGCAAATATCACTCAAAAAATCACTCTGATCCCACAAGCATTCTTAAAGAGCATTCTGAACTAATGTGAATTTGTATAGTAATTGTTTGAATACAAACAATGACTTCAGTCCATTGGTATATAACACGTTATCATGGCAGTAGAACTCTGTGAACCAACATACCCCAGGGCGCTCATCATAGCTCTGGAAAGTAGGCTGGCCTCTAATGAACTCTGTCACTGCTGACCCAGCAAAACAGTAAGGACTCTTTCCCTTAAATTGCCCCACATAGAATCAATCTATTTTCATTGTCAGACTAGGGCCATGATCTCTGCATCACGTGTATTTTAGAAATACATGGGGGTTGACTGACATGTCCTAAGAATTAAGCTAGTGAATTATAAGAAATTATTCAAAGAAAAAAACCTCTCTCTCTCTTTCTTGGCCTGCTTTCTTATTGTAACAGAGCCACATTGGAAGACGCTTTTTTCCAGGGTAGAATGGCACTGGCAATGGTTTACAAAAGCCCGAAAAGTCTTTTAGCCTTGGACCTAGCGTGTCATATTATTTAAGCTAAAGTAAATAAATTGGGCAAATGAGCAAATAATTTATATATATACTATTCACAATATTATTTATAAGAAAAAAATGGCAACCATTTAAATGTCTAACAATAGTGCCACTAAGGTACATCCATCAAACAGACTATTAAGCAGGCCAAAGTTGTAGAGGTGATTACCAATGGTTAATGACACAGGACATTCATGATGTATTAGTTGATCCATTTTTTGTAAGCATATACATTAAACGTCAGGAAGGATGCTGTCTATGGTTTTCAACACCTTCTCCTTTATCACTGAGCCTACAGTAGTCTACCAGTCCATATCTTTAGACAGGGGTGAGGTGTGAGGGATGAAGAGAGAGGTACACACGTTTTTTCAAAACTTCCCCCACGCCCAGTGTCCCTGCTGGGTCTTCTGCCTTTCTCTGAGATACACGATCATACTCCAACCTGCTCACAGTGGTATTCTCTGCATGGCAGAATTTCAGATGAATGTGATTTTATTTTCCTGTTTTGCTTATCTATATTTTATAATTTTTTTAATTTTTTTAACGTTTTATTTATTTTTGAGAGAGAGTGCGAGTGGGGGAGGGGAGGAGAAAGAGGGAGTCACAGAATCTGAAGCAGGCTCCAGGCTCCAAGCTGTCAGCACAGAGCCCGATGCGGGGCTCGAACTCACGAACCGTGAGATCATGACCTGAGCTGAAGTCGGACGCTTAACCGACGGAGCCACCCAGGCGCCCCTATATTTTATAATTTTACAATAAAGAGCATTTCTGCCAAAGGGAGCATGATGACTAACAGTGTAGAATATGGGACAGATCAGCCTGGGTTTAAATTTTTGGCTACATGATCAAATTACTTAACCTAAGTTTCCCATTCGACAAATGGGCAAAATAATATTACAGCAGTCTTTTTATTAGAGAAGTTAATAGACACTCCATATTGGATAAAGGAAATGAGTATTATGTACTATATAATACAAATTTAAGTGTTTACACCTTAAAGAAAAAAATAAATCCAAACCCCAGTCTCACGGGAAAAAAAAATATCAACAAAAACATGGGAAAAATTTTATTTGCAATGGTAACAAAAATGCCTATTTAGCAGCCCCAAGTTACCATTTTACATATACCAAACAAAAATGCCCAATGCTCAGTTTCAATGCTGTAGTGAAATTGCTGGTCGTTCATTGTTAGCGGCACTATATTTAACATGAATCTTTTAGGAAAGCATTTAGGCTCTATTGTAGTAAGAGTTAGTAATTCCTCCAACGAGTTTATCTTCAGGAAATATGTGCCTAAAGCAAAAAGTAATATGCAAAAAGATGTTCATAACAGAATCCTACATAACAGTAAGTAACTGGAAATATTTGAATATCCACTGTTAAAGGGACAGTCAACGTCAGAAGACCATGGAGAAACAAAATACACCTTCAAGTGAAAACAACAGAATTCAAAATATCTATACTCTACCCCTATATAAAACATTTAGACCTGAGCACAAGAATAACTGAGGTGATGGAGGTGCATGGGGAATAGGGAGGAGAGGCTTCTAGACTGAGGGGCAGTGAGTACAAAAGCGGAGTTATAGCTCAACATGGCGCCCTCAACAGTTGGATCAGAAGACATGGTCAGTGGGCCATGCCAACTATGTCCATTGCATGGTAGATAATACCAGACTTCCTATTTCTAAGGAAGGAAGACCAGATTTTACTAGTAATTTCATGAATGGATTGAAGCCAGCTAGTCACACAAAACAAAAGAGGTCTCTGAAAGGAAGCCTGGGAGCTCCACCGCCATGAGGCATCCTCCATTCCTGGTGTCCTGCCAACGACTGCAAAGTATTACAGTTTACATATACCCAGGCATGTGGATGGACGGATTATGTTATTATAATTTAACCAAAACAACCTCCATGAAATGGACAAGCGGTTTTATAGGACCCACAGATGGATGATAATATCAATAAGGTAATAAGCACAAGTGAACATAAACTCGTGAATCTGATACCTCTACTTGTTCAAACCACACAACCATACAGTAGTCCTTGTCCCTCTAAAGATGACATTGTCACAGTGAGAAAGTTTTCGCAAAGAAACATGTGCATTTGGAAAACAGAAGTTTGAAACTATTTCCATCATTATGACATTTTCCTCGCAAATAATGTCACATCCATAAACTGCTCCTATCTGTACTCTCTAAAAATGTAGACACAGAATTTTCTAATCTGCCTTACAACCTACAAAATTAGGACTTTTAGTTTTTAAAGTCCTATTAAAAATAGGAAAACGCAGCATGTTCCCATTCTTTCATAAAGAAATGATTGAAGTTCTTTCTTAAAAGGGCAAATAATAGTTGCCATGTATTGAGGGCTTACTGTTTATTGGGTCAGGCTCTGTTATCAGGGCTCGATGTGTGTTAATCGCTCAGTCTTTAACACTATCCCTGATGCAGAGACTATAATTATTATAATAATCTTATTTCAGAGATACAAAGACTGAGACACAGATTATACAAATTCCAATCTGGTAAATAAACAAGACAGGATTCTAATCTACATAACTGAACCCTAGAAGGTCTGTTCTTAACCACTCTGAATACTGCACTAGGTTACAATTTACTGGCTGATTTCAATCAAACCTTTGTGCAGCTGATGGATAAAAATGAACAAGCAGTGAACAATGCATGTCTCCCATTTGGATACGCATGTACTTAAGATTAACTTTTTCAATGATGACAACTGAAAAAATAAGTATATGAATAAACTGAACTTAGAAACAGCGTAATTAGTGTATCACAAAGTGGAAATAGATTTTTAAAACTAAGGCAGCAAATGCAATCATATTATTCTCACTAAAATTATCACTCAGAAAAAAAATGCCAAAAATTAGAACACTGAACATTAATGAAGATAAAACTATTTTTCAAACATAGTTTTATGTCCTTTGAATTCCTACTTTTGTGTTTACAATATCTAATATGTTAGTGCGATAATGTATATGTTAATTATAATAAGTACATGTACTGGAGGAGAGGCTCACAAATTTAATGACAGCAGTACCCTGGCTCAAAAGTTTAGAGATACTGCAGAAGGTTTTAAAGCAGGAGAAAACAATCAAATTTGCACTTCAAAAAGCTCTTTCTGAAGGCAACATCAGAGGATGAATTTGCCGCAGGGGTGCAGCTACCGGTTCCTGAAGGCCTGAGCTTGGCAGTGACAGGGAGAGGAAAACTGAGAAAAGCATTTAGGACACTCATCAGTCATGAAGCAACAGAAGTCAATGATGACTCTATGGTTTCTGACTTGTGGTGACAGGGAATTCAGAAGAGAATATAAAATCAAGTGTATGTGTTGGGATGCGGGGGGAGGGGAGCAATGATAATTAAACTCTGATCACATTGAGATCACAATGCCCTGGAACCATGGGGTGAATGCATCCGAGGTAATTGGAAAAACGGGGCTGGAAAGTTCAGGAAAGAGCCTGGGCTCATTCATGGGGGAGCTTCATCTGTTTATAAGTGGTCACTGACAAGGTAAGTTTCCAGAAGCTCTGGAACACTTAACACATTTAAGAGGTTGAAAGAGATGAGCTTGGTAAAGAAACACATAGTATTGGCAGCCTTACATTCTACAGGAATAAGCGAATAAACATAATCAAGTTACAATTAAGCTGTCATACACAACATACCATGTCATTATAAGAAAAAGTACATTTTCCCTATAAACCTTGATTTTAAATAGTCAACAAGTAAAAAGAATATAAAAGTGCCTAATGGGATTAAGAATAAAACCTCCCTAGGACCCAGAAAACACGAAAAAATAACTTCTGATGCTACTCTTGCTACATTTGATTAACTGCCTGGCCAACACTGATGATTCCTCTTTCCCATCAGGACCCTACCAGCCCTCCTTTGTCGTGATATAAAGATCGACTTTGCCTTTTTGAGGCAACTGTGGATACATTCAATGTCTTCTCGTAAGGGGAAATAAAATCTCAACTGAAAGCAAACTTTACTACATTTCCGTTGCCCTTCAAATTTTTTATATGTAGACTTTCTCCATAATGATAAAAGGATATAAACTTTATCTTAGGTCTTAGTGTCCTGACGAGGATAAAACCTCAGGGAGGCTAATCAACCCTCTCTGACTTAAAAATAGTACCACACGTTGAATTTACCAGCTCTTTTTTTCCACAAGTTTTTATTATGGACAATTTTAAAGATCTACAAACATAAGTGGATGAATACAATGAATGCCATGCACCCATTACCAGCTTCAACAATCGCTCCTCATGGTCAATAACTGTTTCATCTATGTTCTCTCCCACCCATACCTCCCATATTACCTCGAGGCAAGTCCCAGAACCTCTATCATTTCTTCCACAAATATTTCAGTATATGTCTCTAAAAGATAACATAAGTTTAAGACTATTATCCTAAAATTAGTAATAATTCTTAATGTTAGGAAAAGGAATTTCTATTTTAATACCATCACATTTCCAGTCAATGATCACATTTCCAATGGCCCTTTATAAGTCATGTTTTATTTATTTTTTTTAATTTATTTGGAGAGACAGAGATAGTGTGCACGTGTGCATATGTGAGTGGGGGAGGGGCAGAGAGAGAGAAAGAGAGAATCCCAAGCAGGCTCCATGCTGCCAGCACAGAGCCGAACATGGGGCTCAAACTCATGAAGCATGAGATCGTGACCTGAGCTGAGATCAAGAGTCGGACACTTAACCAACTGAGCCACCCTGTCACCCCTAATAGTCATATTTTAAAAAACCACTTGTTTGTTTGCATTAGGATCTCATCAGGGTTTACCACTATGGTTGACTGATAGGTCTGTTAAGAATTTTTTAATCTACAGGTTTCCCCCTTCATCTCTTTTCTTTCTCCTTGAAGATTGCTAGGTTGAAGAAACTGGATTTGTCCTGCAGAGTATCCCACAGTCTGGCTGCATTGGCAGTACAATTTAACAATTTTAGTTCACCTTTAAAATTCAGGTGGTGAAATTTTTTCCTGCCTCTTGTTGATATAGATACCCCACGGTGCAGTGAACAAAACCAGCATGCTTTTCTATTCTACTGACATTAAGTAATATGGAAAACAACCTGAGAGACACTATTTAAGGATGCTATAAAATTATCTTTGGGGCAGAAACAGAAGTTGGGCCCTGGACTTCTAAAGTCATATTTAGGTCATAGGAACAGGCACAGGTAACAAATGTTCCAGACCTTCCCCTTCCAACTCCCCCTAATAGTATAAAGAGGTCAGGGTGGGCTCTAGAACAAGCAGGTTAGGGTGATTCCCAGCCCCACCACTCTCCAGCTGTGTGGTCTGAAACACACTTCCTTAACTTCTCTGTGCTTCAGGGCCCTTATCCATAAAATGCACATAACATACTCCACACCTACTGTGTGAAAATACAGCAAGCTAATTCAGAGAAGGAGCTTGGCACTCCACAAGCTCCCCCCAAAAAGTTGTCATCGTGATTGTTTTTAAGTTACTGTCCCTAATTAAAAGTGAAAATCTCCCTCTCAAAACTAAAGCTCAACTTTGAGGTACCACCTCTTTTCTTCCCCCACTAAGGGATGACTCTAAATTGAGTGTTATCCTAAAGACTTTTTGCCTCACATGAGTTCCTGCCAATTTCTGTCTATAATGGTACTTCAGAAGAAAAACTACCCCTGCTGTGGGATAATACATCATCCATATTTTGCAAACAGCAGGAGAATCAGCTGTCTTTGAACAGTCACAGAACTAATCTTCTTGGCTATTTAAAACGCATTCAAGTGGGAGACAGATTTTTTTTCCTTAGACTACCATGTGCCAAGCATGGCATTTAGCACAAGCAACTTCATGAATCCTAATCTGTTGGGTTTTAAAAGGGGAAAATCCAATGGTTTCATGTTTTAATTATTAAGAACCTGAAAGTTTTCATTTAAAGTATGTATTCAGCGCCTACTACTGGGTCACATGCTATGGGGGGTTAAAAATTAATAACAGGGCACAGTCTCTGGGAAAAAAAGTCCAGTAGGAGAGGGGCGCCTGGGTGGCGCAGTCGGTTAAGCGTCCGACTTCAGCCAGGTCACGATCTCGCGGTCCGTGAGTTCGAGCCCTGCGTCGGGCTCTGGGCTGATGGCTCGGAGCCTGGAGCCTGCTTCCGCTTCTGTGTCTCCCTCTCTCTCTGCCTCTCCCCCGTTCATGCTCTGTCTCTCTCTGTCCCAAAAATAAATAAAAAACGTTGAAAAAAAAAAATTAAAAAAAAAAAAAAAAAAAAAAAAAAAAAGTCCAGTAGGAGAGAGGAGGGGTTTACTAGTGATCTATAATGTAAAAGAACATAATACAATGATAAGTGTCACATGAGACAGTCAGATGAAATGCTAGGAGAAAAATCAGGTGGGAAAAATAAATGAGGGTAGATAAGGGGAGCCTTTTAAGGAGGTAATAGGTAAGATGAAAGACCGGACAATGTGTAGGACTTCAATATGCCAGAGGAAGGATTGGGAGAAGCAAAAAGAGAATTTCAGACAAAGGAAACAGGAGCAGGGGGGCTGAAGGGTGGGGGCATTCAGGGAACAGCAGTAGCTCTGGCTGGAGTGTAGGATGTGTGAAAGGCAATGAGAAAGGAGGCTAAGAGGACTCAATGGGACTGGATCCTAAAAGCTCTCAATGAGCAGTGGTGAGGAAGCTGGACGGGTAAGTAACCAAGAGGTTTGAGGTTTTTTGAATGTGACTGGCACAGTTAGAGCTGTGTTTCATATAAATTAATACAGATGCACAGAGGTGAAGGGAGACGGCCATCTGTATCCTAATTCAGAAGTCAGGCACCTCTGAGTCAAGTCAAGAAGAAAGCAAGCTACAAATACCAGCTATACTTTGGACAGAGAAAATAGGACTTGGTGACTCAAACGACAGACCTGAAAAAGAACTCCAAGTCAGCTCCAAAGCTTTGAACCTAAATGTCCGAAAAAATAGTGGCACCGTTAATGAAATTGTAAATTCAAAGAGCTGGGATTGGAAAGCAGTGACACAATGAATCCCATTGGAATATGCTGACTTTGATGTCCCAGCAGAACACACACAGCGGGTCACCATAACCAACAGCAAAAGTGTTTAGAGAGGGCCAGTGAGAGAGTCTTGGAGAAGTAATACGCATAGGATACCTCTCCTCACTTCATGTCACCACACAGGCATTTTATCATCTCACATCCTCACAAGAAGGGGGGTACAGCACGGGAAGAATTTTGAGACCACATTCATTTAACTTATTACAACATATTGTCATAATTGTCCTATTTTATTATCAATGGTTATAATTAATCTCTCACCGTGCCTAATTTATAAGTTAAACTTTAACCATAAGTATGTACATATAGGGGAAAAAATAGCATATACAGGGTTCAGTACTATCTGTGGTTTCAGGCATCCACTTGAGGTCTCGGAATACATATCCTGTGGATAAGAAGCACCTACTGTGTTAGGTTTTTTAGGAAAGGACATTCTGAATATTTTAATGCAAATAAAAGGGAGTGTAGAGGAAACAACTGAACACCTGCTTGGGATTCTCTCTCCCCCTCTCTCTGCCCCTCCCCCTGAGGCAAGAAAGAAAATGAACGGCCCTGGAGACAATAAATGGTGGCCAGTGAAAATACTCAAATACGAAATACATTGGGGGGGGAGGGGAGGGAAGGAAAGCGGAGCTTGAAAACCACGATGACTAGCTGTCATATTTGTTTTGTCGGCCTATAGAGAGTTTCAAACACTGTGACTGAGACTTGCACAGATTTCACCTAGAAAATCAGAGATCTGATTCTTCTAGAGAACACAGAACATGGGCCAACTGGGCCCCAGCTTCCATAGGCCAACAATTGCTGCTACCCACACCTGAGGCGTGGCTGGCACCCTGTGGTTCACCACAGTCCCAGCCTGCCACCACATCCATTTTAGTCATTTCAAAGGCTCCTCTAGGCAACGGCTTTGTGACCCCTGACCCACATCTTTTCAACAAAAGAAGGCGATGATGTCATCCTTACAAAGTCAGTCGGGGAGTATGGACCGAGACTTGAAAACTGTGAAAAAATATTGTAATAGTCATGGAAGGAAATGGGTTAGGAAGTCCACGGGAGATGAAATGTTATCTATTAGTCTGATGAAAGGGAGCAGTGATTCGTCACTTTGCCTGGCAGTGCCCTACAGCCTGGAAGCAGAGGTCACGGGGCAGTCCTGGTATTAGGCAGGAAGACTAAGTCTGGGGTGCTGGGGAGACCTCGGTGAGGAGACTGGCTAGGACCTGCCCTTGGGTGGGGGAAAGGGAGGTCCGATGGTGCTGGTGGCCTGGGAGAACAAAGACACATCATGGGAGCAAAGAGGGACCTGGAAGGTAAGGTAAGGGTTTTCCCAGAATTTTTCTGGCAGGAACTTGGAAGTATCATCTGTATAAAAACATTAGAGGACAGACATACATCAGAGGCTAAGTGGAAGAACTGAGAGACTTGGGAAAGAAAGTAAAAGCAAGTATAAATAGTGCAAAAGGGAAAAGTTAGCCTTGCAAAAATTTACCTTTAGTGGATCTTCGCCTCCCTGCTGTTCAACTCCTAGAAATTACATGGAGTAGATTTCCACTTATGGAAAGGAAAAAAAACAAAAACAAAACCAGTAAAACATGACCAGGCTTCATAAATCATAATGAAGTAAGTTCAGAGAATTATATTTTTGTGAAATGAGCCATATCAATGTTAAAGACGACAATTTTTAAACTACACACTTGACTTCCCTTCAAATATCCGCAGGTACAATTTTGAAGATAAAAAGTACACTCATTCTGGGGTGCCTGAGTGGCTTAGTCGGTTAAACATCTGACTCTTGATTTGGGCTCAGGTCATGATCTCACTCTTTGTGACATGGAGCCCCATGTCAGGCTCTGCACTGACAGTGTGGAGCCTGCTTGGAATTCTCTCTCCCCCTCTCTCTCTGCCCCTCCCTCGCTTTTGCTCAAAATAAACATTTAAAAGTAATACAGTCATTCTTTGTCCTTAAACACAGAGGATTGTATACATTATCTTGAGTTTTAAAGAAGGAAGGAGATCAGAAGTTCAACATTTAACAAATTCACAATGTCTCACACAGCAAATGCATGTAAAAAGGGAAGAAACCCAGTGTTCATGACCTGCCCAGTGCCTGAACCTTTAGGGTCTGTATATTCCTTAAGTCCCTTTATGTTTAAAAGAAACACACACACACCCCCCAAAATGTTAAATGCAGAGAATAATTCTAGAAGGTTACACCCAGACCAGTAGTCTGGCAGCTCTGGGCAGAGAACAGTAATGGGTGGAGGTGCCATGACAGAGCACAGTGGGGGACCTTAAGCCTCCACCTTCAATGCCAGTTACTTATTTTTACAGTAAGAATGCATTTCCAAATTTAAAAAAAAAATTTAAACTTTAATAAAATGAAGCTAAAGCAACCTTTCTAATAATCAAAGAAATGGAAATCAAAACGAGACCCTTTCTGGGGCACCTGGGTGGCTCAGTGGGTTAAGCACCCTACTTCGGCTCAGGTCATGATCTCGCAGTTCATGGGTTCGACCCCCACATCAGGCTCTGTGCTGACAGCTCAGAGCCTGGAGCCTGCTTCAGATTCTGTGTCTCCTTCTCTCTCTGCCCCTCCTCCACTCACACTCTCTCTCCCTCTCAAAAAATAAACATTAAAAAATTAAAAAAAAAAAAAACAAAAAAAAACAACACGACCCTTTCACAGGCTTGAAAGCCTACCGCACAATATTTGCAAAGGCGTGGGAAAACAGGAAGTCTAACAGTGTTGCTGCAGTTGTTCTTCTCTGACAGATAATGCAAGCCCATGGCACAAAATCTAGAAGGTACAAAGGACCTCTTCTCAAAATTGAGTCTCCTTCCCTCCCCTATGCACCAGACACCCAGTTCCCCTCCTTGGAACCAACTACTGGTAAGAGTTTCCTGGGTGTCCTTCAGAGGACCCACTAAATCACGGGAGAGAGTGTAAAACAATACCCTTTATTGAATGACAGTTTAGCAGCATCTATCAACATTTAAAATACACACATACCTGTTGCCTAGCAACTCCATCTATGTGCCTACATGCTCACTGCAACATTTTAGAGGTAATGAGTAACTAGACACCATTTAAATGTAAATAAACAGAGTACACCCACCCAATGGAACACTATGTAGTCATTACAAAAATGAGAGAGGGAAAAGAGGACGCTGCTAAACAAAATACCAATATGAAAGCATTTTTATAAACCAACCAAAATTTCTGGATATACGTATGTGTGTTTGGCCATTGTCATGTCTGGGAGGATATTCAAACCATTTCTGTTAATTACAGACCATTAGAAATGAGAAAGGAGTGACAGAAAAGAGAAGGCTTTCATTTTTTAATACTATATTACTATGTGAATTTCACAATGAAGACAGACTGCTTTGGTGACTTAAGAGTTTTAAGAATTGGGGTGCCTGGGTGGCTCAGTCAGTTAAGTGCCCAACTCTCAGTTTCAGCTCAGGTCATGATGTCACTCTTTGTTATTAAGTTCGAGCCCCATGTCCGGCTGCGTGGTGATGGTGTGGAGCCTGCTTCGGATGTCCTCCCCCTCTCTCTCTGCCCCTACCCGACTTGTGCTCTCTCCTTCTCTCTCTCTCAAAATAAACAAACTTAAAAAAGAAAATTTTAAGTGCTCAACATCACTCATCATCAGGGAAATACAAATCAAAACCACAATGAGATACCACCTTACACTTGTCAGAATGGCTAACATTAATAACTCGGGCAACAACAGATGTTGGCGAGGACACAGAGAAAGAGGATCTCTTTTGCATTTTTGGTGGCAGTGCAAGCTGGTGCAGCCACTCTGGAAAACAGTATGGAGGTTCCTCAAAAAACTAAAAATAGAACTACCCTACGACCCAGCAATTGCACTACTAGACATTTATCCAAGGGATACAGGTATGCTGTTTCGAAGGGACACATGCACCCCCATGTTTATAGCAGCACTATCGACAATAGCCAAAGTATGGAAAGAGCCAAATGTCCATCGAGGGATGAATGGATAAAGATGTGGTAGATATATACAATGGAGTATTACTCAGCAATCAAAAAGAATGAAATCTTGCCATTTGCAGCTACGTGGATGGAACTGGAGGGTATTATGTTAAGCGCAATTAGTCAGAGAAAGACAAATATCATGTGACTTCATTCATATGAAGACTTTAAGATACAAAACAGATGAGCATAAGGGAAGGGAAGCAAAAATAATATATAAACAGGAAGGGGGACAAAACATAAGAGACTCTTAAATATGGAGAACAAACAGAGGGTTGCTGGAGGGGTTGAGGGAGGGGGGATGGTTAAATGGGCAAGGGGCATTAAGGAATCTACTCCTGAAATCACTGTTGCACTATATGCTAACTTGGATGTAAATTAAAAAATGAATAATTTATTTAAAAAAAAAAGAATTTTAAGAATTAAAATAAAGCTAACAGAAATCCATATTACATAGATGAAGCTGGCATCTGTAACAACATCCTGCATGTATGTTATTAAAAAGACAAAGATATGGTAGGTGCACACTTGAATATCCAAGGACTGGCCCAGTGAACAAATGCACGATTATACAAGGATGAATGGGAATCCTGTGTGCAGAGGAGTGCAAGAGTCCCAAAGCTGGTGAGGGAGGCAAGAATGGCCTAGCCACCCATAACATGCAAGTTTCTTTCTCTTCTTATAGACCCAAATTCAACTTCCATGACGTGACTGAAAATATTGGGGGTAGACAAAGAAAGGTGATAGGCATGGCAAGAAAGACATCTAATAAAAGTATTTTTGGGGGGACCTAGTTGGCTCAGACTGTAGAGTGAGTATACACAACTCTTGATCTCAAGGTTGTAAGGTCGACCCCCATGCAGATATCACTCAAAAATAAAATCTTAAAAGAAAAAAAAAGGGGGGGTGGTATTCTTGAACACAGGAATTCCAAAAGATCTCCAGGAATCTTCCTAAGTCCACTTTCTAAATTTTAGCCAGAAGCCAAACTTCCTTCCTGAAAAGGTGCGCATCAAGTGTAGAAGATAAACTTTAATCCAAGAACATGCAGGATATTTGTCACGAGGACATGCAGCAGAGATGAAAAGGCTGACAAGGCAGAGTTAGACTATTAGAATGTATCAGTGTCCCTCTATCTCCAGTGCTGATCAAGGGAAAGGATGCATTCACTGATTCCATGGAAGTTTCCCAGTCTTGCCGGCAGATAAGCCCCTGAAAAGCAGAATGCCCTACAAGGCAACATTCATTCAGAATCGGATGAAGGTTGGTAAATGTCCTTTCCAGCAGCTATGCCCCAACGCTCTTCAGATGTTGGTCTTCTCTCTCACACTCCCTGGATTAGTTTTCTGTTGCTGCCACAACAAATGACCACAGATTTAGCTGCCTAAATACCATTTATTTGTTATCTCACAGTTTCTGTGGGTCAGCAGTCTATGGCCCAGCTGGGTCCCCGCTCGAAGCTTCACAGGCAGAAATCAATGTGGTGGCAGGGCTGTGTTCCTTTCTGGAATCTCTGGAGATGAGCTCATTCAGATTGTTGGCAGCATTAATCCCATGTGGCTGTAAGATTGAGATCCCCTTTTCCTTGTTGGCTGTGGTCTGTGGGCTGGGGGTTGGCCACTTGGCTTGCAGCCTCCTTCAAAGTCGGCAATGGCAAGTGAGCCCCCTTCATGTTCCTCCCCATGGGTCCCCCTCCCTCCACTGCCTCCCTCCACTGCCTCCCTCTCTGCCCCATCTCTCTGACTGAATCTTCAGCTTTTCAAGGCTTATTAATTACTTACCTTGGGCTCGCCTGGATAATCAAGGCTACCCTCCCTGTCTTAAGGTCAGCCGACTACTGATCTTCACTCCATCTGCAAAGCTCCTACACAGCAATACCCAGATTAGTGTTTGCTTGAACAACCAGGAGACAGGCAGGGCATCCTAGGAGGGCGTCTTTAGAATGACGCCTACCACGTTCGTTTATACTCTGAAGTGGAAAAAATAATGACCCAAGGATTCCAATATACCTGGATTTTTCAGAGTATGATAACGAACTGGCTCTGGTTTTACATGAATTATTTTGATCAAACCTACAAATAACTCTGAATAAATATTATTATAAACACCTTTATAATCAACAAAACTATGGCTTAGAAGTTAAGTGAGAACACAAGAGCTGGAAGTAGAATCAGAATGAAATCTGGTTTCAGCTATCTAAAAAAGCTCATTTCCTTTGATATTTCAGAAAGCATGGCACAATTGTGACTTTAAAAAAGGAGTGGCTGCAGGGCGCATGGATGGCTCAGTTGGCTAAAGGTCTGACTTCGGTTCAGGTCACGATCTCACGGTCCGGAGTTCGAGCCCCACATGGGGTTCTTTGCTGACTGCTCAGAGCCTGGAGCCTGCTTCAGATTCTGTGTCTCTGTCTCTCTCTGCCCCTCCCCCATTCACACTCTGTCTTGCTCTCAAAAAAAATGAATAAACATTAAAAATAAACAAAAATAAAAAAGGAGTGGCTTAGTAAGGATACTGATAAGGATACTGATACTTAACAGGACTTAGTAATTAAGTGGCTCTATAAGTTAAAGATGGAGGACAAAATAAAATCAAGCCCAGCTACCACTTAAAGGACAAACTGAGGATTAAGAATTAATTTAGGGGGGGCCACCTGGGTGGCTCAGTCGGGTAAGCATCTGACTTCAGCTCAGGTCATGATCTCGCAGTCCGTGGGTTCGAGCCCTGCATCGGGCTCTGTGCTGACAGCTCGGAGCCTGAAGCCTGCTTTAGATTCTGTGTCTCCCTCTTTCTCTGACCCTCCTTGCTGTTTCTCAAGAATAAATGTTTTAAAAAAAGTTTTTTTTTAAAGAAATTAATTTAGGGGCCCCTGGTTGGCTCAGTCGGTTAAGCGTCTGACTCTTGATTTGGGCTCAGGTCATGATCTTTCTGTTCGTGAGATCGAGCCCCACATCAGGCTCTGTGCTGATGGAGTGGAGCCTGCTTGAGATTCTCTCTCTCCCACTCTCTCTGCCCCTTTCCCACTCATGCTCTCTCTCTCTCCCTCTCTCTCTCTCTCTCAGAAATAAACATTAAAAAATTAATTTAAAACTAATTCAAAATTTTAAAAATTACAAAATAGCCATATAATGGGATACCAGTCCTAACACTAAGGAGGCCGCAAAATACTGTGTATATGACTGTGCATGTGTCTGTGCACAGGCATGTATATATGTTCACACACACACACTCACTTCCACTTACTTTTTATTCAACAAATAGTTATGCAGCATCTCCTAAGTATCAGGCAGTTGTTAGTTGCTAGGCATAAAGCAATAAACAAAGCCAAGTCCCTGCCTAGAAACAGCAAATAAATAAACAAGTGAAAATATAAGAGAGAGTAATAATTCCATGCAGAGAAGAAAGCAGGGTGAGGGAAGAGGGAACTCGGAAAGGAGGGATGTTATTTTATATAGCTGGTCAAGGAAAGCTGCATTGATGTAGTGCCATCAGAACACAGTCCTGAAGAAAACGAGTGAGCCATTCAATTCTACAGGCAGAAGGAACAGAAATTGCAAATGCCCTGGGGCAGGAGTAGCTAGCAGAATTAGAGGAAAAGAAAGGAGGCCATTGTGGCTGCAACAAAATAAAGGAGGAGGGGAGGAGCTGGAGGAGAGGTCAGGAAGTTAGGGAAGGTGGGGGTGGGAGAAGACGCAGGAATTTTGTGTCACTGTGAAGACTTTGGATGGGATTTCCTACCGAGGAAGATGAAACCTCATCAGAGTTCTGCACAAAAGAAAAATGGCACCATTTTTCCACAAATAAAGAACTGAAGTTCAAAACACCAAATCTAGTAATAATTACCTCCCTACGATGAGATGATTATTTACAGACTTCCGTTTTCCAGTTGTACTTAATTATTTTCAAAGAAAAGTTTTGGTGCATAGGATCTCAAGTTAGTTTTTAAGGGCTCCAAAGTGAACCTCACAGTGGCTCTCGTGGGTCAGAATGTTTAGGTTCTCCAGCTCTGGACCAGGAGGGCTGGATTTGGTTACTGATTCCGTGCCCATTCAAGTTGCCTGACTATCCACCTCACTACACTTAGCTTCACACTGAGGTACTAATGCCCGCCTCATCTGACTGTCTACAGGTAAGTCAAACCCTCACACAGTACTCAGCTCATAAGAGCACCGCCCCCTCCCCCCACCGCCTCCCGCAGAGGTATCTGTCAGTATTACCTCCAACCATGTTCCAACCAGATCTGCTTTAAGGAACAGCTAATATGTTAGGAGTAATTGAGAGCATGCATTGGGCACAGACCATGTGTTAACCTGGGCTGTTTCCTTTCATCTACCCTCTGCAAGCTGCTCTCAAGGATGATGCCAGGCTAATCTAACTTAATACCAAAAACCAAGACTGACAGAATCCATTTGGCAACAAACACCAAATCCAAACCAGCAAGACAAACAGACTCACTTTGCGTTCAATTCATCCTTAAGGTTTTGTGAACTCATCTCTGAGGCAAATCTTTCCATTCCTCTCAAGTTTTTCAGACAAGATTTAAAAAACAGCCAATAGTTTGAACTGAAAATGCAGGATAACGGACAGCTACTTGAAAACCGAGGGGAAAACCTCGGATTTTCCAAGACCAAAAAAAAAAAAAAATAACACCATTTTACACAAGAACAAACTTCTGACTACAAAATTTGAAAACACTCAAATACACAGAAATTTCCACGTATAATACATACATATCATGTCAACACAGATTCTCTTGGCAGATAAAGAATATTACACAGACTTTATCCTATCACTACAGAAAGCCTCAGTCATTGTCATCCGACATTCTAGTTTAAATGGCGATTTTAGTGCTTTGTTTTCTGAGGAGGAGGAATAAACAACTTTACCATCTCCTGGTCTATGTGTCTGCTCTAGAGAATGTCAACTTGGCCCAATTACATTTCTTTCTCGTGTAGGGAAATAGCAGGGTTTGTACCACACTGGTGCTGTATGTGTGCAGAGAAATTTCACCATTTAATTTTCATGTCTGGAAGGAAAGGAGCTTATAATCATGCTGCGAGGTATAACTATAATTAGGTTTCAAATACCACAGGTATCCCTATGATCCAATTTAAAAATAACAGAGAGTTCTGGTACTGTATTATTGGGTTGGCTTTTTTTTTCCCCCTTGAACCATCACATTCCTCAAACCTCAGGAATCATGAGAAAACCTTATCGCTGAAAAAGTGTTTTTAATTAAAAAAAAACAAAAAACTAACACAAACTGTTATTAATATTTAGCACCAATAACAATTCCATACATACTTGTAGATGCTTAAAAATCATCATTATGGCTGAGTTATACCTAGCAAAATAGGTTAATGGCAAGTTGAAATTAATAAGCTTAACTTTATTACCTCTGGTGATGCTAATAAGATTTTACAATAACACAGCTTCCTAACTGTGAGGCCACACGATTATACATGCTCCTTTACACTTATATTTTGCAGAAGATGAAACACATATACAATTTATAGGTCTTACTCAAATCTAAGCAGCAGTTTTGTGTTTGTGTGTTTTTTGTGGGAGGAAGGGGAGGAGTATATACTCAAATGTTTTTCCCCAACCACATTCAAAAATTGAGTAAGATAGTTCTTGCCCTATATAAGATAGTATGTTTGATACGTAACATGTGATATTCTATATAATTACACATATGCCCACTTTTCTATACTGCTCCCATTCTGGGAAGGAGACAGAAAATGAAAACAAGCACTCCCAATTCTTGGTTGTATGATCTGATTACTAGAAGTAGCCCTGCTCATTTAAAATCAGTTAGTGTGGGGCACCCAGGTGGCTCAGTCATTAAGCTGCCAACCTTGGCTCAGGTCATGATCTCCCTGTTCGTGGGTTGGAGCCTTGCATCAGGCTCTGTGCTAACAGCTCTCAACCCCTCCCCTACTCACACTGGCTCACGTGAGCTCTCTCTCTCAAAAATGAATAAACTTAAAAAAAAATTCTTTTTAATAAATAAAATCAGTTAGTGGTTCTAAACACCAAATAATACTGAAAACACCAGGAAAGCGTCTAGAGAAAAGACAAATCTACCAGACACAGAGTATGTAAGCATGCTAATCAAGCATTTGTAAAATATAAAATGCCTAATAATCTTATTCCAAAATATTTCAAGAGCCAACTTCCACTCAAACATACCCACTGCATTACAAAAATCCCATGAATGTATAAATTGTACATGAATACCCAAAGTCATACAGAGCATGGTAAGGCCTTGTTGACTCAAAAAACTGACTCCAAGAAATAAAGAAATAGAGCTTCAAATAAAATGGGATCCCTTAAATAACTGAGTAATTCCCAGCTCACAAGATTATAAGAAAACAAACAAAATTTGAGAATCTATTTGGAAATCTGTAGGGGAGAGAGAACTTTCCTAAGCACTTAGAAATTTAAGAAGGCAGTTCACATTCCAGTAATTCCAGGTTTGTCCCCAATAAATCTGTACCACTCATTGTTCATAAAAAAAAAAAAAAAAAAAAAAAAAACCAACTATGGGGGGGTGGCATTTAACACTTAGATAAAATGTAATATGTCTACAGTGTTGGAAATCTTTTGTGAACTGACCTAACAGTAAAAAATAACATGAGTATAGAAGCTAATATTCAAAAGAAAGAGCTCTTTTACGTAACAAATATACCCATGTAAAAATCTCTATCAAGTATCATTCTACAGATGTTTTTAAGTACTTGGTAACCACCTTCACATTTTAATTTTTCAGATTATTCCTGTTCCTTGTACAAAAGTATTAATACCATGATGTTACTCCTCAAAACTTTAGTTTGACACAAAAAAAGCTCAGCAAGAGAAGAAAACATTTTCCTTCATTAATTCAAAGATAACTCAAGCTATGAGATTTCTAAAGCAGACTCCTTTTTCTTTCTCCTAAAATACATATGAAGCCAGTCATGGAGGATTATCAAATAACATGACTTGATGCAATTTCAGATTCTGAGATTAAACAAAATCCAAGCTACTTGGCCAAGTCAGTAAACAACTGGACAAAGCTGAGTTTTGGGGGTGGGGAGAAGTTGCCTAAAAGGGACCTTGGCGATTTTAAGACTCTTAACTCCTCTTTCACCCCCTTCCCTCCAAATACATATGCCAGAGCAAATGTAAAATAACCACTTTGCTTAGAAATGCAGGCCTACACAGATTAATTTATTAGCCTCCAACAATCCAACAATTCCAAGAAGTAACCAGTTTGAAATCTGAAGCAGAGAGGTTAGATGATTTATTAGTAATTCTGTAAGTCATTCTTCCAACTTGCTCTCTTCTGGTCAACGTTGGATGTTAGGGCTAACATTGGATGTTAGGGCTAACAAACGTTGGATGTTTGTCTAAAAGTACCATACAGAAAGAAAATTGTTCCAAAGCAAGACAAATCTAGAAAGAATGAAAGTTTCCTGTTCCTTCAGTAAATGATAATTCTAATGTGGACAATATTCAAGTCTTGGGAGAAAGAAATAATCAACAGGAGATTCCATTTTGAATTCGTAACTCCTTTAAACCTAACGTCATACAAATCTTTCACAAAATCTGTGTAACTTATAATGCAAGCTAAGCCCACAACAGCTAGTCTTAAACCAATGTTCTGGGTATCATCAGGATAGCTTCTGTTTGGTAATATCTCAAAACTGGTTTTTCAGTCTGTAATAATAAATGTTACCATTGACAGAGAATGGAAATACTGTTAACGATTAAAGTCTCCTATTTCTTTCAGTACTTATGTGTTTTATTAAAACACAAATATGCTCTTTGTCACTCCCAGATGGCCATGGGAATGTCCATATTAGCCATCTGTAGGTCAAAAAACCTTATAGTTAGCCATGTAGGAAATAAAAAAAACCTACACTGGGCCTTTGGTTTCTCCAGCAGAAACCAAAGTGTGAACCACAACAAGATGAGCAAAAAATGAGCAAAAAATACTTTACTCTAAAAGCAATACATGTACTCAAGGAACAGTTTCAGTCAATGGGTTAATAGTTAACATCAAACTATTCTGTATTCACTATTCATAATTCAACGTAAGTTTTCACAATTTAAGTTCTAAACACTAAATGTAAGTTTAACATTGACAGGTTTTTTTTCAATGCACAGCCTATTTCAACCCTAAGGCTATTTTTTAAGTTATTCATAATTTTATGTAAAATGGTGTCCAAAAAGCTTAAAAGAATAAATACACTTGGGTCAGGAGATAGAGATCAAGACAATTAACATAAAATAGGGGCTTCCTCCTTCCCAAATAATATTTCTGAAAAAGATCTGAGTCAATGAAAATACAAGCTTGCCAACAGGTAAGAGGTTTTAATTCGGTCTTTGCAGTGCTGCATCATAGCCAAGTGACCATTACTCTTTAGAGAAAGGGGAAAGAGTTGGGTTAAAATATCTTTTGCCTTCAATCCTGATTTATGATCTCCTCCATAGAAAAGCACAATTTCTGCCAAGCAGAGAAACACAAGGCTTAACTTTCCATTTGGGGGGAGCGGGAGGGGAGGGTGAACCCGGTAGCAATCTTTTTTTGCATAAAATAATCACTTTTAGGTAGCTCACTCATGCAAAACACAAAACCAAACAAAGGCATCAGGGATCTATAGTCCTGGCAGGAGCTGCAAAAACAAGAAACGAGAAAAGCCATGTTAAGACACATTTCCAGAGCTTTTTCAGCTTTCATCAGAAACCAGCAGTTCTACTTCCCATGGCCTGTGCCACAGACAAGGGATGCCTTTCTTCTACCACCCTCTCTCTCTGAATAAAACAATTTTTTAAAAGAACCAGAAGGGGGGGCGCCTGGGTGGCGCAGTCGGTTAAGCGTCCGACTTCAGCCAGGTCACGATCTCGCGGTCCATGAGTTCGAGCCCCGCATCAGGCTCTGGGCTGATGGCTCGGAGCCTGGAGCCTGTTTCCGATTCTGTGTCTCCCTCTCTCTCTGCCCCTCCCCCGTTCATGCTCCGTCTCTCTCTGTCCCAAAAATAAATAAAAAACGTTGGAAAAAAAAAAATTTAAAAGAACCAGAAGGAACCAGCTGTTTTACAAAAGCACAGAACCTTATCAAAGTCTAAATGTTTTCTGATGCATCTCAACGAACCCCCACCACCTCCTTGAAATGACTATACTCACTCGGGTGCTGGAAAGGCCTGCCTTCCCTGAGTCATTTTGCCCACCTCACCCCAGCCTCATCTCCCTGGAGGACTGTCCTCAGGGATCAAACAATACAAGCTCTTCTGCTTGGCAAGCTGACAGAAGTTTTATAGTAGCAGTCCTGTCTCCTTTAACTTCCTAGGACATCAAATTCCAGTTCTTCAAAACACTCCTAATAGGTCACAATTTCCAGATCTCTGGTCATATTATCTCCCCACCCCAAAACTGGCAACACTCCAATGTGGCACCATCCCTTAAAATGGAGCGGATGGGGTCTAGCACAAGAATCTCCAACACAGAGCACAAAGGGAATGTTCTCTCCAGGAAACTGGACACTAATTACATTAAATCTGCTAAATGTGGTAAGGTCAACTTTCCTTAACTCTCCATTGCCACAGCATCACATTTGTGCTCAGTGACAACCCCCAAGACGCCTTCGTCAAACCAACTCATCTTCATTCTTACCTTTTTTTTTCCTAAAGTTTATTTCTTTCCGAGAGAGAGAGAACGCGCACATGAACAGGGGAGTGGCAGACAGACAGAGAGAAAGAGAAAGAGAGAGAGAATCCCAAGCAGGCTCTGATAGCACAGAGCCTGATGAAGGGCTTGAACTCATGAACCATGAGATGATGAACTGAGCTGAAATCAAGAGTCGAACGCTGAACTGAGTCACTCTGACGCCCCTTTAGTTGCTTTTTTAAATATAAATTCACAACATAACATACAGCCCTGTCAATTAAAATAGTACCAGCTTCACTTCACCATACCATCTCATAAGGATTATTTTCTGAATTCTGTCACCAGTGGTCTCTTCCAGCTTTGTTTCAACCATCACTCCCAATTACTGATAAAAAATGCTGAGTAAAAACTCTGTGGTGAGCACTTCGAAGTACCAAATCATCTCCTCCTAATGCACATCTTTCTTTACCGAAGAAAATACCAGTTTTCCTAAAGCAAGTATTTTAAATAGAATGAACAGCTTCACCAGGCTGAGAAATCTGGCGAATGGCAATATGTAAGGAAGGAATAATCAATTTAAAATCGTTTTTGTTAAACAGAGCATGACAGCTACCTCTACCAGCACAGACGTCTCTGCTACAGTTGTCTTGATTACACCAGGCTGTGTGTTAGCTCCAGAATGGAACAGAAGTCTTAACAGGAGTGCCAGCTAATGTGTACAAGTTAACCAGATGGGAACTGTTAAATACTCTCCGCATCAAATTTGTTGAAACACTGGTATTCCCAAAAGTCACCTTCTTGTGCCCTGTTAAGTTCTATGAACAGCAGGTTTATTCGAGGCACAAGCAAGAGCTGCTTATCAATTGCCTCTTTAATTAGTTTAAGTAACACACATACTTCATGGGACGCCCGGGTGGCTCAGTCATTTGAGCACCCGACTCTTGATTTCAGCTCAGGTCTTTCATGATCTCGGTTGGTGAGTTCAAGCCCCGAGTCAGGTTCTGCACTGACAGTGTGAAGCCTGCTTGGGATTCTCTCTCTGCCCCTCCCCCCTCAAAATAAATAAATACACATTTAAATAAATAAATAACACATATAATTCAGAAAACGAGACTCTCTAGTTGTTCAATTTGAAGGACTGGAGAAGGGAAGCGAGGTAGGAACTATTATTTGATTTTTGGCCACAGCCAGCTCCATCTCAGCCTTATTCCAACAGAGGATCTCTCCGAAAATGTTCTCAAAGGTATGGAGAATTACTAAGGGAATCAAATGAGGGCCAGCAATGTCAAAGATGTGAATAGCACTCTCTGGAGTCGTGCACGCTGAGTCCCTGAGCATAAGGCCCAAAGTGACCAATGTACTTTTGAAGGGATCTTTTCCTTACCACAGATAAACTGTGTAGACAAGAATTGTTTTTTATTCAGCTCACAAATCGCCAATTCATAGGAAACCCATTACCCATAAAGAGTTAGCCACACACCACAAAGGCTCTTGTGGCAAACTCATCAAGCACCAGGGACTTTTCCAACACATCTCCAGCATTTTGGTGACATCCACGGAGAGAAAACTTTACTGAGCACTCTTGGGTTTCTGCAGGCTGATCCATCAAATCAGCTCATATAAGCAGATGGGTTATCCAGCAGGAAAGCCAACGGCCTTCATCCTCTGTACAGCTAAGAGAGCAGGAAGCCAGAAAAGGCTGGAGAAGAACACTACACAACAGGTTACAAAACAGCATTCACACAGAGCCCTGAGGAGCACATTCCCCAACCCAGCTGGACTGAGTGATGATAGAGGCAGTATTGAGGGAGAGATCAGACTTGTCAGTCACGCACTCAAAGTTCTGCTCTCTTCCTATCACTGTAAGTCCAAGTTCATCTTTATTTTCAATGTCCCCAGCCCCCCACCTAGGGCAGTGACCAGGGCCATGCCATAGCATATTAAGTTCAGTGTTACCAGACAGCCCTCAGCCAGAGGAAAGAAGAGCCTTTTACCCCTGTGAGACAGGGACTTGGAGTCACAACTAGAATCCCACCTTGGTACTGTGGGCTGAGTATGAATGCATTTTTCCTCCCCCGTCTTCAGCCCCATCTGAGGGCTCAGTCCCAACCTCAATGTTCCATCCCACAGCTGGGCATCTCTCAAAGCAACCCCAACAGTCATTCTCTGCTCCGGACATCCCTCCAATCAACCTATACACGGGGTCAGTGTTCCTGACCGCAGTTCAGAACCGCTCGGCTAGACACTCACTCTGGGAATGACCGTCAAGGATTATCGCAGCAAAAGGGCATCTTGACCCAAAATCAACTGCAGTTCAATTCTCTCATTGACAATAGGTCTGTCTATTCAAAAGATGTGGAAGGAAAATGTTGCTGCCTTTGAAATGCAATCTGCAGGTGATCTGAATTTAAAATATACCAGCCAGGGGCATGCCTGGGTGGTCCAGTTGGTTAAGCGTCATTGAACTTCAGCTCAGGTCATGATCTCACGGTTCATGGGTTCAAGCCCCACATCAGGCTCTCTGCTGTCAGCACGGGAGCCTGCTTTGAGTCCTCTGCACCCTCCTCTGCCCCTCCCCCACTAGTTCTCTCTCTCTCCCCCCCTCTCTATCCCTCCCTCCCTCTCTCCCTCTCTCAAAGTAAATAAACTTTAAAAAAGAGTACCCATCTCAGTTGTCTTGTTGGTGAAGACAATATAACAGTATCCACCTCAGAATAATTGTGAAGAGTCCAATGCTCTTATGCATTGGAGCATATGAAAGCACTGCCACATCATAAGTAGTCCATAAACACCAACTATTATTACTGCTGCCCTTTCAAGTCCTAACACATTAGCTGTTCTCCTATCTGTGCCTGTTTTATTTCCACCAACCAGATTGACAGCAAGTTCTTGTGTGTGATGGGACAAAAAAAAAAAACCAAAAAACAAAAACAAAACATAAGCTTTGAAATTAGGCAAGAATGAGCATCTAGGTTCTTCTATTTACTTCATTACTTAAAAAGATTTTTTTTCACATTCCAACACTGCTGAAATTGGAATGGGTCTTACATTCAGTGAAATTGGGGATTATCTCTGATCTTGAGCAAGTTATTTCATCTCTGTGAAACTGGTAATATCACCTTCCTCTCTCAGTGTTGTAGGAAGGCACGATAACATCATGCAAACCCCAAACACACAGCAGGCAGCCCTGGTATACCGCTTCTGGGTCCACCGTCTTGTATACAAAAGATGCTTAGGAGGTGAATAAATATTTACATGTATTTAACCGAGCACCCATTATCCATGGAGATTTAAAAATAGTGCCCAGACCCATTCCAAGTCAATGTGTGTGGATGTCCCTGCTGAAGCAGTCTCTAGAAAACATCAAGGGGTTTAAATACAGGAACTTTCCAGAGGGTCAGTGTATGGATGTCCAGAGCCCTTGGCAAGGACCTGCAGCTGTTTTGAATAACCCACCAGAGCCCTGGTCATGTCTAATTCTCCACGGAGACCAAGCTCAGGTTCAAAGTGTGACAGTGGGCCAGCGAGTGTCAGCATTTTACAAATCCTGTAACAACTCCTGGCACGTGACAACAGTTTTAAGCTCTTACTTCATTGTGCTCTGCTAAACCCTTCACAATAACCCCATGAAATACAACCAATTTCATCCACATTCCTGTTTTCTGAGGCCCCAAGATCAAGTCACACCTTAGTAAGTAGCAGATATCTGTGTGGTTCCAAGGCCTGTGTCCTTAACCACTATGTTCTCTCTCTCAGAGAGGTTATGCAACACCAGCTGGAGAAGGAAGCAAGATGCCCCACACTTTCAGGTCTTGCCTTCAAAACAGCCAAATAGCACCCTCCCCAGACTGGTGTCAGACCCTCCTGCTCCAGGTGAATGGAGGCAGAAGCAGGTGGATGGGTGGGGCAGTTCCCTGTAGAGTGGGTTTCCAAGCCCCTTGGTGCTGCCTCGGTCCTCAGACTCCAGTCAGCCCTAACAGGCAATGTTTTCTGTTTGACCTGTCTCCATTTCTCTTCTTCCTGACTTATTTCCCACAGCTCCAGGCAACACCCTCCAGATCACCTCTGGTTTTCCATTTTCTTGATAGAGGCTTCCTCCATCTTGTTCCTTGTTTAAATTCTGGTTCTTCAAAGTTTCTCTTCCAACATCAGTTATTTCTCCCTACACAATACCACACTACTTGGCAAAGAAACTCTTCTTGATTCATCCTTTGCAGAAGTGAGTCATAACAAAAAGTCGTAGTTGGGAGATTCCCCGTCTGAACTTTCCAGAATGCCAGTGCACATGTGTAGGCATGTCATAAAGACGGAAAAGCCAGAGGAAGACACAGACTACATTATAACTTGCCTTGCCTGCTCCTTGCACTGTGCAATCACGGAAGGCTCTAGGGACCACACTGAGAAAGACCATCCAAGTGGAGAGTTCAAGACGACACAGCGCACGTGTTCGACGGACTCACCTCAGCCCTTCCGGTGCGGCAGAGTCACTATGCTACATTAATTTCCTTCTCATCTGAGGAAACCTTGCAAGTTTGTTTTATGCCATCTCCCATTTCCAGGCAATACGATAAACTGGCTGGCAGCTCATCGACTTGACATGCAATCACCAATCGCCACATCCCTCCAAGAGGTGAGATGTGTGTCTAACACAGAACCTATCACCATGGCAGCTGCAGTTGTTCAGTTTCTGAATAAGGAACAGTGACCTATTTCTCTCTCCACTACACCTGTAACAGAAACAAACAGGTTAGTAACATCTCGTGTGACTCGCATTACGGAGCTCCCGAGCAAAAAGACAAAGGATACAAGGGTTACATAGGAGCTGACAGGGACTCACTGGGAAGTGAAACCCAGTGGTCAGAACACACACCTTGGCTCTGTGCCAGCCCCAAATCATCAGCCTTCCTTACCTCCAGGCCCCACAACACACTCAAACTACAGAGATGATGGGCCAGCAGAACCCACTGCCTCCTTCACTCACGAGAAGATAGAAATGATGAAGAACCGTGTTCACTTTTGCAGATATGACTTAATCTGAGGTTGGAAAAGACGCAGGACTTTACCCTTGCTTACCCATCCCACTTACACCATGCCAGACAGTTTCAGATATTTGCGGAGTACAACTGGCTTTTGGAAATGCCAGAAAACTCATTCATTTTTTTCAAAGCCCATTAACTTATCCTTTGGCAACAGAACTCCTAAATTATCAACTTCAACCACACTAAAATGCCCTGTCAGATGACCGGAACTTCGACAGAAGCTATACTCCCCCATATTTCCCCTCCGTCCATAGGGTCCCCTAGAAAGCTCCAGGTTTGATGGTTTGTGTGCCTTAACCTGCTTGCCTGACATTTATGGTGATGAACCACCAATTCTATAAAATCAACTTGAGTTAGATATCCCAGAGACAAATTCATTTATGCACACATACGATTACTATTCTAAACATGCAGTAATTCATATTTGGGAAAAATTACTCAAGTACAGGTCAGCCATTTCACATATACAGAAGCTGGCCCCAGCTACACCATCATCAGGTGCAAATATTACCCAAGCATCTCAAAAATTTCCGAAAGGCTAGAGATCTGTTGATTTATCATTAACAAAAGGGTATGACCTCTTCCTTCAGTTTTGCTATAGAATCCAAGTTTCTAACTTTGCAGATAAAGAGACTTACCATATATGCTGAGATTTTGGTGTTCTCTATTACTGTTTATTTTTTTAAGGGGTTAGATTCTTTGGGACAGGGGAGTGGACACTGGTGTGCTCCACTCAAATCCCAGTTTTAAAACTTTTATTTATTTATTTTGAGAGAGGCAGAGACAGAGCAAGTAGGGGAGAAGGCACAGAGAAGGGAAGAGAGAATCCCAAGCAGGCTCCATGCTGCCAGCATAGAACCCAACACGAAGCTCGAACTCACGAAACTGTGAGACCATGACCTGAGCCAAAACCAAGAGGCAAATGCTTAACCGGCTGAGCCACCCAGGCACCCCCGAACCCCATTTTTAGATCCAGTTGCACTCCTCCCCAGCTGCTGACGGCTCACAGGGAAAGCCCCCAGCCAGCCGCAGGACACTGCTTCACTCAAGGTTAAGCCACCAGAAGGGGTGCCCAGTTGCCAGCAATGGGCTGATTCAGGGATACACACGTCCAACTCCTTGCCTCCACAGGGCCATCCCAACTTAAGAGTTCCCCTTAAGCACAGCTAGGGCCTCCATTACTGCTGATCAGCTGTATTGCTGCATTGCTGATCAGCTTCTCCTCCACCAAATCCCACTGCCTTTTCCTCACCCCTAAAATCCCTCAGCACCCAACTCCTGGGCTGAGCATGCTTCCAGTGTACCTCAAAGACAGGCTGTTTCTAAGTGCAGCAAGTTATTTTTAAAATTGTACTGAGGGAGTTACAGGTCCTAGACATGTTCCATCAAGACATGCTATCAGAGGTCCAATGAAGGCCGAAAACAATCTCTGAAAAATATGTGACTTGATTTAATAATTACAGACATTCTGATCATCAATTCCAATCACTTTCTGAACACCAAGCCGATACAGTCAACAGGGACAGGAGTTAAATAATGCCCAGGAGTATCCCAGGTTCACATGTAAAGAAGGTGAGACACTGCCAGGCTAGTGACTTGCACGTCACAGCATCATGTGGCACTGAAAACTGACACGAGAGCACAGATGCCAGGTCGGATGTTTGCAACCTTAGCCAATGGAGTATGCCCTTCCCCACATAAGGCACACTTGCTTCATAACCTCAAATCCTAGGAAATCATTCTAAAGCTACTTAAAAAGAACAGTTCTACATGTAAGTATGACATTAAGTCCTCAACACCTTATCCCCAGTATTTCAAACTTTTAATAACAGAGAACTCTTAGAGCTGACAGATTATTGATGACTTTGTAGTATTTGCTGCATCCCCAAGAAAGCAGACGGCAGACAGGCCTGAGCAAGAATCAAGAGCTACTGCTACAGCTTCGAACAGGAGACAGTACCACTTCCCAGAAAACCCTGAGGAACCATCTACCAGTCACTCAGGCCCCCTAGCCCAGTATAGGGCCCGGGATGGCATTAGGGATGTCACAAAAGTAGAAGTCAGAGCAAAAGCACGTACCTGCACAGTGTCTGTTATCTTATCACCAAAGGTTTGGGTTCAGAAGGTTAAAAATGAAGATAATGCTCTCCATGTGAAAATCTCAACTTAAAATCACACTCCTGCTTAATGTTTTATAGCTTTTTACACATTGTCTCCTTTGACCCTCACAGCTCTCCGTGTAAGGGCAGGGCTGGTATGATTACCTCACTTTCATGACTTACCCAGGATCACACACCTGATCAATGTTGGGATTAGATTGCCAGATTCTTGGTTCAAGATCCTTTCCCATAAAATCTACCCATTTGCAATTTTTCTGTGTATTTCTCCAGGATTGTGTGCAAAGCCCCCAAGACTCTGTCTCCCTCCTCCATCGGCCTTTCTGGCTTCCACCTTCATAACTACAGATCTGTTTCATAGGAACATGGATTATCAACAGCAGGTGGTCCTGAACAGGGCCACAAACCACCCTTCAAGGTCTCTCTTTCTCAAGGACTTGAAACAACGCAGATACTCTGTTGGTACACAACTTCTCAAGTCTAGCTAACAAGAGGCTAAGGAGATCAAGTTATATGACCACAAGGGTTCAGTATCTCTGACTAACCTGGTTCTTATCAGTCGAATACACAAGAGGGCAGTGGGGCGGGGAGAGCGAAGAAAAGGCTTTATATTAAAAGGCTCACCACTTTCTTAGACACAGTCATTGTTCTTAGGAAAGCCTTCCACCCTGGTCAGCAGGCTTTGCTACCGTCATTTGAGACACTTGGTGGGTTTTATTCTTGCCAACTTGGCATTCTGTTTCTGCAACGCAAAAATGCTTGTACTGAAGAGATCAGATGGGGATTTTCAACGTTTTCAGGAACATCAGGAACAGAAGCAAGTGTCTCTCTGCCTCAGGTGGATGCATTACAGCTTGTGGGAGTGCTAATGAGAGCTAATTACTCTATTTACTCCATAAGCCAGCCAGCCAGCCAGCCAGCCAGCCAGCCAGCAACAAGAAATGCCTGGTAAAACTCGCTGGGTTCTCAGGCTTTGTTTCAAAGGGCTGGTGCCAAAACGATCTGGCTGATCCGCAGTGGGCTCAGGGCTGCCCAACTGGATTGTTATCTTGTGATCACAAAGCACAGTCTTTAGTCCTTTGTATCCTGTTAATTAATACTCACATCAGCACCAATTTTATTCTTCCAGATTTAATCTACTCTCTCCACCATTATCAACACTCCCACCTCTGCCCCCAAATGTCCACTCTGGCTACAAATTAAGAAATCAAACATTAGGCCCAGAATTTTAGGAAAACAACTGCCTACTGACCATTAAAATGGAGCATAGCATTTTACAATGTCCTACACTCACTTTGCAATAGTCACGAGATTTGGCCAACAGTGCACTCACTTTGATCCTTGAACTCCAGATATAAGAGGGAACTCAGAAATCACGTAAATTTCACTTAATCATTGATACTTAACTGTATCCATGTGTTATGTAAAGCATATACATATGGCATGAATTATATAAAAATGCAACTAATTTATGACTCTAATTTATGTAACTTATATAAATTACATTAAAAAGCAGCTTTCCTATCCTTGTCTCTCCATTCCTACCATGGGGGGGGGGGGGGGGCGGGAATGGAAAAAACATAGGACAACACATTTAAATTTCCCAGAATAAGAACAAGAAGGTTAGTTATTAACCCACTAAGGCCCCATCCACATTAACCTTTCCCCTTTCCAATACTAAGAGGGTGTATTGTTGAAAATGCAACTGTGGCTTCAGGAACAAAAAATAAGTAAGATCCAAGAAACACTTTAAAGAAGATTGCCGAAAGGCATTATCTTTAACTCCATAGAAACAAGGCTGCATTGGATTATAATACAACTCTAAGCTAACATATATAATTACTTGGCTCAATTTATTAAAATGAAAAAGTCTGAATAAACATACAATAGAAGTTAACTGGCAAGACAATCCTCATGTTGAAACTCTTTAGGCAGAAAGAGGCTTTCTGCCTCTTTAGTGGAGGCTTTTTAGGTGGATGACCAAATCTAGCATAAGGACGAATCAAATCCAACTCACTTTGTACATGGTCTGAAAAATGAGATTTAATTAACAACTGGTCTCCAGAGTTATTTAGCAACTTTCTCTTTTCTCGTGATTTTCTACGACTTTCTTTTTAAGACTACTTTGTTACCTGAATGTTTATATTAACAGGGGACAAGTAACAACTCCATGAAAGATGCCAAAAATCTCAACTATGTGTAAAGGAATGACTGGGTTATGGCCCTTCCAAAAAACGGTCCGTGCTTTTACATAAACATGTAGACAAAACATGTTTTGTTTTGGCTGTGAGTACAGGACTAAGCTGGAGATTCATCACAAAGTTCTCCAAGCAGAAGGATTTCAGAGAAGCAGGTGATATCCACAACAGGGAAGAACATCGACTCAACAGGAAAATAAGCAGGCCAGATAAACAAATGTTTCTTGCACTGAAATATAAATAATATTTACTGAAATTTCACAAGTCTGAGAAGGTTTGCCAGTTATTCTGAAATGTTGGTAACAAAAAAGAACAGTAGCATTTTGAGCCTTGAGACTAGGAAGCATCATTACCAAGCACCCACAATTAGTGAGCCAGGTACTGTTCTAGGAGTCTTGTACAGATTATCTCAACTTAAACTTTCCAACATCCCTGCAAGGTAGACATTGTTGTTTCCATTTACAGACAAGGAAACCAAGGCTCAGGCTGGTCAAGTAGCAAAGTCACAATATTAAGACATGACTCTCTTGGAATCCCATCCAAGCTATGCCTGATTCCAAAACCTAAAGTTGCTGCTACCTTCTGCCCAATAGCACCACCGAGAAATCACAACCAGAAATCATAATGACAGAACTGTTTCAGAAGCACAGAGGATCAGCTCTGGAGTCAGAAGCTCTAGATTTTAACTATGCTTCTATGGAGTGGTGGTTTCCTCCAAATTAATGGAGATGAAAATAGTACTTAACCTCATAAGGTTGAGGTGAGAAGCATATAAAAAAACCGTAGTGAAAGCGCTTTGCAAAAGAAGTAAACACTATTTGTTATGATTACCTTCCTCTTCAAGCTTCAGCTGGTGAACTGCACCTAGGGAGCCCCTCACAGGCTAGGGAGTGACCTTGATGAGGCTGAGCAACACAGAGCCTGGAGCCAAAGAGAATCAAACTTCAGGGGTAAGGAGTTGGGGGGGGGGGGGGGGGGACTTTGGCCAGCCTCTGCTCAGTATACCTTCTCAGGCACTAGACAAAATAATTGTTGTGGGCCAACTCTGTGCCAGGCACAGCCACTGTTTGCTCAGCAAGCTGCTGGCCCCGGTGACTCAGCCAGGTGAGAACTGTGGAAGCCCCTGCCTTCAGGAAAGCTCACTTCCACCCTGTGGGAAAGGAAATTAAAACAAAACCAAACAGGGGCGCCTGGGTGGCGCAGTCGGTTAAGCGTCCGACTTCAGCCAGGTCACGATCTCGCGGTCCGTGAGTTCGAGCCCCGCGTCAGGCTCTGGGCTGATGGCTCGGAGCCTAGAGCCTGTTTCCGATGCTGTGTCTCCCTCTCTCTCTGCCCCTCCCCTGTTCATGCTCTGTCTCTCTCTGTCCCAAAAATAAATTAAAAAACGTTGAAAAAAAAAAAAATTTAAAAAAAAAAAAAACAAAACAAAACCAAACAAGCCACGGCCCCACATGAGCCTCAACCTTTCTCATCAACTTTCCCTACTCACACATAACCAACCCACTCACACAGAGACGTGGAGTGTTTTCCATGGTACACAATGGGTGCCCATATTAGACCAAGTTCTTGAAGCCCATTTATCCTCATTAAGAAACTCTATAGCGGTCTACAGTGGGGAGAGAATTTTAAAACACTGACAAGTCAGTATAATCACATCCAAAATACAAAGGGTTCATTTCAATATAGACAAAAGAAGGTGAAAGACGGTGGAAAAAAACATCAAGATTTGACTACATAAAAAAATTTTCTATTTCTATATGACTAAAAACAAAATTGAAAGGCAAACCAAATACAAAATTGAAGGGAAAAAAAAACGAAGTCAAAATATTTATAATAACAATGAGAAAAGGTAAATAAGGGTTAAGTGAAACACATAGTTTACGGCAAACAAGAAAGATACTAATTCCCAATAATAAATAATAAGCAGGCAAAGTTCATGAAGTTTTAACAGGAAATACAGTCAACAGTCGAATAAACATGTTTGATCTCATTAATATCAAATAAAAGAGAAAAGAAAAACGAAAGTCTTTTCTCCTAGAAAATTGCCAAATATTATTAAAATGAGAAATCATTCTGCTAATGGCAGCAAAACTTAGTACAAACTTTATTGGCAACCAACAGCAATATCAACCAAGATACTCATATGCATGCACATCCTTTGGTTCTACTTCTGGTCATCTATGACAAAGATAAAAAGGATCTGGGGGCACTAGGGTGGCTCAGTCAGTTAAACACCCGACTTCGGCTCAGGTCTTAATCTCACAGTTCATGAGTTCCAGCCCCTCATCAGGCTCGGCACTGAGCGCTTGCTTTGGATCCTCTGTCTGCCTCCCTTCCTATCTCTCTCTTGCACTCTCGCTGCTCTCTCAAAACTAAACATTAAAAAAAGATAAAAATGATCTATACAGAAAATGCTGACTGCATAAAGACGCTCATCAAATATTGAAAACAGCCTCCTCAATGGGATTAAATAAATCAAGAAACATCCCTACATAGGATACTTTACAGTCTTTAGAGATAGTATTTACAGGGGTGCCTGGGTGGCTCAGTTGGTTAAGCGTCCGACTTCGGCTCAGGTCATGATCTCATGGTTCGTGAATTCAAACCCTGCATCGGGCTCTGTGCTGACAGCTCAGAGCCTGGAACCTGCTTCAGATTCTGTGTCTCCCTCTCTCTCTCTGCCCCTCCCCTGCTCCCACTCTGTCTCTCAAAAATAAACATAAAAAAATGTTTTAAAAAAAGAAAGAATATTTACAGTTATTTTTGTAGGGTGGGGAAGGGCAAATAAAACAATGTTAAATAAAATAAAGGGGGGACACAAATCACATACTCAAAATATTTCAAATATGGGGAAAAATACAAATAAAAAAATGTAAAGAAACACAGCAACTATAGTTGTACCTTTGTGTGGTAGGATTACTGAAGACTTTTTTTTTTTTTTAACTGTGTCTTTATGGTTGTTCTATGCTACTAAAATCGTCCATAAGGTGCATTATTACTTTTGAAGTTACAAAAGATTTAAATAACCATCTCCCCTGCAAATCCACAACAAACAATTGATGGAAATCCAACAACCCTCCAAACCACTCCCACCAATACCCAAACACTGTGCAGTGGGCAGGTAAGACAGTCAACAGGGGGAAGGGTGGCCTTGTTTTAAATCTAGGACTAGAAAAACATGAGGCTTGTTGATGTGAAAACAAGGACTTTTCACATCCCACTTGCCAAAACATATTTTGGAAATTCATTAACCAGAATATTTTCCATCAGAGAGAGGACTTAAACCCACACACCAAAATTATCATAGAACAAACTAGTTAAGCAAGCAGGAAGTTTACCAGGAACACCCTAAAAATTAACAATTGTTTTCACAGCTCCGATACATGCAGCCAGCTCATGTTAGCACACAGCGTAACACAAACATTCTCCAGTTGAGTCTTCTAAACAGGAGAGCATGAAATCCTTAGAACAAGGGTTTTCCTTGGCAAGGATCACAGATGCCGCTGACACGGAGCCTTTTGGGATTCACCCTCCTCAAGGCTTGATTTTACAATCTTTGAGATGGCAGGCATGGTCTGGCTTCATCCTCACAAACCCACAAGGCAGGGTTTCTCACCTTCAGCACCAGCTGTCAGTTCGAGCCGGTAATTTCTGGTTACGTCCCTTGCATTGAAGGGTGTTCAGTGGCATCCCTGGACACTAGTCACTGGACGTCAGTCCTCCCTCCATCCCCAGCTGTAACATGAGAAATGTTTCCTGACTCCTACGGGGTGAAATCACCCCAGCTGAAAACCAGCGGAACAAATGATAAGCTATTATTGCCCCCATTTTACAAATGAGGAAACAGACACAGCTAAGGCCCATCTAACTTCAAAGCCCAAGATCCAAAACTCTATACTTGTATTTGTGCACAGGTCGGAGGCATACCTTCTAGTATAACTGCTGCCCACCCATCTTTCCTACTTGATATCCTTTGCATCACCCCCATGGAGCCTTGTCTACGCCTTGGTGCATACTGGCTGAGTAAACCATTTCTCTTGTCATGGAAACATGTATTGACAGTAACAGACACAGCCTGGCAACAAAGGCCCAGTCACAGCCTTCGACAAGTATACAACCTATCTGAAGAAATAAGACGTAAGGCAAGGATAAGCTCTTTAGAGCGTCGGTTTTGGAGAAAACCGTTTCCGCATCTGTCAAAGGGAGATGTGCTGTCCTCCTAATTCACTGAGACAGTGCGAATAAAGCTCCTTCCCCAAAGCACAATTTCAAAAACCAACTAGATACTGGCAATAAATAGGCACAGGCACTGGACGAATTAGAGCGTTTCAAAATCATCGGGCCGGAATGGACCCTCAAAAACAATCTGAATGTACTACCCACGTGGTGCTCGAGCATTTAAAAATCCAAAGTTTTAATTACCTGCTTCCAGCAGAGTTTGAGGGCTGAGTTTTCACGCAGGCTCTCGGCAACAAGAGTTTCCTGAACTGCCTCAGTTGGGCCTAGAGGAAAGACAAGGAAAGGTTCAAGCAAAGAGCAGAGCAACAAGCGAAGCAGAAAAGGTGGGGCTGGGCTTAAAGCTCTCCAGAGGGGCAGGCCGGGTCTCAGCACAGCAGGACAGGGGAAGACAAGCTTGGAGAAAGAGGTCAAGACCAGACGAGGTCACAAGGTGACCAGTGGGGACGCTGACCAGGTGACACCGAAGAAACATTTCTCCTAAAAAAGTAACCAAGGGCTGCTACAAAGCATACATTCAACTTCCATTATGAAGGTGGAGAACTTAATTTCTCACACTAAAAGATCAGCTTTCCCTGAGAACAACAGACAGATGCTTGTTTTAAATCTGCATTAAGGGAAAGTGATGATTTTGCCAGAATAATGAGTCAATCTGCACTAAAAGTAAATCCAAACGTCTTCCTTCCCAAATCCACAGGTCCTCCTGTTCTCTAAGGGCATCAGCCCAACATAAGGAAACAAGAGCCCAGAGCAGCCAGATTGCCTGCTTTTAAAATCTGTATTTCAATTAGGTGAAATCTCCCAAACTTGAAGTACTGGCTTCAATTTCTTTAAATACTGTGTAGGTCAAACGAAACCTGTCTCCGTTCAGTCTCAACTGAAGGACCACCAGTCTTGCCATTAAAAACTCTTGCCAAGCCCACGGGAGGTCAAGTAAAGCTTTGGGGCTGGCAGGGTGGCCTCAAACCAAAGGTTTATTTTGAAGATCTGTCTGGCAAGGAGATGTACAATACAGGGTTTTGTTGTACATCTACAAACGAGCTGCAGGGTTTGTAGAGGCCACTTTTAGGCAAACAGGCTTCAGCAATGGAATGTAGGAAGGGCCCCCAGCGACCACCTGGATGAATACAGACAGGCCCATCAGACAAGCTGCTTTTGTTCTGCCTCAGGTGAATTCTTTCACTGCCCACACCACCAGCTTCCACACAATCCCTCATCCAACAGGGAGAGATATCCCATTTAGACACCCAGGGTCTACTTCAGAGCTGATAGGGATGTAAACCAAGGCAATGGCAGAAGCAATGGAGAGTGATTCAAAAATGTATGAAAGGCAAAAATACCAGTGATGATGGCAAGGCGAGGGTCCCTAGGATACCAGACACAAACCTGACCCATTGCAACTTTGATAATGAAGGTGAGTGAATCTTTAAGACCAGAGGCATACAGGCTTAAGAGTGTGCTCTTTGACTTCTGAGAACAGAGCCGTCCTCATGAACTTGTGACCTGTGTAGTTACACAGGACCCTATGCTCAGAAAGGGTCCACACTTGGTTTAATGCTCTGCTGTCGTCATCTTGAGATTCTTTTTTTTTTCTTTAACACGTATTCATTTTTGAGAGATGGAGAGACCAAGTGCAAGTGGGGGTGGGGCAGAGAAAGAAGGAGACACAGAATCTGAAGCAGGCTCCAGGCTCTGAGCTGTCAGCACAGAGCCCGATGTAGGGCTCAAACTCACCAACTATGAGATCATGACCCGAGCCAAAGTCAGAATCTTAACTGTCTAAGCCACCCAGGCGCCCGTTGAGATTCTTAGTTTAACTCTGAACTTGTGTTTTATAAGGGAGGTCTGAAGGGGCAATGTGTGAACAGAGAAGATCCCATGTAATATGTGTGGCTGCCATTTTTACACCGTGTTTGCAATACCTCAAGAGCACAGAATTTCTGTAGATTCATGATGCATGGGATATTAGCAAGACTAGGTCAAGGTAGCTGTGTTACCAGTGTAACCAAATGAGCAGGCAGGTGAATGCTGACAGCTCCCAGAAGCTGTGCTTTCCATTCAAAGAAACCACAACTTGCTCTGCACACAGAAACAAAGCAATGTCTTTCTAAGAAATACAAACAACCAAAGAATCCTATCATATCCTTTTACTCTTATTACTTCCCACTATTAGCCAACCATGCACACCGAAAATAATAGCACAGAAGGAAAAGGAGAGATAGGGCAACCCATGGTTCTTCTTCCTTTCAGTCCTTCCTTCAAGCCAGCCCCTTCCTTCTGTGAGACAAAGCCTGACAGAATGCATGTATCAAGAAGTGAAATAAAAAAATAGTGAGATAAGGGGCGCCTGGGTTAAGCATCCAACTCTTGGTTTCCTCTCAGGTCATGATCACATAATTTATTAGATCGAGATCCAGTTCAAGCCTCACGTCCGGCTCCGTGCTGAGAGCACAGAGGTTGTTTGTGATTCTCTCTCTCTCAAAATAAATAAATAAACTTAAAAGAAAAAAAGCAGTGAGTTAGTTTTGAACAGTGTTTCCACGTTCTGGGAAGAACAATACACATGTGCATGTACAAATTACAAAATATGAAGCGTGTGATTTCAGTAATTCTGCAGATGTGTCAAATGCTTTTAAATTCTTTTTGTTAATGTTTATTTGTTTCTGAGAGACAGACAGACAAAGTGCAAGCAGGGGAGGGGCAGAGACAGAGACACAGAATTCAAAGCAGACTCCAGGCTCTGAGCTATCAGCACAGAGCCCGACATAGGGCTCCAACTCACAAGCCATGAAATCTGAGCCGAAGTCAGATGCTTAACGAACTGAGCTACCCAGGCGCCCTTCAAATACTCTTATATTTACACTTAACACTGGCTGCACCATATAAGAAGTAAAAATCATGCTAATAATTTAAATTTTTAATTTTCCTTCACTTAGAATGCTATTAAATAGCAAGCACGAGAACACGTCAAGAAGGTATAGAAGAAAAGGAAAAGCTTTTCATGTTAGTACCTTTAACATGGATTTTTCCCCCTGCTTTTTGAACGAGGGGCCACACATTTTCATTTTATACAGGGCTCCAAAAATTATGTGGCCAGCCCCACTGAGAACCATTGAACTCAGGAACACCATGCCTATCTAAAATGCTACACACACCTGGGTAAGTTCCTCCTGATATCCTTCAGAGCAAACCCAGAAATACCCATGGCTGGACTGATGGGCGTGCTCCATTAGTTCCACGCTCCTAATTACCGAATCCCTTTAGTCCTTTCCCCCCACCCCCTCAGGTCATTACAACAAATCTGCTGAGATACTACAACTCAGCATTGTTTCCGACTAAAGATCACTCTAAAATCCATCCGTAAACCAAAGACTACAGAAGACCTTAACCACGAGCAGCATCCAACGCAGACACCTTCTACAGGGTATTTTGCCATGCTTTGGCGGGTCAGTTTTGACCAAACTCAGGCTGTTTCTCACCACTCGGAGCACTTGGGTTTCCCCAGGGAAGTGGTTCTGTGAACGACGAAGTCTGGTGGTCTAAAAATTCCTCCTTCAAATACAGTCAAGTTTTCCTTTGTCTCATTTCATTCTTCTCTTCTTTTTGTAGCCACCACTTTCCACTTCAATAAATTACTTTCCTGCCTGGAGACACATCCCGACAAATGTGTCAGCTTGTATTGTTTAGATGAGAGACTTCGGTCATTCTTTCAAATTTTTCCTCGCACCAATAATCCCCAAGAGCCAGCCTCTCAGGAGCCTAAATCGCCTATGAATTTCCTTTCACTGATTCCTATTACACTGAAAAAATGCAGACTGCCTGCGGTGAACTTACTCAACTCTTATCGCTTCCAATCACATTTGTTTCTGTTTCCCCCATCCTTTCTTCCATCCTATCTGAAGAAAGTTCTTATGGAGTTCAAGGCTAACCAGGCATTCGCCCCCCTGATTTTTAATCCATCTGTGGCCCCCTCCCCTAGACTTTGTACTCATTCCCCCCCCTTGCTTTTGCTGCTTTCACACTACCCCCTGTACCTGTGCCTGCCTCAAACCAAGCTGTCGCAGCATGCTTCTCCTTGTCCCGATTCCTTGAAAGGCTGGGCTAATGGGCCACCTGCAGCTCATCTCCTCCCTTGTAATAGCCAGGTTTTTGCACTCTGGATTCCATCTCTACTGCGCTAATGAAAATATAGTAAAACCTTGGTTCACAGCATAAATCGTTCTGGAAACATGCTTGTAATCCAAAGCACTAGTATATAAGAGTGAATTTCAAGAACCATTGGCTCAGCTGTGATCATGTGACACTTGGCATCACATACGACTCATAGGGCAAGACACTGCTCGCTTACCAAATTAACATGTATTAGAGGTGTGCCTGGGTGGCCCAGTCAGTTGAGCATCTGACTTCGCTTCAGGTCATGGTCTCACAGTTCATGAGTTCGAGCCCCATATCGGGCTCTGTGCTGACAGCTCAGAACCTGGAGCCTGCTTCCGATTCTGTGTCTCCCTCTCTCTCTGCCCCTCCCCTGCTTGTGCTCGGTCTCTCTCTCAAAAATAAGTAAACATTAAAAAAATGTAAAAACAAATTATTAGAAATGTTTGCTCATCTTGCAGAACACTTGCAGAACAAGTTACTTGCAATCTAAGGTTTTACTGTACACTCTCCAAGTTGACAAATGACCTGGTAGCTGGACCAGTGGCAGTTGACCCGTCCTTGTAATGGGTCTGTTGTGCCAGATGGTAAGGACAGTCCCCCTGTGTAGGGTGTGCTTCTTCCCTTTGCTGTCACCATCTTCCCCTTCTCTGGTGGTTGGTGCTCTACCTCCTTTAATAAATTTTCTTTAGCCTCATCATGCCTCAATGCCAAGAGTTCCTTGACGGTTTGTACTTTGCTTCTCTTTTTATTCTGCATCTTCTTTAAAATAGGTGAAGGGGGTAGGGGATAAGAGGTACAAACTTCCAGTTACAAAATAAATAAGTCACAGAGATTAGAAGTGTAGCAGAGGGAACATGGTCAATAACGTTGCAATAACACTGTATGGTGACAGGTGGTATCTACATCTAGTGTGGTGAGCACTGCAGAATGTACAGAATTGTCGAATCATTATGTCATGCACCTGAAAATGATAGAACGCTGTATGTCATCTTTCATTAAAAAATTTAAATAAAAAATAAAATCGGGAACATTTGACATATTGTACACAGCCTAACAAATAGCAAATAACTAAATTTTTAATTTTGCCTTTTTATTTCTTTCTGAAGTATTTTATGGTTTGTTGTGCTTCAGCAGATTATTGGCATCCCTCTAGGATTTCCAAAAATAAATCAAATGCAAGATGAACTGTACTCATTATTTATCCATAACAGAGGACATCTTTTCTTGATATTAAAAACTTCCATGGCCTAGAAATAATTTATCAACACTAGACTCAAATAAACTTCAGCATACCATATCCTGTCATGGTTCCTTGTCCCATATTTTCTAGTCATTTAAAAATATTGGACTATAAAAAAGAATAAATTAAATATACATAAAGTGTAAAAAAGAAGAGTTCCCTGAAGGTTCTGTACTTGCTTCCCTTTTTATTCTACATCATCTTCTGTAGTGAGTTCATCTACCTTTAATTGTTGTGTAACAGCTCCATGGAAATGATTCATCAATCTAGGATTCTGCCTAAACTCCAAACCTAAATTTCAAATTCTTAACACCTTTGTGTAGATACATCAACAGTTCTTAATGGCTTCTGACAATGCCAAGTCCAGAAATAAGCCAGAGGCAATAACATGAAGTGGTTGAAGATTCTGACCCTAGAGACTGTACCTACCTGCATTTAACACAGAGTCCAACACAAACAATCTAGGGAAATTCATCTAGCCTCTCTGTGCCTCAGGCTCCTCATCTGTAATGTAGGAATAACAGTGTCTGTTCTTAGGGCTGATGTAGGGATTAAATCGAAGTTAAAATATTTAAGGTACTTAGAACAGTGCTTGCCCTGTGTAAGTAGGAGCTATTATTACTCTTGCTGCTGTCGTTCCAAAAACCTAATGAGACAGGTACTGTTACTTTACCCATTTATATAATGAGAAGACAGAGATAGGTTATTGTGTGTCATGATGGAATCTCAAATTCCAGGTGTCCAATTCTTAATTCATCCTATTTCCCATTAAAATTCAACTTTCACTTGTATGCCTTTCTTGACTGAAGGTGTTCTGCCCTTCTCCCCACCCCTCACCACTTATATTCTAGTCACATTCAACATACTATTTCCAAAGTCACCTTTATAACATAATTCTCATAATTCTCCCCACCTGTAAAAGAATCTCATTTTAAAGCATAACCTTGTCACTCTCTTAAAAACCCTCTAAGGGCTGACTCCATTATATCTTACCTCTCTTAATATTGATCTCTGGATCTTACCTTTCTCTAAAATTCATCTCACTACATTCTACCTTTGCTCCAAACCCCAGTGGGCTCATCTCCCCCTTCTACCACCTCAAAATCTCCTACTCCTCCTTCAGGGACCATTCAAATCCCACCTCCTCTAGCAGGACCCCACCAAACCCAACCTTTCATTTGAGTGACTCATGCAACTCATAGATAGCACACTCTTCCCATACCTACCTCCAAAAGGCCTAATGAATCAATTTTTTAAACTTTAATACTTCCTATATCTCAAGAGTAATGTGTGTTGTAAAATAAACAGTATGCTTTAAAAAAAAATTAAAACCCCTTTCATCTTCCCTGCCATGCTAATCGACATCCCATAAATTACCTCCTAATTTAACAATTTTTCATGCATTGGCAAATATAAACTATACATGTGTGCTTGGTTGTTTTTCTTAATATACAATAGACATCTAGTCAACATATTTTTTTTCAACCATTTTAACAGCTAAATAGTATTCTAAATCGGTTTTGTATTATGGTTATGTGTAAGGAGGGCCTTCTCCTTTCTGCCCCCATCTCCTATACGTGAATGTTCCCAAGGATAAAGGCCATGTTTTGTCCTTACATCTTCAAGAGGACCTCACACCAAGGCCAAGAATTGCTTACACACACGTAATACCCTATTTCATCCTCACAACCACCCAGTTATTCCCATTTCACAGAAGACAAAAATCACACAGCCAATAAGGACATGGGCTTTTAATCTACATCTGTCTGACTCTGGAGCCAAACACCTTTCATTGATGACCTAGGCTATAACTAATAAATTTCTCATAAGGACATCCTCTGCCTTTTCACCCCATGTTGGGACACAGAAAAGCTCCAAATATTCTGGTGTAGGCAGGTGGCACTGAGGATAAGAGATGGGCGCTGGAACGAACGGTGAGCACGAAGAGTTCAGTGGCTGCAGGTGTAAAGCTAACAGCCCATTCAGTACTTCGATCTGTGTTTACTGAGAACCTACTCGAAGTTGAATTTCTTGCCTCTTCAGGCTCCCCATTACACTCTCCCTCAGCAGCGGCTGCCACCATTTGTTAAAAATGTATATGCCAAATGTGCCACTATTAATTCTATTAATAATTTCTCATTATTTCTCAATTATTTCTAAAAATTCTGTGAGACAAATATCAGTACCACCATGCTAAAGATGGAAGAACTGAGACTCAGGGAAGTTACTTGCCAATATTAGAATGTAATAAATAGTAGGGCACCTGGGTGGCTCAGTCAGTAAGCGTCTGACTTCAACTCAGGTCATGATCTCACAGTTTGTGAGTTCGAGCCTCGCATCGGGCTCAATGCTGACAGCTGGAATGCTGACAGGTTCCAGTGCCTGGAACCTGCTTCAGATTCTCTGTCTCCCTCTCTCTCTGCCCCTTGCCCGTTCACACTCTTTCTGTCTCTCTCTCTCAAAAATAAACATTAAGAAAAAATTTTAAAATAACTGTAATAAATAGCAAAGCCAGGATTGAAGCTGAGGGTCAATTTGCTCCAGTCTGACCCCTCTTTGGTCATACAGAATGCTGCCTTTCAATTCGTAGAGAAAAGACGAACTATGACTTTTTAAAATTTAGACTCAGGATTACATTTGGCTACAAGTAAGAGACCCAATTTCTGTGGTCTAACCAAATAGAGATTTTATTCTTCTCACAAAAAGTCAAGAAATGGGCAGACACGGTCTGGTACAGCAGTTCCAAAATGCCATCAGCTTCTCAGCCTGCTTAACCCTTAAGCTACTAGTCTGTGGTCACAAGATGGTTTCTCCACTTAGAAAATAGCCTTTGTGTTCCAGGGAGAAAAATGTACAAAGAGCAAAAGGCAAACTCACAGAGGCCATCCCCTTGTAAGAGCTTTGAATGTGGTGGGGAGCCCTACCCACCTACTTCCGTCTCATTGGCCACGACTACTAGCACTTAGACATCCTACAAGGGAAAAATTAAGTTTTTGTTTTTTGGGTTTTTTTTTTTATGGTGGTAAATTAAACAAAATGAGTTTAGCTGTAGGGAAGAGGTGGGTAGGAAGGATTCTGGTTGGCATCTAGCTGTGTCTGCCCCAGAGGGTGATGTAGATAGAGCACAAGTCACGCTAGAGAATCAGGTATTCTGGAGAGAAAAAAGCAATGAAAGAACCTTAACTCTGTGCTGAGAAGCTGCCTGAGAAGCTGACTTTGTGCAAAGTCACAAACTGCCGGGAGTGGGGGCTGGAAGAACGCGAAAGCATCCAAAGCAGCTGATCCAGAGGAAGAACAAGGAGACCCAGGTGACTTCACACAAATCATCCTGACCAACTCACAGGTTCAACCAGAGTCTCTCCTGAGTCCTCGCCGCTTCCCTTCCTCCCACTCACTCACTTCCCAGAGTCAATACAGATGGGAACCTACAGGCTCAGACTTTTCTATCATTCATAAGAAGAAATAGAGCGTGTGCAAATTCCGATTCAAACAAAATAAAACTCTCTACGATGTGTTGTTATAAGCAGCAGCATCTTTAGAGAAAGATAATGGTTGCAGAAACATCATTTATGCAACTGTGGCCACAACAAGTTATATTAAGAAAGCGGGCCATAGACTTTTCGCCTCAGTTTCACTTTCTCGTAAAGAAAGCAAACTCAATAAACTTTCCTCACAAAAACCTGATAAAACCCGGTGGTAGCAAGATGACATTTGTGCAAAACGCTATAGTGAGAAAGGTGATAAAGGGCCAGCAAAAAAGGGACTAGATCCTGTGAGCTAGATCCTACGTACAGAGACAAAATAATGTAAGCATATTTAGTGATACAGTAGAGTTTTACATTCATAGCACGAAAGAATTAATGCACTTCCCAATGGCCCTACCTACTTCTTCCCAAGAACCACCTTGCTTGCCTAAAGAACTGAGCCACATGTGAATGGGCTTGGCAATGAAAACAGCATCTTTACTCTCTCTTACCAGGTAAAATTAAGTTTGCCCTTGTTAACAAACACACACAAGGGATCAGCACACCTGCTCTCTCAAACTTGCGTCTGTTTTTTTATGTCAAATGCTTGATTTCCCTAAATTAAAGGAGAGGTGAAAACAACTAGACTTACTCTGGAGTTCAGAGGGTGTCCATAAAACCCACAGCCAGCCCCGGACATGACAGGATTTGATCTTCCTCCTCCAGGATTCATATTTGAGACATGAGCCTTTGCCAGAATGAGTGATACTGAATGCAATTCGAGTTTGTACAATTTCTTCAGTCATGGACATTTTTAGGTACACCACTGTACAGAAACCACCAAATGATCTTTCTATTCTGAACGCATTACATTTGCCAAAAAAAACTAGGATTTGCATGTGGGCCAGTCAAAATGTGAGTCACATCAAGTTCTAGGGAGACACATAACCAAAGTCCAGTCACAAACTGTGACAACACACCCATCGGGACCACTCGGAGTCCAAACCCACATCTCAGAACTAGAAGCTCTTCAATGGGTCCAGACTGGTACACATTTCACTCAGATCCTCCTCTCCCCTACAAAAGTGCCTAACAAGTGTGCAAACTTAAAACTTCCAGACGGGCCCGTTTTTTAATCTAAAATCCAGTTGTTTGGTGTTTTAGATCCTTCAAAATGGAAAAAAGTACTGAAGCAAAAGTAATCCTCACCACTTGGCCTTTTGAAACATTATCAACTTACACCAAACTGACATCAATGACTATATTTAAAATAAACAGTGCAAAATAGAAGAGTCTTTGTTTTTTTTGTAGGGTGGGTAGGTTCAGTTAAGTTGTTTTAGGCCATTACCTCCAATTACTAAAGCATCAGTCTTTGTGGTTGTAATATACATGGCTGAAGCTGTAGGCTTTTTGACTAGGAAGAAGGTTCTGACGTGCACTGTGACGAGTTTAAGAAACAAATGCAACCACACAAGCCCAGAGCAGTTTTTGGATAGTGTCCATTTTTGGACAATTTGATGACTGATTTAACAGTGAAATTATCAACCTTTCGTTGAAGGGAATTGCTGGCCAGAAGACACTTTGTTCCATTTATCCCCAAACAACACCCAGTGTCACTGATCTTAACAGCTTTGCCTCTCATACTTACACCCATCTGTTCAACCATGGTTAAAAAATAATAATAAATCCTAGCTCCCTGAAATATTTCACAATTGGCTGCTCAACTGTGACTATTTTTCTTCTTAATTTCAGAACTAATAGGGCTTTCTAGGGAAATCTCTGGGAATAAAAAGGGCATCATTATGCAGTATCTCTTGCCTACGGCTCCACCTTGAAGCAGTATTTAAAAAAGAATCGAGATACACGCCCTAATGTGAATGAATAGTCATTAATTTATTCATTCACTCAATGTTTTGAAAAGGTAATTCAAATCAGGTCAGAAACATGTAATAATATCTTTGAAAAGACAGAATCAGATGAATGAGGTCTCTTTCAGGTTAACAGTTTGAACAATGTGCTATTTGGGAATTAGGAACATTTTTAAATGGGAGATGAAAAACTGAAAAAGTTAATTTTAATGTAACAAATTACCAAAGGAATCTAAATTGACTATAAAAATACAAATATTTCCTATTTTTGGAAATTATGTTTTAAAAAGGAGTCAGCTAGGGGGGCCTGGGTGGCTCAGTCAGTTGAGCGTCTAGCTTCAGCTCAGGTCATGATCTCACGGTTCATGAGTTCGAGCCCCGCTTCGAGCTATGTTCTGACAGCTCAGAGCCTGGAGCCTGCTTCGGATGGTGTTTCCTTCTCTCTCTGCTCCTCCCCTGCTCACACTGTCTCTCAAAAATAAATAAAACATTAAAATTTTTTTTTTTTTTTTTTTTAAAGGAGTCAGCTAGTCAGTAACTGTGAAAAAGTGACCTTGTTCTGATTTATCTCATGCTGGGACAGTGAGTGACAAAAAGACTACATACATAAGCAGTGAAACTCTCCCTCACTGAACTTGTTTCCAAAAAAACTTGTTTCAATGATGCCCTTGAAGTTAGGCACTATTGATCTGGAACTACATTGCGCCCTGCATTTCAAGTTAACATTTGTCCACAAAGGCCAGATTATCTTTTTTTTTTTTTTTTTAAGCAGCTATTGGAATTATGATAGATGCTGGTTGAAGAGAATTTAACCAAAACCTGATCCTACCCTTCTCAGTAACTCAAATATCTTTCAAATTTTGTCCTTTGAAAGTACTGTATTTTACTATACTATATATGCCTTATAAACACAGAGAAAGAGAAACAAATATTGGTTAAAACTAAGTACACAAAATTAGTGTTATTACTCAAACTGTGAATGAAATTTAAAGTGCTGGCATATTCAAGTCCCGAAGCCAGGACCTGCTTCTTGGAAAGAAAACATAAATCTGAATTTGGCACATCAGGACAACATCGTAAAGATACTCCTTACTGGACTGGTTATTACAAACACTATCAACCAAGGCTCCAGTGAGCTCACATTAGTCCACAGGAATTCTGCATTACCTACCTCCTCCTTCCTGCTGAAAAAGTACAGTGGAAAATACAGTATGTTTTATGTACTTCCTATAGAACATATATAGAAAAGACTTATTCACCACTATCTCAGAGCCACTAAGCAATTGCTATTTCTTAGCCCCAAAACACAAACCAAAATTAAAATGTTCTGACCTTTTCAGTAAAACACGCCTTCCCTTTGCAAAAAGCCTGCTCCTGACCCACCCTGTACTAATTTTTTCAAGAACTAAGAATAACACAGATCCAGGTGTTTTAGAAACAAAAGCAAAACAAACCACTTCTTTCTAGCTCTGAAACCTGACTGTCATCTGGCTAGAAAGATGGAGAACCCCATCTATGAAGTCCTGTGTTCCCTATTTCTCTACTTGGATTTACTAAATTAATTCAGCTTCTTTCTTTCCTCGCCTCCTGGAAATGCCCTTTCATTCAAGGCACCTGGGATGCAGTTTTTGACTCACAATGAAGTTCACACCTGACCTGGCAACAGAAGGATCCTCACTGCTGAGGAACAGTGGTGAATGAAAAGGGAAACTGGACTCAGAGGTCTCAGCCCATATGGTTGTTGTGGGTTTTTTTTTCCCCCTCCAAAAGAAAGAGACTTAAGCACTGATAAGTGAGGTTCTCAAACAGTTTATGGAATTCTCTTCCCAGAAAGCCAATCACAGCCAATTAGCTACCTGGGCACAGACAAGATCTCCAAGCAGGAAAAAGGGTTTCAAACAGGAAATAAACAAAAATTAGAATTCTCTATTGCCACTTCTCAAAATACCTTTTCCTCCCAACGGCCAATTGCTTTTCCTAAATTGGGACACTAAATTGAGTTCTTCCTCTATTGCTCTCTGCACTTCTTACTGAAAGGATTTGTTTTGGTCCCACATGTTGAAAAATCCACGCTCCTATAATTAAGAGTTTGTCACGCCTTCCACACTATTTCCCTGTTCAAACTCTTCTGTAAAAATGATCCTTGAAAACGCAACTACCAGCTCTCATCCTTTTCTCAAGCAGCCACAAAAAACAGATCTCAAGATCCTCAGCAGCCTTCCTAACCCCTCCAGATCAGAAAGTTGGCAATGAAAGGGATTCTCGGTTAATATGTCAGAGTGAAAGGAGATGGGAGTTTTAGAAGTGTGCCCCCAAGAGACGAGTTTTCCCACAGCTCATAATTAATACACCCCAAGTGAATTTCTCACATCCTGTCCTGACTGGACTCAATAAAGGGATTTTTTATGTTGATACATTAAGAATATTAAGAATAACAATGATATTCTTTCATTTAGGTCAACGTGTAACAGGCCACAAGGAAACTAAAAAATACACAAAACTTTCGTTCTCTCTCAAAAAGCACAATTTTGGGGTCGAAATGTCATAAACTTTTTGTCACACATTTAAATACACCCCCCCATACACACACACTTCTCTAACTGGGGTTCTCAAGTATTACTGGGAGACTAGGGTGTGGGGGGGTCTAAGGACACAGACAATACCTTACATGTCCATCCTGTAGGTATTTTTCACATTTAAGCTAGTTGGGAGCCCTAGGAGTTAAGCCCCCCACCCCACCCCCCCAGAAAAGTTCCCGTTCCCCCTGGGAAACAGGAGTGAGTTGGAAAGGAAATCGACCCGGGGAAGAGGAGGAGCGGCTGCAACACCCAGCTGCAACCGCACAACGGTGCCACTTCCCTCCGGTCTGTGAGAGGAGCCAAACGCCCTTACCTGGGGGGTGGAGAGCCGCCGGCGCCAGTTCCAAAAGTTCTGGTTCACCTTCCGTCCGAGTTCAAAGCCCCAGCACGGTGGCCCCGCCGCAGGCTACCAGCCCGAACCCTTTCCCGTCCCGCTCCCGCCTTCCCCACCCTCTCGGCCCTACACCATGTCAGGAATCCGGGCAGGCACAGAGCTAGGAGCTGACATCACTCCCAGTTCCAGGTACCTCCCCCTCCCACCTCCCACTCGCCTTCTCTCCTCCCTCCCTGCGGGAATTAGCCAAAGAGAGTTCGCAAGGGGGTGGGGTCGGCCGCGCCCGGGCGCCCGTTCATTGGGCCCGGAGACCGTCACTCAGAGGAGTCAACTAATTTTATACATTCCTCGCTGAGCTAGACCACGGCTGGGAGTGGGTGGTGGTGGGAGAAAAAAAAAAAAAAAAAAAAAAAAAAATGCTGCCTTTGCTGCTATCTCTAAGAAAAGGGGGTAAATGGTATGGGCTAGAACCTTGCGGATCGGTTTTAAACTTCTCCTGGGGTATTTACCACGTCCCAGGTCGGAAACGAAACTAACCCACCCCAGCCCCCTTTTTAAGGAAAAACAATTGCCTCTGTGTCACGGGCAAGTACGAGTCCCGCAGCGCGTGGAGCAGAAAATGGCTAGCTTTAAGTCATGCAAATAAAGGAAAACGGCAGCTCACTGTTCTTCCCTTTCATCTTGGGACTGCTGGGTGTTCCCTTAGATGGGGAATTTAGAACTTCAAACGCTCCGGAAAGGTTTGGACAAGAAAACCGCGCGACCCAGCTCTGAATTGTTATTCGGTGGCGTTATCAGCCATGTGCTGCTGCTTTTGCTTTTAGCGGTGAAAATCACACCACACGAGCTTCGGACACACACAAAAAAATGAATCTCTGAAGTAAGAAAAATTACTATTTACCTTTTTAAGTACCTTAAGGCTGTTGCTTTCATGCACTACTGAAAAGGGAGGGGAGGAGGGGAATCTCACAATTGAGTTCAACAAGCCGCATGAGAATAATTACTATTGAATGGAGCCAATTGCAGTGGCTGAGCTATCAATTAAGAATTAACTAACATTTACACTTGACGGATATCGTGCTGTATAATCCTCTTGGCTAACAGAACAGAATGATTCTCGGGAGATGGTTCTTTCAGTTTGCCTAATATCTGATCCAAGACAGAACTGAATGGTGAACTGTGGCTCTATTTGTATGAGATATAGATAGCATAGTATCCATTATCTTCTGGAAGTACAATGAATTAAGTATTGGCTTTCTGTTGGTTTTTATTGTTTGCTTTTTGATTGATGACAACATCTCCTACATTTCATTATTCTGCCAAAAATTGTAGATAGATGCACAGAGTCAAACACTGTGCCTCATTTAATCCTCACAACCAATCTGCAAAGTGTCATTAGCCCCACCTTAACATAAGGAATCAAAGGCTCAGCAAGATTATATACAAGTAAATTACTCCAGAACATCCGGAACTGGGCTTGAAACCAAGAACCATTTGACTCCCAAACCATTTTCTCCCTTTATAGTAGTGATTGCCCACAACAGACACTCATTCAGACACTATAATGCTGAAAAAATCCACAGACCCAGACTTCTGTCACAGATCCACTTTCCATTATACCATTGTGCTGTTTGTCAGACCTATAGTATTCCAACCTCATAGCGTATTTCTGACTTCATTTTTCCCCAGCTCTAAGTCTTTCTATGTATCCATCACCACCAAATGAGTTTTCTAAAACACTGTTTGCTTTTGCCATTAACATCTTCTCCTCTAAATCAGACTCCCTTTCCCTACAATTCTTAGCTAGCCATTCAAAACTCTCCCTAACCTGGCCTCTATTTACCTTTCCCACCTTATCTCCCGTTTCACTCCTGGGAAACCCTCTGCTATATTCCAGCTGGTCTACTCTCAGATCGCTGCTTGATTCTTACCTTCTGGCCTACCTGGAATACCAGCTCTTCTTTGTGTTAACTTTTGCCCTTTCCTCAAAGCCTAACTAAAGTCCTAGTCCTCATTGTGTGCTACAGTGAATGGAAAAAGGGCTGGGGGTCCGTTGCACAGTTCTGGCATTTACTGTGTAACTGGGCAAGGCACTGAAACATCCATCAGAAACCTTGGTCACCACCTTTATACAATGGGGCTGATAATACATCAAAGGTTATTGTAAGGGTTATTGAGATTGTACAGAGATATAAACATATGGGTAATTACGTCCAGTTTTATGTATTTCCTTATCTTCCCACAGGATTAAGCAAGCTCCATGCTTAATCCTCTTTGTATTCCTTACACGTTATTCAAAGACTCAAAAATATGGGACTACAGAAAAATGGATTATCATATCACTCCTAACCCCCATCCATTCCTTAATGCACCCAAACCACCAATAATCTCACAGCCGGAAATCATAACTATCCCTGCCCCCTCAGTCAGGGACACACTTGTCAGTGGTGCCTGTTGCCTGCTTTGTTCCCCAAATGCTTTCCAACAGTGGCTGGGTGGCTACCAGTCATTCTTCCAGCCCCAGTCCTAGGATGGCTGCATCCCGGCTCACATGCTACAACCAGCAGCAGATGGGGGAGGGAATGTCCCACCCCCATAGGGATGGCTGGATGGAATAACAGGAAGTCGCCTCCCATCCCCTCTGCAGCTGGAGTGATAACAGCTGCCATCAGAGTCCAGAAAACAAAACAGTCAAGAGGAAAGCTGAAAACAGGCCCAGGCTGGAACAGTAGTGTTCAAACCAAGGGTTCCAGAGTGGGTAAAGAAGGAACCAGGAACCAATGGGCAAGTTCAGCCTCCTTCTCCCTGCACCCCTCCTCTCTCTGTTCTATCTACATTTAGGCTTCACCATAATGCTTCATTTACCAAAAAAAAAAAAAAAAAAAAAAAAAAAGACCTATGTATAGCACTGGCTTCTGGGTATCTTGGAGAAGCCCCAAAGGATAACAGCAATGTAGCAGAAGTGATAGAAGATGCATGAGGAACAGATACCCAGACTTTACCCATTATCCTGGATTCTAGCTGGCTTCATGGAAAAGTCCATCTACAACTCCTGTGGTTTCAACACTAATGAGCTCTGCAGGTCTAGATATCTATTTCCTGCCTAGTTATTCCTATGGTTAGCCTTACCTTTAATACCTATAAATTGTGCCAGATGCTAACACTATGGGGTACGGGTAGGGAGAGGAATACTTTGAAAGTGGGAGAAACCTGCAGGGAGTAACAAAAATAGAACTTGAAATGGACTGTAAAGGTCATTTAATGCACCGATTGGCTGGAAGAACCCCTTCTACAGCATTCCTCACAAGTAGCCTTGAAAGGCCCTGCTTGGATTTACCTGGCAACGAGGAGCATACAAACTAGGAGAGAGGCCCACTCAAGATCTTTCTTCTAGCAAGCAGATCCTCCTTTTTTGACTTTCCCCTCCAAAGACCTTGGTCCTGTGTCTCATTTAACCCTCATAACTGCTCATTAAGGTGCATGTTATTAGCCCCCTTTCGCATAAGGAATCAAAGGCTCAGTAAGGTTATATAAATGAATTGTTCCCGAATACCCAGAACTGGGACTGAAAGCAAGGTCTCTGACTGCAAGTCCTATTTTCTTTATACACCTAAAGCATTGCTTGTCCACAATCTACCCTTTTTCAGTTCTGCCCTCCAGAATAACATGGAACGGGTGGAATCTTTGTTCCCCCTTCCCCAAGCCTGTGCAGGCACAAGGACACATCCCCCACTTTGTTTGGATGCAGAGACCGGGAGTTCACCTGACTCATCCAGGACACGTCATGTGCCTGTTCAGGTCACGTCACGGGCTTCCAGCTGCTGCTTCTCTAAAGCACGGTCCTGATCATTCTTGACTCCTTTCAAAACACTTGAATGTCTCCCTTTACCAGGGTACAAAGCCCAAACTCTCTTTGGGCATCCAAAGGCCCTTACATCCTGGCCTCCAACTTACCTTTCTGCGCTCAATCATCCACTCTTCTTCATATTCATATTCGCTGTGCAAACTGAATGGCTTTGCACCCATATTCCCGAAAAATATTTCTTTCTCAGTTAAGGAGGGTTTTTGTCCCTTTCTAGTAAATGCTACTGCACAGCGTTAGTGTGAGGATTTGATGAGATGTCATGTGCAAGGTGACAGAGGACATTGCCTGACACATAAGACACCGTAAACATATTTTCCTCTTTCTTATGCCACAAAACAATTGTACTGTTATTTTTATACATGGCTTATGTCCCTCACTGACTATAAATTCCTGAGGGCCGGATGCCAGTTTGTTTTATCTTTATGTTCGTTACGGAATATAAAGTCATGCTTCATCCTATAGATATTCAATAGAAAGTCACTGAATGAACAAATGAATGAATGCTGACTTTTGCTCAAAACTCCTAACCTCCTGAGCTAGGTCTTTAGAAGTTCAGAAAGAACTCTGCTAGCGTTGTCTTAAAAGATGTGGGTGCCTCAGACTGTTCTTGTCCCAGTCCCACTGCTAACCACAGAGTGAGTAGGACACATGGTATAAATCATGGACCCAAATTCAAATGAAACACGCTTAGATTTAGAATTCCTTCTAAAGGAAATTGTGGCTTATTCTGTCTGATTCTAAGCATGGCATTGGTGATAACCCAGACACTATTTTAATATCCTTTAGCTGGACACTAAGCCACTATTCAGCTATCACCATATCATCGTTTATGAATCCAACCCTCCTCGCTATTCCCTTCCTGCCCATGGAGACAGGTTAGAAATAGGACCAGTATCTCGCTTCAAGCAGGGTCTGATTTTAATCACTCTTTCCTTGCAACCCAGAACACACACGTTATTCTCTGGTTACCTGCCAGACAACTCCAAAAGCACAGTTACATTCAATTACCCATTTTATTATTCTATATTTAAATGGAAAACAATCTTAATTAAAAATAGAGACTATTGCTTTTCATGATCTTTGATTAATGTTCAATTAATGGTTAAACTAAACAAATTAAATTCCCTTAAACAGTTAATCCCATTTACAAACATACTTAATTGAATTTCCTAAAAAGCATGTCTGGTTCCTACACTCTGTGAGAGGCCAGCAAGATGGCAAGTCAGCCCTTTCAGTACACAGCAGCAATTCTTATTTTCCATTCCATGCAGATGGTCAGCATAACATTCTTCCCAAGCAGGCCAGACCCTCCCCGGGGCTGCCAGGCCTTTCCAGGGGTGACAAGTCCTCGCCATTCCTTCCTACCAACATGCACCGTGCACAAACCTTTGCAGAGGTCCCGGGAACATTTTCACTTAACAACAGAGCATTATACATAACCAGTAACTCCCCCCCTTTGATAATCACCTCCCACAATATTTAGTGAGGCTCATTTTTTAAATAATATATCATGGCTCACTACTAATCACAATTTACCCAGTTTGACATTGTAGTGTACCCTCTTCTCTGGATGAGCGCCATGCAGGATTCCCAGCCCTCAGACTAATCCATTAATTTCTACCCCATTCACCTTTTTACCTGGACAATCATTAATTTACTGTTGCCTTATTTTGTCTCTCCTAATCTTTAACTAGAATTCTTCTACTTCAGGAGAATTTACATTTTAAATGGCATGTTAGATTTCAATCCAGAAACCTCTAAGAGGATTAAGAGGAATGAGTTTTAGTCAAAATAGATGTACAATGAGGATGGGTCAGCTGGTTTAAATAAATCCTCTCATTAAAGGGACGTGGCAAGTTGAAACAAGTTGCTGATTAGCAAATCTTTAGGTTAGAGCATCTTATCTCCCAAATCCTATAAAAATGAGTTTCTCTCCTGCTCTCTCTGTCTCCTCCAGTTTCTATCTCCAGAAAGGCCTTTTCACTTGAAGGAAGCTGACTGGGTAGCCTGTGAATTACAAGATAATTAGTGCTGTGGTTTGTTAAACTAGCCAGGGTATGAAGGGAACAAGGAGAAAGTGTCTCAACCATCACTTTAGTATATGTCTTTTAAGTGCTTTGAACCTTGTTTCTCTTATCTCTCCGTATATAATTTCCATGTGACCCTATATTGCTTGACTTCTCAATTAATTATAGTGTAATAGCCATAGAACTACCTTCCACACTGCAAGATGCTGTTTCTGAAAAATATCATCACCCATTCCTGAATAAAAAGAAGTGTAAGAAATAGCACCTCTTCTTTGGTACAATTAAATAAAGCACGTAGGATCACTTGACATTTTTGACACTTGACATAAGACGTAAATGACCTCATCATCTATAAATGGAATGACATCTATAAATCCCATCTATAAATGGAATGACAATAATGCTAAAGAAAGAGCACTGAAATGGAGCCACAAACCCCTGGATGCTGCCACCCCCACAGCTTCCTTCTGACACCGTTCCACAGTGGTTCTTTACACACACAATTCTCAGTCAACCTCCTGAAACCCTTGAACAGTGCTGATTGGACCACGGATTCCCACCTGAATCAAAGACAGTCAAGTGTAAACTTGCCAATAGCCTGGAGCAGACACAAGCATGGGAACTCATCAGAGTTCCCTACTAACTAGTCACTAAGTGGCCCCATCAGATTCTGTCTCCAGACATTGAATGTGTGTGCCTGGGTGGCTCAGTTGGTTAAGCATCTGACTCTTGATTTCAGCTCAGGTCATGATCTTGTGCTTCATGAGATAGAGCCCTGCGTTGGGCTCTGCGCTGACAGCATGGAGACTGCTTGGGATTCTCTCTCTCCCTCTCTCTCTGCCCCTGCCCCTCTTGTGCCCTCTCTCTCTCTCTTTCTCTCTCTCTCTCAAAATAAATAAACATTTAAAAAAAGACATTGAATGTGAGGCACATAAAAAAAACAGAGAATAGGGGCACCTGGGTGGCTCAGTCAGCTGAGCGTCCGACTTCAGCTCAGGTCATGATCTCACAGTCTGTGAGTTCAAGCCCTGCATCAGGCTCTGTGCTGACAGCTCAGAGCCTGGAGCCTGCTTCGGATTCTGTGTCTCCCTCTTTCTCTGCCCCTCCCCGCTCAATGCTCTGTCTCTCTCTCTGTGTCAAAAATAAATAAACATTAAAAAAAATTAAAGGAAAAAAACAGAGAATAGAAAAAGCAAAGAGAAGCAGAGAGGCACGTCGAAAAAAGGCAATAAGCAGAAGCATAAGTAAGTAGAAGCATGAAGTGTAGAAAGAGATCAGAAGAAAGTCAGCAACTCAAAGCAAAAAGATGTAGATGCTGAAAGTCACACACAGAAAAGGCAGCAATCAGAACCATGAGATAGTAGACACTGTAAGAGTAGGGGGAAATAGCTGTAGAAGTAATAGAAAATATAACAATGATAATAAAAAATTATAATTGGGAATGCAAACTGGTGCAGCCACTCTGGAAAACAGTATGGAGGTTCCTCAAAAAATTAAAAATAGAACTACCCTACGACCCAGCAACTGCACTACTAGGTATTTATCCAAGGGATACAGGTATGTTGTTTCGAAGGGGCACATTCACCCTAATGTTTATAACAGCACTATTGACAGTAGCTAAAGTATGGAAAGAGCCCAAATGTCTATCAAGGGATGAATGGATAAAGAAGATGTGGTATAGAAATACAATGGAGTATTACTCTCAATCAAAAAGAATGAAATCTTGGGGCGCCTGGGTGGCTCAGTCAGTTGAGTGTCCGACTTCAGCTCAGGTCACGATCTTATGGTCCGTGAGTTCGAGCCCCGCAACGGGCTCTGGGCTGATGGCCCGGAGCCTGGAGCCTGCTTCCGATTCTGTGTCTCCCTCTCTCTCTGCACCTCCCCCATTCATGCTCTGTCTCTCTCTGTCTCAAAAATAAATAAACGTTAAAAAATAAAAAATAAAAAAAAAATTTCAACCATAAGAAAATTCAGAACTCAATTTAAAAAAAAAAAAAGAAAGAAAAAAAAAAGGTATCACCTGTCCTCGTATCTGTGGTCACTCTCACAAATAAAAGTAAAATGGGGTTGATTGAGAAAAGTTTGTTTTTTAATGAACAAAAAGAGAGTAGTAGCATATGCCCTGATTTTTTTTTCATTACAATTAGAATAAATCTAAATTCCTCCAATATCTTAAGTGATCTGGCTGCTTTGTGAGAGGTGGTAGAAAGATAAAACAATATTCAAGCTTCTTTTCTTTTGGTCTTTGTTCATTGCCCCTATAATCATAGCCTCTTCGTTCTAGTTGCTTAGGGAAGGAATGAGGTAGAACAGGGTCATGTAATTAATATAATTATATTTAATTAATATGTAATGATAATTGCATGTTGAAAACTAACACATTCTAAAATTCCCACAGAGCGTGGAAAAATATACCACCAAGACAGACTGAGCCTGACTCAAAGTGAAGTCGCAAAGAAACGTGATTAAGAGACAAACTCCATCTTGATCACCAGACCACATCTTCGGGAATTCCACCTTATTTCGGAATAAAAACACTTCACTTCGTGCCATTTCTTTCAGGGAAGGTAAAATGGTCTCACATTTATGATCTCATTTGAAAACACAGTATTAGATTATTTCAAGTGTTCATACTATCTCAGGTGATGGAGATTCAGAACAAGACTATCTGGGGAATGAAGGAAATGCAAGAAACCACTGAACCATCAAGCCTCATAAGAACTGGAGCCTGGTTAAATATCCAACAGTAACTCTGTGTCTGTCGTTCTTGTTAACTCAGCTTTTCTCTGAGCACACACTCTAGTCCTAAATTGGGTTCAATCGTGCTAGCATGTGACTTCGGGCAAGTCAAGCTTTTGGTGGCATAGTTTCCTCATCTCTGAAATGGAAACAGACCTCGCCAGGTTGAAGTTAATATATTTCAAGCATTTAAAATAGTACCAGAGACACAGAAATTGGTGTTTCCTATGATCATTATCATTTTTAAAAAATTTACATCCAAGTTAGCATATAGTGCAACAATGATTTCAGGAGTAGATTCCTTAATGCCCCTTACCCATTTAGCCCATCCCCCCCCCGTTTGTTCTGTATATTGAAGAGTCCTTTATGCTTTGCCCCCTCCCTGTTTTTATATTATTTTTGCTTCCCTTCCCTTGTGTTCATCTGTTCTGTGTCTTAAAGCCCTCATATGAGTGAAGTCATATGATTTCTGTCTTTCTCTGACTAATTTTACTTAGCATAATACCCTCCAGTTCCATCCATGTAGTTGCAAATGGCAAGATTTCATTTTTTTTTAAATTTTTTTTTAATGTTTATTTATTTTTGATAGAGAGAGAGACAGAGCATGAATGGGGGAGGTGCAGAGAGAGAGGGAGACACAGAATCTGAAACAGGCTCCAGGCTCTGAGCTGTCAGCACAGAGCCCCACGCGGGGCTCGAACCCACGGACCGTGAGATCGTGACCTGAGCCGAAGTCGGACGCTTAACCGACTGAGCCACCCAGGCGCCCCAAGATTTCATTCTTTTTGATTGAGAGTAATACTCCATTGTATTTCTATACCACATCTTCTTTATCCATTCATCCCTTGATAGACATTTGGGCTCTTTCCATACTTTAGCTACTGTCAATAGTGCTGTTATAAACATTAGGGTGAATGTGCCCCTTCGAAACAACATACCTGTATCCCTTGGATAAATACCTAGTAGTGCAGTTGCTGGGTCGTAGGGTAGTTCTATTTTTAATTTTTTGAGGAACCTCCATACTGTTTTCCAGAGTGGCTGCACCAGTTTGCATTCCCAATTATAATTTTTTATTATCATTGTTATATTTTCTATTACTTCTACAGCTATTTCCCCCTACTCTTACAGTGTCTACTATCTCATGGTTCTGATTGCTGCCTTTTCTGTGTGTGACTTTCAGCATCTACATCTTTTTGCTTTGAGTTGCTGACTTTCTTCTGATCTCTTTCTACACTTCATGCTTCTACTTACTTATGCTTCTGCTTATTGCCTTTTTTCGACGTGCCTCTCTGCTTCTCTTTGCTTTTTCTATTCTCTGTTTTTTTTTAATGTTTATTTTTGAGAGAGACAGCGACAGAGGGCGCGTAGGGGAGGGGCAGAGAGAGAGAGAGAGAGACAGAATCTGAAGCAGGCTCCAGACTCGGAGCTGTCAGCAGAGTCCGATGCAGGGCTCAAACCCACAAACTGCGAGATCATGACCGGATGTCCAACCTACTGAGCCACCCAGGCGCCCCAGTGATGCTTTCTCATGGGGCTCATTAGCAAGCCTCTGAGCTTTGCTTTCTAAAGGGCCGTCAGTGGATATTGTGAATCAGTGCTTCCATCATCATGTTAAGAAAGGAAAGACTTGGAGCCTAGATTCAAACCTGCCTTTGTAGAGGTGGAGTTGCAAAAAATTGAAATCTGCTGAGATACCAGCAGAAGATTTAGAACTTTATGTGTTGACTAAAAATTATTTCTTTATGCTATAATTGTTTGAAAAGTTGTTAGTGCTGGGCATTTTATTCTAATTCGTTCAACACACTGGCTTCTAAATGCTCTTACAAGGGAATAAATATGTCAAAGAAAATAATCACCCCTTCCAAAATGCCACTCAGAATCCCCTGACTTTCCCTCCTAATGAGGATTAATCTTATAAGGATCAGCTTTATTTGTCCTGTCCTATTTTAGACATGAGAGTTGTGTTCAGTTGCCTTCTAAAGCTTTATTTATTTATAGAATAAGAGAGTCATATGTGTGGAAATAATAACACTTTTGTCAGAAAGTCAGACAGCAACTCAGAAGCTCCAGGCTCCAAATACCACTTCCAGTGGAGCAGGAGGGAGTGAGGAGAAAGAAATCATATGCCCTGCACCAGGGGCCCTAAGACTATAAAATAAGCAAATTACCAAATAATCTGCACTGTTCACTCCAACAGAATCTCTCAGCTCTGAAATGTCCCTGCCCCCCCCTCCATGCACACTCTCCCCTTCCACCAACTAATGTCTCACTGACCATAGAGAAAAAAACCAAGCTGTTCTTTCTTGTGATCCTGTGACTCAACCTCAGCAAGACATTTAATGCTAAACTTTGTATACCTTTCTTGGTTACCCTTTCAGGTTTTCTGAGAACGTAGTCCTAGAATCTGATTTAATCTTCTCAACAAACCTAAAGTAGGTGCAGTTATTATCACCACATTCCAGATAAGGAAACTGAAGTCTAGAAGCAGAACTGACTTCATGGGTGGAAGATGTGTGGAGTCACCCAGGGCCCACACTTAGAGGGGCTTCATACTTAGTTTCATTCTCTACTGTCACCATCTTGAAATTCTTAATTTTTTAAGAGGCCCCTTTACACTGGGTCCCACAGATTACATAGTTTATCCTTTCTAGAAGGAGTATATTTCCCAAGATACCCGCATTGATTTGCTAAAGTGATGAAATGAAATACCATAGACTGGGTGCCTTAGGCAACAGAAATTGATTTTCTCACAATTCTGGAGGCTGGAAGTCCAACCAAAGTGTCAGCAGGCTTGGTTACCTCTGAAGCCTCTCTCCTTGGCTAGTAGATGGCTGCCCTCTTTCTTTGTCTTCACATGGTCTTCAGAGTTATGGCCTACCCTATTGACCTCATTTTAACTTAATTATCTCTTTAAAGAGCCTATCTCCAAATATAGTCACATTCTGAGGTAGTAGGCATTAGGTCTTTGATATATGAATGGGGGTGAGGGGCAGGAGGTAGGGAAACACAATTCAGTTCCTAACAGTCCCATAACAACCAGTTAGTGGAAGAGCCTCTAAGATTTGTTCCATTCATTATTCTCTATTTGCCTTCACAAATACCCATGTAAGTATGTGAGAGTGTCTGTCTCTTCTTATCACCAATAGGAGAAGCAGAGGCACAGAAAGGTCAGTACTTGCTATCATGAAATAAGATGGCAATACAGGAAATTTATTAGTAAAATGATAGCACAGGGTTGAAACCTCAGCTCTCCTGGCACTGGGTCTACTTCTGGGCCAGTACTGCCTTTCACAACCTGCACACACAGACACGGCTGCCAGGAAAGATGGCCCCTCTCTACAATTATAGGTTGTTGGACTGTCTGCCTTTGGTAGATTTCAAAATAGCACAGTTGACTGTTTCTAGCCAGAAAAAAAAAAATCACTACTCTTCCCCTCACAAGTTACACAAAGGCACCTCTGTGGAGTACATCCAACACACCATTGTGTAGCTGCTTTATCTCATTCTTTTGCTGGCTCCAAGCTGTGAGCATGAGCAGTGAGAAGTGAGTTTGTGGAGATAACTGGGGAGTAAGGTAACTCATTTAAATGATAAAACAGGAAACCCATTTCCAGTTTGGACATGGATAGTGTTTTCATACGAGCAGATCTGGAGTCTGGACTAAGGACTTGGGAGTATCATAATATGGAATGGCAAGGAGGTGGGTGAGGGGGAGCACCAGCTTTCTTCTTTTAAAGAAAAGAGTTCTTGGTGACAGCTGGACACGGAAAGCATTTGCTGTGCTTTGGCTCACAGCTACAGCGGGGTGGGAAGGGTGGCAGATCAGGGACTGTACTGTGGTCCTAGTCCTGGCTCTGATACTAATGTTGGGCAGGTTACTTCACCTCTCCAGACCCTATAACCTTCTTTTCTGAAACGTGATGCTTTAAAGTCCCATTCCTGTCTCTCAAATTCAGTATTATTGATGGGGTGTAGCAAGTTTTTCCTTGCATGATCAAGAGAGCATAGCATAGAGTTTTTCATTTAAACTCAGTTCCCAGTTGTTGTAATGGGATCGTTTATAATGTATTAGTTTTTAAGAAGACATATTCCTTTATGATTAGAAATATCATGCATCAGTGGGGAAACCAGATGTAACCAGGTGATCAAAGTTAACATTATTAATAAGGGGCAGATGGACTTTGTATGCTTCCAGATATGATGCCCTGAGCAGGACACAACACCATTTAGGTGATATTCTGGCTCAAGATGCATAATCTGAATCTAATCATGAGGAAACATCAAACAAACCCAAATTGAGGACATTGTATAAAATGATTGGCCTACTCTTAAAAAACAACAACAAAACAAATGTCACTGGCATGGAAAGAGAAGGAAACGTTGAGAGCAAATTAAAAATACAAATAACCCGGGGCGCCTGGGTGGCGCAGTCGGTTAAGCGTCCGACTTCAGCCAGGTCACGATCTCGCGGTCCGTGAGTTCGAGCCCCGCGTCAGGCTCTGGGCTGATGGCTCGGAGCCTGGAGCCTGTTTCCGATTCTGTGTCTCCCTCTCTCTCTGCCCCTCCCCCGTTCATGCTCTGTCTCTCTCTGTCCCAAAAATAAATAAAAAACGTTGGAAAAAAAATTAAAAAAAAAAAAAATACAAATAACCCACACATATATGGCTAATTAACTTATGACAATAGAGCCGGGAACATACAATGGGGGAAAGGACAGTCTCTTCAATAAATGCTGTTGGGAAAACTGAACAGTCATATACAAAATAATGAAACTGGACCACTATCTGACCCCATACACAAAAATCAACTCAAAATGGATTAAAGACTTGAATGTAAGACTTAAAACCATAAAGCTCCTAGAAGAAAGGCAGTACCCTCCTTGACATTGGTCTTGGCAAAGATTTTGGGGGATTTGACACCAAAACAAAGGCAACACAAAAGTAAGAAAATGGGACTGCATCAAACTAAAACGCTTATGCATAGCAAAGGGGACCATCAACACAATGAAAAAAACAACCTATCGAATGGGAAATAATATTTGAGTATAATATCTAAAATATATGTTTAAAAAACTCATACAATTCAATAGCATAAAACAAATCTCACTAAAAAATGGGCAGAGGATCTGAATAGATATTTTTCCCATGATGACATCTAGACTGCCAACAGGTACATGAAAAGATGCTCAACATCACTAAATATGGGGAAATGCATATCAAAACCACAATGAGATTCTACCTCACACCTGGTAGAATGGCTGTTATGAAAAAACAAGAGAGAACAAATGCTGGCTGTGATGTGGAGAAAAGAGAACCTTTGTGCATCTCTGGTGGGAATGTAAATTGTAGCCACTGTGGAAGACACTATGGAGGTTCCTCAAAAAATTAAATATAGAATTACCATATGATTCAGTAATTCCATTTCTGGGCATTTATCCAAAGAAAATAAAAACATTAATTCAAAAAAATATCTGCACCTCCATGTTCACTACAGCATTATTTACAATAGCCAAGATACAGGAAACAACCTAAGTGTCCAAACTCGATGAATGGATTAAAAAAAAAAAAAAGTGGTATATATACAATGGAATATTATTCAGCCATAAAAAAGAATAAAATCTTGCCATTTGTGACATCATGGATGGAACTTAAATGCATTATGCTAAGTAAAAATAAGACAGAGAAAGGCAAATACCTTATGATTTCACTTATATGTGGAATCTTAAGACAAAAAACAGACAACAACAACAACAACAAAACCCAAGAAGCTCATAAAAACAAAGAACAGATTGGTGGTTGCCAGAGGCAGGAGATGGGGGTGGGCAAAATGAGAAGAAGGAGTCAAAAGGTACAAGCTTCCAGTTATAAAATAAATCATGGGAATATAATGGATAGCATGGTGCCTATAGTTAATAACACTGTATTGCATATTTGAAAGTTAAGAGAGCAGATCTTAAAAGTTCTCACCGTAAGAATAAGAATTCTGTAACTATGTATATTAACTAGGCTTATTGTGATGATCATTTCACAGTTATACCAATATTGAATCATTTTGTTGTACACCTGAAACTAATAATGCCAGATGTCAACTATGCTTCAATTAAAAAAAAAAAAAAAAAGACAAATAATACATGATCTTAGACTAGATCTTGTATAGGAAAAAAATTCTATAAAGGACAGTATTGGGATAATTGACAAAATTAAAATATGGGTAGTTGATTAAAGGAATGTATCAATGTTAAACTCCTTAAATTTTATAACTATACTATTGGTCTGTGAAAGAATATCCTTGTTCTTAGGATATACACATTCAAATATTATAAAGTAAAGGGAATGATATATGCAGATTTTCAAATGGTTCCAACAAAAATAGAGTAGTTAGTAAAACAAATGTGGCAAAATGTTAAATATTGATGAATCTGGGCAAAGGATATATGGAAGTTCCTCATTTTTTTCTTACAAATATTCTATAAGTTTGAAATTATTTTGAAATAAAGTATTTTTTAAAGTAGTACATGTACATTGTATAACATTTTCTAAAAAGTCTCACCCCCCAGAGATAACCGTTAACCTTTTGTATATACCTGATTTCTTTCTATTATGTCATGACAGCTGGACAGGAGAAGGGTTCATTGTGCTTAAACTCACAGTACAGGGGAGTGGGAAGGGTGGCAGATCAGGGCCAGTAATTGGTTTGGGTGGCCTATAATCTACCGTACCCAATGGTTCCCAAGAAGTCTGCTGGGAGCTTCTAGGAAAGATTTGTCCCTGTTCTTTTCTTTTGTTGCATGTTGTATCACACGAAGACATTGGTGCAGCAGTAGCCACTTGCTATCTCCTAAGTAATGTTCTAGATGCTAAATACACAGGGCTTAACATGGCATTGTTCCTGCTGTCATAGGATTTACAACCCAGTTTTGGGAGGCTGTGTGTCACATAAAAAGGCTACTGCATCCAGACAGATCTAGATTCAAACCTTGACTCTACTATTCACAGCGGGACTATGGACAAGCCACTTACCCTCTATGTACCTCATGCATAAGAATGGGTATACCAACAACAATACCTGGCTTATCAAGCTTCTTCACAGTGAAGGTCCATCTTGGGACATGAAGGGAAAGCCAAGAGAATGGAAGATAAGGTGGTTCAGAGCACTGGCATCATTGAGGTGCTTAATTAACTGACCCTGGAACCAACCTGGCTACAGACATTTGTCGTGTGATGTAATACATGTCCTTATTCTTTTTTTTTAGTGTTTATTTGTTTATTTTGAGAGGCAAGGGGAGAGCCCAGGCAGGGGAGGGGCAGAGAAAGAGAGAGAGGGAGAGAGAGGGAGAACCCCAAGCAGGCTCCATGCTGCCAGCACAGAGCCTGGCGGGGGGCTCAAACTCATGAACTGTGAGCTCATGACCTGAGCAGAAATCAAGAGTCAGATGCTTCACCAACTGAGCCACCCAGGCGCCTCATGTCCTTATTCTTTAAGTCAATATTACTTAGGTATTCTGTTATAGACAAAAGCATTCCAACTGTTAAGCCTCTATTTTTAAACAAGATAATGTGACCATTTGCTGTGCTCACTCATCAGTCACATGTAGCAAAAGCTCTTCCAAAGGAAAAACAAGTCATGGGACCAAATCTGGGTTTTGAGCATGTGGTAAGGTCACTATCCAGAAACTAAAGGAAACACAAGTGTCTAGATTGGGACAGGCCGTGTGGGCTTCATGCCCAGAAATTGGGAAAGGTGGAGGGGGCAACCTTAATCTCTGGTGTACCTCTGAGTACTAGAATAAGTAATGGGATTTAGACTTACATTGACTTCCAGAGGGGGATTCAGTTTGGAGAGTAGACAAAGAGGAAGCAGAAAAGGTTGTAGCTCAATCTGGGTGAAAAGTGGCCCATTGGCCATTCCAATCCTATGTCAATGACCTTTGCATCAATGTGACTTCTGGGAGTAGTGCTCAGTGGCAGAGATAATGCCAGAGAAGGGCAATGTGGCAGGTGGTATCTGAAAGCAACTGCACTGTGGAGGCTGAACTTGACACTTAACACGTTAGTTCATTGATTCATTGATAAGTATTTATCAAACAGTTGCTGTATTCTTTTAAAAATTTTTTAAAGTTTATTTTGAGAGACAGAGAGAGTAGAGGCAGGGCAGAGAGAGGGAGAGAAAGAATCCCAGGCAGGTTCCATGCTGTCAACATGGAGCCCAATGAGGTGCTTGAACTCACGAACCATGAGGTCATGACCTGAGCTGAAACCAAGAATTGGACGCTTAACCAACTGAGCCACTCAGGCATCCCAACACTTGCTGTCTTCTAAGTAATGTTCTAGATGCTAAATACACAGGGTTTAACATGGCATTGTTTCTGCTGTCACAGAATTTACAACCCGGTTTGGGGAGGCTATGTGTCACATGAAAAGGCTACTGCATCCAGACAGATTTAGATTCAAATATTGACTCTACTATTCACAGTGGGACTATTGACAAGTGACTTCTACTCTCTGTGCCTCGATTACCTCATGCATAAGAATGGGCATAACAACAATACTTGGCTTATCAATGAACTGTGAGGATCAAATAATAAAATGCATATGAAAGATTTAGCATGATGCATGAAACACAGTAATCACTTGATAAACAATATAATTATTATTTATTATTGTATGTGTATTATTAAATTATTAGTTAATAACAATCATTGTTACATTTATTATTTACATTTGTGTTCTTCTTGTGCTAGAGAATAGAATTTTGCTGAAGATAATCTGCCCTAAAGTTGATTGTAGCCTTATCTGCAAAGCCACTGAAGGAAGTTATGTTGATGTGTTCGTAGTCTTGCAGTCAAAAAGCACTCATTACTTCATCAATATAAAAAGCTTCTGCACAGTGAATGAAACAATCAGAAAAACTCAAAGGAATAGGAGAAGATATTTGCAAATGACATTTCAGATCAAGATTTAGTATCCAAAATCTATAAAGAACTTATCAGACTCAACACCCAAAAATCAAATAATCAAGTGAAGAAATGGGCAGAAGACATGAATAGACACTTTTCCAAAGACATCCAGATAGCTAACAGACACATGAAAACATGCGCAGTATCACTCATCATCAGGAAATACAAATCAAAACCACAATGAGATACCATTTCACACCTATCAGAACGGCCAAATTAACAACACAGGCAACAGATGTTGGCAAGGATGCTGAGAAAGTGGAACACTTTTGCTCTGTTGATAGGAATGCAAACTGGTGCAGCCACTTTGGAAAACAGTATGGAGGTTCCTCAAAAAAATTAAAAATAGAACTACCCTATGACCCAGCAATTACACTACTAGGTATTTATCCAAAGGATACAAAAATGCTGATTCAAAGGGGTACATGCACGCAAATGTTTATAGCAGCACTATCAACAATAGCCAAATTATGGAAAGAGCCCAAATGTTCATCGACTGATGAATGGATAAAGAAGATGCAGTGTGTGTGTGTGTGTATGTGTGTGTGTGTGTGTGTGTGTGTGTATAATGGAATATTACTTGGCAATCAAAAAGAAAGAATGAAATCTTGTCATTTGCAACAACATGGATGGAACTACAGTGTATTATGCCAAGCGAAATATGTCAGTCAGAGAAAGACAAATATCATACGATTTCACTCGTATGGAATTTAAGAAATTTAATTCCACTCATGGAATTTAAGAAACAAAACAGATGAACATAGGTAAAGGGAAGGAAAAAATAATATAAAAACAGGGAGAGAGACAAACCATAAGAGAGTCTTAAATACAGAGGACAAACTGAGGGTTGCTGGAGGGGTGTTGGTGGGGGGATGAACTAAATGGGTGATGGGCATTAAGGCAGGCACTTGGGATGAGCACTGAGTGTTGAGTGATGAATCACTAAGTTCTATTTCTGAAATCATTATTATACCATATGTTAATTAACGTGGGTTTAAATTTTTTAAAACAGCACTCATTGCTCTCTTTTCCTCAACACTTTTCACAGAGGCACAAGACAGTTTGAGTGTGAGAGGCTGTGAAGGTCTCAGGAGCTCCAGGACTTTTCTTCCCTCAAATCAGCCATATTCTTCCCTGGAGAGATTACCTTGATCTGAGAGGTAAGAATTCACTTTGCCAAATGCAGAGAAAACACCATTCGCTTTTGGAAGGAATTTGTGCCACTAAAAATTCCAAAACCCAGGGCATTTTAGTCACTTGATCTGCTCTGAAAGATTTTTCTTTTTCTCCCTAATGCTTCACTGACCAAATTTCAAAGAAGAAAAATAAGAAAACAAGAAACAAATTATTCCTGCATCCACACATAAGAACATTAGCTGTGTAGTGCAGACAGAATATCACATGTGGTATCATTTTGAAAAGGCCTGGATCTCATCAAGTACAAGTACAGGAGGACATTTGGCCATGTCTGAGACTGCTTATTAGTCAAGTACTCTTCATTTGGTAAACGCCAATGTCACAACAGACATTACTGCTTGTTCTTATTCAGGAAAGGAAAATAACCACATAAACAACACAGGAATTTGATAAAACACCAAAAGAACTGAATTCAAACATGAGTAGGCTCATCTTCTACCTCACCCAAATATCACTCAAATGCATTTAATTATGTACTTGATGATACAGTTATTAAAACTTTTCTTTGCTATCATTTAATTCCAAGATAGCAGCTAACCATAAATTAAAATTCATCTGGATCCTCTTACTGAAGAAAATAAAAACCCCCATCATATATACATATACATGTATGTATATATATATTTAAATCAAACTGGACTTTGAAAAGTAATTATCTCATCCACCTCTGCCTCCACCTCCTCAGTTCCTCTTAGATCTAAATCTAAGAGTCTGGAACAGTAGGAAGACATATACAATAGGACTGTAGACTAGGTTGTTAGTGGTTCACTGATGCCATTGAGCATCCAGGCTATTTTTATCTCTTGTATCTATCAGCTTTGCCCTAATAGTGGTTTCAACCCCAAACTAGACTGTACATTCCCCTCATGGCTACAAAATGACCTAAGGAATTTCAAGCATCAAATCTGCACACAGTGACATCCAAAAGTAAATAAGAGATTTTTCTTTCTACTGTCTCCTTTTAGGATAAAGGAAACAGCGCAGAAACTTCCCCTCCCCCAGTAGTTATACCTTCAAGTATCATTGGTCAGAATTTAATCACATGCTTACTTCTAAGCCAATCATTAACAAAGGGATCAGGGCCACTATGATTGGCTTAGGCCAATCAGGATCTGATCCAGAGTCCTACAGGACAAGGGTACTGTATCTCTACAGTAAGAAGGGGAAGTGAGGAATGGCAGCTGGAAAAAATATTGCTACATTCTTCTGAACTTCGCTTTATTTGTTCGGCTGTATCACTTGGAGATCATAGCAGCAAAATCAGTTAATTTTAAATTGAGGAGAAAGAGAGAAAAAGCCATCGGCCTACGCAGTCAAACAGAAATGATATGTCACTTGGTCAATAACTATTCTACGATATTGAATATTAATGAGCCTCCTCAAATACCCATAGAAAAAGAGATTCAAAAACTGAAATTAAAAATAATTAAAAATTGGGGCGCCTGGGTGGCTCAGTCGGTTGAGCGTCTGACTTCAGCTCAGGTCAAGATCTCACAGTTCATGGGTTTGAGCCCCGCATCGGGCTCTGTGCTGACAGCTCAGAGCCTGGAGCCTGCTTCACATTCTGTGTCTCCCTCTCTCTGCCCCTTCCCTGCTCATGCTCTGCCTCTCTCTGTCTCAAAAATAAATAAACATTAAAAAAATAATAATAATTAATTAAAAATTAAGATGGTTTCGGACTTCATGAAGTTATGCCAAAATTGAAAATAACCTCTGAGGTGACTAACAGGCCCTTTAATGACAAAGGGGCTATCCTCTCTCACCCTCATACGCATCATCCCTCATTGCAAGTGAAATGTCCTGTGAAAATCTCTATCTTTACCCAGTTCTGCTTGGCCACAGGCATGGGAACCCCTAATTTGAAGATACCATCTTATCTACTTCTAATCCAAAGTGAGCAGTGTAACCTTCAGCTCAATTCCACCTGCCAGTGAATTTTTTTTTAAGTGAAAGTATTTTTTTAATGTTACTTATTTATTTTTAGAAAGAGAGCAAGAGAGAATGAGCAGGGGAGGACAGAGAGAGAGAGAGAATCCAAAACAGGCTTCGTGCTGTTAGTACAGAACCCAACATGGGGCTTGAACTCACAAGCCATAAGATCACGACCTGAACTGAAATCAAGAGTCAGCTTCTCAACTGACTGAGCCACCTAGGTGCCCCCTGCTAGTGAATTTTTTTTTTTGCTTCCTTGGGATCCAATAAGTCCTGGACCCCTTATTACACTTGTTCCTACCAATTTGCTCTCTCTAGCCTAGGTGATTCCATAGTCTATGTGAATGAATTTAGTCATCATAACTGGGAAACTCATTTGCCATATGTGGAGCATGTTTTTGTCTTTTTCCTCTAAACTTTTATTCAGGTGCAAACCTCACAGATTTTTCTCCTTCGTGATTACCTTACCTTTTTAGACTTTGACTCCTTCACCCTAGATATAACTCGTTCCTCTTCAGCCTTTTAGCTTTCAGAGCAAAATAATCTTTCTTAGTAATTATGATGCTAGCATCCCCCCTTTCAAATGGATGTATTTTCTTGTATTATGTATATAGATAATGTAGTGTCTCTATAGTCCTAGTCTAGTCTCTGCTCTTATGGAGCTTAAATTTCAACAGGAAGAGACAGGTGAACAAGAGACCTAATAAATGAATAAATTATATATATATATATATATATATATATATATATATATATATATATATACACACACACACATATATATACGCACACATATGTATATATACATATATGTGTATATATGTGTGTATATATATATGTTAAAAGTCACAGTAAAGTAAATAGAGCAGAGAAGAGCAATTGAGAAGGATGGAGAGGGGATGAAGATTACAATATGAAACATGATGACCATATAAGTCTCATGAAGATGATATTTTTAAAAATTGAGATACAATTCACATATCATAAAATTCACTAGTTTATAATATACAAATTCCGTAATCTTTAGTATATTCACAAGGTTGTACAACCATCACCACTATCGAATTCCAGAGTATTTAATCACTCTAGAAAGAAATGCTGTTCTCATTATTAGTCACTCCCTCCCCACCCACCCCCATCCATAAATCTATCTTGTCTCTATGAATTTGCCCATTCTGAACATTTCATGTAAATGGAATCATATAATATGTAGCCTTTGCGTCTGGCTTCCTTCACTTAGCATAATGTTTTCAAGGGTAATCCATGTTGAGGCATGATTCAGTACTTCATTCTTTTTTTGCAGTTGAATAAATACTCCATTGTATGGACATATCATATTTTGTTCACTCATTAGTTGATGGATATTTGGATTGTTTCTAGTTTTTAGCTATTATGAAATGCTGCTAGGAGCATTCATGTACAAGTCTGTGTATGGACTTATGTTTTTATTTCTTTTGGCTATACACCAGGAGTGAAATTACTGAGTCATAGGGTAACTGTACATTCACTTTTTGAGGAGCCGTTTTTCTAAGAGGCTATTTAATTTTACATCGCCATTAGCATTATATCAGGTTTTCAATTTCTCCACGCCCTCACCAATCCTTATTACTATCTGCCTTTTTTATGATAGCCAAGAAGATGACATTGGACCTAAGATTTGAAGGCAATGTGGAAGTGAGCCATGTGAACATTCTCAGTCTCAGAGAAGAGACTGACAGGCAAGGGGACCAGCCAGGGCAGAGCCCTTGAGGTGAGAGTGTGGCCGATGTGCTCCAGCGATAGCCGGATGGACAGTGAAACTGGAGTGGTATGATCAAGGGGGCAAGTAGAACAGGGTGATGTGAGAGCCAAGAGAGGGCCAAGTACAGGTCGTTGAAGGTCATTGTAAAGATTTTGGTTTTACTCTAAAAGAAATGGGAGGCCATTGAAGGATTTTGAAGCTGAGGGGTGATTTGATTTGACATACATTAAAACGGTATCACTCTGACTGCTGAGCAAGGGTGGAATTAGGAAGAATCAGAGAGACAATTGGAAAATTTTTGCAATAATGGTGATACTCAAGGCAGTTGGTATCAGGGAGGTAGTGGGAGTGCTTAAATTCTGCATGTGTTTTAAGGTAGAACCAAAAGATTTCCTATTAGACCTCAAGTAGAACGTGAGAAAGAAAGGAGTCAAAACTTGCGGTTCAGTCACTTTCATTTCAAGAAATAGTACCTCAGGAAGTATATTCAAATTCATTTCTTCCCTATTAGGTCAGACCCAAAGTTCTTAATTCGGTAATCTCACATATTTAAAAATATTGTCCACAGTAATAATAAAAACAACACCCTACAACCTGTTAAGCATCAAGTCCTTTAATTCAACTACCTCATGAGGCAGGTATTATTTTCCACTATTTTTACATGTGTAAACAGAGATGTGATTAATAACCAACAGCTTAGGACCAACCGGAAACAGCCAAATATGCACCCCTAACCATTATGTAGGATGCCCTGCTTCTAGTTAGCCCAGCTATATCTTCCTCATGCCAATAGCCACATACCTGAAGCCTTCCTCTTTTTTCACCGTAAAGCTTTCCCACTCCTCTATCTTTCTTGAGTCTCTGTTAAGACACAAGTGAAGGTGGCTGACTTTCTTGCAAGTTTGAAATAACTAGCCTTTGCTTATTCTCATTTAATTGGTCTTCATTTATTTTTATTGGGGTCTTAGGTCAGGTTCCCTGGGAAATGGACTTTGAGATCCCGACCTGAGGGTAGGTTTATTGAGGAGCACTTTCTAGATCATCCCCTCTGAAGGGGATGATGGGAACAGCACGGGGCAGAGAGAGAAGCTGAACTACGACACAATAGTTGCGCTACAGCTTTAATGGATCTCATGGGGAGCTCTGAGTCGGGATGGCGCTTCAGAAATGTACCCTGGCCTGGATCAGTTGTTGGATGTAGCCTACCCTTGGGAAAGGAGAGGAGCCTTAGGTGAAGGAGATCTCTTTGACCAAAGACAAGTCCAAAGGGAGATCCTAGCTGTGAACTCTCAGCAGCCAATACGCTGAGCAGCTGAGGAACAAGTGCTTAGATCCCCTTCAGAGCAGGGGGAGGGTGGAGATTAGGTGACCCTACCAAACACACGGCTGGCAGCAGATCATGACTCTAATGTAACTTCAAATCCAAATTTAAAGCTTCCTTCACTACAGCATAGCTGCCTTCACTAAAAAATAAACGACATATGGAGATTCTGTGACCATTTATTTTCTGTCCTCCTAATCCAAAACCAAGATCGTATTTGTAAAGTGATTCTGATGTTTTTGGTAAGTGATTGTGAGCATAGTGGTTGACTCAACTGAAGGTGGTGTCTAAAAGATCTGAAATAAAACCCAACCACACAAAGCAGTTAACTGAATTGCCACATATAGCCATTTATATCATCTTAATACTATGGTACTTTACTAAATGTTTTTCTCTCTCAGTGGAGTAGAACATTGTGACACCCAGCTTTCCAGCTTGAGATGTTGATAAATTGAAAATAAATTGATATGAAAATAGTATCATTCCCACTTTAAGGCTATTCATCCCCTAGTGAAAATTATTCCACCTTAGTTTAAATATTAATAAAATATATCTGAGAAGTCAGTACAATATGAATTTATTCCTTAAATGAATCTAGTTCCCTACATTATTTTCATCACTAGTGTTACATGGTCATTGCAGCACTTTTGGCTTTACTTGAGCTAGTTAAACTCAATGCTTCTTTTTTTGGTTTTACAAACAAATCAGCAGATACTGTATCCAGCAATGGGAATTTTCCTGAAGATTATCAAAAAACATACACCCAGTTCCGTCTACCAATTTGTCTGAGTAGTCCCTTTATTTGAAAATAAATCTGTGACTTCCAAAAAAAAATCTGTCAGCATATTCTCTCACTATCACAAGACCTTTTGAATATATTACTCATTGTTCCCAGAGCTTTTGGATTTTTCCCTTTACTGTTTGTCCTGGAAATTTCCTCATCCATACCCTTGCCTTCTCCCTCCCCTAAAAAGGAGTCCCCTCTTGATTAACATTGTATGGGATCTCAGCCAAATTGGAATCCCAGGTACCTTTTGCTCATAGCATAGTATGGTGGTTCTTAAACTTTGAGTCCTAAGACTTGTTAGGGGAATCTATTAAAATGGAAGATATTAGAGATTCATCCTAGATCTAAAGATTTAGAATTTCTGGAGGTGACGCTCAGACAACTGTATAACTGAATGTTTCTTGGTGGAATTCCGTTCAGTATCACGGCCTGAAAAACACTCAGAAGTACATTTCACATTTCTAGACACTGATACGGTTTTTTGGTTGTAGAATATCAGGATGAAATTGGCATTTGGAGTCTATTCTTTTCTAACATTGTGCATATATATAATAGTCTATAGAAGAGGAAATAACAGGCTGGCTTTCGCTAGCAGTAATCCACTTGTATAATAAGGGCTATCAGAATAGAAACATCATAAATGTAAAGAATGGGGGCTGTTTGAGAAAAATTGCTGTAGAAGAATTGGAAGGACCTGGTGATTTCTAGAATGTTAAAGCAAAAAGATAGCAAAGGAGTTGAAGGTATCATTGGGAAAATGGCTATGATGGAAATTATTGAACAAATATTAAATGTAGCACTTGATGAGGTGATAGGGAGACCACAAAGAGAAAAACACATAACTTAGATTATTTCAGTAGGTATTTCTTGAGTATCTATTATGTGCACAGCATTGTCCTAAAGGGTACCAAGGCATGGTTCCCAAATTTGGCTTTGTATTATATTCAGCTGGGGAGATTTAAAAAAATAAAGTGCCTGGACTTCACATTAGCTCTACTGAATGTAAATATCTGGAGGTGGGATTGAAAATCTTCAATGTGTAAGGCTCCCCAAGTGATTCTGATGCATTCAGTTAATGGACCAGTTATTTGGGAATCACTGTTCCAGAGACCACAAAAATGAGTGAGGCTGTGCTTTTTGAAAGGACTATATAAACTGGTATGTTGAGTAATATACTCTAGCAAGTTTCCTTACTCTGCCTTATACTCATGGCTTCTAAGTTTTACTCAGATGTTTCTTTTCTCTGAAATGCCTTTTCCTCATCTCTGGCATGAAAATATTATCCATCCTTCAAGATCCATTCAAGTGTGAGAATTGGGACCACATTCCTTATCACCACCCTTCCAACCCCACATCCATTGCACAACCCAGTGTCGTAGAGCCCATCCTTACAATGTCTACTTCACCCCTCATCTCCTTCCATCCTCGTCTCCCCATCCTTCACTCACCTGAACCACTGAATGGTCTTTTAACTCATCCGTCACATCCCTTCTGTTCTCCTAAAGCCAATGTATTCTTTATGGTTCTATTAATCTTAAACAGTTCAATTATAACTGTTTTTCATATTGCAGATAAAGTTTACAATTTCCCCATTACCTACACAATTAGGGATAAAAACGCTCCAGTCGAGCATTCAAAACTTCTGTATCAATTAAAATTTCTTTTATCATAAGCAACAGAACCAACTCTGACAAACTTCAGCGGAAAAGGTATAGAGTAGTTCAAATAGTTAAAATAGAAGTTTCAAATCATTTGTCTTTTTTATATGATTCTTCTCAAAATTCTCATTCTCATTCTTACTTATTTTATTTTATTTTTTATAATTTTTTTTAAATTTTTTATTTATTTTTGAGACAGAGAGAGACAGAGCATGAACGGGGGAGGGGCAGAGAGAGAGAGGGAGACACAGAATCGGAAGCAGGCTCCAGGCTCCGAGCCATCAGCCCAGAGCCCGACGCGGGGCTCGAACTCACGGACCGCGAGATCGTGACCTGAGCTGAAGTCGGACGCTTAACCGACTGAGCCACCCAGGTGCCCCTATAATTTTTTTTTAATGTTTATTTATTTTTGAGACAGAGAGAGACAGAGCATGAACGGGGGAGGGTCACAGAGAGAGGGAGACACAGAATCTGAAACGGGCTCCAGGCTCTGAGCTGTCAGCTCAGAGCCCGACGCGGGGCTTGAACCCACAGACCGTGAGATCATGACCTGAGCCGAAGTCGGACGCCCAACTGACCGAGCCACCCAGGCGCCCCTTTTATTTTATTTTTTAAGTAGGCTTCACACCCAGTGTGGAGCCCAATTCAGGACTTGAATTCATGACCCTGAGATCAAGACCAGAGCTGAGATCGAGAGTCAGACACTTAACCAACTGAGCCATCCAGGCACCCCACAAAATTCTCATTCTTAGAGAATGTCTGATTCAATATATTCCCAACTGTTGTTAATAGAAAGAAAGGGGACACTGACTGGAAGACCACTATAATTATGCTCACTGGGTAAAGATAGTTCTTTCAAAGCAAAATTAGGGTCCTGTTACTAAAAGGAAAAATGAATGTTAGGAGCAAAACCAAGAAATATCCACTACTACTAAAATATGGCCCCAATCCAATTGAAGTAAAACTGATATTGATGAAGAAGAATTCTGTGTTTTCCTTTTTGAGGAATCAAAGGTCAAAATGGGGCAAATACTGAGGAAGCTAATACTGGATAGTCTCAGGTTCCCAGGGTTGGAGAGGCTAGTGGTTTGAAGTAAATGTTTAAACAACCTCTGGAATGATTCAAGAAGTAATTGTGAGTCATAAGGGTAAAGATAAACTGTTTTCATTTTTTCTGTCTGTGAGCAACCAATTTCCTTTTAACTATAATGTCCTTTGCTGAACATCCAATAGTATTTTTTGAAAAATATGTCAACCACCATAATACAAGAACAGCCAGAATTTTATTAAGGAGAAAGTCAGTAGGGTAACAGTAACTTCTATATCTTTAGGAGGGTAACAAGTCTTCCACTTGCAAGTTCAAGAAAGGCCTGATGATCTCCCGTAGTTCCCACATTCTGCGGTGCCCAAGCATTGTGGGGAGCAGGCTTTCAAAGATAAACGTAGCATCAAAAAATAGTATGTAACATGAAAGTCCAGTGAAGGTGAGGACATAAAACATGATGAAAATCCTCAGTGCACGTTTCCTACAAGAAAAGAAGACATCTGTGTTAAGAACATTGTGCAGAAAACCACACTGATGTGATTCCTGGTTCCTCCACCCAGGTAGTCCTATTAACTGCAAGGAAATAACTGAACTTCTCTTGACCCCAGTTAACATCCGCAAAAGAAGGAGCTTAGAATAAATAAGCACGTAAGTCCATCCTAGGACTAGAGCTGGAATTCTAAGGTTCTATAGCCACGAAACAATGAAACCCTGTATATTATGAGGTTCTCTCCTTCGAAATGGACTTCTCACACACTAGCAGATTATTGAGGTAAAGACCTCACTTGTGAGGTAAATGATGCCGATTTGGAGGGAAATAAAAGAACAGGCAGTTAGATTTTCCTGGTGATATAAAATACAAAGTGACAAATGGAAACCAGCTCTATCACTAGTTTTGTCCTGGCACCTGACTTACCCTTTTTAAAGCAATAGAAGCTTTCTCAAGTCTTTAAGGACTCCTCCTTCTAGGCTGTACCTACGATGTGTTTTGTTTGCCTTTAAATCCTTGCGTTTATTATTTTTTAAAAAATTTTTTTAACGTTTATTTATTTTTGAGACAGAGAGAGACAGAGCATGAACGGGGGAGGGGCAGAGAGAGAGGGAGACACAGAATCGGAAGCAGGCTCCAGGCTCTGGGCCATCAGCCCAGAGCCCGATGCGGGGCTCGAATTCAAGGACCATGAGATCGTGACCTGAGCTGAAGTCGGACACTCAACTGACTGAGCCACCCAGGCGCCCCTATTATTTTTTAATTATACATGCAATACTTGATTAAGGCAGAAGATCTGGCAGATCCAGAAAAACACAAAGAAAGAAAGAAACGTCCCAGATAATCCAGTTACCTGTAGATAATTACCATCAACAATAAATTTCAGAAGAGAAAATCTAAAGTGCAGTTAAAGCCAGCTATGGATCTAGTTTGTGATCCAACTCAGAGGATTCTGTAAACCTGAGCCAAAGTGCTTGGCATTATTGCCACTGGCTGCCTCTTGGTAGTTACATAAATGATTGCTTCTATTTCATACATTTATTAAAGAGCCAATGCTTTTATAATATACTCTAGTCAGAAGAGGCTGCTAAGATGAAGCAAAGATGCCCTTCCCTCAAGAAGCGCGAAGTATAGATTTGTTCTTTCTTATGAAAAGAAAAACAACTCACTACAAAAACATAGCTAGTAAATGAACACCATTCTTCCTAAATTCCAAAACCAATAACCTTTGGAAGTACCAAACTGGTACATTTTCAAAGGAACACAATTTAACATTATTTTTTTTTTAATGTTTATTTTTGACAGAGAGAGAGAGAGAGAGAGAGTGCACGAGCAAGTGGGGGAGGAACAGAGGGAGAGGGGGACAGTTTCCCAAGCAAGCTCTGCACTGACAGCAGAGAGCCTGAGGCGGGGCTTGAACTCACAAATCGTGAGATCATGACCTGAGCTGAAGTTGGAGGCTGAACCAATTGAGCCTCCCAGGCACCCCTAACATTATTTTTTTTTTTAAGAGAAAAACTGTTTTCCTGAATCACAGATAATTTGGAAAACAGAGAAATGAAAAAGTTATAATCTCATCACCCTAATATAAACAGCTAAGTTTTTTTTTAGGGAGAGAGCATGAGTGGTAGAGGGGGAGAAAGAGAATCTTAAGCAGGCTCCATGCACAGCATGGAGCTCGATGCGGGGATCAATCTCACGACCCTGAAGTCATGACCTGAGTCAAAATCAAGAGCTGGATGTTCAACTGACTGAGCCATGTAGGTGCCCCTATAATCAGCTAAGTTTTTTTCTGTTTTTTTCTTTTCTTTTTCTTTCTTAGTTTTTGTTTGTTTTGTTTTTTATTTGTTTTTCTTTTGGTTTAGAGTGTGTTCTTCCAGTTTTTTCTTTCCTTAAGTGAACACTCCAGGTGGGGTTAGGTTCAAATTTATTTCTTGACACTACTGAATGGTTTGATTTTTATTTGCAAGTCAATGTAACAAAATATTTTTCAGATTTTCCACCAGTAAACAACTAAAAGAACATGTGTAATGTTTGTTTTTTAAAAGTTCAGACACTTTTCTGAACTAATCATAGCTACTAATTCAAAATCATTTTTTTTTGTATCATCGGTACGGAACCAAATATTAGTGTCATTAAATATTTTATTCACTTTGAATTTATGTTCTTTAAAGAATAAAAACATTCCTTTGACTTTTTAATACTGTTTATTTATTCATTTATATATATTTTTCAAGACTTGCCATGCATAAAACCTTTATTCTTTTAAAAAATGCTCGTATTGTTAGTGGAAGGTCTGTAAGAGAACTGAGGATACCAGGAAGAGGTCCCCCCGAGCCTAAAAATAGCAAAATTGATACATAAACCTTCTCAAAAATATGATGTATAAATATGCTTCAATGGAACCAGTATGTTTCCAGTTCATAGACAAGAAATTGGTCAAAGTCTTAAGCAATCTTAACTAGGATGTAATGACGTGATGAAAGATGGGCAACTCAACTGAACTGTAATCTGCCCATTTAATGCAAGCAAGTGATGATAAAAAGACATTTACTTATTTGTTTGTTTTTTTGAGATATAATTTGCATGCCATAAAATTTACCCTTGAAAGTGTATACTTCAGTGGCTTTTAGTTTATTCACAGGGTTGTACAACCATCACCACTATCTAATTCCAGGAAATTTTCATCACCCCAAAAAGAATGTACCCATGAACAGCCACTCCCTATTTTCCACTCCTTTAAAGCCTGGCAACTATTCATTTACTTCCTGCCTACATGGATTTTCCTATGTTGAACGTTTCGCAGGAATGAAATCATATAATATGTGGCCTTTTGTGTCTGACTTCTTTCACTTAGCATAATGTTTTCAAGGGTCATCAATGTTGTAGCATGTGTTAGTACTTTGTTCCTTTTTTGTATATGAACAATACTCCATTGTATGGATATGCCAAATTTTGTTTACCTACTCATCAGTTAATGGATATTTGTATTGTTTCTACTTTTTAGCTATTATGAATAATGTTGCTGTGAACATTTGTGTATAGGTTTTTGTGTGGACATACAGTTCTTCTGGGTGCACACCTAGGAGTGGGTCAGATGATAGCTCTATATTTAATATTTTCAGAAACAGCCGAATTGTTTTCCAAAGTGACTGCACCATTTTACGATCCCATTAGCAATGTCTGAGGGTTCTAATTTCTCCACATCCTCTCCAATGCTGTTCTTTTAATTATAGTTATCTTAGAGATGTAAAGTGGTATCACGTGATTTTGATTTGCCTTTCTCTAATAACCGATGGTGTTGAATATCTTCTCTCGTGCTTTTTGGCCATTTGTGTATCTTATTTGAAGAAATGTCTATTCAATTCCTTTGCTCATTTAAAATATTGTCTTGTTTCTCTTTTTGTTGTTGAGTTATAAGAGTTCTTTATATATTCTGGATATTAATCCTTAATTTCCAAGGTTCTGAAAAAGTTGATTCTATTTTTTTTTTTTCAAGCTCTGTCATTGATTTTATGGAGGAGGAAATTTTCTGGGGTCTTTACTCCACTATTTTCATTGACATCACTCCTCACTTACTTAGTAGTTTAATATCTGTTAAGCCTGGTGGAGATGTTTTATATTCCATGTCTCAAAATGACTAAAATCTCTAACTTCAGCTCATGAATTACTAGGAGGAGACAGATTTAAAATAATGTAATTGCGTGGGACACCTGGGTGGCACAGTCGGTTGAGCGTCTGACTCTTGATTTGGCTCAGGTCATGATCTCAAAGTTCGCGGGATTGAGCCCTGCATCGGGCTCTGCACTGACAGCATGGAGCCTGTTTGGGATTCTCTCTCCCCCTCTCTCTCTGCCCCTCTCCCACTTACGCTCTCTCACTCTCTCTCAAAACAAAAAAATAAGCATTTAAAAATAATAAAGTAAAATAAATAAATAAAAATAATAATAATAAAGTAATGTAATTGCAATGATATACTGTGGGTTCTGTGTCAGGATTATGTGCAAGGTACAGTGTATGCGCAAGACAGGTTGCTGAACATCTACTTGGATTGGTAGTTGGGGATAAAGAATCAGACAAGTTTTCTTACAGGAGGGTACTGTTCCAGGTATATATGATGTTGTGGCATCTTCAGAAAGGGATCCAAAGAGTCAGATTTGCTAGTATGTATATCTTTAATACCATACAAGGGAGAAGCCTCTTGTGTGATGAACAAAGGTTTTCAAGTCTGCCTGGCAGGTATGTTCCTTTGGTGGGGGAGGCTGCATCATACCTTACAGACAACGTCCTAAGATGTATGTATACATATTTACCTAAAGCAATAATAAAGAAATATATACTTGTATTTTTAGATCTAATGCAATAGATCTATATCTAAAAATGATACAAAAAAACTCCAATAAACACTACAACTCCAATAAACAAATAGACAAGTAGAACAAGAATAGATAATTTATAAATGAAGATAAAACAAATTTTTAGTCAACCCTTGCAACAACTCATCATACTATGGTTCATACATTTGGGGGCCTTTGTCCAGCCCCAAAGTCCCCTTTCTCTGACTTACCACATTGTAATGCCAGAAGGAGCGTTCTCCCCTAAAGGGGGGGATGGAGCCTGAGGATGCAGAGGTTCTCTTTCTTCCACTCCCATTTCTTCAGGGCTCTGAGAGTCTGTTTTCCCTTCTTGCTTTTGGTACATCCCCAACTTTGTATTCAGCAGAGTCATGTCTTTGTAAAAGTTCTGGAAAAAAATAGCAATCAACTCTCATTTAAAACAATGATCTTAGAGGTCTGCTAGTCTTATTGTAGATGCAGCATGCTTTTCCTCCAGAATACCTCAGGAGCCCACACTGCCAATCCCATATGAGTCACGTGAGGAAATCGTTGGCAGGTGCACACCCACCTAATGGAAAGAGACTTACACATTCACAAAATAAGGTAGCAGCACCACAGTAGAAAATTAAATGAAACCCACATGTTAATCTTTAACTACTGGATTATTCATGTAGGAAGATAATTATTCTTGTATTGAATTCATCTGTTCAATTTGTTCATCTATGCAAAACATATTAAGTGACTCCTACTAGGCACCATTCTAGGATTCTGTGGTTAACAAAATAGATAAGGAATATGCATTCTATTACATGTGCATTTTTAAACCAAATGGATAACGAATTGCATGCATGTTAATAGGGGCTGGGAGACAAGCAATAAACAACAAAACATAATATCTAATATATATATATATACACACACACACACATACATTAGATTAGACATTATAGACTCTGATACATGCTAAAAAGAAAATAAATAAGGTGATGAGACAGAGTAGCCGAGGTTTGTTGGTGGGACATCTACTCTAGAGGTGGGACGATTAGGCATCTCTGAACAAGTGACAGGTTGACTCAGTCATTCATTGCTTCTTTTACGCATTCCTGTTTATCTCAAGATCTTGTGGGAGAGGTTCAGATATGGAAGCATTTTTCTGGCTAGGGGAGTTTAGGGGAGGTCTGGAGGAGGAGATGACATTTGAGCTGAGCCTTGAAAAATGCATAATTTTTCGACCTGGAGGATAAGCTCCAAATGGAGGAGATGTAGAAGCAGCACAGGGCTGTGAGGTCTGGGGAGTACACCAGACCTGTGACGTGTCCCATTGGCCCAAAGAAGAAGCCCAGGAAAGGGAGGAAAATGTGATCAGGAAAGAGAAAGAGTATGTGGCACAATCTCAACTTCTAGAGAAAGAATCATCCCTATAGTTAGATTTTATCATTATTTGAACTTGCATAACTGTGAAATCTTACCTTTATTCTTGCAATGAGTTTCTCCTTTAATGCATGAGCTTCATTACAAGCATCTTCCTGAAAAGACATGCACAATTCTGGGTGAAATGGAAATTAGATTTTTCTGGTTTATACCATAAGACATCACTCATTTTGACACCACTTAGTCGTAAAGCGGCTTCTTTGAAACTTGCTTTTACTCAATAAAATCCTTCCTCTTACAGCAAATTCATAGTATAATCATGATAAATTGCAGGAGGAATAACCAAAAGATTAGCATAGGTATTTTTAATATTTTAGAAGTATAAATTTATACAATAGCAGCTTATTATAAATCTTTTTCTCTATTCATTATTCTTTCTTTGTGCCTTAAAATACTTCCGAGGCACTAATTAGAGAAATGTAGTATGTTTCAGAGAAAAAAAAGAAAATTGCATTTCCTTTAAATATCTTAAAATTTATAATATATGAGTACATGTTCTCACTATATTAATTTGCATATTTGGACTTTATAGTTTAGCAAAAGAGCTGTCCACAAATAATGTCTGATTCTTCTTTTCATCCTGTCTCCTACAGGTCGTTAGAGACAACATATGGTTTTGGTTGGTTCCTATCAGTAAGTTCAAGAGACAGGTTGAAAGCAAACCTTCTAAGACATGAATCCCAATCATACATATGTCAGGAGTAAATAACTCTTCAACGGGTTTTTAATTAATCATTCTATAATAGACTTGCAGGAGATTTTGAAAGGCAGAGCTATAGTAGGAAGAACAGTGTTCTGGGATTCAAGGAAGATGGGTGCTAGAGGTGCCATTTCCAGAAATTTTGCTTAAGTACTTGCACAAGCAAGCAAAGATACAGATTTTCTGAGGCAAAGTTTATAATAGCCAACATTTATTATAAGGCCCCAAATATCCAATAAAATAAATTTTATAAATCCCAAAATCAAATTGCACATTATATAGACAGTGAAAAGGTAAAAATGACATCTAGTGGCATAGAAAGTTGCTGAAGAAAAATGGTAAGTGAAAAACAGCCAAGTTGCAAAACTATATATAATATAATCTGATTACAATTGCAACAACATGTAGATACAGGTATACAAAAATTTGGAAGAACATAAATATGCTAAAATGTTCACTGTGTTTATCTTTGAGGGAGTGGGATTATTTTTCATTTTTAAAAAATGTTTATTTACTTTTGGGAGAGAGAGAGAGAGCAGACGAGGGGCAGAGAGAGAAAGAAGGAGATACAGAATCTGAAACGGGCTCCAGGCTCTGAGCTGTCAGCACAGAGCCCGATGTGGGGCTCACGAGCTGTGAGATCATGACCTGAGCCGAAGTCGGACACTTAACTGACTGAGCCACCTAGGCTCCCCTATTTTTCATTTTTTATGTGAAATAGTTCTAAATTTTAATTATTAAAATAAGCATGCCCTACTTTTGTTAGAAAAAATACATATACTTTTTTTTTTTTTTTTTTTTTAATGGGAGAGCAAGAATAAGACTCGTCTTTTCATCTGGGAATGTGGGCAGATCACGTCATGTTTTTGAGTTATGCTGTTCTCTTCTGAACAGGAGAGTAAAGGCTACAAGACAGTTCCATGCTAGGTCTAAAATGCTGAGTCTATCTTTCATCGAAATTTGGATTCCATTCACCAAAATTCTCTAAATCTGAGATTCTCTTTGAAGAACTGTTTTTCTTCCTTAATTGTAATGCCATTTTATCATTACCTGGACACATTTGTTATCCATTTCTTCTAATTGCTTCTTAATTTCCATGATCTTCTCCTTTAAAACAAAAGGGCATAAATCAAAAGTTGTAATGAATGATATGTGGAACTGAAACAAAATGAAGACGATTTTTGGAAGAAAGCTCATTCATGGTCAAAAATTTTGAGACTTAAGAACAACTGTTTTTTCAGTACTTTTCTGAGTTCTGATCTCCAAAATCAACATTAAGTCAAATCAACAAGATTGAGTTGGCCACATCCTACGTAAGTGGCCCTTGGGCTAGGCATTGTGTTGATTACATACATGGAATGAGTATTTACCTTCAAACAGCTTCTCGAGAATGTATAGTCTATACCCTTTTTTTTTTTATACCGAGCTCATTCATTACCAACCCCTGAATTCTATGACTTAATTATTTAGAAAGGAGCTGTGATACTACAATCGCGTTTTACTTGGTATCCTGGTTTGTTTATATAATGAATATCTTTTGCACAGTACTTATCTGAGATAATTGTATCAAAGAGAAAAGATAGGAGTCAATCTCCAAATGAAAGTTTAGATGTTGACCTGGAGATTTCAGAAAGCTTCGTGGATTTAGGGGTTAAATATCAGGCAACACCCAAAGGCTACCCCAAAGTCCTTTCTTCACCGTAAAGGTCTTTAAATTTGTTTCTGCTGTGTGTGTGTGTGTGTGTGTGTGTGTGTGTGTGTGTGTGTGTGAGTTTTAAGTGTGTTTTAAGTGATTTTACCAATCTTTCCCTCCTGCCTTCATGCCTTTCTGAGCCATTCCATTTCTTCATGAGATATAAATGAGCCAATACATGTGATATTATTTTAACTTTATTAACGCATTTCTCCTTTAATTTGTCCACGCTTTGCTTGACTGCTCTTTCTATATTTCTAACAATCTTCACTTTCTCTTCACCAGAGTAAACCTATAGCCATTCCTACTGATTTTGCTTCTGTGGCAATTATATTTAAAGTTTCTTATTCATTACACAGCCTTTCCCATCACTGTTTAGACTTATTGAGGACAGACTTTGTGCCCATTTTTATTTTTATTTATTTTTAATTTTTTTTAATGTTTATTCATTTTTGAGACAATGTGAGAGACAGAGTGCAAGAGGTGGAGGGGCAGACAGAGGGAGACACAGAATCTGAAGTAGGCTCCAGGCTCTGAGCTGTCAGCACAGAGCCTGGTGCGGGGCTCGAACCCACGAACTGCAAGATCATGACCTGAGCCGAAGTTGGACACTTAGCCGACTGAGCCACTCAGGCACCCCCATTTTTATTTTTATTTATTTATTTTAAACAGTTATTTTTTTAAGTTTATTTATTTATTTTTGAGGGAAAGAAAGTGCAAGTGGGGAAGAGGCAGAGAGAGAGGGAGAGAATCCCAAGCAGGCTCCACACCACCAGCACAGAACTTGATGCTCAAGTTGGGGCTCAAACCCATGAACTGTGAGATCATGACCCAAGCCCAAGTCTGTCACTTAATGACTGAGCCCTTCAGGCACCCCCCTGGCATCCATTTTTAAAAGCCACGTGCATTGGGGTGTAATTTACATGCAGCAAAACTCACTTTTTAAAAGTGTACAGGGATGCCTGGGTTAGTCAGTTAAGCGACCTATCGACTCTCAGTTTTGGCTTAGGACATGATCTCACCATTCGTGGGTTCGAGCCCCACATGAGACTCTATGTTAACAGCATGGGGACTGCTTGGATTTTCTCTCTCTCTCCCTTTCTCTCTGCTCCCACCCTGCTTGTGCTCTCTCTCTCTCTCAAAATAAATAAATACACTTTAAAATAAAAAAATAAAAGTGTATAGTTCATGGGGGCACCTGAGTCGCTCAGTCAGTTAAGCATATGACTCTTGATTTCCACTCAGGTCATGATCTCATGGTTTGTGAGATCAAGCCCCGCATCAGGCTCCACACTAATAGTGTGGAGTCTGCTTGGGATTCTCTCTCCCTCACTCTCTGCCCCTCCTCTACTCATTCTTACTGTCTCTTGCGTTCTCTTTCTGTCTCTCTCAAAATAAATAAATAAAATAAAAAATGAAAAATACATATGTAAAATAAAATGAAAATAAAAGTCTACAGTTCTATGAATTTTGACATAATCATCAGCACAAGATACAGAATATTTCCATCACACCTCAAATTTCCTTGTGCCCCTTTATCAATTCCCTTCTCCCTTTCCCCACCCAACCTCAGCAACCACAAGTCTCTTTTCTGTTCCTATAGTTTTGCCTTTTTCAGAATGTGATGCAGGTGGAATCGTGAACTACGTAGTCCTCTGGATCTGGCTTCTTTCACTCAGCAGAATGCATTTGAGATTCATTCATGTTGTTGAATGAGTAAGAAGTCCAGCCCTTTTTATTGCTGAGTAGTAGTCTATCATAACACACGTGCCACAGTTTATCCACATACCAGTTGGTGGTTAGTGGAGGTGATTACAGTTTTTAAGTCATGCCTGTTTTTTTTTTTTTTAAGTGCGTACAAAGCTGTGCATCTCCTGTATAGAAAATCTTCCTATCTATTTGTCATGCCTTCCCTTTTCATATTATTCCAAGCCTCTGTTGGTTTGTTTTCAAATCTCCCTTTCATTTATTTTTGTTCTCTTCTATCTTTCTCATCATTCTTTTAATATCTACCCCACCTTATCCCTACCTCCTGCTGAAATTCACATCCCTGTAACACAGCTGACTTTGGAGCAAATTTCCCAAGGCAGAATATTTCTTGGCCCTTGTCCCCTTCCCTTTTTTCATAGTTTGTGATTTCCAAAGCCCAAGGATAGTGGAAAAAAACCTTAACTTTTCAACTAGCTCAAAATGAGATTGCTACTTCAAAGTTTTGGACTAAATCATGGTTAAAAGTAGTTTTTTTCCCCTGGCATTAATCTATGCCATCTATAGATGGCTTTTAATATGTGAGGGATCTAAATAAACATTACTTTCCTACAATAAGAGAGATATTTCATCTTTATTTTCTCCAAAATCCACTTAATGTAAGCTTTTGGGCTTAAGCTAAAGCAGAGGCTGGCGATTTCAATAAAAGGAAGTAGCTAGACACAGATTTTTTTCCTTTCTTAGAGAATTTTTTTCAAAGGCACGAAGTTTAGAAATACTATCGGCCAGGGCTCTGAGGTCTAATTCTTATCCAAAGTTGGTTACTACCTTTCTAACATTCTATGACTCTTTAAAAAGGGGAAATTAAACCTTTCTCAGAAAAGAGTCTCTAAGAAATGCAAGGCAGGAAAACAATAGAAAAGCTGGAGATCATGAAAACCAACACAACAACTCTTCATAAAAGCATCAGAGGTGAACACGAATATATCTCTTTCATTTTAAGGATGCAGTTACTCACAAATACTTAATTCCTGGGTGTCTTCTCTAAACTGTTAGGTGCTGGGATGCAAAGATTAAGGAAGAGAAGTCTTCCCTTAAGGCACTCATCATGTCTTCACATGGCATCCAGATATAAGCCTATCTAACTGAATTTCCAGAGAGTATTAAAAAGTCTAGCCTTTTTGGGGGCACCTGGGTAGCTCAGTCAGTTGAGCATCCAACTTCCGCTCAGGTCATGATCTCGAGTCTGTGGGTTCAAGCCCTGCGTTCAGCTCTGTGCTGACGGCTCAGAGCCTGGAGCCTGCTTTGGATTCTGTGTGTCCTTCTGTCTCTCTCTCTGCCCTTTCCCTGCTTGTGTTGTCTCTCAAAAAAATAAAATAAAATAACTTAAAAAATAAGTCTAGCCTTTTTGTGTCTTCAGAGGATAAAACTGGCGGTACCCACACGAACTGACCACCAGAGAGCCTTGCTCCTTGTGACAAAAGACAGGTTTTAATTCTTCTTACGACCTGTTAAACAATAGGAGGGGTGGGAAGAGGTGACAGAGTCCCCAGAGCCTCCCAGATAGTCTCTTCCAAGCCTCCCACTTACCTCAATGTTTGCCCCCTTATCAGGGTCAAAGTCCTTTTGTGACTCCAGCTTTTCAATGTGGCCCTCCAGGGACACCACCTCATTTAATAAGCTGCAGACAGACCAAGAGATGGACTAAGTCACATGGGCTAAGAAAAATCACCCAAGAGACAATCTTTTTTGATCTTTCAAGAATGAAATCCTCTCCTTACCTCAGAGGACTCTTGGGTCGTGGCTGTGTTGGAATGAATGTCACAAATGCAATGCAAGAAAGCAAAAAACACGAAATAATCAAGAGAGCAGTACAGAAATGTAAGGCCTAATTGGATACAGGAGCAGAAAATTTAAATGATTAAAATGGAAGCTTACCTAATCTCTAGAAAAAACAAACACAAAAAAATCCTTGGGAGGTAGGACTAGGCAAAGATTTCTTCCACTTGACATCTATAAAAGGGAACACTGATAAACTGGGCCTCATCAAAATTTAAAGCTTTTGTTTGGCCAAAGACTCTGTAAGTGGATTTACTTGTCACATACCCTAGATCTTACATGTAGAAAATATGAAAACTTCTCAACACTCAGCTTTAAAGAAGCAAACTATCCAATGAAGAAATGAAGAAAACACATGCGCAGACATTTCCCTAAGGAGATACACAGATGGCAAATAAACACATGAAAGGATGCGCAGCACCTTTAGCCGTGAGAGAAATTCAAATCAAGGCTACAATGACATAGTACTACAAACTTATCAGAATGGCTAAGATGTAATATAGTGATAATGCCAAATGCTAGTGAGCTTCTGGAGAAATTGGGTCACCCGTACATTGGTGGCGGGAATGTAAAATGGACAGTCATTCCAGAAAATAGCTTGGCGGTGCCTGTCAAAACTGAAAACAGACTTACCATATGACCCAGCAATTTCATTCTTGGGCAATTATCCCAGAAAAATAAACTTACTTTCACACAGGAAGTTGTACATGGATGTCCAAAGTAGCTTTATTCATAATAGCCCAAAACTAGGAATTACACACTTGTCCTCTGATGGGTGAATGGTTAACCAAACTCTCTCTCTGTCTCTGTCTCTGTCTCTGTCTCTGTGTCTGTCTCTGTCTCTGTCTCTGTTTCTCTCTCTCTCCATACCATGGAATACTACTGAGCAACAAAAGGAGAGGAACTATTCATACAGGCAGCAACTTGGATGATCCTCAAAAAAATTATGCTGAGTGAAAAAAATTTATAATGCATGATTTGATGTATATAACGTTGATGAAATAGCATAATTATAGACATGTAGAAATGATCTGCCATAGCTGGGTATTAGCGGTGGGTGGGAAGGAATCGCTGTGGCTATAAAGGAGTCTTGTGCAATGGTACAGCTGAGAATCTTGATGTGGTGGTGGCTATGGAAGGCTGCCCATATGATAAAATTGCACAGAACTATACACACACTCACACACACAAATGAGAATACATATAACTGGTGAAATCTGTATAGGCTCTGTTTATAGTCCCAAGGTCAGTTTCTTGGTTTTGATGGTATACTAAAGTTGGACAAAATGTTACCATTTGGAAAGGCTGAGGGGAAATGAAATGGGCAAATTCCTTGAAAGATACAACCTACCGCTAATATATACTGGAGAGCTCAGTAGCCGGAGGAGTCCTGTATATCATTAAATAAATTAAATTTGTAGTTAAAAATCTTACTGTAATGAAATACCCAGGCAATATGGCTTCACTGGTAAATTCAATCAAACATGTAAGGAAGAAATTGTGCCAGTTCTACACAAATTCATCCAGAAAATATCCCAGTTTTTTCTGGGATGTTTCTTTCATTACAAGGAAGAAAAACCGAGGCCAATATCTCTCATTAATATGCATTCAAAAGTTCTATTTTAGTAAACAGAATCCAACAACATATAAAAAGAATAATATATTATGACCAGGTGGGGTTTATTCTGGCAATTCAAGGCTGGCTCAGCATTCAAACATCATTCATTATAATTTGCCATATCGGGAGACTATAAACAAAAAAAACCAAATAACATGATCATTCATAGACGCGGCAAAAGCTATTGGAAAAATTGAGTACCGTTCCTGATTTTAAAAACATCTCAGTAAACTAAGAATAGAAAACACCTTCCCAATCTCAAAAACAAAACAAAGCAAAACAAAACCATCAAGACAGCTAACATCACACCTCATGCTTTTTCTGTGGGATAGAGAACAAGGTAAGTATGTCCAGTGTCTCCTGTCATTCCTCCTATTCAACATCATACTAGAAGTTCTAGCCAATACAATAAAGTAGCAAAAGGAAGTAAAAGGTATGCAGATTGGAAAGGAAGATATAAAGCTCTCTTTGTGGATGACATGATTATCTATGTGGAAAATCCCAAATAATCTACAAAACTACTGGAGTTAAAAAATGAGTTTAGCCAGGTCACAAGACACAAGACCAATATACAAAAACCAATTGTATTTCTATATCTTCACAATTAATAATTAGAAATTGAAAAATTTCAAGTAACTGATAATGGCACCAAAAGCATGAAATACTTAGGCCTAAATCTAACAAAATATGATCTCTGTACCCTGAACACTATACAACACTGGTGGAAGGAATACCTTTGACTCCAAAGCCCAATTTCTTTATACCAGTGACTAGATAAATAACAATTAGTCTCATCACTTCTGTTCCAGCTTAAAACTTTCCAGTTAAATTCAGATATACGTTAACAACTATACTTTTTAATATATTTTTTTTCATGTTATGCTAGTTGGATCCCTTTGGACAACACTGGCTAAAGCTGGTTATTGGGGACTTGAAGACTTCCCTTTGGTGACTATTAACACAGCTCCAAAAAAAGAGCTTATGAAGGAAGTTCTTTCCTTGAGAGAAGAAAGAGCAAAGATGCAGATAACTGTGATTTAGGCTTTGAGATTTTTGTGGCATTGACCTCTAAACATAAGACTTGGCACTTCCTATTCTGAAGACTTTGTAAAAGATCTTACTACCTTAAAGCCAGAGTTTCTGAAGCTATGAAAATTTTCACTATTTTCTGGCCAAACCCAACACCCTAAGATTACCTCTTCACTGTGAGGGGCGCCTGGGTGGTTCAGTCGGTTAAGCATCCAACTTCAGTTCAGGTCATGATCTGATGTTCGTGGGTTCGAGCCCCACATCTGTTTCTGTGCTGACAGCTCAAAGCCTGGAGCCTGCTTTGGATTCTGTGTCTCCTTCTCTCTCTGCCCCTCCCCTACTCATGTTCTGTCTTTCAAAAATAAATAAACATTAAAAAGAAAATTTTAAATTACCTCTTCACTGTGTTTTCTGTTAGGTTTATTTTTTGCATAATATTGTTCATTTTCTCCATCCAGTCTATGTGATCAGCTCCAAGTTCTCTCACTTGTAAACCCATCTGTATATTCCAGTGGTTTAGCTGGAAGAGCGTGTTCTCCTGACTCCTGTAGAAATATTATTATGGTCAGTTTTAAGGCAGAAAAATTCTTCCCTTGAATGGCAAGTTAGAATGCTGTTTCTTTTTCTGTCACCAGAATGGGCCAGGTAGGCAGTTAGGCCTCAAGAAAGCATTTATATGATAGCCATTTAGATCATCAGAAGGCTGGAGGAAATAAAATGCATTTTACATTTAGTAAAAAAAAAAATGATGTATTTTTTAAATTTCCCTGTATGGAATGAATGTTAAGTATTACACTACCCTAATGAATGTTAGGGTAGTGATTGCATCTTGTTGGAAGAAGAGAGCTATGCAACAGGGAAAGGTTCTACAAGGCCTTAACAATACATTTCTATTGATAATTATGATGCTTTTCATATCTAGAGAATTATCTGAGAGTGACAAGATATGTATTAATTCCAGGCTCCAAAGAAGAGGTTGCAAAGAGAACCCCATGGTTCTGCCTACATCTCTAGAAATGTCCTTACTGTGCATTCTTACTGGAATGTGTAGGTAGTTCCTGGGGCACGTGAGTGTTTAAGGTTTAAGACATGTATGGATTTTAAATCTTCCAGTCTTTCCCTAAGTTGTCTGCTAAATTTCATTTTCTTTGCCACAAAATACTATTTTTTTTTCTTTTTTAAATCGAAGTATGATTAACACACAGTGTTAGATTAGTTTCAAGTGTACAATATAACGAAACAAGGATTTTATATATTCCTCAGTGCTCATCACAGTAAGTGTACACTTTAATCTCCTTTGTCTATTTTACCCATCCCTCCCCCACCCTCCTCTGCCCCTCACCCCCCGCCCACTTCTCTTCTGGCAACCACCAGTTTATTCTCTGTACTTAAGAGTCTGGATTTTTATTTGTCTTTTTAAAAAATATTTTATTTTTGAGAGAGAGAGTACCATTGGGGAGGGACAGAGAGAGAGGGGGACAGAGGATCCGAAGCAGGCTGCACGCCCGACAGCAGAGAGGCTTACGCAGGGCTTGAACTCATGAACTGGGGGATCCTGACCTGAGCCTGAGTCAGAAGCTCGGCCGACTGAGCCACCCAAGCTCCCCTGTTTGTCTTGTTTGTTTGTTTGTTTGTTTGTTTCTTAAATTTTACATATGAGCGAAACATATGATATTTGTCTTTCTCTGACTGACATACTCACATAGCATTATACCCACAAAGTATTATCAAGAATCCCTCTTTCTTGTTTCAAGGCTTACAGTTCAGGGATGCTCTCCTCTGAAAACTGCAAAGATGTGGGCACTTGAGGATCTTCATGTTGAACCTGATTTGTTTCTTGCTCATCCTGCTCGTTCTGCAGGTCCTGGTGATGCTCAGCACCCAGCTCCGGCATATTCTGATAAAGATTATGAAAGAAGCAAAGCAGAAAAAAAAAAAAAAAGGGTGTTATCACAAGAGGTGATGGCCTTCTTAGCCTACTCATGCCCCTTTCTCTGGGGACAAGCCCTCTGTGAGGCTGGAGCCTTCTAATGCATTTATAAAATAAGCAGACATGCCCTCTTGCTCCATTGACAGAGGAAGGCTGCAGCAGGGACGCAGAGAACATTAGGGTCCAGATGCAGGACTCTTTTCAGTGCCGACAGGTAACAGAATTCCACCTGATCATGGACTCTAGCACTCCACTCAACATACTGGTTTCCAAAAAAAGTCAGTATCAGGGAAAAATAAAAGGGGGTGGGACTGTTTTATGTTAAGAGAGTCTAAAGAGATAAAACAACTGAATGCATTGCATAGCTCTTGTTTAGATGCTGATTTTAAAAGTGTAGGCATTTTCTGGGTTTTGGCACCAAAAATGAATGGGTGACTGACTGACTGAATGAATGAATGAATGAATAAATACATAAATAAATAAATAAATAAATAAGCAAGCAAATAAACAAACAAATAAATAAAAGTACGGGCATTTGAGGGCCAATTGAAAAAATTACAGGGGCGCCTGGGTGGCGCAGTCGGTTAAGCGTCCGACTTCAGCCAGGTCACGATCTCGCGGTCTGTGAGTTCGAGCCCCGCGTCAGGCTCTGGGCTGATGGCTCGGAGCCTGGAGCCTGTTTCCGATTCTGTGTCTCCCTCTCTCTCTGCCCCTCCCCCGTTCATGCTCTGTCTCTCTCTGTCCCAAAAATTAAAAAAAAAAAAAAAAAAAAGTTGAAAAAAAATTACAATGTTCAGAGAATTGAGGATATTAGGTTATATCATGTAATTATTGCTGTTTTCCTGATGTGATGATGGAATCTTGGTTATGCAGAAGACAGTCTTTATTTTTAGAGATGTTGACTGAAATAAACAAGGGTAAAGTCTTATGCTGTCTTTGACCTACTTTTAAAAAAGATAAAAAAATTCCATCTATTTACATATATAAAGATAAAACAGGGGTGCCTGGGTGGCTCAGTAGTTGAGCATCTGACCTTGATTTTGGCTCAGGTCATGATCCCAGGGTTGTGGGATTGAGCCCCTGCTTTTAGCTCTGTACTGAGAATGGAGCCTGCTTGGGATTCTCTCTCTCTCTCTCTCTCTCTCTCTCTCTCTCTCTCTCCCTCCTCCCTTTCTCCTGCTCGCGTTCTTTCTCTCTCTAAAATAAAATAAAATAAAATAAAATAAAATAAAATAAAAAGCTAAAGCAAATGTGACAAATGCTAACAATTTCAAAATCTAAGTGGGAGTATATGATTGATCCTTGTATATCTTTAAGTTTTCATTTTATTTAAAATTGTTCATAATAAGGAGTTATAAGGGGGGAAAAGCCTACTCTATCAGTCTGACCCATGAATTTTATTTCTTTGTTTCCTTATTCTTTGCCTTGTTCTACAAAAACATTTAAACCATTTTCTGGTATTTCACTTCTGTTCATGCACACAATTAATCATTTATCTTTGAACATTTCTCTCCTTTAGTGACTACATTGTGAAATATTTCTCTGTTCTTTAAGGAAGTCTGAAATTTTGGTCTGAAATTTTTGTGTTTCAGCAAAACTATTTTTAAACTGAAAGGAGAAAAATTTGGAGTGCAGATCAGTCTCTTACTGAAATGTCTGTATAAATTACTGGCCATGTCAACAGGAATAACCGACATTCACATATCTCTTTACAAACCTCTTTCATGTGCCTTCTTTCTTTTAATTCCCATGATGGACTTCAGTGGATAAAGTCAGGTATTGAAATCTCCTAGGGAATTCATATCAGTGATTAGTCCAAGGCTATATGATATAGTGGATCAAGTGGTCTCTCCAAAAAGATATGTCCATGTCCTAATACTAAGACCCCGAGACTGCGACCTTATTTGGAAAAGAGTCTTTACAGATATAATTAAGTTAAGGGTCTTAAGATGAGATTATCTTGAATTACCTAGACCCTAAATCCAATGACAGGTGTCCTAATGAGAGACAGAAAACACCCACAGAGAGGAAGAAGTCATGAGAAGACAGAGCTGCCACAAGCCAAGGAATGCCTGGAGGCTCCAAAAGCTGGAAGAGGCACGGCAGGATTCTCCTGTAGAGTGTCCAGAGAAAGCATGACCCTGCTGATCCCTTTTTTCAAACTTCTGGCCTCTAGAACTATGAAAGAATACATTTTGTGTTGTTTTAAGTCACCAAATTTGTGGTAATTTGTTACAGCAGCCTTGGGAAACCAATCCATATGGCCAATAAGTATGTGGACTAGAACTTGAAGTGGGTTTTCTGATTCCAAGGCCATGACTATTTTCATCATATCTAGTCCTTGGATTCACATTAAGAAATATCTCATCCCTATCACTTCCATGGCCCAGTGGCCCCTTGCCAGTGAGGTAAGGATTATTATCACACTTACAGATGAAGAAACAGGCTAGATTTTCCGAGTGCTATATAACTCTGCTTAGCTACTTCTTTGCGAATAAAAACATCCATAACTTCAATTTCTTCCCACCTAATCTTTTGCCACGCTATTCAAAGGCAGCAGCAACACTGTGATGTTGAGGAAGAACACTTCACTGGGTATGGGGGACCTGAATTCTAAGCCTTGTTCTACTCCTGTGGCTGTGGAACCACCTAACCACTCTAAAGCTCAGTTTCCTGTTCTGGAAGAACAAAATTGGATCAGATCATCTCCAGGGTTCTGTCTATGTCCAAAAAAACTACAACATTTCTCATTTTCATCAATTGGTTTACTGTAATGGTTAATACACTGCAAAAGAGTCAAAGCCAGGAAGTAGAAATGAAATATTTTTTAAAAGCTTCAGGATTGAACAAATAAAGAGGTGTGTGTGTGTGTGTGTGTGTGTGTGTGTGTGTGTATGTGTGTGTGTGTGTGTGTGTGTGTGTGTTTTAATAATAAACTAAAAGTGCACTTGCATGAAATACAAAGCCTGAGGGCATTACTTTCCATTTATGTGCAGCTCTTTGAAAAGCTCATATGCCTCTATTTGGGTGTTCCATAGGCACCTCAAACTCATCAAGCAAAAAATTGAACTTATTGTATTTCCCCTCTACCTTGTCCAGGTTCCCATCCTTGCATATGTTCTCCCTATTCATCTCGATGCCTCTGCAGGAACCCTGAAAGATGTCCTTGAGTTTTCATGGGAGATATTCTTTTCCCTCTTCGTTACTGATGTCACACCACTTGGTGTCCAAGCCCAATAGCACCTATCTTTTAAACCTGTGTCCTTTTCTCTCCATCTCCATGGCTGCTAGTCAGTGCCTTGCTTTGGTCCTCATCACTTCCTGAATCCTATTGGCGCCCTGGCTACAGCCTGCGTCCTGCGCTATCTCCCCCCATAGTGTCCTGCCTGCCTGCTTGCTCATCGCTCCTTTTCTTCCACCCTTCCTCTCAGAACACAAGTTCTCTTTAGCCCCTTTGTCTTTGCATGTACTGTCCCTTCTTTCTGAAATGCTTTTCTTTCATCCAGTTCACCCTTCAAAACTCAGTTTTCATTTTCCGGGTCATCTGCCTGTACAGCACCTGCCATGTACTTTGTACCACATCTGCTACTTCCGGCGTGGATTTATCATGCAGAGCCATTTTCTTGTCTGAGTCCCAACTAGTGTGTGAGGGGAAAGGATTTTAGATAGGTAGAGATAGTCTCAACACTTTACAGTGCCTACAACACAGTGGATGTTCAGTACATGGTTTTAAAAGAAATAGACTTCCTGTGTTCACTGCAGCATTATTTACAATGGCCAAGATATGGAAGAAACTTAAGCGTCTATCAACAGATGAATGGATAAAAAAGATGTGGTACAGACCAGAGAAGATGGCAGCGTAGGAGGACGCTGGGCTCACTGTGTCCTGCTGATCACTTAGATTCCACCCACATCTGCCTACGTAACCCAGAAAACCGCCAGAAGGCTGGCAGAACGGACTCTCCAGAGCCAAGCGTAGACAAGAGGCCCACGGAAGAGGGTAGGAAGGGCGGAGAGGCGGTGCGCACTACACGGACTGGAAGGAGGGAGCCTGGGCGGTGGAGGGGCAGCCCTCCCGGCAAGGCAGAGCCCTGAGTCTGACTTGCAAAAGCGGAGGGGCCGGACGGAGTGAGTTCTGATAGCTAGTGGGATGTAACATCTGGAATGTTATAGATCAACAGCTCTGCTTGGAGAGCGGGAGGGCGAGAGGACACTGGGAGGGAGAGGTGTTAAGCCCCGGAAGACAGAGCTCAGTTTGGAGGGGGAACAAAGGCTCTGACCAATGCCATCTCCCTCTCCCACCCCCCAGCTGAAAACCTGAAGGGAACCAATTCCCATCACCGAACTTGCTTGCACTGGACAAACACCCAACGCTGTACTTCTGTGGATCCATCCCTCCAATGGGCCTGCCTCCCTCCCAGTGCTACAGGGCCCTCCTGCAGGGGACCACCATCGACAAAGCGAGCTGAGCCTGCCCCTCCCGCCCCTGTGCACCTTGCAGATCCACCCCGGCTAATACACCAGATCCCATCCAGGCTGCACCACAAGCCTGGCAGTGTGCAAGTAGCCCAGACAGGGACCACACCACTCCACAGTGAGTCCTGCCCCTGGGAGAGGGGAAGATAAGGTACACACCAGTCTGACTGTGGCCCCAGTGGTGGGCTGGGGACAACATCTGGTTTGACTGCAACCCCTCCCACCAACACAAGTTACTCTGGACCCCACAGGGGAAGTGCCCTGCAGTTTGGAGCCACCACAGGACTACCCAAGATGATGAAATGGAAGAATTCTCTGCAAAAGAAACTCCAGGAAGTAGCGACAGCTAACGAATTGATCAAAAACGATTTAAGCAATATAACGGAACAAGAATTTAGAATAATAGTCATAAAATTAATCGCTGGGCTTGAAAAAAGCATAGAGGACAGCAGAGAATCTATTGCTACAGAGATCAAGGGACTAAGAAATAGTCATGAGGAGCTAAAAAATGCTATAAACGAGGTGCAAAATAAAATGGAGGCAACCACAGCTCGGATTGAAGAGGCAGAGGAGAGAATAGGTGAATTAGAAGATAAAATTATGGAAAAAGAGGAAGTTGAGAAAAAGAGAGATAAAAAAATCCAGGAGTATGAGGGGAGAATTAGAGAACTAAGTGACGCAATGAAACGCAATAATATGCATATCATAGGACTTCCAGAAGAGGAAGAGAGAGAGAAAGGGGCTGAAGGTGTACTTAAACAAATCATAGCTGAGAACTTCCCTGATCTGGGGAAGGAAAAAGGCATTGAAATCCAAGAGGCACAGAGAACTCCCTTCAGACGTAACTTGAATCGATCTTTTGCACAACATAACATAGTGAAACTGGCAAAATACAAGGATAAAGAGAAAATTCTGAAAGCAGCTAGGGATAAACACACTCTAACATATAAAGGGAGACGATAAGACTAGTGGCAGATCTATCTATTGAAACTTGGCAGGCCAGAAAGGAATGGCAGGAAATCTTCAATGTGATGAGCCGGAAAAATATGAGCAGCCCAGAATCCTTTATTCAGCAAGTCTGTCATTCAGAATAGAAGGAGAGATAAAGGTCTTTCCAAACAAACAAAAACTGAAGGAATTCATCACCACTAAACCAGCCCTACAAGAGATCCTAAGGGGGAGTCTGTGAGTGAAATGTTGCAAGGACCACAAAGTACCAGAGACATCACTACAAGCATGAAACCTACAGACATCACAATGACTCTAAACCCATATCTTTCTATAATAACACTGAATGTAAATGGACTAAATGCTCCAACCAAAAGACATAGGGTATCAGAATGGATAAAAAAACAAGACCTATCTATTTGCCGTCTATAAGAGACTCATTTTAGACCTGAGGACACCTTCAGATTGAGAGTGAGGGGATGGAGAACTATCTATCATGCTACTGGAAGTGGAAAGAAAGCTGGAGTAGCCATACTTATATCAGACAAACTAGACTTTAAATTAAAGGCTGTAACAAGAGGTGAAGAAGGGAATTATATCATAATTACAGGACCTATCCATCAGGAAGAGCTAACAATTATAAATGTCTATGTGCCGAATACAGGAGCCCCCAAATATATAAAACAATTACTCACAAACATAAGCAACCTTATTGATAAGAATGTGGTAATTGCAGGGGACTTTAATACTCCACTTACAGTAATGTATAGATCATCTAGACACAGGATCAATAAAGAAACAAGGGCCCTGAATGATACACTGGATCAGATGGACTTGACAAATATATTTAGAACTCTGCATCCCAAAGCAACAGAATAAACTTTCTTCTCGAGTGCACATGGAACATTCTCCAAGATAGATCACATACTGGGTCACAAAACAGCCCTTCATAAGTATACAAGAATTGAGATCATACCATGCATACTTTCAGACCACAATGCTATGAAGCTTGAAATCAACCACAGGAAAAAGTCTGGAAAACCTTCAAAAGCATGGAGGTTAAAGAACACCCTACTAAAGAATGAATGGGTCAACCAGGTAATTAGAGAAAAATTAAAAAACATATGGAAACAAATGAAAATGAAAATACAACAATCCAAACGCTTTGGGATACAGCGAAGGCAGTCCTAAGAGGAAAATACATTGCAATCCAGGCCTATGTCAAGAAACAAGAAAAATCCCAAATACAAAATCTAACAGCACACCTAAAGGAAATAGAAGCAGAACAGCAAAGATACCCCAGACCCAGCAGAAGAAGAGAAATAATAAAAATCAGAGCAGAAATAAACAATATAGAATCTAAAAGAACTGTAGAGCAGATCAATGAAACCAAGAGTTGGTTTTTTGAAAAAAAAAAAAAAAATTGACAAACCTCTAGCCAGGCTTCTCAAAAAGAAAAGGGAGATGACCCAAATTGATAAAATCATGAATGAAAATGGAATTATTACAACCAATCCCTCAGAGATACAAACAATTATCAGGGAATACTATGAAAAATTATATGCCAACAAACTGGACAACCTGGAAGAAATGGACAAATTCCTAAGCACCCACACACTTCCAAAACTCAAACGGGAATAAATAGAAAACTTGAACAGACCTATAACCAGCAAATAAATTGAATCAGTTATCAAAAATCTCCCAACAAATAAGAGTCCAGGATCACATGGCTTCCCTGGGGAATTCTACCAGACATTTAAAGCAGAGATAATACCTATCCTTCTCAAGCTGTTCCAAAAAATAGAAAGGGAAGGAAAACTTCCAGACTCATTCTATGAAGCCAGCATTACTTTGATTCCTAAACCAGACAGAGACCCAGCAAAAAAAGAGAGCTACAGGCCAATATCCCTGATGAATATAGGTGCAAAAATTCTCAATAAGATACTAGCAAATTGAATTCAACAGCATATAAAAAGAATTATACACCATGATCAAGTGGGATTCATTCCTGGGCTGCAGGGCTGGTTCAACATTCGCAAATCAATCCGTGCGATACATCACATTAATAAAAGAAAAGATAAGAACCATATGATCCTGTCAATCGATGCAGAAAAAGCATTTGACAAAATTCAGCATCCTTTCTTAATAAAAACACTCGAGAAAGTCAGGATAGAAGGAACATACTTAAACATCATAAAAGCCATTTACGAAAAGCCCACAGCTAACATCATCCTCAATGGGGAAAAACTGAGAGCTTTCTCCCTGAGATCAGGAACACGACAGGGATGTCTACTCTCACCGCTGTTGTTTAACATAGTGTTGGAAGTTCTAGCATCAGCAATCAGACAACAAAAGGAAACCAAAGGCATCAAAATTGGCAAAGATGAAGTCAAGCTTTCACTTTTTGCAGATGACATGATATTATACATGGAAAACCCAACAGACTCCACCAAAACTCTGCTAGAACTGGTACATGAATTCAGCAAAGTTGCAGAATACAAAATCAATGTATAGAAATCAGTTGCATTCTTATACACTAATAATGAAGCAACAGAAATACAAACAAAGAAACTGATTTATTTGTTTGTTTATTTACATATTTATTATATGTATGTATACATACACACATACACATACACGGGGAATATTATTCCACCAAAGAAAAGAACGAGATTTTACCATTTGTGACAAGGTGGATGGACCTAGAGGGCATTATGTTAAGTGAGGTAAGTCAGACAAAGACAAATACCATATGATTTCACTTATGTGAGGGGTCTAAAAAAAAAACAATTAAATAAACAAAACAAACAGAAACGGATTTATAAATACAGAGAGAAAGCTGTTGGTTGCCAGAGGGGAGGAGCAAAGTAGGTAAAGGGGTGGAGAGGTACAAACTTCCAGTTACAGAAAATAAATAAATAGACTTCAGTAGTAGGCAAATGCATTCTGCCTGTGAGAGATGCAGACGAAAGCAGGAAACAGGAAAGTGTGCTCACTCACCTGGCATCTGAAATCAACATTATACATAGCAGTGCCAGAGATTGGAAAATGTGAAACCAGACAAAATACTCGTTTATAAATATTTTGGGGGTTTTGATGGCTAGATACGGCAATTTTGGCAGTCTGGTTAAAGTCTATTTTGTTAATTAAGCCAACTGATTTTTTAAAAAACTTCTGTTAACTCTGTCCTTTTTCTGAACCTTTAAATCTCATGGTCTCATAAAAAAATGTGAGGTTATGCAAATTAAAGACCTTCTGGTTTGCTTTCAGGGAATAAGACAAAACTGCTTCTTCCTAAAGAAGTCATATATTTGTCCTTTTATTGGCAAAGATCTTAATTTATTAACACGTTAATTGTGTAACTGCATGTGATTTATTTTTATATGATTGTAGAATTTTTCCTATAAATAAATTGACATAAAGAAATATAGCCAAAAAAATTTTAAAGCCTTTGTGAAACAGATACTCTGACTTGAAGTTTGTAAGAAATAGTCTTTTTGCCTTATACCCTGAGAATGTGGACTGTTTGGTAAATTCTTACAGAGTGAATAATTTTATTCTCTAATTACACTTATTCTATACTGAGTCAACAAGGGATGTTCACTGACTGACAGGATTCGGTGGGTCTAATGGTAACAGCCCTTGGAGTCCAGGGACAAGACCCCTCCAAAAAAAAAATCAGATGATACTATTTATAGAGTAATACCTTCAATTCATGTTCCCTAAGATCATAGAGCCTCACACCTTAATTTCCCGATTTCCTTTTCTCATCCTCAGCCTTGCTAAAAACCCCATCATAAGTCTCCCCTTCTAATTCAGTACCTATTATTCTTTTTTTCCATAAAAGGTGTTTGGCCGGCTGGCTGCCTTTCTGTCTTTCCTTTCACTTCTTGTCTGTCTCATTATATCTATTCTCCAACTTCTAACTCCATCCCCTCATGCCTTGTATCCCCTTCTACTTCTTTGTTTCTATGTTTACTTACTGAAGGAGTCCTCAAAGGTAAAGTCCAGGTTACAATATTCTTTTGGGACTTTTCCTTCTATGGATTTACAGAATTAGCCAGCCCTGAATCCAAAATATATTCAAAGGAGAAGTAGACAAAGAGATGAATCCTGAGCTTCCTGTGGGGGCTGCATAAGCCTGGGTGTGGACATTCTCACTCTAGACTTCTTTTATGTTTTTCTGACTGGTTGAAACCAAAGGCCAATGGCCTGGGGGATCTATGGAGAGATTTGCTCATCGATAATAAACTGGGTCTGTCTCAGCCATGCCTCCGCTTTGATCTAGATGGTAGTGAAAACATAAACCCTTCCCAGGACAATCTCTGGCGTTTGTTGGAATTTCCTCCATTCCATGTCAGCTGAGTGACTGAATTTCAAAGACTGGGAGATATTCAGCCTGAATTAAGAGTAAATAGATCTCTCTGGTGCTTCCTGTTGGAAGACAGTCTGTGAGCAGAGGGCGATTTTACACACGGCAATTTACTCTAGGGTGAAAAATGTCACAGTTATTTCACAAATCCCAAGGACAAAAGTAACATAGAATGCACAAATGGTTTTGTGCTCTTGTGTGGAAAGGTTAGCAAATCCCTCACGTGATAACAGCAGCCCTCAGAGGAGACGCTCCCTCCCTCCTGGTCTCAAGCTCTGAACACCCTGCACCTACTTTGGGGGAAACCCTCAGATCTTTCCTTGCCACCTTGAGATTTGAGATACAAAGTTCCTCTCTTCACCCACTGTGATGCTTACATCTTCCCTTACCCATTTTGTAGTCTCTGTCACATGATGGAAGTCACTTGGAGGCTTTTCAGAGAAAATGTTGTTCTCATCATCTGATCTGTCCAATATGCGGTCCATTTTGGTAAATTCCCTCTGCAAACTGCAAGCCACACAATCAAAACAGATGCTGTTATTATGCCTTAGGTCTATAGTTTAGGCCCGACCTAAACATCTCTAGAGGGAGAACACAGGAATCTTTCCCGGCTCCAAGGAGTACAGATTTCACCCTGTGTGAATAATGTCTACCATGGTATACTGCACAAAACAGGAATAGAGAGGCGGGATAAGTATTTGCTGACTGAATCAATAAGTGATTGAACGGTGAGATGGCAAATTCCAGAGCCATTACAGCTGTGTGCCTGCGTGCGTGCAGATGTGTGTGTAAAATAAACAAATAATAAATAAATACTCCTTTTAAAAAAGTAGAGTTGAAAAGTGTCGTGTGGTTCAAAAGACCATGCAGAATGGAGAAAGTCTGTGTTACCATCTTGATCTCTAGTTGCCTAATGTCTGCCCCACATTTACTAGTTCCTTTTTTCTCCTTCCACAGAGATTCCATGCATAAGCAAGCTATGTTTATGTAGATACATAAGCCTTTTTAAATATACATGAAAGGATATTATACACATTATTCTGCACCTTATATTTCTTTTTTAACAACCTCCTGGAGTCCATTTCATATTAGTACATATAGAGCTGTCTCATTTTATTTTTATTTTATTTTTAATTTTTTAAATGTTTATTAATTTTTGAGAGAGAGAGAGAGAGAGAGAGAGCAAGCGGGGAAGGGGCGGAGAGAGGGAGACACAGAGTCCGAGGCAGGCTCTAGGCTCTGAGCTGTCAGGGCAGAGCCCTACACGGGGCTTGTACCCACGAACCGTGAGATCATGCCCTGAGCCAAAGTTGGCCACTTACCCGACTGAGCCACCCAGGCTCCCCGGGAGCTGCCTCATTTTCAAATGGTTATGTGGTACTTCATTGTGGGGCCATATACCAATTTGCTAATCAGTTCTTCATTAATGCATATGTAGATTATTTCCAGTTAATTGTTAACTACAAACAGTGTTGCAGTGAATATCCCTATACATCTATGGGTCGATGTGTATGTATGTGTACAAATATATCTATTGGATAACCCTAAAAATAGAATTGCTGGGTCAGTAGATACATATATTTTAAATTGTGACAGATTTTATCAAAGATTTTATCATAGATTTTAAGTTATGCCTTAAAGAGGTTGAATCCATTTACACTTCCAACAAAAATGATGAGAGTGCCTGTTTTCCACTCCTTTTCTACAATCATGTATTATTACAGTTTTTTCATCTTTGTCAATCCCATATGCTTAAACTGGTATCTCTGTTTAGTTTTAATCTTTTTTTTATTAGCGAGGTTGAGCATTTTTGCGTATATGTATAAAACCCATTTGTATTTCCTGTTCTATGGTAATGTATTGAAATTCTTTGCCCATTGCCTATTGGATTACTGTTATTATCTGGAGCGCATGTGTGTGGATATGTACACACACACTCACATATACATCTGAGTGAATCGCAATACATTGTGATGGAGGTCTATGGCAGGAGTTTCCAGTCTGTGGGTTTTGAACCCTGAGGTGGGGTACACTTTACACCTACCCTGTATAGAAAGAGGTTCTGTTTTTGTTTTGTTTTGTTTTTTTTTAATTTTTTTTTTATTTTTGGGACAGAGAGAGACAGAGCATGAACGGGGGAGGGGCAGAGAGAGAGGGAGACACAGAACTGGAAACAGGCTCCAGGCTCTGAGCCATCAGCCCAGAGCCTGACGCGGGGCTCGAACTCACGGACCGCGAGATCGTGACCTGGCTGAAGTCGGATGCCTAACCGACTGCGCCACCCAGGCGCCCCTAGAAAGGGGTTCTGGAATCTATACAGGGAATCTAAACATTTCTATAGACTGAACAAATATTGCTTCCAGAAATACTGCTTAAAGTTTCCAAAGGTATATACTACTGGTATTAATAAATTGTAAATGCATTTAAAAACATCGTTGAGGGGCGCCTGGGTGGCTCAGTCGGTTGGGCGGCCGACTTCGGCTCAGGTCATGATCTCCCGGTCCGTGGGTTCAAGCCCCGCGTCGGGCTCTGTGCTGACAGCTCAGAGCCTGGAGCCTGTTTCAGATTCTGTGTCTCCCTCTCGCTGACCCTCCCCTGTTCATGCTCTGTCTCTCTCTGTCTCAAAAATAAATAAAACGTTAAAAAAAAAATTAAAAAAATAAAATAAAAACATCGTTGATGTCATAATAGGTTTTTTGACACATGAGGATTCTGGGAAGTCTTTTACTTTAACACATTTCTTCCTATTGAAAAAGGTTGTTAACTGTTGGTTTATATTGAACACATTTTTATCATGTATTAACCAATGCGTATGTTTATTTGTCTGAATATTTTGTGCTTTTTCTACTCTAGAAAGTATTGTAAATGGTTTATATATTTTCCACATGAAGATAATAAAAGCACAAAACAAAGTATTTTTGTAAATTGAGATTAGAGCCTTAACCATTTCTATTCAACTGATGTCCACCTGGTTTATGACCATAGGCCCCTTTAGTGTCTTCCAATAAATATTCATGAGGTCAAAATTAAAAGAATTGTAGAGAAGAATGTCAACCCCACCCCTGAACTTGAAAATCTCATTGTTTGCATCCTACTGTCCCAACTAAGTCTCCAGACAGAGACTGTTCCTGAGAGCTCAGCCCTCACTTACTTCTGCATTGCACCTTCAGCCACATCCGTATTTTGGAGAAAGCCATTGTTTTTCTCAGTAAACTGTTGTTCCTTTCCAACTGTCTTCATCTGCAGAGACATCCTGTCACTTAGCTTCATAAGAGCCATTTCTTCAGCACCGCAGGGACAATGATGGCAACAAGAGGGCTTTCTTAGCAGGATGGCAACTACATTCCCTGCACTGATACACTGATAACAGGCCTATTTCAGGAAGTTTGGTCTTAACCCCTCTCCTTCCAAAACTGGCCATCAGTTATAAGGGACCCCAAAGTAAGCTCTTAGGTTTCTCTGTTCAGATATATACAGGAAAGTCTGTGTGTGTGGCTGTTCTTAGGACTTCTCTGGTTAACATGAGGGTTGTCTGAGCCTACAAACGTGTATTTTAAATCCTTGAATGGGAATATTATAGAGCAATGTATAAGAGCCAGGCTAGGGAAATGGGTTGGTTTTTATAATCTCTTTCTGATCATGTATACGCACAAAAAATGGAAAAGGAGAAAGAAGGAAATAGAAATCACTGGTACTCTGGAGATGACCAGAGATACCCGAGATATCCAGACAAAACCACTCCTAATATTTTGTTGTATTTATTTTTATTTCTAAATTTGATATTTGTTTTATTCTTTTTCTGTTGTTGACAACTATGTCATTTCTAATTTTTTAATATCAATAATATAGTAATGAATATCCTTGCTTAGTAATTTTCAGCACATCTCTATTATTTACTTATAATACTTCCTTAGAGGTGAAGCAACTGGGTCAAGGTGTATACGCATCTTTAAGGACTTAGAAAAATATTTCCAAATTGCTTTCCTAAAGGTTGAAACAATGTACACCACCACCAGCTGTGTATAAGGGGCATTTCCTTCCAGCCAGATAGGCAAGTGTTAGCAGAGGGCAGAGGAGTTAAGTGTTAGAGTAGTTAGGTAGCGCGGAAAAGAAAGGGGAGAGGAAATAGAAAGGAGGCAGAGAGATGTGAGGAAGCTTCTAGAAAGCTCATGTGAAAAGCTATAAGAAAGGATCCCTATGAAACATAACTCCCACTTATTGGCAGAAATCACAGGGATTATACCCATCACCAAAAGGATATACCTTCTTCTCTGGAGGGTATCCTGGCCCCCCAGAACCCCGAGAGACAGAAACCCTGAGGGACCGAGGGGGAATATAGGCTAATGGAAGGCAAAGGATAGCAGGGATTTTCCTAGAAGGGTGAACTATGGCTGGGATTAAGAATGGTAGGAGGAGGGGTGCCTGGGTGGCTTAGTTGGTTGAGCATCCCACACTTGGTTTCAGCTCAGGTCATGATCTTGCTGTTCTTGAGATCAAGCACCTGTTGGGCTCTGTGCTGACAGTGTGGAGACTGCTTTGGATTCTCTCTCCCTCGCCCTCTGCCCCTCCCCCACAAGCTCCCTCTCTCTCAAAAATGAATAAATATTAAAGAGGGGTGCCTGGGTGGCTCAGTCAGTTAAGTGTCTGACTTCGGCTCACGTCATGATCTCATGGTTTGTCGGTTTGAGCCCCACGTCAGGCTCTGTGCTGAACGCTTGCTCAAAGCCTGGAGACTGCTTCCAATTCTGTGTCTCCTCTCTCTGCTCCCCCTACCCCGCCCCACTTGCGCTCTGTCTCACTCTGTCTCTCAAAAATAAATAAATGTAATAAAAAAAAATTAAAGAGAAAAGAAAAAGGAATGGTATGAGGAAAGAGGCTCTGGGAACCACAGATATTTTGGAACCATCTGGGCAGCCAACACCCTGGCCATCACTCTGTGGCAAAACTGAGCTTTGCCCTTGACCAGTGGGGGGGATCCACAGTGGATGTGGTACAGAGGGGACCCTTGTGAAGGAGAAGCAAAGGGAAAGACTAGAACCTTTGATGTGAGATAGCTCCATCCTTCTTAACTTTGAGAGTGACAAAAAAGACTGAAACTTTGATCTCTTTCAGGAGGGACACTGTGACCTGCCCAATTTCATCACAGATCCTATCTGGACAGTTTCATCTGTTTCCTGAAGGTGCTGAGCATTACTAAGGCAGTTCCTAGCTTTGAAAGATAAATGGCCATGAAATCTGCCTGGTTTCATGTCTCTTTCCTGTCCAAGAACTAGAATACTGTGCAAATAATATTTCCTGACTTTGACAATTCTTTGACATCCTAATAGTTTCCATTGGGTGATTCAAAAGAAAACCTGTTTCTCTCAATTCAAGTACCTACACCAATTCTGCATCCATACATTTTCTCTTATTTCAAATAACAGAATCCTAATGATGGCTTATGTTTGTGCAGCACCTAACAAGATTACAATGCTTTTCATATATTATCTTATTCAGTTCCCACAACAACACAGTGAGGAAGGTATTATTCCTGTTTTATGTGTCCTAAGCTCTGGGAGATGGTGTGATTTACTTAGAGTCATACAGCTGGTTAACTAGCCAAACTAAGACTCAGAATTTCCACGTCCTCACAGCTACTTATAAGGGATTTCTTCCCCACCCCAAAAGATGATCTAGCGCAGGGCTTCCGAATAAAATTTTCTGTGATGTTGGAAATCTTCTCTACACTGTTCAATACAGTAGGTCCCAGCCATCTATGTCTACTGAGCACTTGAGATGTGCTAATGCAACCGAGGAATTGAAACTTTTTAACCTAAATAAATTTAAATTCAATTAGCCATATGTGGCCTGTGGCTACCATATTGAACAACACAGATTTTCTAGCCCAGGAATCAGCAAACTATAGCCTGCAGGCCAAATCCATCCTGCCTCGTTTCTGTAAATAACATTTTATTGGAACACAGCCACACCCATTCCTTTACATATTGTCTATGACTGTTTTGTGCTGCAATGACCGAGTTGAATGGTTGCAAGAGTGATGTAAATTTGGCATGCAAAGCCTAAAATATTTACTACCTGGCCTGCAAAACCTAAAATATTTGCGATCCTGCTCTTTACAGAAAAAGTTTGCCAACACTTGTTCTAGACCATCACCTTCTTCTGTGATGATGGGTGTTTGCCAGAGTGAATCAACTAGATACAGTGAATAAGAGTAGAAATGGGAGCTATTAGTCAGGTTTCTTTAGCTTCAAAATAATAATAATAATAATAATAATAATAATAGGAATAATAGTGCTTACCCATGTGCAGCACCTTCAGTTTCTTAAGAACTTTCACTAAGTTGTTTCATTTGATCCTCACATCCACCCTGTATGGTCAGGCAACCCAGGCAGATCTTATTGCCTCTATTTAAAAAAATTTTTTTTTAGGGGCGCCTGGGTGGCGCAGTCGGTTAAGCGTCCGACTTCAGCCAGGTCACGATCTCGCGGTCCGTGAGTTCGAGCCCCGCGTCAGGCTCTGGGCTGATGGCTCGGAGCCTGGAGCCTGTTTCCGATTCTGTGTCTCCCTCTCTCTCTGCCCCTCCCCCGTTCATGCTCTGTCTCTCTCTGTCCCAAAAATAAATAAAAACCGTTGAAAAAAAAAAATTTAAAAAAAAATTTTTTTTTAATGTTTATTTATTTGGACAGAGAGAGGGACAGAGCATGAGCAGGGGAGGGGCAGAGAGAGAGGGAGACACAGAATCGAAAGCAGGCTCCAGGCTCTGAGCTGCCAGCACAGAGCCCGATGCGGGGCTCGAACTCACAGACCGCGATGTCATGACCTGAGCCGAAGTCGGACGCTCAACCGACTGAGCCACCCAGGTGTCCCTTGCCTCTATTTTTTAGATGCAGAAACTGAGACTCAGAGATGGTCCATGATTTGCCCAAATTTTATTGCTAGAAAATGGTAGAATCAAGATTTAAACCTGCAAGTTCTGGCTATGAGGGTGGCAATTATCCTACTGTTATATGTACATTTGATGCCCAGTATGTTTTGATGGGTTACTTAATAACCTTCTCATCTCAAAAACAAGCTATCTTTTGAGGCTAACTTTTTTTTAGTAATCTCTACACCTAGTGTGGGTCTTGGACTCAAGACCTCCAGATCAAGAGTCACATTGTGCTACTGATCAAGCCAGCCAGGCGCCCCTGAAACTAACTCTTGACGAGTTATGTAGTGTAGGTCCTCATTACTCACGGTGTGGTTTGCACACCTGCAGTATCAGCACCACCTGGGAGCTTGCTAAACATGCAGAATCTCAGGTCCTACCCTGTCTCACTGAATCAGCGTCTGCATTTTCACAAGATCCCAGGTGATTCATATATGTATGAAAGTTTGAAAATATTACGCTCTAGACCATTGAAACGAGAATCCCTCTTCTCCTCCCTACACCCTATCTCTTCATTGCTATGTGTTTATACCTTTGGTCTCTAGGGCTGTTTGGTGCAACTGGAATGAATCCCTCCTCCTTCCCCCAGCCTCACCAAAACCTTTAACATTATAAATTTGGAGAACCATTAATCAAAAGAAACAGATCAACTATTTTAAAGGACAGCTGATGAGATCTCTAACTTACATTTTGTGGGGGATTCTCTCCAGGCCTGGCCACTCAGATTGCCCTCTTCAGTTTCTGCTAACCAGACAATTTGGGGTGCCAGGAATTTTAAAGCATGGTTCCAATAATCAAGGATTTGATGTCAAGGCTCCTGGCAAGGTTGTGACGAGACGGTACAGCTGTGAAATAGTATATACCTGCTAATATCCTTGTTCTTCTCAATCTGGTAATCACAAAATGCTCTCAATTCAGTGGGGTAGACTGGGGACAGTTAAGTTTCCCTGAAAAGTTCTGGTGAAGCCAGATCCACCTTTCCCCTAGAAGAGGCCATTTGTGAGAGCTACACACCTAGGCAGGCGAGTTTGCAGTTGGACTTGTCCACTCTGACATTCCGCATGGAATGCGGCATGTGCAACCCTTCAACCCCCTCTCACAAAGTTCCAGGTGTACAGAGCTCGCCTGCTTTCTTTTAACTTACATCTCCAGCTAATCTCCCAGCTTCCTTGCTTTTGCTAACTATTGGAAACTAAATTCAGCCCTCTGTCCATCTGCCTACGGACACGATGCTCTGGGATGCCTTTCCAGCCTCAGATGCTTCTGCCATGCCTGCTCCTTTCACCTCCTTGTCTGAATAAGACACTTAAGTAAAATCTTCTACAACAGAGGACATGACTTCTCCCGTTTTCCTCCCACTTAGCAGGAACGAGGAAGCAGTTGATCTTGCGAACCAGGGCTACTCCTATTTGATGGCTCCGTCACCTCTTTGCCTTTGAAATCCATACTTCCTCTTACCATTCTTTACAACCCACTTTCACTTCTTCTATGACTTCAGTGCCAAACGTACATTTCCCTTGGTACCTCATCTTCTCCCATCATTCTTGAGGAGCTCAGCACCCACTGGAAGGGCCTAACGTGGTGACTTCAGGGATCCGAAGCCCCCAACTCTTAAAACTTTCCTCTACAACCACCAAAATTATTCAGCAACATGGAGATACAAATTTTTATAGGCATGAACTTCAAAATTAGATCAGTGTTTCAAACCTGGCTTTGCCATTCATTAGCTAATTGGTTTGTGGCAGAATTTAATTTCTTTGTCTGAAAAAATGTTTTGGATAATACCTGCCTAATTGGTTTAGGCAGAAGATTAAGGCAATCATTTGAGGAGGGAGTTTAGGGTATTGTGGGTGGCTGTTAGTCCTCTGGCCAGAATGTAGGCTCCATGAAGACGGGGATGTTTGTGTGCTTTGTGGACAACTGTACCCCTGCACTAGGAGCGGCTGGCATTAGGCACTCAAAAAATGTTTGTCAAAGCAATGGAATAAATGTATATATGGTAGCCATGTTTTCTATGTCAAAATTTTAGGTCTCGTCATCACCCTGAGTATTTCCTCAGCTAAAAGCTCAAGGTACATGTCCCAACTTTCTCCTAGACTTTCCTACGCTCTCTACCTAATTAGAAACCCAGACTCCAGGAGTGCCTGGATGGTTCAGTCAGGTCAGCATCCAACTTCAGCTCAGGTCATGATCTCATGGTTTATGGGTTCAAGCCCCATGTCGAGCTCTGTGCTGACAGCTCAGAGTCTGGAACCTGGTTTAGATTCTGTGTCTCCCTCTCTCTCTGCCCCTCCCCCGCTCATGCTCTGTCTCTCTCTGTCTCTCAAAAAATGAATAAACATTTAAAAAAAATTGTTTTTAAAAAGAAGAAACCCAGACTCCTCCATCTTGTGACTTCCCTTAGTACCCACTGGGCCAATCTTCAGCCTTGGGTTCTTGCCTCATTTCATGACTATGTTCATATCTATGGTTGTTCCAAGAAACCCTATGCTTCTTTAAGAAAGAAATCACAAGAAAAAAAAAAAAAGAGGGAGAAAATCACAAGATTCTTATAAGTGGTTCCTTCACAATTTAATGACAACAAAAATAACATCTAATACTTAATGAGTGCTTACTAATGTGCCAGGCAACTCTTCTAAGCATTTTACATATATTACCTAGTTTAATTCTTACCACCTTTCAAAAAGGGAGGGATCTGGGATTCAAACCCAAACCTGGTTAGTCTGGCTCCAGAGACCATGCCCTTCAAGACCACTGTATACGACTCTTTTTCACGTTGGGTTCTCACAGTTACTCAGCAAAACTTTATACATTTCCTGTTGCCTCCCCAAAATATGAGGCTAACAGCTGTTTTCTGTCTTGCTCAGTTCCTTTCCCTCTCTGCCCTGTTCCCAAAATGCAGCCGGCTCCCTCTGTGAGCAGTGACCCAGCCTCAGGCACTATTGCAATGAAGGAAGCCACCTGATGGGAGCTCTCTTCACTGCCAGACAGCTCCTTTGTGTAGCCTCCTCTCCAGAATATCCGTATGTTTTCTGCATCCTTTCCCACTCCCTTTCTACCTCAGAGGAAGTGCTTTTCTTCTTCCTCAGGCTGCCTTGACTCCCACCCTTGTTCCTTCTTGGGGATGGTAGCCATTAATGATCAATTCTCTAGCAATTTCTCAAACTTTTTTTGAGTTCCACCTCTGGCATTCCCCTAAGGAGCTCGCAATTTCTCTGAGGAAACAGACCTAAATCTGAGGCAGCAATCTCTGCCTTGTGCACTATTGCTTTGCCTCCGTGTGAAAACCTTGTCATGTTTCCGCTCTTGTAGGAAAAAAGCCTTTCACTCTGTGTGTTTGAACTACCATCTTAACTCTCTTCTTTTAACAAAAATTTCTTAGAATTTCAATTACTAGAGTTGCCATTTCTATTGTTCGTAACATATTCATGTCCTAAGTGTTTTCAATATGGCTTCTTGATTACAAGGGTTTTTTTTTTGTTTATTTTTCATATTTTTAGAGGCTTTAATCATCTAATTTCGTTGGTGGAGTGGGAATAATACACTTTGTTTCTCACGCTTATTTGATCCCAGAGGTTTTTCTATATTCAAAGCACTGTGTTTTATGGGCCACACTTTGGGAAATCCTTTTTAAAGATTTTGGGTAATGTAAGTGAACTTGCAGGCACACATGAAGATCTTGTAAGCATTAGCAACCACAGTCATAGGGCATCCCTACTGTTGCATCTTGGGTATCATGACTGGGCAGCTTTCTTGAACTACTTCTCATCCAGTGTCATAATCTCTAGATGCTTAGAAAGACTGCTCCTGAGGCCTGAATCTGGGTCTAGCCCCCCAGCATCTGTCCCAACTGGTCCCTGTTTATCCTCCCTGCCCCTCACCAGGCCACCTCCAGCCCAGCAAGTCTTGAGATGTGACACTTACATCAAGAAGGGCATTGGATCCCTGTGAAAAACCTATGTCTTGAATGTATTGGCAAAAGGCTTCATTGAGGACCCAGAGGTTTCAGGAATTAAACTTATAAAGGAGTAAATATGTGTTTATTTATGTTCTCAAAGGAATCAGAACCTTTTAATGAGCACTTTTCCATGGAAGGTTTTGCATATTTTATTAATTCACTCTCTAACATTGTTATGAAGCCAGGAGTTAGGTCAAATAATCTGCTTTGAATGTGCTCCTTTTTAACCTTTGCCGGGACAGAGAGCTATCTGTAAGTCACTCAGTGTCTCTGAGCTTCCCTTTTCTCATTAACAAAATAGGGGAATGTCTACCTCGCAGGCTCATTGTGAGTAGGAAGCAGAATAATTGTGTAAAGCATTCAGTACAGCCCCTGGAAAACAGTAGGCACTAAAAAAGAGAAGTGGCAGCTTGGGGGAATAAAATATGCCAAACCTCAGGTGGTGAATATCTTGACCACCAAAATAAGGAGAACATTATTCATTCTACATCTGGGAAGCCCCTGGCTTCCAGCCCTTTAATAAAATGATTGTCACTGTTTTCAAGAAAGAAACAGTTGAAAGAGAGAAAAGGACAGAGAGAGACGGGGAGGAAGATTGTACTCTGTCCCATGATAGGAAGGAAAGGTCTTAGAAGCCAAAACTCTCTTATTAGACCCTAAACAAGAGTGATGTCAGATTTGCAGCTAAAGGAAGTGATAGAGAACACATATAATGAGAAAGATTAGGGAAAGTAGTGCCTACAAGCTTCCCAGATATTTAGGAATAAAACATCAGTGTCAAGTCCCCTTATGTGGTGGTAACAGTATCCTTATCTCTATTATCAACTATTTATCAGCTGCTTACTGAATCTAGGGCCCTATGCTAAATAAGGCAAAGGATGAAAGGATGTTCAAGACAGTCTTTACCTTCAGCTTAGAAAAAGATAAGTAACAGTAAGTCAGTCTATGATGCATGGCAGGACTCGAGTGATGTTTATAGGATTGCTGCAGCATTGCAGAGCAAAGGGATTATTGGAAGGATGCCTACCTAGGGGCATTTCTAATACTTTTAAAGAGGACTACGTAATAAGTGTGACTGAATCGAATGTTGTTCAGATAAATGAAGAAGAGGGAAGAAAATCTGCTGTGGAGTTGGGACCCGTCTTAAATGCCAATGTAAGGAGTTCGAACTTGGAATTTGATGAAGAGATAGTTTATGCAAATGTCATTTAATTGATGTTTTAACCAATTAAATGGAAGAGAAGGCAATGAGGAAAGACCCATGCATGTCAATACATATTTATAGCCATAATTGGTATTTTATCTTTTCATAGAGAAATAATTTGCAGGATGTTCACCCACAGGTTAAAAGGGGCTATTTTGGAGTGGCAGGAATTTTTGTGATTTTCTGTACAGCGCAGATTTCAGAAAGGAGGAAAGAAAGGAAGGAAGGCAGACAAGCCTGCCAGCAATGGGGACTTAGTAAGGATTCCCATCAAAGGACATGACATGACTCAAGTCATGCTGTAGGAACACAGCAATTTCAGGCAGCTTATTAGAAAGGAATACATGGTTTCTGAGCAAGCTGTTAGAAAATGAATCAGAGGTTTCTAAGCACTGGTGTGGGTTTTCCGAGACAAGCCCTGTGAGACTCATTTCATTTCCTTTTGCATGACAGAAATACAATTAATCTTTTCTGCCCACTAAATCTCCTTTCACTTGATTCCATTGACATAGAAGGAGAAAAATGAAATCATTTTCGAAGCCCAAGAAAGTAAGCCCTAAGAAGGAAATTTAATTTTTCTGCCAATGGAAAAAAAAATACCATAGGATGCAGATTTTCTCATCGTCTCCCTGTACCTGAAACATCAGTCATCTTATCGCCTCCAAGATAACATGATAACAAGATAACATGAAAAGATTACATTTTGATTTTAACCAAGGGTTCTAGTTAAAAAGTTTTCACTTTTATATCATATGCAGATTTGGGCTTTACCGGTAATCATAGGGAATTTCCACAGAAATCAGGAAGGCATTTGGAAAGAAACGTTGTGAGGGGCGCCTGGGTGGCTCAGTCGGTTGGGCGGCCGACTTCGGCTCAGGTCATGATCTCGCGGTCCGTGAGTTCAAGCCCCGCGTCCGGCTCTGTGCTGACAGCTCAGAGCCTGGAGCCTATTTCAGATTCTGTGTCTCCCTCTCTCTCTGCCCCTCCCCCGTTCATGCTCCGTCTCTCTCTGTCCCAAAAATAAATAAAAAACGTTGAAAAAAAAATTTAAATAAATAAATAAATAAATAAATAAACATTGGGGTGCCTGGGTGGCTCAGTCGGTTAAGCGGCCAGCTTCGGCTCAGGTCATGATCTCGCGGTCCGTGAGTTCGAGCCCCAAGTCGGGCTCTGTGCTGACAGCTCAGAGCCTGGAGCCTGTTTCAGATTCTGTGTCTCCTTCTCTTTGACCCTCCCCTGTTCATGCTCTGTCTCTCTCTGTCTCAAAAATAAATAAACGTTAAAAAAAATTAAAAAATAAATAAATAAATAAATAAACATTAAAAAAAATTAAAAAAAAAAAAGAAAGAAACGTTGTGCATTGGAAGAGTTACAGATGCGTCTGGCACTGGCATGTCTTTGACTGCAAAGACTCGAGCCCATATATTTCATTCTCAGTCATTTGAAGCTCTGACTTCAGGACCTGGATGTGCAGAGTTTCTTAGAACACTCTTAGGAGGCTGACTTCCATGGCTCTAATCCCCAGGTGGCTACTCAGTGCAGTACTACTCAGTGGTTCTGACACTTTGAAAACTCACAAAACACTCTTGGAACGTGGAGAGTTTTAATCTATGGTTATGACTGGCTATGTCATTTATGGGGCCCGATATAAAGTGAAACAATGGGGCCCCTTATTAAAAATTAATAAGAATTTCAAAACAGTGATAGCAGGGTATGATATCAAGTGTGGGGGGCTTATATGATGCAGAGACCTCAGGCCCTTGAGGCTGGTTTGTAATTAGACCTAGGTATCATACATGTTGGAATTTTACTTCAAGGTTTGGGGAGGAAAGGATTCTTCTGCTAGGAGAAAAAAAATAAAACAAAATACAAAAGTAAAACAACCAAGTTCAATCTCTTTATTTCATATTTTAAAGGCTATTGTTAAAAATCATACAATAGGAAAAGTTTATCATTATAAGAATTAAAACATGATAAAAACACACACACTAAAAAATGAGAAAACCTTTTACCCACCTTATAATCCTACTTTGTTCCTCAGAAACCCCAATATTTCCATGTGTGTTCTTCCCAGATACTGACATACTCATATATAGTTTCATTATACATATATACATTTATACATTGTTACATATTCAAATGCTTTTTATATACTATTACTGTGCTCATACTGCATATTATGTCCCACACATGCTTTTCTTTTTCATTATGTCTCAGGACCTTCTAAGTCAGTCTTGTACATCTTCCTCATTCTTTTTAATCATTGTGTAATGTTTCACACCATCAATTTCCATAAAGTATTTTAACCATCCATTCTCCCTCTTGTTCAAGAGAACATTAAGAAAAATTATATGCCGGGGTGCCTGGGTGGCTCAGTGGGTTAGGCGGCCTACTTTGGCTCAGGTCATGATTTCGCGGTCCGTGAGTTCAAGCCCCGCGTCGGGCTCTGTGCTAACAGCTCGGAGCCTGGAGCCTGTTTCAGATTCTGTGTCTCCCTCTCTCTGACCCTCCCCCGTTCATGCTCTGTCTCTCTCTGTCTCAAAAATAAATAAACGTTAAAAAAAAAAATTAAAAAAAAAAAAGAAAGATTATATGCCAACAAATTGGACAAACTAGAAGAAATGGATAAATTCCTAGAAACATAAAACCTTCCAAAACTGAATCAGGAAGAAATAGAACATTTGAACAGACATATTATTAGCAATGAAATTGAATCGGAATCAGAAAACTCCCAAGAAACAAAAGTTCAAGACCAGATGGCTCCACAGGTGAATTCTACCAAACATTTAATGAAGAGATAATACTAATTTTTCTCAAACTATTCCAAACATAGAAAAGGCAGGAAAGCTTCCAAATTCAGTCTATGAGGCCAGCATTATCCTGACAACAAAAACAGATAAAAACATTGCAAAAAGAGAGAGAGAACTATAGATCAATTTCTCTGATGAACATAGATGCAAAAATTCTCAACAAAATGTTAGAGAACTGAATTCAGCAATATGGTTTTTTTTTTTTATTTTTTTCAATGTTTATTTTTGAGAGACAGAAGACAGAGCACGAGAGGGGGAGGGGCAGAGAGAGAGGGAGATACAGAATCTGAAGCAGGCTCCAGGCTCTGAGCTGTCAGCACAGAGCCCGATGCGGGGCTCGAGCTCACAAAGGGTGAGATCATGACCTGAGCCTAACGTGGACACTTAACTGACTGAGCCACCCAGGTGCCCCAACAATATGTTTTTAAAAATCATTCATCATGATCAAGTGGAATTCATTCCAGGAATGCAAATGTGGTTCAACATTTGCAAATCAATCAATGTGATATATCATATCAACAAGAGAAAGGATAAAAAAAAAAACAAAACAATGGGGCATGTGGGTGGCTCAGTCATTAAGCTTCCAACTCTTGGTTTTGACTCAGGTCATGATCTCACAATTCCTGAGATTGAGCCCCACATTGGGCTGCATGCTGACAGCACAGAGCTTGCTTGGGATTCTCTCTCTCTCCCTCTCTCTCTGCCCCTCCCCTGCTCTCTCTCTCTCTCTCTCTCTCTCTCTCTCAAAATAAATAAATAAACTTTAAAAAAAACCTGAAAAGCAAAAAAAACCATACAATCATTTCAATATATGCAGAAAAACCATTCAACAAAGTACAACATCCATTCATGATAAAAACTCTAACAAAGTAGGTTAGAGGGAACATACCTCAACATAATAAAGGCCTTCTATGAAAACTCCACAGCTAACATCATACTCAATGATGAAAAACTTGGAGCTTTTCCCCTAAGAGCAGGAACAATAAGAAATGTCCACTCTCACCACTTTTATTCAACATAGGACTACAATTCTAGCCACAGCAATCAGACAAGAAGGAATAAAAGACATCCAAATCAGTAAAGAAGAAGTAAAACTTTTACTATTTGTAGATGACGTGATACTATATATAGAAAACCCTAAAGACTCCACCAAAAAACTACTAGAACCGAAAAATAAGTTCAGTAAAGTCACAGGATACAAAATTAATGTACAGAAATCTATTGTATTTCTTTACAGTAATAATGAAGTAGCAGAAAGAGAAATTAAGGAAATAGCCCCATTTGCAATTGCACCAAAAATAATAAAATACTTAGGAATAAGCTTAACCTAGGAGGTAAAAGACCTGTATTCTGAAAATTATAAAACATTGATGAATGAAACTGAATGTGGCAGAAACAAATGGAAAAATATTCAATGATCATGAATTGGGAGAACAAATATGGTTAGGATGTCCATATTACCCACAGCAATCTGCACATCTAATGCAATCTCTATTAAAATAACAACTAGAAAAAGTAATACTAAAATTTGTATGAAACCACAAAAGACCTCAAGTAGCCAAAGCAATCTTGGGAAAGAACAAAGTTGGGTTGTTGTTCATACTATGAACACCACACTACAATAAATGTCCCTGTATATGCCTCTTTTTGCACATACAAGACTATTTTTCTTGGATGCATATCTAAGAGTGGACATACTGGGTTGAAAGGAACAAAGAGGCAAAACAAAACAAAACAAAACAAAACAAAAAACAAAACACCAACCCCACAAGATTTAATGGTTAAGTTAGATTTTTTTCTTTTTAAAAAACGTATTAAGCTTGGTAAAAGTGTAAATTGTGTTAACTTTTGAAAAACAATTTAGGAATATCCTAAAGGGCCTAAGAATGTATCAAATGTTTTGACTCAGTACATGTTCCATCTAGGAGTAATCAGAGATCTGTGCAAAGATATATCTGTGCAAAGATGTTCATAGATGTTCTATTTGTAATTTTAATTAATATTCTGATATTGAGAAAATTAGCATCTATAAAACAATATAGACTCTTAAAATATTGAAAATCTTTTGCTGGCACTGGTTAAATAGATGCTACTTGAAGCCCTCCCTGCAAGAACTGCCTGCCTTCTAAGTCCTGCTCTAGAACATCCTTCCATTTAAACACTAAACTTGGGGCACCTGGGTGGCGCAGTCGGTTAAGCGTCCGACTTCAGCCAGGTCACGATCTCGTGGTCCGTGGGTTCGTGCCCCGCGTCGGGCTCTGGGCTGATGGCTCGGAGCCTGGAGCCTGTTTCCGATTCTGTGTCTCCCTCTCTCTCTGCCCCTCCCCCGTTCATGCTCTGTCTCTCTCTGTCCCCCCCCCAAAAAAAAAAAAATTGTTAAACACTAAACTTAAGTTCACGCGTGGTACAGTCTGGGGTCTCCAGAACCCAGCTGTGGTCTGATGGGCTGGTCATTCTGATTGGTTGATCCATACCTGCTGGCTTTTACATGTTTTCTATGTGTTTTGAATATAATCCCTGGAAATAATGTGAACATTCAACAGTAGGACTTGATTAAGAGAATGAGAATACTAGAAGGCCATGCAGCTTGGTGGTCTGGAAGATATTGATAATGAGGGAGTCTATGCATATGTGGGGCAAGGAGCATTTGATAAATCTCTGCCCCTTCCACTCAAGTTTGCTCTGAACCTAGAAACTGCTCTAAAATACAAAGTTTATTTAAAAATATGATGGTCTGAAGATATGTGATATCATGACAAAATATTTAGAATGTATTGAGGCACTTGGGTGGCTCAGTCAGTTGAGTGTCTGACTTCAGCTCAGGTCATGATCTCATAGTTTGTGAGTTCAAGTCCCACGTCGGGCTCTGTGCTGACAGCTCAGAGCCTGGAGCCTGCTTTGGATTCTGTGTCTCTCTCTGTCTGCCCCTTCCCCACTTGTGTTCTCTCTCTCACTCTCAAAAATGAACATTAAAAAAATATTTAGAATGTATTGCCAAGTGAGGGAAAAGGTAGTTTATAAAACATTATACCCAATATAATCCCTTTGGAAACCTATTTTTTCATACTGATTCATATAGAAAGGCTAAAAGAAAACAATAAAAGTGTCAATGATGATTAAATTTGGATGGTGGGATCATACTTGATTTTTGTTATTTGTTTTGTTGCTTATCTGCAGTTTTCAATACTTTTTCACAATGGGCCTGACAGCTTCCGTAATTGGGAAAAAAAACAGTGTTGTTTAAAAAGTAAACTAGGGGCGCCTGGGTGGCGCAGTCGGTTAAGCGTCCGACTTCAGCCAGGTCACGATCTCGCGGTCCGTGAGTTCGAGCCCCGCGTCAGGCTCTGGGCCGATGGCTCGGAGCCTGGAGCCTGCTTCCGATTCTGTGTCTCCCTCTCTCTCTGCCCCTCCCCCGTTCATGCTCTGTCTCTCTCTGTCCCAAAAATAAATAAAAAACGTTGAAAAAAAAAAAAATTAAAAAAAAAAAAAATAAAAAGTAAACTAAAGCTAAAATGACTTAGCTAGGAAAAGGCAATCTTTCTTCTTGATTCATGCAACACTTGCCATGCTTGCTTGGATACAGTTCCCTGGGGAAAGAGCCAAAGAGTAAGCCAAGAAGGCTTGACAGAAGTTCAGTGAAAACATCTGTAGGGAAGGAGGCTGGGGGCGGAAGGAAGGAGAGGCCAAGAAATCAGTCAGCATCCACTCTCTTCTCATTCTTTCCACCTCCTTTTGTTCAGATAGTTCATTCTGGTGAGGCCACAGGCAGTTTTGAAATTCTGCAAGGTGGGGAGCTGCCAGGGGCACCCTTGCCATTCTTTTATGTTTGAGCATACGTGACTGTTTTTCAGGGAATACATGCAAGGGGATGTTTCATTCTCTAGCTGGGCTTTAGTCCAAGATATAGATTTACAGAGCTGTGTACATAGCCACTGAAATAACACTTATATTTCCCAGCATGGGATGGGGTGGCAGCTTTTATCTCAGCAGGCTCTGTTAGAAGTGACTTTTTGCAATGATAAACCTTCAAACAATAAATGGAAGACCCAAACCATGCTGAAGAATCTTGACCACATCTGAAAGCCTGTCATGGAACACTTTCCTGTCCAGCCAGCTCCTGGAAGATATACCCTCAGGCCAGGGATCTCCTATTGTGTCATAGATGTGCTCAGCTCCAGTCTGGTTGAAAACTTGGGGCCAATATCCTTTAACATTGGGATGGAAGCTTGAAATATTTGTGGAGACTCCAGAAAGAATGGGCAGTAGACTCTCACGTTCTGAGATTTCTGACACCAGGCAGAAATCCAGACTCATAGACTTTGTCGGACATGTTTTATAACCATGGGCCTAGGAAAGAAACTTCAGTTCCTAGAGTACGTGATTCCTTATATGATATGGTATCAGAAATGTGCCTTCCCTATCTTCATTTCCTCTAATATCTACTCGGCACTCTGCAAGCCTTCTATTAAAGTTTCATTCTATATGATCAAGGAACAAATAGATTTTACAAAATGATTGTCATCTCTGGAACAGGTATTATATTAGCTATGAGTGCCTAAATGTGACTGCATTTATTGCATCTAACTCATGCTAGCTGACAAGTGTTCCTTGCAGAGAGTGACAGTTACCAGGTGACTATCTGTAGAGAGGAAAAAGCTCCAGTTAAGGACTTTGCTTCAGAAAAGCAGGCCCAGTAGTGTTCCAGAAGAGAAGACCAAGAACAAAGATACTTAGGGGAGAGGTGGCCGGGGACCAAGAATATATAGTCTGTCTTCATTATTGACAATTTCTATATTTGTGAATTGACTTACTCACTAAAATTTATTTGTAAACCCCCAAATCAATACTCTTGGTGTTTTTGTGGTCATTAGTGGATTTTCACAGAACAGTGAAAACTTTGAGTCACCTGACATATTCAAAGCTGAGGATGGACAGGGTGGTGCCCTGCCTTCTGGTTTTAACTCTCATGCTATAAACGAGTGTTCTTTTTGTGGACCTGAGTGGACTTTATTGTGTCATTTTTTTGCATTTTTGTGCTTTTTATTGGTGATCTCATGGTTTAAAATGGCCCTCAAGTGTAGTGCTAAAGTGTGGTCTGGTGTTCCTTTGCACAAGGAGGCTGTGATGTGCTTTACAGAGAAAAAACATGGAAGTTTCATTCAAGCATGAGTTATAGTGCCTTTGGCTGGTGGTTCAATATTAATGAATGAACGAAATACATTAAATATGGTATCTTTAAATAGAAACACATAACACAAAACACATAACACATAAAACAAAGTTATGTATTGAGTGGTTGATGAAAATGTTGTGACCCGAGGCTCACAGGAACCTAACCCTATTATTCCCCTAGGAAAACCGTTCAGTAATTGCTAATTTGCAGTGTTCTCAAAGACTTTATGGAACATAGCTACCACAAATAATGGGAATCAAATGTGATCTTAAATACTGGAAGAAGAAGAAAGAGCAGATGGTAAATAGCTATCTTTAGTAATAAATGACATGTATTTGTATCTTCCAATTATTCACATGAGAAGAGATTATTGAGAGCCTCAATTTGGCAATTCATAAAGCTTATAAAAATCTAGAATTCCTGGGGCGCCTGGGTGGCTCAGTCGGTTAAGCGTCCGACTTCAGCTCAGGTCACGATCTCGCGGTCCGTGAGTTCGAGCCCCGCATCGGGCTCTGGGCTGATGGCTCAGAGCCTGGAGCCTGCTTCTGATTCTGTGTCTCCCTCTCTCTCTGCCCCTCCCCCGTTCATGCTCTGTCTCTCTCTGTCTCAAAAAAATAAATGTTAAAAAAAAATCTAGAATTCCTTGGAAAATACCAGTGTCTCACAACAGTTCTAAAATTTCTCTTTTAATTCCGCCAAGGAATCATTCAGGACAGCACTTCCTTCTCTGTGAAGATAACCTCCTTCACTGATACACCACTGGGGTACTCACTCTCTAAAGCCAGCATAACAAAAACACCAAGAAACCTCTACCTAGAAAGATTTAGCCCATTTAACCTTAATATTTGCTTATAATTTTCATTATTTTATTTTATAAAGCAGTCTAATTTGCCTGAAATGCCATTTTTAAACAACTACAGAAATCATCCTTCACCAATAAACATTATTTCTGATATCTCCTCAGGAACTAAGGAATTCTCTGTTCCAGTCTTAGATAAAGATTCGGTGCTGTTCTCTCTGTGACGGCTCTGGATAAGAGCCTGAGTATGCTGATTTATAAGCATGGATAAATATGGATTCCCAAGGGGTTGGGGGTGATGTGGGGAGTATAGATTAATGTGAATTGACACACATATCCATCAGGCAATTTCTGTTGAAGTACCAGTGCTAGACTGTGTAGTGTTAGATTCTAACAAACTTATTTAGGTAAGAAGTATCAGCTAATTGACAACATCCATTTATGATGAGTATATAAGCACTTCAGTGAAAACTGGGCTTCAGAGGAAACAGAAGTCAGGTCCAGTGGTGCTAGTCAGACAAGCCAGCCCAGTCTGCAGGAGCAGGGATGTCGGGTGGAGTGGGTCAGCCCACACTGAAGATATAGAGTACTTCTCATACTCGAGGAAGTGATAAGGCCTGAATCAGGTCTAGAGAGAGGTTCATGAGCCTTAAGTGACCCTCGGGATAGCACCTGCTGAGGCTGCCAGGGGGAATTGACCTCCACAGACTTCTCTGCTAAAAGGAACAGAACTGAACCTTGGATGAACACTATGTTCCTGCATGAGGTCCACAGAAATCATTCCTCACTGCCTTTGATAAGATTGCCTCGAGAGACTGTTTTAGTTGGTCTATAGGGGCTAGGAGCCAAAACTGGCAGATGAAGGGAAAGACAGAGGTGAGAGAGAGAAGTGGGCAGCAAAGCATGAAGCCAGATGTGCTGGTCTGAAAAACCCTGTAGAAGTGGCTTACCTGGTGATGTGAGATCCAGGTAGTCAGACATGTAAGCCAACTGCATCATTCCTTTCTTTTAGTTTAGGGAAAAGACTGATTTTTAAGAGCCTGTGGTTCTACTGTAGGAGTAATAGAGGTACTTAGCCAGAGAAATGGAGTTTACAATGTGCACAGAGGAGAGTGAGACAGATTTGTGTTACTAGTGGATTACTTGATGGATTTATATCAGGGATTTAACTCCCTTCCTTCCCCTGCCTTTGAGGTACCAGATGAGAACAAAGTCTGCATAAATCCTCTCTAGAGTTATGCTTAACTCAATCAAGGCACAATACATTTTAAATCAAGTTTCTTCAATGCAGAAAAAGTTTCCAGAAAGGCAGAGCAGGGACAGGAGCCTCATTATTCCCTTCTGTCACTCTTTTAATCCAGTCTTGACAAGAAGTTTCCTTTGTATAAGTCAGGGTTCTTCAGAACAACAGAAGCCATAGGATATATATATACCTTATCCTATGTAAACTGAATTACACCACTGGCTTCCTTGGGTCTCCAGCTTGTAGATTGCAGACATGGGTCTTCTCATCCTCCATAATCACATGAGCCAATCCCTCATAATAAATCTTGGGATGTGAAGATCCTAGATCTGCCATCTGCTGGAGACCCAGAAAAGCCTGAGTGCAAAAACCTGAGCACCAGAAGGAACTAATGGTGTAAATCCAAGTCCATGGGTAGAAGATGAGATGAAATGTCTAGCTCAAACAGTGATGCAGAAAAAAGGGGCAAGTTCCTCCTTCTTCCGTTTTTTGTTCTTTTCAGGTCTTCAATGGATTGGTTCATGCCCACATGCATTGGAGAGGGCAATCTATTAAGTCCATGAATCCAAATCCTAATTTTGTCCGGAAATGCTTCATAGAGACACTCAGAAATGTTTAGCTAAGGGCACCCCATAGCTAGCCAAGATGACACCTAAAATTAACCATTACGCTGTATCATTTACAATTAATTTCAATAATTTACTTTTTGCAGAGAAGCTTTTCCAGTTAAGAAAGCTTGTCAAGTTGTTTCTACCCATTAATTTTTCAAAAGTATGCAGCGGATGATGGATTACTTTGTCCCTCACACACATAAAGATAACTAAAGCATAAAAAATGTTTGTGTACCCAAACGTTGTTTATGCAAAGACCAGAGCAAAATATTTGGTTCATATATAGTAGTTGAAAGAAACATCTTTCAGACATTTGTGGTACATGTAGTCACTCTAGCTTTTATATTCTGCTCTTGTGGAAGTGGAGGGTGATCTATAACAAAATCATCCTCAGGTCAGCCAGTCTAGCATAACACTTCAGGAGAATGTGACTTCAGGTCAAGAAATAGTTTTCTGACCCAAATAAAACCCGTAGAATAGCCAAGATCTGGGGTGACTTTACGGCCAACATATTGTCAAATCTCCAGTCAACAGAAAGGTCCCCCTCCTTGCCTTCCCTTTCTCCTCTTTCAAACTCCCTCTGTTCTTTTAACCCTTTGATTCTGGTGTTGATAATTTCACTCCTCTGTCCTTGTTAGTTCAACTATTAGAAGAAGCTTGGGAGCCAGAAGCTGAAGGGATTGGAGTCATGTGGTTGGTTGGAGAATGAGGACGGAGGATGTGAGAGTGGCCTCAGGGTGAATCATCAAAAAGACTATAACACTTGGGGCACCTGGGTGGCTCAGTGGTTAAATGCTTGACTCTTAGTTTCAGCTCAGGTCATGATCTCACGGTTCATGGCTTCTAGCCCCACGTAGAGCTCCATGCTGATGGTGCAGAGCCTGCAGACAGAGCCTCTCTGTCTCTCCCCTGCTTGCTCTCTCTCTCTTAAAATAAATTTTAAAAAAGACTATAAGACTTTTCTCAGTGCAAATTTTAGTTAGTATATCGAAAGCAGATCATTCTGCTAAAGATCATTTGTTTGCTGCCCCACCTCTAATCACATTATAAAAAGTTTCTTTATTTACTTTTCTTTAGGATATTGGGAGATAGAGATGGGGAGAGAGGGCTAAACAATTAATCCCAGGGTCCCATAGCCTGGCTGGGATCCCTTGTGTCGGTCCTTAATGACCAGCATGTCTGGTGGCCCAGATTTGAGTTTTGTCTTCCTGACACAAAGCAGAGAAAAACATTGATTCCAGGTCAATTCTCACTTTTATTGATTTGTTTTTGCTTTTTTGCAGTGGGGGGAAAAACAGGAAGAAAAATGGCATTACATTCAAGTACAGCCAGTTTTTCCACGCCAACAATTAGGATTCTACTAAACTCAGTAAAGTCTAGCCACTTGAGAGAACTAAGGGAGAAAAGCACTCCTACATCTTGTGCAATTCTGACGTAGCAGGCATTGTTTCTGGGTTTACATCCACTGTATTGTTAATCCTGACAAAACTTTGTGGGACAGTCGGTGTTACTCTCATTTAACCAGGGGCTAACAAGTTCTGAGAGGTGAGTCACTTGTCCAAATTCTATATCTAGTGAGCGGCAAAGCAGGAATTTAAGTCCTAATCTCTTTAAACTCGAAAGCTGATATATTCTCTACTTGTTTACAAAAGCATTTAATCAGCAACTATTTTTGAGCATCTGTTATGTGCCAGGTCTTGTGCTAGCGTACAGAATACAAAGATAAATAAACATCCAGTCCTGCCCCCACAGAGTTCAAGGGCCAGTGGAAGGTGGTGCACACAGGTGCAGTGTGTTAGGCACTAGTGAAGGCTACTGTGCAAGCGCAGAGAGAGGCACCTGCCTGAGTCATTGGGGATCAGAAACATCAGTCCAGAGAAAATAAGACTGGAGGAGCTTAAAAAACAGGGCTTCTCAAATTTTGAGGTAAATATGAATCACTCTGGGATCTTGTTAAAACGTAGGTTCTGATTCAGTAGGTCTGGAGTGAGGCCCGTGGTTCTGCGTTTCTAACAAGTGCCCAGGAGAGGCTGATGCTGCTGGTCCATGGATGACACTTCTTAATTGCAAAGCCCTAAAGAGAAAGTAAAGATTAATTAGCCAGGTGCAGAGGTGTGGTGGTGAGAACTTCCCCAGAACATGCAAAGACCCAGGGAGAAAAAGAATAAGATCAACTTAGGGAACTGTTATCAGTCCAGTAAACCTGGATTGTAGAGCATGAAATGGTGAGCTAGCATGACATGGGACTAGAGGCAACAGCAAACAAGCTAGCTGGAAGCACATTATGCAGGCTCTGTGAGACTTGGTGAGGAGCTATGTCTAATCCTGAGGGCAAGTGAGATGCCATTCAAAGTTTTCAGCTGATGAGTTCCTTTTTCAGATTTGGGCTTTCCAAAAAGCATACTAGCTGTAGTCTGGAAAATGCATTAGAACAGTGTTCTCAGTCAATCCTGTTGCTTGTTAGAATCACCTGAGAGCTTTGGAAAATACCAATGCTCAGTCCCCACATCAGGTAATTAAAGAGGATCTCTAAGGCAGAGCTTTTCAAAGTGTGGTCCTTGGTATCACCTGGGACCTTGTTAGAAACGCAAATTCCCCAGCTCTGTCCCACATTTACTGAATCAGGAACTATGAGGATGGGCACAGCAGTTTGGGTTTTAACAAGCCCTCCTAGGTGACTCTGATGGATCACCTTTGAGTGGTAATGTTTGAGATCAGTTAGGTTAGAGGGAGAAAAGTAGGAAAAGGGATAGAGGCTACCATTAGGAAGCAGAGAGGTGATGGTGTGGTTTTAGCTCCACATCAGATTTTATTAACCTTGTTGAGCAAAAGAGTATACCATCTTAATGGAATCCAAGTAGTGTCTCAAAGCAGGCAGGTGAGCATGCTGGTTAGCCATAGGGTAGTTTCTGGATGAAAGTTGGTAAGTGACATTGGGGCAGGGATAGGCCAATTTATAAACTAGGTAAGCTCTGTCTCGTGAGCTGAACTGGGTCCCCCTAAATTCAGACGTTGGAGCCCTAAGCCTCATTGCAATGGTATTTGGAGGGAGGGCCTTTAGGAGGTAATTAGGTTCAGATGAGGTCATGAAGGTGGGGCCTTGTGATGAAATTAGTGCCCTTATAAGAAGAGTCACCAGAGGGCTTGCAAGATTTCTTTTCTCACTACATGTGAGGACTTAGGGAGAAGGCAGACTTCTATAAGTCAGAAGAGAGCTCTCACCAGAAACCACAAATGCCAGCACCTTCATCTTGGACTTTCCGACCTCTAGGATGGTGAGTAAATAAGTTCCTATTGTTTAAGCTACCTGGTCTATGGTATTTTGTTATGGAAGCCTTTGCAAGACACTTTTGGAATAGCAGGCAGTCTTATTGTGACACATGGGTCCCTGCGGAGTTACTGTTAAAATACTTATCTTGGAACTTGTGTGTGTGAACTAGTTTTTTTTTTTTTAATATGTGAAATTTATTGTCAAATCGGTTTCCATACCACACCCAGTGCTCATCCCAGTGCCCTCTTCAATGTCCATCACCTACCCTTCCCTCCCTCCCTCCCATCCCCATCAACCCTCAGTTTGTTCTCAGTTTTTAAGAGTCTCTTATGCTTTGGCTCTCTCCCACTCTAACCTCTTTTTTTTTTTTTCCTTCCCCTCCCCCGTGGGTTTCTGTTAAATTTCTCAGGATGCTAAGTGAAATAAGCCATACAGAGAAAGACAGATACCATATGTTTTCACTCTTATGTGGATCCTGAGGAACTAGTTTTAATTATAATAAATTGAGCCTAGATAGCTTGTGTCGCAACTTACCAGTTTTGCAATTATGGCTTTTGATTTTTTTTTTTTTTTTTGGTATCCTAAACCAATGCATAACTGGAATTGAAAACCTATAATAACATTGCCAGATAAAATGTAGGATGCCCAGTTACATTTGAATTTCATATTAACAGGAAATAATTTTTTAGTAACAGTATGTCAAAAATAGTGTATGGATTATAATTACTCTACAAAATTATTCATTGTTTGTCTGAAATTAAAATTTTATTAGATGTCCTGTATTTTTATTTACTAAATAGGAAATTCCAAACTCTAACAAATTAATACACATCAAGGAATATTTATCAAGTGAATGATGTGGTTGATTGGATGTATAGAGTAAGGGGAGTGATGAATCAGTGATGTCTTATAGGTTTCTGGCTTGGACACTGGGTAAATCTTGATACTCTACAGGAAAGTAGGGACACTGGAGGGAGAGCTGGTTGGGGAGGAAGGGCAAAATGATGAATCACATTTTGGAAATGTAGAGACTAAGGTCTCTATGGAATATATAGGTATATTTTGATTATTAGGCTGTTGAACATAAAGTTCTGGACATAAGGAGAAAGATCAGGATTGGGACGCCTGGGTGGCTCAGTCAGTTAAGCTGCGGACTTCATCTCAGGTCATGATCTTGCAGTTTGTGAGTTCTAGTTCCGCATCCAGCCCTGTACTGATAGCTCAGAGCCTGGAGCCTGCTATGGATTCTGTATCTCTCTCTCTCTCTCTCTCTCTCTCTCTCTCTCTCTGTCCCTCCCCAGCTTGCTCTCTCTCTCTCTCTCTCAAAAATAAATAAACGTTAAAAAAAAAAAAGATCAGGATGGAATCACGGTTTAAGAATCATTCGCAATTAAGTGGTAAGGAAGCTCTAGGAGTGGATGAGATCCCAGAAAATAGGTAGAAGAGAAGGAGATGTTGAAAATAGGATATAGGCAGAAGTACCTGAGGTGTTGGGAGAACAGATGCAGGACCCAGGAGAAGGACTATGTTCAAGGAGAGGAGTCCCCTTCCGTTCTGACAGGAAGGAGGGTGGAAGGGATGGCTATGCATGCAAGAGAGCTGGTAGGCTTGATGGAAGGAAATGGTGTTGTGGCAAGAGCCCCGCGTAGATTCTCTTGCCTATGGAACGCTTTTTTCCCCCTTTTGTGACCTGTTCATTCTGGTTGTACTCATTGTATTGAGTAATGTAAAATGATGGAATAAGAGTTTAAAATAAAGTGTTTTTATGAAAACTAAGCTTTGGAAAAAATCTTAAAATGGTGAATTGCACTTTTTTAAAAAGTTTATTTAGTTTGGAGAGAGACTGAGACAACAGAAGGAGACAGGCAGAGAGAGCATCCCAAGCAGGCTCCGAGCCCATTAGCACAGAGCCCGATGCAAGACTCAAACTCATTAAGCCATGAAATCATGACCTGAGCTGAAACCAAGAGTTGGACATGCAACTGACTGAGCCACCCAGGCACTTTGCACTTTTTATTGTTAAAGTAGGTGTGGGTAATACAACTGTAAACATTTGGATTAAAAAAGCCTAATAGGATTTTGCACTCCTATTGCTTCACCTGCAGAAATTCAAATTGGACAACACAAATGATAAATTGTTGGTGTGGTTTCTGCAGAACTCCAATTAATGGACCCCCTCAAAAATGCTGTGGTCCTAACTCCGAGCACTAAGAAGTGGAGGCATACTTTTTAGGTTAAAATAAAATGTAAATTACACATGTTATCATTGCTCAACTGATTCAGTGTTTGGTTTGTTTTTGTTTTTAGTATATTCACATTTATTTTATTTCTAGTTTAGTTGATTGACAAAATTTCATATATTTAAGGTGTATAGTGTTTTGATATATGTATACATTGTGAAGTGATTATCATAACCAGGCTAAATAATAGATCAATCATCTGCATTGTTACCGTTGTGTGTGTGTGTGTGTGTGTGTGTGATGAGAACTTGAGATCTACTATCTCAGCAAATTTCAAGCATACAGTACATTATGAACTATAATTACCAAATTGTACATTGGTTCTCCAGAACTTACTCTTAACGGACAGTTTATACCTTGTGAAGAACATCTCCCTTTTACCCCAACCGCTCAGCCCCTAGTAATGACCATTCTACTCTGTTATTATGGGTTTCACTTTTTAAAAAAATTTAAATCCAAGTTAGTTAACATATAGCATAATAATGATTTCAGGAATAGAATTTAGTGATTCATCACTCACATGTAACACCCAGTGCTCATCCCAACGAGCGCCCTCCTTAATGTCTATCACCCATTTAGCCCATCTCCCCACCTAACACCGCTCCATCAACCCTCAGTGTATTCTCTGTATTGAAAAATCTTTTCTGATTTGCCTGCCTCTCTGTTTCTATCATATTATTGCTTCCCATCCCCTATGTTCATCTGGCTTGTTTCTTAAATTTCACATGAGTGAAATCATATGATATTTGTCTTTCTCTGGCTGACTTATTTCACCTAGCATAATACACTCTAGTTCCATCCACATTATTGCAAATGGCAAGATTTCATTCTTTTTGATCGCTGAGTAAAATTCCATTGTATCTATGTACCACATCTTCTTTATCCATTCACCAGTGGATGAACATTTGGGCTCTTTCCATAATTTGGCTATTGTTGAAAGCACTGCTATAAACATTGGGGTACATATGCCCCTTCAAATCAGCATTTTTGTATCCTTTGGGTAAATACCTAGTAGTGCAGTTGCTGGGTCATAAGGTAGTTCTATTTTTAATTTTTTGAGGAAACTCCATACTGTTTTCCAGAGTGACTGCACCAGTTTGCATTCCCACCAGCAGTGCAAAAGGGTTCCCCTTTCTCCGTGTCCTCGCTATCATCTATTGTTTCCTGAGTTGTTCATGTTAGCCATTTGACAGGTGTGAGATGGTATCTCATTGTGGTTTTCTGTTTCTCTAATGATGAGTGATGTTGAGCATCTTTTCATGTGTCTTTTTGCCATCTGGAGGTCTCTTTTGGAAAAGCATCTATTTATGTCTTCTGCCCATTTCTTCACTGGATTACTTGTTTTTTGGATGTTGAGTTTAATAAGTTCTTTATAGATTTTGGATACTAACCCTTTATCTGATAGGTCATTGCAAATATCTTCTCCCATTTTGTCAGTTGCCCATCAGTTTTGTTGATTGTTTCCTTCACTGTGCAAAATCTATTAATCTTGATGAAGTCCCAATAGTTCATTTTTGCTTGTTTCCCTTGCCTCCGAAGGCCTGTCTAGTAAGACGTTGCTCCAGCCAAGGTCAAAGAGGTTGCTGCCTGTTTTCTCCTGTAGGGCTTTGATGGTTTCCTGTCTCATATTGAGGTCTTTCATCCATTTTCAATTTATTTTTATGTATGGTATAAGAAAGTGGTCCAAGTTCGTTCTTCTGTATGTGACCATCCAGTTTTCCCAACACCAATGTTGAAGAGACTTTTTTCCATTGGATATTTTTCCTGCTTTGTCGAACATTGGTTGGCCATACATTTGTGGGTCCATTTCTGGGTTCTCAATTCTGTTCCATTGGTCTATGTGTCTGTTTTTGTGCAGACAATATGTCTTGATGATTACAGCTTTGTAATACAGCTCAAAGTCCAGAATTGTGATGCCTCCAGCTTTGGTTTTCTTTTTCAACATTACTTTGGCTGTTTGGGGTCTTTTCTGATTCCAAACAAATTTTAGAATTGTCTGTTCCAGTGCTGTGAAGAACTGGTGGTTTTTGTTTGTTGGTTGGTTTGTTTTTTGTTTTTTATAGGAATTGCATTGAATGTGTAGAGTGCTTTGGGTAATATCGACATTTTAACAATACTTGTTTTTCCAATCCATGAGCATGAAATGTTTTTCTATTTCTTTGTGTCCTCTTCAATTTCTTGCATAAGCATTTCATAGTTTTCAGTGCACAGATCTTTTGCCTCTTGGGTTAGGTTTATTCCTATGTATCTTATGGGTTTTTGTGCAATTGCAAATGGGATAGATTCTTTGATTTCTCTTTCTGCTACTTCATTATTGGTGTATAGAAATGCAACCGATTTCTGTACATTGATTTTATGTCCTACAACTTTGATGAATTCATGTATCGGTTCTAGCAGTTTTTTTGTGGAGTTTTCTTTGGAGGGGTTTTCTACATAGAGTATCATGTGTCTGTGAAGAGTGAAAGTTTGACTTCTTCCTTGCCAATTTGGAGGCCTTTTATTTCTTTTGTTGTCTATTGCTGAGGCAGGACTTCCAGTACTATGTTGAACAACAATGGTAACAGTGGACATCCTGATCCTGTTCCTGACCTTAGGGGAAAGCTTAGTTTTTCCCCTGTTGAGGATGATATTTGTGAGTCATTCATATATGACCTTTATGATGTTAAGGTATTTTCCTTCTAGCCATACTTTATTGAGGATTTTTATCAAAAAAGGATGCTGTATTATGTCAAATGCTTTTTCTGCATCTATTGACAGAATCATGTGGTTCTTATCCTTTTGTTAATGTGGTGTGTCATGTTGATTGATTTGTGGATATTGAACCAGCCCTGAAGTGCAGTAATAAACCCCAGTTGACCATGGTGAATATTTCTTTTAATGTATTGTTGGATTTCATTTACTAGTATCTTCTTGAGAATTCTTGCATCCATATTCATCGGGGAAATTGGTCTATAATTCTCCTTTTTAGTGGGGTCTTTGTCTGGTTTTGAAATTAGGGTAATGCTGGCTTCATAGAATGAGCTTGGAAATTTTCCTTCAAATTCTATGTTTTGAAATGGTTAGAGAAGAATAGGTATTAACTCTTCCTTAAATGACTGGTAGAATTCCCCTGGCAAGCTATCTGGCACAGGACTCTTGTTTGTTGGGAGATTTTTTTACTTATTCAATCTCTTTACTGGTTATGGGTCTGCTCAAATTTTGTATTTCTTCCTGTTTCAGTTTTGGTAGTTTATATATTTCTAGGAATTTATCCATTTCTTCCAGATTGCCCAATTTGTTGGCATGTAATTGCTCATAATATTCTCTTATAATTGTATTTCTGCAGTGTTGGTTGTGATCACTTCTCTTTCTTTTGTGATTTTATTTACTTGGGTCCTCTTCTTTGTCATTTGATAAGTCTGGCTAGAAGTTTATCAATTTTTATAATTCTTTCGAAGAACCAGCTCCATTTTGTTGATCTGTTCTACTTTTTTCAAATTTCAATATCATCGATTTCTGCTCTAATCTTTATTATTTCCTGTTTCCCTTCTGTTTTTGCTCTTTATTTGCTGCTATTTTTCCAGCTTTTTTAGTTATAAGGGTAGGTTGTGTATTTAAGATCTTTCTTCCTTCTTTTGGAGGGCCTGGATTGTTATATACTTCCCTCTTATGACTGTCTTTGCTGTCTTTTCTTTTTTTAATTTACTTCCAAGTTAGCTAGCATATAGTGCAACAATGATTTCAGGAGTAGATTCCTTAATGCCCATTACCCATTTAGCCCATCTCCTCTCCCACAACCCCTCCAGTAACCCTCTGTTTGTTCTCCATATTGAAGAGTCTTATGTTTTTGTCCATCTCCTGTTTTTATATTATTTTTGCTTCCCTTCCCTGTGTTCATCTCTTCTGTGTCTTAAAGTCCTCATATGAATGAAGTCATATGATATTTCTTTCTCTGACTAATTTCACTTAGCATAATACCCTCTAGTTCCATCCATGTAGTTGCAAATGGCAATATTTCATTGTTTTTGACTGCCAAGTAATACTCCATTGTGTGTGTGTGTGTGTGTGTGTGTGTGTGTGTGTGTGTATACACACATACCACATCTCCTTTATCCATTCACTCATCAATGGACATTTGGGCTCTTTCCATTCTTTGGCTATTGTCGATAGTGCTGCTAAACATAGGGGTGCATGTGTCCCTTTGAAGCAACATACCTGTATCCCTTGGATAAATACCTAGTAGTGCAATTGCTGGGTCATAGGGTAGTTCTATTTTTAACTTTTTGAGGAACCTCCATACTGTGGAGTGACTGCACCAGTTTCCATTCCCACCAGCAATGCAAAAGAGATCCTCTTTCTCTGCATCCTTGCCTCCACATCTGTTGTTGCCTGAGTTGTTCATGTTAGCCATTCTGACAGGTGTGAGGTGGTATCTCATTGTAGGTTTGACTTGTATTTTCCTGATGATGAGTGATGTCGGTTGGCCATCTGGATGTCTTCTTTGGAGAAGTGTCTATTCATGTCTTTTGCCCATTTCTTCACTGGATTATTTGTTTTTTGGGTGTTGAGTTTGATAAGTTCTTTATAGATTTTGGATACTAACCCTTTATCTGATATGTCGTTTGCAAATATCTTCTCCCATTCCATTGGTTGCCTTTAGTTTTTCTGATTGTTTGCTTCACTGTGCAGAAGCTTTTTATTTTGATGAGGTCCCAATAGTTCATTTTTTCTTTTGTTTCCCTTGCCTCTGGAGACGTGTTGAGTAAGAAGTTGCTGTGGTCAAGGTCAAAGAGGTTTTTTCCTGCTTTCTCCTCTAGGATTTTGATGGTTTTCTGTCTTACATTGAGGTCTTTCATCCATTTTGAGTTTATTTTTGTGTATGGTGTAAGAAAGTGGTCCAGGTTCATTTTTCTGCATGTTGCTGTCCAGTTTTCCCAGCACCACTTGCTGAAGACACTGTCCCTATTCCATTGGCTATTTTTTCCTGCTTTGTTGAACACTGGTTGGCCATACATTTGTGGGTCCATTTCTGGGTTCTCAATTCTGTTCCATTGATCCATGTGTCTGTTTTTGTGAAGACAATATGTCTTAATGATTACAGCTTTGTAATACAGTTTGAAGTCTGCCATGTATTTTTTAATTTCCTTTTTAATTTCTTGGTTAACCCATTTCATCTTTAATAGGATGTTCTTTAACCTCCATGTATTGTGGTCTTTCCAAACTTTTCCTTTGGTTGATTTCAAGTTCCATAGCGTTGTGGTCTGAAAATATGCATGGTGTCATCCCAATCTTTTTGTATTTGTTGAGAGCTGATTTGTGACCCAGTATGTTATCTACTCTGCAGAATGTTCCCTGTGCACTTGAGAAGAATGTGTATTCTGCTGCTTTATAATGAAATGTTCTGAATATATCTGTTAAGTCCATCTGGTCCAGTATGTCATTCAAAGCCATTGTTTTCTTGTTGATTTTCTGCTTAGAGTATCTGTCCATTGCTGTGAGTGGGGTGTTAAAGTCCCCTACTATTGTATCATTATCAATGAGTTTCTTTATGTTTGTTATTAATTGGTTTATATGTTTGGGTACTCCCAAGTTGGCATAAATATTTATAATTGTTAGATTTTCTTGGTGGACAGACCTATTAATGAAGATATCTTCTTCATCTCTATTTACAGTCTTTGTTTTCAAATCTAGTTTGTTATAAGTATGGCTACTCTGGTTTTCTTTTGACATCCATTAGCATGATAGATAGTTCTCCAAAGGGATTGTTTTCTTAATTTTTTTCTCTACTACTTTATTATTGGCATAAAGAAATGCAACAGAATTATGTATATTGATTTTGTATCATGCAATTTTACTAAATTTGTTAATCATTTCTAGAATTGTTTTATTGGAGTCTTTCAGGTTTTCTATACATAGTATCATGTCACCTACAAACAATGAAAGTTTTACCTCTTCCTTACCAATTTGGGTGCCTCTCTTTCCTTCTCTTCTCTGATTTCTGTGGCCAGTACTATGTCAAATAAAATGGTGAGAGTGGACATCCTTGTCTTGTTTCTGACCTTAGAGAGAAAGTTGAGTTTTTCCACATTAAAGATGATATTAGCTGTGGACTCAAAAGCAACCGACGGAATGGGAGAAGATATTTGCAAATGACCAATCAGATAAAGGGTTAGTATTCAAAATCTACAAAGAACCTATCAAACTCAACACCCAAACAACAAATAATCCAGTGAAGAAATGGGCAGAAGACGTAAATAGATGATTTTCCAAAAGAGACCTCCAGATGGCAAAAAGACACATGAAAAGATGCTCAACATCACTCATCATTGGGGGAACACAAATCAAAACCACAATGAGATACCACCTCATATCTGTCAGAATGGCTAACATGAACAACTCAGGCAACAACAGATGTGGAGGCAAGAATGCAGAGAAAGAGGATCTCTTTTGCATTGTTGGTAGCAATGCAAGCTGGCGCAGCCACTCTGGAAAACAGTATGGAGGTTCTTCAAAAAATTAAAAATAGAACTACCCTATGACCCAGCAATTGCACTACTAGGTATTTACCCAAAGGATACAAAAATGCTGATTTGAATGGGCACATGTACCCCAACATTTCAGCACTATCAACAAATTATGGAAAGAGCCCAAATGTTCATCAACTAAGGAATGGATAAAGAAGGTGTGCTGTGTGTGTGTGTGTGTGTGTGTGTGTGTATAGAATATCTATATATTATAGATATATAGATATAGATATTATAGACATATATGTGTGTATATATATATTCTATACATACAATGAAATATTACTCAGGAATCAAAAAGAATGAAATCTTACAATTTGCAGCAATGTGTATGGAACTAAAGTGTATTATGGTAATGAAATAAGTCAGAGAAAGACAAATTTCTGTTTTCTATCTCTTTTGTGAGGGTCTCCTTAAGATGCTCCATTTCGTCTCCAGTCCAGTGAATATCTTTATGAACATTACTTTAAATCCTCTATGAGGCATATTACTTACCTACATTTTGTTTCATTCTCTTGCTGTGATTTTTGCCCTCTTCTATTGGAGACACAATCCTCTGTCTCTTTATTTTGCCTAACTTTGTGCCTGTTTCTCTGTGTTAGGAAAGTCAGCTGTGTCTCCTGTTATTGAAAGTAGTGGCTTTATGAAGAAGAGGTCTGGTAGTGCCGTGCCATGCATCGTGCCCAGTTTACCGAAATCTGGCCTTTCAGGGGTGTCTCCTATGTGTCTTATGTGTGCCCTACTATTGTGGCTGAACCATATTTGCCTTATGGTCAGTTGTCTACAATGGCTCTGTTTGTTGCAGGCAGGGTTTGATCCCTGTGTTGTTAGTGGGCCAGTCTGAGGCCCCGTGAGCTTGAGTTGAGTCAGACCAGGTGTTGGCTAGAGATGCAGCAGCACCAAACTACAGGGCATTTTCCCTGTGTTGTCCCTTGAGAATCTTTTATTGATGGGCAGGGCCTGCTGACACTTGATGTTTGCCCCCAGCTCACTGCTGGAGTCACATTGAGACTGGTGTGTGTGGTTATCTTTCCCTGTCCCTGGGTCAGGAGTCTCTTTGGAGTGGTACTGGCTCCTGATGGGGCTGCTTGAATGCTGTTAGGTTTGTGGTACCACTTTGGATGGATTCCTGCCAAGTGTGTATTGGAAGGGGCAGATCTGCAGGAGAACATAGGGGTGAGGCTCACAGTGCCAGCGAGGCCTCTGAAGGTCTGATGCAAGAAGGGAATTATAGCCACCTGGGAGAACTCCTGCCCAGGCTAGGATGGATGGGATGAGTCCACAGAAAGGCGTGGAGGCAGGGCATGCTGTCAGCAAGTTAGGTGAAGAGTGTTTGTGATGCACTGGTTCCTGCAGGTATCTGTGTATCTAATCTGGGGAGTGAGGAGGGAATGGTGCTGGCTGGCTTTTGGAGAAGTCTCCTAATATCCCTGGCCCTCCAGCATACTTCTGAGATTAGTAAACAAATCTTCTTCCCATATCCCTCAGGCATTTTTTTTAAATTGCTGTTTTTATGCTGTATCTCAGCAGGGCTCTTTATTGTGCTGGCACTTTGAGGGTGGGACTCTGTTTCTTATGGCTGCCCTGCTTCCCAGACCTAGTCCCACTGATTTTTCAAGTTGTCAGTCTCTCTTGTCTTCAAAGCCAAATATTATGGAGATTAGTCTTCTCAGTGTGAGTCCCCATACCTAAGGGTCCGGGGTGGGGTGTCCTCTCTTCTCTTTTCCATGCTTTCTTGATGCCCCTCCCTCCGGGGGACAGTCTCATGTGTTTATTTGGTTTCCTATTGTGTCCCTACAGTCTTAACCATTTTCAATGTGGCCTCTTCTCTACTATTAGCTATGGAGAGTCTGTTCTGCCAATCTTTGGGTCATTTTCTGAATTCGTGACAGTGATGTGGGTGTTTTCTAGGTGTATCCATGGGAGGAGGTGATCAGCCTACTCTGTTATCTTCTGTGTTTATTTCAAAGTGTACTTTATCTGATATAACTATTGCTACTCCACCTTTCTGATGTTTTGTTTGTGTCTTTGCTTCCACTGGCATCATCCATTCCAAGGCATTTCCATCCTTTCGCTTTGAATCTGTTTGTCTTTAAGTCTGAAGGGAGTCAGTCTCTTTGAGCACCGTATAGATGGGTTTTGTTTTTTATACATTCAGTCAGCCTATGTCTTTTGATTGGAGCATTTTGTACACTTATTAAAGTGATTATTTAAAGATATTTTTAATGTTTATTATTTTGAGAGACAGAGAGAGAGAGAGAGAGAGAGAGAGAGAGAGAAGGTGAGTGGGGGAGGGGCAGAGAGAGAGGGAGAGAAAGAGAATCCCAAGCAGGTCTGCACTGTCAACACTGAGCCCAATGCAGGGCTCGAACCCATGAACTGTGAGATCATGACCTGAGCCGAAATCAAGAATTGGACACAAACAACTGAGCCACTCAAGTGTCTCTAAAGTGATTATTGATAGGCTTTTGCTTATTTCTGTTTTGTTAATTGTCTTCTGGTTATTTTTGTAGTTCCTCTCTGTTCCTTCTTCCCTTCATCTCTTCCCTTGTGGTTTGATGGCTTTCTTCAGTGTTATGCTTGGATTTCTTTCTCCTAATTTTGTGTATTATAGGTTTTTGACTTGTGGTGACCATTGGGTTCATATATAACATTCTATGTGTATTCTATGGTAGTCTATATTATAAAGTTGATGGTCACTTAAGTTCAAACACCTTCTAAATCACTACATTTTTTACTGCCCACCCCCAGGTTTTAGGTGTAGGAGGTCATATTTTACATCTTTTTAATTTTTTAAAAAATTTTTCAAAAAATTTTTTGAAGTTTATTTATTTAGAGAGAGAGACATAGTGAGAAAGTGAGAGGAGCACTTAGGAGAGACATAGGAAACAGGAGAAAGTGAAAGGAGAAAGGGGAGGAGCAGGGAGAGGGAGAGACAGAATCCCAAGCAGGCTCTGCACTATCAGTGCACTGATGATAGTGCAGAGCCTGATATGGGGGTTTGAACCCACAAACCGTGAGATCATGACCTGAGCAAAGATCAAGAGTTAGATGCTGAAACGATTGAGCCACCCAGTTGCCCCATTTTCCATCTTTTTGTGTAAAAAAGTTTATTTTGAGAGACAGAGAATGCATGGGACAGAGAGAATCCCAAGCCGGCTCTGCACAGCCCTGATGCGGGGCTCACGTTCACAAATCATGAGATCATGACCTGAACTGAAGAGTCAGACACTTAACCAACTGAGCCACCCAGATGCCCCATATTTTAATCTTATTATTTTGTGTATCCCTGGACTAATTTTTGTGGATACAGGTGGTTTTTACTACTCTTAAGTTTTAACCTCCATACTGGCTTTATAAGTGGTTAATCTTCCACTTTGACTATGTTTGCTTTTACTTGTAAAATGTTTTCCTTTAGTAATTTGTTCTAGTTATGACCTTTTTTCATTTAGAGAATTCTCTAATTTTTCTTGTAAGGCTGATTTAGTGGTGATGAACTTCTTTAACTTTTGTCCAAGAAATTTCTTATCTCTCCTTCAAATCTGAATGATAACCTTCCCAGATAGTGTTCTTGGCTGTAGGCTTCTTTTTTTTTTTTTTTTTCCTTTAAACACTTTGAATACATCATGCCACTTCCTTCTATTTTGCAAACTTTCTTTTGAGAAATCAGCAGATAGATTTATGGGGTTTCTCTTGTATGTAGCTGTTGCCTTTTACCTTGCCTCTTTAAAGAGTTTCTCTTTACCACTACTTTTTGCCATTTTAATTATGTGTCATGGGGTGGACCTCCTTGGGTTCATCTTGTTTGGGGCTCTCTGTGATTCCTGGACCTGTATGTCTGTTTCCTTCCTCAGATAAAGAAAGTTTTCAGCTATTTCCTCAAATGAGTTTTATCCCCTCTTTTTTTTTTTTTTTTTTTGCCTCCTTTTGGGATGCCTATAATGCAATGCTATTAGGCTTGATGATGTTGCAGAGTTTCTTTAACCTATTCTCATTTATAATAATAATTATTTTTTATTATTATTATTACTGTTTTGCTTGGTTGCTTTCCATTACCCTGTCTCCCTGATCACTGATCTATTCTTCTGCATCCTCTAATCTGCTGTTGATTCCCTCTAGAGTATTATTCTTTACAGTTATTGAATTCATTAGTTCAGTGTTTTAAACATTTTCTTTGTTTTAGCTCCGAATTCACTCTTAAGTCCAGTGAGTATATTTATAGCCATTACTTTGAACTCTTAATCAGCTATATTGCCTATTTCCATTTAATTTAGCTCTTTTACTGTGCTTTTTGTCTTGTTCCTTCATTTGGGATATATTTCTGTCTCATTTTGTCTAACTCTCTGTGTTCATTTGTATATATTAGGTGGGTCAGTTATATCACCTGGTCTCGAATGTAATGGTTTTGTGTTTAAGACGTCTTGTGGTACCCTATACAACATTATCCCCTGGTCAGCAGAATCGGGTGCACAGGGGTCTCCCCTATGTGAGATTTATGTGCCCTTCTATTGTGGCTGAATTGTGAATGCCTTTAGCCCAGGTGGCCTCAGTGAGTGACCTGACTTACCTGCTGTGAATACACTGGGTAGAGTTTGCTCCCCGTGCTGTTGAGAGATCTGGCTGTGGCTGCCATTAGCTCATTGTTGGGTTGTGTGGGCAGTCAACTTATCTGTCTGCAGTTAGCCTCTCTGACACAGCTGCCGGCACACCAAAATGAGAGCAGGCAGACCTCTTAGCTACAGGAATTGGAGGCATGCTGCTGTGGGGGGTTATCTCCCACCCCCACCCCCTCACCCAGGGCAGCAGTCACTTTGGAGTGGCACTTGTCCAGGCCATGACTGCCTTCCAGATGTGGTGGGACAGGAGCCACTTTGAAGGGATGTTTGCAGAGGTGGGCAGTTCTGCACGGGAATATCAGGGTGTTGCATGTGGTGCTAGCACAGTAGATGGAGAGTGTTAGCACTGGTTCCCCAAAACATCCAGCCTCTAGTCTAGAGGAGGGGAAAGAAATGGTGCCCTCCATCACTTTTGTTCCTGGAGAAATCTGCAGATCCCTGTCCCTTCAGCACACATACTAAGATCAGCCAATAAATCTGCTTCACATATACCTCAGATGCTATTCAAACTGCTGCTTTATGCTATCTCCTGGGCTGAGTTATTTAGTATGTTGGCTCTTTAAGGGCACGAACTGGGTTTCTTATTGTCCTCTGGCTCTCCTAGAGTTGAGCCCCTAATTTTCAAAGCCCTCCGAATTAAGCCTCATTGATTTTCAAGGCCAGGTATTATGGGGACTCATCTTCCCCGAGGGTATCCTCAGTGCCAAGGGTACCAATGTGGGTTCTGATCCTTTTTTCTCTGCTTGTGATGTCCATTCTGATTGTGGTTGGTTGTGCTGAAGGATTGGTTGCCAACTGTGACTCTACCCGTCCTCACCTTTTCCATCTGGCCTTCTCTCTACAAGTAGCTGTGAAAGATCTGTCTGCCAGGGTTCATATCCATCTTTTGATTAGTTGTATAGATGCAGTTATCAATCTCAGTGTGTCTGTGGAAGAAAGTGAGCTCAGGATCCTCTCACTGTACCATCTTCCTGACATCTATTACGTTTTAAATTTTTCTTTTTTTTTCCTTTTTTTTATGTTTATTTTATTATTTTTGAGACAGAGAGAGACAGAGCATGAACGGGGGAGGGGCAGAGAGAGAGGGAGACACAGAATCGGAAGCAGGGTCCAGGCTCTGAGCCATCAGCCCAGAGCCCGACGCGGGGCTCGAACTCACGGACCGCGAGATCGTGACCTGAGCCGAAGTCGGACGCTTCACCGACCGAGCCACCCAGGCGCCCCTGTTTTAAATTTTTCAATAGAGAGTGAACTCACAAAACCCTAGGGAGCTTATCCTTGACATCATCACCATTTTTGTTTCTTGTCTATCCATCTCCTCTCCTGAAAAATCTATCCTCAGTGTGCCCCTCATGGTCAGGGCTTGGGAAGGAGCTCATCACAGCAGGGTAAACATAGATCTGCTTGGTCACTCCTTACAGTTCTCCATAAAAACTCCCCCTCCACTCACACATTTTCCCATTCTTCAAAGTGCAGTATTAATAAAAGAAACCCTGAGTCAAATCAAATAAAAGCTTTTTGTTAACATTGAACCCCTTTCCAAATGTGTATTAAGAGTCCCTACTCAAAGTGGGGATGGAAAAGTTTGAAGAACGTGAAGAGAAACAAGAACCTTGTGTTGCCTCACTGAGGCTCATTGGTGGAAGACTATGAATTTATACAGACCTACGGTTTTCTCAAGCAATATTTGGTAGCCCTGGTGTAGGACTAGTGTGGTAGACTGCCTCCCTAAGAAATGTGGTAGAGACCTCCTCAGAACAAAGGAAGGCAGCGTGACCCAATCGACCCTGACACACGTATGTGTAACTCTGACACGACTCTATAACTTGAACTGTGTCCAGTCAGACTATATGTCACCATATGTGGGAGACAAAAAAGTAGAAGTTGCATAAAAGGCTACACCCCACTGTGCTTGGGGCTCAGTTTTTTGGGAATGAACCCACTGAGTCTGTGCTGGCACAATGAATAAAGTTGTTTCTTAGACAGAAAAGCCTTGGTGTCCCATCTCTCTGTGCGAGAATCCTCTTATCCTAGGGTTGTCAGAGAACTGAACTAATCCAGAACTGGGATTTTCTGAAATTAAGTGAGATCAAAAGGCAGTAGGGCCAAGGAGTTGAGAACATTGGCAAGGTGTAAGTGAAGGATAGCCTTAAAAGACCAGACTATGTATGGAAGGGAGTAAAGATTCTGTGTGTGGGAAGGAAAGGGTAAAGGAAGCATTAGGAGAAGGGATAAATAGGGAAAAACTGGGTGGGGGAGATCAGAGGAGTGGTCATCTTAATGAAGATTAAAGAATAGAATAAAGGTGCTTGGGTGGCTCAGTCAGTTAAGCATCCAACTTCGGCTCAGGTCATGATCTCCTGGTTTGTGCGTTTGAGCCTCACACTGGACTCTGTGCTGACAGCTCAGAGCCTGGAGCCTGCTTCAGATTCTGTCTCACTCTATCTGCTCTCTCTCTCTCTCTCTCTCTCTCTCTCTCTCTCTCTCTCTCTCACACACACACACACACACACACACACACACACACACTCTCTCTCTCTCTCTCTCAAAAATAAACATTAAATGTTTTTTAAATTTAATTTAAAAAAGGGAGGATTTTTTTTTCTACCCCCTTTAACAAAAAGAATATAGCTTTCAGCAGAAGCGGTTCTCAACTTGGGATGTGGAAGAGATTATGCATCCTCCCCCTCAGGACATTTGGCAATGTCTGGAGACATTTTTGCCAAAATAGAATCGCTACTGACAGCTAGTGGGTATGGGCCAGGGATTCTGCTAAACATCCCACAGTGTATGTGATAGACTCCCACATAAAAAAATTACCCGGCACAAAATGTCAATACTGACAAGGTAGAGAAACCCTGCTCTAGAGAATGTCGTTGTAATCTGGGAACTGTGAAATGTCCCTCAAAGTGGAAACATTTCCAAGGATTTTAAAGACCTGACTGGCTAGGGAACCCACTTTTTTTTAGCACAGTCATACTGCTATGAAGGTGAATGTGAAGGTCTATAAAAGGGTGGGTAGATTTCAGGAACCACTTGGAATGTGGTGGTTGTGACTACAGACTTCAAGCCACCAGATCCCCGGTACCAGGTGACACTACCACATAGCAGACAGCCTCCTACAGAAGCTCAGCCACTGAGTCTTGCCCGTGGTGTGGGATGTCCCTCTAACCCCCAGAGCAAAGATGCCCTTTTATTTACCAGGGAGGCAGCCCCACTGCCTAAAATGTCCTCTTTCTATTTATATGAGTTGGGATTGTTTTCATAGCTTGGGAATGGCTCCATTATTTTCTCAAAGTGCCACAGATATTAGTCAACTTCATAGTTACACTGTTATCCTGTTATTTTTTAATTTGTTATTTATAGACCAATCATCTAGATCTAGTGACAAAGAATAATGAATCTTTTGTAGTTGGTTTGTTTTCCTGAAAATGCTAGCAAATTCTTTTGGGGTTCTAAAAATACATAGACAACTTCTGTACTCTATTTTGCTACAGAGGGAGGGTCATTTCTGATTGCTCATTAGAGGTTATATTTGGAAAATGGTCTCTGTGTTCTCCTCAAATGTGGGGAAATTCCATTATTACCAAGATCACACAGAATGAGAAGCCTCAATGAGTCTAGGTAAGAGACCAAACTCTTACCTCTTACTCTTACTCTAGCAGACAAAAATGAGAGCAACAGGGGCACCTGGGTGGCTCAGTCGGTTAAGTGGCCGACTTCAGCTCAGGTCATGATTTCGCGGTCCGTGAGTTCGAGCCCCGTGTCGGGCTCTGTGCTGACAGCTCAGAGCCTGGAGCCTGTTTCAGAGTCTGTGTCTCCCTCTCTCTCTGACCCTCCCCTGTTCATGCTCTGTCTCTCTCTGTCTCAAAAATAAAATAAAAAATGTTTAAAAAAAATGAGAGCAACAGTTCTCAAACCTGTGTGTAACAGAATCACCTGGAGGATTTGTTAAGACACAGCTTACAGGGATCCATTCCCAGAGTTTCTGAATCAGACCTAGGGTGAGGTCCAAAATTTGCATTTCTTTTTTTAATGTTTGTTTACTTATTTTGAGAGAGAGAGAGAGCAGAAGGGGGGTAGAGAGAGGGAGACAGAGAATCCCAAGCAGGCTCCACACTGTCAGTGCTGAGTTCGACAGCAGGGCTAGAACTCACAAACCATGAGATCATGAAGTGAGCAAAATCAAGAGTGGGACACTTAACCGACTGAACCAGCCAGCTGCCCCCAAGAATACGCATTTCTGACAAGTTTCCAGGTGATGCTGCTGTTACTTATCTGGGACCACATTTGAAGAACCACCGTGGATGTATACATTAATTTGCATAAATTCTTCTGTCTCAAAGTTAGGTCATATTTAAGAAACAATCTCTTAGGTTTCAGTTCCATGTAGTATGTTACTGTTTGAAAAAAGCTATACTAAATTACTTTGTCAGGTAGTCCTGTGAACACACATATCTGAGAATGAAAAACATTAAGCCTTAAGATGTTTTTCAAACTTGCATGTTCACAGCAACCGTGGCTATGATTTTTAATGACTTATTTCCTATAATCTTTTGAAAAGGGCCAATTTAATAAAGGCTCACCAAAGCTGTATCTATGTAAACACCTAAGTATCTAAGCTAAACACCTAATTATCTAAGCTAAAATGAGAGCTAGGTTCCAGGTAGTAGGCCTGAGTGGCCATGTTCCTCATTTGTATAAAATTCTAGGTAGATATCCTATTAATAATTACATTTGTTTAATTATTCCAGTTCTCTCATCTTTTGGTTTAAAATAATCACTCAAAATTGAATAGTGTCTTAGAATTTATTTTCTCATGCTATGGAAAATTTCACTCTGAGTTTGAAGATAAGGTAGTATTCTTGTATTTTTTTTAAAAAATGTTTTTAACCTTTAAAAACTAAACCTTTCTTTGGGAACCAAATTCCACAAGAGGCAAGATAAGCTAAAGTTAACATTTTTCAGAGAACTGACAGCAATATTATAAATGGTCATTGTATGGGAAATATCGGAGACCTGTTTCAGTATTTCAAATAGCCATTTCATAAAAATGTCATGGTATTATAGTAGGAATAATAGGAGGAAAAGGCCTGTGGTCATATCAGTTTAGGAAATGCTAGATTAATCAGATAAGTAACTTCTTTCTGGGAGGATTTCTCCATGAGTTTAAGACGCCTGTAATCATTACGAATCAGCAGCTATGACTTTCTCAGTGTGGCATATCTGAGGAATTTTGCTTTACCTGATGTGTTTTTGTAAATATTTTCAAGGACAGGATAACAAATAGATGTCATCTAATATGTTGTCAGTTGTAAGTGGTTGCTTGGAGCTCTGTGTTGAAAAGGGCTGTAAGACCCAGTTGGGTTCAGCAAAAAAAGGTGGGATATTTCTTTCTTTAAAAATTTTTTAACGTTTATTTATTTTTGAGAAAGAGAGAGACAGAGCATGAACGGGGGAGGGTCAGAGAGAGGGAGACACAGAATCTGAAACAGTCTCCGGGACAGCTCAGAGCCCGACGCGGGGCTCGAACTCACGGACCGTGAGATCATGACCTGAGCTGAAGTTGGCCGCTTAACCGACTGAGCCACCCAGGCGCCCCATAAGGTAGGATATTTCTTAAGCCATGTCTGGCAGGCATGTAAAGAAAGTGGTGGCACAAATGCTATGTACTTGTTACATTTCCTCTAGATATTTAGAGGGATGGTTTTTCTTACAATTCTTATGCAATGGTATAAATTCAGTAAAGTAATGATTTGTAAATTAAATTTCCTTACTTGTTTCAAGAAATTCTCTAAGGTTTACAGAATTCAGTTCAATAGGAGTCCTAGAAACAGCAATCAGATAAGAAAAAAAAATAAAAGCAGCCCAATTTGTAAGAAAGAGGTGAAACTGTCACAATTAAAAAAAAGAAAAGTCTCTATTTGCAGATGACATGATACTACACATAGAAATCCCTAAGTACTGCACCCCCCAAAAAAACTATTGGAAGTAATAAATACAGTAAACTTGCAAGGTAAAAAATCAATACACAGAAATCCATTGTGTTTGTACACACTACTATCAAAGTTAGCAGAAAGAGAAATCAAGAAAGCAATCCCATTTATAACTGTACCAAGAAGAATGAAATACCTAGGAATAAATTTAACCAAGAGGGTAAAAGACCTTTACTCAAGAAGACTATAAAACAGTGGTAATAGAAATTAAAGTTGACCCAAACAATGGAATGGTATTCCATGCTTATGGATTGGAATAATTACTATTATTAAAATATGCATACTACCAAAGTGGTCTATAGATTAAATGCAATCCCTATCAAAATACAAACAACATTTTTCACAGATTTTGAACAAATAATCCTAAAATGTGTATGGAACAACAAAAGACACTGAAGAGTCAAAGCCATCTTGAGAAAGAAGAACAAAACTGTGGAGGCATCACAAACCCCAGATTAAAAGATCTGTTACAAAGCTGCAGTAATCAAAACAGTATGGTACTTGTACAAAAATAGACACATAGATCAATAGAATAGAACTAGAGAGCCCAGAAATAAACCCATGATTATATGGTCATTAATCTACAATAAAGGAAGCAAGAATATGTGATGGGAAAAAATCTCTTCAACAAATGGTGTTGGGAAAATTAGATATCTACATGCAAAAGAATGAAATCAGACTACTTTCTTACAACATACACCCCCCAAAACCTCAGATTGGATTAAATACCTCAGTGTTAGACCTGAAACAATAAAAATCCTAGAAGAATGCATAGTCATTTCTATGACCTTGGCTGTAGCAACGTTTTTCTACATGTGTCTCCTGAGGCAAAGGAAACAAAAGCAAAAACTATTGAGTCTACATCAAAATAAAAAGTTTGCTCAGTGAAGGAAGCAATCAACAAAACCAAAAGACTGCCTACTGAGTGGGAGAAGATACTTGTAAATGATATATCCAATAAAGTTAATATCCAAAATATATAAAGAACATATGTAACTCAACACCAAAACAATCCAATCAAAAAATGGGCAGAAGACATGTCCACTTATGGCCAATAGACACATGAAAAGATGTTCAACATCATTCATCAGGGAAATGCAAATTAAAAGCACAATGAGATATCACCTCACATTTGTCAGAGTGGCTAGAATCAAAAACAAAAGAAACAACTAGTATGGTGAGGATGTGAAGAAAAAAGGAATTCTTGTGCACTGTAGGGAAAGCAAATGAGGGCAGCGACTATGGAAAACAATATGGAGTTTCCTAAAAAAAAAAAATTAAAAATAGAATTATTATATGATCCAGTAATTTCACTACTGGGTATTTACCCAGAGAATGTGAAAACACTAATTTGAAAAAAAAATATGTGCACTCCTATGTTTATTGCAGCATTATTTACAATAGTCAAATTATTGAAGCAACCCGAGTGTCTATCCACAGACAAATAGACAAGTAAGATATGGTGTACATATACAGTGGAATATTACTCAGCCATAAAAAGAATGAAATCTTGCCATTTACAACACAGAAGGACCTGGAGAGTATAATGCTAAATGAAATAAGTCAGAGAAAGACAAATGCCCTATGATTTCACTCCTATGGAATTTAAGAAATAAATGAACAAAGAAAAAGACAAGCTAAAAATAGACAAATACAGAGAAAAAACTGGTGGTTATCAGAGGGGAAGTGGCAGGGTGGGGGGATGGGTAAAATAGGTGATGAGGATTAAGAGTACACTTATCATGATGAGCACTGAGTAATAATAGAGTTGTTGAATCACTATATTGTACACCTGAAACTAACACTGTATATTAATTATACGGGAATGCATAAATGGCAACAAACTTGAATAGACGTTTCTCCAAAAAAGATACACAAGTGGCCAACAAGCATATGAAAATGTTTAACATCACTAATCAGAAATACAAATCAAAACCACAAGATGCCACCTCACACCCGTTAGGATGTCCACTATTAAAAACAACAACAACAACAACAACAACAACAAAACCCAGGAAATAACAAGTGTTGATAAGAAGGTGGAGAAATCAGAATCTTTCTGTGTTGTTGATAGCAGTGTAAAACGGTGCAGCCACTATGGAAAATAGTATGATGTTTTTCTAAGAATTAAAAACAGAGGGGCACCTGGGTAGCCCAGTTGGTTGAGTGTTTGTCTCTTGATTCTGGCTCAGGTCATGATCCAAGGGTCGTGGAATTGAGCCCTGTGTTGGGCCTGCACAAGATTCTCTTTCTCTCTCTCCTTCTGCCCCTCCTTCTTGCTGTGTCTCTCTCTCTCAAAAAAAAAAAAAAAAAAAAAAAAAATTTTAAAAATAGAATTACCATATGATCCAATAGTCTTACTTCTGGGTATATATCAAAAAGAATTGAAAGCAGGATCTTAAGTTAGAGATGGAGGGAAGCAAACCATAAGAAACTCTTAAAAACTGAGAATAAACTGAGGGTTGGTGGGGGTAGAGGGAGGGGAAAGTGGATGATGGGCATTGAGGAGGCCCCTGTTGGGATGAGCATTGGGTGTTGTATGGAAACCAACTTGACAATAAATTTCATATTTTAAAAAAAGAAAGAAAGAAAGCAAGCAGGATCTTGATGATATATTTGCATACCCATGTTCATAGCAGCATTATTTTCAATAGCCAAGAATGAATAAAGATGAGGTATACACATTAAAGAGAATATTATTTAGCTTTAAAGGGAAGGAAATCCTGTCGTATGGTACAACATGGATGAAACTTGAGGACATTTTGCTAAGTGAAATAAGCCACTCACAAAAAAAGTGTATGATTCCACTTAGATGAGATATCATCTAAAGCTGTCAAACTTATAGAAATAAAGTAGATTTTTGGTTGCCAGGGGCTAGGAAGAAAGGAAACAGGGAATTGTGGTTCAGTGGGTACAGAGTTCAATTTTGCAAAATCAAAAAGTTCTAGAGATCTGTTACGCAACAATGAGAATGCAGTTAACATGACTATTACATTAGTATAACATTGTATACTATAACATAGATACTATAACATGTAACCTATATACATGTATATAACAATACTAATGTATTACATGTGGTATAACATTACTACACACCTAACAAAAAATGGTTAAGACAGTGATTTTGTTTTAACAATTAAGAAATACTTCAACAGGGGTGCCTGGGTGGCTCAGTCAGTTGAGAGTCTGACTCTTGTTTTCAGCTCAGGTCATGATCTCTTGAGTTCATGAATTCAAACCCTACATCCGGCTCTGTGCTAACAGTGCAGAGCCTGCTTGGGATTCTCTCTCTCTCTCTCTCTCTCTCTCTCTCTCTCTCTGTCTCTCTCTCTCTGTCTCTCTCTCTCTCTCTGCAACTTGCCCAGTTGTTTTCTCTCTCTTTCTTCCTCTCTCTTAAAAATAAATAAATAAATTTTAAAAAGAGAGAAATACTTAGAGATTTTTGTACATTGAATTAAGGAGGGTGGGGGAAAAGCAGACCCTGAAAATGCCACAATAAATCAAAGGGTTTATCATAACACAGGATTAAGAGCACCAGGCTGGGCTGTAGTGGGTCTGGATTCTGACTCCACCATGCATAAACTGGGTAACGTTGTCAAATTACGTAACTCTCCAAGACTCAGTTTCCTCATGTGTAAAATGGGATAATACCAACATTATCTTCACAGTTGTTAGGCAGCTTAAATTAATACACATTAATACAGGTTTAGGAACTTGCCTGCCATAGTAAGTATTTAATAAAGGTTAGATGATATTCTTAGAACATCAACAGCTCAAGAGAATACAGACTGTAGTATTAGATAGGCCGTTCCAAGAATAAATGTATTCTATATATAATGAAAGTATAGAAGAATGCTAAATCCATCAACATCATTTCTGAAATGTAACTCATTGACTTTCAGTGATCCAAATGCAGCCTGATAAATTAAAAATTTAGAGGAAATGTTAAAGTGAGAAGAAACCACTATTTTCAGTATCTTATAAATATAAGTACACAGATATTTTCTATTTCAAAAGGTTTCAGGAAAAAAAAAAGCGTAGGGAAGGTAAAACTATCTTTTACCCTTGTAAGTTCTGTGACTGGGCCTAAGAATTGAATGGACATAAGACAGATTAGCAGGAGAAAGGCATACAAATGTAATATTTTAATGTGAACATGGGAATCTTCAGAAGGAAAATGAAGACCCAAGGAAGGCTTTAGGCCCCAAACTTACATACCTTTTTACACAAAGAACAATACATTGTGGGGGTTTGACAAGATACGATAAATTGAGCTAGGGGCAATAAATTTGGGGACGGGGCGCCTGGATGGCTCAGTTGCTTACGCATCCGACTGGTTCAGGTCATGACCTCACGGTTCTGAGTTCGAGCCGGGCGTGGGGCTCTGTGCTGGCAGCTTCCAACCTGGAGCCTGCATCAGATTCTGTGTCTTCCTCTCTCTCTGCTCTGCCCCTCCCCCACTAGCACTCTGCCTCTCTCTGTCTCTCAAAAATAAATGAATGTTAAAAAAAAATGTTGGGACAGAGACTAGTAAATATATGGGGAAACTAATGGAAAATTAGGGTTATTTTAGTAGGGTTTTTTTGTTGTTGTTTGTTTTGTTTTGTGCAAGTCCATTTCACCGGCAACTCCCAGTTTCTGCTAAGAATGTTGTTTTCTTTCTTACGCAGGGAGGGCACCTTTCTCATAGGAAAACCTTGTGTCCCACTTTCAGGTAGAAAGCGGGAGGGCAGAGACCTTTCCACATGTGCTGTTTCTCAAGTGCTTTCAGCTCAAAAGAATCCATGTGCCAAAGTGGCAAATTTTTGGAGTGGCATGGTCTGAAACCCTTCAGAAGAAACAGTGATACACTTGCAAATAACAGAAAGATCATTATCGAGCTCTGTTATTTAATTAATTTAAGCAGTTTGTTACAGATGAAACAATAGCCAGATTAATAGAAGCTCCTTCTCACCCAAACAGCATCCCTACCACTTCCATCCCCTTTCCATACAGGAACTAGAATATGCAAGAACTTAACGGTCTGTAAAAGTAACAAGTCAAATCAGTAGGGAAAGGAGGGACAAGTCCCTGAATGTTTGTGGGGCAAGAGGCTCATATTTAAGAAAGAAAAACTAGACTTCTGTATCTCCTTACAGACTAAAACTTCACCTAGATCAAAGACTTTAGTGTAGAAGTATGAAACCACAGGACACCTAGAAGGAAATGTAGGTATGTTTTCATCTGATTTTGGGGTGAAGTTTTTCTTTCTGAGTATAAAAGCAGAATTATAGACTGACCTATTTAACCACATAAAAGTGACTCTGGAAAGAACACTAGATACAAAATTTCTGTATTGTAGTTGGACAATTTGGATCTGTAGTTACACTTCAAGAAATCCATCCTAATAAAATAGCAAACGTTTGTGTCAAAGGATGTTAACTGACATGTTACCCATAATAGTAAAACTTTCCAAATACCCTAAATATTCTATCATTAGGGGAATATTTAAATTGTGGACTCCCTGTTCTACACCCATTCTGGGCAAATCAAGAAGCGGTAATCAAAGCATATTTAGAAATATAACTATCAGTATTAAAATAGGTTAAAAGAGGGGCGCCTGGGTGGCTCAGTCGGTTGAGCGTCCGACTTCGGCTCAGGTCACGATCTCGCGGTCCGTGAGTTCGAGCCCCGCATCAGGCTCTGGGCTGATGGCTCAGAGCCTGGAGCCTGCTTCCGGTTCTGTGTCTCCCTCTCTCTCTGCCCCTCCCCCGTTCATGCTCTGTCTCTCTCTGTCTCAAAAATAAATAAATGTTAAAAAAATAAATAAATAAAATAAAATAGGTTAAAAGAAAGTCATAAATGGTTGCTCTAGACAAGAATTACAAGTTAGATAACAAGAATTAATGTAAATTAGAGACTTTTTTTATAATATGCTTTTAAATACTAAATGACTTTTAACCAATATACATGTGTTAATTTCATACAAAAATATAGGAATAATAGAATCCTATTTATAAAATTTTAATTTAAAAAATAATCAGAATTTATAGATTACCCAAGTGTTCATTGTGGTTTTTCACTGGTGAAAATTATGGTGAAATTATAAGTGATTTTATTTTATTCTTAGCACTTTCCTGTATCCCTGGATTTTCAACAGAGAATATAAAATTCTTTTGTCATCTGAAAAAATAATTAAAATAAGCTAATATTACTACAAAGAAATAGAACAGTATTTTACTGTGAATAATATGAATTTGATTATTTTACATATAACCTGGTATGTTTCCATTTCCCCTTATCCAAGAATGACTATTTCAGGCACTATAACTTTTTTCTTGACTTTTGTTTACTCAAATAGAATATGGTGGGCCTCCAAATAATGTTAACAATCAGCTAATTATGTGCTATTAGTCTAGATGTCCATTCTGGTAGATGGAAAACCTTTTGGGTTATTGCTCTCTCAACCAAGTATAAAATAATTTTTTTTCATTGAGACAATGGACTTAACATTACGTTAGTTTCAGGTGTAAAATATGATTTGCTATATTCATATATTGTGAAATGATCACATCAGTCTATTCAGCATTCATTACAATGCACAGTTATAATTTTTTTTCTTATGAGAACTTTCAAAGTCTACCTTTAGCAACTTTCAAATATACAATACAGTAAAACTAACTATAATCACCATGCTGCACATTACATCCCTCAGGACATTTTTATTCCATAGCTGGAAGTTTGTACCTTTTAACCACCTTTACCATTTTACCTACTCCCCAACCCTGCCTCTGGCAAACACCAATCTCTTCTCTGAGCTTGATTTTGTTGTGTTTTGTTTGATTTCACATATTGATGAGATCATACGGTATTTGTCTTTCTCTGATTTATTTCACTTAGCATAATGCCCTCAAGACACATCTAAGTTGTCACAAATGGCAAGATTTTCTTCTTTTGTGACTGAATAATGATTGGTATGTATGTATACAAATATAACACATTTTCTCTATCCGTTTATCCATTGATGAACCCTTGGGTTATTTCCATGTCTTGGCTATTGTAAATAATGCTGCAGTGAGCATGGGGGTGCAGATACCTTATCCAGTTAGTATTTTCATTTTCTTATGCTAATACTTGGAAATGGAATTGTTGAATCATATGTTCTACATTTAATTTAAAATTTTATTGAAATATACTTGACATACAATATTAGTGTCAGGTGTACAAAATAGTGATTTGACAGTTGTACACATTATGCAATGCTCAGCATGATAAGTGTAGTTGTGATTTGTCATCATACAAAGTTACCACACTATTATTGATATTTCCCATGCTGTACTTTTTATCCTTGTGACATATTTTTTCTTCCTTGTGACTTTTCTTTTATTTAAATTTTAGTTAGTTAATATATAGTGCAATATTTTTTCAGGAGTGAAATTCAGTGATTCATCCCTTACATACAACACCCAGTGCTCATCAGAACAAGCGCTCTCCTTGGGGCACCTGGGTGGCTCAGTCAGTTAAGCATCTAGTTCTTGATATCAGCTCAGGTTGTGATCTCTCAGTCGTGAGATCGAGCCCCACATTGGGTTCTGTGTTGAGCATGAAGCCTGCTTAGGATTTTCTCTCTCTCTCTCTCTCTCTCTCTCTCTCTCTTTCTCTCTCTGCCCCTCCCCAACTTGTGCTCTCTCTCAAAATAAATATTAAAAAAAAAAGAACAAGTGCCCTCCTTAGTACCTACCACCCATCTAGCCCATCTCCCACCCACCTCCCTCCATCAACCCTCAGTTTGTTCACTATCCTTAAGAGTCTTTTGTGGTTTCTTTCCCTCTGTTCTTTTTCCTCCCCTATCCATATGATTATCTGTTTTGTTTATTAAATTCCACATATGAGGGGCATCTGGGTAGCTCAGTTGGTTAAGTGTCCAACTTCATTTAGCTCAGCTCATGATCTCTCAGTTCGTGAGTTCGAGGCCCTTGTGGAGTTCTGCATGGACAGTGTGGAGCCTGCTTGAGATTCTCTGCTCCTCCCCCACCTGCACGCTCTCTCAAAATAAATAAACTTAAAAAAAAAATCCACATATGAGTGAAATCATATGGTATTTGTCTTTCTATGATTGACTTATTTTGCTTAGCAGAATACATTCTAGCTTCATCCATATCATGGTAAATGCAAGATTTCATGTTTTCAATGGATGAGTAATATTCCATTGTGTATGTATACCAAATCTTCTTTATCCATTCATCATTTGATGAGCATTTGGGCTCTCCATATTTTGGCTATTGTTGATAATGCTGCTATAAACATTGGGATACATGTACTCCTTTGAATCTGTATTTTTGCATCCTTTGGAAAAATACCTTATAGTGCAATTGCTGGATGGTAAGGTAGTTCTATTTTTAGGTACTTGCGGAACCTCTATACTGTTCTCCAGAATGGCTGCACCCAGTTTTCATTCCCACCAACAGTGCAAGAGGGTTTCTCTTTCTCCACATCCTTACCAACACCTGCTGTTTCTTGTGTTGTTAATTTTAGCTGTTTTGACAGGTGTGAGGTGGTGTCTCATTGTGGTTTTGATGATGAGTGATATTGAGCATCTTTTCATGTGTCTGTTAGTGAACTGAATTTCTTCTTTGGACAATTTTCTATTTATGTCTTCTGACCATTTCTTCACTGGGTTATTTGTTTTTTGGGTGTTGAGTTTGATAAATTCTTCCTAGATTTTAGATACTACCCCCTTATCAAATATGTTGTTTGCAAACATCTCCCATTCCATAGGCTGACTTTTAATTTTGTTGATTGTTTCCTTCACTGTGCAGGAACTTTTTATCTTGATGAAATTTCAATAGGTCGTGTTTGCTTTTGTTTCCATTCCCTTCAGCAACGTATCTGGTAAGAAGTTGCTCCGGCCAAGGTCAAAGAGGTTGCTGCCTGTGTTCTCCTCTAGGATTTTGGTGGTTTCCTGTCTCCCATTTAGGTGAGAAGTCTTTCATCTTCTCATTTGAATTTATTTTTGTGTATGAAAGTGGTCCAGTTTCATTCTTCTGCCTGTTGCTGTCCAGTTCTCTCAACACCATTTGTTGAGGAGACTGTCTTTTTTTTTTTCCATTGGATATTCTTTCTTGCTTTGTTGAAGATTAGCTGGCCATATAGTTGTGGGTCCATTTCTTGGTTCTCTATTCTGTTCCATTGATCTATGTGTCTGTTTTTGTGCCAGTAGCATACTGTCTTGATGATTATAGCTTTGTAATACAGCTTGAAGTCCAGAATTGTGATGCTTCCAGTTTTGTTTTTCTTTTTCAGGATAGTTTTGGCTATTTGGGGTCTTTTGTGCTTCCATAAAAATTTTAGGTCTGTTTGTTCTAGCTCTGTAAAAATTGCTGGTGGTATTTTGTTAGGGATTGCATTAAATGTGTAGATTGCTTTGAGTAGAATAGACACTTTAACAATGTTTGCTCTTCAAATCTGTGAACAGGGAATGCTTTTCTATTTCTTTGTGTCCTCTTCAATTTCTTGCATAAGCATTTCATAGTTTTCAGAGTACAGATCTTTTACCTCTTTGGTTATGTTTATTCCTAGGTAACTTATTGTTTTTGATGCAATGGCAAATGGGATTGATTCCTTGATTTCTTTTTCTCCTGCTTTGTTATTGGTGTATAGAAATGCAACAGATTTCTGCATGTTAATTTTATATCTTACAACTTTACTGAATTCATCTATTAGTTCTAGCAGTTTGTGGAGACTTTTGGGTTTTCTATAGAGTATCATGTGTCTGTGAAGAGTGAAAGTTTGCCTTCTTCCTTGCCAATTTGGAGGACTTTTACTTCTTTTGTTGTCTATTGCTGAGGCTAGGACTTCCAGTATTATGTTGAACAACAGTGGTAAGAGTGGACATCTTGGTCCTGTTCCTGACCTTAGGGAGGAAGCTCTCAGTTTTTCCCCATTGAGGATGATATTAATTGTGGGTCATTAATATATGGCCTTTATGGTGTTAAGGTATTTTCCTTCTACACATATTTTCTTGAGGGATCTTTTTTTTTTTTTTTTTTTTAATCAAAAAAGAATGTTGTATTTTGTCAAATGTTTTTTCTGCATCTATTGGCAGGATCATGTGGTTCTTACCCTTTTATTAATGTGGTGTATCATGTTGATTGATTTGTGGATATTAAACCAGCCCTGCAGCCCAGGAATAAACTCCACTTGATCATGGTGAATAATTCTTTCAACATATTGTTGGGTTTCATTTACTAGTATCTTGTTGAGAATTCCGCATGCACGTTCATCAGGGAATTTGGTCTGCAATTCTTTTTAGTGTGGGGTTTTTGTCTGGTTTCAGAATCAAGGTAATCCAGGCCTCAGAATGAGCTTGGAAGTTTTCCTTCCATTTCTAGTTTTTGGAACAGTTTGTGAAGAATAGGTATTAACTCTTCCTTAAATGTCTGGTAGAATTCCCCTAGGAAGCCATCTGGCCCAGGTCTCTTGTTTGTTGGAAGGTTTTTGATTACTGATTTAATTTCTCTGCTGGTTATACATCTGTTGAGATTTTCTATTTCTTCCTATTTCAGTTTTGTTAGTTTGTCCATTTCTTCCAAATTGCCCTGTTGGTTGGCATATAATTTTTCATAGTATTCTCTTGTAATTGTTTGTATTTCTGAAGTGTTAGTTGTGATCTCTCCTCTTCAACTCATGATTTTATCAATTTTGGTCCTTTCTCTTTTCTTTTTGATAAGTCTGGCTAGGGGCCTATCAATTTTGTTAATTCATGCAAATAATCAGCTCTTCGTTTTATCGATTTATTCTACTGGATTTTTTGTTTTGTTTTTATGTCATTTATTTCTGCTTTAATCTTATTTCTCTTTTCTGCTGGCTTTGGGCTTTATTTTCTGCTCCTTTTCTAGCTCCATTTCGTGTAAGGTTAGGTTGTGTATTGGGAACCTTTCTTGCATCTTTAAATAGGCCTGAATTGCAATATACTTCCCTCTTAAGACTGCCTTTGCTGCAAATGGTTTGGATTGTCATGTTTTCATTTTCATTGGCTTCCATGTATTTTTTAATTTCTTCTTTAATTTACTGGGTAACCTTTCATTCTTTAGTAGGATGATCTTTGACTTCCATGCATTTGAGGGCTTTCCAAATTTTTTCTTGTGGTTGATTTCAAGTTTCATAGCATTGTGGTCTGAAAATATGCATGGTATGATCTTGATCTTTTTATACTTGTTGAGGGCTGACTTGTAACCCAGTATGTATGTGATCTATTCTGGAGAATGTTCCGTGTGTACTTGAGAAGAATGTGTATTCTGTTGCTTTAGGCTTTAGGATGAAATTTTCTGAATATAGCTGTTAAGTCCATCTGGTCCAGTGTGTCATTCAAAGCCATTGTTTTCTTGTTGGTTTTCTGCTTAGAGGATCTGTCCATTGTTGTAAGTGGGGTGCTAAAGTTCCCAACGATTATTGCACTTTTATCATTCAATTTCTTTATATTTGCTATTAATTGATTTATATATTTTGGTGTTCAAGTTGGGGGTATAAATACTTACAATTGTTGGATCTTGATGGATACACCCCTTAATTATGATATAATGCCCTTCTTTATCTCTTGTTACGGTCTTTGTTTTAAAATCGACTTGTCTGGTTTATGTATGGCTACTCTGGCTTTCATTTGACATCTATTAACATAATAGAGGGTTTTCCATCCCCTCATTTTCAATCTGCAAGTGTCTTTAGGTCTAAAATGTAGGTAGCATATAGATGGATCTTGTTTTGTGGGTTTTTTAAAATACATTCTGAGGGGCGCCTGGGTGGCGCAGTCGGTTGTGCGTCCGACTTCGGCCAGGTCACGATCTCGCGGTCCGTGGGTTCGAGCCCCGCGTCGGGCTCCGGGCTGATGGCTCCGAGCCTGGAGCCTGTTTCCGATTCTGTGTCTCCCTCTCTCTCTGCCCCTCCCCCGTTCATGCTCTGTCTCTCTCTGTCCCAAAAAAATAAAATAAAATAAAATAAAATAAAATAAAATAAAATAAAATACATTCTGATACCCTATGTCTTTTGATTGGAGTATTTAGTCCATTTACATGCATAGTGATTATCGAAACGATATGAATTTAGTGCCATTGTGTTACCTGTACAGTTGGTGTTTCTGATGATGTTCTTTGGTCCTCTCAAGTCTCTTCTTGCTTTGTTACTTTGGTCTTTTTTTCCTCCTCCACTCAGAATCCCCCTCAAAATTTCTTGCAGGGCTGGTTTAGTCGTCATGAACTCCTTTTTGTTTGTCTGGAAAACTTTTTTATCTTTCCTTCTATTAGAATGATAGCCTTGATGGATAAAGAATTCTTGGCTGCATATTTTTCCCATTCAGCACGTTGAATATTTCCTGCCACTCCCTTCTGGCCTGCCAAGTTTCCATGGACAGGTCTGCTGCTAACCTTATATGCCTACCTTTGTAGGTTAAGCATATTTTGTCCCTAGCTGCTTTCAGAATTCTCTCTTTGTCTTTGTATTTTGCAAGTTTCACTTTGATATGTCACGGTGTTGACCTGTTTTTGCTGATTTTGAGGGAAGTTTTCTGTGCCTCTTGGACTTGAATGCCTGTTCCCTACCCATATTATAGTAGTTCTCAGCTATAATTAGTTCAAATAAACCTTCTGCCCCCTTTTCTTGCTCTTCTTCTGAGACTCCTATGACACCAATATTGCTTCACTTTATGGAATCACTAATTTCCCTTGCTCTACCCTTGTAATCTAATAGTTTTCTTTCCTTCTTCTTTTCAACTTTATTACTTTCCATAATTCTATCCTCTATATCACCTCTTTTTTCCTCTGCTGCTTTAGTCCTTGTTTTGACTATATCCACTCAGTTTTGCATCTCAGTTACAGGCTAACTAGTTTTTATTTCAGCCTGACTAGTTTTTGGGCCTTTTATCTCTGCAGCAAGTGTGTCTCTTGTGTCTGCTATGCTTTTTTCAAGCCCAGCTAGTAGCCTTAGGACCGTTATTCTAAATTCTTGTTTGGATATATTGCATATATCTGTTTTGAGCAAATCCTTGGCTGTGATTTCTTCTTGACATTTCTTATGGGAAGAATTCCCCCATCTTGTCATTTTGGCTAAGTTTCTGTCTTTTGCATGTTTTGAAATCTTGTTGTGTTTCCTGCAACTGAGAGTACTACTATATTAAAAAGGGATCATACACTGCCAAGGGCCCGGCACTTCAGGAAGTGTCTCTGGTGTGTGCTGTGTGCACTCTGCTGTTGTGTTTTGGCTGCTCTTTCTCACTGCAGAGCTCTGCAGTGCTCCTCCTTGCTTGCAGTGGGGAGTTTTTGGAACTTTAACTAGGTATGCTTTGATTTGTTTGTTGAAAGAAGCCTAGAAAAAAAAAAAAAAGGAAAAAAACCTGACCAGAAAAAAAGAAAAAGAAAACAACAACAACAAAACAAGAAGGCAATCAAAAAACTCTAAGTCTGATTCCAAGGAAAAAGAAGAAAAAAGAAAGAAAAAGAATCCTGATTCCCCCCTTCCACCCCCCAGTCCAAAAGAGAGAGAGAGAGAGAAGAAAATGAAAACAAACAAACAAAAGCTATAAGCCTGGTTTCCAAAGGAAAAGGAAGAAGAAACTAAGTCTGGTCCTATTTCCACCAGAACTGCAGGTGACACTTTGAAGCACTCTATGATCAGCACATTTTGTCCATGTGGGGTGCTGTGCTCATCTTCTGGAGGAGGGGCCCACTGGGCTGGCCCAGAGTCAGTTCTGCCTCAGTAAATGAGCAGTTGCCAGGCACAGGGTGGAAGAGTTTGGTGTAAGTGCGTCCCACCTCCTCTGGGGGCCACTGTGTTGCTCTCTCAAGTCCCACCGTGTTGATGTTAAGGGAGAAATAGTGCCACCTCACTGTCTCATCCCTGGACAGGGGATCTCACAACCCTGCTGTTCAGTAAGCTCTCACAGAATGACGGGGACAGTCAGCATGCCCTGCAGCACAGCTCTCGTGCATTTTATCTTTAGTGCGTGGCTGGGTTTCAAAACTCGAAATCTTAAAATAACCCAGCACCACAGACCTACCCCCTCCTCCAAAGTAGAGACTCTCCATGCTGTGTCTGGTGTCCTTTGTCCCAGAAAAACAGTCCTACACCTGTGCAGCGCATGGAATCTATAATGTGGTACCACAAAAAGTAGCAACCAGGTTATCTGCCCTCTGTGCACCATTCTTTCCCCTGCTGATGAAAGGTATCTTGCTGGTGCCTGCAGGGTCTTTTGTCCTTGGAGAGGACAAATGTACTGCAGGAAGGGGAATATTCTCTCTCAGTGTGACCCTGAGATTTCTACACCATGCTATGCACTCTGTGGCCAGTGCCCTCCTTCTCTCCAAGGGCGTGTACCATAGCTTCTCTCCAGAGAAAGTCACGCACTTCCAAAACCTCAGAGTTTGAGCTCCACACACTGTTTGCAAAACACCTGTGGCACTCAATACCTCTTGCTTCCCAGTTAGTGGTCCAGAGAGGTTTTTCTCTCATGTGAACTTGGTGCCACACTCTCTCAACGCCACTCTCTTTCTCTCCCTTTTGTCTCTCTATTGAAAGAGTTCCTTCCCCTCTCCATGACACCACCTTTTTTTTCTTTCCCCCAATTCACTTCCATGCAACTCACCACACTGTCTTCCTCCAACAGTGGAGATCCTTCTGTCAGTCTTCAGACCAATTTCCTGGGTGTTCCAAGTGATCTGACCTCAATACCAGCTGTGTTTGAGGGACAAGGGAAGCCCAGGGTCCCCTTACTTCGGCACCATCTTAACTCCTGCCCCCAATTTGTGACTTCTTTGAAACTGGAAATTTGTGCCTCCTTATCCCTTTCATCTATTTCACCCATCCTCAATCCCTGTCCCCTTTGACAGCCACCAATTTGTTCCCTGTATATGTGAGTCTATTTCTGTTTGTTTGGTTCTGGTTTTTTTTTTTTTTTTTTTAATTCCACATATAAGTTAAATCATATGGTATATGTCTTTCTCTGACTTATTTCACTTAACATCTTGCCCTCTACGTCCATCCATGCTGCATGAATGGCAAGACTTCATTCTTTCTCATAGCTGAATAATATTCTATCGTGTTTATATACCACACCATCTTTATCCATTCATCTATGAATGGACACCATGGTTGCTTCCACATCTTGTCTATTGTAAATAATGCTGCAATAAACATAGAGGTGCCTATATCTTTTTGAATTAGTGTTTTCATTTCTGTTGGGTTAATACCTAGCAGTGGAATTACTGTATCTTTTTTGTTAATAAATGGACTCATATCACATTTATTATTCTTGCTTTTTATTTTTATTTTTTAAAAATGTTTTATTTATTTTTAAGAGAGAGCAGAAGCAGGGGAGGGGCAGAGAGAGAAGGCTGAAGAGAGAGAAGGCAGAGAGAGATATCTGAAGCAGGCTCCAGACTCTGAGCTGTCAGCACAGAGCCTGATGTGGGGCTTAAACCCATGAACCTTGAGATCATGACCTGAGCCAAAGTTAGATGCTTAACTGACTGAGCCACTCATGTGCCCCTACTGTATCTGTTTTTAATTGTCTAAGGAACCTCCATGCTGTTTTCCATAGAGGCTGTATCAATTTGTATTCTGACCAACAGTTACACAAGGGTTCCCTTTTCTCCACACCCTTGCTATTTGTCATTCTGAGTAGTGTGAGGTGGTATCTTATTGTGGTTTTGATTTATATTTCCTGATGATTAGTGATATTGAGTACCTTTTCATGTAGGTGTTGGCCACCTGTATGTCTTTGGAAAAATGTCTATTCAGATACTCTTCCCTTTTTTTTTTTTATTGGATTGTTTGTGATTTTGTTGTTTGCTATTAAGTTGTCTGTGCTGTTCATATACTTTGGATATTAATCCCTTATCAGATATGTAATTTGCAAATATTTTCTCCCATTTAATAGTTTTTGTTGGTTTCCTTGCTGTGCACAAGCTTTTCAGAGTGAGGTTTATTAGATTCAAATTTGTAATCTATTTCAAATTGAGTTTTGTGAGTAGTGTAAGATGGGCTCCAATGTCATTCTTTTGCATGTGGCTGTCCAGTTTTTCTAATACCATATATTGAAGAGACTGCCCTTTCCTCATTGTATATTTTTGGCTCCTTTGTTGTGATTTAATTGACCATATATCCATGGATTTATGGCTGGGTTTTCTGTTCTGTTGATCTATGTGTCTCTTGTTATGCCAATACCTTAATATTTGATTATGTAGTTTTATAATACAATTTGAAATTGGGGAGCATGGTGCCCCTAGCTTTGCTCTTCTTACTCAAGATTGCTCTGGCTATTAATTTCTTTTGTGGTTCCATATAAATTTTAGTATTGCTTCCTCTATTTCTGTGAAAAATGCCATTGGAATTCTGTTAAGGATTGCATTTTTTTTAAGGTTTTTAAATGTTTATTTATTTTCAGAAAGAGAGAGAAGGCATGAGAGGGGGTTGGGCAGAGAGAGAGGGAGAGAGAGAGAATCTCAAGCAGGCCCCATGCTGTCAGCTCAGAGCCTAATGTGGGTCTCATATTCACAAACCATGAGATCATGACCTGAGCTGAAATCAAGTCAGATGCTCAACTGACTGAGCCACCCAGGCACCCCCAAAGATCGCATTAAATATGCACATTACTTGTGGTAGTATAAACATTTTAAAAATATTTGTTCTCCCAACCTATGAGCATGGAATATCTTTCCGTTTGTTTGTGTCATCTTTAACTTCATTCATCAGTGTTTTATAGTTTTCAGAGTACAGGTGTTTCTCCTCCTTGGTTAGGTTTCTTCCTGGGTATTCTTTTTTTGGTGCAATTGTAATTGAGATTGTTTCCTTAATTTCTCTTTCTGCTACTTTATTATTAGTGTACAGAAATGCAACAGATTTCTGTATGTTGATTTTGTGTCCTGTGACTTGACTGAATTCATTTATCTGTTCTACTAGTTTCTTAATGGAATCTTTAGGATTCTTTCTATACAGTATCATATTATCTGCAAATAGTGACAGTTGTACTTTTTCCTTATCAATTTGGATGACTTTTATTCCTTTATCTTGTGTGATTGCTGTGACTAGGACTTCCAATACTATGTTGAATAAAAATGGTGAGAAGTGGACATCCTTGTCTTGTTCTCATTCTTAAGGGAAAAAGTTCTCAGTTTTTCACTATTATGATGTTAGCTATAGGTTTTTCACATATGGCTTTTATCATGTTGAGATATGTTCCCTCTAAACCTTTGCCTGAGGGTTTTATCATAAATGGATGTTGCACTTTGTCAAATGCTTTTTTTGCATCTATTAAAATGATATGGTTTTTATTCTTTCTCTTATTGATGTGATGTATCACATTGATTGATTTGCGAATATTGAATCACATTTTCATTCCAGGAATAAATCCTACCCTATCATGGTAAATGATTTTTTTAAATGTATTATTGGATTTGTTTTGCTAACATTTTGTTGAAGATTTTTTTAAAGTTTTGTATTTATTCTGAGAGAGAGTGAGAGAGAGCGAGAGAAAGCAGACATGTGAGCATGACTGGGGGAAGAGAGAATTCCAAGCAGGCTCTATGTGCTGAAAGCCTGATGTGCAACTCACACCCATGAACTGCGAGATCATGACCCTAGCCAAAATCAAGAATCAGTCACTTAACCAACTGAGCCCCACCCAGGCATCGCTTTGTTGAAGATTTTTACATTTGTTTATCAGAGACATTGGCCTGGAGTCCATGCTTGCTTGCTTGCTTGCTTGCTTTCTTCCTCTATTGTAGTATCTTTATCTGGCTTTTAATGCTGGCCTCATAGAATGAATTTGGAGACTTTCCTTCCTCTTCTATGTTTTGGAATAGTTGGAGAAGAATAGGTATTAACTCTTCTTTAAATGTTTGGTAGAATTCACTTGTGAAGCCATCCGGTTCTGAACTTTTGTTTAATGGGAGTTTTTTGATTACTGGTTAAATTTCTTTGCTGGTAATTGGTGTGTTCAAATTTTCTGTTTCTTCCTGATTTGGTTTCTTGAGCTATGTTTCTAGAAATTTACCTATTTCTTAGGTTATCCATTTTTTTGGCATGCAATTTTTATAATATTCTCTTATAATCCTTTGTATCTCTGTGGTATATTTTTTTCATTTCTGATTTTGTTTATTAGAGTCTCTCTCTCTCTCTGTCTCTCTCTTTCTCTCTCTCTCTTTGATGAGTCTGGCTAATTTTGTTGATCTTTTCAAATAACCAGCTCCTGGTATCATTGATCTGTTCTATTTGTTTCTATTTTATTTCTGCTCTACCCTTTATTTCCTTTCTTCTACTGGTTTGGGGTTTTGTTTGGTCATTTTCTAGCTCCATTAGGTGTAAGGTTAGGTTAAGATTTTTCTTGCATCTTGAGGCAGGCCTGTATTGCTATAAAGTCTTCTCTTAGAACAACGGTTGTTGCATTCCAAAGATTCTGGATCATTATGTTTTCATTTTCAGTTGTCTCCATGTATTTTTTTAATTCCACTTTGATTTCTTGGTTGACCCACTTATTGTTTTGTAACAAGTTATTTAACTCCATACATTTGGATTCTTTCCAGATATTTTCTGTGGTTAATTTCTAGTTTCATAGCATTGTGGCTGCTATGAAAAAATGCATAGTATGATTTCTATCTTTTTGAATTTGTTGTGACTTATTTTGTGGCCTACTATGTGATCTCCCAGGAGAAATTTCCATGTTCGCTTGAAAAGAATGTGTATTTTGGATGTTCTGGATATATTTGTTAGATGCATCTGGCCTGATAGGTCATTCAAAGCCACTGTTTCCTTGTTGATTTTCTGTTTGGTTGATTTATCCATTGATGTAAATGGGGTGCCTAAGTCCTCTACTATTATTGTATTAGTATCAGTTACTTCCCGTAGGCTTATGTATTTATGTATGTAAATACATAATGTATATATTTGTGTATATATATATATATATATATTGCTTTATGTATTTTGGTACTTTCATGTTGGGTGCATAAAAACTTACAATTATTATATCTTCTTGTTGGACTGTTTCCTTTATTGTTAGGTAGTGTCCTTCTTTGCCACTAGTCTTTGCTTTAAAGTCTATTTTGTTCAGTATAAATATTGTTACCCCACCTTTGTTTTCACTTCTATATGCATGATAAACGTGTCCTTATTCCTCTCCTTTATTCTGTATGTGTCTTTAGGTCTGAAATGAGTCTCTTGCAGGCATCAGATAGATGGGTTTTGCTCTTTTTTTTTTTTTTAACCATTCTGTAATCCACTGTTTTTTGATTAGTGTATTCAGTCCATTTACATTCAAAGTAATTATTATAGGTATGTACTTCTTGCCATTTGGTACTTGTTTTATGGTTATTTTTGTAGTTCTTTATTCTTCTCTTGCTCTCTGTTGTGGTTTGTTGGTTTTCTTTAGTGATTTGCTTGGGTTCCCTTCTCATTATTTTTTGCATATCTATTACCTGCTTTAGATTTGTGGTTGCCATTGGGTTTATATATAATATCTTATGCATATAACAGTCTATATTAAGTTGATGGCTGTTTAAGTTTGAACCCATTCTAAAAGGATTCTAAATTTTTACCACCTCCTGCCATGTTTTATGTACATGATGCCATACTTTACATCATTCTATTTTGGGAACCTTGTGACTAATTTTTATTTATTGTTTATTTAAAAAATTTTTCCTTTTATTTAAATTTAAATTTTAGTTAACATACAGCGCAATATTGGTTTTGGGAGTAGAATTCAGTCATTCATCATTTACCTACAACACCCAGTGCTCATCATAACAAGTGCTCTCCTTAGTACCCATCACCCATCTAGCCCATCTCCCACCCACCTCCCTCCATCAACCCTCAGTTTGTGCTCTGTTGTTAAGAGTCTCTTGTCGTTTGTTTCCCTCTCTTCTCATCCTACTCCCTTCCCATATGCTCATCTGTTTTATTTCTTAAATTCCACATATAAGTGAAATCATATGGTATTTGTGTTTCTATGATTGACTTTTTTTGCTTAGCATAATACAGTCTAGCTCCATCCACGCCATGGCAAATGCAAGATTTCGTTCTTTTTGATGGCTGAGTAATATTCCATTCTATGTATATATCATATTTTCTTTTTTTTTTTTAATTTTTTTTCAACGTTTTTTATTTATTTTTGGGACAGAGAGAGACAGAGCATGAACAGGGGAGGGGCAGAGAGAGAGAGGGAGACACAGAATCGGAAACAGGCTCCAGGCTCCGAGCCATCAGCCCAGAGCCTGACGCGGGGCTCGAACTCATGGACCGCGAGATCGTGACCTGGCTGAAGTCGGACGCTTAACCGACTGCGCCACCCAGGCGCCCCTATATCATATTTTCTTTATTCATCAGTCAATGGATATTTGGGCTCTCCATAGTTTGGCTATTGTTGATAATGCTGCTATAAACATTGGGGTACATGTACCCCTTTGAATCTGTATTTTTGTATCCTTTGGGTAAATACCTAATAGTGTGATTGCTGGATAGTAGAGTAGTTCTATTTTTAGTTTCTTGAGGAACCTCTATACTGTTCTCCAGAGTGGCTGCACCAGTTTGCATTCCCACCAACAGTGCAAGAGTTTTCTCCACATCCTTGCCAACCTGTTGTTTCTTATGTTGTTAATTTTAGCTGTTTTGACGGGTGTGAGGTGGTGTCTCATTGTGGTTTCAATTTGTGTTTCCCTGATGATGAGTGATGTTCAGTATCTTTTCATCCTTGACTGACTTTTATAGCTGGATTTAATTTTATTGCTTTGGTCCTTCCTACAGTTCTTCCTCTTGCTGATGGTCTTTCCTTTCCACTCAAAGAGTCCCCTTGAACATTTCTTCTAAGGCTGGCTTAGTGTGATGAATTCCTTCAACTTTTGTTTGGGACACTATTGATCTCTCCTCTATTCTGAATGGTACACTTCCTGGATAGAGTATTCTTGATTGGCAGAATTACTTTTCTTTCAGCATTTTGAATACATTGTGCCGTTCCCTTCTGGCCTGCAAAGTTTCTGGTGAAAAATCTGGTGACAGTCTTATGTCTTATTGGGGTTTCCTCGTATGTAACAAGTTGTTTTTCTCGCTGCTTTTAAGATTCTCCCGTTTAACTTTTCACATTTGCATTATAATTCTGTTTATTGTTGTTGTTAAGTAGAACACAAATAATGCATTTAAGGATCTGAACTCAGACCACAAAAAAGGGAAAGAGAAAAAAGAGCGGGAAACAGAAAATAGAGGTAATAACCATTACCATGTGATTTATGTGGTAAATAACAGATTATCATGTTCAACCATGCAATTTTCCTTTGCTAGTCCAGCAATGCAAGTCTTACCATGAAACTCACCGATGTCCTTGCATTCCAGGATGTAGTTGCATGCTTGCAGGGAGTTAGAGTTCCTGCCAGATGTCTGACTCTGAGAGGAGTTACTATGGCTAGAATCACTTTTACTCTAAGATGGCAGAACTTCATATCCCAGTGCTTAACTTTTTTTTTTTTTTTTTTTTTTTTTTTTTGCCAAGATGATCTTTCCATTTCTCAGCAATATAACTTTTCACCAAGACTAATCTTGGAGCATCACTCACCATAATAAGCCATAATGATTTACTGCCTATTAATATCAATGAGGACATAGGCAGCCAGAAATTGGTGTGAAGGTTAATGGTGTGCTTGGAATGATTACTAGAGAAGTCTTTAAAATCTCCTTCACCTCAACTACTGTAGTCACACCACAGCGTTTGGTCTTTATCTCTTAACTTTAGCCTGCATGACATAGTTATAATTGTTTTGAAACTAGATGTTCTGTGTAGCCTAATAGGTTTACATTTTCAGCATCCACTGCTTGCCCCTCTACAGTTTCCATTACTAGGATCCATAGGAAAATTCACTCCGTCCACAGCGATGATGGCCTTATGAAAGATGCACACACCCTGGTCATAAACGGCAGCTCCTTGTAGGCTTGGCTCTCAGACCACAGGTGGCAGTACTTGCTGAAGATGGGCCTGCAGCCCTCTGGACCTACCTGCACGTAAACTTGCAGAACGTAATGTGCTCTTGTTGGAAGTAATGGTGCAGATAGATGCATACGTGGCACAGGAAGAGAAGATCAGGGTTCTTGGGAGTGCCTAGCAGATCTTCAAACTGCTCATTGGCCAGGATGGCATTAGTCTGGTACTGTGATGCAAGTAGTTGGACATCTTGGTCACGCTCTAGGGCAGGGGCTTGCACAGAGGGATGGAGACAGGCTCACAGGCTGCAGGCCGGCCTCAGGGATCCACAGCAGGCAGAGCACAGTTAGGGCCAGCAGCCCAGCTGAGCCCACAGTAGCATCCATCCTGGGCCAAGGCAGACTATGATTGTGGCAGGATGGGGCAGGATGCAACAGTGTCAAGGACTCTGAGAGGCCTGCTTCACTGTCTCCTCTCCTGCACTGTAGGTTTGGTCTGTCCATGAGAGGAGGTGAATTCAGGATCTTCTTATATTTTGAGCTGGAGTAAATGAGATGTTTTAAGGGTTCTATTAAGTTATGTCTCCATAATCTAGGTTTCTCATTTTAGCATTGTCTTTTGAAAAAAACCAAAAACCAAGAGCAAAAAACACCATAATGTATTTACTCCCAAGGTAAATGGGACTGATTTCCTCCTGGACAGGAATAAATATGGAAAACACTACCTAAATGTGAGCTTAAGAACCAGGACTGCCTAAGAAAATACATCCTAAGCCAGAGACACACAGCTGGACAAGAACTTAAGACAACATTTTATGGATCCCTAACCACACACTTAAGCAACAGACAGGGTCTTCCAAAGCAACTAATGGCTGGGTATTAAACAAAAAAGGTGACCAATGTTAAAAACATATCACACAACTTGCTACTCCTCACTACCCTCTCATTCCCCCAAAAAACAATAAAAAATAAGACTCCACACTCAGATAGATAAACCTACAATTCTCAGAAATCATCAACTATTATAAATTACAAGTTTTCCATTGCCCTTTCTGTATATGTCTCTATTCTTTCCATTGGCCCTAGACCATTAGGCAGCTGGCTGTTTTTGACATCATTTCCCTTTCAAGGGTGCCTTTAAATCCAAGTTTGGTCATGTAACTAAAACCTGGCCAATCTGTATACTCCAGCCTGGTGGCCACAGGAAAATCTATGTGAACCAAGTTGATCCAAAGGCCCAAGCAATGGACATTTTTGTGTGAATTACTAGGAAATAGAGAAGCTCTCTTTCCATTGAGATTGCCAGGTAGAAGAACAATATGTGCTGGGAACTTCTGAGTGTCTTATGGGGAAGAAGGTGGTTACAGCAGTTAGCATATCTTCATAAACATGCACAAATATATACAGAGAGTAATGTAGTTCAATCTATCTCTCTGCCCAGTGATTTGAGAAGAGTGGATTTTCTTGTCTGTATTTCCATTTTATTTATTTTTTAATTTGAAAGAGAGAGAGAAAACACAAGCAGGGGAGAGGGGCAAAGGGAGAGCTAGAGGAGAATCCCAAGAAGGCTCCATGCTTAGCGCAGAGCCCGACATGGGGCTTGATCCCGCAACTCTGGAATCATGACCTGAGCCAAAATCAAGAGTCAGATGCGCAACTGACTGAGCCACCCCAGACACCCCTATGTTTCCACTTTAGAAAGTAGTTAAGGATATACCTTTTTTGGAAGAGGTCTAAATATTAAGTTTAAAAAACTTCAAACTAGTAATTATTACAAAATATATTTAATTTCACTCTTTTCATTACCACAAAAATTTTAAAATACTAATATACAGACAAGAGCAAGTAAACTGGAAAAGAGGTAAAAATTGTATAAAAGACGAAGCTAAGCATAGGAATGTAGGAGCAGTGACACATATATCATACACACTCAAATGAATTCAGAAAGCATATTCCATGTTAAAGTCTAAAGTCACCTTTTACTGGAGCCACGTCTGGAAAGCTCCTTAAACCAAAGTTCTTACATGGGAAGCATCTTCCCAGACTTCTCTTAAAAAGCATTTCTCATAAAACAGCCCACACCAGAGACACAGTCCTAATCTAAACACAAGTCACAAATGCCTCCCCTAGGCCCCATAGAACTTGGAAAAATTAATGCAAACTATGTACTACAGAAATGGAAAAGTGACACCTAGTGGCCACATGGCAGTTTTCCATTATGGCTTCCCTGCCTTGCCGGTAACTGCTTGGCAAATCTGAATTTCCAATTCCTGAGCCAAACAATGACCTACCTGAGTGGTAGATATCTCTTTAGAGCAGGATCTGAAATGACACTGCTAAACATGGTCCAATAACTAGGTAGTGGTTATTTCATTTACTGTGCCCAGACTCTACAGAAATTCCTCAAAAAATATGACTAATAAATATAGCCTTTCCCATTAAGAAACTGTAATGAAATACCTTAATCCCACTTACTTACCAAAAGCCTCTATGCTCTATTTTCCTTTCAATTTTTCAACAGATTTCCAAATTTAGTGACTACAATAGAGTGTCAACATACACCCAAGTTTGATTTCAGGCTATCATCATCTAATAAAATATCTGATAGCATCTTCAGGTTCACTAGTTTCAAAAAAGTTTTAAATTTGACACAGAGGTTCAGTTATTTGTACTAAATCAAGGATCAATAAACAATTGTTCCTTAAGCCATAGCAGTTAAAGGTAAATATCATAGTTACAGTATAACCTTTGGTCTACTTCAATAATATCCATTTAATAAAATGTTTTAGAGCAGCACTGTCCAATAGAAATATAATGTATGCCATACGTGTAATTTAAAATTTTCTAGTAGCTACATTAAAAAAGTAAAAAGTAAAATGTTGATGTTTTATATAATTCAGTATATCCAAAATACTTGTCTAAGTAATCAGTATAAAACTGGTTTTTAAAATGTATTTTTTATATTTTATGTGGGGGGGGGGGAGCCCAAGCAGGGGAGGGGTAGGGAGAGAGGGGAAAAAGAGGATCCCAAGCAGGCTCCATGCTGTCAGCGTAGAGCCCTACATGGGGCTCGAACTCACGAACTATAAGGTGATGACCTGAGCGAAAATTAAGAGTCAGATGCTTAACTGACTGAGTCACCCAGGTGCCCCTTTATATATTATTTTTAAATTTTATTTTTAGGAAGCTCTACGCCCAACATGGGGCTTGAACTCAACCCCAAGATCAAGAGTCACATGCTCCACTGGCTGAGCCAGCCAGGCATTCCATTATAAAATTGATAATGTGATATTTTGCATTCCCTTTTTTACACTAAGTGTATGAAATCTAGCATTTTACATTTAAAGCCTATCTCAGTTTGCATTAGTGACATTTCCAGTGCTCAATAGCCACACATGGCCTGTGTCTATCATACTGGACTGCACAGTTCTAGGGTCTGACCCTAATACTCAAGTCCTGTAGATTAGAATCACAGAATCAGAACTGGAAGTAAACCTAGAGGTCAAGCCTCTTGTACAGACAAGGAGCCTGAGGTACAGAGTATTTAAATGGCTTATGTGAGGTCACACAGCTTAATTTAGGCTGAGTAGGCTCTTCAGCTTCTAGGCTCTTGTCCCACTCCACTCCATTACTGTAGGTAATTCTTAGAAAAAAAATTACTCTTTTTATCATTTCATTCAATGTACAGATGTTTGAAATTGCAGGAAATGCAGGAAATTAATGAATAGGAGAAAAATTAGTTATAGGGCAAACCATAAAAATATCACTCCTAACAACAATTCAACATAAATGCAACACACTTTGGAGAAAACACTAATCTTGGGAGAGCTACAGCTATCATACGCTGCATGGACTGGATTCTGGATCCAGGACAAGATCTACAGAAAAATACTAGAGTGGATTATTAAAGGATCAAAGCATTCAATTGGCTATCTGTCCACTATTCTATGGAATAACCCTTCCTCTTGCAAAGAGGAAAAACTGTTACTATGCCAGGCAGCAATGGCCTGCTTCTAGAAATTCTGCCTCCCAGATCCTTGCATCATAAAGCCCCTCCACTTTCAAGGCCATCCAGCACAGTAACCCATCTTGCTACCACTGGCTGAGTTCAACTCTAGAGGCCACGCCCAACCTGCAATGGTTTAGCCCCACAAAAATGTTATGTTGGTAAGGCCTCTGACTTAAAGAACAGCAACTCATTCCTGCTTCTTCAGATGGAACCGTCATGCTTAGGCTGTTGCAAACCAAGGTCCTTCATCTCATAGGGTTTCTTTGGCTTATTCTAAACCTGAGTGTGTCTCAAGTTCCAGAATCAGGAGTGGGGCTGACCTTCTAAAATTGCTGGAACACTGTAAGTGCTGCAGGACACGGTGATACACCGTTGCCCACATGGCCACTGCAGCTGTCCCGCTTGAAGGGAACATGTGCTTTTGGCCTATTGCCTGTTGGTATGTTTACCATTAACACGTCTGACAAAAGTTCTAACTTATTACGTACAGCCTAAAGAAATATGCAGAGTCAAAATAATGCTTTGTTTTGGTGAGAGGCTCTGAGGGAGATCTGTTGGAAGGTAGAGCACCACCTAGAGGAAGAAAACGGCATTGGATTCCCTACTGAGCCTCAGGCTTCTCCATTAGTTTCCTAGCCTATCTTACTTTCCATAAGTGGGGCACAAAAAAAAAAAAAAAAAAAAAAAAAAAAAAAAAACCGTATATATATATATATACGTATACATATATATATATATGTATACGTATATATATATATGGAAACACACTGGGTAAACTAGAAAGAGCAATTAAAACATAAGGTATAATGAAATTATGATCTTCAAAAAGGTAGATATACATGTATTATCTTAAATATTCTTCTTGTACTCAGTTTAAGCCACCTCTCAGTTACTAGTTAAAAAATGATCTCCGAATTTGTAATTATAGCTAGAAAATTGGTTTTTACATTCTTTCTCATTGCCTCATAGTTTCAAAATTATACTTAGCCTTTACATAACTACCTTTGGCTACAGGCAACAGTAACCATAATTGCCTAATCTAGAAGGCCACAGCTATTTCCTGGGTCAGTCAATTCATCATTTAACCAGCGAAACCAGTGCTTCCCCAAATGTGTATAAAGAAACTGGTTTATACACATTAAACATTTCAAAAATACGAATTTAATTGTGACTTTACACAAGACATTTATCCTGCCTGGGCTTGTTTTTTTCCTCCATGGCTAATCCTTCACTAAGCACCTTTACTGCATCAAAAACTGGTTTTAGATATAATGAAAATCTTGATTGGTTATGTTAACAGTAATTCTTACATGCAAAGGTTAATTACCAAGAACTAGGACTAAGGTCTTCTGTAAGCAAAGTTGAAACTCTCCCAGCTTTTCTTTTCTTTTTTTTTTTTCCTGAGTTTTAAATAAATCATCTCGGGGCGCCTGGGTGGCGCAGTCGGTTAAGCGTCCGACTTCAGCCAGGTCACGATCTCGCGGTCCGTGAGTTCGAGCCCCGCGTCGGGCTCTGGGCTGATGGCTCGGAGCCTGGAGCCTGTTTCCGATTCTGTGTCTCCCTCTCTCTCTGCTCCTCCCCCGTTCATGCTCTGTCTCTCTCTGTCCCAAAAATAAATAAAAAACGTTGGGAAAAAAAAAAAAAAATTAAAAAAAAAAATAAATAAATAAGTAAATCATCTCACTTAAAGTCTATCTCAAGTGCTTCACTAAACATAAATACCCTGTATCCAAGTCTACAACGACTGAATACTGCATTCATTACAATTATGAGCACCGATTATATCATTTCTTACATGTTCAAGTACTCGGTTTTCTTAAAATATTTAAGCCCTATTGTCAACTAAGGAAATACACAGGAAATGGTGATGTTCCAATTTACATAAATCTGCTGTTATAAATCAATTATAAATGAATCTTAGACATAATATATTAAATTCCCCAAACTTAAAAATTGCATCAGAAAATAAAAACAAAACCAAAACAAAGTGTATGTGATATTCTTGGTTAGAAATATTTTAGCAAAAATACAGCAACTAGTGGGTTTTAAGCCATTTCAGTGAGCCAAGGGGTCTGTAGGAAATGCTGAGCCATTCTTTGTGAAGGGAAACCTCACATTTCCCCCATACTGCTGTGAAAGGTGCAAATCTATAAAAATTGGTAGACCATTAATAGGAATAAAAGATAAGAACAGTATCAATACAGAGCAGAAGATTGTACAGTTTTGTTTTTTTTTTTTTTTTTTTTTTTTGTAAATGAAATGCTTTATCACATTCCTAATTTTTAGAGTTAGAAAATCAAATGCTAGAGTGTCCAGTGGATATCACTGATGTCCCCAGGGTCTCCCAGGCCCCCTTCTGCTTCAAAGTAATTCATGAAGGCAGCCATGGCTGTGTCGTCATTGTCACACAGGGCATCAAAATCCAGCTGGGCACCTTGGCCTATCAAATTAAAATACAGACTCATGTGAGTACATTTGGAGGTTAAAAGAGGAGTATCATTAAAAATGGCAAAGCAAGCAAAAAAAGAGATATAAATCAAGAAACAGAGTCTTAATTATAGAGAACAAATTAATGGTTACCTGAGGGGAAGTAGGCAAGGGGACTGGTGAAATAGGTGATGGGGATTAAGGAGGGCACTTGCCATCATGAGCACAGGGTGATGTATGGAAGTGCTGAATCACTATATTGTACACCTGAAACTAATGTAACACTGTATGTTAACTAACTTGAATTAAAAACTTGAAGAAAACTAAAAAGAAAGGCAAGAACACTATACAATGTAATTTTGAAGGCAAAACCTCTGTCTTAAATTGCAGAAGGCTGATACATTTTTATTTTTTTTTTTAATTTTTTTTTTTTTTTAACGTTTTATTTTTGAGACAGAGAGAGACAGAGCATGAACGGGGGAGGAGCAGAGAGAGAGGGAGACACAGAATCTGAAACAGGCTCCAGGCTCTGAGCTGTCAGCACAGAGCCCGACGCGGGGCTCGAACTCACAGACCGTGAGATCATGACCTGAGCTGAAGTCGGACGCTTAACCGACCAAGCCACCCAGGCGCCCCAAAAGGCTGATACATTTTTAAATGAGTCACCTCTTTTTATAACAAGGTGCTGTCACAGAAATTGCACATAACTCACTTGATACACCTAAGTGAGCTAGTCTATGAATTTTCTAATAGAAAATGACAGTGGTAAAAGACAGTTGGAAGCTAGGGGCCAGAATTCATGCATGTGTATGTATAGAGCCTGGAAGGATAGATTTAACTTTAATCTGATGCCTTGTGAAAATGCCAAGGAAAAAATGCCTTGTATTTGTTTAATCTGAATGACAAGATGGATACAAAAGCATCCTCTTCCAAAAATCTGAAAATGTTATAAAAGGGGAAATGCCCAGATTTTTATTGAAAAAGGAAATAAGAAACCATAGAAATGAGTTATAAGTTAGATACAAGGAAAAGGTTCTAGAGATTATAGGTTAACACACAGCTACAGATTAGCCAAAGTTTTCTAGAAATTTTCAAAGTACAATACAATTTGAGATGATGAATATGTGGCTCTGTATGAAGCTGATGTTCGTTTTCTTTCAACTTCTTTGATTCTCTTTAACATACGTTTCTAGTAGATCAATGTTAGTTATGTATGGTATAAAACTGTATACTTGATTTGAGTCTGCATAAACATAGTTAAAATGAATAATTACATCTTAAACACTTCGTGATTGGTATCATTCAAAGGTTCTTATTCTTGGGAATGGATGTTTTTTCCCTAGATATAAGTACCTTAGTTTTACCTAAATGGCATGTATTAACGATACCCATAACTGATTCAGTTAATAACTGAACTTACAATGACAGGTGCATTAGGTAGCATACACCTTAAAGTCAAGAGTGTGATTTATTGCATTTAGGATTTTGAAAAAAATCTTAGTTTTAGCTATTTGCTTCTCTAGAAGTCTCCTAAGTCTGAAAATATAATGATTAAGAAAGTGTTAGGTAAACTAAGACAGTGGGTGGTTGCCAAAGAAAACCTACCAAGGAGTGGCTCGTGACTATGGGAAGGAACAGCACTGTGGTTTTGCCTTGGAGCCTCTGGCTCCCCTATTTCAGAAGGATTTCGTGGAATCGGCTCCTTATTTGACATCTGAAAAGACAGGATAATAAATAGTAAGGCTCCTACTTGAGTGAAATAATGACCTCTTAGCAATGGTCGGATGTGGGCCTGATGGCAGTGCCACCACTGCCATCATCAGTATGACAGCCTGCATCTGCCCAGTACTATGTGCCAGGACCCCACAAGCAGCCTCTCCTTTCGTGTCTCAAACGTTGTGAGGTCATAAATCTGAGGGCTAAAGCTTGCCCAGAGTGTTGGGGCCATTATTCTAACCCATCCACCTGACACCAGGGTCCACATTCTTTATAACAATAACTGAATGTACATGCTATAAGGACAAGTTTTGGATTAAGGAGGAAAAGCTATTTTTTTTTTTTTTTAAGAAAATGATCATAAAACTATCGCACATGAAACTACAATGGGAAATAGTGCTTTGGAGTGGGAAATGGATTAAACTAGAGGCTTTTACCAACAAGTTTTCATACTGTTGCAGAGTTACAAGCCAAACAATTGAATGTATTTAAAATTTTTTTTAATGTTTGTTTATTTTTGAGAGAGAGAGAGAGAGAGAGCAAGCAGGGGAGGGGCAGAGAGAGAGGGAGACACAGAATCTGAAGCAGGCTCCAGGCTCTGAGCTATCAGCAAAGAGCCCAACACAGGGTTCGAACTCAGGAACCATGAGATCATGACCTGACCTGAGCCAAAGTCAGAGGTTTTGACTGACTAAGCCTCTTTAAAGCCTCTGGGTGGCTTTAAACTGACTAAGCCACCCAGGCGCCCCACAATTCAATATTTAATGTAGCTTATCAATATACATCATTTACCAATATAATATTACTGACACTTTATTAGCCTGGCAATTGCCCTCCGATCACATCTCCTTTTCTCTTCTGCTGAAGTCACCACAGTCTTGAGTTTTATGTTGATTTTCTTGTTACTTTTATAATTTTAGCACCTATATAAATACCCTTAAGCAATGTATGGTTTCTTAAACCTTATTTTGAACACTCAATAAATGCAGTAATGCTCAGTGAAAAAAAATACTTCATTTACCTACACTTTCTTATTAAGTTGGTGAATTTGATCTATGAAATGTCTATATAATGCACACTACTTGGAGATTATGTTGGAATGCCGTAACTCCCTGCTTCTAGCTTATTGTCTGGCAAAAAAGGGGTACTTAATAAACATTTGCTAAATGTAGGAGTAAAACTTAAATACTGGACCGAAAGACTTAGGACATGTGTATAAAGACATTTTTTCAATTTCCGGTCAAACTTCTCTTATATTTTTATACCACTTAGTTTATAGACCCACTTTAGATCTTTTTGTTGTCTGGGATACATTAGAATTATATTGTAGATGGCTTCTCCAGATATTTAGGACTACATTTAATCAATTTTGTAAACATACCATGCATTTCAAATAGCTAGTATATGTTAAATTGAATTAAATAGTAGCTTATAGTAATTTTTCCCCACACCATAAGGAGTACATTTAATCCACTGAATTAGAACCCATTAAAATAACATTAATAGCTACCATTTATTGGTCACAGGTTGTGTACCAGTCACTGTTAAGTTTTTGTTTGTTTTTGCATAAAATCACTTCATTTGCACACCACTCCAAGAGTTCGGTGCTATTATTATCCCTACTTAACAGATGAGGAAATTGAGGCACAGAGTTTAAATAGCAAGCCTGTGGTTGCCCAGCAATAAATGTCTGAGTCACAACTCAGATCCAGATAGTATGCTGTCAGCCACTATTCTATGTTGCCTCTTAAAATCCATGGAAAGAGTTTATTTTTACAGGACGGCATCTTTTCTCAAAAGAAATAATATTTCATGAATATTAACACTTACCGTACTTACTTTCCTGTAGTTTATAGTGTGAGAATCTTTCATTAAATCTGCTGGCCTTGAGTCCTCAAGGGAGGAAGAAGACTGTAACCTTTAAAAAGTGACACATAAAATTTTTCTCTATGTATAAGGTAATTTTCTCCTCCAAATGCATAATCTACTGATAAAAATACAGTGAAAAACAGGAGACTGAATGTCATGACAGTTTTCACAATTAGACTAATTTGTTCAGTGCCATACTTACTTTTTACTATGGGCCGCTGAAAAGTAGCCTGTGGTTAATAGAAACCTAAAACTCCGAGGGTAAGAGCTCTTAGGTAAGTCATGTTGCCTGTCTTAATATAGCATGTGGCAAAGTTTGAATAGTAATACAGTTCAAAATAGGCATTCACATAAAGAATCTGTTCCTTACAGTTCCTTATAGACAACAGCGCTGAGAGTAAAGAAAGATTTCCTAACATCCCACAACCTTTATTTTAAGTGAAAAATGGTCACATTTTTACTACAATAAGTCATCCCAAGGTACAAAATCAATGAAACATAAAATAATGCAAACAAAATCATATGCTTTAGTCATAAATCTCTTCAAGACAATATGACAATATTAGTCTCTTCAAAACTTGGACAGTATCGTATAAAGTTAAGTGCTTGATTATGTGAAATTCATAATGGCATTAGCATAACTTTGTCTTTATTGTCAAAAAACTAGTTGACAAGAAATTATAGAGGAAGAAATTAAAACGCAGGAATGAAATGAATTAGGTATAAAACACAAGTGAAAAAAAATCAGTGACCTGTCTTGGGGATTTTTCATAGGACAGCCCATGTAAATAGCTTTGCTGGTTTCTCATTCTATAGTTCATTATTTAAAACCACCACCTGTTCAATTAGCCTTAGGTTAAAGATACACCCCCGTCCCTGGACTTCATTTCCACATTAATCTAAAATACAGCTTCATATTAGTCACCTGGGCAGAAACCTGCTATTTAAGTCCCTTCACCATGTGACCTCTCCTTGGTTAAAACTCCCCACTGCTCGGGCGCCTGGGTGGCGCAGTCGGTTAAGCGTCCGACTTCAGCCAGGTCACGATCTCGCGGTCCGTGAGTTCGAGCCCCGCGTCAGGCTCTGGGCTGATGGCTGGGAGCCTGGAGCCTGTTTCCGATTCTGTGTCTCCCTCTCTCTCTGCCCCTCCCCCGTTCATGCTCTGTCTCTCTCTGTCCCAAAAATAAATAAAAAAACGTTGAAAAAAAAAAAAAAAAAAAATTAAAAAAAAAAAAAAAAAAAAAACTCCCCACTGCTCAGCAACCCAACTTCTCTCACAAACTCCTTGTTATGCTGAAACCATCATGCTTTCTCCTACCTATCTCTATACATTGGCTGAGGTGCCCCCATGGATAAACACCCTCCCCACTGCTTCCTAGACATTCTAATGGTATTCAGCTGTCAATGGGTGCCTCAAGTTCCACTTCTCTTAAAGTGCCCTTCCAGCATCTATGGTCAAATGATTTTCAGCAGGGATCTAAAGACCATTCAATGGAGGAAAGGATAATCTTCAACTGATGACATGGGAAAACTGGATAGCTACATGAAGAAGAAAGTTGGACCCTACCCTATACCGTACACAAAATTAACTCAAAATGGACCAACACCTAAACATAAGACCTAAAATTATAAAACTCTTAGCAGAAAACAGGGGAAAAGCCTTATGACATTGAATTTGGTGATCATTTTTTAGATGGTGTCAAAACACCAAAACAAAACTGGGTCACATCAAAATTTAAAAATTTTGTATATCAAAGGAAACTATGAACAGAGTGAAAAGGCAACCCACGGGGAGGGGAAAAAATATTTACCAACCCTGTATCTGATAAGGGGTTATTATCCGGGATACATAAAGAACTCCTACAACTCAACAACCAACAGCCCGGTGAAAAACTGGGCAAAGGACCTGAATAAATAATTCTCCAAAGAAGGACTACAAGTGGCCAATAAGCACATGAAAAGATGTTCAAAATCACTGATCATTGGGGAAATACAAATCAAAACCACAACGAGCTACCACCTCGCACCCATCAAGAGAACTATCAATGTACAGAAAATAACAAGTGTTGGCAAGGATGTGGAGAAACTAGAAAACTTGTGCACTGCTGGTAAGAATGTACAATGGTAAAACTGCTATGGAAAACAGAATGGTGGTTCCTCAAAAAATTTAAAATACAATCACCATATGATTCAGCAGTTCTACTTCTGGGTGCATATGCAAAAGAATTGAAAGCAGGGACTAGAACAGATACTTGTATACCCACAATTCATAATAGCCACAAGGTGGAAGCAACACAGGGATCCACAGATTAATGCATAAAGAAAATGTGGCATATATATACAGTGAAATATTATTCAGCCTTACAAGGAAGTTCTGACACATGCTGCAACCTGATTAAACCTTGAAGGCATTATGCTAAGTGAAAGAAATCATTCACAAAAGGACAAATAATTATATGATTCATTCAGAAGAGCTACTTAGAGCAGTCAAATTCATGGAGACAGAAAGTAGAATGGTGGTTGCCAGGGGCTCAGGGAAGAGGGAAATGGGAAATTGTTGTTTAATGGGAGTTTCAGTTTTGCAAGGTAAAAGGTTCTAGAGATGGATAGTGGTGGTGATTACATGACAATGCAAATGTACTTAATGCTACTCAACTATAAACTTAGGAATGTTAAGCTTTTTATGTTTTGCCACAATTAAAAAAGAAAATGCTTTTTACTGATACAATTGTTTTCAGTACTTAAGCCATTTAGTTGTAAAATCTTACATGTAGAAGGAAATCTGGATCCTATAGTGAAACTCAGTATAGGATTAAATGCCAAGAATGTACAAATAACACACTCAAGCATTTAATAATATACTATATAGTACTTTCAGTTTTACATATTAAGTGTTAAGAGATTTATGATCAAAGTGTATGATGGGTCATATGCATATTCTTGTGCATATGTTTCATAATACTTTCAATTCTTAAAAGTATATAGAACATTGCAAGTATTCAATATTCAATAAAATTGGGCAGACAGTAGTCACATGACAAATGTCTGAGTTTTTTTCAATGTAAACTTTTTTTTTTTTTTTTTTTTTTTAAATTTTTTTTTCAACGTTTTTTATTTATTTTTGGGACAGAGAGAGACAGAGCATGAACGGGGGAGGGGCAGAGAGAGAGGGAGACACAGAATCGGAAACAGGCTCCAGGCTCCGAGCCATCAGCCCAGAGCCTGACGCGGGGCTCGAACTCACGGACCGCGAGATCGTGACCTGGCTGAAGTCGGACGCTTAACCGACTGCGCCACCCAGGCGCCCCCAATGTAAACTTTTTAATATGAAAATTTAAACTGTATGAACAGGTGGAAAATAAAAAGCAAAAATTTCTTCCCCCTTGTATGTCTCCTACCCGCCCCCCCCCCCATGCCTAGTTGCAAATAGAAGTAACTAGTCTGAACAAATTTCCATATTGTTCTATATTGTGAGGTTTTAGGACCCTTCTCTACAATTCCAAAATCAAAAAGGCTTTGAACACTGAAAGATTTCCCATAATTTATTTGGCAGCAAAATTAGAACCGATCTGGACTTGGCCAAGTCTGACCTGATATGAAGCTAATATTTTATCCTACTCTACCCTCCTAATATTTGTAACAATTCACTCCAGAAATAGATCTTTAAACTTTCATTATGGAAAACTTCCAAAAGATATAAAAGTAGATAATACAACGAAAGATCAATAATTCTTTTCCAAATCTTATTTAATGTATACACCCCAACCTCCTCTCCTCTCCTCCCAGATGTTTTACCATTTAATCTGTAAATACTTCTCAAAGCATAAATACTAATGTAATTGATTATGGGGTGCTGCCCATGATGTAACTAATTGTTCTAAACAAATTAAATTTCAAAACACTATATTTAAATGTTTGGTAGAATTCATCTGGGAACCCATCTGGTCCTGGGCTTTTGTTTGTTGGGATTTTGTTGATCACTGATTCCATTTTATTACTGGTAATGGCTCTGTTCAGATTTTCTGTTTCTTCCTGATTCAGTTTGTAAGACTGTATATTTCTAGGCATTTATCTATTCCAGATTATTCAATTTGTTGGCATACAATTTTTCATGGTAGTTTCTTATATTCCTTTGTAGTGTAGGTTGCAACTTCTCTTTCATTTCTGATTTTGAGTCCTCTCTTTCTTCTTGATGAGTCTGGCTAAAGATTTATCAATTTTGTTTATCTTTCTAAAGAACCAACTTTTAGCTTTGCTGATCTTTTTGTGTTTTTTGTTTTTTGCTTTTTTTTAGTCTCTATTTCATTTATTTCCACTCTAGTCTTTATTATTTCCTTCCTTCTACCAACTTTGGATTTTGCCTTCTTTTTCTAGTTCCTTTACATATAAAGTCACATTGTTTGAGATTTTTCTTGGTTCTTGAGGTAGGCCTGTATCACTATAAACTTCCTTCTTAAAACTACTTTTATTGTATCCCAAAGATTTTGAACTATTGTGTTTCCATTTTCTATTGTTTCTAGTTATTTTTTAATTTCCTCTTTCATTTCTTCATTGATACACTTGTTGTTGAGCACATTGTTTAGCCTCCATGAGTTTGTGTTTTCTCCAGGGTTTTGTTGTTGTAATTGATTTCTACTTTCATATTGTAGTAGTTAGAAATGATGCTTGATATAATTTTAATTTCTTTAAATTTATTGAGAATTCTTTTGTGCACCAGCATGTAATCTATACTTGAGAAGGCTCCATGTGCATCTAATGTGTATTCTGGGGTACCTGGCTGGCTCAGTAGGTTAAACCTCCAACTTTGGCTCAGGTAATGATTTCACGGTTTGTGAGTCTGAGCCCAGTGTCGGGCTCTGTGCTGACAGCTCAGAGCCTGGAGCCTGCTTCAGATTCTGTGTCTCCCTCTCTCTCTCTCTTCCCCTCCTTTCTGTCTGCTCACATGTCTGTCTGTCTGTCTGTCTGTCTCTCTCTCCCAAAAATAAATAAACATTAAAAAATAAATAAAGAAGGGGTGCTTGGGTGGCTCAGTCAGTTGAGTGTCGGACTTTGGGTCAGGTCATGATCTCACAGCTAGTGAGTTCAAGATCCGCATCGGGCACTGTGCTGATAGCTCAGAGCCTGGAGCCTGCTTTAGCTTCTGTATCTCCCTTTCTCTTTGCCCCTAACCCACTTGCAGTCTGTCTTTTTCTCTCTCAAAAATAAATAAACGTTAAAAAAATTTTTTTTTAAATAAATAAAAGAAATGTGTATTCTGCTATTTGGGGATGAGATATTCTGTATATATTTTTTTTATGTCCATCTGGTCTAATGTGTCATTTAGAGTCACTGTTTTCTCATTCACTGATGTCAGTGAAGTGTTAATGTTCCCTACTATTATTGTATTACTGTCAATTTCCCCCTTTATGCCTGCTAATATTTTCTTTATATATTTAGGTGCTTCCATGTGGGGTTTAATAGATATTTACAATCATTATATCCTCTTATTGGATTGATTCCTTTATTATTATGTAACACCCTTCTTTGTTGTTGCTATGGTCTTTGTTTTAAAGTCTATTTTGTCTAATAGAAGTATTACTACCCCAGCGCCTTTTTTTTTCTGCCTCCATTTGAATGGAATCTCTTTCTCCATCCCTTCACTTTCAGTTTGTATGTTTTTAGCTCTGAAGTGAGTTTCTTGTATGCAGCATATAGTTCTAATTTTTTATCTATTGAATCACCTTATGTCTTTTGATTGGAACATCTACATTTAAAGAAATTATTATTTTTTTAATGATTATTTTTGAGAGAAAGAGAGTGAGCAGGGGAGGGGTAGAGAAAGGGGTCAGTGGATCCAAAGCGGGCTCCATCCTGACAGCAGAGAGTCCGATGCAGGGCTCAAACTCATGAACTATGAGATCATGCCCTGAGCCAAAGTCAGATGCTTAACCCACCCAGGTGCCCCTACATTTAAAGTAATTATTGATAAGTATGTACTTATTGCCATTTTGTATCTTCCTTTCTGGTTGTTGTAGTTTTTTGTTTTTTCTTCTTGCTCTTTTCCTGGTGATTTGATGACTTTCTTTAGTGTTATGCTGGGATTCCTTTCTCTTAATTTTTTTGCATATCTTTTATACATTTTTGGCTGCGGTTACTATGAGTTTCACATATAACATCCAATGTATACTATATGAAGTTGATGGTCTCTTAAGTTTGACATTCTAATTTTTTTTTAATATTTATTTTTGAGAGAGAGAGGGAGAGCAAGTAGGGGAGGGGCACAGAGAATGGGAGACAGAGAATCCGAAGTAGGCTCTGCACTGTTAGCACAGAGCCTAACATGGGGCTTGAACTCATAAACCACGAGATCATGACCTGAGTCCAAGTTGGACACCTAAATAACTGAGCCACCCAGGCACCCCTTAAGCTTGACATCCTAAAAGCACTACATTTTTACTCCCACCTTTCATATTTTATGTGTAGGATATCATATTTTATACCTTTTAATTTTTGTATCCCTTAACCAATTTGTTGATATTATTAATTTTATTAATTTTGTTCTTTAACCATCATAGTAGCTTTATATGTAATTGACCTACTACCTTTACTGTGCGTATTTTTTAACCAGTGAAATTTTTTCCTTTCTCAATTTTCTTCTATTTATGGCCTTTTCTGATTAAAAATTTCTCTTCAACATTGCACATAAGGCCAGTTTAGTGGTGGTGAAATCCTTTAATTATGTTTGGGAAACTCTTTATGTCTCCTCAATTCTTATTTTTTTAAAGATTTTTTATGTTTGTTTTATTTTTGAGAGAGACAGATCATGAGTGGAGGAGGGGCAGAGAGAGAGGGAGACACAGAATCTGAAACAGACTTCAGGCTCTGAGTGTCAGCATAGAGCCCAACACGGGGCCTGAACTCGTGAATCATGAGATCATGACCTGAGCCCAAAGTTGTACGCGCAACTGACTGAGCCACCCAGGTATCCCTCTCCTCAATTCTTTTTTTTTTTTTTTTTTTAACGTTTATTTATTTTTGGGACAGAGGGAGACAGAGCATGAACAGGGGAGGGGCAGAGAGAGAGGGAGACACAGAATCGGAAGCAGGCTCCAGGCTCTGAGCTGTCAGCACAGAGCCCTACGCGGGGCTCGAACTCACAGACCGCGAGATCGTGACCTGAGCTGAAGTCGGACGCTTAACCGACTGAGCCACCCAGGCGCCCCTCCCTCTCCTCAATTCTTAATGATAATCTTGCTGAAGAATATCCCTCCCCCCCCTTAAATGTTTCTTTATTTGTTTTGAGAGAGAGAGAGATTGAGACTAGGGGTAGGGCAGAGAGAGAGAATCCCAAGCAGACTGTACGGTCAGTGCAGAGCCTGATGAGGAGCTTGAATCACGAATCATGAGATCATGACATTAGCCAAAATCAAGAGTCAGACAGTTAACCAGCTGAGCCACTCAAGCACCCCTGGGTAGAATACTCTTAGTTGTAGTTTTTTCCTTTCAGCACTTTGAATATATCATACCACTCCCTCTTGACCTGCAAATTTTCTGCTGAAAAATCAGCTGATAACCTTGTGGACTTTTCTTTGTATGTTTCTAGTTGCTTCTCTCGTGCTGCTTTTAAAATCCTCTCTTAACAATTTAAGATGTCAAAAACTAAAGATAAGTGTCATGGTGTGGATTTCTTGGGTTTATCTTATTTGGGGATTTTTTTGCCTTCTTAACCTAGATGTCTGTTTCCTTCCCCAGGTTAGGGAAGTTTTCAGTTACTATTTCTTCAAATAAGTTTTCTGCCCCTTTCTCTCTCTTCTTCTTCTTCTGGGATCCTTATGATGCAAATGTTTGTTCACTTGATATTGTCCAAGAGATCCCTTAACCTGTCCTCATTCTATTTTTATTTTTGTCATTTAGCTTGGATGCTCTCCACTACCTTGTTCTCAAAATTAGTGATCCATTCTTCTGCATCTGCTAATTTACTGCTGATTACCTCTATTATACTTTTCATTTAAGTCATTGTATCCTTTAATTCTGATTATTTTAATATTTTCTGTCAACTTGTTGAAGTTCTCACTAAGTTCATCCACTCTTCTCTCTTGTCCAGTGAGCATCTTGGTGCCCATTACTTTGAACTCTTTATCAGGTAGATTGGTTATCTCCATTTAGTTTTTTGCCTAGGGTTTTGTCTTGTTGTTTTGTTTGGTACACATTTCTGTCTTCTCATTTTTAACTTATTGTTTTTTTCTTCTATGAATTAAGTGGAACAGTTACTTTTCCCAAACTTGAAGGAATGGGCTTGTGTATGGTTGTCCTCTGTGTAGACTATGTGCCTGGTGACTTTCGCTGACTGGTTAGAGCTGTGGCTAGCATGGGTACAGATTCCAGGGCACTCTGAGCTAGGGCTGCCCTGGTGGGATAGCTGGAGCTGATGTGGGCATGGGCCAGTGTAGTCTCAGGGCTCTCTGCACAGAGGGTGCCCTGGCAGGACAGCAGAGAAGAGGCAGTGTAAGCTGGGGGTGCCTGGGGCTCTGGCAGAGTAGCTAAAGATAAGGCAGGGCTGAGTCTGAGGGTCCTGAGGCAGGCACATTGTGAAGATGGCATTCTGATAGGGTGTCTGAAGCTAACGCAGGCACGATCCAAGTGGCCCCAGAGTGCTATGGACCAGAGGTGCCCTAGTAAGTCATATGGAACTGAGGTGGTTCAGGTCTAGAGTATTCTGGGCTGCTCTGTACCCATGTCAGCTTTGCAAGACAGCTGCAGCTATAGTGAGCACTGACCAGGTGTGTTCTGGCATGTGTTATACTGGGACAACCTTGGTGGTACAGCAGGGCTGGTGTGGGCTCGGGGCATGGGGCTCACTGAAGCATTAGGCCACCCAGAATGCCGAACCCTGCTTCCATCCACACTCTCAAGGTGGAGGGGAAATATAAACTGCGGCCACCATCCCCTCTGACCTGGACAAAGTTCCAGCAGTTCCCCTGCTATTTGACAGAGTTCTCGGCTGGTTCTTGTATATTCTAGTTGACCTTTTAACCCATGACTTTTTATGTGCCCCACAGCAGATGATCTGCTCACAGTATCCCTTCTCACTGCTGTTTGCAGTGTCAAGGGTGAGGATTCCCTTTGTTACTGAGTCTCTATTTCTCTCGCTATTCTTTATGTGGTCTCTGTATCTTCAATTGTGCAGAAGCTGTTTAGTCAGCCCTCTGCTCTTCTTCAGGAGAAACTTCTTTATAAATAGGTGTAGATTTGGTGTGTCTGTGGAGGAGGTTAGTTCAGGGTCTTCTAACATCACCCCCTTGGAACAAAATCTCTTCTTTATGATTTTTCTGAATATTTTCTTTTCTCTAGCGTATGTTATTGTAAGAATACAGTATACAATACATCTAACATACAAAATATGTGTTAATTGACCATTTATGTTATTGGTAAGGCTTCTAGTCAACAGTAGGCTATTAGTAGTTAGGCTTTGGAGGAGTCAGAAGTTATACGCGGATGTTTGACTGTGAGGGGTGATATCCCCAACTGCCATATTGTTCAAGGGCCAGCTGTATATATTTTTAACTGTGTGGGGAGGGGTGAGCAATTGTTGAAGGTTTTTGGCCATTTATAATTTTTCTAGTCTACTCTCCAAATTCTTTACTACTTATTTTATTCCCCAAGCTCTTTTTAAAAATTGGTTATGGCTAGTATCCAAAATCTATAAAGAGCTCACCAAACTCCACACCCGAAAAACAAATAATCCAGTGAAGAAATGGGCAGAAAACATGAATAGACACTTCTCTAAAGAAGACATCCGGATGGCCAACAGGCACATGAAAAGATGCTCAACGTCGCTCCTCATCAGGGAAATACAAATCAAAACCACATTCAGATATCACCTCACGCCAGTCAGAGTGGCTAAAATGAACACATCAGGAGACTATAGATGCTGGAGAGGATGTGGAGAAACGGGAACCCTCTTGCACTGTTGGTGGGAATGCAAACTGGTGCAGCCACTCTGGAAAACAGTGTGGAGGTTCCTCAAAAAATTAAAAATAGACCTACCCTATGACCCAGCAATAGCACTGCTAGGAATTTACCCAAGGGATACAGGAGTGCTGATGCATAGGGGCACTTGTACCCCAATGTTTATAGCAGCACTCTCAACAATAGCCAAATTATGGAAAGAGCCTAAATGTCCATCAACTGATGAATGGATAAAGAAATTGTGGTTTATATACACAATGGAGTACTACATGGCAATGAGAAAGAACCAAATATGGCCCTTTGTAGCAACGTGGATGGAACTGGAGAGTGCGATGCTAAGTGAAATAAGCCATACAGAGAAGGACAGATACCATATGTTTTCACTCTTATGTGGATCCTGAGAAACTTGGCAGAAGTCCATGGGGGAGGGGAAGAAAAAAAAAAAAAGAGGTTAGAGTGGGAGAGAGCCAAAGCATAAGAGACTCTTAAAAACTGAGAACAGGGGCGCCTGGGTGGCGCAGTCGGTTAAGCGTCCGACTTCAGCCAGGTCACGATCTCATGGTCCGTGAGTTCGAGCCCCGCGTCAGGCTCTGGGCTGACGGCTCGGAGCCTGGAGCCTGTTTCCGATTCTGTGTCTCCCTCTCTCTCTGCCCCTCCCCCGTTCATGCTCTGTCTCTCTCTGTCCCAAAAATAAATAAAAAACGTTGAAAAAAAAATTAAAAAAAAAAAAAAAAAACTGAGAACAAACTGAAGGCTGATAGGGGGTGAGAGGGAGGGGAGGGTGGGTGATGAGTATTGAGGAGGGCACCTTTTGGGATGAGCACTGGGTGTCGTATGGAAACCAATTTGACAATAAATTTCATATATTGAAAAAAAAATTACACTTCAGTTAAAAAAAAATGAATAAAATTAAAAAAATTCTTTAATAACTTTATTATTTATACCCTATATAAACTTTAATATAAATAAAGGTTAATAAAGTTATAAAGTTTATTTATAAAGTTTAAATGAAGTTTAATAATGTTATACTATCAAACTTCTATAGTAAGATATATTCATTTTATCACCGGGAACACACATTTTCTGCAATTTATTATTTACCTTTTTCAGAATGGTTATTATGCTTAAGTTTTGAGTTTTTATATAATTAACTTTTTTCTTTATGAATTATAGATTTTTTGTGATGTTTAGAAAGGAGTTTCTAAACTAAGATTATAAAAATCCATACCTGTGTTCTTGATACACTTCTTACAGTTTTTATTTTTTTAAGTTTATTTCTTTATTTTGAGGGGGGAAGGGGCAGAAAGAGAGGAGAGAGAGAGAGAATCCCAAGCAGGCTCTGACAGCAGAGCTCTGACATGGGGCTGGAACCCACGAACCATGAGATCATGACCTGAGCTGAAGTTGGCCCGCTTAACCAACTGAGCCACCCAGGTGCCCCATATAATACTTAACCTTTTTTTGTTGCTACTATAAAAATGATCTTCTCTTCCATTATGTTATTGAACTGGTTATTGTTTGAATATAGGAAACTTATTGATTTTTGAATACTGGTTTTATAAGTATAATAATTTCACTTGTGAAGATATTTGCAGCAATAAAACATTACCTTTGTAAGTCCAGGGCTTCATTTACAAGATCTGTTCCAATACTACCAGGGCCAAGTACTATTCCAGTAGACATTCCAGGTACATTAATATAAGATGGTTTTGAGGATTCTAAATAATAACAAAAGGGAAAATCCAATTGAAGACTTCTAAAAAGTTATGTATAACTTTGGTTAATATGTTTATCTCAATTCAAATACATTTCCCATTTTCCTTTTTAAAAGAAACAGACTAGCTACATCCTAAAATATTAGAAATATTTATGCTTGCATTACAAACATAACTCATGATGGCTTAAGACGTGTATGAAGAATGATAGGAGTCAAATGTGTAGAACATCATTGAGGGTATAATCATGACCTGTAACCCTTGAGCACAGACAGTTCCTTCCCATTTTAATCTCCACACTGAAGCCAGAGTAATACTGCTTTATTTTTAATATTCCTTCATATTTCTGTTTTTATTTATACAAGTAATAGAATAAAATATTCTTGTGGTGAAAAGCCAAGATAAGCAAAAACTCCCCATTAATACTTTTCATTAATTTGCTCAACAGATATGTATTGAGTGCCACAAACTACAAGGAACTATGCTAGCCACTAGATAGATAATGGATAAAATACCATTCCTACTCTTGAAGAACTCGATCAAGGGGCAGACCAGATGAACAAACAACTAATTGCAATACAGTGTAAGAGTATAATGGAAGGGTAATCAAAGAATTGTAGAAATTCTAAGGAGGATAACTTTAGCCCTACAAGTCTTTGCAATATTACCTTGAAATCTTTCCCTCTCCAAGACAGAAAAAGATGGTAACAATAACAACACTCCTAGTAATAAATCCCCATCATTTAAAACCAAGCTTACCTTCTGATAATTGAGAGCTGCAAGGAAGTAACGATGCTTCTCTAACCTCACTATGTCCCCTAGAATGAAGAAACACCATAGGTGATTTTTTTTTTTTAGGTGAAGGAAATTGTTAAATAAGTAGAGCTTTAATGTAGTGGCTTTATTAGTTCTTGACCTTTTTGTTTTATATATACTTATTGTTAATGTCACCACTAGAGATCAAAGTATTTATGTGCTAAGTACCAGGACATTTGCTAAATGTCCTATTACCCTATAAGGTACATTTTCTCAGTTACAAACTCTCGGTTTGTATACTAATGATAAGAAGGCAAGGATTATTGGAATGATAAACAGGGGATAGTGCTGGAATGCCAAGCTTTGGGGGCCTTTTAAAAACCCAAGTATAGTAGATCAGGAAACAGAATTGGGTTAATGTTACAGCAATTACAATGAAAAACTTACAGAAAAATAATGATACTTAAAATGGGCTATGCTATCCTATTAAGCAAAGCAGGGAAAGTTGTTCTTCCTTTAAGTTAGCTGACACAGACATAGCCAGGGTTTGGCAAGCAGTGCTTAGGCTGGATTTGTGCTTATCCCTCGGCCAAATATTCCTACACAATCACATGTAGTACCTCAGGCTTAGAAGATGTCTATAAAAATGATCTGTGGGACAAAACAATTTCTTACGATGATATATAGTTGAAAGCTACAACCACATCATTTATTGGAAGGTCATGACAAGGCCATGAAAGGTAGGAAGAAAGAACTTAAATGCATTTACTATCACATTTTATACCAAGCAAAAAGAAATGTATTCCAAAAGGGAAAACTTTCAGCCTAATTCTGAGAAGTAACGCCAATCAACAGTGAATGAATTACAAAAAGTATGTACTGAAGTTATAAAGCCAGATGATCATGCAACTTTAATGGTTTAGCAAGACAAGAAAAGACATGACACTTATTTGAAATCAACATAAAGGTCTTAACAACATAAAAGTTACTTACAAAACTAAATTGTTGACAGACACAATATATTCCAGTTCTTTGGTCCAAGGATTTGTGAAACTAAACCACTGGCTTTTTAAAGTTACAAAAGAGCCATCTTTCTTTCTGAACTTGTATGAATCTGTAAAGATTTTCTCTTTACTCTGTAGAACTTAACAAGAAAGGATAATAATCAGCATAACGGTCTACTGATACATAAATCAATCCCTTGAGGGTTAATTCAAGTTTCAGATTTCACAGGAATGAAAAATGAGTTGAAGCTATAATTAAAAAGTACCAAAAAAATTACCCTACTCAATGCCTACCTGCTTTGTGCTTGTCAGTCAAATTACTATGGTCATCCTGATGAAAATATTCATAACAAGAAGTTCCCAAAAGTTCCTGAGGCAGGTATCCTAAAATTGCTGTTGCCCTGGTTTTAAAATCGAAAATAAACTTCAGATTGGTGAATGCATTCCCTTCCAGAGACTGTAGGTCCACATACAGTCACAATAGTGGGAAAGTGACAGGGGATGAGTAAGCCATATGCATCACCGGGCCCCCCCTTTGGCTGCCCTAGACCCAGGCTAGAATGGACATCCCCCCCAGCCCAGGGTAGACTCTTTTTACCATTCACCAATAAAATTGTGGCCACAGACCATGCTCAGTTTCTGCACCACTGGCTCAGAAATATTCCAAGTTTATTTTTTGACTTGAACAAAATTATGCACATATCCACATTCTTTTTTCATTTAAACTTATTTCCTGTTCTGAAGCCTTAACAATCTAGCAGTACTATCAAGGCACATCTTTAATAGCCTTAAGTATCCCATTGAATGCTAATCATTATGGCAATAAATAAATGTTCACCTTTGGTCCACATAGACAAACTTCCCATTCATTGCAAACCGGGTTATAAATTCAGTTGGTTTCACTTTAATCTCTCCACTGTTCTGTGGTACAATATATGGATGTAACCTTCCAATGGCAACAAGGCAGGTAAAATTACTACTGTCTTTCTTACTGTCCTTTTCTTCTTCCATTCCAACAATATTTGGAGGCCAGCTTCTCAAGTAACCAGTGCAATGGATAGTACAGAATTTTCTATGATCTAATTCAAAAGTTAAAAAAAAAAAAGAACATTTGTGTTATTATGAATAAACTCTTAAGTTTCTTTGACATTTATAATAGTTATAATTGTGCTATAAAGTATTCTTGATGCTAAAATACGAAAGGGGAAAGGTATTACATTGAAAAGAAATCATCAATTACATTTAATAACCTTATTCTTAATGGGTTATTTTTCTCATCAACTAAATTATACATACTACAATAAAAAGTTAAAGATTACTTAGGTCTAAATAGGCCTGTAGCTAAGTATATTTCCAAGTCAGTTTTTAAAAAAATTTTTTTAATGTTTATTTCTGAGACAGAGAGAGAGCATGAGTGGGGGAGGGGCAGAGAGAGAGGGAGACACAGAATCCGAAACAGGCTCCAGGCTCTGAGCCGTCAGCACAGAGCCCAACGTCGGGCTTGAACTCACAAACCGTAAGGTCATGACCTGAGCTGAAGTCGGTCACTCAACTGACTGAGCCACCCAGGCGCCCCTCCAAGTCAGTTTTTTAAATAACAGTTGGGGCGCCTGGATGGCTCAGTCGGTTAAGCGTCCGACTTCGGCTCAGGTCACGATCTCGCGGTCCATGAGTTCGAGCCCTGCGTCGGGCTCTGGGCTGATGGCTCAGAGCCTGGAGCCTGCTTCTGATTCTCTGTCTCCCTCTCTCTCTGCCCCTCCCCCGTTCATGCTCTGTCTCTCTCTGTCTCAAAAATAAATAAAAACGTTAAAAATTTTTTTTTTAAATAACAGCAATTCACATCTGTTAGAAAAACTTAAACTTCAAGCTCGCTTGCTCTTAACCACAAAGGTACTATTTTTGGCTTACTAACTTTTTGGTATAATTCATATTCAAAAATTTATACAAGACAGCATACATTCTTAAATTTCTTATGTTAGCACTTATACTGATTAATAGATATCTATGGTTATAGTAGATTATAAAAAATAGAGAACATTTGGAGAAATTCATAAAAGGTATAAAAATAAAATTTGATTTGATTTCACTTTTCAGAAAATTCTCAATTAACTCATAGGAAAAGACTTAACAGGCCCAATCAAAATAACAAAGAATTGGAGCTGTCACCACAGAGCCTGACATTGGGCTCGGACCCACGAACCAAGAGATCATGACCTGAGCCCAAAGTTGGACGCCTAACCAACTGAGCCAGCCAGGTGACCCTTAAATGTTTATTTTTGAGAGACAGAGAGTGAGCACGTGCATTTGTGCAGGGGAGGGGCAGAGAAAGAGAAGATGACAGAGATTCTGAAGCAGCCTCTGAGCTGTCAGCACAGAGCCTGACGCAGGGCTCAAACTCATGGAACCATGAGATCATGAACTGAGCCGAAGTCGGAGGCTTAACCAACTGAGCTACCCAGGTGCCCTTCAAATATCAGGAAATTCTTAAAACAATGAGATACAACACTGCAATACTGCATAAAAGATAAGCAGTATACAGATTATGGCAACTCACACACAAAAAACCAATTTACAGGTTAAAAGAGAAGGGAGGGGAAAGCCTGGTAAAAATTATTTAAAACAGTTGTTTGTGATAAGAATTACAAAAAACCAGAACACTCATTGTTTTAAATCAGCACTATTTGGTAAGACTGTTATTACAACAAATCTTAAAAAAGAATTTTTTTTTAACAGAAGATGATACGGGCTGTCTTGTAAGACAGCACCTAACAGTAAGAGCAAAGACTTGGAGAACACTTCTTGTGCCATGCTGTTTTAAGTGCTTTAGATGTATAATTAATTCTAATAGCCCAGTGGTGTTCCTATATTAGCACCACTGTCTCAGGAAACTGAGTTAATGCCAAAGTCACAGCAGAAAAGGGTGGAGCTGTGAGTGCTCTGTCTTAGAAGGTGTTCAAACATGAGTTGTCTGGGTGACGGAGGGGGAGGAATACAAAAAGGTGTTTCAGTCAGAGGGAACAGCCAGTGTAAACCCAGAGCAGAGAGTGTCAGATGTGGGTGAAGGCATGGTCTGTGATGGGGGCGTGGCTTGACAACAAAGCAGGGAACAGATAGATTTAGCTCTTGTAAACCGTGTATAGGACATTGTACTCATCACCTATCAGACATCACCTCCTCCATGGTCCACAGATGCCTTAAATTATAAGTTGTCTCTTCTATTCTCAATCCAGATATTTCCTTTAATTTTTTTTTGTTTCAGGTGTACAACACAGTGATTCCACAAGTTTAAACATTATGCTATACTCACAAGTAGCTACCATCTGTCACCATACAATGCTCTTACAATATCATTGACTGTGTTCCTTATACTGTGCCTTTTATTCCATGACTTATTTGTTCCAAGACTGGAAGCCTGTATTTTCCACTCCCTTTCATTCATTTTGTCTGATAACCTCAACCCAACTTAAAAATGGGCAAAAGACCTAAATAGACGTTTTTCCAAAGAAGACCTAAAGATGGCCAACAGACACATGAAAAGATGCTCAGCATCACTAATCATCAGGGAAATGCAAATCCAAAGCACAATGAGATGCCACCTCACATCTGTCAGAATAGCTAGAATCAAAAACCTAAGAAATAACAAGTGTTGGTGAGGATGTGGAGAAAAAGGAACCTTCATACACTGTTGGTGGGAATGCAAATTGGTACAGCCACTGTAGAAAACAGTATGTTTTTCAAAACCTTAAAAACAGAAGCACCATATGATCTAGTTAATTTCACTGCTTACCCAATGGAAAAAAAATACTTATTTGAAAGGATATATGTGCCCCATGTTCACCGCAGCATTATTTACAATAGCCAAGATATGGAAGCAACCTAAGTGTCCATCAATAGATGAATGGATAAGGAAGATGTGAGATACACACACACACACACACACACACACACACACACACTGGAATATTATGCAGCCAAACCACATCTTTATCACTTACTCTCTATTCTGCTTATTGGCACCATAATCAACCCAAGTAGTTAAATGACAAACCTGGGAATCCTACCAAGTTCTTTCTTTATAACATCCAAGATACCATAAAGGAATTATGGTAAGTGGTAAAAACAAGGTTTTTATTAATATTAAAACTAGATAGCAGTCAAAAGTAAAAAAGCTTATATACACTGAGTCTGGCATTTCTGATGACACTAGCTTGCAAATTTACAAATGATACTAACTAAAAATATTCTATTCAACTAAAAATGTAGGTTTAAAAAAGTGTAACATTCATATGGAATTTCATCACACAGAACCTCGCATTTTGCTTTGATTCTTCTCTAACAACAGGGTTGCCAACCAAATTTCCAACTTAATCTGTCTCACAATCCTCACTGTGAATATTTATTCATTGACACATTTTTAGTTGGGATTATGTAATTCCATCCACTGTAATCCATTCAATCAATTATCTAAGGTATTGTTTTAATCCCATAAAAAACCTCTTATTTCAAGAATTCTTTAGATTTTTACCTAAATATTGGGGTCATCAGCCCCAATCCTCATCAAACTATTTACATCAGCTCCAAAGGGCAGATTCAAGTATAGCCTACTCCATGATTTTTGAAGAGGGAGGAAATTTTATATTAACCCAAACACTGTCTTCGTTTACAGGACATCTTTTCAAAATCCTTTGTGAAAATTTTCTTCAGATTGAGGGCTAGGTCTCTCAGCTTGATATCTTGCTGTCTTGGGTTAAATTCTCACAGAAGCAGAGCCTGAGACAAGGATTCTGGTACAAGAAGCATATATGAGAGGTGATCCCAGGAACACTGGTAGGGAAGTAGGATGAGACAGGGTAGAGGAGGAAGCTAATAAAAGACATGTTCTCTAGCAAGTTGCCACTTTGGAAAACCAACATTATATCTGGGGGGGGGGGTATTTGGGAAATAAAAATGTAGAACAAGAGCCTCAGAACTAAGTAATCTGAAGGAGAAGAGAGCTAGGAAGTTTATCCATCAGCTCCCTTTAGGCATTGGATGAGGGATGCTCACAGGCAGCATTCATTCCCTAGCACTTGAGGTCTGCCCCTAGCTAGTATGGGCAGAACTGTCTCTAAATAAGGGAGAAGGTCTAGTAGAGTCTAACAGAGGTTCGACATTGGAAACAAGGTGCCATGCCCTTGAAGTGGTAGGTGCTAAGAGGACAGGTCGTGGTGTACTGATGGCATCTGCCACACTTACACAAGGAGCCAATGGGATTCTGGGTGTACTCCTGCATGGTATCTTATTAGGTTCGAGAAACACCCAAGATATTTGGTGGTAGCCATCCGTTCTGCATCAGCCCTTGACTTCACGAGCAGAGACACATGAATATTCCTATCTTACAAGCTTTTTCAAAGTATGAATCTGTAACATTTATGTTGGAATCAGGCAGAAATAATGTTTTTAATGTCAATCTGGCTTATTTTTTAAAAAGTTTTTATTATGGAAAATCTCAAACACACAAAATCAGAACATTACAATGAAACCTCACTAGAGTGTGTCATAGCCAATCATGAGAAATGGCTTTTCCATAAATCTTAAGTTCAGTTTCAAAAATTAGCATAAAAAGGCTACTTCCTAGTGACTCTTTTAAATTAAAGTATAACTAGGGGCACCTGTGTGGCTCAGTTGGTTAAGCTTCTGACTCTTGATTTTGGTTCAGGTCATGATCTCATGGTTCATGGGGCTGCATCGGGCTCTGCACTAATAGCAAGAAGCCTGCTTGGGATTCTCTCCCCCCCCCCCCCCCGCCCCTCCCCTGCTTGTGCTCTCTCTCTCTCAAAATAAATAAACATTTTTTAAACTTTTAAGTGTAACTAAAACATGGAGGCAAGAGATCAGTGGTTGCCAGGGGTGGTGGCAGGGGGTAAGAGGAGATGAATAGGGCAGAACACAGTGGATTTCAGTGCAGTGAGACTACTCTGTATATATTTTTCTAAACCGTTTTTTAATGTTTATTTATTTTGAGGGAAAGAGAGAGTGAGCGGGGGAGGGGTAGAGAGAAGAAGAGAGAATCTTAAGCAGGCTCCACGCTGTCAGTGCAGAGCCTGGCATGGGGCTCAAACTCACAAACCTGAGATCATGACCTGAGCCTAAATCAAGAGTCAGATGCTTAACCAACTGAGCCACCCAAGCGTCCCTACTCTGTATGATATTATAATGATGGATACATGTCATTATATATTCGTCTAAACCCACAGAATATACAAAACCAAGAGTGAACCCCAAGGTAACTGTGGACTTTGGGTGATTATGATGATGATGTGTCAATGTAGGTTAATCCTTGGTAACAAATGTACTATTTTGGTGGGAAAGGTTGGTAATGGGGGAGGTGTGTGCATGTGTGGGGGTAGGACTACAAGGAAAATCTCTGTCCCTCCTTTTTTTTTTTTTAATATGAAATTTATTGTCAAATTGGTTTCCATACAACACCCAGTGCTCATCCCAACAGGTGCCCTCCTCAATGCCCATCACCCACCCTTCCCTCCCTCCCACCCCCCATCAACCCTCAGTTTATTCTCAGTTTTTAAGAGTCTCTTATGGTTTGGCTCTCTCCCTAACTATTTTTTTCCTTCTCCTCCCCCAAGGTCTTCTGTTAAGTTTCTCAGGATCCACATAAGAGTGAAAACATATGGTATCTGTCTTTCTCTGTATGACTTTTTTCACTGGAACCCTCCAGTTCCATCCACATTGCTACAAAAGGCCATATTTCATTCTTTCTCATTGCCACGTAGTATTCCATTGTGTATATAAACCACAATTTCTTTATCCATTCATCAGTTGATGGACATTTAGGCTCTTTCCATGATTTGGCTATTGTTGAAAGTGCTGCTATAAACATTAGGGTACAAGTGTCCCTATGCATCAGCACTCCTGTATCCCTTGGGTAAATTCCTAGCAGTGCTATTGCTGGGTCATAGGGTAGGTCTATTTTTAATTTTCTGAGGAACCTCCACACTGTTTTCCACAGCAGCTGCACCAGTTTGCATTCCCACCAACAGGGCAAGAGGGTTCCCGTTTCTCCACATCCTCTCCAGCATCTATAGTCTCCTGATGTGTTCATTTTGGCCACTCTGACGGGCGTGAGGTGATATCTGAATGTGGTTTTGATTTGTATTTCCCTGATGAGAAGCGACGTTGAGCATCTTTTCATGTGCCTGTTGGCCATCCGGATGTCTTCTTTAGAGAAGTATCTATTCATGTTTTCTGCCCATTTCTTCACTGGATTATTTGTTTTTCGGGTGTGGAGTTTGGTGAGCTCTTTATAGATTTTGGATACTAGCCCTTTGTCCGATATGTCATTTGCAAATATCTTTTCCCATTCCGTTGGTTGCCTTTTAGTTTTGTTGATTGTTTCCTTTGCTGTGCAGAAACTTTTTATCTTTGTGAGGTCCCAATAGTTCATTTTTGCTTTTAATTCCCTTGCCTTTGGGGATGTGTCAAGTAAGAAACTGCTGCGGCTGATGTCGGAGAGGTTTTTCCCTGCTTTCTCCTCTAGGGTTTTGATGGTTTCCTGTCTCACATTCAGGTCCTTATCCATTTTGAGTTTGTTTTTCTGAATGGTGTAAGAAAGTGGTCTAGTTTCATCCTTCTGCATGTGGCTGTCTAGTTCTCCCGGCACCATTTGTTAAAGAGACTGTCTTTTTTCCATTGGATATTCTTTCCTGCTTTGTCAAAGATTAGTTGGCCATACTTGGTCTCTATTCTATTACATTGGTCTGTGTCTATTTTTGTGCCAATACCATGCTGTCTTGATGACAAAGCAAACCTCCTGCTTTGGTCTTCTTCTTCAATATTACTTTGGCTATTCAAGGTCTTTTGTGGTTCCATACAAATTTTAGGATTGCTTGTTCTAGCTTCAAAAAGAATGCTGGTGCAATTTTGACTTGGATTGCATTGACTGTGTAGATTGCTTTGGGTAGTATTGACATTTTAACAATATTTATTCTTCCAATCCATGAGCACAGAATTTTTTTCCATTTCTTTGCATCTTCTTCGATTTCCTTCATAAGCTCTGCATAGTTTTCAGCATACAGATGTTTTACATCTTTGGTTAGGTTTATTCCTAGGTATTTTATGATTCAGGTGAAATTGTGAATGGGATCAGTTTCTTCATTTGTCTTTCTGTTGCTTTATTAGTGTGTAAGAATGCAACTGATTTCTGTACATTAATTTTGTATCCTGCGACTTTGCTGAATTCATGTGTCAGTTCTACAGGACTTCCATCCCTCCTTTTCAATTTCGCTGTAAACCTAAAACTGCTCTAAAAATAGTCTTAATAATTTAAAAGCTTAAATGTAAGTGATGTGTCATGGTAAACACGAAGAAAAACACCTTTAGTATGAGCTTTCCTCATTAATAGGAAGTGATCTTAAAACATAATCCCATGGGCTAATTATTACCGGAAAGAACATTTAGAAGCAACTATAAAATATAAAAATAGATTTTTTAATATTTTTATAAAATAAAATTGTATTTTTATTCGATTTTGTGTTTGTAAAATATAATTATTTCATTCGATACTCTCCTTGGCTAAGGTAGAATACAGGTGTGGGAACCCACCCACACATGTGGCCAATCAAGGTTCAATTTTGCAGTTACCTTATCCTGACCCAGTTATCTGTCTACATGTCTGTCTACATTCAGTTGTCCTCAAACCAGGCACTGCAAGGAAAGGCCATACAATTGTTAACACATGGCCTTACTATTCCTTAGGTCAAATTAGCCGTATGCCTTTGGCACAGAGTTCTGGAATATTAAGTGAATATTTGGTTCAAGTGCTTGAGCAGATTAAAAAGTCTCTTTTGAAACGATATTTGATTCTGACTGCAGGCATCCGTGTGTGGGCAGGAATACATTCCCACCACAAAAGCCAACCCCTTTGCTGTGTGTCTGCTGCACACATCTAGAATGCATCTCTTTCATTAGTAACCTTTTGACATCTAGGAAGCTGCTTTCGTAGGTAGCATGGCATGGTGGGAAGAATACAGATTTTAAAGCCATGTTCATGATTCTGCCACTTTCTATGTGACTTTAGACAAATTACCTAGCCTTTGAAGGCTTCAGTTTCTTCGTGTGCAAGATGAAGACGGTTTGCACAGGATTATTATTCAGATTAAATTAGGCATTTACTCAAAGTGGCATAGAGTTTTTTTTTTTTTTAATTAAAAAAAATTTTTTTTAACATTTTATTTATTTTTGAGACAGGGAGGGACAGAGCATGAACAGGGGAGGGTCAGAGAGAGGGAGACACAGAATCCGAAACAGGCTCCAGGCTCTGAGCCATCAGCCCAGAGCCCGACGCGGGGCTCGAACTCACGGACCGAGAGATCATGACCTGAGCCGAAGTTGGCCACTTAACCGACTGAGCCACCCAGGCGCCCCATCAAAGTGGCATAGAGATTTTAAATAATTACTGATTTTCTTGCTGAAGAAGAGAATTTTATTTTGTCCTCCTTCTTTCGGAGGCACAAATAATGGCTTCCATTTATCAAGTATCTACTAGGAGCCAAGTGCAGCATCAGCCACATGTAATCCTAACTCCTGTGAGGTGGTATTATTCTTACGCCCACTGGATCAGTCTGCGAGGGCTGCGATAACAAAATACATAGACTGGGTAGCTTAAACAACAGAAATTTATTTTCTCACAGTTCTGGAGGCTAGAAGTCCAATACAAAAGTACTGGCAGGTTTGGTTTCCCTGAGGCCTCTCTCTCTGGCTTGTAGATGGCTCACTTCTCACTGTCTCCATAGGGCCCCTTCTCTGTGTGTGCACGTCCCTGGTGTCTCTGCCTCTTCTTATGTGGAAACTGGCCAAACGGGATTAGGGGTCCACTCCATAACCTCATTTGACCTTAATTACCTCTTTAAAATCTCTCTCTCTAAATATATTCTTCAAATATTGAGGAATTTGCTTCCAGTTGCACAGGTGTTCAACAGCCCCTACTGAATTCAGACTTCAGGCCCCTTCTGATCTGTCCAAAAGCCTGTCTACCAACATGGTTGTTGCCAGGCAGAGCCACTTCCTTTGACTCATCACAAAATTCAAATGTGAATTAGTTCTGATTTAGCAATTGAAATAGATACAGTTTTCCAGGAAGACTATCCAAATTTATTTTAAAAGAAAAAAAAAATCTTCCCTGTCTTTTCTATACGTTTCTAACTTATAATAAAATAATTCCATTTAGAAATCATGTAGGAAGATTAAAGTTTGATTATGACATTCTTTAAAAATGCTGCTTGGATTTTTTTTTTTTAACCTATGGCTATATGTAGGTCTTTTTGCTTAAGATTTAGTATTTTTTTTCAATATATGAAATTTATTGTCAGATTGGTTTCCATACAACACCCAGTGCTCATCCCAAAAGGTGCCCTCCTCAATACCCATCAACCCTCAGTTTGTTCTCAGTTTTTATTTTTTTTATTTTTTTATTTTTTTTTTAAAAATTTTTTTTTCAACGTTTATTTTATTTTTTGGGACAGAGAGAGACAGAGCATGAACGGGGGAGGGACAGAGAGAGAGGGAGACACAGAATCGGAAACAGGCTCCAGGCTCTGAGCCATCAGCCCAGAGCCTGACGCGGGGCTCGAACTCACAGACCGTGAGATCGTGACCTGGCTGAAGTCGGACGCTTAACCGACTGCGCCACCCAGGCGCCCCTGTTCTCAGTTTTTAAGAGTCTCTTATGCTTTGGCTCTCTCCCACTCTAACCTCTTTTTTTTTTTTTTTTTATTTTCCTTCCCCTCCCCCATGGGATCCACATAAGAGTGAAACCATATGGTATCTGTCTTTCTCTGTATGGCTTATTTCACTTAGCATCACACTCTCCAGTTCCATCCACGTTGCTACAAAGGGCCATATTTGGTTCTTTCTCATTGCCATGTAGTACTCTATTGTGTATATAAACCACAATTTCTTTATCCATTTATCAGTAGATGGACATTTAGGCTCTTTCCATAATTTGGCTATTGTTGAGAGTGCTGCTATAAACATTGGGGTACAAGTGCCCCTATGCGTCAGTACTCCTGTATCCCTTGGGTAAATTCCTAGCAGTGCTATTGCTGGGTCATAGGGTAGGTCTATTTTTAATTTTCTGAGGAACCTCCACACTGCTTTCCAGAGCGGCTGCACCAATTTGCATTCCCACCGACAGTGCAAGAGGGTTCCCGTTTCTCCACATCCTCTCCAGCATCTATAGTCTCCTGATTTGTTCATTTTGGCCACTCTGACTGGCGTGAGGTGATATCTGAGTGTGGTTTTGATTTGTATTTCCCTGATGAGGAGCGACGTTGAGCATCTTTTCATGTGCCTGTTGGCCATCCGGATGTCTTCTTTAGAGAAGTGTCTATTCATGTTTTCTGCCCATTTCTTCACTGGATTATTTGTTTTTCGGGTGTGGAGTTTGGTGAGCTCTTTATAGATTTTGGATACTAGCCCTTTGTCCGATATGTCATTTGCAAATACCTTTTCCCATTCCGTTGGTTGCCTTTTAGTTTTGTCGGTTGTTTCCTTTGCTGTGCAAAAGATTTTTATCTTCATAAGGTCCCAGTAATTCATTTTTGCTTTTAATTCCCTTGCCTTTGGGGATGTGCCGAGTAAGAGATTGCTACGGCTGAGGTCAGAGAGGTCTTCTCCTGCTTTCTCCTCTAAGGTTTTGATGGTTTCCTGTCTCACATTCAGGTCCTTTATCCATTTTGAGTTTATTTTTGTGAATGGTGTGAGAAAGTGGTCTAGTTTCAACCTTCTGCATGTTGCTGTCCAGTTCTCCCAGCACCATTTGTTAAAGAGACTTTTTTCCATTGGATGTTCTTTCCTGCTTTGTCAAAGATGAGTTGGCCATACTTTTGTGGGTCTAGTTCTGGGGTTTCTATTCTATTCCATTGGTCTATGTGTCTGTTTTTGTGCCAATACCATGCTGTCTTGATGATGACAGCTTTGTAGTAGAGGCTAAAGTCTGGGATTGTGATGCCTCCTGCTTTGGTCTTCTCCTTCAAAATTACTTTGGCTATTCGGGGCCTTTTGTGGTTCCATATGAATTTTAGGATTGCTTGTTCTAGTTTCAAGAAGAATGCTGGTGGAATTTCGATTGGGATTGCATTGAATGTGTAGATAGCTTTGGGTAGTATTGACATTTTGACAATATTTATTCTTCCAATCCATGAACATGGAATGTTTTTCCATTTCTTTATATCTTCTTCAATTTCCTTCATAAGCTTTCTATAGTTTTCAGCATACAGATCTTTTACATCTTTGGTTAGATTTATTCCTAGGTATTTTATGCTTCTTGGTGCAATTGTGAATGGGATCAGTTTCTTTGTCTTTCTGTTGCTTCATTGTTAGTGTATAAGAATGCAACTGATTTCTGTACATTGATTTTGAATCCTGCAACTTTGCTGAATTCATGTATCAGTTCTAGCAGACTTTTGGTGGAGTCTATCGGATTTTCCATGTACAGTATCATGTCATCTGCAAAAAGTGAAAGCTTGACTTCATCTTTGCCAATTTTGATGCCTTTGATTTCCTTTTGTTGTCTGATTGCTGATGCTAGACCTTCCAACACTGTGTTAAACAACAGCGGTGAGAGTGGGCATCCCTGTCGTGTTCCTGATCTCAGGGAGAAAGCTCTCAGTTTTTCCCCATTGAGGATGATGTTAGCTGTGAGCTTTTCATAAATGGCTTTTATGATGTTTAAGTATGTTCCTTCCATCCTGACTTTCTCAAGGGTTTTTATTAAGAAAGGGTGCTGGATTTTGTCAAAGGCCTTTTCTGCATCGATTGACAGGATCATATGGTTCTTTTCTTTTATTAATGTGATGTATCATGTTGATTGATTTGCGAATGTTGAACCAGCCCTCCATCCCAGGAATGAATCCCACTTGATCATGGTGAATAATTCTTTTTATATGCTGTTGAATTCGATTTGCTAGTATCTTATTGAGAATTTTTGCATCCATATTCATCAGGGAAGATTTAGTATTTTCAAATACTGTAATGGAACCATGCTTCACAATACTGTAACATACTATGCAGTCCATGGAGAGCATCTTATTTCCTTTTTGTGTGTTTGCAAAGGGTTAAGAGACTAGACACAAAAAGTACCCTTTCTCTTGGCACTTACTTGGGTGCCCTTATCTAAGAAAAATCCTTCAAGAATGTATATATCCAGTTCTAGAATTCCACAAAGGCTAAAACAAAAAATCTAAGGTGGCATAGAATTTAGACAAGGTAGAGTCCTACCACCAACTTACGACTTGTAGTTCCATATTTCCAGCCAAATTTTAAAATGCCTATTCAATAAACACAGATTTTTTCAACAAGACCCAGATTCCTTTGGTTCCCACTGCAGAGCCTTTCCAGATTGACTTCTCATGAGAATTATGTTCAAATTCAAGTTTCCTATCTTACTTAGCCAGAGCTCCCATGACACAGCATCACAGACTGGGTGGCTTGAACAACAGACTTACTTCCTCACAACTCTGGAGGCTGGAATTTTGAGATCAGGATGACTGCATAGCTGAGTTCTGGTGAGGGTTCTTGTTCTGGCTTGTAAACTCCTACCACCTCACCATGTGAGACAGTAAACTCTCAGCTGTCTCTTCTTACATGGGCACTAATTACATCATGGTGGCCCCACTCTCATGACTGAAACTTCTTGGGGTCAAATCTTTTAAAATGTTTAGATTGCTTTTTGGGTGAAACAAAAACATTATAATGTAGATTAATTCACTGGATTCTTCATTGTTGTGGATTTGAGAGCAATTATGTGGTCAATCAGGGAAAACAAAACAAAACCCAAGAAGATGGTCATTTAAGCTTTCAGTAAATGAGTGTCTACAATGTGTCACACGTCATAGAAACATATGAAACTCTCATTCTAGTGTGAGATGCAAATACAAAAAATTATTGTGATACAGTGCAGCAAAGAGCTTAGGATTATTAATGGGTTACCTATCAAAAGTAGCTACCTGGGACTTAACCCAACCAGAAAGGGAAGATTTCCTGGAAAGAAGTGTTGCCTGTGTTTTAATGGTTCTGTATCTACCACTAGGCTTGCATTCTCCATTCCTTCCAGTAGGGTGGCCTCATGTTGCTGCTGGTATTCTGTTTCAGAGATCGAAGGCTGGTAAACCTTCAGGGCCATCTGGGTAGGTGCCTGAGTTATAGGCTTGACAGGCTCAATCTTCTCTTCCATACTGGCACCTTCTCAATTCAGGAATAAACTTTTGCTATGGTGAAGCATGTTATCAAACTGCCCTCTTAAACCTTTCATGTTGCCACTGATCATGCTGTGGGGTCTGCCTTGTTAGGGGACGGATCCTTTGAAATGTTTCTTAAGGCTCTCTCAGCTGGTCTACATGTCTTGGCTCTCGTGTGGTGTTCACAAGAGATCCTAAGGCGGAGAGTATACTCAGGGTGTCCAATTTGGTACTTCATAATCTATTGCATAATGGCCACTTAGCTCCCACTGGACCTAATACAACACAGAAATGTTCTTCCTTACTAGCAGGTTAGGGGCCTATTAAAAATGCAGAGATGTTCCTAGGGGCACCCCCGAGGCTCGTCTGTTACTTATCTAATTGCTAAAGCAGTGGCCTTCAAACATTTTTTATTGTGCATGCTATGAAAAAAATTTTAAGCCCTTTCATGTGCATACACTTTATATATCTACTCTTATACCAATATATTATGTGTATTATAAAACACAAAAACGAAAATTAAAAATATGAGAGAAAAAAGATGAAAAACATTGTTTTAAGAACAATTTTATTCATGGTAAAACTTTTGTTCTTGAAGAATTAGAATACATCTTAGTTAAGCTACATAATTATGGCTTATTATTTTTTAAGACCATGTTTTAACACATTGTGAAAGAGTGATGTGAAGGTCTGGTTCTAAATCTGGTTTTGTTCATTACTTTGGCCCCAGCAAATGGAATAGTGTTTGGCCCATACTGTGTACTTAGTAAGTATTTCTTGAAAAACAATTCTTTTTTTAACACAATACCATATAATGGCGTGTTACTTTCCATCCCTTCCTGGTCCCACATTCAGTGGCCTCATGTGGGTAAAAGACTGACTACTTACACCACAGATATTGGCACAGCTACAGATCAGGGCTTTAGTTGTTTTCCCCTGATTGTCTAGACCTATGAAAATGGTGGAGAAATTAATAATGAAGATTAAACGTTAAAGCATGTTGTGCCTTTAGTTGTTATGTAGTAAATAGCACAAAAATTGAGTAAATAATCCTCTAATATTAAAAAACTATCATTTCAGCAAAGTCACTAATAATTTAAAAAATGAGTGATGTCCTGACATTTCTTTATGATTTCACTTTCACCTTATTACTGTAAAGGAAAGTATATCAACCAACATTCATATCAGAACTGCGTTCAGAGAGCTGGTTGTTGAACAATGACCAGCACACCTGGTCCCTAGCCCATATGGGTCTCCAAAGTTGGTCTCAACTGCCTCCCTTCCTATCACTATCTCCTGTATCTAGGACGTAGTCACACTGTTCTTTGCCAAGTGCCCCCACATGCCAAGTGTCTCCTTTCTGTTAGGAATTTCTTCCCAGAGATTTTTGCATAGCTGGCTCCTTCTCATTATCCAGGTCTCAGATATCAAATGTCACCTAAGGAGACATTCTCTGAGTATTCTGAAGTAATTACCTCTTTCTAGTCCCTGTCCTCATTATTCCATATTATTGATCTCATTGTACTTTCCCCTACCTAAAATATTCGTTAATTTGCATGTTGACTGGCTGCCTCCTGTGTCTATAATACAATGTTCACTAGAGCAATGACTTGTCTGTTTTTAGTGTATCCTTTGCATTTGGTATGGTGCCTGGCACATAGTAGGTACTCAGTAATTATTGACTGACCAAAATCTATTTAATTAGATACTACTATGTTTGGCAATGGTATCACACTTCTACCACTTTTTTTTTTTTTAAGAGTGAGCATCAATGGGGGTGAGGAATGTGGGGAGGGGAGAGAGAGAGAGAGAGAGGGAGAGAGAGAGAGAGAGAGAGAGAGAGAGAGAGAGAGAGAGAGAGAATCTTAAGCAGGCTCCATGCTCAGCACAGAGCCTGATGTGCGGCTCGATCCCACAACACTGGGATCATGGCCTGAGCTGAAATCAAGAGTTGGATGTTCAACTGAATGAGCTACCCAGAAGCCTCTCTACTACTTTTACTTAAGCATAGCAAATTTGCAGGGATTTTTTTTTTTTTTAACTAAGATTATGACAGAAGCTATGAGAAAATGCAAGTGAGGAAGAATCTCCACCAACAAAATTTCAGCACCAATCTTGGACACTGCTGCCCAGGGCATCTGTTTTCCTCTACTTTCCTTGCTCTCTCCTCCTCTTCTACTCCTAGATAATCTCTTACTTGAGAGAGGAGCCTAAAACAGTGGTTCTCAGAATAGAGAAGTTGAGAATCAAACCTGTGAGGCTGCAAAGTTTAGAAGCACTGAGGGTGAAATCAAGTTTTACAGAAGTAAAAGTATGGTTACACTGGTTACTAGCCGTGCACCAAGGCAAAGACGTGACTAAAATACAGTGCTAAAGTAGACCATTTGGAAACTCTTCTATTCCCAGAAGACAAATTTTTCTGAAAATCTTTTTTTTAATTGAAATATAGTTGACACAGAATGTTACATTAGTTTAGGTGTACAACATAGGGATTTGACAAGTCTATACGTTATGCTCACCGCAAGTGCAATTAGCATACAGCACTATAACAATATTATTGACTGTATTCCCTATGCTGTACCTTTTATCCCCATGACTTACTCATTCCTTAGCTGGAAGCCTGTTTCTCCCACTTCACTTACCTTCGTCCATCCCTCCCCAACATCCATCTCTCCCCTGGCAACTATCAGCTTGTTCTTTGTATTTATGGGTCTGTTCTGGTTTTTGATTCCACATATAAGTGAATTCCTATGGTATTTGCCTTTATCCTGACCTATTTTACTTAGCATAAAACCCTCTATATCCATGCATATTGTTGCAATCTCAAGATCTCATCCTTTGTGGCTGAATTAATATTCCATATTGCGTGTATGTGTGTGTGTACACTACTTCTTCTTTATCCCTTCATCTATTGATGGACACTTAGGTTGCTTCCATATCTTGGCTATTGTAAATAATGCTGCAATAAACATAGGGGTCATATATTTTTTCAAATTGGCGTTTTCATTTCCTGGGAGGGGGGTGTTAAATATTCAGAAGTAGAATTACTGCATCATGGTATTTCTATTCTTAATTTTTTGAGAAACCTCCATAGTGTTTTCCAAGTAATTTACATTCCCACCAAAAGTACACAAGTGTTCCTTTTTCTCACATCCTCACCAACAGTTGTCTTTTTGACTGTAGCCGTTCTGACAGGTATAAGGTGATATCTCATTGTGTTTTTGATTTGCATTTCCCTGATGATTAGTAATGTTGAGCATCTCTTTTTAAATGTTTATTTTGGGGGGAGACAGCATGAATGGGGGAGGGGCAGAGAGAGAGAGGGAGACACAGAGTCCAAAACAGGCTCCAGGCTCTGAGCTGTCAGCACAGAACCTGACGTGGGGCTTGAATCCGCCAACTGTGAGATCATGACCTGAGCTGAAGTTGGACGCTTAACTGACTGAGCTACCCAGGTGCCCCTGATGAGCATCTTTTAATATACCTATTGGCCATCTGTATGGCTTTGGGAAAATGTCTATTCATTTGCCCATTTTAAATTGATTATGTCTTTGATGTTGAGTTGTATAAGTTTTTTGTATGATTTAATATTAATTCCTTATTGGATATATCATTTGCAAGTACCTTCTCTCATTCAGTAGGCTGCCTTTTCATTCTGTTGATGATTTCCCTCAAACTTATTTTGCTGTAGTCCCAATAGTTCATTTTTGTCTTTGTTTCCCTTGCCTGAGGAAACATAACTGGCCAGACAAACGTTGCTAAGGCCAATGCCCAAAGCATTACTGCCTATGTTTTCCTCTAGGATTTTTATGGTTTCAGGTCTCACATTTAGGTCTTTAATCGATTTTATTTTTGTATATGGTGTAAGAAAGTGGTCTAGGTTTGTTCTTTTACATGTAGCTGTCCAGTTTTCTCAGCACCATAAATTCAATAGATTGTCTTTTCCCCATAGTCTTTTCTTATTTTTGTTGTTGTAGAGTAATTGACCATATAAGTGGTGGGTTTATTTCTGGGCTCTGTGTACTGTTCCAGTGATCTACATCTATTTTTGTGCCAGAACCATACTGTTTGTAGAACTATAGCTTTGTAGTATATCTTGAAATTTGGGATTGTAATATCTCCAGCTTTTTTTTTTTTTCCTTAAGATAGCTTTGGCTATTGTGGTCTTTTATGGTTCCATATAAATGTTAGAATTATTCTAGTTCTGTGAAAATGCTGTTGGTATTTTCATAGGGATTGCACTAAATCTGTAGATTGCTTTGTGTAGTATAGACATTTTAACAATATTAATTCTTCAAATCCATGAGCATGGTATGTTTTTCCATTTGTTTGTGTCATCTTCAATTTCTTTTACCAATATTTTGTAGTTTTCAAAGAATAGGTCTTTCTTCTTGGTTAAGTTTATTCCTAGGTATTTTAGTGTTTTGCATGCAATTATAAATGGAATTGTTTGCTTAATTCTCTCTGCTACTTATTAGGGTATAGAAACACAACAAATTTCTGTATACAAATTTCATATCCTGCAACTTTACTGAATTCATTTATCAGTTCTAGTAGTTTTTTTGAGTGTCTTTAGAGTTTTCTTAGTATCATGTCATCTGCAAAGGTGACCATTTTACTTCTTCCTGACCAATTCAGATACCTTTTATTTCTTATCTGATAGCTGTAGTTAAAACTCTCAGTACTATATTGAATAAACGTGGCAAAAGTAGAATATCCTTGTTCCTGATCTTAGAGGAAAAGCTCTGTTTTTCATGATTGAGTATGATATCAACTCTGGGTTTGCCATATATGGCCTTTATTGAGATATATACCCTTAAAACTCATTTTGATGAGAGTTTTTCCCATGAATGGGTGTTGAATTTTGTCAAATGCTTTTTCTGTATCGATTGAGATGATCATGATTTTTATCTTCATTAATGTGATGTATCAAGTTCATTGATTTGCAAATATTGAGTCAACTCTGCATCCCTGGAATAAATCATGCTGACTGATCCTTTTAATGTATTGTTGAATCTGGATGGCTAATATTTTCCTGAGGACTTTTGCATCTATGTTCATCAGAGATATTGGCCTGTAATTTTCCTTTTTTTGTAGAGTCTTTGTCTTGTTTTGGTATGAGAGTAATGCGGGCCTTATCAAATAAACTTGCAGGCATTCGTTTCTCTTCTATTTTTTTGGAATAGTTTGAGGGGAATAGGTAATCTTTTTTTTTTTTTTTCATTTATTTATTTTTGAAAGACAGAGCACAAGTGGGAAAGGGACAGAGAGACAGAGAGAGACACACAGAATCTGAAGCAGGCTCCAGGCTTTGAGCTGTCAGCACAGTGCCGGTAATCGTTCTTCTTTAAGTGTCACATAGAATTCACCTGTTAATCCACCCTGGACTTTTATTTGTTGGGAGTTTTTAAATTACCAATTCCATTTCATCACTAGTAACTGTTCTGTTCAGATTTTCTGTTTCTTCCTGATTCAGTTTTGGAAGATTGTGTGTTTCTAGGAATTTATCCATTTCTGCTAGGTTATCCAATTTGTTGGCATATAATTCTTCATACATACAAATAAAATAATCCTTTGTATTTCTGTGCTGTTAGCAATTACTTCTCATTTCTTTTTTTTTTTTTTAATGGCTGGAATGCATACTCAGCATTTTATTCTTTTTATAAAAACTTGATGTCTTGCCCAGGAAATAAAATATGGCAGGTTTTTTTTTTAATATGAAATTTATTGTCAGACTGGTTTCCATACAACACCCAGTGCTCATCCCAAAAGGTGCCCTCCTCAATACCCATCACCCAGCCCCCCTCCCTCCCACCCCCATCAACCCTCAGTTTGTTCTCAGTTTTCAAGAGTCTCCTATGCTTTGGCTCTCTCCCTCTCCAACCTTTTTTTTTTTTCTTCCCCTCCCCCCATGGACTTCTGCCAAGTTTCTCAGGATCCACTTAAGAGTGAAAACATATGGTATCTGTCTTTCTCTGTATGACTTATTTCACTTAGCATAACACTCTCCAGTTCCATCCACGTTGCTACAAAAGGCCATATTTCATTCTTTCTCATTGCCACGTAGTATTCCACTGTGTATATAAACCACAATTTCTTTATCCATTCATCAGTTGGTGGACATTTAGGCTCCTTCCATAATTTGGCTATTGTTGAAAGTGCTGCTATAAACATTGGGCTACAAGTGCCCCTATGCATCAGCACTCCTGTATCCCTTGGGTAAATTCCTAGCAGTGCTATTGCTGGGTCATAGGGTAGGTCTATTTTTAATTTTTTGAGGAACCTCCACATTGTTTTCCAGAGTGGCTGCACCAGTTTGCATTCCCACCAACAGTGCAAGAGGGTTCCCGTTTCTCCACATCCTCTCCAGCATCTATAGTCTCCTGATCTGTTCATTTTGGCCACTCTGACTTGTGTGAGGTGCTATCTGAGTGTGGTTTTGATTTGTATTTCCCTGATGAGGAGCGACGTTGAGCATCTTTTCATGTGCCTGTTGGCCATCCGGATGTCTTCTTTAGAGAAGTGTCTATTCATGTTTTCTGCCCATTTCTTCACTGGGTTATTTGTTTTTCGGGTGTGGAGTTTGGTGAGCTCTTTATAGATTTTGGATACTAGCCTTTTGTCCGATATGTCATTTGCAAATATCTTTTCCCATTCCATTGGTTGCCTTTTAGTTTTGTTGATTGTTTCCTTTGCTGTACAGAAGCTTTTTATCTTTGTGAGGTCCCAATAGTTCATTTTTGCTTTTAATTCCCTTGCCTTTGGGGATGTGTCAAGTAAGAAACTGCTGCGGCTGATGTCAGAGAGGTTTTTCCCTGCTTTCTCCTCTAGGGTTTTGATGGTTTCCTGTCTCACATTCAGGTCCTTATCCATTTTGAGTTTGTTTTTGTGAGTGGTGTAAGAAAGTGGTCTAGTTTCATCCTTCTGCATGTTGCTGTCTAGTTCTCCCAGCACCATTTGTTAAAGAGACTTTTTTCCATTGGATATTCTTTCCTGCTTTGTCAAAGATGAGTTGGCCATACTTTTGTGGGTCTACTTCTGGCGTTTCTATTCTATTCCATTGGTCTGTGTGTCTTTTTGTGCCAATACCATGCTGTCTTGATGATTACAGCTTTGTAGTAGGGGCTAAACTCTGGGATTGTGATACCTCCTGCTTTGGCCTTCTTCTTCAAAATTATTTTGGCTATTCGGGGTCTTTTGTGGTTGCATACAAATTTTTGGGATTGCATTGAATGCGTAGATAGCTTTGGGTAGTATTGACACTTTAACAATATTTATTCTTCCAATCCATGAACATGGAATGTTTTTCCATTTCTTTATATCTTCTTCAATTTCCTTCATAAGCTTTCTATAGTTTTCAGCATACAGATCTTTTACATCTTTTGGTTAGGTGTATTTCTAGGTAATTTATGCTTCTTGGTGCAATTGTGAATGGGATCAGTTTCCATATTTGTCTTTCTGTTGCTTCATTATTACTGTATAAGAATGCAACTGATTTCTGTACATTGATTTTGAATCCTGCGACTTTGCTGAATTCATGTATCAGTTCTAGTAGACTTTTGGTGGAGTCTATCGGATTTTCCATGTATAATATCATGTCATCTGCAAAAAGTGAAAGCTTGACTTCATCTTTGCCAATTTGGATGCCTTTGATTTCCTTTTGCTGTCTGATTGCTGATGCTAGAACTTCCAACACTATGTTAAACAACAGCAGTGAGAGTGGGCATCCCTGTCGTGTTCCTGATCTCAGGGAGAAAGCTCTCAGTTTTTCCCCATTGAGGATGATATTAGCTGTGGGATTTTCATAAATGGCCTTTATGATGTTTAAGTATGTTCCTTCTATCCCCACTTTCTCGAGGGTTTTTATTAAGAAAGGATGCTGAATTTTGTCAAATGCTGTTTCTGCATCGATTGACAGGATCATATGGTTCTTATCTTTTATTTTTTTATTTTTTAAAAAATTTTTTTTAACGTTTATTTATTTTTGAGACAGAGAGAGACAAAGCATGAATGGGGGAGGGTCAGAGAGAGGGAGACACAGAATCTGAAACAGGCTCCAGGCTCTGAGCTGTCAGCACAGAGCCTGACTCAGGGCTCGAACTCACGGACCGCGAGATAATGACCTGAGCTGAAGTCGGCCGCCCAACCGACTGAGCCACCCAGGCGCCCCTGTTCTTATCTTTTATTAATGTGATGTATCGCACGGATTGATTTGCGAATGTTGAACCAGCCCTGCAGCCCAGGAATGAATCCCACTTGATCATGGTGAATAGTTCTTTTTATATGCTGTTGAATTCGATTTGCTAGTATCTTATTGAGAATTTTTGCATCCATATTCATCAGGGATATTGGCCTATAGTTCTTTTTTGCTGGGTCTCTGTCTGGTTTGGGAATCAAAGTGATCCTGGCTTCATAGAATGAGTCTGGAAGTTTTCCTTCCCTTTCTATTTTTTAGACTAGCTTGAGGATAGGTATTATCTCTGCTTTAAATGTCTGGTAGAACTCCCCTGGGAAGCCATCTGGTCCTGGACTCTTATTTGTTGGGAGATTTTTGAGAACTGATTCAATTTCTTTGCTCGTTATGGATCTGTTCAAGCTTTCTATTTCTTCCTGTTTGAGTTTTGGAAGCGTGTGGGTGTTTAGGAATTTGTCCATTGCTTCCAGGTTGTCCATTTTGTTGGCATATAATTTTTCATAGTATTCCCTGATAATTGCTTGTATTTCTGAGGGATTGGTTGTAATAATTCCATTTTCATTCATGATTTTATCTATTTGGGTCATTTCCCTTTTCTTTTTGAGAAGCCTGGCTAGAGGTTTATCAATTTTATTTTTTCAAAAAACCAACTCTTGGTTTCAATGATCTGCTCTACAGTTTTTTTAGATTCTATATTGTTTATTTCTGCTCTGATCTTTATTATTTCTCTTCTTCTGCTGGGTTTTGGAGTATCTTTACTGTTCTGCTTCTATTTCCTTTAGGTGTGCTGTTAGATTTTGTATTTGGGATTTTTCTTGTTTCTTGAGATAGGCCTGGATTTCAATGTATTTTCCTCTCAGGACTGCCTTCACTGCATCCCAAAGTGTTTGGATTGTTGTATTTTCATTTTCATTTGTTTCCATATATTTTTAAATTTCTTCTCTAATTGCCTGGTTGACACTTCTTCTCATTTCTGTTTTGGGACCTCTTTTTGAGGAGTTTGACTAACGGCTTATCAATTTTATCTTTTCAAAGAAGTAGCTCTTGGTTTCTTTGATCTTTTCTGGATTTTCTTTCACTTATTTCTGTACTGCTCTTCATTATTTCCTTCTACTCACCTTGGGCTTTATTCTTTTTCTCATTGTTTTAGGTGTAAGGTTAGACTATTTGAGATTTTTTTTTTTTTTTTTTTTTTGAGGAAGGCTTGTATTGCTATGAACTTACCTCAGAAGTACTTTCACTCCAAAATTTTGGACCATTGTGTTTACATTTTTATTTGTCCCCATGTATTTTTTTAAATTTCCTCTCTGATTTCTTTGTTGACCCATTGACTGTTAAGTGGCATATCGTTTAGTCTTCATGTGTTTAAGAGTTTTTTGTTGTGATTGATTTCTAGTGTCATATTGTTGTGGTTGGAAAAGATATGTGTATAATTTCTATTCTCTTAAATTTGTGGAGACCTGTTTTGTGGTCTACATGTGATTTATCCTGGAGAATGCCCCATGTGCACTTGAAAAGAATGTGTATTCTGTTTTTGGATGAAATGTTCTGTATGTATCTGTTAAGTTCATCTAGTCTAATGTGTCAAAGACACTGTTTCCTTATTGATTTCTACATGGATAATCTATCCATTGATGTAAGTGGGGTGTTAAAGTCCTCTACTATTTTTGTATTACTGTGTATATATTGTATTGTATACTATTATTATTTTATTGTCCATTTCTCCCTCTATATCTGTTAATATTTGCTTTATGTATTTAGGTATTCCTATGTTGGATGCATGAATACTTACAATTGTTCTATCCTCTCAGATTAATCCCTTTATCATTATGTATTGCCCCTTTTGTCACTTGTTACGGTCTCCATTTTAAAGTCTATTTTGTTTGATACAAGTACTGCTAACCCAAGGTTTTTTTGTTTGTTTTTGTTTTGTTTCTATTTGCATAGAATATCTTTTTTCATCCCTTCACTTGAAGTCTGTATTGGTCTTTAGGTCTGAAGTGAGCCTTTTGTAGGCAGCATATAGAAGGGTGTTGTTTTTTTAATCCATGGAATCACTCTATGTCCTTGATTGGAACATTCAGACCATTAACATTTAAAGTAATTATTGATAGGTATGTACTTATTGCCATTTTGTTTATTGTTTTCTGGTAGTTTTTGTAGTTCTTCTCTGTTCTTCTCTTGCTCTCTTCCCTTATGATTGATGACTTTTAGTGTTTTGCTTGGCTTTCTATGTTATATGTACCTATTATAGTTGTTTGGTTTGTGGTTACCATGGGGTTCATCTATAATATCCTAAGTATATAGCAGCCTATATTAAGTTGATGGTCACTTAAGTTTGAACATATTCTAAAATATTTATTTTTACTCCTTTCCCCATTTTATTTATATGTTGTCATATTTTATATCTTGATATTCATAATTTTCTTCTAAGTATGGCCTTTTCTTTTCCACTTCAAGAAGTCCCTTTAACTTTTCTTGTAATGCTAGTTTAGTGGTGATGATGTCCTTTAACTTTTATTTGTCTGGGAACTCTATTTCTCTTTCAATTCCTAATGATAACCTTGTTAGGTAGAGTATTCCTGGTTGTAGATTTTTTTTTCAGCACTTTGAATATATCATGCCACTCCCTTCTGGCCTGCAAAATTTCAACTCCATAATCAGCCAATAGCCTTATGGGGTTTCCCTTGTGTGGCACATTACTTCTCTCTCACTACTTTTATTTTAATTTTTTTAATGTTTATTTTTGACAGAGAGAGAGACAGAGCATGAGTGGGGGAGGGTCATAGAGTGAGGGAGACACAGAATCCGAAGCAGGCTCCAGGCTCTGTCAGCACGGAGCCTGACGTGGGGCTTGAACTCATAGACTGTGAGATCATGACCTGAGCCAAAGTCGGATGCTCAACCGACTGAGCCACCCAGGCACCCCTCTCTCACTACTTTTAAAATTCTCTCTTTAATTGTTAACATTTTAGTTATGATGTGTCTGGTGCAGACCTCCTTGGGTTCATCTTCTTTGGGACTCTTGTGCCTCTTGAATCTGGACAGCTGTTTCCTTCCCTGAAACAGAGATTTCTTCAAATAAGTGTTCTGCTTCTTTCTTTCTTTCTTTTCTTTTCTCTGTCTCTCTCTCCCTCCCTTCCTCCCTCTTCTCCTCCTGGGACTCCTATAATGTGAATGTTTGTTTGCTTGATGTTGTTGAAGAGATCCCTTACCTATCCTCTCTTTTTAAAGTTCTTTTTTTCTTCTTGCTCTTCAGCTTGGGTGCATTACATTACCCTATCTTCCAGACTGCTGATCCGTTTTTCTGCATCTATTAATCTGGTGATTCCCTCTAGTGTATTTTTCATTTCAGAAACTGTATTCTTCAACTCTGATAGTTTTCTTTTATATTTTCTGTCTTTGTTGAAGTTCTCACTGAGCTCTTCCACTCTTTTCTCCAATCTGGTGAACATCTTTATGATCGTCACTCTAAACCCTTTATCAGGCATATTACTTAACTCCATTTCATTTAGTTCTTTTTCTGAGGTTCTTTCATTTGGAGCACATTCCTCTATCTCCCTATTTTGCCTGATTTTCTGTGTTTGTTTCTATGAATTAGGTAGAACAGCTATTTTTCCTAAACTTGAAGGAATGGTCTTGTGTATGGTCATTCCCTGTGTGGACTCTGTATCTGGCAACTTTGGCTGGTTGGAACTGTAGCTGGTGTCAATGGGGGTCCTAGGGCACTCCATGCTGGGACTGCCCTGGTGGGATGCCAGAGCTAAACTGGGCATGAATTGAGGTGGACTTAGGACCATCTGCACAGAAAGTGCCCCAGTGGGACAGCTCAAGTGTACATAGGCTAGGGAGGTCCCTGGATTCTCCACAAAGAAGGTATTCTGGTAGCACAACTGAAAGAGAAGTGTATACCAGCTAGTGGGTCCTGGAGCTCTCTGCACAGAGGGAATCCTGGCAGGATAGCTGAAACTGAAATGTAGACATGGGCTGGGGTGATCTCAGGGCTCTCTGCACAGAGGATGCTCAGGCAGGATAGCTGAAGCTGAAGTAGGTGCAAGCCACAGTATGGGAGGGTTCAGCATACAAGTTGCTCTAGCAGAGCAAATGATGTGGAGATGGGTATGGACCAGGTGTTCCCAGAGCGCTAGGATGCCCTAGCAAACCGTTTGGAACTGAAGTGATGTGGGCCTGAAGTATTCCAGTGTGCTTTGTACTTGTGTCACCTTGGCAAAGCAGCCGGAGCTGTAGTGAGGTGACCATGGGTGTCCTGTTCTGCACTGTTGTGGAGCTGCTTTAGTGGGACAACCGGGCTGGTGTAGACTAGGGGTCTGGGGCTCAATGAGGCAGAAGGCCAGCTAGGTCACTCAGACCCTGCTCTCATCCATACTATCAAGTTGGAGGAGGAATGTGAACCATAGTGTTCATCAGCCTCTCTGACTTGGAGAGAGTTCCAGTAGCTCCCTGCCATTTGACAGGGTTATAGGGCTGGTTCCTGTATATTCTAGTTGCACTTTTAAAGTGTGGCTTTTTTGTGTGTCCCAGGGCAGACAAATCTCCTCACAGTCCCTCAGTACTATTCCTCCCCACTACAGTTCACAGTGTCGGCTAGGGTTTCCCTTTGTTACTGTGCCATTCTGTATGTGGCACATACAGAATGTATCGTGCAGAAGCTGTTCAGTCAGCCCTCAGATCTTCTTTTTTTTTTTTTTTTTTAATGTTTATTTATTTTTGGCAGAGAGAGAGAGTGAGTGAGTGGGGCAGGGGTAGAGAGGGAGACACAGAATCCGAAACAGGCTCCAGGTTCCGAGCTGTCGGCATAGAGCCCGACCTGGGGCTTGAACTCATGAACCATGAGATCATGACCTGAGCTGGAGTCGGACGGTTAACTGACTGAGCCACCCAGGTGCCCCAGCCCTCAGATCTTCTTTAGGAGGAAGTACTCTATAAATAAGCATAGATTTGGTGTGTCTGTGGAGGAGGTGAATTCAGGGTCTCCCTATGTCGCCATCTTGGACCAGAACCATTAATCTTTAAAACACTTACAAAACCTGATAATTTTAGACTTTACTCAACTTACAACTTGTGTAAAACACCACCGAGATCTCAGTCATGTTAAAGTAGTTGCATTGGCTGCCATGTTTTTCTCTTACATGGATTGCTGTAGAGACTAAGGGATTCACTTATGGTTGGATCTACCCAATATGATATTGGTTTACTTCCAGTTAAATCCTAAGGGTAAAATGTACTACAGTCCAGGGTCTACATGGAGCATGACTCCTTGGACCATCCATGCAGAAGGAATATTCTTGCCCTTGGAGACTAGTTCTACATTATATGGCATTGTCAAATATAAGATGAATTGGCTGACTTGGGAAGGAAGGCAGAGAAAACAGACACCCTGAGGTAATGACAACATCATCTGCTTGCACGGTCCTAAGAGTTTACATGCATTACTTCTAGTAATACTCATAACAGCTCCTAACATTTATCTAGTGTTACTATGCTAGGAACCATGGTAAGCACATCACATGTATTAACTCATTTAATCCTAATAACTACCCTAGGAAGTTCTATAATTTTCCTTTTATAGTTGAAAAGAGTAAGACCCAGAAGGATTTAGTAATTTATCTTAAGTCACAAAGTTAATCACAAGTTAGGATTTAAACCTCAACAGTTTGGTTCCAGAATCAATGCACTTACCTACTCCACAAAACATACAATCCTGTGAATAATCTCGTTTTATAGATAAGGAAACTTGGCTCAGAGGGATTAAGAAACTTGTCACTACTACAGAGCTAGCAAGTGATAAAGCAAAATTTGATCACAGTCAGCTGGATTCCACAGCCTCTTCATTACCAGGTCAGTTATGACTTCACCCCCAGGGGGCAACTCTTGCACTCAGAGCCAAGGGCAAGAGGGCAGCAATTGATGGATTAAAACAGTTTCTCTCTTATGACTGCTGATTCATTCCACTTACGTTTCTTTAGAGTGTAACAGACGAGTAGGGGATTTAGGTTTGAGTGTGAGTGTTGCCTAGTTCCCTTTCTGCAAGTTATTGAATCTCTTCAAGTCTCTCTTCTTGATTCTAAATCAGGGGTAAGAATAGTGTCTTCATGGGAATTAAAACACTTAGCACAGTATCTGATCTGGCACAGAAATATACTTAATAAGTATTTAGTGATTATCATTTTGGGTGGTCACCAAAAAAGACTTGACCAAAACTTGTAAATAAATAGAATCTTCCGGCTCTATAGAAATATCCTGAGATTTTTATAAATATCTCTGAGATATTATATATTCTGAGAGAGAGAGAGAGAGCTAGAGAGCAGGAGCACAAGTTGGGGAAGGGCAGAGGGAGAGAAAGGGAATCCCAAGCAGGCTCCACAATGTCAGTGCGGGGCCCGATGTGGGGCTTGAATTTACGAATTGTGAGATCATGACCTGAGCTCAAATCAAGAGTCTGACACTTAACCCACTAAGCTACCCAGGTGCCCCTATATAAATATCCTTTTAAAGGATATGAAAGCAAATCTCACATTAAAATTTGCATAGGAAATCCTATACATAATAGGTTAATATATTCTTAGGCAAAAAAGCGTGAGACATTTTGTAGTCCCTGGAATTTCTCGGTTAAGTAAAACAGATGAGTGTTAACTCAGTTCAAAATGTAAATAGGACAAACCTATAAAAGAATCAGAAGAAAACAGAACTAGAAATATTTACCAAAGAACTAAAAGAATTGAAACTACCCCTGAAACATCTTAAGAAACTTTCACCAATTAATCAAATCGGGCTCTTGTACTATTACAGTTTTTCTTTAAGGACTTACCTTTTATATTTTAAAAGTAACAATGATATTTCATAACAAAAGTTTTATTTCAATCTCTTCCCATTTGATTGCCATGTGATTCCAACAGCACCATTAAAAACTTGGGCAATAAAGAAAATATGTAGTTACCTGATAAATTTGAAAGATATGATGAGCCAGTCTTAGTAATTCTGGTTAAAAAACAAGCTTATTTCCTTTGATGCTTTTGGCCTCAATTATTTGCCTTGACCATACACTTTACTATTTCTGTATAGAAAGTTTTTAGGACGCTAATTTTATACGCATGCCTTAAATCACTTGACATCTTAAGATGATGATACCTTTTTTCTTTGAGGTGGATAAGCATTCATGCTCTTCTTTGACAGAGATTTTGCAACGCCTTATCCGACAAAAAAAGGATCGTCTCAAGCCAGAATACACGTGACTCCTTCCACTGTGGAAATTACTATGAACTTGCAAATCAGCTTTCATAGCAGGAGGGGGCAGGAGAACAGGTGGAAAAGAAAATTTTCATATAGATAAGAAATGTCAAGGGACACATTTCAAATGTGTTGAAAATTGAAAAAGAAAAATGGTTAAAGCAATAGCATCATTGTACCGTAAACCACAAAGTGAAATATACCAAAAAGAGCATTTGTCAAGGAATCGTATTTTTATACCTTCTAAACACTTGTAATTTATCTTCCTTTTTTTGCCCTGGGTGTAGAAATAAAGGAAATCTAAAAGAAATGAAATTTTAAAAAATTTTAATGAAAAAAACCCCTTAACTATAGTAGTAATCAATGGCATAAAGCATCAGTATAGTATAAATCACTGTTCGGCACTAAGCATTTTCAGGGAGGTCTTTTCAGAGAAGATAAACAATATTTACACTTCCAAAGTACAGTTAACAAGGTCTTTCAAACTGAGTAAACCTAACCCATATAAGAAAGAGAATTATCAGCAAGTAGCTGAATAATGGAAACTCCAGCAAAGTTTTTAATCCCAAATGATGCTTTCTTATAAAGATTGTATTAGCATATGAAAAATAGTGCATATGAAATAATCACATATTGCCCAAAGCATCTTCATACAAATATGAAGGAATTCTCTAGTTATACTGTTTTTTTGAGCTCTGAGGTTAATGATCGTAAAGTTTACTAAATCTCCTCTTTATAAAACCATAATTGCCTAATTTTCAAAATATTATATAGTTGTGCTTTTAAGTATCATATTTACATACAATCACAGACATACTGAGATGAGCACTTACTTTTGGCATCGATCAGCTTCTCCCTTGGTGAAATATCAGAAGAAAGTTGCTCCTTTACTTTGGCAACATCTTTTGGATGTAAGAAGTCAAATAAGCTTTGTCCAGTCAAGCTAGCCTATTTATAAGGTAGATGTTTGTTTAAAATTAGTACCACAATTTTTCTACATTTCTTCATATAAATGTATGGTAAATACTGTTAAAGTGGCTTTTTCTTAAGCTCAAAAACACATCTACTGCACTGTGTGACATTAACTTAGTGTTAAAAGCAGGGTGATACTTGTAGATAGAAACACATGCACACAAAACCCTATCTGGAAACACACAAATCACAGACACGTAATTGCTAATGTTCAGTGGACTCTTGTGAACGTCCCCCAATTCATTTGTTACTTCTAAATCTTATTATGATTTAAACTTTTTTTACGTGGTAAAAGTAAAGAGATTGTCATTATAATATAATATGGAAGTCACAGAGAATCTGTAATTTTATGGTGTGACTCAGATTTTTAAAAAAATCACTATACTATTAAAAAACAGAATTTGGGGTGCCTGGGTGGCTCAGTCAGTTAAGTGTCCAACGCTTTGTTTCAGTTCAGGTCATGATCCGGCAGTTCATGAGATCCAGCCCCTCCTTGGGCTCTGCACTGACAGTGTGCAGTCTACTTGGGATTCTCGCTCTCTCCCCCTCTCTCTGATAAATAAAGATTAAAAAAAAAAAATCCAACCTGGAACACCTTCCACTTCCCATTCCCCTTCTCCCAATATGTAGAGCATTCCTACTCTATGCTTTTACTTGTATGGTCTCATCATCTAGAATTCATTACTCCTTTCTCTACAAACTCAAAATTCCCTAGTCACTCTAGTCAATTGCCTTTTACTCCCCAGACTCCCTCCTCAACTTGAAATGTCTTCCTTCCCTTGTCTGCTCATCTTAAAGCCTAAGCAGACATTCTACTTTGTATGTGAAGCCTTCCCTGACCCACAGTGATTACTCTTCTTGTGAAATCCTTTATTAGCTAGGTAGATATTACAGAAGGCAGAACAAATGGACCAGCTGATACAATTAGCCTGGTGGCAGTTAGATATCTCATATTTTTAAAACTAGCATTTTATAAATCAATCTATTGTGTCATTGGTTGATAGAAGTTTATACCCATAACTCTTTGCCTCAAAGAAAACCTGGTTTTTGAGTCTAAAAGCTGAGGACCAGACCCCGTATGATGGTGGGGATTTCAAAGTCCTCCTGAGTAGTCAGTGCCCAGGGGGACTGGATTCCATGTCACTAATTTGGAACTTATGTGCTATCCTGAATTGTTATCTTCACATGTGTGTGTGCGTGGTGTTCTCTATCTTCTGTTGGAAAATAACCACGTCTTGCCCTGCTTTTGTGTCCCTTAGGCAGCTAAAACCAGCTGTATGATTCATTGGGTTCTTACTCCTTCCATAAGTAAGTTCGCAACACCTCTTCTTTTTATGTATGAATCTTGTATCTCTCCAAATTTTCATGTTTGAGGAGAAAATAGGTGAAATTAATGTGAGTTATTTAAGATTAAACCCGTGGTCAATTTGATTTCTATTTTAAAGGAGACCATAGCATGATCTCACGGTGCATGAGATCGAGCCCCACGTCAGGCTCTGCACTGACAGCAAGGAGCCTTCTTGGGATTCTCTCTCTCTCTCTCTCTCTCTCTCTCTCTCTCTCTCTCCCTCTCAAAATAAATAAATAAACTTAAAATGAATAAAGGAGACCACAGGTGCTAGTTTATTCACTCTGGTGGATTATTGTTAGTGCTATAGCTTTTGAGTAACTTTTTTATTACTGGCAAGTATTAATTTATTAATTTATTAATTGAAATTAAATGGTGTTCAGGAATGAGGAGGTAAAGAGATTACAAAGCTAGATAAATAAAAGATGTATTTTAGAGTTTGTTGCCAGAGATTAGAGCAAAAGCTAACATGCAATGCATATAACCTAATAATATATAATAATGCTGTCTTTTGGAGGAAACAGAAGGGCAACTAACATTTTTCAGACAGTCTCAAATATGACAGCTATGTGTTTCCGTCCTAAGAGACCCATGTAACCACCATTTCCCCTTTTTACTTAAGAGAAAGTTCAGGCTCAGGAAAATTAACTTGCTGGAGGTCAAGAAGTGAACACTCTTGTCAGTAATAAACACCCATACTCTTTCCATACATCTTTCCATCTCTCTTGGAGTTCTTCTAATCAAGCAAACCTCAGCTCCCAGCACAGTGGGAAGACAGGGTTCAGGAAGAGAACCCAGAAATAAGTGTTTGTTCAAAAAAAATTAAACATCAGGCGGAAAATATCCTCAGTTTTGGATACCTGATCATAATTAAGTGTTTTGGAGACTGATTTTGAAACGAAGAGAATTTTTCCTCTTTCACATCCAACCACAAATAGGAAGCCTTCTGCAGTCTAGGATTTAAAAATATAAAAGTAAATATTTTTAAATATCTTCTTTCTTACACACATTCAGAGACTGTGAAATTGCTGTAGCAATAAAACTAAGAGTGGTTGGGGCAGCTGGGTGGCTCAGTTGGTTGAGCATCACTCTTGAATTGGTTCAGGTCGTGATCTCACAGTTCATGAGTTTAAGCCCCGCATCAGGCTCTGTGCTGACATAACAGAGCCTGCTTGAGATTCTCCCTCTCTCTTTGCCCCTACCCCGCTCACAATCTCTCTGTGTCTCTCAAACTTAACAAAACGAAACAAAAAAAAACTAAGAGTGTTCATAGAGCTAGTAAAATTAGGAAATTTTCTTAAGATGTAAAAGGATTTGTGAAGAACATCAAATTGAATGAACTCCAATCTAAACTCGTTCTTGACATGGAAAGTTTAGCCATGGAATATATGGTTGAGAGATTTTCTAATACAAAAAACACCTATACCAAATTCTATACCGCATACAGAAACTATAAAGGTATCAAAACACATCCATAACACTTTCCCGAGGATGTTCTGAGATGAAGGGACTGTGTAGGCTAGGGACAAGGAAAAGAGAAGACATCCTACAATAGATATACTTTTTGAATTATGATAAGGTGCCGCTCATTTAAAACTAAATTGAAAAAATTCTAACATCAGCTATTCCCACTAAAATCTGCCCAGGACATCCTTTGGGAAGCAACCTATATGGAAATGGCTATGTATGGACACAGGATGAGTCTGGCACTCCACTGGACATTTCCTTGGTTAATTTCTACTAACTGGAAACAAACATGAAGTGACTTAGGCAGACATATTCTATAAGGGCAGAACCAGTATATATTAAGTTATGAAGGAAAGAAACACCTAAAGATTGGTGAGAAAGTTTCCAAAGCATATTATACATTTTTCTAACTTTAAAAATCTTCATCTTCGGGGCACCTGGGTGGCTCAGTGGGTTAAGCGTCTGACTTCAGCTCAGGTCATGATCTTGCGGTTTGTGGGTTCAAACCCCGTGTCAGGCTCGGTGCTGACAGCTCAGAGCCTGGAGCCTACTTTGGATTCTGTGTCTCCCTCTCGCTCTGCCCCTCCCCTGCTCATGCTCTGTCTCTCTCAAAAATAAATAAACATTGGGGCGCCTGGGTGGCTCAGTTGGTTGAGTGTCTGACTTCGGCTCAGGTCATGATCTCGCGGTCTGTGAGTTCGAGCCCCGCGTCGGGCTCTGTGCAGACAGCTCAGAGCCTGGAGCCTGTTTCGGATTCTGTGTCTCCTTCTCTCTCTGACCCTCCCCCATTCATGATCTCTGTCTCAAAAATAAATAAATGTTAAAAAAATAAATTAAAAATAAATAAATAAACATTAAAAATTTTAAAAAAATCTTGATCTTCAAAAAAAAATCCTTTATATTTCTATCAGGAATATCATATTTAAATTCAGCTGTTCAGGGGTGCCTGGGTGGCTCAGTCAGTTACATGTCTGACTCTTGATTTCAGCTCCAGTCATGAACTCATGGTCATGAGATGGAGCCCTGAGTTGGGCTCTGTACTGGGTGTGGAGCCTGCTTAAAATTCTCTTTCTTCTTCCCTCTGCACCACTCCCTCCCCCCCCCCCCCCCCCAATAAATACATACATACAGCTGCTCAAATAAAAGAAGGGCCTTTTAGGGGCGGCTGGGTGGCTCAGTCAGTTGAGCGTTCGACTTGGTTTCAGCTCAGGTCATGTTCTCAGGGTTCGTGAATTTGAGCCCCACGTCAGGCTCTGCATTGTAAATGCAGAGCCTGTTTGGGATTCTCTCTCTCTCTCTCTCTCCCTTTCTCTGCCCCTCCCCTGCTCTCCCTTCCTCACTGTCTCTCAAAATAAATAAGTTTTCAAAAAATTAGAAGAGGGGCACCTCGGTGGCTCAGTTGGTTGAGCGTCCGACTTCAATTCAGGTCATGATCTTCCGGTTTGTGAGTTCGAGCCCTCCATCGGGCTCTGTGCTGACAGCTCAGAGCCTGGAGCCTGCTCTGGATTCTGTGTCTCCTCCTCTCTCTGCCCCTCCCCTGCTCATACTCTGTCTCTGTCTCTCAATAATAAACATTAAAAAAAAATTTTTTTTTAAATTAGAAGAAAAAAAAAGGTTAGAGAGGGAGGGAGCCAAAACATAAGAGACTCTTAAAACTGAGAACAAACTGAGGGTTGCTGGGGGGTGGGAGGGTGGGTAATGGGTATTGAGGAGGGCACCTGTTGGGATGAGCACTGGGTGTTGTATGGAAACCAATTTGACAATAAATTTCATATTTTAAAAAAATTAGAAGAAAAAGGGACAAGTGTGTGTGTGTGTGTGTGTGTGTGTGTGTATAAAGAATCTTTCTGCTTAATCATTCTGCGGCTTAAAGGCCAGGAGTCATAGCACAAGATCAAGACACTTATCACCTCCTGGGGGCAGGCAGGATAAGCCAATGACATGGCCATATTTTCCATGTCAAATAAACCTCTAGACCAGTAAATCTGAAAACCCATGCATGTGTAATGATGAGAACAGAAATGTCAAAGCATCAACTGATAGCTCATAATAGTAACTGGCTAATGTTCAGAGAACAGAATCCTGAAGGAATAGGATATGAAGTAGATGACTTTGAAGGTGGTGGTGACGGGGGAACAGATCCCATGGCATAGGAGGTGAGTGCAGTAGGTGGTGTAAGTTTAGCATTAAAGACAAGCTTTGCTCTGTACATTGGAAAGTACCTACCCCGTCTCTACTTTCATCATCCCACACCAAGACACAGTTACTTGTGCAACTTATTTTTGTATTAAGGGAAATGTGGTGTAATAGAGAGTCCCGTGTGTTTACAACTGGAAGCAAACTGAAGAAAGTCTGTGTCCTACTCAAGCAAAGTAGAAAGGACAAATGCAGCTTAGACAAATAGATCTCTTTACTTACCTTAAGGATTAAGTGTCTGAGCTCATTATCCTGAATAAATGAAGGTCTATAATTATCTCCTGCATAAGAATTAGTCATACCTAAAAATAAATCCAAAAGTTATGGAAAATAGTGTAGAGTTGGAAACGTAGTAAGTGCTCAGTGAACATTAGCACTGTTGCTCCTGCCAATATTGAAAATGGTATTTTCTCTTTTAGCACTAAGACCTTATTGTGATCATTATTTCATTATTACTAGATTAAAATGTCCTGCTTTTATGCTGTAAATTCTTAGAACTACTTATTCCCTTATACTTAGATGTGTAGACAGTAGGAGCTGTATTTAAAAAGAGTAATATCTCTAACACTACAACATGCAACAATATTCAACAATCTAGTTATTTCTGTAATTTCTTAGCTTATTAAAACTGATCATGTGAATTACCCCAAAGAGGAAAACTGTGGAATTTTAAACCATTTCTATGGATTCATAAAATTTTCCATATAGCTCTTTAAAAATCATAGGGAGACTTCTGATAATATACAAATATGTATAAAATATAAACGAAATAATTCAAGCCCTAAGCACAGAGTATATTGTATTAAAATAACTGAACAGCTGGCAAAATAAGGAATCAGCAGGTCAAAACCTAGGTCAAAGTTTGAATGAGAGAAAGTAAGGGAAGCACCAAATCACATTTGCCCTGAAGGCATCTACCCACCTTGACAGGAGAAAGCCCTTTCTGGCCACAAGGGGGCGCAGGGGACAGTCCACCAAGCCTAGGTGCCCAGTCTCCAGATAACCTCCAGGCAAGGGTGATTCACAGGTAAATGAACTTTCCCTCCCTTTTCTTCTCAACATCCCTAACCCCAAGCCTTCTTCCTGAGGATTGCAAGAAAAGTTGCTTTTCCAAGAGAAAGATGGGTTAATGCCCTGAGAGGGTCCTCCCCTCTACCGTGAGATATTTTAACTACATACTGGTCCTTGGATGGATTTGCAGCTCAAACTCACAAAATACCTAAGTGATGGAGGAGGAGGGGAAATAAAAAACACCTCATGGTATGATTTGATAACGTTTTCTCAGATTGGTAGCACCCTTATGAGTGTTGCATAAGTAAACGAAAACCTGTCAGGGGTACCTGGGTAGCTCAGTCAGTTGAATGACCGACTCTTAATTTTGGGTCAGGTCATGATCCCGGGGTGATGGGATCGAGCCCCATGTGGGGCTCTGTGCTGAGCATGGAGCCTGATTAAGATTTTCTCTCTCTCTGTCTCTCCCCAGATTTCATGCTCTCTTAAAAAAAAAAAAAATCTATTTTTCAGAATCTATCTTCTAGATAGGCCACCAAGAATTCCCTCAAACGATTTCTTGTTATAATTACTACACAGCAACCTGGTGGGAGGAAGTTGAGAAAGAGCTGAAAGATACAGACTGCGTTCCAGGCCAGGGTACAGCAATACATCAATTTGAGCAAAGCAGTGATATATGCTTGTCTGGCTTGAAGCAAGGTTGGCAGAGGGATGCTGGGGAAACCCTGTCAGGGTAAATTGGCCAGAATAGGCGAGCCCTGACAGTGAGTGAGGACGTGCTCTTGAGAAAATGAGGGGAGCAAGGGCAGAGCTAAAGCTAGGGTGAGGTGTGTTAATAAAATGCATGCCGTGACATTCTGTACATGTGCCAATGAGGGATAATGAATTTGGATTCTCAGATTTCTGCTGGCAAAAACCAATGAGGAAACATGATTGCTCACCTTTATGATAGTGTTCATTAGGTTAAAATGATCGAAATCTCAGTAACTATTCCTCCCCCTCCTCCTCTTACCCCCAACTCCAACATGAGTAAACACTGTGCTTGTCCTTTATATATATTATTCTTTACTCTTAACAACGACCCTATCAGGTAAGTGCATTATCCCTGTTACAGATACAGAAGCTGAGGATTAGAATGTTAAATAATGGGAGTAAGTCACACAGCTCTTAAGTCAAAGAGCCAAGACGTGAACCCAGGAGGTTTACTTCTGGGACTATATGCATGTACCACTGTACCCTACTGGGCCCCAGTGTTATGATTGCACACATATAATGCCCACAGTTTCTCTGAAGGTACATGATGAAAAGAAGGGCTACTCTAAGTGTGGTCTGCGGACCAATGTCAGCAGCAAACTGTGGCAGGTGAGTACAGAAACTAAGAACAAGCATTTAGACGCTTATGGAATCGACACTGTTGTGGATCCCAGCCCTGATCCTTTTTCCAGTAATTAAGTGTATTTCACAATGGATGGGAGTGGATAACACTTGTCCTCCACCCAGCTAATTTGAGAAGCACTGTTGAGAGTATAGTACAAAAAATTATTCGCCATCCTTCTGTCTTTAAAGTAATTATGTAGGGACCCAAATAACACGATCCACCTGCAGCCCTCTGATGATTCCGTGTCTAGGCTTTTGTGGTGCAAGCTGGGGGTATATGCTGGTAAATGCCCTGGAATGCAGACAGACCCAGTGGCCTTAAGTCCTCTCACTTGTGGGCAGCACTGACTAAAGGGTATGCTCAGGATGTGCGAGGAGTACTTGATCACTGCATTTCAGCTTACAAGGGCCCAGGGCAAAAACCTGTGCTCCATGCCACAGAATCTGCTCTGGATTTAGACAGTGTCTCATCCCCACGGAGCTTCTATTGCTGCTCCTGTCACTCATACTTCCACTGTAGCATTTATCACACTAGGTTTTAATGATCTCTGCCGGGGTCTGTTGCTCTTGCTTACCGTGAACCCCTAGAGCATAGAGATCTTGCTTCCTTTTCAAGTTCCCAGCATAGACAGGAAGCTACTTGCTGCCCAGTGCATGATTGTTGAATTAATCGATAGATTTGTGGCTTTTCCCTTAGGTCCTCCTCCCTCAGGGCCTTACAAATGTGAAAATTGTTGGGTAATTTTAGGGTTGCAATCAAACAACCTCAGTTGAGCCTGCAAATGTTCACTGCCAAAAGACTTAAAGGAAATATTGCATACAACTTATGCAAGATCTAGTTGTGGGTAAAAGAGAATCTTATTTCACAACAGTTATGAAAATGAGACCTCCAGTCACACTCCCAAAAGGAAGCCTGCCAAGCAGTATCCCCACGCTTGTGCCATTCTGTATGGCATTGAAGGGATCAAGGCTCTACGTTCTTTTCCCCACCGCCTGCTCTTCGGATCTGCACACAGTCAGCTGGTTGGAGTAGAGAAGCCACTGTTCTACCACATGTGGAAATCTAAGGAAGGTGATTGAAAGTACTATTTTTTGTTAAAGGGACTTCTTAGGCAGAAAAGAAGGGGCTATAACTAGAACATTATGAAAGAAAAATATTTCACTGGTAAAAACAACTATGTAGTGGGGTGCTTGGGTGGCTCAGTCGGTTGAGTGTCCGACTTCAGCTCAGGTCACATTCTCGCGGTCCGTGAGTTTGAGCCCCGCGTTGGGCTCTGGGCTGATGGCTCAGAGCCTGGAGCCTGCTTCTGATTCTGTGTCTCCCTCTCTCTCTGCCCCTCCCCTGTTCATGCTCTGTCTCTCTCTGTCTCAAAAATAAATAAAATGTTAAAAAAAAAAAAAACAACTATGTAGTAAAGGTAGTGGATCCACCACTTATAAAACTAGAATGACAGTTATAAGACAAAGGTAGTAAAATTATATCTATAAAAATCAAAGGATACACGAAATAAAAAAAGATGTAAACTGTGACATCATATATATAAAATGTGGAGAGGGGGAGTACAAATGTAGTGCTTTTAGAATGTGTTCAAAGTTAACTGACCGTCACCTTAATATAGGCTGCTCTATACTAGGATTTTATATATGAAACTCACGGTCACTACAACCAAAAACCTATAATACATACACAGAAAATAAAGGGAAATAAATCTAAGCATGACACTAAAGAAAGTCATCAAATCACAAGGGAAGGGACCAGAAGAAGAAGAAAGGAATGGAGAAGAACTACAAAAACAACCTGAAAACAATTTTTAAAATGCCAATATGTACCTATCAATAATTACTTTAAATGTAAATAAACCTAATGTTCCCATCGAAAAACATAGAGTGACTCAATGGGTAACAAAACAAGACCCAACTATATGCTGCCTACAAGAGACTCACTTCAGAGCTAAAGACACAGACTGAAAATGAAGGAATGGAAAAAGATATTCCATGCAGATGAAAGCAAAAGAAAAGATGGGGTAGCAATATTTATATCAACAAAATAGACTTCAAAACAAATAACAAGAAACTAAGAAGGCCATTACATAATAATAAAGGGAATGCTCCAACAAGAGGATATAAAAATTGTAAATACCTATGCATCCAACATAGGAGCACCTAAATACACAAGGAAAACATGAACATACATAAAGGGAGAAGTTAACAGTAATACAATAATAGTAGAGGACTTTAACACCCTACTTATATCAACAGATAAATCACCTAGACAGAAAATAACAAAACAGTGGCTTTGAATGACAGAGTACAACAGATGGGCTTAACAGATATACATACACAAAACATCCCATCCAAAATAACAATACAGATTCTTTTCAAGTGCACATGAAACATTCTCCAGGATAGATCACGTTAGGCCACAAAACAAGTCTCAATAAATTTAAGAAGACTGGAAAAAAAAAAAAAAAAAAAAAAAAAAAAGAACCTGAAATCCTATCAAACATCTTTTCTGACTACAATAGTATGAAACTAGAAATCAATTAAAAAAAGAAACCTGGAAAAACACAAATGTGTAGAGGCTAAAAAAACACACTACTAAACAACCAATGGGTCAACAACTCATAGAGGAAAGGAAAAAATACATGGAGATAAATGAAAATGTAAACAATGGTTCAAAATCCCTGAGATGTATCAAAAGTAATTCTAAGAGGGAAGTTTATAGTGATACAGACCCACCTCAAGGAAGAAGAAAAATCTCAATCTAACTTTATACCTAAAGGAGCTAGAAAAAGAACAAACAAAACCCAAAGTTAGTAAAAGGAAGAAAATGATAAAGATCAGAGTGGAAATAAATGAAACACAGACCAAACAAACAAAAAATAAACAAACAAAAAAAAAAACAACAACCAGAAAAGATCAATGAAACTATGAGTTCATTCTTTAAAAAGATAAAATTGTTAAAACTTTGGCCAGATTTATCAATAAAAAGAATCAAACAAAATCAGAAATGCAAGAGGAGAAGTTACAACCAACACTACAAAATTGCAAAGGATTAAAAAAGAGTAGAACAAAAAATTCTATGCAAACAAATTAGACAAACTAGAAGAAATGGATACATTTCTAGAAACCTACAATCTTCCAGAAATGAATCAGGAAAAAAGAATCTGAACAATTACCAGCAATGAAATTGAGTCGGTAGTCAAAAAATTCTCAATAAACAAAAGTCCAGGGCCAGATGGCTACATCACTGAATTCTACCAATCATTTAAAGAAGAATTAATATCTACCTTTCTTAAATCATTCCAAAATATAGAAGAGAAAGGGAAACTTCCAAATTCATTCTATGAGGTCAGCGTTACCCTGATTGCAAAACCAGATAAAGACACTACAGAACAAGAAAATTACAGACCAATAGCCCTGAAGAACACAAAAATCCTCAACAACATACTACCAAACCAAATTTAACAATACATTAAAAGGATCATTCACCATGATCAAGTGGGATTTGTTCCAGAGATGCAAGGATGGTTTGGTATCTGCAAATTAATCAAAATACACCATGTTATAAAATGAAAGATAAAAATCATATGATCACCTCAACAGATGCAGGAAAAAGCATTTGGCAAACACAATATTTAGATAAACTCAGCAAAGTGGGTACAGAGGGAACATAACATAATAAATGCTATAAATGACAAACCCAGAGCTAACTTCATCCTTAGTGGTAAAAAGCTGAAGGCTTTTCCTCTAAGATCAGGAAGGAGATGAGGATGCTCATTCTTACTGCTTTTATTCACCACAGTACTGGAAGTCTTAGCCACAGCAATCAGATAAGAAAAAGAAAGAAGAGGCATCCAAACTGGTGAGGAAGGAGTAGAACTGTCACTATAAGCAGATGACAAAATACTATACAGAGAAAATCCTACAGACTCCACCAAAAAACTATTAGGACTAACAAATGAATTCAGTGAAGTTGCAGGATACAAAATCAATATACCAAAATCCATTGCCCCTCTATACACTAATAACTAGCAGAAGGAGAAATTAATAGAACAATTACATTTAGCATTGCATCAAAAATAATAAAATACCTAGGAATAAATTTGACCAAGGAAGTGGAAGAACTATACTCTGAAAACTGTAAGACATTGATAAAAGACTTGGAAGATGACACAAATGCAAAAACGTACTGTGTGCACTTCAGATAAAGCTTTTAGTGAAACCAAGGTTTTCGATATCTAGAGTCGTGTTCTCTCCACATACAGAATATCAGCAAGTATCAAGATTGATGCCTATAAAAAACTGATGCCTATAAAGCTGAAAGACACATCTGTACAGAATCTCAGTAGCCAATAACAACAGAACGAATGAATCAAGTACCTTGACTACAGGGAGGACTTCACAAATCCAAGTGTGGAAGCCACTTCCAAACTCACCTTTTAAAGATCTCACGTGTTGGACAGCCATTCTTAAAACCGTCAGTTTGTCCAGTCTACGTGCCACGGGATTGCACTGAGGGATCATTGCAGACAGTTCTTCAATCAGGTTATTCATTTTATCTCTCCTCCGCTTTTCAGTTTGACTATGAGCTTCTCTAAGAAGGAAAAGAACCTCCTTTATTTTAACAATGAGCAGACCCACGGTTCCCCCAGAGGCACCAGCTGGAGCCAGAGGAGGCCCCCAAGCACACGCGATCCTAGCTCCCAACTCTGGCCCTACACTGGCAGTTCAGGGAAGAGGAGGGCGCTGCTGAGCACAGGGACGGTGCCCATTCACGGAGCTTTCACCCCACCAACTACCCCTGCTCCTTCCTCCCTATCTTATTTCTGCAAGCCTTCAAGAATTAAGATGTGTCTGAGAACCACGCGGGTAGTTTTATAACTTCCTGTCTTCAGAGGAAGAGTTGAATAGCCTTCCATTGCAGCTCACTCCTCCCGGGTATTATCATCAGCAGTTATCAGCATCTTTTTTTTTTTTTTTTTTTTTAATGTTTAGTTTTGAGACAGACAGAGACAGAGAAGGGGAGGGATGGAAAGAGGGAGATGCAGAATTCCAAGCAGGCTCCAGGCTCTGAGCTGTCAGCACAGAACCCAACACGGGGCTCAAACTCATAAGCTGTGAGATCATGACCTGAGCCGAAGTTGGAAGTTTAACCGACTGAGCCACACAGGAGCCCCTGCAGTTATCAGCATTTTAAGGTCACTCTCTTCCACAGCTCCTTCCCATGGGGCTACAAGTGTGTGCAAATCTCTCCATCCAGGGGGCGGGGGGGAAACAACCTTTTCCCAATTCTAGGGACTTTTTTCCTTGCCATCTTCCCTTCTCAGCCAGCTTCCTGGGAAGAACACCATCTCCACTATGTCTTTCAAATCACAGGCTTTCCATCTATTAAAATCAACCTCCCAGAGACACTGACCCACTGAAACTATTTCTAGTGTCCTTATTTTATGCAGTTGCTTGCTGATCCCTAACTTGAATTTGACAGTACTGACATTTCTTATTCTTTTCCCGGCTTCTGGGACCATTCCTGCTCCTCCATCCTCCTGCTCAGCTCAGTCCCCTTAGTCTCTTTATCAGCTCTTCAATCTTTAAACAGTGGTGTCCCCAAGATTCCCTGTTTGGCTATACTCTTTCCTCACCTTACAGCTTCACCCTGAGATACCTCCTTTCTGCAAAGACTTTACAATTGTACATAAGCTGCTTACTACGAAATCCCTACCTCATTCATACCTCACCCAGGCCCCGACCTTCAGAACTTGAATTACACACCTATGTGATTCACAAGCGCCTTAAGCCTCAAGTAATCCCACACTGAATACATTCTTTGCAATTTGCCCCATTTTATTTCTCCTTCCTCCATTACCCCTGATTTACTCCTTCTATAGAGTTTAACTTGGTTGCTGACATCACTAGGGTCATTCTAAACCCTTCCTTCTTTACTCTGAGGAACCACATAATCACAAATTCCTATAGGTTCTAGTTCTTAAATATGTCTTCTCTTCCTCTCCATCCATCGGTCGCCACCTTAATTCATTAGGCGATAGCTCACTGCACTATCCCCAAAAGCCTTTTAACCTGCTATACTTTCTAGTGTCTTCCTCTTCCAGTCTATACAAACCGCCGCTTCCAAAGTTATTCTAAAACAAATGAAGTCATCGAATTCCACCGCATAAAGCTGCTAAATACATTTCCACTGCCTAAGAGGAAGAGCCAAACTCCCTAATGACATCTCAAGGTTCACCATGCCCTGGCTTGTGCCCTCAGTCAGTTCCATCTCTCCATGCTTTCCCTACCTCTCCAAGTGTTATTTAGTAGCAACGCCAAATGACTTGCTAGTCCTCAAACACGCCAAGTCCTCTCACATCTCCACTGACTTGCTCTTTACTAGGCTTAGAATATCCTTCCCTTCTATATTCATAGAAAAATCCTACTTCTTCTTCAAAACCCAGCTCGGTTATTCTCCCGAAAACTTTCCATGACTACTGCATGATTAATCACTTCCCTCTCTCCACTACCTTAGTACCTTTTATACTGTTACCGTATGTCACCAAACCTAAGCCACCATCTGTTGGAAATTCAGTGTTAATACATCAGAAGGCAAGAAAAACATTGCCAATTAGCAGGAAGATGCCATTGATAAGACATTTTACACAGCTGGGAAAATGTAGGGGAATAATGTGGATCTTACATTTCAAGAATTAGGCTATTTTACTCTTCACGCTTAACTGTAAGCATTTGTCTGTTTCTCTTAGAATACTCAGATCATGGCAACTCCAGAATTTCCACGTAAGAAGAGTTTTCAAAGGACAATCTGATGGGTAAGAAGTAGGAGACTTGCTTGGAGCTATTTCTATAACAACTTTATTTTCTAAAAATTTTTTCATGTTTATTTTTGGGAGCAAGAGGCAGACAGAGCGTGAGTGGGGGAGGGGCAGAAAGAGAGAGGGAGACAAAATCTGAAGCAGGCTCCAGGCTCTGAACTGTCAGCACAGAGCCTGATGCAGGGCTCAAACTCATGACCCACGAGATTATGACCTGAGCTGAAGTCGGACATTTAACCGACTGAGCCACCCAGGCGCCCCTACGGCAACTTTAAATTAGATGAAAGAAAATGTAATTTTTCTACATAAAAGAGTGGGGGAGGGGAGAACACTGAAGGAGGCTGATGGAGATAATACTTCCGTCTCCCCCAACCATTCACACTTGGGTAATGCCATTCCTGGGACAAACTATGTCCTTTTGAGTGAACGGGATGGAATTAAAATTATATGTGTATTCACATAAAATTCAGTTATGCACTCATACTTTGGTCTATTCACGAGTAATTTTTAGATTAAAATTTAATGGTTAGAAGAATGTTATAGTTATCCTCATGTTAGAATGATCACCTCTTGTTTCTACTGGTATTACCCACCAGCACGGGCAACAGCAATGGACAGAGATGCCCGATGCCACGGCTGTACAGCAGACAGGGTGCTCTCAAAGCTGTGGGTTAGAGACAGGTGAGGACAGGTGGGACCAAGGCCACTGTGGAGAACAATGAATGATGACGATAGGAACCAGGGAACCCAGAGGAAGGCACAATAGCTAGCATTTGAATAAAGTTTTCTTCAAGGAGATGCACTTGACAAGACATCTGGACGATCCTATGAAGGAAAGGCATGCTTCCCAGAGGCTGGTGCTCACTTCATAATGGAGCAGCAGGGCTCTGGCTCTTAATTCTGTGTACTGTTATTGCCACTCTGACCCATGCCAGAGTTTTGTAAATCACATCAAAAGCCAGAATAAATGAAGAAAAAGCAACACTGAGATGCGGCCAGGTGGCCAGATCTAGAAAAGTTTCTGTTGATGTTGAGACTACGTTGAAACAACTGACAGAGAATTTTACGACGATGAATTCCTAACCATCAGAAGCTCCTCATAAGTAATCATTTGTTTATATTTTGTTTATATTTGTTTATATATTTGTTTATATTTGTTTATATAAGGAACCCACTCTTCTCTAGTGCTTAAGTGAAATATTTTAATAAACAGCTCTTGTAAGAAAAATTTAGAGGCATCTTAAGACAAAATGTTATTCAAGTAGATAGAAAAGAAAGTAGATAGAAAAACCTCATATTCGTGAACCAATTCTGTCTTGATGTTGCCTTTCACTTTGGCTAAAGGTTTGCATGTGCAGCCTTTTCCACCCACCACGTGCCAATCTCACAATTTAATGTACCTGAAGGACTTCATTTGTACGTGTTGTTCACCATCTTCCTTTCTACAAAAAAGCAGGATAAAATGTCAAACGACATGAAACAGATTTTATTTAATTCTTGAAAGAGAAATAAATGTGAGATTAAGTACCATCATCCTAATTCCTGTTCAGGGTTTAGTTACGAATGCTACCCTGAGCTCCTAATGACCAGAAATGATTATCACTGTTGACACAAACGGTGGTTCTCCTCCAGAGGCTACAGGCACATGATCCCCAACAGGGTGACAGCTGACAATGAACAATAATTGGTGCTCTACTTAAAAATGATCTCATGCCAATCCTGAGAAATAGAATTTTAATATGAATAATGTTAAATAGAATAATTTTTAAACAATTGATGGCTTTACCAAAAATTTTACGGCAGGTGTATGAAAATAGCCTAAAAATGAATTAAGAATTTCAGACCTTTAAACAAAAGGAATTTATTTTGTTAAAATTCATCTGGATGATGGGGGCGCCTGGGTGGCGCAGTCGGTTAAGCGTCCGACTTCAGCCAGGTCACGATCTCGCGGTCCGTGAGTTCGAGCCCCGCGTCAGGCTCTGGGCTGATGGCTCGGAGCCTGGAGCCTGTTTCCGATTCTGTGTCTCCCTCTCTCTCTGCCCCTCCCCCATTCATGCTCTGTCTCTCTCTGTCCCAAAAATAAATTAAAAATGTTGAAAAAAAAAAAAAAATTCATCTGGATGATGAAAAATATCACTGAAGACTAGAAAGTCTGATCACTTGCCAATAACATTAATATTCACAGTAGCAGGGCGCCTGGGTGGCTCAGTCGGTTAAGCATCCGACTTCAGCTCAGGTCACGATCTCGCGGTCAGTGAGTTCAAGCCCCACGTCGGGCTCTGGGCTGATGGCCCAGAGCCTGGAGCCTGCTTCCGATTCTGTCTCCCTCTCTCTCTGCCCCTCCCCCGTTCATGCTCTGTCTCTCTCTCTGTCTCAAAAATAAATAAACGTTAAAAAAAATTAAAAAAAAAATTCACAGTAGCATATTCCCTAGCAGACTATGCCAAATGTATATATATGTGTGGGAATATATACATACATGTATGTTTGTGTATGTATGTGTATGTGTTATTCATTAAGAAATGGAGTCACCAGACCACTACTAAAATGAAATATACTGATGGTGACAGAATACTTTCCACATTAAAAAATCATGCAGGCTGAGTAGTTTTTAAAATATATATATTTCAAAGAGCCTAAATGTCCACCAACTGACGAATGGATAAAGAAGATGTGGTTTATATATACAATGGAATACTACTTGGCAATGAGAAAGAATGAAATCTGGCCATTTGTAGCAACATGGATGTAGCAACTGGAGAATGTTATGCTAAGTGAAATAAGTCAGGCAGAGAAAGACAGATACCATATGTTTTCACTCATATGTGGATCCTGAGAAACTCAAGAGAAGATCAGGGGAGAAGAGAAGGGGGAGGGGAAAAAAAAACTTACAGAGGGAATAAGGCAAACCATAAGAGACTCTTAAATACTGAGAACAAACTGAGGGTTGATAGGGGTTGGGGGGGAGGGGAAAGTGGGTGATGGGCATTGAGGAGGGCACCTGTTGGGATGAGCACTGGGTGTTGTATGGAAACCAATTTGACAATAAATTTCATATTAAAAAAATAAAATAATAAAATGGAAAAAAAATAAAAAATATGTATTTTAAGAAATATATTTCCAAATGTATCAATACAAACAGACAAAAAAACAAAAACCTCTTAAATACAGAGAACAAACTGGTGGTTGCCAGAGGGGAAGTGGATGAGAAGATTGGCAAAATAGGTGAAGAGAATTAAGAGGTACAAAATTCCAGTTATAAAATATAAATAAGCCACAGAGATGAAAAGTACAGCATGGGGAACATCATCAATAATATTATACTAATGTTATGTGGTGACAGATAACTACATTTATGATAGTGAGCACTGAATGTGTGAATTGCCAAATCACTATGTTGTACACCCAAATCTAATATAACACTGTATATCAACTGAACTTCAATAAGGAAAAAAAAAACTTAAATGAGATTTAAAAAATATTCAATAGAAAGTGATACACACAGAAGTGTAAAAAACAAAAAAACAAAAATAAGCCCAATATAAATATGACTGAGACTGCAAAGAATGCCAAACAATAGAACAAAATAAACATTAAAACTATAATTCCAAGAAGATATAAAGAAATGGAAAGACATTCCCTGCTCATGGATTGGAAGAATAAATATTGTCAAAATGTCAATACTACCCAAAGCTATCTACACATTCAATGCAATCCCAATCAAAATTGCACCAGCATTCTTCTCGAAACTAGAACAAGCAATCCTAAAATTCATATGGAACCACAAAAGGCCCCGAATAGCCAAAGTAATTTTGAAGAAGAAGACCAAAGCAGGAGGCATCACAATCCCAGACTTTAGCCTCTACTACAAAGCTGTCATCATCAAGACAGCATGGTATTGGCATAAAAACAGACACATAGACCAATGGAATAGAATAGAAACCCCAGAACTAGACCCACAAACGTATGGCCAACTCATCTTTGACAAAGCAGGAAAGAACATCCAATGGAAAAAAGACAGTCTCTTTAACAAATGGTGCTGGGAGAACTGGACAGCAACATGCAGAAGGTTGAAACTAGACCACTTTCTCACACCATTCACAAAAATAAACTCAAAATGGATAAAGGACCTGAATGTGAGACAGGAAACCATCAAAACCTTAGAGGAGAAAGCAGGAAAAGACCTCTCTGACCTCAGCCGTAGCAATCTCTTACTCGGCACATCCCCAAAGGCAAGGGAATTAAAAGCAAAAGTGAATTACTGGGACCTTATGAAGATAAAAAGCTTCTGCACAGCAAAGGAAACAACCAACAAAACCAAAAGGCAACCAACGGAATGGGAAAAGATATTTGCAAATGACACATCGGACAAAGGGCTAGTATCCAAAATCTATAAAGAGCTCACCAAACTCCACACTCGAAAGACAAATAACCCAGTGAAGAAATGGGCAGAAAACATGAATAGACACTTCTCTAAAGAAGACATCCGGATGGCCAACAGGCACATGAAAAGATGTTCAACGTCGCTCCTCATCAGGGAAATACAAATCAAAACCACACTCAGATACCACCTCACGCCAGTCAGAGTGGCCAAAATGAAGAAATCAGGAGACTATAGATGCTGGAGAGGATGTGGAGAAACGGGAACCCTCTTGCACTGTTGGTGGGAATGCAAATTGGTGCAGCCGCTCTGGAAAGCAGTGTGGAGGTTCCTCAGAAAATTAAAAATAGACCTACCCTATGACCCAGCAATAGCACTGCTAGGAATTTATCCGAGGGATACAGGAGTACTGATGCATAGGGGCACTTGTACCCCAATGTTTATAGCAGCACTCTCAACAATAGCCAAATTATGGAAAGAGCCTAAATGTCCATCAATTGATGCAATGGATAAAGAAATTGTGGTTTATATACACAATGGAATACTACGTGGCAATGAGAAAAAATGAAATATGGCCTTTTGTAGCAACGTGGATGGAACTGGAGAGTGTGATGCTAAGTGAAATAAGCCATACAGAGAAAGACAGATACCATATGGTTTCACTCTTATGTGGATCCTGAGAAACGTAACAGAAACCCATGGGGGAGGGGAAGGAAAAAAAAAAAAAAAAAAAAGAGGTTAGAGTGGGAGAGAGCCAAAGCATAAGAGACTGTTAAAAACTGAGAACAAACTGAGGGTTGATGGGGGGTGGGAGGGAGGGCAGGGTGGGTGATGGGTATTGAGGAGGGCACCTTTTGGGATGAGCACTGGGTGTTGTATGGAAACCAATTTGACAGTAAATTTCATATATTAAAAAATAAAAAAAAACCTATAATTCCAGAACATTTTTCTAAAATTTGGAAAAAATCCCGGAATTATATATTGAAAGGATACCATAACCATGTTAGCATGGCCAACAAGGAATCATAATTAAAACTACTTTATTTTTCTTTAAAGTTTATTTATTTATTTTGAGAGAGAGAGCAAGCACGTGCAAGCAAGGGAGGGGCAGAGAGAGAAGACAGAGAGAATCCCAAGCAGGCTTGGTGCTGAGAGTGCAGAGCCCAATGTGGGGCTCGAACTCACAAACTGTGAAATCAAGAGTGGGACACTTAACTGAGCGACCCAGGTGCCCCATAGTTAAAACTACTTTAAAGAAAAGAAAAAAAAAATCACTGGACAACCAGGCAGAAAGGCTAAGTCACTAATAAGGAAAAGAAAACAAGATTGTTAGTAGATTTTTCAACAATTCTTAGTGCCCAAATTTAAGATACTCAAGGAAGGGAAATATGAGTCCAGGATTTTATATCTACCCAAATTGACCTCCAAGTACAAAGCTGCAAACAAACTATTATAAACTTGCCAACTTTCAGGCTACAATGATCCCATGAGCCCTTCCTAAAGAATCTATTAGAAATGGACATTCAGACAACCAAAAGAGTGAAAGACAGCAATGTAAGAATCCATGCTGATCATTAGATATAAATACACCTGTAGAACAAAGCTAATCCATGGTTATAAAGGAGAGAGAGAAAAAGAGGCAAGTTGTTTTCTAAAAATACATATTTAAAAAATATATTTCCAAATGCATCATTTTTCAGGGGGGACTTGAAAAACTCGGAAGAAAGTACCCATAATATCACCTGGAAATTATCATAGTTAGTATTTTACTGTCTCCTTCCAGTCTTTTTCTTAAACATGTATCTAGATACATACAGAAAACAGCTTTGACTATTTAATTTAGATATGGTGTATATGTGTGTATAGTCTATTTATGGAGATGTGTGTTCCATATAGAAATAGAATATATACTATATATGGAATGTATAATATATAGAATATTACATATAATGAATAAAGTTCAGATAATAGTGTATAATTTTTTATAGCTTGTCTTATTCACTTAACATTGTAACACAAATATTTCCCACACCATCAGATATTCTTGGGGAAAAGGACTGAAAATGATTAAACAGCCCATTGGTTAGCTAAACCATAATCTAATCATTTTCTATTACTGGATATTTCAATATTATAAATAATATAGCTAATACTATTGTGGTGCATGCATATTTGATTATTTTTCCCATGATAACCCTTCAGAAATACAATGTTATGGATAACTTTTTTTTATTTTTTTTTTCAACGTTTTTAATTTATTTTTGGGACAGAGAGAGACAGAGCATGAACGGGGGAGGGGCAGAGAGAGAGGGAGACACAGAATCGGAAACAGGCTCCAGGCTCCGAGCCATCAGCCCAGAGCCTGACGCGAGGCTCGAACTCACGGACCGCGAGATCGTGACCTGGCTGAAGTCGGACGCTTAACCGACTGCGCCACCCAGGCGCCCCATGGATAACTATTTTAAGGTTTCTGATTCATCTTGCCAAATTTCCCTCTTGACTCAACAATTATCATTTTCCAAGTTTAGCTTACCTTTGAACTATTATATTTATCTGACATATTTTGAGTTTTTAATATTTTCTTGCTTAAAAATTCATTCTCTCTATAGAAAAATTAATAAACTTTATAAAGAGATGCTTATAAATATGCCAGATAAAAAGAGCCACTAAGATAAAAACTTAAGGGATGCTTTTCCTTCTCACTGTCTGAATAAAAAATAGCTTTCATAGTTGTGGTACTGTGTCAAAAATATTTTAAAATACCTAGGAATAAACCTAACCAAAGATGTAAAAGATCTGTATGCTGAAAACTATACAAAGCTTATGAAGGAAATCAAAGAAGATACAAAGAAATGGAAAAACATTCCATGCTCATGGATTGGAAGAATACTGTTAAAATCTCAATACTACCCAAAGCAACCTACACATTCAATGCAATCCAAATCAAAATTGCACTGGCATTCCTCCCAAATCTGAAACAAACAATCCTAAAATTTGTATGGAACCACAAAAGACCCTGAATAGTCAAAGTAATGTTGAAAAAGAAAACCAAAGTGGGAGGCATCACAATCCCAGACTTTAGCCTGTATTACAAAGCTGTAATTACCAAAACAGTATGGTATTGGCACAAAAACAGACACATTGACCAATGGAATAGAATAGAGAACCTGGAATCAGATCCCCAAATGTATGGCCAACTAATCTTTGACAAAGCAGAAAAGAGTATCCAATGGAAAAAAGACAGTCTCTTTTGCAAATGGTGCTGGGATAACTGGACAGCAACATGCAGAAGAATGAAACTGGACCACTTTCTTACACCATACACAAAAACAAACTCAAAATGGTTGAAAGACCTAAATGTGAGACAAGAAACCATCAAAACCCCAAAGGAGAAAACAGGCAACAATCTCTTTGACCTCAGCCACAGCAACTTCTTACTTGACACATCTGCGAAGGCAAGGGAAATAAAAGCAAAAATAAACTATTGGGACCTCATCAAGATTAAAAGCTTCTGCACTGCAAAGGAAACAATCAATAAAACTAAAAGGCAACCTATGGAATGGGAAAAGATATTTGCAAATGACATATTACATAAAGGGTTAGTATCCAAAATCTATAAAGAACTTACCAAACTCAGCACCATAAAAAAAAAAAAAAACACAAATAATCCAGTGAAGAAATGGGCAGAAGAATGAATAGACACTTTTCCAAAGAAGACATCCAGATGGCCAACAGACACATGAAAATATGCTCAACATCACTCATCATCAGGAAAATAACAAATCAAAGCCACACTGAGATACCCCTTCACACTGGTAAGAGTGGCTAAAATGAACAAACCAGGAAACTATAGATGCTGGCGAGGATGTGGAGAAACAGCAACCCTCTTGCACTGTTGGTGGGAATGCAAACTGGTGCAGCTGCTCTGGAAAACATTGTGAGGTTCCTCAAAAATTAAAAATAGAACTACCCTATGACCCAGCAATAGCACTACTAGGAATTTATCCAAAGGATACAGGAGTGCTGATTCATAGGGGCACATGTACCCCAAAGTTTATAGCAGCACTTTCAACGATAGCCAAATTATCCAAAGAGCCCAAATGTCCATCAATTGATGAATGAATAAAGAAGATGTGGTTTATATATAATATGGAATACTACTTGGCAATGAGAAAGAATGAAATCCTGCCATTTGCAGCAACATGGATGGAACTGGAGGTATTATGCTAAGTGAAATAAGTCAGTCAGAGAAAGATAGATATCATATGTTTTCACATGGGTGGAACTTGAGAAACTTAACAGAAGACCATGGGGGGAAGGCAAAGGGAAAAAAAATAGTTTCAAACAGAAAGGGAGGCAAACCCATAAAAGACTCTTAAATACAAAGAACTGAGGGTTGATGGGGAGGGTGGGGGAGCGGGGAAAATGAGTGATGGGCATTGAGAAGGGCACTTGTTGAGATGAGCACTGGGTGTTATATGTAAGAAGTGAATCGCGGGAATCTACCCCCAAACCAAGAGCACACTGTATACACTATATGTTAGCTAACTTGACAGTAAATTACATTAAAAAAACAAACAAACAAGGAATTCGTAACCAAAGTTTATATATATGTATATATTTTTTCACATATGTTATCTGATTCTCACATTTGAGAATCATGTAGTTGTCACCATCCCCATTTTACAGAGGATGGAATTGAGGCCACTAAGGTTAATGACTGCTCAAGGTCATATACCTAACAGGAGGCTGGTATGTCTTCCATTAAGCCTCTCCTGTTGCTGTCATCATTTCCAGTCTGCTCTGTGATTGGTCTCTGAAGCAAAAAACTAGGTTAGATTAAGTCAGCTTCTTTTCTCTTTTCCCCTTTTAGTCTAACATCATACTTAGGGAATAAAACAGAAAATAATTTTACAGGTGAATGATTTTCTTCCTATTGGTCTGGAACTGTATATGCATACACATTACTTCAATTTCAAAAGACAAACTTTAGCTGTTATGAATCATGCTTTTTTTTGATTATAGATGTTTTGGCAAATGAACTCACTCACTGAATTCACCTCTTTGGTGAAATCCCAACCTACTGTACTTACGAAAGCCAAATATACCACTATTTCATGGTCCCTGGTAGAACAGGAAAAAGGCATGATTGTGTTAGCCAAACAATTCACTTCTTGTTTGCAGCACAAACCTAGGTAATTAGTAAATTTGCTATCTATATTTTTTTCTCCATACTGGCATTTGGTCTATAGTCATATTTTTACATATGGATTTAACAAGCTTTCTGATATCAATAATGTTCGCATTATTTAGATGCACTTTCTTACTGTAGCATCTTATATGATAGAGACATAATTTTTTTCAAAATACAGTGCAAGTTTTCCTTAAAAACTACTTTCACTGCATTTTGAATGAAATGTAGGCCTTCTCCCTACATCAAACAAAGACGAATGAAATTAGGAGCAAATACAATCCAAACATCTCCCCGATTTGCTTCGCTCCATGCCTTCCTCTTTTGAAATCCCTCTTCCTTTGGTTTCTGACATACTCCTACTTCAGAGCCATGTCTTCTCACATTTGTGGTAGGATTCCCTCCTGCCTTTACTGTGTCTAGGCCCAAGTACCCCCAGAGTATATCCTCAGCCCCCAAGTCTTCCCACTCCACACACCTCCCCCAGTGACTGCATCCATGCCAATCCCTGCACTTGTGTCTGTACATTAATGATGTGTGAATCTCTTTCTCCAGACTAGGACTCAACCCTGAGTTCCAGACCCTCACATCCAACTGCCTACTTGAAGATCCCAGAAATAATATATTCTCATTGTGTCCAAAACTGAATTCATCATCTATCCCTCAATCTCAACATATAATACCATCCTCCATGTAGGTAACCAAGTCAGAAAACTTGTTGGACACTTCTTGCATGCCTGCTCTCCCTAAACAACAGTCATTAATTCTCTTTTAAATGTGTCATAATAGGTCTCTCCCTTTTCATGTCCTGCTGTCCAGAGCTACTCTCTTAGACCAATGCTCAGAAAACAACCCCTAGCAAGAACTTCTCAGCTATTTTCTCTGCCTGCTGGATTTTCCCCTTTCAACCCATCCTTCATGCTGTTTTCCATAATGATTCTCTGAAGATGTAACTCTGCTCCACTTTGCACCTGGTAGGATAGCTATATTCTTTTTAAAAATGGAAAATAACAAGTGTCAGCAAGGATATGGAGAAACTGGATCCCTCGCACTTTGCTGGTGGGAATATATAATGGTACAGCCACTGTGGAAAACAGTTGTGGTTCCTCACAAACTAAGCAGAATTACCTTATGACCCAGCAATTCCACTCCTAGGTATACACCCGAAGGAACTTAAAGCAAGGACTCAAACAGATATGTGTACACCAATGTTCATAACAGCATTATTCACAATAGGCAAAAGATAAGAACAACCTAAATGCACAACAGATGAATAAACCAAATGTGATATATGGCAACCCCTGGGCAGAGCACCCCAGGACCCCTCCCTGCCCAGGTACATCACCTCTCCAAGTCACTCTCTGTACAGACAGTCCTGGAACATACTTGTTTGCACCCACTTCAGCTATCCTACCAGGACACTCACTGTGTATAGAGCTGAGGGGTCTCCTGGTCCACATACTGCCTTAACTCTAGTCATCCCACCAGGGCACCCCCTGCATGCAGTGCCCCCAGAAACCCCAGCCTGCACTCATTTCAGCTGTCCTGCCAGAGTGCCCTCAGTGTACACAATCTGAAACACTGGCCTGCATCTTCAGCTTTAGCTGTCAGGACAGGGTGCCCAGTGCTTGGAGAGCCCTGGGATCCCACGACATATAACCACTTCAGCTTCAGCTGTCCTACTAGGGTGCCCTCTTTGTGGAGAGCCCCAGGACACCCCGAATAAAACCCACTTCAGATTCAACTATCCTGCCAAGGTTCCTTCTGGGTGTAGAGCCTTAGGAAACTCCTGCATGAACCCACTATCCTGCCGGGGTACCTGCTGCATGAAGAGTGCAGGGACTGCACTGACCTGTACCCACTTCAGCTATCCTGCCAGGGTACCCACTGTGTGGAGAGTCCTGGGACACCCAGCTCATGCTAGACACATCTCCAGCCAGTGAAAGCCACCAAGTACACAAGGTCTACATAGGGAATAACACAAGACAATTATTTCAAGTTTAGAAGTAGTTATCTGCCTAATTCATAGAAACAAATATAAGAAGTCAAGTGAAATGGGGAGATAGAGAAATATACTCTGAAGGAAAGAACAAGACAAAAACTCAGAGAAAGGACCTAAATGAAATGGAGGTAAGCAATATGCTTAATAAAGAATTTAAGGTAATTATCATACAGATGCTCACTGGACTGCAGAGAAGAGTAGATTAACTCATTGGGACCTCAATAAAGAGATAGAAAATGTAAAAAAGAACCAGAGTTGGAGAATATGATAACTGAAATAAAAAAAAATATATTAGAGAGAATCAACAGTTTAGAGGATGCAGAAGAACATATCAGTGATCTGGAAGACAGAGTAATGAAATGCACATAAGCTAAAGGATAAAAAGAGAAAATAGTAATAAATGAAGGTAGATTAAGGGATCTTTTGGACAGCATCAAGTGAAAAAACATTCTCATTATAGGGGACCTAGAAGAAGCAAGAGAGAGGGAAAAATCCTATTTGAAAAAATAGCTGAAAACTTCCCTGACATAGAGAAGGAAATAGGCATCCAGGTTCAAGAAGCACAGAGTTCTAAACAAGATGAACCCAAGGAGGTCCAAACCAAGACACATAATAATTAAAATGTCAAAGGTTAAAGATTAAGAGTGACTTGGGGTGCCTGGCTAGCTCAGTCAGTAGAGCACACTACTCTTGATCTCAGGGTCATGACATTTAAGTCCCACACTGGGCATAGAACCTACTTAAAAAAGAGAGATTTTTTTTTTTAAGTTTATTTATTTATTTTGTGTGTGTGTGTGTGTGTGTGAGAGAGAGAGAGAGAGAGAGAGAGAGAGACAGAGAGAGAGAGAATGTGGGTGGGGGAGGAACAGAGAGAGAGGAAGGGAGAGGGACAGAGAGAGAGAGAGAGAGAGAGAGAGAGAGAGAACCCCAAGCAGGCTCTGTGCTGCCAGCCCAGAGCCTGACATAGGGCTTGATCTCACAAACCATGACATCATGACCTGAGCCAAAAATCAAGAGTTGGATGCTTAACTGACTAAGCCACCCAGGCACTCCCAAAGACAAATTTTCAAAAGCAGCAAGAGAGAAACAAAAATTTACCTACAACAAAAACCCTAAAAGGCTATCAGCTCAGTTTTCAGCAGAAACTTTGTAAGCCAAAAGGGAGTGACATGATATATTCAAAGTAAGATGGAAAAAACTTACAACCAAGAATACTCTACCTGGCAAGGTTATCATTCAGAGCTGGAGGAGAGATAAAGAATTCCCCCTCCCTCTACCACCACCAAAATGATTTTTTTTTTTATTTATTTATTTATTTTTTTTTCAACGTTTTTTATTTATTTTTGGGACAGAGAGAGACAGAGCATGAACGGGGGAGGGGCAGAGAGAGAGGGAGACACAGAATCGGAAACAGGCTCCAGGCTCCGAGCCATCAGCCCAGAGCCTGACGCGGGGCTCGAACTCACGGACCGCGAGATCGTGACCTGGCTGAAGTCGGACGCTTAACCGACTGCGCCACCCAGGCGCCCCCAAAATGATTTTATTACCACATAACTAACCTTATAAGAAATGCTAAAGGAAATTGTTTAAGTGGAAAAGAAATGGCCATTAGATGTTAGAAAATTATGAATAAAGATATAAAATATGACAGCATATACATAAAACATGGAGGAAAGAACAAAACAAATCTTTTTTAAGAATGTGTTTGAGGGGCGCCTGGGTGGCGCAGTCGGTTAAGCGTCCGACTTCAGCCAGGTCACGATCTCGCGGTCCGTGAGTTCGAGCCCCGCGTCAGGCTCTGGGCTGATGGCTCAGAGCCTGGAGCCAGTTTCCGATTCTGTGTCTCCCTCTCTCTCTGGCCCTCCCCCGTTCATGCTATGTCTCTCTCTGTCCCAAAAATAAAAATAAAAAACGTTGAAAAAAAAAAAAAAAAAAAAAAAAAAAAAGAATGTGTTTGAACTCAAATGACCATCAACTTAAAAAGAATGCTATTACTTAGGATGTTATATATGAACCCCATGGTACCACAAACCCCAAAACTACAATAGACATGAAAAAAGAAAAAGAAAGCCAAACATGATGCTACAGAAACTCATCAATCACAAAGAAAGACAACAAGAGAAAGAACTACAGAGAAGAACTACAAAAACAACCAGAGAAAAAAATGGCAATAAGTATATACCTACCAATAATCAGTTAAAAAAAAATTTTTTTTTAATGTTTATTTACTTTTGAGACAGAGAGAGACAGAGGATGAATGGGGGAGGGTCAGAGAGAGAGAGAGGGAGACACAGAATCTGAAACAGGCTCCAGGCTCTGAGCTGTCAGCACAGAGACCGACGCGGGGCTCGAACTCATGAGCCGTGAGATCATGACCTGAGCCGAAGTCGGACACTTAACCGACTGAGTCACCTAGGCGCCCCTACCAATAATCAGTTTAAATGTAAATAGCCTAAATACTGTAATCAAAAGACATAGGGTGGCAGAATGGATAAAAAAACAAATGCTGTCTACAAGAGACTCACCTCAGACCCCAAAACACATGTAGACTGAAAGTAAAAGGATAGAAAAAATATTCCATGCAAATGGAAGTGTTGGGGGAAAAGTCCAGGGTAGCAATACTTCTATCAGACAAAATAGACTTTAAAATGAAAACTGTAACAAGAGTCAAAGAAGGCCATTACATACTGATAAAGGGCTTAATCCAATAAGAGGATATGTTGTAAATACCCACACAACCAACATAGGAGCGCCTAAATAAAGCAAATATCAATGGGTAGATCATCCAGGCAGAAAAACAACAAGGAAACACTGGCTTTGAACAACACATTAGACCAGATGGACTTAACAGATATACACAGAACATTCCATCTAAAAATAACAGTATACACATTGTTTTTAAGTGTGCATGAAACATTCTGCAGAGCAGATCACATGTTAGGCCATAAAAACAAAAGTCTCAATAAATTTCAGAAGATTGAAATCCATACCATGCATGTTTTCTTTTTTTAAATTTTTTTTTTTTCAACGTTTTTTATTTATTTTTGGGACAGAGAGAGACAGAGCATGAACGGGGGAGGGGCAGAGAGAGAGGGAGACACAGAAGAGGAAACAGGCTCCAGGCTCTGAGCCATCAGCCCAGAGCCTGATGCGGGGCTCGAACTCACGGACCGCGAGATTGTGACCTGGCTGAAGTCGGACGCTTAACCGACTGCGCCACCCAGGCGCCCCATACCATGCATGTTTTCAACCACAACAGTATGCAACTAGAAATCAATCATTAAAAAACAAACAAACACACAAACACATGGAGGCTAAAGAACACACTGCTAAACAACCAATGGGTCAATAAAGAAATCAAAGGGAAAATTTTTAAATACACAGAGAAAAATGAAAATACAATAGTCCAAAACCTTTGGGACGCAGCAAAAACAGTTCTAGGAGGAAAATATAGAGCAATACAAGCCGATCTCAAAAAACAAAAACAAAACAAAAAGAGAAAAAAGGAGAAAGAAAGCAAGCTCAAAAAAAAATCTAACCTTATGCTTAAAAGAACTAGAAAAAGAGAAACAAAGCTCAAGGTGAGTAGAAGGAAGGAATTAGAAGGAAGGTGAGTAGAAGGAAGGAAGAATAAAGACCAGAGCAAAAACAAATGATAGAGAGACTAAGAAAAAAATAGAAAAAAAAAATCAATAAAACTAAGAGCTGGTTGTTTGAAAAGATAAACAAAATTGATAAACCCTGAGGCAGACTCATCAAGAAAAAAAAAAGAGAAAGGACCCAAATAAAATCAGAAGCAAAAGAGGAAAAATAAGATCACAGAAATACAGAAGGATTATAAGAAAACACTACAAAAAATTATATAGCAAAAATTATTGGACAAGCTAAAAGAAATGGATAAATTCCTAGAAATGTACAATCTCCTAAAACCAAATCAGGAAGAAAGAACATGTGAACATACCAACTACTAGTAATGAAATTGAATTGGTAATCAAAAATGACCAAAAAATAAAAGTTAAAGACCTGATGGATTCACAGGTGAATTCTACTAAACATTTAAAGAAGAGTTAATACCTATTCTCAATCTATTCTAAACAGAAAAAGGGAAGCTTCCAAATATATTCTGCTAGGCCAGCATTACCCTGATACCAAAACCAGACACACACACGCACACACACCCACACACAAACCCCTACAAGCCAATATCTCAATATCTCTGATGAATATAGATCCAAAAATTCTCAACAAAGTATTAGCAAACTACATTCCACAATACATTAAAAGGGACCACTCACCACGATCTAGTGGATTTATTCCAAGAATGCAAGGATGATTCATTATTTATAAATCAATCAATATGATGAACCATATCAACAACACTAAGGATAAAAATCATATGATCTCAATAGATGCAGTAAAAGCATCTGACAAAATTCAACATCCATTCATGATGAAAACTCTCAACGAAGTGGGTTTAGAGGGAACACACCTCAACATAATACAGGCCATATATGAAAACCCACAGCCATCATCATACTCAGTGGTAAAGAACTGAGAGATTTTCCTCTATAATCAGGAACAAAACAAAGATGTCCACTCACCATTGTTATTCAACTAGAAGTCCTAACCATAGCAATCAGACTAGAAAGAGAAATAAGAGGCAATCATATCGATAAGGAAGAAGTGAAACTGTCACTATTTACAGATGACTTGACATAACATAGAAAACCATAAAGGCTCCATCAAAAAACTATTAAAACTAATAAATTTAGGGGCGCCTGTGTGGCTCAGTTGGTTGGACAACCAACTTTGGCTCAGGTCATGATCTTGCACTTTGTGAGTTTGAGCCCTGTGTCAGGCTCTGTGCTGACAGCTCAGAGCCTGGAGCCTGCTTCAGATTCTGTGTCTCCCCCTCTCTCTACCTCCCCTGCTCACACTCTGTGTCTCTCTGTCTCTCAATAATAAATGTTTAAAAAAAAACTAATAAATTCAGTAAATTTGCAGTATACAAAATATACCAAAATCTGCTACAGTTTTATACACTAATAACAAACTAGCAGAAAGAGATTTTAAGTGAACAACCCCATTTAAAATTGCACCAAAAAGACTAAAATATCTAGGAATACACTTAATCAAGGAGGTGAAAGACCTGTACTCTGAAAACTATAAGGCACTGATGAAAGAAATTACAGATGACAGAAATAAATGGAAAGATAATCCATGTTCATGGAATGGAAGAATTTATATTGTTAAAATGTCCATGCTACCCAAAGCAATCTAAAGATTCAGTACAATCCGTCTCAAAGTACCAAAAGCATTTTTCACAGAACTTGCACAATCCTAAAATTTGTATGAAACAACAAAAGACCCTGAGTAGCCAAAGCAACCTTGAAAAAGAACAAAAGTGGAGGTATCACAGTTCCAAATTTCAAGATATACTACAAAGCTATAATAATTAAAACAGCATGGTACTGGCACAAAAACAGACACATAGATCAATGGGACCAAATAGAGAGCCTGGAAATAAACCCACCATTATATGGTCAATTAATCTATGACAAATTAGGCAAGATTAGGCAATAGGGAAAAGAGAGTATCTTCAACAAATGGTTCTGAGAAAACTGGACCTCTCTAACACCATTCAGAAAAATAAACTCAAAATGGATTAAAGACCTATATGTGAAACTTGAAACCATAAAAATTCTATAAGAGAACATAGGCAGTGATTTCTCTGACATTGGCTGTAACAATATTGTTCTAGACATATCTCCTAAGACAAAGGAAACAAAAACAAGAATAAACTATCGGGCTACATCAAAATAAAAAGCTTTAGTGCAGCAAAGGAAACCAACAATATAACAAGGCAACTTACTACACGGGAGGAGATATTTGCAAATGACTATCTAATAAGGGGTTAATATCCAAAATATATAAGGTATTTATACAACTCAACACCCAAAAAGCAAACAATCTGATTTAAAAATGGGCGAAGATCTGAATAGGCAGTTTTCCAAAGACATACAGATGGCCAACAGACACATAAAAAAAGCTAATCACTAATCATCAGGAAAATGCAAATCAAAACCACAATAAGATACCGCTTTCCATCTGTCAGAATGACTAAAATTAAAAAGGTAAGAAGTAACAAAAGTGTTGGCAAGGATGTAGAGAAAATATCATGCACTATGGTGGGAATGTAAATTGGTATAGCCACTGTGGAAAGCAGTATGGAAGTTCCTCAAAAAATGTATAACAGAAATAACATATAATCCAATAACTCCACTACTAGGTATTTACCCAATAAGACCAAAACACTAATTCAAAAAGATACATGCAGCCTTATGTTCACTCCAACATTATTTACAGTAGCCAAGATATGGAAGCAACCTAAGTGTCCATCAATAGAGAAGTGGATAAAGAAGTGGTACACACACACACATTAGAATATTACACCACCAAATAAAAGATGAGGTCATTTGCAACAACATGGATGAAGCTAGAGGGTATTTTGCTAAGTAAACTAAGTCAGACCAAGAGAAAGACAAATATCATATGATTTCACTCATGGGGCACCTAAAAAACAAAACAAATGAATAAACAAAAAGTAGAATCAGACTTATAAATACAGAGAATTAATGGTTGCCAGAGGGAAGGATGGGCAAAATGGGTGAAGGGGTGTAGGAGATATGAACTTACACTTATAAAATGAGTAAGTCATAGGAATAAGTGGCACAGCATAGGGAATATTGTCAATGATATCGTAATAGGGATGTATGGTGACAGACTGTAGCTATGTGATAAGCACACCATAATGCATAGAGAAGTTGACTATGTTGTGCATCTGATACTAATGTAACATTGTGTGTCAATTATACTTAAATTTAAAAAATGGTACAAAGATGTGGTATATACATACAATGGAATATTATTCAGCCATAAAAAGAAATGAATGAAATTCTGATATATGCTGTAACACACATAAAATTTGAAAATTTAATGCCCATAAGAGACTCTTAAAAACTGAGAACAAACTGAGGGTTGATGGGGGGTGGGAGGGAGGGGAAGGTGGGTGATGGGTATTGAGGAGGGCACCTTTTGGGATGAGCACTGGGTGTTGTATGGAAACCAATTTGACAATAAATTTCATATATTGAAAAAAAAAAAAGAAAATGTAATGCCCAGTGAAATAAGCCAGATACAAAAGGACAAACATTGCATGACTCTACTTATATAAGATATCTAGAATAGGCAAAATCATAGAACTAGAAAATAGGCTAGAGGTTACCAGGGACTGAGGGAAACGAGGTATGGAGTATCATTATTTAATGAGCAGAGTTTGACTGGGGTAATAACAAAGTTTTGGAAATAGGCAGTAGTAATAATGTAACAATGCAAAACACTGTGAACATAATTAATGCCGCTGAATTGTATAGTTAAAAATGGTTGAAATGGCAATTTTTATGTTATATATGTTTTACTAAATAAAAAACGTACCAAGGCCAACAATTTTTTTAAATGTAATTTGATCAAGTCCTCTCATCCTTAAAATCCTTCTGTTTTCCTGACTGCATGCAAGATAATTTCTATACTCTTTGGTTCAACAGATCTCTCTACCCAGTCCACGTGCATCCCTCAAGTCTCATAGCTCACCCACCTCTGTGTACGCCCTCTGCTTTATTGTGCAAACCACATCTCCTGATTAAAAGAGTGTTATTTCATATTTCATGCCCTGTGCTTCTGAACAGTTCTTCCTTCTATGTAAAATACCTCCTTTACTCCTGCACAGAATGGCTCACCTCCATTCTTCATTTACAACTTAGCTTAAGTCAACCTCTGCAGGAAGCTGTCCTTCCCTACTGATCCCAATCTCATTCAAATGCCCAATTGTCTTTGTTGCCAAAGGACCCATGGTGTATGTTATGACAGTTATCATGTGTAATAGTTATCTGTACCTTTCTAATTTGTACACGTTTCTTTTGTCTAATCTGTATTTCTTCCTCCCAGTCTACTGGGTGTCACATAGTAGGTACTCAAGAAATTGTAATGACTACATTCCAGGGAGTCTTCATCCATGACCATTTTAGAGAACCAGCTCTCCATTCAAAACCAAGAGTGCTGCAAAAATGGTAAACATTCTCATACATTCTTTGTTTAAAAATACCCAATATTCTGAGGCTCCACCAACGAAATCAACTGCATATCTACCGAACGGCTTTCACACCCTGAGCCTCTGGGAAAAATGCTACACAATTAGTATTTTGTAAAACCTATAAAGTACTTTGACATCCATCATTTCATCAGAGGAATGGAATATGGTGGAATGAAAGAAGGATTGGGGCAGAATGGAGAAGCTCTAAGGTAGATAATGAGCAAATCAGTGGGGTGTATACTCTCTTTCGACTCTCTTCCTCTTCACCTTCTTCAAGTAGGAATTATGTCAGGTCGAATTCCAGGACTTACCTGCTGCCACTGGTTGCTGATATTTATTTCTTTGTTGAAAGAAGATAGGTAAAAGGGTACTGAGAAAGCTTTTCCACCTCTTTTTTTTTTGTCATGATTCCTGACATGGAAGAAAGGAGGTCTTGGGTCACCTACCCATACATGTTGGGAAATGGACAGCATAATTATCCTCATGTGCTAGAAGTAAGCTACCCTATCCAATTGCAGAGAGACAGGAAACAGTGTAATGAAGAAACTACCACACTAACAATCAGGAATTCTAACTAGTTGTGTAATGTTAGGCAAGTCACTTGATATCTTTGACTCCTGATTTCTTCAGTTTCTAAAATGTGGGCAATTGGCTAATCTTTAGTGTTGTCTTCTGCCAAAAGATCACTATCTGTCAGTATTTTGCATGTTTCTGTTATTTCGCCTACCAATGACCCCATTTCCCCATTCATTCCCCAAACCACTGTAAGGTCTCATCCATGCCCCATATGTGACATAAAACTGTGTTACCTCTAGTGCTCACTGCTCTACTTCAACAGCCACAATCTTATTTGGATCCTAAGAAAGAACAATGGTGCTTATGATTCTGAAGAAAAAGAAAGAACATAAAACTTATAATCAATCACTTCTAGCTTGAGCTGAGTGGGGACCACAAAATGATCAGCAAACAATGCCAGACAGTTACTTGGTCAACTGCAGTTATTTTTTATGACTATTCACATTACTGGGAGAGTATAAGAGAATACAGACAACCTGTAGATAACTTTCAAGTCAATTAGAGGGGGGCTGGGAAGTACACGGGTACTTACATTTGAATAACACCGATTCTGCTGTCTTGGGAATTTTAGCTAAATTATAAAGTATATTGGGAAAAACAGGCTTAAAAAGAAGTAGAATGTTTCATTATGTTCTCATCTTGTCACCCTACTCAAAAATTTTCCCTTCTTTCATGAAAAACTGTCATCAACTATCATATTTATGTAAAGTACCAGCCTAAAATGGAGTACTCTAGATTGCAATATTTACCTTGCCTTATCAATTTCACCATACAAACCCTAGCTTTGGGGAGTTCATTAAAGAATATTTGGGGGCTGTGAGCTGTATTAATGCAACAAAAGAAACAAGGAGATAGAAAGTATCCTCAACATTGGCTTTATTATCTATTTGGCTTAATAAACATGGAAAACAAGAGTTTTATATGATTTAACTGACCACAGATAACCAAGGGCTGGTTATTATATAAATGATGAGTAAGGCAAGAAGCAATGTGGTAATTATTATTTTAAGTGCATGCAGGAAGATGTTCTCTTCATAGTTAAGCAATTCAAATAGGAAGGTAAGTATCTTGATATGACCATAAATGTTAAACAAATTAACCTTATGTTCCTATATCTTTCAAATTCCAGCTGACTCCCCCTAGATATCTACTACGCTTCAGAATTCGATGGAAAAGTTCCAGATCAGACAGTAACAGAGGAAGCAATTGGGTGGAGAAATAATTGTCCCCATCCGTATGTCACCATGTAAACTGAAAATCATCAGTGATTTGCAAAGTAATCTTTTTCTTTTTTCCTTAGAATCAAAGATTTCATAAATTCACTTACTGGGATGGGTCTGAATCACTTCCTTTTCGTTTTCTTGGGAGCTCTGTCACATGTGGGCTGAGGGATCCGATAGCTGTTGGTTTTGTCCATGGGCTTACATAACTGGAAACCATGGGAGCAATGCACTCGTTCTTTTCTATCAGCATTCTATCTATGACAGATAAAGCACAATAGGACACCTATCTTTAACATTAACTTCCACTTTATACATATCCCTATTACATTTTAAATGGCTTTACTATCTTGTTATTTTAAAGATATCACCTAAATAACAACATAACATAGAATTAAAGACAAATTACATACACTCAAATATTAGAAATGTATTTGTTAGTCCATATTTTAAAGCTTATTTTCCCCATTTAATTGTAAAAGAATTGTAGAAAGTATAGAAAACATAGAAAAGTAGAAAGGAAGGGGGAAAATCAAATGTCACCATTCTGCTATTGTTAGAATCTATGTTTGTTTTCACTGTCACAAATATATATTATGGTACCAAAAACTTTTTATCTACTGGTTATTTTATTTGCATAGTATCCCAGAAATGAGTTAACAAGGTCAAGGGACATGAATATCTTTAACCCTAAGTTGCTAAATATGACAATAAAATCCTTTTTGTATAAAACATGGCTTATCAGATGTTTAATAAAATATAAAAATCAAAATCACAGAAATAAAAATAACCTATACTCCAAAAGTGGGCCTCCCTGAATAACTATAATTCCCTTACTAAAATATAACAAGTTTATATTTATATCTGTAAGTTACAACATAGACTGAAAATGTGTAAGTAGTATTAACAAGGAGAATGCAATAACTCTACAATAGTGGCAGATTTTTAATACATCTCTAGCAGTAACCGATAGATCAAGCATTCAAAAACAATGATATTGAAAATTTAATCCACACAATAGGCAAGTTTGGTGTAATAGACATATACAGACCACTATCCCTAGGAGCTTCAAACCCATTGTTTGTTTTGGGTACACATGGAGCATTTATCAAAATTAACAATATACTGGACAAAAAGCAAGTAAGTCTCAGCAATTTCAAAAGACTATCATAAATCAAACATTTAGTGACTTGGTGTAATTATGCTAGACACCAGTAACAAAAAGATAACTAGACAATCCCTGTATCTTTAAAAATTAAGAAATATACCAATAACACCTTCAGATAAGGAAGAATTCAAATATAAAATTATAAAATGTAACTAAATAATAATAATAAAATATTATACATCAAAATACATGGAGATAGTGAAAGCATTACTTAGAAGGAAATTTTAACCTTTATCTTAAATAATTAGAAAAGGATATGTAAAATCCAAAGAACTAAAAGAAATACAATGCAAACAATTGCACATCAAAAAGCTACACATGGATTCTTCTAAAAGACTGTATCTCTAATAACTCTATGGCAAGATTTTTCAAGAAAGAAAGAGGACGTAAGTAAATATAAGTGAACATGGGTCATAATTTTAGATGGTCTGGAGATTTAAAAGACAGTAAAAATCTCATGAACATTCTTTTCTTTGAAGTTTATTTTGAGAAAGAGAAAGGGCATGCACACACACACAGGGGAGGAGCACAGATACGGGGAGAGCAAGAGAATCCCAAACAGGCCCTGCACTGTCAGCGTGCAACCTGACACAGGACTCGATCCCACAAACTATGAGAACGTGACCTGCGCCGAAATCAAAAGTCAGTCACGAAACCAACTGAGCCACCCAGATGCCCCTCATGAACAACATTCTAAATATTTGGAATTTTAGATAGAATGAAAAAATTCCTAGAGAATTTTAACCAACAAAAACTGAAGCTAAAAAAACAAAGACCTGAATATCACTATATCTTTCTTACACAACTATTCCAATATACAGAAAAAGAAGGAATATATTGGCCCCCAACGCTTTTTTAGTGAGGATTTCATAATTTTAAAATTAAAAACCTGACAATGTGAGTACAATAAGAGAAAATTACAGGGTATCTCATTTATGGACAAATACAAAAAATCTTAATAAAATGTTAGCAAGATTCCGATATGTATAAAAAGAATCACCCAGGATGACCAAGATAGTTTTATTCCAGGAATACAAAACTGGTTTAATATTAATAAATCAATGAATATGATTAACCAGAACAACAGATTAATGGGAAAATGTGATTATCTCAATAGATATAGAAATATTAATGAAGAAATACTGAAAGCGTGTTCTTTAGAATCAGAAACAAGAACACCTTTTACTACTACTCCTTTTCAACACAATAGTAGAAGACTTGCCAGTGGAGTAGGGAAAGAAAAAGAAATATGAGGTTTAACAGTTGGGAAGAGGGGCGCCTGGGTGGCGCAGTCGGTTAAGCGTCCGACTTCAGCCAGGTCACGATCTCGCAGTCCCTGAGTTCGAGCCCCGCGTCAGGCTCTGGGCTGATGGCTCGGAGCCTGGAGCCTGTTTCCGATTCTGTGTCTCCCTCTCTCTCTGCCCCTCCCCTGTTCATGCTCTGTCTCTCTCTGTCCCAAAAATAAATAAAAAACGTTGAAAAAAAATTAAAAATAAATAAATTAATTAATTAAAAAAAAACAATTGGGAAGGAAGACAAATGCTTTTTGCTATTACTGATAAATCATATGACTGAGTATATAGAAAACAGAAAATAATCAACAGATAAATGATTAAAATTAGAAAGTGTAGGGGTGCCTGGGTGGCTCAGTCCGCTGAGCATCTGACTTTGGCTCAGGTCATGATCTCCCCATTCGTGAGTTCAAGCGCCGTGTCGGGCTCTGTGCTGACAGCTCAGAGCCTGGAGCCTGCTTCTAATTCTGTCTCCTGGTCTCTCTGCCCCTCCCTTGCTCCTGCTCTCTCTCTCTCTCTCTCAAATAAACATAAAACAAAATAAAAAAAAAGAAAGTGTAGCAAGTTGGCTATCTATAAGATCAATATATAAAAATCAACTGCCTTTCTATTCACCAGTAATAAAAATATTATTTACAATAAGATACTTAAAAAGACACAATTTACAATAACCTCAAAAAATATACAGCACCTAAAGAAAAAATCTAATAAAAGTGTGTAAGATCTTTGGGGTGACTGGGTGGCTCAGTTCAAAATAAACAAAAAAGTAAGATCTGTATAAGGAAAATATAAAAATTTATTTAAAACAGTAAAAAACATCCATGTAAATGGGAAGATATGCCATTGGATTGGAGTCCTCCATATCACAAAGTTGTCAATTTTCCTAAAATAGATGTGTAATTTAATTCCTCTCAAAAGACTTTTTTCTGGTAGAATTTCACAAACAATATAAAATGTATATGGAAGTGCAGTGGGTCATGAATAGACAAGGGAAGGTGGAAGGACTTGCTGTATCAAATATCAGGACATTAATAAAGCTATAGTAATTAAAGTATAGACAAACCAAAGGAAAAGTAGAGAGGGCCCAGACACGTATAAATGGACATCTGCTAAATGTCTGAGGTGGCATTTCAGGTCAATGTGGGGAAAACAGCTTTTTAGTAATTGGTCCTAGGCCAAGTGGTTTTCTCTATGGAAAAGAATAAACCTGGACCCCCTACCTTATACCAAATATAAAACCCAATTCCAGCTGGAGTAAAGACCTAAATATAAAAGGTAAAAATGTAACAGAAAAGACTCTAAAGGAGAGACAGTATTTTATTGGTGGGGAAAGAACTTTCCAAAACATAAAAAGAAACACCAATAAAGACTGATCAATTCAATCTTCTTAAAATTAAGTTAATGTTGATCAAAAGATAACTATAAAGAAAATGAAACCACAAGCCACAAACTGAGAGAAGATATGTGTTACACATATAAACAACAAAGGGTTAATATCTAGACTGTCTAAAGAATGCCTTTGCATCAACAAGAAAAAGCAACAACACAGTAGAAAACTGGATAAAAGACTAACAAGCACTTCATAAAAGAATTCCAATTGTCAATACACAAATGGAAAGATAACTCAATCTCATTAGCAATTAGGAAGAGCCAGAGTAAACAGTGGTGATCTACCCATCCCATGGCTACAATGGAAAAGTTTGAGGACACCAGATGTAGGTGACGATGTGGAGCAATGAAAGGTTGATGCTTTGCTAAGTGGGGATGTAAATCGCTACAACCGCTTTGGAAGCCACTTTTGTTATTACCTAATAAATTGAATATTGCATGTAACATATGATTCAGCATTCCAGGTCTAGGTACATAGTGAAACTCCATGCATATGAGGAGACACGTACAAGCACTGCTTGTAGCTGAATAACAAAAACAAAAACCTGAGAAAACTGGAAGCTAAATTTCCATTGACAGAAATATAAACTGTTTAGCTACTAAATGAAATATTAACAGCAGTAACAATGAATGAAGTACTGATATCAACATGGATGAATCTCAAACTAGTAATGCTGGGCCAAAAAAAGTGACAGATAAAAAACCTATAGCATGTTTTTTTTAAAAAAAATTATATAAAGTTTAAAAATAGGTAAAACTAATTTTTTTTTTTTTTTTTTTTTTAGCAATACCTACAGAGGTTGCCACACTATATAGAAAAGCAAAGGAACACTTAACACAAAAGTCAGAATTCTCTTTGGGAGAAGAGAAGGTGCATCTGGATTCAATTACTAAAGGACACACAGGGGCATCTAAGGAATTTGTGTTCTATTTCTTAACCTGGGTGTGAGTTCAGATTTTTTTTTAATTTCTTAAACTACGTATATAATTTTTACAAACCTCTATAGGTTACAGTATATCTCACAATAAAGAAGTGGGGAGAGGGGCAACCTGGGTGGCTCAGTCGGCTGAGTGTCTGACTTCAGCTCAGGTCATGATCTCATGGTCGTGTGAGTTCGAGTCCCACATCGGGCTTGCTGCTGCCGGCCTGTCAGCACAGAGCCCACTTTGAATCTTCTGTCCCCCTCTCTCTGCCCCTCCCCCCACTTGCGCTCTCTCAAAAATAAATAAACATTAAAAACAAAAAGACAAAAAAAGAAGTGGGGAGAATAATTTTATCAATGATTATTGGCCACTTGGGAATTAAGTTTCTGATTTTTGGTCTTGCAAGACTTCTAGGCTTGGACTCTCTTAATGGGAACGATTCAGGATCACCAGATACACATGAGATTAATTATGATTTCAGCTACCAGACTTCAATCTGATGGACTTTGAATGGCAGAACACCATCTGTCTCCACAGAAAATGTGGTGAGTTTCTTACAATAAGTGACAAATCAAGGGGAAAAATTCACCAACTATGAACCATGGTTTATACCAGACCCTTCCATCCACCTCCAGCCTCCAACACACTCAAGCAAGCACACGGTTTCCCTCACATAAGTTCAAAACAAAAATAAAGATATTTTTGCCTCTCATTCTAGGAAACATGATCTTCATATTTCAATCCTACTGCCTTACTAACTTTTAAAATAAGAAATGGACCATCTTTAGACTGGCAGAATAATAATCTTCTTTTCACAAAATCAAAATCTAAACCACTGAGGGTCTTTAGTTGTATGTTCCCTAACGAGTGGGGGAGTACTGCCCCCTAATTAGCTATGTCCCATCAAATTTGGCTATGTCAGTAGAAGTGAATTCAAAACAGAGGGCTTTCTGTAAACAAAAGGAAAATATGGGTTAGTGGGACTAATTAGTTCTGGATGAAAAGATCACACAGATTTTTGTTAAAAGGTGACTCACAATTTAAAGAGTGAAGATTTCATTTTTAACCTCCCAGTTTACTTTCAGCCTCTCATTTAGAAGATGAGACCATGCGTTGAGGAACTGAAAGTTAATTCTGCTTTTGTTGAACCCATTTTGAAGGTGTATCCTTCAATATTTTGATATTGTCTTTCCTCACCAAATTGTTACCTCTCAATGGCGAAGATAATATATGTTATTTTTTTCAAGAAAAATAACATTTATACATTTCTATAATACTATTTTCCTATTAAAAATTTTTTTTGCATATAGTTGACGATGTGACATTATAGGTGCACAACATAATAATTTAATATCTCTATACGTCATGCTATGCTCACCACAAGTGTCACTACCATCTGTCACCATACAATACTATTACAATACCATTGACTATATCCCCTGTGTTGTACTTTTTATTTCTGTGACTTATTCATTCCGTAACTGGAAGCCTGTACTCCCTACTCCTCTTCACCCATTTTGCCCATCCCCCCAACTGCCTCCTCTCTGGCACAGCCATCAGTTTGTTCACTGTATTTATAGGTTTATTTTTGTTTATTCATTTATTTTGTTTTTTAGGTCTGCAAGAGTGAAATTATATGGTATATATCTTTCTCAATCTATTTCACTTAGCATAATACCCTCTAGGTCCATCCATAGTGTCATAAATGGGAAGATCTCATCCTTTTTTATGGCTGAGTAATATTTGTGTGTGTGTGTGTGTGTGTGTGTGTGTGTGTGTGTGTGTGTGTATTCACCACATCTTCCTTATCCATTCATCTATCAGTGGACACTTAGGTTGCTTCCATGTCTCGGCTATTGTAAATAATATTGCAGTAAACATAGGGGTGCATATATCTCTTTGATCAGTGTTTTCATTTTCTTTGGGTAAGGACCCAGTACTGGAATTATTGTATCAGATGATATTTCTGTTTTTAATTTTTTCAGGAACCTCCATACTGTTTTCCACAGTGATTGTACCAATGTTCCTACCAACACTGCATGAGGGTTCCTTTTTCTTCACATCCTCACTAACGCTTGTTATTTTTTGTCTTTTGATTTAGCCATTCCAACAGGTGTGAGGTGATATCTCATTGTGATTTTGATTTGCATTTCCCTGATGATTAATGATGCTGAGCATCTTTTCACCTGTCTGTCGGCCACCTGTATATCTTTGGAAAAATGTCTACTCATGTACTTTAAGAGTGCTAGTAATACTGACTCCGTCTTTGGCCCTCCATCTTGTTCATGTTTGCTCAAGGGCCTCTCTTGGGGCTATGTGTTCCGGGCCACTTGGATATTAATATACATACCTTAGACATGCCTGCCAAGACTAGGATGGTGGGAAGGCTTGTTTCAGCCTCTCATCAATCTGTTAGAGATAACATAGACTTCCTTCTTTCCTGATGTACAGGTGGTGCCACAAGATCTAACTAAAAGGTAGCTGTCAGTTAAGTGCATGAAAGCCTTCTGAGGTGTGTGCGAGCCCTTTCATCTCACTATAGCGCCCTCCCGCATATCCCCTCACTCTATAAAATCTGTGGACTAAGGTCTGGACTTTGTGGAGAATAGCTATGCGGACTGCATGGATCATCCTCCTCCCAATTCCCCCTATGTCAGTTAAGTTACCCTGAATAAGACTGTGTAAACTGTATGGCATCGCCTGCTTCATTTTCCAGTTTCAAAGTGCCTTCTCAGTTTTGGGGATACGTTACTGTCCCTCCCCCACTTTCTAATAGGTCCTCTGCCAATGTTTTAACTGGATTGTTGGTGTTTTTGATGTTGAGTTGGGTAATACGTGTTATTTAACACGCCGTAAAATAATTCAGAATTTAGGGGTACCTGGGTGGCTCGGTCGGTTGAGCGTCTGACTCTTGGTTTTGGCTCAGATCATGATCTCACGGGTCGTGAGATTGAGCTCCCTGCTCAGGCTCTGCGCTGACAGCATGGAGCCTGTTGGGATTCTCTCTCTCCTTCTCTCTTTCTCAAAATAAATAAGTAAACTTAAAAATGTGACATTAGCATTTTATCTCACTCCGTCCTACATGCATCTCCCTGGTGATGGTCATCAATGTAACAATATTTTTAATGTTTAGCATTTAGTATCAGTTCCTCAAAGATGAAATAAATTGGGGGAAATGGGCAGCTGTTTGGGAATCATGAGTAGGGGAGAGCAAGCAGCCATTTGGTTCAGGCTCATAGTTATAAAGGGATCAAATTTAGAATGTGATATTGTGCTTGAAAGAAAATACACATACGCACATACACACAGGCACACACACGTTCACAGAATGCAATAGCAGGATGGAAAAATTATATTTTTCATACAACTTAAAAACTTTTGTCCCACTACCTATTTTCAGTGCAATAGTGTGCTATGTTAAAATTTACATAAAATTTAAATTATCCTACGAATAACTTTGTGTTAAAAACAATTTATGCAATATAAACATTTGCTTCTTAATTTCTGAGGATCCATGCCCCCAAAACTGTTTTAGTCTGGTCTATCCACTACAAATTGTTTATTCAGGGCAGGGGAGGGGAGGGAGAAACAAGTCATTTAACACATCTGAGACTATTTCTTTAAAATGAAAGTAGGTAGGGGTGCCTGGGCGGCTCAGTCAGTTGAGCGTCCAATTTTGGCTCAGGTCAGGATCTCGCAGCCTGTGATTTTGAGCCCCACATCAGGCTCTGTGCTGACAGCTCGGAGCCTAGAGCCTACTTCGGATTCTGTGTCTCCCTCTCTCTCTGCCCCTCCCCGGCTTGTGCACTCTCTCTCAAAAATAATAAATAAGCATTAAAAAATTTTTTTAAATAAAATAAAACAGAAGTAATTTCCTGCAAATTTCATTTGTTTGTTTGGGTGAATCAACAACGTATTTGAAATCTGTTTGAAACGAACAGTGATGCTAAGTAACTAGTCCAGCAAAAAAGAGTCCATAGTAATGAGCCATAGTGATGCATAAGGTGTCCATCAAGAAAAGGCACTGAGTTCAATGCCTCTTAATTTTTAATTTAAAAATGTTTTAAAAAATTAAAAATAATTTTTAAAAATGTTAAACTTTTAATTTTGAAGTAATTTCATACCCATAAAAATAATGCAAAGAACCCCCATACACCCTTTAATCAGATTCCCCAAATGACAATTTCTTACTTAACCCCAAGACCAGGAATACTCAAATTTTGCTAATCGCCCTGCTAATATCCTTTTGCTGGTTCAGGTTGAATCCTGGGTCACATGGCACATTTGGTGTCTTCAGTTTCCCTTCGTATTTTTTTAAGTTTATTTTGAGAGAGAGAGAAAGTGTGAGCATGAGCAGGGGAAGGGCAGAGAGAGAATCCCAAGCAGGCTCCGCACTATCAACACAGAGCCCAACATGGGGCTGGACTGCACAAACCTCAAGATCATGACCTAAGCTGAAACCAAGAGTTGGATGCCTAACCAACTAAGCCACCCAGGAACCCCTTCAGTTTCCTTTACATTTTAACATTTCCTCAGTGTTCTTCTGTCCCTGAGGTTTTTGAAAGTTACTGGCCAGTTCTGTAGAATGTCACCCAGTTTGTCTAATACTCCCTTATGACTAAATTCAGGTTATGCACTTTTTTTTTTTTAATTTTTTTTTTCAACGTTTTTTATTTATTTTTGGGACAGAGAGAGACAGAGCATGAACGGGGGAGGGGCAGAGAGAGAGGGAGACACAGAATCGGAAACAGGCTCCAGGCTCCGAGCCATCAGCCCAGAGCCTGACGCGGGGCTCGAACTCAGGGACCGCGAGATCGTGACCTGGCTGAAGTCGGACGCTTAACCGACTGCGCCACCCAGGCGCCCCAGGTTATGCACTTTTGACAAGGATGCCACAAAAGTGATGCTGTGTCCTTCTCAGTGCTAAACGCCTGCACTTTTCAATGTTATTGCTTCTGGTACTTTTTATTGTTTCAATAAGATTCTGCTCTTCGGGATTCCAAAAGGTGTTCAGCTCATAGAATCTACAAAAGAGGCAAAAGAAAGATTTATGGGATCCACAGTAAGCTCCAGGACTGGAAAATTTCGAGGACCATATCATCTCATATGCCCAAATCCTAGGACAGTGCTGACACATAATAATAGGGTTTGTTGAAAGAATGAACTGCGTTTCATTTCATTACCCCTAGACATTCAAAAGAGAATCTGAAAGAGATGTGAAATCAGAACTAACAGATTCACCTTCCTGGACTGCCGGAAATGATAAAATTCCCACAGTAAGGAATATGCAGTTCCCCACGGTACTATTTCACAAATGAGCAGGCCTCCTTTCTCCATACCACTACTTCATTCTGTTTTATTTCTGACAGAGGGAAAAATACACTTGATTGTCTATTGGAATAAAGGTACTGTGTAATATGGGATTTGGCAGTCTGAAGTCTCTTTCTAGAACAAGAAGTAATTATTTTATAGGTTTGTGGTAACACATCATAATGAAACTCAAAAACTGTTTATCACGGACTTATACTGAAAGATGCTTAGTCACTACTGGATAAAGTACTACTTGGCACTATTAAGAATAATACCATCGGGGCACCTGGGTGGCTCAGTCGGTTGGGTGTCTGACTTCGGCTCAGGTCATGATCTCATGGCTCGTGAGTTCGAGCCCTGCATCGGGCTCTGTGCTGATAGCTCAGAGCCTGGAGCCTGCTTCGGATTCTGTGTCTCCCTCTCTCTCTGCCCCTCCTCTGCTCACACTCTGTCTCTCCCTCTCTCTCTCAAAAATAAACATTAAAGTTTTTTAAAGAATAATACCATCTGTAGACAGTACTATACACAAATCATGAAAAAGCTTTTGTTGAATGACATATCAGATAAAGGGTTAGTATCCAAAATCTATAACTTATTAAACTCAACACCAAAAAACAAATAATCCAAGGAGAAATAGGCAAAAGACATGAATACTTTTCCAAAGAAGACATCCAGATGTGTCTAAATTAAAACCACAATGAGATACCACCTCACACCAGTCAGAATGGCTAAAATTAACAACTCAGGCAACAGCAGATGTTGGTGAGGATGTGAAAAAAAGAGCATCTCTTTTGCACTGCTGGTGGGAATGCAAGCTGGTGCAGCCACTCTGGAAAACAATATGGAGGTTCCTCAAAAAGTCAAAAATAGAACTACCCTATGACCCAGCAATTGTACTACTAGGTATTTATCCAAGGGATACAGGTATGCTGTTTCGAAGGGGCACATGAACCCCCATGTTTATAGCAGTGCTATCAACAATGGCCAAAGTATGGAAAGGGCCAAAATAAAGTCCATCAACAGATGAATGGATAAAGAAGATGTGGTATATAGGGGCGCCTGGGAGGCCCAGTCGGTGTTGGACTTTAGCTCAGGTCATGATCCTGTGGTTCGTGAATTTAAGCCCCACATTGGGCTCTATGCTGACAGCTCAGAGCCTGGAGCCTGCTTCAGATTCTATGTCTCCCTCTCTCTCTCTGCCCCTCCCCCACTCACACTCTATCTCTCAAGAATAAACATTAAAACAATTAAAAAATAAAATAAAATAAATGTGGTATACACACACACACACGCACACACACACAATGGAGTATTGCTCAGCAATCAAAAAGAATGAAATCTTGCCATTTGCAACAATGTGGATGGAACTAGAGGGTATTATGCTAAGCTTTAAGATACAAAACATGAACATAAAGGAAGGGAAGCAAAAATAATATAAAAACAGGGAGGGGGACAAAACATAAGAGACTCTTAAACACAGAGAACAAACAGAGGGTTGCTGTAGGGCTTGTGGGTGGGGGGATGGGCTAAATGGGTAAGGGGCATTAAAAAAGACACCTGTTGGGATGAGCACTGGATATTATACATAGGGGATGAATCACCGGACTCTATTCCTAAAATCATTGTTGCACTATATGCTAACTAACTTGGATGTAAATTAAAAATAAATTTAAAAAACAAATAAAAAACAAAGCTTTTGCTCAACAGAGATTAAAAATATTCTATTAATGGGTCTCCCCTGGGGCTCATTTGGTTAAGTGTCCAACACTTGATTTTGGCTCAGGTCATGATCTCATTGTTGGTAGATCGAGCCCTATGTCAGGCTCTACACTGACAGAGTGGAGCCTGCTTGGGATTCTCTCTCTCCCTGTCTCTCTGCCCGTCCCCCACTCATGCTCGCTCTCTCTCAAAATAGACAAACATTTAAAAAATATTCTATTATTTCATACTATTTATTAAGAGCTTAATGTAGGTGGGGGATATATTTTAAAAGGTTAAGATTTAGTACTTCCTGTCAAGAAGCTTATGATCATAAATACGTTTGTGCAAATGGGGGTGTATAGACATAAACCAAACACAGAATGAAGTTAGATCTAGATGCAGGTACAAGTTTATGCTGCAAGAACACAGAGGGAAGAGCACCTAATTCTGTTTGGGGGAAGGGAATAATGCTTAAAAGCATGTTTTCAGGCTAAGAGAACATTATGAACAGGTGGCAATTCAGTAAAATCCTATGCCGTCATGAACAACGTTTCGTTATTCAATCAATGAATACCTATCAGAGTCAAGTTTTAGAAAATGCACCTCCTGGTACAAGTCTGGTGGATAAAATTGGGCTTTTTCAAAATAAATTTTACCTTTTCACATATGAAACAAAATGCACACTAAATTGCCCTATCTGACCAGAAACCAGATCCCTAGATCATCATTCACCATGCAGAATGCAGATTGCCTAGAAAATTCAAAATAAGGATGAGGCTTAGATTTACTGAGATTTCATGAAAGCCCCTCAAGATTTATTTATCTATGAATTCTGACCACGCCTAGAGGAGGCAGGAGAGAGTCTCTCAGTGACCTCCTTTCCTGTGTTGTCAATCCCGACAGCCAGCCAAACCCTGAGGAAGAGCGGGTATTTAGCCACATTAGTCTCTGAAGCCAGCCAACTATCCTGCTTAAAATAAAGGGTGGATATTAAGGTACAGGGGCTTAAATGTGTCGTTTTCCAAATTTCCATCTGTTCTCTCAGACAGAATGTGTCGACAGACCCTTCACACTGTAACTGTTTTTGAACTCAATTTCAGACCCCAACACATACCCTACTATTATAGAAAAATTGCACCCATTATCGTTTTCCCGTGATTTCAGCCTCCGTGACCTTGGGAGAAGAGGAGAATTTGAATTTTGATTTAAAAGCAGGATTTTTACCTGGGTCTACCTACAAGGAGAAAAATGAAGGAAACCATATGGATGCCCAGACAAGGTCTTCTGATAGAGATATTTTGCATCCACTAATAAATTGGCATCCTGCTTTTCTATGCCAAAAAAACTGACGTTTAATGTCTCTTCCTATGATAATAGGGTTGTACTGGTGGCATCTCCACTATTCCTTTCTGTTTGTTGAAAAGTGCAGCATCTTTGGCGAATGGGTGTGGCTTGGGTGAAGGAAGACCAAGAAGCAATTCTAAGTTATATTTCAGGAAAGTTTATTTTCTCGTGGCTCCGTCCAGTTACTGCATTTGAAACAAAGCTTTACTCGGCATTTGCCCCTGTGAAAAATAATAACGGGAAACCTCACTAAAATGGAGTCACTAACATGGATTAAAATCCACTAAAAGTCACAAAACGTGGATTAACAGTCACTAAAATGGAGATTGAGCTGGGATGCTCTGACGCCCTGGCACTCCTCAACTGCAGACCCAATAGGAAGAGACGGGCCTTGCACCTGGATGCTACTTTTCTATCCTCCCCCAACAAGCCAGTCAATGAGAGACAGTCACAGTCGGGCCAATGAGAAGCCACTCCACTGCCAGCTTCAGTTCACTCCAATGGACTTTTGTTTACAACAGCCTTCACGACTTCCCTCTTTCCTCTAGAAAAGTGCATGCCTCTCCTTTATTCTTCAGAGTTGCCCTCGGTTTTCTGGCAGCCTGCTTGTCCCAGCTTGTAATTCTCCTTTATTCCTGAGTAAACCCATCTTTTGCTAATAACTGGCAGTTTTATTTTTAAGGTTAACACTCCAGGGCACCTGGGTGGCTCAGTGGTCAAGCTTCCAACTTTGGCTCAGGTCATAATCCCACGGTTGGTGAGTTTGAGCCGAGCGTCTGCTCTCAGCACAGAGCCAGCTTTGGATCCTTGGTCCCTGTCTCTCTCTCTCTCGGCCCCTCCCCCTCCCAAAAATAAATAAACTTTAACAAAAAAGTTAACATTCCATTATTCAATCTAAAGTGAGAGGGGGGCGCCTGGGTGGTGCAGTCGGTTAAGCGTCCGACTTCAGCCAGGTCACGATCTCGCGGTCCGTGAGTTCGAGCCCCGCGTCAGGCTCTGGGCCGATGGCTCGGAGCCTGGAGCCTCCGATTCTGTGTCTCCCTCTCTCTCTGCCCCTCCCCCGTTCATGCTCTGTCTTTCTCTGTCCCAAAAATAAATTAAAAACGTTGAAAAAATAAAAAAATAAAATAAAAAAAATAAAGTGAGAGGGCTTCGAATTTTTAATGTGACCTAAGAAACAGGTTGAAAACGTTAACTTATTCAGTCGCCACATTGCCCTGCTGCCTGGGTATCTGGCCCCTTTGCACAGACATTTTTTTCAATCCTTGTAGCTTTTCCATAGAAATTTCTTACATCTATCATCATTTGTAAGGTTGGAGAGTCATAGCTTCAGCTATCTGACAGGTTTCCCAAAGTGAAGGCTTTGATACTGTCACATAGATAATCTCAAAAGCTAGCTGCTCCCCCATCACTTCCCTTTCCCTCTGCCCAGCCCGCACTTCCTTACATAACACAGCAAGGAGAGCGCTCCTTCTTGAGTGGATGGACACAATATATTGGGGCAATTTGAGGAAGAAATAAGTGGATATAATTTTTCCTTTAAAATCTATTTGGACGGGGGTGGGGGGGGTCGGTATACAGACTAATGTTTGTGTCTCCCCCCCCACATTCATATGTTAAAATCTAATCCCCAAAGTGATCCTGTTTAGAGGTGGGGCCTTTGGGAGGTATTTAAGTTATGAGGGTGGAGCCCTCTTGAATGGAATTACTGCCCTTATCTAGAGGCCAGAGAGCTAGCTCATTCTCTCTGCAGTTGGCAGTTTGCAAACAGAAAAGCATCCTCTCCAGAACCTAACCGTGCTGAAACCCTCAGACTTCCAGTCTACAGAATTATAAGAAATAAGCTTCTGTTGATAAAAAATAAAATAAAAATATTGTTTATGAGGTTTATGAACATGAAAAATGCTTGTGCAATGTTTTTTTAAAAAGCAGGATGAAAGGCACAGAGACTAGGTAAAACAAGATACAAAGAAAATGTATATTCAGGGGAGAAAAAAGCCTGGGAAGAGACACAGTGAAATGTTTTCAGGTGTTTTGTCTAAATGGCCAATCAAAGGATTTTTTTTTTCCTCTCTACTTTTGTATATTGTTCCAAATACAGAAAATATACAATATACTTATTGTTATAAGACATACAACTGAGAAAGAAAAGGGCATATATATGGACTACTGGGGAATAACAAGTACATTAGTACGACCTGACATCGTGTGAAACATTAGGAAATCAAGCTGGAAAAGTAGATTGCACTAGTTCATGGAGGACCCTGCATGTCCCACTGACAGAATCAGAGCTTTATTTCCAGGTAGCAGGGAGCTAATGAAGTTACCTAGCACTGCATCTCAGCCCATTTCTTGGGCCAGTCCTCATAAGGCAGCAGGTACATCTGTACTGTTTACCTTACTAGGAATTAGTCTTCCTGTTAAAAAGCTACAACTTTCACTCTAATGCATTCTACCTTTGCCCAACCTGAATGGCTGGTTTCTTACCTGGGTTCCTATTTATTTCTGTAATGAGGCTTGTGCTCGGAGCCGTACTCTGAACCCTTTCCAGCTGGGCTGGGAAAATAAGGCTTTGATGCCAAGCACAGACAGAGAAAGCCAAAACCCTTTCATATGGAGCATAGCAGGATTCCACCCGTGGATCAACCACCATGTATCTCAGACATGCTGTTGTAAAATCACAGAAGGATCAATCTCTCCTATGTAATGAGGAAATTTTATTCTTTTGGCCATGACTTCAAAAGTAGCAAGAATATCTAAAAGGTAAGTCCTAAGGATGGTTCTTAAGATGACATCGTGTTAGGGGAGGATGGCTCAGATACGGTGAGAAAGAAACCCAGGTAGAAGACCCTGGGGCAAAGTCTAACTACCTCAGACTTCATAAATGAAAATGTAGTTAGCCTTATTTTCTCTGTTAATTTTTATTTTAAGACTCTGTTAATTTCTTTGAGTTCCAACTAGTACAGGGGAAACCACATACTCCTAGATTCCACGGATGCAGAGCTTTTGCTGGCATGTGATTTTGTCCATGATTACACAATAGCTGCAGAACCAAAGCAGAGGAAATAGACAATTTTACTTGCCCAAGGCCAGTCCCTTGCCAGGGAAGTATGCAGAAAGTCAGAGGACAAATGAGTAAATGATGTCCACATCACAGTAAAATGGTCCATCACGGAGTACAGCCTGGGTAGGAAAGCAAAAGACAACTCAGAAGAAGCTGAAAAGAATAGGCAGGTGGTTGGAACGTTTGCATAAGTGGGAGAGGGTCAAAATAGGAGACTATAATCAGCAGGGAGAAGTTCAGACTTTGGGATTCAAGGCTCTACATAAAAGGTGCCCACAGGGGTGCCGTAGTGAAGACAGAGTATGTGGGAAGAGAGAAGAAAGACCAAAGTTACCCAGGATGGCATTAGGGAATGGACAGGAGAGAAAAATGTCTAAGAATATACAGAGGTAACATCCTGAAGAGAAACAGATGATTAAAATGAGGACAGAAGGGGCGCCTGGGTGGCTCAGTCGGTTGGGCATCCGACTTCGGCTCAGGTCATGATCTCACTGCTGGTGGGTTCGAGCCCCACGTCGGGCTCTGTGCTGACAGCTCAGAGCTTGGAGCCTGCTTTGGATTCTGTGTCTCCCTCTCTCTCTGCCCCTCCCCTGCTCATGCTCTGTCTGTCTCAAAAATAAAAACATTTAAAAAATTAAAATGAGGACAGAAAAGGGTGAAATAAGCCGAAAACCTACATGAAAATAATTGACAGTGGGGAATAATTTCTTAAGATGGCAACGAGGCTCAGATAATTCCAACCTCACTTCCTGGTTCCGAAATACACAAGAGAATGGGTAGCTTCCACAATTCCCTTATGATCAGTACCTTCAAATTTGGGCTGATCACATTACAAATAACCAGGGAATTACTGAAGTGAAAAAAGAGATACTTTTCCCCTTTCAAACTGATTAATCCTGATAAATTGTTATACTGGCAAAGGAGCCTTGGAGAAGAAGAGGTAAGAATAGAGACACTCTCGTAGTTTCATAGACTTCTGGTGGGAATGATAATGGATATAACCTTTCTAAAAGGCCATTTCCATCCTTTGATCCAGAAATTCTATGTCTTTGAGTTTATCCTAAAATTATTAAAGATGCACATAAGGGCTTTTATGCATAGATATTTGTTAAAACATTACAACAGTGTAAACCTGAAAACAACCTAAAGGTATCAACAAAGCATCAACTAAAAAACTAAATGTAATCATGGGATGGACTTCTTTGCAGCCTTTAAATAGTGTTTTCAAATGATTTATGAAATGGTAAATACTATACACAATATTAAATTTCACATGTTTTGTGTTCTTTATTGCTTTAAAATATAGTATATGAATAGGAGATTTGGGGTCCAGTAAAGCCAACAGATCAGGAAGTGATGCGAACAAAATGGCAGAACTCTCACAGTTCCCAAGAGGAGGGGCAGGCACACCATTGGAGGCAGTGGCACATGGGGAAGCACCGGGGTCAGTCAGGTGGCAGAGGGAAAGAGAGGGTGTCTGTGGGCAAGAGTCATTATTGTGTTATTTTATGGGGGAGAACAGGTGGACAGGCTAAACAGCCTTAGGATTGGCTAGTTTGAGAAATTTCAGCAGGCCATGGACAAAGGGAGTGTCTCTAGCTGTCTGTTAGCTGGCCCAGGAGCAGTCAGGACACCTGGATAGTAGTCCAGAGTGTGAGATCTGAAAGAAAGGAGGTCGTTGGGATGGAGCCTCTGGATAGGTTGGTCTGAATTGGAAAAGTACACACATAGGCAAATTGTTTACTATCTCCAGAAATGGATTAATCCTGGGAGAAGCAGTCTCCATATCTCAAAGCATCTGAATACAGAAAATTAAAAATATGGTTAAACATTTATATTTTCCTTAATTTAACATTTGAAAGTAAAAGTTTTTTTAATTTTCTGTGACTAACACGTTACTTTTTAATTCAGGAAAAAAAAAAAAAAACCATACCACAAAAGTTCTGTGTTATTCACGAGCCTTGGGCATTTCCTTGAAAGGATAAATGTACACAAAATTAAAGAGTCATGTGTGCAACCCTTATATTGTTTTTTAAACCCAAAGAACAAATACGAAATGCTGATACTGTGAACTTAATGTTGCTTAAGATACGAGAACATACTGAGCCACTTTCACAGAACATTTAATGTTTTCCTAAAGAGAAGGGACAGAGAGTTTCTAATCAACTGCACAGGATTCCAGACTGACTCTTGTCCTAAACTGTATGTGAAAGATCTGTTGGCAAAGTATTCAAGCGAGTTAAGAGAAAACTTTCCACAGGAGTCACCTGCCTATAGAGAATCTGTTTATGGATGAGGGGGAGGGGTAAGTGTATGGATTTCAGAAAGTGGCAGCCACATGACTTCAATCACCTCTACATGCCACACTGGATAACTGATTGAAAGCATTAGTGAGGTGCCATGTTTAATGCTTTCTAACTGTGACATTACAGCCCACAAAGGACTGTTTTTTGTGGCGAGGAACAGCCCCTACTCTGCCAAAGGCACCTGCTTTTTCACGGGGAGGAAGTAGATCCTGAAAACCTTTACTGATTGCTGAGCACTCTTCTCCTAAAGGCAGAACTTCCTGACTGTATGGACTTCATAAAATATCCACCAAGGATCCTAACTCAAGTTGAAGTCCCTGTTGCAGTAACATTGTTCCACATACAAACATGAGTAGCCCACCACCTCCGCCGACCGTGGGACAGGGAACAGTGACACGGCACTGGGCACAGCAAGCACATGTTTGTCCGAGCCCCCCGACTCACCAGGTGGCTCTAGGTAAGGTGCTTCACCTCTCTGTGCTTTCCTCAGCTGTGAAATAAAGGCTGATACAGACTAGACTTACCTTACAGAGCTTCTGTAAAGAAAAAGAATGAGGTCAATGTTGAATCCTTTTAGAATCTGTGAAGTTCGTTGGATGAAGTGTGTTATCGGGTACTACATTACTTATTTATCCGAGTTGAGAATAATGGGCTCCTGGCAAGGTAGAAACCCAAACGGACACGGATGTGCATCTATCTCCATCCTCATGCAAATGGTCAGATGAAACGATGGTGTAACTGTTAAAGATAAATAACTAAGGTCCCAGTCAAATTAAGGGTCAGGCTGTCTGCGGAGCTAGAGTAAATATGAAATATAGTGCCAGATAATTCAGATTTCCACATGAAAATCCTATCTAATAGTAAAAAAATAAATTTCTCCTACACCTTCGGAAGAAGGAAATGCGAGACATTAATGACTAATCATATACTTAATTCAAAACTGTGATCACTGCTTGGGTTAAAAGCCGTGTGCAATGAGACTATTCAATATGCAAACAACTAGCAGTGTGATTATTGCCCAACAGATTTAATTATTTCCTTCTATTATGGCTCTCCACTGAATTTAAGATGACCTGTAATATAAAGTCTTGCATAGCATAGCACAGCCTGGCTACCGGCCTCATCCCATGCTGCTCTCTTATTCATGAGCCAGGCAACAGCCACAGGGCACTAGGTGACACTCCCCAGTCATACCGCATTCCCTCATGGCTCTGCCTCCCTGGGCCTATTCCTCCCTTGCCTGGAATGCCCTATTCCCAAATCAGAGTAACATAAGCTCTCCTGTCAAGACATAGGTCAGATGTTAACTCCTACAAGAAGCCTTCTCCAACCACTGCCCCCAAACCTGCCACCTGACCGAGGCCCCTTTTAGGTAATATGGTGACACTTTGCAATTGATGCCATCATTGAACTTATCCCACTTCACTGTAATTATCTTCTTACTAGCCAGTCTCCCTCATTAGACACAACTTCTTGAGGGCAGGGGCCATATTTGTATTTCCAGTTTAACCCAATCCCTGACACATCACCCACACTCAATAATTGGGGCAACGATGGATTGTTCCAGAACTAGTATTAGGTCAATTCCTAACTGTTCATAATATATTAAATCTATATTTCTACCTACTTATCAAAATAAATTTCTAATGAGTGAGTTCAATGTAGAGAAATCATAAAAGTATAAGAAAAAATATGTGAGTATTTACATAATCTTAAAGTGAGGCCTTCTGAAGGGTGATCCCAAAGGTAAAAGCCATGAAAGAAATTACTACAATAAAAAGTTAAAATTTCTGTATTCAAAAACCACCGTAAGATTAATACATATAAAAGAAACTGGAGAAAGGCTTCTCCAAAGCTGCTCTTTGCAGTCCACCCTTCCCTTTACTACCAATCCCAGGCAGAGTGACTTCATTGTTACCTAACCATTTGTTGGCATTTTCTAGACTTTATAAACAGAACATAATATATGCCCTCCTGAGTTGGCTTCTTTTCCCCATAATGAGTTTGAGATTCATCCATGTTGTTGAACATATTCGTAGTTTACTCCTTTTTATTCCTTACTCCTTTGGGACATTTGACATTTTATCAATTTAATTCATCTGCTCATGGCCATTTGGCTTGTTTCCAATTCTTGGTTATTGTAGACGAACATTCAGGTACAAGTCTTTGTGTAGACAAATGTTCTCATTTGTGTTTAGTAAGTACTGAGATGTAGAATGACTAGCTTTTAAGACAGGTCTGTGTTTTACTGTGTCCCTAAGGATTTTGTGTCATTTCCACCAGCTGTGTAGGAGGGTTTCAGTTTGCTTCATATTCTCAGCAAAAAGAGACATTGTCAGCCTTAATTTGATCCATTCAAATGAAAGCATTGTGCCATCTCACTGTAATTCATATGATTTCACGACATTTCAATTATTTGAAAAGTTTACTCCTTGGATGACCAAAATATCTCTCTGTAATTTTTAACCATCAATCCTATGTCTAAAAAGTCTAACAAGTTTTCAGTTCAGCTGGGGAATTGTACAGGGAATTGTGTTAGAAGCCAGAGAGGATGCAAAGATGAATACATCATGGTGTTTGCTCTCAAGTATCTCAGTCTCACAAGTAAAGCAATAACCCAACTACAAGCTAGAACAGAATTGTCTTTGGAAAAGTTTGGGTCACAACATCCTATAAAGACTTCATGAAGGAGGTGTCATCTGAGATAGTCTGTGTATTGTAGAACTCCTCACACTTTGGTTGAAAACCACAATATCGCACACTTTTGTCCTAAATCCTTCTCTTCCCTAAACCGGACCATGTGACTCCCTCAAACATCACCCATAGGATGCCCTGTCATGAGCTTGGTTGTTCTGCACATACTTGAAACTAAAAAAATCCTTTGATGTGTGGTGTGATCAGAACAGAACACCCAGGAGTTGTCTAGCCCACAGAGAAGACAGAAGTCTTATTGATGATGTTTTGCCTATACTTTCATTATTTATAGGACTACATTAGTTCTTATTTCATATATTGGACCTTTACTTTATATAAATGAATAAACAGTGTAATTTTAGAACTGTAACTGGTGTTACAGATGGTCTAATATAACTCTCTCTGTTTTCAAGAAAGAAAAAGATTTCCACAGTTGATTAAGTTCTTTGTCCTTTATCATACAGCCAGAAATTGATGGAGAAGGGACAGACCTTTGAGTCTTCTGACTCCCCAACAGGGCTTTCTTTGAGTAAATCCAAATCTGTCTTTTCTTCAGGTTGTTGTTAAGCCACATCTTTACTTTTCATACATCTGCAGTTTTTCTTTTTTATACTTAGATACTGGCCCTTTTTTTGGCTGTTAAGTTTAATCTTCTTTGGCACCACCCTAACAGCATCTTTTTGGATTCAGATTATATCTAACAAATTGACTAAGCCTCCTCAAAATATGCCATTTGCAAAAGTGACCAGCATGACATTTACATTGTCAAACCAAATGTCTGGCTGGTGTGTTGAACAAAAAAGCCAAAGAGAGAACAGTGGGAAATTTACTCACTCTGATGAAATACAGCGTAGGCAGAGTGAGAGCCCAAGTAAGAGTTACAGTGGATAGCAAAATGTTGACACTAGGGAAGAGCTCTGAATGGTTGGAATGGACTCAGAGAATCACTCAACAGATGGGAAAACTGACCTATTTGGGTTGGGGACGGTGGTCTGGGAGTAAGACTGTGAACCATGCACAGTTGTCAGCGAGCCTCGGGGGTTAAGCTGTGCTAGCTGCTTGGATTGTTGGGCCTCATGTCTTAAAGTGAACTTGGGAACTGCTACAGTCTATAGGAATGATGTCGCTAGCATTGAATGCCACACAGGGAAGTGGGTGGACCATGTTCCTCAATGCCTCAAGATTGTGCACTTTTATTCCCTGGTACGCCTGAACATTGCCCTTTCCCAATTTTGTCCCTCCCTGCCATTTCACCACAATGCCAACAGCACTCCAGCCTTGGGTTAATACCTGATAGAACTCCCAGGATACACAGAGGCTCTGTTAGATTTTCAGTTCCATGAAACAGACGTCTTTTGGGTCAATGCCATCTTCCCAGCCCCACAATGCGGTGCCTGCTTCATAGTAGCTTGATGAATATGTACTGTTGGAACAATATGCAGGACACGATAGGATCACAGCTGACAAGTTCTGCTCACCAGGTGACTATCCCAACAGGGGAATACACCAGCTCTTTTCTACCTGGTTGTGCTACAAACTGGAGAACAGGCTTTTTGGTTCTTTCTGGGGGTTGAAAGTCATAAACTTCCTATCTCTCTCATATTCAACTGGTCTGTGTTCCACTCTGAACACTGTGCCCTCATAACCAGAAATGGAGAGCCTTAGTATATACTGTGCAAGAGGTCCAGGGCACCTGTGCATTTTAAGGCTATGTTTAGTACACACTCCAGTAGGAGGAATATAAGCAAATCCATATCCTAACTCATACATGCTCTGGAATATATAAGCCTTTGCACTGGGCAAGCCTGGGAATCACTGGTCCCTCCTTACTAGTAGAAGGGATGTGTCACATAGATAACCAGATCCTCGCCGGTTCATTTTAAGCCTTAAAGGACATGGCCCACTCACTTGCCTGTGTGACATTCAATGCCAAAGCTGTCATTCCTATAGACTATAAATGGTTCCTAAGTTCATTTATTTGTTCACATGTTGTTTCTTATTGATGGGTTAGGGAACTAAAACATTTTCCTAGCTAAATTTCTATTTATTATTTGATTCTACTATATTTAAGTATTGCCCGTTATGTATCTGTTTTGATCTAGGAAAAAAAAACTACTTTTGATCTTAAGATAAAGATCACTACAAAATTTTTGAAGAAAATCCTAAAAAGATACCTGTTTTCTTAATTTACAATAGTACCTAAAGAGGAGGAAAAAGGAACAAAAGAAGTCATTTTGTCAAATAAATAAATAAATATATAAATAAAAGAAAAAGAAGCAAAACTTAAATACAATAGCCTCTTCCGGAGAAACGGTTCTCAAGCATGTCCACTTTCAATCACTACAGAAATTCAAAAAGAACAAAATACACTTAGAATGAATTTTCATGCCACAGAAGGCAGTCCTCTGTCCGACTAGCTTTTAGCAAGCAAGGTGGGGCCTTTTTGGAGAAAATAGTTGGAATAGTGACTGATACATTGAGGAAGGCTGTAAACATAGTGTGTCCAGATTTCGGTAAGACACTTTTTCAGAGATGGAGAGTAGTGAGCTACTTGAAGACTCCATTACAACCTTGAGGTTTAAATAAAAAAAAATAAAAAAATAAAAAAAAGATGGATGAGAAGTTTGAGGCAAGAGCACCAGTTAGGAAGCCAACCACTGCAGTGAAGCAGAATGATCAGGAAAGTGACAAAAAGTGGGATTGAGTCACTTTTGTAGGTGAGACCACAGCCACCAATGTCACCCACCCCCCACTACCACCACCACGACAAACAGAATAATCTTTTATTGAATCGTTACATGCAAGGCACTATGCATGCCCTTTGCCTACCTACATTCTTTGATGCAGTCCTCACAACAACCCTACAGTGGTGGTTTAGCAAATGAGGAAACAGGCTCAGAGAAGTGAAGTAACTTGCTGTGATAGTCTTTGTGCCGGGTCAGCTTGGCCAGGCTAGGATCCTCAGTTACCCAAACACTGATCTAAGTGTTGCCAGGGAGGTATTTTGTAGATGTGATTAAAGTCCATAGTCAGTTGACCTTAATAAGGGAGATTATTCTAGATAATCCGGGTGGGTATGATTTAATCAGTTGAAAGGCCTTAATAGAACGGAGGCTTCCCTGAAGAGAAGGAAACTGCCTACCTACAGCTGCTTCAGCCTGTGCCCGAGAGGTCCAGCCTGCCTTTCCTAACAGCCTGCCCTGTGGATCCCAGTCAGCCCCCACAGTTGCATAAGCCAATTCCTTGCAACAAATCTCTTAATATACACATCTCCTACTGGTTCTGTTCCTCTGGTTGAACCCAAATTGATACACATGCCAAAGATCACACAATAATTAGGTGAAAGAGTTCAGATCCTCTCAAAGCCAAAAGCAGGCCACTATTCCACATTCCCTCCCAATAGAAGTTCAGCTTTGGATATCAGCACTTAACAGATATGGCAGCACATCCAAAAATCTAGCAAGCATTGAAGGAAAGGTTAAAAGGTTAAAGCTCTAGAGGCCAGTCTATACTAAGCTTTTGAAATGGGGCCAAGGGGTAGTCGAAACACCCATTATGACTATAAGGAAATCAGTCATAGAAAACCACTCAGTTGTGATACAGAATATAATCAGAGTGATATAAACATTGAAGACTTATTCCCTATGACTATTCTGGAAAAGGTCAACATTTCATAGGCATTATAACCTAATCCAGGTATAGGCAAAAGCAAGGGAGTAGAGTTCATCAGAAACAGGAAAGTCCTCTAACTTGTTCCGGACTGGATTGATCCTCATGCATAAAAAGAATACAGTGTTCAGCATTTTGAATGTCAACATGTTTTTCCAAAAAGCAGAAAAACATATTTAGATTTGGATGGTCTATACCCACATCATCGTTACACTTGGGAAAATACAATTCTTGCAGCTGATGAGTAAACAGAACCACGATGCATGCTATTATCACGATTAATGTTAATCTGGCATGATTGGATACGCCAAATGCCCCACAGAAAACCTATAAAAGATACAATGGTTACAGTTTAAGGAAGATGGTGGAATAGGAGGATCCCGAGCTCACCTCCTGCCGCAGACATAACAAGGCAACAACTACGTATAATGCAGCTCACTTTGAAAACAACAGCCTAGCAGAGCAGATCTCCCGCAGCCAAAGAAGCAAAGAAAAGGCCACGTCAAGAAGGACAGGAGGGGAAAGGATGCAGCAGAGAATGAAACCACTGGTGTGGCAGAGACCCACAAGCAGGAGGGACATCACAGGCACAGAGGTGCTCCCAAGGTAGCAAGGGGATCAAGCCCCACATTGGGCACTTCCAGCCCTGAGACCTGCACCAGGACAAGCCCTCATAACATCTGGCTTTGAAAACCAGCAGGGCTTAACTCAGGAGAGATGGACAGCTATAGGAAACTGAGACTCCACTCTTAGTATCACTCAGTCCAAGACCCAGCACAGAAACAACTGTTTGAAAAGTACCTGGGTTATACACAAAGGAGACTCACTGACTAACTTCAGGCATGCGTGCCAGAGGGGCGGGGATCTGTGGGAGCTCTCTCTGGGAATGGAAGTACTGGTAGGCACCATTTTTCTTGCCCTACTTCAGTCTAGCTGGCCAGAAGCTTGTGGGAGCCAGTTCTTATACTTTCCGTTACCATACTGGCACCACTTGCCCTGCTCTACCAACCCACTCACCCCAGCCGGCACTCCTGCAAAGGGGCTCCTGCCTTGCAACACCGGGTAGACAGCCTCTGTCAGGTCCAGCACCTCTCCAGGAGGAGACACTTGCCAGGGAGAAGGAAGCCAGCCCTGCCCACCAGCATGCCTGTAGAGGTCACAGCCCTCTACTGGGCCCCACAGATGCCTTTTACAGAAGGTCACTACTTTCAAGACCAGATGTAGCTGACCTACCTAAAACATAGTAATAAACACAGAGAGCCAGAAAAAATAAGGAGACACAGGAATATGGTCCTGATGAGAGAATAAGACAAATCTTAAAAAAAAAAAAAAAAAAAAGAACTAAACAAAATGGAGACAAGCAATCTACCTAATAAAGAGTTCAAAGAAACAGTAAAAAAGATGTTCACCAGATGAGAGGAGTGTGTGAATTCAGTGAGAACTTTAAGAAACTGATAGAAAATATAAAAAATAACCAGTCAGAGCTGATAAATACAATAATTGAAATGAAAAACACACTAGAGGAAACCTGCATCAGACTACAGGATGTAGAAGAACAGACCAGCTATCTGGAAGACAAGCTAAGGGAAAGCATCCAAGCTGAACAACAAAATAGATAGATACATAGATAGATAGATAACACATATGAATTTAAAATAGAAGATAGGTTAAAGGACCCTCAGGGCAACATGAAGTACACCAACATCTGCATTACAGGAGGCCAGAAGGAGAACAGATTGAGAAAGGAGCAGAAAATATACTTAAAGAAATAACTGTTGAAAACTCCCCTAAACTTTGGAGAAGCAAAAACATATCCAAGTTCAGGAAGCACAGAAAGCCCTCAATACCAAGACACATAATAATTTTTTTTATTAACTTTTTTTTTTAATCTACATCCAAATTAGTTAGCATATAGTGCAACAATGATTTCAGGAGTAGAGTCCTTAGTGCCCCTTACCCATTTAGCCCATCCCCCCTCCCACAACCCCTCCAGTAACCCTCAGTTTGTTCTCCATGAGTCTCTTCTGTTTTGTCCCCCTCCCTGTTTTTATATTATTTTTGTTTCCCTTCCCTTATGTTCATCTATTTTGTCTCTTAAAGTCCTCATATGAGTGAAGTCATATGATTTTTGTCTTTCTCTGACTGACTCATTTCACTTAGCATAATACCCTCCAGTTCCATCCACGTAGTTGCAAATGGCAAGATTTCACTCTTTTTGATTGCCAAGTAATACTCCATTGTATATATATATACCACACCTTCTTTATCCATTCATCCATTGATGGACATTTGGGCTCTTTCCATACTTGGGCTATCGTCGATAGTGCTGCTGTAAACATGGGGGTGCATGTGTCCCTTTGAAACAGCACACCTGTATGACGTGGATAAATGCCTAGTATGCAATTGCTGGGTCGTAGGGTGGTTGTATTTTCAATTTTTTGAGGAACCTCCATACTGTTTCCCAGAGTGGCTGCACCAGTTTGCATTCCCACCAGCAGTGCAGAAGAGATCCTCTTTCTCCACATCCTCACTGACATCTGTTGTTCCCTGAGTTGTTAATGTGACCCATTTTGATAGGTATGAGGTGGTATCTCATTGTGGTTTTGATTTGTATTTCCCTGATGATGAGTGATGTTGAGCATTTTCTCATGTGTCGGTTGGCCATCTGGACGTCTTCTTTGGAGAAGCCAAGACACATAATTATTAAAATGTCAAAAATTAAAGAGAGAATCTTCAAAGAAGAGAAAAAGCAAATGGTTAAGGACAAGGGAAACTCCATAAGGCTATCAGCTGGTTTTTTAGCAGAAACTTCACAGGCCAGAAGACAGTGGCATGATATATTCCAAGTACTGAAAGAGGGGAAAAAACAAACAAAAAAACCAAAAACCTTTCAACCAAGGATACTGCACCTGCCAAGATTATTCAGAATTGAAGGAGAGATAAAGAGTTTCTCAGACAAATAAAAGTTAAAGGAGTTTATCATCACTAAACTAGACTTCCAAGAAATGTTTAAGGGACTTCTCAAAGGCAGGAAAAAAAAGAACATAACTAGAGGTAAGAAAATTATAAAAGGAAAAAAATTCACTGGTCACAGTGGATATTGTCATGAACCATCACTTGCAGGAAACCAGCTTCACAAAGGAAGCCTACAAGAAGTACATCAAAGATTACATGAAATCAATCAAAGGCAAGCTTGAAGAACAGAGGCCAGAAAGAGTAAAACCTTTTATGACAGGGGCTGCAGAACAAATCAAGCACATCCTTGCTAATTTCAAAAACTACCAGTTCTTTATTGGTGAAAACATGAACCCGGACGGCATGGTTGCCCTGCTGGACTACCGCGAGGATGGTGTGACCCCATATATGATCTTCTTTAAGGACGGTTTAGAGATGGAAAAATGTTAACGAATTTGGCTCTTAACTTTGGACGTATCACCTGTCGTCCTAGCTGGCTCATATAAACATATAGCAAAGGTAGTAGATCAATCACTTATAAAACTAGTATAAAAGCTAAAACAAAAGTAGTAAAATTAGAGTTCTGGTTCAAGGTGACAACGTAGGAAGACTCTGAACTCACCTCCTCCAGGGAACACACCAAATTACACCTATTAATAGAACAATTCTTCCTGAAGAAGAACTGAGGGCTGACTGAAGAGCTACTGAACAAAGATAGAGAGAATGGCAAGAGAACAGGAAGAGAGAGACACAGTAACAAAGAGAACCCCCACCCCAACACCGTGAACAGAAGTGGGGAGAGAGACAGCACTGAGGAACTGGGAACAGACCCCTCTGTCCCTGGGGGCACAGAAAAGCCACAGTTTAAAAGAGGAACCAGCATATAGGAGGGACTGCTCTAGAAATCTGCCAAGAGGTGGAGGAGCTCTGGAACACTCTCCAGGTCAGAGAGACTGAAGGACACAGTTGTGTTCCCCCCTTAACAGCCTAGACTGGAGCAGGATCTGGATACCATAATGGGTGAGCTTACCCATTATCTGAGTGAGCTTACAACTTGAGCGAGCCCAAAGTCCACAAGCCCACACCAGCCCTAATCACACTGGGGCACAGAGAAAGAAGCCAGGTTTAAAAGGAGCTGTGGGAATACTCTCTCCCCCCTCCACCTTAAAAGCCAAAACCGGAGCAGGGTCTGGACATCAGAACAGGTGGGTTCATATGCCATAATTAGCAGGTCGTGATGCCATAACTGGTGGGTCAGATCATCACGGAAAGCTTGCGACCTCAGGAAGCCCAGATCCACAAGCCCACACCAGCCCGCTGGTGCTGGGACACAGAAAAAAAGCCATGGTTTAAAAGGGCAGAAGAACTATGGGAACATTTTCTCCCCTCCACCCTAAAAGCGCAGACCAGGGCAGGTTCTGGACGCCAAAAGGGGCAGGTCCAGATGCCACAACTGGTGGATCCAGTCATCACAGGGAGCTTGTGACCTCAGGCAAGCCCAGGGTCCTCAAGCACACACCAGCACCAGTCACACTGCGGCACAAGAAAAAAAAAAAAAAAAAGCGACAGTTTAAAGGTGCAAAGGGACCGCGGCACTCTCCACCTTAAAAGCACACACTGAGCAGTGTCTAGCTCAAGGAGCTTGAAACATCAGGAAGCCTAGGATCCGCAAGCCCACACCAGCTGCCCTGTGCTGTTGGGACACCAAAAACAGGCCATGGTTTTGTGTTTCTCTGGTTTGTTTTTATTTTGTATTCTTTAATTTTTATTTTATTATGTTTTTTTCTTTTTAAAATTTCTCTTGTTTTACTTTTGGTCAGTTTTGTTTTTCTTGTTTTTTTCCCTTTCTTCCTCTTTTCTTTTCTTTTAATGTTTTATTTATTTTTGAGAGAGAGAAAGAGCGAGCGAGCAAGCAGGCGAGGGGCAGAGAGAGAGGGAGACACAGAATCCGAAGCAGGCTCCAGGCTCTGAGATGTCAGCACAGAGCCTGACGCGGGGCTCAAACTCCCAAACTGGGAGATCATGACCTGAGCCGAAGTTGGACACTCAACCGACTGAGCCAGGCACCCCTCTTCTCCTCTTTTATTTTCTTTCACTTTTTCTTTTTTCTCTCTTTTTTCATTTTTTGTTTTATATTTCTCTTTTACTATTAATCTTTCTTTATTCTTTCTGTAAAAAGGGACAAAAGTTTAAGAGATTAAGTAGCTCCAGACTTCAGGTTATACTGTAAAGCTGTAGTAATCAAAACTGTGTGGTGCTGGCACAAAAATAGACACATAGATCAGTAGAACAGAACAGAGACCCAGAAATACACCCATGATTATATGGTCTGTTAATCTTTCACAAAGGAGGAAAGAATATGCACGGGGAAAAAGTCTCTTCAACAAATGGTATTGGGAAAGCTGGACAGCTATCTGCAAAAGAATGAAACAAGAGACAAGAAAAACCTCAATCTAACCTTACACCTAAGGGGACTAGAAAAGAAGAACAAATAAAGCTCAAGGTGAGTAAAAGAAAGGAAATAAAAATCAGAGCAGAAATAAATTAGGTAGAGACAGACAGACAGACAGAAAGAAATCATTGAAACCAAGATATGGTTCTTTGAAAAGAGAAAAGAGAAAAAACCTTAGCTAGACTCATGAAGAAAAAAAGAGAAAGGACTCAAATAAATAAAATCAGAAATAGGAGAAGTAACAATTGACACCATAGAAATAAAAGGATTATAAGAGAAGAAAATGTAAAATATATGTCAATGAACTGGACAATCTATAAGAAATCAATTCCTAGAAACATAAATCTTCCAAAACTGAACCAGGAAGAAATAGATAACTTAAACATACCTATTACAAGTAATTAAATTGAATTGGTAACCAAAAACTACCAAAACATAAAAGTGCAGGACCAGAGGACTTCACAGGTCAATTTTACCAAATATTTAAAGAACAGTTAATACCTATTCTCCTTAAGCCATTCCAAAAAATAGAAGAAGGAAAGCTTCCAAATACATTTTACAAGGCCAGCATTACCCTGATACCAAAATCAAAGTCGTCACAAAAAACAAAACTACAGGCCAATATCTCTGTTAAGCATACATGCAAAAATTCTCTACAAAATATTAGCAAATTGCATTCAACGATACATAAAAAAAAATCATTTACCATGATCAGGTAGGATTTATTCTCAGGATGCAAGAATGTTTTAATATTCACAAATCAATCAACATCATACACCACATCAACAAAACAAAGGATAAAAATTATATTGTCATCTAAATAGATGCAGAAAAAGTATTTGACGATATTCAATGCCGCTTCATGATAAAAACTCTCAACAAAATGGGTTTAGAGGGAACACACCTGAACATAAAAAAGGTCATATTTGGAAGACCTTCAGCTAAGATCATACTCAACAGTGAAACACTGACAGATTTTCCTCTAAGATCAGGAACAAGACAAGGATGTCCACTCTCACCTTTTGTATTCAACATAGTACTGAAGGTCCTAGACACAGCAATCAGACAAGAAAAAGAAATAAGAGGCATCTATACTGGTAAGGAAGAAGGCAAACTGTCACTATTTGCAGACAACATGATACTATACATAGAAAATCCTAAAGACTCCCCTAAAAAACTATAGGGAGTAGTTAACAAGTTCAGTAAGGTTGCACGATACAAAATACCCAGAAATTGGTAGCATTTCTATACAGTAACAATTGTAGAAAGAGAAACTTAAAAAACAACACCATTGAGAGAGGGAAGATGGTGGCGTAGGAGGACGCTGGGCTCACCGCGCGTCCTGCTGATCACTTAAATTCCACCTACACCTGCCTAAATAACCCAGAAAACCGCCAGAGGATTAGCAGAACGGAGTCTCCGGAGCCAAGCGCAGACGAGAGGCCCATGGAAGAGGGTAGGAAGGGCGGCGAGGCGGTGCGCGCTCCACGGACTGGCGGGAGGGAGCCGGGGCGGAGGGGCGGCTCACCGGCCAAGCAGAGCCCCCGAGTCTGGCTGGCAAAAGCGGAGGGGACTGACGGACTGTGTTCCGACAGCAAGCGCGACTTAGCATCTGGGAGGTCATAAGTTAACAGCTCTGCTCAGAAAGTGGGAAGGCTGGAGGACAAAGGGAGGGAGAGCTGCTGAGCCCCAGGACGGCAGAGCTCAGCTTGGCGGGGAACAAAGGTGTCGCCAGTGCCATCTCCCCCGCCCATCCCCCAGCCAAAATCCCAAAGAGAACCAGTTCCTGCCAGGGAACTTGCTCGCTCCGCGCAAACACCCAACTCTGTGCTTCTGCGGAGCCAAACCTCCGGCAGCGGATCTGACTCCCTCCCGCTGCCACAGGGCCCCTCCTGAAGTGGATCACCTAAGGAGAAGCGAGCTAAGCCTGCCCCTCCTGCCCCCGTGCACCTTGCCTACCCACCCCAGCTAATACGCCAGATCCCCAGCACCACAAGCCTGGCAGTGTGCAAGTAGCCCAGACGGGCCACGCCAACCCACAGGGAATCCCGCCCCTAGGAGAGGGGAAGAGAAGGCACACACCAGTCTGACTGTGGCCCCAGCGGTGGGCTGGGGGCAGACATCAGGTCGGACTGCGGCCCCACCCACCAACTCCAGTTATACACCACAGCACGGGGGAAGTGCCCTGCGGGTCCTCACCACTCCAGGGACTATCCAAAATGACCAAACGGAAGAATTCCCCTCAGAAGAATCTCCAGGAAATAACAACAGCTAATGAACTGATCAAAAAGGATTTAAATAATATAACAGAAAGTGAATTTAGAATAATAGTCATAAAATTAGTCACTGGGCTTGAAAACAGTATAGAGGACAGCAGAGAATCTCTTGCCACAGAGATCAAGGGACTAAGGAACAGTCACGAGGAGCTGAAAAGCGCTTTAAACGAAATGCAAAACAAAATGGAAACGACGACGGCTCGGATTGAAGAGGCAGAGGAGAGAATAGGTGAACTAGAAGATAAAGTTATGGAAAAAGAGGAAGCTGAGAGAAAGAGAGATAAAAAAATCCAGGAGTATGAGGGAAAAATTAGAGAACTAAGTGATACACTAAAAAGAAATAACATACGCATAATTGGTATCCCAGAGGAGGAAGAGAGAGGGAAAGGTGCTGAAGGGGTACTTGAAGAAATTATAGCTGAGAACTTCCCTGAACTGGGGAAGGAAAAAGGCATTGAAATCCAAGAAGCACAGAGAACTCCCTTCAGACGTAACTTGAATCAATCTTCTGCACGACATATCATAGTGAAACTGGCAAAATACAAGGATAAAGAGAAAATTCTGAAAGCAGCAAGGGATAAACGTGCCCTCACATATAAAGGGAGACCTATAAGACTCGTGACTGATCTCTCTTTTGAAACTTGGCAGGCCAGAAAGGATTGGCACGATATCTTCAGTGTGCTAAACAGAAAAAATATGCAGCCGAGAATCCTTTATCCAGCAAGTCTGTCATTTAGAATAGAAGGAGAGATAAAGGTCTTCCCAAACAAACAAAAACTGAAGGAATTTGTCACCACGAAACCAGCCCTACAAGAGATCCTAAGGGGGATCCTGTGAGACAAAGTACCAGAGACATCACTACAAGCATAAAACATACAGACATCACAATGACTCTAAACCCGTGTCTTTCTATAATACACTGAATGTAAATGGATTAAATGCGCCAACCAAAAGACATAGGCTATCAGAATGGATAAAAAACAAGACCCATCTATTTGATGTCTACAAGAGACTTGTTTTAGATCTGAGGACACCTTTAGATTGAGAGTGAGGGGATAGAGAACTATTTATCATGCTACTGGAAGCCAAAAGAAAGCTGGAGTAGCCATACTTATATCAGACAAACTAGACTTTAAATTAAAGGCTGTAACAAGAGATGAAGAAGGGCATTATATAATAATTACAGGGTCTATCCATCAGGAAGAGCTAACAATTATAAATGTCTATGCGCCGAATACCGGAGCCCCCAAATATATATAACAATTACTCATAAACATAAGCAACCTTATTGATAAGAATGTGGTCATTGCAGGGGACTTTAACACCCCACTTACAGAAATGGATAGATCATCTAGACACACAGTTAATAAAGAAACAAGGGCCCCGAATGATACATTGGATCAGATGGACTTGACAGATATATTTAGAACTCTGCATCCCAAAGCAATAGAATATACTTTCTTCTCGAGTGCACATGGAACATTCTCTAAGATAGATCATATACTGGGTCACAAAACAGCCCTTAATAAGTTTACAAGAATTGAAATTATACCATGCATACTTTCAGACCACAATGCTATGAAGCTTGAAATCAACCACAGGAAAAAGTCTGGAAAACCTCCAAAAGCATGGAGGTTAAAGAACACCCTACTAACGAATGAGTGGGTCAACCAGGCAATTAGAGAAGAAATTAAAAAATAGATGGAAACAAACGAAAATGAAAATACAACAATCCAAACGCTTTGGGACGCAGCGAAGGCAGTCCTGAGAGGAAAATACATTGCAATCCAGGCCTATCTCAAGAAACAAGAAAAATCCCAAATACAATATCTAACAGCACACCTAAAGGAAATAGAAGCAGAACAGCAAAGGCAGCCTAAACCCAGCAGAAGAAGAGAAATAATAAAGATCAGAGCAGATGAAAATGGAATTATTACAAACCAATAATTACAAACAATTATCAGGGAATACTATGAAAAATTATATGCCAACAAATTGGACAACCTGGAAGAAATGGACACATTCCTAAACACCCACACTCTTCCAAAACTCAATCAGGAGGAAATAGAAAGCTTGAACAGACCCATGACCAGCAAAGAAATTGAATCGGTTTTCAAAAATCTCCCAACAAATAAGAGTCCAGGACCAGATGGCTTCCCAGGGGAGTTCTACCAGACGTTTAAAGCAGAGATAATACCTATCCTTCTCAAGCTATTCCAAGAAATAGAAAGGGAAGGAAAACTTCCAGACTCATTCTATGAAGCCAGTATTACTTTGATTCCTAAACCAGACGGAGACCCAGTAAAAAAAGAGAACTACAGGCCAATATCCCTGATGAATATGGATGGAAATATTCTCAATAAGATACTAGCAAATCGAATTCAACGGCATATAAAAAGAATTATTCACCATGATCAAGTGGGATTCATTCCTGGGATGCAGGGCTGGTTCAACATTCGCAAATCAATCAACGTGATACATCACATTAACAAAAAAAAAGAGAAGAACCATATGATCCTGTCAATCGATGCAGAAAAGGCCTTTGACAAAATCCAGCACCCTTTCTTAATAAAAACCCTGGAGAAAGTCGGGATAGAAGGAACATACTTAAACATCATAAAAGCCATTCATGAAAAGCCCACAGCTAACATCATCCTCAATGGGGAAAAACTGAGAGCTTTTTCCCTGAGATCAGGAACACGACAGGGATACCCACTCTCACTGCTGTTGTTTAACATAGTGCTGGAAGTTCTAGCATCAGCATTCAGACAACAAAAGGAAATCAAAGGCATCAAAATTGGCAAAGATGAAGTCAAGCTTTCGCTTTTTGCAGATGACGTGATATTATACACGGAAAATCCGATAGACCACCAAAAGTCTGCTAGAACTGATACATGAATTCAGCAAAGTCGCAGGATACAAAATCAATGTACAGAAATCAGTTGCATTCTTATACACTAACAATGAAGCAACAGAAAGACAAATAAAGAAACTGATCCCATTCACAATTGCACCAAGAAGCATAAAATACCTAGGAATAAATCTAACCAAAGATGTAAAAGATCTGTATGCTGAAAACTATAGAAAACTTATGAAGGTAATTGAAGAAGATATAAAGAAATGGAAAGACATTCCCTGCTCATGGATTGGAAGAATAAATATTGTCAAAATGTCAATACTACCCAAAGCTATCTACACATTCAATGCAATCCCAATCAAAACTGCACCAGCATTCTTCTCGAAACTAGAACAAGCAATCCTAAAATTCATATGGAACCACAAAAGGCCCCGAATAGCCAAAGTAATTTTGAAGAAGAAGACCAAAGCAGGAGGCATCACAATCCCAGACTTTAGCCTCTACTACAAAGCTGTCATCATCAAGACAGCATGGTATTGGCACAAAAACAGACACATAGACCAATGGAATAGAATAGAAACCCCAGAACCAGACCCACAAACGTATGGCCAACTCATCTTTGACAAAGCACGAAAGAACATCCAATGGAAAAAAGACAGTCTCTTTAACAAATGGTGCTGGGAGAACTGGACAGCAACATGCAGAAGGTTGAAACTAGACCACTTTCTCACACCATTCACAAAAATAAACTCAAAATGGATAAAGGACCTGAATGTGAGACAGGAAACCATCAAAACCTTAGAGGAGAAAGCAGGAAAAGACCTCTCTGACCTCAGCCGTAGCAATCTCTTACTCGGCACATCCCCAAAGGCAAGGGAATTAAAAGCAAAAGTGAATTACTGGGACCTTATGAAGATAAAAAGCTTCTGCACAGCAAAGGAAACAACCAACAAAACTAAAAGGCAACCAACGGAATGGGAAAAGATATTTGCAAATGACATATCGGACAAACGAAATGCAAAGGGCTAGTATCCAAAATCTATAAAGAGCTCACCAAACTCCACACCCGAAAAACAAATAACCCAGTGAAGAAATGGGCAGAAAACATGAATAGACACTTCTCTAAAGAAGACATCCGGATGGCCAACAGGCACATGAAAAGATGTTCAACGTCGCTCCTTACCAAGGAAATACAAATCAAAACCACACTCAGATATCACCTCATGCCAGTCAGAGTGGCCAAAATGAAGAAATCAGGAGACTATAGATGCTGGAGAGGATGTGGAGAAACGGGAACCCTCTTGCACTGTTGGTGGGAATGCAAATTGGTGCAGCCGCTCTGGAAAGCAGTGTGGAGGTTCCTCAGAAAATTAAAAATAGACCTACCCTATGACCCAGCAATAGCACTGCTAGGAATTTACCCAAGGGATACAGGAGTACTGATGCATAGGGGCACTTGTACCCCAATGTTTATAGCAGCACTCTCAACAATAGCCAAATTATGGAAAGAGCCTAAATGTCCATCAACTGATGAATGGATAAAGAAATTGTGGTTTATATACACAATGGAATACTACGTGGCAATGAGAAAGAATGAAATATGGCCTTTTGTAGCAACGTGGATGGAACTGGAGAGTGTGATGCTAAGTGAAATAAGCCATACAGAGAAAGACAGATACCATATGGTTTCACTCTTACGTGGATCCTGAGAAACGTAACAGAAACCCATGGGGGAGGGGAAGGAAAGAAAAAAAAAAAAAAAAGAGGTTAGAGTGGGAGAAAGCCAAAGCATAAGAGACTGTTAAAAACTGAGAACAAACTGAGGGTTGATGGGGGGTGGGAGGGACGGGAGGGTGGGTGATGGGTATTGAGGAGGGCACCTTTTGGGATGAGCACTGGGTGTTGTATGGAAACCAATTTGACAATAAATTTCATATATTAAAAAATAATAATAAAAATTTAAAAAAAAATTAAAAAAACACCATTTACAATTGCACCAAAAAAGAATAAAATACATAGGAATTAACTTGACCAAAGAGATGAAACACCTGTACTCTGAAAACTATAAAATACGGATGAAAGAAACTGAAAATGACACAAACAAATGGAAAGATAGTTCATGCTTATGGATTGGAAGAATTAATACTGTCAAAATGTTCACATTACTCAAAGAAATCTATAGATTCAATAAATCTCTATCAAAATACCAACAGCATTTTCCACAAAACTAGAACAAATAAAACTAAAATGTATATGGAACCACAGAAGACCTGAAATAGCCAAAGCAATTTTTATAAAGAATAATGAAGCTAGAGATATCACAATTTCAAGATACACTACAAAACTGTAGTAATCAAAACAGTATGGTATTGGCACAAAAACAGACACATAGATCAATAGAACAGAACAGAAACCACAGAAATAAACAGACATTTATCTGGTCAATTAATCTATTAAAAAGGAGGCAAGAATGCACAACGGGGAAAAAGAGAGTCTTTTCAATAAATGGTGCTGGGAAAACTAGACAGCTACATGTAAAAGAATGAAAGTGGTCCACTTACTAACACTATACAGAAAAATAAACTCAAAATGGATTAAAGGCCTAAATATAAGACCTGAAAGCATAAAAATCCTAGAAGAGAACATAGGCAGTAATTTCTCTGACATTAGCCATAGCAATATTTTTCTACACATGTCTCATAAGGCAAAGGAAACAAGCAAAAATAAGCTATTGGGAGTACATCAAAATAAGAAGCTTTTGCATAGAAAAGAAAACAACAAAACTAAAAGAAAATCTACTGAATGGGAGATCTTTGCAAATGATATATCCAATGATGAATTAATATCTAAAATATATAAGGAAATTATATAACTGAACACCAAAAAAAATAAATAATCCAATTTAAAAATGGGCAAAGGACCTGAATAGACATTTTTCTAAAGAAGACATATGAACGGTCAACAGACATATGACAAGATGCTCAACATCACTAATTAACAAGGGAATGCAAGTCAAAACCACAAAGAGATATCACCTCATACCTGTCAGAATGGCTAAAACCAAAAACACAAGAAATAACAAGTGCTGGCAAGGAGGTGGACAGAAAAGAGCCCTCATGCACTGTTAGTGGGAAAGCAAACTGGTATAGCCATTGTGGAAAAAAGTATAGAGGTTTCTCCAAAAATTAAAAATAGAAATACCATATCATCCAATAATTCCAGTACTGGGTATTTATCCAGGGAAAGGAAAACACTAACTCGAAAAGATATAGGCACCTCTATGTTTATTGCAGCATTATTTACAATAGCCAAGGCATGCAAGCAACCTAAGTGTGCATCAAAAGCCAAATGGATAAGGAAAATGTGGTATATATGACAATGGGGATACTACACCTCCATAAACAAGGATGAGATCTGGGCACCTGGGTGACTCAGTTGGTTAAGCATCCAACTTCGTCTCAGGTCATGATCTCAGTTCCTGTGAGTTCGAGCCCTGCGTCGGGCTCTGTGCTGACAGCTCAGAGCCTGGAGCCTGCTTTGGATTCTGTGTCTCCCTCTCTCTCTTCCCCTCACCCGCGTACACGTGCTCGCTCTCTCTCTCAAAAATAAACATTAAAAAAAATTAAAAAATAAAAAACAAGGATGAGATCATGCCATTGGAGACAACATGGATGGCTTAGAGCATATAATGTTAAGTGAAATAAGTCATACTGAAAAAGACAAATACCATATGATTCCACTCATAAATAAAATCTAATAAAAAATGAATAAACAAACAAAAGTCAGAATATGAACTATAAATACAGAGAACATGGTTGCCAGAGGGTAGTGGGGGTTTGGGCAAAATGGGTGAAGGAGAGAGGGAGATACAGGCTTCCAGATATGGAATGAGTAAGTCAAAGGAATAAAGCAGAGCATAAGTCAGTGATTTTGTAACAGCAATGTAATGGGATGGATGGTAACTATACTTATAGTAAATATAGTAAAAAGATAATGTATAAACTTGTCAAATCACTAATTGTACGTCTGACACTAATATAACATTGCATGTCAACTATACTCAAAATTTTTTAAAAGTAGTAAAATTACTCATATCTATGAAAATTAGGGGGTAAACAAAATAAGAAGATGTAAAATATGACATCATATATATAGGACATGGAGATGGGGTTAAAATTCAGTGTTTTGGAGTGCCTGGCTTGCTCAGTCAGGAGAGCATGCAATTCCTGATCTTGGGGTCATGAGTTCAAGCCCCGCATGTGGTGTAGAGTTTACATTAAAAAAAATAATTAAATAGGGGCTCCTGGGTGGATCAGTTGGTTAAGTATCTGACCTCAGCTCAGGTCATGGTCTCACGGTTCATGAGTTCAAACCTGCATCAGGCTCTCTGCTGACAGCACAGAACCCACTTTGGATCCTCCCTTCACCTCCCCTGCTCACACTCACTCTCTGTCTTTCAAAAATAAACAAACATTAAGCAGTTTTTTTTAATTAAAAAAATGTAGTGTTTTTAGAATGTGTTCAAACATAAGTGACCAATTTATTATAGACTGCTATATACACAGGATGTCACATAGAAACCTCATAGTAACCACAAACCATAATCCTATAACAAGCACGCAAAAAATTAATGGAATAAAACCTCAAGCATAAACTGAAGTCATCAAATCACAAGTGAAGAGAACAAGAAAAGAAGAAAGGAATAGAGAAGAACCACAAAAACAACCAGGAAACAACTAAACAAGTACAAACCTATCAATAATTACTTTCACTGTAAATGGAATAAATGCTCCAATTAAAAGACACAGCATGAATGAATAGTGCAAAAAAAAAAAAAAAAGACTCATCTATATGCTGCCTGTAAGCCTGTAAGAGACCCACTTCAGATTTAAGTTACATAAAAACTGAAAATGAAGTGTAATGACAAAGGAATCAATCCAACAAGAGGATAGAACAATTGTAAATATCTATGTACCTAGCATAGGAGCACCTAAATATATAAAGCAAATATTAACAGACATAAAAGGAAAAGCTGACAATAATACACAATAGGGGACATTACAAGTCCACTTACATCAATGGATAAATCATCCAGATAGAAAACCAATAAGGAAATAGTGGCTTGGAACAGCACATTAGATCAGATGGCCTTAACATATATATACAGAACATCCTATTCAAAAACAGCAGAATATACTTTTTTTTCCCCCCCCAAGTGCACAAGGAATATTCTTCAGGACAGATCACATGTTAGACCACAAAACAGATCTCAACAAATTAAAGAAAACTGAAATCATATCAGGCACCTTTTCTGACTACAATGGTATGAAACTAGAAATCAATTTCAAGAAAAAAAAAACCTATAAAAAATGCAAACATGTGGGCTAAACATGTTACTGAACCACCAATGGGTCAATGAAGAAATTAAAGAGGAAATAAAAAAAATACATGGAGACAAATGAAAATGGAAACATAAAGATTCAAACTCTCTGGGACACAGCAAAAGCAGATCTAAGAGGGGAGTTCAGAGCAATATAGGCCCAACTCAAGAAACAAAAAACAACATTAAACAATCTAACCTTACACTTAAAGGAACTAGAAAAAAGAACAAAGCCCAAAGTAGTAGAAGGAAGGAAACAATAAAGAGCAGAGCAGAAAATATGAAATAGGGACTAAAAACAAAACAATAAAAATGACCAATGAAACCAAGAGCTAGTTCTTTGAAAATTGATAACCCTTTAGCCAGACTCATCAAGAAAAAAAAAAAAAAAAAAAAAGAGAGGACTCAAATAAAAATCAGAAAAGAAAAAGGAGAGTTAATGGAAAGCACAGAAATACAAAGGATTATAAGACTACTATCAAAAATTATATGCCAACAAATTGGACAACCTAAAAGAAATGAATAAATTCCTGGAAACATACAATCCTGTAAAACTGAATCAGGAAGAAAGAGAAAATCTGAACAGATCAATTACTAGTAATGAAATGGAATCAGTAGTCAAAAACAAACAAACAAAAACAAAACAAAAAACAAAATACAGAAAACAACCCCAAGAAACAAAAATCCAGTACCCAACTGCTTCACAGATGAATTCTACCAAACATTAAAAAACAGTTAATATCTATCTGTCTCAACCTATTGTATAAAATTAAAGAGGAAAAAATGCTTCTAAATTTATTCTATAAGGACAGCAGTACTGTGATACCAAAACTAGAAAAAAAAACACTATAAAAAAAAAAAAAAAAGAAATTGCAGACCAATATCTCTAATGAACACAGATGTAAAAATTCTCAACAAAATAGTAGCAAACTAAGTTTAAGTATACACTAAAAAGATCATTCTCAAAAAAAAAAAAAAAAAAAATCATTCTCCACTATCAAGTGGGATTTATTCCAGGGATGCAAGGATGGTTCAATGTCTACAAACCAAACAATGTGAAACACCACAATAACAAAATTAAGAACAAAAACCATATGATCATCTCAATACATGCCAAAAAAACACACCCAATTAACAAAATCCATCATAATTCATGAGAAAATACTCTCAAAAAAGTGGCTATACGGCTCAGTTGGTTACATGTCCAATTCTTGATTTTGGTTCAGGTCATGGTGTCGAGGTTCATGAGATCAGATTCATGTCCAGCTCTGTGCTGACAGTGCAGAGTCTGCTTGGGCTTCTCTCTCTCCCTCTCTCTCTGCCCCTCCCCTATAGCTCTCTAGCTCACTCGCTCTCTCTCTCTGAAAATAAACATTTTTTTTTAAAAAAAAGGGATAATGGAGGGAACATACCTCAACATAATAAAGGCCTCATATGGCAAGCCCACAGTTAACATCATTGTCAATGGTGGAAAACTAAAAGCTTTCCCTCTAAGATCAGGAACAACACAATCCATTCTCATCATTTTTATTCAATACAGCATTGGAAGTCCTAGCCACAGCAATCAAAGAAAAGGAATAAAAAGCATCTAAGTTGATAAGGAAGAAATAAACTATCATTATTTGCAGATGACATAATTCTACATATAGAAAACCCTAAAAACCAAAAACTTACTAGAATAAATTTCAGGATACAAAACTAATACACAGAAATCCGGTGCATTTTTATACACTAATAACAAACTGGCAGAAAGAGAAATTAGGAGAATAATCACATTTATCATTGCATCAAAAAGAATAAAATACCTAGAAATAAATTTAACCAAGGATGTGTAAGACCTATACTTTGAAAACTTATAAGACATTCATGAAAGAAACTAAAGATGACACAAATAAATGGAAAGTTATACCATGCTCACGGACTGGATGAATCAAGGTTGTTAAAATGTTTACACGACCCAAGGCAATCTACAGATTCAATGCAATCACTATCAAAACATCAACAGCATTTTTCATAGAACTAGTTACTGATGACTTTTGCATATCTCCTATTCTCTGTCCTGAAAGACCCTCTTCTTGGCTACCTCCCCAAGAATTATCTACCCACTGATACTAAAGTTAGCACCTTCTCTTAAAGTCTGTGAGTCCCTCCCCGCTGAACTAGATGTGATTTCTCCTTTGGGTAGTGAGGCTCACTCTCAGCAGTTAAACTAGAGATTTTACTAGGTTCTATCTTGTTACATATACCTTGACTGCTTTTTACCTATTTATAAGCTCTTGAATCATTTTTCTTTCTTTATCCATTTCTTCATCTCAGCGTGCTTAGTACAGTAGTTTGTATTTAATGGATAGTTTATGAATGAACCAGCGCTGTCCACACATTAGACCAATCGTTATTTATTTAAAATCAACAAACCTTTATTAGGCATTTAACAGGTATAAGGAGTTGGAGATTTTAAAGATGAGTAAGAATCAACCCTGTGCTCCTAGGAACAGGCAACCATGGCTGGAGCTAAGAAACCTACCTAAATAACTTGGGGCAAGCAGGCCCAAATGTTACAACAGACCCACAAAATGACTACAGTGTGAAAATAGAAGGGGAGAAGCATTTCCATAACGGGGAGAGGAGAGGCTCTGGGAATCATCTCATTTAATTCCCACATAAGCTTCCAAGTTAAGCATTTTTACCCCCCATTTTATAGACAAGGAAATTGGGGCTCAGAGCAGTTTAATAATTTGGCCAAGGTCACATAGCTAGTAAATAATGAAACTGGTGATCACATTCCCAATGGCCTGGTTCCCAAGCTCATGCTCATTTCCCTATATACCAGCTGTCCTCCTCCACAGGCAAGTAAAACCACAGTGACACCTGAGCTCAGCCTTCAAGACAAGGTAAGACTTCCATATGCCCATCTGGAGGGCAGGAGCATTCCGGTAGCAGACAACAGCCTGAGCAACACCTGCAGAGAGCAAAGTTTAAAACATATGGGGAAAGGCAGACGCCCTCATATAACAGACTACAGGACATAATAGGGAGACAAAATGGAGATATTTTGGAAGAAAAAGCCAGTGGATGACTCTCCACTTTGCCTGCAACATGTTTGGAACATATGGTAAAGTGTATTTCTTATCTACTTAAAAAAATACATAAAATATCAGAACTAAAACATTTTGAATATATTGGCAATTACTGTTTTCTGGCAATAATCTTCACCTTCAATAAATATCCTGTAATGCAAACCATGTTGAGTGAAAAAATGATTCTCTCCATATTTCCTTTTCCTCCAGCTTCTGTTTTTATCTCTCTGTAAAGATATTATTTAGAGATTTAAATGGTAAGATTAAAGACTAGGGAAATGAGATACCAATAACTTATTTGGATAAATGACAAATTTCCTATCGTACCGAACAATATTTAAGTATTTTCAAATGAGAATTTTAATATTATATAACTGGACTGATTTAAAATATTTTAAGAAATTTTAAAATATTTTAAGTTTAAAAATTGGAGGGGCGCCTCGGCGGCTCAGTGGGTTAAGCAACTGACTTTGGCTCAAGTCATGATTTCATGGTTTGTGCGTTCGAGCCCCGTGTCGGTCTCAATGCTGACAGCTCAGAGCCTGAAGCTTGCTTTGGATTCTGTGTCTCCCTCTCTCTCTGTCCCTCCCCCTCTCACATTCTGTCTCTCTCTCAAAAATAAATACATTGAAATTTTTTTTTAATTGGGAGGTGAGATATTATAGCCTAAGGTGATATAATTTAAAGGGTATTTGTGAAGTACTGCTAAATGTGACGTCACACAAGAGAAGAAAATGGGGGCATAAGAAGAAATGGGCATAAGCACAGCTAAGCGCTTCATAAATGATCAGTAAATATCCAGAAATACTACAAGCAGCTGCAGAGAAGATCTTCCAGCTGTAGTCCCAGCTCCAATAAGAGTTTAAATTGTAGATTCTTTTAAGTTTTCACAGCTCCTGCCAGGAAGGAAGGAGGCACTGGGTGAGGCAGGGGGAGGGTACAGACAGGCTGGGATTTGGTGGGGGGAACAGACTGCAGGGAGCAGGCCTGCAGAAACCAGGAGAGGAAAGATGAGCAGGCAGATGTCTCAGGTACACTCGTCTCTTGCAGGGCACCTGCTCAGAGTCCCTGATACTGCTGATGACCGTACTGATGCTGACTCGTGACCCAGACCCCAGGCAGCTGTGTAACTCAGCTGTCACAGTGGAAAGCTGGAGGTCTTCAACTAAATGGGACAACTGAAGTCAGGGCTACTAGAATGAGCTGTTATTACCTAATTTATGATTTCCTGAACTTTATGTAAAGGGAGAGATTTTGAAAGGTTGCTGTAATCAATGTTTACAGCACAGAAAGAGACCATGCTTTTTAGAACCAAGGGTCTTGCCACAAGGAAAAAAGTGAAATCACTGTTTACTAATATTTTGGATTTCCCTACGTATTTTAAACATTAAATGTCTTTTTATTTTTTCCTGGAGTCAAACTTTGATGAGCTGGCAGTCCCTACCCCCCTCCATGCTCTCACCTCTACCCTGCCTCATTCCCTTCTTCTCCCCTCTCCCAGCTCCTTGCCTTGCCCCTTCTCATTTTCCTTCCCCTCCCCTCCACCCTCTCCTCTCCTCTCCCCATCTCTTTCCCTCACTTTCCGCCTTCCTTCTCTCTTGCGCCTTTACTCTCTCCCCTCTTCTCTCTTTATTCCACCCCTACCTCCCCCCATTCTGTCTTTTCCTCTCACTTCCCACCTGCTCCACAACCTTGCCCCAAACATGTGAAAAGCAGTTTTAGTCCATCCTGGTTTATCTTGAGTAACGCATCTCAGGCTCAAGCTTTGCCTAAGGGTCCAGGCCAGGAGTGGCAGCTTATGCAAAGTTGATTGGGACATGTTGTTTTTTTTTAATTTCTGAGTCACAAAAATGAATTTAAGCCACTATAATTGCAGAACTATGCCTTAGAAAGAGTTGTCTGATAACATCACAGGTGAAAACATGCCCTAGTAAGAAAGGGAAGGCGAGAGAGCTGTCCCACAGACAACAAGACCCCAAACCATCTCAGGTGGTCCATCTTGAAAATGTGCCTCTCCTGCATGATTGCCTTGGCCCTGACTCCAAGAATTCTGGAATCATTGGCCAGGAGGACATCCAGTCATTTGGCAGTTTGCTTAACCTTGGTGTTTACCATAAGCCTGTCAAAAAATTGAGCAGGCAATTATGTTAGGCACCAGCTGATTTTTGGCAGCCATCTGCAAAAGCAGCCCTGAAGTTATTCTCAGCAGGGTAACCACCATGGAGGGTTTTCTCCCCACTACTTTTAGATTGGTATTTTACTCCCAGGACCTTAACGTCAAACTGCCTAGGGAAAAGAAATCTTTAGGGATTTTGTGTAAGGAAAACACGGTCCTGGATTCTGATAGACACCTGTTTTGTTTTCCCACCAGGGATAGGGGAATGTGTAACAACATGTGTTTCACCCTTTTTATCTACAGGTGGCGGTGGGGGGTGGGGTCTGAAAGGGCGCACATCGCTCATTAGCGCCTCCCAGGGAGACAGGAAAGAAAGGAAAGCAGCATGGCCAGTAGCCACAGATCTTGAGTCCAGTTTTGTCATTTCTCTGGCTGTGCAACTGTGGGCCAGCCTGTTTTCTCATGTCATCTGCAAAATGGAGATAATGCCACCTTCGTCACAGGGCTGCTATGAACTAAGGAAGGCATCTCTTATGCAATGCTTGGTATGTAACAGGCCCTCAATAAATGCTGGCCCTCCCAGCCCCCAGTGAAACTTTGCTACTCTTACCTAAGAAGGATTAATTTTAATCATTCCCAGCTGCATGTTTGGTGTTCAGCTAAAGAGCAATAAGCTATTTGCCTGAAATCTTGTAAGTCCAGAAGGCTTTTGCGATGAAGGCCACTCTTTGAATGGGTGGGTGCATTTTTAGGTTTCTCTTTTTTCAGTAAAGTCCAAATATTCTTCAATTTGGCCAATTTTAACTTGGTGGGATAACATTTTAATTAACCAGACAAGATTCGTCAATTTCACAAAGCAAATGGGAGCTGTAAATCAATAATTGTATTAAGCTAAGGTTTGTAGAGCACTTATTATTTCTCAAGTACTGGGTTAAACACTTTATATGTAATTAAATGCATTTATATCTCATTTAATCCTAACAACCCTATAAAACAGATACTAGAATTATCCCCATTTTACAGATGAAGAAACTAAAGCTAAGGATAAATAACTTAATCCCAGTGACATGTCTGAACTTAACACCATATATACTGTCTTCTCTTTGCAAAACAGTGCTTACCCACATCTTTATGTCATCCAGAAAGACTTCACATAGTCACATGACAGAATGTTGGAAATCTCCCCATGATCCAAATCCCCATTAGCTGTATAAAGTTTTCAAGAGCACCTCTTCTCATTGCTGTATCTCAGAGAAAAATCACAACTCCTCACCATATTCCAAAAGGACAGTGCGGATTAAATCAATGGCGTCCCTGAAATTCTCTCTGCCACTCAGTTTTCCTTTAATTTCTGTTTTTCCCTGACTCCCTTTGACCAAACAGATACTCTATAATCATCCCAGAATTGCAAGTGGTCTCTCAATAGACAAGAGCACACAATGTTGCCAGTGTATGCATACTGGAGGGAGGAAAAAGAAACAGCAACGCTTCCAACTCAATTCACGAAAACTCCACTTAGATATGAAACAAAATAAACGAATTCAAACGTTGGCTTTCCTAAAGCAGCAACGGTAAAAGGGCCACCTCTCGCTGACTGAGGGTTATTGCGGGGCAATCTGTCATTTTCGAGTGAGAGGTGCGGTGGACCCGCCTCCACGCGGTCCCCTGCCCCCCCTGCCCGCCCCACCGCTGGGCAGTTTTTGAAACGGGTTCCGGGAGATTGAGTGTTTCCAGCACAGAGGATACAGGCTCGCAGGACCCGAGTTCTTTCAATGGCTTATGACAACAGCTTCCTACAAAAAACGAAATCTAAGAAGTCCCCGCAGCAGTCCCTGCAGACGACGAAGTGGGATCCCCGGTGGTCGGCAGAGGGTCCCTCTCCAGGTCACCTTCGCCAAAAGGTCCAGCCGGGTCCAAGATGGGAGGCTGCGGGTAACCCCAAGACCGGCGGCGACCCCGGGCACTCCCCCACCTCCCTCTCCCCGGGAGGACGCGCGGGACGCCGCGCAGCACCTGTGTCCCCAAGGGACGACCTTGGTCCTGGAGCCAATCGGAGGTGATGCCGGGGCGAGAAGAGCTCTCCGCAAACTGTGCCCAGCACCTGGCGTCGCGGCGCCCACCGCTCGCCCCCAGCGCGGCGAGGGATGCTCCCGCGCGTCCGGCGCCGTTCACCCACCTGGGGCCGCCCGCCCGAAGCCTCACCTCTCGCCGCAGCCTCCCCTTCCGCCGCCATCGCAGGAGCCAACCGGCCGGCTCCGCAGCCCCGGGGCTGGCGGCATAGAGAGCACTGGGCCCGCCCTGCGCCAGCCCCGTAACGGGGACGAGGGCCCCGGGGGAACTCTGCAGCCTGGGCGCGCAGCAGCGCGGGCTCGGAGCGCGGCGGCCGCGGACTGCAGAGCACGCGGCCTGGGACTGGCCTGCCCGCGGGTCTGGGCTGCGCGGGGCTCCAAGCCGGAGAATCGGGCCGGGCGCAGGGCGGAGTCACGGTGGCACCGCCCCCGACCCCTGCGGCGGCAGGCCAGGCGCACAAAGGCCGGCGAGGCTGCACCTGGAGCCTTTCTGGAAACTGGCTTTTAAAAACAGGTTAAAACAGTCTGAGTGTTGGGAGGGTCGGAGTTGTTTCCCTTGGGGGCAAAGATAAAGGATAAAAGGAGATCGCTGCAAGGTGGGGGTCCTGGGGGTCCGTGGGGGAGCTGGAAGAGAAACTTCCCTGGTACACAGTAGGGCTAGACAAGGGCTTCGCTGCAGAGACAAGGGTGCGATGACAGAGAGGGGTCGCCGAGGAAGCTGTTTTGGCTCCTGCAACGGTTGGGTAACTCCAGAAGCAGGATCCTCTGGGGATCATTTGACAACCTTCCATCCTGTGCGGACGACGCTGCTTCTCTCCGCGCCCTCTGATTCCTAGACCCGTGCCTGGGTTACAGTTTGTCTAGTAGAGGTTGGGGCGGGGGGATGGAGGAAAAGAACAGCAGAGAAAACACAAACGCTTTGTGTCAACCAGCCTAAATCTACTACTTTTCCCACCAGCAGTCTTCATTATAGCGTCTTAACTAGCTGCATATGCGTCCTGAGGGCTACTTGGGACTAAACCAGGGCAACGGGGTTGGAACAAGGTTCCCGGGCAGTAGGCAGGACCAGAGGAAACTGCTGCCCTCTTAAGGGCGGACTGGGATTTTACGTTGCTGGAGGTGCAAGTCGATGCTGGGAAAAGTCCGCTGCCCTCGGTAACACACTCCAAGGCACTTCCCTAATCAAAACCACTCTTGAAACATCTCAGTCCCAGCTTTGACTTGGAACTCTACCTGAATCCACCAGCTTCCGCTGGCCGCTCAAAAAGAAAAATGCCACAGAGGAGCCTGTGGAATTCCACAGAGGAGTCTTAAATCTGGCCCAGGTGTCCGTGAATATGTTCAAACCCTGGCTTTCCAGATACATATACAGTCTGGAGATGGTCTACCAAGGGGGGAGGCATTCTAACACCCAGGCATGGGTTAAATGTCACCTTAAAGGTGAAGCAGAATTTTAGGGCCCTGGTGAAAATGTACAGTACAGACTATATATTGTCTTGAGGACAAAGTGTTTTTCCCTTTGTCATCTCATGTGAGCCTCACAACAACCTTTGTGAGGTGGCTGGACAGCTGTCGATGTTGTCTTATCAGTAGGCAAGCACAGGCTCACAGATGAGCATTTGGGCCAGGATCACTCAGTAGATGGGAGAAGCCAGACTGTAAAAGTCACCATCTTCCTAGGGATTCATACTATGGTACCCAATACACTTGCCGGTGAATCACTGCAGTCCTCATTTCTTAGAAATGATGATTCACTTCCACCCAAAGCCTGAAAGCCAAAGAAAAGGAAGCCAGAACCTAAATATGATAGCAGGAAGTAATGCTCAAGGAGAACATACAGGATTCTGTGGCAGCAAATCACTCTTCAAGCTTAACGTGCATTCCCCTTAATGTTCAAGTTTAAGTCCTACTGGCTACTTTTTCTTTATGCTCCAGAGCTTTCCGTTCTAGGACTTTTTTTTAAAGAGTAGTTATATTACACCTCATAGGATAAGACAGAGGTAGAAAACTTGTATCTTGAGAAATGAATGGGAAGGTAATCTCTCATTTCCAAACAGTGGTTTTTTAATCCTTGGGCAAAATGTGGGAGAAATGATTTGAAACATAACTTGCAGAACACATTATATATATATATATATATATATATATATATATATATATATATGTATATATAGTGTATATATAGTGTATATATAGTGTATATATAGTTTATATATATATAGTTTATATATATATAGTATATATATATATATATATATATATATATATATATATATATATAGTTCCTTACGGTCAATGACGTTTTCTCACCCAAAGCCCAGGGACAACATTGCTCTTCAGGAATCATTGCTAATCCTAGGGTGACCTTAGTTGGCTGGTTAATTTTGCTTCACTGCCAAGTACTCAGGCAAGAACCATACTGGGATTTGTAACCACTGCCTCTATAAATTCCTATACTTGGCAACCTCCTGATGGGATTGTAACAATGTAATTTATATTTTTTGTAACGATGTGATTTAGTTTGAGGGTTCCTTAAGACCATGTAGATATTTTAGTTGGTTTAGGAGGCAGAAAAGAAGGATAAAGGAAGAAAGAAAAAAAAAGAAAGAAAATCCACCTGCTTGAGTGTAGTTACACTAAAGCTACTATTTCCAATGATGCATAAATATTAAAGTAACTACCCATTAATGAGCTCCTAAGTGACTGGAGAAAATAATTACATTATTATCATTTGAAACTACTCTTGGAGGGCGCCTGGGTGGCTCAGTTGGTTAAGCGTTAGCTCAGGTCATGATCTCCAGGTTGGTGAGTTTGAGCTCTGCATCGGGCTCTGCGCTGACAGTGTGGAGCCTGCTTAAGATTTTCTCTCTCTCCCTTCTCTGCCCCTCCCCTGCTTTCTCTCTATCTCTCTTTCAAAATTAAAAAACAAAAAAGCCCACTACCTTTTCTTCCCTGTCGCCCTCCCTTCCCCCCCCCCCCCCCCCAGCATTCTATGGAGGGTCAATACTGGGGAAGATTCTTGTTTTTGCTAAGCAGATTGATGAGTGGGAGCGCAGCTGGGAGAAACAGGGAGGCCAAATGTGTTTAGAGGAGTAGATGGGCCCCCTGTGGGCATCTGGTGTGGAGAAGATAGCTTGAGCTTGGCTTATGAAGGGGAAAGGAAGCCAAGAAGGTAAGTGCAGGAGGGTATACTCATGAGAAAGGGGAAAGGAGGCAGCGGCAGCTGCCACAGAGAAATTTGAGAAAAATCTTTTAAAAGGGTATTAAGGGAACTTCACTGTGTAATGAAAACCTCTTACATTATTGCCCTGGAAAGTAGCAACTTTAGTGAAGGCTACTCTCCTTTTCAATGTTTTTGGAGTTGATTTCTGTTATTAAAAATGGGAACATGTAGAGATCAGCCTTAGATGGAAAGTAGGGCTGCCCACAACATGCAGTTATTTAATGCACTTGTTCACAAACAATTTATAGAGCGCTGCCGTGGACCAGGTTCTGCTGTAAAGTACCGACTTGTACTTCACCAACTGTGCATCCATCATGTCATTTAGATGTTCTCACAGCAATTGGTCAGGTGGGTATTATTTCATTTTGGAAAAGCCCAACCAGCGTCCTTAGCTCAGTGGTTCCCAAAGTTGGATGTTCATGATAATGTGCGGAATTTCAGACCTGCCCCTAGAGATGCTGAGTTAGTAGTTCTAAATCCTTGTTTCGGATAAGCTCCCTAGTTGAGATGTTTTGACTACTCTACTTCAAGAAATATGGCTTCAACTTGTCAAAAATCCATTTTCCTAAGCCTAGGTTGTGGTGGGGTAAGTTGTATATGTATTCCTACTAGCCAGAGACCAGAAGTAGCAATAAACTAAAATTCTAAGAAAAATACAAAAAGGGGCAAGCGTGGTTGTGTGGACAGCTCTTTATACATTGGAGTTACTGCTTAATGTTATTTTTCCCTTAGAGATTATGTTTGTATGTGTGTGATAAGTGTCAAAAGCTGAACTAAGTTTTACGTTTGCAGGTTTTGAACACTCTGAAGTATGGTATCCCTGATCCTCCTCAGTCCTTCTCATATTGTATGGAATTGGATAGGAGTGATCTTCAAGTTCTATTCATGATTATCTTACCCAAGAGGACAAGAAAGGAAAAGGACAGTTTTCCTTTCCTGTTATGGGTTCCTCTGTTCGGAGAAGTCATCCTATGTTCAAGGAGTTCATAAGGAACATTTTAATATGAACAGTAAGGTAATTGAGAGAAACACTGTGGTAGTTAGCACAAGCTCACCTGAGGAATGTTTTGATTTCTATTAGTCAAAGCCCCTCTACCCAGGTTAGACAAGGCAGTTGAGCCAAAATTAATTAGGGCACCCCACTCCTGGATGGATCTTGGGGAAGTACATTGATGAGCATCTCTATTACTGATATAACAGCAGAGGGGGAGATGGACCAATGAAGAGATGATTAGGAGCTGGGAGGGACGGCAAAAGCACTAAACAGACCAACCCCTGGTCACTGGGCCATGCATACATCTATTCTGTTTGTATGAGGTCCAGAGACCCACCCCTATGCCTGGTTCTCCAATGGACAGGAAACCTGAGGTTATAGTAGCTGAGTTGTGATCTACACAGTGGTACTTAGCACTGCTGTTTCTGATGGGCCAGGAAACATGTTAATGGATCAGCTTTCAGTTCATATGTAGCAATGGGAGAACCAGCAAGAACATCCAGGTACAGTGGCTTAAGGTGAGAACCATTGCTATAAACATGTATGGTACCCTTTTGATTATCCTGGAGCTTGGTAAAAGAAGTCCAGTTGGTTCTGGTATCAGGTGGCCATGGGCTTTAGGTAAGCCTCACCCTGGTACCAGGGATGTGAATCCTGATCAGTTTTAAGTCAGTCACCAGGAACGGATGGATGACATAATCATGACCAATAAAATGTGGGGGTTACATTGCTTAGAATGCCTCTAGAAAAGATTGTCCTTGATTTTAAAAAGAGGGTACAAGAAGTAGTTTTTTTTTTTTTAAGTTTATTTATCTTGAGAGAGTGTGCATGCACGAGCTGGGGAGAGGCAGAGAGAGAATTCCAAGCAGGTTCTGCACTGCCAGCGTGAAGCCCGACGTGGGGCTCAATCCCACAAACCAGGAGATCATGATGTGAGCTGAAATCAAGAGTCAGGTGCTCAACCAACTGAGCCACCCAGGTGCCCCAAGTAGTTTCTAGGGACTTACGTGTTGTAGAACGATTTGATGCTTAGGGTCCTTGCACAACCATTTAGCCTTTCTGAAAAACAAGACGAAGGACAAAGCTAACACTACTAACAAAGTAGAAAAATGGAAAGAACCTGTGCTCTTGATATTTTCAGATGCCAGATTGACTACCCTGGAAGCTCCCTATCTTGTGTCTTCATGTTACAGGAGATAATAATTTTCCTTATTTTTTTTTTTTTTTTAATTATATTTATTTTTGGGACAGAGAGAGACAGAGCATGAACGGGGAAGGGGCAGAGAGAGAGGGAGACACAGAATCGGAAGCAGGCTCCAGGCTCTGAGCCATCAGCCCAGAGCCTGACGCGGGGCTCGAACTCACGGACCGCGAGATCGTGACCTGGCTGAAGTCGGACGCTTAACCGACTGCGCCACCCAGGCGCCCCATAATTTTCCTTATTTTTGAGGCCGTCTTGACTTGCATCTTCTGGCACTTGCAGTCTAAAGTACCCAAAGTGACAAGTCTGTCACTAGCTTCCCATGTATTTTTCTGAGGTCTAGAAGCACATGAGGTAATTTGTCAATGAGGCATGCTGTATGACTGGGGGGAGTGAAGGAGCTCTGGACTTGGGTTCACGAGCAATTTATTACCTGGGTTTGGGTTAAGTCATGCTCAGCCTCATGTTTGTCATCTATAAAATCATAATTATGTGTATTTCAGGGTGGTCGTAAAAACCAAAATAATGTTAGTGACAGTACTTTGTATACAAATGTGAGTTCCCTTTATCAGAAGATGCTCTTGGAAGAAGATGCACTTAGTCTCCAAGTTTGCTCCAACGTCCAAATTTTCACATTCAGTTATTTCACTGTTTTGTCTTCACAACGGCATTATTGAATGATGTAAGTCAGGAAGGAGCACAATTAGGATCAGCAGGATTCTGACAGGCTCCCTCTGAGCTCAGTGGAAGGAGTATCATCACCACCCACAGCACAGGATGTCATGGTACCTGGGTACTTGGGCTACTTACATCACTAGTTTCCATGCTATTTTGAGACATTTTAAATTTAATTTTGAGGTATTTTCAATTTCAATTCTGCTTGCAAACTAATTTTGGCTAGGTGGGGTAGTTGTATACAAACCTGTACAACTACTTTGATTGTTCAAACATAACGCAGTTGAAACTTCAAATATTCATTTTGTTCTCGATGTGATATTTAAGTGGAAAAGTTACACATATTTACAAAATAGTTTCTTGAATTTTGAATAACACCTGTCTCAAAACTTGAAAATAAAACCAAAACACCTCATCAATAGAAATATTATAAACATAGTTTTTATTCTTTTCTTACCTTCAATGAAAAAGGCCTGATGCCACCAAAACATTTTTGTGAAACTCAGTATCTAAACACAGAACTTGAGAGCCCAATGATTATTTTTCAAGACAAATGCTGAATAATTTATATTGCTTTTAAAAAATAACTAAGATCTATTTTTATTACTTCAATTTCTTCTTAAAGTAGCAATATGCCCTCACATTTTTTTCATACAAATCTAAAATATATCTAGTAGTCCCAAGTGTTTTGTATTTACGTTTGTTCTAAGTGTTTGTTTCATTAAAACTTTTCAGAAATAAGTGCACTTCTAAAGAGAAAATAAATGTGAAATAAAGACAAGAGGAAATAGTCGTGGTTATAGAAAAACAGTTGTTCTGAATGTTCTGGACCTTAACAACTCAGAGAGAATGTGTTTAGATGCTAGGGGGTCTCTCTGCTGATTCAAATCTCAATTCATTAATTTATAGATCATCCAAAGAAAAATCACCAGTTCTTCTAACCGGTAGATACTGCTTGATCGTTTCATGGTTGTCTACAATAAAACACCAAAAATAAATGAACTTAATTTAAATTCACAGATTTACACGAAGATATATAGATGTTTTAAAAACAGAAAGAGTATTCTATTATGGAAATAAATGATACCCTATCTTAAGCCTTAGCAACCAAAAAAGTTTTGAGTATTCCACATGTTATTTTCCATTCAACTAATAGCTTATTAAATCGGCTATATATTCCATTCAGAAAAGGTTGATTGATAAGAAATTCCTTGTTTTCAGATAGCACTATGCTCCAATGAATTTAAAGACTTAAAGCTATGTTCATAAGAAAAGCATAAAAGAAAAATAACATAACTTGCTTTAATACAAAGGTTTTTTTTAATAAAAAAGTCAAAGTCTACATTAAATCAGGAAATCAATAAATCTGAATTATACAAGCTTTCTATATACTTAGAAAAACCAAAAACACAGTTTATAATAAAACTCTTTAATTCAAAATAGAGTCTAATTTAAAGAAAATGTCATTATGCCCAGTTGATTAGATTGGGTTTGTCATTTAAATTAAATGGTTCACCTGAAATATGGTTAAGTGTATAATAGAGAAACTTCAATCTGAGGGGTACTTTGCAAATTATCTAGCTAATTTGCATCATGAATCAAATTCTTAGCTTCCAAAGGGCAGACACAGTCTTTAATTGCTTTTAGATAGGCACTTAAGAAATGCTTTTGACAAGGAGGAAACCCCAAAGATTGTGAATCACTCTGTCAACTCCAGGGAATAATGAGACTCTAAACAAAGTAAACTTTCCAGCACTGCCCTTCCACTGCCAAGAAATCATAACTATTTCCAAGTTCTTACTGCTAAGAAAAATGAGGGAGACAGAAACCAAAATGCTCTACTCTTACTCGATTAAATAGTAAACTTCAGCTCTCTCTGTCAACTTGAATTAATGACACTTTTCTATACTGAAATAGTTACTATATTACAACTAGAGAGTGATGTAATTTCCTCCTATCTTACTCATTCACTATCACACTAGCAAAACAGTCTGTAAAAAAAAAAGGGGGGGGGAGGGGGGATGAGGTGGGGTGAGAAAATCTTATAAAAGTGAGAAGTTACACAGTTTTAAAAATCAGATGTGGTTATAATATAATTTGACCAGAGTTGGTCAATCAAATTGAGATAACCCCAGAATTGTAATAGTTCTCTCCTACTCAGCCACATGATCCAAACAAGAAAAATGGAGATGAACTATTAGATGAACACATAGTAAGTACCAAACAAATACTAGGAAGGAAGGAAGGAAGGAAGGAAGGAAGGAAGGAAGGAAGGAAGGAAGGAAGGAAGGAAGAAGGAAAGAGAGAGACTAGGTGGAGGAAAAAAAAAAACAAAACCATACCCCAGGATGGCCCTGCTGAAACACTGTGGAGCTACCTCGCAGCAACGTTTATAAAAGCTTCTGTAGATGTACGTAATGATGCTATACAGTGCTTCCCCATCAAGAAGAACACACCTACAAATAAGTCATCATTTTAGATTTTGATCACAGATAATTTGTAATGGTTGTAACTGCTATATCTTTAACAAAAAAAAACAACTTATCAATTAACAGTTAAGACAAATGTTAGGCCATTCTTTGATAAAATGTTGCTCCTCAACTAGTACTTTTGAAACCAAAACTTCAGAGAGTCATTTTAGAATTAAAGCGTTGAGCTAGAAAAGATTATTTCATTCTTAGGGAAATAGCTGAAGAATTTGATGCTGAAGGCATCCCCCCATCCTCTCCTCACAACCCGCCCTCCGCCCCACCTGTGTTTACTTCCTTAATTTCACTTACGTTAACCACAGTGATGTAGCTGAACATGAACAATATTGCCCTTGAATAAGCTTGACCTCTATCAAAGATCTGTCGTGTCCGAATATGGCATTCCCATAGGAAAGGAAAATCTACTCGGTGGTGAACATCCACTCTGTTCAGGATCTTTGGTACATTTGGAGTGTAAGAAAATAATGGCACAATAATACAAGTACTATCAAAGGAAAAATTTTTCACCAAAAGAAATAAAAGTTAACCGGCCATGATATGTAACAACTTTCTAGAAAACCAAAGTAAACAGGTCTTTGTTCTTCGTAAGTCCATTTACATGATCAGAAGATTGACATTTAAAAAAATAGTTTAATAAAAATACACCAGTTCTACAAGCAGCCTTCATGGTCGTTTCTTAAATTCAACTCACCATAATCAAATCAAAATAATGCCATGTCCTCTTGTTAAAAAAGAAGTCCTTTTGTCACAAGAAAAGCAACTTTACATTTCATATAATACAGTACATCTCCCTATGAATATACAGACTACGTATATAAAGGTCATCAGTATTTCTGAATGCAAAGTAAATATATTAGTGGAGTGCTTGAGTGAAGGTGTTAAACTTCCTCCTTCTTATAAACCTGTTACTCCCAACTGTGGAGTTTGTGAAATAACATGATGATAAAGTCTATTTTTTAAAGAACCAGTGTATTTCCTTTCTAAAATTTCTTAAGACCATTACAGAAATTGTCTTCAGATATATTCATTCTACATATGTCCAAACCAATAGGGCAAGTATTCGAACACCAACTATGCAAGATGGCTTTTTTTTGTGATTATCTAGACCCATAAGATTTGCAGTAGAACAGCGAAACTGCGGTGCTACCTACAGGTTAGCCTACGCTGCTTTGAATGATATGTTTCTCCTGAATCGATTAGAGGTGTTACAGTACAAAAGCCACAGCACACACAGGCAGAATGGACCTTAATACGCATGTAGGCAGTGCAGTTACAGAGGGACGTACGTTTCTTTTATTCCAGTACCTTCATATAATAAAGTTAACAAAAATAATAAAATATTAAAAAAAAAAAAAAAAAGCCAGCTGGCACTGCCAACCAATTCCTGTAGTAGTCTCAGAAATCCTAATCCTGTAGAATTTCCTCTTGTGCTCAGAAGCACCACTGTCCGGGAGTATTTCAGTGTCTTGTTATCTACGCCAAGCAAGCCTGGTGATGCAGCTACCTGAGTTCTCTTGGTTGTGGGCGAATGTGATCTGCGTTCATAATTTCCCCGCTTTCATGTAGGTGGGGATAGAGCCACGCTGAGTCAACCCTTCAAACCTTTTATAGGTATAATTGAGAAAAACCCAGTCTTTGGATTTGTAGTCCGGTTCTGTGGTGTTTGGCACTAGAAAGATAGGAAAATTAACCAAGAGCAAAGGAATTTCATTAGTGAAAATGGCAGCATCTTCATCAACTGTTATCAGTGTTAGTTGTGTTACAGTATCTTACCTGGTTGTAAAATATCAGATTCAGGAAAGTCATCAAAATTTGAAGTATCATCAATGCTTTTGATTTCTATAGGGATTGCTGCTGGCCTTTCCCTATAAAAAAGTATCAAGTAGCATGGTAAATTTTCCTGAACTCTTGATTTTCCAAAAAATAACTCTACTTGCAAATTCTGCATGCTATTCTGTAGCTGTCAGAAGAGCCAAGGAAATTTATCGTGGCCTTGAACACTGTTAAGTGGATTTCATAGTTGAGTATGGTATTTTATTAAAACATTACCATTTACTTGGAGTTTCATTTCTTTGTACCCAGACTTTCTCATGCTGTTTTTTTATTTAAGTGGAAAAATAAGAGGTAAAGAAAGGGGAAGTTAGAACAGAAGAGATTTTGTCCAAATGATTTTATAACTGTATAAAGTATGCTGGACATTGTGGGTACTGGATTCTATCTAAGTAATTCAGAAACAGGATTCTTCTAGTAGAGGATCCATACATTCAAAGTCATGTGTAGAGGGGGGCACCCGGCTGGCTCAGTCAGTGGAGCATGTGACTCTTGATCTTGGGGTCATGAGTTCGAGCCCCACACTGGGTGTAAAGATTATTTTTAAAAAAAGATATTTGGGGGGAAAAAAAGCACTTTTGGGAAATTAAGAGGCTCATAAGGTCAAAGGACTAGACATGTGTGATGAAATCTAAATCCAAAACCATATAAATTTTAAGGGAATCAAGGACATCAGGTTAAAAAAAATTAGTCATGAAAATGCCTTATCATGATAAAAATGTTTAAGTACAGAAAGAGCTAAATGAAGCTATCCATTTCTATTGCTTCTATTTTTTTCAACAAACACTTGACTGGATGTATTAGGTGCTAAGCTAACAAAGCCTGTTATGTAAAAATATATTTTTCCCAGAATCATTCCAAGTTATTTATAGTTAATGTGGTAAATTAATAAATTTATATTAGTTTAGTGAAAAGAACCATAGACTTTGGTGTCCTAATCTCTTGTCATTAACTAGCTGCGTGACCTTAGACAGACAAGTCCCTGCTCTACAACTATTTCCTTACTGTCAAGGTAAGAGATTGGACTAGTGGTCTCTAAGTGTCCTTCCAACTGTAAAAAGTGGGGAATCCTACTTCTGTTCAGTGAGATGAGGTAGGTACAGAACAATGCGGCACAGCAGTGAAGAAGAAGAACCAGGACTCCTAAATCAAACTACCTTGGTCCAACTCTGGTTAGGAAATTCTTGCTAGATTATTTATTACCTGTGGCACCGAAGGCAAATTACCTCTCCATGCCTTGGTTTCCTCATTTGTAAAATAGACACAATAATAATAGTACCTATTTTATAAGATTTACTATGAGGATAAGATTAAAAGTGCACAAAAACTAACAACTCAGAAAACAACAGATGCTGGCGAGGATGTGGAGAAACAGGAACCCTCCTGCACTGTTGGTGGGAATGCAAACTGGTGCAGCCACTCTGGAAAACAGAGTGGAGGTTCCTCAAAAAATTAAAAATAAAACTACCCTATGACCCAACAATTGCACTACTATGTACTTATCCAAAGAATACAGGAGTGCTGATGCATAGGGGCACTTGTACCCCAATGTTTATAGCAGCGCTTTCAACAATAGCCAAAGTATGGAAAGAACCTAAATGTCCATCAACTGATGAATGAATAAAGAAGATGTGGTTTATATATACAATGGAGTACTACTTGCCAATGAGAAAGAATGAAATCCTGCCATTTGTAGCAATGTGGATGGAACCGGAGGGTATTATGCTAAGTAAAATAAGTCAGTTAGAGAAAGACAGATATCATATGTTTTCACTCATATGTGGAACTTAAGAAACTTAACAGAAGACCATGGGGGAAGGGAAGGGAGACAAAATAGTTACAAACAGAGAGGGAGGGAGGCAAACCATAAGAGACTCTTAAATACAGAGAACAAACCGAGGGTTATGGGGGGTGGGGGAGGCGGGGAAAATGGTGATGGGCACTGAGGAGGGCACTTGTTGGGATGAGCACTGGGTGTTGTCTGTAAGTGATGAATCATGGGAATCTACCCCAAAACCAAGAACACACTTTACACACTGTATGTTATCCAACTTAACAATAAATTATATTAAAAAAAAAAAAGATTAAAAAAGCACAAAAGTACTTAGAATAGTGCTGGACATACAATAAGTGATCAAAAACCACTAGTTATTATTACAGTTATTATGCCTAGCACATTGTAGGAGTTCCAGCGAAGATCTGCCTGAAGTGACACAGAAGCTGTCTTAAGAGATGAAAAGGAGCTGGCCAGGCAGGGCAGGAGTAGGGACAGGAACAGGGAAGAGAGAAGAGCATTTCAGTAGAATGAAGTGCAACTGACAAAGCCCTGAGGTGGGAGGAGTGGGAAACACCACACTAGATGCCACTGCTACAGATGAGGAAAGAGCCACACCCCACAGTCCTGAAAGCAGTTAAGGATCCTGAATTTTATTCTAAGTGCAAAGGGAAGGAAGAGAACAGCACGATCAGATTTATGTTCTTAAATTGTCACTGTGTGGAGAACAGTCCAGAACTACTGAAGGTGGTTTGGCCATTAATTGAATAAAGACCAATGCTCACAATGAACAACTTCAAGCAAATTCTTTTTTTTTTTTTTTTTTTTAACGTTTGTTTATTTTTGAGAGAGAGAGAGAGAGAGCACAAGTTGGGGAGGGGCAAAGAGAGGGAGACACAGAATCCGAAGCAGGCTCCAGGCTCTGAGCTGTCAGCACAGAGCCCGACACGGGTCTCGAACCCACCAATGGTGAGATCATGACCTGAGCCGAAGTCAGACGCTTAACCGACTGAGCCATCCAGATGCCCCTACTACAAGCAAATTCTTACAAGTTACTCGTTTCATTTCACTTTTGCCCACAATGTTTAAAAAAGGCACTGTATGTTCTTATAACTTCATAAAGAAAATGGTATATTAGAGAGAGGTACAGTATACAGTGTGATGTAATAGGACAAAAATGAGGGGTTGTAGTGTGAAATATAAATACGTCTCTGTTGTGCTAACATCAGCCTGTATCACGTAACTCTGAATACAAAAGTTGAAACAGATGCACAATATGTGGTTTTCCCCTTAAAGTGGACATTAGCTAAAATGAGTCATTTAGCTATCATCAGGAAAGTCTCACCCCATATAACCCAGAAAACACTGATTTAACAACATTATAACCGTGTTACCTCTTGTATTTAATCTAGTAGAACCAAAGACAAATTGATTGCTAAATCCAGTAAAAAAAAAAACCAAAACCCGTTTTTACTAAGACCTCTCCCACTCACAGCCTATGAACATACCTGATGTGCCCCCAGTCTACACCTTCAAAAAAAGGATGACCTTTTATTTCTTCAACTCCACTATTTCCAATTCTGTTTTCAGAATCAATACAAAATCTAGAAAATGGAAACAGAGAAATGATGGTATGCAAATTACATCTAAAGTACTCTATTTGCATTTTTTCAAACACTTATTTTCCTTCTCAGTTTACTGAAGTTAGCTGTTTATTGTGGGAAATGTGGGAGAAAATAGAAATCCTCTGTAATTGCACCGTACAGAGATAACTTACTTACTGTAAACAGTGTGAAACCATTTCCTTTTAGTCTTTTATTACGATTTTTAAAATATGTTAGTATAGTAGTCACTGTTTTAGGGCTATATATTTTCATTTAATATACTGAGAAAACTTCCCAAAACTATTAAATATTCTTTCTTGACTTCATTTTCTAAAATTTGCATATAGAAATATTACACTCTATGTAGCCGGTCCACTATTATTGAATACTTCGGTGGTTTTCAAGTTTTCATTACTAAAAACCTATCATGATAAACATATTCTACCTAAATCTTTACACACATCATCTGCACAAGCAAAATTCTTAGAATTACTGGGTCAAAGCTCATATACAGTTTAAAGATTTTTTTTTTTATAATATGCTGTCAATTAGCTGTTATCATAGGTTGTCCCAATTTATATTCCTTGCAGCCATTCACAACAGTACCAAATACTTCATCTTAGTTGAGAAACAGAATGAAATCCTTTGCTTAGAAACAATTTCCTACATAGACTCATGATATAAAGTAGCAATTTTCTTCCCCTTTTCTTTAATGAGATAGCGTTACTGCATTCCAACAGGAGTGACCTTTGAAACAATACAAGTCTTCTTCCCTCCTTTTTTTTTTTTTTTTAAGTTTATTTATTTATTTTGAGAGAGGGAATGAGCACGTACTGGGAGAGGCAGAGAGAGAGAGAGAGGGAGAGAGAATCCCCAGCAGGATCCGTGCTCTCAGCGTAGAGCTCAACTCAGGGCTCAACCATGACCTGAGCCAAAACCAAGTTAACCTACTGAGCCACCCAGGCCCCCCACCCCCTTCCATCTTCTTAACTCTTACTGTTTTGCTGCATGCTTCCTTTTAATTGTTTGCAGGTTTTTTTTTTTTAATTTTTTTTTTTTTAACGTTTATTTATTTTTGAGACAGAGAGAGACACAGCATGAACGGGGGAGGGGCAGAGAGAGAGGGAGACACAGAATTGGAAGCAGGCTCCAGGCTCTGAGCCATCAGCCCAGAGCCTGACACGGGGCTTAAACTCGCGGACCGCGAGATCGTGACCTGAGCTGAAGTCGGACGCTCAACCGACTGAGCCACCCAGGCGCCCCAACTGTTTGCAGTTTTAAAAAAAAAACACCGTTTCTTTATTGATCTCTTTGACTGCATAGATCAACGGTGATCCTTTTCTTCCCACAAAAGTAAAATGAGATTTAATCTTTTAGGTACCTGTGATGATTTAAACTATGACAAACTCCTCTAAGGAATTAACCACTAACCTAAGAATTAAGTCCTTGGCTTTCTCAGATATAGGAACCTCTGGAGGAAATACCAAAGTTTCTTTCCAGTTCATCACTTTTCTATATGTTTCTTGAGGAGTTTCAGAGCAGAAAGGTGGATATCCTACATATCAGAGAAAACAAAAGTTTTATCAGCTTTTATTATCAAATATTCTATACCTACTACATATGTGCCACAAGAAACACAACAGTCCTAAGTGCTCTATTCAATAGTAAAAAATGTCCCCATTCATCAATTTGTAATCAAATTGCTAATAAAGGCAATAAAATAAAGGATTTAAAGCACTGCCCCCTTTACCTGAAAGGCCATGCAGATATAATTTTGATACAGGGGAATTCTGGTTACATACCCTCTTCCTGAATCCCTACAGAGCTCACTGGTATTTATCGTGTATTTAACATTGGGGGATGTAAAAAAGTGGTTTCAAAGAGTTCAGATATTTTAGCCCATGATATCAGCAGTATGTTTAATCAGGGGCACTCACAGAAATTTATACAGTATGTACATAAGCAGATGGTAAGACATACCTATTAGCATTTCATACATAATCACTCCCAAAGACCACCAGTCACACAATTTGTTGTAACCAGTCTGCATAAATACTTCTGGAGCAATGTAATCTGGTGTCCCAACTGTGGAATATGCCTGCAAAGGAAGAGCTTATCAAACCAGCACACTTAAATATTTTTTGAAAGATCTGAGAATGGCTCACTACTGGAAAAAGCAATATATACAGAAGTTAATTTTTCATTTAATACTTGTTTTGCATGTTTATCATGTAGAAAGCTTAGTGATAGGAACCAAGCCAGATAATATGTTATTTAAGATATGACTTCTGCCCTCCCAAGAAGCTCAATGAAGTTATTTATATATTTAGCCATAAATCCTGTGGAAATTAGTAAAGGGAGAGAAAGGGAGAGCTCACTAAAGCAGACTTGGGATACTAGAAGGGGGAGCTATACTACCCGCTGTCAATTACAGATCCCATCAGAAGAATCCTCAATCACAGCCCTAACAGTGAAGAGAGGATACTACATCTCCTATGAGAAAACTTGCCCTGCAACTCCGCCAAGGAGAAACCTTCACCACCTTGAACTCTTGCTCTTTTCCAATGGACTTTTGCTCAAAACAACCCCTTCCAAATCCTCGTCCTTCTCTTAAAATACCATTCCTTTTCTTTGCTGGACTGGCCAATGGTTTCGCCATAGCTTGTATGTCTCAAATTGCAATTCTCTGTTATTCTCAAATAATCCATTTTTGCTGGTAAAGTAATTGTTTTATTTTTAAGGTTAAAATCCATTTCAAAAAGAATAAGGAGGTTGAGCCCAGTGGGCCTGGGTTCCCCACTCACTGCTGATGTGTTCTCAAGCAAGTTATTCAACCTGTCTGAGCTTCAGCTTCTGCTTACAGAAAATGGGAGTAATAATACCTGTCCTAACTCCATTGATGGGAGGACGAAACAAGAAAAGGAGTGTGCTTTGTAAAGTGCAACCAGCTACATATATAAAACATCCAGTCTTTTCATTATAAACCTAATTCCAGGGCATTTCATTCTTAATTCATATAAAATGTTACAAAGACAATTTCTTTAAGGCAGTAGTTCTCAACTAAGGGCAGAATGCTAGGGACTATTTGAAAACGTGTGACAGCAGATTTCATCATTCCAATGACCTGATGGGGGTGCTGACTGGCATTTAGTTGGAAGGGGGCAGCAGAGAAGGGTTGGGGAGGGGATGGGAGGGTAGGATACAGGATTTAAAGAATTTCCTGCCCCAAATACTGAGTCCCCTCTACTTCTCCCTTGGTAAATAAACATTGATAGAAGTCATGATGATGGCCATGAGAATTATAAAACATGTACAGCAGTAATCACCTGTGAACGCTCTGTAAGTAGAATTGCCACCATATTTTTAAGCACTATTCATTTTTCCCCTTAAAAGTAGGAAATACTGCAATTCTTCTCTCAGTTGTAAAATCTGATCTGAAAGCGGCACATTTAAAAGTAGAAGGAAGTTTTTGTGATTAATTCACAGCTCCAAATATTAAAAAAAAAATTTTTTTTTAAAGCTTTTAAAAACACTGAAATGCTTTTACAAACACAGAAAACTTGCAATTAACTACGTGGGCCAATGATAGAATGAGCTCAATCATACACAGGTCATTTTATTGGTTTGAGAGGGTATCAGACCTTTCAGTCTATTTGCCTTACCCAATACTCAGAGAAAATACTGAATTAGTTTCCTTGTCATCATTTGGTTGAATTTAACAAATATTTACAGAGTGTCTATATGGGCAGGCATTGTATAAGAAATCAGGAAAACAAAGTCAAAAGGCACATTCCTAACCCTGAGAATGTTTATGGACCTAGTTAATAGCATAAAGGGAAAGAGGAAAGGGCACAAACAATTCTTATATTTGCTAAGTAATAAAGGAGAAATAGTTTGGGTAAACACAGTTTTATCCCACTTCCATTAAAAAAAGTATTGGAGTTTATCTGTAGTAAAGTCTGCTCTCTAATTTTATTTTATCTGCTTTATTGCAATACTGTTAACATGCCAAACTTCCTATTTACTTTATCTATAAAGAAGTTCTTAGAGACACACAATCACCTTACTTATGCTAATTGATATGTTATTTCAGAACAAGTATGAAAAATGGAAAACACAAGGCATTCACTACAATCACACTCATGTCAGTGAGTTTTATATAAAGTGCTAATTACTAGTAAACAGATGACTTAACAAGAGATATGAGCCATAAAATAAAGTTAAATCACAGAGTTAAAATTAGCAGTCACTTTAAGGGCAAGGCAATGCTACAGAGAAACTAAGAGAACTACGTGATTCCAGAAGAAGCTCTATCATTGCTACAAAGTAAGTGCTAATCATTGTGAAGACATAAAATGATCCAGTGAAACCCCAGTGAAATTTGAGGACTAGGGCAACCTTTCTTAAAGACATGTCTGACTTACCAGTTGTCTCCTGTTCTTCTTCCATGTTTCTGCTTTCCTCTTTGAGTTCATGTTCTGAAATGCTAATGTCAACAAGAGAGAATTGTAATCGTGAGGGAAAAACTCTACCAAAAAAACAAATTCAAACATATACAAGTAAAATACATTGGTTTAAGGAGTGAGGGGAGAGAGAGAAGTTTTAGTTCTTAACAACCAGCTACACTATGTTAACCTGAAAAAAAAAAAAAAATCAAACTTACAGAAGTCACTTGGCGGGTTGTGTGTAAGGTTTCTGTAGAATTCAGTCCTATGAGCTTTCTTTAATCCCGTGCATAAACCAAAATCAGATAATTTTACATGACCCTAAAAAAAAAAAATAGTAAAATCAAGATTATATTAACTTTGAAACAAAGCCTTATTATAAATTTTTCTTTTAAATGCAATCATTATAAACATTCTTAGCTTAAAATTCATATAGGTGATATGTAAAATTAAAAATATTTGATGATGATGATTTTTAAAAGTAGAAAATGTTAGAAGATAAAGAGAGCCATACTCCCTTGATGTCATTTCACTCCGGAGTCCTGTCCTATTACATCATTCTATGACATCACACAGTTGAGTGATGACATAAATTGTAGTTGCCCATTTCCAATCACAAAATCAGCTCTATTACTCCACAAAATAATCAGCAACCCAATATTTCACCAGTTTATTCACATGCCTTGGCATCCAATAAAAGGTTGTCTGGTTTAATATCCCGATGGATGAAACCCAACTGGTGGATTGCATCTATTGCCAGAACAGTCTCTGAAATGTAGAACTGTGTTTCCTCTTCTGTCAAGGTATCCTTTTTCATTAGCAATGTCATCATGTCACCTAAATAAAGAAAAATAAGTATCATGTATTAGAAACACCTCAAGCTTTCTCCGCATCTCTACAACCTATGCCTGATTTTCACATTTTATGACCCACCCAGTATATCTCCAACTGTTTCTAGGGCCAAGTAAAAAAAGTTACATTGCATTAGCAAAAGTTTCACGACATCTAATGATTTTAAGGTAGAAAGTATGTGAAGTCAAATCAGAGCAGAGATGATCATGAAGTGATATCCTCCACTCAACATCCAGAATAGGATAATATGCTGAACTATGAAAATGAATCAGAGTAAGCACGCCAGAAATGGGATGTATTCTTTCAAATTGAAGTTCCAAAAATATTCAGCGCTCTTCAGTCCAGCAAAAATAGAACATCATCCCACTAAAAGACACTCTTTTATTTTCCAGGAATTTTTTCTTTAAAAGGGGACAAAGAACAAACAATAGTGAATTTACAATTCAGAAATGACAACTGTTAATATTTTTCATGATAGTTCAAGTCTTTTAAAAAACAACAAACATGTGGAAGTGTTCTTCATCCTCCATATCCCATTTTATTCCCCTTTCCCTTTTTGTTGAGTAACCATGATCATGGATTTGGTTTGGTGGGTAACGTTCTAGCTTATTTTTAAAATATGTTTTCATATATATATGAAGTATATATATATATATATATATATATATGAAATATATATATATGAAATATATATATTGATGTATGAATTTACAGCCTTTTACATATTTTTTTAATTACATAAATGGTACATGTAATTCCACAGCTGGCTTTATTACTCCACTGTTTCCGACATTTTCTTATTGAAACGAATAGAGCTCCTGACTTTTAACAACTGTAAAATAATTCATCACCTAATCATGCCATATTTTATTCAGTCTACTAATGGTCATTTATTTTGTGTGCAGCTTTTCACTGTCACAACAATGCTGCAACGAACATCTTTCACAAATCTGTTGTGCACATGTCAGGGAGAATCTCCAGGGAATACACTGGTTGTAGAATTGCCGGATTGTAGGACACATGCACTTTCACTTCACTGGTATCTACAAACTGCTCTCCAGAAGAGTTAGAGATTAATTTACGTTGAAGAGAGGCCAGTTTCTCCCACAGCCTCATCAGATTTTTAATGTTTTTACTAACCAGATGAGTATGAAATGGTATCTCATTCTTGTTTTAATTTGCATTTCCCTAATATGAGCAGAGTTGAATACTTTCTTATATATTTATAGACTAGTCTGAGTTTCCCTTCTGTATATTGTCTATCATTTGCCCATTGGGTTTTGGGTTGTCTTTTTCTTTCTTTCTTTTTTTTTTTTTTTTTTGTTTTAGTTTATTTTCTTTATTTTAAGAGAGAGAGCACGAGCAAAGGAGGGGCAGAGAGAGGAGAGAGAGAATCCCAAGCAGGCTGACAGTGGGCTCAAGCTTCAAACCATGAGATCACGACCTGAGCGGAAATCAAGAGTCAGACGCCCAACCGACTCAGCCACCCAGGCGCCCTGGTCTTTTTCCTTAGTGACTTTATTGTTCTTAACTCTAGACTTGTAACAATCTAACTAATTATATACTGTAAACCCAGAATGGTAGTATATAAAATGGTAGTATTTAAAATTTAAAAAGGATTTATCATTCTTTCAAAATAATCTGATTTGTGGTAAAAATTAGATTATGGGAGGAACTAGAGGAAAACCATGACTGCCTTTGTAAAACCTCACAGCTAGGAATGTAACAGCGAACCTAATCGACAGGATAATAATTACATATAAAGATGTGCTTGCGTCAGTCTGTCATTGGTATCATGTTTGCTTTTACCTCCGGGGAGAAATTCCATGATCAGATAAAGGTTCCTCTTATCTTGAAAACTGTAAAACATCTTCACCACCCAGGCACCATCTGCTTCTACCAAAATATCTCTCTCTGCTCGGATATGGGCCACCTAGATGAATATATTTTGAAAAAATAATTGCAACACATCATACATTTTTCCAGTTCACCTCTTACAATTATCCATCCAGTTCCTTAATGGTTGTGAAGGGAAGGGGGAGTTGTAGAAAAGATTTGAAATACATACACATGTTCATAATCTCATTACATATGGAGAACCTCCAGAAACAGTTTATTTTAGCTTTTATCTTTAGGCCTGGAAAAGTGGAATCCACAAGTTCATTATAGGAAGCTGAGGCCTCTGAGGTAGAAAAATGATTAGTCCAAAAACTTTCCAACCAGAATCCCCATTTGCCAAGGATCTTGGCTTTGTCATACACATTTCAGGCCCTGGTCTGACTTTTACAAGTTAAAAGTAGTAAGCAATGCTTTACAGATTGGTATGACAAAGTCATGGTCCTCAGCAAACTAGTTTTAACTGTTATTGGTCAAAGAAAGGGCCTTTTGTGGTGGTTAAACATTTGGTCATTTTTTTTTTGTAACAAGTAGACACATTTATAATAATTTTGTATGATTTTGCTAACTATAATAACTTTATGTTATTTTGTTAATTAGAAAACCTCTAGAATATCTATAAACATGATATACAGCAAATTAGTGTAACCTTTGGGGGTTTTGCTACTGACTTGTCAGACACACAATTACTAGGGACACTTCTATGTGAACATTTTATAGTCTGAAAAATTTTATAGATGGTAATTTGTTGGGTTGGTATAATCAATTTTCAGATGCTTTTGCATTAATATATTTATACATTCTTTTCATAGATCAACAATAATATTTGATTTTATCCTTTTGCTATTCCTATTGTGCATTATTATGAATTCTGGCCCAAAGCACATGAGAACCCAGATTTCATAAATCTTTTCATGATAATGAAATATGATCTGCTTAAAATGTCATATTTGGGATTACTGTATTTATTACCTGGTACAATAAATGCTCTGAGGGCAAAGCATAGGAACAACAGTTGAAAACTAAGAACCTGTTTTCTGGCATCAAAAACCCTTACAACCTCTCTGGATTATGTTTCATAAAGTGAAAAATGGTATCAAAATTCTTACCCATTGCCTTTTACAAAGCATTTCTAGGTTAGTAAAGGAAAAACCTCAAACCTTTGATGCTGCATCTATGGTGCTGTCAGGAAAAACTACATCATAAACTTGGCTTGATTATTTTTAAATGCTTTAAAGTCGGATTACAGGATGTTTTCAAAATGGTCCTGTTTTCAAATAATAGGAAGTTATCACACATAGTAATCTGGTACCACAATATCAGGGAGATAATGTGCTACTAAATTTTGTGGACTGGTTAGTATTAAAGTAAATGTAATAAAAACTTAAAGTAATGACCTTTTAGAATTGAGTGGGAAAAGGTTTTCTAAAATGAAATTCAGTGGTGGCAAAGGCAGATTAATTTATAGGGGGGGAAAACAATAACACAATGCAAAATAGACTCGATGTTTGGGCTCTGGTGGGATTTTCCCTGCATAGGAATGAAAAATGGTCAGAAGCTCTTAAATCTCCGGCAAAATATTCAAGATTGGTGCTATCCAATAGAAATACACTGCAAGCCACATATATAATTTAAAGATTTCTAGTGGCCACATAAAAAGTAAAAAAGAAACAGGAAATTTTTTTTCTTTATTTAAAAAAAATTTTTTTTAATGTCTTTACTTTTTTAAGAGAGAGAGAGAAACAGAGCACAAGTGGGGAAGGGGAAGAGAGAGGGAGACACAGAATCCAAAGCAGGCTCTAGGCTCTGAGCTGTCAGCACTGAGCCTGACATGGGGCTTGAACTCACAGACAGTGAGATCATGACCTGAGCTGAAGTTGGAATCTTAACTGACTGAGCCACCCAAGCACCCCAGGGGAAATTAGTTTTAATAATATAGTTTATGTAACTCCATGTATCCAAAATGTTATCATTTCAGTACATAATCAATATAAAAAATTATTGAGTTTTTTTTGTGCAGAATCTTCAAATTTTGGTACGTATTTTCCATTTACAGCACATCTCAATTCAGACTAGCTATACTTAAGTGCTTAGTAGCCACCTGTGGTTAGTACCTAAAGACTGAACTGCTCCTTTTGTCCTTCCTCCAAAACCTTACCGAGGACTAATCCCATATGGCTTAGTTAGATCCTGTTAATCTCTTTGTCTCTGAGGCTCTACATCTTGACCCAGACCTTTATTCTTATCATTATCTGTAATTCTCTAATACAATTCAGTATTTCAACCTTCCTTGAGTTCCATACCTCTTCCCTCTAGAATCAGTCTGTCTTCAAAAAAGTCCCCTATCATCTCACCTCTGGATGGTTCCTATCACCTTGTTATCCTGACTGAAACTAGGCTGTCTGCTGAGAGTTCTGTCTTCCTGCACAAGGAGTTCTCAGGAATGGCCTGCTTTTCTTTCACATCTTACTTGGTGAGGCGGTAGGTTTCCTGCTCATTTTCATGCTGCATCTGAACCACTGTGACACTTTCCTTCTCTGCAACTCTTTTGAAGTACATGTTGTGAAACTCCATCAGCCATCATCTATCCTCACACCTATCATTTATAGAACTCCCAGTCAATCCCTCTCATTCATGACTTCAGCTCATGGCTCACCAACTTCCTTTCCATCTTTTCCACTCATGGATAGATTTCAACATCCATAAGGATGAACCATCAGCTACCCTATCTATTGACTTCTTCCTCATCCTCACTGATCTCTTCCACCACTGCATGTTGGTCAGCCACCCATGGTAACCTTCTCATTACAATAACTGTATCCCCTCTGAAATCTCAATTTCAAGGACCTTTTTTTTTAATGTTTATTTTCTATTTCTTTTTGAGAGAGAGAGGGCGCAGGGGGGAGGGGCAAGGAAGGGAGAGGGACAGAGGATCTGAAGAAGACTCTGTGCTGGCAGCAAAGAGCCCGATGTGGGGCTTGACCTCGGGAACCAAACCATGAGATCATGACCTGAGCCGGAGTTGGAGGCTTAAACAAATGAGCCACCCAGGAGCCCCCTCCCTTTTTTCGATGTTTATTTATTTATTTTGAGACAGTGTGAGAGACAGTGACAGTGAGAGAGTGCATGTGAAAGTGAGGGGGAGGCAGAGAGAGAGGGAGAGAGAGAATCCCAAGCAGGCTCTGCACTGTCAGTGCAGAGCCCAACATGGGGCTCAATTCCAGGAACTGTGAGATCATCACCTGAGCTGATCAAGACCATCACCTGAGCTGATCAAGCTGTCCAAGTCAAGAGTTGGACACTTAACCAGCTGAGCTACCCAGTGCCCCAAGGAACTCTCTTTCTGATCTCCACCTTTTATCCTTCCAGATCTCTTATTCTTGTACTTCAATCTCCCTTCCATGGACTCTACCACTTTTTCTCTATTAGTCTCCTCACAATCTCATTTCTTTTTCTATCCAGCCTAGATTCCATCATTAGGATCACTCTTACAAATGCTTTAAACTCCCTCGTCCTCTTCCTCCACTGTATTTGCCTGGGAAAACATCAACCCTAATTAAACTCAAATTTCTGTCTATTCTGTACCTACCCCAGAGCAACTAAGTATTACTACAGAAAAGTTACCCAACTATGCTAACTGGTTTCACTTTACATTCCTGACTGCCGATCTCAATGGGTATTCAACAGTATTTCCCTAGCTTTCACACCATTCAAATCAATAGTTGTGACTATTTCACAAATTCTCTCTCCTTACACCTCCAGCTAGCTATCTACTAAGACATGATGGCCTCACTTATTTACACTCAGGCAGGAACTTGGCACTACTAAATCAACCACCTGCATTCATTCCCACTTTCTCTGCCTCCCCTTCCTGTTTTAGTGGATAGGTACATGTCTACTCCTACCAAAGATCAACTCTTCTGTCTGCCAGTGTATTCCTATAATTATCTGCTCTCTCCTGCATCTTCAATTTTCTTTCTAATGGATTCTTCCAATCAGCATCAAACACTTCTGTCTTAAAAAGAAAAAAAAAAAAAATCCTCTTTACCCTAAATCCCACTTTACAAATCTGTTCTTTGTTCTGCTTCACATGAAAGATTGATCTGTGCTCACATTCTCCATGTCTTGCTTCCTTTTTGCTTTCTGTTACACTATTTCAGTCAGGCTTCTGCCCCCCAATCCACTGGGAATGTCTTTGCTGAGCTATTAATCTCCATATTGGGACATCCACTGGCTTGTCTTCCTCCTTGTACTCTCTCTGCAGCATTCAACATAGTTAACCACTCACCTCCTGCTTTAAACACTTTCTTCTCTTGGCTTCCATGACACCGTGTTCTCCCAATCTCCCCTGCCCGATAAGATGTTCCCTGTTGGTCCCCTTTGCTGGTCTCTCTTCTGCCTATTGTTCTCTAGGGCTTGGATCCAGTCCCCCTTTCTTTCTCTATCCAGATTTGTTTTCTAGGAAATTTCATCTTGGCCAATTACTTTAAATATAATCAATATATTGATGGCTTCCAAAGGATATTTCTAGTCAAACTTCTCTCTGTATTCTAGCCAACTGTCAACTCAATACCTCTTCTTGGAGATCTAACAGGCAGCTCAAACTTAATATGCCACAAAAGAGAACTCTTCATTCCCCTGATCTCCAAACCTGTTCTTTTTTCATTCTTTTCTAAATCAGAAATGACACCATCATGTACCCCGTTTCTAAGTGAAACTCTAGGTATGATCCTGCTTCTTCTATTTTTTCCTCACTACCCTTACCCTTCCTCTCATCCCTTAATATAGAGGACATCACAGCAAATCCTGCGGACTCTTCCACTAAAACATACACTTAATCTGTCAGACTTTTCTTCAGCTTCACTGCTGCAGCCCCAGGATAAGCCACAATCACATTCTGGCTGGAGGTGCCACACAGTCTCTTACTGGTTTCTCCGCTTCAACTCTTGTTTCTTCTGTCAGCAAGCAAAGGGATTGATTCATCTTTGTAAAACATCAATGCCACTCCTCTGTTCAAACAAAAGTGTCCTCCCTTCGCATTTAGAATAAAACCCAAACGCTCTGCCTTGGCCTTCAAATCCCTGCGTAATCTTGTCCCTGCCTACCTCTCCCTGCACTGAACCATAGCCACAGTGGCTTCTTTCTCTTCTTTGAGCAGGACAAGACTATTCTTGCTTCAGGGCCTCTGCATTTGCAGATATTTGTTCTACCAGATCTTTATCTGTCCTTCTTTCTCATTACTCAGTCTTTCATCAAATATTCCCTCTTTAGAGAAACAACCCGATCTAATTCTTCCTCCTAAACCCAGGTCATCTGCATTGATTTACCCTTTTGTTAAAACTTTTGTCATAGTCTTTCTCAATCCTATTTGAAATAGCTGTCTGCCTATCTCCCCACTACTAGAAAAAAACAAGGATCAAAAAAGAAAAGAAAAACCAAGGATCAGGTTTGTCCTGTTAACCACTGTATTCCCAGATCCTAGAGCACATTATGGGCACATCTGGCACATCACAGGCACCCAATAAATACTTGTTGAGCGCATGGAATAGAAATAGTGAAAGAACGCAGTGAAAATTCAAGAGGACCATGTTTAAATGAAAATCAATAGTATACTGCTGTAATAGCCAAGTAAGCTTCAGGTGGGGCTTTCCTCAGCTGCCACTAAGGTGCTCGGTCCTTCAGAGGAAGCTAAGGCCACATTGGGGTGAGGCCCTCAGTTCATCCAGAAACTAGCACCGGGCCAGACATAGCACTCATCTGCACCATGGCCTCCATCTCGGGGCTGCCCTGTTCCTACTCAGCCCTCATCCTGCAGGACCATGAGTGACAGTCACGGAGGATAGGATCAATGCCCTCATTAAAGCAGCAGGTATAGATGTTGAACCTTTCTGGCCAGGTTTGTCGGCAAAGGCTCTGGCCAACGTCAACATCAGGAGCCTCATCTGCAAGGTAGGAGCTGGTGGGCCCGCCCCAGCAGCCGGTGGTGCACCACTGGGAGGTCCTGCTCCCTCCACCATGGCTGCCTGGCTGAGAAGAAAGTGGAAGCAAACAAAGAAGAATCAAAAGAGTCTATGATGACATGTACTTTGGTCTTTTTGACTAAACCTCTTCCTCAACCTGTTCAATAAAAAGCTGAACTGGTAAGTAAGCTTTAGGCAGACACTAAAAGGCTGAAGTAAAGAATTAAGTAGAGAGAGGTGTTATCTTCCCTCTATATCTCCATTGTTGAGTCCTTCCCTAGTATATAGAATCAATTTAGGGTTCTACAGAGTGTCCACCCAGACTAGACAGAGGTGAGTACATAAAGTAATATTATTGATGTTTTCAGATTAATGACCAACCCTTAAACCGCGTTAAAGTCACAGGAAACATGGAGAGTCCAGGAGTATGAAATTAGAGGGGTGAAAGATTTTGGAAATATGTAAAATCAGCAAACTCTCAGGAGACCGGTCTTGCTTCTAATGTGACAGGGATAAAGGAAGCTGAGAACTGTCGTTTATTTTCACTGAAGTCAGAAAAGAAGGTATTTTGTTATGGACTGACTGTTTGTGTCCCTCCCAAATCCCCCAAATTCCTATGGTGAGGACCTAACCCCCAGGGTGACTGAATTTGGAGATGGGGCCTCTAAGGAAGTAATTAAGGTTAAGTGAGGTCATGGAGGGAGAGGGGGATAGTGTCCTTATATGAAAAGACCCCAGAGAGCTCACGTTTTCTCTCTGTGCACACACCAAGGGCACTTAGTGGGAAGCTATCTGCAAGCCAGTAAGTGCGCCTCACCAGAAAGCAAACCCTGCCATGACATTGATCTTGGACTTTCGGCCTCCAGAACTGTGATAAAATAAATTTCTGTTGTTTAAGCCACCCAGTCTGTGGCACTTTAGGCACTTATGGCAGCCTAAACAGACTAAGGCATTTAAAAAAAAATTTTTTTTATGTTTATTCATTTTTGAAAGACAGAGAGAGACAGAGCACAAGCATGGGTGGGGCGGAGAGAGAGGGGGACACAGAATCTGAAGCAGGCTCCGGGCTCCGAGCGGTCAGCACAAAGCCCGATGCAGGGCTCAAACTCACGAACCGTGAGATCATGACCTGAGCCGAAGTCGGATGCTCAACTGACTGAGCTACCCAGGCGCCCCTAAGACGTTTTCAGATTATAATTTGGAAGAAATTTTAACTTTCTTGAGAATTGAGAAACAATGAAACAAGCTATCAAAAAAATGAATAGGACTATATATAGTAAGACGTGTAGATTCCTTTTTATAAATTCCAATATTTACATTTACTCTAACACCTGGTCAGTGGTGCTCCTTTGGTTACATGTGTTAAAGAACTCATACCTGCTCTTTTTCAAGCATATCAGCTTTTCTCAATATCTTCATTGCATAGATATGGCCTGTATCTTTCTTCTGAACCAGCCGCACCTAGAATGTAAAAATTGATCATACTATCAATGTTAAACGGTCATTACTATTGATTTAGGAGCAAAAGGTAAGTTTCTTTAAAGAGATCAGTGGCAATTTGCCACTGCTTATATTTTAGGAATTTCATTAAAATTAAACTATTTTGCTATATTAAACTATTTTAATATATATTTTAAACTATCTGAATGAAGATAGATACTTTCAATAGCAGTGCCTTTAGAAAAGAAGTAATCTCAGGGCACCTCGGTGGCTTAGTCAGTTAAGTATCCGACTTCAGCTCAGGTCATGATCTTGTATTGGGCTCTGTGCTGACAGCTCAGAGCCTGGAGCCTGCTTTGGATTCTGTGTCTCCCTTTCTCTCTGCCCCTCCCCTGCTTGCACTCTGTCTCTCTCTCAAAAATAAACATTAAAAAAAAAAAAAAAAGTAACCTCTCCAAATGCTCCTCTTCCTATAACTTTCAGAGACTCAAAGTCATCCAAGCCAAGTCTGGTCCTCTTGAGCCGTAAGAACTCTGTTTCCTTTCGGGCATGCTGTGATCGGCGTAACTTTTTCTATTAAAAAAATAATTTAAAAAGATGATTTTGTTTTCAATGAAGGCTATAGTGTTAAAAAATGAGATACATCAAAATGGAAGTATCTTAAATATTATTAAAAGATGAGATATATAAAAATGGGAGTAAAGTATCTTAAATATTATCTTAAATTTACCAAAGTCGAGTATTTGTTAAGCCTGGAAAGAATAAAGCAATCTTAAGAAACTTTTTCATTCTTAACAATTGATAAATCTTATTCTTCAGGTGGATTCCATTAACTATTTCACCTTAATGAGCTCATCACATATTTCATCTACATGCTAACTTAATTTATACATAAAAATTAAACTTTAGGAAATGCTAATAGTATTCTGATAATGAATTTTACAGTCAGGCAATCTACTTTGCTTCACTTCCCTAATTTCCAAGGCTGTTCTATGACAACTATTGAGACTTAGGACACCAAAATAACAAACAGCATGTTTCCATAGAGATTTGCTTTTGACAGAATTTTTTCTTAGATAAATTTTAATAAACTCCTTGAGATTTGGCACACAACTTCCTAAAGATATGAAACTGCCAAAAAACATAATGATTACATGAAGAATTCGTTAAAATATTCAAGTCAGTAATTTCATAATTCACTCTCTAAAAGTCACCAAAAAATAACTGCCATTAATAAGAAACATTATGAAATACCTGAAGGTTACATTTGGAATAGGCATTTATCTCATTGTTCTAAACCTCATTTTTCCCCTTATCAAACAAAACTCTGTTGACATTCTGTTTGTTCCTAGTTGAGGCAACATACAGTGGGAATAAACAAAATCAAAAAAATTAAGCACCTGTTCATCTTCAAATGAACTCTACCAGGCTTTCAGGAATTCCATTCTGAAGAAAAGGCAAGTCAAATGACCATAACAGCTCAGAAACACTGCTTTTAAACACAGTACAAGGTATAACCACTGAGTAGTCTCTTACTACTCCTGTGTATATCTGCTTTCAAAAAGGTATGGCAAGCTATCAATTAACTGGGAATCTGTAAATGTGTATCCCCAGTGCAATGGAATTCTGATACTTTGAACAAAGTTAATCTAAGAAGATGAAATCCGGAAATGATGTCTTCATATCAATGGAGGAAACAGTGAAGATTACTTTTTGTTCAAAAATGCTCCTTCAGTGATTTTTAAAAAATAACTGAAATACTAATAAGACAAAAAAACCCCAAAAAAATGTAGCTTTTTTTTTTTTTTTTTTTTAATGTTTGTTTTTCAGAGAGACACAGAGTGTGAATGGGGAGGGGCAAAGAGAGAGGGAGACACAGAATCTGAAGCAGGCTCCAGGCTCTGAGCTGTCAGCACAGAGCCCGACACGGGGCTTGAACTCACGAACTGTGAGATCATGACCTGAGCTGGAGTCAGATGCTTAACCAACTGAACCACCTAGGAACCCCCAAATGTAGCTTGTTTTAAGACTATAATTTACCCACCCCCCGCCCCCGCCTCCTGTGTCCCTCCAGGAAAAAAAAAAAAAAAAAAAAGACTATAATTTAAAAAGGCCACATGGTGGCACTATAGTATCATGTCTTTCAAAGCAGCAAGGAGGGTTGGGGGGGTTGTTTTAAGTATATAAATGAATAAATGTAAGAATTTCAGAAGACATTCTGGACTGTTGACTTTATGGACTATAAAATGTAGTAGAGTTGGGTGTAGTTTCAGAAGCTTGTCTAATCTAAATGGAAAAGATGACCTCGTTACATACTTTAATAAACTGTGCTCAAAATCAACAGAAGAGAGGCCACTAAAGAAAATAATTTTCACTAATATTTGATAGGTCGTGTAATGCAGCAAGCAAACAATGTTTATATAGTTTGGGGTACAGCTGTTTAATGGCAAAAAGGGAAAATTACAAGTATATAGAGCATATAATTTTACAAAAATGGGACATGACGATAACATTGTGAGGTTACTTTTAAAAACAGAAAAATGAAAAACCTATTTCATGACCTATTAGTCTTAAAATCAGTGTTGCAGTCTGGAGGGAGCTGAAGCAAGCTAGTGTTAAAAAAATATATTGGTGATATGATGAGCAGAGTAATGTATAGAATTATTCAATCACTATATTGTACACCTGAAACTAATACAACACTGTATGCTAACTATACTGGGAATTAAAATAAAAAACTTAATAAGCTAAAAAATATATATTGATGAAAAAGCACGTTGATATATCTGTTCATGACTTGTGTAGATTAAACAGCCTTGAAAAACAAGTAACATTTTTGTGATAATCATATCTTTTCTCACCAAACAGGACAACAAAATCTGGAAACACATTTAACATTTCATGGCTCCCTTTAAAAGCAGCTTAAATTTGTCTGTTTTGGTTTTCCATGAGAGTGAATATTGCATGTCTGATGGTAATTCTTAAGTAAGATGAAATTAGACATATATCATTTTCTTCCTTTCTCCATTCCTTTTTAAATGAGTGTTCCCTGGGGTGCCTGGGTAGCTTAGCTGGTTAAGCATCTGACCCTTTATCTTGGCTCATGTTATAATCTCACGTTCCTGAAATCAAGCCCCACATCCGGCTCTATGCTAACACAGAGACTGCTTGGGGTTCTCTCTCCCTTTCTTTCTGCCCCTCCCCAAACTTGCACACGTTGTCTCAAAATAAATAAATAAACTGTTAAAAAAGGGGGGGGTGTTCCTCAAACTCTTGATCTGTGGGATGTTCAGTTTTTATATAAGACAGTGTACACAGAAGTTCTGAGATGGGAAAGAGTTCAGTTGGCAACTTCAATTCTGCAGAGACATTCTACATGATCACATTATATGGTTTATTTTTTACAAATAACTTTTCACAAATTACTTCACCAAGATTTTCTATTACAAATGAATTAGGGATAAATATTACTTTTCATTTTAAAACTAGGTTTTTTTAATGTTTTATTTTATTTTTGAGAAGGAGAGAGACAGAGACTGAGCAGGGGAGGGGCAGCGAGAGAGGGAGACACAGAACTTGAAGCAGGCTCTAGGCTCTAAGCTGTCAGCACAGAGCCCGATGTTGGTCTTAAACCCACAAACTGCGAGATCACGACCTGAGCTGAAGTCAGACACTCAACCGATTGAACCACCCAGGTGCCCCTAAAACTAGATTTTTAGAAAACAATTTTATTTTTAAAAAATCCACCCCACATAATGATAGCTCCAACATATTTTATATTAAGGATAAGAGAGGATGTCTATTTTATAGAATTTGACATAATCTAGGACCTAGCATGGGCCTAATAATAAGCATTTGTGGAATTAAAATATCTTCACAGAAAAATGTTAGAAATTTTATAGTTATTAAAGGGCACTATTTGTAGGTATAAATCATATCACACTTTCTACAAGTTCTTTAGAAGAATTTAGGAAAATAGTTTTTATTTTTTTTTTAATGTTTATTTATTTTTGAGAGAGAGAGAGAGAGACAGAGTGGGAGTGGGGGAGGGATAGAGAAAGAGGAGGAGACACACAATCCAAACAGGCTCCAGGTTCTGAGCTGTCAGCACAGAGCCCAACATGAGGCTTGAACCCACAAACCGTGAGATCATGACCTGAGCTGAAGTCAGACACTTAGACACTTAACTAACTGAGCCACCCAGGCGCCCCAAAAATATTTCTAAACGTATTCAGCACTTCCTGGTGCAGACCAGCAGTTGCAAACTGAGAGTTACAAACTGTATTCAACCTCGAAAATATTTGATTTGGCCTGCAAGTTGTTTTTAGGACACTTGAATTATTTGCCGATATTTTAAAAAGCAGGTGATTTCACATAAAAGTCCAGATTTCCAGTTTCTCCTGAAAAACAGGAACTTGGCCACACTCGGCCAAAGTGGCAGTCACTCCCCCTTCAATAGACATCAGGTCTCTAACTTGTCAGCATCCACCACTGATGCCAGTCATCAGGGGACATGCAGAATTGGACTGGTGCTCCTGTTCTCTTTTAGTAAAGTGAAAGGTCGTATGTCTCTATCAAAATATAAACGCGGAGGACCAAATATTTTAGAAAGAGAAAAACAAAGAATCTATTTCTTTGTGGAAGTGAAAGAATATTCTTGGGAGTTGAATATGCAGATAAAGTGTGTTGGGTCAAAAGAACATATAACTTAAGATGTCGCGAAACCAAGCCGGCCGGCTTCCTTCATTCGTGTTATCTGCTTGGCCCCTGGGCATCTGTTTTTATAATTTCTCCCTCTAAATTCTGAATTAGGACCTTATGCTTGAGATTTCTGTATCGATATAATGATGTACAATGTACATTAATACAATTATAATTATATGATTATTAAGGATAAGAAAGTTATTAATACTAATAAATAAATGTGCGGACAGATGTGCTTGGCCTTATTTTTTCTCTATAGGTTATAATACAGATCGAAACCATTACCTTTCTCACTTAAAGTGTAAAGGATATAAATTAAATGAGTTTTTAAAATATTATAGTAATTTTATGTAAATAATTTAGATTTTCTAGGTTGAGTCAACTGATTAACAAAGTAACCAACTGTAGTACAAATCATTAAATATATTTTATTTAACTTAAACATTTCCAACAGAAAAATACAGGTAAAGTCCTAGGAAAGGTACAGGGAAGATTAAATAACTGCTTTCAAGTCATCATTTGTTAGACTGCTCTTTGAACATAGAAATTCCTTTCTGATCATTGAAACTGTTGAGCAAATTAATCTAGGTTGTACCCCCCTACTGCCTAGAAAATAAAGCGTACATCGCTCAGTAAGCTATCCCAAGGCTAGCCTTTCCACTACATGGTGTCAGTTTACCGTGCTCTTTCCTCTACTGCATCCTTCATAGTTCATTGTTCTGCATTATTTTATATGTATTTATTAATTCTTGTATAAATCTACCTATTTTTTTTAACATTCAAATCAACTGTTACCTCTTCCCAAACCTTTTCTGATCCCCTGAATTAGGTGGGGGGAAATCCCTGTATTTTTAAAGTTTGCCAGAATCTATCATGTATACATGTATTTATATACACACATACATGATCTCTCCTTCCAATCAGTAAACTCCTTGACGGAAAGGTCATTGTTCATTTATTCACGAACTATTTCTTATAGCCCCTGCCAGCTCTGGAGGTATATAGCTGAGTAAGACATTATGGGGTTTCTACTATGGGGAGATATTTTAGGCTGCCACATGGACACAGACACATGGACACATTAATATTCTGTTAATGCAGAATGTGGGAAGAGTACCCCAAGATATTAGGGAAGATTTCCCAGTGGAACTGAGGCCCAAAGCGAGACCCAGAGCTTCTTAAAGAATAAGAGGAGTTGGGCAGGAGTAAGGAACTTCTAAGTGGCAGAAATGCAGATGAAAGGTCCACAGGCAAGAGTGTGGAAGTTAAAGTAACTCAATATTGGTGGTCAGCATGGAGGTGGGTGACAAGAGACGAGGTGAAAGAGACAAAGCAGAGGCCAAACTGTGAGGGGTCTTGCACATTAATGTTCAAGGGTCTACCCTTATCTGAGAGTACTTGGGAGCCCATGAAGGGTGTTAAGCAAAAGAGTGATGTGATCAAACTTGTTTTTATTTTTCTTTGAAGTTTATTTATTTAAAGAGAGAGAGTGCATGTGTGCATGAGAAGGGGAGGAACAGAGAGGGAGGGAGAGGATCCCAAGCAGGCTCTGCACCGTCAGCCTGAAGCCTGACGCAGGGCTGGATCCCAGTAACCAGGAGATAATGACCTGAGCCAATATCAAGAGTCAGCCCCTTAACGACTGAGCTACCCAGGCGCCTCTCAAACCTGTTTTCAGACAGGAAACTCTGGATAGTGTATGCAGAAAACCTGGAGGTGGGAAGACACCAGCTGGGGGCAGTTGTTCTTTAAGTAAACTACACAGTAGTCTGAAGTAGGGTAGAGGCAGGCGCCTGGATGGCTCAGTCGGTTTAGTGTCCAACTTTGCCCCGGTCATGATCTCATGACTCATAAGTTCAAGCTCAAACTCGGTATCAGGCTCTCTGCTGTCAGCGCAGAGCCTGCTTTGGATCCCCTGTCCCCATCTCTCTCTCTGCCCTTCCCCCATTCATGTGCTCTCTTTGTCTCTGTCTCTGTCTCTCTCAAAATAAATAAATACACTTAAAAAAAATAAAGTAGGGTAGAGGCACTGGACTAGAGAACTAGAGGGTTTTAAGATATATTCAGGAAAAAATGTGAGAAGATCTGGCAATTCACGGATTCTTCTTAGAGCCCTCTCTTCTTGTTCCATGCTCTCAGGATACTATAGATACTGTTCACTAAATCTATATTCTTGGAATTAAAAAAAGCTGCCTCTTTAAAGATCTCCATCATAGCAACAAAGAAGTCCATATTCAAATGATGAAATCCATGTTACCTAAGTTATAAAATCATCTGATATCAATAGAGGACAAAGACACTGGGGTTGCCATTATACAGTAATTAGTCTTTCCCTCCCCAACTTTCTTGAGATATAATTGACGTAACACAAGCTTAGAGCGCGATGGTTTGACGCACATATATATTGTAAAATGATTACCACAAAAAGGCTTGTTAACATATCCATTGCCTCACATAAGTAATTTTTTTTTTAGTGTGAACATTTAAGATCCGCTCTTAGCAACTTTCAAGTATAGAGTACTGTTACCTACAGTCACAGTAATTACAGCTAACATTACCTCTTCATCTGCTAATCCTTCTTCTTCCATGGCCACTTCTAATTTCTTCTGCCTTTTCAAAGAAAAAATAATTTAAATTTTAAATACATTCCTAACTATTCCAATTTAAGAAATGTTCACTTATTTATTTGAGTTTACCCCTTCAGTTTGCTATGCTAAAAAAAAAAAAAAAAAAAAAGTCTTTAAAGATGAATCAAAATAATCACTAAGAATAGTTTTCTTTCTCAAAATTAAACCCAACCCAGATTTCAAATCACTTTCTCATACTGGCCAAATGAAAAATTTCCTTCTTAATGCTGCTTAAATCAATGATTAGCAAAGATGACTAATGTTCTAATAAGGGAAATCTGTTATCTAATATTCAAACCACCAAAATCATTAACATTTATCAATATTTATATTGGAAGTATATAAAGGTAACTATAGTGACTAAAAGTATAAATATTTAAGGTGGATATCCCTGTTTGAATCCCAATTCTAATAGCTTATTAGCTAACTGAGCTTGTGTAAGTCCTTCATTTCAAGTCTAAGCTTGATTTCCTAATCAAGAAAAATGTTCAATGCAATTGAGTGTATTTTATTCTAATTCTTTGAAAACTGGAGTCATATATGTACATAAAAAAACCCACTAACCACCAGAAGATTTGCTTTTCTAGGTATAGTCAAGTTCAGGTACTCATTATTTTTAAATGACACCACTGAAGTAAGTTAAACTAAGCACTGTGGGGATGGGGAGGAAGGCAGGATGACTGGATGAATTAAGTCACTAGGAACTAGGGAGATAGCTCTGATACAAATTTTGCAGCTCATTTCCAACAGAATATTAAGCATTTTATTTCTATCATATTGGTTTTTCCTGAATATGAACCTGAGAGTACTCTTCCTAATTGGTGTTGGACTATGTTAGAATAGGACTGACTTTCCAGGATTTAACTACATGGGAGAGTATCTAAGGGTTGAGGATTGAAATCATCAAATACATTTTTTAGTATTTGTCCTTTACGATAATGTCTGAAGGTAGGCGCTTTCCTAACCCACCATTCTTATGGAAAATTCATAACAAAAATATCTAAAGCCTGTTCATAGATCAGCACCCCAATGGCAATGACACGTAATGACATGTTCTCTGCCTACTTCGTCAACATTTGTAATAGACATCTTGGTGCTTATCATACTGATTTTAATCTTTTATTTACATACTGTTCTTCTAAGCCCAACCCTTAGAATGGAATAAGCTCTGTGCCTGCTACCATGCCCCTCTGGGCGCTGCAAGGCTGCTTGCTGAATGATTTTGAGCTTTCTCCTCTGTAGAGAGAATCCACAGTGTAAGGGACCATTCATCTGGGACGGCCTATCAATATACAAGCAACTTCACTCTTCTGTCACATCTCTACTGTCCCCTTTCCTCAATCCTTGCCAAAACCAACTTTTCATGAAATTATCCCTGACTCTGGACAGAGAGGCAGTAGCCTTTGTACGTTTCCACCATATCTAAACGTGAAGACCTGTGACTTCCTGTGCACCTTTCAAAGAAAATAGTTTTCTTCCTAAATGCTCTGATGTTTTGTTCTGATTGGTACTCTATTTGGCTTATGTATTTATCCAGTTAGTTAAGCCTTAAAAATTTATCACATGTAATCCTAAAGTCCAAGCTTTTAATAAATACAAGCTAACTGTTTAATATGACTTCCATGGTACCAAGCTGCGACTGCCTTTTTTTTTTTTTTAAGTTACAGCAGATACTTTTATTTTTACTTTCCTTTGTTTGGAAATAGAGGGCAAAACTGAATTACTCAAAGATTTCATCAAGAAAAGACAACAAGCCTTCAAAATTCTGATGCATAACTTAAGTGTCTGCTTCCTAAAAAAGTAGTCTTTCTTTCCCTGGTTCTCTTCTACTTCGTTTACTCTCCTTGGCGACTGGATCATTTCCAGAGACTTTCATTGTATTTACAGTTAATGTAATTACTCATATGTTTGCATTCGTTTCTAACTGATTGCGTGGTCTCTATTTGTGTCGACTTTTTGGCGTTTCAGCTTTGCTTTTTCCCTCGCCTTATTTTCAATTGGGGTTTTGTTTTCCTCATTTCATTATTTTCCTTTCATTAGTTTGGAAGTTACAAACTCTGTTAGTCTGAAATGAATCAATCTTTACTCCTCTGTACGTCGTATCTCTATCATGGAGATACACAGATCTCTAGCAACACTTTAATTCCACTGACTTCCCTCCTGAGAGCCTATCATTGGGAAATATTTTAATCTACTTAAAAAAATGTATAAGACTTTATCATCATTGTTTTTGTTTTCATACAATTTGTGTTGAGATTTATCCACACATTTATATTTAGCTCTGTTTGTGATCACCTTCCTTCAGCCTAAATTGAATCTTCTGGAAGTTCTGCCAATGGTGAACTCTTAGTTTAACCTGCCTCTGCTCCAACCCCTTTCTTCTCCTCCTTTAGGAACTTTGGTTAAAGATACGTTAGCTTTCCTCACTCTGCTCCATATTTAACTCTCCTTCATATGTTCCTACTCTGTGTCTCCAGTTGACTTCTGAATAATTATTGAAGTTTTATTTTCTAGTTCAATTCTCTGTTCAGCTTGTCTGATATGTAGTTAGACCTATCTGACATTTCGTCTCTGGCTAGTCACCACTTCTGTCAATCTTTCTCACTTCTAAATTCTATTCTACTGTTGTTGTCATGATCCTAATTCAAGCCTCCTTTCCACATGCTGGGACTACATCATTAGCCTTTCCTGTTCCTTCTCTCTCTACCCACAATCCATTCTGTACATCACAACTAAAGTACTCCTCTAGAGAAACACCCATGATCACTGATTCTGTTCAAAAATCTTCAAGGCTCTCTACTCCCATGAGGATATCTACATTAACAAAGCAGTCAAGGGTCCCAGAAAATGCTGAAATCCAGCATGAGCTAAACTGACTCTTGCTTGACCCAGCACTGAGGATGATTTCTTCTGTCTGTAATATCCTTCCTCCTGCTCTTTTATCTCTTCCTTCTCCCTTTTCTGCATGTATGATTAATACTTTCCTTAAGAGCTCTGATAAATGCCACCACCGTTTATGAAGCCCTCCCAGTTGCTTTACTCAAAAGCAATCTCTGCCTTCTTTGACCTTCTCTTAGTGATGCTTCTCACTGTCATGTAATATTTATGTGCATTACCTGCCTTAATAGAGTTTTCTGAAGGCAGAATAACACGTCATTAATGTTTTTATTCTTCCACCCTCATTCCCACTATACATGCTTTTGGATTAGAATTAATTATTCCTATAGTATAAGGATATATTATAATTTCACAGCTGGGAATGTTTTATTTAAAATATCATTGACATGTGATAGAAGGATATAGGTGCAGAGGACAAGAAACCATTCTGTTAAGATAATTAGAGGCACTGTCAGTAGAGGAAACCTAAAAACAGCATACAGGGACCCACAATATTCATATTATTAATGGACAATGTGTTTACACTCCACTTGCAGCATAAGAGCTTCTTAAACCAAACAGAAAATTCTGATTAGCCTTTACTATACCTGGTCTCTCTCTCTTCATGCTGTAAAATTAGATTGCTGTAAAAATTCTCCAACGTGAGCTTGGCCACAGTCACTCTTTCCCGGGTATGGTTGCTCATAGGAAAGGAGGCTGCAGTCCCTGCCGTCATTGCCATAGTAACAGACACTGAAACAACATATAAACACAAATTGTTCAGTAGAAAAACACTTTCTATCCCTCATAGTAAACTCTGGAGACGGTTTAATTCCTACGAAGCAAAACTTTACTGTAACAGTTCAAACGTCCAAGTTTTCCACATTATAAAGAAGACAGTGCTCGTAAAGAAAGAGGAAGATACACTATTCCCAAAGCAATAGAAATTAATTTTGTGTTGGCAAAACCAGGGATGAATAAGAGTAAGGAAGCACCAATCCACACACAACATGGACACATTTTATACAAAAGGCTGTAGTCAACAAGCATTCAGAACAAGAAAGGTTCGATGTATTTTGTTGTTGTTTTATTGATCACTGCAAAAAAAATCCACAAGATTTGGCTAATACATATGCCTGCACTCAATGTTAAGTCTCCTAAGAGTGAATGTAGTTCAGCTAAATAGTAAGAAGCAACTTCTAGAATATAAATTCTATGAAACATGAAGCAGTGGATCAAATATGCACACAAAATCAGTCTGAAGTAATTCTTATGTATATGTTTTATGGGAAAACAACTTTTCAAAACAAGCCCCCTTTGGATGGAGTCCAGGGTGCCCTATTTCATTCTGAATTCTATGTCATTTCAAATAGCTCTATAACAAGGTCCAGTATACGTCTCCAGACTATAAGGTCCATTTCATTTTCAAATGATACTCATTTGAACCAGGCAGAAAACAGAAATGTATGAATCAAGCCAGGTGACAATAGGGATGTTCTGTGGCCTTAACTGGGCCTTGCGGTCTACTTAGTCACTCAAGTGCCATCTTTGAAAAACCACCAGGCAAGCCAAACATAGTACTGGTTTGAAGAAGATAATTGGACAATTAGACAAGATAAGGAATGTAGCAAAATGACTGCTTCACAGGGGGCACAGACTGAACTGTGATGGCTGCTACCAGTGGGTGGTACCGACCGTAAGAAACTTGCCTACTACAGTCTACATCTGGACCAAAAAAGACTAGGATGGTTCCATGCATTAAGGAGGTTTTTGCTGATCTGGATGGAGATCATAACAGACCTAGAGAAGATGCAGACTGCCAACAGTGAGCATCCAACGTTGCACTGTTAGCTGGGAAGTATTCCCCCAACCTATACCCCAACACCCACCTCTCCCTAATTACATGAAGATACAGACCTCTGTGTATGGATTTGAACTGCAGTAGACTCCAGGGATAATGGAATGGACCAAAAGACCTTTCTTGTTCTTCAACATCAATCAAGTCAAGTGCAGGTTAATAGTAAGTTTAACTATGACAAATTCCTAGTTCCACTGCCCTCTTATTGGTTTTACATCTCAAGGTACTACAAGAGTCTTAAAGTCATTATGTCCAAATACAACATTATTATTTTAGCCTCACAAACTTGTTCCTCTGTGGACTACTCTAAAGATTTTTAGAACAAGAAGTTGATTGTGTCACTTGTTTAAAATCATTCATGTCTCTTCACAGCCTACAGCAAATCAAATTAGCTTTGCACGATAAACAAAGGCAACTCACATACACTGAATGGTCGTGCCTATCAGGAATTTTGTGATATTTTATTCACTGATTTCTCCCCTTTTCCTCCAGAGGATTCAAGAGAGTGGCACTTTCTATGCATGACTGCATTTCCTCCTTACAACAGCCCTGCAAGGTAAAGAACTGAAGCTTAGAAAAGTCACATGGCACGGCAGCACCTGGGTGGCTCAGTTGGTTAAGCGTCTGACTTTGGCTCAGGTCATGATCTCACAGTTCGTGGGTTTCAGCCCGCATCGGGTTCTGTGCTGACAGCTCTGCTGTCTGGAGCCTGCTTCAGATTCTCTGTCTCCCGCTCTCTCTCCGCCCCTCCCCCATTCGCACTTTGTCTTTCTCTCTCAAAAATAAATGTTAAAAAAATTAAAAAAAAAAAAAAAAAAAGATGTAATGAAGTTAACTCCAAAACCCAAAGGTGGATACCAAGTAATGAAAAACAAGTTCCGTATGTATGGAATGTATGTGTATGTGTATACACACACACACACACACACACACACACACACACTATATAATTTGATCATGATTAATACTTTCCGTTCTAGTTATACATACATACCTGCAAATATGTATACTTTGTTTAAAAACCAAAGCAGAGCAAAACCTGTGTCTACTCAACAACTGGCAAAGTACTGAGCACACAGTAGGCATTCAGTAAATGATGATAACAACTCAACTCTAATGGATTTTAAATTATATTTTCACATATAATAGTTTCCTTTGGATTAAAAACTACAGAATCATTAGTGTTATGTTAACGTTCAGAAACAAATCCTACTTGAGGGATACAATTACAGAAAAAGCAAATATCCCACCCCTGATCTCGATTAAATAATATCTTTTAAAAAGTAGCCTTAAAAAGAAGAAAAAATTCTTTCCTTCCAGCCAGACAAAATAGGCTTTAAAAATTCCAAATTAAACAAAACCAAGAACAGAAGTGACCAAATTATTACAAAGAATGATCTAGATGAGTGGCACTTATTATATTGCAAATTTATTCCTCTAATGGATTTAACACTGTTCTTTGTCTATTACTAAAGCTCTTTCTTTCCTCAGAAAAAGAACAGGATACAATTTGCAAGTCTACAATTCCTGGACTGATAAAAACAACACTAGGTGCCCTTGAATTTCCTGTTCACGTGTTTTCTCCAGACTCCCCTATTCATTAATGGAGACACTACCAATAGTTAAGTCCAACATTCTTTCGTTTATCAAGCCTGGGGAAAGGAGATAACAAATCTGGCACTCAGGCTACCTATAAATAGATGTGGTGTCTCCAACCATTTACCATCAAGCTTCTGAAGTAGGAAAACAGAACTGCTTTACCTGACTGGCAAAACATACTATTTAACTGGGGGTTTCACCCTAGTTGCCACATACTACATATCAGAGGAAAGAGTATCCTTAACGCTACTGTATTGCTTTATAGTGTACAATTGTTTCTACACTCATTTAGTTTCGACCAAAAAGCCCCAGGCTACAACAGATTGGATACTGCATATACCAGGTCCCTAAAGACACAGCAGCCACAGCTTCTTTTCTCTGGGCAGTATAACCTGAAGAGCAAGAAATTCACTCAGGTGAGGATTCCAGGCCCAGCACTAAATTTTACTAGTTGTAGTCTTTCCAGCTAACATTTACTGCAAATTTACACTATATGCCAGCACTGCACGGATTACTGAGAATACGAAGAAGGATAAAATAGAGTCCCTGCCCTATTCATGATCTTACAGGGACACAAAGAAGGGAGAAGTTGGCTCTGCAAGGGTTTAAGAGTAGTCAGAGGTTTAACAGAGGAGGAGATACTTGAACTGCAACTTGGGGTGAGTGGGGAGGAGTAAGGGTTCACAAGTCAGAGGGACAGGGCAGCGGAGGGAGAGGTGGAAGGGCACCAAAAAGACCGACACACGTGAGTACACAGATGGCTTGAGTATATTCAGTGAAATAGCAGGAGATGAAGGGGGAAGGACAGCTAGAAGTCATGATAAAATACCTTTTTGCCATGTTAAAAATTACCCTAAGCACAAATGGGCTTTTAACTAAGTGAAAAGTGACAGCCAACAAACAACATTACTCAGTGCTTACCCAAGTAGCAAGAACTCTTCTAAGAATGTTCCTTGTTTGATGCAGTTAATCCTCCTGTCAGCAACAAGACCCTAAGACCTGACCTTTACTGCCCACCTGCATGTGCCCACCCACCTTTGTCCCACATTTTCCTTAAGTTCTTTCCAGCTATCTCCTCACTCAGGCAAAGGAGCCAAAGGGCACAGCATCCATTGATGGAAACCAAAACTACCCCTCAAGCTATAACGACTGCCAGGGGGAAGAACTTCGGAGGCCCAGACCAGGTTGAGCTTAACCACTGGCTTACACCTGCGCAGTTGGACCATGCGGTGACCGACAGTGACCTCTACCTCACTGTAATGCTAAATTCTCCACCGAGGAGGAGCACAAGCCTCACTAACAGAACCTATAATGCATGTCTAGGCATGTTTCCTTGAGGCACATGTGTGACCTTATGCCCACTTCACATGCGATGACAAGGGTTCCCTTTCTAAATATTCACCCTAACCCTAAATAAAAGGAACTCATTCACTCTTGCCTGGGGAATCACAGCTTTGGACATTATTCCCCCATGGTCTCTTTATTTGCTGCAAATATAGTTACTTTGTATGACAAGTCCACCCACTGTAGTTTCTATCTGTAAGTCACCAAGGAGCAAACTCATGTCAGTTGGGTTACATAACCACCTCTGAAGTCCCATCTGACTGGTACTTCATGTGATTGTGCTGGTACAGGGAGGTTGGCAAAAAGTCTGGGAGGAGATTACATGGAAGGAATATAAATCAGGTTAGGGGGACTCAGTAACAGTCATGGGTTACAAACTGTGGCTCTGGTCATATTTTGTTTGGTTTGCACTGTGACTTAGAAGATTTCACATAAGAACTCAGATTTCTGGTTCTTCTTGAAAAATCAGATTGGTCAAATATGAGCCCACATTACTGCCTGGAACAGAGAAGCAGCAGCCCCCTTGCAAGACAGGGCATAGTGCCAAAGCCCACCAAATGTCTACTCCCGTATGCCCAGCATCCTTCACCCATCTTATTACCTACTTGCTTCTGGTAAGCATTTGAAATTACAATCTTTGGCTTAGTATAAAACAATGAGGGCCTAATTTAAGATAGTAGAGGCTCAGATATTTAGCTGGAAAGACTGAAATCTATAATTACTTCTGGGTTTCAGATTTGGATAAGTGGGTAAATGGTGATATCATCAATAAGAATAGGAATTATAAGAAGAGCTAACTTGGTAGGGAAAGAAAATAAGTTCGTCTGATTCTAAGTTGTTACCAGACTCAGTTTAAAATTTGTGCTTTTTTTTTTTTCTTTTTTAAGTAGGCTCCATGCCTAGCACAGAGCCCAATATGGCACTTGAACTCATGACCCTGAGATCAAGACCTGAGCTGAGATGAAGAGTTGGATACTTAACCAACTGAGCCAGCCAGGCACCCCAAAATTTATGTTTTAAAATGATAATTAAAAATTTTTTTAATGTTTATTTTTGAGAGAAAGACAGAGTGCAGCAGGGGAAGGGAAGAGAGAGAGGGAGACACAGAATCTGAAGCACGTTCCAGGCTCCAAGCCCTCAGCATAGAGCCCAACGCAGGGCTCGAACCCACGAACTGTGAGATCATGACCCAAGCCCAAGTCAGACACTCAACTGACTGAGCCAGGCACCCCTAAAATGATAATTCTAAAGATTTACATTTAGAAATGAAAAATAATCCTGTTCACAAAAGTAGCAAGGAGAAGGGGATAAAGAACAACATCCATAAAATACCTAAGAATCCCGTGATTAAAAAAAAAAAAAAAGATTGGCCTTTTCATGAGGAAATCTAATCATAGACTGTGGAAGGAAGGGAAGAATTATTCAATTAATGGTGTTGAAATAACTGGTTATCTATTTAAAGCAAGTCAGATGTTCATTCCATTCCAAAGGGCAAAATACATTTCAAATGGTTCAAAAGGGCGAACATAAAAACTAAAAAGGAAAAAAAAAACCCAACAACAGGAAATAAAGTAAAAAGAATAAACTTCAAAAAAAATTAAAAGAAAATACAGATGAGTAACTGATCTTTGAACTGATAAGAAATGTATTCAAAAGAAATCACAATAAAAATCGTGCCAGGCATCATTATACAAAAATTTAGAATATACATATATGGATATCAAACAAGATTTAAAGGACAGTATTTGGGGGAAAAACTGCAAAATAACAATGTGTATTAAAAGTATACTGAAGTGGGGCACCTGGGTGGCGCAGTCGGTTAAGCGTCCGACTTCAGCCAGGTCACGATCTCGCGGTCTGTGAGTTCGAGCCCCGCGTCGGGCTCTGGGCTGATGGCTCGGAGCCTGGAGCCTGTTTCCAATTCTGTGTGTCTCCCTCTCTCTCTGCCCCTTCCCCGTTCATGCTCTGTCTCTCTCTGTCCCAAAAATAAATAAAAAAAAAAAAAAAAAAAAAAGTATACTGAAGTATAAAGGTATATGCTGAAAATAAATTCATTTCTTAAAATGTATGAAAACCATATAACAGCTTTTTAAATATTAAAGTTGTAAAAAGAAAATAAGAACCCTAATAATGAATGAATAATACTGATTGACAATATATAAATAAAAATAGCTAACTTCTGGAAAATGTTCAATTTTCCAAAGTAAATCAGACATGGAAACTTTAAAATAATGTATATATTCCCTCTATGAAAAAAGCCATAATTTAGAGGGGCAAACCCTCCTGGTCCAGGCTACCATGAGATGACTTTCTCATATACCATCTATGCTTGTTTGTGTGGATTCTTCCAGCTTTACTGAGATGTAATTGACACTGCATAATGTTAAGATGTACCAAGTAATGATTTGACATATACATACATCATAAAATAATTACAATAAGGTTAGGTATCCATCAAATCATATAGTTATAATTTTTCTGTGTGTGGTGAGAATTTTTAGGATTTACTCTCTTGGCAACCTTCAAATATACAAAACAGTATGGTTAACTATAGTTACCTTGCTGTACAGAACATCACCAGAATTTATAATTTACATTTTGTACACTTTGACCACCTTTCCTCATTCCTCCTCCAACTGCCCCACCCCTGAACCCACAGCAACCGCCAATCTATTTCTAGTTCAATATTTTTTTAGGTTCCACATAGAAGTGATATACAGTATCTGTCTTTTTCTTTCTGACTTATTTCACTTAGCATAATGTCCTCCAGGTCCATCCATGTCACAAATGTCAGGATGTCCTTTTTTTTATGGCTGATTGATATTCCATTATATCGAAATACCACATTTTCTTTATTCAGTCATCTATCAGTAGACACTTAGGTTGCTTCCATGTCTTGGTTATTGTGACTAATGCTGCAATGAACAGAGGGGTGTGGCTATCTCTTTGAGACAATGATTTCACTTCATTTGCAGATACCTAAAAATGAAATTACTGGATCATATAATAGTTCTATTTTTAACTTTGGGGGGACCTCCATACAAATTTATATTTCCAACCAACAATGTATAAGAGTTTCTATTCTTCCACATCCTCACCAATACTTGTCACCTCTTGATAATACCCATTCTAACAGGTGTAAAGTAATACCTCACTTCCAAAGAATATCTTCAAGCCTTTTGTCCATTTTTAATCATATTATTTACTTTTCTTGATACTGAATTACATGAGTTCCTTGTATATTTTGGATATTAACGTCTGTCCTAGGCTTTTCTTTGTTGGGAGATTTTTGATTACTGATTCAATCTTCTTCCTTGTTATCAGTCTGGCCAGATTTTCTATTTCTTCCGGATTTGGACTTGGTAGATTGTATGTTTACAGGAATTCATCCATTTCTTCTAAGGTTGTCCATTTTTTTGGTGTTTAATTATTCACTATAGTCTCTTATGATCCTTTGTACTTCTTTTTTTTTTTTTTAATTTTTTTTTAACGTGTATTTATTTTTGAGACAGAGAGAGACAGAGCATGAACGGGGGAGGGGCAGAGAGAGAGGGAGACACAGAATCTGAAACAGGCTCCAGGCTCTGAGCCATCAGCCCAGAGCCTGACGCGGGGCTCGAACTCACGGACCGCGAGATCGTGACCTGAGCCGAAGTCGGACGCTTAACCGACTGAGCCACCCAGGTGCCCCCGATCCTTTGTACTTCTATAATATCAGCTGTAATATCTTCTCTTTCTTTTCTAATATTATTTGAATATCCACTCTTTTTTCTTGGTTAGTCTAGATAAAGGTTTCACACTTTTGTGTACCTTTCCAAAGAACCAACCAACAGTTTTGTTAAACTTTTCTATTGTTTTCCTATTCTGTACTTCATTTATTTCTGCTCTGGTGTTATTTCCTTCCTTCTGCTAACTTTGGGCTTAGTTTGTTCTTCTTTTTGTAGTTCCTTGAGTTGTAAAGCTATGATATTTGAGATCTTTTTTTCTTAGTGGATGCATTTATCACTATAAACTTCTTAGAACTTCCTTTGCTGCATCCCATAAGTTTTAGTATGTTGGGTTTCCATTTTCAGTTGTTTCATATTTAAAAATTGTTTTCTTTTGATTTCTACTTTGACACATTTGTTGTCTATGAGTGTGTTGTTTAATTTTCATATATTTGTGAATTTTCCAGCTTTCCTCCTGTTCACTGATTTCTAGTTTCATATTACTGTGGTCAGAAAGATACTTGATATAATTCCAATCTTCTTCAATTTGTTAAGACATATGTTGTGAGTGTTTTTTGTTTTTGTCCATTAGGTCCATTTGCTCTAATGTTATTCATATCTACTATTTGCTTATTGATTCTCTGTCTGGATGATCTATCCATTACTAAGAGGAGGTATTAAAGTTCCCAACTATTATTGCATAGCTATTTATTTCCCTTTAGTTCTGTTAATATTTGCTTTATAGATTAGGTGCTCTGATGTTGGGTGCATAATTATTTACTACTGTTATATATTACAATTAATTAATCCTTTTATCATTACATAATGACTTTGTCTCTTCTGACCATTTTTAGTTTAAAGCCTATTTTGTCTGATTTAAGCATAGCTGCCCCTGTTTTCTTTTGATTACCATTTGCTTGAAATATCTTTTTCCAACCCTTCATTCACAGTCTGTGTGTGTCCTTAAAGTTTAAATGAGTCTCTTGTAGGCAGTGCATCATTGGATCTTGTCTTTCTAATCCATTCAGTCATTCTGTGTCTTTTTATTGGAGATTTATTCCATTTATGTTTAAGTTAATTAATGATAGGTAAGGACTTAATATTGCCATATGTTAATTGTTTTGTTTTGTAGATCCCTTGTTCTTTGCCCCCTCTCTGGCTATCTTGTTTTATGAATGATGACCCTTTTTTTGTGGTAATATACTCTGACTCCTTTATCATAACCTTTTGTGTTTCTACTATAGGTTTTTCTTTGTGGTTGTGGTTATCTGGAGGCTTATAACACCCGATTTGAAGCTAGTAACAAATTTAACAATAACACTAACAATTATTGTAGTTATGCTTATTTTTACAGTGTTTATTTTCTAACATTTAAGAATGTGGCCAGTGAGTTTTACACATTTGTATGTTTTTATGATGTTAATTAACATCCTTTCACTTCTGCTTGAAGAATGTAACTTTAACATTTCTTGTAAATTAGATCTAGGGGCGGGCATTGCTTTTGTTGATTTGGGGAAATCTTTATCTCTCCTTCATTTGTAAAGGACAGTTTTAGGGCATATAGGATTCTTGGTTGACAGGTTTTTTTCTTACAATATTTTGAATATAACATCCCATTGACTTCTGGACTGCAAAGTTTCTTTTGAGAAAGCCACATATAGTCTTATGAGAACATCCCTGTACTGACAAGTTGTTTTTCTCTTCCTGCTTTCAAAATTCCCTTTTTCTTTGACTTTTGATCAAATAATTACTGTGTCTTGGTAGCCCTTTCAGGGTTCAACCTATTTGAGATTCATTGCACCTCCTGAATCTGATATCCATTTCTCTCCCCAAGTTTGGGGAGTTTTTTGCCACTCTTGCTTTAAATGCACTTCTCTCCCTTTCTCTTCTTCTGGGCATTCATAATAATATACAGATTCAAAATACTTGGGGCGCCTGGGTGGCGCAGTCAGTTAAGCGTCCGACTTCAACCAGGTCACGATCTCGCGGTCCGTGAGTTCGAGCCCCGCGTCATGCTCTGGGCTGATGGCTCAGAGCCTGGAGCCTGTTTCCGATTCTGTGTCTCCCTCTCTCTCTGCCCCTCCCCCGTTCATGCTCTGTCTCTCTCTGTCCCAAAAATAAATAAAAAACGTTGAAAAAAAAAATTAAAAAAAAAAAAATACATATTTGCATCTCTTTATTGTGTTCTATAATCCTGTAAGACTTTCTTCACTCTTCGTTTGTTTTCTTCTGTGAATAGATAATTTTAAATAACCTATCTTTCAATTCATTAATTCTTTTTTTTTCCCCTGCTTTGTCAAGTCTGTTGTTGAAGCTCTCAATTGAATTCTTCAGTTCATTATATTCTTCAGCTCTAAGATTTCTGGGTTTTTTAAAAAATAGTTTCTATCAAAAAACTTCATTGAACTTTTCATTTTGTATGTGCATTATTTTCTGAATTTCATCTAAGTGTCTGTCTGTGTATTCTTGTAGCTCACTGAACTTAAGAGAATTATTCTGAATTCTTTATCAGATAGTTCACAGATCTCCATTTCTTCAGGGTCAGTTTTTGGGAGTTTTATTTATTAGTGTCATTTGGTGGTGTCATGTTTACCTGATTCTTCATATTTTTTTTTTTTAAGTTTATCTATTTTGAAAGAGAGAGAGAGAAAGAGAGTGTACATGTGGGGGAGGGGTAGAGAGACAGGGTGAGAGAGAGAATCCCAAGCAGGCTCTGCACTGACAATAGAGCTGTCTCAATGTGGAACTCAAACTCACAAACCATGAGATCATGACCTGAGCCAAAGTTGGATGTTCAACCAACTGTGCCACCCAAGCATCTCTCTTCATGTTCCTTGATTCCTTGTGTTGGTATCTGCCATTTAGGTAATTGGTCTCTTTCCCCAGATTTTATAGGTTCAGCAGGAAAAGACCTTCACCAGTCAGCCCAGCTTGGGATACTGGACAGATCAGCTGGTAGTATCCATGGGCAGGTAGGACTTGCTATCAGGATCTCTAGTTGGGTGAGGCTGCTGCCCATGGTCTGACATTAGGGTGGGTGCTACTAGCTGGGCTCTGTGGTTGCCTGAGTCTGTTGGCTGGGTTCCATATTCAAGCGTGGCCAATGAGAGGGCTCCCTGACCAGGTGGGGCCACTGGCTGAATTCTACAATTACCTTTGGCCAAGTGTGGTCACAGGTTGTGTTCCCTGGCATAGTGGTGCCACGGCTGGACTCCCAGATTAAGTAGGACTATAGTCTGGGCGCTGCAATCACTCCTGTTTGTGTGGGGTCTTAGGCTGTGTTTTCTGACTGGATGGGCTGCTGGCTGAACTCCATGTTGAGGTTGGCTGCAGACAGGCCTTTGTGGTTGGACAAGGCCTTTGGCTATGCTCTGTAATCAAAAAGACAGCAGGCTGTGCCCTGAGGTTGGGCAAGGTCTCAGGTTGTACTTCACATCAGGTAAGCTGTTGGCCATGCTCCACTGTTTGAGAAGGTTGCTGGCTGACTTCTCTGGTTGGGAGGGATCTCCATCTGTGTCCCGCAGTTAGATGGGCTAGAGACTGTGCTCCGCAGAAGGACAGGACTGCTGTCCAGGCTTCCGCATCAGGTGGGGCTGCAGGCTATGCTTCCCAGTTAGACAGGTGGCTCCCTGCCTGGGGAGGCTGTGTTCAACAATCAGGCAGAGCTATAGGCTATGCTCTCTTGCAGGGTAGGGCTGTGGGGTGGGCTCAGCAGCTGGGTAGTACCATAGACTGGGCTACAAGGCTATCCAGGCTCACTGTTCCCTGATTATGCAGTGACAGAGGCTACACTTAACAGTATACTTAACAGGGCTTCTGGCTTGGCTCCCTGCCCAAGTAGGGCTGTAGGATAGGCCCTGTGGCTGCACAGATTCTTTGGCCTAGTTTCTTGGTTAGGTGGGACTGGAGGCTATACTGAACAGTTGGGCAGGGTTGTGAATGTGCTTCCCTGCATGGCTGGGGCCATAGTACAGGCCCCACACTTGGTATGGATGGTTGGCTAGGAACCCAAATAAGGCAGAGCTGTCCACTAAGATCCCTAATAAACAAGGCCACTGTCCTGGCACTGCAGATAGGCAGAGCAGCTGGCTGGGGTCTCTGCTCAGGCACCACTGTAAGCAGAAATGTGGGCCACCAAGATCTGAGCACTGGGTGGTGTAAATGCCATCCCCCTTCTCTATCTATCTGATCCCTAGCAGTAGAGTCCTGCAGACTTTCCCAAGGATCCCTGTGAGGTGAGCACCAAGTGGACATCCCCAGATGTATTCCACAATGGTGGAGGAGCTGGATGTCAACCATGGGCTCTCCTTTTACCCACTGGAAAAACCATAGGCCCAGGGGGACCTTCTCGGTACAGCACTGTGCCGCACTGTGCGGCCTGGGGGAGGGACAATAAGGTCACAGCATGTGGCTCTTCTCAGTCTCTGTGAGACAGCCTCACCCCCTGGGTTCTGGGATTTTTATAATGGTGCTGTCTACAGGTAGTTGCTAGTTGGTCTTCTTGGAGGGGGGCTGAAGTTGGGGACAATCTATGTCACTAACTTGATGATATCACTCCCTGTGATTATGTTAATTGGTAGGAATACTTTCTGGTAGGGACTATAGCAATCTGTATTAAGAAACTAAGTTTTGTAGTTTTTTGACATAATAATTTCACCTTTAGGAATCTATTATAACAAAGTAATAACAACTGCAGCAAAAATTTATAGAGTTGTCTTTAAATCAAAGCCTTATTTAAAATAGCAAAAAAAACAAATGTTTAAAATTAGGTGAAATGAGGGGTGCCTGGGTGGCCCCTGGTCAGTTAAGCGTCTGACTTCTGCTCAGGTCATGATCTCATGGTTCATGGATTCGAGCCCTGCATCGGGTTCTGTGCTGACAGCTCAGAGCCTGAAGCCTGCTTCAGATTCTGCTTCTCCCTCTCTCTCTGCCTCTCCCCCACTTACGCTCGCTCTCTCTCTCTCTCTCTCTCTCTCTCAAAAATAAATAAACTTAAAAAAAATTTAAATTAGGTGAAATGATTGATGGAATTATGATAGCAAGAAATACCACAGAAACACTGAAGAAAATTTCCCCCAAATATTTAACATGAGAAATAATATTAAGTAAATAGGATACAAAACTCTATCTAGAGGTTATATATGAACTCAAGAAAAAGGAAAAAGGGAGTCAATTATGGCATGAAATTATAGATAATTTAAATTTTGTGCTTTATCATTTTTTAAATATTCCAATTTTTCCATAAAGGAAAACCAATGATTTTTATAATAAGAAAAAAAAAGTATGTAAGAGTAATTGTGTGAGGGTAGACACAGAAGCAGCAAAAGGGCATCAACCCAAATTTTTCAGCCCACGAAGGTGGTTTTCCAGGTACCACTGTACTTGGCAGTTTCTTCCTATGAACCAAATTCTCACTTCTGGTTTAGTGGAGGACTACAAACAGCAAAAAGAGTCTGAGTCGTGGAATAAAATTAAGCATACACCATAAGGCTAATGAGAATTCTGAAAAGTTTTCTAGTCGCATCTTAACTTTTTAGGAAAACAGATTTTTAGTGGCTCCTACTTGTGCATGTTCACAAGGGCTCAAACTGTTTGTCACTCTCTTCTTACACAGCTTTTGTACTGGGGACTCCAAAGGCCCATCACAGAATCAAAAAGCAGAGCAGCACAAATCTCCCCTAAATTAACTTCAAGTCTTATTTCAGGTAAGAGAGCTACTCCAAGATTCTAAGAAGAGACAAAATGAATGCTCTGGCTTTAAAGGTGCCCACTCCCCTTTACTCCTTTTTTAAAGGACGCACAGCCTGATTCAACACACCAGAACAACCAAAAATGCCTAGTCTGTGCTAAAAGGTGAAGGTCTGGTAGGACCAGAGAAAACTAAAGGGACGACGCAGGAAAACGACAAGTGCTGACAGGCGGTACGATACACTGTAAAGGAAATTTGGGGAGCAGCCCAAACACTTGCGTCACTCAGTGGCCCGACTGTAAGAGCTGATCTCTGAACTCCCATCTTTCACTTTCTTAAAAGGAAGCTTCTAACAGGAATCAGAACGGGAATGAGAGACAGAGACAGGAACAGACTGACATTTACCCAAAATGAAACTTGAAAACAGGCTTAAGTGTAGGTGAGTATGTAAAATGCAAACTTCCCAAACGTGACTTTAATTAAAAATGTAAACTCCTAGTTTAATTTTCCCATACACTCAAAAATATGCAAAGCAGCCGCATCACTCAACAGGCTCAGGAGGGATGTGGATTCCTCCACTGTGCCAGTTTCTTTTAGATGCCTTACTTTTAGTTTTAAAATCATTACTGTATTATTTTGTTTGCTGCTCCTTGTCAAATGACAACCATTCACTGAAAGAGATCAGACTAATTTAACATAAGAGCAAGAAGCAGCAGTGCTTTTTGAGGGCAAAAACTGGATTAGACTAAAAATAAAACATGGTATCACTGAGCTTACAGTTTTAAGATGTAAGTAGCTCTGAGGTACTTTTAGTTATTTTGAGTCATTTAAACTCTCCCAAGAGGCTTTTTGACCATCACAAGTGACCAACGAAAACTGCCCCCAGCTAAAAGCAGACTTACCATGTGACTCATAAGATTCAGATACTGTGTTAAGTATGACTTGCTTTCTGCAACCGTGAGAAAACCCAGAAGGCATCCACCCCATTTAAGATACCAAAGTACAAAAATCTCTAAAGCAGAAAAAAACATTTTTAGTGCTATTGACCTGTATTTCATTAACTAATTTAGTAATTAATACCTGAACAGTTGATTATCTATCAAACAGGGTCAGACCATTTTATTGACTTGGGATCTTTATTTTTTTTTTTTAATTTTTTAATGTTTATTTTTGAGAGAGAGAGAGAGACACGGACAGAAAGTGAGTGGGGCAGGGGCAGAGAGAGAGGGACACACAAAATCTGAAGCAGGCTCCAGGCTCTGAGCTGTCAGCACAGAGCCCGATGCGGGGCTCGAACCCACAAACACAAGATCACAACCTGAGCCGAAGTCAGACACTTAACTGAATGAGCCACCCAAGTGCCTCCAACTTGAGATCTTTAAAACACAATCCTGATTTTATTTGGAAAACAAATATAGGAGAAGGGGGAAAATGCCTAAAATGGAATAAAAAGCAAATTGTATAGTTAGCTGTCATCAAGGATTTCCTGTAATTCAAGTGAGTGTACAGGCAAATCCTCCCATAAATCAGTGTAGGAGTTCAATTCTGTTCAGCATTTTCTAGACTTCATCACATAAGGTCTAAGGTGGCAAATTTAGTTCACCAATGCGCAAGACTGTTAGAATCCCAGAACTTGAAAACAGAAGCTATGTGATCCAGCCCGTCTCCCTCATTTTACACAAGCACAGCCCACGGTCACGTGGCTATCTGGTGGAAAAGCCTGGACTAGCACCAGCTACATGACCTTCAGGTGGAGCTCCCCATCTAGCCGAGAGTCCACAGAGCGTGGTGGTGGGTCTAGGACTCTGAATTACCCTGCAGAGAAGCTGGCTGTCTGAACACTGACAGCCGGGGCCAAGTCCCAGACTACACGGTATCTATTAGCTCTAATGCCGATGTCCATGTCCAACACTAAATCACTGCTCACTATCTTGTGATTACAGATCTGTGGATCAAACCACTGGTTTCTGCCTGCTTTTTGGATGACTGAAGAATGACATTTTTTACTGCAAACTTTCTAAAAAACCAAAATATTATGACTAAAGCTTTCTTGAAAGCGATTAGGATTTCGATGACATAAGTTAACCACTATTAAGTGATCTACATTTAGCCTGAACCCTACCTCTATCTATAATTATTTCCTTGTAAAACTATTCCCCAAAGTGAGGTTTTCAAAATCTGTTATACCCTATGGAATCACGGGCACTCCTCGTCCCTGACACCTGAGCCTGAAGGCATACCTAAGTGGACATATATTCGGAAGTCTGGAATCTGCCGTAGGTATTCTATAACATGAAATAAGGTTTCTAAAATATAAAAATATACTTCTTTTCTTCTCAAACTGGAAATATCTTTTTTCTATTTATGAAAGTAAAACATTTCCTGTAAAAATGTGAAAATATCCAGAAGTATATAAATTGCAACATGAAAGTGACCTCACATTCCTACCTCCCATAATATCCAGTTTTAACTGCTGGGTAACAGATTGGCATTACACTGCCTGGATTTAAATTCTGGCTCTGTCACTTATGAACTCTGAGAGCTCTCAGGGTGTCAGTGTCCTTATCTACAAAACACAGATAATAACAGCATGTGAGAATTGAAAACTAGTGTTTATTAAGTACTTTACAAAGTGTAGGTATTGTTCCAAGCACTTATTTTAATTTTAATTAAATAACGAATTTTAATAAAGTGGTTGACGGATATATGATATATGTAAAAGTACTGAAGAGTGCCTGAGCCTCAGTCAGGTGCTCATTAAATGTCAACTGTTGTTATGATGTTCCCAAATTTTAATGCACACAAACACACACACACATATATATGGTTTTACTACAAAATGGCTCATATAAACTGTTTTGTAACTTGCTTTTTCCCTTACTGTCTTAATATAAACAGATACACTTTACCTTTTTTAAGAAGCATACGGTAATAACATTTTCCAACATACAATGAGTTGTTTTGTGCTAGATACTGTGCTTTTTGTGTATCATCTCACTTAACCCTCATATGAACCCTAAAAAGGATGTGCCATTAATACTCCTACATATTAGGAGGAAAGAAAAGACTGAACTGTATTAAATAACTTGCCCAAGATCATACAGCTAACTGTGGTTGAACTAGGATTTGAACTTAGCATAGCACACTCCATTTTCTGTAGTGCCATAGTTTTGAGCCAATGTCCATTAACAGATGTTTAGATGGCTCCCATTTTGGGGAGGTATTGTTAGCAATGCCGCAGTGAACGTAGTCGATCACAGATTGTGCATTTTTTCTCTAATTTCTTTATTATATTCTTCCAGACATGCAATTGCTGAGTCAAAGAATATTCACATTTTAAATTTTGATACACATGCAAGAGTCCTTTCCAGAGACAGGGCCAATTGACCACCTACATTTAGACAAACAGATGTCTAATATATGAGAGAGCAAACACTGGGCACTGTCCATCTTTTTAATCTTTGCCAGCCTGATAGGTTTAAAGAAAATTTTACTTTTGCTTATATATTTCTTTGACTAAAATGACTTAAGCATATTTTCATATTTTTAAATAATTATTACTTCTTTTATAGGCTGTCTGATTTAAGTTCCTTGCCCACTCTTGTATTGAAAAATTCACTCTTTAACAGTGTCAAACTATATTTTAACAATATAATTATCAAAGCTCATTTTGAGCTATTTTAAATAGCTTAAATTATACCTTAAAGCCAATATTTAAATAATTTCAGTTTATACAACTTAACAAATAAGTCAAAGCAGGCTTTAATTCATGCAGGAACTACAGTTATTATATTAGAAGCAGGATACCTTCCTATAAATCAATAAGATCAAATCAAAGCTGTCAGACGACTCAAAGGTTGACAATGTAAAGTAGAAACAGTTTTCCAAACTAAGTAAGATTTCTGTTATTGGGATGTTACATTAAGACCCTATTGTTTAGGCCCTATTTATTTAGACCAGCACATATAATTTCTTTTTTTTTTTTTTAATGTTTATTTTTGAAAGAGAGAAAAAAAAAAATATAAGTGGGATACGGGTGGAGAGACAGGGAGACACAGAATCCGAAGCAGGCTCCAGGCTCTGAGCTGTCAGCATAGAGCCTGATGCGGGGCTCGAACTGACAGACCGTGAGATCACGACCTGAGCCGAAGTTGGACACATAACCAAGCCACCCAGGCACCCCTATAATTCTGTTTTATTTTATTTTTTTTAATTTTTTTTTAATGTTTATTTTTGAGACAGAGAGAGACAGAGAATGAATGGGGGAGGGTCAGAGAGAGAGGGAGACACAGAATCTGAAGCAGGCTCCAGGCTCTGCACTGTCAGCACAGAGCCCAACGCGGGGCCTGAACTCACAGACCGTGAGATCATGACCTGAGCCGAAGTCGGACGCTTAACCGACTGAGCCACCCAGGCGCCCCTATAATTCTGTTTTAAAATCATGCCAATTTACTCTTCAGCAGAAAACTTCCCCTCATAGATAACGATTCTCTGGAAAGCAATTAACCAATGTCCTTATTGTCACTATCAATCCTGTCATCATCATGGCTACTATTCACTAAGCACCTTAACTTCTCTGTGCCAGACAATACTGTGTGCATTACCTCACTTAGTCTTCACAACAACTGTATGAGGTAGGTACTATTTCCCCATTTAACAATTGAGTAACTGAGGCTCCAAGAAGTTAAGTTAGTTGCCAGAGGCCCCTCGATTAAAAAGTGGCAGAGCTGGGATCTGAGTCCTGTCTGACTCCCGGACTATGGTTCTCTTGTTCTAACATCACTCCTACCCTTTATGATCAGACTCAACTAGTTCAACAAAGCTAAAGCCAAAAATAAATCTTTTAACCTCCTAAAGACAACTCAAGAGAACTACTGGTCACTTCTCACATGATCAGCTTACTTATTCTTGATAAACCTGAAGTCACAGTATAGTTCCTGGTTTTATAGAAACTTAAAAGACTCAACTAGCACATCCTACCAGAAACAAGGCTATGTTAACCTTCCTCCCACTCAACATGCCTTCTTGCCCAAAAAGCTGTACAAAGCGTTTAAAGAGTTTTATCATCTCTTTTGGGAACCTTTGCAATCATTTCACCGATTATTTAAAATATGTATTGTCTATCCTATGCTGTCCTCATCTCTTTGTCTAAATAGGGGGAAAAGTACCAGAATGGCTTACTGCGTGAGCAGGAAGACTAACCAACACTGAGCGGCAGTCAGAAACCCAGCAAAGTTGCCATATTAGGGGTGAAGTCCAGGTTTAAGCTGCGTCTAGATGGGTTCCCAGGATCCCTGAAATAACCTCAGAAAGCCAGAAAAGTCTCCAGAGTGGTGACAAAGGAGACCCTCTTATCTGTTTGGCAGCCTTACAATTAGAAAGTTCTTCTTACATCTAACCTAAATCTCTCCTGCTGAAATTCAAACCCAACTATTTTTCTCAGGTTCTCCATTAAAATTAAGAACTTCAACTGCAGCAATTAACTTGCCCCAATTCTCACAGCAAATAAGAAAAATGTAGCTAGAATCAGCACTGATTTCTTTTGATTCTTGTCATTGCATTAATCCAAACTTCTTAAATTTTCAGTCCGTTTTGCTAAGGGAAAAACTGCTTGTCTCCCTCAAAACAACTGCGAAACTGGAGAATAAAGTTGCCCTTCTGAAATCTTCATGACTGGTATTTATTTAAGAATTAAAAAAAAAATGGAATCCCTTCACAGTGCTTTTAAAGACGTTTAATTAGTAAAAATAAAACCGTGGGTAAATTTAATCCACTACTTCTATGTCGGGTACAGTGCTACATGTTTCCCACACATGACAGTCTTTCATCTCCACAGCAATTCCATGAGGTAGAAGTTTCCAGACTCACAAATGAGGAAACTGAGACTTAGTTAAGTCGCCACCCCAAAGACATACAACTAGTAAGTGGAACCCAGTCTGCCTCATATCAGGGCCCAAGCTCACAACCCATTTAACTAGACTGTCTCTCATCTGACTTTTATTTTCAAACGGGTAAGCCCTGCTTTACGGAGTACTTTGTTACTGAACGCACCAGGCTCATTACTACAAATTTGACTTTCCTTGCCTCTTTCCGTTATAAAATGTGTGGAAAGATAACATCCCACACTTTCACAAAACTAAAGAGAGTCGTACTTAATGTACAGTGCCATTTATTTATTTATTTATTTTTAAATATCATGTTGTACATCTTTATTTTTTTTAAGATTTTAAGTAATCTCTACACCCAAAGTGGGGCTCGAACTCACAATCCTGAGATCAGCGTCTCATGCTCTACCAACTGATCCAGCCAGGTGCCCCTGGTGGGCATTTTTCAAAAGCTAAGAAAAAAATATGTGCACAAAGGCTTAGGTATAAGTATGACCATCCACAGAACTTTTGCACTAGATAACCATCTGATAACAGTCCATTTTGAGACTCTTCTCTGTTCCATTAATCAATCTATTCATTCATTCATTCATTCTTACACCTAAACCAGACTATTTTATTTTTAGAGCTGTAAAATAAACAAACAAACAAAAAAAACAGGTTTTGACACCTGCTTAGGCAAGCCTCTCTCCTTTTTCCTTTGTTTCCCCTCCCCCAAATTTTTACATTCTTTCATATGAATTTTAGAATCTGCTCTAAAGTTCAACTAAAAATATTGTTGGGGGGGGTGCCTGGGTGGCTCAGTCGGTTAAGCGTCCGACTTCAACTCAGGCCACGATCTCGCAGTCCGTGCGTTCAAGCCCCGCGTCGGGCTCTGGGCTGATGGCTCAGAGCCTGGAGCCTGCTTCCGATTCTGTGTCTCCCTCTCTCTCTGCCCCTCCCCCTTTCATTCTCTCTCTCTCTCTCTCTCTCTCTCTCTCTCTCTCTCTGTCTCAAAAATAAATAAACATTAAAAAAAATTTTTTTTAAATATTGTTGGGATTTTAACCAGGTATCTTCTTTTTAGAAAGAGGAAAAAATATGGTTTAAACTAACCCAGCATCAGCCTATGGCTTCAAATTACCATTTTGATTTCGGTTTTCTGCCAAGGTATTTCTGCCACCTGGGGGACAAGTATCCAGATTGAAGGTTAAGGTTTTTTACTGACCCTTTTAAAAAGCTGCATCCAAACTTACAGTGTCTGTTATTGATTACAGAAAACAAAATAAGATATTCAACGAACCTAGGAAGTGGTGTTTGCAAGACAGGGCCTCAGGATGACCAAAGATAGAAAAATAGAAGAAACAAGCTAAGCTAATAGTTCCACTGGCAAATACTTGGCATCATTATAACCTGCTATACATGAGACCCTCTGCAGGTACGAAGAGACCCAAATAGTGAGAGAAATGACATGAGCACTTTAAGATCCCATAATATATTTTATTAAGTTTTTAGTTATTTTGAGAGAGAGAGAGAGAGCACACATGTGCATGAGCAAGCAGGGGAGGAGCAGAGAGCAGAAGAGAGAGAATCCCAAGCAGACTCCACGCTGTCAGCACAGAGCCCAACGCAGGGCTCGATCACACAACCATGAGATCATGACCTGAGCCGGTATCAGGAGACAGATACTTAACCAACTGAGCCACCCAGGCACCCCAGATCCCATATTATTTTTGAAAAAAGCAAGACTAACTCACAGAAACAATTAGTGCATGTGACAAATAAGCTTGGGTGGGCCTTTCTGACATAAACAGTGCTTCAGAACGGGGAAAGATCGGTGTAGGCTGCTGTGCCCAATGGAAACTAGTAAGTTGGGTAGCTCAGCTCTCTCTAGCTTACCTGAATGCTTCACAGTAATCAAAATGTAATGACATCGATTTTTTTAAAAGCCCATGTGAGGAAAAATAGTGATGATCTCAATTTGGTTCCAAACTTGCAGCACCCTAATAAAAGGGCAGATACCCTCCAGGCAAGCATCTCCCAATGCTCTTGCTGTAGCTACTCCACATGATATGCTCGAACCGTGGCCAGCACTAGATAAACCCAATGGAAAACCCCTCCAGATATTTGGTGGCTCCAGGGGCTACTTGGTACCGGAACCCTATCCTATTCTCCCATATGCGGCCTGAAAAGTCCCCACTCCCTAAGACTTGCTCCACGAAAACCTCCACCCAGTCTCCTAACATCATGGAAATTTACTAGTTCACTCAGAAGACCTAGTATGTGGGCTCATCTATTTGTGGAAAGAGGTAGCTCTTTCCAAAATTATTGAGTCAGAAAATTTTACCGGCACTAGACTTGTTTAAAAAAAAAAAAAAAAAAAAAAAATTTTTTTTTTTTTTTTTAGTTGAATAAACAGGATGAACACTGTATCTCCTTCCAAGGAGAGGAAAAAAAAAAAAAAACACTGCTAAACATAAGCTTGGAATATTGGTTGGGAGGAATTAGGGTGGAAGGAACCTTTTTTTTTTTTTTTTTTAATTTAAATCATATGCAAACTCCAAAGTTAATTAATTTTAAAATCATTATTAGATAATGCAAAGCAAGGCATCGGAGTAGTTTCTTTACCACACTGACATGCCAGCAAGCACTATTTGGGTATTTAGGAAGGGCATTTTCTTTGAAAACGAGTAGAAAACTTACCTGTCATTTGGTATTAAGGCAGTTTCACTAAAATCAGGTAGTTAAGACTATTTAACCCTCTGAAATTCGTTCCTTCCAGTCCTTCATGCTGTTTATACTCCTTAAAGGTAATTATTAGTACTTTAAATTAAGCAGAGAACACAGCATGGTGTGAACGTTTTCACACACGAGCCTCAGAACTCCATTTCTAATCAGATACATTGCAAATCATAAAACATTACTTCACTTGATACCCTACAGCTTTTATTAAGTGAAACTGGGAAGGTTGGTGGGTTGTGAATTTTTAGAAGTGAAATAAATGCTCTATATAGTTCCCCATATACTTTAAGAGTTGTGAAGGTCAGGGGCGCCTGACTCTTGATTTCGGCTCAGGTCATGATCCCAGGGTCATGGGGCAGAGTCCTGCTTTGGGCTACGCACTGAGCCTGGAGCCTGCTTGGGATTGGGATTCTCTCTCTCTCTCTCTCTCTCTCACCTTCCCCTTTTCTTTCTCATTCCCTCTGCCCTCTCCTCTGCTCACACACTCTCTCTAAAATAAAAAATAAAAACAAATTTTAAAAAGGAGTGGTGAAGGTCAAATGGAAGAGGTACAATTGTTTTGTAAAAGGCAGGACACTACTCGATGTACCACACTGGAACCGGTTGTATGTGCACTAGAACATGATAAAAATTCTGTATCCAGGATAATGGTTATCTGGGAAGGAGGATAAAAGGCATCTCAAACTCTACAGTATTTTGTTACTCAAATAAAATCCAAGGCAAATTTGGCAAAATAATAATATCTGTGCTGCAGACACGTGGACGTTCCTTATACTTCTCCGTACAACTGAATATGTTTACAATTCATAACACCATAGGGTATCTTATTTTCTACTATTTTCCTTATTAATATTGTCACCGTCTCCTGTCTTCCTTACACCTCCATCTAACAGAGTTTCAATAAAGAAGCACAACTCTCCAGCAGGGCAGAAGAGGGCAGAAGACCACCACTCACGGGGGCGGGCGGGGGGGGGGGGGGTGGTGGTGGGCACCAAGGTCCACAGTGAGGCTTCATTATTTTGTTTGAAGTATCATGACTTCCCAGAATACCAGAGACATCTATATAGATATATATTTAAAGCCCTAAAAAACATATCCCATACATACTAAAATATTTCCAGATGAAATAACATCACATCAAGGATTTGCTGCAAAATAAATATGAAGGGAGTAGGTGGGGGTACAGATGAAACAGAACTGGTTACGATTTGATAACTGTTTAAGCTGGTGATGCTACATGGGGAGACATTATACTCTCCTTGGGTATACATTTAAACTCTTCCATAATAATTTTTTTAGGAAAAAAAACCTAAAATAAATTATTTAATTTTTACCGTGCTAAAAGTCCTGCCCCATTGCAATGTGTTAGACCGGTGCATGGCAGGGGGATCAGACAGGCCAGGATTGGTCCTGACGCTACCACTAGTCAGCTGTGTGCCCTGATCTTAGTCACTCAAGTGTCTTCAGTGTTGAGTTTACCCATCTGAAAAAAATGAAAGGGTTGGATGAGGTAATATTAAGTTCCCTTTTAACTATAACGTGATTATTGGGTTTATAAAACTGACTTGCCGTTCCTGTATAATACAATTAAGAACTGCAAATGTTATAAACAGAGGGTTACTGGAGGGGTTGCAGGAGGGGGCGTGGCCTAAATGGGTAGGGGCATTAAGGAACCTGCTGAAATCATTGTTGCACTATATGCTAACTTGCTAAGTTAAAAAAAATAAACTAAATGAAAAAAAAATAACTGCAAACGTTATTAATGATACACTATGGCCAACTGGGAGTATCTTTGATCCCTCATTTATTTACTTATTGACAAACATTTAGGGAATGTGTATGATGTGCCAGGCATTGCTACATGTGGGCAGAATACAAAGTTAAATGACACAGAATCCCTGTTTTCCAGATCCATTTGAATCATGAGACAGATGTATAAACAAATGACAATACAATGGGTAAGAAGATAGCGATGATGGAGGTGAAAATGCCAAAGGCCTTCACAGTGTGAGAGAGCAGGGAATTGTAAATAATCTTATATGTAGAAGGAGAGAGAAAGTTATGTGGCAGGAGAGGACACTGGCTAAGAAAGTAGGGACCAGACCGAAAAGAAGCATCAATGTTATACCAAGGAATTTGGATGGTATCTTGAAAAGTGATAAGGAAGCCATTTTAAAGATTGTAAGCCTGGAAATGATGCAATCCAATCTATACTTTAGACAAACTGCTGGAGCAGGAGTATAGATTCGGTGGTGGTTCGTGGTGTTTGGGGAACAAAGGAGGGAGTCAAAGAAGGGAGGGACGCTCACCTAGCTGTTAGGAGGTAACTACAATGGTCCAGCAAGACATGATGATGCTTGATCCAAGGCAGTATTAGTGGACATCACTGAGATATTGTTACAGCTTTAGAAATGCAGGTTTTAGATATTCTACTATATTCCCCAGCCTCTCCCCGCCCCCGCACCAGCTTTCAAGATAATATACAAGCTACAGCATGAAATAATATCTATTTATCACTGGTGGGGTACCAGCTTCAAGCACAGTGCATAGCACATAGGAGGCGCTTAATAAATGTGGGTTATGTGTTGAATGCGACAAGTTTTAATGAACTAATGAAACACACAGGGTCACATGGTACCAGTGGTTAAGTCTCTGCTCACTGGATATTGGCAATGATTTGATAGAAAGCCTAAGTAAGGGAAGATGGAAATTCTTTTTCAGGTGATTTTTATGCCCCTCTATAACCCTCCCTTCATCCCCCCAGATTTGTAGACAATATCAGCAATGATCCTCTCTGTTATTTCTTAAAATCATGGAGTGGATAGTTAATTTGTTGTTATTTAAAAGTTAGACTACTCCTATGTGTAGACTATAATAGAAGACTTTTTTCCCATATATATTACATAGTATCTTTTAAGAACCAAGAAGGGTACTTCTAAGAAAAGTATTAGAAGTACTCATCAGTACTAGGTACTACAAACCATATAAACTTTTGTTCCAAGTTTTACAAAACAAAAGTAATATTTTTCCTGAAACCATTATCTTTAGTTGAATAAAAATAAAAAGTAAAGCACAGAAAAGTAGATCATCTAGACAATGTCCTGCTGTTACTGACTGTTACTCAAATTAGAAAATTGTGCCCTTTAATTACTACCTTCTTATAATTTCAGATTTTCTCAGCAGTCTGTGGTATTAAACATTAAAACTTATCAATTTTATTCTACTCCAAACCTGTAACTTTTAAAAATGTTAATATCATCCCAAATGTCATTGACAAAAATAAGAATATGTAATTCATAAGTAACTAAACATTAATTATGTGCCAGATAATATGTTTAACATTTTATATATACTTTATACATATATACACACTCAATCTATACCATTTGATCTTGACCCTCACAGTAACCCTAAGAAGGGGTACATAAAGTTACTGCCATTTTGCAGTGGAAAAAAATAGGGCTCAGAAAAGATGTGTATAACATTATCCAATGTTATATAACCAAAACAAGCCTGTTAAACTCAGTAGCCCACAACTTTTTGCCACCATGCAGGACTGACTGCCTCTCACAAACCGTGAGGTGGGTAGACAGGTATTATTATCCCTGTTTCAAAGCTGAAAAACCTGAGGTTCAGAAAGTTGACAAGACTTGCCTAAGGTAACACATTTAGAAATGGAACCATCAAGTCAGGCTCCTAGTTCAGAGTCTCTATCGCTCTACCTCTTATGCTGGACCTGTTCCATGAAAAAAATCATAACCACTCCATGTGAATCAGCAAAGTATCAAATCGCCCCACCATTGTTTTAAAAAAAAAATCAAATCAAATCAAATCAAACACAAAATGGTTTTGTCAACATAGCCTAAAGGTCATGAGGTTCTATTAAAAAAAAAAAAAAAAAAGCCAGTAAAGTTTCTTTTTGACACATCAAGGCTACCTCACCTCAAATCATAAAAGGAGCTAATTTAGAAGACAGCATTTTTAAAATTTCTAATGTGTGCATTTATTTTGTTTTCCCAATATTTATTTGTTACTTCTACAGTCCACATTCAACTTCCAAAGTTTTCAGTACTTATCAGAGACTTGGGAAAAGGTTAAAGAGCAAGTTTCTGTCCTCAGCCCACAGAGAAAACAATGTCTACAATTAATCCTCACAGAATCTACTCCCAAGTAGCAACCAGGTGCAATAATTCTCTGATTCACTATGTGTATCTGGAGCAGAGGTAGTAAAAAAAACAGGGGGGGTGGGGGGTGGGAGAGGGTAGAGAGAAACATAAAAACTAAAAAAACTAAACTAAACTAAAAACTGGGGGATTCCTTTCTTCCAAGTGACTTACATCTTCTAAGGCATCTGGCTGTTGACAAGATGATCCTGCCCTTGAATACAAGGAAGTTGCACCCAGTCTCACAAAGCACAGATTCAATCACCCTAAACAGAAGTCTGGACTTCCCTCCAAGACAAATATGGAATTCAATCTGTGGGATGCCTTGAATGTGGCTAATTAATTTGCAATCCTTTATTATGACCATACAAGGGTGGGAAAAGAGCTACCTTCTTAGTCTGTCCTTGACAGGGAAGCAGTAGAGGAAAAAAGCTTAACATTTAAATCCCATAGCAAAGTTTTAAAACTTTTCCATTAAGATACACACCCTAGCTGAGTCATCAGCATAATACCCTACAGCCGATCACCTCAGTACTAACTCTGCCTCCTATACATGGTTGTCCCAACTCTGTGCTAATTCTACTCAAAACAGAATGGGCAAGGAGCTATACCTTGTTTTAGCCCTATGATTTTTAGAGGAAATGTACTGACCTTAACTTACCTAAGTACTTGATCTAGAGTTAACTGAATAAAGAAACCACAGCTGAATGAAAATCGTATCTGAAATAGCCAAAGCAATAACAGCAACCTAAAGAAAATTGTTTCATGAACCAATGAGAATGTTTTAAATCCAAAATAAAGATTATGAGGAGGAAAATCCTCTTAACCTAAAAGCACTTGAACCCATCTACCACATGGAAAACGTGTCCCATTCTTTCACTATCACATTAAAAAACAAAAGTTTTAGGGGGGCACCTGGGTGGCTCAGTCGGTAAAGCGTCCAACTCTTGATTTCGGCTCAGGTCATGATCTCAAAGGTCATGGGACTGAGTGGAGCTCTGTACTGACAGCGTGAAGCCTGCTTAGAATTCTCTCTCTGCACCACCCCCCAACCCTCACACTCACACACTCTCTTTCTCAAAATAAATAAACTTAAAAAAAAAGGTTTAGGTGAATTCTTCTCTTAAACTAAAAATTAATACTTCTTCAGATACCAATTGCTATATATCTTATGAATCTACTTCTAAGACTCTGCAACAAGACTGCCTGAGTGAATCCGTGATGCTACTCTTGTTAGCTGTGTGATCTTGGAGAAGTAAATTCATTGAGTCTTTGTTTTTTCATCAAAGGGGTCCTTGTGACTTAACATAGTTAAGTGGTCAGTTTGAAGAAACTATTATTACCATTTCTATCACCACTGTTGTTAACTTGACAACTTATACTCTTAACATGTCCATTTGCCATCCTCCAGCATGCAGAAAATCTACTGAAAGATCATTAGATCTCTGAACTGCCACTAACCTAAAGAAAATAATACACTGACAGTTTGGTCAGCAAGCTACATATTTCAAAGAACTTAAGTCTGTGATTTAACATCATAGGGACTCAACTCTAATAATAGTTTAGGATTCATCTGAATTATCTTATGGGCAACTGTTACAGATTTCAAGCCATCTCTAAGTTACTAGTATTAAACTTTTGAAATTATGAAGCCGAAAATATTTTGTATTCAAAATAAAAACGTTGCACTTGGAGAGACAGATGCATCTACAACTAGGCCACAATAAAGAAAATAAAACTCCAGTAATTCAAGCAGAGGATTAAATAGCTTAATTTTCCCTGGGGTTAATAAAAAAACAACAGCAACAACAAAAAAAATAGTACTGAAGATTGAAAAATTAGTTTATGAAATATAACATGTGCCATGAATGTGCCATGGTTAATGAATACGTATTCTAGATTTTGTAAAAAACTTAACTCATACATATTAAAATTTATAAACATTAAAATACTAAGGTAGAAAAAACCACACCAGCATCATAGAATGAATAATACGCCACCAACTAGAAGGTATTTGCAACACTTAAAAACAAAGAGTTAAATATAGCAAGGGTAATATAGTATTAATAGCTATTCTTAAATAGTTCTTACTATGTATTAGGCACTATTCAAACCAATATGAGTGTATATTAAATACATGAAGAATTTCTATGAATCAATTAAAAAAACACAAACAAGAAAATGAAAAGTGAGCAAAAACCTCAAATAGGAATTTCACAGAACGCAAAACACAAATGGTCCATAAACATAAAGAAAGATGCTCATCTACAATTCTAATCAAGGAAATGAAAATTAAAACCCCAATGAGGTATCATTTCATGCCCCTAGATCAGCAAAAACTTAAAAGGCTGTCAATATCTATTGTTGCTGAGGAAGTAGAATAGGAATTCTCATCCTCTGCTGGAGAAGGAACAACTGATTTAGAGAACAGTTTGATACTACTCAGTAAAGTGGAACACACCCAATGACCAAGCAATTGCACTCCCAGACATATGCTAAAAAGATACACATGTGGTACAGGGGGCATTACTTAACAATGGCCACTGGAGCACTGTTCTTACAGATAAGAAACAAAACAAAACAAAACAAAACACAACACAACACAATGACCATCAACAGAAGTGGAACAACAACAACAGCAAATATTGTAGTATATTTATATAATTGAAAACTATACAACAGAGAAAATGGGCAAAGTACCACTACATGGATGAACCTCAGAAACATAAAGTTGGGGGGAAAAGCAGCAAGTCGTAAAATATGCACCATGTGTTTCCATTTATATACAGTTCAGAAACAAGCAAACCTAAAAAATAATATTCACTCAGTGGGATAGATTTCTAGGTGGTGAAACTATAAATAAAGCAAGGGGATGCTTACCAAAAAAAATTAAAGACAACTGTGGTTTACCACTGAGAGAAGGAAAGGCATAAGGGAAGCTTCTGGGATACTAGCAAAGTTATATTTCTTAATATAAATTACTAGAAATTACTTAGGGGGTTATTTCATTATTTTTCCTTACACTGCATAGATACATTGTATGTTCTCTTTTTTTTAAATTTTTTTAAATGTCTATTTATTTTTTGAGAGACAGAGACAGAGCATGAGCTGGGGAGAGGACGGAGAGAGGGGGGGAGTCACAGATTCCAAAGCAGGCTCCAGGCTCCGAGCTGTCAGCATAGAACCAGACATGCGGCTCCAACTCATAAACCACGAGATCATGACCTGAGACGAAGTTGGATGCTTAACCAACGGAGCCACCCAGGCACCCCACATTGTATGTTCTCTTATGTTCTCCTACTGACACACTTTAAATTTAAACAAAAACAATTTAATATATTCCTTTTAGAAGAGTTGTGGGTAAGTCTACATAATGCATCCATCATTGAAACAATGTAGACATTTCAGACTAAGAAAGTAACTAGAAAAAAGAATGTAAGAAATAACTTAAAATCTGCAACAGAAAAAATCCTGAAAATTTACAATGGAGTCAAACTCATTCACAAGCAGAAAAACAACAAAGTAATGATATAAAGCATCTTTTGTCCACGTGTGTTCTAGAAAACACTTCTTCTTAAATGTCTGAAGGAAAATGGCTTCTAAGAGTGAAATAAATTGGGGGAATAATGGATTAAACAAGTAAATCTCCTGAAGAACCATCAGAATTTCCCAAACTCTTTGATCTGGAATCTTTTAACATGGTGAATCACACAGTAATTGATTCTTTTAGGACTTGTGTTTCATATAACACAAATAGGGAAACATTTTATAACACAGAGGTCACACTGGATACAATATTACCCCCAAGACTCAGGTCAGAGCAGGAGAAAAACAGTCTAGTAAAAGATTTTAGATGTCTAAGTCTCTGGTAACTGACCTGTCCAAGACAGACCCTGGACAGTCTCAATCAAAACCCATAACCAAATAGAACGCTTAGGGACTAAGTGAATGCTCATTCTGTGTTGTAGGAACATGGATACCGCTTTACTGTAAGGGCAAAACATGAAGTAGGCATAAAGTGCAACAGAAAAGATCTAGATAGGATCTAAAGAAATATTTCTCCAGCTTTTAGGGTCATGGTAGACTAATAGGCAGAGGGTCTTATTTGATATAGGTAGAGTTCAATAGAAGCCTCCAACACAAAAACCTAGGTTTCAAATCAGATCTCTCAGTTAAAAGGTTTTTCTATTAGTCTTGTGATAAAATAAGAAATTCTCTAATTTTCTACTCAAGTTTTCCCTAGGTACAATGAATCTATGAACTGAATCTGGAAAATTCTTCATAATATGCTTTTCTTACCATAGGCGGGGGAAACATGATAATGTTCTTTGAAAGAAAATATAAACACTGCACATTTATTTTTAAAACTCTTTATGATTAGATGACTATCATAAACTTTTGCATACACTATTCTTGGAAACTAACTTCTGGGGGACAGTGAAATATATTTTTAAGGAAAAAGTTGTTGAACACAATGTCTTTGTATCTCAAATATGTTAAAATATTTTTTAAGGAAAAAGTTGTTGAACACAATGTCTTTGTATCTCAAATATGTTAAAATATTATTTGAAAAGAGTCAAATGTCTATTTTTTCAGGGTATCACAGGGATTCAAATGGGGAAATGTGCTACTGTCATGGGTCTCTACAAGGTGAAGGCTATCAGACAGTCTCCTTCAGAGGGCTCTTGACAGGGTAGCATTCATTACCTTGGTAATTTACCACAACCCAGGCCCAATCCACAAGCCTTATAGGCTCAGAACTCTGACTTTTATCAGCGTCAATAAGGTAGCTCCATCTTTTAGAAGCAAACAAAAATTAACATAAGACCCAACAGAAATCAGAATACAAATTTAAAAAAAAAATTTTAATGTTTATTTTTGAGAGAGAGAGAGAGAGAGCATGAGCAGGGGAAGGGCAGAGAGAGAGGGAGACACAGAATCTGAAGCAGGCTCCAGGCTCTGAGCTGTCAGCACAGAGCCTGCAACGGGGCTCAAACTCACGAAGTGTGAGATCAATGACCTGAGCTGAAGTCAGATGCTTAACCAAATGAGCCACCCAGGTGCCCCAGAACAAATTTATTAATGTAGAATGACAAATATAACTGTGACAGAAGTAAAAATTCCTGTTATGGCCATACATGGCCAATACTCTCATTACATCCAGACTTATATGGACAGTTCCTGAGTATACATGGAATTAGAATTAAGAGGAAAGGAGTATTTAATAGCCTTCTTTCATTCTGTCAATAACAATTTTTAAAATTAAGCAACTACTGGGGCACCTGGGTGGCTCAGTGGGTTAAGCAGCCGACTTCGGCTCAGGTCACAATCTCGCGGTCTGTGAGTTTGAGCCCCGCGTCGGGTTCTGTGCTGACAGCTCAGAGCCTGGAGCCTGTTTCAGATTCTGTGTCTCCCTCTCTCTGACCCTCCCCTGTTCATGCTCTGTCTCTCCCTGTCTCAAAAATAAATAAAACGTTAAAAAAAAAAATTAAGCAACTACTGTGTCCAGGCAGTCTCCTATGTGCCAGGGATACAGAGGTCTCAACTTTCAGAGAGCTCATGTCTAAGTAACAGCTCGAGTACGTATTTCACAGAAGTTTACTGTATTATTATTAATAAAACCAAAAAATTTTGGAAACAATCTAAATGTTTAACAATAGAATTGTGATTAAATAATGGTAAATCCACATGATGAAAAGATGTAGTTCTTTAAGAAGAGTATTTTTTAAGTGTATTTATTATTTATTTTGAGAAGGAGAGAGAGAGAGAGAGAGAGAGAGAGAGAGAGGGCAGAGGAGGGGCAGAGAGACAGGGAAAGAGATTTCTAAGCAGGCTCCACACTGACAGCACAGAGCCCCCCTTGGGGCTCAATCTCACGAACTGCAAGATCATGACCTGAGCTGAAATCAAGAGTCAGATGCCTAACCAATAGCCACCCAGGGGACCCTAGAATAGGATTTTTAAGAAGCCATTCATGACACGGGGAAATTACCATAATGCAATGTTAAATGAAAAAAGCAAGCTACAAAAGCATATAATAGTACACAATCATATATATGTAAATGTATCACACGTATACATACATTTGTATATATTTCCTATTCCTTTATATACATAAGAAAAAGAGCAGAAAGAAAACCAACCAAAGTACTGTTAATGGTCATCTTTTTTCCTCTAGACCTTTTTGAATTTTCTAATTTCCTAAAATAACTCGACATGCCTTTTATCACCAAAAGAAAAATTACTTTTTAAAGTAATTTCAATCAACACGAATACCAGGATCTCTTCAGATTTATCTATCAGAAGCTATCTATGAAAGCCAGTCCTTGAACCTCAAATGTCTTTGAATTCTCAGAGAGAGCTCATCCTTTCCCCTTCCTTTAAGCAATACTCTCCATGGATGATTAACACACCCTATCTTTTCATCCAACCTGCTGTCTCGTATTTCTGGCTGTCTGCTGAACATTTCAACCTAAACACCTTACACATAACTCATATATAATTACATCCAAAAGTAAATGCATACTTTTCCCCCATAGCTAATCTTCTAGCAGCCCTATTTCTGTCCATGGCACCAACCCTTCTCCCAATCGGAAAGCTTGGAAAGCAGCCTTAATTCAACTCTCCCTTTCCCGTTTCAAGTTCATTAACAAACTCTGTCCAAACCTCTCTCCCACTCCACCTTACTCTTAATTCTCATTTCCATCACCTTATCAGTCCAGGCCCCATCATACTGTCAGTGACAGAAGTGCATCAGCTTTGGGGGGGGTCTTCCTGCTGCCATTCTCTGACATCTCTAAATCACATCATTCCTGGATGACGTCATTCCTTGGCTCAAAAACTTTTGAAGCCTTCTCCTTTCTACCACTCCAATCTAAACCTCTTTGCCTGGCTTTTATTAAACCCCATAATTTGGCTCGACCCTGACTACGTAAGTTTTTTTCCATTATTCGCCAGTCTCCTCCTTCATCAACCAACAGACATACCATAATCAACCTTACCACCAAACTTGGAATATCTGAACTTAAAAACAGTCCTTCCTTTTCCCTCTATTTGTATTTAAAGAGCCTCATGAATTTTTCCTCTTCTACGAAGCTGTTCTTGATTTCTCCAACTTCATTTACATTTCATTTTTCAGAACTTGTCTAGCATTTATTACAAATCTCTCAATTAGGCACTTAATTCCACTCCTGTATAAGCAGATTTACTGTCATGTATGTTAGTCATCTATTAAATTCCATATTCCTTGAGGACAAGGGCCATACCTTATTCTGTCCCCCACAGTATTTAGCACGATACACAGCACAACAAAAGTACTAATATTTGTTGAGTGAAGTAACCACCTCGACCCCCAGTTTCTCTTTAACTACAGGTTACATACATTGCTACCTACATTACATACATTGGTATATACATTGTAGCACTCTGGGCAGGTCAAGGACCCTTCTAAGGGATACAACAGGAGACTATTTTAGCACATGGGGAGGCCCACGTATGGAGGCCCATTAGGTATAACACTGTAGTGATGACAGAGGGTCTACATGTGCCATAACTGGGACAAAGAGAGTTCTAGGGAATGATAATTGGGGTTCTTGAAGTCTCTTTCAAGGGGACAGTAATGAGGATCTCAAACACCTTCCAATCTCCATGAGAACAGGTACAAGGTCTTTTGAAAGAGTGCCTTGACTGAGGGAATATCAAAGAGAAATGCATAATAAAACAAAAAACCTAATCAGGGTCCTGCTTATTCATAAAATGATATTACATAAGTCACCAAATCTTAGGTGTTATGCTGCTATTAAGAGATGGTAACTGCCAGCTGACAAATATTTTCACGTGCATAGTTGTAGTGCCCGTATCTATGAAGTTCTTTGGAGTCTTGAAAGGGCTTTCTACATCATCTTTTATTATCTGAACTTTCCTAAATGCAGGGTGAAATGGACTTTAAGATAGACTTCAGATACAACAAATATTCTGTCTTATTGAGTCTACTTTAAAATTGTTTTTTAATGTTTATTTATTTTTGAGAGACAGAGCATGAGTGGGGGAAGGGCAGAGAGAGAGGAAGACATAGAATCTGAAGCAGGCACCAGGCTCTGAGCAGTCAGCACAGAGCCTGATGTGGGGCTCGAACTCAGGAACAGCGAGATCATGACCTGAGCCGAAGTCAGACGCTTAACCGACTGAGCCACCCAGGTGCCCCTTATTGAGTCTACTTTAAATACACATACCTGTATCACCGTAAAATTTAAGAGCTACTTCAGAACCTAACTATTCAATGACTTCATAACATGAGGTTTCTTCTGCAGAAAAGGTAATGTTTCAGAATACTTAACCTGTCAACATCTAGCATAATCTCTAATACTTTCTTCTTTGTAGAGAGGTATTTTAACTTACTCATTTTGTGCTAACTCAATTAAAATGTACATGGAATCCACCAAATATAAGTGTTAAAAACCAGTTTTCAACAAAATTTCTATTCACAAAATTTGACATTTTACTTTAAGTTTAAAGAAATAACTTGTATCTATTTCAAAGTGTAATGACTGGGTTCTCAACAAAGGCATTATTTTTGTCTGGATCTTACCCCAAAATGTTAAGTTTTTTGAAGGGATTACTTTGAGGCTTCTTGTGGTTTCTTTTAGCAACTGTACAGTGTTAAAGAATGGTACAATGGTACTTGGATGTCTGCTTCATACCCTAGCATACAGGATCTGTAACAGACTCTTGGCTGATGAGGAGGCAGACCTTGCAAAAACTGAAAAATGAACGTTTTACATAGAGAATTGCTGCTGCTGTTGCTAAGAAAAGCTAGCATTTACTGACTGCTTCTGAGCACACGTTAAACACACTGAAGGTTATATACACCATATGTTAATATATGCAGGCTCTTGGGGCACCTTGGTGGCTCAGTCAGTTAACCGTTTGACATTGGCTCAGTTAACCGTCTGACATCATCTCCCAGTTTGAGCCTTGCATCGGGCTCTCTGCTGACAGCTCGGAGCCTGGGGCCTGCTTCAGATTCTGTGTCTCCCTCTCTCCCTCTCTCTCTGCCCTTCCCCCACTCACACTCTCTCTCTCTCTGAAAAATGAACATTAAAAAAATTAATAAAAAATACATGCAGGCTCTTAAAACCATGTCTGTCAAATAGCAAACCCGACATAAAAGCTTATCATCATCATCTTCATGTCACTTCATTCTGAGAAGAGGATAAATACATTATGAAGCAGGCATTACTTTACCGTAGCTCCCATCCTCCCCATTTTACAGATACGAAATTAAGTCTAGAAGACTGAAGTAATTTCATTTGTTCCAGGCCACACAGTTAAGTGCTAGATGCAAAGCTTGTTCTAATCACTAGGTGATTTTCCCCCCTATTTTATTGAGATATCATTGACATACATGACTGTAAGTTTGAGGTATACAGCGTGATGGAGTGACTTACATATGTTGTGAAATGATCACTGTTGTAAGTTTAGTTAGCATTCATCATCTCCTACAGACACGATAAATAGAAAAAGCAAAAGAAGAAAACGTTTTTCTCCTTGTGAAGAGAACTCTTAGGATTTACTCTTCAGCAAGGTTCCTATATAGCATACGGCAGTGTTAGCTGTGGTTGTCATGGTGGACGTTCATTCCATCCCTAGTACCTGCTTAGCTTGTGACCGGAAGTTTGTACCTTTGACCAGCTTTCCCCTGTCCTCCCTGCTCCCCTCGACTCTGGTAAGCACAAGTCTGAACGCTTTTTCTATTAGTCTGTTTTGTTTTGTTGTAGATTCCATATATAAATGAGATCACATATATTTGTCTTTCTCTATCTAGCTTATTTCATTTAGCATAACAATATTCAGGTCCATCTATATTGTTGTAAGTGGTAGGATTTCCTCATTTTTTTAAATGGCTGAATATTCCAGTGTGTGTGTGTATATACATATACACATACACAATTTCTCTATTCATTCATCCAACAGTGGGTGCTTTGGTTGTTTCCCTGTCTTGACTACTGTAAATAATGCTGCTATGAACATGGGGGTGCAGACAACTTTGAGTTCGTGTTCTTTCTCCTTTGGATATATTCCCAGAAGTCACTATGTAATTTTGATTCACTGATCAAGTGACTTAAGCTTAACATTGAAGAAAAGGTAGAAAAACTTCAGATATTCTTGTAACTAAGAAAGAAGCTGGTTATGCTCTGAAAAAAAAAATGACAATAATGAGAAAAGTCTAGCAAATTATTTGTTGCAAAAAAACAAACAGGAAGGGTGTTAACAACAATGTGGTGTCAGGTCCTTGCAAACACATACCCCAAATATGAGTATTAAAGAAAGAGAACTGACATTTTATTTTTTTTTATTTTTTTTTTTTTTTAAATTTTTTTTCAACGTTTTTTATTTATTTTTGGGACAGAGAGAGACTGAGCATGAACGGGGGAGGGGCAGAGAGAGAGGGAGACACAGAATCGGAAACAGGCTCCAGGCTCCGAGCCATCAGCCCAGAGCCTGACGCGGGGCTCGAACTCACAGACCGCGAGATCGTGACCTGGCTGAAGTCGGACTCTTAACCGACTGCGCCACCCAGGCGCCCCGAGAACTGACATTTTAAAAATTCCTTTAATGTTTATTTATTTTTGAGATAGAGAGAGACAGAGCACCAGCCGGGGAAGGACAGAGAGAGAGAGAAGGAGACACAGAACCCAAAACAGACTCCAGGCTCTAAGCTGTCAGCACAGAGCCCAACGCGGGGCTCAAACTCATGAACTGCGAGATCATGACCTAAACCAAAGTCGAATGCTTAACCAACTGAGCTACTTAGGCGCCCCAAGAGAACTGACATTTCACAAATAAGTATATATGATACGGTTAAGGATCACTGAGTCTGATGTGATAGGACTCTGAACTGGACTAGAGCAATGGCGGAAAGGTAGAACATAAAGAATTGCTGATTTGAAATATTCTAGAGACTAAAGCTGACACAGAAGTAAACTGAGTTTTAATGGGGACTGCAACTTTTGAATCTGCTAGAATTCTTCGACAGCTAAAAATCACGGCATCTGATAAATGCCTGCCTGGCTAAGCCTCCCATCTCTCAAGTAAGGAAAGAAACCTTCTGGATATGAATGTGACCATGGCAAGTAATTAGCTGATTAAATGGAAGTACTGGGAAATCTGACAGCAATTTTGAAGTTTGTGATGATGACTGGGAATGGGAATGTGGGACATTAGAGGATGCAAGTTACAGACAGTTCCCAGAAAAGTAACTCTTGTCTGAGACTCTAAAGGGAAGATGCATAATATGTTTCAGGAAGCTCTCGAGAACACAACTCTAGTTAAACCAGCTTTGAGTAATATTTACTGAGTATCCACCATGGGCCAGGTGCTGTTCTTGGCAGGAGGGACACAGGTAACATAAAATCCCTGCCTTTATGGAGCTTACATTCTAGTTGGGGAGGGGATAGAAAGTGCAGGAGTTGAGAGAGGCATTAAAATTTTAAATAAGGTCATCAGGAAAGGTTCCATTGAGAAAGAAGTTTGAATGAGGTGGGAAAAAAAGTGATTTCAAAATGTGGGGGAAGAGGGTACCACACAGGGAACAGTCAATGCAAAGGCCCTGAGGCAGGAGTGTATCTGTAAGAAACAGCAAGGAGATTAGCATAGCAAGAACAGAGCGAGTGAGCAGCAGTGGTAAGAAAAAATGTTCAGAGAGGTAAGAGGTGGTGCAACACACAGGACTTGCAGACGCCATAAGGACTTTGGATTACTCCTGAATTACACGTATAAGAACCCACACTCATTGGGTCCTGTTACACTGAATGCCTATGTGAAATATCTGTGTTTTACTAGGTGTTGTGAGGAAAACACAAAGGAAGCAGAAATCATGATTATTCCCCCAGAGACAGTACTCATTTTAAGCTCTATTTAAATTATAAATTCAAAATGAATTTAAAAGAATAAGGAAAATGATCTAGATCTATTCAGGACGTGATAAAGTACCAGGTTGAAACTCCTAGGTTTTAGAGTAAAAATTCCTAAAGTTACATCACTAAAAGTAGCGAAGAAAGAAAGGTGAGAGAGAGAGAATGAATTAAAGAAAGAGAATGAGTCAGGAAAACATGAGGGAGAAAGGTGTAACCAAACAGTATTGCCCCTAGTCATCCTAGCTGTGTAGGAAAAAAGTAAAACTTGAAATGATTTGGTAGAAGAAAATAGAGCTCTGGTTTGTAGACTGGAAAGGGTATGAACGACAGAGAAAGAGGGCAGATTCTGGAAAGACTGGTTGCACAAAGAGCTCTCCAATGAACTTAGTTTTCGAAGACACGAAGAAGAGACATGCACAACGTGGATGCCTATGAAAGAAACGCAAGATGGTATCAGGAAGTCAAATGTCCACAATGAGTGAACTTAAGAAAACCATTAAAGGGCTACAAAAGCGGCTTCTGAATTTCTGTCTGGAAGGGAAAATGTGCAACAGGGCTGGGTAAGTTTGTTAAGGTAAATGGTGTAGTTAACATATAACAGGAAAAAGAAAGAAAAACCACTTCTGTTTTGCTCTTTTAAAATATTACACTTGCACAGCACTTTACAGTTTACATATTTCTATTTTATGACATCCTTGCTGGGGAAGCACAACCCCTGTGTTATAGAGAACCCCCAGTCAGATAGATGCACACCCATCAGCCACCACTCAGGCTCTGCCTCTCTTCACAGTGGGGTGGGGAACAAAGGCCAAAAGTAGATGCCCAAGGAGGGAGCTAAAGCCCAGGACACAGAAGGCCATCAGAGAGCCACCCGCATGCCCTACAAATCTTCTGACTTGGCCAGCTGATCAGTTTGCAAATCATGGACCCATGGATGAACGCGGCCAAGTGCTCTAAGTACTCTGACGAACAAATGAAGACCAGAGAGCTGTGCTGAAACTGCCCAATCTTTCAAAATGAGGAAAGAACATGAACATTACAAAAGAACATAGATGTTACAAAACATTACAAAACACTAACTGTTGTGCTTATCATCCATCCTGAGGAAAATTCTAGAACAGATAATAAGGCAGATGGCTTTTGAACAAAGATGGGTGATCACTAAACTCAGCATGGAATCAGGAGGAACAAGTCTTGCCAAGCAACTTTATTTCTTTTGCTGGCAAATCCACAGGACAAATCATCTCTGTCACTTCAGAAAGGACTGAACAAGCCCCACTCTCCAATTCTTTTTAGGGGGAGGATGGGAGAAAGATGAAGACAAATGGGCTGAATGTCTATAACCAATTAAGCAACAAAATTCGGAGTGCTCATAGATAAGTTCTGCAAGACTCGCTGAGCTTAGACAATTATATTATTTGGATATATTAACTCGACAAAGTCCTATCCTTATCAAATGTATCCTTCTCAAAATCCTTATCCCAAACTGGAATCTGGAGACAATAGTCAAAAAGGGAACAGCAGATTCTGAACCCAAAACATTTTTAGTAGAAGGTTAACTTTAACAAAGGAAATTTAATGGAGAAAAGGTAAAGAATTATATTTGGATTTTAAAAAAAAATCTAATGCTATGCATAAATTGTGACAAACTCTCATAGGCATAAAGAACTAAAAATATTTGTTGAACAAAGCTTGACATCAATTAAAAAATGTGAAATGGCCACCCCAAAATGTATGCAGTCTCAATCTCAGGCTGAGCTAATGGACATAAAAGGTCAGGAACAAGGAAGGTGAAAATCATACTGTACCCTGTATCAGTCAGCTCATACCTGGAGAAGTTTTCAAGAGTCGGCAATCAATGCCTTATAGTCAGCACACAGGGACAAAGCAAATGCCCACAGAATTTGAAAATTAAATCATCCCTCTGGGAGTAATATCAGCATGAATCAAATAGAGTGGTAGAATTTATCTATCAACATAAGTAATTCCAAGAAAATGTGTGACTGAAAATATTTAGAAACACAAGTCCAATCAAAAGCAAACAGGGTATAGTTTCTAGGAGGCAGGATTAGAATGTGAATTAGGAAAGCTGAAACCTTGTCAATTTTGTTTACTTCTGGCGAAAGAAACCGTGTTAGCAGAACTGTTATATTAATCTGGGGGAGAAAAAGCAGGAGTTTGACCTGCAATATTTTGCCTGCCTTTCCATCGCACTATCAGAGGCTGAAATGCACCGCCCACAATCAGATCAGCGCTGGGCAGGGGCATCCTTATAAAAAAAGAGGCTCCATTAGGCTCTCATGGCTTAGTGATGCTTCCCATGAAGACTGTCCTTGTGGGTGACAGTATGCTGACCAAATGATGCAAGCTTCCATTCTACTCAGTTATCTTAATAGGTTAATTTAGTTGGCATTCTTGTGTTTATATCAGTCTCCTGGTCACTTGCTAAATGTAAGTAAATTTCCCTAATCCTCATTATTTCTGGACACACACAAACAATTGGGATTTATAGAGCTGGAAAAGTCTACACCTTAAATATTAAATATTCGAGAAAGAGATGGACAGAGGAGTCCCGAGTTCAGAAGAAGTCTGAACAAGATGTACAGATTTGGAAGCGATCATCACAGAGTGGTCACTGAAGATATCAGAGTATGTGAGATCATCCAGATCCCACAGCATGTGGAAGGAGAAGAAAAGAACAGGGGACAGAAGGCTGGAGAACACCAGCCACTGAAGGGAATGAAATTTAGGTGTTCTGCCTTTAGCAAGGAACTAAAATATGTGGACAAAGACTAACCATCCACTTCCCAGAGATTAGAGGGAACACATACAGTTAAGAACCCAACTAGATGACCTATACAGCATCTTTCAGCTCTGAAAAATGAGTCAAAGACTTTCAACTCCATCCAGTATTCCTCACAATCCGAGAAATAACTTTTTGTCACATTACAGAAAAACTAAAATTATACCCAATTTTATTCTTTGACTTTGTTAGCCAATGGTAGGGAAATGTTTTGAAGAATTAAAGCTTCTTGTTTTCTGAAAGCAAAGCGTACTTGGTTTACCTGTAGAGGAGGCTACAGGCTCTAGAAAATAGGTTCTTACCCTATTTTCCCTTCTGTGGGACCTGTTATGAGTAGTATGAGAATGCAGTTTTGGGGCGCCTGGGTGGCTCAGTCGGTTAAGCGTCCGACTTCCGCTCAGGTCAGGATCTCACAGACCGTGAGTTCGAGCCCCGCGTCGGGCTCTGGGCTGATGGCTCAGAGTCTGGAGCCTGCTTCCGGTTCTGTGTCTCCCTCTCTGTCTGCCCCTCCCCCGTTCATGCTCTGTCTCTCTCTGTCTCAAAAATAAACGTAAAAAAAAAAAAAAAAAAAAAAAGAAAATGCAGTTTTACCCAACCACATTCTTGCTTACTCTTCCCTTCCTGCCACCTCTGCCTGACTAGGGCTAGCCGTAATCTGTGGATTTAAATCTTAAAAGCTATACTACATTTCAGAAAAGTACCTGTAACGTTCACTAATATTTAAAATCTGCTGGTTTCTGTTACCCTTTCCATTCAATTCTAAAAACAGAGGCACAGGTATATACACACATTTTGAAAATCCAGAAATATTTGATTAAAACAAACTGTCATTTTTGTCATAGCAATACACCCAGTGTATTTGCAAACAAGACTACTTGCAGTTCAACTTAATCTTACAATATGGCACCTGTCCCACTAAGTGGCACCTGGAACTGCTGTTACAGGTATTTGACCCTTTAACCATAGGCACCTTTTCTCCACCCCCTACCCTATGCCTCCCCCAACACTCTGTAACCCTTCTTTTTCTTTTCCTGTTCTTGTCTTTAATTTCCTCTTGGTAGTGCCCATAAACTTTTATTACCACCAATGGCACTAACGCTAACACAGCTGCTAAGCCCGACCTAGAAATACAATGGATATAATTCTTTTTTTTGTTTGTTTATTTATTTCGTGTGTGTGTGTGTGTGAGAGAGAGAGAGAGAGAGAGAGAGAGAGAGAGAGAGCACACAAGCAGGAGAGGGGCAGAGAGAGGGAGGGACAGAGGATCCAAAGTGGGCTCCGTGCTGACAGCAGAGTGGCCAATGTGGGGCTTGAACTCATGAACCGTGAGATCATGACCTGAGCCAAAGTTAGACGCTTAACCAACTGAGCCACCCAAGTGGCCCACAATGGATATAATTCTAATGAACTTTTTGGTTGTCCTTCTAAAACAACTTCTATATTCTGTTTTAGTGACCAATCCACAGGACAGAAAGAATAAATGGCTGTAGGAAATAAAACATGTAAAAAAGAAACTTGGAGTGCTTCCTAACTCCCGCTGTCTGATACAGACTATGTTTGCATAGTTCGGAATCGTGATTTGCAGGAGCAGGTTTCTGAATGACCAGAAAAGGTGGGAGAGGGGCACACTAGACTCCATGTTTCACACCAGTTGAAGTTTAGAGTCATGCTAAGTTACTAAAATATAGTAAGGGTCAGAGTAGAGAAGATGGAAAAAAAAAAAAAAATCAAGTCTAAAACCAGAACAAAAGGACTTTAGCACTAGGTATTACAGTTCTGGGAAAATTTCACGGGTTCCATAAAACTTTATGGGAAAGGTAAATAATTAGGTTCCTACCACAATCTGCTCCCTTGAGTCCAGTGCTCTTGAAGCTACCCTTTGATGCTGCAGTTCTCTTTATATGACACCCCCAGTGGCTCCAGGCATTCATCAGAGAAAAGGTCTTCAGTGCACGGCTTCCTCCCTTTATCTCTCTGGCTATTGTTATCAATTATTTCTGTTTAATTTCACAAAATGGAAGCGAGAGAGACAATTTAGCACCAATTTAGCACTGCCAGTATACCTGCAGGCTAGGAATGGGAAGCAGAGCAGACAGATGCCTTCCACTAGGCTTAAGAGGCAACAGAAATACTTCCTTACAAAAGCTCAGTGTGCAGGGGCTGGGCAAAATAAATATTAAAAAAAAAAAAAACATGGCAAATAAAAAGCTATTTTATTAAGACAAGTCCATTTATCCTATCCATCTTCACGTCCCAACACTAAAATAACCCAGGTTTTTGTGGCTCTCTAAACAGTCTCTTAGATCTCTATGCTATCATGTCCTCCTGCTGCTTGCTGGCCTGAAAAACTCCTACTCAGCCTTCAAGTTTAAGCTCACACATTACCACCTCCCTGGAAGGTTGCTTTGATTCTCCCAAATAGGTGCTCCTTTCCCTTAGATGCTCCTCCTACTGCTCCCTCATCACAGCAGCTATGTGCTATTGCAATTATTTCTATACCTGGGAGTGTGGCTCTCTAGTTGCCTGCCTGCTGTCTGAGGGAGCACCATGTCTTTCTATTACTGTATCTCCTGGTACATGACATGACATGTACCCCCACAGGTAATTCACAGCGAAAGAACTCCCTAGGTCTCAAGTTGGAGGGGCAACACCCATCCATCCAATTCTCCCTTTTCCAAACCCACCTTGTTTAGAACTTCATTATCTATCTCTGGGGCACCTGGGTGGCTCAGTCGGTTAAGTGTCCAACTCTTGATTTAAGCTCAGGTCAGGATCTCACAGTTCATGGGATTGAGCCCTGTGTCAGGCTCTGTGCTGACAGCTCAGAGTCTGCTTGGAATTCTCTCCCTCTCTCTCTGCTCCTCCCCTGCTCATGCTGTCTCTCTCTCTCAAAATAAATAAACTTTTTTTTAAAAAAAGGACTTTACCATCTATCTCCTAGATTAGTCTCTTCAAAACAAAAACACAAATTAAAAAAATACATATGCATGCCTACATTCATTTCAGTACTATTTATGATAGCCAAGAAATGGAAGCAACCTAAGTGTCCATCAACAGATGAATGGATAATGAAGATGTCATATATTTATACAATGGAATATTACTCAGCCATAAAAAAGGATGAGATCAGGCCATTTGTGACATGGATGTACCTAGAGGGCATTATGCTAAGTGAAATAGGTCAGATTTAGGAAGAGAAATACTATAAAATTTCATTCACATGTGGAATCTAAAAAACAAAACAAATGAATAAACAAAAAGCAGAACTGGGCTATAAATACAGAGAAGAAACTGATGGTTGCCAGAGAGGGGGAGGGAGTTGGGCAAAACGGGTAAAGAGGAGTAGAAGGTACAGGCTTCCAGTTATGGAATGAATAAGTCATGAGGATGAAACACACAGCATGGGGAATAGAGACACCGTAATAGCGTCGTATGGTGACAGATGGCAGCTACACTTGTGGCAAGCATAACACATAGAGAACTTGAATCACTATGTCATACACCTGAAACTAATGTGACACTGTGCGTCAACTACACTCAAATCAAAAAACATTAAATTAATAAAAATAGGTTAATCTCATCATTGGTCCCTCATTTCTGGTCCCTCTTCCCTTGAATCCATTCCAAATACACTATTGCCACTATAATGTTACCAAAGTGTGGCTTTAATTAAATGTACCAGGTTGAGCAGTTGATGATGCAGAGAATAAAAAGCTGAAAAACACCTGTTCTCTAAGCTCCATGGGCTCAAATCCAACAAGGCAGAGAGAGAAGTAAATAATTAACATACAATTTATCAGCTGTTATAGAGAAATATCCAACTCACACTAATCCCTCTACCTGGCCTGTGCTTCACTCTTAAATAGCCAATTCGTATTTCACTTTACACAGGAAGACTTCCTAATCTCTGCAGCCAGAAGCCATCCCTCCTTCCTCTGCTCCCACAGTACCCTGTCACTCACTTATCACTCTCTGTTTGAATTACAGTTATTTGTACCCACACATTATGTCTCTTACTGGATCGAACCTTTCTAAGTGGAAGTGCAACACATTTTACTCGTCTCTATTTCGCCATGGTACCTAACACAGGGCCCTGCAAATAGCTGATAAATGTTGAATTATGATGATCAACCTCACTAAAACATTATGAGTCTGCGATTCCTTTAGGATTTGCCAATATTAAGAACATCGGTGGGTCAAATATATGCAATGCAGGACTGACATTTTTCCACTCTAGCCACAAAAATAGAAAAAGTCTATTCTGTTTGGCTAGATAATAGTGGACATACGGAAAATATCCTCAACCAGATTTGGAAGATGTGTCCAAATGAAATGTATCTCTTGTAAAAACACAACAAAAGGCGGGGCGCCTGGGTGGCGCAGTCGGTTAAGCGTCCGACTTCAGCCAGGTCACGATCTCGCGGTCCGTGAGTTCGAGCCCCGCGTCAGGCTCTGGGCTGATGGCTCGGAGCCTGGAGCCTGTTTCCGATTCTGTGTCTCCCTCTCTCTCTGCCCCTCCCCCCGTTCATGCTCTGTCTCTCTCTGTCCCAAAAATAAATAAAAAACATTAAAAAAAAGGGGCGCCTGGGTGGCGCAGTCGGTTAAGCGTCCGACTTCAGCCAGGTCACGATCTCGCGGTCCGTGAGTTCGAGCCCCGCGTCAGGCTCTGGGCTGATGGCTCGGAGCCTGGAGCCTGTTTCCGACTCTGTGTCTCCCTCTCTCTGCCCCTCCCCCGTTCATGCTCTGTCTCTCTCTGTCCCAAAAATAAATAAAAAACATTGAAAAAAAAAAAATTTAAAAAAAAATTTAAAAAAAAAAAAACACAACAAAAGGCAATTCCCTAGTACTATAAACCAGGCCACCAGCCTCTGCTGACAAATACAAAAAAAAAAAAAAAACTATGAAGGGCAAACATGATGCGGTGTGTCCACACTGGGGCCAACTCAATGGGCAGTTGCTTCACTAAGGAAAAAAATCCACACTTTAGTCCAAATCAAATTTAATAAAATGAGATACTGGCACAAGATAAAATTTCAAAGATGGATCATTGAATAAGCTCTCTGATCTTTCAAAGAAGTTGAGTATATGTATCTTATCCATTCTTTAAAGTTTACATACAATTTCCTACAATAGTGACACTATAAGACACCTCCTCAAGCCCTGGTTAGGAACTCCATTGAAATTTTGTCTGTACTCCCTCTACCCCATTCCTTCACCAAGATTATTTTAGTCAGATGCAACCATTGTATGCAGCATGAGGTAGGCAGCAACTTGACCATCCTTCACCTGAATCACAAGAATGGAGGACGTTTAACATTTCATGATTTAAAATGCAGAACTAAAATTCCAACTTCTCAGTTTTGACCAAAAAGGAAGCTCAAATCTCAAAACCTTAATACCCTTTAAGAAAATGCCGTGCTGTAATGATAGTTATTTGCTCTTAATTTGCTTGAATGAAGTCAGAACATTTGATTATGTCATTTATTTCAGCATTAAAATTGCTGAGGACAGGGGCGCCTGGGTGGCTCAGTCGGTTGAGCGGCCAACTTCGGCTCAGGTCATGATCTCGCAGTCCGTGAGTTCAAGCCCCGCGTCAGGCTCTGTGCTGACAGCTTGGAGCCTGCAGCCTGTTTCAGATTCTGTGTCTCCCTCTCTCTGGCCCTCCCCCGTTTATGCTCTGTCTCTCTCTGTCTCAAAAATAAACATTAAAAAAAATTTTTTTTAATAAAAAAATTTAAAAAAAATTGCTGAGGACAAGAACTGCATCTCAACCAATTGTGCACGGTCCTTAGGAAACTGCCTGCAGCACCTTTTAATCTAAAGACCTGAGTTAAAGTTTGCCAGGAGGATTAAGTAAGAAAAAGTGGAGGGGGGGGGGATGCTTTTAAGAAACTCTAAAGCACAATACAAATATAATGTGTGACAAGCATTATTCTTACAATAAGCTCCCTCCAAGAGCAAGTCCCCTTCTACAGGAAATCTGAATACAGCTGATGTATTTCTGTATACTCTTCCCAAAAGAATTTGTGTGACATGCAAAACTGTAAATAACTACTTAAAAAGGGAGGAAGTGAAGGGAAGAAAGAAAACTCAGGTGGGACTAGAAGAAGGAAGTAAATTAAACGGCAGGGGAGAAGTTTATTAGATAAAATAAAGCAATACAAGAGAAAAGTAAACTGGAACTTAGGGATCAATTTCTAACTCCATCACTTACTATCTACCCACATGAATCTGGTCACTTCACCTCCATAGACTCCAGTTTCCTCACGTGTAAGCAGAAATAATAACTCATAGGGTTGCTGCAGGGATTAAATGAGATAATATTTACATAAAATACTTAGCATTATGTCTTGTACATAGTAAGTGATAAGTGAGTGACTAATTGTTGATAAAATTATTATTAGACCCGTATACTGATCGGTGACATTCAGGAAGAGAAAAGAGCCAAGAATACGTCAGAAGGGAAGATGATATACAGAGAGCTCAGTCTATAAATTCTTGCTGGGAGACAAAGTTTGAGAAACATATATTACACAAAGCATTTTTCATATTAAATGTACAAATTACATACTGTGTCTCCAGGATTGCTGAAGAGTCTAGAGAACTGTAGCCAAAATCTCGAAGTCATAAAAGTAGAATAGCAGTGACTGTATGGAGGGAGAGCAGGACAGACCCCACCCCGCCGCTAAAAAAAATAAATAAAAATAAAAAAGTGCTTACCGATGTGTACAGAAGCCTGCTTCCAAACTTTCAATTTTTTTAACTTTTCCTAGACAGAATGAAACTTAGGTTCCATAGCAAACGTACACCAACTCTACTGGCCAAAATTAGATGGTATTAACAACCGTGCACAGTCATTTAGGCTTCCATTATTTGCTCTTTAGTCTGGGGAAGTTGTATTTGTGATGGATTTTAGGTGTTAAGTATTTTTAACTCCATCATACTCAGTAATTGCAAAAACAATGAAAATGTTTCAAAATTAGGAATCAGATTTAGAGACAGCAAATCATTGTAAAAAGTAAGAAAACAGTGGATGCTGCCTGTGTAATGGGATCAGACTTATTGGCTGTAATATGTGAAAAGTCTATACCCATGGAATCAATAAGAATCAGCAGAAGACAAGGAAAACAAGAAACCCTGCATGGGGTGGCCAGAGAATTAACATCACTTTGGGTTGTCAACTGGTCTAGTGTTAATTCAGGAGAAGGCAAGGAGTTTAACAATTTAAAAGCGAAGCATAGTACAAGTACTATCATAAAACTGCTAAAGTTCGAGGCCTTTCAGTGTGAATGGTCAGCTCACTATATGACCTGTCACTGCTAACCTCTTCCCTAAGGCCTGTGCAGATCATCTAAGAGGGAGGCTGCCTGTCTCAGTAAATTTTCAATGTAGACAAAACTAGTCTATTAGGGGAAAAGACGGCCAAAAACTTCTACCAGCAAGGAGGTGAGAGTATATCTGGTTTCCCTTTGAGGGACCAACTCACAGTCCTTTTTACTAAAAATAACCTTTCAAAACCAAATCTGTACTTAGAGAAACTTTTAACTTTTTTTTTGGGGGGGGGGCAACAAAGCATAGTTTTCTTATAAGTATCTGCATGAAATTATGGGCTGAAGATCCTAAAAATGTTGTCAATCAGGCAGTGATAAATGGAAATAATATTTCATCACTATTAATTTAAGCTATGTATATATGTACGTATATGTATATGTATGTATATACATGTATATATATGTGTGTGTGTATATATATTTGTTTTGTCTAATTGTAATAATAAAAGTATATGAGCTTTAAATCTTGGCTTTAGTTCTGCTCCTTCTGTTAGGTTTTAAGCTCACCAACCATGAATTATCCTACTGTGGAGGTTTTCTACAATCTACCCAAATCATACAAGGAGAGAACACTTACTATACTCAATCACAGAAAATGTGCCTCTGGAACTCTATTAGGAATTTGGTCAATCAGGACACAGACGAAGGAGCTGAAGTGTCTGCATTTCGGTAGACAGTACCCCTACCACTGCCAAGATATACTTTTTATCCTAACCTTTAAATCCAGTTGAGTTTACTGTGATCCCAATACTTAGATAACCAATAACAAATGTGAACTATTCTTGCAACTTCATTAATAAAATCATTTGGACTATTTATTCAACAAAGAAGCATTTCTTGAGTAGGCCTATACTAGGCACAATGCATTTGTATGGCACCTTTTATTTTACAATCCCAAAGAGCTTTCAAAGTTGCCCTAACATAAAGTATCAGTGATTGAACATCTCTCATTTTATTTTATTTTATTTTTTCAATTTCTTTTAATGTTTATTTATTTTTGAGAGAGACAGAGACAGAATGCGAGTGGGTTAGGGGCAGAGAGAGAGGGAGACACAGGATCTCAAGCAGGTTCCAGGCTCTGAGCTGTCAGCACAGAGCCTGACGTGGGGCTCGAACCCACGAGCTGTGGGATCATGACCTGAGCCAAAGTTGGACGCTCAACCAACTGAGCCACCCAGGCGCCCCGAACATCTCTCATTTTATACATGTACAACACTCTACTCAAAACCGTGATTCATGGGGCACCTGGCTTGCTCAGTCGGTAAAGTGTGTAATTCTTATCTTGGGGTTGAGTTGGAGCCCTGCATTTTGTATAAAGATCACCTAAAAGTAAAATCTTAAAAACAAAACAAAACAAAACAAGCAAACAAAAAACCTGATTCAGGAATAATAAATTGAGCTGTTGGTGGAAATAAAAACTCAAGGGGCTGAAACAATCAACCATTAACTAAATTCCAACTTCCCAATTCAATCCAAAATTACCCAGTGCCAAGTGATTTTTTAGAATTACAAGCCAAAATATACAATGATTCAAACATTCCATTAGGGAAAGGAGTTAATATAGTTACAATTTCCCATTCCTAAATCCTTATGGGTATGCTACTAAGTAATAAGTCAAATTTATCAAAAGTCCCACTCAGTGGTTATATTTAATTTGCATACATTTGAGTAACTTTTTGAAATGGATTACCTAACTTTCCAAAAATAACTTATTTACCTGGGTTTTCTTTATTTTGAGGCTTTCTAGGTCTTTCTAGAAAATTGAGCTCTAAATTTATGTGTCAGTGAAATGCATTTGCCAAAATCAATTTTTTGAAACAGACCTGAGAAAGACCATCAAGAATGGAAGAGAAAATAAGGATAGTGAGTAAGCACAGGGACAGGTATAAACCAGAATTCTTGGCTTGGAACCCTTGTTCTATGATTTTCTAGTTAGCTGGTCTTGGTAACTCAGTTACTCTGTCTGCAAAATGGAAAGAATAAAAAATACCTACTCCATATGGTTGTTACAGGGATTAAACCCAGGTAGATTAGTACATATAAGGGTTTAGCAGCAATCAGCATTATATAATGTATTTACTTATTATGATTATCATGACTAAATCATCCAAATCATTTACACAAATGCTGTTCCCTCCTCAAAACCTTCCTTATCTGATCTAGTAGAATTTAATCCCTCCCTCCTAGGCTTCTCCACAAAATGCATCATGTATCAGTTATTTGGGTAAATTTCCCTCCTAATGTCGATTACTTACATCTCTTTGAAGATAGAGACTACAGCTCATCTGAGTGCACCAGACAGCAAATATTGTTCATTGCTGTCTTTCTTCTCCCTCTCTCTAAACGTTCTTAACAATCAAACCCTGTCAATTACCAAACTTTTACCTGGAGACAGGAGCTTTATGTAACCCAATGCACTTATGTACTGGTCTTACCTTGCTAAATATTCTGTTGAGACTTAAATAAAATTTTGCAGGGAGAGGGAAGAAAGAAGGACTCATTTAATACACTTAAATTGCTGACTAAGAATATCTTTGTAAACTAATGTATTTTTTTAAAAATTTCTTATGCCTTAAAAGCTTGCTTGCATTATTTCATTCAAAAAAGCCCAGGGTACTTTTAATGTAAAAATACAGTAGCATAATTTCTGCATATGTCAAGTCTAACCTAATCATAACTTGCCCATCTGCTGATTTTAATGTAATCCTGGGGATGCTAGAAGACAATATGCTTGCTTGATTCACCCTACACTATTTATGTAAAATAAAATAATTTTAACATTACATTGAGATGCAAATCTTTCTGGCTTTGATACGTGCTCCCTTTTTCCTCCTAAAAAAAAAAAAATGCCACACACACACACACACACACACACACACAAAACAAGCCTCCAACTTATTCCGGATCACTGGAAAGCATTTTCTATAGTATTATCCAACTTCGCTTACACAATGACGTTCCCCTTACTTTGAGAGAACTTTTCTGAAAACAAATGGCTGATTTGAGTGCATTGCTTTGTTGCCATTTTCTACAAATTCTCCTTTGTTTTTATAGTGTCCTACCTTTTGAAATAAATTTTTCAGCATAAAAACTTCTGAGGATACCTATTCATTTGCACAAATATTCCTAGTCTCTATTCTTTGACTCATTTTAAAATAAACTAAAAAAAACAGAAGGCTAAAAAAGAATTGCACCCATTTAAGGTGGCTTTTCTAAGTTTAATTTTTGTTTTTCATTCCTCAATAGCAGGTCCTTTCAAAGGAGTACAAAAACTACATCCAATTTATTTCTCATCCTAAACACATCCCAGCCAAATGGGAAACGTTATCAGTCATCTTAACCAGGAGAAAAACACAAAGCTAAGCCAGATCAAACCAAATTTTCTTTTTTTTACTTTTGAGATCAAGATTTTTCACATAAAAGTGCTTTGATAAACCTATGCAATGAACAAATGTAATCACAATTTAACATCATATTTTGGACTAATTTCTCTTCCTCAAATAGTCATAATAGTGGCTAATTCACATATAATACCTCTCAGCTACCGGGTAGAGTATAGTAAACTTAATTGTTTTATATATCCTGAGGCATACAAAGAAAGGTCAATCAAATACAAAGAGGTTCCCAGTATGTTATATACACATGTGACTGAGACAAAAAAAATCTACCCTAAGAAAAAACTGGACTTAATAGATCCTGCCTTAAAGTAGGGAGACCTGAGAAGTTGAAGCCCCCATCCCATCCCCACCCCCTAAAAGACAAGGTCTCCCTCCCACCTTACAACCAGGAGGCATAAATTAAAACACTTAAGAGTTGTTTCCTCAGACTTTAGCAGTAAGAAAGCTAATACTCAGGCCTTTTCCGAGCAGTTGGCTTCTATCAGAACTTATCACAAGTTATGTGAAACAGACAAGAGCATTGGTTCTGCATTTTACCAAGTGAGAACGGCATCGCAGTTTTTGGACAAGCCACCACTTCCAGCACCCAGCTCTTCCCGCCCCTCCTCCCCCCATTTCTTTTTATATCTTTCCTCCAAACTTGCAACCCGAAAAGTGATGCCACAAAGCAAAAGCCGCATCAGTAAACGGGAGGCCACCGGTTTTGAAAATAAAGTTTGTTCTTTTGCTGTCAACCTGATAACTTTTTAAAGACGAAACGTCTCCTACTCAATCGGGTACAACCTATCCTATTCCCATACCAAGCAACCACTCGTTTGTCCCCGACAGTAAAGAGGAAAAAAGGGAGTGGGAGCAAATGATGTTTAAAAGAAGGGTCTACGGTGCCAGGGGTAGGGACAGATTTTGAGACCGGTGTTGAACACTCCGTGCTTCTGGGAGCTGGGCGGCTTTACTGTGTCGATCCGAGAAATGTTTAGCAATCTGACGCATCAGTTTTTAGGAATGGTACACAAGCAGCCCCCACAATTTGAGCCATGCCTAGAATACCTCTTCTTGGTGACACGGGCTGGAGGGCATGGGACAGGTGAGCCCGGGGTACCAGGAAAGGTTCCGCGACATTTGTTATTGTTTATGAAGCCCAGGCAGGGACCGGGATCGGGGAGCTCGGGGGCCGAGGAGTGGAAGGGGAGAAGAGCAGAGAAGCACAAAGATTCCTCCTCGGGCTCAGGGCTACCCTCCGGACACACGGGGCTAGTATCACCTCGGGGAGCAAGAGGGCGGGCCAAGGCCGTCGCTGGGGCTTCACTGGAGACACTGCCAGCCCCGACATTAGCCGAGTCGTCCCTGGACACCCAAAGACACATAAGATCTCCTCCTGCCCCTACTCGCAGAGTTGGGGCCGGCGCGGCGAGGGGGGCCCCCAGCCGCGGCCGCCGCGCGCCCCATCCGCGTACTCACCTGCCTCCGGTCGCGCCCGCGGCCGGCTCAGCCTCCGCACGGACCTCAGCCGGCCCGGGGCCCGTCCGCTCCCTTTTGCCCGCTCCGCCCTCGCCCCGCCCCCGGGAGGTGGAACCCGCGGCCGCGCCGGAATCTCGGGGCGGCCTTCCTGAACTCTCGCGAGCCCTCCCTCTTCGGCTTCTTGGTGGCTAGGCCGGTCCGACTCGGCCCTGACGTCATACGCGCCATAGCCGGAAGTAGCCTTCTGTCGTCAACGCCCGCTCCTCTGCCCCACCCACTTACGCCTGGTGAATTCCTGATGGTCCTGGAGGAGTTGTCTGGACTGCCACTACTAACCTCAGTAATCAACCTCACCTCACTTCCCTCTAATCTACTCAAAACTGGTTCAGGCCTCTTATGAGAGTGCCCAATGTGTTGCCACATTAGTCACGTGTCCTAAATGACAGAGTTTTTCTCACTATTTCCCAGTGTAATGCAAAGAATGTTGGAAATGGAAAGGGGTTTAGAGATAATTCCCACGAATCCACGCAATTTGCAGATTACGAAAAGGTGATAATTAACAAAGATGGATTGGCTGACCAAGTTGCTTAGACACTAGCTGTGGGATCTAGAAGTAACCCGGGTTCCTTGACCCTTTTCCATCTCACCATGACTCCACTGCAAAGACTTGAAAGGGATTTAAATTTGGAAACGCCACAAAAAACTGGGAGGCATACACGAAAAACTTGCTTAGGTTATCTTGGAAAATCTAAAATATCTGACACTACTGGGCTCCTTTATGTAGGATCGGTGAACCAGGAGGAAAACCCCTGCATCATGACTCAAAAGAGATGACTTTGTGAAGATGATGCATTTGTCTTTGGGGAGAAAAGTTTGTGGGCAAACCAAATAAGAGAATCGTTCCCAATTATTGTTAACAAATTTATCTTTGATCTGCATATTGGAGGTGTTATCAAATACCCCTGGCTTTTAGAGACTACTAAGGCAATATATGAAGCTGGTACTGTGCTTGCAGAAAACATAATGATCTTTAACTTCGCCAAGAGCAAGTGATAGATGCAAAAGACTTAGGGAAGCCTCACGACATCACTTCTCTCTTTTTTTACACTCGGTGCTTTTCTCATACATTGCTTGGTAACAGAAAAAGCACTACTGTGGTAATTAGTGTATTCTTGAGGAAATCATTTCCACCTTTATCATATGGTCCTTTTGAGGCTCAAATGACCATTGCCATGTACAAGTATAAGGAAGTTTCATTGTGATCAAACATGCTTGACAGAGGCCTATACACCTCTTTCCCTCCGCCACACTCGCACATACATTAATTCAAATGAGTAGAATGGAGAACAGTTTGTGGAATGTTCTAGAGCAATTTTATACTTTCCAGTATGCCATTTTTTTCATACCACTAGAATAATATGGACTAGTCTAGGGTATCAGAAGAGGATAATATGGAGACTAAAGCTTTAACCTCCAGTTTTTAAACTGATGCTATTCTAAACAAACTCCTGCAAGAAGTTGTTGAAGGTGCCTGAACTAAAATAAATTAAAGCCATGTGCCCTTCTGGAAGCTTGGTGAAATCTATGGATCTTTTTCAGAATATTGTCCTTAAATGCATAAAATAAACCATCTAGGGCTACAAAGGAAATTGATTTTATTAACATGCAGTTATTGAAACACTAAAAAGTGAATTTGTGATACAGTTATGTGGTAGGCAGCTTCTAAGATGACTCCCAATAATCTTCATTTCCAGTATTCTTGTCTTGTGCAACCCCTCCTCTTGAGTGTGGACCTGGTGACTCGGTTCTGAAAAAGAAAATACATCAAAACTGACGTAATGTCACTTCTCATGATAAAGTTATAAAAAGGACCTTGCTTTCATCTTGCTATCACCTCTTGCTCTCTCCCTTGCTCACTCTCTGGTGGAAACCAGCTTGCCACACAGAGACCTACCTTATGGAGAGGCTCACTTGGCAGGGAATTGAGAGAGGTCTCCAGTCAGCAGCCACCAAAGGATTGAGGCACTCAGTCCAACAGCCTGCAAAGAACTGCCAACAACCTGAGATGACCGCAGCCCTAGCTGACACCTTGACAGCAGCCTGGGAAAGGACCCTGAGCCACAGACCAAGCTAAATCAGGCCAGATTCCTGGCTCACAGAGGCAGTGAAATTATAAATATTTGTTATGTAAGCCACTAATTTAGGGGGTAACTTATTACACAGCCATTGATAACAGTTACATATTTGTGTCTTTATTAATGCATTAAATAACAAGATCAAGACCTACAGTAATTTTGCAGTAATGACGCACATTATTTAAACAACATTTTAGATATCTGCAACAACTTCAACGTGGTAGAAAATATGTGTGATTTCTCTTGGGGTGAAGTCATAGGTTGCTAATGTTACTGTGGTTTGCTGACTACTTTCATAATGGGAGAAATGCTAATTTACAGACTTTAGTGAAAAAAATATGCGAATGTACATATATGCTAAATATAAGTAGGTATATGTACATATATATAATGGATATATTTACTTTTTCATTAAGTTTCATTCACCCAGATGAAGAACTCATGGCCTAAATAAGAGATTATTTGTAGGGCCTTCCAAAACTGCAATCATCAACATTCTCAGACATTAGAATTAAAGTTCAGGGAATAAACCCAGTTAACAGATACAGACCATAGCCATTGCTAACTTTATTAACCTACCGTTGTACATGGATTTTTATCCTCTTTCACTTATTCCCTCTTCTCCAAACCTAGGCTAAATGTTGATAGACAGGCTAACATCGTAGGCCAGAACGTGAGAAAAATTGTGGTTGAAAACCTCTACAGCTCTCAGAATTCATCTGATTTTTGTTTTCAGCATGTAAGCTGAAAATGTAAGCTCTTTGACCAAAGTGACTCTTCAGTATTACTCTTACTCTCCTAGGGCTACCTCATAGTAAGTAACCAATGAATGTCAAATGACTGCAGTAAATGATAATAGAAGGGAACTTTATTTATTTATTTTTTTTTTGAGAGAGAGAGAGAGAAGGGGGGGCAGGCAAAAGGAGAAGGAAAGAGAGACTCTAAGCAGGCTCTGTGGAGCTTGATGCAGGGCTCCATGTAGGGCCCCATGCGGGGTTTGATCTCATGACCGTGAGGTCATGATCTGAACCGAAATCAAGAATCAGATGCTTAACTGATTGAGTCAGGTGCCTCTAGAAGGAAACTATTAATAAAACCTTCCCACTGGCTGAATAGAGCTGCTTTTCTATATATGCAGCTTTGTAATTGTGGGATATGGTCAAAGCAGTATTTGGAGGATAGTTTATTGCTTTAAATGCATTTAACAGAATATACAAAAAACGTAAAAACAAAAAACCAAGCTCTTAACTCAGGAAACTTGAAAAAGAAAAGAAACCTAAAGAAAGTAGAAGGATGTAAAGATTAGTGTAGAATCCCTTCCAGGGGTCCATGGCCCTTATGTGCACCAAGTATTATAGGTCAAAACATAACTAATCCTACACATAATTCTATTTTTCAAATGGATGTAAATTCTATTATGATTAACAAAGTCAAATACATTTCTGGAGCACCTGGGTGGCTCAGTCGATTAAGCATCCGACTCTTGATTTCAGTTTAGGTCATGAGCTCAGGATTCATGAGATCAAGCCCTGCAGAGCCTGCTTGGGATTTGCTCTTTCTTTCTCTCTCTGCCCCTCTCCTGCTCACACTCTCTTTTAGAATAAATAAAATAGGGGGCTCCTGGGTGGCTCAGTTAAGTGTCCAACTTCAGTTCAGGTCATCATCTGGTGGTTTGTGGGTTCGGGTCCTACATCGGACTCTGTGCTGACAACTCAGAGCCTGGAGCCTGCTTTGGATTCTGTGTCTCCCTCTCTCTATTCCTCCCCCACTCACACTCTGTCTCTCGCTCTCAAAAATAAACATAAAATTTTTTTTAATAAATAAAGTAAAACATTAAAAAAACAAATACAGTTCTAGAACGTAAATGTAAATATAAAATATTAATGCAATAGGGAATTTTTTTTAAAGACTGAACTTGACTTATAAAAACCAAAAGGTGATTCTTTGAAAAGTCAAGGAAGTAGGAAAAACTTTGGCAAGACTAATTCAGGAACAAAAATAAAAGACACGAATAGTAAGAATGAGAATGGAGATGTAGCTACAGGTGTGGAGATTTTTTAAAGCATAAAAAATGTGATTAAAAAAGAGAGGAGGGGCAGCCGGGTGGCTCAGTCAGGTGAGCATCCAACTCTGGCTCAGGTCATGATGTAGCAGTTTGTGAGTTTAAGGCCCACGTCAGAGCCTGAAGCCTGCTTCAGATTCTGTGTCTTCCACTCTCTCTGCACCTTCCCCTCTTGCACTCTGTCTCTCCCTTTCTCAAAAATGAATACATATTAAAAAGATTTTTTTAAGAGAGAGAGATTGTTATTAAGACAAGCTGATTGAGCACTCCTCTCTGTGTGAATAAAAGAGTAATATTAATTTCTGATTCGCTCCATGTTAAGATTAAAGAGTAACTAACATTTACTGAGCTCTTTCTGTGCGCTAAGCATTGTGCTCTTTGCTTGTAATATCTCATTTAATCCTTACAATAAGCCTGTGAGTTAGGTATAATTATCCCCAGTTTTTACAGATGATAAAACTGAGGCTCAAGAGCTATAGTGACTTACCTCGGGTCACACTAGATAGCGACTGACAAAGCCAGCCTCTCAGATTCCCAGTGGTAGACAAAATACTCCTGAGCAAAAGCAAAAACAAGAAATCTGGAGACAGAGAAACTTGTTTTAGGTCACTGGCCTACTTACAATATGCTCAGTGAATGTTAGCTATTACTGTGATAATAATCCCCATACTTTAAATGGGTTTAAGACTACCACCTAAAACACACCAGAGTTAAGGGCAGAAATTCACTTTCAAGGCTGTTTATCCAGCATTATTTATTTGCACCTGTGAAAAGCTGGAATTAACCTAGATGTCTAAAAGTAAGGATGGGTGCAATAAATTACTATGGACCCATACAGTATAATAGCATGTATGTGTTAGAAATCATATATAGATAAATGATTGACACGAGGAGATGTTCAGAATATTTTGTCTGGTTTGGAAATTCTTTTAAAGCACGTTGCCAAGACTGTAATATCTTTTGTATGAAAATTATTTGAAAAATAATATATGTATATATAATCATAATATGTATATTTCAAGATTTAAATGAAAGACACAAAATAAAAGTTTTCTCTTAATGTGATTATGAAAAAAAAATTATGATGTATAATGTTATGCCAGTAGATTAAAAAAAATTTTTTTAAGGAGAGAGAGAGAATAGGTACTTCCAGTCCTCCTGGAAGGCTGTCCTGATAGAAATCTATTAATTTTTTTACTATGGAAAAAATAGAAAGTTTATGGAATAATGCCTTTCCAGTTTGACCCTAAGAGTGTTTGACTACTGGCTCCTCTTGTCATTGTCCTGACTTTCAAAGGGCTAGTTCAGCCAGGCTAAATGCAACTGAGTTTCTTTGAAAATAAAGGCTCTGTTCTGTAAGCTTCAGGGGTATTTGCCCGGACCGTTTAATCAAACACATGACAATCCATTCAAAACTCTCACCAGATTGCCTTCTGCAAAGCACTTTATAAACCTGGAAACAATGACTTCTAGTTGATGCCTGCTTTAATTTTTAACCTGCTTGACTAAATGGCAAACTATTTATCACAGAAGGTCTAAACCATTCCAAGATTTTGGTTATGTCTCCCCCAAAGTGAAAAGCACCTATGTAAATCAGATGCCTGAAGAAAAACATTAAGGAAAAGTGAAAAGTACATTGTGTTTAACCATCTCTTTGCATTATTTTTATTGCTCTGCAAAGTGTAATAAAGAACCAAAAGGACTGGATTCCAAGGACCTGGTTCTATTACTCACTGTATGACCCAGCACAGATCAAAAAAGTTACCCGAAGTCCTATTCCTGCATCTGCAAAATGAAGAAAATCAACACAATAGTTGCTGAAGAGATGAAGCAGAATTATGTATGGTAAAGGCACTTTGAAAATTATAAGACCCCATGGCCATAAAGGAAAGAATACTAGTTTGAAGCTAGGAAGATCTCAATATCAATAGCTACTTCTTAGGATCACTGTGAGGATGAAGTGAAATTAAATGAGATAAGTTAAGCACCAAGTATAGGGCCCAGAACGTAATCACATTCAGTTCAAGCGAACTATTATCATTTCCATTAATAACATTTAGTGAGGGGCGCCTGGGTGGTTCAGTCAGTTGAGCGTCCAACTTTGGCTCAGGCCACGATCTCGCAGTTTGTGAGTTCAAGCCCTGCGTCGGGCTCTGTGCTGACAGCCCAGAGCCTGGAGCCTGCTTTGGATTCTGTGTCTCCCTCTCTCTCTGCCCCTCCCCCACTCATACTGTCTCTCTTACTCTCAAAAGTAAATAAACATTTAAAATTTTTTTTAAATAATATTTAGTGATATAACAAAAACATATGTTTTAGAATGGAACCCGTTTTTCTCTTGTCATTACAAGCCAAATGGATTATCTGAAATTAAGGAACATTTTTGGTGATGTTTACATCCATGAAGAGAGAGAAAGTCCCTATGGGACCTTTCCTGCTTTGACTCTTGTCTGCTTTCTATTGATTTTTACAAATTCCTGATCCTAACAAAGATAAAGATACAGTGGATTTTCCATCTGTGATATAGGAAATATAGTGCATGAGTAAGATGAGGCTAAGCAATGCAGTAACAGATCATCACAGAATTTTAGTGGCTTCAAATGGTGAGGATTTATTTACCGCTTATGCTTTATGTCCTTTATAGGTCATCAGTAAGGCTTTGCTCCTTAGAGTCACTCAGGGTTCCAGGCCAGTGGACAAGCTGTCATCTTGAATATTGCTAGTCTTCATGCCAGAAGGAAAAGCAGTTTGGAGGGTCTCAAGCAGAGATTTCTGCTTACAATCCATTGGCCAGAAGTAGTTGCATGACCCTACACAAATAAGACAGAGCCAGGATAGAATCTCTTGATAATCCAAGAAGGAGAGAAAACCAGAAATATTTGGCGATTGTACTAATTGTACAGTATACATGTGAAATTGCATTGTATATGTGGAAACCACTCTCCAAATGCTATTATAGGGTGCCCTTTCTTCACCTCTTAAAGAAAAACTGACAGTGACACTCCTTACAAAAGAAAAGTGCAAGGCACTGTGATATTTTGTGATGATATATACTACACTAGATATGGTTTAAAGATTTTAAAGCTGAAGTTAAAAAGAAAAAAAGAAATATGTTTGGTGCCTTCAGTTTCCTAAAAATGATCTTCACTGATATTAGAAATTCACTAACATTATAATTCAATTTTAAAAAGTCTTTTTCTTTTTAAAACTGAAAAGCTGTGGGTTTTTTTTTTTTTCCTTAAATCTTGCTGTCTTCCCCATTCCTAATTTTAGGGTTGAGTACAAAAACTTCATTTTTTCAAGTAAGAAAAAGAAGCCCCACCAAAGACTATTTTTCATCATAATAGTCGAATTCAACTTATGAAAACCCATTGATGTTTAATATAGGCAGCCCAATAAAAACTGAAATACTGTGAATACATTCTAGAAAATTATTATAGTCCCTTTGTTGTAGAGTATCTATTCATATCCTGTGATTGCAGTACTTAAAATTATTGTACTTTAAAAAGCGATTACTTTCCAGTTTTAAAGGAATTTTAATGATACCACTCATATTTTTAACTGTAAGTCATGTGTGTATAGTATAGGAATAGAGTTCCTATACTTTATTTGGTTTTTCCTCTGTATTAGCCATTTAATATGGAATATATGAAACAAAATTGATTTCTTTAAAAGTAATTATGAGTGCTTCAAAGTCTGTTTGAATTTTAGCATTAGCTCTTTCGAGATGGTGTGAGGTCTCAGAAAATCTATAAACCAAAAGGCTTTGGTGGGGCTTTCTTTTTTATACCTTCTATCTTTTAGGGTGGGGATTTCTTTCCCTTTTTTACAGCCTATTCAGTGACTCTAAGTGCGAGTCCTACTCCTTCAATTATCTACTTTATTTTTTATTTTTATTTTTTAATGGTGAAATATCTAGGACTGGAGAAACAGTCCAGATAGAGAACGTCTCTAACACAAACCCCCACATGGCCTGGATGCTAGTAGATGTTCCTACTGTGGGCTGAACCTGGAGGGAAATTCAGACATGGTACAACTAGCAGACCTATTTTCCGCGTTCTGAAGTAAACTGTCCATGCTCGGAGGCAGAGAATAGGGCAGACCAAATGGGCAAGCAGGGCAGAGGGTCTCTCCTGAGTCACACTGTGTGTTGGAAGGAGGACCACATTTAGGGTCCATATCTGGACTAAAGGCTGATTCCTTAGCCTAGTGGTCTTGGGCACATTTCTTACACTCTCTAAACCTCAATTAACTCATCCATAACAGGAATAATTTAGATTTTGGAGGTCCTCATTATCAGGGGATAATCGTTTCCAAAAAAATTTAAGATGTTGGAAGGAGAGCCAGTATTTTATAGTAAGTATAAAAAAAAAAAATTGGTTGTGTGTACTTTACCACAGCAGAAAAATTTTTAATTAGGTTACAATTACAGCTACGCAGTACTTAGACTGAGCAAAGGCTGAATCACATTAGGGATTTGGTTAGTGTAGTTTTTCTGACACACTTGTATGATATTATGGATTGACATCCCTCAGTCTACATTGGACATTACATCATAATCATATAGAGAGGGTCACTCTGGAAAAAAATATGTTTTCTGACCTCCTTTGATGTTCACATTTTCCTATTTTAAACCATTGTTTTCAACAGTTTCCACTATGTTAAAGCAGTTAAAACAACTGGACTTCCTTCTCAGCTCTTTCTTCCCACCAGAGAATGTCAACGTTAGGGCAAATTCCTAGAACTTGGTGAAATAGAATGCACATTTTACGCTTGCACACTTATTGCCAAATGGCTACCCAGAGATTGTACTAATTTCCACTATAACCAGCAAGCAGTACAGGCAAATTCCCACTTCCCCACGTGCTTGGTCATGCTAGGCCTTATCCATATTTTTAATCATGCCCAAGAAAGACTAAGACCTTAGCATAATATTTGAGATAGACCCTACTGTTAAACAGAAGGGAAGTTTGTGTGGAGACTCATTTTGTAATAGGTCAATTGGCTAGTAATTATTTTAATGTTTTAATGACTTTTGCTTCTTCAAATAGTCTCATACCACCGGGGATTCGGGGAATGAATATCTGGGTAAGAAAGACCCTCTCCTCCATCTGGTACAGTCGTGAAAGCTAAATTAGAAAAGGTATATAAGGGGCGCCTGGGTGGCGCAGTCGGTTAAGCGTCCGACTTCAGCCAGGTCACGATCTCGCGGTCCGTGAGTTCGAGCCCCGCGTCAGGCTCTGGGCTGATGGCTCGGAGCCTGGAGCCTGTTTCCGATTCTGTGTCTCCCTCTCTCTCTGCCCCTCCCCCGTTCATGTTCTGTCTCTCTCTGTCCCAAAAATAAATAAAAAACATTAAAAAAAAAAAAAAGAAAAGGTATATAAAATGACAGCTACTTCACAGGCACGCCATCCAAGTTCCTCTTCTCCCTTTCGGCCCTGGGGCTATGGCTGAGGTCAAGACTCAGCCTCACTGTAGGGAAGTAAGTCACAAATCCTGTGGCTTATTTGAACATAGAAAATTCAATTAGGGTCTGGGGCGGACAAGATCATTACTAGTGTCGGTTGTTGCTCTGTTGATGGTTGTCTTGTTGCTGAGTAGTTCTATAAATCTAAAGATAGGGATTGTCGAGAAGTTACTGGATCTGCTTCTCATTCCATTCCATTCTCCAACCACCCTGTGAATCAGGTTGTTGTTTTCAGAGGCTTACCGCATACATTTTATGCTGATTTGGTTTCCTGGAGGAAGTAACCCAAATAGGCCTTGAAAAAATTGATTTTTTTTTTTTTTTTCTGATTAGGCCACACAGCATTTTGTGGACAAGGTTAAGGAGATTATCTTCATTTAATAGCAATAGGAAACTGTTGAAGGGCTTCAGGCAGAAGAGTGACAGGTCAATTCGCACTTTAAAAATACCCTGACGATAGTATGGAGAATCAGAGTGGATAGTAGTGGACCATTAGGAGGTTGAGTTTTATATTTATAAGCACTAAGTTGTATATTTTAAATGGTCTGGGGCCAGAATACCATGGTAAGTGGAAATGAATATCTGGTCTACTTGTAGGTATGTCCCACCAGGGCTGAAGGGTGCAAAGATGACCAGATTTGATAAATCAGATAAATTGAAATCAGACAAATCATTTTACTCATCAAGAAAATGTCTGATTTCACTTCAACTGACATTTTGTTACAGATTAAGGGTATGCTACTTAGCCAACAGAAATGTTTTGGTTTGCTAGACAATTATATTTTTCATTATAAATTGCCACAGGTTCTTTTCTGAGTTCCATTTACTCTTAGTTTATATTAATTTCTCTGAGTTTGATTATCTCTGAAAAAGTTAAATTTCTAGAAATGCATAGCTAAGGATTAAGATCTGTCCTAAGCAATCCAAAGAAAGTCTCTTGTTAACATCTTTGCGCTGTTGGTCTCTGATTACAATAGTTCCTATGGTAGAATCATGCTGGAATAAAATTCTTTTAGGAGGAGTGATACTCATAGAACCTTAAACATTCTAATGTTTAAAATAGACCAATTGTAATACCTGATAATCAAATTATATATTATGTTGTTATTATCATTCACATACATAATGGCCTGGTTGTAGGTTAGGTTTCCTGGGAAAAAGACCCTGTAACTCTTGGATTCGTGTGCAGGAGATTAATTGGGGAGTGATCTCTGGAACCACTCAGGTGCAGAGAGAGCGCCACAGGATTAGGCAGAAGGAGAACTTGAACTGAGAGGCAGGTGCAGTAGAGGCGTCAGCCTACCCCACAGGGAGCTCTGGAGTTGGGATGACCCTTCAGAGTCCTCACAATTGAGGCAAGGGGTCGGGGCTTTGTACCCCAACCTCAACCAGCTGTTGGATGGAGAGGCAGTTGAGTTGGCTGCGGGCATAGCTGGAGAGGGGCTCTGTGGAGGCTCTCTGAAGCCAGTGCTCCCAGCAACCACGGACCTGAGTGACGTTCCGCAGCGTCCGAAACCCGCCCACTGAAGACTTTGTCCTTGGGCCTGCGCTCTTATATTGCACGCACCAATAAAATACTGCCTTCAAAACATCCCACTTTACCTCCTGATGTGATACACTGAGGTCACGTCCCTTCTGTATCACCCTCTTACCCTCAATCTAATCATGAAGAACATCAAACAAAAAGCGAGAGATATTATACAACAACGGGCCTATACTCTTCAAAATGTACGGGGTGCCTGGAAATGTCGTAAAAACGGTCAGACTCAGAAATGTTTCCAGACTTTAAAAGATTAGAGAAATAACACAGCTAAATGCAATACTTAATCCTCAATGTATTCCTTGATCAGAATTTTATTATAATTTGCTATTAAAGACATTACCGGGGTGCTGGGCAAAAATAAATTAGATGTTAATGTAAATTTTTTTATTCTGAATTTTTCTGTGGTCACGAAGAAATACACACAGCAATATTTAAGCATAAGAGGGTAAAATGTTCCATTTGAACAGTACCATAGAGAAACCACAGTATCTGTCGATGGAGAACATGATGTTTTTAGTAACTAGGACTAATTACATTTCATAGAAATGTGCTTACCTAGAATGCATGTACAAGGAGAATAGATCCTATTTTCTAAAAGGGCCCTTTCTTATTGTTCTTTACAAAAGCCAGGTGGCTTCATTTATTTCTGACTTGTGCAACTACCTCCTTCCTGCCTATGTATTTTGTTTTTTAGGTCCAGAGGCCCTGTATCATTTACCTTCCTTATTTGATATATTTTTTAAACAATCTGTATACACACATACATACATAAAAACAATTTGTTGTGAACTACTTCCATTTTACATAAATATTGTTAGTGAACTTCCATGGGAATTACAGTAACTTGAAAAAAAGTAAAGTAATCCTCTTTGTTCAATCAGTAAGGTGTTTTGAATCCTGCTGAGTCCCACTGAATAAAAAAAGAATAACATTTTTATAAACCTTTACAGTTACTTAATGCTTTCCTTAAAGGATCTCAAAGTAACTTATAGGTATTTAATTAAGCAATGAACACTCCTGTGAACACACTATATGTTATTCTTTTATTTTTTTTTTAATGTTTATTTATGTTTGAGGGAGAGAGTGGGGAGGGACAGAGAGAGGGAGAGACTCAGAATCCAAGGCAGGTTCCAGGCTCTGAGCTGTCAGCACAGAGCCAGACGTGGGGCTCAAACTCACGAACGGTGAGATCATGACCTGAGCCAAAGTTGGATGCTTAACCAATTGAGCCACCCAGGGGCCCCATTATTCTCATTGTAAGATAATTCAACTTGGTGCACCTGGGTGGCTCAGTTGGTTAAGTGTCTGACTTCGGCTCAGGTCATGATCTCACGGTTTGTGGGTTCAAGCCCCGCATCTGACAGCTCAGACCCTGGAACTTGCTTGGGATTCTGTGTCTCCCTCTCTCTGCTCCTCCCTGGCGTGAGTGCTCTCTCTCTCTCTCTCTCTCTCTCTACTCTCTCAAAAATAAATGAACATTAAAAAAATGTATGACAAAAATAATAAAAAAAATAAAGATGAGTCAGCTAAAGAAAAATTAAACAGAAATCATTATGTTATATATATCTATATCTATATATATGTATATATATAGATATACATATATACATATATGTATGCTTGCCCAGGACTTTCTTGGTTTTAGCACTGAAAACCCTGTGTCTCAGGAACTCTCTCGATATCAGGCAAAGCAGAACAATAGGTCACTCTAACTATACCTTCTGTTTCTCTTTCAAGGTAAATGAATGAACATTGACTACAAAAGTCAGAGACCCAACTAGTTAATAAGTTATAGACTGGCCTTGGGGACTTGTGAACTTAAGTGCTCACTTTGTCCCACAATAAAAGTGAGCCTTGGGTCCACTTCTGTGGGTTTTTGCATTCTCCATCAAACATTTTAACGTGTCATTTTTGTTTGAAGAAGTGACTATGTAAACAGAATTATATGTTGCTCCTAGCCTCTTGCAAGCCCAATTTAGAATTCACAGCGCTGAGAAAGAGAAGTTTTTAAAGGTCGAATGGGCTGGGAGGTTCATAATAGGGTCACTAGGAAAAATGTAAAATGTCAAAAAACACATCAACAGAACTCTCAGAGATGTTGTGAGGAGTAACAGATGTTGGTAAAACTGTTAATGAATGGCTTCCCCCAGGAACACTGGATCTTGACCCCAGCAACAACAGAACCACAGCCCCATAATGCTCAGCAACCATCCCCATCGTCAACAGTCATACCACTAGTAGTAAAAGGTAACTAAAATGAAAGAAACAGCTTTTGTATATAGCCACGTGTATGGCTAGTGTGTAGAGTGATTAAACTACCTTCACTTAATTTATATCACAATTCCTTTAAGATGAAACTGAAACAATGATACTCTGTATCCTGTACACATTTTATCATAGCACTTGCAATGTCCCATGCACCTAGAGTGATTATTGATATATGGTAGGTATAAATACTTTTTGAAGGAAAAAAATGAGAGAATAGAAAGGATTCAAGCAAGTGTACTGAATAATATACTGAATAGTCTACCGAAAATAAGCTCTGGTAGGCACACAGGTGCTAACTAGAAAATATACAAGGGGTGCCTGTGTGGCTCAGTTGGTTAAGCGTCCGACGATTTCGGCTCAGGTCATGATCTCACAGTTCAAGAGTTCAAGCCCCACGTCGGGCTCTGCACTGACAGCTCAGAGCCTGGAGCCTGCTTCGAATTCTGTGTCTCCCTCTCTCTCTGCCCCTCCCCCACTCACACTCTGTCTCTCTTTCTGTCTCTCAAAAATAAATAAACATTAAAAAAAAGAAGAAGAAAATATACAAGACATTCTTCTAAATTGGGAGGTGGAGCAGAAGGACGAAGAAATGTAAGATTATGCCTCTGTCACTAAGAGCATTAAAATTATGTCAGGGAGCTATGGTTGAAAGTTTAAAAATGCCTTGTGTTCAGTACAACAGTACAAAGCTCCACATAAGTAAAAGTCAAATGAATGATAAGGACAGTAATCTCAGAGAAGGCGGCGACATCAGTGTGACCTGTGCTAGAATAAGTGAGGTCCTAGCTTAGATTCATCTCCCCGATGACCTAACACTGGATTAAATCCTCTTATGGCTTCCCTCTCATAGTATGGAGGCACTGAAATTCCTATTTTCTTCTCTGTTTCTGCCACTAGGCAAAAATCTCCTTGAGAGAAGGAACTGTATATCATTCACCACTGCTTCTCCAATAGCTGCCATCATGCCTGGCAAAGAGAAGACCAAAAAGAAATGGATTTGGAAAGATTGGATAAACAAGTGAATAAAAAAATATTTTGGGTGAATCTTTAAGGATCTGAGAAATTAGGGGCACCTGGGTGGCTCAGTTGGTGAAGCGTCTCTGACTCTTGGTTTTGGCTCAGGTCATGATCTCAGGATTTTCATGTGATTGAGCCCCATAGCTGGCTCTGTACTGACAGCGGGGAGCCTGCTTGGGATACTCTCTCTCCCTCTCTCTCTGTCCCTCCCCCACGCATCGTGCTCTCTCTGTCTCTAATCTCAAAACAAATAAATAAACATTAACAAAAAGGGATCTGAGAAATTAAAGGATTGGACATTCGGGGACAGGGAGAACAATGTGGGCAAAGATGTAGAAGCAGGAACAATGTGTTCACTGAACACTGACTAGACTAGAAGTTCCAGGAAAGTAAAATTCCAGTTAGTTAACATATAGTGTAATACTAGTTTCAAGTCTACAATTTAGTGATTCAACACTTCCATACTCACTCTGTGCTCATCACAACAAGTGCACCCCTTAATCCTCATCACCTATTTAACCCATCCCCCCATCTACTACCCCTCTGGTAACCATCAGTTTATTCTCTATAGTTAAGAGTCTGTTTCTTGGTTTGCCTCTCTTTTTTCCCCTATAGTCACGTGTTTTGTTTCTTAAATTCCACATATAAATGAAATCATATATTTGTCTTTCTCTCACTGACTTATTTCGCTTAACATAATACTCTCTAGCTCCATCCATGTTGTTGCAAATGGCAAGATTTCATTCTTTTTTCTGGCTGGATAATATCCTATCGTGTGTGTGTGTGTGTGTGTGTGTGTGTGTGTGTCTACCACATCTTTATCCATTTACCAGTCAATGGACATTTGGGCTCTTTCCATAATTTGGCTATTGTAAATAATGTTGCTATAAAATTCTGGGTATATGTATCCTGTCAAATTAGTATTTTTGTATTCTTTGAGTACATACCTAGGAGTAAGAATTTTTAACCTGACGTTCTAGGAGAAAGTAAGGTCATAAAACTTTGAATTGGAAGATGACAAAACCAAAGAAATCCTTTAGGGAGACTAACCTGATGGGAGGGAATGGATGGACTATTGAATGAGGGAAAAGGAGACACAGAGCTCAGTTAAAAGGCCAGGGCAGAGGCCCAAGTCAAAAAGATAAGAACTTTGGGGGGTCACCTTGAAAAGAGAAAAGCAAAGACAAATGAGAGAGGTATTTTGTGTGTGATCCTATCATGAAACAGAAGGAGAAATTTTGAAGAAACAATCTCTTTAGTAGATTGGCTATGGGCAAGAGCAAGGAAAGAAGTGAAGAATTATGTTTTGGGGCCTGGATAAATTAATGAATGACAATTGTAGCTACATACCAAACAAACAAAAAAAAAAAGTAGGGGATGAGTTTGGTTTTGGAATGTTGCTATGGTAACTAGGCTTGAAGATGGTTCCAAACAATTCCACCATTCCCTGTACATTCAAGCTGTTTCTTGCATGAAGAGATAGGGCTTGGGCACCTGGGTGGCTCGGTTTGTTAAGTCTCTGACTTTTCGTTGTGCCTCAGGTCATGAACTTGCGGTTCATGAGTTCGAACCCCACATCAGGCTCTGCACTGACACACAGAGCCAGCTCGGGATTCTCTCTCTCTCCCTCTCTCTCTGCCCTTCCTCTGCCCATGTTCTCTCTCTCTCTCTCTCTCTCTCTCTCAAAATAAATAAATAAACTTAAAAAAAAAAAAAAGAGCTAGAGCTTATGATCTTTCTCCCCAAATCTGGCTAGGTCGAGACTGCTTTCACCAATAAAATACAAAGGAAGTAATTTTCTGGGGCTTCTGAACTCAGAAGAGAAGGCCTGGCAGCCTCCACTTCCTCCATCTTGGAGCTTGAAGTCATCAGAGAAAAAGTCTAGGATACCCCACTGAAGAGAGGCCATGGGGTGAGAAAATCAAGGCACCAGCCATCCAGCCCCAACTGCTATCCGAATACAACTGCATGAGAGACTCCAAGCGGGACACGTACAGCTACCCAGGTGAGCCATCCAAGTCAACCCATGGAATCATGAGTTAGAGTAAAAATGGTTGGCATTTCAAGCCACTAATTTTTGGGATGGTGTGTTAGGCAGCAATGGCTATTTAAAATGGTAGCTTCTGATGTCATTACAGTATATATTGAAGTGAAAAAGTGCAGCAGCAGAAAATAAAGCTAAGTTTGAAGGCTGGGACACATGCAGAGGGGCTATGGCCTGAGAGAAAGTAGACCAGCTAGCCAGACCTCTTCATCGTTCTCATGCTATGATCCTAGGAAGATGGAAATCCACAGTTAACTTGAAGGCCTGTAAATTGAACCATCACTCTCCCCTTACTCTCCTCTCCCAAGTGTTAGGCAGAGAGTCAGGTAGCCAGACATTAGCCTCTCATCTTCATCTCCCCTGTGGTAGGGTTTCCAGGTAATGTACAGGATGTCCAGTTAAATTTGAATTTCAGACACACAATGAATTATTTTTTTGGTATAATTGTGTCCCAAGGATTGCATGGGAGATACTTATCCTAGAACACAATTCATCATTTGCCTGAAATTCAAATTTAACTGGGAGCCCTAGTTTTTGTTTTTGCTAAATCTGGCAATCTTATCATCAGCTACAGAGCGGAGAGTTCTTTCCTAAAAGAAGAACAAGGGCAGCTAGTGTGGGTACTGGATTCCAGTGTTTCCCATTGCATTCAGGGGTCTGGAGGCCCACCAGAGTAATGGTTGGCCCCTGAAGTGAAGTCAGTCAGTCAGCAAATCCCACCCAGATACACAGTTAAACTTTCTATCATTTCATTCTTAAATATAAATAGATAGCCAGGTATTTGATGAAAGCCTACAACATTAAAGAGAAAGATCAAGATAAATAAACAGAAAAAGTGGCCGTGGACAAAAGAGTTAATGCAGGGAACAGGATAGGACTTTTAAAAAACAGAAATAAAATCCTCAGAGAAAATGAGGTGACATTGTATTCCTAAAACATGAATACGATGCCATGGGAAAAGAGAAGTCAGATAACAAACCTCATTCTTGGAATTTGAAAATACAAGCGCCGAAACAAAACATTAAAAAGTTTGGAAGATGGCACAAGGACATTTGGCCAAACATAGAATAAAAAGACCCTAAGGGAAAAGAGAAGAGGGAACGTTAAGAAATGAGGGATTATTCCAGAAAGTCCAAACTGGCTAGAAAGCATTTCAGACAAAAAAGAACAACAACAGAATAGAAAAGCTAAATGAAGAAACAAGCTGTCTTCATATTGCACAAGCCCATTGATTGCAGAACAGGATGAGTGGGGAGGGGAAAGAAAACCGAAAGAAAAAACCCAGATATATCACTGGAAATGTATTAAAGATAAAATCCTAACATCTTCTTGAGAAAGTTTACACATACACACACACGCGCACGCGTGCACATCATTATCTAAGGAGTAAAAGGCAGGCATGCCTCAGACTTCTCATCAGTGGTAGTGTTGTCAAAATTCTGAAAGAAAATCAGTTTCAGCCTAGAATTCTATGTCGAGCCTATTGACTAGGTTGAAGGCAGAATATAGACATTTACAAACATGTAAGAACTTGGAAGTTTTACTCCTAATGCATCCTTTCTTAGCAAGTTACTTGAGTATGGTCTCCAGCAAAATGGAAATAGAACTTCAAGAGTCTAATTGAGGACAGCAATGAAGAGAAGTACGAGCATGGCGTCTATTAAGCAGGGTTAAGAGAGAAACTCTTTCATTTATCCAGCAAATATTTATTGTGCCCCTACTTCATGCTAGACCTTCTCCTAGGGGATGGGGATTCAGCAGTGAACAAGGAAGTCACCAGAATACTTCCATTCTAATGAGGGAGACAGAAAAGTAGCAAACAAATATGTATGTCATCTAATTGTAGGAAGTGGCAAATGGTAGGAAGGCAAACAAAGCAGGGGAAGGACAGGCGTGTTAGCTCAGGTAGGCGGACAAGGAAATCCTCTCTGAGGGGTGACAATTGAGGTGAGGCTTGAATGAAATGAGGAACTGGCCATATGCAACTCTGGGGGAAGAGTATTTCAGGAAGAAGACACAGCAAGTGCAAGGGCCTAGAGATAGAAATTAGCTTTGCGTGTTTGAAGAGTGGGAAGGACGCCACTGAGGTTAGGATACTGGGAGTAGTGGGAGGTGGTTAGAGGCATTAGCAGGCCCACATCGTGAGAGCCATCCTGCAGTGTGAGCTGTGACTATAAAGTCATTGGAGGGTTTTGGGGCACCTGGGTGGCTCAGTCAGTTAAGCACCGGACTTTGGCTCAGGTCATGATCTTGTGGCCTGTGAGTTCAAGCCCCATGTCAGGCTCTGTGCTGACAGCTCTGAGCCTGGAACCTGTTTCAGATTCTGTGGTTTTCTCTCTCTCTGCCCCTCCCCCCCGCCATGCTCTGTCTCTATCTCTCAAAAATAAATAAACGTTAAACATTTTTTTTAAAAAGTCATTGGAGGATTTTGAGCAAGATAATGAAGTGTGCAGCACAATGAAGGAATACAGGAAAAAAAGATTTCATGGGCTAAAAGGTGTGATTAAAATGATGAAAAATGTTAAGTATCAAGGCAAAGCATAGAAGAGAAAAATGGAAGGTAATCTGCAATGCTAGGGAAAATAGGTGGTATAATAACTAATGTAATTGTAGCATATTATGGAGCTCCCATTGAAAAATATTTAACTCCACACAATAATACAAGTAATTTTTAGACTTTCAACTTTTAGGATGGGATTGGAGTAAGCATTAAACAGAGGAAGCAGAATAGCACCGTGGTTATGAGCATGGCTTCTAGGAGTAGACTGCCTGAATTTGAATCCTGTCCTTAGCATTTGTTAACTGTGTGACCTTGGGAAGTTATTTAACCTCTCTGCTTTTCAGTTTCTTTACCTATAAAATGGGGATACTAAAAAGTACCTACCACATATGGCTGTGAGGCATAAATGAGTTGATGTTTGTAATGTAGATGGAACAGTGTTAGTACATGGTTGAGATTAAATTACTATTTCTTTGACTTATAAAGCATGGTACGATTAGAGGGCATTAGAAAGGTGCTCCATTCAAGTTCCTCTGTCCTACAGGTGTGAAATTCCATTATTGGAGATTTTGTTGAAGGCTTCACAATCTTTTAGAGCCCCTATGAAGTAAAAGTTCTTTTGAGAGGGATGATGTCCTAAATTCTCATCTGCTCCCAAGTTGTTTGAATTAATCAAATCCTTTCCAACCTTGATCCTTGTCTGAGCACACGGGCAGCATGGTGGGCAGCCTGAGATAGCGAGAGGGGCCCATTTGCCAGGGCAGCCCACGGCTTCAAAAAGGGATATGAGAGGATAGTTCAAAAGGAAACTAACTAGAACCCCAAGACAAACAGCCTCCCAATTTGGCCAAGAACAGGACTTCAACCAACAGAGTCTTGGCTTCTATTTCCCCACGGCCAATCCTGTCAGTGTCACATTGACATATTTAAACCAGGACAGAGGAGAGAGTTCCAGGCCTGGCACAGGCTCAGGTTATTTACTGCCAGACTAAAAAGCCATGGGGCTGTCATGGAGTCAACCCCCCAGGGACCTCTTTCTTCACATTTATTTTTGTCCAAGGCTCACTGGCCCCTACAGTGGACTTGATCCCAAAGGGTGGTCCCTGAACCAGGTCAGCCTTGAGGGCTTGGGAGGGGCTGTTTGTTCAGGCAGGAAACAGCTCACAGAAACCCTACCCGCCTTTGGGACTGGTTGCCTTGGGAAACCTTTCAATCCCCTCCAACTGGGGCCTCTGGCTGGCTAAACTCTTCTATTATTTCCACAAAAAACAGTGCCTGCGTTTGAGTGGAAAGAACATCTGTGCAAGTTAGAACCTGCCCCTTTTCAAGATGAGAATTCCTTTTTTTTTTCAAACACTCTTTTTCTTAAATGTTTATTTATTGTTGAAGGGGAGAGAGATAGAGCTTGAGCGTGGGACGGGCAGAGAGAGAGGGAGACAAAGAATTCAGAGCCCCATGCGAACTTACAAGCCCTGAGATCATGATCTGAGCTGAAGTCTGATGTTCAACCCACCCAGGCGCCCCTCAATATAAAATTTCTGATCCGTAGGCAGTCTGCTCTGGGAGTTGATGAAATCCAAAACTGGCATTTCCAGTAAACCCTTTCTGGCTTTTAGGTTTCACTTTGAGAGAGGCATGATACAGGAGGAAACTGTTGGCTTCAACAGTCACCATTTGTATTGGCATCCAAAGTATAGAAATCATAAAATCTTAAAGCTGGAAGAGACATATCACCTAGACCCCTAATTCTTTTTATACACAAGGAAGCTGAGAGATGAAGTAACTAAGTGCAACTGAGATTAAGCTCAGGTGTATTGACTTCCAGGATGGAAATGCAATTCATCAGACACCATTCGTCACCTGGAGAGGACTGGGGAGAGACTATCTGAGGCTTGCTGGAAACATTTTGTTTTCTTTGTATAGTATAATTATTACCTACAAACATGCAAAAACAATTTCAAATGCTATAAAATTTTTAATAGTTCTTAAATGGTTTAAAACTTTTTAAGGACAGCAAAAATGTAAAGTTACCTATATCTCACAGACCCCTGTAACCCGTGGCAGGCCCACTGAGAGACGCTGCAAATCAACTCTCTTTAGGACCTGGTAAAGCCCTTCAAAGTGGAATCTGAGTAATGGAAATAAAGAAGTAGTAGATCTCTCCCTTGCAGCCCCACTCCCACTCAGGTTTAGATGTGGCCTGGTTTAGATGACTGGTTATTTGTGAATGCAAAAGAAACCCCTCAGAAGGTTGGGGCTGGCAATGGCCAGCTCAGTCCAGCCCCACGTGTCCACTGTACTGTGGGTCCAAGGGGTCCTGGATCCAGAGTGCTTGGGAGCCGGAGACAGAAAGGAAGCATAGGAGAGGACAGGAAGTTTGGGAGCAAATGGGTAGGAATCAGACACATAGGATTATGTTCAGCTAGGGATGAGTCCATCATTCTGGAACCATCTCGGCGTGTCTGCCCATGGCCTAGGCTGTAAGGCGTATCCACCCTGAAATATGGAAATACTAGTATGACATCAGACTGATAAATGATGAGCAAATGGAGAAAAACAAAGGGACTGAATGCTTAAAAAGGTGGAGGTAGTGATGGAGTAGGAAGGGAAGAAAGCAAACTTTGTTTTAGAGCAGTATGAGTGAAAACTAGCCGATGTTCTTAACACTTTTATCCCTTTCTCACTAACTTATCACTTACACTCTTTTTTAAAATGAACTGTATTTTGCAGAGCAGTTTCAGGTTCACAGCAAAGTTGAGTGAAAAGCACAGAGTTCCCATATACTCCCTATCCCCACACGAGCATAGCATCCCTGACTATCAACATGTAGCTCCACAGTGGTGCATTTGTTATAACTGGTGAATATATATTGGCACATCATTATCACCCAAAGTCTATAGTTTACATTAGGTTTCACTCTTGGTGTTGTACATTCTATGGGTTTTGCAAAATGTATGATGAATGTAATCCACCATTATAGTATTATACAAAATGGTTTCACTGCCCTAAAAATCTTCCATGCTCTGCCTATTCATCCTTCCCTATCCTGTAGCCCATGGCAACCACTGATCTTTTTTATTTCCAAAATGTCATATAGTACGAATTATACAATATGTAGCCTTCTCAGATGGGCTTCTTTACTTAGTGATATGCATTTAGGGTTTATGCATATCTTTTCTGGCTTGATAGATCATTTCTTCTTAGCACTGAATAATATCCCATTATCTGGATGTACCACAGTTTATTTGTCCATTCACCTACTGAAGAACATCTTGGTTGCTTCCAAATTTGGTAATTACGAACAAAGGTGCTATAGACATCTGTGGGTGGTCTGGGTAGACATAACTTTTCAACTCATTTTGGTAAATACCAAGGAATATACTTGTTGGATTATATGGTGAGAATATGTTTAGTGTTTTAAGAAACTGCCAAACGGTTGGGGTGCCTAGGTGGCTCAGTCAGTTAAACACCCAAATTCGGTTCAGGTCATGATCTCACAGTTTGTGAGTTTGAGCCCCACGTCGGTCTCTGTGCTGACGTCTCAGAGCCTGGAGCCTTCTTCAGATTCTGTGTGTGTGTCTCTCTCTGACCCGTCCTCTGCTCATGCTCTGTGTGTGTGTGTGTGTGTGTGTCTCAAAAATAAATTAACATTAAAAAAATGTTTTTGGAAAATAAACTGCCAAATTGTCTTCCAAAGTGGCTGTACCATTTTGTCTTCCTCCCAGCAATAAATGAGGGTTTCTGTTCCTCCACATCCTCACCAGCATTTGGTGTTATCAGTGTTTTGGATTTTAGACATCTAATAGGTGCATAGTGGTATTGGCATTGTTGTCTTAATTTGCAATTCCCTGATGATATAGGATGTTGAACATCTTTTCATATGCTTATTATACCTGTGTATATTCTTTGGTGAAGTATCTGTTCAAGTCTTTTACTCATTTTTAATCAGATTATTTTTTATTGTTGAAATTTTCTCCTGTTCTTTGTGTATTTTGGGTAACAATCCTTTATCAATATATCTTTCGCAAATATTTTCTCCCACCTAGTGTCTTCTCATCCTCCTGACAGTGTTTTTCACAGAGCAGAAGTTTTTAATTTTAACTAAGTCTAGCTTATCGATTATTTCTTTCATAGATCATGAATTTGGTATTGTATTTAAAAAATCATCACCACACCCAAGGTCATTTAGATTTCCTCCTATGTTATCTTCTAGGAGTTTTATAATTTTGCATTTTTAATTAAGTCTGATATATTTTGAGTTAATTTTTGTGAAAGGTGTAATGTCTGTGTCTGAATTAATTTTTTACATGCAGATGTCCAGTTGTTTCAGTACTATTTCCTGAAAAAGTATCTTTCCTCCACTGTGTTGCCTTTGCTTCTTTGTCTGTGTAACTTGTTGGGTTTTGATCAAAATTGAATTGAATCTATAGATCAAGTTGGGATGAACTGAATCTTGATAAGATTGGGCCTTCCTATCCATGAACATGGAACGTTTTTCCATTTATTTAGTTCTTCTTTGATTTATCTCATCAGAGTTTTGAGGTTTTCTTCATATAGGTCTTGTATATATTTTATTAGGTTTATACCTAAGTATTCAGTACAGCCCTAGGCCACACATTAATTGACTCAGGAATTTCAGCTGACCACTAGTGACTTTGGTATATTAACCATGTATCCTGCAACCTTGCTCTAGTAGCTTATGCGTTCCACAGGTATCTTTCATCTATTCTTTCAGATTTTCTACATAGACAACTTATGTTCTTTTTAAGTTTTGCTATACCTGTGTTTTATTTTAGTTACTTCCACTGGAACAGCAGAGTTGAGGGAAGGAATTTCTGGGCAGATACAATTTCCCCTCTGATTCCCCATACTGAAGTGAGCAGAGCTGGAACTCAGCTCAAGTTTGTGTTTAGGTCAAAGCACTTGGAAGGATGGTGAAAGGATGAGATAGAGGGTGAATAAGGTAATTACTTCACCAATTTTTCAGATCTCTTGCCTGATTTTTGGCTCCCTCCCCTGCCCCCACCACCACAGCAGTGCTTCCTTTACCCAAACAGCCATGGATGGCTGGAGATGCCTTCTCATTCTCAGAGCTGGTACAATGCTTCCAAAATTTAAAATGTGTAACTGGCTTGTCCTTGAGTTTGTCCTTTTGCAACACTGGCTACCCAACTGCTCTCCAGAAATATAGAAAGATGTCTTTTCAATGGAGCAATCTAGGAACTTACAAAATAACATAACATAAAATAAAGATACCTTTGCTGCTATATCCTATCCCTCACTCTCAACCTCCCAGAAGACCTGGGTAAAGTCAAGTGGCCCCTAGAAGCAAATATTCTATAAATGTGTGTTCAACATTGATTTGGTCAGGATATGGATAAACTTATTTTTTTAATCAATGAAAAGTAGGGTTAAAAACATTTGCTTGCTAATTCACTTCTACTACTGACCAGCAGGAAATGTTCTAAAAGCATTCAACAATTAGTTCCTGTTTTTCTGAAGTCTCTTCTTTCTCCAGTTTTGTTCATTTGTAATTCTATGAACCAGAAACCATTTTCGGAGGTATATGAAAGGGTGAGTAAAACAAACCACTTACTGTTTCTCAAGAAACAGCACTAGACCGCACACTAATTGATTCAGGAATTTCAGCTGACCACTAGTGAACATGTATATCTCAAAAGTATGCAAATTAAGTGGACTGCTGTTAATAGAGTATTGTTTTCATTTCCTTTTGAGGGCAGTGCCTACTCCAGTGAGACTGGAACCAATTTGCATTTCCTTAACTACATAAGCAATTGATACGAGAACCAGAATTAGGCACAGCTTTCCAAGTCATTCCAATGAAACGTTGGAGTCGATTTGTCTTTGCCAGTGTTATTTTGGCAGCCTTTTAAAATCATATTTCCCCAATCCACCTCCTCCCACAGCTGCTCACCAGCCTGCCTCTTTAATTGGCTCCCAAACATCGGTCCCACCTAGTTCAGTCACTGAGTTTCTTTCTAAAATACTCTTCCTTGGCTCACTAACTTGAAGTTGACAACTTACTCCTGAATAATTTAGCTCCTTTCTTGAAGTGCCTCCTCTTAAGACCTCTCTTAACTTTCACTTTTAAAGATGGGAGGAAAGTAAAAGTGTTAGAGACTCACTATATAATTGGCTAAGGAGTACATAAAGCTTTTTACCCCCTCCCTGACAGCAAGGGCTTTACTCAGCCTGACATAAGGGCATAATATAACCCTTGTTTGATCTATATTCATCACATTCCTGCCTTTACTCACACCTGAGCATGATTTGCCTGCAATGCTTTTTTAATCAGGAGGGGATGAGGGTATGGAAAGAAGAGATAAGATTGATTCTTATCAGTAATTCTACACTGGCAAGTTGCAGCAATATCAACTACACTTCAATTCAAAATTCCATATTCCACAAGTCTATTTGGCAATATTGCTCTGGGAAGTAATTTGGAAATATGTATCAAAACCTTAAGGATATCTACATTAGTCAAGTCTTGGTTGCCTAAAGTCAGAAAGCCAGTTCAAATTATTTTAAGCAAAAAGAGGACTATATTAGGACAAGTAATTGGAAAAGTCTAGGGCAACCAGAAACTGAAATGATGTCATCAGAAATCTCCCTTCTGTCTCCATCTCTCAGCTCCGCTTTTTCCTATGTTGGTATCATTGTGGCATAGATGGCCCTTGTCAGTTCCAACCTTAAACAGTCCTTGGTGTCCATAATTTTGGAAGAAAAAAGATGTTTTTATCCAAACATCATTATCAGACTTAGAAAAATCCCCTCCTACTGGTCCTGCTTGGGTCGTATGCCCACTCCTGGACCAGTCACTGTGTTTGAGGTGATAGGAAACAGGACACTGTGATCAATCCCAAACATGTGACAAAAAGTTCTCCCAGGTGAGAGCAAAAGCAATTCCTGAAAGGAAATGGATAAGTAGTGGAATAGGAGGTCAGTTCTGTCAACTTAAAAAAAAAAGAAGAAGGAATTCTGAGCAGGCAGAAACAAGGGGTATCTATATTCAATGTTCATCCTCTTCCATATATTTATCCTTAGGAAATAACCAGGGGTGTGAGAGAGTGACAAGGTTATTCAGCACAAAATTATTTATAATAATGTAAAATCAGAAAGAAATGAAACGTTCAATAATAACAGATTAGCTGAATAAATTATGTTACATATGTTCAATGGAGCACCTTGCAGCCTTTGAAAAGTGTGTTGTAGAAGAGACTTAATGACACGAAAAAATGTTCATGGTATGTTGTAAGCATAACAGGGTGCAGAGCATGGTCCCAATTCACATGCATTTTTATACATATACACATTTTGTCTGTATAAAACATAATGTATAAATATTATGAAAGATTGAAAGAATATATTATGTTGATTTCTTCTAGCTGGTGTAATTAGGAGCGATTTTAATCATTCTGGTACTTTTCTCTCTTTTCTATAGTAAATATATATTTTTAATTAAAAACATTATCTAAAAACTTTTAATTACTCACTATCAATTTAAAACTGATCATGCTCTTTCTCTCTGTGAAAGAAGGAGCTGAAATGCAGATCCTAATTACTGGTAAACAGCAGACTTTGGTTAGGCTTCAAGGAAACTAATTAGGAGAATAAATTATTCGCCAGTTTTCCAAGATTAGCTACGACCCAGATGTATTCTCTATTATGTCACATTTCCACATTTTGAGGATTTACTTGTATGCACACGGCTGTCTTTTAGAATTAATCAAACAGCTAGATCCATGCCCAAGCACATGCCCAGATATCTGAACAGGGAGAGACTCAGGACATCCTTTCTGAGCTTCATAAGTACTCTTCATTGTATCTGGAGAATGTGAAACATATTTCCTGCTGCAAGGGACAAGGAATTTTTCTTGATAGCATTAGAAATATTCAGATTAGAGGAAGCAACTTCGGCAAAACAGAGAGAGATAAAACAGCCTAAAGGAAAAAATCTGTAACTCCTAAATTTCTTACCCCACTTGTTTCAGTTTTCCCTGGAGAATTCCTTTTTTGAATGAGACTTTGCATCATCCAAAGAGCCTCTGCATTATTCGACCTCAAAAGAGAGGATTGAATAATTGGTCTCTCCCCAGTTTACCAATTAAAAATATCAATGAGCCAAATCTTTAAAAGCCTAAAGGGAAGATGAAACAAAACAAAATTATGCCAGTGACTTTTACAAAAGTACAGAATTAGGAGAGGAGACAAACAGCAACACTTATGCACATTTATTTGTATCATTACCTGTGCCCACCGTTTCACCTCTAAGCTAACCCCATTTCTTTTGGAATTACCCAACATGAGAGGCAGTTTGATGCCATGGGAAGATGAGCTACAGATGCTCTCCAATGAAGATGACATTTCTGTGTCTGGACACCCTTCCACCATGGCACACAACTGCTCATGGAAGTTTGTTCAATAATCGGCGTTTATCTGACAAGACTGTTCATGTCTCCTGAGTAGAAAACTTGAAGCATATCAGATACAACAATGACCTACATGATATACTCTATTCTTCCCTAATAACAGAACTCCAAGTATCTTTGGGAAGGCAGTGTGCCCAGATTAAAACTTTCATTTTCCAGCGTGGCAAATGTAGAGATGTGCCGCCCAGATCCCCTTGCTTTAAGAAAGGACTTGCTACCCACTTCAAGGAGTATGAGAGTCTCAAAATTAGCTGACTCATTTTTTTAGCTCCTGGCAAATTTCAAGCTGAGATCATGCTCTCCTGGAGGCAGCTCCTAGCCAATGACTAAATAAGATGGTAATATAAAGGCCTAACCATTTCTACCCAACACAGGACTTCCCTAATGGCAATCTTTGTTCTGGGGCTGCACATTGGGCTGTCAGAGATTTGTCAGGTCTGCATTAGGGAATGATGGCCCTCCTGACAAGTTTGGTGTCCTGCTTCTTTCACAAGTGTTACTCCCCATTAAACCTTTTACATTCCTAACTCCACCCAGCATCTGCTTCCTAAAGAACACAACGGGTGATAGCAGTTTCCTGGTGGCATTGCGTGGCCATATGGCCAGTGAGATGTAAGTGGAAGTTGTTAGGTTGGACTCTAGAGAAGCTCTTTAATCAGAAGCAGTCTCAGCTGATATGGACCTTTTGCTCTCTGCATTTTCTCTTCCTTTTCCTTGGGATACAGATGCACTGTGAAGGGTGGAGCAGCCATCTTGTGAGAATGCAGTAACAAACAGAAGGTCTAAAATGGCACGCTAAGGGTGCCAGAGTCCATCTCGTGAAGAGATCACACCTGCTTTAGACTGCCTACCTCTAGGTTTCTTATTTTGCACAACAAATATCACTGCTACCTGTTTGACCCTTGAAATGTTGGGTTTTACAGTGGAATGCAAATCTAACTAATTCATAGGACATAGGAAAACGTTCTTTGGATTAATCATGTTGTTAAATAAACCCAGCAGGTTAAAGAGCAATGTGCAGAGCATGTTTTCAATTATTTATTCATGTGTGTATGTGCATATGTACATACATATGTGTATTTTTTATATGTGCATTTATATATATATTATACATAATTTATCTACATAAAGCGAAAAGATGTGTTTAAGAAAAAAAGGAGGATGATGATACCCACCTGCCCTGCCAAATGGACGAAGTCAACCTCCTTCAGGAAAGGGATTGGGAGTGACATCTTGTTCACACCCCTCTCTTTCTCCATAACCGTCTGACTTAAGAGGAATAAAACAATCAGCATGTGAAATATTTTCTTGTGCAAGACAAAAAGCAAATGTTTATCAGTTGTCTAAAACACATATTGATTTGCCCAGGAAACTGCAGAGCCAAATACTGCAAATAATTCAAGCTGATCATTTCTTTTCCCAGTAGAGTACAAGAATTTCAAATTTCTACCTTGTCATCATCTGGGGGTTCCCAAAAAGAAGGCAAGAAATCCAATCTTTACATTCCTGAATAAGGAAAACCAGGTATCTACCCATGTTTGGGGTTTTGAACCAGAAATCAGAAAATCTGAATTGCGCACATAGAATACTGAAAAACTTTTATCTGTAAGGGCAGCAATGTGACTTGTTGTACTTCCTTCACAGGAAGTTGTGAGAATCAAATGAGATAATTACTATAATATGCTACACAAATAAAAATTAATAATAATAGTAACAACAAGAACAGCAACTGAGGCTCTCTGCATGCCAGGCACTATTCTACACACTTCGTACATTTTAATTCATTCAATCCTTGCAACCATTCAAGGATACCATGTGATGTGATTATGTGGCCCACAACACTGGGCCCCCAAGTATCCTGAGGTCAATTCTCCCTGATGTATGCATTTTAGGGGTGGCCATACATATATTTAACAAATATGCTTTATTAGCATTTTTTTCATGTTAATGAATACAGGAAGTGTGTTTAATCATGATCTAGTTGAACGTTGAGTTTCTTCTATATCTTTGTGCTTCTAATTATTTTTAAGAAAAGAAGAAAGAAGACACAGGAGTAAGGAAAACTGTTGAACAGGCAAAGGTTTTCATTGCCCCTTTCCTTGTGTGTTTGCCTTAATCTCAGGAAGAGAGAAACTCTACTACATTTCCATCCTCTCTCTATTTGCCCTTTCTTGGTTCTTCTTCATAGGAGTAACTGAAATGACTGGTCAGAGTTGGGGACGGCCATTGATGCACTTTCACTGGCAAGCTAGACTGGTGTTGAAGACTCCTTGTCCTCCTACTCTGAGCCCAAGTCCAACAGATTCTACTTCCTGTAGGGGCAGCAAGCACATTTGGGCAGGGCCCAGAGCCAATATTTTAAAAAAGAGGCTTGTGGTCCTTGCCTTTTGTTTACTATTTGGATAAGTGGACTCAAGGTCTGTTCTGAAGGTCCTGCCTATGTCCTCACAATTGCATGCCTGAATATGCAGGCACAGAGGTCTATTAATCAGTGTACAAAGTAGGAATCCCCAGTGCAGCCAGACTCCAAATGCAGTCTCTAACACCGCCATTTACCTCAGGCTTGCATTAAGGCAGGGTTTGTGGCTACTGCCTGGATTGAGAGAGTAGTGCACATCCTGTTTATTAGCCTAGTGATCTTTTCATGTATGTTCCTAGAAGACAAGAGGGTTAGTGGCACCCTAATCTTCTAAAAGAAATCCAAATTGTAACTTAAGAAATTTATCTCCTCTGACCATATATTCTTCCTATCTCCAGGTTGTGGCATAGGGTTTGACCCAGAATAATGGCTTAAAAAAATGCCTGTTGGGTGAATGAATAAAGTACGCTAAAAAAAAAAAAAAAAAAAAAGAAAAGAAAAGAAAAAGAAAAAGAAAAAAGAAAAGAAAAGAAAAGAAAAAGAAAGAAAAAGTGGAGTTTGAAAGAAAATTTGGAAAGGAGAAGAGGTTTCTAGAAAGATGAGAAGGTAAACTTAGCTTAGACCAAACGAGGAAGGATATACACTTTCGTAGAACCAAGCCAAAGTACTCAGAACTAAAACATACCACTTTGGAGCTAACAGAAGGGCCAGAGTCAGAACACAAGGGCAGAAATACTCAGGCAGGAGCAGAGGTAACAGTTAGGTATTGACACGTACCTCTATGTGCTCTATGACACATCTGGCTCCCAGCAGTTAACACATCTTGGGAACTTCAAGCAAGATATCTATCAATATCATGTATTTTACATGTTAAAGGGAAACAACTAGCATATGACAGTTAACTTCCTCTTGAACAATAGATGAAAGTCATAAAGGAGATGATATGGGCAGTCCCCCACTTTAAAACATTGTTTAATTAATTACTTGCCAATAATTATTAATAAATAAATAAAATAATTATTAATTATTAATAAATAATAATTGTTAACATAATTAATTAAAAGTATTGTTTAATGAATTAATTGCTCATCAAAATAGTGCATTGCAGTTAAAACAATCAAATAGCAATGGGCCGCCTGGGTGGCTCAGTAGGTTAAGTGTCCAACTTCAGCTCAGGTCATGATCTCAGAGATCATGAGTTCGAGCCCCACATCAGGCTCTGTGCTGACAGCTCAGAGCCTGGACTCTGCTTCGGATTCTGTGTGTGTCTCTCTCTCTCAAAAATAAACATTAAAAAAATTTATAAATAAAAAAACAATCAAATAGTGAAAAAAGGCTTGTAATAAAAAACAGCAGTTCCTGTTTCACCATTCACCAATTCTGGTATCTGTCATGATAGGCAACTTTTAGCTGTTTCTTTGGGCATATTTCTTTTTTTTCCCCCTTTGGGCATATTTCGAAATAATATTCCTACACTGCTATTTCTTGATTACGAATTTTAGAAATCTATCCACTTCTTCTTATGGAGAATAAAGCTCTAACCCTACTTTCACTACTCTCATTCATTCAACAGAGTTAGGTCACATCTGGGGGTAAATCAGCATTATTATTATAACTATGTAATTGTCTACTGTTGAGATAAGTCGTGTGTGTTTTTTTAATTTTACATCTTTTTTTTAGAGTTAACCACTGCCTCTTTTTTTTTTCTTAATTTCCAATGTTCATAATCCTTAATTTTTTCTATCAATCTGCTGTACTTGCAGCAATAGCTTTTCCAAATGCCAGACACATCACTTATTCAATCAAATCCCCTTTTTCCCTGAAGCGCTCCACTCTGCTCTCCCACTCCCAGGCGCCAATCTTTTCCTTAAATATTTAGGTATTTGGAAAGACAGAGAGGGAGTGGGGGAAGGGCAGAGAGAGAGAGAGAGAGTGAGAGAGAGAATCCCAAACAAGCTCCGCACTGTCAGCGCAGAGCACCACACTGAATCTCATGAACTGTGAGATCATGACCTGAGCAGAAATCAAGAGTCCGATTTCGGCTTCACTGACTGAGCCACCCAGGTGCCCCTCCCCTGCTCCAATCTCGACTGCTCTTTAGGCACAGATTGACTAATTTTGTCATTTTCTTATAATGGATCCTCTTTTTTCCTAGTGGATGCATTTCTCAGTTGTATCAAGTGAATGGGTTTATACTTTTTACAAGTATTAGCACTAGTATTTTTTTTGACTCATTTTTATGAAACAATAAGGACCAGATGCAATTAAAGCATTCTAAAAAGAATACAAACTACTGTTTAACAGAAATAATAGAGCCATCCAATAATCCAGCAGGTAGTACCAGCATGAAAATCCTTCACTCCTTGGGAGTAGTTGGTGTATGGAAAGTCAAGTGTTACGGGGCAACCCATAAAAAGTACCGTTGTATTAAGGAATCTGTGAACTCTGGATAAGCTACTCACTTGGTATCTCTTCAAACCAATATCTTAAAGATATTTCCTTAAGTGTGTGTGTGTGTGTGTGTGTGTGTGTGTGTGTGCGCGCACACACACACGCATGAAGGATAAACTAATTTTCTGCAAATTGACATTTATATTTTTTCTTCATGTCTCTAACCCTTATGCCAGCAGAATATTCATCTTCTTTAAGTTTCCTCAAAACAAAACTCAATTTAAAAATAAGGTAGGGATACCTGACTGGGCTCAGTCAGTTAAGTGTTGGACTCTTGATTTTGGCTCAGGTCATGATCTCACAGTCCACGAGTTTGAGTCCCGTGTTGGGCTCTGTGCTGACAGCTCAGAGCCTGGAGCCTGCTTTGAATTCTGTGTCTCCCTCTCTGCAACCCCCCCCCCCCGCCCCGCTTGTGCTCTGTCTCAAAAATAAATAAATGAACACTGAAAAAAACAAATAAAAATGAAGATAAAGTAAGTGATTCAAGTAGACATTTTCCTGAAAATTCCACTGGGGAATAGTGCATAGCTTTTCACAAAAAGGGAAAAAAAGGAAGAGAGAGAGTCCTTTAGCTGTGCTCTTCTTTCAAATCTCTATATTTGGCTTGAAAACCCCTCTTCCTCCCTGCAGCAGCAAGTCTTCCTGAGGATGATCCCTACCTTCTTGGAGCTTCCCTCTTCTCTCCTAAACTCTCTTAGGCCAAGCACTTGCACTCTGCCCAGCTCTTGTAGCAAACTTGCACCACAACCATTTGTTTCTACTTATTTCTGTCTTGCTGCGTGCCAAAGGCTCCAAGATTGATCCTCTAGTTCATTGAGATCCACTTTCCTTAGAAGTCCGTGAAGGATTATTAATAATAAATTAAGTTTTCCTCTTACATGTTCAAATTCAAACTAACAGATTTCTTACATGCACTAAAATTAGAATTTGGACTGATTTCAATTTCTCCACTTACATAAGGAGATGCACATCAAAATCTAGGTTTACCAGCACCACATTTCCTGATTGGGGTGGGGGGGGGGGCATGTTTTATGCCACTTACAGATTTATGCCTGGGTAAGCTGACTGACTAACCCTGTGAGAGGGTTAGTTGAAAGTGGAACAAGTGGGGCCCCTGGGTGGCTCAGTTGGTTGAGCGTCCAACTCCTGATTTTGGCTCAGGTCACGATCCCAGGGTGTGGGTGGAGCTCTGTGTTAGGCTGTGTGCTGAGTGTGGAGTCTGCTTGAGACTCTCTCTCTCTCTCTCTCTCTCTCTCTCTCTCTCTTCCCCCTCCTCCTCCCAAGCTTGCACTCTCTCTCTCTGTCTCAAAAAAAAAAAAAAAAAAAAAAGTGGAATAAGTAAAATCAAGGACCACCATGGAGTCTTCCGAAGAAAGGCAAGTCAAAGAAAACACCACAGCGGGTGGAGGGAGGGACTGGCAGGTAGAAGGCAGCATAGTATCCAGTGTTTGGTTTTTCTGGACTGTGAAGGACAACTGTTGGACTTTCAGGCTAGAGGAGTTGGCAGAGACTAAATTATGGAGGGTTCTGGAGCCAAACTGAGGAGTTTTAGGATTTCATCAATAAAGCAACAGCAATGGGTTCCAGTGGGAAGTCTTACACTTATCTTGGTAGATAGAAAATAGAAGGAAATGTGAAAAAGGAAGAAAGAAAAACAGAAGAGGAATGAATGAAAGAAAAAAAATAAGAGAATCCTAAGAGTCCGAAGAAGTCTTGACATTTCTTTAGTCCCACCTTCTGCTCAGTGCTGGAATCCTTTCTTCAAATCCTGTGCTGAAGGTTCCATATCTCAGAGTTAACTAGAATTTTTATTTTGAGGTCTTTGTAGATTCACCTGCAGTTGTAAGAAATAATATAGAGAGATTATGTATATTCTTCATGTAGTTGCCCCCAATTTGTATGATTACAGCACAAGGTCACAGCCAGAAAATTGTTTTTATACAATCCATCCACCTAATTCAGTTTCACCAGTTTTACACGTACTCATTTATGTGTTTATGTGTATTTAGTTCTTTGTAATTTTATCACATGTATAAACTTATATCTTCACTACCACTGTCAAGATACAAAGTAGGTTATCACTAGGATCCCTGATGCCTCCCTATTAGAGCCACAGATAACTTCTTCCTTAATCCTGCCCTAACCCTTAGCAACCACTAATCTGTTCTATTTTTTAAATAATGTTATATAAATGGAAACATACAGTATGTAACATTTTGAAACTGGCCTTTTCCACTCAACATAATTCTTTGATGATCCATTCAAGTTGTTGCATGTATCAACATTTTATTCTTTTTATTTAAAAAAAAAAATTTAAGTATAGTTGACACGCAGTGTTACATTAGTTTCCAGTGTACAACATAGTGATTTGACAAGCTTATACGTTATGCTAAGCTCACCACAAGTGTGGCTACCATCTGTCACCATACAACACTGTTACAGTATGATTGACTATATTCCCTATGCTGTGCTTTTTATTCCTGTGACTTACTCATTCCATAACTGGAAGCCTGTACCTCCCACTCTCCCCTTCACCCATATTGCCCATCCCTCCACCCACCTCCCCTCTGGCAACCATCGGTTTGTTCTCTGTATTTATAGATCTGATTCTGCTTTTTGTTTATTCATTTGTTTTTTTAGATTCCACATATGAGTGAAATCACATGGTGTTTGTCTTTCTCTGCCTGACTTACTGCACTTAGAATAATACCCTCTAGGTCCATCCATGTTGTCGCAAGTGGCACAATCTCCTTCTCTATATGGCTATGTAATATTCCATATATATATATATACATACATACACATCTTCCTTTCCCATTCATCTCTCAATGGACACTTAAGTTGCTTCCATGTCTTGGCTATTATAAATAATGTTGCAATAAACATGCATAAGCATGTATCTTTTCTAATTAGTGTTTTTGTTTTCTTTGGGTAGATAACCTGATAGTGAAATTATTGGATTGTATGGTATTTCTATTTCTTTATTTTTTAAGGAAACTCCATACTGTCTTCCACAGTAGCTGTACCAATTTACATTCCCACTAACAGTGCACGAGAGTCCCTTTTTCTACATATTCTCACCAACACTTGTTATTTCTTATCTTTTTGTTTCTAGCTATTCTGACAGAGGTAAGGTGATATCTTATTGTGGTTTTGATTTGCATTTCCCTGGTAATTAGAGGTGTTGAGCATCTTTTCATCTGTCTGTTGGCCATCTGTATGTCTCTTTTGGAAAAGTGTCTATTCAGGTCCTTTACCCATTTCTTAACCTATTTGTGTGTGTGTGTGTGTGTGTGTGTGTGTGTGTGTGTGTGTTGAACTGTGTAAGTGCTTTACATATTTTGGATATTAACCTCGAATTGGATACGTCACTTGCAAATATCTTTTGTAAGTTGCCTTTTTGTTTTGTTGATTTTTTCCTTTGCTGTGCAATGGCTTTTTATTTTGATGTATTCTCAAACATTTATTTTTGCTTTTTTCCCCTTGCCTTAGGAGACACATCTAGAAAAATGCTGCTACAGCCAACATCAGAGAAATTACTGCTTATGTTTTCTTCTAGGATTTTTATGGTTTCAGGTCTGACGTTTAGGTCTTTAAACCATCTTGAGTTTATTTTTGTGCATGGTGTTAGAAAGTCGTCCAGTAATCGCTTCTCGGCCTTTTGGCTAAGATCAAGTGTAGAAAGTGGTCCAGTTTTCCCAGCACCATTTGCTGAAGAGACTGTCTTTTCCCCATTATACATCCTTGCCTCATTTATCATAGATTAATTGACCTTATAAGCATGGCTTTATTTCTGGGCTCTCTGTTCTGTTACATTTATCTATGTGTCTGTTTTTGTGCCAGTACCATAATGTTTTGATTACCATGGCTTTGTAGTACATCTTGAAACCTGGAATTGTGATACCTCCAGCTTTGTTTTTCTTTATCAAGATTCCTTTGGCTATTCAGGGTCTTTTGTGGTTCCAAAGAAATTTTAGTATTATTTGCTCTAGCTTTGTGAAAAATACTGTTGGTATTTTGATAGGTAATGCATTGAATCTGTAGATTGCTTTAGGCAGTATGGACATTTTAACAATATTTGTTCTTCCAACCCATGAGCCTGGAATATCTTTCCATTTAATATTTCATTTTTTTATGGCTTAGTAGCATTCCATGGTATGAATATACCACAGTTTATTACAAATGAACTACTATTTGAATATTTGTGTACAGGCTTTGTGCGAATATAAATTTTTGTTTCTTTGGGGTAAATGCTCAGTGGTGCAATTGTTGGATCACGTGGTAGTAATATATCTCAATTTTCAAGGAACTGGCAAACGGTTTCCCAGAGTGGCTCCACTATTCTACATGCCCACTAGATTCAGTTTTTAAAAAATAAAACAGAATTTTAAAACTATAATTTTAAAATGTATTTTAAAAAATAAAAGAAAAAAGCTTAGAGACAAACCTAGGGTAGTCTGCTTTCGATATCATTTCCTTGCTCTTTCATAATAAAGAGAAGCCGAGCTTCACGTTTTCCGGGATCCCCTTCCCCATGTAGCTCCAGGTCTGCCAGTGAGAAGCACTGCAGTGAGATGTAGACAGTGGAAGAGAAGGTAAAGTTATCCCTCTTTGGAGGCCACCACAGGCAGGTATGTGAGCTGACGGTGGATCCACAGTTCTCAGCAGTCTCCAGATGCACCGCAAGGAACTACCTGCTTCAGAAATGTTGGCTGCCAAGACCACCTTGATGGTGCTGCAGCTGTGATGGTTTGTGCGAGCTTCCCTTACGGTCTCGACTTCAAAAGCAGGTTTCAGGTGAGGGGCGCCTGGGTGGCTCAGTCAGTTAAGCGTCCAACTTTGGCTCAGGTCATGATCTCACAGTTCATGAGTTTGAGCCCCACATCAGGTTCTGTGCCTGGAGCCTGCTTTGGATTCTGTGTCTCCCTCTCTCTCTGCCCCTCCCCTGCTCACAGTCTGTCTCTCTCCCTCAAAAATAAAATTAAAAAAAATAAAAAAAACAAAAGTAGATTTCAGGTGAGCCTTGGAGGACTACCCACTTTGGGCTGCAGGCTGCAGTCATTGGCGAGAGTGTCCTTTACTGTGCTGGCCCTTCCAAAGTCTGTAGGTCTCTAGCTCCCGGTATTAAAATCCTCCACACTTGGAGCACATGCATGGTATCAATTTTCCAACTGTTGTGTAGGGCTAGCTCCTTTTTATTTACCAAGAGTTTTTAAAATTTTAAAGATTAACAATAATTTCTTACCATTGTCCTCATTTCAGGAGGATGGATATACTCAAAATAAATTATGGCCTTTTACATTAAGTGAATCTAACTTTATTTTTAAAAGTTCACTATAGGGGCGTCTGGGTGGCTCAGTCGGTTAAGTGGCCGACTTCGGTTCAGGTCATGATCTCGCGGTCCGTCAGTTCGAGTCCCGCGTCGGGCTCTGTGCTGACAGCTCAGAGCCTGGAACCTGTTTCGGATTCTGTGCCTCCCTCTCTCTGACCCTCACCCGTTCATGCTCTGTCTCTCTCTGTCTCAAGAATAAAATAAACGTTAAAAAAATTTTTTAAAGTTCACTATATTATCATTCTTTGTTTCACATCACTGTATATTAGTGAAAATGTTGTCACAGTGAAAATGTCATCATAATTCAACACAAGTTTGTGAGCTGGCACTTAGGGGCTAAGCAGCAGCAGACCGCAATGGTTAAAAACAAGAGCCGTAGAAGCAAGTAGTCTGAGTTGAAATCTCAGCTCTACTGTCTCTGTGCCTTACTGTACCCACTTGTGAAATGGAGCTAATTATCGTGCTTTCCTCCTAGCACTGTTAGGACAACTGCATAAGCTAATACACAAAAGGCATGTTGAACCCTGGCTGGCAAATAATAAGCCCTCATTAGCTAATGTGAACATTGGCTGTAACTTAGCACTCTGACCTGTGCAGCTAAGAGCAGTTAACATGGTTTTCTCCCCCTGAAGCCAGGCCAGTCTCAGGTAGGGACAATAGAAGTCAGCATGTCACTCAAGGTAGTCTTTCACCAAAACTGATGTGACGTCATGATCGGATCCCTCTAGAAGGAAGCCTTTACCTGTCACCCCATTTTCTACAAGGGTTAAATTTCCTTGCTTTAGAATTCCAGCCTTCTTGACCCAGTCTTGGATGCCTGTTTCTAGACCTCTCTGAGGCCAGTCACCTGTGCATAAGGGTCTTGGCTAATTATCTGCAACCCCATCCTCTGCTGATACCTTCTTCTACTCTGCTTGGATAGAGAATACTGCTTTGACAATAGCACACAAAGTGTTTGAGTTAGGACTGATTGAGTTTAATTACATAAAACAGAAAACTGAAATAACTAACCTACACAAGTAAGAAGCTTGTAGGAAAAATCCAGCCTGTACGGTCAGTCGCTCTGTGATGTCATCAGTGCTCAGCAACCTCCTTTCTCAGTCTGTAATCCTGACCATTGCGGCGGATTCTTCCGGCATCTCATTGATCACCCATATCTATGAGGCAGGTTGGTAAATAAGCTTTTCAGGATTGCCAGATAAAATACTGTATGAGACAGGCTTATACTAAGACAAATTCAGCTGAGGGCCCTGTGTTTTTATTTGTTAAGTTGGCAAACTTAATACTTTTATTGGACTGGATACATTGCCGTACCCAATAGTAAGGGGGGGTCCAATTGGAAGCTGGGCTGTCCACTGGCAGTCTCTGCCATGCTAAGCCTTCTGTTTTCTTCTGTTGCTTGGTCTTCCAATTTTAGCCCATTTCCCTTCCCTATTCCTAGAATAATGAGCCAGTTTTCATTTTTACCAGGGTTTCTCATCTACTACAATTTCTTTATTTTTCTTTTCTTTTTTTAAAGCAGGCTCCATACCCAGCATGGAGCCCAGTGTGGGGCTTAAACTCAGGACCCGGAGATCAAGACCTAAGGTGAGATCAAGACTTGGATGCTTGAGGCGCCTGGGTGGCTCACGTGGTTGATTATCTGACTTTGACTCAGGTCATGATCTTGCATTCGTGGGTTCTAGCCCCACATCAGGCTCTGTGCTGACAGCTCAGAGCCTGGGTGGGGCCTGCTTTGGATTCTGTGTCTTCCTCTCTCTCTGCCCCTCCCCTGCTTGTGCTATCTCTCTCTGTCTCTTACAAAATAAAATGTTAAAACATTTTTTTAAAGAATTGGATGCTTAACCAACTGAGCCACCCAGGTGCCCCTACTACAATTTCTAATATGGTATCATAATGATTTTATTTTTAGCAGCACAATAAACTCCACTGTGCATTTGAAGTTTCCCTTGAGAAGTGAATTGAGAGAGAGGCATTTAGTTTAAATTGGATGTTAAAGACAACTAAATTCTAATATAATCTGTCACACTAACTTTATAGCTTAAATAATTGGGTCCACCTCCCTATGTAAAATGTTTCCTATCTTACTGCTTTTATAGTTCTTAATGCTGTGTTTTAATAGTTGATTTTAAGGTAACCAGTATAGTACCAAAAATGGTGATGGAGTGCACAAAGGAAATTGAAGTGAAGAAGTGAGCTATTTCATCATCCCTTGTGATAGGATGGGACAGGAGGAGGGGATGGGAGGAATGGATAAAGGTGGTTAAAAGGAATACATTTTCCGTGGCTCCTGGATGGCTCAGTAGATAGAGCGTGTGACTCTTGATCACAGGGTTGTGAGTTGTGACTTCAAGCCCTATGTTGGATATAAAGCTTACTTAAAAAAACAAAACAAAAACCCTTCTAGTTATAAAACGAATAAGTCATTCGGATGTAATATACAATATGGTGACTATAGTTCACAACACTGTATTGTACATTGGAAAGTTGCTAGAAGAATAGATTTTAAAAGTTCTCACCACATACACACACATTGTAACTATGTTAGGTGATGGATGTGTTAACTAACCTTAACTGCGGTAATCATTTTGCAATACATACACATATAACATCAGTACATCGTATACCTTGAACGAATAGAATGTTATCTGTCAGTGGTATCTCACTAAAACTGGAAGAAAAGAAAGTGAAAAGAGGTGGGGGTCTAGACTCCTCCCCTGAGACCTGGACAGGCCTCTGTACCTCTTTGACTAGAAGAAAGTGTCAAAAGTGACTTTCGAGACTAGGTCATAAATGGCAGCAGGCTTCTGTTTGTTTCTCACTCTTTCTGAACATTTATCTTTGGAGCCAGAGGCCATACAAAAAGCCCAGCTACCTTGAAGCTGCCACACTGGAGAGACCATGAAACACCCAGAGATTTCTAGGAGACCCAGCTGTTCAGACCTTTCCAGCGCAAGCAGCCGAAGTATAAATGAACAAGAGTTCAAAGATGGCCCAACCCCAGCCACAGTCTGATGAGATTCTGAATATGATAAAACCACCAGCTGCAGCTTTCAAATTCCTGATCCACATAAACAGGGAGAATTAATACATGAATATGGTGCTTCAAGCCACAGTGTTTTCAGGTGAGTTGTCATGGAGAACTAGATAAACAGAACAGCCCCTTCATTTCTTGAGCAAGATAGAACTGCAGTTACTGGTTAAACGTGTATCCTCAGAGATGTTTTTGTGAAACTTCTAACAAACTTTTTAAAAAAAATACAAATGAGTTCATACTCAATATATTATGGGGAATCAAGGAGTGCACTTGTTGTTATGAGCGCTGGTCGTTGCGTGAAAGTGTTGAATCACTATATTGTACGCTGGAAACTAATACTACACTGTATGCTAACTAACTGAAACTTAAATAAAAACTTGAGGGGGCCTGGGTGGCTCAGTCAGTTAAGTGCCAGACTCTTGATTTCAGCTCAGGTCATGATCTCACAGTTTGTGGGATTGAGCCCCATGTAGGGCTCTACGCTGATAACATGGAGTCTGTTTGGGATTCTCTGTCTCCCTTTCTCTCTGTCTCTCCCCTACTCTTGCATGCATGCACACACACGTGCACACACGTCTCTCTCTCTCTCAAGATAAATAAACTTAAAAAATATATACATATATATCATAGACATCTTTCCCCATCAGCATATAGATCAACCTCATCTTTTTAATATCCACATAATATATTCTTCACTGTATGGATGGCCCACAGTTTATTTTCTCATCCCTCAGTGCTATATATATTTTTCAGTCTTTTTAGAATGAATATTTACATACAATACACATTTTAATGATAAAATTATAATCATACTATCACACTATTTTATAAACTATTTACGTATTTTTATATTTATATATACTTCTCATGATATTCTTTAAAATATTAATTATCTCATCTGAATGTACCTCAGTTTACTTAAATAAGTCTATTACTGGACATTTATGGTATTCCTGATTTAAAACACTGCAGTTAACGTCATCATACATTCACTTAGATACACTTGTCCAATTATTTCTTTAGAATAAATTTCTAAAAATAAAAATGCTGAGCCAAAAGGTATGAACATTTCAAATTTTATACAAACTGCAAAATGCAGAGAAAGGTTGTTTTAATTAATGCTCCCAACAACAGGAAATGAGAATGTATACTTTCCTATAACTTTACTAACTCTGATCATTTATTTATTTATTTATTTTTAATTTTTTTTTTTAACGTTTATTTATTTTTGAGACAGAGAGAGACAGAGCATGAACGGGGGAGGGTCAGAGAGAGAGGGAGACACAGAATCTGCAACAGGCTCCAGGCTCTGAGCCGTCAGCACAGAGCCTGATGCGGGGCTCGAACTCACGGACCGCGAAATCATGACCTGAGCGGAAGTCGGCCGCTTAACCGACTGAGCCACCCAGGCGCCCCAGATCATTTAAAAAATTTTTAAACCCTGCTAATCTCAGTGGTTAAAATAATTTCACTTTTGTTTTAACTAACATTTCTTTGATTATTGTGTATTATAAGATCGAGCTGACCTCAGTTTTGGTTCATACTGCCTTCTGAGATCATTGAAGTAAAAACTTTCAGCACTACAGGGAATCCTGCCTAGGGAATTCAGAGGTTTTCTGCCCCCCTGGCCTGTCCTAAGGACTAAGGCCTTACCTACAGGTGACAAGGTTTTTCACATTGCACTCTTTTGCTTTAATATTTTTTGACCTTTCAGGGTACTTATCTGAGACAAGGATACCTGTGAGATGTAGGTGATATTGGGAGAATATCAGTGGAGAGTCTTTTCTCTGGTTATGCTAGGCTATAAAAGGAATTTAGGTCCAGTTGGAATAAAAGTGCTGAGAGGGTAAGATCAATCTTGTTATTTGAACTGATCTTGCTGTACTATATTTCAAGATGATCTCGGCTGATAATTCCGGTGACCTTCTGTGGGCTGTTAGGAAGGAAGTCCTCGTATGGTACAGGCTGAGGTGCTCATGATTCACACAAGGGTCATGAGACCACACAAGACATATTGCTATTGCTCCCTGAGGCCCTGATGCAGCATCTTGCCTCTTTCCCAAACACATAACTCAGGATACTGCCCTCTTGGTCTGGGGCAGGAATGGAAAATATGTGGTTTGCACACCAGCATTCTCCCCATCCTTCCTCCCAACCCATGGTGGACATTGCTAATCCATCACGGTGGCCTTTCCTGAAAAGTCCAGATGTGGCCTCCAAATGCTCCAAAACATACACCATCTATCAAATATCTTGCAGAGTAGATAGATGGTGCATATTTGGAATTAGCAAGGGCATGACCATGGATAGGATCCAAGTGAGAGGTGTTGGGTATTTTCCTCTTCAAACAGGAGCATCTACTCAAGTATCCACACCTGTTTCCATCCTTCCATGAGATCTGGTGACAAAAGTCTCAAAGCAGGTAGGCTGATAACTCTGAGGTTTCTAGCAAGGTTGTTCTTAGATGGGGGCTGTATGTCAGAGAGGTAAACAGGGCTCGTTGCTAATTACTCATGTTACTTCTCATCAAGCCCAGATGTGGCCCCACTCTCCTCAAAACAGCTGCAGGGGCACCTGGGTGGTTCAGTCAGTTAAGCATCCAACTTCAGCGCAGGTCATGATCTCACAGTTTGTAGGTTCGGCCCCATGTCTGGCTCTATGCTGACAGCTCAGAGCCTGGAGCCTGCTTCGGATTCTGTGTCTCCCTCTCTCTCTCTCTCTCTCTCTCTCTCTCTCTCTCTCTGCCCCTCCCCCACTTGTGTTTTTCTCTCTCTGTCTTTCAAAAATAAATTAATTAAAAAAAAAACAGCTCCATGTGGCCTCTACCAATAATTATAGGTAAAAGCTACTTGCATCCCATCAATGTTGGCTTCTTATTTATTTATTTATTTATTTATTTTATTTTAACTTGACAAATGGGAATCTTGACCACAAACTGGCAACAAGGGAGTCAGAGGATGGCCTGGAAACTTATTTCAGTCTGGGCCATTTTAGGCTGGGTGGGCATGAGGCTTGTGACACCAACTTAGGTGGGCTCAGGCACAAGGCATGTGCAGTTCCTGCAACAGAGAGCCAGCAGGTAAAAAGAGTAAGCCATCTGGCTTCTTTAGTCGGGGAAGGAAGAAACTGGGCCAGTATAATTTGGAAGTCAGTTGGGACATGGATCAATTATGTGGATATTTGCCCTGGTACAGCAGACCTGTACCTGTGAGCAGAGACTTTTGGGACTGAGATCCAGCTCCAGGAAGGATGGGTTGGGAGGTGCTGTCTGGCTGCCAAAGTCCTGGTCCTAAAGGGGCATTTGGGTCAGGTGAACTCAGGAGGAGAAACTAAGGCAAAGCTGAAAGTCTGTCAAAAAAAAAAAAAAAAAAAGAAAAAGAGCCAATACTAGGTTTGGAAAATGTTATAGTGAAGGAATCTCAGGGGCACACCTGGGGGTGGCCAGCACTCATGCCACCAGAGTCTGGGCCCCAGAAGCATGACATTATTTCAAGCCACGTTGGTGAATCTACAGCTGCTGAGATCGGCCTTAAGGGCTAGACTGATCATGGAGTGGGCATCCAGCCACGAGGCTCTGGGAAAGGCAAAGACAGAAAGCAAGTTGTGGGCACATAACTATGTGCCTTTATTTCCTTCTAAATGTCCCTTGTTCTCTCCTGCCCACAGCCCCTTGCCCGTTCTCCAGGTGAGCAGATCCTAGGTCTTCTGCCTTTCCTAAACCAGAAATATTTGGTCCTCACTTATTTGACGGTCACCCCATTTCATGTCATGTGTTGGTAATGTGTTTACAGATTTCCTCCACTGTACTGGACTTTGGACCGTGTGGTCTACAATCTGATATTTCCCCATAATGTGCAACACAGGACCGGTAGTTTCTTTTTGTTAAAAGCTCATAACCTTTCTCCTTTCCCTTTTGTCTTCCTTCAGGTGTCAGCAAACTACAGCCTGCAGGCTAAATCCAGCCCTCTACTGTTTTTTTGTAAATGAAGTTTTACTGGGACACAGCCATGTTCATAATTTATGTATTGCCTGGAGCTACTTCTAACACAGTGGTGTTGAGTAGTGTGACAGGATTCTCACAGCCTGCAAAGCCAAAATATTTATTATCTGACCCTTAAAAAACAAAACAGAACAAAACAAAACATGCCAACCTTGCTCTTTAGTAAGAAAAGAGATTTACCCTTTGGACTTCATCCATCAAACCATTCACTGCCTTCCCCTCACCTTATAAAATCTGCAAGCATTACAATTGTGAAGTATTTTGAGAAATATTCATCGTATAATAGACTCTCAGTTAAAGAAGTGTCAGGAGTTAGTTAAGGGCCGTGTAGTAAGCTCATGTACAACCAAAGAAGCGTCTAGAAACTTGTCCGGCATCAAAAAATAATAAACTGACATTTTAGATTTGTAGATCATTTTCTCTGAGTTTGGGGAAGGAATACAAATCTGCCATTTGTGTCTCACCCAGCTGGAATTATTCTCTCTTCCCTCAGCGCTTCCAGAAGACCTCATTTTCCTTGTTACAGAATCTATTTCAATTGTCCTTGCATTAATTTCTTCCCAGGAATATACCTACAGACTAAGGTTATAAACACTGCATGGGAAGGAACTGTTTGTCCAACCCTGTAGCCCCCATAGAGTTTTCCCAAGATAAACGGTGACTGTGTGTGTGTCTTTAATGCAAACATGAAAAATAGCTTTACAATAACATTGGCCTTATGAAACCATGAGCAAAATTTCAGCAGGGACACTTCATACTGTCCTTCACACATATGCATGTACAATCCTGTTTCTTCTGCTCATATCCCTGTTTGTTTTTCTCATATATGTGTATAGAAAGAAAATCATCTCAAGAATGCCTAATATACAATAGCACTCTGTTGTTTAAAAAAAAAAAAAAAGACAAAACAATTCTCTTGAAAAAGTAAATTCCTTGTCTGAGGTCAAGCAGTTTTCTCAGGAAATCAGCATTATTGTGAACCGGAAAACCCTCTGGACTTTATTTCCTTCACTATTCACTTCACTGTTAAACTTCAGCCTGGTAATGAGTCCCATTTAGCAATCCAAATGACAGATGATCCAATAGACCTTCTGTGTTTTCATCTGTGTGAAGTCATATCTATAGTCCAGGCCCAGTGGAGTCTAGAAAAACAAAGAATCCCTGGGGTACTTTATTTGCCTTTGTATAAGTAAAGCTCTTGGTCATAAAGTGATAGAAACACAACTTGAATTAGCCTAAGCAAAGGGAATGGAAAGCAGGGTTTACTGGTTCACCAAATCCTAGAAGGAGGTGAGTAACCAAATTATGGGGAAAATTGGGAGGCAGCTGACCCCCTGGAACAATGGGAAACAGAGACTGGAAAGCTGCCGGAACTCTCTCCTTCTGTATTTGGAATCTCTGCTTCTCCCTACAGGCTACCGTCATTCTCCATGCAGATCAACTATCTCTACAAGGAAGAAAGCTAACCATACACAACTCTCTTCTTTTTCTTTTTAAAAACTTATAGTTTTATTCCTAGAGATGAACAGTCCTTCTCAATTTTCATTGGAAAACCCCCAGGGAAAATCTAACAGATGGAAATGACACTCCTGACTTAGCCATGGGGATAAGAGGGAAGGCAAGGGGTAGTTGGAGGAGAGACTGTTTCAAAGAGAAGGGTATGGGGTTGACAAGTCCATGGATGTTCTTTGCGCCTATTCATGGCATGGGCTGTCCTATTTATAAATCTCTAAGCCTCTGGAAAGTCACAAAAGAGGGCTAATAAAGAACCACACACTGGATACTTCATCTCAGAGAACACTTTCATCATGGCAGCATAGGTATCCCTCAGCTAAAGGCAAGAAGAGGCGATGTGTTCACACAGTCACTCAAAATACAGAAGTATAGTCAGTGACGATGGGCTTCCCACCAGAGGGCAAGGAGAGAAACTGACAAGAAGCACCTAAAACGTGTGGCACCTGACAAGGACCTTCCCTTTAAATACTGGAAGGGGTCTGGTATATTTTCTTAATGCAAAAGGGTATAGCTTCAGGCTACCTTATAGTGTCTCCAAGCCCCACCCCAGGACTGCCACCAGCACAGACAGTGCCTTTGTACAAATGTGAAAGGCACACCTTTCTTGAGGCAGACCTAGCACCTGCCCACCTCCATAGCACCATGCCAGGACTGCTGTGTTGAGCGCTGAGTTTTAGCCTACACTTACCCCTCAGCTAGGCATCTTTGCACAGGGTCCAAATAAAGTGTCTACGGCAGCCCTTGCCTGCCCAGAGGGAGCTACGCTGGGCAGGCTACCCCTTCTCAAAGCAAGGACTTCTGACATCAGCAAAAGTGAGGCTCAGGTGGTAGCTTGGGCTTGGTGGTAGAAGATAGGAGCAGGAATGGCAACAACGATTGGATTCAAAGGACTCCAGGGATGGACAACCTACTTCTGGGCACCGGAGCGGTAGGGACATCTCTGGGAGTAGAGAGACCAGCAGCATCCCTGGGAGTGGAGAGACCAGCCCTGATTGAGCAACAGCAGAAGCATCACTAGCCTCTGAGGTTCCTGGAAGGATTCAAGACATGACAGTGATGAAGGTCCGTGCATGCTTGTCTCTCCCAGTTAAAAAGGGGTCATTGGGGTTTTTTTTAAATAGAGAATATATGTTAGGCAGAATGCCTTGATAGAGATGAAACTTTTTTGTCCCCTTTCTTTTTACTTCTGAAACACTAAAAATAACTCCCTTTTGAAGGGGATGGTTGGATAAGGATTTAAGGAAGCTATCCTTAGTCACCCTGAACCCTGGGTGATCAGGGCACAGTTCTACGTCAAGTGGGCATCATGCCAGCACCTAAAGCAATGGCCAGAACAGACAGGCCATCATCCCAATGCCGCAGTCCAGGGAATAAGGTCCAGGCAGTCTGCCACTGTGCCGTTAGATCCCCGTTTATTTTTGTGCTTCGAAGGAGCCGCCCATGAATGTTCCAGTCACCGCATGAGTCAGAGTCCTGTTCCCCAAGAACTGCTGCAACACTGCCTCCATTCTCCCCTCCCCACCTCCTTCCTGGACTTGGTCTGAAGCAGTGCTCACCAATGCCCCTGGCTGTATGTGAACTGGGGACTGGGCTGGGTCTCATTCTCTGACAATACAATGGAGCCCCAGGTTGCAGGGGGTGGGGAAATGGGAAAGAACGGGGTGCTAGTTAAGTATGTGACAAGAATTGACATTCATATGACTGAAAAAAAATAAGGGATCATTCAAAAGTGTTGGGAAAATTGACCAGTAGTTAGGGGGGAAATATTAGATTATTACCTCACTGCATCTTAATAAATTAAAGGCAGGCCAAAGATTTAAATGGAAACATTTTTAAACATAAAAGTAATAAAATAGGAAAAAAATAAATAATGTGGAATAGAAACAACTGAAAACATTTTATGTGGCCCCAAAAACAAAAATCATATATAAGATTGAAAGACAAATGACAGACTGAGGAAAATAACAATAATTTGAGGCAAGGGGTTAATATCCATGATATTAATAGAACTTGTACAAATTGAGAAAAATTAAAACTCCAATAGAAAAAAAATGGGCAGGGGTGCCCGGGTGACTCAGTTGGTTAAGCATCTGACTTTGTCTCAGGTCATGATCTCATATCTGTGGGTTCAAGCCCCACGTCGGGCTCTGTGCTGATAGCTTGGAGCCTGGAGTCTGCTTTGGATTCTCCCTCTCTCTCTGACCCTCCCCCATGCTCTGTCTCTCTCAAAAATAAAACATTAAAAATTTTTTTTAAATGGGCAAAAGTGATAAATAGGTTATTAAAATGCAAATGGTCGATAAACTTATGAAAAAAATGTTCAGCTTTACTAATATTCACAGAGGCAAACTAAAACAATTTTGAGATGATTTTCACCTATCAGCTTGGCAAAGATTTTTTTTAATTTCTCAAACTCACACATTGACAAGGTTGGGAAGAAGGTGGACTTTGTTCTTTTTCTGTGGACATGTAAAATGTACCTGTTTTCCAGAGGGCAATCTGACAAGAAATAATAACACATAAGATGTATATACTCTTGCAGAACTTTACCTCAAGGAGAGAATGACACAAATTTGAAAAGATGTATTCACACTTTGTTTATAGTTTTCAAAAATAGGAAACAACCTTGGTGTCACTCAGGAAAGGCTGGTTAAATAATTATGGTACAACATCCATGGAATACTATACAGCCCTTAAAAAGAAGGATATAAATCTATATCGGTGCAGAAAGATGGCTTCAGCTATTGATTCTTTGAGGCCTCACTATTCCTTTGGATCAACCACTACCTGTCCTTAAGTGTCTGTGTGGACAAAGCATCCCATTTCTAGACTTAGGAATTCTCAAATTCCTCATCTACAATAAAATACAGTAGATTGATACTCTAAAGTCACCCACCTTCCCGGTCGCAGCAGGTGCAAATGGCCCCATCTCTAAATATACTAAATCAGGTGCTGCTCTCTCTCTGGCCACATTCTCTTATCCTCTCAACCAGCTTGTTCAACTCTCATAGTTTCTCCTTTTGCTTCAGGTCCTCTAATCTGTCCCTCTGTTCATCTTAGACCTAACGATTGACCATTTCACACATTCTCTTGCCAATATTTTAAACTCCTTTGCCTCATTATCTTCATTGCACCTGTTGCAAAATCTCCCACCCTTCATGGTTTATTTGGATTCTCTGCATTCTTTTTTCATACCTTGGCTACCAAACAATGTTAGAGTGTCCTATCCTGGCAGATAGATACTCTGCCAGGTAATGGTGATAAATTAATAATGACTAATTTCACCTGGACCCTTATCTTGGGTTCCGTTCCCACAAAGGCAGAGCCTGAGACAGAGATCCGAATACAAATGGTTTGTCTGGGGATAATTCCAGGTAGAGGAATGAAGGGGGTGGAGAGAAGAGGGAGGAAAGGGAGAGAGAGACAGGGTAGGGGGAGAGGAGCCAACGCAGGTATGTTGATGAGCAGGTTGTCACTGTGGGTAACTGGAGCTCAGTTCCACTGGGACCCCGGAGAGACTGTGCAGAGCTCACCTTTGAATCGTCCCACCCCACTCCTCTCTGTGGTTGACTGAGGACTGTTCTCAGGGCATTAATTCCCCCTCATTCCAAGCTGTCGCATGCACAGGTCATCCAAGCTCCTACCCAGGTAATAGCTTCAGGCTTCCGCCAGAAGGCCACAGGCATGTTCGCATGAGAACCGCGAGTGCTCTAGAGATGCTGGTCAGCCACCAGCACGCATGCACGCACGCAGCCTTTGTGTGGCTCGGCATCCTTATCAAGTCACCTCTCTCTGTCTCTCTCTCTCCCCTCAACAACCATTTCAAAATCCTCCAGTCACTTCAGACCCCTGATGCCCTTTGCTGTGCCCTCACTCTCAGTGGATGACCTCACCTCCTAGTTCACAGAGAAACAGGGAAGTTCCCAGAAAGGAACTCGTCCAGCCTCCACCAACAATTCTAGCATTCCATCTCCATCTACACGCACCGTCCTCCCTTCTCCCCTCTTTGGTAGAAGGGCTTCCCTCCCCCTCTAAGGCCAGCATCTCTGCCTGCTCTTGACCTTGTCCCTTCTGCCTTCTCAGTGACCATCCTCTTCGATTGCTTCCTCTGTCTCCTGCATCTTCAACTTCCCCGTCTCCCTTGCCTTCTCTCTCCTATCTTAAAACAGACAAGCAAGCCTTCGTGGAACTCACCTCCCCTTCTCTTCCTCTTCACACCAGATTTATTGAAGGAGCATCTTACGGACATGGCCTCCAGTCCCTCTCTTCCCATTCACTTCTTATTGCTCAACAATAACTGCTCTCCCCAGAGTCACAAATAACCTCCTTATGGCAAAAGTCAAAGGACACCAGTCCTTCTCTCTCTTGCCCTGCTTAGCAGTTTTTGATTCTGCAGGGTAGTCTCTCCCCTGGACTTTCATGACATTGAACCATTGGCTTCCTCCTTTCTCTCTGGCCACGTGCCTTCAAGGTGTCTTTATTTATCTCTTTTTTTTTTTTTTTTTAAAGAGAGAGAGTGAAAGTGCATGTGAGCAAGGGAGGGGCAGAGGGGGAGAGAGAGAATCCCAAGCAGGCTCCACATCTAACATGGAGCCCAGTGTAGGGCTCGATCCCACAACCCTGGGATCATGACCTGAGCCAAAATCAAGAGTCAGATGCTTAACAGACTGAGCCACACGGGCGCCCCAGTCTCTTATGTGGTGCCATTCTCAGCTCTCCAGCATTGTCCACCTGTAGTCTCATCCACATCGACTCCTGTAATTACCATGCTAAGGTGAAGATCTCCTACATTCACAGAATAGCTCAAATTTCTCTGCTGGGCTCCAAACCTAAATACATATTTGCTTAATGCACATGCTCAATTCTGTCACTTTGGCCAAATCTTTAAACTTCCCTTAACCTTTGTTCCTGGGTGTAAAATGGAAATGAGATGACTACCTCTTACATCTTTTGAAATTTTTAAAAAAATTTTTTTAACGTTTATTTATTTTTGAGACAGAGAGAGACAGAGCATGAACAGGGGAGGAGCAGAGAGAGAGGGAGACACAGAATGTGAAACAGGCTCCAGGCTCTGAGCTGTTAGCACAGAGCCCGATGCAGGGCTCGAACTCACGGACCGTGAGATCATGACCTGAGCCGAAGTCGGACGCTTAACTGACCGAGCCACCCAGGCGCCCCAAAATTTTTTAAATTTCATAGTAAGTTGCAAAGATAGAGAGGTTCCTGGCACCCTTCACCCACTGTCCCCCAGTGGTTGCATTTTACATAAGTGTAGTGCAATATTAAAACCAGGAAACCGACACTATAACAATATGTGTAGTTCTGTGCCTCTTTAACACCTGCGTAGATTTGTGGAACCACTGTTGCGATCAAGATACAGACCTACTCCATCGCCACGAAGAGTTCCCTCATCTGTGTCTCTTTTTACATACTTCTTTGTTCAGCTTTTACTCTCATCAGATCCTTGAGAGAAGGGGCATATGTGTTATTTGGTTTTGTGTCCTCAGAATCTCACATGGTGCCTTGCTCTTAGAAGTCACTGTTAAATGTTTATGAAAGCAAGGATGAAAGGAAGGGGATTCTATCCATGGAGGCCCGGGTCGTCAGCCTAGGATCCAGGACGGGTCATACCAGTGGCCAGGGACCAAAGGACAGAGGCCTCCTTCCTGGATTTACCTCCTGTGGAATGAGATGTTGGCAAATGCAAGAAGAATCAGAGAGGTGAGGCTTGCCTCACAGCAATGCCAGTCACCACAGCCCCTGTCTGTAGCAGAGAGGGAGGCCTTTCCCAATCCAGTACCTTTTTTAGGAATCTCTCACATCACACCACATGGCCAGTTACCCATTCCACCTATCTGATCCCTGCCCTGCTGTGCCTCACATCACTGGCACGCCCCTGTGCTTGCTGGGAAAACCAGGGAGACAGTCCTGACCTCAGCTTGTCTGCTACTCGGCTAATGGGTGGGGCAAAATTTTTCTCAAGGCTCAAGGAAAGTGGTAAATCCCAGGACATGAGTTCACAATCTGCTTAATTGAGATTGCTCCCGATAGATAGGTAAGGTTTCTGTTTGCTCAGTAATTATGATAGCCAGGAGGAGAACTCTGAAGCTGGGAAGAGAGGTGAGGCATGGAAGAAAACAGGTAAAGAAACTGCACAATTACACATGCACTCATGGATACACACAACCCAGATAGCGTGTGTGTGTGTGTGTGTGTGTGTGTGTGTGTGTGTACCACCAAGTTACTATTCCTATTAGGAGAAATAAAGGAGTTCTTATCCAACAATGACCCATGTTATTATAATAGGTTTTAATCAGAGCAAAAGTAAAATCTGTGTTCCCTTAAATAGCATGGTTAAAGCCTCTGAAAGGAAAACCCTAGCTTGGAATCTTTGTGTCAGCAGTGAGCAATTTGTGTTGTCTAGTCTGCAAGTCTCGAGGGGCAATTATTTGGTTTCCAAGCTTTAAACTCATTTATCAGTTGAAGTTTATAAACTCGGTGCCGCAATTTGTGAGCTGACGTCATGCTTCCAGCAGGGTGGTTTGGAAACGGTCCAGATGGGGATTCATGCTCAGTGGCAGAAGGGAGAGGAGAGGCATGGAATTAAGGCAATACCTGGGCTCTTCATCTGGGGAACTTTGGGAGATTGGAAGTACTGCATATCTTGTACATCGTGTGGAGGACACGTCATGTGTTGATCACACATGTGTTGATCTCACATCAGAGTGTGTTTGATATTAAAGATCTACATTACAGACAGCACACACAGAATGGACATGATTAAAAAGACAGAGATCTGGGGCGCCTGGGTGGCGCAGTCGGTTAAGCGTCCGACTTCAGCCAGGTCACGATCTCGCGGTCCGTGAGTTCGAGCCCCGCGTCAGGCTCTGGGCCGATGGCTCGGAGCCTGGAGCCTGTTTCTGATTCTGTGTCTCCCTCTCTCTCTGCCCCTCCCCCGTTCATGCTCTGTCTCTCTCTGTCCCAAAAATAAATAAAAAACGTTGAAAAAAAAATTAAAAAAAAATAAATAAATAAATAAAAAAATAAAAAAATAAAAAGACAGAGATCTTTGTTTGGTTTACTGGTATTTCCACAGTGCTTAGAATAATGCCTGGCGCATGGTGGCTCTCAGAAAATTTTTGATGAATCAAAACCGCAATGAGATACCACCTCACACCGGTCCAAGTGGCTAAAATTAACAACTCAGGAAACAACAGATGTTGGCGAGGATGTGGAGAAAGGGGAACCCTACTGCACTATTGGTGGGAATGCAAACTGGTGCAGCCACTCTGAAAAACAGTGTAGAGGTTCCTCAAAAAATTAAAAATAGAATTACTCTACAACCCAGAAATTGCACTACTAGGAATTTATCCAAAGGATACAAAAATGCTGATTTGAAGGGGCACATGCACACCTATGTTTATAGCAGTGCTATCAAGAATAGCCAAAGTATCGAAAGAGCCCAAATGTCCATCAGTCGAATCACCCATTCCAGATACATTTCCATCATCTGTTTGCCTCATGGGCCAGCTCAGTTTTCTTCGGACACCAAGTCCTTTTAGAGGCAATAATATCATCTATTGCCTTCCCTGCAAACACTTCACATTCTTTGGTATTCTTTAGAACCATTTACAGCTTCCTATTGGATAGGAGTTTTTCCACTTGGAATTATGTCTACAGTATTTTTCTTTTTTCTTTAAAAAAAATTTTTTGGGGGGCACCTGGGTGGCTCGGTCGGTTAAGCGTCTGACTTCGGCCCGGGTCACGATCTCGCGGTCCGTGAGTTCGAGCCCCGCATCAGGCTCTGTGCTGACGGCTCAGAGCCTGGAGCCTGCTTCCGATTCTGTGTCTCCCTCTCTCTCTTCCCCTTCCCAGTTCATGCTCTGTCTCTCTCTGTCTCAAAAAATAAATAAACGTTAAAAAAAAAAAATACAAATCAGACACCCAAATCCAGTAGGCAGTAGCAGTGAGACTTTATAGAACATTAATCAAGACCGCAGCTAGTGTTTCCAAAACAGGTTTGAGGGCCTGTACAGGGAGAGCAGCAGGACAGAAGAATGGGAGCCACCCTGCATGAGGGAAGCACTGAAGGAAAAATGGTGGCACTATGGCTCAGAATGTGTGGAATGTTTTGGAATGGGGTGAAGGATGGCACTAGCAAGGGGGCAGAGGTAGCGGGAAGGGGGTTTCTCCACCAGACCCAAATACCTCCAGCACCTCACTTGTTTTTCCCTTGTCTGTAGATTCTGAGGTCAAGAGTGTGAGGCAAAGATCAGCTGCTTAATATTTCTAAGCCTCTTTGTATCTGTAATGTGAGGAGGATAGACTAACAATACTGATAAGAGCTAATAACTATCGAATGTTTTTCTATATGCCCGGCACCATACCAAGCACTTTACAAGCACCGTCCCATTTACCCCTCACAACAGCTCTGGGAGACAGATGCCATTTTACAGATGAGGAAACTGAGATTTAGAGAGGTCAAGTAACCTTCCTGGGGCCACACAGCTTGTAAGCGGTTAAGGGACAGAGACCGGGATTAAAATCCAGCCAGTGTGACTCTAGAGCCAGCTAAATTGTTCTACTTCCAGCTCTCGTGCCCTGTAACTGCCACCTCATATGTGTGTTAACATATTACAGAGCACTCTTTTTAAAGTTTATTTATTTCGAAAGGGAGAGTGCAAGCCGCGGAGGGTCAGAGGGAGAAGGAGAGAGAGAGGATCCCAAGCAGGCTCTGCACTGTCAGCGTGGATCCTGATATGGGGCCCAAACTCACAAACCGTGAGCTCATGACCTGAGCCGAAACGAAGAGTCGAATGCTTAACCGACTGAGCCGCCCAGGTGCCCCTACCAAGCACTCTCGAGAAGCACTGACGTGTTGCATTCAGGGCTACTGATGATAGTAGCAGCTGGCCAACAGCAAATGGCATGGTAGGCCGAATGCCGTCTCCCCCTCCAGCTCCCCTCCCCCCAGGGACGTTAGGACGTCCGTCCGTGACCTAATCCCCGGAACCTGTGACTATTACATTGTATGGCAAAAGGGATTTTGCAGATGTGATGAAGCTGGGTGTCTTGAGATGGGAAGACTGTCCTGGATTATCCAGGTGGACCGAAGGCAATCACAATCTTCTAAGAGACAAAGTAATGTGAAGGTGGAAATAGAGTGAGATTAAGATTTGATGATGGGATGCTGCCACCTTTGAAAATGAAGGAAAGGCCCACGAGTAAAGAAATGCAAGAAATACAGTGTCAGAAGCTAGAAAAAGCAAGGAAACAGATCCTCCCCTACAGCCTTCAGAAGGAAGCAGCCCTTGCAGACACCTTGACTTTGCTCAATAAAGGCAGTTTTGGAATTTCTCACCTCCAGAATGTTAAGACAACAAATCTGTCTCATTTTTAAGCTGCCACGTTTGTGGTGATTTGTTACAGCAGCAATAGAAAATGAATGCAGTCAGGGTGGTGTGGCAGGCATGGTCACTGCTCGACAAGGATCTGAGGGACAGCTAGACTTGGTGAGGTGGCGAGAGCCCTGGACATCCTCAAGGATAGGATTGCCTGTGAGAAAAACCTAAGAAGTGGCCACAGGCTGAGGATGGCTGTAATTTCTAACACAGTTCACACAAGGCGGTGCTTCCCGAAGGTCAGGACCTGAACCTCCACTATGAAAAATGTTGAATCGAAGCAATTTCTGCTGCTCTAATCAGGCTTTCTTCAAGGGCGAGGACTGCCACAGATCCACCAGAGTAGATTGGGTTCCAGGCACCTTAGGGGTCAAGGAATGGGACCTTGGCTCAGCACGTAGCACAGTGCCTTGTCCATTACAGGGCTCCAGTAAACTTAGTCTCTTATGTCCTCCTGGATGGTGTGATCTGGAAGTAAGAAGCATATACGTGTCCACCCACCTATATACAGATCTCAGAATTCTAGATCTCTAAATATAGTAAAGCCCTGGAAAAAAAAAATTCTACCCAAACTTAAAGGATTGAAGAAAGTAATCAGACATAGGGAGTGGCTCTGATTCTAAGGAAAGTCATACCATTTTTCACAGATACACAGACTCATGAGCAATCCACCCACCAAGGTAAAAAAACATCAGCATTAGCAATAACACGTTATCACCGTATGTGATTTATCACCAGTTCTGTGGCAAAGGCAGACATATGCCATATTAATTTAATTTTAATCAACCACTGCATAACTAATTGAAATACCAATACCCTACCACTTTTAAACAGGACGATCTAAATTCCCTAAAGTCATCAGTTATAAAGGCTGCTCGCCAAAACAAACAAACAAAACAAAACAAAACGACACCCTGAGAATATTGCTTGATTTCCTCCCAAGGAAAACATTCTTCATGGAATGACATTATATCACTTCAGAGCTCTGAGGGTTTTTAGAGAGCTTCAAATACCCTTTTGAGTGTTTGAGTGACATTGGGTCAGAACTTAATGGGTTTCGGCCCATAGTCATCAGAACTTATAAATCAAACATCAGATACAATGTCATTTTTATCGTTTTTCTGATTATTAAAAATAGTGCATGTTACCTTAGAAAATTTAGTAATGTGGCAAAGTGAACGATAAGAAAATATAAATTGCCCATAATAAAACTACCTGTATATAGAACTATCAGCATTTTACTGCCTTTTTAGATGTATTTTATTTCCGGGGTGCCTGGGTGACTCAGTCGGTTAAGGGTCTGACTTGGGCTCAGGTCGCAATCTTGCGGTTCATGGGTATGAGCCCCACATGGGGTTCTGGGCTGGTGGTGCGGAGCCTGCTTGAGATTCTCTCTCTCCTCTCTCTCTACCCCTCCCCTGCTCACGCATGATCTCTCTCTCTCTCTTGTTCTCACTCTCTCAAAAATAAATAAACATTTAAAAAATGTCTTAACCCCCCCAAAACCTTCCTTTGACCCTACACCCTCCCTGTCTCTGCTGCCATCTCTGTCCTCCCCTACCCATCCAGACATTTGAACGTAGTCCACGCCTCCTGGGAAGTCCTCACTTCTGTACCTCCCACTCAGTTCCTGCAGCATAGCTCTGTCCCAGCCATTCCGCTAAAACATGGTTTGCCAGAGTGATCAGTTGCCTTCTATTAAGAATTCCAGTGGTTAGTTTTTGTCCTTATTTTTAGTGAATCTTTCTGCTGAATGTAATGCTGTGAATTACTTCCTGAAATTCTCAACTCTTGGCTTTGGTGAGACCATACTTTCTAGATGCCCCTTAAGCCTTTCTAACTCTTTCTTCTTGGCCGCCTTCCTAAGCAACTCTTAACACTGCACACTCTTCAAATCTTGATGTTCTCCCATTTTCCCACCAGCTCTCTTCTCTTTTTGCTCTATGTGTCCCCCTTCCCCTGGACAGGTCTTACATACCTTCACAGTTGTAGCAGCTCCCTGAATGCTAAGTCTCCCAAATGTCCGCCTTCCTCTAAGGCCCCGGACTCACAAATCCGTCTGCTCAACATATCCATTGGAATCCATCACCATAGACACTGCAAGTCAATGCACCCCGACTTCTCCCACCACATGCTTTTCCTCCACCATTCTCTGTTGGTGACACTACTTAAGGATCTAAACTGCAGACCACAGATATTTCCTGGACTTTCCTTGCACATCCCTCATTGAATGATAAGCTGCAAAATGTCAAGCCACACATAGGTGAATTCAAACATACAGTCATAGCCCAAGAAATATCAGTCTCACGAGAAAAACAGTGGAAAAGCTCAATTCACTTTAGGGTTCCCTCAAAGAACACCAGTTCAGGAGAATCAATACCTAGCCAAACTTCTTGTTTTCCCAGTCTGTCTTTATGGACTCACATAACAGATGGTGCCTGATGCCTGGCAGCTGCCGTCCACTCTAACCGGTCTTTTTACTCTCTCTAAAGTCCCCCAAACTTCCCTGACACTTCTCCTTGGAAACTCATTCTCCCCTTCTCCCTGTTTCTAATTTTTCAGGGTTGTGCAGAACAGCCTCGCTGCTCTGGCTGTCTTGGCCTTATTTCTGCTTTGCCCCTTACCTAGATTCTACACCCACAAACGTCCTAGGTCTGACCTGGGAAGAAGACTACAGGGGGAAGATAATTAATTTATAATCTGGTATATTTCCTTCTTTCCTTTTGTGCATTTCACATAATCAAACACTCTATATATCATAACAATACATGTCCTGAACATCTCTTTAATCCGTCCTTTCCTATACAATGATCCTTTGTCCAGACTCAGTCTGTCACTATCTCTCATCTGGACCACTCCAGCAGCCCCCAGCTTTACTCCCTGCCTCCAGTATTACTGCCTCCAAACCCATGCTCCATTAGCTTCCTAGTGCTCTAATCCAACAGTCTAACTTTGTGCCCCATCTCTCCGCCACACACACACACACACACACACACACACACACACACCCACCCCGTCTGGCTATGGCCGACAATCAGTTCCAACTGACCAGCCATGTGAATGAACTATCTGGAGAGTGGGCCCTCCGTCTTCCAGTAGCAGTTGAACCACCCAGATGACGTCAAATGGGACGGACATAGGCTGTGTCTCCTGAGTTCTGACCAAATCGCAAAATCATAAATACATGAGAGTAATTGCCGTAAACCACAAAGTTTAAGGAGAGTTTGTTACTCAGCAATAGATGACAAACGGTGTGTTTCTATTGACGAAAACCAGAGTCTGTGTGGCATTTCCTCCTTTGTCAATCATATTGCTTTCTTTCTCTTAACTTCTTTATACTTCAATTTTTCCCTTGTTCAGTTTTTGATAATGCACCTGGATGATTAGTTAGAATGATTTCTCAACATTATCAAATGCTGTGGAAAAATACACATATTTGACATACGTGGTTTCCCACTTTTCAGCAATACAATAATCATCTTTCATCAGACAATATACTGTTTCAAAGACTTGCCCCAGAACATATTAGGTTGCGTTTTGGTTCAATAAGCAGGAACTTATTGGAGAGAAATAAAAAGCATGTGAGAGCTTATATGCCTCTGACCAACGTATCTTATTCAGGACAGGTGGGGATGGGCTGCGTTTTCTGAGTGAACGGGCGTTATGAAAGGCATTCTGCCTAATGCACCCAGCCCTCAGCTGAGAGTGCCAACCATCCTACTTTCGTCTTTTCGAAGCACTCCAGCATACAGAACTCTAAGAGCCAATACTATATTCCATGCTGTAACATCCTAGTAGGATAAAACATCCCAGAATTGCAGTTTTTCTTTTTATTTGAGAGAAAGAGAGAGAGAGAGAGAGAGAGAGAGAGAGAGAGCATGAGTGGGTGCGAGGGGTGGGGGGAGAGAGAGAGAGACAGAGGGAGACAGAATCCTAAGCAGGCTCCACACTCAGCACAGAGCCTGATGCAGGGCTTGATCCCATGCCCTTAGGATCATGACCTGAGCCGAAATCAAGAGTAAGACACTCAACACTCAACACACTGAGCCACCTAGGCACCCCCAGAATGGCTTTAAAATTTCTGACCCGCAAAAAAAAAAAGGAAGGAAGAAGAAAAAATCCTGGACAAAAGTTAGTAAATCCAGTATCACATCAGGTCTCAATGTCAATAATTCATTTTAATTATGTTCATATATTTAGCGCATCATTTGACAACTTTCCAATGCCTGCTATTTTAGAGAACAAAAAGCTTCGAACTAAGCATCCTTTTGCCTTAAAGCCAAGATAAGTTTGGATGTCTGTAGGTCTACTCTTCACTTTTAGGAGGAAGGAGATTCTTTACACTCAGCTCTAGTCTTACGACTGTAGTGAGCAATCTTTCTCAGTCCTCCTTTTATAGCCTATTAACATAAATACCCCACCCCTATTATTATTTCCTCCTTCTAGAAGAGATATAGAGCCTCTCTCTCTTTTTTTTTTCCTCCTTGCAACCACTTTATTTTTTTTTTCAATATATGAAGTTTATTGTCAAATTGGTTTCCACATAACACCCAGTAGAGCCTCTCTCTTGAGTGAACATCTCCACTCTAAGTTATGTATTTGGCAATGTTACTCAGTCAGTCAGTCAGTACGTTTTGTTGAAGATTTGCTATGTTCCAGGCATTGTTCTGGGAACTTTGGATTTAGCTGTGAACCAAAGAGATAAGGTCTACTCTCACAGACCTTAAATTTTAGGGGTGAGGCATGATTTAGTCAATAAAAAAATGAATGAACAAGATATTTCAGGTATTGCCATGAAGGATATATAACCCAGAATGGGCTAGAGAGCGGCTAGGGAGTCACTTCAGATTTGCTGCCAACGGAAGCCTTTCTCAGTAGGGGGCTTGCAGAGGTGAGCCACCTCTCTCACTGATAAGCTATGTAATATGCTAAAAGCCTTCTTCAGTGGCAGGAGGAAAAGGAAATAATCTTAAGGGGATTCTTTTTTTTTTAATTGTTTTTAAGTTTATTTATTTATTTTTGAGAGAGAGTGAGTCGGGGAGGGGCAGAGAGAGAGGGAAAGAGAATCCCAAGCAGGCTCTGCACTGTCAGCATAGAGCCCAATGTGGGGCTTGAACTCACAAACCATGATATCATGACCTGAGTCAGACACTTAACAGGCTGAGCCACCCAGGAGCCCCTTAAGAGGATTCTTTTGATGGGAGTTCGTTTTTGGGTTTTTTTTTTTCTTTTCTTTTCTTCCCATTTCTTCTGGTTGGAGGTGGCAGAGATCTCAGAGTCCTGGTTTCAGGAAGCAGGCACAGTGTATGGTTTCCTAAGGCTGTCATAACAAATTACTACGAACTGGATGGCTTGAAACAAGACATGTATTCCGTCACAGTTCTGGAGGCTCAGAGTCCAAAATGGAGTTGTTGTCAGGGCCATGTTCCCTCCGAAGGCTCTAGGGAAGGTTACTTCTTTGCCTTTTCTTTGCCTTTTCATAGCTTCTGGTGGTTTGCCAGCAATCTTTGGTATTCCTTGGTTTGTGACAGCATAAATTTAATCTCTGCCTGTCTTTACATGGCTTTCCGGTATCTCCTCTGTGTCTCTGTATCAAAATTGCCCTCTTTATGTAAAGACACCAGTCATTGGATTTAGGACCTACATTAATCCAATATGACCTCATCATAACTTGATTATATCTGCAAAACCCCATTCCAAATAATGTCACATTCATAGGTTCTGGGTAGACATGAATTGGGGTGGGGGAGTGGGACACTATTCACCCCACAAGAGACAGAATTAACTAGAACTCTCCTTAGTGGGAAGAAATACACCCAACAACTTGATGGGACTAAAGAAGAAAGTGTGGGGACCTCGAGAGAGGCATGGCCTGTGGAGTCTAGGAGCAATATTATTTACCGCACAATTTTAGGTTTCCTTCCAATGTTATCAATCCTTCATGTTAGCCTTAAGAGTGAAGTGAAATGTACTAAGCCACTAAAACCTCCTAGGAAGTGCTTCAGGAAATGGAGAGAGCAGTTGGATCCCTGATTAAGCAAAGCATATGAAGGGATCACAGCAGCCCAGAGAAGCAATTGCTATGCAGCCAAGATTGATAGGCAGTCTCCATCTGGGATGACAATGAAAACCAGGACCAGCTGCGTGTCCCCAGAAATACTTGGAGACAGAATCTTTAATGATGTAGCCTTCATTCACTCGCCCAACAAGATTCATCAAACAGCTGCCATATGTCAAGTACCTTGTTAGTATTAGCAATAAAATGCTGAGCGAAAGGAGATTGGCCTCTGCTCTTGAGAATTTCATTGTCATCAAGGAGGATGAGAATTTGAAAGTGTTGTTTGGCTATAAAGGAAAATGTGACCCCATTAAGCTGAGTTGGACATATGACTTGCACGGATTATGAAGTGATTGATAAGACAACAAATATGTGTTGACTGCCTCCCACATGCCAGCCTCTTTGCCAAGTATTGGCATTCGAAGCAGTATTCTTCTTGCTCCCCTCCTGCAGTTTCCTACTCACTGTTCCATAGAATCATTACAGACAACAAATGATGTCCCTACAACCTGCCTAAAATAATTTCTTGCATTGGTGTGATTCTTTGAGAAATAGCCCCATGATAGTATCACATATCAATACTCCAACCTGGAAAACCCCAGATCAATGCCTCAATGTCCCTCTCCTTAACTCCTATTTAAAACCCTATACCATTACATAGAAATACATAGGAATCTACTCCCAAAGCCAAGAGCACACTGTATGCACTGTATGTTAGCTAACTTGACAATTATTTATATTTAAAAAAATAAAACAAAATGAAATACCTTAACTTAAAAAAAAGAAACACATAGCACAGTGTGTTGGACAACGTAGACATTCATCCATTCATTCATTCACATTTACTGAGCAACTACTATGTACAGTGGGATAGACACTAACTAAATGTTAGTTTCCTTTTCTTTCTGAAATAAGTATTGTACACTTGCTTGCAGGGAATCTGAAGCAGTTTTATATAAAAGAACTAAAATTCTGAAAAGTGATCTCATATTTATCTTAAGAATCACTATAGTTCAGAAAAGTTTATGCCTCTTCAAGATTTGATAAGAAACCATCTCCAGGTTTTCTTTAATTTTGAATTTCCCTGCAGACCTATTTCTGTCTTTCCTCTCTTGCCTTCTCCTCTGATCTCCCACTGAAGATAATCACTCACTATTAAATTTGGTCAACACACATAATTTGTAATATTTACCTTCAAATAAAAGCTAGATAAGTAATTTACATCTATGTCATAAGAGCTTCTAGAAATGAACGTTTAGGCCACCACTCGTGAACATAGCTGATAGGACTTGGTTTACTTCTCTTTTGCAGTTACGGACACCATGATATTTTAGAGAAGAGAGCATAGTGTGTCAAGAATACATGAGCTTTGGGGTCAGGTCTGGCTCTGAGTCCTTACTCGTCCATTTGCTGCCTGAGCAAACCTAAGCAATTTACTTAAATTTTTTTCAGCTGGAAACCACAGGTACTTTCTGGGGCTCCAGTGAGAGGAAGAGACAATCTATGAAAATTGTCTGGCACTTAATTCATTGAAACTATTACTATTATTCTAGTCATGCCAGTAATCTACATAATCTCTTGGATCTATGTATGGTTTCTTCTGACATTTCCAATTGTACCTTTTTGATATCAGCTATGAATGCATTTATAAATGCAAACCTAGTGTCTTTCAAATGCAAAGGGGAAAAATACCCAATTCAGATTTCACTGCACAAAAGCGAGTGTTCTGGAATTCAAGCTGTGGGATATTAAACAGAGTACCATGGGCTGCTGGTGAGGTCATGAGCCTAAAATAATTTGGCAGAGCTAAACCAGACTAGCACAAACAGACTTCTGAATTGGCACATAGCACAAAAGGTAGTTCTCCTTATGCCCAAATATAGATGTTGACTCATACAGTCTGGGTGAAACATCTGAGGAACAAAGTGATATCATCCAAGAAGGCAGGATGACATCATTCTGCAAATGTTTTTCGTCTGTCTGGTTTTTGGCATTAGACTTTTTTCGCCCTGATTTCTCATGATTTCCATCAGTTGCTCTTAAATACTACCCTCCTTAAGGGAGGCAACATCAGCGCCCGCCTATCTTTAAATTTCCTGTACGTTATAAATATTTTTCCATGTCTGGCATGGTATCTGGTTTCCCCTCTGCTCATTCTGTTGAAGCTGGTCTCAAAAGGGCCACTAAAAATAGGCAAGATGCCCAATCCACCAGATTCTTTTTGTTTCCTTCCCTCTGGAACTGTGTACAGGGGGTACACTGCGGATCAACTCCTCTTCCTTGCCCTTCTCTTTCTTTGCTTCTTTATGCTTCCTTTGGGATTCTCTTCATCCTGAAAGTCACTTCCTACAAGTCTGCTTCACTTGTCTCTATCCATATCTCCCCTTAGATGCTCTCCGGAGTGATCATTCTGGCTTCTTCTCTGCCCACAAGGCCCCTCTGGCACACTTACCTCCCCACTTCTCCACTCGCAATCACTGCTTCTGCAATGACCTTCCCCAAACCAAACCTGTTCAGGTCACTGCCCCAACTAAGAATCTTCAGTCTGCACCGCTGCCTTCAGGATAAAGCCCACACACTCTAGGGAGACCGTCACGCCGTTCATAACCTGTTACCAAATTTTCTGAGCTTCGCCTCCTCCCACTGAGCTTCTCTGTCCCTGCTCTGGCTATTTCTCTATCTTTCTATTCTCCACATTCAAAACTTTTGCAGACCCTCTGAGATCCAATTCAAATGCCACTTCTCTGAAGCCTTGCATAACCCCTTCCTCTTTGCCACCCTGGTGGAATTAGTGACTTCCTCACAGTTCCCATGACATTTTTTGCATACTGCTAGTGTAGCACTCATCACATTTTATTATTGTCGGTTCTGCATTTATTTGTCTGTAGCTTCCGATGGTGACTTCTTGAGAGCAGTGACATCACCTTCTCTATTTTATTATTATTCACACCACCAGCACAGGGACTTGCTGATAACTACATCCTCAATGAATATTTCTCAATTTCAACTGAACCTATTTTTCAAAGATCAGTCTTCCAATCAGGTCCAGTTACTCTGCCACTTAAAATGAGAGAGAGAGAGAGAGAGAGAGAGAGAGAGAAAGAGAGAGAGAGAATATTTCCGCCATGAGTTAAATGTATTTTAGGTCTTATTTAGGCTTTCGTTGCAAAACTTTTTCAATCTATATAATTAAACTGTGGGCAAAAGAAAGGTGTTCCATGGTCTCTTAATCACAACCAACCTCCAGGTCAGCTAGATTCCAATGCGTAATCAGCAAAAAGAACCAGAAGGTCTAACCTACCCTTTGTGAATAAACAGCCTACTCAGTTGAGTAAACTCTTCTAAGACACCAGGGTATCATTTAGTACATTACTTCCCCAAGGAGATTAAATAGGCCCTGGACGTGTGCTATAATAGATGCACACAGACTCTAATTTTGTTCAGCAAAATAAATGGTTACTTAAAACTAAGCCTGGATCAACTCAAATATATCACATAGCCGATTCAGACAGAAATCAAGCTCATTATAGTGATTGTGAAGAACACCGTTTTCCCACTTTCACCTGCTCTGTTCAATCAAGACCTACTTCAAGGGTGCCTGAGTGGCTCAGTCAGTTGGCTGTCCAACTCTTGATCTTAGCTCAGGTCTTCAGCTCAACATCTTGAGTTCAAGCTCTGCATTGGGCCCCGTATGGGACACCATGCTGAGCATGGAGTCTACTTAAAAAAAGAGATCAGGGGTACCTGGGTGGCTCAGTCGGTTAAGTGTCTGACTTCGGCTCAGGTCATGATCTCACTGCCTATGGGTTCGAGCCCTGTGTTGGGCTCTGTGCTGACTGCTCAGAGCCTGGAGCCTTCTTCAGATTCTGTGCCTCCCTCTCCCTCTGCCCCTCCCCTACTCATACTCTGTCTCTCTCTCTCTCTTAAAAATAAATAAAACATTTTTTTTAAGTTTAAAAAGAAAGAAAGAAGTTAGACCCTCTTTGGAGCACCTAGCTGGCTCAGTCAGTAGAGCATGCAGCTCTTGACCTCAGGGTCATGAGTTCGAGTCCATGATGGGCAGGGAGCCTACTTTAAAAAAAAAAAAAAGATCTAGTTCAACAATTATCTCTGTGTAGGAGTATATAGTGGAGTTCTTTAGGTCAGGATTTCAGAAAAGCAACAGAAAAATCTCTTGTGAGTGACTGAATTTCCACTGTTAAAGAGCACATACAATTTACAATATACATATTTCCATAAAAATCAATAATATATATTGAACAATAGCATGTACAGGTCAAGTACAGCCTCTATATCTTATATGGATTATCTCATTTCCTCAAAATACCCCTGTGAGGTTGAAACTATTGTTATTTCCATTTTATAGATGAGGAAATTGAAGGTCAAAAAGTCAAGTAACTTCCTTATGGGTCACAGAGCTAATGAGCAGTGAGCTGGGAGGCAAAGCCTGAGTCTGACTCCCATGAATTTAGAGGACATACAGGTATTTTTTATATCAGTTACCAGCACCTGCTTATGAAGGGAATGATGACAACCCATAAGCAACATAAATAAGGAAATGTGGCCAATCAGGTCTTAATCTTTATGTACTTTCTTCCAGCTCAATCTCAAGGACTGAGCCTCTCGCACTTATATGAACAGAAGACCTTATTTACTTTTTTTTTTTGAAGTAAAAAAAAGAGAGTAGGCAAGGTAGAGATGCTGGGGGAGTTAAAGGATCTGAATGAACAGTTTCCCAGTCAAACCTCAGCTTATAAATATGTTCAGATAAGTGGAGGCCATGCTCAGATCCCTTAGGCCCTTTACAGTGGGTCTAACTGCACCTTCGTGGAAACAATTCTGTCTTCGCATGGATCTTTCCTCTACTTCCCAGAGGGGCTTTGTAGTGTGGAGCCCAGGAGACTCTAGTGCAGGCTGTCAAGCACTGCCATGCAATCACTTCATTTGTGTGGACATTTCTTTTGTAAATTGACGTTTCCCTTTCACTTTTTCCAGTGTCTACTAGAAAAATGCTCCAATAGTGCCATGAAATAGAGGAGCCAAAATATTAATATTTATCTAACTTATTCCATTTTTAGCAGAATTCTTAAAAACAGCGCCGTGTCCTTCTGCCTCCAAGATAGGCCACCTGCAAATATTTCCTTTAAATCGCCAGGTTCTTATGTTCCTGGCATGATCGGTTTGTTCCTGAAAGAGATCGCTTCCTACATTGTATCTCCAAGAATAAATGTTCTTCTCTCAAACAAATCAGGTTGAGGCTATCATTTAAAATAGAATTTAAGGGCGCCTGGGTGGCGCAGTCGGTTAAGCGTCCGACTTCAGCCAGGTCACGATCTCGCGGTCCGTGAGTTCGAGCCCCGCGTCAGGCTCTGGGCTGATGGCTCCGAGCCTGGAGCCTGTTTCCGATTCTGTGTCTCCCTCTCTCTCTGCCCCTCCCCCGTTCATGCTCTGTCTCTCTCTGTCCAAAAATAAATAAAAAACGTTGAAAAAAAAAATAAAAAATAAATAAATAAAATAGAATTTAATAATTATTAAATCAATAATTAATGCATTATATTAGCTAAGCCTGATTTTTTTTAAATCTTAGATGAATTATTAACAATCATTAACAATGATGATGTGGCAAAACACAAAACACACACTATATGCTGAGGGTGTGGGAAAACAGACATTCTCATATATTGCTGGTAGAAGTATCAGTCGATGAAACTTTTCACAGACAGCAATCTGGCAATATCTACAGAAATTAAAACGCATTTGCGGATGACTCAGGTGATTCGGTGCAGCATTGTTTTGTAACAGCAAAAGATTGCAGTCTAGCTATCCATCAATAAGATACACACAAGGCAAACTTTTAAAAGATTGAGAAAGCTCTATCAGTGACATGGAATAGTATCTAAACTACATGTGTGAGTGTGTGTGTGTGTGTGTGTGTGTGTGTGCACTGCGGTGGGCTGGTTGCTGTTCAACCACCAGTTCTCCAAGTGTGGTTCCATGAACATCGGTTGACAAGGAAGATGAAAGTCAAACAATGAAGATGAATTCTGAAGCTTCACTGGTTTATCAATGAAGTGAGTGACTTTTTTTTTTTTCAAATTGTAAGATAATTTCAAATACTGAAAGAATATTTCCTCAATTTTTTGTTGTATTCACAAGGATAAACTTTTAGGTTTCATTAACATTTTATCATCATTTTCTATCTGAATTCTAAACAATCAATGAAATAAAAAATTACGTCCTGATTTGTATCAGTTGCTGATTTCTATGGGGGGAAATGCTCCCCCAATGGCCATCTCCAAGCCAGAAATGGGACATCACTGAATACACGGTGGGAAGAGATGAACATGCCTATGTGAACATCATTATATAGTATTTCCGCCACATAGATTGCCTTTTTTTTTATTACCTTTATTACCTTTTTTTTTCAGTAGTGGCTCTGTTTAGTAACCAGCTCACAAAATTCCTGAAAAATTTAACAATTGGCTCTCATTTACTTATGAGATGGCACCATACCAATTAGGTGTACAAATGCATACAATTAGGCCGTCCCACCAGGAAGAAAAAAAACACATTTGGATGAAAATCTGAAGAAAATGCAATGTAGAGACTTTTTAAAAGGTATGAGCAAGGTTAAGGAACACAAAAAGATGCTGATAAATCTGTGAGTATACCAAAAAATGTTGAATTTTACACTTCAAGTGGGTGAAGTACATGGTTTATAAATTATATCTCAATCAAGCTGTTTCTAAAAAAGAGAGAGGTGCTGAGGCTCCCAGGGACTAGAGGTGGCAGGAAGCCATTCCCATTCCCATGTCTTATGGGGCAAGAGAAGGGGATAGTTTTACCAGAGCCCTGTGAGAGATAAGGACCCAGCAGAAGGGCTTCCAGCAAGAGCTATAGTTATAGAGGGACTCGGCCACCACCTCGGCTGTAGCTCAAAAACAGAGGAAATTGGGGGTATGGAGAATAGCCCAACTTTCCACTTGCCTGTCCTTCAGTTTCCTACTGGTGCCTCACATTGGCCAAACTCAACTGGGAGTCAGAGAGTTAGGGAACATGGCTGATCTATTCATAGGAGTCAATTCCCTAGAGCTCAGAGCAGATCCATAAGGGTTAGACAATGCATCTGAGGGCAAACGGGAAATGGACACACACACACACACACACACACACACACACACACACATTTACTAACAAAGTATATTTGTTAATATTGGTTGGCTTCAGTGAAGGAGAAATATAGAAAGACATAGACTTTTCACTCTAACATTTGTAGCTTTTGAATTTTGAGCCATGTGACTATATTACCTATTTTGAAAAGTAAATAACATGTAAGTTAACAATGACAATAAACGAAAAAGCAAGTAAGTCTGTTAGTCATTCAGGCAGTTCACAAGTCACTTGATTCTTCTATCCTTCTGAGCACACGATGGGATGGCAGTCCCCTATCCCTGCTGAAGTTGGATGTGGCTACATGCCTTGTTTGAAGAATGGAATATGAGCACAACCAATGTGTGTCACACTCAGGCAGGAGCTTTAAGAGCCAGTGTATGTATTGCCACCTTCCCTTTCTCCCACCTCATGAGTCATGGAAGCAGCTACCAAGACAGAACCATCACTAGCCAGAGTCCATAATGTGTAGGAGGTAGACACCCTTCCTTCTGCCACCACCACACTGGCTTTGGACATGCAGCATGAGTGAGAAATAACTTTTGTTACTTTGAATTACCAAGATTATGGGATTGTTTTTTGGCATAGCATAAACTTAGTCTATCCTCACTGACACAAGATGGAACCAGATGGCTCCTGGCATTATTTCCAAATCAAAAATATGTGATTTTTAAAAATAGTTGCATTTACCCTCTTGTATTAAAAACAACACACGTATTTATACCCATGAAAATACCACTGTTTGCAATGACAATATGTATATTAATTTGGGAATATTAATGCTAAGCTTAGATTTGGCAATTTATATCTCAAAACCTCAAAAGTACATATGGTTAGGCCAAACAATTCTAACTTTATGAATTAATGTGAATGTAATAAAAATAACAATGGCTAAATTTTATTGAACAGTTATGCACCAGGCACTATTCTAAGTACTCTGCATAAACGGATTGAGAATGCTCATAGTAATCCTGTGATGTATGACCTATTATTATTACTCGACTTTTACACAAAGAGACTGAGCCTGGGAGAAATTGAACAACTTGCTAAAAATTATATAACTAATGAGTAGAGTATCTAGGATTTAAATTCATCAGCCTGACTCTGATGCCTGTGCTTTCAACCATTATGATATACAGCTACTTCTTTTTTTTCATTTATTTTTTAAATTTACATCCAAGTAAGTTAGCATATAGTGCAACAATTTCAGGAGTAGATTCCTTAATGCCCCTTACCCATTTGGCCACCCTCCTTCCCACAACCCCTCCAGTAACCCTCTGTTTGTTCTCCATATTTAGAGTCTCTTCTGTTTTGTCCCCCTCCCTGTATTCATATTATTTTTGCTTCCCTTCCCTTATGTTCATCTGCTTTGTATCTTAAAGTCCTCATATGAGTGAAGTCATATGATGATTACTTCTTTTTTTTTTTAATTTTCCCCTTTATTTCTTCTTTGACCTACGTATTTCTTAATTTCCAAATGTATGTCTTTTTCTAGTAATCTTTATTTCCAACTTTCTTGAGGAATAACTGACATACATATTGTACATATTTTAAGTGGACAACATGATGATTTTATATATATATATATGATATATATATATATATCATATATATATATATACATCATACAATGATTGCCAAGATTGAGATAATTAACACTTCCATCACCTCACACAGTTAACACTTTTTTTTTTTTAACGGTGACAATGCTTAAGATCTACTCTCGGCAACTTTCAAATACAGATCATCATCAACTTATAATGGGATTATGTCCCGATAAACCCATTGTAAGTTGAAAATACCACACAACTCAAAACCGCATTTAATACACCTAACTTATTAAACATCACAACTTAGCCTAGCCTACCTTAAATGTGCTCAGAACACTTACACTAGCCTGCACTTGGGCTAATCATCTAATACAAAGCCTATTTGATAACAAAGCGTTGAATATCTCATGAAATGTATTGATACTGTACTGAAAGTGAAAAACAGAAAGGTTGTATGGATGCTGATCGTCAGTGTATTGGCTGCTGCTGCCCGGCATCACGAGAGAGGATCATACTGCATATCACTAACCTAGGAAAAGGGAAAAGATCCAAATGCAAACTCTGAAGTGTGGTTTCTACTGACTGTGTATGGCTGTCACACCACCGTAAAGTCGAAAAATCATAGGTCGAACCATACTAAGTTGGGGACGATCTGTACACAATACCACGTTATTAACTGCAGTCACCATGCTACAGAACTTCAGAACTTCGTCTTTTTATAACTGAGAGTTTGTACCCTTTGACCTACATCTCCCCATTTTTCCCCTCTCCCCAACTCCTGGCAACCTGTTTCTGTGAAATCAACTTTCTCTTTACAGTCTGCATGTAAGTGATACCATACCTGTTGCTACTTCATAAATAGCTTTAAGGATGTAAAGTATAGCACTGCTTTAGAATAACAAAACAGGGAAACAAATCTAATGTCCAAATGTGAGAGGGTATTGAATCAATTGTGGTAGCTCTATGTGATAGAATGCCATCCTCCTACAGCCATTTTTTTTTTTAATCACAAAGAGGAAAAGACGTCTGCAATATATAAAATAAGAATGAATTTCAAAATTGTGTTCTTTTTTTAATCTTTATTTATTTTGAGAGAGAGAGTGTGTGCGCACACACACATGTGTGAGTGGGGGAGGGACAGAGAGAGAGGGGGACAGAGAATCCCAAAGAGTTTCCACGCTGTGAGTGTGGAGCCCAACATGGGGCTCAAGCCCACAAATCATGAGAACATGACCTGAGTCGAAATCAAGAGTTGGACACTTAACTGACTGAGGCACCCAGGCATCACTGTGCTATATTTTTTTTAAGTATATGTATAGAGAACAATCTAGAAAGCTTAGTAGTAGATCTGGGTAGTAGCTCTTAACATGAGTTTTCCTAAGTGCCTACATGTATTTTATGATTTTCCACACCATGATAAAGCCTAACATTAAAAGTACCACACTGAGCTCACACAGTAGATCCTGAAACAAGAGCTTGCATGCAGTTACTTCAGTTAGTAAGCGACCCCAGGGAACAGGAGTAGGGATGTGGAAGAGTGAAATTGGATGGAAGGAAAGCCAAATCAAAGATGTGGTTGTATCATAAAGCTGACCACCACTGTGGGAAATTACAGTGTTTTCTCTAGAAATCTCTCTAAAGAGCCAGGTACAATAGACCTCACCATTGTCTGCCAGAAGGACAGAAGGCAGGAGGATTTATCCACAGTTCCCTCCCCCATTGGTCAAAGGCACGGGGTCCCTCCTATACCCAGTCTGCACATTTGCCAGAAGGCATCCCACCGGCCACAGCAGAGGAGCGTGGGGCAGAAAGCCAGGGCTAAGCCCAACAGCTGGGTGAGGTGCTAGAAGGACACTCAAGTGGAAAAAGGTAAAATGAGATGATGAACACTAGGGTAAAAAAGACGAGGACTTTACATAGCCTTGTATAAAGTTTAGAGATTGAAATACCAGCTTCAAGTCATGACTCTCCTTAATTAGAATGTGGTGAGAGACCCAGGGCGCCTGGGTGGCTCAGTCAGTTAAGCGTCTGACTCTGGCTCAGTTCATGATCCCACAGTTGATACGTTTCGGCCGGGCATCAGGCTCACTGCTGTCAGCCCTGAGCCCAAACCGGTTGAAATACTCTGTCTCCTCGCTCTCTGCCCCTCCCCCCCCCAACTCTCTCTCTCACGTTTGCTCTCTTAAAAATAAATAAACATTAAAAATAAAAGAATTGGTGAGATCCAAGTTTTATTTTATTTTCCTTTTAGAATAAGAGCAAGTGGAGTTTGAAAAGGCTAAGTGGAAGACCCTGAATCTATCCATGTCCCCATCCAGTCAACTCAGTAAATAAGAAACCATGTCTACCTCAGAGGGACATGGCAGAGGTTAAAACCAACCTCAAAGATTTAAAGGATGCAGGGCTGTGGTTTCTATTAAACACCATCGTGGCATCTACAAAAGCCGGATTGTGGATAATCTTGTACGACTTGAATTTGATAAAGGAGAAGTCCCAAGCACAGCTACTAGGCTGGATGTTGTATCTTTACTAGAGCAGATTAACACAGCCTCAGGCGCGCAGTATGCGGTTATTGATCTGGTGCATATATTCCTTTCCATATCAATCAAAAAGAAGGATGAAAAGCAGTCTATACAACAGTATATATTCACAGGCTTGCCCCAAGGTGATGTTGATTCTTCCATTTTCTGTCATAGGGACCTGTACTTTATGTACATTCTACAAAAATTACATTGGTCCACTATTTTGAGGACACACATTAATGAGCAAGACGGGGCCTGCACACTGATGCCTTAATAAGACATATATAATCCAGAGGGTCAGACGCGAACCCTGTAAGATCTAAAGGCCTGACAGATTAGTTCAGGGTATGCAGGGATATTCTCGCTAAAGTAAAGGGTAGGTTACCGCCTCATTCACTTCCTACCTGTAAGAAAGACGTACATTGGGGCACCTGGGTGGCTCAAACATCTGACTTCGGTTCAGGTCATGATCTCACAGTCTGTGGGTTCGAGCCCTGTGTCAGGTTCTGTGCTGACAGCTCAGAGCCTGGAGTCTGCTTCGGATTCTGTGTCACCTTCTCTCTCTGCCCCTCCCCTGCTCTCTCTGTCTCTCTCTCTCTCTCTCTCTCTCCCTGTCTCTCAAAAATAGATAACTATTAAAAAATTAAAAAGAAAAAAGAAGAAGCACATTGGGGCACCTGGGTACCTGGGTGGCTCAGTCAGTTAAGCATCCAACTTTGGCTCAGGGCATGATCTCATGTTTTGTGAGTTCAAGTCCTATGTGGGGCTCTGTGCTGACAGTGCGGAGCCTGCTTGGGATTCTTGCTCTCTGCCTCTCTCTGCCCCTCCCCTGCTCGTGCTTTCTCTCTTTCTCAAAATAAATATAGACAAAAACAAACAAACAAATAAACGAAGCGCATCCCTTTCTAGGCCTCTTTAGGCTCTGCTTGCAGAATATTCCATGCTGAGGCACGCTGCTTCAAGCCACTTATAAGGTGGCTGGAAACTGGAAAGTTTCTAGCTTTAGAGTAGAGCTCAGGACAAGAGAGGGCCCTGCAGCTGGTCCAGTTTTCAGGAGAAGCAGCCTTGTTGCTTGGGTCATAAGAACCAGCGGGTCCTATGGTGGCGGGGATACCTGTGGAAGAAGGGAGGTCATGTCAGCTGTTTGGCAAGTCGCAGCGGGAGGACTGCGGCGCAGACATCTAGGGTTCTCAAAGCAGTGTTGTGCCATTTGCCGCAAAGAAACGTAGATCACTGAAAGTGCAGCCCCTGGAAGGCTACCCCGCCCTGATGTAGTTCAAGTACCTCCCTATAGGTCATCAAGTGACCGTGGGGCTGCAAGTGCCCATCACGAGCTGGATGCTCTCAGATCCCCAAGTTATAAGGTGAGGTGGGCCTGGTGACAATATATCAAAGGGGAGCTGGAGACTGTGCTTGAGGAAGTACAGAAAACACAGATCAGCTGCATGAAAGATGACCCCCCCGGATCTCACGATCCCCATGCTGTGTACTGACTGACATCTCTCCCTCGTGGTGGTTTCCCAATACCACCTAACAAAAGAAGAATAACCCAAACTTGGTTCACAGATGGATCTGCTTGGTGAGGTGGGTACAGGTTGACAATGGACTGCCCACATTTTCATTCAGGGGTGGCCTTAAAAGACAGCAGCGAAGGCAAACCCTCCGAATGGGCAGACGGCTTGAAAAAAAAATTAAATTGTCTTTGTAGACATTCATATATTAACTCATAAATGTGTATTACTTCCACCCACACGATACATAGAGGGCTTAAAAATAACACTTGTTTGTTTCAATTAGCTGGATTTAAACTGCATCGCCAACCATAAAAATTGAGTATTTAGCTATGATTACAGGTTGTGCCTACTATTCAAAAGTAGAGCATTCCTAGGATACCTAGGAACGCTAGGTAAGCCGAAAAGGCAGAAAGCAAAGAACCAATTACCATCAACTTCTATGGAAAATTTTTTGAGCATTCTCAGACCCCCAAAATAGCCTCCCTTACACGTTTCTGATACCCTAAGACACATCCTGCTAACAGATGCACAAAACAAATCGAGATAAAGGCTCATGCTCCCAGACACCGTTCAAAGCTCTGGCAGCTTGATGCTGAGTGTGGTTCCAGGGAAGGAGCCTGGTGGACTCCCTGCTCCTGGCTGCAAAACAAATGCCAAACACGATATTTGCTTTTTGCCTTTTTTCATAAAAGCAAAACTCATCTTCGGCTTTTTTTCAGTAAGCAAAAACAGGTACCGATGTAGGTCTTTCGCAAAAGTGAAGGAATGTAATGCGAACTTTCAAAAAGCAAAGGATACCTATATGAACATTGTTAATAAGACAGAATAGAAGGGGAAGATTTCCAAGACCATATGGAGAAGATGCATGGGAAATAATTGGCTTTTTGAAAATTCTATTCTTATTGCATCAGCAGTGGGAGATCTGGTAAACGTTAGCAAAAGAACAAGGAGGCAAATTGAAAGAGCAGAAGGATAACAGGATTTTAAAACCAGACAAACGTGGTTTTGAGTCAAGGCTCTGCCAATGACTAAATGAATGATTTTGGATAGGTTATTTAATCTCTCTGAACCTCTGTTTCCTTTTTTGTGAAACAAGGTTGATGATACTTTAACTAGGTTTTAACTATATTTCTGCCGAGTACTGTCGTGCAGCCTGTGAACTGCACAAAAGTACCTAGGGAAGAGGTGACAAGGGGCTGACATCCCACTTGGGTTCAGATCACCAGCAACGTCGTACCATGCTCAGGTACCCATTTCTAATTTTCACATTGCCCCCTGTAGGCTACCTCATCCCTGCCTGTTGTCAGGATTTAAATGAGATAACATATACACAACAGGTAGTAAGTAGTAATCAATGATACCTGCTATTGTATTCTGTTGTCTCCAAGTCCATCGGTTACCGAAAGCCTAAAGTAAAAATAGAAGTCAGAACCTAATCCACGCATGACCAAGATGGTCACAAAAGGAAGGCCACATCTCTGACAAAACTTGTTTCCTCCCATAGACTCTATTTTTTTTTCCTTTTTAAAATTTTTTATTTATTTTTGACAGAGAGCACAAGCTGGGAAGGGGCAGAGAGAGCGGGAGACAGAGGATCCAAAGCAGACCCCACGCTGACAGTGCCGATGCGGGACTCAAACTCACAAACCACAAGATCGCGACCTGAGCTGAAGTTGGATGCTCAACTGACTGAGCCACCCAGGAGCCCTTTCCTCCCATAGACTCTAAAAGCCACAAGGGCTGGAACCTATCCTACTCACCCCTAGATGTTGTAGATGTTTCTGGCACCTGAGAGAAGACTGTGTTTTCTATCGGTTTTGAGGCCATGTGCAGAATAAATCTAGGTTGATATTCAGAGTATGTTGCTTCAACTGTCTCAAATTTAGAGAGAGAATCCTGAAGTAGTGACAAACCAAGCAAGTGACAGCCCCATGAATTCTCTAAGCTCATCTCTTTGTCATGTTTACCATGTAATCAACCTGTCTTCTGGCCGGGTAGAAGTGAAACTAAACCACGCATTTATGTTATGTTGATCAGGCTTACATCTGATCGTTTAGAGTTTTCCAGCTGACTCTTGCTGTCACTTCACTTTCTCTGAAGCTTGCTGAACTATTTGGTTGGTGAAGGCAACTGCAAGAATGGGTAAAACTGGGGGCACCTGGGTGGCTCAGTTGGTTAAGCATCCGACTTCAGCTCAGGTCATGATCTCGCGGTCTGTGAGTTCAAGCCCCGCATCGGGCTCTGTGCTGACAGCTCAGAGCCTGGAGCCTGTTTCGGATTCTGTGTCTCCCTCTCTCTCTGACCCTCCCCCGTTCATGCTCTGTCTCTCTCTTTCTCAAAAATAAATAAATGTTAAAAAAAAATTAAAAAAAAAAAAAGAATGGGTAAAACTGCCTGTAGAAATGTTTCTGTTGGGGAAGAACCCTCTTCTGGTCCTATCCAGCCTCCTCCCCCTTCTTGGCTCTGCAAAGGAGAACAGTGTGGCACTGTTAGCCGCACAGTGAGGTTCCAGGACAGTCCTCTTGGGTGATAAAGAGGAGATGTAGTAAGATAGTATGGAAACCAAGTGTTCCCCTAAATAAAACTTCCAGTAGAATCCAGCAAAATATTTTCAGGTCATCAAATGTATTTTTCCTGCAGGTGCCTCTGATTTAGTGTAAGTGATCTGAAATAGCTCTAAAATATGATATGGGGACACCTGGGTGGGTGGCTCAGTAGGTTAAGCACCAACATTGGCTCAGGTCATGATCTCATGGTTCATGGGTTCAAGCCCTGCACTGGGCCCTCAGAGCCCAGCTCAGAGCCTGGAGCCTGCTTCCAATTCTGTGTCTCCCTCTCTCTCTGCTCCTCCCCAGCTTGTGCTCTCTCAAAAATAAATAAATTAACTTTAAAAAATTTTTAAAAATACATGGTATGATGCGATTTATTCTGTTTGTGCTCCCTCCACGGTTCCACAGCCTGGTTGAATTCCTCTCTTCCTCCTACTTCACCACTGGCTAGGCTTATTAACTTGTCAGAATTAAATTTTACACATTGTGCTGACAGTTTTAAACATCACTGAGAACTCCAGGCCCTGTAGCTATAATAGCAAAAAGGAGCTGCCACAAGCTTCCCCATAGAAGGGCAGTCTCGGTGAAGATCAGAAGGAGTCTTTGTTCTTCCTAGAACAACTAATCCCTCGTGCTAAATTTGCCTTGCATGCAATCCGAGAGACTTGAAAAATTCTGTTCTTTGAGCATTTCTTCAGTTGCTTCTCACATGTTTCACTGTCACAGTGGGCCAAGCCTGTTATTGATTTTAGTTGCCTGTTTTGAGGTGCCTGTAGGATAGACTATTTTTAATTAATTAATTCTTTTAATGTTTATTTATTTTTGAGAGAGACAGAGTGTGAGCGGGAGAGGGGCAGAGAGAGGGAGGCACAGAATCCGAAGCAGGCTCCAGGCTCTGAGCTGTCAGCACAGAGCCTGATGCAAGGCTCGAACCCACGACCACGAGATCATGACCTGAGCTGAAGTCGCACACTTAAGTGACTGCGCCATCCAGGCAGCCCTAGGATAGACGACTTTTAAGCTAATCTTTATATTCACTAACTTTGATGGAAAACAAGCAGTATGATGTTGTCATTTCTCTATGAGGACAGGATTTCTTAGAATTGATTATATTAAAGCCTAAAATAGCAACGTTTGGGGGCATTTAAAAGAGCACATCTCTATAAATGCAGCTGAAAAGTCTTTTCTCATTAAATTATATTAACTCGATTTACTTCACGGCAAAATGGTGAAAGGAAGAAGAAAAAAGTTACATTCTGCATAACTGTTTTGGAAAGCTGCATTATAAAATCATGAAAGATTTGAAGAAAGGGTGATACAAATTTTTTTCAGATAAGCTTTTCCACTTTTGGTCCTAACAAAATAAGTGAGGCCTGTCGTTCTGGTCCTGATCCAAGAAGTTCTAGGTTCCTTCAATTTCAAAAATACTGAACAAGATTCACCCCACTCTCAGATCCTTCCCAGTGCTCACCAATTCTCTCTCTGGGAGATTCTCGTGCTAATTAACCCTTTAAACTCCGTTTCTCAGATAACCCAAACGACAACAGAGGGAGGCCTTGTAAGGGGACAGTTCACAGCACACACCCTGGGGCCAGATTAACTCTACCATTTACTACCTGTGTAACACTGGACAAGTTGCTTAAGCTCTCTGGGCCTCATGTTCCCACCTGTAAAATGCAGACAGTAACTATATGTACCGAATAGAACTATTAGAGGGATTCAAATGAGGTCATCATTTAGAATAGGACCTGCAGTACCGTATGAGTGTTGCTAACTAAAATGTTATCTAACAAAGTCTAATCCTGACTTAATTTTAGCTTTAAAATCAGAAGTATTTTTATCCATACATCCAGTGGAAAAAATTGTTAGTAATTTTTAATGTCTTTTATATAAAATACACATACATATAACATATCTAATAAGTATCTGCATCATGGATTATAAACAAACTAGATGTCTAACAATAAGCAAATTGTTAAAATATCAAAATAATTTTTAATTTTTGATGAAATACAAATTTATTTTCAATATGTGCTTAAGTATAAAAGAATGGTTACATAAAAATAATATGTATTATGATTCTACTTTTTAACTGAAACAATACATATCATATAAGAATGCAGGGGCGCCTGGGTGGCTCAGTCGGTTGAGCGTCCGACTTCGGCTCAGGTCATGATCTCACAGTTCGTGGGTTCGAGCCCCGCGTCAGGCTGTGTGCTGACCGCTTGCTCGGAGCCTGGAGTTTGCTTCTGATTCTGTGTCTCCTGACCTCTCTGCCCCTCCCCTGCTCACGCTTTGTCTCACTCTGTTTCTCAAAAATAAATAAATGTTAAAAAAAAAAATGTAAAAAAAAAAAAAAAAGAATGCAAAAAAAAAGTCTGAACAGACACACACCAAAATGTTCATAGTGGTTATTTCTGGGTGATGAAATGACGGGTTTTTTTTTTTTCTTTTTCAAAATCTGTATCTTCTAAGTTATCTCCAAGAATATTCATTACTTATGAACAAAGGGAAACTAAAAATTAGTAAAAATACAGTTTTATGGTTGTGGAAATTTATATTTTCTGTGTGAGAGCCTCTATGAAAAATGAAGAAATATATTAAATTCCTCTAATTCAATATAATCACAGCTTCCATAAACCTCAAATTTAGTGAGGAGATTTTTTTTTTTTATCCCATTCCCTTAGATACCTTAAGGCAATGAAAGGTATTTTCAACAATCTTGCATTTTATCAGCTTGGATATTTTAATCATTTGTTCTCACTTTTATCTTCATTAGTTATAGATAACTAGTTTTATATTGGCTTATTTAGTATAACCAAACCTTTAAAACAACTCATTATGCTAAATTTGAGGACCAAAGTAGAAATCGTATGAATAATATAATTTTAATTAAGTTTCTACAATCTAGCAGAAAACAGAAATGAAAAGTTTCTAGGCATTATTAATGAGGCAAGATCGATGACTACTTAATTGGATACATTTTCCAAGAGCCAGAGAGAAAAGTTAAATATGCCGCCTTACCAGTACTATCATTAGGGAGATTTTATTAAATCACTTTTGATTTGCCCTTCGTCAAGTGTGACTTTGCTTCTCAATCTCAGTTGTTTTTTCCAGATTCATCTGTGATCCTTGTGTTTCTTCCTCCAATCTCCTTTCTAAAGTGTTCAACAGATTCTTAAGTCAAATCCTTGTGAAAATGCCAACTGTTTGTTTGTCTTTACCCACATAGGGATTGTCTTTCTCTCTCACACCGAGAACCTAAAACCTAAAAGTCACAATAAATCAGTACCTTGGGGAACTTATAAGTCAATATATTTTAATTTGAGGGAAGTCGGACTTAAGGAATATAAGTTGATTTTTGTTCTTTGACAAAACTGTGAAACCAATTTGTGCCTCATTGAATCAACCCACTAATTCACACACATTTTTTTTAAAGTGTATTTATTTATTTTGAGAGGGGAAGAGAGAGAGCGAGAGAGAGAGGGAGGGAGCACGAGGTATGGGGGAGAGAGAGAGAATCCCACACAAGCTCCACATGGTCAGCGCAGAACCCGATGCGGGACCCAAACTCATGAACCGTGAGATCATGACCTGAGCTGAAATTAAGAGTTGGACACTAAGCCAACTGAGCCACCCAGGCACCCCTACCTAATTCGCACACCTTTTTTTTTTTTTTTTAATTTTTTTTATTTGACGTTTATTTATGTTTGAGACATAGAGAGACAGAGCATGAACAGGGGAGGGTCAGAGAGAGAGGGAGACACAGAATCTGAAACAGGCTCCAGGCTCCGAGCTGTCAGCACAGAGCCCGATGCGGGGCTCGAACTCACGGACTGTGAGATCATGACCTGAGCCGAAGTCGGTCGCCCAACCGACTGAGCCACCCAGGCGCCCCTCGCACACCTTTTTAAAACACCAGAAAGTTATTCCAACCTTGCTAACTCTGCAACTAACCTCTCTAGCTATCTTACTTCTTTTGTCCCCCTGGGGAATTTCCCACTGGACTGTTGAAAACTTTCTACCTTACTTCTTCCCTCGAATATGTTCTCAGATTTAGGAAGAAAAGACAATTTCTGAAAAGAAGATGACCCAGTTTTCCAGAATGAATAAAAATTTTCATCTGCAGTGGAAATCTTATAGTATTTTCCCCCAAAGCTATAAGATGGTGGGACTAGGAGTACTTTTTTTTTTTTTAATTTAGAAGTATTGAATAAAGTATAAAAAATGTCAAAACTCTTACTTAGAAAATCTACCAAGGGGCACCTGGCAGGCTCAGTTGGTGGAACATGCAACTCTTGATCTTAAGCTATAGTTTCGAGCTGCACATTGGGTATAGATTACTTAAAAATAAAATTTTAAAAAATCTATCAAGAATCAATAAAGAGGGGTGCCTGGGTACTTCAGTCGGTAAGCATCTGACTTCCGCTCAGATAGCGATCTCACAGTTTGTGGGTTCCAGCCGATGTCAGGCTCTGTGCTGACAGCTCAGAGCCTGGAGCCTGCTTCAGATTCTGACCCTCCTCTGCTCACACTCTGTCTCTCTCTCTCTCTCAAAAATAAATAAACGTTAAATTTTTTTTTTAAAGAATCAATAAAGAAAGCACAGAAAACTACAAAGAATTTTTTTAAAAATTAAGGCAGGGGTGCCTGGGTGGCTCAGTCAGTTAAGCATCCAACTTTTGACTGCAACTCAGCTCATGATCTCAAGGTGGGTTCTGAGATCAAGCCCCACAATGGGCTCCATGCTGAGTGTGGATTCTCTCCCTCCCCCTCCCTTTGCCCTTTCCCTACTTGCATATGTGCTTGCTCTCTCAAAACATAAATAAAAATAAATTTAAAAAAATTAAAGCAAAGCCTCTTTCTCTTATTATCTAATTTCTCTATTTACTGAAAGTTTCAATAAGCCTTTCTATTTCAAAGCTTATAGTATAGTAAAGACAGTTTGTTAACCAGTGATAGTAAGTTAGGAAAATATTTTACTCAATAAAGCAGATAGAAAAACATTTAAAGCTCAAAATAGAAAGTTTTAAACTTCTTCAATCTGTATAAGAAATTTATCAGATTTTTCTAGAAAGCTAAGAATTTTTCATATTCATTCGAATATGCTGTTATCCTCAAATTTATTGGCTCTTTATCTCCTGCTGCTAAATCTACAAGAAATATCTTTAAAATATTTTTTATAGTGCCTAAAAAGTTGACTCCAACTTTCCTGCCTCCTCCTGTCTGCCACTCCCAGGAATCCACTCTAATTACTTATGTGAACGATTGTTCATTTACGCATTTATTTATTCAGTAAACATTTGAGTGCTTACTATGTTTTAGTCACTTAGTTTGGTTCTCAGATGCCACAGTGAACACAAGTAGACACAGCCTCTGTTCTCATGGAGCTGATGCTCAAATGAGACATTCAGATATTAGTCAGATAATCACACTAATGGAGGTATAATTATGAACTGAGGTTCATGTTCTAAGGGGAAAAAAAAGAACACAATCCTAGAGAGTGCAAACAATAGGATCCTCACCTAGACTGGAGGAACAGGTAAAGCTTCTGAGGAAACAAACAACACATCAAGAACCAAAATTGGCTGGACCTATAACCCAAGATTTAATCTCTTTTCATAGTAACATTGTGGTAAGTCACACAAACAGCCTATCTATTAATTCTAAGGTGAGCAGAACAAAATTTCATCTTGACCCTTTCCCCACCAAAAAGTATTCCTTCACATCTGATAAGAAATACTTATCATTGCTCATCTAAACATATATTTTAGAGGTCTGTTCCCGCCCCCGGGTATTTCCATAAATTATCTAAGTGAGAAAAAAGAGTGGAAAAAGAACCCAGAATTTTCCCACCATTTTGCTTCTCTGTCATGTGAATTACCCTTTTGAAATATTTTCCATATAAACAAAGATGTTTCATGGAATATTATTTGAAATATCTTCCATAAATATTGCTTTTATAGAGGCCTAATTTATTCTTTTTAGCTCCCCTTCAGAAATCTGTAACTCTAGATCAAACTACTCCTCGCTTATGTTTCATTTAATGGAGCATGTTAGATAATTTTTATTTCCAATTGTTGCTTTGTTATTTATTTTGAATCATTGTAAAGAAGATATGTCTTATATCAAACCTTTCCGTGGGTGCCTGGGTGGCTCAGTCAGTTGAACATCCAACTCTTGATTTCAGCTCAAGTTCATGAGTTCAAGCCCCAGGCTTTGTCAGAGCAGAGCCTGCTTGGGATTCTCTCTCTCCTTCTCTCCCTGTCCCTCTCTCTCTCTCTCTCTCTTCCAAAATAAATAAGTAAACTTTTTTTTTAAAATTCCTAAAACTCCAAATATATTTGGTCACTTTCCATTTGGTTATTTTTATCTGTTGCTTTTTTCAGTTTACTCTTACTACAAAGTTAACACATGAACAGTAGGGAAGAGATAGTTTTTCAGTAGTAAAATAAAATGAAAAATGACCAGCCCTGAGCCAGAGATAATTTCTATTAATATTTTGCCACATGTCTACATCTATTCATATACAATTCACCATATTTCCTCAAAATTTTCATAAAGTGGTTAAGGAAAATGACAGCATTTCCCCCTCACTACAATTAATGATCTATTTCCATCTTTTGTCAAATATAAATTGTATAAACATTTATGGAGTAGCCACTGTGTGCCTATTACAGAAATGGTATGATTCCTTTCTAAAGCTGCCAAAGGAGTAGTATTGGCACCAGGTTAAAAAATATACGGAGGTTTGTCTTTATTTCAATTATTTTACTCTATTTCTACTAAATTCTATTACGGTTTTCCTCTAACTCACAAATTTCATCTTTTTGCTATTAACACAGCATTTCAATCTACAGAAATCACTAGGAATCCTGGTTTGATTATCTGTCATTTTAGCTAGCCACCCCCCCCCCACTTTTGTGTCATCAATGAATTTGAAAGTAATTTCATCTAAGCCTTAAATTGTTAATAAAAATATCAAACCATTGACAGGATATAAGAAGACTGACTATAAGAGAAAGGACAAGAGCAAAATGGCTCACCAACCCTCCCCCCCCCCCACACACACACACACACTCCAGTGAAAAGACAACAGGAGAAAAAATATAAGGAGACTATGGATGCAGAAAAGCCTCTTTCTGGATGCACAGCTAGAGTCCAGCATAAGAGAACGGAGGGAACCAAAGCCACATCGCCTATCAAAAGCAGTATATACACATGGTGAGAAAGGGTGGAAGAAAAGGGAACCCACTTCAAACAAATCTGCACAAATCTTTGACAGTATTCAAGGGAGGGCTATGTAGGACTGTAAAAAGTTGCATGCAAGTTTGCCTGGAACCCTACGATAAAAATAGATTCTTCTCACGGCCAGTTCGAAGATAGAAGACTGGTTGCTAACGTTTGAATCTGTGTGTGCACTAGCTTCCATGGCTCCTGTGTGCAAATTAGAAAAGATGACACGGGCCCACGCAGGGGCTTAGCGCTTGGCGAGGAGAGCACAGGTTGGACTCACACTCATCCTGTTAGCCAGGTGTGTCCCTGTGCACGCCTCACAGTGTGGTTTGCTGGGGCTCTACAAACCCCGTTTCAGCTTTGCCGGCGGGGTCTTTGCTAGGCTCCGACAACAGGGGGCGCTGGAGGGAGACTGAAAGGCTGGAGGAGGAAAAGACTTGTTCCTTGCTGTGTGCTTCCTGTTTGCTGTGGTTCTTGCTGGATGAACGCTTCCTCACCAAGAGGAAATTAGATCTAGTTTGCGGTTTTCGCAACATTAGCAGAGCTGGTTGAACCGTGCCCTCTCAGGGACGCCAGGCACCAGACCCTAACTCAGAGGTCAGTCCCAGCTCCATGAGGCACCTCTTCCAAACTCGCCACCTGAGCAGCACCTGCCTCTTCACAGGACTGGGTTTCTGCTCCACAGGGCCTCTCCTCCAAGTGTCTATGTTTTAGTAATTGCAACCTCTTGACTTTGTTCCCTCAACCCCGAGGTGATTGACAGTTTATTGCAGTTGCTACCACAGTGATACCTTAGATTCCTTTTTACCTTTATAGTTACCAAGTTGACAATTTTATACTAGTTGTCAGTACTTTCTATTAAATTCTTTCTGTCAAATAAGTTTGGTTAGTTTCTGTCTCTTGACTGGACCCTGTCTGGTACAAAGAGGAAGATGAATTAGAGTAATAAACCTTCACAATCTACAGTATGGTGTCCTTCAGGCATTACATGAACTGTCCTAACAGCCAAAGTACACAAAAAAGGGGAAACTTTCCATCAGCCTCTTAAATTGGGAATTATTATCATAATTAAAGCTATAACGCGAGAAAGAACTAGCTGGCTTAGTTGACAGGCCTTTCTCAGGGACTCCTGGTTGGAGAGTGATAAAACCCACCCTACATGTTTTTATTTTATTTTTTTATTTTTTAGATTAAATATAATTTATTGTCAAATTGGTTTCCGTACGACACCCAGTGCTCATCCCAACAGATGCCCTTCTCAATGCCCATCTCCCACTTTCCCCTCTCCCTCCCACCCCCCATCCACCCTCAGTTTGTTCTCAGTATTTAAGAGTCTCTTATGGTTTGCCTCCCACCCTACATCTTTTTAAAGGGAATACATTCCACGGGGTATTTACCCCCCCCCCAAAAAAAAAGAAAACACTAATTTGAAAAGATATATGCACTCCTGTGCTTATTGAAATGTTATTTACAAGAGCCAAATTATGGAAGCAGCCCAAGTGTCCATCACAAATGGATGGATAAAAAAGAGGTGGTGTGTATGTGTGTGTCATGGAATATTATTCAGCCTTGAAGAATGAAATCTGCCGTTTGCAACAACATGGTTGGATCTAGAGAGTGTGATGCTAAGCAAAATAAGACACAGAAAGACAACTACCATATGATTCACTCATATGTAGACTCTAAGAAAGAAAACAAACAAAGGGAGGGAAAGAGACAAAGCAAAAAATGCACTCTTAAATATGGAGAACAATGACAACAAAACATAGAGAACAGATGGTCACCAGAGGGGAGGGGGATGGGTGAAATGGGTGTAGGGGATTAAGAGTACACTTATCTGATGAGCAGAGAGTAATATATAAAACTGTTGACGCACTATACTGTACACCCGAAACTAATATAACACTGTGTTAACCATGCGGAATTACAATTTTAAAAATGAAAAATAAAGGGGATATATTCATCACACATAGGTCACTCTGCAGTAACAAACAGCTCTTCAATTAGCAATGGCTTACAACAATAAATCTTTACCTATCTTGGAGGTTTTCTGGCAGCTGCTGCTCTGTTCCATGGCTGTGCTCCAAATGTCTCCTTCATCTGGGGACGTGGGCCAAAGGTGTTGCCCCATCCTTGTCTCTTGGCAGAGTGAAGAGGGTAAAAGTGGAACCATGCAATGGCTGGTAAGGCTGCTGCTTGGAAAGGGTGAAAGTCACCCCACTTACATTCTGCTGGTCGGAGCAAGGCATAGGATCAAACCTGCTCTCAGGTGTGGCAATTCGGGTAAACGGTTAACAAAATGTTTTCCCTGCTGCTTAAGAATTTGACCTTTATTCAACTCACTAGCTCTGTTCCCCTGGAGCTCCAGATTAGACCACTGTATTAACAGTATTGCTCAGCAACATCGCTCATGATACAAATGATCTCTGAGGAGTTGCATCTGTGCTGGGAGGAACTGTAAATGCCCTATAGATACCTGCTGGCGGCTGTCTAGCGTCCAGCTTCCCTGAGTGTGGTGGCTATTTCACTGGGCGTGACTTTGTGGTGACTTAGAAGCTCTGTTTCTGAAGTCGTTACAAGAGATTGACTCCTGTGGGAAGCAAGACTCTAAGAGTGATTCCTGCACCTGCCCCAGATGGAACTTGTCAGCATTTGAGCTGTTCCTGGGCAGCTGTGTGATTTGATGTCTCACGGGAAGAGGGACATCTGATGTGCATATTCTCTCATAGTGAAGCACTACAAAGATGTTATGTTCTTCTTAGTGGGAGAGAAGCAAATGACTAGAAGCAATAATAAAATCTACATAGGGGATTCTCCTACAGGCTGCTGGTACGTTTCTGCAGACAGTAGAGAGATCGAGAACTACTCATCAACAGAGGAAAAAGGAAAGAAATAGGTGTGTGGCTGAGATGCCTGAATCTGCTGTTTACTTCTTATAACTTAAGTGAGTGAGCACCAAAATCCTCATCTATGAACTTATTATTTTTCAGTCCTTTTTACTAAAAAGAAAAAAAAAAAACAACTGGAACTCTATTAAGCAAAAACAGTGGATTTATTTGTTCATGTAATTGAAAAGGGCAGGGATGGAGCTGTAATGTAATGAACTTGAGTCTCCAGGACTCTCTCTTAGTCCCTATCTCTAATTTTTTCAGCTTCTCGGCTTCATTCTATCCTACTCCAGAAAGGATTTCTTCACATGACAGAGCTGATGACAACTCTGGCTCACTTTCTTACAGTGAGCATGTATCTTTTTTTAAGTTAATGATTTCATTTAAAAATACAATGGGGGGCGCCTGGGTGGCGCAGTCGGTTAAGCGTCCGACTTCAGCCAGGTCACGATCTCGCGGTCCGTGAGTTCGAGCCCCGCGTCAGGCTCTGGGCTGACGGCTCGGAGCCTGGAGCCTGTTTCCGATTCTGTGTCTCCCTCTCTCTCTGCCCCTCCCCCGTTCATGCTCTGTCTCTCTCTGTCCCAAAAATAAATTAAAAATGTTGAAAAAAAATAAATAAATAAATAAAAAAAATAAATAAATAAAAATACAATGGGATGAGGGGCGCCTGGGTGGCTCAGTCGGTTAAGCATCCAACTTCAGCTCAGGTCACGATCTCACGGTCCGTGAGTTCGAGCCCCGTGTCGGGCTCTGGGCTGATGGCTCAGAGCCTGGAGCCTGCTTCCCATTCTGTGTCTCCCTCTCTCTCTGCCCCTCCCCCGTTCATGCTCTGTCTCTCTCTGTCTCAAAAATAAATAAACGTTAAAAAAAATAAATAAAATAAATAAATAAATAAAAATACAATGGGGTGATCTTGTTATCTTGTCTTTTTTTTTTTTCATTTTTTAAAAATGTTTTTTTATTTTATCACAGAGTGTGAGCAGGGGGTGTGGTAGAGAAAGAGGGAGACACAGAATCCGAAGCAGGCTCCAGGCTCTGAGTTGTCAGTACAGAGCCCAGCACAAGGCTTAAACCCACGAACCGTGAGATCATGACCTGAGCCAAAGTTGGCACTTAACCTACTGAGCCACCCAGGAACCCCGTATCTTACCTGCCTTAATTGGATTGAGCTTTCTTTGTAGGCTGATTGTTTTTCAATTTACAGATCAAAGACAATCCTTCTTGCTAGAGAAGCCAGAGGGAAAGTAGAAATTGCGTAAACTGATAGTCATAAAGTTCTACATATGGTAGGGACCATAATGATCATGTCGTCCACAAGTTCTGCCTTAATCTAACATTATATTGTCCTTCCCAGGATCTGGCCTATCTTCTACTTGTTCTTGTTCAGATCATGACTTAAAAGTCTATTTTTATTAAGAATATTCACAAACTAATTCTTATTCTGGACTTTAATCTCTGCCTTGGATTGGGTTTTCTGGAAATAGTTTCTGAGGATTTTCATACAGGTTGTTGCTGAACAGTGATCTCAGGAGATACAGCTGTAAGGAAGTAAAGAAAGAAGGATTAGGCAGTGAGAGAAGTGGTCATAACTGAAGCCTCAGGATTCTACAGGCTGCTCTGGAGCTGGACTGGTTCTTAGAATTATTCCAAACTGGAGCAAGGTGTTTTGTTTTGTTTTGTTTTGTTTTTTATTCCTGCATCAGCCACACCTGGGAGGGCTGTGAACTTGGGTCCCGTCAGTCCCCTGCAGCCCAGGGCAATTTCAAATGAGGGATACACCTGTGAACCAAAGCAGCCAGTATTCCCAGCTGCTTGGAAAGAAGTACATTGGCCCCAAAGATGGGGTCCTGGTGGGGAACATAATACCTACATTCTTTCTTTTTAAATTTTTTAATGTCTGTTTATTTTTGAGAGAGGGGAGAGGGGCAATGGGAGAAGGGGTCAGAGGATCCAAAACAGGCTCCGTGCTGACAGCAAAGAGCCCGATGCAGGGCTCGAACTCACGAACCGTGAAATCATGACCCGAGCCAAAGTCTGATACTTGATGAACTGAGCCACCCAGGTGCCCCAATACCTACATTCTTCTTACAGATACATTTACTGGGACAGGGTCCCTTCTTTTTATTCTTCTACTTGTTCTTGTACTTTAGGGAGCACCTTATCCCAGCCATCCCTTTATACATCTCTCCACTTTTTTTTAATTACTCACTTTTATGCAATTATTATTTGAATTTTCTTTTTTTTTTACCCTTTACATATGGTGTTTCTTTGAATCTTTGTAAACCTGTTTTTCTAAACCTATCAATTCTTATAGAATGCAATTATTTCATATAACTTCCTCCCACATAACCAATCTTTCCTTTCTTGCTTGTTAGAAACAAGTTAGAATATTAGTTTTCCCTTTGATTTTCTCTGCTTTTAAAGAATATTTCAGAGTTCTTGGCTACAAACAGAGAAAATACATCTAATCCAGTTAAGGAGAAAAAGAATTCTTGGAAGGGTTAAAGGTCACACAGTAGGCAAGAAGGGTAGAAAGACAGACGTGGGCAGGAATGGAGGTGGACAAAGCACAGCCAAGATCCTGCGAAAAGAGTCATCTGTGTAGAATCCTCTTCTGGCACTGACCCTGCTGGAGAGTCACAGCTGTGCTGCTGGCACCTGCCACCTCTGGACACTTACCCTCATCCCTGGAATTCACGGCACCTCTGTAGATAAAGTGACTACGCTGACATTACTAGAATTAACTGTTAACCAGAAAGACTATCGTTCCCTTTCAGCTTCCATGTTATGAATCAGAGCCCTCCATTCCTTATTTCTTCCTTGTGATTCTCCCCACCAAAAAAGATGTCCATGTACTGGGGGACCAAAACAATAAATGACCTATAGAACAATATCCAAGAAAGGTAAGGATTTGTCAGTGCTATTCCTTGAGTACAATTTTCAGAATGTTGGTCTATTTTTTTAAAATGTTTATTTATTTTTGAGACAGAGAGAGAGAGTAGGGAGGGAGAGAGAGAGAGAGAGAGAGAGAGAGAGAGTCCCAAGCACGATCCCTGCTGTCAGCACAGAGCTGGACATGGGACTCAAACACAAGATCCGTGAGACCATGACCTGAGCCGATATCAAGAGTCGGACGCTTAACCGACTGAGCCACCCAGGCACCCCAGAATGTTGGTATATTTGTACTGTTACTTACCACTCTAATTCGTCCCTCTGCAGTGTTTATATTAGGAAAGCATCTTTTATGTAGTCTACCTTCCTATGTCCTCGTTATACCCCAACAACAATAGCATTTTTGTTTGTCCCTGTTTTTCATCCTAGTCTGAGGTCCTCGTTTGAGATGTGAAAAATATGTTCTGTGGGGGGGAAACAGACTAAGGTCTTTAGTCATGTAAAATTGAGAAGCACTGCAAACCTTAATTCCCTTTTGAAAAATGTCAAAGCACAGTAACATATTAAAGGTTTTGGGAAATTCTGTAAAGAAATGGATTTAATTATAAGTCAGCTTCAACCATTGTTATCAGAGTATTGTTATAATTGTTTGTTGGCTCAACTCCACACCATCCTCCTTTCTGTATCTCAGGGGCTGGGAACCTAGACACCACATTTCCCAGACTCTCTCATCAGCTGGTTTCTGATTAGGGGTGGCTCTGGAGGTCCTGGCCAGAGCTTAGAAAGCAGGAGGATGAGAGGAGCCCTTACTTTCCTTCTTCTGCCCCGGCGTGGGCGGCCGCAGTGGCAAGCCATTCCAGCCAGCTGCAGATCACTGTAATGGTGGCTCAGTTGTGGCAACAGTGGCAGGGGACAATTACCAGCTCAGCGGCAGACGCAGCAAGTCTATCAGTACAGGCGGACCGTGGCTTCCGGGATCCTGAACCACCAGTGGGACTCCTGGCTTCCTGCAAGGTAGCGGCTGCAGTGATTCCAGCACAGCGGTGGGGACAGCGGTGCTCCAGAAGCCTCAGCAGCACAGCACTCAGGGGAGCTGGGCAGCACCTCTTTCCCTTTCGCTCCTCTGACCTTAGGGGTTGGCAGCTTCCCGTGGTTCTGTGGTTCTTGTTATCCGGGTAGCATCCTTTCCCCTCTGCCCCTGCAGCCCCTCTAACACTTGTGCAAACAATTCTCTGCGTTCAAGGCTAAAGGTTGGAAACGCCTAGAGTTGTTTCTATTGTTATGAGAAGACACAGAAAGATACACACATGGGATTTTCCTCCCAGAAAGCATAACAGCTTTTATGGCTATAGTATTCCGCCTGACATAGTTTAGAAAATGCAAACAGCCCAAATCCTCTCTACCTTTCTTCTTCCATTTTCTAGTTGTTGCTTTTTTCTGTAAATACTTTGTTGATGCTGTTATTCCTTACATTTTTTTATGTGTACTTCTGACCCAAGAATTACTTAAATCCCATATTGCATTCCCATGTTTCACCAAAGAATTCTTATTGATACCTATAAGATCAAATGTCAAGTTTGTTTTGTTCACCATCATTCTGTTTACTGAATCAGATACAACTCTCAACCAACTTATTCATTTACTTTTGAGATAACTCACATACAGTTAAGTGCATGTTTAATCTTATATAATATTAATATATTATTAATATACTTGTAAGTGTAATCTTAAATGCACAGCTTGATGTTTATATAAATATGTATATATACATGCATATATATACATACAACCCATTCTTTTTTTTATATGAAATTTATTGTCAAATTGGTTTCTATACAACACCCAATGCTCATCCCAAAAGTACAACCCATTCTTATACATATCAACTTAAGATTTAGAACATTTCCAGCATCCCAGAAGGCTTCCTCATGCCACGGTAAATACTCCATTAAAAATAATGAGCATTCTGAACTCTATCACAGATTAGTTCTGCTTGTTTTGAATTTCATATAGATATTATATAGTACATATTCCTTTATCTCTGGCTTCTTTCAGTATTTTATATGTGAGTTTCATGCATTTAATGGATATAGTAGTTTGTTCATTTTTATTGGTGTATTATTATTATTGTACCACTTTACCATTCGTTCACAATTTATTCATCCATTCAACTCACAACGGTCATTTGAGTTCTTACCAGGTTGGAGCTATTGCAAATAATGCTTCTATGAACATTCTTATTATACACATCTTTTGATGGTTATAAGCACTCTTGTCTGTTGGGTCATTCTCAAAAGTGAAACTGCTGGATCACAATGTTTGCCTTTAATAAATACTGCCAAAAGAATTTTCAAAGTGGTTGTACAAATTTGCATTCCATTCAGCAATATATGAGAGTTCCATTTGTTTCACATTCTCACCAAACCTTGGTGTTGACATTCTGGTATTTCATCCTTGGTATTTCATTATAGTTTATATTTGCTTTCTTGATATTTAAGCATGATGAGTAGCCTTTACACTTACTGGCTATGTGACTACCTTCTTTCTGTGAGGTATACATTTCTGCTAATTTTCAAATATTGGAGGGTTTTTTTTTTTTTAATCATTGTGGGAGTTTTTTTTTTTTTTTTTAATTTTTTTTTTTTCAACGTTTTTTATTTTTATTTTTGGGACAGAGAGAGACAGAGCATGAACGGGGGAGGGGCAGAGAGAGAGGGAGACACAGAATCGGAAACAGGCTCCAGGCTCCGAGCCATCAGCCCAGAGCCTGACGCGGGGCTCGAACTCACGGACGGCGAGATCGTGACCTGGCTGAAGTCGGCCGCTTAACCGACTGCGCCACCCAGGCACCCCTGTGGGAGTTTTTATATAATCTAGCATGAGTCCTTTGTCAGATACATGTACTGGAAATATCTTTTCCCAGTCTATCGTTTATATTTCCACTTGATTCCATATTTTGATAAATAGAAATTCTTCACTTTAATGAAATATAACTTGTTAATCTTCTCTATTATGGACAGTATATTTTCTGTCCTGTCCTGTTTAAGGGATTTTTTGTCTACACCAAAGTCGTGAGGATATTTTCTTATATTTTCTTGAAAAGCTTTATTTGGGACACATTCAGGTCTTTGATCATTTCAAAGTCATATTTTAGGTAGAGATGAGAGCTAATTTTTTCTATATAGATATCCAGTGGATCTGGCACCATTTATTGAAATGAGCATCCTTTCCCCTACTGAATGAATTGCAATGGGCTCTTGATTGTAAACCATGTGACTATATATACATAGATCTATTCTAAATTCAACAATTTGCCTACTTACCCCAATATTACACTGTCTTATTTTAGCTTTAAAGTCATTCTTGAGGGATGCCTAGGTGGCTCGGTCTGTTGGGCATCTGGCTTCGGTTGGGGTCGTGGTCTCATGGTCCAGGGGTTCGAGCCCCATGTCGGGCTCTGTGCTGACAGCTCAGGGCCTGGAGCTTGCTTTGGATTCTGTGTCTCCCTCTCTCTCTGCCCCTCCCCCACTCACACTCTGTCTCTCAAAATGAATAAATGTTTATATATATATATATATATATATATATATATATATATATAATTAAAATAAATAAAGTTATTCTTGATATATGATAGTTTTAATTTCCAGTCTTTCACCTCCATGATTGACTTCTACATTCTTGGCCCACTGCATTTCCATATATGTTTTTTCAGAGAGAGTCTCCAGTACAAATTAACATAATTATTGAAATGCTCAGATTTAACTGTACCCTGTTTCCACTGTTTTTTTATTTGTCCATCGGTTTTTATTGCTTTATTTCTCCTTTCTTGCCTTGTCTTGTATCATACTATTATTATTCCATTTTTTTCCCTTCTGTTAGCTTTTTTTAAAACAGCTTCATTGAGATAACAATTTATATACTATGCAATTGACCTACTGAAAGTATACAATTTAGTGGCTGTTAGTATATTCAAAAAGATGTGCATCTATCACTACAATCAATCTTACATTTTCATTACCTCAAAAAGAAATCCTATACCCCTCAGCCATCACCTTCCAATCGCCATATCCTTCTGCCCTAGGCGACCACTAATCTACTTTCTGGCTCTATAGATTTGCCTATTTTGGACAGTTCATATAAATGTTTGGGAACATGCACCCAATGGGTATCAATGTGGTATTATCTGAGTGTAAGTATGTGTGTAAATATGTGTGTTTGCATATGTGTGTAAGATACTAAGAAGGAAAAGGGAGATGTTCTGAAAAACACATAATGTGAGGAGAAAATGGGAAGAAATTAAAAATGAGGAAAGAGTAAGATTTAATATATATATTTTTAATTTATTCATTTAAATTCAAGTTAGTTAACATACAGTGTAGTATTGGTTTCAGGAGCAGAACCCAGTGATTCATCCACTTACATATAACATCCGGTACTCATCCCAGCAAGTACCCTCCTTAATGTCCATCACCCATCTCGCCCATTCCCCAACTCACCTCCCCCCAGCAACCCTCCATTTGTTCTCTGTATTTAAGAGTGTCCTATGGTTTGCCTCCCTCTCTGTTTTTATCTTATTTTATTCTGTCTTCCCTTCCCTCTGTTCATCTGTTTTGTTTTTTAAATTCCATATGTGAGTGAAATTATATGATATTTGTCTTTCTCTGACTGAACTACTTCACTTAGCATTAATACCCTCTACTTCCATCCACATCGTTGCAAATGGCAAGATTTCATTCTTTTTGATGGCCAAGTAATATTTTATTGTATATATACACCACATCTTCTAGATCCATTCATCAGTCAGTGGACATTTGGTCTCTTTCCTTTATTTGGCTATTGTTGATAGTGCTGCTATAAACATAGGGGTGCATGTGCCCCCTTCAAATCAGCACTTTTTTATCCTTCAGATAAATACTTAGTAGTGGAATTGCTGGGTCATAAGATTTTATTTTATTTTTTTGAGCATGGATCTTAAAGATCAGATTTATAAGTAAGGATACTGAATTACATGTCCTTGGTGAAGTTCATTAAGAGAAACTAACATTTCACCAATGAACCAACACTCCTAAGTGTAAAAGTTTTGGTTCTCAAATATGCACTGATGAAAGACTATACACATTTTAGCACTGTAATAAGAGTCAACAAGCTGAAACCAGTTTATCCCTTCAGAGCACTTCAAAGGAAAGGTGTACCTCAGACACTCCTATCCTTTTTTCTAGAAGGTAAATAAAAATGATTAATGTAACTGGTGATACAAAGCCTATATTTTTCTTAAACGAACAAAAAAAGACTTCATAAGAATTTTGAGTGTCAATATAAACGCTACATTTATTATTCATATCAACCACATCATTCTGTAAGGTAGGTCATTATTCTTATTTTATAGAGATAGTATCTGAGACACAGAGTAGCAATGTAACTTAATCAAGGTCACATGGCTTGTAAGCGATATAGCCAGGGTTCAAAATCCCTAGGCTAGGGATTATGTCTAGACTGGAGCCTAGGCTCCAAATCATTATGTCTTGTGTCTTCCAAATAGTAAAGAGTTTTTCAAAGGTCTTTCAACCAGGAAGTTCTTGCAGCAATAATCAGGAAACTACCTAGTAAGATTCTACCTTTCCTAAACTCAACTTAGGCCTATTGAACCTAAAGCCCATGCTTCTGATAGTTTCAGTGGCTGCATCTAATTTCCAGCAAAATCGTGGGAGTAAAATTCAATGCTCAGTCACCATATAAGTCCTGCATTCTGCATGGTATGCTTTAGCTGGCAACTATTCCTTTGTTTTGATTTAGCCAAACTGAAAAAAAGGCTGACATTGAACTTGCATCTCAAATCTGAAAAAGTCTTTCTGAATTCCTATGTATCAACCATTGTTAGAAATACTAAGGACAAATCAAGGGAATTAAATTTAATCCCTCTTATAAATATAGAGAGCCTCAGCCAGGGTTAGGGAGAAATCTCTCCCAGCAGGGCTCTGAGGAAGGATAGAAATTTACTGTACTGTTCTACATTATTTGCTGAAGCATGGACAATAAGCCATCATCTGAAAGGGCATACTATGTCAGGGTTAAGCTTAACTCACTACTAAAATTAAAGTACATATTCAGTCTCTTACTGGATCTTTCTTTGGAAAGCACTTGTTTTCAATAAGCAATTTCTTCATTGTGGGTTGGGAACCATAACTTCAACATCATAGATATGACCATGGTATCTAGGTATTTTCTTAAGTTTTTAGCTGTGGAAAAAGAAAATTGTAATGTAAGATGAATTTTCCAATTTTAGCCAGTTCTGGGTCTGAAACCATAAACATGATGAATATAAATAGTCTGTATAACTGATAAGGAAATGCTTCACTTTCACCCACAACAGGGTTATGTGACTTAGAATGTTTATCCATATTGTCAGAAAATAGCAAGCCATAACAGACCTCAACTACAAGAGAAGAGGGTAAAAAGAAAAATGTAACCACTAATTGTGTTATCTATCCCATCACTATCTGATGTGAGCATTTTCTCTTTTTACCTCTACCCTTAACCAATCATAGCAAACTAAAGGAAAGCATGCTGTCTTATCTTTCTTTGGAGACTGCAGTTCTCACACTTTGGGGTCACAAGTCTCCTTTATGCTCTGAAAAATTATTGGGGATTTAGGGGGCATCTGGCTGGCTCAGTCCATTAAGCATCCGACTTTGGCTCAGGTCATGATCTCACGGTTTGTGGGTACATGCGCCGCATGGGGCTCAGTGTGGATAGCTCAGAGCCTAGAGCTTGCTTCGGATTCTGTGTCTTCGCTCTCTCTGTCCCTCCCCCACTCATGCTCTGTCTCTCTCTCAAAATATAAATAAACATTAAGAAGAATTTAAAAAATATATTACTGAAGATTCCAAAGAACTCTTGGTCATGTAGATTATATCCATTAAAACTGAGAAATTGGTAAAGTATGTATTTATTATGCAATAAAAATAATAAACTCATATGTAAATATGAATAGAGATTTTATGGAAATTAACCATATTTTCCAAGACAAAAAAATAATTAGGACAGAAAGATTTTGAAATCTGGATTGTCATAGCTGTTTCTGCATTCAAACTATTCTGGTATGCCATTTTGATTGAAATATGTGAAGAAAATCTGGATATGCAATTTGAACAAGGAAGAGTATTTTAATTGCCTTTTCAGATAATTATGGATATTCTTCTTTGATACTGTACTAAGAATCAATAAGTGGCAGTTTATTAAAAGTCAGTTTGCATGTGGAATCCAAAATCATTATCAATGAACTTTGTTAACCGCATTACTTTAAAATCCATTGCATTTCAAATGATATTTTACCCACAGATTATTTTGTAACATCAAACTTTGGCCATTTGGGGGAAATTTGGTTTGCTGAGCTACTCAGATCTTCCATATATTAACACATTTCATTAAACAGTCTTTTAAAAGTCACAATTGTTTTTTGTTTTTGTTTTCAAGTTTATTTTTTTTATTTTTTATTTTTTTCAATATATGAAATTTATTGTCAAATTGGTTTCCATACAACACCCAGTGCTCATCCCAAAAGGTGCCCTCCTCAATACCCATCACCCACCTCCCCTCCCTCCCACCCCCCATCAACCCTCAGTTTGTTCTCAGTTTTTAACAGTCTCCTATGCTTTGGCTCTCTCCCACTCTAACCTCTTTTTTTTTTTTCCTTCCCCTCCCCCATGGGTTTCTGTTAATCCTGAGAAACTTAAAAGTCACAATTGTTAAATCACCACTGAGCTCGTCAGAAAGACATCAGAAAAATATTTAAGTATTGGGAGGCTGTCAAGCGCATGGGGAAGATACAAGCTTTCCAGAATTCTTTCTGGATTTTCACTGGAAAATCCAGATTTTATCATTGGTAACAAATGCTGTCAGTTGTGTTCCTTGAAGTGACAGGATTACTTGATTCATTTTTGAGACACTCTCTCCAGTTACCTAAGTCTGAAAAACCATCGTTTGTCTCTCGGTCATCAGTAAGTGATGTTCCCTGGAAAAAGCAGCTAGTAGAGCTCACAAGTCAAAAAAATTGCACAAGTTCTTTTTCCTTGATACAACCTTAGTACTTGGATATGTGGCAGAAGTGTTGTATGTGTGCTTTGAGATTTTTTGTCCTACAGAATAATGAAAAGATATACGCTCGAGGGTCAAGATTTAATGAAATTAATTTTTACTGCTTCATGAAGGGCATTCTTACATGAAATAGGCTTATTTGTGTTCCTGTGAGTGTAAGACAGTAAACAACATCATGACCAGTTGATTCATGCTAAGTCTCCGGCAGTTTTATCCACCATTTCTTTTGCCCGTCAGTACAAATGCCAATAGAGTGGAAAAGGCAAGTAATGTCAGCATTGTTATGAAAACAGTTTCGACTTTTCAGACCCAGGGGTCCGTGGGTCACACTTTAAAAACTGTTCTCTAATAATAATATAGTAGATTAACTCCTGGATTAAAAATACCACTTTCTAGGTTTTTGTCTTGAGAGGAGGACTGCCCTAGAAAAATAATTTGACTAAACGTTGCCATTGAGATGACCTGATATTTACTTAAGTATATGGGTTGTTTCATCATCACATAGGTCTGTGATCCCCAAACTTTTTATTTTACTTTTTTTAATGTTTATTTTTTTGAGAGAGAAAGAGAGAGAGACAGAGAGACAGAGCATGAGTGGGAGAGGGGCAGAGAGAGGGAGACACAGAATCCGAAGCAGGCCCCAGGCTCTGAGCTGTCAGCACAGAGCCCGATGCGAGGCTCGAACCCATGACTGTGATATCATGACCTGAGCTGAAGTCGGACGCTTAACCGACTGAGCCATCCAGGTGCTCTTATGATCCGCAAACTTTTTAATTGGACACCCCATCCAAGCACTAATGAGCTGATATCCCTGGTATAAGCATATTTATTTCTTTATAAAGTACATAGATAGTACCACAGTAATACATTTTAGACATTATAGGTCACACCTCCAAAGATAGATATTTTGAAAGGATGAGATACAAATTAAACACTGTTCTTAAATGTTTTATTTTATTGTAAATAAAACACTTCTTTGCCTTCACCAAAGAGATTTTAGTAGAAATGTAACTGAATAGCTTTGTTTCTGTAAAATTTGGTTTGGTACTGTGGGATAAAGTGATATGAAGTTCCAGTTACAAATTTTGACTCAAAGAATTATGAGTCAAATTGAAGGGTTAGCTACATTTACTAAATCAGTCCATCAACCTATTATAAAAATATTTTTACATTTGTGTAGTAGATTTATCTCCCCAGATATCAATAAGTTGTTCTTGCAAACATTAAGTTTGTTAATGTCATATTTGAAACAACTGGGTCCAAAAGGAACCTTTTGGAAGATTTAAAAATAGACTGAATAGTTTTGTTTTAGAGATATTTTAAGTGTTTAGGTAGCATTATTTTATAGATGACATAAATCATTTTTTGGCAAAAAAAGAATCCTATAATGATATAAATATTTTCAAACATCTATTATCAAAATGTCTTACACGTTTGCGCAATGTCTTAATGTATACAAATGTCTTATATAGAGGAGTTTCTTTGAAAATGCAGATACATATTTTTACTCATTGTTAAATGTTCCAATGACAGATTAAATGTGGTTTTCTGTGTGTTTATTTTGTTTCTCATTCTTATTTCCACACAACCACTTTGAAAGCAGTTTTGCAGATTGTTTTAAAAAGTTAAATATACCCTTGTTAAATGATCCATCCATTGTAATCCTAGGTATTTACCCAAGAGAAATGAAAGCATATGTCCATACAACCACTTGTACATAAATGTTCATAGCACTATTTGTGTTGGACAAAAATTGGAAAAAAATCTAAATGTCCATCGACAGAAGAATTGGTAAACTGTGGTATATCCATACAATAGAATAAGATGCAGCAGTAAAAAGGAATGAACTGTTGATACATGCTACAACACGGATGTATCTCAAAATAATCATGCTAAGTGAAAGAAACTATCCAAAATACATACTGTATGATTCCATTTAGATAAAACTATAGAAAATACAAACTAATCTATAGTGACAGAAAACAGATTAGTGGTTGCCTGGGCACAGGAAATAGTAACAGGGAGGCGATGAAGGAAGGAATTTTGAAGGGGCATGAGGAAACTTTTGGGAGTTATTACTACCATACATCTACTAGAATAGCTAAAGTTAAAAGACTTTGCTAATGTTGGTGACGGTGTGGAACAACTGGAACTCTCATACGTTGCCTTGAAAAATAGTTTGGCAGCTTCTTAAGAAGTTAGATATATACCTAACAAATACTCCAGCCATTCCATTCCTAGATATTTATTCAAGAAAAATAAAAACATGTTATACAGGGTTGCCTGCGTGGCTCAGTCGGTTAAGCATCCCACCTCGGCTCAGGTCATGATCTTGCAGTTCATGAGTTGAGCCCCACATCTGGCTCTGACAGCTCAGAGCTTGGAGTCTACTTTGGATTCTGTGTCTCCCTCTCTCTCTCTCTGCCCTTCCCCCACTCATGGTTTGCCTGTCTGTCTGTCTGTCTGTCTCTTTCTCTCAATAAAATAAACATTAAAAATAAATTTAAATAAATAAATAAACATGTCCATACAAAGATTTATATATAGCAGCTGTGTTCATAAAAACCCAAACCTAGAAACAGCCCAAATATTCATCAACAGGTGAGAGAATAAACACATTTGGTATATCCATTAAATGGAATACTATTCAACAGTAAAAAAGAATGGATTACTGATAAACTCAGCAACCTGTGCAATCTCAAAATCATTATACCGAATGAAAGAAACCAGAGAAAAAAGAGTACATACTGTATGATTCCATTTATATAAACTTCTAGAAAATACGCACTAATCTATAGTGACTAAAAACAGATCAAAAGTTACCTGAGGATAGAGGTGGAAGGAGGGATAGATTGAAAAGATGCAGGAGGAAACTTCTGGGGCTAATGGAAATCTTATCTTGACTTGGATAATGGTTTTATGAGTGTATGTGTATGTGAACACTTATCATCCTCCCCAAGTACAGTTTATTATCATCAATTGTGCCTGAATAGATTTGTAAAAAAAATAATAAAAGAAGAAGAAGAAGAAGAAGAAGAAGAAGAAGAAGAAGAAGAAGAAGAGGAAGAAGAAGAAGAAGAAGAAGAAGAAGAAGAAGAAGAAGAAGAAGAAAGAAGAACTGGAATATGATGGTTGTTGCTAAGTGCTATCAATCAGTGCATTGAGAGAAAAAATGAAAGGCTAAAGGTATTAATTACCAATATAAGGCAAAGCTTGAAAGCCAGAAGGCTTCCTTGGTAGTGGACACTCAGCTCTTATATTCTAAAGGCAGAAAAAGATAAGAATTGATTTCTTATTTGATTCTTGACTCAGGCAAATCAGGGTATTGATGGGGAAGGAATGACCCTAAGATTTGGAATGGGGACTTTGTGGTCAAAGCACTCGAAAATCTTAAATCCTCAGATTCTTCTGGGTCTGCACACAAGGGGCCTACTCCTCCCTATTGAAGGCCAGCTCTACCTACTCCCTGGAAAATGATGCAGAATGTCTGCTTTGCAAGACACATGCCATCCCCATCCACATCTGTCCAGTATATACCCACACCTCATGTCCCAGCTACCATATAAACTAGAGTCAATGACACCTCATGTCCCAGCTACCATATAAACTAGAGTCAATGACATCTCATGTCCCAGCTACCATATAAACTAGAGTCAATATAACACCTGAGGAGGTGCTAGACCTGCTGAGGAGGAAAAAGTGCTGTAGGACCTAACTAAGGTGTACTGGCAAGAGCCGAGAAAATATGTATGGAACTGGGACATAACAGGAGGGTACAGGATCAAGAACATAAACATAGGGGCACCTGGGTGGCTGAGTCAGTTAAGCATCTGACTCCTGATTTCATCTCAGGTTATGATCTCACAGTTTGTGAGTTCAAGCTCTGCATCTGGATCTGCGCTGACAGTGTGGAGCCTGCCTTGGATTCTCCTTCTCTCCCTCTCTCTCTCTGCCCCTCCCCCTCACACTCGCTTTGTCAAAATAAATGAATAAAACTAAAAAAAGAAGATAGAACATAAAGTTGGACAAGAAAGGATTTATCAATATAGGATCATTCTCCTGTCCTAGAACATTTAACATCTGTTTAACAACTGTCTCATAAAATTTCTAAAAATATAACAGTCAGTTCTTATAAGAGCTGATAAAAGTGAGCACATCACAGCTAGCACACTGGTGGCTAAGGATGATGGTAGGGACACTAGCACCAAACTGGGCTACCTGTTAGAATGGGAATGAAATGATCTCTACAAAGTAGGGGCCATGTGGCAGTGCTTAACTCTCAGAAGCAAGATGGGCTCAATTATAATGAGCTGCAAAGTCAGGGTAGCTCACAATGGGGACCCTGACTCAGAGAGCTATGGAGGTCTTCAAGGGCAAGAAAAATGGTCAGCAATGCTCAATCAATAAAATCAAAAGAAACCAAGGGTGGATGGATGATGAAACTCCTGAGAGCATCTGCCTCAATAGAAAGTCCTGGTCTCTCCCCTATTTCCAAAACTGAGCCCCCTTTTAGGTTCATAATACCACAGCAAATGTTTATGATAATTCTCCCAGACTTATCCAAAGGGACCCGTGGGCATTTTGTCAGGTCACTGTATACAAGGGAAAGAGAAATACCAAGGCATTTTGAGGAACATTGGCTCTAGGATCTAATTTGACATTAATACCAGAGGATCCAAAACATTATGATGGTTCCCCTCTTGGGGAAGTTAATAATACGTAATAAATGGTGTCCTGGCCAAGATCTCATAGTAGGTCCATTGGTTCCATGACTCATCCAGTGATCATTTTCCGGGTCACTAAACTTTATAGTTAGCAGAATTCCCACATCAGTTTCTTTCTTTTTTTTTTTTAAATATTATTTATTTTTGGGAGAGTGCAAGTGGGGGAGGGGCAGAGAGAGGGAAACAGAGGATCTGAAGCGGGCTCTGCACTGACAGGCTGACAGCCGCAAGCCCGACGCAGGGCTCAAACTCATGAACTGCAATATCATGACCTGAGCCAAAGTTCGATGCTCAACTGACTGAGCCACCCAGGTGTCCTCCACATTAGTTTTTAGCCCATAGCATAAGAGCTATGGAAGTGGAAAAAGCCAGTGGAAGCTCTGAAACTGTCCCTCTCACTCCACCTTGGCCAAGATAATACATTTTTAAAAATTCAATATTATGAATAAAAGCATATATTGTGAATATTTGAAAAAATATTATGTCACTATAAATATTGTAAATAAAATACAGTGTTGCCTGGAACAATGGCAGAAATTAAAGCTACCCTTAAAGACATAAAAGATACAGGGACTGTGATTCCCATTATATCCCTATATAATTCACTAGTCTGGCTCCTACAAACACCATAAATGTCCTAGAGGATGATGCTGACTACTGAACATGTATAAACTCATTTACTCTTGATGACAATCCCATGAGGTAATTGGTAATATTACCCCTGTTTTACAGTTGTGCTGAGACACAGGTAACGTGCCTAAGATCACACAACTGATGAGTGGCCATGTTTAAGCAGTTTTTACATTGCTTTTCCATACAGCGTTGCCCTTTAGGTATCATGTACAAGATTTCTGATGTGTGGCCTGTCTAACACACACACACACACACACACACACACACACACACACACACATGCACATAAAAGATAATTTACCATCCAGAATAAGTGCTCAAATACCTTCCTTTGTGGTTAAAGCTAGTATTTAATCCATGATGAGCCATGAAGTTGTGTCCCTGCCCTTTTGTTTTCAGGTGAAAATAAACAACATTTGTTCATCACATTCAAATTATTAACACCAGGAGGACACTAGCTTGGAGTGGATTCCAGGGGAATCCTAATTTGTGGTTACTGCTACCCAACTAGTTAATCCCCATATATCCCTCTGGGTCACAAAACATCCCATCCAACTACTTCATGAATAGAACCAAAAGTCAGGGTCAAACTGCCCTCTTGTGGTGAAAGATTGCTATCTGTTTGGTCTCAGAAGATCCAACCTGCAGCATCAGTGCCTTAATGGAGTTTTCCTACCACCTGAGGCCTTTCTTGAGCAACCAGAAGGGAAAAGAAAAGAAAATCCCAAATAGGCAGAGACAGGATGAGAAACAGGGACATGGTAACAGGAAGCTCGTCTCTCTAAAGTCTACCTACTGTTGAACTTTTGAGGAATATGGGGGACAGAACGTTAGTCCTTCCACGTGGAGGAAGATTGAACAGCCTCTTCCAACAATAGCTAAGAGCAAACCGGTTTTGCCTAAGTTCAAACACAGATGAAACAATATACTATTTTGCTTAAAACTGGGCTGATTTATACCCTATTATTGAAAACATGACCTTTAAATATAGTTTGCATTATTGTTTTATTAAATACATATCTCCCAGTTCAAGAATACTATTACATTACCTTAAGAGTTCCTCTGTGCCCTTCCAAATGGCATTCCTTTCCCACCAGAGAGTAATCACTGTCCTAAATTTTACCTTTGGAATCTCCTTTTCTTTAGGTTATATAAACATACATTTATAGGCTTGCCCTGAACGTGTAGCTCTGGTCAAGAATACATGGAAACCCATGGACCACATATCCAAATGTATAACATTTATAAATCAAGCTAGCAAAGCATTAAATTAAAAAATAAGTATGTTTTGTCTTTCTGCCTTGAAAAGTGGAACTTCCTAAAGACCTAGAAAGCCAGATGCAAATTTCTCTGATTACTAATGAGGTGGAGCATTTTTTGCTTCTTTATTAGCCATTTCTCTACTATGAAATGACTGTTTTGTAGTTTTTCTAATGCATTATTCATCTTTTTCCAATTGATTCTTATTAATTCATAGGAGGGCTTTACAAAGTCTAGATACTAACCCTTTGTGCAGTTACAGATTATGCAAATAACTGCTTCCAAGTTGGGCTTGCATTTTCTCTTTATGGAGTGTTCTGATGAACAGAAGTTCTAAATTTTAATGCAGTTGAGTTTAACCTTTCCTAAATGAGTTAATATTTGTAAGTTTGAAACAGTGTCTGACACATATTGCTTACTGTAATTTTTGTGTTATTTTCCTTTATGATGTGAACTTTTCATATCTATTTTTTAAAAATTCCTATCTTGACATCATAAAAATATTTTCCTTATAATGTCTTCAAAAAAATTTGTCCTTCACATATGTTTTCAATCTACCTGACATGGATTTTTTTAAATAACGGTTTTATTAACATATAATTCACATACTATAAAATTAATCTTTTTACAGTATATAATTCAGTGTCTTTAGTATATTCACAGAGCTGTCATGACTATGTAACTCTAGACCATTTTCATCACCCCAAAAAGAAACCCCATAGGCAATGACTTTAATATACGGCATACATATAACCAATGTTCTACACCAGTTTATTCTTTCCTCCAGTGATTTGTAACATTACCTTTGTCACAAATCAGATTTTCCTATGTGTGTGGATTTCTGTTAGATATCTCTGTTCTCTTCCATTGGTCTGTTTGTCCATCCCTATACTAATATATGCTGTCTTAATTATTATTAAAGCAAGCTCTGTCCTTATGTTATCTTTTCTCATAAGTATCTTGATTTCTGTTGACCTTTTGTACTTCCACATAAATTTTAGAAATAACTTGTCAATTTCTGCAGAAATCTCAATTGAAAATCTAGTTAAAATTGTATTAAATCTATAAACCTGTTGAGGAAAATTGACATATTTACAATATTGACTCTTCTGTTCCATAAAAATGGTATTACTTTATTTCTTTAGGTTTTTAAAAAATACTTTAAAATTGTTTTCAATTTTTTCCTTAATTTTTGTTCTATTTCTCCCTAAATCTCTTACATTTTAGTTGTATCTTATTCCTTGAAACATCATTTTTTATACTATGGAAAAAATGTTATGTTTATTTATTTCTGAGAGAGTGGGCGCACGTGCATGCATGCAAGCAAGTGGGGAGGGGCAGAGAGAGAGGGAGAGAGAGAGAGAGAGAGAGAGAGAGAGAGAGAATCCCAAGCAGGCCCCATGCTGTCAATGCAGAGCATGACTCGGGTCTCAAACTCATGAATTGTGAGATCATGACCTGAGCCGAAATCAAGATGTGGATGCTTAACCAACTGAGCCACCCAGGCACCCCGGAAGATGGTATCAGAAGGTATTTTTTTCTACCATTTGTTGCTGTTGTATTGCACATTGTTTTCATGTCTAACAACCCTTCCAAAATACATCTATCGAATCTTCTTGGGTTTTCTACAGGTATTAATTTATCTTTAAATAAGAGTTTTGTTTCCTTTTTTCCCCATCTTATAATTTTTATTTTCTTTTCATGCTTAGATGCATTGATTAGGACTATCAGCACAAAGATGGGTAGTTATGTTTATAGCAATCATCCTTGTCTTGTTCTCAAACTTAAAGAGAATGCATCTGACCTTTCAATATGATGTTCACTGTATTTTGTACCCTTCATATTTTAAAATTCTTTTGTGAGGATCTCTTTTGCATCGCTGGTGGGAATGCAAACTGGTGTAACCACTCTGGAAAATAGTATGAGGTTTTAATAAAAAATCAAAAATAGAACTACCCTATAACCCAGCACTTGCATTACTAGGTATTTATCCAAGGGATACAGGTATGCTGTTTTGAAAGGGCACATGCACCCCAATGTTTATAACAGTGCCATCGACAATAGCCAAAGTATGGAAAGAGCCCAAATGTCCACTGACAGATGAATGGGTAAAGAAGATGTGGTATATACACATACAATGGAGTATTACTCAGCAATCAAAAAGAATGAAATCTTGCCATTTGCAATTACATAGATGGAACTAGAGGGTATTATGCTAAACAAAACTAGTCAGAGCAAGACAAGTATCATATGACTTCACTCATATGAGGAATTTAAGATACAAAACAGATGACCATAAGGGAAGGTAACCAAAAATAATATAAAAACAGGGAGGTGGACAAAACATAAGAGACTCTTAAATACAGAGAACAAACAAGAGGGTTGCTGGAGGGATTGTGGGAGGATGGATGGGCTAAATGGGTAAGGAGCATTAAGGAAGACACTTGGGATGAGCACTGGGTGAGAGGATGAATCACTGGAATCCACTCCTGAAATCATTGTTGCACTATATGCTAACTTGGATGCAAATTTTTAAAATAAATAAATAAATAAATAAATATTCTTTTGTTTCTCCTTTGCAAAAAGTTTTTTCATAAATAGATGTTGGATTTTGTCAAATGCTTTTCCTGTGTCAAGTTACACGATCATACAATTCTGATTTTAATCTACTGTGACAAATTACAATTTTTGATCAAATCAAAGATTTCACCAATTATAAAGCATACCATTATGTGTTCCAATAAGGAAGGAAAAAACAACTATCCATTGAATATTCCAATTTAAGATACAATTAAGAAAAAACAATGGTGGGTATTTTAGAATTCATAAAAATACAAAGTAATTTATAAAGATAAAACTGCCATGTATCCCTGGGGTTAAACATAGATGTGTGATACGTTCAATTTTTTAATATCTAATGGCTTTTAATTTGCTAATATTTTTGCATATTCATGATTGAGATTGGTTTTGATTTTTACTTCTGTACTTTCCATGAGATTTTGGTAATGAGCTTTCTTTTATGTGAAACTGGAATTTTTCTTGCTGAATGTTTAACAAAACTCACTAATAAAACTCTCTGGGCTTGGTGCTTTATTCGTGGGGAAGAGTTTTGACTATTAACTGAATTTTTTAAAGGTTATATGACCATGATTTATATATCTCGCTGAGCCTATTTACTACACTATTTTTTTCTAAGTCCTTTTATCAAAACTTTTCAAATTCATTAGCACATAACATTATTCAAATTTTCTCAATATTTTAAAATCAAGGCATAGGACTTTAACAGTTCTTATTGTTTACGTCATCTTTTTTTCTAATCAAACTTGCCTAAGTTGTCAATTTTATTACTCTTTTAAAAAAAATGTTTATTATTTTGAGAGAGATAGGGCTAGCAGGGGAGGGAAAGAGAGGAAGAGAGAGAATCCCAAGCAGGCACCATGCTGTCAGCCTAGAGCCTGATGTGGGGCCTGATCTCACGAACTGTGAGATAATGACATGAGTTCAAGAGTCGGTTGCTTAACTAACCGAGCCACCCAGGTGCCCTGATTTTATCACTCTTTGAAGCCCAACTTTAGGCTTTCCTTATTTTCTCATGGTATGGTCCTTAATTTCTTATGTTGCCTTTATTATGTCCTTCTTTCAGTTGGAAGCTTAGCTCATGAATTTTCAGCCTCTTCTTTCCTAATATAAACAAGGAAGGTAATACTTGCATTTTCTCCTAAATGCTTAGAAGATGCCACAAGTTTTTCTTTTTTCTTTCTCTTCCTTTTCTTTTTAACAGCACTAAGTACTTTTTTTTTTATGTATATAAAACTTAATAACGAAAAATGACTTCCATTCTCATGGCACTTTTATACAAGAACTTAATAAAAGAAAAAAATTGAGAAGCTCTTGCTGTGAAAAAAGAACGATGCTGCTGCTCTGAAGGGATGAAATGTACTCTAGCGGCCTGGTTCCAACTGCTAACCTCTTTCCTCATTGACATTTTCTAGAATGAGAAGCATGGTGCTGTGCATACACTCATTCAAAGATGTTAGAGTCCTTAACAAAGCTCCTTCGGTATCCATCACTATTAATCCCATTTAGATGTTTTCCTCCTCGTGTAACTGTGCCTATCAATAGCTTCCTAGAGTTTCTTTGCATTCTCTAGCGTCACTCTGTAGATAACCAGTCCAAGTTGCCCAAAGCGAAAGGGTTATCAGTACAAAAGCCATTATGGGTTGGTCAGGTTTACAAAGAGCTCTGGATTCACAGCTCCTATTAAGGTTGCTGTGCAGACCCCTGAGCCTTGGGTTTCGAAAGTCTTTCTCTTTGGGTGGTTCCTTTTTACGCGTCATCCTTGCACAGGGACCATGCTGATCTTCTCTGTATCATTCCAATGTTAGTATATGTGCTGCCGAAGTGAGCACTGGGTGGTTCCTTTTTAAAGCAGGGAGGCTCAGGTGCTAAAGAACATCTTGACTAATGATGATTCATTACCTGCCATGAGGTCACCTCCCCTGTGTGCCTGCTCTGCTCCCCACAAGTTTCTATATGTAATATTTTCATTAAGTTCCGAATTATGTCCTAACCTCTGTTACAATTTCCTCTTTCATCTGAGTTATTTACACCTCACAGGGTTGGGTTTTTAATATTTATTATTTTCTTTATATTTTTTTATCCTAACTATACACATAGATGTTCTGATAGCTTTCTTATTACTTCACAGTGAATGAGTGCCTCAGTCCCCTTTGCCCCAGCCTTAGTCTCCAGGGCTCTGTTATGAGAGTAGATGAGGTTTTGTCCTACACAGGTGAGTGGTGTTAAGTAAAAACAAATCCAGACTTAGGTACAGAAAGACTTTATTGGAAAAGATTGTGGAAATAAGGAGAATGCTCTGACCATAAGATCTGCAATTGTCTCAAAGATCAGGTGGAACAGAGCTTTTTATAGAAAGGAGTATATAAACAATGAATGAAAAATCCAAGTGTGAAGGAGATAAGCAGGTGACATAATGGGACAGTTGATCAGTGAAAGTCTTTTAGTGATCAGTTAATTTGTGCGAGGTGTCACTCAGGAGAAACTATTCCACATCCAGTGCAGGCTCAAGCTGAGGGTGGATTAAAATTCAGGGGCTTATGCGGGGAGAAGCCTAAAGTTTGATCAAGTCATTAGAGGGTATTTTGTCCAGATTGGTCTTTGGGAACAAAGAGATCAACTAACCATTTATGAGACAAAGAATGGGAATTTGGAGATCTGGGTCTAGCTTTGTCACAGGTGAACAAAGTCATATGGGAAAAGATGGTTCTTTGCAATAAGCCATTGCCTGGAATAAAACAGGAAGGAGGAACCAAATTGCTAACTGTTTTCTAGGAGCACAGCGTTCATTAAATTGTCGGTAGCCAGGTTACCCACAGGCAAAAGACAGGGAGATGGGTTGGGCACTGTTTTACATGTTACACAACTACCTCTCTACCTTTAGCATGTCCTGAATGGGAGTATCTTTTCTGGCATTGGTGTGGGGAATGACAAGTGTACAGGGTGTCTACTCCAATAATACATTCATAGAAGCCATGACCACAGTGTTACCAGGACAGCCTCAAAGTTATATTTAGTCCTAAAGTTATATTTAACTTCCTCACTGGTTACTTTGCCTAGACCCAAGGTTGAACTTGTGTGTCCCTTCTCCCCAGTAGACCAGGTATGACAGTAACTTGGGCACCCATATCCAACAAAGCCATGAAAGTTTGTGTCCCTCCTTTCCTTTAGATCTCCAGAAAATTCCAACAGCGATATTGGGTCTATGGTCCTTTTGGAAGAGAGAGACCATGGCCCCATCTTTAAGAATTTTTCTCCTTAAAACAACTTAGATCTGGGTAGAAGGGAAAGGTAGGCAGGAACCAGGAGATGAAAGACACAGACACCCATTGTTTTTTGTCCTCCCAAAGCCATGTGCTGGACAGCAAAATCATCACTGCCCATACCCCCATTTCAACTTTGAGGACTTCTTATCCAACAGCCATGTCCACAAAATGATGGCCAAGAGAAGCTGCTAAATACAGTCTTTATGAATTATTCCATACATTCTTTATGAATAGTTCAATATGTGCATTGTCATTTTTCTATAACACCTTAAATGGTAAAAACAGGCAATTTCAAAAAAAAATTTCTCTCAGGTAAGGATAAATAATAGTCTACCAGCTTATGGCTAGAACTTTTCATTCTTCTCTCTCTGGGTTAATTGTATTGAATAGGGTTCAGTACTTTGAATATCACTTTGTGAGTTCCTTATCTTCTATCTCATGCTAGTGTCTAAAAGTAAAATGATTTTAAGTGATGCCAGAGAGAATAAACCTAACATTTTAAATATTTATTAGTATGGAGAACATTTAACTTTAAAAATTAATGACTGTATAAATTTTACTTTAGAGTTAAAATGTGCCTCTAAGCAGTATTTTTCAAGAACTGTGGAAGAGCTTGATTATGATGGGAATGACAAGCAGAATCTGAGACTACTGTTCTTGCACTTTCTTAAACTCAGGATAGTAACAGATTGTAGGAAATGGAGCTCAGGATATTCTGAAAAATGTAGCCTCAGGAGACAGAACCAGTTACAATGTGGAATACATTTCAACTCCAGCTTTCTAGTAGAAATAATCAGTAGGTTCGAGGAGAACCAAAAGTTGGATGCATAATCATACTTGGTAATACTGACACAAATGTTAGCAATAACAAAGTAAGGTGGAATGCATAAAATGATAAAGTAACTAATGTAGTAGAATTATGTTCTTGTCAGATTAGAACACAGGAATAAAGGTTGACAGGTTAACAAGTCAGAACCAGGACCTTCAGATACATAAAAAGGAAGAGAAGGAACTGATGACTCAGGGAACATACTTCACCACACAAATTAGGAAGGAAAAAGCAGGTCAAAAGCTATGAAAAAGAATAGTTCAGGATGAAGAAAAATGTTGTCATAATAGCATGGGAATTCTACAGAGAAGACAATTTCTTAGTAGAAACACATGTGGAGATGAACTAGAATGGGTATGAGGTTCCGGAAAATGAGGAATGTTTCCATAAAAGTGATCTAATCTCTCATCCGGCCACATGCTTCTTAAAAGAAACATGGCTTCAGAAACTTTCCTGGCCCAAGCTCCAAATGTATTTAATGTCATCTCTGAAGAGGCAGAAGGGCATCGGTTTAAATTGAAATGTCCCATATCTCTGCACTTACCACCTCTCCTCTGGCTTAAGGGATATTTTGATTTGTAAAAAGACTGTAGAAATTTGATAAGAATAAAGATAGAAATGTCACAATAGAATTTTAAAGTACATCTGTTTAATTATAACCATTAATGCAATATCTGCCTCAATAATTTAATTCTGATAATAAAAAAATGATAGTATAATGATGGTTTAAAGCTGGTTCAATTCCAATTTTTAGAGGCTTATTTATCAAGAGTGAAAATAGAGACTATTAAAAAATAGCTAAAAAGTTAACGTGTCCTAGTGCTTAATGTTTCTGTAACTGTTGGTAAGGCTTACATCTAAATTTGATGCAGAATTCTTAATGGCACTGAAATAGTTCTTTTCTCAGACACAGGGCACATACTGGTACTATGAGTCTGGAAGAGACTGGCTATGGGTACCACTCCTTGTCTTCAGCTGTGACTGCGCAATATCAGCAAGTGCACTTTGTATCTTTTCCAGAAGCATGTCCCCTCGATAAACAACATCCTCCAGACATGTAGCAGCTTCGTGGTTTTCTTCTTCCAGCTTATACAAGCTAGCAGCCTTTGTAAGACACAAATTTAAAATCTTTTGAGAGAAAAACTTGTAGTGAAAGCTAAGAAGGTAAAACAACAACAACAACAACAACAACAACAAAATTGTAGAAGTATTTACATTTAAATCTGGATGACTCTGCAAACATTATGATAGATTTTTTTGGTGGCAGAAATTCTAAAATCAGATAACTTTTAAGAGTTTTCCCTGTATGAATTATTTAAAAGAATGAAATTTTCAAATCTCCAGATGTCTACATGTGACTCTCTTCCATACTGCTTTGGGACACTACTATGCTACTCCACACCCAGAATGCCACCCTCCTCTTATTCTCTGCTAGGAAAAGAGCCAAATAGAAGAAAACAGAAAGTTTCCTTATAACTCAAAATTAGACAACTATATGTATTCAGCAAGGTCTTTAACAGACTGCAATACTTCACAATCAACAAAACTTCCATTTTAAAATTTAACCTCGGGACACCTGGTGGCTCAGCTGGTTGAGCATCCAAACTTCGGCTCAGGTCATGATCTCACGGTTTGTGGGTTCGAGCCCTGCATCAGCTCTCTGCTGTGTCAGCACACAGCACAGCTTGCTTCAGACCCTCTGTCTCCCTCCCTCTCTCTGCCCCTCCCCTGCTCATGCTCTCTCTCTCTCTCCCTCTCTTGAAAATAAACATTAAAAAAATAAAATTAAAAAAATATTAATCTTAAGGAAACTTTGAATATTATAACAAAAAATGTTAAATCTCCTTTGGGGCACTTGGTTGGATCAGTCAGAGCAGCATGTGACTCTTGATCTCGAGGTCATGAGTTCAAGCCCCACACTGGGTACAGAGATTACTTTAAAAAATAAATCTTAAAAAAAAAATCTATCACCTTTCATTGAAATTCTCTACTAGCAAATTTCTGAAAGGAAAAGAGATTTTTACCTGTAATGCAGCTGTAGATTCTTCACTGGGTAATGAATCTATCAAAACATCAATGTCTTTTGCTGTTCGTGCAATCAGTGCCGCAAAAAGCTGGGCATATTCTAAAGAAAGATATTACTAATTTAGAGTATTAGGGAATCTCAAGTTTTCAGAAACAGAAACTAAATTCAAGGCTAATAAAACCAGGAAATTTCATAAACTTTTTCTGTACTGGGCTTCAAATGATTAAATTTTAACACACCAATCCTGTTACATATTTGAGAATCAGCTTTACTATTAACTCAAATTGGCAATTAAACATAATCATTTCATTTTTTAGGACAATATGCCAGTCACTTGAATGAAGGAATCTGTAAATGGGATGCCTTCTTTATGAAGGTCCCTCAAGTGAAATTCAGGTAAAATCACACACATTCATTTCTAAAGGAGTAACCATCCGTTATTTGATATGAACAGAAATATGAGATGTAATATAAATTGACTGTAACAAATTCATTTATTTTATAACAAAATTTGCAGTAATATTCTCAAACAGCCAGATTTTAAGAAAGCCATAATGAAGCTATATTTCTCAATAAGTTTAATTTTAAAGGATCACAATATATGAGGGTCAAACTAAGAGAAGCCAAGAAAATCTATTATCTATTTACCTTCTGTAGGATTAGCTGGCTGATCTTTGTTAATTGCTGTCTGAATATTACTAAAAGAGGCAGGAGGGCCACACTGCTGCAACACTCCAATGGCATTACAAAACTGATCTGCAAGCTTGAAGCCAAAGAAAATGTATCAGCGTTAGAAAGGATTTATCAGTTTTAAAGACTGTGACTGGTAATAGCAACAAAAATAAGTTTCTGTAATAACGATCTCTAAACAAGGGAATAAAACAGGAACAATTTTGGATAAAATTAGCCAGTTATTTACAATGATTAAATGTTTTAATCACACAAAGAAACTAGGTTTGGTGTCAATGTAGTTGAAACAGATAAAAAGAAACACAAAATAATCTTTCTTTTCTTCCCAAGGTAGTAGAATGATAAGAGAAATATACGCCAATATTTGTTACTTTTTTGGGCAGTGGTGGGAAACGGCAAATTTGACTGGCAAATATCTAAGTATGGCCGTAGGACAAATTTTAAAATGTGTGACTCATATAAAGTATATGATCCCTTTTTTGAGACTAAAGTAGGTACAAGTATAAAGAAATAGCAGGAAAAATACTTCACCTTAAGAAGTCTTAAGGTCGATGGATGAATGGATAAAGAAATTGTGGTACACACACAAACAGGAACACTATTTGTTCATTAAAAAAAAGGGAAATCTTGCCATTTGCAACATGAATTGACCTTGAGGGCACTATGCTAAGTGAAATAAGTCAGAGAAAAAGAAATATTACATGATCTTAGTTATATATGGAATCTAAACAAAGCAAAAACTGAGCTCATACACAGAGGACAGACTGGTGGTTATCAGAGGAGAGGTGGGGGTGAAGGTGAGCAAAATAAGGGAAGGGGGTCAAAAGGTATGAACTTCCAGTTATAAAATAAGTTAAGATGTATAGTATGGTGACTACAGTTAATACTGTACTGTATATTTGAAAGTTGCTAATCTTAGAAGTTCTCATCACAAGAAAAAAATTTAACTTTGTAACTACATATGGTGACATGTTAACTAAACTAATTGTGATCATTTCACAATACACACAAATACCATTATGTTGTACACCTGAAGCGAATGTTATATGTCAATTATACCTCAATTAAAAAAAAAAAAAAAAGACTATCCCTTAAGTATTCAGAAATGTTTTTCTCCATGACTCAAGTTGTAAACTCACAGTGTTCTAAAAGTATTCCTTAAGTTTTCAGGACCGAGAATACCAATTCCTCACTATCTCCAAACTTAAGACTCCTATCTTCCCCCACCAACTTCCCTCAATAGTCCTGACCTTTTGAACCTCAATTCCTTTTTTTGTTAATGTTTATTTGAGAAAGCACGTAAGCGGGGGAGGGGCAGACAGAGAGGGGAACAGAGGATCCAAAGCCACCTCTGTGCTGACAAGCAGGGAGCTGATGCGGGGCTCTAACTCCCCAACCGTGAGGTTATCACCTGAGCTCAACAGACTAAGCCACACAGGTGCCACCTGAACCTCAATTCCTTACTTCCAATCAGCAAATGGCCATTTCCACTAAGTTTCTCTACCATTATTTAAATGACCGAACTTGGGGTGCCTGGGTGGCTCAGTCAGTTGAGTGTCTGACTTCAGCTCAGGTCATGATCTCCGGGTACATGAGTTCGAACCCCGCATCGGGCTCACTGCTGTCAGTACAGAGCCTGCTTGGAATCTTTGGCTCCCCTCTCTCTCTGCCCCTCCCCAGCTTGTGAGCTCTCAAAAATAAATAAACATCAAAAAAAAGAAGAAGAAGAAGAAGAAAAAGAAGAAAGAAAGCATTAAAAAAAAAAAAAAAAAAAAAAAAAAAAAGGCCAGAGCCCCAAATCAACTGTTTCCTTTGTTTAATATCTAATTTGCATTAAGAATCTCCTAGTTAGCCAGTCTAATTTCAGACTCTTAGGTTCCCTTCATCTTCAAGTCTTTCTGTTACTATTTCCCTTTTCCTTCTATCATTGCTGCTGCCTTAGTTCAGTCAATTATCTCACATCAGTACTGTTACAACAATCTCCTTGTTTTCTGCTTCACTATGTTATTTTACCCTGCTTAAAAATTTTGAGCTCATCCCATCATGGCCTTTAAGATTCATCTCCAACAATTCAGGCTGTTTCAAAGCTTTCAACAATCGAAGTCATCTCTACTTATTCATTTTCTACTACTCCTTCATATATACCTAACTAGTGATAAATTCACTCCGGACTATACTGTTTTTCTCACGTTTTGGTACTTGTAATGGAGCCATAGCAAGGGCTCAGAAACTGTACAAATGTGGATTCTAAATTCTGGTTCTAGCAACCTGAATAGGGTTTATTTTCCATTTTTAAATTAGGGACATTCTCACATTACAACACTGTTTGGCAGAATAGAGAAGATGCACACACACAAAATTATTCAACACAGTGGCTATCTCTTCTGTCCTTCAAAAGCTCTCAAGATCCACTGATTCAACAAATATTTGTCGAAAATCCACTCTATGACAACCGCTGTATATAAACATTGTAGTGATACAGTAAACAAGAGACGTAGTTTCTGCCCTCACAGAGTTCTCAGAGTGTAAAACATGTTATTTTAATAATAATTATTATTCAGATCAATGCTAATCTCTTAGCTATTTAGCTCATAGCACTCTTCCAACTTTCAGCTTAAGACAGTTGATTCATTATAAATACCTAATCACATGCTACTTTTGCATTATCTAAATGTCTCTTGAGTATCTGACATCTTTCTAATTAGGCTGTAAACTCCTTAAGGAGTCTTTCTTTGTAAACATGAGAGTGCTTGCATACATAGTAGGCATTCACACTAGTTAACCTAGAGGTTTCTCTCCAAAATCCAATTATCAGCATGCCTACCCTGGAGTTAAGGCCATATTCACTTTGCCCTATCATCCTTCCAGTTATAAGACATGCATGAATATGCAACATTTCTCCTAAAATAACATTTCTACCCAGGAGCATCATTGCAATTGGATTTTCAAAAGCTTCAAAGTCATATCTCCCAGAGGGACGCTGGCCGGCAGCCCAGACAAGTCACCGTAAAGTAGAATTTATCCTGGTGAATTTATCAACATTTAGGGGCTGGCCCTCTCAGTCCTAAAAGGTCTCATTTTACGCACTAGTAGACCAGTTTCTCACAAGCAGATTCACACCCCTGACGTGTACGAAGATTGATGGAATAAGAATAATCCCAAGTTCTTAGCTTCCAGTGTGGACAAAACTGGCAAAGGACCAGATACTTTGATTTTCCAGTCAACATATCATCTCTACACAGACAGTTTACCTGTCTGTCTATTATAAATAGAATGACAATGAGAAATATAACTACCGATGAGAAATTGTTTAACTCTTAACGGCAATGAGTATACGAATCCTGTAGTTTGCATGTTCAGTACTTGCCAGTTAGGCACAATAGGAAAAATAATCAGAAGGATCAAAGTAAGGGGGATGATTTGGCCCTTAACAGGAAGTAGGCTTTTTGAGACACATTAAAGATGACTTAAATAAATCGGAACCTATCCAAGGACTAGAAGATTCACTTTCATAAAGATGTCAGTTTTCCCCAAACTAATTTACGCTAGGGAGTCGCCAAGAGATGGAATCAGACTCTTTGTCCATAGGAAACAACTAAGATAAAACAAAACTTCTCACGTCACCATCACTCCCCCTTCAATCTGAAAAGTCCTCGCGAAGGAATACTCTTGGCTGACATTTAATGAAAAAGATCCAAAAATCAAGAGCACTGGTTTTCCTCCGCGGCTCAGAACCGATAAGAGAAAAAGAAGCTTCTGCGGCTTGTCCCCTTTCCCCCGAAAGACAAGTGATCTCGTAAGCACTGCTGACAATAAAAGAAAACTGCTCCCAGAGAACAGGACAGGGCCGTGACGCCTAAGTGTTCTGGTAGAGAGATGCTCTACTTTTCAGGCGAAAGAGGCTGCTTGCTTCCTCCCTCAGCCCTCCGCAACGCCGGCAGCCGCCCTCAAACCTCCCAGAACGCCGCGCCGCCTCACGCCGTCGCCACCGGCGCTTTTTGCGGAAGCCCTGCCTCAGTTCGCTCCCCACTTGCGGGGTTGTTTTTCAGGCCCCTTTTGCTCTCTTGCTCCACCTTAGGAAAGGAGAAGACAGAGACTAATAGACCCAAATTGCTCACCGAGTTCACCGCGTCCTGCAGCTGTGTGAGACGATCCGCCATGTTCCTCCCGTAAGCTAAGGAGGCTAATGCAGCTGCTCGTCCGCGATTGGGCAGCTTCAGGACGCGTCGGGCCAATCACGGGGCAGCATTCTTGGAAGGGGTGGAGTCGAGAGGAACTCCACGCCCCACGAAGAGGGAGGGTGGGACTTTCCGGAGACTTTAGTTAGGCTAGCTCCAGCCGCGGAGCTCTGCTCCGAGCAGTTTGAGTAATTTCACCATTGTTCCGAGTCCGTTCGTTTTTGGGTCCAACAGACTGTTCTCGAGGCTTTGGGGTTTTAGACACTTTGGAGAGATTGTTAGATTCTGCGGTTTTAAAACTAATTTTCCTTATCCTCCCTTGTATTCATTTTAAGGCATTGCCTTGAATACTTGCGTTAAGTTGCTTTGGTTTTCCAGGTGGCCCACAATACATGTACACAGCAGGCAACTCAAAAATATTTTGGGGGTCGCGATACCGATTTTAACTTCAAAAAAATCCAAATTAAAATTCACCAGGCCATCTTGGCTGCGTTAGGGTGCCTTCTCTGTTGCTTTGGGAGGGGGGGGGGGGGCGGCGAACGCTACCTAAGTTGCAGACTGGGTGCGTGCTTTAATTCTCAGTGTGGGTGTGCTGGGTGAGCTGACACACATGGGCTGGAAAGCGTCCGAAACAATTAAATACTAAATCGAGCTGTATTGACTGTGTTGGAAGAGTATGGATGGAAAGGGAAGGTTTCCATGGGCAAAGGTGAGGCGGAAGAGGAGCATTTGGAGTTAAGAGGTAAGGTTTGACTGTAGGTAACTAATAAGCACCTCGTTCGTGTGACAGAGAGGAACAGAAGGTTAGTGGAGTGGAGAGTGGAGGTTCCTGGAAAACAAGCCTTACGTGTAGGCAGAGCAGGGGCAATTTTTAAACAGATACGGTATGCAATTTAGACTTAGCCTCGACATCTATTGAGGGTTTAAGTGTGAAGGAAGGTAGTAGAAACTTGGTATCTGGGAAGCCTGGCTGGTTGAGTCCGAGGTGTGTGTGACTCTTTATTTTTGTTTGTTTTTTAATGTTTATTAAGTTTTGAGAGAGAGGCACACACAGTGCAAGCCTGGGAGGGGCACAGAGAGAGGGAGACACAGATTGCGAAGAAGGCTCCAGGCTCTGAGCTATCAGCACAGCTGACACCGCCAACCCTGAGATCACGACTTGAGCCAAAGTCCAACGCTTAACCGACTGAGCCACCCGGGGGCCCCATGTGTGACTCTTAATATCCGGGTTCTGAATTTGAACCCCATGTCGGGTGTAGAGATTACTTAAAGAAAGACAGAGAGAAACTTGGTACCTAAGAAAAGTTGTAGCCTGAGGACAGTCTGGCAACAAGTGAGCCTGGAATCAGCAAATGACTGGTATGTGGACTTGAGACAACCTCATACACCTTCCTTCTTGGGCTGATTGTTCCTGATTACCCTACTGGAGTTGGGAGAGGGTGGGGGAAATTATACGTTGAGAACTCAGCTTGTTGGATTTACCCCACCCCTAGCTGGGATGCTCTACTTCTGCTTCACCACTACTTCTCCTCAATCCCCAATCTACATACCTGCTGGGACCTAATTAGGAACCTCTCCAGGTAAGGCACTTCCCCCCATAATGGGATTACAAGAGATAACTCTAATTTGTTTTAATTGTAATGTAGGATATTCTTGTGACTGGCCTTTTTTTCTCACCCTCAGTTGAGAGTGTACCTTATTGAATGCTTGCCATGTACCAAGAAGTATGTTAGGTGCTAGGTTTGAATAAGCCAGGGGCTCATTAGGAGGAGGGCTTTGAAATTCCAATAATGAAATGGGTTGGGCCTAGACTAGGTTATTAACTCTGATGAGAGAAGAAGAAAGGCTCGTTTTGAAGGAAATATTAACATGGGTTGGTGCCTGGTTAGATAATAGAGGGATGAGTGAAAGAGCCCGTAAAGGAGAATACTGTTTTGTGGCCTGATTGAAGAAAACCTGGCACCCACAGCAGAGGAACCACTTCAAGACAACTCATGTTGTGACTCAGTTATTGTCCTCTCATTATCTTCCTTACAGATTTTCGGTAGCTCCATAGAGACCTCAGGTTGATGTACAGCCATCTTGGCTTGGTTTTCAAGATTCACTGTAATCTGTCTTTAGCAAACAAATCCAGCCTCCTCTCCCAATAATATTGTGTGAAATAATCAGATTATTCATCCACAGTCCCTGAACCCTTGGCTTTCCTGGGCTCTGTAAGCCTTTTCCGGCCATGGACACCTTTAAGAATCAGATGAAAGCTATGGATCCTTTCCTCAGACCAGGCTTGAAAGTTTTCATACATTTTTTTATTTATTTATTTTTTCAACGTTTTTTATTTATTTTTGGGACAGAGAGAGACAGAGCATGAACGGGGGAGGGGCAGAGAGAGAGGGAGACACAGAATCGGAAACAGGCTCCAGGCTCCGAGCCATCAGCCCAGAGCCTGACGCAGGGCTTGAACTCACGGACCGCGAGATCGTGACCTGGCTGAAGTCGGACGCTTAACCGACTGCGCCACCCAGGTGCCCCGAAAATTTTCATACATTTTAAAGGGGTTTATGAATCCCTTGAAGCTGTGGACTTCAGGAAAAAAAAACCCACCTTCCAAAAGCACTCCTTTGTGTCTAGTTCAGGATTGCTCAACAGCAGCACTATTGACATTTTAGGCTGGATTATTTTTTCTGGAATGCTATCCTGCCCATTGTAGAATGTTTAGCATCATCACTGTCCTCTACCCATGAAGTGACAACAGCAAACTCCCCTTCCAATTGTGACAATACAAAATATCTCCAGATATTCCCAAATGTCTCCTGTGGGGCAAAATTTCCGCCAGTTGGGAGCTACTAGTCTACCTCTTTCCTTGTTGTTTACCTTTGTCAAAACAATTTGTCATCATTTAATTTATACTCTATCTTTTAAAGTTTTACCTTTTTCATGTACATTTTAAGAATTACTGGAGTTCACATGGATCTCTCCTTTTTCCATTTTATGATTTTTACACTTTTTCATATGCTTTTTCATTTGCTTTTCTTGCATCCCCAACTGATTATATGGTTTGAAGAGTAGAAACCCAGTATTACATATTAAGTTTATTTATTTATTTTTTTAGTAATCTCTACACCCAATATGGGGCCCAAACTCACAACCCCAGGATCAAGAGTCCATGCTCTTCCGACTTAGCCAGGCACCCCAAGCTTCATATTATTAAAAGTTTCAAACCTATACAAAAGTAGGATAGTAAGGTGGACACGAATGTACTCATCACCCAGCTTCAATTATCAACTCATAGCCAGTCTTGTGGTAAGTACTTTGATTTTTTTTTTTTTAATCTGTAGTGACTCCCTATTTTTTCAGAAAAAAAAATCTTTAACAACTCTTTAACTTAACATCCTAGACTCTTAACTACCTTTATTACCTACTCAGTCACAATTTACTAAACATCTAAAACATTCCAAGCACTGGGCTGAAATACTATAAATAAGCATTTAGTATACTAGACTCCCTTCATCCCCTTGTTGACCATCCACTCACCTTGTTTTAAACATTTCTGTTTTTTTAGAAAAACTTCCTGGAAACCTACACTAAGTTAATTGCTCCCAATCTTCATCACAATTGTTCCTTATACTTTTGTTATTGCACTTGGCATATTGAGGTGTAATTATTCATTTTTTAAAGTTTATTTATTTATTTAGAGAGAGAGCCGTGTGTGCACGTGTGTGTGTGTGTGTGTGTGTGTGTGTGTGTGTGTGTGTGCGTGCATGCATGCATGCATGCCTGAGTGGGGAAGGGGCAGAAAGAGAGGAGAGAGAGAATCCTAAGCAGGCTCCATATTATCATAGCAGAGCCCAGTTTGGGTCTTGAACTCACGGACCATGAGATCATGACCTGAGCCAAAACCAAGAGTCAGACTGAGCCCACTAAGCCACTCAGGTGCCCCGAGGTGTGATTATTCATACATCACTAACTCACTACCATGAGCTCCTTGTGAACAGGAAACATTTTAATTTTCTCTGTATTTCCAATACCTAGCACCCAGCATTTAGCATGGCACATAGAAGCCAATGAATGCATATTTGCAGACTAAATGAATACATTTTCTTGCATAATAATTTCCATGTAATAGTTACTAAGTAAACATTTATTGGATTATATTTAATAAACACTGTCAAAACAATGTAACCCACAGAAACAAAAAAGTTGTTAAAAGAGTTGAGCGAGTTTCACAGAATGCCTTTTCTGCCTCTCCCCTGGAGCCCTGTTCCCATCTCTATCCAAGATCTTGGGTTTTCTAAAAAAAAATCTAGGATAGGTTGCTTTTCTTCCTTTCTTTTTTAAATTTTAAGCAGACTTTAAGGCTCTAGTTATCTGTATTTGGGGTTTGGGAATCTTCTCAGTTTTTGCATTTTTTTTCAATTCGTGGCTTGAGAAACTTACCTGCAAAGCTCCTGAGCCAATTTGATTCATAGCTTTCCAGTGGAACTCTGACAAGAGCAAGGAACCTCAGCCAATATTTTTCCCAAGCTGTCACAGTATTTCAGGGCCAAGGTAATAAAGCCCTCTTCTGATTGCTGACACATCTGTCATCAGCTGTCCTCTGCAGGCAAAGGGAACTGCTATGCAAAGGTATGAAGGGGAGACAATGAATGGGGTTAGTTCAGGAAACTGAAATTAATTCAGTGGCTAACATAGAGGAATTAAGTTTAATTGCAGCACGAACCTGGAGAGGTGGACAGGAACTACGTCATGAAAACCATTGTGTCCTACTCAGGAAGGTGGACTGTTATCCTGAAAGCTTTTCTAAGAAAATCTTTAAAATTATACATATCTTTTAAAAATTAAAATTTTTTATTCAAAGCAATACCTGTTCAATGTTGAATTTTTTACAAAGTGCAGAAATGTGGAAAAATTATTCTTAATCCATTCACTCAGAGATAACTATTTTAAACATTTAGATATGTTGGGGTGCCTGGGTGGCTCAGTCAGTTAAGTGTCTGACTCGTGAGTTAGGCTTCAGTCATGGCCTCACATTTCATGGGTTCAAACCCCAAATCGGGCTCTGCACTGACAATATGGAGCCTGCTTGGGATTCTTTCTCTCTCCCTCTCTCTCTCTGCTTCTCCCTGTTTGTTCATGTTCTCTCTCTCTCAAAATAAATAAATAAACTTAAAAATAGTAAACATTTAGATATGTTTTTATAAACATTTAGATATGTGCATATAAACATGAATAAAAAGAAAACAAAGGTCATACTACATATATTTATTGCTTTGTAACTTGCATTTTCATAAATACTTCACAATCAGTTGTCTTCTAAAACATGATTTTTGAAAAACATTTTTTTTCTTTGAGAGAGAGCACATGCTTTCACGTGGGAAAGGGGCAGAGAGAGAGAGAGAGAGAGAGAGAATCCCAAGCAGGCTCCATGCTCAGTAGGGAGCCTGACACAGGTCCATCTCACAATAGTGAGATCATGACCTGGGCCAAAATCAAGAGTCAGACACTCAACTGACTGAGCCACCCCAGGGACTTTTTTTTTTGTTTATTTAACTTTTTTTTTTTTTTTAATTTTTTTTTTCAACGTTTTTTATTTATTTTTGGGACAGAGAGAGACAGAGCATGAACGGGGGAGGGGCAGAGAGAGAGGGAGACACAGAATCGGAAACAGGCTCCAGGCTCTGAGCCATCAGCCCAGAGCCTGACGTGGGGCTCGAACTCACGGACCGCGAGATCGTGACCTGGCTGAAGTCGGACGCTTAACCGACTGCGCCACCCAGGCGCCCCTATTTAACTTTTTTTAAATTTAACTTTTTAAAAATGTTTATTTATTTTTGGGAGAGCATGAGCAGGGGAGGAGCAGAGAGAGAGGGAGACACAGGCTCCAAAGCAGGCTCCAGGCTTCTAGCCACCTGCACAGAGCCCAGAGGCAGGGCTTGAACTCACAAACCGCAAAATTATGACCTGGGCCCAAGAGGTCGGAGGCTAACTAACTGAGCCACCCAGGTGCCTCCCCCTCTCCAATTTAAATTTTTAAGTAGCCAAATCTACCAGTCTTTTCCTGTATTGTTTCCTCCTTTGCTTTTTTTTTTGTTTGTTTGTTTAGAAAGTTCCTCCCCTGAGGAGGCACCTGGGTGGTGACCCAGTCCGTTGAGCATCTGACTCTTGATTTTGGCTCAGGTCAAGATCTCACGGTTTGTGAGTTAAGTCGGGCTTTGCACTCAGAGTGCTGAGCCTGCTTGAGATTCTCCCTCTCCCCCCTCTCTCTGCTCCTCTCCTCACTTTTGCGCACGAGTGCTTTTTCTCTCTCTCAAAATAAATAAATAAACTTAAAAAAATTTCCTCCCCTGAATGCTTCTAACCACTTCCTGTTTGGTGCTTTCAGATTCAAATAGATTCTTGCTTAAATAAACTCTTTGGGAAAAAAAAAAAGGTTCCTTCCATTCTGAGATCAAGTTTTTTTGTTTTTGTTTTTTTAAAGCATTTTTTTCTTCTAACTCCCTTATGGTTTTATTTAATACTTCAGGATTTCATTTTGATAGGGTGAGATAGGGTTCTAATCCTGCCTCCCCAATAGGGTGCAGTTAATCAGTTATCAGTTTATTAAATCCATCCTTTGATTCAAATGCTACCCTTATTATAATTGTTCTTATCATCATCCTGAGATTTCATCTATTGAGGGTTACAGGAATGAGAGCATTTGGGGCAGTGAATAAACACCATAGGGATAGACAGTGCCACCAAAGGTATGAACATTTGGACCAGGAAGAGGGAAAACGGGAAAAATGTTGTGCCTGTTTGGATTATGGTGATTGCTATAGGTTTTTAATTTAGTAGTGGAATAATCGAATATGTATTTTTCAAGAAAGTTGCCCATTAAAATATCCAAATGAAAAATTTGAAGAGCAGGCAAAAGAAAACAGAGCAATCTTCCCCCAAATAACTGAGTCTATAAACGTCAGCTCACGAGCCATCTGTCACATGGACTACTGTACTTTAAACATTGCTCATATATAAAATTTGGGAGAGGAAGTTGGGTTATTTCGAGGATATTTCGCTTAGAGAAAATGAAACTTTATTTTTAAATGTGGTGCTCATCACTAATGTACTAATCCGTGCACAAATTCAATTCCTTCCTGCATTTTCATACTAACGTCGGCCTGAACAACTAAGGGAAACCCCATTGTTTGTGCGTCTTGAGCACTGGATTCCTTCCTGTTTTCCCTTTTTGCAAACGGCAGTTAAACACGGGAACAGGAGCCCGGAGACGTTAGCCCGCAACAGAAAGTTATTTTTTACTCTAACGGCGGTTTTCGTAACTGAGAAAGATACAAAAGTGCGAAGTGCAGGTTACACCACAGAACTCCCCCGGGTTTCCTCTACTCCCCACTCGCGCGCGGGCACGTCGGGACTCGCGGGGTGCGCGGCGCTCAGCGACGCCACCGGGCGCCGGGAGGAGGCGCGCGCCGGCTGGAAACGCCCCTCGGTCTCCGCCGGCCTGGAGGGTACCCGCGGCGGTGACGTAAGGGGGGCGGGGAGAGGCGCAGTATGGGGCTGCGGGGTTTTTGCCGGAACAGGAAACCTCTCCACGGGTGGAGGCGTGCGGCTGGCGTTGCACGCAGGCGCTGCGGGGCTGGCAGGTGTGCGGCGTGTGCACCTCGAAAGTGATGGAGCTCGGCGCGAGCGCCCCCGGGTAGCGCCGGTGAGGCTGCGGGGCCTGGCCCGGGCAGCCATGGGTCTCCTTCGCCTGCTGGTTCTGGCGATGCTGGCGTCCAAACCCGGTGTGACCCGTGGAGCCGAGGCCGTCGGGAACGCCAGCGAGGGTAAGGTCAGGGGCGCCTCACTTCTGCAACCCAAAGTTGGTTTTGCATTTCTTGCAAGGTCGCAGCCCTCTTCGGGGTCTGTCCGTCTAGCAGGGCAGTTGATGAGTTCAGACCCGGTGGGAATGGATCAGGGTTCTTTCCTGCAGAAGGAAACTCGATGCTAAGGAGGCCTCACCGTCAACCTCCTAATTTAGGCTGGGCAAATGGGGAGAGGTAAGTAACTCTCCTGTTCAGACACGTTTTTATCTCCCTTTGAGAGAAGCCATGTTTGTAAGTTTAATTTAACACATTAAAACACCTCTGCTCTCCATTGGTATATCTGAGCCCTTGGACAGCGAGGTTTGGTGCAGAACTAAGGGCTCTATGAATGATGTTCCTCCAAGCTGCAGAGGTTTTTTACACTCCAAAATCTGGATGCTTTCACATTGGTTAGGCTCTGCGGAGTGTGAAAGGAAAAGTAAACCCAGAATGGGACTTTGGATGGTAGGGCATGTGCTTGGTGAATAGCTCGTGGTTTGTTAATATAAACCGTAAAAAAAGCACTAATTGTGCTAGGCTGACGGTAATCATGTGCTTTTCCGTGAGGTTAATCACATTCTTTTATTTTGAGCTTAAGAGACCAGTTGCAGTTTTGAACCAGTGTATTTTCTGAATAGTGTGGTTGTGTTCCTCACTGCTCATGTTTGGAAAGCTCTTGTGCAAACTGAATCGTAGAATCGCCGCAGAGGACTTAAGGCCAGAGCTGAAAAGGGCCGTTATATTTTTGCAGAAAAAATAGCCTTGTTAATAATATGGCACTAACGTTCACCACGTGCTGTATGTGCCAGGTGCTTTCCATGGCATTGTAATTTAATCCTCACCACCCCAGGAGGTAAATTATCCTCCTTGCTTGGCAGAGGATGAAGCGGAGGCCCTGGATTTTGCTTAATACACAGGTGAACAATTGCTAGGGGCACAGGTGATATTTGAACCCAAGTGTGTCTTGCTGCAGTTTTAATTTGCATGGCCCTTCCACTTCAACAAAGCTGCCCTCCAAATTCTATTGAGTATGGTACTTTACCCTTAATTCTGTGAATTCTCATTCTTCAGAATAGCCTTATGAGGCAGGTAATGGAGATGGTGTCTCCATTTTAACAGGTGGAGAATATGAGAGATTGAATTTGTAGTTGATCAAGGCTCCTGAGTCAGGGCTGTGATCCACATCTTTTCTATTTCTGTACTTTTGTATTTAATACCTATGTTTGTGTTATCCGTAGTGCTAAATTTAAGGTAGCAGGCCATTTGTATACTTAGTTGAAAATGATCTCTTTTAAAAGGTGTGAAAGGTAGTATGTACATTTCTGTGTTTCAGCTTCTGGGGCTAATGAAAATTCATAAGACATAAATGAAAAATGGCGAGGGGCAGTTGAATGCCAACCAACTTAAGTATCTGAACTGGTTTTTTTTTTTTTTTAATCATCTGAAGAGAATTATGACAACTAAGCTTTCACAGATCTAGAATTTGTGTCAAAGCACAGAGAGGTAAATTTTAGTAAAAAAAAAAAAATAGAGTTGGATAACTTTAAGGTTTGAGTTTAGGATCTGATTGGGAAAGGAAAGGAGAAGATTAGGATTAGGCAGCTATTTTTAGAAAGAAATTATTAGAAAGAAGAATTACCCTGGGTAAGAATGGAGGGGGCATATGAACAATAGAAGAGTGCCTGACTGTGGGTTAGTTAGATGGCAGAAAACATCTTTGGCAGAAAAAGCCGAGCCATTGTTTTTGAGAGGAGAGCCTTGGCCTGAGTGCTCTGTCTCCATGTTAGCCCTTTGTCTATAATATCGTTTGATGTGCTGTCTTTTTCCTTCCCACTCCCAAAGTCATAAGATCTAATTATGCCTCATAAAATGTTGCTAGCGAATCCTTTTCCAGATGGCTTAGAGGAAAAGTTAAGTTCCTGTTAACTTATTCAGGATATATTTTGGATACGTGTCTGTTTTTGAGTAGAAATTAAATGCATTTTCTGCCAGACTGTATTGTTAAAGTCTTGATTTTCAGTATTTTTCTTTGTCACTCCGTGGTAGTCTCTTTCTCACTTTGATGCTTACGCTGGACATGTATAGTTTATTGGTAGGGCCAAATTGAATGTCTGATGTCTTTTTCTTTTCTTTTTTTTCTAAATAAGATGAGCTTCTGAAATACTGGAAAGCTTATGGAAGTTAATAACAATATTTTATTGTGTAGCATTGGACAGCTTGAAATTGTTTTCCCTATGTGTTTTATACTTTCAGCAGCCAAATGATGTATGCAGTATGTAACCTCCATTTCGCCGTGGGGAAACTGAGGCCCAGAGGAAGTAAATTACTTTCCTGAGGACATAAATCATATACCACTTATTGTGTGCCAAATATGTGACTGGTACTGTACTAGGCACCAGAATGTCAAATAAAACAAAGCCCTGCATAGCCAAGAGTCAAACCACAAATGGTTTGGTGAATATGCAATCTTCTATAAAAATTGTGAAATGGCAATTAGATTGCCAAGGTAACACTCACAAAGGATTTTCACACAGAAGTTAGGTTAAAGATAACTAAGAATAGGGAAAAAAAATTTTATCTTTTTCTAATTCATCAAACATTGTGTTAGGAGTCCTCAGACCTGAATGAACATTAGAATCACTTGGAGAACTTTTTAAAAAGGCAGATTGGTAATTAGGCAACTAGAAATTAAAATTTAAAAGAAAAAATGAATTTCCAGTAGTATCAGGAAATATGGGATATTTAGGGATAGTTATAATGGAATATGTAAAGATCTCTACAGAAAAAAACCATACAACATTCTTGAGGTAAATTGAGAAGCTAAATAAGTAGAGGGATATCTCAGATTCATAAATCAGAAAATTTTGTGTTATAAAGGTATCATTTCTCCTTAATACCTTCGTTGCCATCCCAAATTCCTAGCAATTTTTTTTTTGTGTGTGGAAATTGACAAACTGCTTTCTGAAATTTATATGGAAATGAAAAATGGCCAAAAATAGTCAAGATAATCTTGAAGAGAAAGAACAAATTTGGGGGCAGAAATGAAAACAAGGTAATATTGGTGTTAGGAGAAACAAATAGACCACTGGAATACAAGTCAGAGTCCAGAAACAAACCAACAAATGTGGTGACTTATGTGAAAAGTCGGATTGCAGAGTAGTAGGGAAATGCTGGTATTTTCAATAAAGGTTGCTGTGTCAACTGGGTATACATATGGAAACATGAACCTGTTAACCCCCTGCCTTATACCACATATAAAAATCAATTTTAGACTTATTTTTTAAATTTTAGATTGATTTTAGACTTAAATATCAAAGGTAAAGCAAAGGTGTAGAAGTTAACATGGGGAATATAGCTTTATAGTCTTAGAATATGTTGGCAAAGATTGGGTTAGAATGACACAGAAAGGACTAAGCATAAGAGAAAACCCCAGGAAATTGGACTACATTAAAATTAAATCTGTTAATGTAAAGGTAGCAACTTACAAGGATGGGAGATTTACCCATGATGTATAAAGAACTAAAATTCAATCAGGACAGTCTGATTTTTAAAATGGACAAAAGTCTTGGGGTGCCTGTGTGGCTCAGTCAGTTGAGCCTCCAACTTCAGCTCAGGTCATGATCTCACGGTTTGTGGGTTCAAGCCCCACGTTGGGCTCTGTGGTGACAGCTTGGAGCCTGGACCCTGCTTTGGATTCTGTGTCTCCGTCTTTCTCTGCCCTACTCTGTATGCACTCTCTCTCTCTCTCTCTCTCTCTCTCTCAAAAAGAAATAAAACGTTAAAAAAATTGTTTTACACAAATAAAACAGATGAAAGTCTTGAACACAGACCCTTTTACAAAGAGAATACCTAATAATGGCCAATAAGCAAACCAAAATGTTCTTAACCTCTTTAGTAGAAAATGCAAATTGAAATCACAGTGATATACCACCGTGCACCCGGAAGAGATACAGATGATACCAAGTGTTGGTGAGACTATTGGGCAGCCAGAATACTCTTCCACAGGTTGATGGAGTGTGAGTTGGCAAAACCATGTGGTGTAACTCTTTGGTAGTATCTACTAAAGCAGAACATAAGTATACCCTATTACCTGATGATTCTACTCTTATGTTCTACCCAATAGAAATGCGTACATATGTGTACCAAAAGACGTACAAAAAAATGTTTGGAGTTCATTTTATAATTCATAACTCCAAACTAGAAATAATCCAAATGTTGATTACAGAAAAATAGATAAGTAAATTGTGGTTTATTCCTTTTAAGAAGTATATAACAATGAGAATGAATAAATCGTGGTTACTTGTAGTAGCTTAGATGAATTTCACAGATGGTATTGATTTTTAAAAAGCTAGAAAGAAAAGAATTCATCCTGTATGATTCCACTTAATTTCAGAAACAGACAAAGCCCATCAATTTGTTTGAAGTTAGGATCACAGTACCTCTGGGCAGGAGGGAAGGCTTAGTGATAGAAACGGGCCACAAGACCTCTAAGATGGTAGAATGCTGTTTCTTCACCTGGCAGTGTAAACTATGTGCACTTCTCTTTATGTATGTTATTTCTTTTCTTTCTTTCTTTCTTTTTTTTTTTTTTTAATGTTTATTATTTTGAGAGAGAGAGAATGCACACACACATGCAGGGGAGGGGCAGAGAGAGAGGGAGAGAGAATCCTAAGCAGGCTCTGAACTGTCAGTACAGAGCCTGACATGGGCCTTGAACCCATGAACTGAACCCTGAGATCATGACCTGAGCCAGTGTCAAGAGTCAGACACTTAACCAACTGAGCAGCCCAGGTGCCCCTGTATGTATATTATTTCAATAAATGTTTTTTAACTGACACTTGGACCCTAACCCCTTGGATTTTTATTTAACTGGTCTGGATAGGGGCTTAGGCAGCAGTAGTTTTTAAAAAGCACCTCCAGATGATTGTAAAACACAGCCAGGGTGGATAACCACTGTATGAGAAGTTCCTTCTAATAAGGACACCTTAGGAGTGCTATAGAAAATTTGAAAGTGTGCAAAGAAAAAATTATTTACAATACACCCCCAGAGGCACCTCCTTTTAATACCCCTACTTATTTTGTCAAGTGATCAGTTATTTAAATTATGAATGCAGTGTCTCCTTTGTTATCTGGCATCTGCCTGGTTCTTGCAACAGGTATTTGATTAGGGAAAGAGGGTGAGTGAGATGTCATCTTTTCATAACTTTTGGAAATCCAGGAAGTAATAGATGAAAGTTGTAACCAGGTGTTTTTATTGAAGTCAGAAGCAGAGACTGTAACTTAATGTTATGGTCCTGATCATTATATATTTTCACATGGACTGTTTGTTTTCATTTCTAATTTTCTTAATGAGAACAAGACTTCTTAGGTAATTTAACCATTTAAGATCAAAGGTGATCTGTTAACACTGTCACAGCAAAAAACCTCAAATAGGCTTTACTGCCTGATATGTGTATATGCTTTCTAGAAGACTCTTTCACAAAAACAACTATTATTTTCTATTTATGCTGGAATGGTAACAGCCTATATGTTCATCAGTAAGGGATTTGTTGAATAATTAATGGTTGCATACAGAATGGAATATTATATAACTTTTAAAATGGTAAAGCTAGTGGGAATGCCTGCTGGTACAGCCACTCTGGAAAACAGTATGGAGGTTCCTCAAAAAACTAAAAATAGAACTATCCTATGACCCAGCAGTTGCACTCCTAGGCATTTATCCAAGGGATACAGGTGTGCTGTTTCAAAGAAACACATGCACCCCAATGTTTATAGCAGAACTATTCACAATAGCCAAAGTATGGAAAGACCCCAAATGTCCATCAATGGATGAATGGATAAAGAAGATGTGGTATATATATACTATGGAGTATTACTTGGCAATCAAAAAGAATGAAATCTTCATTTGCAACTACGTGGATGGAATTAGAGGGTATTATGCTAAGTGAAATTAGAGAAAGACAAGTATCATATGACTTCACTTATATGAGGACTTGAAGAAACAAAACAGATGAACATAAGGAAAGGGAAATAAAAATAATATAAAAACAGGGAGGGGGACAAAACAGAAGAGACTCAAAAATATAGAGAACGACAGAGGGTTACTGGAGGGGTTGTGGGAGGGGGAATAGGCTAAATGGGAAGGGGCACTAAGGAATCTCCTGAAATCATTGTTGCACCATATGCTAGCTAATTTGGATGAAAAATAAAAATAAAATGGTAAAGCTAGAATTATTTATATTGATGTTCAGAGATAAGTATGTCCTATTAAATGGGCTGTATCAGACATATTTCTTTTTCCATCTATGTAGATAGAAATATTACATGATATCTGCCTAAGTCCTAAAAGATGTATATCAGTGTGTTAATAGTGATTATTTCTGCACAGTATACTTGGATGGAGGTATTGATTTTCTCTACATTTCTTACCTTTCTATAATAAGGGTTATATATTGTCTGGACAAATATTACCAATTTACAGGAAAAACAAAATGAGTGACAAGAGTGTTGAGAGTATCATCATTTTGTCTGGGGTGTATTCCTGTTTTATAAATTTGAGATGAAGTGTTGAGGTAGAACCTGTGTTTTGAGTGCCATCAAGAATGGAAATTTAAAAAAAAAAAAAGGAAGGTTTTTCTTTTTTTTTTTTTTTTTTTTTCAACGTTTTTTATTTATTTTTGGGACAGAGAGAGACAGAGCATGAACAGGGGAGGGGCAGAGAGAGAGGGAGACACAGAATCGGAAACAGGCTCCAGGCTCCGAGCCATCAGCCCAGAGCCTGACGCGGGGCTCGAACTCACGGACCGCGAGATCGTGACCTGGCTGAAGTCGGACGCTTAACCGACTGCGCCACCCAGGCGCCCCAGAAGGTTTTTCAAATTGTGCAGTTTCTTTCTGATAAGAACATCTCAGTGTCACTACAGAAATTTGATAAACAGTGATATGTATGAAGAAAAGAAAAATCACTTAATATGTATTCATATACTCACAAGGATACCTACATTCAATACCCCTATTTACTTTAAGTTACCAGCTGTTTAATTATGTATTTCAGTTTCTGTGGTCCTGTCTTTCCTTACTGCCTTTTAAAGCACTGAAAACTTTGGTTTTCCAAGTCTTTCTGAGTTGTGATTTATTTTCACCCCTGTGTGATAGGTTAAGGGAAGGCTAAGAAAAGTTTGACACAGGACTTCACTAGGTGGTATCTTTAATCTCTTCCAGGGCTTCTAAAGGTTCTGCATAGAGTCTTGATTCAAGGCCTGTGTAAGGGGAGATAGACACAGATTATCAAAACCATTTCTAAGATATACTTAGGGGCAAATTTAGTGACAATTACAGAAATCTTGGGTAACCTTTACAAATTTACTTGTACCAGTTTTGGTCACAGTACCCAGTACGTAGAGCAAGTAGTCCATAAGTACTTCATAAATATTTGTCAAATAGAGAAAATGGGGAAGAAAAGGGAAAAACTAAAACAAAACAAATACAAAGACTGGAAATATTACTAGAAGAGGCAGGATGGTAAATGAGCTCAGTGCTACACCTGACGCTAATATAACACTGTTATGTTAACCACACTGGCGTTAAAAGAAATGCAAAGTGAAAAATGAATTGAGTGCTTTGGACAGATAGTTAAATGATGGAAATCCAATTAATTCCTGGGAAAACAAACATACTGTTTTTAGTTTGACAGGCTAGAATTTGTGGACATTTTTAAGACTTGGAAGACAGGATAGATGGGACCAAAATACATTACATGCAATGTTTTTAGGGCCACTTACTGAGATCCGCTTAATTTTATGGATAATTTGGTTTCCTGATAAAATAATCATGATGATGGGAAGGCCTGGAAAATGTAAAAAATTTTTTCTTGTTTCCCTTTATAAAAAGGAAAACAAAAAACTCTCTCACATTTTCTAGACTTTCCTACCCAGATTTTGTTAAATACGTCCTGATATTTTTACCTGTATTCTGGCTGGAGTTTTGTCCTACATAAAATGTAAAATGTGTTTCCAGTAACATAAATAGAAGGAAATATACCATCTTCATTTGTCATTGTTACCAGTATTAAAATTTTCTCTGGAGTTTTAGAAATTAAATCATAACTACAAATAGCTTTTTTTCTATCACTTATAAAAAGTTATGAAGGTAATATAATGGCATCAGTGGAATTTGGGGGAATTTATGGAGAGTAACCTTTGATCTCATCGTAGGATTCTTTGTATGTTCTGTTCAGCTTTTTTGGTTAGCCATTGTTGATAGTCTTTTTTTTTTAATCATCCAGAAGTAGTACTTGTATTAAAAAAAAAAAAAAAAAAAAAGTGTTGAAAATAAGCCCGTTTGGGAAATGGTACATAAGAATGGGTTTGAAGTTATTTAATGTCTGGGGTATTCTCCTTTGCCACCCACTGACTTTAATTTCCTTTTAAAATAAAACTGTTCCACTATGGAATGCTAGTGACCTATAATCTATCTCACCAACTCTGTTTCATCTTTATTAAATTTAAATCTTTTTTCTACTTTATTTATTTTTATAGTTTATTTTTTTGAGAGAGAGAGAGAGCACAAGTGGGGGGAAGGACAGAGGGAGAGTAAAGGAGAGTCACAAGCAGGGTCCCTGCTCAGCACAGAGCCCAACACAGGGCTCAATCCTAAGACCCTGGGATCATGATCTGAGTTGAAATCAGGAGTCGGACGCTTGGCCGACTGACTGAGCCACCCAGGCTTTCCAAGTTCTGTTTTTAACCTCAGTGTATTCATAGTTGTTAGTACCTCCTCAAGGTTAAACCTTAAATAGGGGCCCTTGTTTTTTAATTTTTTAGTTTTTTGAATTTTTTTAAAAGTAAACTCTGTGCCACAAAGGGCTTGATCAGGACAATCAGAAGTCTCATGCTCTACTGACTGAGCCAGCCAGGTGCCCCCCAGGGCTCTATTTTGAATAATTATTATTGCTGCTGCAGTGGGAGATTTTTCTGGGTTCGAGGAGCTGGACACCTTGGGCATTCTTGAACATCCTCAGGCATCCTCAGCACTCTAAGTATTGCTCACATCTTTTGAAACACCTCTCTTCCATTTTCTCAGTTCCACCATTTACTAGCTGCTTCCCCTCTTTAAGCCAATTTGTCCTCATCAGTAAAATAGGAGTAGTAATACTATTTATCTCCCCAGGTTTTTTGAGAATTAAAATAAGCAATGCATGTATGTTTACGTATGTGATTTCTACAAATTGATATCACAGGTTCAGATGTTACAATGAAATGTTTCTCCCATTGTAGGTCTTCTTGAATTTTCTGTAGGGAAGTTTAGATACTTCGAGCTCAACAGGCCCTTTCCAGAGGATGCCATTTTGCGTCATATTTCCAGCAATGTGTCTTTTCTTATTTTCCAAATACACTCACAGTATCAGAATACAACAATTTCTTTTTCTAAGGTAAGTACAGAGAGTTATTTCTTAAACACCATATTTGAGGGTCTTGTATTTAGTATAAACATGAGAATTGGATTCCTCTTTATGTTTAACTTTATGCCCTTAAAAGAAAAAAATCAAGATTGGATCCAGTCAACTTAGTGATTTAGACTGGCTAAGAGGCATGTGTCTGTGTGTCTTGGGCCTTTCTTTTTTTAAAAAAAAATTTTTTTTTTAATGTTTATTTATCTTTGAGAGATAGAGTACAAGAGGGGGAGAGGCAGAGAGGGAGAGAGGGACACAGAATCCAAAGCAGGCTCCAGGCTCTGAGCTGTCAGCACAGAGCCCGATGCGGGGCTTGAACTCATGAACCGTGAGATCATGACGTGAATTGAATTCAGAGGCTTAACCGACTGAGCCACCTAGGTGCCCCATCTTGGGCCTTTCTTGAGTGTGGTGACCTCTGACTTAAAGAGGCGGTGGGAGAGTGCTGAATTTGGGGGGAGGGTGGGCTCTGCCAGATGTCTCCTATGGGCATGTGATTTCTCACCTTTTCTTACTCTCTTGGGTCCTTGATGATTTTTACCTCTGAATACGTTTTAATGGGTTTCCGTCATTGTGCAGCCATTTAGTGTTTACTAAGACACTTGTAGGTTCAACTTTATTCTTTGGAATCTCACAGAAACAAAAGAAGCCCAACACCCAGGTCATCTAGCCTAGTGCTGTGCTTCCAGGAGCATTTAAGACTCTATTTCAGAGATCATCACTAAACCCTTTAACCTCAGCCTCACCTTTGGGAAGTGTTTCAGATGCCCTGGATTAGCTTAACTCATTAAGGAACTGCCATTTACATTAACCTTTTATAAATCTATTTTTATTCAGCCTATATGATCCCCTTTGACTAATAAATGCATTTCAGCGTGTATGAAGTCATGCTGCTTTTTATTCGTCCTAAGCCTATCTATTGTTATAAGCCTATCTTTTAATATTCTGAAATTTGCTAAACTAAGTGGTCTTAGTCCAATTCATATATATTCTGTAGGCATTGGTCATACTACCTTTCATACTAAATATTTGGTATACTTGCATTCTTTTCCCTGCCATAAAAGTTTTGAGATAGTGCATTTGGTAGTTTAATAGGCTAGAAATGAAAGAGTTTGATCAAGGAGAAGAAGGAATAAATTATATAAATTGCAAGAGTTAATGGTGTTTATGACTCCCACTCAGATTTTGCCAGAGCAGAGATCAAAGCTTGTTAAATGTTTTAACTTTCTTAGAAGGAAAAATCACACCAGTTCCTCAGGGAAACCAAGTTTTTTTTTTTTCTGGCACTAAAATCCAAAGGAAACTTCCTATTCAGGCCCTTTCATAGGAGACATAGTAAAATGCTACACAGATGATTTCCTTAATGACATCAGAGCAAAGACAACATTTGAAAGAAGAGAAAGGATTGAGAAAAAAGGCATTTACTTTTTTTTGCATGCTTACTAGGGGCTAAGTCGATGATTCTTAAGCTTTTCTGGGGCCATGGACTTTGAATCCACTGAAATCTCTGGACCCTCTACCCAGCAAAACATGGATACATTTGTATAATTTCATGGGCACCTCTGGAAATTCATTGGGCCTCTGCGGCTGGCTCCTAGTTAGGAACCCCTGTGTTTGGTTTCCATGTAATTAATTCTCACAACAGCTCAACAAAGTAGTCTTAATGCATGTTTTTACGTTTGAGGAAACAGCTTGGACAAGGGAATGTCCACATAACTATGCGACTGAAGTGGCCTGAATGAACAGCATGTTGGGCCTTCATTTTTATGTAGAGCAGATTTTAGTTATCCTGAATTATAATCATCTTCCTTTCTTGGATGGGCCATAGTTGTCACTCTATTTATACTCCTGAGAAACTGATGATCAGAATTGCACATAGCTCTAAAGATGAGTGGTCTGTGTGAAGAGAATAGTGTCTGTTTTCAATACCCTTCCGGAGGAAGTGTGGCACTTTGGGTTGTTTTAGGTCATCAGAGCAGGTGGTTCTTTGAAACTGTTGACTCTGCAGTTCCTCAATTAATATTTGAGTCATTTTCCCTTAGGCTTGTCAAGTTGAAACCCATCTGACGCTTTTTCCTCGCTTTTTCTTAGCTTTAAGAAAACGCTCTGAATCTGCTACCTCTTAACTTAGTATTTTGTTATTCAAAAAGCTTTCCAGATTGTTGGGGTGAAGGGATGGAGTTAGGGAATGGTTGAGTGGAAGGATAAGGACGATAATCCTGATTGTGATAATGGTTCCACAAGTGTTTATGTATATCAATACTTACATAGTATTTTATTTACTTATTTAGGTTTGTTTATTTTGAGAGAGAGACAGCGTGAGTAGATGAGGGGCAGAGAGAGATAGACGGAGAATCCCAGACAGGCTCCGCCCTATCAGCACAGAGACTGAAGCAGGACTTGAACTCCCGAAATCATGACCTGAGATCATGACCTGATCCAAAGTCGGATGCTTAACCAACTGAGCCACCCAGGCGCCCCTATAGTATTATGTGTAGTTTATAATATATCAATTATAGCTCATTTTATTAAAAAAACTTTCCAGTTTAGGGACAGTGCTCATCTTTTTGTCTTTGTAGTGATAGTTAATTTGTATATTGGACCTACGAGATGGAGGCTGGCTCACTGGCCTGGTTCATATCACAAATCTAAACCTGAGTCAACTTGCACTTCTCCTGTCAGATAAACCTAGCATGCTAGTCACAGTGCTACAACTCTGCTTTAGCTAGCTAGCTTTAGGAAATAGGACCTGCTAGCCTTTATAAGGAAATCCCTGACGTCCTAGCCAAAGTGAGCTATAAAACTCACTTTTGCCCCCAGTGCCTCAGGAACAGTGCTCCACTGCTTGTAAGGCACTGTTCTCCCCCAGTCTGTGGGTTGTTTTTCCTTGAATAAAGGACACCAAACTCTCTACTGAATTGTTTTTTCTTTTGACAGTAGTCTTAGTACTTCACATAGGAAATCTTAATTTGGGGAATTGAAAAACTTGAGAATTTCACTGTGCATCTGCTATTCCTATCAAAGGTCATATACTTCAATAGTTCTTCCATGTGTACGTGTGTGCACCCATATATAGACATGAAAAGAATTCTTTAATTATATAAGGAAGGTCTGTGTTTGTTCTTATTTTGAGAAAGTTTGAAATAGGACATGCATACTAGATCAAGTCTGGAATTTAAATATTTTGCTCAACTCCTTATTCATGATGATTCTTTTTTACCTTATTGCAGACTCTCCTTCCCAATACCTCAGGGACAGGCACTGACAAAGGACTGGTTTTCATTCTTAGACCAGAGCAGAGTATGTGCACTTTGTACTTGCAGACTTTAGATGCTGAGCCTGTCCAAAACATGGCCATTCCACTCTCCTATTCAGAAAGAGGTAACCTTCCTGTTTTCGACTTTCTATTTACTCTCCAGATTGTGGAACTTTTTCATGAAAATTCAGGGGAAACTATAATCCTTTTAAAAGTGTTTATTGCAAGTACAGTATATTGGATCAAAGATTTTAACAGCAAAGGAATCAGAGAATTACATGATGATTGAAAGCCCAGGTAGGGGCATAGGAGAATGCAGTCATTAATTAAAAAAAAAAAATTTAAGGAGCCCTTGAAAAAGCATTAACTGAAAGGCAAGGTACAGTCCTTAACACTTTACCTGATTATTCCAGGCAGAGGAAGGCATGGGAGAAGAATGGAGAGTATTTAGAGAATGGCAGAATATGGGGTGCGGCTGGAGCCAGAGTGTGAAGGGCTTTGTGTACAATTTAAGGTTTACATTCTATTCTGAAGGAGCATTGCGCTTTTAAGCAGAGGAATGATCTGTATTTCAGCTATCAGAAAATTAACTCTAGAAGCAGTGTGGGGAGTATTTGGAGAGGGCATAGCAGAGTCAAGACTCAGCATACCTTTAAGCGCTCAAAATGAGAAGGTGTTTGTTTTTTTATTTATTTATTTATTTATTTATTTATTTATTTTTTAATATATGAAATTTACTGTCAAATTGGTTTCCATACAACACCCAGTGCTCATCCCAAAAGGTGCCCTCCTCAATACCCATCACCCACCCTGCCCTCCCTCAAAATGAGAAGGTGTTTGGAAAGTAGCACTGATAAGACACAATGACCAGTGGTTATGGATTATGAAAAGGAGGAACATAGGCTTCCCATTTGGCTAGCTGGGAGATAGTGATGCAAAATAGGTAGGGTTGAGGTAGAGTTGTGATGCTGGATTGGTTTAGGTGATAAGGATGGGGTAGTTGTGACTACAGTTAGGGACACTGTGAATCTGAGATGCTTACAGGACATCTGGATGGAAGGGCATAGTAGGGAGTTTAAGGGTATGGAGTGGAGCGCTGAGGTTAGATGTCCAACTAAAAGGTTCTTAGTAAAAGCCAGAGAAGTGAGTAAGATTGTCTAGGCATGTACTTAGAGACTTATCTGGAAAACATAATAGCAGATACTTTCAAGGTGCCTACCACATGTCGGGCACTGTTTTGGGGGATGCTAACTGCTGAGGAATAAGCATAAGACTAAAGAGGAGTCAAGGAAGTGACTGAAAGTGTCCATATGATAGCACAGTGAAGAGTCAGCAGTGGCCTTTAATGACACTCATTTTAGTGGCACAATGGGGATGAAAACTAGATTACAGTGCTTGAGGAGTGAAGGTGAGGTGAGGAAATTTCGACCACTCCTTGTGTTATGTGTAGCAAAGGGTAATTTATTTAGAAAAGGAAAACCAGAGCCTTTGACTTTTTATCGAGGACAGCGTATAAAGAAAAATCACGAACAGTACGGCTTCAGTTCCAAAACGTATCCTTTTCTCGGGTGTGGTAAAGATTTGTAAATGCAGGAAAAGGAGAGTATGAAAGAAGAGCAATGTTGAAACATAGGCACACATTCAGTTTCTCCATTACAGAACTGGCCAGGGGAAGTCAAGCACCAGAATTCCATCAGTTTACGGAGACCAGGACCCAACCATGGGAGTGATTGATCGGATGAGTGTGTGAAATTGAGATCTTGTAAATCTTGAACTTGGTTTACCTTGATCTGTCTTATCTCAACCTTTCCATTTGAGTCCACCATATACAGTTCTTCGTATAGAGTTGAGCTCATGTCAAGTGACTTGTTTAAGTTTTGTCATGCTTAAGGGCATGAATAGGATTCCTAATGAGAAAAAAAGAGCTGTTTTAGCCACATTATTAATGTAAATGGAATACCCCAAATTTGTATTTAATTAAATATCCAAATGCTATTCTGATATGTGATCTTGTGAGTCTTTTATTTTTACTACTTTATATACACAGACTGTTTCAGCACTGAGGATGACATCATCTTTCTTCCTGTTGAAAGAAGCATGTGAAAAGTGGACACCCCTTTCTTTATTACCGTGGAGTTCCTTTTCTCTTTGGCAGTGTTTTTTCCCCTTTATCCCTGGGTTCTTAAGCTCTTTTTGTGGGTTCGTAGACTCTCAAAATCTAACGAAAACCTCTCTCCTTAGGACATGCACACATTCAACACTTGGCATACAATTTCAGGGTGTTCTTGGGACCTCTGGAGCCCATTCTTGGATACCAGCTCAAGAATATCTGCTTCCAGATCTTTTCAACTCTAGAGCAGGGGTTGGCAAACATAGACCATGAGCCAGATCCAGCGTCTGCGTGTTTTGTACGTAAAGTCTTACTAGAAATGGCTGTGTTTGCCTACATTACTGCCTGTGGCTGCTTTCGTGCCATGAGGGCAGGGTTCAGTAGTTGCCACAGAAGCTGCCAGGTGTGTGAAACCTGAAATGTTCCCAATCACACCCTTTACAGAAATTGCTTGCTAACCTCAATTAACTTTTCCTTCTTTAATCTCAGTTCATGTGGTAGTGTAAAACCAGAAGCTCTATTATATTTATTTAGCTTCTATATGGGAAGTTGTTATAAGAGTAGAGTTCTCGTTTTCTGAGTATGATTTGAATATATAAGAATTCTATGTTGAGTAACTTACTTTTTTTCATCCAGATCCTATCCCTGGAGGCTGTAATTTGGAGTTTGATTTAGATATTGATCCCAACATTTACTTGGAGTATAATTTCTTTGAGACAACTATTAAATTTGCCCCAGCAAACCTTGGCTATGCAAGGTATGTCTATTTCCTGTCTCCTAAAACTGCTTTTAGGACATACATGATCAGCTACTATGTAGATTTGGTAAACTCTCAAAATTCATGGTTCTCTTTAGTAAACTTGAATTGTTCACTTTTTCTTTTTTCAGAATGGAGGTAATTTAAGCATTGTAAGTAATACTTCAAGCTGTCACAATTAACATTGGCTCCTTCCATTCTTAGGAAGAGCCAGATGTTGAGTCTCTATTGTGAGCTTAGACGTACATTTAGTTTCTGTAAAGAGTTTTGAATATGGAAAGCATTCTGAAGCCATGAAACACCCGTATCTTTTCGTAAAGATTTTATTATTTTAATTAAAACTCTGCCTTAGTTTGTACTTTAATAGTAATGATAGCTAACATTGAGTAACATTTGAATGCTGTTTGTGCATCATCCATAGTGCTGAATGCTGTGTCTTTTTGTCCATTTAATCCTAACAGTTTTATTAAGAAGAGGTGGTGTTTTTATTTTATAGAGGGGTTCCCTAAGGGTTATTTAGATTTAGTGACATGCCCACATACACATAGCTAACAAGTGGCGAAGCTGACATTTCACTCCAGGCCTGACTGACGTTATTAGCATCTGGTTATTTAGCCATACTGCCTCTCAGTATGTTACTTTTCTTCACAATGCCAAAATTGGAATCGATGCAGAAGTTTGAAATTTGAGCTTTTGGTTCCTTTTATAGATGGGACATGCACGACAAGAGATTGATGTTCAATTTTGTTGGTTGACTTTAGAGGCACAAATCCTCCGCCATGTGACATTGGGATGGAACGGGACTCTAGGTGGAGGTTGCTGTATGATGTCTATCAGTATTTTCTGCCTGAGAATGACCTCACCGAAGAGGGGTTGCTAAAGCATCTGCAGAGGATGGCCGAGGTGCCTCAGGTGAAGGCCAATGCTATCAAGGTAAATCTGGTTCTTAACAATTTGTGTGGGCCAGATTTGTAAGAGCTGGGAAGGGGAGAAGCTTCCTGGAGCTTATTTCTTTACTGTGTCCTTGGTCTTTCTGGGATTCTCACTTTATTATCTTTTATTTCATTATTGTCTTGTTAGTGATATCCCAGAGTAATGTTGGCTTTTGAGGAAGTGCTTTAAATTATATTACATTTTGGGGCGCCTGGGTGGCTCAGTCGGCTCAGGTCATCATCTCACGGTTCGTGAGTTAGAGACCCACGTTGGGCTCTGTACTGACAGCTCACAGCCTGGAGCCTGCTTCAGATTATGTGTCTCCATCTCTCTCTGATCCTCCCCCACTCACATTCTGTCTCTCAAAAATGAATAAATGTTAAAAAAAAAAACAAAAACTTTTGGCAAGTGTAAAAGTTACAGTGTTTTGACAAAAGACAATGAGAAACTGTTTAAGGATGTACATATTGTCATTAATATATATATATATTTTTAAGGTTTATTTATTTATTTTGAGAGAGTGTGAAAGCATGAGTAGAGGAGGGGCAGAGAGAATTCCAAGCAGGCTCCATGCTGTCAGCACAGAGCCTGACTCAGGGCTTGAACCCTTGCAGACTGAGATCATGACAGGAGCTGAAACCAAGAGTTGGACCCTTAACTGACTGAGCCACCTAGGTGCCCACACGTTGTCATTAATATTTAAACCCAAACTCAAAGCCTCTAACTTGGAGCAAAAGTTTTCTCTGACCTTTTGAACCCCTGTAAACTCTTGGTATACCAAGTGTAGGGTACCGACCCCCAGCAGCATTGGCATCATCTGGGAGCTTGTTAGAATTACAGACTCCTCAGCTCCACCCAGGACTGATTGAATCAAAATTTGAGTTTTGAGGTCCCAAGGTGATTCCTATGCATATTAAAATTTGAGATTCATGCTATAGATCATTTTTGTGGAGGGCAGGATTTATGTCTTAAAAGGTACCTGAAAGCAGTGTAACCTACAGGTTCATCCTTCAGTCTAATGGTTAATGGGTAGAGTTTTTATAGACTGCTCTGATTCTTCCCAGAGGGCTGATAGGTTACAGATTAGGTAGAAAGAAGTGACTGAAACAGAGCATATGTGATTAGCCCAGGGGCCTCAGTCTGTTGAAGAGCAAGATCTCATTTTGTTGCCATGTCACCTAGGATGTCATGGTCACATGCTAAGAAGGAGCCTTATACAAGAAAACTCACTGTGCTTATTCACAAATTTGGAAGGTCTTTTGGATAAGTTTACCAGTTGCCTTTTTACATAGAAAATTTTGAAGATTGTTTGTATTCTCATGAAGAATACAAGAATTCATATAAGAGGAGCTTTTTAGGTTACTTTTTAACTTTAAGTTAAGAGTTAGAATATTGTATGCCAGAGTTGAAGGGAACCCTCTGTGACTAATGAGGACATGTGTGAAAAACTGGAGACTTTGAAGAGGTTTATACTGGCCAACTTTGGGACAATTCAGTCATCAAAAAGAATAATGATCGCTTGTAAGTTTTTAATAAAAACAAGACCACACTGATGTTAAGAAAGAAAAAAAAAAAGAGGGGCACCTGGGTGGTTCAGTCGGTTAAGCCTCTGACTGTGGCTCAGGTCATGATCTTGTGGTTTACAGGTTCGAGCCTTGCTTCGGGCTCTCTGCTGACAGTTCAGAGCCTGGAGCCTGCTTCGGATTCTGTGTCTCCCCCTCTCTCTGCCCCTCCCTCCTCATGCTCTGTCTCTCTCTCCTTCAAAAATAAATAAACATCAAAAAAAAAATTTTTTTTAAAAGAAAAAAAGGAAAGAAAAAGAAAACTCATCAGTTGCTATCATTGGAGAAGATTCTTCTACCAAATTACTCTGGAAATTGATACAAGGAAGGAATTTACACTGCCTTTTGTAAAAGAGGAACTGAAATTCATCCTAGTTGATGAGAGAAAGCTCTTTACTGAATAATGCTGGCCAATATATGTAGAAGGAGTATTAGGATTAGAAAATCACCTTTCTTTGAACCCTAGTGAAATAATTCAGGCAAGGATCATCAGATGAAAGATTGTTGGGGAACAGGATATTCTCAGGATGCCTAAATAGCACGCTGAGATTAATTCTGACTGCCAAAGGGAAAAGTACTTTTGAAACGGAATGATCTGAGGGTCTCCATCTTATCCATGTGGTCAGTTAGATTCACTGATGGCAGGTTGGCTTGCGTTATATGCTCATACGGCACAATCTGACATCATCACCATCATCTCTAAAGTATTCTAGCAAAATATGTTTAACTGAATTCAGTCCATTGTAATTCCTGTTTGCAGAAAATACATGGGATAAAAGAATAAGTGGGATACCTTGAGCACAATCGGACAAATCCAGATTGTGGAATGTTCAGTAAGACAACTGCTCTGCTCTTGTTTTGTTTTGGTTTGTTTTTTGTTTTTGTTTTTTTTAGATTTTATTTTTAGGTAATCTCTACACCCAATGTGGGACTTGAATTTACAACACTGAGGTCAAGAGTTGCATGCTGGGGCACCTGGGCAGCTCAGTCTGTTGAGCATCCAGCTCTTGCTTTCTGCTTAGGTCATGATCTCACAGTTCGTGAGTTCGAGCTCTGCATTGGGCTCTGTGCTGACAACATGGAGCCTGCTTGGGATTCTCTCTCTCCTTCTCTCTCTGACTTTCTTTCTCTGTTTCAAAATGGATAAATAAACTTAAAAAAAAAAAAAGGAGTCGCATGCTTTACCAACTGAGTCAGTCAGATGCCCCTATAAGACAACTGTTCTTAGATCTCCTTAAAGGTCATTGGATGGGTGGGAGAGAGTGATGGGAAGGATGATCCTAGATTGGAGATAAACATCATGCATAAAATGGTTGGATTTTGGTTAAGCGGTGGGGAACAGCTTTAAAAGACATATGGGAAAATCTGAATATGGACTGTGTATTAGATTATAAGAGATTATTGATTTTCTTAGGTGAGCAAAGGCATTAGGGATTTATAGAATACCCTCGCACTTAGTGCCTTGCTACTCAGAGTGTAGATGAATGGGTAGCATTGACATCACCTGAAGAGTGCTAGAAAAGTGGACCCTCTCTCGGGTGCCTCCCCTGACCAACAGAATCAGAATCTGGATTATAACAAGTTCTACCAGTGATTTACAGGCACATTAGGTTTGAGAAACACTGTTTTAGAGTGTGCACATTGAAGCATTTAGGAGTGAAATGTTGTATCTGTAACTTACTGTAAGATGGTTCAGCAGGAAAAAGAGGAAGAAGGAGGGAGGATTAAAAAAAGAAATATAAAACATTAACAATTGTTAAATATAAGTGGTGGCATATATAGTTCATTTTATTCTTTCAACATTTCTGTAAGGTTGAATTATTCATATTAAAAAATTTGGGGGTAGGAGGTAATGTTAACATTTTGTTGAACTTGACCAGTCCTTTGCCAGAAACGTATTCTTGAAGGCTAAGCAATATTTTTAAACAGAAGTTTTCTAAGAGGCTTGTAATTATTCCTGAAACTCTAATATTAAATGTTTTAACTTTTATTAGCAGGAACATATTTGTGTATTCTGGCCATGTAGGGCCTTTGTTTCTTCTGTTACATATATCTAAAAACATACATCTTCTGTTACCTGTCTAAAAATTAACAAGCTTTAAAAGGGAGTTTTTGAAGTGAAAGACTACTGCATAATACAACTATGTGGAATGCTTTCTTACTGCAGAGTCTGTTAGACAAAAATAAATGGGTCCTGTGAGATGTTAGTAAGCACTTGTCTATGACAGTTCTATAGCTAGTAGCAATAGCTAACATTTGTTGAACACTAACTCTGTGTCAAGCATTGTGCTGAGTATGAAGAGAAGAAGGACTAGTGAGCAGAATAAATCTGGCTCTTGCCCTTGTGTTTATAATCTAGCATACGAGAAAAAAATTTTCAATTTTGTCCTAGTGTTTACACTTTTACTTACATCGTTGACATTTGATGCTATACAAAAACTTTAGAAGCATTTTGTGTAAGAACTTCCTTATAGTAGCATGTATATAAACTGTGTAGGACAATCTTTTGACAGAGCTAAATGGGTCGGTATGTATTTTAAACAAGAATTATAACTTAATATTACAATTTAATATCACATGTAGGTGGGATTATAATAGAACAGCTTTTTTAAAAAATCTGAACACTAATCACAGATTATTTTTGGCTTCAGGTGGTTACCCTCACAGCTAATGATAAGACAACTGTTTCCTTCTCCTCCCTCCGAGGACAAGGTGTCATTTATAACGTTGTTGTTCGGGATCCGTTTCTAAATACATCTGCTGCTTATGTTCCTGCTCATACATATGCTTGCAGCTTTGCGGCCGTGGAGGGTAATTGTTCTTCCCTTGGTGAGTATATGGATTTAAACTTTGAAATTTCTTCTTCGACTTTGCAGGTTTATGTCAACCAATACAGAACATAAGAATATTAAAAAGTGCTTTTGTCTAGTCTTCATTCAGTAGATGCCTTTTGAGCCCCTACATTATTCCATCTGTTTCTAGGCACAGGTATATATACAGCAGTGAACAAAACAGACAAGACACCTGCTCTTTCGGAGCTTATGTTCCAGCAGGGGAGATGAGCCAGACAAGATAAATTTGTAAAATACACATCATGTGAGAAACTGATGAGCACTAAGAAGTGAAAATTACGTAGGGAAGGTAGATAACAAGTGGCAGTGAGGGGGGAATTTTGAGAGAGATGGCCAGGGAAGCCCATGGTGGGGAGCTAACCATGGAGTAGAGACCCGAGGCGAGGCAGGGAACCACACGTATGTCTGAGCAATACTGCCAGGCAGAGGGAACAAAGGTCCTCAGATAGGAGCCTTCTCGGTGTGTTTGAAGAACTTCTGTGAGAACAGTGGCTGGAGGAGACGGGAGGGTGAAAGGTGCAGCCATGTAGGTCACAGTGCGGGAGTAAGCTTCTGTTCAGAGTGAAATGGAAAGGCTTTGGAGGTTTTGAGCAGGGAATGCCATGTTCCGACTCCTATTTTGACGGTATCACTCGGCTGCTTTTTTGAGAAAAGTCAGGGCAAGATCAGAAATGGAGATTGATTAGCAGGCCATGGTAATACAGATGAGAGAGGACAGTGGTTTAGATAGAATGGTGGCATTGAGGGGTTGCAAGATCATGCGTGTGTGTATTTAACATTTTATTCTGAAATGGTTTCACAGAAAAAATGAAGAAATACTAAGAATTACTGCATAATCTTCACCCAGATTCCTCAGAATGTTAATGTTATCATGCTGTTTGCTTTGTAACTCTCTGTAGTGCGCTCATGTGCACATACATTACCTTTCCCTTTGAGCTGTTTGAGAGGAAGTTGCAGACATGAAGACCTTTTTCCCTTAAATTTTATTTTCTTATGTAAGCATAGTAAAAAGATCAAATTCACAAAATTGACAGTAATTCACATCACTGTTATTTAATATTACAGACACTACCCAATTTCACTAGTCATTCCTCTAATTGCCTTTTTTTTAAAAAAATGTGATCACATGTTGCATTTAACTGATATGTCTCTTTAGTCTTCTGTAATCTGGAACGATTACTTAGTCTCATTTTGTCTTTCAAGACCTTGACCTATGTGATCTTGCAGTTCGTGAGTTCAAGCCCCACATCAGGCTCTGCACTGACAGTACGGAGCCTATTTGGGTTCTCCCTCTCCCTCTCTCTGTTCCTCCCCTGCTTGTGCGTACTCTCTTTTTCTCTCTTTCAAAATAAGTAACCTCAAAAAAAAAAAAAAAGTCCTTGACCTTTTTGAGGAATAGGTGCAATTTTTTTCTTTTTTAAGAAGATCATCAGTTGGGGTTTGTCTCATGTTTCCTCGTGATTAAATTCACAGTTTGCATTTTTGGCAGGAATACAAAGAAGTGATGTTGTGTCCCACTCAGGAGGCACTTTATATCTATTTGTCCCATTACTGGTGGTGATAACATTGGATATTCGGATAGTGGTGTCTGCCAGGTTTCTCCTTTGTAAAGTAACTATTTTCCTTTTAAGTATTTTTAGGCAGGACTCTGAATGCAGCTAGATATCCCCTTCTTCAATTCTCCCTTGCTAGGTTTAGCATCCCATGATCTTCGCCTGAAACATTCATTACTCGGTGGTTGCCAAATGGCAATTTTCTAATTTCATCAATTTTCATAGTTATTAGTTGGCATTCTATTGTAAGGAAAAGCTTTCTTTTCTCCCCTATTTAATTTATGTATTTATATACAAGAACCCATGGATTCTTAATTCTCTGGGTTATAATCTATCACTGTCATTATTTTCATGTTCAGATTGTCATGTTCAGAGTTGACCCATGAGTGGCGGCATGTAGTTTGAAATAGTTAGTAGTAGTTGCTGGTGGGTTAGATGAGGCGGTTGAAGAGAGGTGAAAAGGATGACTGCTGTTTTAACCCCAAGCAACTAGAGAGCTAGGGCTGCCATTCACGGAGGCAGGAAAGACTGTTGGAGGAGCAGGTTTGGGAGGATGTATCAGGAGTTCAGTTTTGGACACGTTCAGTTTGAGAACCTTAGGAGGCATTCAAATGGACATGTTGGATTGACAGTTGGTTATATGTATGCTGGAATTCAGGGGAGAGGTTTGGGCTGGAGATTACCTTGGAAGTCATCAGCTTAATAGGTGGCATTTAATGCCATGGACTAAATGGCATTACCTGTGGAGTGAGAATGTAGAAAAGGAACGGAGTCTAAGGATACTAGGCACTCCAGTGTTTGGAGGTCGGGAAATTAGGAACTGAAAAATGACCGTTGGATTTAGCAATGTGGAGGCTGTTGGTTGGAGCTGTTTCATTGGAGTGCTAGGGTAAGCCTTACCAGAGTATGCTCAAGAACAAATAGGAGGAAAGAAATTGGAGAAGAGTCCAAATAGCACTATCAAAGAGTTTTGCTCTAAAGAATGAAGTCTCTCCACTGTGTTTGGGGATCAGGGCTTCCTCTCCTCAAGCTGTATCACATCCCACCCAGTCTTCCACAACCATGCTCAGGATCCTGGAGAGATACAGTGTAGGAGACCCAGGCAGATGTAAATTTTGTGTTTTCACTGATAGACTTAATCTCATCTGCATTCCTCTACTCCCCTTCCCTTGAGCCCTTCCATACTAGAGGCCCTCCTAATCAGAAAGCCTCTCTCTCCTGGGTCTCAGTCTGTATGTGTTAGCCTAAGAAGGAGAGCTCTGATCCTATTACTCCAACCTAGGGTTGACCCCTCCTAGTAACATTGGTCCGGTTGTTGCTTTCATTTTTAAGCTCCATGTATGTGAGGATGTCCTTCCTGAGCTTGAATAGGGAGGAAGTATCCACATTGCCCTTTTTTTTTTTTAATGTTTATTTATTTTTGAGAGAGATAGAGTGCAAGTGGAGGGGCAGAGAGAGTGAGACAGAATCTGAAGTGGGCTTTGTGCTGATGGCAGAGAGTCCGATGTGGGACTCAAACTTGCAAACCATCAGATCATGACTTGAGCCCAAGTCAGATACTCAACCGCCTGAGACACCCAGGTGCCCCCACATTGCCTTTTAATTAAGACCTTGGCCTGTGTATCATAACCTAGAGTGATACTGTGATGATTGAAGACCCTCTGCACTTGGACTGTCTTCCATTCTCCCCATCCGTTCACTCCTTTGTCTACACTGCCCCCCAAAATGCCCATTTCGCCTCTCGTGTTGTCTCTAGGGTCTACCTCTTATGAAACCTTCTGCTGTCTGGTTTTACCTGGATGTTTTTTTCTGTCCTTTCCTGGTACTGTGTGATAGGGGGTTCTGTTAAGTTTCTCTCTGCTGCCTAATATCATGGAGGAATATCTAACTGTGGGTGTCAGGTTTTATTGGGGAAGCAGATCTTTCTAACCTTGGTGATTATACTTACTGGAAACTGCCACTACATTTTATTTAAAAAAGAATTATCCCAGCAATCTCCATGTTTGTGGTATAAAGATTAAGTCATAGAACAGCATTCAACCACAGGTCTGAAATAAGCAGAACAGGGCATTTTATCTTTTGTTTCATCTTTCTTTTGGGTGCTTTGTTCTCAGAAACACTGCTGTGTGGGTATGTATCATACCCTGCAAATTCTGGCTTGTGTTTCTTACTTAAATGTAGCTCTTCATGGTATTTGCATCTGAGCACCCTTAAGTGTTTTATGTGTTTCGATCTGTGGCAGGTTAAAACATTTTTCACATGAAATTGTACAGGTGTTTTCATCTTTAGTTCAGGGGTTATTTTCTTGTGTTTATCTCACAAGGAGTCGTGACGGTGAATTTAGTGAGTGCATTTTTCTGTTTAGTAAGCTGTATCTTTCAGTTCATGTTATTTATAAGTTGGTGCCTATTAAGGACCATGAGATTTGGGATTCTTTGGCATCATGAAGCATATTGTGCTTTATTGTTAGAATGCTTCAATTTTTTTCAAAAGTGGTATGTATAATGAAGATGGGCAGTAATTTGTTCATGTGCAATATATAGTGTAATGCCTGTTCTTTTATTTTAATGTGAGTTTTGGTTAAAATTTTTTGTTACGATGAGCTTCAAAGAACCTTCCTATACCAGTTTTTTAGACTTAACAGTTTTGATTCATGGCTATTATTTTGTTTCAGCTATATGCACACCTGGGTCTCTGTCTCCCAGCCCTCCTTTATTATTTTTTTAAAGATTTTATTTTTTAGTTTAATTTCCTATTATTATTTTCTAATGTTTTTATGTTTTGAGAGAGTGGAAGTGGGGGAATGGCAGAGAGAGGGGAACAGAGGATCCGAAGTGGGCTATGTGCTGACAGGCTGACGATACAGTGCTCCATGTGGGGCTTGAAGTCTCGAACCACTTGATCATGACCTGAGCTGAAGTCAGTGCTCAACCTATTGAGCCACCAAGGCACCCCAAAGGTTTTTTTTTTAAGTAATCTCTACACCCAGTGTGGGGCCTGAACTCACAACTCTGAGATCAAGAGTCACATGCTCTACTGACTGAGCCAGCCAGGCACCCCTGGCCCTCCTTTATTATTGGATTTTCTTTTAATAGCAAATTCCTGGCTGTCCTTTTCCTCACAGAATTTCTGTGTGTGTGTATGTGTGTGTCTTAAAGATAAGTGCCGTTTTTAAAAAGTAATAGCCACAGTATCACCAACATAAGTTTCAGTGAAAAATTTTGAAGATAATTTTTTTTTTTTAACGTTTATTTATTTTGAGACAGAGAGAGACAGAGCATGAACGGGGGAAGGGCAGAGAGAGAGGGAGACACAGAATCGGAAGCAGGCTCCAGGCTCTGAGCAGTCAGCCCAGAGCCCGACGTGGGGCTCGAACTCACGGACTGCGAGATTGTGACCTGAGCTGAAGTCGGATGCCCAACCGACTGAGCCACCCAGGCGCCCTGAAGATAATTTTTTAATAGCATCAAATTAACAGCCAGTATTTGCATTTTCCCAATCATCCCAATTGTTTTTCAGGTTTTTAAAAATTTAAATTAGGTTTCACATGAGGCCTGTATATCATATTTAGTTGATGTGTCTTAAAAAATTTTTATTTTATTTTATATTTATTTATTTTTGAGAGACAGAGACAGAGCACAAGTTGGGGAGGGACTGAGAGAGAAGGAGACACAGAATCCTAAGCAGGCTCCCCAGGCTCTGAGCCGTCAGCACAGAGCCTGATGTGGGGCTCAAACTCACAAACCGTGAGATCATGACCTGAGCGGAAGTCGGACGCTCAACTTACTGAGCCACCCAGGCGCCCCTAAAAAAAACTTTTTTTTAATGTTTATTTTTGAGAGTGAGAGTCCTAGCGGGGAGGGGCAGAGAGAGAGAGAGAGAGGGAGACACAGAATCCGAAGCAGGCTCCAGGCTCAGCTGTCAGCACAGAGTCCAACACAGAGCTCGAACTCAGGAACAGTGAGATCATGACCTGAGCCTGAGTCGGACGCTTAACTGACTGAGCCACCCAGGCGCCCCTTGATGTGTCTTTTAAATCTCTTTTTATCCCTAGTTCTCCCCCTTGTTGCCCTCCGTTTTTCTTGTAGTTTGTGAAGAAACAGAACTATTAGTTGTGTGCGTGTGTGTGCGCTCACACACAAGAGCCCAAGAATATGTCACAATAGAGCTACATACCTCGTCAGGAAGCATGTATTGTCTGGTTCCTCTTTTGGTTATAGCAGTAGCATTGGTCTTCATTGCCCACATAAAATAATTGGTTAGGACTGGCAAGGGTATTTTTAAAGTAAGTTTATAATATATATATGTGTGAAATAAATTATTGTCAGTTCGCTTTGCTTTTTTTGTGATGCTTTGTTCTAATACCAGGATCAAACTGGATCTATTATCCACTAAATTTTTGTTTCTTTTAGGAAGAGTGTCAACCAAAGTGTTCTTCACCCTTTTTGCCCTGCTTGGTCTCTTCATTTGTTTCTTTGGACACAGATTCTGGAAAACAGGTATTTTGCTATAGTTGCTATTTTCAGGCACTGTGGTCTTTTTTGCTTAAATTCTGCTAGGAGATTTATGACCTCTTAGTAGATTAAGTAACTGCTTATCTCCAGCTGTCTTCATAGATTTGTGACTGGGGTTCTTTCAGTAAAGATTTTACTTAGTTGCTGTGCTTTTTAATTTTTTCCCTTAATGATGGAGTATAACTTCCTCTTCTTAGGGAAACAAGACTGGATTTGCGCAGCAAACTTCTTCAGTTGCTAGCTAGGTCAGATAGCCAACTAAAAATAACTGGTTGGAAATCAGGACATCTGTGTGAGAATATGTGGATTTTGGTATTGGTGGTTGATGATGTTTCCTATAAATCATGCTGCAGGTCTGTGGTATATTATATGTAAATTGAAATGTCTGCTTAGTCCTAGGAGGTTGAGACTGCAAACAGGAACTCCCACAATCTCCTCGGTGAAAACCATTCAGGGAGCGAAATACCATAGTTCCTCCCCTTCCCCCATCCGTGGGGCATACTTTCCAAGACCCCTAGTGGATGCCTGAAACTACTGACAGTACTTGGACCCTATATATACTGTGTTTCTTCCTGTAATACATACCTATGATAAAGGTTAATTTATAAATCGGGCACAGTAAGAAATTAACAATAATAATGCAATAGAATAATTATGGCAATATGCTGTAATAAAAGTTATGTCTGTGTGGCCCCCCTCTCTCAAAATATCTTCTTGTCCTGCACTCACCTTCTTGTGCTGATGTGAGATGATAAAATGCCTGTACGATGAGATGATGTGAGTTGTATGATGTAGGTAGGAATTGGCACACAGTGAGCTTTAGGCTACTGTTGACCTTTTGGTGAACCTCAGGAGGAGGATCATCTGTTTCCGGACCACGGGGTAACTGAAGCCATGAAAAGAGTATCCACGGATAAGGGGGGAATGACTGTATACGTTATGCTCGCTGAATTGATTTGAATTTTTGGGCTGCCTTTTATGTAACAATGTTTTCAATTACTAAAAAAAAAAAAATCCTAATTTAATTCGTTAACAAAGGGTATACTGGAGCATCAAGGGAAGAGCGAAAATAATCCTGATCTCAAACTCTTTAAACTTGCTTTAATAAACTACGAGTTAAAATATGCATTTCTTTCTCAATTACTGTATTTTTTTCTTGATTGAGAAGAAAATATTGTGAAGAATGTTTCATTCCTCAAAGTATAGAATGCTTCTGTAACAAAGAATTCAATTTTTTTTTTTTAATTTTTTTTTTTTTTTTTTTTTTCCCAACGTTTTTTATTTATTTTTGGGACAGAGAGAGACAGAGCATGAACGGGGGAGGGGCAGAGAGAGGGAGACACAGAATCGGAAACAGGCTCCAGGCTCCGAGCCATCGGCCCAGAGCCCGACGCGGGGCTCGAACTCACGGACCGCGAGATCGTGACCTGGCTGAAGTCGGACGCTCAACCGACTGCGCCACCCAGGCGCCCCCAAAGAATTCAATTTTTAAGCCCCAGGCAAGGTCCCAAATATATTAGGTATTTTAGTGGGTGAAGACAGTGATTAATTATTCATCCTGGACAAAAAAGGATGAATTAAAGGAAGGTATAAAGGTCACTTTTTGCTTTAGAATAGTTTGTTATTTTGCTTTATCTTTTTATTTTTGCTCACGTAACAAATTGAGTGTGATGAGATTCAGATCAGATACAATAACAAAAGTATACTCTTCTTGTTTTCAGTGGGAAGTATGAGGATGTTAGAGTGAGCTATGAAATTAACAGTTAACAACTTACCAGTTGAAACTGACCTCTATGCAAGAACGTATCCAATAGTTAGTACTTTAATATCGCATTCATTTTAATATGATTTCTAAATTTTTCTTGTCTTTCAGGTAATTATTTCTTTCCTCTAAATGTCCTAATATGTGTAAATTCTGGGAGCTTAAGCATATATTTGTAGGTTAGAAATTTAAATTGCACTGTAAAAAAGAATACATAACCATAGCTTGTTTGTTTGTTTTTTGTTTTTTGTTTTTTTCCTGGTGGTTTGCTACTAGAATTGTTTTTCATAGGCTTTATCTTCATGGGACTCTTCTTCTACATACTGATTACAAGACTGACACTTATTAAATATGATGGTAAGTGAAAATAATATAGTTGCATTGGAAAGGTGTTGTGTTCACACTCCCCCTTTCTTTGTGTAGTTTGACCAGTATTGTGTGTGCTATTACGTGTGTAAATAATGGGCTACCCATAATGGAGACGTCTTTTCTAAACTACTTATTTAGACCTTCTCCTCTGGGTTTTTAATCTGCATGGTGAATTTCTTGGTACTTAGGGAAATGAAGGGCCATGTTGATTATAAACCTGTGTTCTAGCTCTCTAGTGTATTGAAGATACGAGATTTATAACCATCAAAAATATTAAGATTTTCTTTACCTTAAAACAAAACCCGGCCTTGTCTCATTGAACAGAATGCTTGTCCCCCGTTCTTCCTTAGCCCCTGTTTATAGATTGTGCCAAGCCACACCTGTCACGTGTCCTGGGAGGTATAGTTCACCTGCTGGTTCCCATGGCTCAGACCAGCCCCTCCCTGGACAACAACACCCCGCCCCCGCCCCCCCCCCCCCCCCCCCCCCCCCCCCGCCATGCTGGTGTCATGTCACCCCCTCAGTACCTGGCCTACAGAAAGGCTAAGGTTGGCTCTGGTGATGGTGTTGTGTATTTGAAGCATGTGGTAGGAAAAGCCACCTCTGGTCAAACAGTTCATCTTCTTCTTCTGTGCAGTTCGTCTGATTCTGACAGCCGTCGCTGGAAGCGTTGGTGGGATTTTCTTGGTAGCTGCTTGGTGGCGATTCGGAATCCTCCTGCTCTGCATGCTGTGTGTTGGATTAGTGTTGGGCTTCCTCGTCTCCTCAGTGATGTTCTTCGCTTTCCTGGGTAGGAGATATGTAATGTTTTGTGTGTTCAGTTTTTTGTTTGAAAGACCTTTATTTGGGCTCTCTAGGTACAACTACTGCCTCTCAGGGACTTGGGGCCTTACCTGTAGAGCTCTGGAAATTTGTTTTGTTTTAATGTTTTTATTTTTGAGAAAGAGACCGAGCATGAGCAGGGGAGGCACAGAGAGAGAGAGGGAGACACAGAATCCGAAGTAGGCTCCAGGCTCTGAGCTGTCCGCACAGAGCCCGATGTGGGGCTTGAACTCAAGAACCATGAGATCATGACCTGAGCCGAAGTCGGACGCTTAAGCGACTCAGCCACCCAGGCACCCTGAGTTCTGGAAATTTGTATCTGTGATGTGGCACTCTAGGGAGTACCAGTACACGGTGAATCTTGAGCAGAAGCTCCGTTTATCCCACAGATGAACTGGGCATGGCTCTTTTGGAGCTGAGTTGGGAACCTGGTGCTTTGTTCCTGGTTTTCATTTCCACCGTCTGCCAAACCCCAGATATTCTAATGTACCTACTTGTCCTCTAGGTCAGCAGCACCTAGAGGAGATTTTTTTTTCTTAAAGTAATTCAGTTTCTGTCAATTTTTAGAATGTGGTTAACTTTTCTAAGTTAACTTTCTTTTGTAGGGGAGGAAAAATTTCCTTTTTATCCTTCTAAGGTTCTTTGGCTGGTAAAATAATTAAATTGACATAGATTAATAAAAGAAAAACAAATTTAATTTTGTATATACAGGAGACCCAGAAAAATATGAGACCCAAAGGCAGGCAGTTTCAGACCTCTGTGTCATATGGAGCTAAGAAATGGGGTAAGCGTGCAGGGTTTCAGATGGTGGGGGTTGGGGGTGCAATTCAGCAAGAAGACAAGAAGATAAGAAGAGCAGACATTTGGTAATCAGATGTTTGCCCTGCTAGGCAGTTAAGTCTTTCAGAGAAAATAGTTATCTCTGTTAATTGTTCTCTCCCTGGGCCAGGATCCCTATTTACATTCTTTTAGGCAGTTAAGGAAGCAATAAAAGTTTTTCCTGACTCTGTTGCGTCTTGAGTGCCTTCAGCTCAAAATAATCCACATGCTTGAGTGGCACATTCTACTGCCCTTTGCGGTTGCATAATAACTTACATTTCCTGATTGTTGTCAAAAATGCAGGAAAAAAAAGGAGTATTTATATTTTAAGGTACTCTTTTAGGCTATTTCCTTCTTGTGATAATGTTCTTACATATATCAACCTCAGCTTAAAGTTAATTTAGTTCTTGTGTATATCTTATATATATCAACCTCAGATTAAAGTTGATGGAAATGTTAGATATAAGAATATAAGAGGCTGTCACCTCTTAAGAATGCATGATATGACAGAGTGTGGTTGGCTCTCTGAAGACTTTTTTTCCCCGAGACCAGAAAGAATTGACAACCTGTGTGTTTACTGACTATTCCAAGTCCCTTTGTTCTGATTTTAGCAAACCTATGAGTTCATTCCCACAGGCCCCCTTGCAGGTAGCAATATATATAAAAAAAACTAGATACCTTTATATATAAAAACTAGATAGTCTGATGCTTAGTAGCAATGTTTAGATTTGCCTAAAGGACAGATTCACAGGGAGGCTTGTTGAAAATGCATATTCAGGGCCCTATTCTAAAGCACTAAATCAACTACTTAATAAGCTCCCTTCCCTTGTTTTGTTAATGGTTGGAGGGATGATTGGTTAGAATTTTTAATAGTTAATGTGTTTGTTTATGAACTGACTCATTGCTGAAGGACAGTTAGGATCAGTGTCTCCGGTGGATGCAAAGTCCTATTTTTAAGCATTAAAATTTTAAACATTTCTAAGCATTAAAATTAAAAAAATTTTTAGGCATTAAAATTTTAGTTGGCGGCTAACTTCTCAGATCTAATTAAATTGCTACTGTTTTCACCTTATTATGTAGCCAGCAAAGAGCTTATACTCTGAAAGGGTCAGTCTTCACATGCTGGCATCACGACTACTGTTTTCAATCCCTGGATTCCTTGACTTTTTTTTTTTTTAAGCTGCATGTGTATTTTGTGAAGGTTAATAGAGTTAAACTACAGAATATGACCCATAAATCCACCTCACTGCAGCACGTTGCAGTTCGCTTTCTCAGAATGCGTGGTCCCAAGGTCCGATCTTACTATGGAATTCCCCCTTTTCTGGGATTTATGGGTCTTAAGATATGGGTCCACTTCCAGTTGGGCTGAATGATGGTGTCAGTATCAGTATCAAATAATTGTCCAGCTTATACCCTCGCCTCTAAACTTAATTTATAAATAGGAGTTCTAATATATTCTTCCTGGGTCACCCCAGGTGTGCTGCATGTTGGAGAAGGGTTCAGTAGGAGTGCGGTCAGTGGTTAGCTCCTATCTTTCCTGATACGTGAGGAGTCACATCTTCTAGTCTGCAGTGGCTGGACAGGAAATGCATTGATGGTAAAAATCTAGTAAAAGGATTTTGCTGTTCATTTTGGGTGGGATTTCATACAGTTATCTCTGGATGCCATTTACTTGCACTTTTTACTTTGCAGTACAAAATCACAGAATGATAGAAGCATAGAGCAAGAGAGGATGGTTTGAACTACAAAATAGTTCAATCTTCTTATCTTATGGGTTAGGAATGTGAGGCCCAGCATCACAGCTAGTGAATGGAAGAGTTTAGACTCATCCAGCCTCTTCTGCATTTCCCTGGGAATAAATGCAGAGCATTTACCTGCTTGATTCCACCCCTTGACCTTCTAAGACACATCCTTCAAAGGGGATTGTATTGGCCATTAAATCAAAAAAGTCAGAATTCATTTCTAAATGCCAGCCTATGCCTTGGTTGTTACAATAAACTTTCCATGTTTGTCTGTGTTCAGATATTGAGAAGATGAAATTGAACTTGGTAAACCTGTTGTTAACTCTTGATTTCTTCTTGCTTTTTCAGGGAACCTAAAGATTTTTCATGATGATGGTGTGTTCTGGGTGACCTTCTCCTGCATAGCTGTCCTCATTCCAGTAGTTTTCATGGGCTGCTTAAGAATAGTGAGTGTTTCATCAATGAGATTCATTCACTATATTGTCCCGGGCCTTCACTTGCTCACGTGTTGCATCATTTTGCATGTTTTATTTACTGGGGAGAGCTGTAGGACAATCTTCATGAGATGATTAATTTTAAATAGCCTCGTTACTGTGAAAGCAGGAGAAGTTCTGATTATAATGATCACAGAGTGTTTTTCATCAAGTGGAGTAGGCAGGTCACCACCGTCCATATGCTTTGGACAGTGGAAGCAGAGAGGTTGGGCTCACTATAATTCACAACCTGGTGGGTACTTAGTTTCAGCGGTCTCTCCAAAGAAGCATTCTTTGTGTAATTAGACTTTGTTGCTGAGGTTCTTTCACAGGGAAGACATTTTCTATAAGGTTCTGTTTTGAGAACTCACTATGGGTTTCGAAGGTGGTTTTCAGTTTAACCTGCCAGGTAGCCTTTATTCAACTCTGAGACTTGATCCCGTTTCATGGGCCCTGAGGGAGAAGTGATTCCTTGTGATTGAGGCCAGTAATGAGGCATAGAAACAATTTCTTGTTCTACCAGTGGCCATGCCTAAACTCTTGCACTCTTCCACAGCTGAACATACTGACTTGTGGACTCATTGGCTCCTACTCGGTGGTCTTGGCCTTTGACAGTTACTTGTACACAAGCCTTTCTCATATCACTCTGAATGTACTCAAGAGAGCACTCAACATGGATTTCCACAGAGCTTTCACAAATGCGCCTTTTCAAACTAATGGTAAGACTAAATCCAAGAACTGGAGTGACAGTCAAATAAGAACATTGGCCTGCCTGTGCCAACAAGGGCACTTGGTAACTCAATTGAAAGAAGGCTAACTAGACAAAAGGAGGAAACCCATGCCCTACAAGTGCTGTTAGAGCCTTCCGTTAATGATAACTTATAATCCACAGGAGCAAATAATTTAAATTTGTAAGTGGTGGAAGTTCACACTTCTAAAAATCTACTGAGTGAATTTTGTTAAGAAATTTCCCAACCAGGATTACTTGGTTACCTGGTCAGATTCCCAGTTGGGAGAAAAAGTCTGAGAACAAAACTGTTTGGCACCTTACAAATTGGGGTGGGATGAGAACGACAGCCTGATTTTTAAAGTTATTCCCTTGTTTCCCTCCTTTAAAGAAGCATGTAATTTGCTAATTTGCTAATTGAAAGTGAAAAAGTGATTTTCAGTCTAGAAGTGTTACCATTTCCACAGTTGTAAGATTCTATCTGTTAAAGGTTTTCCATTAACTTTTTGAGGAAGAGAAAATGACTAAACTAAGTATTCACAGTGAGTGTAAGATATATTGGTTTCAGAAATGTTAAAATATGGAAGACGGAAAAGCGTATCTTAGAGTTGGAAAATATTTAAGCACAATCGTGATTGCAATATCTTTACCTCTATTATGCTGAGCCTGCCCTCACTGGATAGGAGGTTGATGGTTAGAGACCTCAAAATCCCTGTTGTCTTGGAAATTTTACATACAAGACGATATTTTGCTAAGCCTTGTACTGGAAGCTCAGTTACAGTGTGTTGACTCTCTCCATGCATTTCTAAATCCACCCTATGAGTGTGGTGGGGCCCAATATTGAGTGGAATGGGAAAAAAGAGAGCAAGGTCGCATCTCCTGTTCCATGGTGTATGTTTGTGAGGTGTATCTTGATGACTGCCTTCTCCCCACCCCACCTGCAGGAAAACACAACAACTATGCCTGTGGGCATTGGTCATAAAATGTTGGAGTTCCAAGGATCCAAACAACTGATTCCTTTACAGCCTGTCTGGACTTTCAAATGCCATCATTAGGAAATTCCTATTTTAAAATATAAAACCGTAGCTTCCTTATTTATTCCTTGGTTTGTAAATGAGGAGATGTACATGTTTGGTCAAACTCACCAAAAAGTCTTAATTGTACTGAGAAAGAATGACACAGATTTAAACTATGAGAAGTTAAATGTTAAGATCTGTGTTAGGTATTTAAGAGACAAGAGTTCAAACTGCTTTTCTGTTGTTTTTTTAGACTTCATTATCCTGGCAGTATGGGGGATGCTTGCTGTGAGTGGAATCACGTTACAGATTCGAAGAGAAAGAGGGCGACCATTTTTTCCTCCCCACCCATACAAGTTATGGAAGCGAGAGAGAGAGCGCAGAGTAACAAACATCCTGGACCCTAGCTACCACATCCCTCCATTGAGAGAGAGGCTCTATGGCCGAATAGCCCAGATCAAAGAGCTCTTCCAGAAGGAACAGCCAGCCGGAGAGAGAACACCCCTGCTTCTGTAGATGCCAAAGGGGGTTGGTCAGTGTGGTCTCGAAGTACTGCCCAGGCGTTGCCTCAGCTTTGGTGTGTATGCCCAGCCTGCTGCAGCAGTCTCCGGTGCAACTCTGATAAGAACAGAGGCGTATGTATGTGTGCTTTGCACAGTTTCACGGTGTCCTTATTGATATGTTCTCAAAAGGTACCTTTCTTTTGCTTATTTTTAATTGTGGTAAAACACACATTTACCATCTCAATCATAAAGTATATAAGTTCAGTACGCACTTTGTTTTTGTCCTTTATTGCTTACAATGCTAATTTAAATACTAAATTATGTCCGTTATTTGAAAATAGGGTGATTTACATAGATCAGATATGGATATAACGGCCTCGGGTTTTTTCTTTAAAGGCCTTTTAAAATAGTGTTGACCTCTGATCTCTAAAATGTGTTTGAATTTTTTTTTTTTTTAAGGAAACCGATTGGCGCCTACCTTAATCTGTAGTCCCTTTAGTAAGGAAACCTTTTAACATTTGCATTTTGTAGCATTGATGTAAAAATAGTGTCAAAAATTTTCTCTTTTGTGTGAAGACTTTGTACCATCTATATTTTAGTGATGAGGAGGGAGGGGGTCAAAAAGGATTAAAGAATTTAAAGGAGCTGATTTTAATCAGGTTCTTGGATTCTGTAAGGAAAGTTCCTTCCATTTTGACCCTCCCCCCCCTGCCCCGCCCCAAGCAAGCACCTCGATGCCCTAGGCTGCGTACCCACTCCTCACGGCATCTGGTTCTGCCTTGGATCGGAAGCTGGTGACTCTGACACAATGAGTAACAGTGAGGGTAGTTTTGGTGGTTGCATACGCATTTGTGAGTTAACCACTATTTAAACGATGCCGCTTTTAAGAGTTTTTTCACAGCACGATAGATTTTTGGAGTTTTAGGTAACTGGAAAATTTTCAGCTTTTGCATTTGTTTTGGAAAGGCTGAAGCATATAAAACTAAACATACAGAGAGCGAAAACATACAAAACTAATCATTTTTGCATTGCAGAATTACACACAGGTGTTTACTATTATGTAACCCTCACTGTTTATATAACTTCAGTAACACTTAAACTTGAATTTTTTTTTTAATTACTGTAGGGATTGTGGCTTCTGCCATATCTTTGTACATTCTGACAAGTTATATGGAATGTTTGGGAGTTATTTTCTGTACCATCAAAATGTACTGCCACTGAAGACTGTAAAGACAGAGCACACTTTTTTGGAGGATTGAGACAAATTACTTAAAAAATTTTCATAATTTGTGAGTCATAAAATGCCAGTTTGTGTCATTTTTTTAAATAATAAATACCTATTTTGAAGAAAAATGCTAGAAAGTCTCATTATTCTTAACAGATTTTTTTTTCCTCACCAACTGTATTTGTACCATAGCAGTGAAGACATGACAGAAGTGTCATAGGCATAAAATTACTTAATCTGGAGAATTAAATCTTTATTTAAAAAATTTGGTTTAAGCCTAAGCAAAATACTAGGAAATGAAGGAAATCTGTGGCAGTGTGTTAAATTTATATCCCTTGTTAGAAGGAAAGCTGACGTCTTTGGTGGGCTGATTTGTGTTGGTTATTAGCACTTCAGGTTTGTGTAACTGAAGAAAGGTAGTAGTATTACCAGAAAATTATACTATTCCTTAAATGTTTTGGTTCTGACCAATCTGTTAGAGGTTAGCTACCAGGTTGCTAAATCACAGCAGCTAACTCATGCCATGGATCAGTTGATCTATAGAAGGTTGGGATAGAAAATTGATTTCTTCCAAGGAAATTGCTAGACTGTTAGACTAGAAACAGACCTTAGAGATCATCTTACTTGGTCCCTTATTTTATAACTGAGTAAATTCTTAACCAAGGAGTCAATTATATGGATATTTATCAATAACTGTGCCCAGATCAAAATTTGGGATACCTGATTCCCTATACAAATGTGCTTTATGCTCTATCATGATGAAAATGTAAGTCACTAATTATTTTCAGCTCTCTTCTGCTGGTGGATTGGTGACAACACAGTGAGAAGGCAGTCTTCTGCAAGCAGAGGAAAAAGGCCTCAGTGGAACCCAACCTTGAACTTGGACTTCCAGCCTCCAGAATGGTGAGAAAATAAATTTCTGTTGTTTATGGCACCCAGTCCGTGATATGTTATGGCAGCCCTAGCAAACTAATACCCTTTATAAATCATTTCACCCTGACTGTTGATTGGAAGACCTCTGGGCAGTTTGGCCACCGTGTTTGTGAGGACCATTCTATGAAACTGAGATACAGAGGGGCTCAAGTTAGTGGAAATTTGGGCTTACCCAGGGACTACCATATAGTCATTACATGGGAGGTTGGCAGGTCTGGATCAAGCTACATCAGTATTAATAGGCAAAATAAAGAAAATACGTACAATGATAGTCGTTTTTAGTTGGCTCTCACCCTTTACTCATTAAATAAATATGAGTTAAATTCCTAAGTGTCAGGCCTTGCCTTGGGCACTAGGAAGAAGATGGCAAAATATTCCGGCATGGTGCCTATCTCAGGGCTTAGAGTGTGAGGAGACAGATACACTTCAATAGTTATACAGAGGAGGTATGGTAGGCAGTGAAATTTTTGATGGAGTAGGGGGTAGAATCGGGATGCCAGGGAAGAATTCCTTGAAATGACATTTAAGCTGAGACTTGGAGGATGAGTAGGAGTAATAAAACCACAAGGAGGCAGAGTGCATTCCATGTACTGTGGTTAAAGGGATAAAGAAAAGCTTCAAGGCCTTCTCTTCTCTACGGAGAGCCTCCAGTGGAGTCTCTCCCACCTGTATGCCCAGCCAGTCCTTACAGCCCTTCACATTGGTGCTTGGTGAGGTGAGTGCTTGGTGGGGTCAGCTCTCCCATTCTCAGCTTTTGGCATTTTGATCCAGGAAGGAGGTTGTCAGTGTTTTTTTTTTTTGTTTTTTTTTTTTAATTTTTTTTAATGTTTGTTTATTTTTGAGAGACAGAGACAGAGCATGAGCAGGGGAGGAGCAGAGAGAGAGGGAGACACAGAATCTGAAGCAGGCTCCAGGCTCTGAGCCGTCAGCACAGAGCCCAACGCGGGGCTCAAATGCATGAACTGTGAGATGAGCCCAAGTCAGACACTTAACCCACTGAGCCACCCAGGTGCCCCAGTGTTGTTGTTTTTTTTTAATTGAGATATAATTGACATAATGTGTAAGTTTAAGGTACAGTATGTTGATTTGATACAATTATTTATTAAATATTACTCTATGATTATTCCTACAATATGATTACCCTATGATTAATATCATAGAGTTAGTTTGCATCTCTATCGTGTCACATAATTATTCTTTTTGTGAAAGCAATTAAAATCTAGTCTCTTGGCAACCTTGAAGTTCATAATACAGTATTGATGACTATAATCCCTAGTGCACTTAGGCTCCAGAATTTGTCTACTAATTTCCTTAAATAACGTTTCTCCAATTCTCCCACGCCCACCTGCTGGTATCCACCATCCTGTTACTAGGAATTTGGCTTTTTTGGATTTCACATATAAGTGTTATCATCTAGTGTTTGTCGTTCTCTGACTTCCCTCACTTGGTATAATGTCCTCCAAGTCTATCCTTGTTGTTGCACATGGCAGGATTTCTTTCTCTTTTTTTTACCACCGAATAATATTCAGTTGTATATATAAGCCACATCTTTATCCATTCATCCGTTGATGGCCACTTAGGATGTTTCCCTGTCTTGGCTGTTGTGAATAATGCTGCAATAAGCATGGGAGTTACATTTTTTCAAGATCCTGCTTTTCATTTCCTTTGGATATATACCCAGGAGTGGGATTATTGGATCATATGGTAGTTGTTTTCATTGTCCATCTTCCTCGTTAAATTTGGACTATACTACAAAACTGCCCAGGGCATACCTTGTCTTTTTATTTACCTTTCTTATTTCCTTCCAAGACCCTAGAATTTAGCAATTGTTCCCTGGCAGGTGGGTCAGAACACTTGGGTGACCCACAAAAGCCATAGTCCTCAAAATCTTTCCTTCTGTTCCAGAGTCTTATTAATGTACCTGTATACAAGTACAATATACCTGACTCCATTGCTCCCCAAGGGTGAATTCCTTCTTTTGGAAGGAGATTGAAGAATGGCCACAATTAGTTTTTTATTTTGAAGTTTTTAAGGGCTAAACGGCTTATTCACCAGAGGTTCACGGCTCCTTTTGCTGATAGATTTTCTACTGTCCAGAGTGGCTTGTACGTGCTCTGCCCTGCCTGAACTTGTGGTGGGCGCACTGGGAAAAGCATGGATGCGTGTCTGGGAGCTTTAAGGAAGGAGATAGAAGATCCAAAAATGATGCAGATGGAAGAAGCAATTGAGACACATTAAGTGTGCCTTTGCTCCCCAGTTCTCCATGGGCTGTGTTTTCAGCAATTGAACTGGATCTCAACACGTTTTTTAAACTAGCTGTCTCCTTTGGAGAGACCATCCATATATCAAAATTCCTGAAAACTGAAATACATTGTATTGCTAGGGCTGGGCCTGGGGTTCTAGAGGACTATTTTCATGGACAGGATTAAAGGCTTTTTTCTGAAAAAACTCTCTCATCCTATTATTGCTTGAAGGTTTTTCAACATAGGACAGTCTTCCATTTCACAAGTAGAGCTACTCTTCTTCCAGATCAGCTCTCCCTCCTGAATTACTTCAATTGTATATCCCAGTGATTTTCCACGGAATGTTGTTAACCTCTTGTATTCTGTATGTCTAGAGTCTACATGACTGGGAATAAAAACCTTATAATCTTTGAGATAGGTCTTTTTTTACCCTTCAAATTCTTATTTAAATTTCAGTTAGAGATAGGTCTTAAACATATTCTAGAAGAAGTTCACATTTGAGGAATGCATTCACTTGATCTCACATCAGCCTTTGATTTGATAGCACTGTGTACCTGCCCACTGAGTGGTGCTGAAATTGGAGATGCAGCTGATAAATCCTTGGCATTTTAAAGTAGCCAAGGGCCAGCCCTATTCATCTTGAACTGTATATACAGACAAAAGCAGTGTGCTGAGGCTTGGGGTTATTGCACTGTGACAGGGAGAAACTCTTGAAACACTGATTCTAACCAGCTTTGTTACTTTAATTTTTTTTTTTAAACGTTTATTTATTTTTGAGACAGAGACAGAGCATGAACAGGGGAGGGTCAGAGAGAGAGAGAGGGAGACTCAGAATCTGAAACAGGCTCCAGGCTCTCAGCTGTCAGCACAGAGCCCGACGCGGGGCTCGAACTCACGGACCGTGAGATCATGACCTGAGCCGAAGTCGGACGCTTAACCGACTGAGCCACCCAGGTGCCCCAGCTTTGTTAGTTTTATAGAAAGCCCAAATGTAGCCTTCCTAGCAGTATCTGATACTCAAGAAGTATATATCCTGTGTTTCAAGATCAGGATATTTTTATTCTGGGTCCAGTTCTACCTACTGATACTGATTTCAGTGTAGTGAATTTTCTGCAGGCTTTAGTTTTTCCAAAGCAGTGGGTTTACTCTTTTCCTTTTGCTCATATGGGAAAAAAAACTTGTGAGGGATAGCATTAAATGAAAAAAAATTGAGGAACCAAGGTATAAGATTCCAATTATGTGTATTTGTGTGTAAATATGTTTAAAAACATTTATAGGGAAGTTTTTCTGATTGACAAGAAACTTCTAATTACCCCTGGGAAGACACAGGTTGTAGGAAGAAGTTGACTTACTTTGAACTGTAATATTTTCTGTATGGTAGATTTTTAACCGTCTACATTTATTTTTTCCTTTATGTGAAAGATCACAAAAAGGAACATAACCTAACCAACTTCTGAGAATTTATACACCAGAAATCACAGTACATAAATTATGCACGAGTTAATGAAGCATTTTTTTTTTTAATTTTATTTTTGAGAGAGAGAGAGCACAAATGGGGGAGGGACAGAGAGAGAGGGAGACACAGAATCCGAAGCAGGCTCCAGGCTCCGAGCTGTCAGCACAGAGCCTGTCTTGGGGCTCGAACCCACAGACCATGAGATCATGACCTTAGCCCAAGTTGGATGCCATACCGACTGAGCCACCCAAGCGCCCCTGGGTGCATTGTTTTAACAGAAATTTCAAACAGTCTGAATATCCATCAGAAGAAAGAGTTGAATAAATTATGATACATCTATACAAAGATAGTCACAAAAAAACTGGTTTGCAGACAACAGAAAACTAACTGGCTAGTGTATGTAAAACAGAGTTAGTTGAAAGTATACTGATGTTATTTGCTTCTGGACATTTCCCCCTATGCATTTTATCTATCTATCTATCTATCTATCTATTTATTTATTTATTTAATGTTTACTTTTTGTGAGAGAGCACGAGCAAGAGAGGGGCAGAGAGAGAAGGAGACATAGAATCCGAAGTAGGCTCCAGGCTCTGAGCTCTTAGCACAGAGCCCGATGCGGGGCTCAAACTCAAGAACTGCGAGATCATGACCTAAACCGAAGTTGGATGCTTAACTGACTGAGCCACCCAGCCACCCCACCCGCTATGCAGTTTTTACATGGTTGTAATTACATCTGCAGTATTGCATTCAGGTTTTTATTATGTAAATTTAGTTATTTTTTTGTTCCTGTTGCTAGAATTTTTAAGCCACAGTATATATAAACTGCTTTGGGTAGATATTGATAGTAAATTAGTAATCTGGAAGTAAATTATTTCATTATTGTATGATACTTAGGTTTAATTTGCTCACTCTAACACTATCATAATGTGGCTTTAACCAGGGGAAGCAGTAGAGATGGTGAGAGATGGTAGGATTCTGATATATTTAGAAGGGAGGGGGGTCAATAGGATTTGCTGATGAATTGGATGCAAGATAGAAAAAGTGGAGTCAAAGATGCCAGGAAGGTTTTTGGCCTTGGCAGCTGAAAAGATGGAGTTGTCACCATCTGAGATAGGGAAGCATATGGAGAGGCCTGAGGGGAAGACTGCTTGGAGCATGTTAAGTCTGAGATCTTTGATAGTTATAGCTGGAAGAGTCCAGAGTTCATGAGAGCTGTAAATTTGGGAGTCATCAGCATTACAGGTGGTGTTTAAAGTCATGAGACTGGGTGAGATCACCAAGGAAGTGAGCAGGAATAAGGACTGAGCCCTGGGGCTTAAAGTCAGAAGAAAGGGACAGAGGAGGCTGAGAGGCAGCCACTGATGTAAAAAGAAAGCCCCTTCAAATTTCAATTAGAGATTATTCTTCATTGATATTTCACTAAAAAATGAACTCCTATTTTACTCTGTCAAAAAAGGTAGTGATCACCAATAATTGAGTTACGGATCTTTGATCTTCTGGTCATTGAGGCAGTTTAGAAATAGAAAATTTTGGAAGTCACCTTGATATTGAAGAATACCAATATGAGCAGAAAACACTCTGTGAGGTTGTGTAGAACTGGTTTTTTAGAATTGTACTTCCACTATAAAATAAAAAGCATGTAGTGGATAGATGATAGATCATTGTTTTCTAGGGCTGCTGTAACAAATTACTACAGGTAGGGTGGCTTAGCAGAAATTTATTCTCTCACAGTTCTGAAAAACCAGGAAGGCCAGAAGTCTAATATCAAGCAGGGCTGGCCCCTTCTGGAGGCTCTGAGGGATGATTCAATTCATACCCCTCTCCTAGCTTCTGTTGGCACCTTAGGGCTCTGCAGCTTGCATAACTCTCTGCCTCTGTCTTCACATGGCTTTCTCCTTGTGCCTGTTTCAAATATCCTTCTCTCTTATAAGGACACCGGTCACTGGATATAGGGCCCATCCTAAATTCAAGATGATCTAATTCCAAGATCCTTAAATCTGCAAAAACTATTAAAAATGTGGTCAGTATGGGACACCTGGGTGGCTCAGTCCATTAAGTCTCCGACTCTTGATTTCGGCTCAGGTCATGATTTCATGGTTCGTGAGTTTGAGCCCCGTGTCGGGCTCTGCCCTGGCAGCCTGGAGTCTGCTTAAGATTATCTCTCCCTGTCTCTCTGCCCCTCCCTGCCTCACAGGCACATGCACTCTCCCTCTTTCTCTCCAATAAACTTAAAAAAAATATATGGTTGGGGTGCCTGGGTGGCTTAGTTAAGTATCTGACTTCAGCTCAGTTTGTGAGTTTGAGCCCCGCATTGGGCTGTATGCTGACAGTGCAGAGCCTGCTTGGAATTCTCTCTCTCCTTCTCTATCTGCCCCTACCTCCCCCACTTCTCTCTCAAAAATAAAAATAAACTTTGAAAAGATATATATATATATATATCTTCATATATATATATATGCATGCCACATTCACAGGTACAGGAGGTTAGCACTTGGACGTGCCTTTGCAGGGACACTTTGTAAAAAAAAAAATTAATACTGATTTTTGATAGAGATGGGGAGAGAATCCCAAGCAGGCTCGATGCCCAGTGTGGAGCCTGACTCGAGGCTCAATTCTCTTGACTGTGAGACCATGACCTGAGCCCATATCAAGAGTTAGATGCCGAGCCACCCAGGTGCCCCTGCAGCAGGGACACTCTTAAATCCACCACATATGATTATAAAAAGGTTTGCTGGATCAGCAATAAGTTGCTGGCCAATTCCTAAGAAATACAGATAGAAGTTGTTGCTAAGTACTAGTTTTGTGGTAAGAGATGAAATGCCAGAAAAATAAAATGTAAGCATTGTTCTCACATTAACTTGGAGACCATATCAATTTCAACCACTCACCTTTATTGATAAAATAGGCTCCTATGCAGTATACACTCTCAGACATAAATTTAAGGTTCTGCTTAAAAACAAAAAATATATGGATGGAAAACTGTTGCTATGTAACAAAGTAAATGTCTTTAAACGCCAAGATCTTAAAATTATATCCAAGTAAGAAGACCAAGAATAAATTAACTTGTTTATAAAAAAATAGTTATCAAGAAACATTTTATAATAGAGCTGCCTCAATGAATTGCCTCAGACTTCATCTCAACTGTGTATTTTTTTAAATTCTGACTTGGGATAAAAACTGTATGAATGAATGTGCCACCAAATTAACAGATTCTTTACCTCAAACCAATAGAAAAGGTTAAAAATAAAAACTGTCATTTATAAAATATCAATTAAGGCCTCTGAAAAAAGAATCTATTCGGTGTTTGGGCCATTAGCCCTTTTCAATCAGCCACATCAGCCCCACTTACTCCAAACTTAATGTACAAAAATTCCAAAGTGAAAAGTAGCTTTGAATTTTACCAATATATGAAATTATACACAAAAGCTACCATGTGAATATTTCTTTAACAAATTACATACCCAAAAGTAGAATTTTCTATTGTGCTAATTTTAATATAAATTAGTATATTTAATCATATTTGATATTTTTATCCTTCTATAATCATAAAATAAGAAAAATTTAGATTTCAATTGATGTTAAAGTACATTTCTTTTTCTAGTGGCTTTTAAAAATTTACATACTGGATATAGATTTTGTAAAAAAAAAAAAAACAAACCCCACAAAAAACAAAAACCAAATATTTATAAATCTACAGATTTCCTCTCATCCCCACCCCCACCCTTTGACTGATAGAGTATAAGAAAAATCTTACAGGTTATGAGGACCAGAAAACAAATTTTATTTTGAAATTTTAATTTACTTTCTGTATTTCTTAAGAATACTTTTAAAAAAGGGTTCAATGAGGCAGAGGAATTCCCAATTTACTTTGACATTACCATACCTAGCTTGCTATATCAAACATTGCAACTCTCTTAGCTAAAAGAACTACCTAATATCCTTAAAGATCAACCAGAGAAGAGAAAAATCCAATCTTCATTATTTAGAACCAAAACTTAAATCTCTCAAAGGAGTAGTTTAACCTACTAATATGTCTCTTATAAGATCTTTCTTAGAAAGTAATATTCTTTCTCTTTCATTCCTGAAATGATATTTCATATACTTAAACTTATGGATAATTGTTAGTGGAGTATTTTAATTATGGCAAATCAGCTAAAATTAAATTAACTTTTGTTTATGGTGCATTTGAAACATTCCTACAGTCTTGCAAACTGAATTTTCTTTGACCAAAATTTACAGTAATGAGAAGGTAGACAGGCAACCATTAAAGCTGAAATCTCACAGTACATAAGCTATTTGTTAACTCTGACACCAAACAAGGAGGAGAAATAACATTTAATATGACAGTCTTCCATTCACAAAACTGTGCCAAGATGTGTATTTTAAAATTTGGATAATGTTATGAATTCCCAAACATTTATTGGGAATATTCATGTTTATCCAAGTATCAGCCAGAATATCAACAGTACTGCTATTAGGTTCAGCAGTCACTCAAAAAATCTTTAGTTTGTTCCCCAATTAACAAAGTTTCTATTTTTAAATTATATTTTGGAATAAAATATACAACCATTAATTCTGCATTTTTGCCAGCATAAGAATGTCATTGCCAGTGCACTGTACATACTATAGAAAAAAAATAAAGGGTTGCTTGAGATGGATTTTTCTGTTAATTCATTCATGTCAGTAGGCCAGTCCCAGTGACCATTTGGAGCCTTGCAAGAAGCTCACAGACTTACAGGCTCTTCAGCTCTTCCTCAGACTCAGGTCACTATTGGTCACTAATGCTGACAAAGATGAACTTTCAGACACATCATCTTTCCTAAGGTTCAGAAATGATTCTCGAGTTATTTGCAGGATCTCTCTCAAACCTTTGTTTTCTTGCTAAAAGAAGGCAAACAAAAAGATGTAGTCACCAAGATAGCTACAAAAATACAAACCTATCTTAAGCCAAACGTAAGAAGGTATGACAAAAAGTTTTATAATTGGCAGAGCAGAAATAGACTAAATGAATATACAAAGTTGAAAACTTGAATCCAGAGAACACTTTTTTAAAGAGGTAGGAACTGTGCTCCTTTTCCATCAGGTCAAAGCTGCCTTATTTATGCAGCTGTAACTGTAAATGGAACCTCAGAAACGGCCTAATTTTATAATCACAGTATAGACGAGGAAAAGTAACATCTAGATTTATATCGATATAAACACAAAGCCAATGATGAGAACCTCTTAGGACCTTAGTTAGTACCTTTACTACTTTCCACGTTAGCATGGAATACAGGAAAGGTTTGGTTTTCCTCACTGGAATTTGAAAGCAGTGGGGCTGGTTGAGTAGATCATGAGATTTTTCAAGAAGGATAGTTAGGTGGTCAAATCGAGCACTGATAAACAACTCTTCTTCTAGATTAGTTACTGTAAGAATTTGCAGACATTTAACAACTACTTTGTTCTCAGTCTTACTTTCTACGTTTCAATGGTATAAAGCAAGGATCAGCAAACTACAGCCTGGCTTGAGGCCTGTTATTGTAAGTTAAACTTCACTGAACATAGGTAAGCTGAATATTTTTTTGTGTGTATGGCTGCTTTTGTGTTACAATGACAGAGTTGAGTAGCACAGAGTTGAGTAACACAGAATGTCTGGTTTGCAAAAAAATATTTTCTGTCTGGTCCTTTACTGAAAAAGTTTGCTAAGCCCTGTTTTAAAGAATGAGAGAACACTATGCTTAGAGACTGAAATCACTTTTGGCCCTCTATAACCAGTATCTCCACCATCATTTCAAAAAGAAGCTTTTAAAGTATAAAAGTCTACTGATTTGAACTATTCAACAATAACTTATGCTTTCACTACCACACAATAAAAGACAGAAAAGCTTTTATATTCCACAGAAAAATACGAATGCCCAAAGAATATTTGTAGATTAAAATAATTTTCCCTGCATCACCATGATCTCCAATAGAAATAAAGAAATTTTTTAAATTACTAAGTTAAAAGGCATATTCACCCAATAACAGGAACACATAGGATCAAAAAATGTCAATTTGCTCAAATACTGCTATAAGCTATACTGATCCTAGACTCTTGTATTACTATTGAAATAGTCTTGCATTATATACCTATATAACCAATATCCAGGTTAAGAAAGAGAACATTACTAGTTTTCCCGAGATGTATATATTTATGTATTTAAATGGGATGTATTTTCTGGCATAAATCTTCGTGTGGACAGTTTTCACCCAATTTACAATTTAAAACTTACTTCAAGTTGAAATATTCGTTCCTGTTCCTTGCAACCCTGTTGCTCATCAATTTCAATGGCTTTCCTCATTACTGCTGCCATTTCTGTTATCTGATCAACATGTGCTTGTAATTCCTGAAAAAAAGATGGGAGTTGCAAATCAGTGAAATAACTGTTTTTACTTTTGGATACTCTTTAAAAAAAAATAAAATCTGCTTTGCCACTTAATATGAATGTAATATTCTTACATTGCCATTTAACATGAATGTAATATATCAAACACATTTATAAGAAAGTTGACTGACCATGAATGTGCTTTTGAAATCAGATTTCTGTTAGGACTATAAATAAGGATAAGCAGCATAATTACAACTAAACCCACTAGCAAGGAGAGTACTATTTCACATTCCTCTTACCACAAATGATCAACAACCTTTCCTTTTTTGTACCTACACCTACTAAAGTAATGGGAAAGACAAAAATTTTTGACACATTCAATCTCTTTATCTCTAAAGTCTTAATGATTTATAAATCTTTATTATCTATGCCTAAACATTAATCTCAATCCAATCTACACTTGATCTTAGCCAAAAGGCCAAGAAGCGATGATCTCAATCCAACCTAAAACTTTTCCAGGTTATAATCCTCCTTGAGAGCAGGAACTGTATCTTGTTTATATTTGCCTGTGTTTGGTACATAACAGATCAGATAATAATAAATACTAAGTAAAATGAACATAAGTCTGCTTTTAAGTATTAAAATATTAAATGGCCTTCTTTGCAAACTGTTCAAAATATAATTTAGGTATAAAATAGATATCCACATTTATTTGGTACAGCAAGTAGATAAATTTTTTCCAATCTTGTGGTGTTCATTTTTGCACACCCATGATGCGCCAGGCACTGTGCTAGGCAATAGGAATACGAAGCCTATTAAGACATGTTTCCTGCTTTCAAGGAGCTTCTAGTCAGGTGAAAGAGACAGACACAAGGTTTAAAAACCAGCAGAAACTTAATAATAATCATTTCTCAACAAACAGCTTCTATAGACCATTGTTCACTGGCAGTTGAGGGTGACTTTATTATATTAAGGTCAAAACTCAAGTATAAAAGCTCAAAACTGCCCCCAAACCTTGTCTCTTAAATAGCCGTATATACCCTATTTGTAAAAAGGATTTGAAGGCGACCCCCAAAACCTACAAAACTAGTAAACTGTGAAAGAAATATGGAGAACAGTATCTTCAGCAAACCACACAATATCTTCTAGCCAACAAAAATGCAAGTCCTTGTATTATTTTAATGGAAAAACCTATACAATGCTAGTATGCAAAAGGCGGAAAAATAAAAGGACTAATCTACCCTATCCAATATGATGCTACATAAATGTCAATTAAAATTAAACACCTTTTAAAAAGTTAACAATTCAGCTCCTCAGTTGCATTAGTGACACTTCAAGTGCTCACTAGCCACATGTGGCTGGTGGCTTCCATACTGAACAGCACAGATAACATTTCCATCATTTCAGAAAGTGCTATTGGACAGTCCTGGATTAGATTATGGTAGCAAGAACAGTGTCAAGACAAACATTTGTCATATTCTGAAACAGTTTTTTGAAAATGATTAAATCCCCTCCCTCTGGAAAGGGAGCATAATGTTTAAAAGCAAGTTAAATACAGATAACTGCAGCAGCAGATTAAGGATAATGAAAAAATTCTGAACACCAACACTTTTTTCAGCTTATCATTTACTGTCCTTTTAGGTTAAAAGACGGTACAGGAAGGAAATAATTCTTTGCCTTTAAAATGGAAGAAAACAAGATTCCACTAATTTTTTCAGGACAGAGCCTGTTCTAATAAAATCATGAAACAAAACAAAATCCCAAGACTTCAAACAGAGTAGTATTTTTCTAGACCCAGTTCATGGATAGTTCATTTATTACAATAAAATTTTTAGGGAAGCATCATAGACCTTTTAATGAACACAAGAGGCTAAGACCTGTGTTTTCGAAACAGTCTTAAAGGCACAAAGTGTCAGTAACATAATCCTTGAATTGTCAGTGATATAATCCTTGAAATGCTCATTTTTAACTCTTGTTTAGGTTTATTCAACTTTGCTCAGTCAAGACCTGCCACAATTAAAACAAAGTTAAGACAAGATAGTGTATGCTATTAATTCATAACACCTAAACAAAGGCATTTTTAGGTAACTGTGAACTCAAACTGAAGGACTACTAACCATCAGAAATCTGAATTAAAATAGTTTGAGCAAAATTTTTATGAAATTAGATTAAAATGACTGCCAAGAAGACATCTTTGATGTTCCCAAAGAGGGTAATTGTTTAAAGACTACTAAAATTTTGCAGCGATAAAATGAAAAGCTGGCTTGAACAACCTTTAAAGCCTGCAATTACCTAACAGGCTGTGTATGATACAATACACAGAGAAATGACAGATTTAAAGTTTCTACACTGAATGTTTTTGCATGGCTATCAAAAGCACAGCATTTCTTAAAAGCAAGTTCATTTATTTGTTGATTTAAACTGGCAGGAAAATTCAATGTAAAAGAACATTTTAAATGGACCTCCCCCCTTCCATCCACACCCCAAAAGTTGACTGTTTTATTTAGTGTACATTCTGATTTGCTTCCAAGTGCCTCCTCTCCAGTCCATGTTGAGATGCTTCAAAGATGTGTCGAGATGCATCAAGGAAGAATCCTTCGGAGCTGTTACGATGTACCATGTCAATCTGTAGTATAGAGTCATTATAATGTTAATACGGATATTATCCGTAATTTAAAAACTGATGAGTGTTAGTTCATGCGTGTTAGCCAACTGTTTGAAATGTTTGTTTTTTTAAGATTTCCAAAAAGGCATCTGTTCAAAAATAACGTAAAAATGAGTATTTGGATAAAAATGAGTTCTTCTCAAACCTTTTACTGATTTTTAAATCTGTGCTCAAAAACTTCTAAGTGAGGGAGAAATTCTGTATCATGGTGGTTTCAAAATGGTCTCACGCCAAAATGCTGTTATGTGTAACTCTGTTAATCTAAATGTGTTATAAAATTTTTTTGTGTTTAGGCTTATCAGAGTGTCAATACCTAAACACATCCTGGAATCTTTTATTTCTGCACCTTTATCACACAAGTGTCTCTCACCCACTTCTGCTTGTTGACACTTCCCCCTCCTCTAATAATAACTCAAGGCTGGATTTAGATGGGATTTTTCTTCCTTTCTTGACACCTTTCCAGATTCTCCTCATGAGAACTTATCTTACTTCCACTCATATTCCCATATTAAATGATATCTCTATTTTAGGATTCATCACATCCTATCTTATATTCGATATGTTTCTATCTCCCTTTACACTGTAAGCTCCTATGGCAAAGTAATGGAACATATGTATTTATTCATCTTATGATTAATAACTAAGCCAGTGCAAGTGTTAATAAATGTTTATTTGAGTTGAAGTGTCTCCTTTTTGGGAAAAATCAAAATCACAAACATTAATATGTATTAGTTAGAATTAACAACAAGTAACTGAACATTTTATGGAAGGTAAGGATCAGCACTTAGATGAATTCAATCTCCATAGTAAAAAAGGATGGTTTACAGCTATCTTAAGAAATGTTTAACTTTACAGATTAATGAAATTGCTCTAGTGAATGGCAAAATCTTATGTGTTTTAGAAACATTTGCTTCTGGCATAGTTGCTACCAGACAACTTAGCAACCTGCAGTATCTTATGCTAAACACTTTTTGGTCAGAGTATTCCCTTTAGATCTTAAAAAATTTCTTAGGTCTTAAGCACTAGGGGCTTTTGGAATTTCTCAAGATTATACCAATAATTTAAATCAATTTAAATTTATTTTACCAATAATTTAAATCAATTCATCTTTGTACCTTTAAAAGAAAGTCAAGTTATACAATTAAATGTTTTTATAATGATCTCTAACAATAGATAAATTTGTTCAAAAGATTGCCACTTAAACATCCAAGGTTATTCCCCTTCAGTTAGAAGATGAATAGTGTAATTAGATAACATTAAACGCTTATTTATTAATCTATTTTACTATTGACACAGGAAATATCTATTACTAACTTCCTTAATAATGTAAAGTTGTCACACAAAGATTTACTAGATATCTAATTTTAATAGAATAATAACTTAAAAATACCTACAAGCACTAAGATGGAAGAATTAAGAATTATCTTAAGGACTCTAAAATGTATTTCAATAATTGAGAAAGATGAAAACATGTCTTAAAACAGTATTTCTTAAATGTTAGTTATAACTAATAGTTAGCTCACCATTATCCAATACAGATAATAGCTAGAAATCACAGTATTCTAATATTTTTATTTCACACCAGCAGTTAAAACTCAGTTTAAAATGTAAATAGGAAAGGATTATTCTACTTGTCTTTATAGCAGTTGCTAACAAACACAGGGACATACAAAAAGGAAACACACAGGGATGTCAGTAAGTAAAATGAGCAGAGGGAAAGACACAAATTTCAACCAGTTGGGCTTTGTCTCTAAAAATGGTGCTAACTGATCTGCGCCTGGGGGCAGCAGGGGGCAAAATTTTCAGATGTTGGTTCTTTTCCTCCCCAGCCGCCCATGGTTTTTTCCATCATACTCAGTATTATTTATAATCTGGATGAAGTAGCCTCATTCAGTAAATAGTCTTAAGAAAAACAAGTCTACCTTTAGCTGGTTTCAGATTTCTGAAATGTTTTCAGCATTCCAATTTTTGTTTTTGCAACAAATGTCAACACACATATTAGAAGAAATATTTCTTAAAAGCAGATAACCTTACAGAATAATTTTGAATTGAATACACTTACCTTTAACTTCCCAAATAAAATTTATTTTTGAAAGTATGTTAAAGCTATTAGGGGACAAAAGGAGTTAGGAGGATAATCAAAATATATAACAAGTAATGAAAAAAATAAGGAAAAGCAGAAAATTTCAGAAAGATGAAGTATTCAGTATCATGTTAAATACCTGTGATTTAACAACAGCAAAAAAAAAAAAAAAACTCAAGTTAACTGATTTGTGCTTCTTTTCATTTCAAATTATGTTTATAAAATGGATTACCTTGGAGTGCTGCTCTTTTAACTTCGTTATTATACCTGGATCATCTTTTTTGCTAGCCATTAGCAGTCTAAACATTTGCTCTCGATACTTGCTCATTATAAGTTCCAAGGCAGACTGATGTTCTTCCAGAGATGTACGCAATTCTATCAAGAACAACAAGAAACTTGAGTTAAAGATGTACAAAATAGTCTCTTCCCAATTACATTTATCAAAAAAGCAACTTTATAAAGAGGGTATTTTGGCAAGAAAACATATGAAAAAATCTTGCCATAAAGAAATAAAGGATACCAAATAGAGTCCTTTATTAGTTTTTTGAATAACCATTTAAAACTAATTTTTATAGAATCATTTCAACAAACATTTACTGAATAACAATTAAATACCAGATAATGCTGTATATTAGGAACTCCCAAAAGGCCATGGAGCGCACAGTCTAGTCGAGAAAGCCAATACATAAATAATTATAATACAATGTATAAAGTACAGAATAGAGCTCTACCCAAATATATATGAGAGAAGTCTGTGAGGAAAAAGTGGTGAAAGCTTTATATTACTGAGATTAATTTGCATTTCTTCAGCTGAAAAATAAAGGAAAAGACATTCTGAATAGGGAGGCATGACAGTGGATGCTGTGTTGAGGGACTAGTTCAGGATGGCAAGAAAAAAGGTTTCATGGAGAAGAGAGGTATGGGAAAAAGAAAAAAAGGCTTAGAGTTAATTTTGAAGGCTTTCGGATAAGGAAATAAGTATACAGTGAAGGTTCTAAAGCAAAAGAATAGCATGATCAGATATATCTTTGAAAAATTAATCTGATGCCTGTGCTGAAGATAGACTGAAGGGGAAAAGAGACTGCAATCAGGGAGACCAATGAGGGCAGTTCAGGGACGTGATTATGAACGCCTAAGCAAGAAGCCAAAGCAGTGGGACCACAGAGAAAGAAAGGGAATTATTTCATAGGTAACAACAATGGTACAAACTGGATATTGAGGGTGAGAACCTAAGATGACTCCAAGCAAGGTAGACACTCATATATAGGAAAGGGATAAAAACTAATACATAGATTTTAGACATATGGACCAGAAATAAGATTAGTAACAGAGAGTAAATTTAGTTGGCCATTGCCCCACTGGTTCCAAATTAATAGTCCAATTGTAAATTAAAGCTCTCTTTTAACTAAATGTAACTAATTTTAACTATAATCCAATGCACTATCCTCTTCAAATGGTATGTGGATGAGAGTAACAAATAATAAACAGTAACAAAAGAACATGTGCAAAAGAAATGAAAAAAAAATTTTAAACTCCTTTATTTTCAAGGCATTTGATGAGCCACTTAGTAACTTAATTCATTATAACATTCCTGGTTCTTAACTGTAGTGGTCAAACTCCGTTGTTTTTACAATCATATGTTCACTGGAATGAAGTGATTATATATATCTTACCTTTGTTCTCTTGTTGCAATTCCCTGATTTGTCTGTTTTCTTGCTGGATTCCCATAACTAATGTGGACCGTGGCCGATGCCTTGCAACTTCATTAAGTTCTTGAATTTCTTCCTGATACTAATGAAAAGATTAAAAAGGAACATGTGGGGAGAAAATATTTGAAAATATATTTCTGAGATATATATCTGATAAGGGTTTAATATCCAGAATATATAAAGAACTCTTAAAACTCTCAACAATAAGAAGACCACCCAATTAAGAGATGGGCAAATAAGCTAAGTTCTGGGGATCTAATGTATAGCATGGTGACTATAGTTAATAATATTGTATTCTATGGTTAGAAATTAATAAGAGTAGATCTTAAATGTTATCACACACAACATACATGGTAATTATGTGAGGCGATGGAGGTGTTAACCTTACTGTGGTAATCACTTTGCAATACATATGTGTATCAAATCATCTTGTACACCCTAAGCTTACACAATGTTGTATGTCAATTCTATCTCAGTAAAGCTGGGGAAAAAATGGGCAAGGGGTCTGAAGAGACAATTCTCTAAAGAAGGTATACAAATGGCCAATAAGCACATAAAAAGATGCTTAATATTATTAGTCATTAGAGAAATGCAATTCAATATAACAGTGAGATACAACTTCACAACCATTAGGATCTTAATCAAAAAGTCAAATAACAAGTGTTAGAATGTGGAGAAACTATTATATTGTTGATTGGAATGTAAAATGGTGTAGCTGCTTTGGAAAACAGTCTGGCAGATCTTCAAAAAGTTAAACACAGCTATTATATGACCCATCCATTCTACCCCCAGGTATATACCCAAGATAACTAGAAATATATGTTTATACAGAAACATACACAAATATTCATAGCAGTATTATTTATAATAGCCCCCAAATAGAAACAATCCAAATGTCCATCAACTGATGGACACAATACACTATATCCTTATATGATGGAATATTAAGTCAGCAATTAAAAGGAAAAAAAACTGATATATGCCACAACATGGATGAACTACAAAAACATTTTAAAAAGTCACAAAAAAGCCACATATAGAACAACATTTACATGAAATGTCCCAAATAAACAAATTGATAGAGATAGAAAGATTAGTTGCCAGAGGGAAGGGAAAGCCAAGGGAGTGGCTGCTAACAGAGGTGGACTTTGGGGGGTGATTGGAAGTTCTGGAATTAGACAGTGATCATGGTAGCACAACCTGTGAATGTACCAAAATCCAATGAACTATACCTTTCGAAAGGGTACCTTTTATTTACGGGTATTGTGAATTATATCTCAATAATAATAGTAAAAGAACATGGGCAAAAGAAATGAAAAAATTTTTAATGTGAATCTAACTTTAAAACTTGTACTCCTTTATATTCAAGGCATTTTATTCTTTTTAATTTTTTAAGTTTATTTTCTTAATAAAGAAACAGTGACAGAGACAGAGACAGTGTGAGTGGGGGGAGGGGCAGAGAGAGGGAGAGGGAGACAGAGAATCCCAAACAGGCTCCACACTGTCAGTGCAGAGCCCCATGTGGGGCTCAAACTCTCAAAACCATGAGATCATGACCTGAGCCGAAACCTAGAGTCAGACACTTAACGGACTGAGCCACCCAGGCGCCCCTATATTCAAGGCATTTTAATGTTCCACTTAGTAATGTATTAATTATAACATTCTTGGTTTTTAACTTTAGTTGTCAAACTCTTTTGTTTTTACAACTCAATACCAGATATGTTTACTGGAATGCATGAGTCAAACTGTATAGTTAGGGAGATAGGTAATCTGTTTAGGGCAACAAAACAAGTAAATTTGCTCCATTATTTCTAGTAGCTTTGTTAAAAGCATCATCCCAGGATTGCTTCCTTTTACAAAATGGATGAGTTTCACAAGAGTAGGCTATGAATATACATCTCCCCTGATTTCCATCATAATAGCAGAGATTTTATATTTCTCTTAGAGTTGAAAATTTTTATCATAAGGCTTAAAATGATAGTTGAACTCCATGGACCACTGGAAAATTCTTATATGCAAGTTCTTATATAAAAGAATAAGAAGTGAAGTCCTTTTTATTTCTTCTTTTATTGATAGCATTAAATGAAAAACAAGGTAGTAAGTACAAATTCAACAACTGCCTAATGTATAAACCAGATACTGCCTTACATCATTTTCAAAAACTACTTCATTGTTAAATAACATCACTAAGTACTTTTACAGAGAAAAATATGAACATTACATTATAAACATATGCGAGCGAAAAGTATGTGTCACTATTAGTAAAAGTTATTATTTGGTTTTTGTCATATATATCTGAACCTAATATATTCATATATTTTCTAAACTCCAATGTGCAACTCTGTCAGAAAAATAAGTGATCAAATCTACAGTTTTTAGAGTATACATGCATATATACTGTCACCTGGATGTGACAAAATTATATGATAAAGTAAAATTAAAACATAGAAGTCAAGCTACTTTTAAATTCTATAGAACATTAAAAAAATACCTAAATACTAATTAGGCAGAAATTTATGATTCAAGCAATACATAAATGTCTAGGACTGCTTTTTAAAAAAAGAATCAACAAGAAAGAAGAAAAATCAAACCTGCTTCATTGCTTCTACCCGCTTGTTAAGAGCTGTGGTTTGCTCAATCAGAGATTCTGCTGCATCATCATGATCTCTCAATCTTTCAACAAGAGCTTTGGCATCAGCAAGTGCCTTCTCAATTGTGCAACTCATTTCTAAAGGAATACCTATAAAATCAAAATCAAGATTCAAAACAAAGCCAGCATACCATTTTATTATTTGAGGTTCATGTTAACATAGATATGCTTCTTAAGCTGCAATTGTTATAGGACTGTTCATGGGGAGAAAAAAACATCTAAGAACCCTTGCAGTTTTGCTTCTGTTAGGATGGCATAAGCTTGAAAGTGAATTTTTAATAGTAAAAAAATTAAAGCATATATAAATGATTTGCAGGAATAATCAGAATGTATTTAAAACACCCTGAATCTATGATGGGGAAAAGAAGCACAAATCAAGTGAATACATTTTATATTGTATAAAAATTGTGCTTTTGGGGCACCTGGCTGGCTCAGCTGGTAGAGCATGCGACTCTTGATCTTGGGGTTTTAAGTTCAAGTTCCATGTTTAGGTGTAGAGATTACTGAAAAATAAAATCTTTTTATTTTTATTTTTTTAAATGTTTTTATTTATTTTTGAGAGAGAGAACATGAGCAGGGGAGGAACAGAGAGAGAAGGAGACACAGGCTCCAGGCTCTGAGCTGTCAGCACAGAGCCTGACGGGGGGCTCGAACTCATAAACAGCGAGATTCTGACCTGAGCTGAGGTCAGATGCTTAACCAACCCAGGTGCCCCAAAATAAAATCTTTAATAAAAAAAAAAATGTGCTCTTCATGAGGGCACTCTCTCATCTTGTTATTTGTGAAAAAGGTCACTTTATTATTCTATATTCTGTGGTTCATGATTCTCAGTCACTAACTAGGAGATCCTTCCTAGCCTCTGCTTAGTTAGGTGACCTGAGACCCCATTCACAACACACATTGACCAGCCAAAGTGGTCTCTTATGTGTCATGCTACGTCAAAGTGTCCTTCTTTTGGAGGAACTACTTCTTATAGGAACTATTATAATCCTAACTCTTGCACTTTCCTTAGTAAGTAATTAAAAAAAATATATTACTTAGAGCACCAGCCATTATCAGAAATTTTTGATATGTTAAAATCAATAAATATTTAAGAGGAGCTCAAAATATTAGGAGACAAAATATGAAACAGTTAATTAGCTTCATCATTGGTATGCAGTGACCTCAAAACAAATTTTAATTCTAAAATAATCTCTCTCAAAAATGTAAACCTTCTGAAACTTACCATCTTTTTGTTTGTTTGTTTATTTATTTATTTTGAGAATGACAGAGACAGACAGGCCACAGACTGGGGGTGGGCAGAGAGAGGGAGAAAGAGAATCCCAGGGAGGCTCTGTGCTGATCTCATGAACTGTAAGATCATGATCTGCGCTGAAATCAAGAGTTGGGCACACAACCAACTAAGCTACCCAGGTGCCCCTGAAACTTACTATCTTCAAATTTTCTCTTTATACTAAGTTTTACCTTACCTTCTATATGAGCCATACTCTCTTCAGGGTTTTCTCAAAAAGTAAAATCACACTATAAAATTACTAGGCCAGAAGCCAGCTCTATAAGTTAAAACTCTCATATGGATCCCAGTTAACGGCTATAATTAAGGATTTCATCAACTTTAGGAAGACAGAAATTTGCTACAGAATGTGACTGTTAGAGTCTACTGTACTAGTTCAAACCTGAATAATAGGATTCAATTAGAATAAATTAAAGGGTAAAACTGCCAATTTACAAAATCTTCAATATGTGACTAGACATTTCTAGAGAGCTTCCAAAATTAAACAAGCTGGAAATTAATACTTCTGGCTCCCCAGATAAAACAACCAAAAGATTTGTCTTCTAAGATTTGAGAGGTTTAGCAAAAGGTACTTGAAAAAACGTGAAGCAAAAGGGTCATTAGTTATCAATGTCCCATACTAGCTAAAACACAGAAGGACAACTATCCAGTGTCTATCCAAGATACTGCTTCTAGGAAAACATTAGCATCCAACAATGTCCTGTCCTTTCTCCAAACTTCCAAAGAGAATTACCAAATGCTATAGATGGATAATAATACAGATTTCCTTTCATATTTAAGTCACCATATCTGCCATTAACTCCACTACCATGAAACACTAGATCCTTCAGAGTATAAGTTTCAAGTTATTTAAAGTCCCCTTACCAATAAACCCACAAAAACAAACAACAAAGCAAACAGGGAGAGAGAAGAGGGGACAAACTGACTTATATTTGATAGCTTGACACTACCTAAAATAGACAACACACAATAAAAATACTATACAAGCTAACATGCTATGTATGTACTAGTATACATACATATGTAAGTATAGAACTACTTTAAAGTGTGTTATAAACTAAGTTCTTTGACCACAAGTCCTTATGCAGGGGCCTCAGATAAAAGAATAAAATCATAAATCTATGGAGAAGTTCAAAGATTCCATCACAGACACGCAAAATCTGGTCTGACATTCCAAAAAGAAACATGGGATGATCAAGTTGTAAAATCTATAAGGATAAGAGCTGCCACAATCAGAATGGTGACTTGATAGCACCAGATGAAACCTCAAATGGACTCTAGAAACTCCATGAAACATCTCGTTCCAATAGGAAAAAACTGGCCACAGTATTCAAAACATGGATAGAGAATTTTTTTGGATAGCATAAGATATGGCCCAGTGCATGCTTTATTTGTAGATAAATCTGGAAAATTTTTATTTTTTTTTAATTAAAAAAATTATTTTAGGTTTATTTATTTTGGGGAGAGAGACAGAAAGAGTGGGAGAGGGGCAGAGAGAGAATCCCAAGCAGGCTCTGCACTGTCAGCACAGAGCCTGATGTGGGGTTTGAACTCACAAAGCATGAGATCATGACCTGAGCTGAAACCAATAGATGGATGCTTAACCAACTGAGCCACCCAGGTGCCCCTGGAAAAATATTAAAGACGAAATGAGGACTAAAACCATTCCTAAAGGATTTTTTTTTTTAACATCTCCCAGTGGATTTTATAAGGTCTCTCTATGCTCTAGGAATATGTAACATTCATTAATATACTAGAATATTTATTTTATGAACGGATTGAAAAAGCCCTCTGCTGAAAAGACTTAATAGTAACAGAAGTTAAAATACTATTATAGTTTGTATTTCCTATCAACTACATTCTAACTTGTCAATCAAGTAATATGGAAACAAAAGCAAAAAGTAATATGGAAACATATTTAGCTGGAACAGTTATTTATGAGCTTAAATTATGCAACACTTTATCTCTTCCTCAGAAATCTTCCTGTCTTCATCATTCCCAGGCCTCAGCAAAACCCAAACAGGATAAATCCAAGTAGGTCTAAGCTGAGACACATCATAATCAAATTTCTGAAAACTAAAAACAAAGAAAAATTCTTGAAAACAGTAAGAAACAAATGATACTTATAAAGAAACAACAATTTGAAGGACTATCAATCTTTCATCAGAATCAGGATGGCCAGAAGCCAAAATGATTGAAACTGAAAGTGGAACACTTAAAATACAGAAAGAACAGAACTGTCACCCCAGAATTCTATACCCAGGAAAAATAACATACATACATACATGAAAGTGAAATAAGAATCATTTTCAGAAGAAAACGAATTCATTTCTAATAGATTTGTTCTAAAGGAAATTCTTCAGAGAGAAGCAAAATGGTATCAGAAGGCAACTTAGAGCATCAGGAAAAAAGGAGAACAGAAATAGGCAAATACAGTGATCTATTTCTGAGTGTTTTAAAATGTCTTATGTTTGAGGGGGCGCCTGGGTGGCTCAGTCAGTTGAGTGTCCGACTTCGGCTCAGGTCATGATCTCACGGTCTGTGAGTTCGAGCCCCGTGTCGGGCTCTGTGCTGACAGCTCAGAGCCTGGAGCCTGTTTCGGATTCTGTGTCTCCCTCTCTCTCTCTGCCCCTCCCCCGCTCATGCTCTGTCTCTCTCTGCCTCTCAAAAAATAAACGTAATAAAAAAATTTTTTTTTTAAATAAAATGTCTTATGTTTGAAAACAAGAACTATAACTTTTACCTGATAGAATTTTCAATTTATGTAGATATAATATATAACTATGACATAAAAGTGGAAGGGTAAATGGACCTATAAAGTGAAAAGGTTTCAACATGTCACTTGAAATTATTAAATGTTGGGGTACTTGGGTGGCTCAGTTGGCTAATCATCCAACTCTTAATTTCGGCTCAGGTCACAATCTCATGATTCATGGGATTGAGCCCCGCACTTGACAATGTGGGCCTGCTAATATGTAATTAGTTATATATGTATGTATGTGTGTATATGTATATGTGTGTGCACATATATATATATGTACATATATATATGTACAGATACATATATATGTATACATATGTGTACATACATATACACACACACATACACACACACATATACATACATATATATACACATATATATATAAAATTCCTAGCGAAACCTCTTGAAAAACTGTACAGAGATAATAGTCAAAATCACAAGAGATGAATTAAAATAAAGGAACAAAATATTGAAGGGACAAACAAAATAAATCACAAGATGTTGGATCTAAATCCAACCATATTTATAATTACACTACATGTAAATGTTATAAACACACTAATTAAAGACATTATCAGAATGAATTAAAAAACGTGACCCAGGGTGGGGAACCAAGATGGTGGAGTATGAGAATCTTCAGCTCACCCTGTCCCCTGAGCACACCAAGACAACAGTCACATCTGTACAACTAACTCTAAAAACAACCTGAAGACTGGCAGAACACACCTTACACAGTTAATGGTAGAGAGGTAGGAAAGGTAGGAGAGGTAGAGACTGGTTGGGAACCAACCCCCTGACAAGACAAACCACAAATGGGAGGGACACCACAAGCACGGAAGAGTATCAGACCCCACCCCAGGCATCTCAGGCACTGGGGACATGCACTGTGAAGACAAATTCCCATTAACATCTGGCTATGAGAACCAATGGGGCTTAACTTCTGGAGCTTTTAAAATCAGTAGAGTTTAACTCTGGGGACTTTAAAAATCAGCTGGCTTAACAAAAGAGGTGGAGGGCAATAGGAAACTGGTCCCTGCCCTTAAAGAGCAAGCATCACAAATAATTCAGGCACAGGAGCAACAGTTTGAAAAGTGCCTGGGGTATATGTGAAGGAGACTTATTTACTAATCTCAGGACATGTGCTGAAAGAGCAGGAATCTTCAGAGATTACTCCAAGAAAAAATTGATGGTGGGGGCCACTTCCCTTCCCTTGCCTAGCCTAGATAGCCAGACACCTGCGGGAACCAGCACCAACACTCTCCACACTTGCTAGCACTGCATGCCCTGCCCCCACATTCCCCTGCCACCTACCTGTTCCAACCCACCCATCTTGGCACACATCCCTCTGAAGAGACTCCCGCTCCTCCATATCCTGCAAGCAGCCCGGGCAGGGAATGGTGCCATTCCAAAGAAACTCCTGCACTGTGGAGGGGAAAGATAATCTCACATACCAGCTGGCTCACAGTTCTAGAGATGAATCTCTTAGCAGGCTGTACAGGAAGAGTACTCTGCCATCTGGTGCACCTGCAAGTGCAGCCAGAGGTGGAATATAGACACCTAGTCTTGACTGCTGGCTCCAGGCCCCCAGAAAAGCTGCTGTGGGCTCTGCAGGGAGAAGGCCCTGCCTTTTGCTGTACCAACATAGAGAGGCTAATTGCAGACAGGTAGCCTGACTGCTGACCCTGCCACCCATGAGCCAACTGGGCCTCACACAGGTTCCTCAACAACTCAGGGACTAAACCCTCCCTGCCCAGTGTGCCCACAGTAGGCTTTGCAGTCAACTGGGCTGAAGGCTCAGTCACAACAGGAAGACATATACAGCCCATATAGGACACTGCTGGAAAACCTGATTCTGTTGACCTGGGGGCATTATACTATAGGCCACCACAGGACCTCTTTGACACAAGGTCACTACTTTCAAGAAGTCGTAGCTGACCTAATACACAGAAACAATCACGGAGAGTTAGACAAAACATAGTCACAGGACTATGTCTCAGATGAAAGAACGGGACAAAATCACAGCAAAAGAGCTAAATGAAACTGAGATAAGCAATATGCCTGATAAAGAATTCCAAGTAATGGTCATAAAGATACTCACTGAACTTAAGAAAGAGTGAATGAATTCATGAGAACTTTAAGGAAGAGATGAAGAACCAGCAAGGGATGAATAATTCAGTAAGAGAAACAAAAAAACACACTTGAGGTAATCAAGGGATTAAGGGAGGCAGAAGAATGGATTAGTGATCTAGGAGACACAGTAATGGAAAGCAACCAAGCTGAACATCAAAAAGAAAAAGGAATAAAAAATGAGAATAGGTTAAGGGAACGCAGTGACACCATCAAGCATAATAACCTTTGCAATACAGAGATCCCAGAAGGGGAAAAGAAAAAAGGAGAGAAAACCTATTTGAAGAACTAATAGCTGAAAACTTCCCTAATCTGGGGAAGTAAACAGACTTGCAAATCCAGGAAGCACCAAGAGCCTCCAACAAGATTAGTTCAAGGAGGTCCACACAGACAGGTAATGATTAAAACGGCTAAAAGTAATGATAAAGAATTTTAAAAACAGCAAGAGAAAAGAAAGCAGCTACATACAAGGGAAGCCCTCTTGTAAGACCATAAGCTGATTTTTCAGCAGAAACTTTGCAGGTCAGAAGGGGGTGGTATGATATATTCAAAGTGCTGAAAGGAAAAAACCCTGCAAACAAGTATACTCCACTCAGTAAAGTTATCTTTAGAATAGAGAGGTAAAGTTTCCCAACAAAAGTTCAAGGAATTCATCGCCACCAAACCAGCCTTACAAAGTATGCTAAAGGGAATTCTGAGTGGAAGAGAAAACCCTAACTAGAAATAAGAAAATTAAGAAAGGAAATTATTTCACAGGTGAAAACAAGTATGTAATAAAGGCAGTAGATAAATCACTTATAAAACAAGTATGGAGGTTAAAATACAGTAATAGAAAAATCAATTATGTCTACAAAAATCCAAAGATACACAAAATAAAAAGATGTAAAATATGACATCATATACATAAAACGTGATGGGGAAGTAACAATTTAGTGCTTTTAATGTGTTTAAACTTAAGTGACCATTAAATTACAAATGACTGCTACACACATAAATTTTATATGTGGACTTAATGGTAACCACAAATCAAAAACCTATTAATACACATACACAATAAAGAGAAAAGAATCCAAGCATAACACCAAAGAAAGCCACCAAGCCATAAGGGATGAGAGCAAGAGACAAAGAAAGGAACAAAGAAGAACTACAAAAATAACTAAAAAACAATTAACAAAATGGCATTAAATACATACCTATCAATAATTACTTTAAACATAAATAAACTCCAATAAAAAAAAATTGGGGCAACTTAATGGATAAAGAAACAAGACCCATCTAAATGCTGCCTACAAGAGACTTACTTCAGACCTAAAGACATATATACAGACTGAAAGGACTGGAAAAACACATACCATACAAATAGAAGCCAAAAACAAAACCAAAAACAAGCCAGGGTGGGGCGCCTGGGTGGCTCAGTCACTTAAGAGTTTGACTTTGGCTCAGGTCATTATCTCACAGTTTGTGAGTCTGAGCCCCAAGTGGGGCTCTCTGCTGTTGGTGCAGAGCCCACTTCAGATCCTCTGTCTCCCTCTCTCTCTGCCCCTCCCTCACTTGCAAATTCTCTCAAAAATAAACAAACATTAAAAAAAAAAACCCAAAAAACAAAAAAAGCAAGCCAGGGTGGCAATCCTTGTATCAGACAAAATACTTTATTTTTAATTTTTTTTAAGATTTTAAGTAATCGCTACACCCAACATGGGGCTCAACCCTGAGATCAAAAGTCTCATGCTCTACTGACTGAGACAGCCAGGCACCCCAGACAAAATAGATATTAAAGCACAGACTGTAGCAAGAAACAAAGAAAAGCACTATATAAAAATAAAGAGATCAATCCATCAGGAGAATATAACAACTGTCAATATCTGTGCATCCAACACAGGAGTACCAAAATACATAAAACAATTATTAATAAACATAAAGGGAGAAATGGACAGCAATACAATAATACTAGCGGACTCTAACACCCCACCTATATCAATTGATAAATAATCTAGACAGAAAATCAACAAGGAAACAATGGCTTTGCATGACATATTAGACCAGACAAACCTAACAGATACATATAGAACACTGTAATCCCAAAGAGCAGAATACACATTCTTTTCAAGTGCACACAGAACATATTCCAGTATAGATCACATATTAAGCAGTAAAACAAGTCTCAATAAATTTAAGAAGACTGAAATCATATCGAGCATCTTTTTTCAACCACAACTGTGTATGAAACTAGAAGAAATTTGGAAATGCCACAAATATATGGACGCTAAACAACATGCTACTTCAAATGACTGGGTCAACCAAGAAATCAAAGAGGAAATAAGAAAATACATGGAGACAAACAAAAATGAAAACACAATGGTTCAAAATATTTGGGATGCAGCAAAAGCAGTTTTAAGAGGGAAATTTATTGTGATACAGCTCTACCATAAGAAACAAGAAAAATCTCAAATAACAACCTAACTTTACACCTTAAAGAGCTAGAAAAAGAACAAACTAGCAGAAGCCTATCTGCACTGCAAAGGAAACAATCCACAAAACTAAAAGGCAACCGACAGAATGGGAAAAGATATTTGCAAATGACATATCAGACAAAGGGCTAGTATCCAAAATCTATAAAGAACTCACCAAACTCCACACCTGAAAAACAAATAATCCAGTGAAGAAATGGGCAGAAGACATGAATAGACACATCTCTAAAATAGACGTCCAGATGGCCAACAGGCACATGAAAAGATGCTCAACGTCACTCCTCATCAGGGAAATACAAATCAAAACCACACTCAGATATCACCTCACGCCAGTCAGAGTGGCCAAAATGAACAAATCAGGAGACTATAGATGCTGGAGAGGATGTGGAGAAACGGGAACCCTCTTGCACTGTTGGTGGGAATGCAAACTGGTGCAGCCACTATGGAAAACAGTGTGGAGGTTCCTCAAAAAATTAAAAATAGATCTACCCTATGACCCAGCAATAGCACTGCTAGGAATTTACCCAAGGGATACAGAAGTGCCGATGCATAGGGGCACTTGTACCCCAATGTTTATAGCAGCACTTTCAACAATAGCCAAATTATGGAAAGAGCCTAAATGTCCATCAACTGATGAATGGATAAAGAAATTGTGGTTTATATACACAATGGAATACTACTTGGCAATGAGAAAGAATGAAATATGGCCTTTGGTAGCAACATGGATAGAACTGGAAGGTGTTATGCTAAGTGAAAGAAGTCATACAGAGAAAGACAGATACCATATGTTTTCACTCTTATGTGGATCCTGAGAAACTTAATAGAAGACCATGGGGGAGGGGAAGGGGGAAAAAAGTTACAGAGAGGGAAGGAGGCAAACCATAAGAGACTCTTAAAAACTGAGAATAAACTGAGGGTTGATGGGGGGTGGGAGGGAGGGGAAAGTGGGTGATGGGCATTGAGGAGGGCACCTGTTGGGATGAGCACTGGGTGTTGTATGGAAACCAATTTGACAATAAATTTCATATAAAAAAAAACTAGCAGAAACCTTAAGCTAGCAGAAGGGAGAAAATAATAAAGATTAGAGCAGAAATAAATGAAATAAAAGTTAAAAAAAAATAAAGAAGATCAAGGAAACCAGGAACTGGTTCTTTGAAAAGATCAATAAAACTGATAAATCTCTGGCCAGACTCATCAAGAGAAAAAAGAAGACTCAAAAAAAAAAAAAAAATCAGAAATGAAGGAGGAGAAACAACCAATACCATAGAAATACAAAAGATTCTAAGAGAAAATTATGAAAAATCATATGCCAACATATTGGACAATCTAGAAGAAATGGATAAATTCTTAGAAATGTAAAATCATCCAAAAGTGAACCAGGAAGAAATAGAAAATCTGAACAGACCAATTATTAGTAATGAAATTGAATCAGTAATCAAAAAACTCCCAACAAAGTCCAGAACCAGAAGGCTCCACAGGTGAATTCTACCAAACATTTAAAGAGTTAATACCTATTTTTCTTAAACTATTCAAAAAAAAAAAAAGGAAGATGAAGGAAAACTTTGAGATTTATTCTAGGATGCCAGCATTACCCTGATACCAAAACCAAAGACCCCACAAAAAAAGAAAACTACAGGTCAATATTTCTGTTGAACAGAGATGCAAAAACCCTCAATAAACTATTAGCGGACCTCATTCAATAATATACTTAAAAAAAAATCATTCAACAGGATCAAGTAGAATTTATTCAAAGGATGCAAGGGTGGTTCACTATTTGTAAGTCAATCAATGTGATACTTCACATTAAATAAGAAAAATGATAAAAACCATATGATCATCTCAACGGATGCAGAAAAGCATTTGACAAAATACATCAATTCATGATAAAAAGTGTCAATGAAGTAATTTTAGAGAAAACATGCTTCAACATAACAAAGGTCATATATGAGAAACCCATAGCTAACATTAAATGATGAAAAACAGAGCTTTTCCTTTAAGATCCGGAACAAGACCAGGATATCCATTGTCACCATTTTTATTCAACACGGTACTAAAAGCTCAAGATGAAACAATCAGATAAGAAAAAGAAATAGGGTGCCTGGGTGGCTCAGTTGATTGAGTGTCTGGCTTTGGCTCAGGTCATGATCTCGCAGTTTGTGGGTTCAAGCCCCACATCGGGCTCGGTGCTGACAGCTCAGACCCTGGAGTCTGCTTCAGATTCTGTGTCTCCCTCTTTCTGCCCCTCCCCTGCTCACACTCTCTCTCTCAAAAATAAATAAACATTTAAAAAAGTTAAAAAAAAAAAAAAAGAAAAAGAAATAAAAGGCATCCGAATTGGTAAGGAAAAAGTAAAACTGTCACTATGCACAGATGACATGATACTATATACAGAAAACCCTAATGACTCCACCAAAAAACTATTAGAATAAATGAATTCAGTAAAGTTGCAGGATACAAAATTAATACATAGAAATCTGTTACATTACTATACACTGATGAGGAGCAGAAAGAGAAATCAAGAAAACAATCCCATTTATAATTACAGTAGCAATAGTAAAATACCTAGGAATGAAATTAACCAAGGAGGTGAAAGATCTGTACTCTGAAAATTATAAAATATTAATGAAAGAAATTAAAGATGACACAAACAAATGAAAAGATATTCCATGCTCATGGATTGGAAGAATTAATATTGTTAAAATGTCCATACTACCCAAAGCAATCTACAGATTCAAAGCAATCCCTAACAAAATGCTAATAGCATTTGTCACAGAACTAAAATAAATCTAAAATTTGTATAGAACTGCAAAAGACACTGAATAGCTAAGGCAATCTTGAGAAAGAACAAAGCAGGAGGTATCACAATCCCAGATTTCAAGATAGAATACAAAGTTCTAGTAATCAAAACAGTATGGTACTGGCACAAAACAAGACACAGAACAACAGAACAAAATAGCCCAGAAACAAGTCCATTATTTACATACCAATTAATTTATGGCAAAGGAGGCAAAAATATACAATGGGGGAAAAGAAAGTCTCTTCAATAAACGGTACTGGGAAAACTGGACAGCTATATGCAAAAGAATGAAATTGAACCATTTTCTTAACACCATGCACAAAAATAAACTCAAAATGGATTAATAACTTAAACGTGAGACCCAAAACCATAAAACGCCTACAAGAAAACACAGGTAGCAATCTCTTTCACATCAGCCATAGCAACGTTCTTCTAGATGGGTCTCCTCACACAAGATAAACAAAAGGAAAATTAAGCTACTGGGGTTAACACCAAACTAAAAAGCTTTTGCTTACTGGATGAAACCATCAACAAAACAAAAAGGCAACCTACTGAACGAGAGAAGATATTTGTAATGACATATCTGATAGGGGGCTAATATATCCAAAATATAAAGAACTTATACAACACCAAAAACCCACAAATACACCAATTTAAAAATGGCAAAGAACCTCAATGAACATTTTGCCAAAGACAACATAAAGATGGCCAACAGACCCATGAAAAAGTGCTCAACACCACTCTCATCAGGGCAATGCAAATCAAAACCACAGTAAGTAATCACTTCACATGTCACAATGGCTAGGAAAAAAAAAAAGACACAAAATAAGAAGTGTTGGGAAGGATGTGGAGAAAAAGTACATGCATTGTTGGTGAGAATGTAAATTAGTGCAGCCACTGTAGAAAACAGTATACAAGTTCCTCAAAAAATTAAAAACAGATTATATGATCCATTAATCCTCCTATTGGGTATTTACCCAAAGAAAACAAAAATATTAATTCGAAAATGTATGTGCAGCCCTATGTTTCTAGCAGCACTGTTTCTAATAGCCAGGAGATGGAAGCAACCTAAGTGTCCATCAACAGAAGAATGGATAAAGATGTGGTATATACATAAAATGGAGTATTACTCAGCCATAAGAATGAGATCTTGCCATTTGTGACAACATGAATGGACATACAGAATATTATGCTGAATGAAGTCACATAGAGAATGACAAATACTGTATGATTTCACTTACATGTGGAATCTAAAAAAACAAAAGAAAAACTAACAAAACAAATTAAAAAAAAACAGACTCTTAAATACAGAGAACTGGTGGTTGCCAGAGGGAAGATGGGTTGGGGGATGGGTAAAATAGATAAAGAGGATTAAGAGGGACAAGCTTCCACTTATAAGTCACAGAGACAAAAAGTAGAGCATAGGGAATATATTCAATGTTGTAATAATATATGGTGACAGATGGGGACTATACTTTTCATGGTAAGCACTGAGTAATGTACGGAATTGTCAAATCAGTATGCTGTACACCAGAAACTAATATAACGTTGCAAATTAATTATAATTCAATAAAAAAAAAAAAGAAAAAGAGAAAAGAAAAAGCAGAAGATAGAAATTAAAAAAACAAAATCAGAACCCAACTGTAAATAGTCTATAGAAACTTACTTCAAATATGATATAGGTAAGTTAAAAGTAAAAGTACAGGAAAAGATATACTATTCAAACACTAATCAAAATAAAGTCAGAGTGTTAATAAGCACAGGAAAAGATGCTCAACATGATTAACTATCAGGCAAATGCAAATCAAAACTACAATGAGATGCTTCACACCCACTAGGATGGTTGTAATAAACAAGACAAATAATAAGATTTTGCTAGCATATAGAGAATTCCTTTCTCAGTAATCGATAGAATTTGTACACAGAAAATCAGCAAGCATACAGAAGACATGAACAAACACCATCAATGGGGTGGACTGAATTAATATTTATAAAATAAGTATCAACAGAATACATATTATTTTTAAGTGTGCACAGGATCTTCACTACGATAGATCTTATCCTAGATAACAAAACAAACCTTAACAAATGAAAAAGAACTGCAATCATATAAATTATGTTCCATGGCCATAATGAAATTAAACTAAAATAAATAACAAAGAGATAAGAAAGTCCGAAATTAACACACAAATAACTCAGGGGGGGAAAAAAAAAACTTTGGAAATCAGAAACTTTCATCTAAATAAACATGAAAATACAAGATATCAAAAAATTTGTCATGTATGTATAACAGTATTTTGAAGGAAATTTGTAGCATTAAATTCTTTTATTAGAAAATTGAAAATATCTCAGGGGCACCGGGGTGGCCCAGTCAGTTTAGCGTCTGACTTCGGCTCAGGTCATGATCCCACAGTCCGTGAGTTTGAGCCCCATGTCAGGCTTTGTGCTGACAGTTCAGAGCCTGGAACCTGCTTTGGATTCTGGGTCTCCCTCTCTCTTCTCCCCTCCTTCTCTCATGCTCTGTCTTGCTCTCTCTCAAAATTCAACATTTAAAAAACAAAAAACAATTTAAAAATATCTCAAATCAACTACCTAAGCCTCAAACTATGAAACCAGGAAAAGAGCAAAATCAACTCTAAAGTAAATAGAAAGAAGGAAATAATAAAAGAGCAGAAATCAATGAAATTGAAAACAGGAAAGCAATAGAGAAAAACCAATGAAACCAAAACCTAGTTCTTTGAAAAAGCAAATGAAGTGGATAAACCTCCAGCAAAACTGATGAAGGGACAAATAAAAATAAAAGAGAAGATATAAATTACTGATGTCAGGAATGAAAAAAAGGGTATCAGGTCAGATTCCTAACTCATTAAAAGGACAGGTGAATACAATAATAAATTCTGCACACATCAATTGGATAATGTAGACAAAATGGATTAATTCCCTAAAACCACAAACTACATAGTCACACAAGAGGAAACAGGTAACTATTAATAGTCCTGTAACTATTCCATAATAGTCCTATAACTATTAAAGAAATTAAATTTGTAGTTAAAAATATTCTGCAAAAAATCACTATTTGGATGGTTTTAATGGCAAATTCTACCAAACATATAAAGAAATAATACCAATGTTATGCAACCTCTTTGAGAAAATGTAAGAAAATAGTTCCAAACTCATACAATGATGCCAGCATTACTTTGAAACCAACACCAGACATACTTCAGAGAGAGAGAGAGAGGCAGAGAACCACAAACCAATGTCCCTCATAAACATAAATGTAAAAATTCTCAAGAAAATACTGGCAGGTCAAATCAGCAACATATAGAAAGAATAATACACCATAAGCAAGTAAGGTTTATCCCTGAAATCAAGTTTGTTTCTACATTTCAATATTAACCAATGTAATCCACCATTAAAAAACAAAAACAAGGGGTGCCTGGGTGGCTCAGTCGGTTAAGCGGCCGACTTCGGCTCAGGTCACGATCTTGCAGTCTGTGAGTTCGAGCCCCGCATCGGGCTCTGTGCTGACAGCTCAGAGCCCGGAGCCTGTTTCAGATTCTGTGTCTCCCTCTCTCTGACCCTCCCCCGTTCATGCTCTGTCTCTCTCTGTCTCAAAAATAAATAAACGTTAAAAAAAAAACAAAAACAAAAAAAACACTTCTTCATACTAATTGGTGCATTTGAAAAAAAAAACAAAAAAACAAAACAACAAATTCTCTGCAATAAAAACTCTCTGCAAATAGAAATAGAAGGGGATTGCTTCAAATTGACAAAGGCGTTTTCTTTCTTTCTTTTTTTTTTTTTTTAAATTTTTGAGATACAGACAGAGAGAGACAGAACACGAGCAGTGAAGGGGCAGAGAGAGAAGGAGACAGAATCTGAAACAAGCTCCAGGCTCTGAGCTATCAGCACAGAGCCTGAAATGGGGCTCAAACTCAGGAACTGTGAGGTCATGACCTGAGCCGAAGCTGACACTTAACCAACTGAGTCACCCAGGCACCCGCCCCCTTTATTTGAATTTTTTAATGTTTATTTAGGGGCATTTTCAATATAGCCAATATCATACCTAAGTGAAAGACTGAATGTTTTCTGTAAAGTCAGGAACAAGGATGTCCCCAAACACCACTCCTATTCAATATCATACTGGTGTCATTAAGAAATAAAAGACATATAGATTGGAAAAAAATAAAACTGTTATTAGCAGCCAACATGTAGTCTATGTAAAAAAAAACCCAAAAAATCCAAAAAAGAACTCCTGTAGCTAACATGTGACTTTAGCAATGTCACAAGATATAAGATCAATGTGCAAAAAAAAAAAAAATCCATGGTTTTTCTATTTGTTAGCACTGAACAAGTAGAAACCAAAATTTAAAAAATACATTTATAATAGTTCAAAAAATTAAAGTTTGGGGTATAAATCTAAAAAAACATACTGAGTAAGTACACTGATAACTACAAAATGCTAATGAAAGAAACCAAAAAGGGCCTAAATAAGTGGAGACACACTGTGTTCATAAACTGGAAACTCAACATACTAGGATGTTAATTTTCCCCAACTGATCTGTAGATTTAATGCAATCTCCAATCAAAATCACAGTAGGCCTTTTGGTAGAAATTGACAAGCTAATTCTAAGATTTCTATGAAAATGCAAAGAAACTAGAATAGCCAAAAGAATTCTGAAAACAAAGTTGGAGAAATCATACCACCAAATTTTAGGACTTACTATAAAAGTTACAGCAATCAAGACAGCATGGTATTGGCAGAGACAGAACAGGTCAGAAATAAGCCCACAGAAACATGGTCAACTGATTTTTGAAAAAGGTACACAGATACTTCAAAGGGACAGTCTTGTCAACAAATGGTGTTAGAAGACTGGACAGCCATATGCCAAAAAATTAATCCCAACATAATTCTTACACTTTACCCAAAAATCAACTCAAAGTGGACCACAGATGTAAATGTAAAGTGAAAAGCAGAGAAAAATCACTGTGACCTGGGTTAGGCAAAGATTTTTCACACATGATACCAAATGATTGATTCATAAAAGAAAAATTTAATAAACTAGACTTCATCAAAACTAGAAACGTTTGCTCTGGGAAACGCACTGTTAAGACAGTCTGAAAAGACAAGCTACAGAATGTGAGGCAAAATTTGCAAATCACATATCTGACAAAGGACTTTATCCAGAATACTTTAAAAAGTCTCAAAACTAACAGTAAGAATATGATCCATTTTTTAAAAAGTTTATTTATTTTGAGAGAGAGGGAGAGAAACAGACTGCGGGAACAGGTAGGTGAGGGGCAGAGAGAGAGAAGTGCAGAGCCTGACATGGGACTCGATTCCATGAACCGTCAGATCATGACCTGAGCTGAAATCAAGAGTCGGACGCTTAACTGACTGAGCAACTCAGGCGCCCTGAAAATGGTCCAATTTTTAAAATGAGCAAAAGACTTTAACACTTAATCAAAAGATATATAAATGGCAAATAAGCACATGAAAATATATTCAAAGTCATTAGCCGTTAGAGAAATGCAATTAAGACTACAATGAGATCCACTACACCCCAAATAAAATGGCTAAAATAAGTACTGACACTCCAAGTGCTGACAAGGATGCAGTGTGACTGGAACTATCCTATAATGCTGGTGAAAATGCAAAATAATATGGCTAGTTCAGAAAATGGTTTGGCAGTTTCTTACCAAGTTAACCATATAGCTGCCACATGACCTAACAGTACTACTTCTGGGTATTTCGTGTAGAGAAATGAGTGGAAAAACTGTACTGTAGTACAGCAGTCATATGAAATGAGGTACTGATACAATACAGATGAATCTCAAAGGCGTTATGCTGACTGAAAGAAGATAGTCTCAACAGGTTACATGTTTCCAATTATCTGGCACTGCCTAAAGGACAAAACTATCGTGCATTCCCTGTCCCCAAGGTTTTGTCTTTGTCATGAATTCTTCTGGTGGCTATACGCATGTGTGGCAGAAGGAAGGTATCTATTTATATTTCCTTTTTCTTATGGGGACAACTAGTTGTCCCAGTCTCATTTACTGTATCGTACATTCTTCCGCCACTGAATTTTTTTCTATTGAAATATATTTGACATATAACATTATGTAAGTTTAAGGTGTACAACATGTTGACTTGATACATTTATATACTGTAATATGATTGCCATTATAATGATAATTAGCATCTCTATGTCACATAATCACTTCTTTCTTGTGGAAAGAAGTACCCCCACTCATTTTAATGCCACACATATTGTATGTTTTCTCAATAAATGTATGGGTATGTTTCTGAGCTCTCTATTCTACCTCTGGGTCTTTTTCTTTATCTATCTCCACAACAATACCACGCTGCCTATACTGTTAACAGTTGTAAAATACACCCTTACTATCTGATATAGCAAGTTACCCTTTTCTTCTTCAAAACTGTTTACCTATTCTTAGCCTTCTCTTCAACCTAATTCAACCTTCTCTCCAACTAAATGGACATCCAGAGCACTCTAGATCAAACTGCTAGCTATTAATTTTAACTAATTCAAACCGTTGGTAGATGTCTGAACTCAAAGAATCCTATCTTATATTCTTTCGGTCAACAGGACAAATGTTATTCCCATTTCATCAATGAGGAAACGCAAGGAGCCAAGCTAGTACCAGAAATAGAATTTCTGATCCTGAGTTTAGTGCTCTACACAGGAGCCAACGTGGATCCTCAGGACTCTGTTTACTTTTAGCCATGTAAAAACCACCTGTCTCCCCGGGTGGAAAAACAATGCAAACTCCCTGACCATGCTTTACCAATGGGACTTCCAAGATATTACAAAAACTGAGTATCAAGCCAGCAATAGAAAATAAATGAGGCTGTAAGTGAAGAAAAGACCAAAAAAAAAAAAAAAAACCAAAAAACCCAAAAAACAAAAAACAAAAACCCATAAAATTTCAACTATTTTCCCTTATGAATAATAAAAGCCTAGCATCCACTTTAATTGGGCATCACAGTTATTATAAAATCGATTAATGTTTACGGACAGGTTTTTCGAAATTAAAATTAACATCCACTTTAAAAAATCTCTAGGTTGCATAATGAAATACTGTCAAAATCAGTTATAGTTAAAATATGTTTTATAACTACAAAAATATACCTATTCAGAGAAAGGAATTATAAACATCAGATAATTGAAAGCATAATTTTATTAACACTTTGGAAAATAGTGACACAGAGTTTCTAAGAATCCGCACGTTCATTTCCTGTATGTGAAACAACAGAAGTTTAAAATAGTTTATAACATGCATTTACTTTGCCAACTTTTTTGAAAATCATTGTGCTTTCTCCCCCTCTTTTGGCTGGTAAGTGGAGTGGGAAGAAGATTGTTTTCCAAACTCTCTAGCAAGTTTTAAATATTTAAAAATAGACTCCAGTAAAAAAAGAGAGTATTTTCAATTTATCTGCCTATCTTTATAGTGCTTGTCATAACTGGTCACAGTGCACTTACATTATTTTCCATAGGTAGGCCCAATTTACAGGTGGAATTTTTCTAAAGCGGGTTTTTCCCTGCCTGCATTAGCCACATTCTCGCCCACTTTGCCACCCAAAGATGTTGGCAGACTCCTGGCAGAGGTTTCGGAACATTCTGCTGCTGATAAAAGAGAAACCACCAACCACGCAAAATACCAACTGCCAGCTGTTCAGTTTTACATTTTGGTTAAGAAAAAATTAAAGAAATTCAAGTCACTCTTCTTTCTCTTTCATCCACAAATCCACTATCCCATAGCTGGACCTACACAGAAATATCGTGACTACTGACACACCATAAATTTCTTTAAATATCCTTTTTTTAATGTTTGTTTATTTTTTGAGAGACAGAGAGACAGAGACAGAGATAGAGAGAGACCGTATGCACATGCAAGTGGGGCAGGGGCAGAGAGAGAGGGGGCAGAGGATCCGAAGTGGGCTCTGTGCTGACAACAGTGAACGTACATGGGGCTCGAACTCATGAACCGTGAGATCATGACCTGAGCTGAAGTGGGACACTCAACTAACTAAGCCACGCAGGTGCCTCTGTCCTTAAATATTAACAACCTAGTTTAAATTTTATTGGATTGTTCGGGCATACTAACTGTATTAATTAGTACATAGTATTAACAGATACATATGGAACCAGAAAAATAAAAAAGCATAGTTATGGCTTCCTTAGAAACTTTTAATCTAAGGGGCGCCTGGGTGGCTCAGTTGGTTGAGCAGCCGACTTCGGCTCAGGTCACGATCTCGCAGTCCGTGAGTTCGAGCCCCGCATCGGGCTCTGTGCTGACAGCTCGGAGCCTGGAGCCTGTTTCGGATTCTGTGTCTCCCTCTCTCTGACCCTCCCCCGTTCATGCTCTGTCTCTCTCTGTCTCAAAAATAAATACACGTTAAAAAAACAAAACAAAACTTTTAATCTAAAGAAATCAAGAAAGAGTGTATGTAAATTACATTAAGCATCTTTTATCGACAATATATTTCTGCATTTGAAAGCGTAGAAAATTTTTTACGGTCTTTGAAAATGATGGAATGAACACGTTTGAAGCTTTATTAAGAAGATAAATTTGTTTTTAATGTTTATTTAATTTGAGAGAGAGAGCGCAACCAGGGGAGAGCCAGAGAGAGAGGGAAACAGAGAATCCCAAGCAGGTTCTGTGATAGCAGTGCAGAACCTGACACAGGGCTGGAACTCACGAACCATGAGATCATGACCTGAGTCGAAATCAAGAGTCTGATGCTTAACAAACTGAGCAACCCAGGCACCCCTGAAGAAGATAAAATTTTAAAATTGGAAGAACAGGATTTAAAAGGACATAGAATTTTTTTTACCTTAGAATTGTAGCTAAATATAAGTTGCATATACGTGGAGGTTCAAACAGGTATGACAAGTCAAGGAACTAACCTAAATTGGTTATTTATAACCTATGGGCCAAGGAGTCATTGGAAGTTACATGGATGTACACGCACCCAGTACAATCTGTAGTGTAAAATAATTTGCTCACCCACTTATTTCTCTATTTTTCAAATGTAGACAGACACTAGTAAAATAAAATAGCAAATCACTTAAAAGGTTAGTTTTTTTTCCCATTATGCATAATCTCAACCAACAAATACTAAAAGTACAATACTTCTGTGTTAGGAGTACAGTTTCTCATGTTCAAAATGGATCAGGGGCCTTTAACATACAAGGTTCCTTCTGGCTATTTAAGGGCACTAAGGACTTCTATCATTAATCTTTAGAACTTGTATTTATAAGTATCCATATTTACAAATGTGTACACACATGATGCCTGCTATGTACATCCAAATAATGCCTGCTATACCCCCAGGCATTGGACCAGCTTTTGTTACAAAGATGAATAAGACAGGATTCCAGACTCAAGCTCAAATTGATACAGATACATGAACAAATAATACAACCTAATAAATACTGCAGAGCTGTTTCAAGTGCCCTGGGAGCACAATGGCATTATTAATGTCACCTGGGGGAGTATGAGAAAACAAGGATCTATGAATTCGGTCTTGACAGGTGGGGCATGGGGTAGAGAAGAAGAGTTAGTTAGCATTCTAAACAGATGGTACAGCACACACAAAGGCACAGAGTTGTGAAAGTGCATGACATGTTTGGGGAAAAACAGTTCTCTCGTATGACTGGATATCGAGGTATTTGGAGGAGAAGTAAGAGGAGAGGAAAAAGGTAAAATGAATTGGGATAGATAGTAAAAGGCCCTAAATGATATGCCTCACAATTAAGACTTAATTCCATCAGCAATATGGTTACTGACAAAGTTTAAGGACTGACATAAACAGATTTCAGAATAACTGTATGGAAGGATGAAGGTGGCGAAACTACTGGGGGAGGGTGGGTACCTGCAATAATTCTGGTGGAAGAAATGATACAGTTCAGTGCAAGTGGAAATGCAGAATCAGGGACAACGGTTTCTCGTTTGGACAGAGGGATGGATACTGGTACCGTTATGAGAGATGGGATACATTGGAAAGGAAGAAAACCAGGAAAAGAGTAGTATTCCTGAGAGGGCAGTTTTTCAAGAGACAAGAAATGGTTATAGGCATGATATATTCTGCAAAGCGGTAAACTCAAAACCGAAAGGGTCCCTCTTCCCTCCGCTCAATGGTCAGCACCCAGGTGGGTTTAGGCAGGAAGAAAAGAGAAACGGAAGATGCGTCCACACAGGGTTAGGGCCAAAGCTTCAACAAACTTTCCGCACCTCAGATCCGGAAAGAGGAGCTCACAACTGAGGCCGGGAAAAGGAAGTACCGCTCCAAGGAGCGGGTAACCAGCGCAGGGAAGCGGCTAGGGACAGGGGGCAAGCAGTTCAAGAGGTGGAAAGCACCAGAGCGGCCCAGGGGAAGGAAACTTCCGACTCCCTTTGCCCGCTCATGTCCCTGGATTTATTCCACTTACTCTGGTCTCAATCCCTCGCAGCCGTCAACAGTGGCGTTAGGACTCAAAGCCTCTGCTAACAGGGACCTACGAACCCAAGGGAAGAGACTCCACTCGTCTGTTCACCTTCTTCAGCGAGCAGACTCAGGACCCAGCAGAGACCATCAGTGGAGAGGCGGCTGGAGGGGTCAGCGGAGCTCAGCCCCATCACTGGCCGGAGGTAAACCTCCGCAGACCGCCTCGGACCGGCACGCTCAGAGGACCCAAACCTCGCGAGATTTCCTTCCTCACGTTACGGTGGGGGCAAAGCCGGAGATTTATTTGCGGGTCTTTGCAGACATGCGCGAGAGGTGGAGGCGGTTCCCTTCTGCGTCCCTCCCTATTAATCTACTCAGGCTTTGGCTTGACTTCTCGCAAAGTGTCGCGAGTTTTGACAGGGGAAGCCGGCCTGGGTGGAGAAACCGAGAAAGGGAGGCCGGGTGGAGGCCTGGTGGGAGGGCCTTGCGTTAAGAGAGCGTGGCTGGCTTAGGCGGTGCTGTGGTTGGTACTTCGCTGTTGTGGAGGCTCTATGGTCGCCCGGATCAATCTTCCCAATGGGTTATTGGGAAAATTAGTCGGTAGAAAATCTTGAGCGTCGGAGGCATTTTTTTCTTGGCTCCGCCCTCTTCCTGTTCTGCGAGCTGGGCGTCTGGCCCACCGAGGGGGAAGGGCAGCTTGGCGGGGCTGTGGAAGAGGGCTTTGCGCACGCGCGAGTCAGAGTGTGTGAGTGTTTGTGTTCACGCGCACGCGCGCGCGCTCTTGCATTTAGGAAGCCTGGGAAGGACCGGTGTGCTAGGAGATGAGCGGGGAAAGCATAGTTCCCTGTCTTTGGTACCAGACACTCCTGACTGTGCGCTGACCCTCCCCACCCAGCCAGCAGCCTTTTCCAGAGAGGCTGTGGTCCATAGCCTCTGTTCGTTTTCACTGCAGGACCAGGCACGAAAGTAAGCAAACCTCTATCCTGAGGTCTTCCCTATTCACTCACCTTGTACTTTCCACCCCCCACTCTCCAGCAGAATGTGACTAGGTTTCTCAAAGAAGAGTTTGCATGAAGGGGAAATGTGTTTGAAAGCAGAAGAAAATAGCTAGATCGTATAAAGTCAGTTCGGTTTGATGAACACTTTGCTTACCATGTGCTTTTTGAATGTGGATTGTCTATTCAGTATAAGGTTTTATTTAGCGAAGCAAGGGAGTTTTTATAAGAAAAAGTTTAAAAGTTTCTCCTCTCCAGCTCTGTGAATGGTAGCAACTAAGTTTTCTGTTCTACATGGTAAATTACCATGGTGTTTCAAATACTAAGGGGGAAGAGTTTGAATTTGGGGTCTTTATCCTAATGCGAAGACCCGATATGCAGTTGTCTTAGGAGATGTTTTTTATATTTGGGGCTTTCCTTTTGCTGTCACTCCCCTTTCCTGTTAATTCTGGCTCCCCTCAGCCTTTTTCAGAAGTCTTGAGACTTTTTGGAGGGAAGCCCAAAACTACTGACTTGGGTTAGTTTGGGGGTTTGTGTGTGATGTCAATTAGGAAGAATCATCAGAAGTGTATTTGAAGAGGATTTATCATTTGTTATGTTTGGTATTATGGAAGGCAATCGACCACGGTTATTTGTAAGCATTTATTCCTGACAATTTTAAGTTCATTCAAAAAGCAAAATTTTGTATGGACTGTAATTTTGCCTGTGACTGGTAGAGTGACAGCTTAATATGGTGTAGCTTATCCCTCAAATTGATAGCTACTTTCTAGTCATGACCTCATTAAATCTTGTTGGATAAATTTCTTTGAATACTGATTATTCATGTTCCCTACCAAATCTTTTTGAGGAAAAGACACTAATTAGGAACAATTTAAGGATATTAAATGTCATGTATAAGACATTTGGCTAATATATTTTATCCCTTACAGGTTAAAACAAAATGAAGATTTTTTCTGAATCTCATAAAACAGTATTTGTTGTAGATCACTGCCCTTACATGGCAGAATCATGCAGACAGCATGTCGAGTTTGATATGCTGGTGAAGAATAGGACCCAAGGAATCATCCCTTTGGCCCCCATATCTAAATCCTTGTGGACTTGCTCAGTAGAATCTTCCATGGAGTATTGTAGAATAATGTATGATATATTTCCTTTCAAAAAGCTGGTGAGTGTGAAGTACAAGAAAAATCATGATTTGGGGGGATGGACTTAACTGCCTGTTACATTTTTTAATATAAGAATTTACTATAGATTTAACTTGAAACTGTTTACTACTTTAAAAATGTGGTATTTAGAACTCTTCTTTGCAGTTAATATGTTATGTATGTTTAATTGGGGCCAATAACCATCATAACAGCTAACAGTTATGGTGCGTTTACACATACCAGTCATATCCAAAGTATTTCATATTTATTAACTCCATTAATTCTCACAACAGTCCTATAAGGTAGCTACTGTAATTACTGGGACAATATTTGAAGTATATAATAACCCGAATAGAACAGGCACTGACCATTGAGAGCTATTGCTGGCCTAAGCAGAAAGGATGTGGGCTGTGGGCAACGTCAGATTGTGTTGGTGTGTACGATCTGAATATCAGCCGTGTTTATTATTGCCATGTTGGAGATGTAGAAACTGAGGTAAAGACAGGAAAGTTGTCCTGAGTCACACAGCTAAGTTAGACACAGAACCAGAATTGAACCTAAATAGGCTGGCTGCTCATAGTGTTAGTGAATGCACACTAAACTGCTGCAGGATTTGGCTGTTAGAAAGAAATGCTCTTAAGAATGCTAAGAGGAATTTGTTTTTATCTACAAGAAGAGAGATTGAAGATTGATAGATTCCAGATATGAAAATTACCTTCAGATTTCATCATTTCAGCTATTTTATTTTGGGAGAGTCATTTGGTTAGCCACAAGTGGATGATTTGCTTTGTCTCATTTGGAGCAGCCTAGGCTGGGACCTAGCCAGTTCTTAGACTGGCACAGGCAGGGCAGTAACAGTAAGGCTGAACATAGAGAATCTATATATTCAGATATATTCCAAATTAAATGTAAGTTGTTTTTAGTCCTTCAGTAAATTGTGCATTATGTAGGGTAAAAAAATACTAAAGGGAGGATAACTAGTCATTTAGAGTGCAGGCTTTGGTTCAAATTCTGGCTTCATCAGCTACCACAGTGTGACCTTGATCATATTGCTTAATTTCTCCAAGTCTGGTTCTTCCCATGTAAGCATAACACCTACTTCCTATGATGTAAGATTTCAATGAGATAATGTAACTGAAGTGGCTAGTAAAATGTCCCTGTCAGGTAAGGCTTAGGAGAGAAGGCTACTTATCACATTTATTAGGGGTGCAAAACTAGTATTTCATGGATGGTAGGAAAAAAGATCATGGATTAGATGATATAGTCCAGAGGAAAGAAAGAATCTCACCCTCCTCCAAAAGAACATTCGTCATTTTATGTATTTTCTAATATATCCTTACTAGCATTATCATCTTCTGTGATAGTATTTTTTTGGTTTGCATTGAAGTCCAAATGCACTATTTTGACTTTCAATGCCTTTTGTGATATGGCTACTGCTTATTTCTCTGAGCTTTCCCCCCACCCCTTTGCCTGTTCTGACCTTTTCATCCTTTTGAGGCCTTTGCGTTTGCTGTACCAGGAATTCTCTATCCCCAGCTCTATTTATGGCTGTTTTCTTTTGGTCATTTTGGATTCCCCCCAATTGCCACTATAGACCACCCAACCTAAAGTAGCTAACCAATTTCTTTTTCATAACATTTGTCACTCACTGAAATAATCTTGTGCATTTATTTGTTTGTATTCTTCCCATACTGCCCTCTGTCTTACCACTACCCGCAAACCCCTGACTTTCCCCACATTGTGAGTGATACATCTTTCATTCATCACTGTATTCCCAAATCCCCAGTGCCGAGGATAGCACCTGGCAGATACTAGGCATTCTGGAACTATAAAGTGAATGAATGAATCAGCAAACCAGTTCTAGTAACTGCATATTATTTTAAATATGGTGTGATTTCAGTGGAATTGGATGTGAATACTAATTCTGTCTTTGAAATCTATCAGGTGAATTTCATTGTGAGTGACTCTGGAGCACATGTTTTAAATTCTTGGACTCAAGAAGACCAAAATTTGCAGGAGGTATGGTTAGGTTTTGAGCTGTGGCCATTTTTGAAAATTATCTGAATGTGGTAATACTTTCTTGAAAGATGATTTAAAAGATTTTTTTTTATCACTATAGTATTTGCACATAGTTTTAAAACAACTACTACTAAAGGAAAGCCAGCTATCTTCATTCCAGTCTTTCCCCAATTCCTAGAAGCAAACTTTCAACTCTAACTCATCTAGTATTTACTTCCATATTTCAAAATAACAAATTTTTACTGCTATTGATAGAATTCTCAATTTAAACTTTATTTTTTTATCATTATTGTTAGGGAGGAATTAACTTTTATATTCTCTGCCACCCATGCCCCTCTACCTCCCTTCTGCCGTTCCTTCATTTTCTCAGTGTTGTTATGTCAGAATTTTTGTTAATTCAAAATTGCATATTTGCATTATAATATCTATATAAAGTGTTACTGCTAAGCTAAGTAGTATATGTGGTTATTTCCTTTCTCTCTCTCTCTCTTTAGGTTTTATTGAGGTATCATATAGCACTGTATAAGTTTAAGGTCTAAAACATAATGATTTGTCTTACATATTATTTCCTTTCTTGTGTGACTCTTTGTTTATTCTTACAATTTATCATTTCCTTCTTAATTGCTCAATTTTATGTATATCTGTTGCTGCTTTTCCTCATGTTTCTACAAAACTTCCCAATATTTTTATCATAAATGTATCAGAAATGTAACAGCTTCGTTTTTTTTGTCTTGAAAAACTTGTTGGAGCAGTCTTTTGCTCCAGTTTTAGCTGGCCTCTTAATAGGCCTGGTGCTTCTTAAACATTATTTGTCTAAGGATATTGGGTTTGTGGTAGCTTATGTTCTTTGCTATTGTTGGTTGGATGGAAGACTTCAGTTTATTGGTTTCTTTACTGATGAAGATGTATCTGAGAGACAGCATTAGTGAAATTTTTGGATACATTGTTTGAATTATTTCATGTTAAAATTTTTTGTTAATGGATGGTCTTCAGTGGAGATAATCTCATGTTGTAAATGTGTTTTAAACGGAACATTTTTAAAGAAAATGTGTTTATCCCAGTGTTTGGTCTTAAAATGTTGTGATTAGTATCATCATGTATGTAAATATATCTAACCCTTTATTCTTTTGAGGTAACTCACTCAAGCAGCAGGCTTTTATTGGTTTGGCTTTGCATTTATATCACTCCAGAATGTTCTTTATTCTTTTTTTTTTTTTTTTTACTTGAAAAAGTAACATTAAGGATTCTGTACATTCTCCTTGCATTTTCTTTTTGAAATGGCATGTGTTTTGCTTTACTTCTTTCAAGAGGTACTGTGAAAGAAGCTTGAAGTCTCTCTGTTGTGTATGAAAAAAAAATCAGTACAAATTGGCATAGGTTTTCCTTACTGCACCTCTGCAGTGCAGTAAAAGTTGTGCATCTCATAATGGCACATATACCAATGATAAGAGAATTGCTACTTCTCTCTGCTTTCTGAACGTGAAGGCACATTGTATCACACTGATTGTTTTTAAGTCGTGAACAGAAGGGGAAACTCCAGTCTAGTTCGGAAGGCAACTGTATAGCAGCTCACTGGTATTTAAGATTATATGAAATAGTTGACATGTTGTATAAATTATATATAATCTTGGCTGTGTTAACACATTTCATGTTTAGCTTTGGTTATCCATGTCACACCTTTCCCTAGTTATTGTCAACAATCATGAGTAACAAGTGGAATAGATCAAAGACAAATTTGGGGGCTAGAAGGATTTTAGGTGTCTTTTGCTTCGACTCCTTCATTGTGCAGGTGAAGGAATGGAGCCCACAGGGGCTATATGTTGTTTGACTTCTATACCTGGGTCCAGGGCTCTTTCTGTTATGGCACATAACTCTATCCTACACATCTTAAATTTTATCACCAAAAATTGTCAGATTTCAGGAGTTTGGGTCTGATTTTTGTTGGCTAAATTAAATCAAGTTTGCAAGTATTATACTAATGTGGGACAGGTTATATTAGTATTTTCACTTTTAGGTTAGGAGGAATTGACCAGGGTCACACAGTATTAAAAGGCAGAGCCAGAATTTTAACCCATCTCTGTCTGACCTTAAAAGTTAAACTTGCTTTCTGCTACTTTCTTCAGGACCACCGAATCCCTCCCCTATAAAGCTACTTTTTATTGAGCTTCTCCTATGTACCAGAGACTTTATATAGTCATTTATACACAGTCTTTTTTCTTTCTTTTCTGGTTACTTTTTATGAATAGGTAATACCTATATAGTTTAGAAGTAAAATTTACATACATATACATACACATGTACATATGTACACTTCCACATACATGTTTGTGTTAGTAAACGGGAAAACTTTCCAACTCATCCCCTGTCTCAATGAGCGTGCTGGACCCTGCTTACACCAACTTTGCATTCAGTGAATCTTGACATCTCCCATGGTGGGGGTATTTTATTTAACCATAGATACTGGCAAACACTACAGATGAGGGCTTTCCCCACACTTTGGGGAACTGATGTACTAGCACATCACTATTTATCTCCACCACTATTGGTTTTTCATGGCTCATTCCAGAGTGTCTTTATGCATATACAAAGCAAAGTCCTTCCATTTTGTTCCTTTTCAAGATTGTTTCGGTCATTTTCAGTTCCTTGCAATTCCATATGAATTTTAGAACCACCTTGTCCATTTCTACAAAGCAGTCGGCTGGGATTGTGACACAGATTATGTTTACTCTGTAGTTCAGTTTGAGTAATGTTGCAATTTTAACAATATTATGTCTTCCAACTCATGAACATGGGATGTTTTATATCATTTAGATCTTTTAATTTCTTTCAGTGATGTTTTGTAGTTCTCAAGAGTATAAAATTTGCATTTCTTTTGTTGATTTTATTCCAAAGTATTTTATTTTTTTGATGCTATTATATTAGAATTGTTTCCTTTATTTTCGGATTGTCCATTGCAAGTGTGTAGCAATACAATTTGTTTTTGTGTATTGATCATGTACCCTGCAACTTGCTGGACTTATTATTTCTAACAGTTTTTTAGTGGATTCCATTTGACTTTCTACATACAAGATCATGTCATCTGTGATATAGAGATAATTTTACTTCTGGCTCCTTCTATTTCTTTTTCTTAATTGCCCTGGCTAGACCCACCAATACAGTGTGAAATAGAAGTGATGAGAGTGGACATCCTTCTTCTGTTTCTAATCTTAGAACACGTACAGGCTTTACTATGAAGCATGATGTTATCTGTAGGTTTTCTTAGATGCTATTTTCTGCTTGAGGAGTTTCCTTCTATTTGTAGTTTGTTGAGTATTTTTATCATAAAAGGGTCTTGGATTTTGTGAAATGCTTTTTCTGTGTTTATGGAGATGACCGTGTGATTTTTAAAAATTGTGTTGGTATTGACATTAATTGATTTTTGGATGTTAAGTCAACTTTGCATTCCTGGGATAAGTCCCACTTTGTCATGGTGTATAATTCTTTTCATATGTTGCTGGATTTGGTTTGCTAGTATTTTGTTGAGGATATTTGTGTCCATATTTTTAAGGTACGCTGGTCTGTAGTTTTCCTGTGATGTCTTTGTCTGACTTGTACATACTCTTGTCAACATAATTATTTTCCCTTTTACTTAGCTAATGGCAGCATTAGCTGCTGTTGGGCCTCCTAATCCACGAGCAGATCCAGAATGCTGCAGCATTCTGCATGGTCTCGTTGCAGCAGTGGAAACCCTGTGTAAAATTACAGAATACCAACATGAGGCTCGTACTCTACTAATGGAAAATGCAGAACGTGTTGGAAATAGAGGACGAATAATTTGCATTACTAATGCAAAAAGGTGAGACATTAATCACAGTAATTCTTTCACTGAGGGAATTTTAATGTCTTGTTGCAGTTTTTACTTAAAAAAACAGGACAGCATGTTAGCGGTTAAGCATATCTCAGGTGGCCTAATACTGAAGCTGTATTTATCCAGTTCTTAAATAGTCATTTCAGTGAAAGCTGTTTAGATTGTCATCATATGGGTTAATCTGACTTTTTCTCACTAGTTTTTCAGCTGGCTGTTTGGTATTGTGAATGAGCATACTGAAGACCGTCCTCACTGAAGTAATTTTAAGTGCCTATAACAAGATACTACAGCTAAATAGTGTGTTTAATTTCTTCTCTTACTGTTTATTTAAGTTTGTTCTTTTTTATGCCATAGTGATAGTCATGTGCGAATGCTTGAGGACTGTGTCCAGGAAACAATTCACGAGCATAACAAGCTTGCTGCAAATTCAGATCAGTGAGTATAATCATCATTGAAATACATATTCCATTTTATAGTCATGTATTTCATTATAATTACTCCAATAATTTCAATAGTAATTGGTAGTATTCCCTTTAATTCTCTACTGGCTCTACTAGTTAGTCAAAAAATGTATATTTGATATTTATGTAGGGAAAACAAAAATAGCTAACAGTTAATGAATCTAGGTTAAGGGTGTATGGGTATTCATTGCATAGTACTTTTCCTTTAGCTTTTCTGTAGGTTTGGAAGTTTCAAAATAAAAATTTTTCAAAAATTAAAACCATTTTCAAAATAAAAGACTTCTAGCATTGAAAATCCTATGTTCTTAGAAATAACCATTTATAGGTAATGGTTAGGATTGCCTGATTTTGTCCTTAAAAATCATTAGTAAAAAAAAAAAAGGAAAACAAATGTGTAATATATTCATTTTCTCTGTGGTAGTTATCTATGGAAAATTTTCCTGATTATAAGACATTTTCCTTTATTCTGTTTTTCAAACATACAAGAAAGTATCATATGTGCATTTGAATTAAATTCATATATTTACTAAATGTCCATACAAGTACAGCAATTATACAGTTTTTCTAAATATTTAGCTTTTGTGTTAACAGTAGTATCTGATTATAGAGATGCACTGTTTTAGTATATTAAACTCTTAATAGTCTACCTACCTGGTTTCTTTACATACTATGTGTTTTTAGATTCTAAGTGAAAAGTTTCTCTTTAAGTCTCATGCAGATTCAGAAGTGTGAACTGGTCTTGATCCATACTTACGCAGTTGGTGAAGACAGCCTTGTGTCTGATCGTCCTAAAAAGGAGGTAAGTGCAGAAGTAATGGAAGAAAAGATCATTGTCATTTATTAATAATAAATGCTGAGAAGGGTTAGCATAAAAATAATCACATTGCCAACATTTTCTGCCAAGAAGATATTTAGAGTTCGCAAAGCCATCTCTGTGGCAAAACACCTAGTTGGGTTCTTCATGTTATAATTGTAGATTTTAAAGTGTTTTCTGTTTTGCTTGCCTATTGAAGTTTAATTAAATGGGTTGCAAAACCATACATAGTGTGTATTGATGCTAAAATTTCAATTACTGTAATGGATTTCATTTGCTTTAATAACTTTTTATTGTATAAAAATCTTTTTTTCCTCATTAGAGGAGTAATACACTTCTTAACAAAAATAGACTCTAATAACAAATTAATTTTACCTATCCAGAGGATAAAAAGCTAAAGCTAATTTTTAATCTTGCTTTTACTTTTTAAATAAATTTGAACAATTTTAAAGGAAAAAATGGGTCTGTTGATTTTCAAATGGATTTGCATCATGTAATATTCTCCCATCAGTGGTCTGTGTTTAGAAATATAGATGTGTGTATTTATATAATTAAACATGTATGTTCTTATGTTCTGTTTTTTCTCTTAGCCTTAGTTAATATAAACAGGTGAAGTATTATCTTAGTCTGAATTTTTTGTAGCTAACTGGTATTTTTAGGTCTTTAGCTCTTTCATTGTGTTTTTAGGTGGTTTCCAGTGTAAACCCCTTTTCTGTTAACTTTTTTCTGCCTCTTTCAATAACATGGCAGTATGTTGGCTTTCTTTGTAATAACTAAACATTTATTTGTAACAGATATTATAGATATAATAGGTATAATAGGTAGTGTATACATATTATACATAAGATATATGTATATCTACACTTTATCTTGCCATAAAGTAACTTTTGGCTGCCTGATCGCTTTTATTTGTGATGAAATATGTTTGTGGCAGTTCCCGTATTCTTTATAATAAGCAGTTTTATCTGCAGGTGTTTTTCCTCTCCATAAAATTACTTATTTTCTACAGTATTTCTGTGGGCCCTTTCAAATCCATTTTGCATATAGATAAATAGAAGTAAAAATTGTAAGTTAAAATAAATATTTGAATCAAAGACTTGCACTCTGAGTGTCAAGAGGAAAAGGACTTTGCCTGTTTACTGCTGTATCCTCTAATAGCTCATGTAGTTTCTGGCATACAATGTAGTAAGGTCTGCTTAGTACCTGTCTGTTGAATGAATAAATACATGAACATTTCTTGCTAAAATAATAATCATAGTTAATTTATGGGCTTTTTTTACTTTTTCCAAATTCCAAAAACTAAAAATATTTAATATTTATAGACTGAACTAAAATATTTGACACCAGGTCACAATGTATTAACGTTGGTTTTTTTTTTCGTATATATATATATATATATATATTTTTTTTTTTTTTTTTGGTAGTTATCCCCTGTTTTAACCAGTGAAGTTCATAGTGTTCGTGCAGGACGGCATCTTGCTACCAAGTTAAATATTTTGGTACAGCAACATTTTGACTTGGCTTCAACTACTATTACAAATATTCCAATGAAGGTAGGCAGTACTTTTTCTTGCTATTTTGAAAGTTCTGGTTTGCTTTTTAAATATTTGTTTGACATGTATTATTTATTTTGATTGGACCTTAACTTTTTCTCCCCATATCATATTTTCTGTTTTGCTAGCCCACATTCAGTGTCTTTGACCAGGTCAGTACATAGTGAAAAGCAACAAAAAGGATCACAGAACAAAGTTCTGTAGTTTTCTTTCTTGTAAGAGTACTATATATCAGCTTTTTGTTTTTAATTTTGTTCTCATTATTTTCATCAAAATACAATTTCTATCTTAAATGATTATTTTTTCTGTGATTCTTTTCCTGATGGTTATGTTATTAGATTTTACTCTGTGCATTCTAGTGGATCTTTTATTTCCTGTATTTTTGTTCTTGCTCATCTAGTATGAAGGTGTTTGTAACTAATAGGCCTGATTATAGAAAAAATAGCTCATAGTTTTTAAAAAGTTTATTATACTCTAGCTGAAAAACCAAAGATGTAAGTTTTATGATTTTACTAATGGATTTTCTTAGGAATCTGTTGGTACCTGTTTATTTCCATTATGTCATCATTAAGTTGTCTAGGACAAGCACAGTTTTAAGTCCAATTTCATTGTTTTGCCGCCATATGACGAACACTGAATTTCATGAGAAGTATAATCTATTCATTATTAATTTCCTCCTTATAAAATGGCTGGCTCTTTAATAGAAATTGTAGCCTTATCTAATAGAATGGTTTGTATGCAGAAATTATCAAGTAAAATAGCATAATATATTTTAATATGTATAATTTCATGAGGTACAAGAAAAATACTCTGAGGGTGACAGATACCTTGTTTTTTAAATTTGATCATATTTGTGTGCGACTTGTGTGACCCTTTCTTCAATCTTTGTCTTTTCCCTGTAAACTGATGTTATTGAAGTTCTTATTTACTATTTAGTGAAAACAAGTTACTAAACTTGTTTATTAGTCTGTATTTACTATTTTATATAACTGGTGTTGCTAATTTCCTGTAGGTATTTAAAGATGCTATTTCCTCCTTTAAACAGCTATTTCACTTTGAATTTGTATAAGCTACTTCAGTTATATTTATAAAATGTATTGGCAAGACAATGCATTTAGAGAAAAAAACTCTAAAATTCTGGAAGAGTCATTTATGTTAATTCTGATGTAAGAAAAATCATTAAATACTTTATTACTTCTATATAGCTAGTAGTTTCGTAGAGTTCATATTGCATTGGAAAATTATTGCATCTTTAAATAGATTACTGAGCAAACTGTCCCAATATTATAGCTAATTATTGTTGGGTATATTTTATCTCACTTTAAGCAAAAAGCAAAATGAATAATAACTTCATTATTTTGAAAACTAAATTATTTTAAATTTTACTTTAAGGAAGAACAACACGCTAATACATCTGCCAATTATGATGTGGAACTACTTCATCACAAAGATGCACATGTGGATTTCCTGAAAAGTGGTAAGAAAAGGACATTGAAGTTTCATTCTGTAAGATCTAACCTATGAAAGCATACTAACAACTTTCAGAAGTTTGTCAGTAAACAGACTTGATTGGCTGTAGTCCACCTCTTTCCACACTTATTCCACAATACTGTCTACTAATGGCCATGGAACTAGTGTTCTGTAGAATTTACTTTGGGAAACACTAGCCTCCTGGAACAAATACTGAGATAGCCGGTACAGTCATGTCATAGTTTGTCTTTTGCAAGCAAACCACCTTGGGAAAGCAAGAGGAACAAGAACTGACTTGAAAGAGTGAGAGAGTTCCAACTTGCCTGCATAAAGATCAGTTGTTCTGAAATCTAAATTTGTTGTTTTCTTCTAAAAATTATTCAAGTCAGTAGGTCTCATCACCAATATCATAATTTCTGCAACTCTATTAGCATAACTTGGGAGAAGGCTCTGGAGTTAGTAGATCAGAGTTTTAGCTAAAGCTTTGCCACCAGCTAGCAAGATCTGTATGTTTCTAGACTTGAGTTTGCACACTTTAATAAAATAAAGATGCTGGATTAGATGAACTAATAATCCATCCATTCCTAAAAAATTCAGTGAAATTGCCTTTAAGTTTTGACATTTGATTAAATCCTTTCTAATGTTTTCTCTGTAAGTTGATGCTATCAGAGAATTAAATGGTTAACTTTGATAATGTTTTATACATCTTTTTTGAAGTTAGTATCCATCAACCAGTCGTAACATTTGTTCAGTGTATAAGAAATCTTGAAATTAATCTAATACAAATTTGTAATGTGAAAAAAACTATTAAGATAAACAGATGTATTAATGTTTAACAAAGGACTGTAAAGAACTTGTTTTTGAAAATATGTGTGGAAATTATATCACTGAGTTAATACCAACTTTTAAAATACTTTAAAACAAAAAAATGTTAAGAATATCCTTTGTGATGCAAAATATTTCTCTAAGATAGTAATTGACATGTTGTCTGTGTGACACAAGGGAACCATTTGTAAATGCTGTAGTAGCACTATGAATAGGGTGCTGTGGGATCACGAGGGTTGCATGTGATTATGCCTCCGTGACTTAGGCAAGCTTTACAGAGATGACATTAGAGCTGGACTTTGATGAGTAGGCTTACGCTTTAGCTCAGATAGCTTCCGTAAGCTGCAGACCTGTATCCCCTACTGCCTAATTATATCTGCTAGATGTCTCTCCGGCACCTATAACTCAACATTCCCAGAGCAACTTAGGAGCCCTGCCCCCTGAACTGGTCTTCTACTGTCCCCTCTCTTAGTGAATGGCCCTATTGTCTATCCAGTTGTTTAAGGCAGAAACCTCAGTCATCTTTGAGACATCTCTGTATCATTCTTCATATCTAGTCCATCATCACATTTTCTTGATTTTACCTATTAAGTGTCTCCCAAATACATTCATACAACTGCATCTCTACTGCCATTACCATCTCCCTGATCCAGCCTATTATTTTCTTACCTACTATCCCTTAGTAGCCCCTTAAAATGGTGTGTCTCCTCTTGACCTGTGAGCTAGAATAGCTTTCAGAATGCTAATCCTGACCATGTTCCCTTAGCTTAAAACCCTTTATTGTTTTTGTTACCCTTTAGATAAAGACCCAACTGTTTAAATGTCTTACCAGTCCCTGCATTGCCTGGCCTGTCCTCCTTTCCATTTTCCTCTCACAACGTACTCCTGTTTCAGTGCAGAGGCCAGAAACTTCATGCTCCTTCCTGTCACAGTATCTTGACATCTGCTGTTTTTTCCTTGCTCAAATGTTCTTTCCTTCATTTCTTTAATTTCTACTTATCCTTTGACAACTGAAACTAGTTTTTTCACTTCTCAAAGAAACCTTCCCTGGTGTCTTAGATTAGGTCAGATCTCTGTGTATAGACGCTCATGGCACTGTACACATCTCCTTCAAAGCGTTGTCAACTTTATAGTCCTCACTTGTTCATTATTATTTTCTTAACATCTGTTCACTCTGTTTTACTATAGACTCCATTGAGGCAAAACATGCTCATTGTTACATCTTTTTATATTTCTTTTCTAGATCCCTCATTTTATGGTTCTCCTCATAAATTCATTAGGATTCAGTTCATTTTAGATTCCTGACACTTTCTTTGAGTATTTGACCATATTATGATTTCATGGTGTCAGAGGAGAACAGTTGTATATTATTAAAATAAACAAAAATTTTTGCTGTTGACTTTCAGTGCAGTGTCTGAAATGATTAAATTAATGAGAAATTTGAAGATAATTGAATATTTGTTTTAATCAGAGCTAATATCTAAACTCCTTTTGGTATTATTCTAGGATACTTTATAGAATTGATGTTCTCCCAGAGGTGTTTTCTCCTACAGAGTTTAAACTGTTTTGGAAGTCTTACTTAAGTAAATGATTTGAAGTTTGTGATCTATTTTGTAATGTCTCTCTGGCTTATTTTTAAAGGTGATACTCACATAGGTGGCAGCAGTAGAGAAGGCTCGTTTAAAGAAACGATAACATTAAAGTGGTGCACACCCAGGACAAATAACATTGGTAGGTATTTTAAGGAAATTGAAAGAGGGGTGCCTGGGTGACACAGTTGGTGAAGTGTCCAACTCTTGGTTTCGGCTCAGGTCGTGGTTTCACAGTTTGTGAGTTCGAGCCCCTCATTGGACTCTGCACTGGCAGTGCGGAGCCTGCTTGGGATTCTCTGTCTCCCCTTGCTCTCTTTCCCTCCCTAACTCATGGTCTCTCTCTCTCTCTCTCTCTCAAAATAAACTTAAAAAAAGAAGAAAAGAAAGGAAAAAAGAAAAAGGAAAGGATAAATCAAGAGGTTCTTAAAGTGGGTATATGTAGGGATCATTAGTTTATTTTTGAATTTATGTTTTTCATTGTTTTAGGGGCTCAACGAACATTTTTTCCCCCTCTTTTAATTGTGGAAATAATTCCTTTATATTCTTTCAAATCAGTGTTTTCTCCCATTTCAGAATTACACTATTGCACTGGCGCTTATCGAATTTCACCTGTAGACGTAAATAGCAGACCTTCCTCCTGCCTTACTAATTTTCTTCTAAATGGTAATTTTCAACATTTAATTGTTTGGGCTGAAAATATTACAAGTGAAGTTATTAGTAAGGATATGTGAAAATCTGTACTCTGGAAAGCTCTTTTAAGATAACCTAAAACTGTTTTATCTTCGAAAACTCTTCTAAAGTTACCTAATTGTAAATACCCTTTTAGCAATTTTATTAATGTTTAAAAAAAATAAGATAACTTTATGTTTTCCATATTGTCATAAAAAGTTTTATTTAAATATTTTTAAGTGTTTTTAATTTTAAAATTTGGCTGTTAGAGTCTAAGTTGATTTTTTTGGTAGAATAATATAGACTACCCAGGCCTGTTAAATTTTAAATTGCAAAGTATATATAGACCTCTTTTTGCACACTGTACCTTAATCATAAATAAACATTGCATTTTCAGTATTATGCCATATGATTCTTACCTATATGACTCTTAAGTCTGTGGTTTCCTTGTGTGAAAATTAAAAAAAAAAAAATTGGAGTCCATTTACTAAATTTAAATTCTTAATAGCTTCTCCAGTTGATTCTTCTGATTGACTAGATTTGAAACCACTGATGTGATGGGTCAAATTTAAGCAAAATTTGATTTTAAGACTGTGTAACGTGTAGATTAAATAACCTTTGGTCATGTGAAATAGAAAGTAGTTATGGTAACTGTGCTGATAAGGAGGTATTGTGCAAGTACATTGAGACTTTGCTTTCTCCCCCAAATGTTGTGTAGCTTTGATAGCTAGAGAGTTATCCAGCAGTTGTCTCACTGTTCTTCTTGATGTCCAGGAGAAAGATTGTATGTACTTGTAATGTATAAAGAATGTAACCAAACATTGTACCAGAGACCACTATACTTACTTTGGAAAACTGTACAACTATGTAAGCTTTGAGTGACCAAGAGAAAGCTAAGGCTAGAATTCAGACTTTTAGGACTTGAAATGCAGATATACTGAATTAGCTATGCTGCCTAAAATATGAGGTTTAATAAATAAAATGAAAAATCTAGACATAAATAATGAGGAAAAAAATAACAGCCTATATGAGCTTCATCACTGATAGAGTAATCTTGCTTTTGACAGGTCGTTCTGTTTTATTGGAGCAACCACGAAAGTCAGGTTCCAAAGTCATTAGTCATATGCTTAGTAGCCATGGAGGAGAGATTTTTTTGCATGTCCTTAGCAGTTCTCGATCCATTCTAGAAGATCCACCTTCAATTAGTGAGGGATGTGGAGGCAGAGTTACAGACTACCGGATCACAGTAAGATTCTAATACTTATAAATTTTGTTTTGAGCCTGCCATCATTCAGCAAATATTTATTAAATGCTTATTACATGCTAAGCTCTGTGACAAAATGGGGTTTGGAGAAGTTCATGACTTATTATTTTAATTAGGTGACTTTCCTGCAATACTTGCTCAAAAGAACTATTTATCACTATGTGGTCTTCATTATGTATTCAGTGTATATCGAGAAGTATATGGGTAGCATTGACACCTGGAATTACAGGAAAGAATGGAAATTGACTTGAATATTTCAGGTGGAAGTTTACCTTGTGGTAACTTAATGGCAAATAAAAACAGTTCAATGTTTGGATTGCTATTTTGAAATAACACTAAATTTTTGTTATTTAAAGATATATACAAAGAAATTGTGTCTATTTTGGGTAGAAATCCTATTCTCATTTTAATTTTTCAGTTCCCCTCCTCTTTTATATATTTAGTACTTTATGGTTGTCTACTTTGAGGTGGTGGTGGAAATTAAATGTGATTCATATATAGGAATGTACTTGGTAAATCACAGAAGTGTTATAGACTATAGGTAATTATTTTTGATTAGGCTTTTATTTATTATTTTTATATCTTTTTTAATAAGGAGAAAATAAGTATTCTTTGCAGAAAATTTAGAGAATATAGATATCTTTTTTTAATCAAAAACAATAGCTGTAAATTACCTATAATTCCATCATTCATAGATAACCACTGTTAACATTTTGATGTTATGTCAAGGTAATTTTTAAATAAGCATTGGTATTCTAAGATGATTAACTCCTTCCTTTATCTGTAGATGATATAAAAGAGTTAAATTATAGAAGTGAAGAAAAATGAGTGTTCTTGGTTTTTAAAAAGTAGAAAGAACCATGAATGCATTGATGTTTGAGCCTTTCTTCCATCTCCATTGTAATAAAGGCTGAGAGACTTCATGTTCAAAAAGATGGGGAGAATTAGTAAGGGAACTGTTAGAGAAAATACTTTGTTGCGTATCACAGGAGAGAAGGCATCAGGGCAACAGACTATTACATGTAATCCATACTAAAACATAAGAAAATAGTTTCTAATTTTATTTTATTTGGTTATCATTAGGATTTTGGTGAATTTATGAGGGAAAACAGATTAACTCCTTTTCTAGACCCCAGATATAAAATCGATGGAAGTCTTGAGATCCCTTTGGAACGAGCAAAAGATCAGTTAGAAAAACACACCCGTTACTGGCCTATGATTATTTCACAAACCACCATTTTTAACATGCAAGCGGTAAGTATTAAATAGTTTTCAACCTTTCTTTTTGATTAGTTATATGTTTTTTACAGATAATCATTTCTCAAGCAAAGAATGAAATATATGAGTTTGCTACAGTTAAAGAATTAGTAATAGAAAATTGAAATGATGAATATAGGTTATCTCACTATGGTGATGTTTAAAATCAATTGAAGTTCTCCCTAGATGCTTTGATATTTGTTTTTCAAGACAGATTTTCTTTTTATTTCTTAAAAAAAATTCTAACAGGTAGTTCCATTAGCCAGTGTTATTGTGAAAGAATCTTTGACAGAAGAAGATGTGTTAAACTGTCAAAAAACAATATACAACTTAGTTGATATGGAAAGAAAAAATGATCCTCTACCTATTTCCACAGTTGGTACGAGAGGAAAAGGGCCTAAAAGGTAGCTTTTTTCCCTTGCTTTCTCTATATATCACATTTACTTGATGCAGACTGTTTTTTAAGCTAACTTATTTCATATTGTAATTTATATGATTGAAGGTATATATATATGTGTGTGTGTGTGTATACATAAGTGTTCATATGTATATGATTGAGATGAAATGATATAAAATCTAAAATAGCAGAATCGGATACATTATAACTTAGAATTACACCACTGTCTAAGAAGAAAGAGTCTGTGTTTAATGATTCCTTTTATTTTATTTTACCAGTAGCAAGTGATACTTCAATATTATTTAAAGAGTATTTCTAAAAATGTCATTTTCAATCTTTACTTCAGAGACGAACAGTACCGTATCATGTGGAATGAGTTAGAAACCCTTGTCAGAGCTCATATCAACAACTCAGAGAAACATCAAAGAGTGTTGGAATGTCTGATGGCATGTAGAAGCAAACCCCCAGAAGAAGAAGAACGAAAGAAACGAGGAAGAAAGAGAGAAGACAAAGAGGACAAATCAGAGAAGGCAGTGAAAGATTATGAACAGGAGAAATCTTGGCAAGATTCGGAGAGGTGACTTGTTGATAATGTAGGACCGTGGTGCTTTTTGGCACTTCACATGCTGCATGTAGCACATTCAAACATTCATGTAATAGTAGTTCACTTAATGTGTATTTGTTTCATTATCTAACTATAATTTTTTCATTCTTAAAATCTGAAATATCCTGGGCTTAAGAATTACAGGGATTTTTTGTTTGTTTGTTTTGCTCTTAGGGGCAAAGGTAGTGTTGAATTTTTTAACGAACTTCTGCAAATCATAACATACCATATTTGATATCAGTATTTGCTTTATGTGTTATGAATATCAAAGACATGGTTTCATTTGTTCAATAAATACTGAGTGCCTGTGATGTGTCAGGCATTTGGTATTAGATTCTTGCCCTGGAAGAACGTACAGTGGTTGTGATAGAGACAGGCATGTAGGTCATGGGTTACAGCAAAGGGTGGAAGAGCTGCTATAAAAATAGGCACAGGATATCCTTGGGAGCACAGAGGAAGAACACAGAGGGAGCACAGAGGAAGGTTACTTCTGAAACCCTTCCTCAGTAATACACTCTTTCCTTAGTTTGTGATTTGTACGGTTATATCAGAAAAAGTAAGAAAGTCTTCGAAATGAAAGAATCATAACATTTCAGCTGGCTTTGTCTTCTACCTCTTTGCCAGTAATCAGCAAAAAACCAGGTAAATATTATAATGGCAATGTTAGTAATGTCCTTAGAAACAAAACAGTTTACTGTGGAAAATTTCAAACATATACAGTAACAGAACAAATAGCTACTCATTTATTTTTAACAGTTCATGGCAGATCTCATTTCATATCTGTCCACAACCACTCACCTCACCAGCACCACCACTATACCTCCCACATGGGAATATTTTGAAGCTAATTCTAGAAATCCTATCATTTCATCCAAAAATAAGTAGAACATTTTATTCTCTTTGACAGTAGAAGTTCATTTCTTTCTTAGGGCTACTGAACTTCTGAAACAGAATCAGCTCACTTTAAGAAGAGTGGGGGGAAATATTCTCTTTCAGACACCACCGATCTTTATATATGTTGAAAGTGTTTCTGTTCTCTGATGAAACTCAAAATGAGCTTGGAGTTAAGTTCTTAATTTGTGGAATGTAAATACATTTCCACAGCACATAAATTAGGGCACAAATAGTACATTTTTTAATCTTATTTGTAATTTGAAAGAGTATTTTGTCCATATTTGTAAAAATTAAAACTGACATTTCTTCCAAAGATCACATTTCTGACCTCTTTAATTTTAACTTCTTAAATTTTCTCTCATTTTTTCATATTTTACAGCCAACTATATTAATTATTAAATTATGATGAAGGAAAAGGGAAATCTGTGTTTAATTCAGTCAGTTCTCTTACCTGATTTTAGGTTGAGATTTGTATTTTTATTAGTTTCTGGGTTTACTTTGTGAGAGCAGCTATCTTTTACTAAAAGCAGTATACAAAGTCTAATTATTGAGAGCCATTTAGAGTTCTAAAAATTTAAACTATGGAACATCTGTCTGGGTGGCTCAGTCGGTTAAGCATCCGACTTCAGCTCAGGTCATGATCTCGTGGTTCATGAGTACGAGCCCTGCATTGGGTTCTGTGCTGACAGTTCAGAGCCTGGAGCCTGCTTCAGATTCTGTGTCTCCCTCTCTCTCTTGTCCCTCCCCTGCTTGTGCTCTTTCTCTTGTCTCTTAAAAAAAATGAATAAACGTAAAATTTAAAAAAACATAAAAAATAATAAAACCAGTAAAATTTAAACTTTAGATTTTATTGTGTGTCCCTCTAACAGATTGAAAGGAATCTTGGAACGTGGAAAAGAAGAGTTGGCTGAAGCTGAGATCATTAAAGATTCACCCGATTCCCCAGAACCTCCAAACAAAAAGCCCCTTGTGGAGATGGATGAAGCTCCACCAGTAGAAAAATCAAAAGGTAGGGTAGAGCTGTGGGGGTAGCTGTGTTTGTAAACAGTTTTCCAGTTTAGTTCTGTTTTCTGCGGTGTCATTTAATGCTGTTGCCTATATGAGGAAGAGCTACTAACTGTTCCCGGATGTTGTTGAGGAGGTTCTGTTTACAGCCTTGGAAAATGCAGGCAGTGAATTTATTTCTTGACATTAATGAAAAAGTAGTGTCATACCTTCATTAATGAAGCCTGTGGAAAATAAGCACTTTCACTACAAAGTCTGTGTTTTAAGAAATTTTAATTCTGTAAACTTGAATTCATTTATGTTCCTGACTCTATACTAAGTGTGCTGGGTTTAATGAAGACAGATTTCTTTTCCCTAAACTGCTTACTGAACTTAAGGAAAGCGCTTACATTACCCATCTATAAAGTGGTGTCAGTGAGTTTCAGTAAAGGTATTATAAATAATATTTTCACTGTAAAAAAAAAAAAAAACTCATAATGTTTTCATTTCATTTTATCTCTTATTTATAGACTGAAATGCTTCATTTCTTCTTGAAGGAATTTTGGGTAGCAGGGCTGTGAATTGGGTTTGGGAGCTCCTGAAATCATTGTAGGCTTTAGTTGTCTTGAAGATAAACTAGATTTAGGCCTTTTAGGATAAATGACAAATAGATAAAAGGATTGTTTGGTTTCTTGCCACTATGCCTCTCCTAAGCAATAAGACCCAGGGGCTGGCCATATTGCACTTATTGGCATCTCATCCTAGAGAGAAGCCTTGTTTGTTTTTATATACTCCTTCTGGAGGGAGGGAGGGAGAGAGGGGGAGAGAGAGAGAGAGAGACAGTGTGTGTATGTGTGTGTATGTATGTATGTGTATATATATACACATACTATATATATATACTGGTACATGTAAAATATTCTCCTTTCACTGATTTCTTTGGAGCCAGAGATAAGAGCGATCTTATCATACTTGCTTTCAAGCATTTGCCAGGGTTCCTGGAAAGTAAATAAATGTCTTGATAAATTGTTCTATTTTTCATAGGCCAAAATATGCCACTGTTGATTAGGATGAGAAATTTAGGTTTAATCTAAACAATGCATTAATGTTGCTTGTAAAATAGAACTCCAAAAATTATTTATTAGTGGCAAAAAGTTGCAAGCAACCAAAACACTGTTAGGAAGAAAATAACTAAATGATGGTGTGTCCATAGGGCAGAATTTATATAGCCCAAGAATAATTATTGCTACAAATGCCCACTGTTTCCTCTTGCTAATGCTAATGTTCCCTCTTCCCCCTTTATTCCAGTGTATCATTCAGATTTCAGCTTAAGCAAGTCTTTTTTCAGGAAGGACTTCCTTGATCTCTGTTCACAATTAAGTTAGGTGCTTCCATTGCACCCCAGGATTACACTGGAGTAGCACTTAGAGTCCTGCATTGACATTGCTTATTGACATCTTGCCTCAGCTACTAATTGGAAACATTTTAAAGGATGGGCTTTTTATTTTTTAAGTAGGCTCCATATCCAGCCTGGAGTTTGAACTCATTTTTAAGTAGGCTCCATATCCAGCCTGGAGTTTGAACTCAAAAGTCTCATGCTCTACTGGGGTACCTGGGTGGCCTCAGTTGGTTGAGCTTCTGACTTTGGCTCAGGTCACAATCTCGTGGTTCGTAGGTTTGAGCCCTGCGTCAGGATCTGTGCTGACAGCTCAGCCTAGAGCCTGCTTCGGATTCTGTGTCTACCTCTCAGTCTGCCCCTCCCCTGCTCACGACCTCTCTCTCAAAAAAAAAAAAAAAAAAAAAAAAAGCTCATGCTCTACCAACAAAGCTAGCCAAGTGCCCCAATGCTGGGATTTTTAAAAATTTACTCTTAATATCACTACCACTCAATGCAGTCCTGGCCCATAGTAGAAGTTCAATTATTATTTGTTGAATGAATAAATGAATGAATGACGTAAAGAAAAAAAAAAACAGGCTACAAAACCATATATACCATTATTTCCATTTTGTTTAAAAAAAAAAAGTTCATATCCACACATACACTTGCTTGTCACTTTAAATTAAATAGATCCCTGATGCTTCACACACTGGAAACACTATATAGAGTGGCCCAGATGAAAAGCAACTTGGTTTCAAACAGAAACCATGTCTCTTTTGAGCAGCAGCTTATACAGGCCTTGTATTATATAGTTCAGTTTCATCTGTTTTGGAAAATGACTTCCCAGGACTGTCCAAAGTGAATTTTGTGCCTGATACATACTCTACATATAAGGTTGGGCTATTCCAAACATGCTTTCTGGATTGGATGAAAATCTGTTCAGCTTTTTGTACAACGCAATAGCAGAAAAACTGAAGTGTAGTTTTATTGATATAGATTGCCATTGAAAAAAACTAGAATATTTATAGGTGTTAGAGCAGTGGTATTATGGATGATTTTATTTTCTCCTTTATATGTTGTTGTCTAAATTTTAACTAATGAACATGTATTAGTTTTATAGTGAGAAAAAGTATTTTTGTTCATTCAGTTTTGGAAAATGTGTATGCAGTAATTTTAACTTTTTTTGGTGTGCAATTCTGTGAATTTAGACAATGTATATAGTTGTATATCAATTGCACCACAGTCACGGTATAAAACCGTTCTGTCACCCCCAGAGATTCTCTAGTACTGCTCCTTTGTAAGCACCCTATACTTCCCTTGTCCCCAATCCCTCATAATGGTTGATGTGTTTTCCTTCCTATGATCTTGCCTTTTTCAGAATGCCATTTAAAGTGAAATCTTAAAGTATGCTGCCTTTTGAGGTGGACTTATTTGATAAAGCATAATGCATTTGTGATTCATCTGTGTTGTGTGTTTGTCAATAGTTTTTTTATTCCATTGTATGTGACTAGCTTTATTAGAATCTCATTTTTCCAAACTGGCTGATTGTGCACCAGAAATTAGTGAGAGTTCTGGTGGTTCTGTATCCCCAACAGTACTTGCTGGATTTTTTTCTTCTCTGACAGGTATAAAGTAGTTTTTCAGTGTGGGTTTAATTTCTATTTCCCTCATGACTGATGATGGTAAGCTTTTTTTCATTCGCTTATTTTCCATCTGTATATATTTTTCTACTAGAAGGTTCATTCAGGTATCGTAGTTATATCTAAATTGGACTGTTTAAGAGTTTTTTTCTTAGATTTTGAGAATTCTTTATTTTTTCTGGATATAAATGCTTTGTTGGATATGTGGTTTGCAAATGTTTTCTCCCAGTCTGGTTTGTGTTTCTAACAGTGACTTGCAGAACAGAAGTTTCTAATTTTGATGAGGTCCAATATATCAAAACTTTTTTTATGGTTGTACTTTTGGTGTTATCTATAAGAAATCTTTGCATTGCCCAAACTCACAGAGGTTTTCTCCTACATATTCTTTTATAAGTTCTGTACTTAGATTTTACATTTAGGCCATGAACCATTTTGAGTTCATTTTTTTATTTTTTCCATATGGTAGAAGATATGAGTCAGTGTTCCCTTTTTTTTGTGTATGCAGTGTCCCAATTGTTCTGGCAGCATTTGTTGAAAAGACTGTTTTTCCTTCATTGAATTGCCTTTGTATCTTTATCAGAAATCAATTAATTTGATATGTGGAAGTCTATTTCTGTTTTTGCTTTAATTGTTTTAATTTTATTTTTAAGAGAGAGAGAGAGGAGGAGGAGGGGCAGAGATAGAGGGAGACACAGAATCTGAAGCAGGGACCAGGCTCTGAGCTGTCAGCACAGAGCCTGACGCGGGGCTTGAACTCATGAACTGTGAGATCATAACCTGAGCTGAAGTCAGATGCTTAACTGACTGAGCCACGCAGGCACCCGTTTTTGTTTTTTTAATGTTCCATTGATCTATGTATCTGTCGTTTTGCCAATATAATACTGTCATGATCACTATAAGCAGAATCTTAAAATGAGGCAGTAAGTCTTCTTTTTTCTACTTTTCAGAATTGTTTTAGCTGTGCCAGTGCTTTCTCTTTTCATACTGTGCTGAAGAGATAACATAGCAAGCTTGAAGCTGTTATCTTTAACAAAGCCTGCTTGCAAGTTTGGCCCTTGTTTGGCATCTGACAACTTGGCTTTTAAAACATTCCCTAAATGGTGAAGTTATTTTGTCTTACATCTGAGGTGAACACTTACTTTCTACCTAGGAGTATGGAATTTTGGTAATTGTAGTTTGGCAGAGGATGCATTTGTGACCAGTTCTTTTTTTTTTTTTTTTTTTTTAATTTTTTTTTTTTTCCAACGTTTTTTATTTATTTTTGGGACAGAGAGAGACAGAGCATGAACGGGGGAGGGGCAGAGAGAGGGAGACACAGAATCGGAAACAGGCTCCAGGCTCCGAGCCATCAGCCCAGAGCCCGACGCGGGGCTCGAACTCACGGACCGCGAGATCGTGACCTGGCTGAAGTCGGACGCTTAACCGACTGCGCCACCCAGGCGCCCCATGACCAGTTCTTAATAAAAACCCAGGACTCTGAGTCTCAAATGGGCTTTCCTGGAAGAAATATTGTATATCCATGGCTGCATGTTTGCTGCTGGAGGGAGTATGCACTTGGGGTTACCCCTCACTCTAGGGAGAGAGCATGGAAAGCCTGCAAGTGGATTCTTTTGCCCTTTGCTTAGTGTATCTTTTGCTCTTACTGATCTGGCTGTGTATCCTTATTGTGTTGCTGCAGTGATTCTTGGTTGTGACTATAACTTGGCTTAGTTAATTGAATCCTTCCAGCAAATCACCAAACTAGTAGCTGGTCTTGGGGACCCCTAAACATTTAGAATAAGGAAAAGATTATATTGCTTTAATTATATAAAATTAGCGATGGTAAATTAAAGGTACAATTTTTTAATTTGTAAATTTGGGGGCCGCCTGAGTGGCTCAGTTAAGCATCTGACTTCGGCTCAGGTCATGATCTCATGGTTCATGGGTTCAAGCCCCACATTGGGCTCTGTGCTGACAGTTCAGAGCCCACTACAGACCTTCTGTTTCCCTCTCTCTGCCCCTCCCCTGCTCACGCTTTGTCTCTCTCTCTCTCTCAAATACATTTTTTTTTTTAATTTGTAAATTTTGAGGTAATGAATTATTACACCTTTTTCCTCTTCTTTCACACTGTAACACCAGGGCCAGTGTCCTTATTATCCCTGTGGAGTAATAGAATCAATACTGCCAATTCCAGAAAACATCAGGAGTTTGCTGGACGTTTGAACTCTGTTAATAACAGAGCTGAATTATATCAACATCTTAAAGAGGAAAATGGGTTTGTATTATTTATTGTAGAAATTGGTTTTGTGAATTGCTTTAAGTTAAAAGTAATAAACGTTGCTTGTTTGTCGTGTTCAGTAATTTTTTATTACTAATGTAATGAGCTGATATGTGTTACCTCTAAAGAGAAAAAATCTACTTCCTTCGGTTCTTGGTACTTATAAAAGACTTGATTACGTTGATCATAACCTTGAAAATATATATTCCTTAGAGCATTTCATTGCTCAGTAAGCATCATAGAGGGAAAATTGGGGAACACTTGATATACAACAATGAATCTGTATAAAATAATGGGGGAGAAAAACTTTCCTGTTAAGTAATACAGTATTAGGAATATTGACTTTAATTGAACAAGTCTCAAGTCTGATTATTTTAATATCCTTTTTGGAAGACCTCTTGAAAATGTATTGGTAAAGGAGTTTCTTTACTAGAAAAGGGGAAAAGGAAGTAAATTTTTGACTAAATGGTAGAGGTTTTTTCCTTAGCTTTAAGTTTGAAGAGGTATCATGAAAAAAGTAGCCTTTGAAATGAAACCTTGGGAAGGGGACTTATTTCCTCTAAGCTTCAGTGTGCATCCGTCTGTGGAACCAGGAACGTAAGAGTAGCAGAAGAATCCTAACTGTAGTCCTTTTCTAAAGGACGGATGTTCTTTTGTCCTGTGAATATATAAACAGTTTAATTTTGTGTGAAAGTTGGAGAAAAAATATGGGCAATTATTGAATGTTTTATTTTAGCAACTCATTTTTCTCTTCTGTTTTTCAGAATGGAGACAACAGAAAATGGCAAAGCCAGCCGGCAGTGAAGAATGACTTGAGGAACTAAAATTTACTATATTGCATACATATTTTGGGCAGAATTTGATATAAGTACTTTTACAGCAAGATTGTATAGTTATGTTGCCTGGACTGGTTTTTACATTTTTAAAATATTTCAACTGACTTTATCTTTTTTGTATTAATTGTAAAATTGGCACATATATCAAAAATATACATTTGAAATTTGTCCTTCCAAATCACACAAATTTATTTTATGGTAAACAGTGTTCCCTCTGGAAATGTTTTTTAAAAAATTCTTAGGCTTCTCTTTGCCAAATAAAAACTATTAAAATTTCTGAAATGTAAAATATTGGAGTATTCTTTTAGAAAAGAGTTGATTTAATGACTAACAATTTTTAGAAATTAAAATTATCAGGATTTAGGTGAGATTTGCAATGTTTAACATAAAATATTTCCTGTTAGTTTGCAACATATACAGTGCTTTCCCAAAAAACAATGTTGTTTTTATTTTATATTTTACTTTAAATTATTTTGTGTATGCATTGACCATTTAAAGGCAGAACTTTTAGGTAGTTGGTATAAATTTATATTTACCCATTTAAATAATGTTGCATTTTTTTTTCTGCTAAAAAATGTACTGTCCATTGGCTTTTTGTATTGAAAGAGAAGCATAAAGATTAATTCACAGACTTAGAAGAAAGGAAAGTTACTAGGTTATTGGTGTTTACCCCTGAATAGCATCTTGGTCTCCCTTACATCTCAGAAGTGTCATGGTTATATGGCATATGTTTGGTGAGTCTCCTTGTGCTTCTTCACCTGGAGGCTTATAACATGCTACAAGAAACATGTTACTCCAGTGTTAGATGCTAATTCTAGGCTTGTCATTTTTCCCTGAGTGTTGAGTAGAGGACGGAGAAAGCTTTATTTAAACCAAAGGTCAGTATTTTCTGTTAAAATGACTGGTGTTTAAACAAGGGTTAGGTGGGCTCCCTGGTCAAGGCAGTGAAATTTATATCGCTCTCTTTTGTCAACTACTGTCTTGGTCTCAGCCCTTTCATAGGTCCTCTCCTCTAGACTTGAGCTGTTTTTATCCTTACCATTGTGTGTAAATACACACTTACACAAATCCTACACAAGCATGACCAGGCCTGGTTAGCACCTCAAAGATTTAAGGAGCTGTAAACCCAATCCTGAATATATTCTGTTTGGGTTCTGATCTTTTGTGTTTTATTCTTGATACCCAGATTTCAACTTGTGCCCACTTGGGGACTCTGGTTTCTTTCTTTCTTTCTTTTTTAATTTTTAAATGTTTATTATTTATTTTTGAGAGAGACAGAGCATGAGTGGGGGAGGAGCAGAGAGAGACACACACACAGAATCTAAAGCAGGCTCCAGGCTCTGAGCTGTCAGCACAGAGCCTGACACTGGGTTCAAACCCATGAACCCTGAAATCATGATCCAAGCTGAAGTTAGATGCTTAACTGACTGAGCCACCCAGGTGCCCCACAAAAAAATTTTTTAATGTTTGTTTATTTTTGAGAGAGAGAGACAGAGATAGAGCATGAGTGGGGGAGGGGCCAAGAGAGATGGAGACACAGAATCCAAAGCAGGCTCCAGGTTCTGAGCTGTCAGCACAGGGCCCACCAGGGGGCTTGAACTCATGAGCCGTGAGATCATGACCGGAGCAGAAGTCAGACACCTAACTGACTGAGCCACCCAGGTGCCCCCCCTGGTTTATTTCTTGATCCTAAAGTCCTGCTCCACAATGTACCCTCAAAGACTGGGATCCTTTTTTACTCTCAATTTATGCTTCTCCCTTTCCAGTGTGCAAAGGCCATGCTACCTGTTGACAGTCTTATCTATACTGCAGTCTCTTTTTTTTTTAATTTTTATTTATTTTGAGAGACTACAATCAAGGGAGAGAGAGATTGGAGCATTGAGTCCATTGACATTTACAGTGAGTACTGAAAGATATGAATTTATTGCCATTGTGATGCTTGTAGAGTTGGAGTTTCTGGTGGTGTTCTCTGGTCCTTTGTTGCTTTTAGTCTTTTTTTTTCTCCCTTCAGAGAGTCCCCCTTAAAATTTCTTGCGGGCTGGTTTAGTGGTCACAAACTCCTTTAATTTTTGTTTGGGAAACTTTTTATCTCTGCTTCTATTTTGAATGACAGCCTTGCTGGATAAAGAATTCTCAGCTGCATATTTTTCTGATTCAGCACATTGAATATATCCTGCCACTCCTTTTTGGCCTGCCAAGTTTCTGTGGATAGGTCTGCTGCTAACCTGATCTGTCTTCACTTGTAGGTTAGGGACTTTTTTTCCCTTGATGCTTTCATGATTCTCTCCTTGCCTGAGTATTTTGTGAATTTGACTATGATATGCCTCGTTGATGGTCGGTTTTTGTTGAATCTAATGGGAGTTCTCTGTGCTTCCTGGATTTTGATGTCTGTGTCTTTCCCCAGGTTAGGAAAGTTTTCCACTATGATTTGCTCACATAACTCTTCTACCCCTATTTCTCTCTCTTCCTCTTCTGGGACCCCTATGATTCTGATGTTGTTCCTTTTTAATGAGTCACTGATTACTCTAATTCTTAAATCATGCTCTTTTGCCTTAATCTCCCTCTTTTTTTCTGTTTCATTATTCTCTATAAGTTTGTCCTCTATATCACTGATTCTCTGCCTCATCCATCCTTGCCACTGAGGCATCCATCCGTGATTTCAGCCCAGTTACAGCATTTTTTATATCATTCTGACTAGTTTTTACTTCTTTTTTCTCTGCAGAAAGGGATTCTAATCTACTTTCGACCTCAGCTAGTATTCTTATTATCATGATTCTAAATTCTGGTTCAGAAATCTTGCTTGTATCTGTGTTGGTTAAATCCCTGGCTGTCATTTCTTTGTGCTCTTTTTTTGGGGGTGAATTCCTTCGTTTTGTCATTTTGAAGGGATAAAAGGAATTAGGTAGAAAAATTAAAATTAAATTTAAAAAAGTATTAAAATTTAAAAATTAAACACACAAATCGAATAAATGATGCTAGAACCTAGGTGTGTTTTGTTCTGGGTGTTGGAAGTGGTTTGACAGATTAGAGAAAAAAAGGGTTGGGGGGAATCATTTGAGAGTTTGAAAAAATGAATACACTGAAGTAGACTAAAATGAGATGATGGGAGTAAAATACAATTTGGAAAAATGTACACAAAAGTAAAGAATATAGAAAAAATTAAAAATGTTTGTAATAGAAATTTAAAATAAAAATGAAGTTTTTCTGCATTCAAGAAAAAGAAAAATGAAAAAGAAAAAAAAAGGAAATCGTTTGAAAATTTGAAAAAGTGAATACACTGAAGTAGACTAAAATAAAATGATGGAAGTAAAATAGAATTTGAAAAAATTTACACAAAAGTAAAAAACATAGTAAAAAAATTAAAATATTTTTAATAATTGAAAATAAAAATGAATTTTGTTTTCAAGAAAAAGTGAAAAAAAAAAAAAGAAAGAAAATTGAATAGATGGACCTGCTAATAGATTGAAATAGGACTGAAATTACTTTGTTTTCCCCTAGAAGTCAGACTATGAAGCACTTTATAGTCCATAAACTAAGTAGGCAGTGAGACTTGTGTTCTTGAAGAGCGAGGTTGGCCCAGTTCGGCGGGGCTCAGTGTAACATATCCACTCTCCACTAGATGGCGCTGCTAGCCTACTGAGGTGGATTGTTGTGTCGCTCATAGGTGCATATGCGCATGCTCGGGAGCAGTGAAAATGGCGTCACCCAGACACCCAGTCTCTAGTATTGGAACTCTGTTCTCCCTGATCAAAAATCATGCACCTGTCCTCTGTCTTCAGCTTTTGTCCACTCCCTGCTTTCTCACTGTGTGTGACCAGGCCCCAGGCAGTACCTCTCTCCTGAGTTTTGTCTCAAATGTGGCTGTTTTCCCCATCCCCTTACTTCTGAAGGACTGCGGCTTTGACCTGTTCTTCCCCTCTGTGGGAGGGTCTTACCGACCAATGGCCGAATGAACAATGGCCTAATGTTGGCTGCACTCAGGAACGCTTGTTGGACCCTGCTGCTGCTGGTGCCCAAGACTGCGGCCATGTGCCAGCCTGCCCCAGAAAAAGTTCACAAGATAGTGTAGCAGCAGCATTTCAGGGATTATGGAAAATCACAACACACATCTGGCACCTGGCTTCACCCTTAACAACCTTGTTCCAGCACCAGTGAATGTGGCCGTTTTCTGGGGTCTACTGGGACCAGGTGGCTTCAACAGTCTCTACCAAATGGCCTTCCAGCAGTGGAACCACTTTCCCCAGTGTGGCCTGAGAACCTCCCGGACCCCACTCTGTTCCTGGGGATTCGCCTTTCCCACCAGAGCACCGCCAGGTATCGAGCTGTGGAGTTGCAGCCTTTGCGCTCCCCTTGTTTACAGTCTTAATGGAATTTAAACCCTCTCCTTTCTCCTTTCTCCCTTGTTAGTTTAGTTCCTGCAGCTGTTTCCAATATTCCACTTTCTCTCCAGCTGCTTTTGGGGAGGGGTGCTTTTCCCGTATTATACCCCCCTCCCCAGTCTCCATCCTCTCTCTGCTTGCAAAAGCGGGTCCCTGTCTGCTGCAGCTTCTTACTCCCCAAGTTCACCTGTCTGTGCTGCATACCTGCTGAATTCTGTGGTTCAGGTTGTGCAGATTGTTGTGTTAATTCTCCAATCAGTTTTCTAGGTGTATAGGATGGTTTAATGATGGTCTGGCTGTATTTCATGGATGCAAGACACACAAAAAACTTCCATGCTGTTCTGCCATCTTGACTCCTCGAGAAGGGGAGAGAGAGAATCCCAAACAGGCTCCGTGCTGTCAGCGAGGAGCCTGATGTGGGGCTCAGACTCATGAGTTGCAAGATCATGACCTGAGCTGAAATCAAAAGTCAGACGCTTAACTGATTGAGCCACCCAGGCGCCCCTGCCATTTCCATTTTTAGATACTACATATGAACTGTTGTTATGCTCTACTATGGTGGGTGGGGGGATATTTCTATGGCTGCATTTAGAACTACTCTGCCAGTAGCTTTCTATAGATAGCTAGTGAATACATGCAAAAAGTTGGCTCAAATCTGGAGGCCAAAGAGAGGTCACAAACAAGCTTTCAAGCCACTTCTGGAAAAATGAGAGAGGCTGACAGCACTCTGCCTGGTGCATTGCAGGATCCAGAGAAGGCATGCAAACTTAAAAATTTTGCCACAAGAGGGAGCAAGAAGTGTGGAACAGATGTACCATAGAAGGTCTGAAATAGCCTCAGAATCTGGGAAGGCTGACAGTATCTATCACTCTTTTAAAGGCAGTTAGTAAAGATTGGAGGAGTTGACAGCTACTTCAACAGCAAACAAAGTCAGCAATGCAAAAGTTTAAGGCACATGAACAATCAAAGTAAGATGACCATAATCTTTCAGTAACTGAACCCAAAGACATATGATTTACCCAACAAAGAATTCAAGATGGCTATTTTAAGAAAACTCCATGAGTTGTAAGAAAACAGACAATTCAACAATATCAGAAAAACCATATATGAACAAAATGAGAAGTATAACAAAAATCATTAAGAATGAAACATTCTGGAGATACAGAATTCAATAGATGAAAATGTGATAGCATCAACAACAGGAGATCAATCAGAAGAAAGTGTCTAAGAGAGAAGACAGGGACTTTGAAATTATCCAGTCAGCGGAGAATGAAGAAAAAAGAATGAAAGGGTGAAGAAAGCCTAGGTGGTCTATGGGATGCCATCTAAAGAATCAATTTGTGAATTATTGGAATTCCAGAAAGAGGAGAGGGAGGGGGACAGCAAGCTTATTTAAAAATATAATGGCTGAGAACTTCCCAAACCTGATAGGAAATTTGGATATGCAAGTTCATGAAGCTCATAAGTCACCAAGCAAAATTAACTTAAAGAGATCTTCTCCAAGATACATTATACTAAAACTCTAAAAAAGTCAAAAACAGAAACTGAAAAGGAGCAAGGAAAAAAAAAGGCTTGTAACTTTCAAGTTAACTCCCATAAGTCTTTCTCAGCAGAAACCTTATAGGCTGGAAGAGAGTGAGATCTATCAGGAGTGCTGAAAGAAAAAACAAAAATTGCCAAACAGGAATACACTGTGGCAAAGCTGTCCTTCAGAAATGAAGGAGAAGTAAAGAATTTTCCCAAACAAAAGTTGAGGGAATTCATCACCACTAGACCTGTCTTATGAAAAATGCTGAAAGGAGTTCTTCAAGCTGAAATGAAAGGATGCTAATTAGTAACATGAAAATATGTAACACTGGGAAAGGAAAGTATATAATCAAATTCAGAATATTCTAATACTATAATATGATGGAGTGTTAACTCTAGTATAAAACTTAAATGTCAAGAATATTAAAAATAACTATAGCTACAATAATATGTTAATGAACACAAAAAGAGGTAAATTGTGTCATCAAAACCAAAAGGGGGAGGAGTAAAATCATAGAGATGTATGTGATTGGAGTTATTATCAGTGAAAAATACACTGATATACATATAAGATATTTTATGTAAGCTTCATAATACCCACAAAGTGAAAACCTATGGTACATTCACAAAAGAGGAGAATCAAAGCAAACCACTACAGAAAATCATCATTTCTCAAAGGAAGGCAGCAAGAGAGGAAGAAAAGAATGCAAAAACTACGAAACAGCCAGAAAACAATAGTATGACATTAGTAAGTCCTTACCTATCAACACTCTAAATGTAAATGGATTGAATTCTCCAATCAGAAGACATAGAGTGGCTAGATGGATTAAAAAACAAGACCCAATTATATGTTGCCTAACAGAGACTTACTTCAGCCTTAAAGACACACAAAGGTTCATCAGTGAAAGGATGGAAAGAGATATCCGATACAAATAGAAACTAAAAGATAGCAGGTAGCGATACTTATATCAGACAAAATAGACTAAGCCAAAAACAGTACCAAAAGACAAGGGAGTTTATTGCATAATGATAAAGGGGTCAATTCATCAAGAAGATATAACAATCGTAAATACATATGCATTCCAAATCAACCTAAACATATTAAGCACATACTAAGTGGCCAGAAGGGAGAAATAACAATACAATAACAGTAGGGTATTTCAATTTCCCAATTTCAACAATGGACAAAACTGACTGGATGGAAAGGAAACATTTGACTGGAACTATATTCTAAACCAAACGCACCAGCAGACATATATAGAACATTCCATCCAAGAGCAGCAGAATATACATTCTTCTTAAGCCACATGGAACATTCTCTGGGATAGAGCACATGATAGGTCACAAAACAAATCTTAACAAATTTGAGAAGGTTGAAATCATGCAACATGTATTATTTTGACCACCATGTTGTGAAACTGAAATCAATATCAAAAGGAATATTGGAAAATTTACAAATATGTGGAAATTAACACATCCCTGAACAACCAATGGGTCAAAGACATCAAAAGAGAAATAAAAAATTATCTTGAAACAAATGAAAATGTAAACACAACATACACAAACTTATGCTATTATGCAAAAGAGGGAAGTTTGCAGTGATAAACATCTGCATTAAGAAAAAAAAGATCTCAAATAATCTAATTTTACACCTCATGGAACTAGGAAAAGGAGAACAATTGTAGTCCAAAGTTAGCAGAAAGATCAGAGCAGAAATAAGTGAAATAGTGGTGAGAAAAACAATAGAATAAACAAAACTCAAAACTGGTTTATTAAAAACAAAAAATGGACAAATCTTTAGCTACATTAAGAAAATAAGACTCAAATAAAATTATAAATGAAAGGAGACATTACAGTTGATATTACAGAAATACAAAGGATAAATAAGAGACTACTATGAACAATTATATGCCAATAAATTGGATGACCTAGAAGAGATGGGTAGATCCCTAGAACCATATAATGTACCAACTGAATCATGAAAAAATAGAAAATCCGAGCAGACCAATAACAAGGAAATTGAATCAGTAATAAAAAACCTCCCAACAAAGAAAAGTCCAGAACCAGATGGTTTCACTGGTGAATTCTATCAAAGGTTTAAAGAAGTAATGCAAATTCTTCTCAAACTCTTCCAAAAAAATGAAGAAGAGAGAACACTCCCAAACTCATTCTATGAGGCCCCCTTATCCTCATGCTAAGGCCAGATAAAAACACTATAAAAAAAACTACATCTGATGAATATAGATAGAAATTCTCAACAAAATATTAACACAATATTAGCAAATAAAATACAACAGTATATTCAGAAAAGGATTATTTTTACACCATGATCAAGTCAGGTTTATCCCTGGGATGCAAAAATGTTTCAATATACACAAATCAATAAATGTGATACATGACCTTAATAGTATGAAAGATAAAAATCACCTCAATAGATGTAAAATAGCATTTGACAAAATAAAACATCGTTTCATGACAAAAATGCTCAATAAATTGTGTATAGAAGGAATATATCTCATCATAGTTAAGGCCATATATGACAAACCCACCACTAACATATTTAATGGTGAAAGGTCCAGAGCTTTTCCTTTAAGTTAGGACCAAGATAAGTGTACCCACTCTCATCACCCATTCAACATAGTACTGGAAGTCCTAGCCAGATAAATCAAGCAAGAAAAAGAGATAAAAGGTACCCAAATCAGAAAAGAAAGAAGCAAAATTGTCTTTGTTTGCAGACGATATTATCTTATATAGAGAAAATCCTGAAGGTTCCACCCAAAATCTTGCTGGAACTAATCAAGAATTCAGTAAAGTTTCAGGATAAAAAATCAACATACAGAAATCAGTTACATTTCTGTACACTAACAATAAAATGTCTGAAAAGTAAATAAAGCATCCCCATTTACCGTAGCATCAAAAAGAATACAATACTTAGGAATAAATTAACCTAGGAGGTGAAAGTTCTATGCACTGAAAACTGTAATACATTGATGAAAGAAATTGAAAAAGACACAAAAAATGGAAACATATCTCGTGTTCATGGGTTGGAAGAATTAACAATTTTAATATGTCCATACTACATAAAGCCATCTATGGATTCAATGCAATCCCTATGAAATTCCAATGGTGAAAAATTTATTTTCACCAAAATAAAACAGTTTGTATTATTTGTATGGAACCACAAAAGATCTTGAGTAGCCAAATCAATCTTGAGAAAGAACAGAACTGGAGACCTCACATTTCCTCATTTCAAACTACACTACAAACCTATTTAGTCAAAACAGTATAGTTGTTACCATAAAAATAGACACATGGACCAACAGAACAGAATTGAGAGCTCAGAAATAAACCCTCACAGATATGGGCAACTAATATTGTAAAAGGGAGCCAAGAGTACTCAATGGGGAAAGCCTAGTCTCTTTAATAAATGATGTTTAGAAAAAGTGGATATCCGCATGCAGAAGAATGACATTGGCCCCCTACCTCATGAAATCTAACTTGTAATGGATTTCAGACTTAAACCTGAAGCCATAGAACACCACACAAAAGAAGGGAAAAAATTCCTTGACATTAGTCTTAGCAATGATTTTTTTGATATGATCACCAAAGCACAAGCAACAAAAACAAAAATACAAAAACAAAAACAAAAACAAAAAAACAAACAAGTGGGATTGTATCAATCTAAAAAAGCTTCTACCCAGCAAAAGAAACAATAAAATGCAAAGGCACCTTACAGAATGGGAAAAAAATATTTGCAAACCATAGATTTGATAAGGAGTTAATGAGAAGAAATATAAAGACCTCATAAAAATAGCAAAGAGAGACTGAACAGATATTTTTCCACAGAAGACATACGTATGGCCAACAGTACATGAAAAGGTGCTCAACATCGCTAATCACCGGGGAAATGCAAGCCAAAACGTCAATCAGACATCACCTCACAACTGTTAGAATGGCTATCATTAAAAAGACAAAAGTTAGTAAGTATTGAAGAAGATGTGGAGAAAATGCAACCCTTATAAATCTGTCGGTGGGAGTGTAAATTGGTGCAGCCATGGTAGAAAACAATATGGAGGTTCTAAAACATTAAAAATAGAGCTACCATATGATCCAGCAATCCAATTCTGGGTATGTATCCAAAAGAAATAAAAACCTAATCTTGAAGAGATATCTGCACTCCCATGTTCAGTGCAGCATTATTCACAATAGCAAAGATATGGAAACAACCTAAGTGTCCATCAATGGATGAATGGATAAAGTAGATATGTTATTTATATATAATAAAATATTAGTCATGAGAATGAAGGAAATTCTGCCATTTGAGATAACATGGATGGGCCTTGTGGGCATTATGCTAAGTGAAATAAGTAGGACAGAGAATGGTAAATACTGCATGATATGTCTTACATTTTCATAGAGAATGGAAGGGGTGGGGCTTGGTGGGAAATAGGGAAATGCTGGTCAAAGGATACAGACTTTTCAAGTTATAAGACTGGAATAAGTTCTGGGAACCTAATGCAAAGCATTGTGATTACAATTAGTAATACTGTGTATTATATACTTGAAAGTTGCTAAGAGAGTAGATATTAAATGTTCTCACCACAAAAGAGAAATGGTATTTATGTGATGTGATAGAGATGATAGCTAATGCTATGGTGGTAATCATTTTGCAATATGTATATGCATTAAATCAAGTGTACACTTTAAATTTACCCAATATTTTATGTCAATTATATTTCCTTTTTTAAATAATATTTTTAAAATGTTTATTTAGTTTTGAGAGAGAAAGAGAGAGAGACAGAGCACAAGTGTGGGAGGGGCAGAGAGAGATGGAGACAGAATCAGAAGCAGGCTCCAGGCTCTAAGCTGTCAGCACAGAGCCCGACATGGGACTGGAACTCATGAGCTGCGAGATCATGACCTGGGCCAAAGTCAGATGCTTAACCCACTGAGTCACCCAGGCGTCCCTATGTCAAATATATTTCAAGAAAGGTGGGAAAAAGATGCTACCGACGTAAATCTCCCTTATTTTTGTAATCATAGTGTAATACACAATATTCACAATCCTCTTATTATCACATGATATGTTTGACAAAAATATTACAGTCATAAATATTGTGAGATTTTACCCCACAAAGTTCCATCTTATTTGAATATTGTTCAAAATCACCATGTGGCTATGCACAAACATCATTATAACTTAATATAGCATAGACTTTTTAATGTGTGGATTGCTTGACATTGATGCTTCATGTAAGTATTAAGAATCAACCTGAACAATACACAGCTTAGTTTTGGAGGAAGGTCACCAAGTGTTTGAATTCTTGAATATTGCTCTGTATTCCTGACTTTATGGTACACTTAGGTGCCCTTAGTTGAGGAAAAAACAGTCTATGGTATTTTGTTCAAGATTGTTTTATGAAGCACTGAGTTATTTGCCTTGTTATTACTGGCACATTTCAATTAAAGTTACTAGTACAATTGCACCTATGTAGAGGACAAAAGTGTCCAGATGCTAATTTTGTTATGGACATGTTGCTAACGTGAGCAAATCTAGAAATTTCCATAATATTGTGAAGATTTGAAGGATTAGATTTAATTTAGGAGACTCTGGGATCTGCATTTATACTTATCAAGTTTTATTCCATTCATCTCTTTCCATAATTAAAATGAACATATTCTACTGAACCATATGAAATTGCCATTTTTATTTAAAAAACATAACTGAAAACTGGCAATTTCATATGCTTCACTACATATATTTGTCTTTATATCCTGTCTGAATATTCAACAGAAACTATAAATGTAGGAAGTTGTGAATACTGAAATAATTTCCTTCTAGTGAAAGGTGAAAACTTAATTTAGTGTCTGCTTAGAAGTGTTATTTGTAACATTTTATTTTTTTTAATGCTTATTTATTTTTGAGATGGAGAGGGAGACAGAGCGTGAGCAAGGGAGGGAGGGCAGAGAGAGGGAGACACAGAATCCAAAGCAGGATCTAGGCTCTGAGCTGTCAGCACAGATGAGGGACTCAAACTCACAAACTGTGAGGTTGTGACTTGAGCCCAAGTCTGACGCTTAACTGTCTGAGCCACCCAGGCGCCCCTTATTTGTGACATTTTAAATTAATTCCATTGTTGCTCTGACTCAATTGAAAATGAAAAGCTCTAAGGGAGAAAAAGTGATATTGAGTTAAAATGCCCCTATAATTTCTTCCTTTGTAAGAAATGGGATAATAGTGAACTTATTTAAATTAGAATATTAAAAGGAGGGGGATATATATTGTCCTTATTTAAAAACTGGCATCATATTACATTTATGTACTTACCAAGTTCAAGGACAGTCATTGTGGATCATGTTTAAGGGGGTAGAAGAGAAGGAAAAATAAAGGTCAGAGTGGTAGAAATAAAGAAATGTCATAGGACCTGTAGAGATGTTCAGAAGGCTGAAGTCTAAGAGAAGGTCAGCCAAAGGATATGTCAGCCAAGATGCTGACAATTACTTCCAAAAAACCGTTTCCATGGAATGGTAGAAGTAGAAAGTACATTGCAGCTATTGAGTTATTACTTGAAGGAAGTTAGAAGTAGGGGATATAAGTGTGGTCAGCTGTTTCAGAGGCATTGTAACAAAAGTATCCTTGCCTGTTATGAGAGAACAGAATTGAGGGAAGGTTTGTTATTTTTTGGTAGCCTTAAAATCAATATGATGAGTTTGTTAGCATGCTAAAGGTAAAAATAAAATGGAGAAATAAATATTTAATAATTCTTTGCTCATATATAGTAAAACTTTAACCTATTATAGAACTTATTATTTAGTGTTAAATTATTTGTGTCTTTGTGCTGAAGACTGTAATGATTGACTTGAGTTGGCAATTGATGGCATTTTTCACATTGGGAGATGCTGTTGCCACTGGTGCAATTTCTTTTCTTAATGGATGAGTCTTTACATGATTTGTTTATGGCAGTGGTGGCCTGGGGGAGATAAATTTGCAATTGGCCATCCAAGCTTGCAAGGCAAAATAAATGATTAGAATTAACTGGTAGTGTGTTAATACAATTAACACAGAGGATAAAATTATTTATTGCTCATTCTCTGGCAATTTGATTCATCAATTGTTTATTTTACCTAATTTCTGTATCAATTAGCCCTGTTTCTTATGCAGTTGTGGATGCGTGTGGATTTCTCATAACATTACTTGCTTTTCCTCTGGCTAATGATTCCATTTCATAATGTCACAGGAGCTGATATTTTGGAGGCTGGGAGAATGGTGGCTCTTGTTTCTGTGGCCGGGATTACATTTTCTCTGTAAGGCTGACTCTGGGAACAGTGGTACCCCTCTCCCTCACTGCGGGGAAGGCAGAGCTTCATACCCATTAGAGGTGGCTTTCAAGGCCTTAATACCTTGAAGGTATCTTAAGGCCTTAGTATCACTTACTAAATTTCCCCCTTGAAACACCTGGGACAGCGGTAAAAGAAAAGTCTTCTATTTCTAAGCTACACTTTCTGCTGTTACCAGTCAGTATACATACACTTACCAACAGAGCCAGAAAGATATTTCTAATCTAGGGGCTATTTTCTATGCTAATTGAAGCAAGAATGCTGTTTTCAATTAATGACCCACTGTCTGGCTCCAGAATCAGGCAGATCCCATTATATGTCATGTTCTCTGTTGTGCCAATTTTGTATTCTGGTAACATAGCATATGCAAAGTTTGGATGGACATTTCTATCAGGCCTCCCTCTGTAGGTTAAAGGTCACTTCCTGGATTTTTCTGTTAGGACACCATTTCAGAACACTGCCATTGGCTAAACATAAAGCACTGTTATACCAGGATGTAATAGTAGACCCTGGTCTCAGGGTCATTAATACAATTTGTTCAGGGTCAGTGGAATTTAGTCAGTGAGTTTAGCCAAAACAAAAAACCCCCCAAAAAACCCCCCAAAAAACCCAAAAAACAAAAAAACAAAAAAACAAAAACACCCCAACCAAACAAACAAAAAACAAAAAACCAACCCTCTCTCTTTTCTTTACAAATGGGTAGAAACTGTTTTTTGTGCATGGAGTGTTTAACTGTGGCAGGGAGTATTTCTGGGCAGGTTCAGTTCAATGGTGAAAAGCATCTGAGCAGCCAGGGCCCCAGAATCTGGCATAAAGAATAAATTCCTGAGGGAAACAATGAAAATCCATTCAAAGGGGGGTATCCATGTAGTATTTGACGAGAAGCATTAAATTGCAGCCAGCTGTCTGGGCCTGAAGGATATTCATTTGCTGATTTTATGGCAAGTATCAAGTGAGCTGAGTTGCCGTCTTCCAGATCATAAAATGTGTCATGAAGGATTGGGAAATGAAGTCTGTGCCCAATAGTTGATGTTATCAATTGAATCGGATGAACAACTTTTGGAAATGTGTTGGTTTGACCTAGAAGGAGCACACAAGAAACCAATTTCAACAAATATCAACAAATACCAGTCTTCATTTAAATGTTGAAGGATGTCTTGATGATTGACTTGCTTCACCATATTCATTTTTTGACCTGCTTTGCATAGGAAAGTGGGAATACATCTATTGATACTCAGTAGATATATGTGTGCATTAGTAGGCCACTTTGTGTTTGGGTACCACATAAGTAGCCCCAGAGATGAGTGAAAGAGACTGACTTCTTTCATCTCTGTTTTTAGCCTTTGATTTGGGATACTGCCTCCATCTACTCAAGAGTCAGTTTCATTTGTCTCAAGCTCAGTCAGACCTTCTTCTACCATTTTCTTTCTCCCTCTTCTCTTCCCTCTTCTTTCCTTCTTAATGTTTCATAATCAGTTAATAGATTTTGCATTTTGGCTTGAGTCTGCTTTAATATATTCATAGAATTTGTTAGTTTCCAAATTTCTTAATTATTTCAGTCTTAAATTAAGTATGAAGAAAATCTTGAAATTAGTTCATCAAGCAACCAAATCTGGGCTGGGGGCAGCGGGCCCAAATTCCTAAACTGATTGTGTGTGTGTGTGTGTGTGTGTGTGTGTGGTTAAGAGCTCAATGGGGAAAATTTTTTTTAATGTTTATTTATTTTTGGAGAGAGAGAGAGACAGAGTGTAAGCAGGGGAGGCACAGAGAGGGAGACACAAAACCTGAAGCAGGCTCCAGGCTCTGAGCTGTCAGCACAGAGTCTAATGTGAGGCTCGAACCAATGAACCATGAGATCATGACCTGAGCAGAAGTCAGACACTTAACCAACTGAGTCATCCAGGCTCCCCTAAATGGGGCAATTTTTTTAAAGTTCAGCATATAAAAGTCATATAATTGAACAAAGGTGTAGAAATGAGCTAGTGCTTGCTGTAATTAACTAACTAAATTAAGACATTTAATTTCAAAGAAGCTGGAGAGAAACTGAAGCTCAGCATTGACATGGTGTGGGGTTGTCTGAGAAGGAAGTTGGAGTGACTTATTATCAGAAAAATGGGGATATGCTGCAATACAACAAGGGTAGGTTGCTTTAGATGCTGTGGGTAGCTGAGGTGCCTGGGTGGCTCAGTTGGTTGAGCATCCAACTTTTGGCTCACGTCATGATCTCACAGCTCATGAGTTCGAGCCCTGCACAGGGTTCTGTGCCTGGATCCTGCTTTGGATTCTGTGTCTCCTTCTCTCTCTCTGCCCCTCCCCTGGCTTGCTCTCTGTCTCTCAGAAAATGAAATAAAATAAAAAATGTTAGATATTGTGGGTAGCACCAAGTTGGCAAGATGCGGAGTGTCATGCTACCGGAAAAAGGATACTGAATCTAGAAGAGAGAATAGGGCACTCACTTGATGAACAAAAAGACTTTTTTTAAAGTGAGACCTGAGCATTGCTGCATGTTTCATGAGACTAGTTAACAGTGTATGTTCTGACTCCTAGGGAGATGACTTCAAACAGGCTCAGATTTCATTAGCCTTACCATTCCTTGATGATAGAAATGCTTACCTGGGTGTGACATGTCCTCAGGTTTTTGAGATTCAGAGTGGAGAGCACATGTTGCCAGAATCCTTCTTGCTTGAAGCAATTCATATTTATTGAAAGACAAACTGGTTGCACTTTGTCTAAATAATGTTTCTGGAAACTCTGTAGTGAATCCAGATAAAATGGTGAGCATCTATTTAATTGAGATGCTTACTTCAAACATAGTAAATGCCCCAGAATTAAATATTGTCCATGAAAGTTACCATACAAGTAGGTTTTCATATGAAACAAGTTCTAAGAAAATCATTCTGATGTGGATTATCTTAATCCAGGGATAACAGCTTGTATATCATAAACATTCACCATACACTAGGCATTCTGCTAAGTGAATATTTTATTTTATCTTCACAATAAATATACTAGTATAACTGTTATCCTCAATGTATAAATGATTAAAATGAAATAATAAAATTAAGTAACTATCCAAGGTCATACACATAGTATATTATAGAGCTAGATTTTGAACTCCTGTCTGACTATAGATACTGAATTCTTAATCACAGTACTGCAGGTGTTAACAGTATATCATGAGACAGAAGCTAAATGAAAAATGATGGTCTTAACTTTACCAATAGAAATTGAGTTTGTTAGCAAGGATTTATCTGTGATGGACCATAAGGTTGCAATGTCTTATGATTAGTGTCTTTCTGAAATAATTTAGGAATGATAATAAGTAGACAGAGCATAGTGTAACTGATAGCTTGAAGTTCCTTACAGGACTGTGAAACTTTGACATATCTGAATATTGTATTTAATTTGTATGGGGCATAAGATAATACTGTATTTGTTTGCTGATTTCTTAGGTAGTATATTCTTATTTTTTTTCCTCCTGAAAATGCCTATGTTCCTTGTAGAAATATTGGAAAATACAGAAAATATATGGAAAAGGAAGTTAAAAACTCATAATTTCACTGCAGTTAACATTTAGGTACTCTATTTTAATCTTAATATTTTAACCAACATTTGCTGGTTACTGCTTGTTACTATAAAGATTCACTGAAAAATAGAGCAAATAGAAAATTAACCAACTGCTACAAACTTGCCTTGTATACTGTTAATGTCATAAGAGGTCTCATATCTTTTTTAATGTTTATTTATTTTTGGGAGAGAGCACAACGGGGGGAAGGGCAGAGAGAGGGAGACAGAGGATCCAAAGTAGGCTCGTGCTGACAGCAAAGAACCTGATGTGGGACTCAAACTCAGGAACTACAAGATCATGACCTGAGCCAAAGTTGGACACTTAACAGACTGACCGCCCAGGTGCCCCAGTAGTCCCATATCTTGCTGTGAATACGTTTTTGGAGTTATGTGGGTGATTTAACACCATTTCAGTAGAATCCAGGTTAAACACCATGTTGCCTGGAAAAGGTTTGCTAGTTCTTAAAAATTTGCTGTGAGCTAAATATTCTCTGCCTGAGTACGAGTGAGTAAGAACATGCTTTATAATCTTTGAGCTCATACCTTCTGGTACCTAGAGGACTTTGCAAGTTTGGGAAGCTCAGAAAGGAAGGAAACAGATAAATCATGTAACTGAGTAAATGATGAGGTCTCCTTAGAATAAGGTTGGGTTTTCATAATCATATCACATGTCGAGTCAGATGTGCCATCCCCTACAAAGTTTGTGTTTACGCTCATGCCAAGAGGTAAAATTGTTTCCATAGGAATGGGGAATGAATGAATCTGGTGACAAACTGTAGGAGTCTCAAACATATGTTTATGTTCATGAAGATGCTTTTGTTTTAGCTGACTTGACAGGTGCAACTGGCTGAACTCAAGGGGAAAATGAGAGGCTGCCAATGTCTCCCTTGCTGATGCTGAAAGAGTCAAGAAACTGTAAGATGACTGTACAGATCTTTCCAGGTAGGCTGGAACATGGCCACTCCAGTTGCTGAGAAATGTTGTCATTGAAGATAGTCCTTCTGAAAGTGTGGCTCTATTTTGCATTACTTCCTGAGAGATAGAGGACCCAAGAAAAATGAGGGTACTTGGAGAAGGCAAGTAGGGCTTGTGAATGCCAAGCTTGGTTAATCGATTCTGAGACAAGGTCAGATAAAACAGGAGGCTTTTGTACTTTTATTCTGTGGATCAGGGTGTGCTCCTTTATTGCCTATTCTGTAAAGTCTAGTTTTTTTTTTAAATAACATTGACACTGTGGAAGTTCTACTCTGAAGGAAGTCGACATTTGTGAGTGAAGTAGCTATTAATAGAAGGAATAACCTTCTAGGTTTGTTGTCAAGGTCATTTCCTTTAAGAGATTTTGTGACACCAACGCGTGTAGTGGGCTTTTAATCTCCACGTACCTTAGTGTATTTAGAATAAGGTCAGGATCAGGGTTAGGAGCAAACTGTCTTAAGGGAGCAAATAAACTAGGAATTGATGATGCCTCATCTTCAGGGATCTAGTGAAGCAGAGAAAGGTGGGTAATGAAACAGAAAGGCTTGCTTGGTTTTGCTGACATTTCACTGATGTGATTGAGATAGCCCCTAACTGTCTCGGTCTTCTTCTTTGAGATTTGTAAAGTAATATCCAGACTTCTATCTTAAAATATAAGATTTGGGGAAGATACTTACAGGAAGCATGATATTGAAAAACTTGTATTAGCTCAGTCAGTAATGTAGAAACCTCATATTCCACAGTCTCTGCTAACCAGTGGAATTCTAAAGAGTGACCTTATAAAGGAAAGGCATGCCTAGGATCTTCAGCCAAGACTGGAGGTTTCCACAGGTGCTTGTTTATCTTGCTTGTGAATGGGCTCATAGTCACTAAGGAAGGATCCAAGTGAAATAGTCTGCCAGTGCATATACCAAAAAAGAGACGCTCTTGAACACTAAGACTTTCAGTAGCTGCTTTAACAGTAATTTCAGCTATAATGGTGGAAAACTCCCTTGAGTCTCCTTGAGTCCTAATGCTGAAGATTTAAAAGAATAACACAGCATGGATTATTGCTTTATTAGCAATCCCTTAATTTTATGTAGTTCTTCAGAGTATCCATAGTAGTCTCACATACATCATCTCATTGCTACCTCTGATAACGAGGAGGGAAGGAATGGCAATTATTATAATCCTTAGTTTGTGGTTGAAGAACTCATTCAAAGTGGCTAATTAAAATGCCCAAAGACACAGAGTAAGAGCCTGATCCACATTTCAGGTGTCCTGACTTCAAACTGGAAGGTAGGGATTTTAGTGGAAAAGTTGTGGGTTTTGGAGTTAGAAAGTTTATAAGTTCAGTTTGTCACTTAGACTAGTTATATGCTTTTGAGTTATTTAACTGATCTGAGCCTCAGTTTCTTTTCAATATATGAAATTTATTGTCAAATTGGTTTCCATACAACACCCAGTGCTCATCCCAAAAGGTGCCCTCCTCACTACCCATCACCCACCCTGAGCCTCAGTTTTTAAAAATAAAATTAGGTAAAATAACATTTTCCTTGCAGACATATTTTGAATATTAATTGATATAAGGTAATTTGCCAGTTTCCTGGCACCCAGATAAGACCTTTACTCTACCGTGCCTTTCCTGTTCCTTTCTTTCCTTTTCCCTTTCCCGGGACCTTTCTTATCTTTCTCCTCCCTGTTTTCTTCCCTGTGTCCTTCTCTTCACCTTACTTGTGTCTTTTCTCCCTTGCCTTTCCTGTTCCTTTCTTTCCTTTTCCCTTTCCCGGGACCTTTCTTATCTTTCTCCTCCCTGTTTTCTTCCCTGTGTCCTTCTCTTCACCTTACTTGTGTCTTTTCTCCCTTGCACCCTTCCTTTTATCTTTCTGTATCCTCTTCTTTCCATCCTTCCCTTCACTTTGCTTTGCTATATTTCTTCTTTCTAATTTTTATTAAAATTTTTTTTTCAAGTTTGTTTTTGAGGGGGGTGGGGTGGGGAGAGGGCACAGAGAGAGAGGGAGACACAGAATGTGAAACAGGCTCCAGGCTCTGAGCTGTAAGCACAGAGCCTGATGTGAGGCTCAAACTCTAAACAGTGAGATCATGACCTGGGCTGAAGTTGGACACCCAACTGACTGAGCCACCCAGGTGCCCCTATGTTATATTTCTTTATCTCATATTTTTTGCATCTAGACCAACAGGGGATCTCCTTTTAGATGGCAGTACTGGTTAGTGGTCACTGAAGTTACTAAATGTGTTGTCTCTCTCTCTTTTTTTTAATGTTTATTTATTTATTTTGAGAGAGAGAGAGACAGAGACAGAGACAGAGAGAGAGTATGTGCATGCATGTGAGCAGGAGGAGGGGCAGAGAGAGAATCCCATGGACTGGGAGATCATGACCTCAGCTGAAATCAAGAGTCAGATGCTTAACCGCTCTAGCCAACCAGGTGCTTCGCTCAGTGTGGTTTTTTAAGTAGAAGCGCCCATGGTTGGGTTTCAGTTCAGAGTTGAGTCATGATGCTGACGTCTAGAAGATCTTGGCTATGCTGAGTGGAAATTCAAGCAGTGACTCTCACAGATCCCAAAAGCCTTTGAGGGGGGGATAGCACCAGTTTAATACTGAAATGAGTAGGCTTGCTAAACCAAAAGATTAAGTATAAAAAAGTGTAAAAATTATTCTAGATCTTTTAAGAATAGGAACATGTTATTTATTTTTAGAGTCGAATGAATGGATTATATTTGTGATGCATTCTTAAGGCTTCCATTTCCTCCCTTCATCTCCAAGACTTTCAAACGTGGTAACTGTTATGGAGCCCACAAACCTTGTAAGGTCCCGGCTCTGCTAACTTCTCCAGCCTCATTTCCTGCCACTCCCCAACTTGTGCTGTGTTCCAGCAATACCAAATTTTATGTGGTTTCCTAAACACACAAGGTTTGTTGTAACTGTTGGTTTTTGTACCGATTCAACAGGTCCATACCTGTAAATCATTCCAATGGTTTTTGTAACCATGAAACAAGTCCTTCTTTGAACCTAGAGTGTCTTTCCTCCTTTCCCAGTTAGCTAGCTGCTTCAACTTTAAAAATCCGTCACGGGCATTACTTCACCCAAAAAGTTTTTGCCAGCATCCTTCCCCAAATTGAACTAAGCTACTAATTTAGCCTCTATATCTAATATATGGTGCTGTAACTGCACACATTACTCTATATTCTAATTTTTTAGTTATCATTTTTTACATTTTTGCATACCCTTCTGGACTATTAGACTGAGTTCCTTAGTGGCAGTTTATTCATATTATCTCCTACTCCTAGTTCAGGGATCTGGCAAATAGTGGGCACTCACCAAATCCTAATCTAATGAATGAATAAATAAATGAAAAAAACAATGAAAAAAAAGATGCAATAATATATGTAGAAGCACTTTACAAATTGTGAGTTGCTATGTCGGAGTTAGTGTTATTGGCCTGAACTATAATCTTCATAGTTTTGCATAAAAATCCTTTTAGAAATTAAAAGCAACTTTGCAGAGATAACCTTCAAAAATTTAGGTTAAGTGGAATAGCAAATGACATGGTTATTTCCACATTGGAAAATTATTTGAAGAAAATAAAAAATAATCGAAATGTAGAACTGTTTTTTTAATCAATTTTTCATAGATACTGCATGAGCACAATATAAAATTCACAGCGTACTTTAAAAAAAATGTTTATTTTTGAGAGGGCCAGGGAGGGACAGAAAGAGAGGCAGACAGAAGATCTGAAGTGGGCTCTGTGCTGACGGCAGCAACTCCGATTTGGGGCCCGAACTCACGAACCATGAAATCATGACTCGAGCTGAAGTCGGGCACTTAACTAACTGAGCCCCCAGGCGCTCCTTTTTTAACCCCCTCACACTGGTTGCCCAACTTCCAGGTTCTCTCCCTTACCGCTACCATAATATTGAGACATATTCTGTGCTTATAAGGCATGCATGTATACAGGACACTGCCTTTTGAAAGAGAAAAAGAGAAAGGACTGCTTTCAATTAATGCATGGTCCCTGAGTGTAAAGTAAAATGACATGAAAAATAAAAGTTAAGTTCTCAAGATTTCATTTATTTCAGGAGGTAGTTTTCCAATTCCATAAATTTCCACAATAAACTTTGCTTTAAGATTCCAGTGAAATGTCTCTATGTCTCTTCTTCTTCCCATTTGTGATGGTCTTCTGTTCCTCACTCTTTCTCTAATCTAAGATTTTACTTCTCCAAAGCCTGCCTGGTTCTTTTGACTAAGTCCATAAGGTGAGCACCACACGGAACTGCCCTGCTACTTTTGAATGAAGACACTTGCCCATTTGGAGAAGAAAACAAGCTTTCTCCCCTTACTTCATTCCTAGCCAGCACATGAAGGGTAAAGATGATGGGGGCTATTTGTGTTCACTAGAAACAAAGATCTCCAGACACCAGCACCACGATTTGATGATCTCTTCCGTCATCTTCTAAAGGCAGTCCTTGCAAGGTCTTCGTAGGAGAACCAAATTCCAGCCATCTTGGAAGTTTGATGCTGTGAACGAGTATAACCTGTTCAATTACACGTGAAACAGTGTCTGAACTTGCCAATAGGAAGAGGTTTTAAACTTGCTTGCTCTGTCCCTCTGGCAGAGCCTTGGTACCAAGAGTTAAAGGTCTATATTGAGGTCTTTGTCAAGTTTAATCATAAACACAGTTTTTTTAAACCCTAAAAACAAACATTCTTTCATCTTAGGCTTATAAAGTCCTTAAGAAAAAACACAAACTTTGAGTACAAATCACAAAATAATCATTAAACTCATTAAAATACTTTGCTAAAGGGGTGCCTGGGTGGCTCATCAGTGAAGCGTCCGACTTTGGCTCAGGTCATGATCTCACAGTTCATAGGTTCAATCCCCCTGTTGGGCTCTGTGCTGACAGCTCAGAGTCTGGAGCCTGCTTCGGATTCTGTGTCATCCTCTCTCTCTGTGCCTCCCCTGCTTGCACTCTCTCTCTCAAAAATAAATAAATATTTAAAAAAATTTAAAAAAATCTTGGCTAAGTATTTCACCAAAAAAAGTTTTTTAAATTACCATATATATATATATATATATATATATATAATACAATATAGTAATTATATATATAACTATATATTATATGTAATATATATGACATATATAACTATAACTAGCAACTAGTTAATATGACTAACAATTAAGATGTGTCAAAAAATGCTGTATTCTATTAAATTAGAATGTTGAATTATTTTTCTTCTCAGACTGGTTTCCTCATAGTAGATTGTTATTTATCAGCCTTTAAAAATAGTTTAATTTTCTTAGTGCTCTGAGACACCTACATATAAATTATTAAAGGGATCAAGTTGGAAAATTTTTGCCCTATTTATTTTTAGTATCTATAAAGAAACAATGCTGAGCAGATAAGTAAGAGCTACTTAGATGCTTACCTGAAATTGACTCGTTTTCCCTTGGAAGGCATATGGAGAAATTGGATGATTATCCAATAATAGCAACTGCATCTGGCATGCCATGAAGAACTCAGATCTCTTCATATGAAGGGTGCCCAGTCACAGTCAGCATATTCATGGACACAGATGTCACAACCAGCACAAGATTTGGTATCACTGAAACTCTTCTGATCCAACCGAGGAACAAATGGGTACCGGCATTGTTTTCCACACCTTTCTTGCTGGTATCCATTGCCTTGGTATAGTTAACTCCAGTTGGGTAACTGGATTTCACTGTACTGAACTTCAGACCATTGCAAAACAAAAGCAGCAACATTGGAGTTCAACCCATGCGTACTTCTTGGGAAGGGGGAAATAGATTTTATCTATCTTCAGAGAAATATTTAAGGTTTAGAATCGCTTTGTTTTTATATATCATTCACATCAATTAATGGAGAATTAAAATAAAAATTCTACTATCTCAAAACATTGCTCTGTGGTGACTGTCAGAGGAGTAAGAGAGGGAGACTACTGACGCATTCTGATGTAGCATTCACTTTGCACTGCTTCCTTTCATGACCTCCATCCAGCTCTGCCCTAAGATTAATACGGGACTCTTAAAAGAATGAATTAATGTAACAATACAGTAAAAACAAAACAAAACAAAACAGAAACACAAAACAACAACAACAACAACAAAAAGCCCTTTTCAGAGACAGCTTTATCCCATTTTCATCCCTGTAATAGACACCAGCATCTCTGTCCCTCTTTTGGTCATAACACTCTCCCTTTGGGAAAATTTCCCTCTCCCACCTTATGATGATCTGATATAGCTGTCAATCACAGTGACTCAGCTCTGTGGCCAAAGGGGTGAGAGACTGACTCAGGCTTGGTCAATCATGATACTCAGTGCCTCTTGCCACAGGGAAAGACCAGGTTTGGGTAGGAGACCTGGGCTCGGTTTATCAGAATCTTTTCCTGTTTTCTGGGATTTTATACGGAAATGCTGGGACATAAAATCTCTCACTTTGCTCTAGAGTTGCTATGTCAACCTTCAGCTACCTACTCTACTCCTTCCACTCCCCCTCCCTCTCAATCCTCTCTCAGCACCCCAGTTCAGCTCAGAACAGCTCAGTTGTATACAGGCACTCTTGAAAATGTCAAATAATCCATGGTGCAAGCCACCAATTTATTCCTTTTCAGTTCCTATATCTATTCTGTGCTAATGGATTGCTGTTTATAGCATTTCTTTATTATGGTGAGCACAATGCCAGTAGAGGGGACGGGAGAGACGCTGCAGGAAGAAGGAGGCTTCTGGTGTCAGTGCGCTATGATTTTCTTTGTCAAACTCCTGCTTAAAGGTGCATCAATGTTGTGTAGAGGGGGATATCTGGAGACACTCTGCACCAGCCATACACCATCCCTTGGTGATCTTGCAGTGAGGTCCAGGCCAAATTGACCACTTCACAACTCTTTGACATCAACGCTGGATTGTTCCAGACCTCCTGTCAGCAGTGGCAGCTGGTCTCTCTCTGTGCACTATCCGACCAGCCTTGGCTCATCTGTGCCCTAGAGGGTTGTTGCCCACAGCCTAATAGCTGTGGATCAGCTTTGACTCAGGCAACCCAGCAAACTTCCCTGCTATTCCATGGGGGTAACCATACCTTCTCTAATGAGGTCTAAAACCCAGGCTTGGGGAGTGGGCCTTCCTCCAAGTTTTCCCTTCCTTGGACACTGTCCAACAGCCTAGGTATCCTTTTGAGTTCTCTTTACATCTTTTTTTTTTTTTTTTAACTTAGTTTTTAACTTATTACTTTTTATTTTCTTAGAGAGAGAGCATGCGAAGACAAGAGGGAGAGAAGGGTAGAGGGAGAGAGAGAGAGGGAGAATCTCAAGCAGGCTCCATGCTCAGTGAGGAGCCCAATGGAAGGCTTGATTCCAGGCCCCTGAGGTCATGACCTGAGCCAAATCAAGAATTGGACACTCAACCAACTGAGTCACCCAGACTCCCCTCTTTTTACATCTTTTAAAGTAGTTACTCTCCTATTCTAGTTTAATAATAACTCTTTTTATATAACCTCCTCTGTTCAAATTAGTGTGTGTTTTCTATTTCCCGATTAGATCCAGACTGATTAACCTGTACTTTGTTTTTTAATTTTTACTAAATCCAGTTGATTTTTTTTTAAAGTAAGCTTTATACCCAACATGGGGCTTGAACTCACAACCCCGAGATCAAGAGTTGCATGCTATACTGACTGAGCCAGGCAGGCACTCCCTAGCCCGTTATTCTTTTTTTTTTTTTTTTAATTTTTTAAATGTTTATTTATTTTTGAGAGAAAGGGCCAAGTGTGTGCAGGGGAGGGGCAGAGAGAGAGAGGGAGATACGAAATCTGAAGCAGGCCCCAACCCCAAGCTGTCAGCAGAGCCTGAAGCGAAGCTCGAACTCACGAACTGTGATATCATGACCTGAGCCCAGGCTCAACCGACTGAGCCACCCAGGCGCCCCTAGCCAGTTATTCTTAGTACTACTTTTAGTTTCTGCAATTGGTTTTGCTCTTTTTTTTTTTTTTACCTCTACTTTGTTAATGTTTATATTATTATTCTACCTCTGTAAGATGGGAGAAGCAATGCCTGCCCTACGTGTTATCATGCATAAGAGAGAGTTTGTAAATTATAAAGTGATATTTTATGTTTGTTCTGTTTATTATCTAACAGTGCTTCTTTATCTTCCTGGATTTTCTTTCTCCTCACCCTCTGTCTGAACATTTTTAGGAGTTCTTAACTTTTGCCTTCCCCCTATACCTTTGCTTCCTATAGCTTCATCTCGATCCCCTGCTGGAACTCTGGGTGCATATCTCCATTAATACCACCAGTTATTCTCCACTGTCTAGATGCTGGAAGATAATGTCCTAAATGTTAAATTTGACATTCAAGGCCTCATTAATTCAACATACATGAAGGCCTATAATATGCAAGGCACTGTTCCAGATGCTGGACATACAGAAGTAAATAAGGTAGACAAAATGACTAATTTATGGAGTTCATATTCCACGATTTCACCATAATCTATCCTTTCAGACTTATCTCCCTTCCTTAACTTGTGCCCCACAGGAATGTGAATATCTCATGGTTAATTTCCTGCCCCTCTATCAAGTATCATAGTTGAAATGATTTCCATCTTCTCTGTCCATCCAAACCCTATGCTTTCTTCAAGACCAGTTTAAACCTATCCATGAGTCACTAGACACTTCTTATAAGAGTTCACGACTTTTCCCCATAGCAACTTATCTGAGAGATCAGATATGTTCTTTTGTAACAGTGGCTCAGTATGCATCTATTCTCAATGGGTGAAGAAAGAGTTTGTACCAGAACCTCAGCATATGGATGTGGGGACCTGTATAATCTGAAGAATCTCCTTAGCCATAGAGGAATATAACTCCTTTCCAAAGGAGAATGACTGGTCTAACCTTATGCTTCTCCATTAAATGTGTGCTGTTTTTAAACCATTTTCATTATTCAAATTCTTTTCTTTTAATTTTATTTTCTTTAATTTACATCCAAATTAGTTAGCATATAGTGCAACAATGACTTCAGGAGTAGATTCCTTAGTGCCCCTTACCCATTTAGCCCACCCCTCCTCCCACAACCCCTCCAGTAACCCTCAGTTTGTTCTCCATATTTATGAGTCTCTTATACTTTGTCTCCCTCCCTGTTTTTATATTATTTTTGCTTCCCTTCCCTTATGTTCATCTGTTTTGTCTCTTAAAGTCCTCATATGAATGAAGTCATATGATATTTGTCTTTCTCTGACTGACTAATTTCACTTAGCATAATACCCTCCAGTTCCATTGGCGTAGTTGCAAATGGCAAGATTTCATTGTTTTTGATTGCCAAGTAATACTCCATTGTATATATATACCGCTTCTTCTTTATCCATTCATCCATCAATGGACATTTGGGCTCTTTCCATACTTTGGCTATTGTTGCTAGTGCTGCTATAAACATTGGGGTGCATGTGTCCCTTCAAAACAGCACACCTGTATTCCTTGGATAAATACCTAGTAGTGCAATTGCTGGGTCGTAGGGTAGCTCTATTTTTAGTTTTTTGAGGAATCTTTATACTGTTTTCTAGAGTGGCTGTACCAGCTTGCAATCCCACCAACAATACAAAAGAGAACCTCTTTCTCCATATCCTCACCAACATCTGTTGTTGCCTGAGTTGTTAATGTTAGCCATTCTGACAGGTATGAGGTGGTATCTCATTGTGGTTTTGATTTGTATTTCCCTGATGATGAGTGATGTTGAGCATTTTTTCATGTGTCGGTTGGCCATCTGGATGTCTTCTTTGGAGAAGTGTCTATTCATGTCTTTTGCCCATTTCTTCACTGGATTATTTGTTTTTTGGATGTTGAGTTTGATAAGGTCTTTATAGATTTTGGATACTAACCCTTTATCTGATATGTCATTTGCAAATATCTTCTCCCACTCCATCGGTTGCCTTTTGGTTTTGCTGATTGTTTCCTTTGCTGTGCAGAAGCTTTTTATTTTGATGAGGTCCCAGCAGTTTATTTTTGCTTTTGTTTCCCTTGTCTCTGGAGATGTGTTGAGTAAGAAGTTTCTGTGGCCAACATCAAAGAGGTTTTTGCCTGCTTTCTCCTCGAGGATTTTGATGGCTTCCTGTCTTACGTTTAGATCTTTCGTCCATTTTGAGTTTATTTTTGTGTATGGTGTAAGAAAGTGGTCCAGGTTCATTCTTCTGCATGTCGCTGTCCCGTTTCCCCAGCACCACTTGCTGAAGAGACTGTCTTTATTCCACTGGATATTCTTTCCTGCTTTGTCAAAGATTAGTTGCCCATACATTTTGTAGGTCCATTTCTGTGTTCTCTATTTTGTTCCATTGATCTGAGTGTCTGTTCTTGTGCCAGTACCATACTGTCTTGATGATTACAGCTTTCTAGTATAGCTTGAAGTCTGGGATTGTGATGCCTCCTGCTTTGGTTTTCTTTTTCAAGATTGCTTTGGCTATTCGGGGTCTTTTCTGGTTCCATACAAATTTTAGGATTGTTTTAGCTCTGTGAAGAATGCTGGTGTTATTTTGATAGGGATTGCATTGAATATGTAGATCACTTTGGGTAGTATCGACATTTGAACAATATTTGTTCTTCCTATCCAGGAACATGGAATCTTTTTCCATTTTTTTATGCCTTCCTCAATTTCTTTCATAAGCTTTCTATAGTTTTCAGTGTATAGATTTTTCACCTCTTTGTTTAGATTTATTCCTAGGTATTTTAGGGTTTTTGGTGCAACTGTAAATGGGATTGATTCCTTGATTTCTCTTTCTGTTGCTTCATTGTCAGTGTATAGGAATGCAACCGATTTCTGTGCATTGATTTTATATCCTGCCACTTTGCTGAAGTCATGAATCAATTCTAGCAGTTTTTTGGTGGAATCTTTTGGGCTTTCCATATAGAATATCATGTCATCTGCGATGAGTGAAAGTTTGACTTCCTCCTGGCTGATTTGGATGCCTTTTATTTCTTTGTGTTGTCTGATTGCAGAGGCTAAGACTTCCAAGACTATGTTGAATAACAGTGGTGAGAGTGGACATCTCTGTCTTGTTCCTGACCTTACGGGGAAAGCTTTCAGTTTTTCCCCATTGAGAATGATATTAGTGTTGGGTCGTTCATATATGGCTTTTATGATCTTGAGGTTTAATCGTTCTACCCCTACTTTCTTGAGGGTTTTTATCAAGAAATGATGCTGTATTTTGTCAAATGCTTTCTCTGCATCTATTGAGAGGATCATATGGTTCTTGTCCTTTCTTTTATTGATGTGATGAATCACGTTAATTGTTTTGCGGATATTGAACCAGCCCTGCTTCCCAGGTATAAATCCCACTTGGTCGTGGTGAATGATTTTTTTAATGCATTGTTGGAGCTAGTTGGCTAATACCTTGTTGAGGATTTTTGCATCCATGTTCATCAGGGAAATTGGTCTATAGTTCTCCTTTTTAGTGGGGTCTCTGTCTGGTTTTGGAATCAAGGTAATGCTGGCTTCATAGAAAGAGTTTGGAAGTTTTCCTTCCATTTCTATTTTTTGGAACAGCTTCAAGAGAACAGGTGTTAACTCTTCCTTAAATGTTTGGTAGAATTCCCCTGGAATCAGTATTCAAATTCTTTGGCCTCATCTCTTTAAATAAATGGTAATGCATGAGAAAGAAGTCAGTGGGTCTACTACTTCTTGACAGTCGTCCTTGCCCACAATTCATGGTTGTGTGTACAGATGGTCCCCAACTTACGATGGTTTGATTTACAATGGTTCAACTTTATGATGGTTTGAAAGCCGTATGCAGTCCATAGAAACCATACTTTGAGGGGCTCCTGGATGGCTCAGTTGGTTAAGCCTCCGACTTTTGATTTCACCTCAGGTGGTGATCACATGATTTATGAGTTTGAGCCCAGCATTGGGGTCTGTGCTGCTGGTGTGGAGCCTGCTTGGGATCCCCTCTCTCCCTCTCTCTCTGCCCTTCCCCTGCTTGTGTGCCATCTCTGTCTCTCTCAAAAGAAATAAATAAAACTTAATAAAAAAAAAGAAACCATACTTTGAATTTAGAATCTGGATCTTTTCCCAGGCTATGCAGTGTGACCCTGTCTCATGATTTCAGACAGCAGCAGCCGCAGGTCCCGGTCATGAGGGTAAACAACTGCTTCACTTATGCAACCACTCGTACCCGTACAACCGTTTCAATGCAACACGCAATACATTACATGAGACAGTCAACACTTTATTATGAAATGGGCTTTGTATTAGATGATTTTCCCAACTGTAGGTTAATGTAAGTGTTCCGATCACATTTAAGGTGGGCTAGGCTAAGCTACGACGTAAGGCAGGTTAAGTGTATTAAATGCACTTTTGACGTACAATCTTTTCAAGTTACAATGGGTTTGTCAGGTCATAACCCCATTATAAATCGAGGAAAATCTGTATTACACACAGAATGTCAAGAAATGTTGAAATGATTATTGGTTTTATTTATAAATTGCAAATACATATATGTTTATATATTACTCACCTTAACAACTATTGCCAGTGCTCTCCATATTTCCTCCAAAGGATTCCTGGGCCCATTCCTTGGTCTTGTGCACTAAATTTCAGAGGAAAAAATCAAGGTTACACTTGAGTATAAGAGTTAAAGCTATAAAACTTCCAGAGAAAACTTAGGGAACACCTTTATGACCTTGCATTAGGCAAAGAATTTTTAAATAGGATACAAAAAGCACATAATTACTAAAATGGCTAAAAAAATTTAAGTTGACAATACCAAGTGCTGACAATGATGTGGCAAAATTGGAACTCTCATACATTGCTCATGGAGTTGCAAAATGGCACAGGCAATTTGAAAAATACACTGACATTTTCTTACAAAGCTAATCACATACTTACAGAATTTTTCAAGTATATAGCTTATTATTATTATTAGTGGCAATATAATAATACAGAACTCTAAATTTGAAGCTACCTTAAAGATTAACATGTTGCTTTTCAATGAGACAATCTTACAGTACCTCTCACTGTATTTTTTCTGCATTTAAATCGCCACCTAGCTGTCTCTTTTTCACCTCATTTGTCTCCTGTAAAGAAACATTCCCATTCTTTAAGCCTTTTAGTTACTTATCTTATATCCTCTTTAATTTCTCCTACATTCTTTCAGATGAGGAGAGAAAAAGTCGACAGTAAGGAGAGGTTTCATCTTGTCTAAATATAAAAAGACCATTTCAGTAAGATGATTACTAGGGAAAGAATGTAATAAAGTACTAGCAACATGTTTGAAGCTGCCTTTGGAAAATTAGCCACCCCTGCCCTTTCCCCCTGTCTGCTGGGGCTCTGAGGTTCGTCTTTGAACTCCCTATGAATACAATGATGGTGCTAGGAAGGAATGAAAGGGAATGTGGATCTGGACAAATTGCCATTTGCTTCACTGTAGCATCTTGGAGATAATGACCCAAGAAAGTTAGAATCCATCATTCTGATGAGTCTGGGAAATAGAAAGCTCCCTCCAGTCGACAGTTTGTACTCTTCTCGTTAGGTATTTAAAATTGTAATACAGAATAGGTCAGTCAGAGAAAGACAAATACCATATGATTTCATTCAGATGTGGAGTTTAAGAAACAAAACAAATGAGCAAAGGGAGAGAGAGAGAGACAAACCAAGAAATAGACTCTTTTATTTTTTTTAATGTTTATTTATTCTTGAGACAGAGACAGAGTGTGAATGGGGGAGGGGCAGAGAGAGAGGGAGACACAGAATCTGAAACAGGCTCCAGGCTCTGAGCTGTCAGCACAGAGCCTAATGCAGGGCTCGAAGCCACCAACTGTGAGATCATGACCTGAGCCGAAGTCGGACACTTAACCGACTGAGCCACCCAGGCGCCCCATCCAAGAAACAGACTCTTAACTACAGAGAACAAACTGATGGTTACCAGAGGGGAGGGGGTAGGGGGATGGGTGAAATTGGTGATGGGGATTAAGGCATGCACTTGACGAGCACCGGATGATGTATGCAATTGTCAAATCACTATATTGTACACCTGAAACAAACATAACACTGTGTGTTAAATATACCAGATTCAAAATTTTTAAAAAATTAGGTTTTACCCAAAGAATGGTAAATGGAAAGTGGTAGAATGTTTTCGAATTGGAGGGAGTTAGATCTGGGTTCTTGTCCCTAATGCAATTAACCAGCTGGGACACCTAGGGAAAATCATTTCGTTTCTCTGGGTTTCAGATTTTCAGTTGTTAAGTGAAGAAGGGTCAGACTCAAAACTCCCTATGGTCCCTTTCAGGTCTTGCATTTCATGAGTTAGAGGTGTCATGAACATTACTAGAGTGAATTGTTCTCCTTTGTGGCTATCTTAAGAGCATTAACAGAAGTAACTACTCTTGCTTACTTGGGTCTCAAGAGGGAAGCACTTCAGTGACTCGAGAGGGTTGAAGAGATGGAACACTTCAAATTCCATTTTATCACACACACTCTTAAATCCTGAAACGGGGCGCCTGGGTGGCTCAGTTGGTTGAGCGACTGACTTTGGCTCAGGTTATGATCTCACGGTCTGTGAGTTCGAGCCCTGGGTCAGGCTCTGTGCTGACAGCTCAGAGTCTGGAGCCTGCTTTGGATTCTTTGTCTCCCTCTTTCTCTACCCCTCCCCAACTCATGCTCTGTCTCTCTGTGTCTCAGAAATAAATAAATATTTAAAAAAATTATATCAAGAAATCTTGAAACAGATTAGTGGATAGCTTGTGAATATGCAGTTGGGTCACTTACAAAGCTACTGTCCATTTAAATATGTAGGAACTTTGGTGGGTTTTCTCCCCCCCACCTCTATTTTCTGAAACAAGTGATAGCAATTATAATTTAAGAAAGGTAGGTGTTGCCAGAGTTTAAGATTCTGTATTCTTTTTGGTGAACAAGATGATCAAAGAAGTAAACAATAGGGTCACCTGGGTGGCTCAGTCGGTTAAACATCCAACTTCGGCTCAGGTCATGATCTCACAGTTCATGACTTCAAGCCCCACATCAGGCTCTGTGCTGACAGCTCAGAGCCTGGAGCTTCAGATTCTGTGTCTCCCTCTTCTCTGCCCCTCCCTCACTCGTGCTCTATCTCTCAAAAATAAATAAACATTAAAAAAAATTTTAATATTAAAAAATTAAAAAAAAACAGAAGTAAACAATAGAGGATGATCCTATACTTTCAAAATCTTGATCTTAAGGTACTTTTTCCAAAAGAAAAGGACACTTTCTATGCAAGATATAAAAACCATGCCATTACAAAATCTATGGCTAGAGAATTCATGACGTTTTGAACTTCTAAAGTTTAGAGTTTGCTTCTTTTTCTTCCCTGAGTGCCTCAGCAGCACATACCTGCGTGCAGCATTGCCTAGTAAGTGTTTATTTATGGTGACTGTGGGGGTCATTTCTTTTTAGCTTAATTTCAAAACTAGAAAATTCGGAGATGAGACAGTGAATGATTTATTTCATTGATTATCAGTTTGGTTTCCATTGATTTTCAAACTTTCTGTATTCTTACATTTTTGGAGTACCAGCTTTAAGAAGCTGAAGTTTTATTTTTATTTTTTTAAGGTAGGCACCACACCAGGTTTGAGCTCACCACCCTGAGATCAAGAGTCGCATGCTCTCCTGAGTCAGCCAGGTGCCCCTAGATAGCTGGATTTTTAAAAATCTAGTCTGGCATTTGCCTTCTCTTAATGGAAAAAATCAATACATTTTCATTTATTATGGTTATTGAAATATTCGGATTATAGCTCTTTGTGTGACCTTTTCTGCCTCCCCTCCTCATATTGTTGCCTTTCAAATTCATGCAGTTTTCCTTTCCTGTTATTTGATTTTTTTCACGTGTACTAACTCAAAAGTAATACACTCTGTGTTTTTTTTAATATACTCTGTTTTTTTATTTTTGTGGTTATTCCGACTATTTTAATGGAATAGTTGTCAGACTTTAGTTATTCAGCATTTTTACTTTAAAAAAATGCAAAGCCCTTAGAATGTTTTAATTCTGACCACCCCTCACTACTTATAAGTTACTATCACAGTGTTTGAGGCCAATTATTACCATTGACTTTTATTACATTACAACAAATGTTATCAGTTATTACAAACAGTCACTGATGTCCTGATGTCTTTGAATACCATTTCTTTTGCAACTGAGTCCTTCCTCTGAAACTCCTTCAGTGAGTTCTTTTGGTAGCAAAGTGTTTCAGTTTTTATTTGTCTGAAAATGTATTTTAATTCTCCCTAGTTCTTCAAGGGTATAGACTAATAGATTGACAGCTGTTTTATCAAAGCCTATCAAAGATATTATTCCACTATTTTCTGGCCTCCATCATTGCTGTTGAAAAGTCAGGTGTTGGCCTAATTGGTATTTCATTGTGAGTAATTATTATTCTATTGTGGGTAATGTGTCTTCTCTCTGCATGTCTTTTTATCTTTTGATGTTTGCAGCTGTAACTAGGTACAGACTTTTTCCCTCGTTTTGCTTTTTAGTTTGGTTTATTTTTACCAGATCTGTGTCTTTTAACAATTCTGTGAAGTTAGAGAGAACGAGAGAGAGAGAGAGAGAGAGAGAGAGAGAGAGAGAGAGAAAGAAAGAGAGAGAGAGAGAGAGAGAGAGAGAGAGAGAGAGAGAGAGAGAATCCCAAGCAGGCTCCATGCTCAGCTCAGAGCCCCATGCGGGGCTGAATCCCATGGCCCTGGGATCATGACCTGAGCTGAAATCAAGAGTCACACGCTCAGCCAACTGAGACATCCAGGTGCCTCTCTTTTGATCTTTTTATCAATTCAATTTTTGACTTCTAGAAATTTTATTTGCTTCCTTTAAAAATCTTTTCGTGCATCTCTAGAGTCTCATGTTCTTTCCTCATATTTTGAGTCTTCACTTCTATTCCTTTAAACATATTAGATATAGTTATTTTATATTCTGTGCCTGATAGTTCCAACATCAGAAGACTTTTGGGATCTTTTTTCCCTGTTGTTTCTGCCATCTCTTATTCATGGCGCCTTGCTTCCTTATATTTTGCAATATTCAACTGAGTTATTCCTTTTCCTTGGATATTTATCTATGCAAATTTTTGAGGCCTGGATTTTATTTTCTTTTGCTAGACATCTAAGGAACAATATCACCACTTTGAATAACATTTTTTGCTTAATTTTGTTTTGTTTTGTTTTGTTTTGTTTTTTGTATTTTTGGATCACAGTGATAATATGAATTCAGGCTGGAGATCCCAGGGAGAGTCAGTCTGTTACTTGCTGTCAGAGAGTGCTTTGACTTGGTTTAAAGGTCTGAATATTTCTTACTTTCCTGCATCTCAGGAGTTTTAAAAGATATTTTTATCCAACATTTTATTTATTTTATTGGGAGAGTCATTTACAGCATCTAATCTGCCATATGGGATAGTCTGGATATGGAATAGTCTTATAAAATTCCAAGTTGATGCAATTTATTTTTGTCAGTAGCATTTCTTTTTTAAGACGAGGAGCCAAATGATGAAAAAGCCACACAATTTGGACCAAGTTTTGCAGAATGAATAACTGAGAATTTATCACCAGGTAAAAGAGACTGTGGCTCTAACTCTGTGACCTCCATGGCACATAGAATATGACACTCGCCAGCTTTTAGGATTCACTATCCTTAAGGTCTATAACCATTGACTTTGAAATGTGAAATGTGAGTTTTAAAAGAGACTTGGATGAAATTCCTCATAGTAACTTAATGTTAATAAACAAGTTGTGTTGACTTCAGTGTAAGATCTCTGGGAGTGGTTCCTACCTGATATTGGATAGAAAGGAAGGCATAAAGTCCCACTGATGGATGTAACCAGCTGTGCTGTGCTGACCCCCAGAGAAAACATTTCTCTTTGCCTTCTTTTTTTCCCTTTTGACTTGATCAGTTACCCTGTGGTCAGAAACAGGTATTGTTTTCTGAGAATATTTCTAGAAAATAGTTCACTTAGGAAAGTCATGTGAATAAACTACTCTTAATGCCAATAGCAAGATGGTAAACACTGTGTCCTAGAAAAAGATAGAGGACTGTATCCTGTTTCTCCCTCCATGCAACACAATGAAACCTGCTGTAGTAAGAGTTCCTTGACCAAAGGAATTAAAAGAAGGAAGCCCTATACTCAGCTGATGCTTTATGTAGCCAATGTAGATCATGATTTCTTCCAGCTTAAAAATGTTTCATGTCTTTGATTTACTGCAGGCTGCTAAAGGAAATTTCCATTATCTCTGACAAAGCAGTAGCTGAATGTGGCCTCCTCACTATAGGGAGGGTAGCTCATGGCCAGTGATGGCACCCTGCCATCTAGATCAGGAAATCTAGAATGATGGTCAGAGAGACCACTCGCGCCGTTCACAGTGCCGGTATAAAAATCTCACAAGCAGCAAATGGGTGAAGGGGAATGGGAGATACAGGCTTCAGGTTGTGGAATGAATAAGTCATAGGAATAAGAGGCACCGTATAAGGAGTATAGTCAATGATATTGTAATAACAATGTATTGGCTAGAGAGTAGCCACCCTTGTGGTGAGCTTAGCATGAAGTCTAAACTTGTGCAATCACTATGTAGTATACCTGAAACTAATGTCGCATTGTGCGTCAACTATGCTCAAAGACAAAATCTCAAATAGCAGCTTATTCACTGACTGAGTTCCCACTGTGGTCTGGCATTGTTGCCACGGATGCGAGAGTGAGCAAAACAATCCCATCTGTGCCATCCGTAGGGACAGTTCACCGTCGTCCTCTGGTGGGGGGGCAGATGAAAAAAGACAATTCCATTATTAGAGTTTAATGAGGGCCTGCATAGGAGAGGTAGAAACTGCTATCTAAAGTGTCTCTATGTCCACTTTGTTGGTTTCACATTGAGCTTTTCAGCCCGAATTGTAATACATGTCACAACAGAGCATATAAAATGGCACACTGGAAATTATCTCCCTAACATAAAAGAGACATGGATGGTGGGGGAGGGTGGGGTGGGAAAGGGAGCAAGGAATGATGTGATGATGAAAATACTATAATCACTTGACCCTGTTTGACCTTTCAGAGAAGTCTTAAATATGTTAATATCAAGGGAGGCCGGTTAATAAGTGAAACATTGGTACATTTGTCTGACATAAAGTGGGAAAAGGAAGTAAAGAAAACTTTTAGTTTGGAACTAAGGAATCAAATTTTAGTATAGTTCCATGTTCACAAAAGTCTTATTTTTAAAATTAATTCCTTATGTAAAGAATATTTTTAAGGCGATGAAAATAACCCTGTATGATATCATAATGCTGAACACATGTCATTATACATTTGTCCAAACCCAGAGAATATACAACACCAACAGTGAACCCTAACGTAAATGAGGGACTTTGGGTGACTATGATGTGTCAATAATGGCTCATCAATATAACGAATGCATCGCTCTGAGGGGGGGGGGGGGCTGTTGTGATGGGGCACACTATGCATCTGTAGGTGCCGGAAGTATATGTGAAATCTGTACCTCCCTCTCAATTTTGCTGCAAAACTAAAGCTGTTTTAAAAATAAAGTTTTGATTCAAAAAAAGAATACTTTCCATCTTGGATGTGAGCTCTGAGCACCCCCCCTTTATAATACAGCCATGTAAGGAAATATACACTACAGACTAAAAAGCCCATCAATACACAGGCTCCTTAGCACTCAAGAATGTTGGGAGTTTTCTTAGGGATGATAGTTAGGTAAAGCTTAGCACTCTTGCTGGAGCATTAAGACCATTTTATCTCCTTCAGAAGCCAACCCTGAGTGCTGGCTTATGGCACCAGAGGCCCCCCTACACGCACCTTGTAATTGGGTTCTTGCTGCTTGCCAGTACCTGGACTTCCCTGTGTTCTCTCTGCCTGAGCTCTGGGCATAAAACCAGAGTTTGATAGTTAAGTATTTTGGCGACTGTCTCCCTGGTGACTGTGGTTGGAAACAATCTTTGACCTTTCCTCTATTGTTTATAGTGAAAACCTGACTCCAGGCTTACAAGCTTTCTTCTGCACTTTCCTGGAAAAGCAAGGTTGCCATATTTTCTCTTGGGCCCTGGCCATCTGGCCCACTAGCCATGCATTGTTTTCTTGGAGCAGGAGATCAGGGCAACCACCATTCTCCGGAGGGGAAGCAGGTGAAGGGAGGTGGGGGAGTGGGAAAGCCCAGTTAAGGAATATTGTGAGCACAATGCTTGCCAGGATAGCCTGGTATGATGAGAAATCTTTACTTTTTCATATCTTCTACCATATCCTTCTGCTCTGTGTGCCTTTCTCATCACTAGTCCTATCTAAAATTTTGACACTTAATTTCTCTTACTGAGAAAAAAGGTCTGTATTTAGTTAAAATCATCACATTATTGAGAGACCTAAGTTTCAAGTACATGGCCCTTTGCTTCACACTGTCAGGTCACAAAGTTAAGTTGTCTTAACAAACGGGACATAAAAGAGGGTTTTCATGAGTCCCAGGAAAATGAAATGTTATTTCTTAGGTTACAGACTGTATATGGGATGTTGTGTGCAAACTCTGGGTGCTGGTGATAGTCGATGTGAGTGGAAGTGAGTTAGGCATCAAGGAAAGGAGGGATATTACATAAAAGGACATACTATACTCAGCCTATCTCATACATTTTGCTTAGGGCAAAATTAGCACCCATCACTTAGCATACATTTACCCAGAGGTAATTTTCCTACTTACCAGCAGGGGGGTGTAGCGTATGGTAGTCAGGTGATTGCAGTTTTTTTTTTTTTTTTTTAATTTATTTATTTGTTTTGAAAGAGACAGTGTGAGCTAGGTTAGGGGCAGAGAGAGAGGAGAGAGAGAATCCCGAGCGGGCTCCACCCTGTCAGTGCAGAGCTTGACATGGGGCTCGGTCTCACGAACTGTGAAATCATGACCCGAGCCAAAATCAAGAGTTGGATGCTTAGCTGACTGAGCCGCTTAGGAACCCCAGGTGATTGCATTTTGAAGTCTCCTTGTGAAGTAGGAAAACCAACTGGCTGTTCAGCATTAATTTGGGGACCTTGGTTTTGCATGTAATCTTTGAACAAGATGAAACTTCATGAGGATTTTTATTGGTAGTTTAAATAGCTTGTTAGACTTTCATTTGTTTTTAAAGTAAACTCTACCCCCAAAATGGGGCTTGAACCCACGATCCCAAGATCAAGAGTTGCAAGCTCTACTGACTGAGCCAGCTAGGCACCTCAAGATTTTTATGGTTGTTGTTGATTCCATGACAGGTTCAATTTTCACTAAGTTAAAAAGGTATTCATTCCTGATTCCTTTTTTTTTTTTTTTTCTGTTTGGTTTCTAGTTGGCTGGTTTCAGTTTTTAAACTTACCTTCAGGCACATTTGTCCAGTCATGTGAAGTTCCAGGTAAGCATGGCTTCTTCCACAGGAATCAAATCTGGCCCTTTTCTGTATCCCTACATCCAAATCCTACTGGTTCTACTTTCAAAATATAATATATTCTTGAATCAAGTATGTCAACATTACCATCTTAGTCCAAAACGCCATACGTATTTCCTAGACCATTGAACTAACCTTGAAACAGGTTTCTTGTCCTTTGCTTCCCACCCACCCAGCTGTCAGGTTGAGCTACTGAGTCTCCAAAGGTTCAAATGATAATTTTTTTTTCAAAGCACTCATCTTGGTGGTCACCTCCCTTCCCCCAATTACTTTTTGCCTTATCTGGATGGTCATCCTTGGGTCATCCCCTGACAAGTAATGCATGGAAACTAGAGATTACATTATGTAAGAACAAATTGCTGCTGTGGAGTGTAGAGTTATGAAAAGAATATTCTAGTTCATGTTTTTTTGCAAAGGATTTTTGCAAAGGATTTCACCAATAAGGGACTCTCCCCTTAAAAACTTATGCTTCAAAATAAACAAATTCCAGGACAAAAATTTAAGGTGATCAAAGACTCCCAAGGGTATAAGCAGAAGGTCACATAACTTATGAGGAAGAAGGTCCAGGAATTATCAGGCAAAGATAGACTTGGGGCTATATAAACTAATACGATGACTTCAATAAATATGGTAGCATTAAATACAGGGTCAGGTTGAAAGGAACATTTGTCTTAAAGGAATTTCTTTTCTTCCTCTAGATTTCTTTTTCAGGCTTCAAGTGCTGTTCCCTTCTCCACCCGATCTCAAGTATGACTGTACGCATTACATCTATAATTGTAGCAAAATGAATGCCAGTCTGCAAAGTCCACTGTGTCAGAAATCTACATTTATTTTTTTTTTATAATCTAATTTCTGTTTTAAGCCCTCATTCCTCCAATGCAGCAGAAGTTAATCTCTGCTAAATTGGGCTAAACTGAGGATTTCCTACCACCCTTCCTAGAGTTGCCTCTAATTTCTGGAGGATGTTCCAAGTGATAAGAGGTGGGGCATGGGGGATGTCGGTCAGGTTTGAAGCTGGCCTCTGGCCATCATCTGTCCATGCTGTCTGGCATCCACTGTGATGGCCAACAAGGGGAACATAATACCTCCACCCCCTGTGGCTCCTACAGGGATACACTCTCTTAGCTATCTGTTGGCCACACCTGATGGTCGTTTCTCTTTTAGGCCATTCTTGCTCTTTCCCTTTGATCTGAGAACACACAAACCCATCTGGAGCTTCAGTAATTCCCCCCACTTGAGTGGGTGGGGGAGAAGGGGAGGGGACAGCCCCTGTTCAGAGGCTACATTAGCACTATGCTCTGACTTCTTTCTAGCATGTCTCCTTTCCCCACACCTGGGAAAGCTTTGTGTAATCTTGGGTGAGAACTCATTCTCTAAATTACCAAGTAAACTTCTATATCTTATTTATGCCCTGCATATTTTCCCATTCTCCTTGAGGCCTGAAGTTTGAAGACTTAAAAGCCAAAAGAAATTCATTTTTCCTCTGCTGTTAACCTCTTCTGCCCGGGGGTAACAGAACTCAGAATAATCTATCTGCTGTTTGAAAGAGGGTAAGAATGAAGAAGTGGAGAAAATATTAGGGGAAAACATTGACTAATACCTTAGTATTAGTGGTATCCTACCTCATACTGATCAATTCCCTAAACAGAGGTAGCTGGAATAGCCTCTGAAACAAAGACTAAATGTTTGGATGTATGCTAACTGATACATATAAGCTCTAATAAAATACATAGGAGCTCGTAAGAAAAAATATTATTTGTAACAAATGGAAATTATTGAGGATATATTAGATTACATGGGGCCCATCTGCTATGATCTGACCTTGGAACCTTAGGTTAATTGCTTTACCTTTTTAAAAAAATTTTTTTAAACGTTTATTTATTTTTGAGAAACACAGAGAAAGAGAGAGAGAGAGAGAGAGAGAGAGAGAGAGGAGAGAATGAGTAAGGGAGGGGCAGAGAGAGAGGGAGACACAGAATCTGAAGCAGGCTCCAGGCTCTGTCAGCACAGAGCCTGATATGGCGCTCAAACTCATGAACGGTGAAATCATGATCTGAACCGAAGTCAGAGGCTTAACCGACTGAGCCACCCAGGTGCCCCGATTGCTTCAACTTCTAAGCATGGCTTTTCTCATTTGTAAAGTGGGAATAATAACTCTACTTCACAAGTTTTTAGTAAGATTTAAATTACATTAAATAACCAAGATGATGCATGATAGTCACTCAGTAAATGCTTGTTCTTTCATTCATCCATCCATTCATGTGTTCATCCTTTCTTTCATCAGGTATACATGCCTTACTCCTGTAATAGTAAGGCTATAGACACTGTTAAAAAACTTTTTGCAATATGAACAAACACCTGTTGGGTAAAGGGTGTGACTCTGACCTGGCCATTTGTCTCGACCATAATAGACATATGCCCTAAGTAAGATCCGTGAAGGTAAGCCATAAATTCACTATTCCCACGGATCTGATGAACAATACTCATGACCAGGATCTTCTATTGCCCCTAATGGTTTCTAGTAAATGAGCTTTGTGCAGAAATAGTACCTTTCATGACCAAGAGCCTTTAACTGTGTACAATGTAGACAATAGCATCCCCCTCACCTCTTCTCTAAGTGAGTGTTACCAATGACATTTTCCTGGCTTCATGTAAAGAGTTGAATGGGATAAAACCTTACGCACAGAGCAGAATTCATAACTATTCTTTTTGTTTTAATTGACGTATAGTTTTCATACAATAAAATGAACAGATCTTAAGTGTTCAATTCAGTGAGTTTGGCAATTCCATACACCCATTCAGCGACCACCCAAAACAAGAAGTTAATATTTTCATCACCCCGAAAATGACCCTCATGCTCCTTTCTAGTCAATCCCCATTATGGCAGAATTTTTTATTGTAAAATCTCCCAAATGTTCTTAGGGATGTCTTCTACTTAACATTTGTACTCTCACAACTCTCTTCCATTGGAAGTAAACTAATGAGAGGCTGGCATGCATCCTATCAATATTCAGAACTATTCTATGTGGTGGAAACTATTACTTCTTCTATTTTACACATGAGAAAACTGAAGCTTAATGAGATAGAATAATTTACCCAAAGGCCAAACAGCTCTTACTTCCTCAAGGTCTCCACATCTCTTACTCTCAGAGCTGGGACTTGAACTTAGATTGGGCTGATTCTAGAACCTGACTTGTAAGTCACAATGCTAAAGAGCAGATCCGTCCTGAGGTGTAGCTAACAATTGCAACTTTCCTGGGTCGGGATTCTGTGCATCTGTTATTTTGACAAAAGGAGAAAAAGTAAGTTGGTTGATTTAATACTTTCCATTTCTTTCATGAGATCCTTATAAGCTCTGTTACTCTTTCATTAACTTGTGCCTGCAAGATTTGTACCAGTTGACTGTTAAGAACCATGATAGAGATCATCATGATGATGACGGTTATGAAGGAAAACATTTTTGAACACTGACTATGTGGCAGGTGCTATGTAAAACACTGCCTTTAAATTTCTTGATTTAGTTCTCCTAATGACTTTCAGGGTAGGATCTGTTATTAGCAGTTCTACAAACTAAAAATTTGCAGCTTAGAGAGCCTGAGTGACTTTGCCCAGTCCTGCACAATGAGAAAGGGGTAGAGCTCACTCTGAATCTTGTCAGGCTGGCCTGAATGCCTGTATCTCATCCACCGCTGAAAACAGCCTGTTAATCCTCTACGTATGTCCTCAGTCTTGTTAATAAAGAATGGTCTCGGTTCCTGCCTGAACTGGATTTCACCAGTATAAATATGTGAGTGTGAACTCTGCCAGCTGGCTCGCTTTTAGATAAGATCCTGTTAGTCCCAAACACTTAGCTCCACCTGTCTTCAGAAACTTGGAAAACAGCTGGCCCTTGGCCAAATTGTGAGGTAGATGAAATTTGTCTTAGGCATTTGATCCTCCTCTGCACTCTGCCCATCCCCTCTGAGTATCCTGTCAAACAAAGACTCTTCTTTCAATTCCTGGAGCCCAAGTCTTGCCAGAATTACTGAGTCCTTCAGCCTCTGTCTGTTAATGTGTTCAGACCCTCTGATACGCCTCTGACTCCTCCCCTGCCCCAGCCTGGTGATTTTCCCGTCTGTAGCTGAACAAATTTTATTCAAGCTTTCCCACCCAAGCCTGTGCTAATGTCCTCCTGGAGTGTTGGTGAAGGACCTCCAGATGCCTGAGGCTTTCTAGAGCTAGGACCCCTATTTATTTTGGCAACCTCGGTGGTGTGGCCCCCAGGACTGGTTGGAAAGGAAGACAAGGCAGCCTTAGTGGTAACAACAGCCAATCATACAGCATTGAATCTAAATACTTAATATGTTGTAATTTATTTAATCCTTACAAGAGTCCTATGAGGTCTTAGTCAAGGCTCCAGCAAGAAAGAGGAGGCACACACAGATGGAATTCTGAAGAGAATTGAAAGCAGAAACTATTTGCAGATGTGTAGGCAGATTTAAGGGAATCAGTCAGGGATACTGAAGCACCCAGCAAACTAGCTGCCTTCAGAAGCTGTTCCCACTCACAGGCTGAAAAGGGGAGCAAGGAAATGGTGTAACTGGGGCCTGATGAGGAGCTATTCTAGGAAGAGCTATTTTGAGAAACCGTCTGCAGTCATGGAGAGATGTGGCCAGAGCCTTGGTGGTGTGACCAAGGTGGTGTGGCCTTGGTGGCCATCTCTTGGGGTGAGATGGCAGGTAAAGTGAATAGTTTGGGGTCGATGAGGTGTTGAGGGAACAAACACTCTAATGTTCCCTTCCATCTTCCAATTTCCCTGTGGCTGAAACAACTAGAAGCCTGACATCAAGGGAATCTCAGTGATATAGGATTGAAGTATCAGTCACCGTGGGGTTCAGTATGGGGCAAAAGGACAGAGAATAACCAGTCCATGAAGAAGCTGTGGCACAGAGAGATTAAGCAACCTGTCTTAAGTCACACAATTAGGAAGTGGCAGAACCAGGATCTGAACTGAGGTTGTCACATCTGGTCTGGTGTGGAGGAGTTCTCCCACACTTACATAGTGTCTTACAGTTTTCCCAAATGCCCCCGGGAAAGAAAGATTTTAGAAGGCTCATGCAGAAGGTATTTTGGAGCAGGTACCCCAATCATATTATTCCTACTGAATTGGGATCAATTCTAGAATCAGGCATTTGGTACTCAATAATGGATGGCACTGTTGGAATGAATCTGGGCCAACCATGGAAATTCACATGGGTCTTATGTCACTGGCCACAGAGAGGAGCCCCTATTACAGAGAAAAAGTTCCATTCATCTGTTCAAAATGTCCCTGTACACAACAGACCTCTGGAAGAAATGACTTCATGACAGATACAGGTAACACTAGTAGGCCTTGACCAGTTCAGTGGGTTAATGACAACTAACATGGTCAAGTTTATGAAACAGAAAGATTATGAAATAGTAAGTTTGTCAGCAAACCGCTGATAAGATGGGAGAATCATTCTGCCTCAACATAGGAGAAACTGAGACTTGTGGTTTCTGTGTGAGAGAAGCCAGTACTCAATTTGAACTTCTGAAGAAAAAAAGAAAGAAAGAAAGAAAGAAAGAAAGAAAGAAAGAAAGAAAGAAAGAAAGAAAGAAAGAAAGAAAGAAAGAAAGAAAGAAAGAAAGAAAGAAAAAGCCACCCACCTGGGTTGATCCCAATCAAGGCAGACCAACTGATAGAAAATACAATCATTGTGTGGAGACATTTCCTGTGAAATGAGAAGACGAGGTACGGAAAAGCACTCTTTTGTGAAAAAGAAAAGTCAAAGAAATGAAATGATTAGAACACATCTTTTCATATTAAAGAAGGAAAGCTCTAAGGATAGCCTTTTATAGTTTATTATCTAATTAAGTTTTTGTTTTCTCCTTTGTAAAATTAGGCAGTGAGCTGACACTTTTTATATAAACCAGACAATGGCTTCTGTGAAGGAAAAGGGTGAGGCTGGAAAGAGAATAGAGGCCCAAGATGATGCACCAGAGAGTAAGAAAAATACCATACCAATATTTCTTATGTAATTTAGCAACAAAAATGTGTAGCATGTAATAGGATACTGAGGCTTCGCATTATTACTGTAATTTGAGAAGCAAAGTGGTCTTACCAACCTAGCAGTCCTATGATAGAACCCTGTGAAAAATAAATGAAGTTCACTCAGCTTTTGATCAACTGAATATTATATGCCTAGAGAATGCTCTTTTCTACTAGACATTTTTCTCTCCTACCCTTTGTCCAAAGAATGTTCTCTTAAAATTCTTTCCTATTAAATTATTTCAAATGTGGACATTGGCTTTAGGGAAGAAATTTTCATTATTTGTCAAAAGGGTATAATTTAATTGGGTTAACAGTCTTTCTAGAAGTTAGCAATTTCCAGGAGTTGGTTATTAACAATGTTTATTATACAGTAGGGTTTCAGATTACAGTTGGTTTGTTACAAGCCGTAAATACTGGAGGCATACTATATATAAATAGACATGCATGCATGAGGAATGCACTCCCTATCTTCCTTTCCTCTGGACTCCAGATTTGTTGGGATTCTGTGGGACTGACCATGTGGGGGTAGAGACCATAAAAATTTGTCAGAAGGGCTCCATTTGAGCAATGATATCAGGAAAGGAGAGTCAAAAAGGTATATAGTCTAATGTACATGCATCTAATCCTCCCAAGGGCTGGGAGTTTATACTTGCATTTAAAAGTAAAGAAAGTAAAAATTAAGGAAGTGCTGGAGGCCCAAATGAAGTTCAATCCCTTTGTGGCTTCTGACCAGAGCAAGAACTATAAAAGGCATTTCGACATACCTTCCCACATGCACAGGAAGATTATGCCTTCCCCTGTCTCCAAAGAGCTGAGACAGAAGTACAACATTTGATCCATGCCCATCTGAAAGGATGATAAAGTACAGGTTGAGTGAGGACACTACAAAGGTCAGCAAATTGGCAAAGTAGTCCAGGCTTACAGGAGGAAATACGTCATCTACCCTGAACAAGTACAGTGAGCGAAGGCGAATGTCACAGCTGTCCATGTGGACATTCACCCTGGCAAGGTAGTTATCACTAGACCAAAACTGGACAAAGATGCCAAAAAGATCCTTGAACGTGAAGCCAAATCTCACCAAGTAGGAAAGGGAAAGGGCAACTATGAGGAAACAATTGAGAAGATGCGGGAATAAAGTAATGTGATATATGACTTTAAATAAAAACTGTTAAAATGAAAAAAAAATTAAGAATGTGATAAGAATACCACCATCCAATTTGTAAAATAAAAGATTAAATTGAATAATGTCCTTAAGGATCCTAGAACTGGTTTACCTTTAAAATACTGTTTAAGCCAAGGGCATTTGTTCATAATTAATACATATAGGAAGTGGCCATGAGTATGGTCTGTAACCATTCAGAAATAAAGTATGATCAACATCGTTTTCCTATCAGATTTATATATAGTGGTTTGGTTAATGGGATAGAGAAGAAAAAAAAAAGGAGATTAAAAGTAAGCTTTGTCTCTCCTCTTTCATACTTTGGGAGGGAGGGAAAAAATAGTTTGCTGAGCTTTCACAATACATCATCTACCTGTTAACTGTCCTCGAGTTAGGGTGGAAGGGCAGTTATCCTTCATGGGAGAGGGGTGGATAATTGTTAACCTATAGACTGTAATTTTACAATAGCATTCCCCTATAGGACTTCTTTGCTTGCTAGTAAAACTGGGCTTCCACAAGGCACACCCACTCTTTTCATTCACCCAGTATCCTTTGCTAGAATCTGGGACCCATCATTGGGAACCACATGTCCCCTGGCACCAACCCATCCTCAACAGATAGCTGCCTTCCCACCCTGCATTCCACACTCCTTCCTGTGCTCTCTGTGCTCCGCTTGCCTGAGTCCTCTTTGACCTAGATAACTGGACTCTTCAGAGAAGATGACACCCAGCATGAGGGATGAATGTTGCCAAATGTAGGCAATTTTAAAGTATGTCAGTGTTAGATTAAAGACACTAATACTAGAAAATCAACATTTGCACTTCTCAATTCAGTATTAACTTCTCATTTATCTCTGCATATCATGATTTCAATGAATGTAACTTCAGCCAAGTCAGGATGATGAGCAAATGACATATTTAACAGAGAATAAAATGTTATAAGCAGCTTCAGGACTGTCTTGATATGGAATCCCATCCGTCAAATGAAAATATTGTAATTACATTTGAAAGTCATTGTATTTTGCTCTATCTAGTCATCTCATTTTTATTTATTTTTATTTTAGAGAGAGGAAGAGAGAGTGGGAGAGAGAGAGAGAGAGAGAATGAATCTCAAGCAGGCTCCACGCCCCGTTTTATTTCATGACCCTGGGATCATGACCTGATCTGAAATCAAGAGTTGGATGCTTAACTGACTGAGCCACCCAGGCACCCCTTATCTAGTCATCTCCTTATTACTCTCTGCTTCCCCTCTCACCTCCACAAACCCTTCAAAAATAATGGTTACTTTTATTGAGTCTTTTATTTGCCAGAAGCTATGTACTCACTTTGTACATGTACTGACTCGTGTAATCCTAACAACGAACCTAGGAGATGATAACTCTTTTCCTCCCATTTTGTAGGTGACAAAAATGAGTCAGGGAGGTCCACTTTTCTAAAGGCACACGACTGGTAAGAAGAGAAGAGGGTTTAGGTCTCAGAGGATCAGGTTCTACAGCCCAGGCCCTCAATCATTCGCCTGAAGTATCTCTCTGCAGAGTGTGCACTAGGTTGTGCTGTAAGAATGGTTTGGCTTGTTCTCATCTTTGCTCCCATGCATGCTGACTTATAGATAGGGCTGTTGGCCTAAGGGTTCATACCTGTGTCTTCTTCTCTTCCCTGCTTTGTGTCCCGATTCCTGTCTATAGCCCTTGTCTTCTCCCTGTGGGCACACCATCTGATTCCACGGTATTCTGAGCTCTATATGAGAGGAAGCCCGGCTAGCTGGTGAGTGCACCACTCACCGTCCCCACCTGTCCAGATATTTGAATCTGTAGGAAATCTCATGTCAGCCAGAGGTACAGGAAAAAAGAAAGACTGGGTCTTCTGGATCCAAGGATTCTCTGTAGATATTGGAAAAGGGGCTAGCTCTCTAAGTTACAAGGCCCCTTTGGATTGTCTATGATGTGTGGCTTTCAAAATTCTTGACCACAGCTTACCATAAGGGATATATTTCTATTGCAAATCACAACATGTAAATTTACATACAGAAAACTGAAACAAAATGTCGTAAAAACACTTTACTATATGGGATGTGCTTTGAAAGTTTCTATTCTATTTATTTTTTTAAACGATGCCGGTCCAGATCCAGCAAACTGATTTATAACCCGTTAAAAAGTTATCACTGGCAGCTTGAAACATAGCACGATAAAGAAGTATCTTTAACTCAACATACATGGAGTATTCACTAATAATAGATTTAGGCTAAAAATGATTAATTCCCTGATTATCCACAATAAATTTTGCAAGTTATTTGTGTTCTCCTCTGTTTCCTATCCTTGCTGGAGATTAAAATGCCAGGAAGGGGAGCATCATGGGAGAAACATGTGAAGTTAGACCTATGGGCACCGAGAAGGTGTTTGTACACAAAAAAGATAATGGCCTTTCCTGAATGCCAGCTAAGATTACCTCTACACAGTTACCATCCTTTAAAATACTAATATTTGGTCAGTTGTATGTTGGGAACAATTGAAAAAATTTTAATGTGGTCTAGGTCTTAGGGAATTATTGTTAATTGTATTAGGCTGTGCTAATGGTATTGTGTTCATGTAGAAAGATATCCTTTCTAAATGTTTATAGTAACAGATTTATATATGTCATGATGTCTATCATTTATCTTTTTTAAAAATTTATTTATTTATTTATTTATTTATTTATTTATTTATTTATTTATTTATTTTTGAGAGAGAGCGAGTGTGAGTGGGGGAGGGGCAGAGGGCGAGAAAGAATCCCAAGCGGGCTCCATGCCAGCACGGAACCCCAAGCAGACCTGGATCCCACGACCCTGGGATCATGACCTGAGCCAAAATCAAGAGTAGGATGCTCAACCAACTGAGTTACCCAGCCACCCCAGAGTTTTTAAAAATCGGTACATTCACTGCCATTTTCGGGTTACTTCAAATTCTGGCTTTCTTCCCCAATCTGCCTGTTCCTACTTACTTTTCAGAATCCTCGGGTAGCTGTTCCATGCCTGCTTTTCAGGTTTTGTAGCTGCACACAGTGGGAGACACGGGTTGCATGCTAGCTCCATCTATCCCAGAACCAGAACCATGATGCTAGTTTTTTTTTTGACATCTAACTCTTGGTAGGTCCGTGGGGGTTTCTCTCTGCCTCTTCTTTCTTCTTCATTCTCGGCAACTGGAGTTTTAATTGCAGAGGGGACTGGAGAAGTGGGCGTGACAAAGGTAGCATCTGCTGCAGCTGCCACTGGCTGAGGTATATTGCTGCTTCTCTCCCTGCCCATCCCCAGGCTTTTTTTTGGTGTTCAAGTTTATGTGAAGATAAATGATAGGGGTGCCTGGGTGGCTCAGTTGGTGGAGCGTCATACTTGGTTTTGGCTCAGGTCGTGATCTCATGGTTCATGAGTTCGAGGCCCCCATCTGGCTCTGTGCTGACAGTGTGGAGCCTGCTTGGGAGTCTCTCTCTCCCTCTCTTTTTCTCTCCCCTTCACCACCACTTGCGCTCACTCTCTCTCTAAAATAAAATTTAAAAAAAAGCAAAAAAAAACAAAACAAACAAACAAACAAAAACAACAACTCTGCACTGCCCAGCATGATTCAAGTCTATTTGAAACTGGGATGTGGACATCGTTGTGGACAGAGTGAGAGCTCCAGAAGTCTCTGGTTCAGGCACAAGGAGCAAGAGAGAGGATAGGCAAAGAGTTTCTAGCTGCAAAACCAAAAGCACCATCTTTAAAAGAAAAGCTTTGCCAATTGTATTTTATCAAATGTAAAAGGTTTGCTTTGTGAAAGACATTTTTAAGAGAATGAAAAGACAAGGTACAGACAGGGGAAAATTTTGTAAATCACGTATTTGAAAAATACTTGTATCTAGAACATTAGAAAGAACTTTGAAAATTAATCATAAGGAAATAAACGGTCCCTTTCCAAAAAAATTGGACAAAATACTTGAACAGATACTTCATCTAATATGTATATGGGTATCGTTTTTAAAAGATAAGCAATGTGCAGATATTTTGTTATCTTTCTTAATATTAGGAAAGAATTTTTAAGTATCTACACTCATCAAACCGGGGCCTATAAATGCATTGTTGTCCTGGCAAAATTCTTGATTACTTTAGAAAAACTAGTGACTTATGAGCACCTAGAAAAGAAAGCTGGGGTCACCAGAAACCAGCACAGATACACAAAGAGCAAGTTCATGGGACTTCATCTTTGATAGAATTACTATCAGAAGGGTATGAATCAGTTCAAGGTTTGTGAAAGTCTCATGAATTGGATACAATTGAAAAATGTAGGTCGAGTGAAATATAACAAAGTCATTGATAAATGATGATTTCTAAAATCTGGAGGGAGGTACATCTCTCTTGTCTTTTTCCTTTGTCCTCCCCTAATAGAAATTTTGATTGGTGATTTGATTAATGATAGAGAAAGAAATGATTATAAAACCATCAGTACATTCCATTATGATAGAAGGATTATGGGCACTTGGGTATCACGGTCAGGTTTTGATACATTTTTTTAAATGTTTATTTATTTTTGAGAGAGAGAGAGAGAGAGAATGAGCGGGGGATGGGCAGAGAGAGATGGAGATACAGAATCCGAAGCAGGCTCCAGGCTCTGAGCTGTCAGCACAGAGCCTGACATGGGGCTCGAGCTTGGGAATGGTGAGATCGTAACCTGAGCCGAAGTCGGACGCTTAAATGACTGAGCCACCCAGGTGCTCCTTAATACATTTTTGACAGCTGAAAGGAAGAGATGAAGCAAGCAAAATAAAACTGATGTAAACAATTGCTAAGGTTTTGTTTTTATATCCATAAAATCAATCATATAAATGTAACATGGAGTTTTGCTATAGTATTTATGAACAAGACCTACATTAACTTAAGCTAAATATGAGTGTATTAGTTTCTATAATATTGTCACAAATTGAGTGGCTTAAAAGAATGCAAATTATTCTCTTATAGTTCCGGAGGTCCGCAGTCTAAAATGATTCAGCAGGGCCACATTTCTTTTGGGGGCTCTAGGAGAGAATTTGTTCCCTTGACTATTTTAGCTCTTCAGAGGCTGCCCACACTACTTGGTCCGTGGCCCCGCGTCACTCTGACCACTGCTTCTCTTGTCATATCTCCTTCTCTTACTCTGGTCCTCCTGCCTCCTTCTTGTAAGAACCCTTGATATTACATCGAACCATCCAGATAATCCGGAATAATTTCCCCTTTTCAAGATCCTTAACTAATGGCACCTGCAAAGTTCTTTGGCCATGTAACGTAACGTATTCACAGACTCCAGGGGTAGGATATGGATATCTTTAAAGAACCATTATTCAGCATGCCACAATGAGTCAATAGTGTGACTTTACCACCAAAAGTTTTGGATCATTAGATGCATTAACATTTTGAATAGAATATCATTCTGATAATATGTAATAAATATATTAGTTATATAGCAAGCAATAAACATAATACTTCAAAGGAAAAATTATAGGTTCACTCTACTCTTCCTTATCAGACAAGATCCTTGGATAATTGTATCCAGCTCTGAACAGCACACTTGAAAATATAATCAAACAGGGGCACAATCAAAGAGATATTCTGAAAGAACATAATAAGGAGGAAATAGAAATAAGAACAAGAATTATCTACTAGAGAAAAGAAGTCAGGACAGTGTATGATCTCTGTCTTCTCTCTTTGAGGGGATAACATACAGAATAAACATCAGAGTTGTGAAAACCTTTAAAAGGGCAAACTCAGGGGTACCTGGGTGGCTCAGTTGGTTAAGCATCCAACTTTGGCTCATGTCATGATCTCGCAGTTCCGGAGTTCGAGCCCTGCATCCGGCTCTGTGCTGACAGCTTGGAGCCTGCTTCAGGTTTTGTGTCTTCCTCTCTTTCTGCCCCTCCCCTGCTTGCATTCTCTCTCTCTCTCTCTCTCTCTCTCTCTCAGAAATAAATAAAATAAAAAAAATTAAAAATAAATAAAAGGGCAAACTCAGAGGCACATCAGGGAAATGAGTTAAGTTCAATAGAAGGAAGAGCTGTCCAGCATGCAATGGGTGCCCTACAGAGCTACTGAGTTCTTTCACTGGAGACTTCCATGCATAAAATCCTGATGATTTATATAAAAGCAATGCAAACATATGGAGAGTCCTGAGCCAGAAGAATTGCAATGCCCCTCCCACATATCAAGTTCCTGTGATTCCAATGACTAAACGTCTGTCCCTTCTTGAGGAAAGAAAAGAGAAATAGCAGGAGCAGGAGAACCAGTGAGCAGATAAGGGCTTTGTAAGGGTCTGAATGGCCTGTTTTCATGACTGACAGATTTATGATGGAATAATTTCCTCTGTTTGTCCTGTAATGAGTGTTTGTACCTTGGGTTGGTGGCAAACGCCTTGCCCTGTGAACATTTCCAGCTGGATTTCAAAGAAAGGAAATGGTTTTGCTTAAGTGACAGTTAACAGAATTCCTGTTGATTAATTTTTTTCCTTATTGTTTTCAGTGCAGCAAATAGGTAGCTATTTGTTTCAAAGTAATAAACCTAAAGTCTTATAATTTTAAAAGTTTACATTCAGTTTATTTACACAGCATATGATTTCCTTGATGCCTGAACCCTACATAGATTTTTAAAAAAATGTTTATTTATTTTTGGGGGGGGAGGGGGAGGGGCAGGGGCAGAGAGAGAGAGTGAGAGAGAGAATCCCAAGCAGGCTCCGTGCTGTCAGCACAGAGTCTATCGTGGGGCTGGATCCCACAAACAGCAGCATCATGACCTGAGCCAAAATGAAGAGTTGGACACTTAGCGACTGAGCCACTCAGGTGTTTGTTCCTACATACATTTTTACATTCTGAACAGAAAAAAATGAAATATGAACCCAGCTGCATCCTAGCAACCCTCTCATAGCAAGCGTTACATCCTGTCAATCTTTTCATTTTCCATTCTGCAAATAAGAATTTTCTTGGTAAGCTCCTCTCTCGCCCTCTCACTCTCTTGGTTTCACACATTTCCCTCTGTCTTTTAGCTTCTCCCTTTCTTCTGCTTCTCCTTCTTCCTCACCCCAGTTTGCTAAGAAAAAAGGAATCAGATGGTGTTCCCTCATCTTCCTGTGAGCAAACCAATGACACTCCTATTTCTGTGCCCAACACCTTCCTCTTTCCTTCCGTGTCAATGAAAGTGTCCTTCCTCCTCCCCCTGCTCCTTCTCCTCCACATCCTGATTATTTTATTTGAAAAGGACTTTTCAGTAAAGATAAAAGGAGAGCTAAATTCTGTGTTTATGAAGAATTAGGGGCTCTCTGAATCTATGGTCTACTTCCTATCTTTCTAACTAACTACAGCTTTAAATCCCCATAATCACACTGACCCACCACGAATCCATGGTAACCTGCCTTATACGAACAGGTTACCATACGGTATTTGACAGGTAATATATGAACAGGCCATATATGAACAATAAATGTGAGCTAGGGTTATTTTTGCTCCCATAAAAAGAGAAAAATAAAACGATTTCAGAATTCTTACTGTGCCATCTAAAAATTGGTTGCATTCAGCTTGAGACAATCAGTGTACGAGCATTTATTGCCCTTTTACCTCATGTACAATAAACAGTTTCATGGTTTTTTTTAACAAAATTAAAAATTTTTTCTACTGTTTATTTATTTATGAGAGAGAGAGAGAGGGGGAGAGCAGGGGAGGGGAAGAGAGAGAGAGAGAGAGGGAGACACAGAATCGAAGCAGGCTCCAGGCTCCACGCTGTCAGCTCAGAGCCTGACATCGGGCTCAAACTCACAGACGGCAAGATCATGACCTGAGCCCAAGGTGGATGCTTAACCCACTGAGTCACCCAGGCACCCCTAAACAGTTTCATGTTTAAAGGCAGATGTCTTGGAACTTGGGTACAGTGATCACAAGCGCTCAGTTGTGCCTTCATGACAGTCACGAGCTTATCCATTTCCTGAGTCTCCTCAGAGTTCTTTTCATTTTTTTAATCAGATATTTACATATTTGTATGTGAAACTTTTCTCCTGAGATGAAGTTCTGCATTTATTACTGGCTGGATAAGCAATTAGTGGGCATTACATGAAAAATATAACTGTGTTATGTTCTTTAAGAGATTGTTAGGAAATAACTGGCCTTAGAGAGTTAGTATCATTCTACTACCCTTCTGACATACCTTCCCACAGGACAATTTGGTTTATTTTTCTGAGAGTTTGTCACGACCTTGAACATTAGGAGATAATGTCTCTTATAACAATTTTTTCTCTTCCTCCCCACCTCCCTCCAATCCATCATCAAGTCCTTTGACTCCACCTTTAATCTAATTTTAAATGGTTCCACTGTTCTTCATGTCTACCACAACTAGAGGTCACACCAATAGTACTTTTTACCTGGACCTTACTTTTTGCCTTAGCCTTCTCACTAGTGTTCCTATATCATTTCTTGATCCCCTTGAATCCTTTTTTCATACAGCAGCCTGAGCAATCTTGTGTCAAATGCTGCTGGCCAGTCGACTGAAAGTTGTCTATTAGACAAACAAGTCTGGATGTGTAGGCAGATGGATGTAGACTTTGGAATCCATCTTGGAGTGGAAAACTTGTGAGTAAAGTTAGACTGATAAGAGGTTCAATGTCTGTGCCCTGGGGTCCTCCTTTGTTTAGCTGTTCGGGATACAAGAAGGAGCCAATAAAGTTTGAGAAGTAGGCGATGAAATGTAAGGTACGTCAGGAGAGTATGGTGTCCTGGAAGCCAGATGGAAAAAATATATCAAACAGAAGGGAGTGATTAACTGTGTACAATGCTGCTGATAGGACAAGAAAGATGAAGACAGAAGACCATTGATTTAGCATCATGGAGGTCACAGGTGATTTTGACAAGAGTGGCTTCAGTGGATTAATGGGGAAAAGCCAAAGGGTTCCAGGAATTAATGGGAGGAGAAAAATTTAAGGCGGAAAATGTGCACAACTGTTCGGAAGATTTTCTGTAAGGAGTGAGTTCATAACAAGAGGACAGAAGGCACAGGAAATGACATAGATGCGTTGGCAGGTGCTTTCGGAAGCTTTGTTTAAATTGCTTCTATTCTCTCATTGAAATAAGTGGCAAGGCTATCAGCAGGATGGGAGTAAGGTTTGGGCGGGAGCTGTTGGCATTTGGAGAAAGAGCAGAAGGTTTGAAGTAGTCATCTAGAAGACTGGAGGAACGAACGGATTCAGAGAGCATGTTATGACTGCCACATTCCCTCGAGGTCCAGTAGTTATGTATTTAGAATGAGACGGTCGGTGTAGTCTTACATTTTTCTCTGGTACTGTACATCAGCAGTGCAGGTAGAGAGCAAGCTGAGCGTTGGCTTTGACCAGGATTGGAGTTTTACTAGGTGAATAACACAAAAAGAGATGATGAGGAGAGTTGAGAATAGTGCATGGAAATGGTTATAACGATCAGTTCTGATCCAACTGAATAAGACAGGAAAGTAGGACCGGTGAGAGGCAGGTTACCATGGATTCGTGGTGGGTCAGTGTGATTATGGGGATTTAAAGCTGTAGTTAGTTAGAAAGATAGGAAGTAGATGGCAGTAAGGGAGTAAGCTGCTTAAGAGTGATATTGTGGGGGGCACCTGGGTGGGTCAGTTGGTTAAGCATCCGACTTCGGCTCAGGTCATGATCTCATGGCTTGTGAGCTCAAGCCCCACATCGGGCTCTGTGCTGACAGCTCAGAGCCTGGGGCCTGCTTCAGATTGTGTCTCCTTCTCTCTCTGTCCCTCCCCCACTCATGCACTGTCTCTCTCTCTCTCTCTCAAATAGAAATAAAAACATTAAAAAACATTAAAAAAGGAATGATATTGTAGGTTGTAATCATTGGTAATGATAGGACTGATGGCATGCTTATAGAGTGAGCAGCTGAAGCGAAGAAGAGGACTTGGGGTGAATTAAGTTGGAAGCCAGGATGTGAGAAAGACCATTTACATAGATATTGAAAGTATTATGAGTTATGACCAGAGAAGTGTTAGCAAAAGTAACAATGAGCCCAGAGGTAAATCTGCAAGGAATTGAGAAGGATAACTCAGGGGCTTGGTAATGACTGTGACAAGGATGATTAATGCATATTTATGGTCTGATGAGATAAAATATTCTAACCTGGGAGCCACAGGACAGTAAAACTAAAACCATAATGCTAGAATGTAATAGATCTCATAAAAGAGGTACAAAGTGCTGACAGTGGTTCTCAAATGTTAGCAAATATTCTGATACTTGTTAAATGATTTGTTAAAATACAGATTGCCGCCTCCCCTCCCAAGTTCCTGCTGCAATAGATCTGGGATAGGGTCCAACAATTTGCATTTCTAACAAGTTCCGATGTCTAGGGGCCACATTTCAAGAACTGATCTGCTATGAAAATTCAGAAGAGAGATGGATTGCTTCTGGCTGCAGAGATCAAAGAAGGTTCATGAAGCATATTCTTTATTTCTCTGCAAATGCTCAGAAACAACAGAGTTTGGCATCATCAAATACCGTACATTGACTAATAAGCAGAGAAGTCATATTTTGGGGGGCCCCATATTTACTTACGCTGCAAATCAGAGATGCAGAGGAAATGTAGTTCCTTTATTTCTCTAAAATTTCATTGTATCATATCATTGTACATCTTAAACTTATACAACGTTTTATGTCAATTATATCTCAAAAAAAAAAAAAAAAAAAAAAAAAAAGCTAAAAAGAGCAGCTCCTGGCTGGCTCAGTTGGTAGAATAGGTGACTCTTGGTCTCAGGGTCATGAGTTCAACTCCACACTGGGGATAGAGGTTACTTGTAAAATAAAAATAAAAAAAGCTAAAAAGAAAAATAAAACTTAATTGTCTAAGGCTGATCTGATCTTCATCAACACTCCACCTGCTGGATGACTAGGACAAAGCTGACTTCTGTCCATTTCTGTTGAAAATTTGATCCAGTTACATACATTTAAATAATCTCTTTAGCTACATGTCAAATGTTTGGCCTTTTAGATTTCACCTGGCAGGATGTGGTTTTGTGACCTTGTGGCTTTGGGGGGAGGGTTTCCTTGTTCTGTATTCTGGCTTCTCTGTTCTCTGTGGTAATGTCTCTTGTCTGCCAGGTTGCTGCTGGCTCTGTTGGCATTCTTGACTGAGGTCTGTAACTCATTGTAACTCACTTAGCTTGACTGGATCTCATTGGTTCTCCTTGACTGACTTGGCATCATCTTGCTCACTACGGTTCCCTCCGAGTTTCTGCCCTGTTCTCCATCTGGCCACTAGCCTAGTGGATTATGGATCATCTCACCCTTCACCAGAGCGGAAAGTGATTTGTACAGTGGCCCTGTAGCAGCCCCACTGCGTCTCAGCTCACATGCCTTCACATTCTTACCTTTAGAATCAGCACTTTGGGCTTCCATCTATACCACATGGACTAGAAACTCTGGGACCTGCTCTCAAACTTCCTTCTCTGTCCATTTCCACGGGATTGCTATTTTTTCTCTGCCATGACATACTGCTATCCTATTAGTGTGGCTGACAATTGCTTGAGAGACAGCCTCCTTTTGGAGCCCTAACTGGAAGCAGGGCAAAACCCCTTGTCTGTCCTCAGTGCCACCCTCAAACTGGCCAGTGAGACTTCTTCCCTCATCCAGTTTCTAAACAGTGAGATTCAGAGTATATCACCTCCCTCGTCTCCTTTCTTTTCCATCCCTGTATTTCTTGCATCCTGAGATACATTGTCTTCCTCCCTCCATTATTACCCCTCTTAAAGTCTCCTCTTCCTTTCCCTTATATTCCTTTTGCATTTCTTTCTCTTTCTATAAGTTTTAAGTGTATGTAATTTAAAAAATTCCCACTTTTGTCTTCTTTAGAACTGATAAAACACATCTGTTAAGTATCAAGATATATCACCAGAATAGTATTTAATTGTAAGAAATTCACACACAGAAAACTTATGAATCTATTTCAATTTGGGATAAATGATGGAAACAGATAATAAAACGTGTTTGGCTTTTTTATATAGAAAATACTGTTTATACAGATGTTCAACCTTTTTGGTTAGCCACTTTATTGACCTAATATTTACATGTAAATATATATAAACATATACATTATATATATATACATACGTATTTATATATAATATATAATTTATATTTATATATTATATATAATGTATATATATGTGTGTGTGTGTGTATATATATATATATATATATATATATATATATATATATTTTTTTTTTTTTTTATTTTGTAGTAAGCTCTATGCTGAACATGGGGCTTGAACTCATGACCCCAAGATTGAATCACACGTTCCACCGACTGAGCCAGCCAAGCACCCCTAAGATATTTTTAATGTAAAAATATTTGACATCCCTTAATTTTCATTTAAACTATGACATCTGCCTTTTTATCCTTGAGAGTCTCTATAATTAATAATTATCTTAACAATATATGTTTCTAGGATTTTTTAAATGTATGCTTTGGTGGGCACGTGCCATTATGCATATTGTTCATGGGTAACAATATATGGTTTGATTTTTCTCCCTCAGAGTACCAATTTTCTAAACTCTCATCCTTCTGTCAAATGATTTATTTCTTTCTTTTTTTAATGTTTATTCATTTTTCAGAGAGAGAGAAAGAGAGAGAGACACACACACACAGGGAGTGGGGGAGGAACAGAGGGAGAGGGAGATACAGAATCCAAAGCAGGTTCCAGGCTCTGAGCTGTCAGCACAGAGCCTGACTCAGGGCTCAAACTCACAAATTGTGAGATCATGACCTGAGCTGAAGTTGGGATGTTTAACCAATTGAGCCATCCAGGCAACCCCCTTAAATTATTTCTTAATAACATACGTGACAAAATATCCCTATCAGAGATAAGTGACAGTCGAAGAAGCTCACGAGCTTAGTTTTTATTGTGAAGTTAAAATATAATCCAGTTTAACTGAAAATTTAACATTTTGTCCAGAAAATAAAGAGGAAAATAGCAACTTGTGTGGGGGAGATTTCATCTGCCTCTCAGTGGGTGTAGTTCCTGAGAAGGGAATTGTTCATATACTCCTCCCTCTGTTTGACTGACCTCATAACTTGGACGCTGAGTGTATGACAGTTCTTGATTAGATTCTAATGTTTAAAGGGTAATTTTTTCCTACTTCATTCAAATTTTACCTTGATTCTGATTTTAGAATTCCATCTGCAAGCATGATGAACCGGAGCATAACATTCACAAGATATTTAATATCAGTGTTTTCCTTTTTCTTAATACCTATCCAATTTTACATGGCTTACAAAAACAGGAGGCACTTTCTAATGGATGTTTACGTCAAAGTTTTTGAGGGCAGAAACAGTTTCTGGAATAACTATGTGCATAGTTCCTGGCACATAGTAGGTGGTCAATAAAGATTTGTGGAATAAATAAAATGCTAGTATGTCCCTTTAACTTTGAATAAATGGTTATATTTAAAGCATTTAAGGGGCACCTGGGTGGCTCAAGTGGTTAAGCATCTGACCATAGCTCAGGTCATGATTTTGTGGTTCATGAGTTTGAGCCCCACGTCCGGTTCTGTGCTGACAGCCCAGAGCCTGGAGTCTGCTTCAGATTCTGTGTCTCCCTCTCTCTTTCTCTACCCCACTCGTGCTCTGTCTCTTGCTGTCTCAAAAATAAATAAACATTAAAAAAAATAAAGCATCTAAAGTGTTCATATCTACTTGCTTTTTAAGAACATTTTTAGGTGAATACAACACAATTAGTTTGTTTCCAAACCCTGTCTTATTGGTTCCAGGTTGACCTAGTCATGGATGACAAGAGCACAGAGAGACTGAGTTTTGGGGGTGGAAAAATAGAGGCTGATATTTCCATCAATTTGGTGGAAGAAATGGGTAATTACCCAGAAGTGGAGCAACATGAAAGCATCTAATGCAACGTAAACCTTCACAGGGCTCTTGAGAAAGGACAAAAGCTCTATTGGAAATAAACATGAATGGTGCTGGTGGATGATGTCACCTGGATTGGTGGGCTATGTTGCAGCAGGGGTCAGAGTAGAGAAAATGACATCTCCTCTCTCCCCATATCCCTGTCTTTGGTCTAAGAATAGGGCTGACAACACGAAAGTCTGTGAAGGAAAAAAAAGGTCATGTAAATGTTAAGTTGGAAGAAAATTCTAATGACTGCAAGACAGATGATAAAACCCTAAGAATGTAAAGTTAATGTAGACTTGTAATACAGCTGCTGAAAAACCAATATGGTACAAATTTTCATGGGCATGTGTATGCCTGTGTATTTGAGGAGACGGCATAATATTAACAAATACTAAGGTATTAGTATTAGACATATGGGAAGGATATTTCAAATGCTGTGGGAATGGAAGAATTGTAACCTGTGAGTAAATTAGCATGTTCATCAGAAGTAAACAGAACAGATGCTGTTAACAAGTTTTCCTAAACTTTCTACCACTACTCCTTGGCCAGCCTCTGGTCCTACCCACTGCCATTTATACATTCTCTCATAAATTCTATAATGCAAAGACAGACCCTTAAACAGTCTACAAGGAAGTGAGCATGTGTTCAAAACTTGGTGTTGTGATAGCATAGTTTACATACAAACATGGGTAAGAAGTGACGTCTTAGGCAGGTGTCCATCCTTTCCGGGAAATGAAAGTCAGAGTGAAGCAGCTGTGATGGGTTAGTATTTGAAGGCAAACAGTGTTCTGTAGTGTAAACTTCACTTCTACAGGAAAGATACTAGATTAGATTAGTTCAAGTGTCTTAAAGCATTCTTAAGAGCGATACAATCTGATTGAGCTGAGTTTAGGCCCACATATTTGAATATCTGTACGAGGTTCCCATTGAAAAGAGTTTAGCATTTTATCTATCAATATTTCTGTGTCATTTATTGCAAGGTGTATTCAATATCATGCCTGTTCCAGTTTGATAAGCAGAGATTGCAGTGGAGATCAGGCTTAGCCCAAGGCCCATAGCTAAGGCAAAAAAATGGGAACAAGTTTCCTGGAACATGGTACCCAGAAATAAGCAGACTCCAAACACTGATAAGGTTGTTATGGACAACGGTATTCCGGTCTTAAATCCATTTCTGCCAAGAAGGGTGGATTCGAATTCTACAGGCTTCTTGAATTTTCACTTGGCACCTGTCTCTACTGAGATGTTCAGAAAGATGACAGAAGACTGGCCCAGCAAAAACTGAGTTACTTAAATGCTTTGAAGGTATGTGCTCTACTAATGACCTCACTACATAGAACATGATCAACATTTTCTTGAAAGTGTGCATTAATAGGAAAAGATTAATTAAAACACCACAACCAAAAGTTTCCAAGCATGTATGCTGCACAACCGAATCTGATAATTTCATCTTCTACTGTCCTGCCTTCACTCTGCTGTGTTAACTTAGACTTTGTTTGAAAAATCTTTCTCATGGGGCACCGGGGTGGCTCAGTTGGTTAAGCATTCGACTTTGCCTCAGATCATGATCTCACAGTTGGTGAGTTTGAGCCCCATGTCGGGCTCTGTGCTGACAGCTCAGAGCCTGGAGCCTGTTTTGGATTCTGTGTCTCCCTCTCTCTGCCCCTCCCCCGCTCACACTCTGTCTCTCTCTCTCTCTCAAAAATAAATGAACATTAAAAAATTAAAAAAAAAAGAAAAATCTTTCTCATAATTTCTTCTTTCGAATTTTTCAACTTAAAAGATGTCATTTATTTCTGTGTTTTTATTTTCCATTTAAAAGGTAACATATACTCTCTAAAATATTAGAAAAGTAAAAAAAATATTACCCATAGTTTTATCATGCAAGTCTTTTTTTTTGTTGTTTATTTTTCCTACATTTTAGTGACCATACTCAGTATGAACTTTTATCTTGCTTTTATTTTTTATTTATTTTTATTTATTTTTAAAATTTTTTAATGTTTATTTTTGAGAGAGAGAGAGACAGAGTGCAAGCTGGGGAGGGGCAGAGAGAGGGAGACTCAGAATCTGAAGCAGGCTCCAGCTCTGAGTTGTCAGCACAGAGCCTGACGCAGGACTCAAACTCACAAACTGTGAGATCATGACCTGAACTGAAGTCGGACACTTAACTGACTGAGCCACCCAGGCGCCCTTATTTGTTTTTAATTGTTTATATATTTATTGAGAGAGAGAGAGAGCAGGGGAGGGGCAGACAGAAAAGGAGAGAGAATCTCAAACAGGTTCTGTGCTATCAGTGCAGAGCCTGACCCAGGGCTTGATCTCATGAATCATGAGATCATAACCTGAGCAGAAATTAAGAATCAGATACTCAACTGACTGAGCCACCCAGATGCCCTTATCCTGCTTTTAAAGTCATGATATAAGTCGTTTTATATATTATTACGTATTCTTAATAAGAATTATTGGCTACATATTATGTCAGCTGCTACAGCTTACATTTGCTATTGTGCAATATTTACTTTACCACCAAGGTTTATTATTATTCATATTATGATAAACACAATTGTGAATAAAGTATTTTTCAAATATAGGATTCTATCCTTAGGATATATTCAGTAGTTCCATTTTGCCATTTAAAATGGTTGTAGAAGATATGAGATTGGCTGTTTCAATATCAGCATTGGTTACTATAATAAAAAAGATTTTGCTAATCTGATACATGAGAAATGATATCTCACTATTATATTACTTTGATTTCTTTCCTATAATCAATCTTTTGCATATAACAGTTGTTGCAAAGTTTTCTCATTTTGTTGTCTACTTTTTAATTTTATTAGAGTTTTGACATAAAAATTAAAAGTTGTATGAAACGCACTTACTTGATATATTGCTTTATATTTTTATATTAAGGCATATGTATTTCTAAATTAAGAAATCACTTATTCATAGAGTGCTAAATTTAAATTCAATTTTGGGGGGGATATTTTAGAAATATTGGGTAATAATATATTCACCTGAACAATTACTTATTTACTTACTTAATTAATTGATTTAGAGACAGAGAGAGAGAGAGAGAGCAGGGGAGAGGCAGAGAGGAAGAAAGAGAATCCCAATTTGGAACCCAATGTGGCCTCTATCTCAGGAACTGTGAGATCATGACCTGAGCCAAAACCAAGAGTTGGTCGCTTAACCCACTGAGTCACCCAGGCACCCGCACCTAAATTTATTTTTATCTTAACATATTATGTGATATCCTAAAACTGTACAAAACTGGTATAAGTAAATAATCACCTCAACATTATTTCTTGAGTAATCTTATGCTTTCTCATTGCTTTTTGATGTCCTCTATCATATATCTAATTCTTACAAATAATCAGGCCTGAAGACTGTGGCCATATGCCTGCCTGCACACGTAGCTGGTACAGCACTGCCACCCCAGCCTACCCCCCTCCCTTTTCCCATCCTCTTAAATTTTTTTTTTTTAACGTTTATTTATTTTTGAGACAGAGAGAGACAGAGCATGAACAGGGGAGGAGCAGAGAGAGAGGGAGACACAGAATCTGAAACAGGCTCCAGGCTCTGAGCTGTCAGCACAGAGCCTGACGCGGGGGTCGAACTCACGGACCGTGAGATCATGACCCGAGCCAAAGTCGGACGCTTAACCGACGAGCCACCCAGGCGCCCCATCCTTTCCCCATCCTCTAAGGAGTTTGCTCTGAGACTGGTTAAATGCAAGTCACATTTCCAGAAGCACGCCTCAGGAGGCCCAAGCTTCTGACCTCTCTGAAGTTTACTCCTTTGGTGCTTTGTAAATGTGCCTATCATTTAAATAAACACTCATCTTGCTCCTCTTAGCCCTTCAGATATTTATTTGGCCCGCATACCACCAAATGACTTAAAAAGACTGAAAAGCCCATGGAAAGATCCCATTTCCAGAGCATTTGCCCTAAGCAGATCATGGAATGGAGTCAGCATGACCGGGATTCAAGAGCACTAATGACTTCAGCACTGTGTGTGGGTGTGAGGGGATATGCAAGAGAAGTACAGGACAGAGCTCTTGCCTTGAGCAAACCCATGTTTTCGTTGGGTAACCAGGAGGTATATGCCTGAAATAATGCACACAGCAAGCCCACAGAACTACAATTCCTACCATATACACTTAAGAGAGGAAACCAAGGCAAACTTGGGGAAGAGGCTGGGGGTGGGAAAAAAGACTTCTGAGTATCTTCCCTGGTTTTGCCCTTATCTGATTTATGGTGCTATCTTCTCTTTTCTCTCCATGTATCTTACTAATTGGGGGATCTTGGATAGATTCCTTAGTTTCTCTAAGTCTCAGTTTCTTCAGCTATAAAATGGGGATGGGGAGCCTGGGTGGCTCAGTCGGTTAAGCATCCGACTTCAGCTCAAGTCATGATCTTGAGATTTGTGGGTTTGAGCCCAATGTCAGGCTCTCTGCTACCCGTGCAGAGCCCACTGTTGATTCTCTGCCCCCTGTCTCTCAAAAATAAACATTTAAAAAATGGGGTTAAAATAGCGATTATCTCCTGGAGGTTATTACATATTGTATGAAGAGTGCTCCGCACAGAGATTCAAACATGAATGTTGTTAATATATGTTAGTTTCCTTCCTCACAGTCTATATCTTTCCCCTCTACCAAGACTTGTTCTCAAATCTTTTATTCCCATGGACATTTACTACTGGTGAGTTTAGCTTTATTTGTCTGTTTCCCTTCATCAAGACAGTTTAAAATACTAAAGTAATCATTTAAGAGTGACTGCTCAGAAATCCTGGGGGATCTTAGCACCTGGACTACAGTTTAAGAAGTCTCTCTTAATTTGCATGTTAGGACCTTAACAGGGCAAGCTGCCCTTCTTATGATCACCAGAAGTTTGTAAGAGGTGAGGGATGGTCAAAGTTTGGAGTACATCTTCCCCCTTATCACCCAGGGGACTGCAAGCATGACAGCGTTCTCTGGTGTCAGATGGCTGTTTTCCGTATGGGTTTTATCTGCTCCCTTCCGTGAAGAGATAAAAGCTGTCAGCTTGTAGAAGGCAGAGGTCCCATGTGACATTTTTGGGTGGTTTTGTAACACCAGGCTGGAAATTTAGCCACTTCTCTTTCTTTTGGTCTCAAAACTTGTTTTCCCTATTATGTCTGAAATTTTCCTGTTAAAAATTAGATTTCTTTCTCTTATAGACTTTAAAAAAAATCCAAATCTCCCTGAAAGAGATCAAAATTTCAATAGTTATCAAGCATTTACTACTGTTTACTGAAGGGACTGATGTGTAAATGAAAGAGCTGTTGACTCAGAGTCTCTGGAGACAGGCTAGTGCTGGCTCAGTCACTAGTGTGTCCTCTTGAATGGGTCACAATATCTCTGATACTTGGTTTTCTTATGACCTTCAGTATTGCTTTTCTCTCAGATAATGATAATCACAAAAATAATTAGCATTTATTGAGCACTTACTTTGTGGCAGGTAACGTGCCAAGCCCTTTAAGTGTATTTTCTAATTTAAACCTCACAAGGAGCGTAGGAGGTGGGCACCATTATTTCCCTCATTTTATAGTTAAGGAAAATGAAACCTTGGTGATTATTCTTTTGGTAAAGACTGGCAAAAGGCAAATTAAAACTAAAATCAGCTCTATGTGATGTTGCATTCTTAAAAATTTTGGTATAGAGGTATGAGATCCTCTGAAGTGATTGATAAATGCTATCCTGATATATAGATGGAAGCATGAAATTATATTTAGGAAGAATCATTGTAAATTGAAGTAGGCAAGATTTGAAATATCCATATATTTTTCTTTAAAATTTCCATTCTTCTTTGTTATCGGAACGAGGCCATGAGCAATTCAATGGCAAGTAGTGTAAATACCTCTAAGAGCTACGACCCTATCAAATAAGTTGGAAGTTTAATAGGATGCTAATTTGGGAGTCTCATTGGCGCCATCAAAATACAATGAGACCAAGATGCAAATTTTAAAAGAAAATATTTGAAAACTGGGGCTATAATGCTTAAAAACCCTGCTCCCAGACCAAAGATATAAAACAGTTGAGCTGTTGGAGATAAGAGAGAATTTTCTGATGGCAAGTGCTTTGTAATGAGTTGTGTCTGTGTTCTGTCCTGCCCCACCTCAGTGCATGGGAGAGGACTCGGGTGTGGAGGGGAGAAGGTGGTGGTTGACACTCACATCTAGTCTAGTGGGAGGAACTTCAAAGGCTCCACTTGGGGAGCTTGCTGTTTGGCCTCTGCAGGTAGGGAAATAAAGTAGACTGATGTCATACTCCAGCTTTGGAAACAGAGAGGTTAAGGGTCAGGAGATGGGCTGGACGGCATTCTTGGCAGGAAAATTAGACTTGCTGCTGCTTTGAGATTGGCCTGCATTTCCAGAGTTTTCCCAGGCTAACAGATTGTTTCTTATGAACCATACCTTAAAAAGAGATCTGGTTTGAGATTATTCCTAAACTCCTATCCTACACACTGTCTTTGACAGTGGTTAAAATTAATATCATCACAAGGGGGGCAGATGGTACCTGGGGAAGAAGACATCATCACTTATATAGTATTCTGACTGAAAATGCTTAACTTCATCTAATTATGAAGAGATGCAAGACAAATCCAAATTTAGGAATATCCTACAAATAAAGGGCCTGTATTCTTAAAAAATGGCAATGTCACTAAAGACAAAGGATGGCTGGGGAATTGGTACAGATGAAAAGAGACTAAGGAGATTTGACAACTAAATGCTACATGTGATCCTGAATGGGGTTCTGTGCCAGAGGAACAAACTGCTTTAAAGAACACCGTTTGGACAATGGATACATTGGAATATGGGTAATAGATTAAAGTTTTAGATCAATGTTACATTTTCTGAACTTGATTGTTGTACTCTGAATATACAGTAGTTCCCCCTTTATCCCTGGTTTCATTTTCCATGATGATTTCAGTTACCCATGGTCAACTGTAGTTTAGAAGCAGATGATCTTCCTGACAAATCATCAGGTCAGTAGCCCGACACTATGTCACTATGCCTATGTCATTCACCTCACTTCATCTCATCACATAGGCATTTGTCATGTCACATCATCACAAGAAGAAAAAGTGTAAGTATGGTATGATAGGGTATTTTGTGAGAAAGATGCCATATTCACATAAATTTATTACAATATATTATTATAATTGGTCTTGTATTATTAGTCATTGTTCATGTCTCACTGTGCCTAACTTATAAATTAAACTTTATCATAGGTATGTATGTATGTATGTATATGAAAAAACATAGCATATATAGGGTATGGTAATATCTGTGGCTTTAAGCATCCACTGGGGGTCTTGGAATGTATCGGGGGGACTAGTGTGTAAGAGAATCTCTTTGTTCTTAGAAATACATGAATTATTAAGACGTACATGGGTATGATGTATTCAACCTACATTCAAATAATTCTGAAAATAAATTGTGTGTGTGTGTGTGTGTGTGTGTGTGTGTGTGTGTGTGTGTGTAGAGCAAGACAATGATAAACAGACATGACAAATTATAAAAATGCTGATTTGGGGTCAAAGTTGTGTACTCTCCGTGTAACTTTTCTGTGTTTGAGATTATTTTGAAATAAAAATGAGGGGCTCCTGGGTGGCTCAGTTGGTTGAGTATCTGACTTTGGCTCAGGTCATGATCTCACAGTTCATGGGTTTGAGCCCCACGTTGGGCTCTCTGCTGTCAGCATGGAGCCTGCTTCAGATCCTCTGTTCCCCTCTCTCTCTGCACCTCCCAGCTCACTTCCTCTCTCTCTCAAAAATAAATAAACATTGAAAAAAAAAAAAAAGAAAGAAAAATAAGACATTTTCTCAGCAAGGCCTCCCGTTAGTGAATGCTTGTTTCAACCTTGCCTCCTACCTGTGGCCAAATACAGTTCCCCTTTCAGAAATGCTAGTAAGCTCCACCCCAGACCTGCTAAATCAGAATCTCTGGGGATGAGGCCCAGGGATCTGTGTTTTAACTCTCCGGATGGTTATACACACTAAAGTTGGTTTAGACTACTCAGGAACCATGTTTGGAATTGGAGTGTGGTGTTAATTCAGGCTGTTGGACATGGGAGAAAGGTGATGGATATTTGGGTGGTGGCCACAGGATCTAGCTCACAACAGTGGGTGAGGATAGTTATGAGATTCTCTTTCTATATTCTCCCCAATACCATCCACTATCGTTTTCCAGCTTATATCTGGAGATCTCAAGTACACAAGCATTTTTTGGCCCCAAATTTCCCAGCAGGAAGTATAAATGCCTAATTTATATTTATTAGAGAACAAATCCATAGATTCTCCATAGAAAATATAATTGATTATGGTGAGCTGGAAGAGTTGTCTATTTTCAGCTTAGTGAGGTAGTGAGGGGTCATAGAGCTTTTTTCTTGTCTCCGTGGAGGATATTTTGGAAGGGAACCTGTAAGGAGTGGTAGTACTCATGAGACAAGGAGCTCTGACCTTGAATCTCCTAATTGGAGGCAGCTTGGTACTTGGTATGTGAGACTTGTTGATCTGTCTGAAAAAGGAAAGAGGATTGGAGAGAAATGGGAAAAATTGATGGGATGGTGGGGGGCAGTGGAGCATCTTATATGGCCACTCTGGCGCAGTAAGGATGCCTGCCTGAGTCTGGGGCTGGTAGGGCCCAGTGCCAAAGAAAATGTGGAACCTCTTGTTCAAAAATAAGAATTTCAAGATCATGCCAGCAAAACATCAAACCAAGCATGGGACCCTTCTAAGTACTGGACAACGTGCTACAGCACAGCTTGTACAACCATAAGGCAGACCCTGCCTGAATCTCCCCTGGTCAAAAGGAGGCCACACTTGCTAGAATTCCACCCAAGAGTGTGGTCTGCCTTTGGGTATACTGTCAGTGATGGAGCTAAGGGGGTTTGCAAGAAGTCAGGCCAGGGACAGCACTCCCACTTCAAAGAAGTGTGCACTGCAGAAATCCTTCAGAGCTACTAAAAACATCACTCATGTGTCCAACAGAGAGCTAACATTTGACACCTACCTAAGTGCAACCAGTCAGTGTTGACCAGACAAACAATAGTCAAGAGGATCTGAGATCACACACCCAGGTCAGAATGATATGTTTGCCCATTTCATCCTGATCCTGCTTCCCTATCCCAACAGGGAAGGAGCTCCAATGCACGGACAGGAGTAAAGGAATTAATGACCGCCTCATTTATCTAAGGAAGTCTGGAAGAGATGAGACCAACACTTTAAACTGATCTGGAGTGGGGTATGTGTGTAATGTTTAATAACTGAAAATAACTAAATCCAAGGACTGTCCTTGAAATATCATTAAGGAATAGAACATATAGATTTGATTGTTGCAAGGGAGTTATTTAAAAACCAATATTTTATTTGTACCTCATTGAGGCGACTGCTCAATAAACGGTTACATATTAAAAATTATATTTAGGGGTGCCTGAGTGGCTCAGTAGGTTAAGTGTCCAACTTTGGCTCAGGTCATGATCTCAGAATCTGTGAGTTTGAGCTCTGCATGGAGCTCTTTGCTGACAGCTCTGAGCCTGGAGCCTGCTTCAGATTCTGTGTCTCCATCTCTCTCTGCCCCTGCCTCTCTCTCTTTCTCTCTCAATCCCTCTCAAAAATAAATAAACATTTTAAAAAAATTAAAAATAATTATATTTAGTACAAGACAGGGGAATGAAGAAAGCTATTCATGAAAGACTCAGTTGATGGATCCCGGATAATAATCCCTTTCACTTCTAGTCTTGAACTGAGGATATCTAAGTGAAGAGTGAATATAAATCACCCTGAAAAGATCTCTGATGGAAGAACATTTTACTGGACACTTATTTTTTAATACAATCAATCTTTTGGGAGTAAACATTTTAAATATTATACTATGCTCTCTTTATGACCTCTCCTATAGATTTTTTAGGGCAGTATGACTGGGCCTTTGCTAAAGTGATTCACAGTCTTAGCACAGGAGACTCTTTGAATGCCATTTGGCTGAATTGATGTTTGTGACATCTACTATTGATCCTATCAGGGGTAATAAAAATACTTAAGCATTACAAAAATTCCACATCAATTATTTATTGCTACATTTATGTATCTACTATTTATTGAAGCTCTAAATGAGGACTGCTAAGCCCCATAAAGGCTAAAGCATGAATTAGACACTGATCTCATTCTCAAGATGCTTCTAGTTTGGTAAGGCTCAAGTGTATGGAAATAACAAGAAGGCAAGGTGGAAAGTGTTGAATGGTACCTTAAAAAGGATGTGACCTTAGACTCCTGCCCTGAGCTCTGAGTTCTAGAAGGCCCTATTCTGGACCAAAGAGACATGCCCACCAGCAGCCTGAGATTCCTCCCACTTTTAGAATATGTTCTGGGTATCTGACATCCCAGCCTTTATTGATCTTCCCAAGTGTAGACTGCACATCTGGTATGTGCCGGGGTGGCCCAAGGAGTGGCCAAGGAATGACTACCTGTAGGGACTATCGGTGGGAAGACTTGGAAATGTGGGCCAATTCTCCCTGTACCACCTGTAACAGTTTATTACCTTAAATTGCAACTTTTAATGTTTAGACTATGTTGCAAGGGTCTCCAATTACTCTTGCCCCGGAGGCCAACAAATGTTATGGGCAGGGTGGCCTGGCTATGGGAATTCATGAAGAGCAAGAACTTGGCCTTGGCAGTATTGGAAGTTTCACTGGGGAGGTAGAGCTTGAACAGGCAGAGCTGGGAGAAGGGAAGGAGGAAGAGGAATTTCTGACAGAGGGGAACATCACACTCAAAGACATGGAACTGAAAGTGTCAGTTTGTATGTGGGGAATCTAGCTTTCCATGAGGACATCAGGAGTGGAAGAGTAGAAACAAAGGAGACCAGATCATACACTACCCAGAATGCTAGGACATGGTGAAGTGTCTCGTATTCCCAGCACAGGAGATCCATTTACATGGACTGATGTTCATGACATCTAATATTCACTCCAGTAGGGTTAGGGTCTTTGAAAATCTTTATGTAGACAACGGGGTGTCATTGTAAGTGTGAAAAGTTTTGATCAGATCAACTTCGTAAAGAGAGAGTGCTGGCTTGCCATGAGGATGGTGAGCAAGGATGGGGGCAAGATAAAAAGAAAATGTATTTGAGATAATGGAAGAGGAAGAAAGAGGTAGAGAAAGGAATAAGACTTGGTACCTGGATTCTAAAGAGGTTGGTGAAGCCATTTGATGAAAAAGATGATTTCTATGGGTGCCTCGCTGGCTCAGTCAGTACAGCATGCAACTCCCGATCTCTGGTGGGGAGTTCCAATCCCACACTGGGGGTAGAGTTTACTTTAAAAAAAAGAAAAGAAAAAGGTGATTTCTATTTGAAGCTGGACATTTTTTACTTTGCATAGTTAGTCAGATGGTAGTAAGGAATTAAGTAATGTGTTTTACCCTACCTGGGGTTTCACTGAATTCTTTTTAGTCATACGCTGACACCTTTTTTCCAGTCCGGGCAGTTAGATATGAGGATACCCTTGCCCAAAGTAGGTGTCTGGTGGGACCAAAAGGACAAGGTCAAGTTAAAGAAAAGAAACACTGAACACAAGTGTAAGTGTGAAGAATGATTTTTCAGTGAGTCTCTTTTAAACTTACCTGGTTTTCCTCTCCATTCCCCCCAACCTGAGACTATTTTTTTCCACTGACTTTTGTAACAGCTTTATTGAGATATAATTCATATACCACAACTCACCCATTTAAAGTGCACAATTCAATAGGTTTTAATAGTCATAGAGTTGTGCAACCTTCACCACAATCTATTTTAGAACATTTTCATCTCCCCAAAAAGAAATCCTGTGCCATTTACTTACCTACTCCAAGCCCTAGGTAACCACTAACCTACTTTTTATCTCCACAGATTTGTGTACTCTGGACATTTTTTATAAACAGAATAATATATGATCCCAATGTCTGGTTTTTTTCACTTAGCAAAATCTTCTTAAGGTTCATTTATGTTGTAGCATGAATCACTACTTCATTCCTTTTCATGGTCAAATAATGTTCCCTTGTGTTTATCTACTCATCAGTTGATGGTCATTTGGGAAATTTCCACTTTGGGGTTTTATGGATAAAATCACTATGAGTATTTGGGTAAAGGTTTTGTGTACATATAAGTTTTCATTTCTCTTGGATATATACTTAGAGATGGAAATGTTGGGTTAAATAGAAATTCTGTGTTCAACTTTTTGAGGAAGTCCTAAACTGTTTTTCAAAGTGTTGTGCCATTTTACATTTGCACTAGGAGTGTTTGAAGGTTCCAAAATCCAAGGAAAAACATTTGTGACTTTGACCAATAATTGAACATCCATTAAATGTATGGCAGAGGGCTGTGCAACATAGAGAGTGATAGATAGATTGTCATATACAAATCCCCTGGATAAACAGAAACCTCTGTTTCTTTTAATAGTTCATGTTTAATGCCTTGGAGGCCCCAAACAGTAACATCATTTGTGTAGACAGAGGAGGATTTCTATCATATAGGAGGCATTTCTAAGTTGCTAAGTACCCTTTTCCAAAGGAGAACGCAGACGTAAAGAGATCTGTCAGCTGCATGGTAGGACAATGACTGGGTCCAGTTTATCTCAACACTTACAGGCCTTGTGCTAGCATTTCCTGGATTCTGGGTCTAACACTCTATTGTCTTCTTTCCTGCAGGCTTTCTAAACACACATATTTGAACATTAAGCTTATTTTTCTTTCATATTCCATTGTATGTCCGTAAGTCTCAACCAAAACCATCTATGAATTGTAAGACATCTCTGAACTATAATTTAAGCTTTGGTCAGTTGCACAGTTTGAAATACACCACTCTGCATGTCCTGAGCTCCTCTGCCTTTCTGTAAACCCGGCTCTGTTAAGATTCCTCGGGTCGCAATTCTTTGATTGGGTTGCTAGTGTCCTAAACGAGTTTGCCTTCTCCAGGTCTCCCAGAAAAATAGAGCAAAAAGGCTTCTAAAATGATATGACGAGGGGTACAAACACAACAGAGGAGTGGAAAGGCTTCCTGACACCATTTTCATTTGTCACCGCTGGAGCTTTAAGGGTCAGCAGACGTCGTCTGGGAGATGGTGACGGTGGGCTCCCGAGGTGGAAGGTTAAACCTTGGGTTGGGGTTAAGGAAGTGCAGGAGGCGTGGCTTGGAGACTTAAGAGAAGGTTCACCTCCACAGGTTGGCCACAAAACTGCTGGCTCCTGAAGTGATGTTTACGTCCATTGAAGTTCGCAACCACCTGGACATCAGCTGACAGGTCAGGTTTCACTAACTCCGTATACTTGAGACAAAAACCCAAACTACATACTCCAAATAGAGACAGAGCCTCCCTTCCCTCCCTCCATCCTTCCCTTTCCTCCTTCCCTGCTTGCTTGCTTCCTTCCTTCCTTCTCCTTCTCTTTCCTCTCTTTATTTTCTTTCTTTATTTTGTATTTATTTTCTATTTCTATTCCACACCCTCTACCCCCCACTTCACCTTCCTCTCCCTACGTCGGCAAATTACCCTCCCCCACCCCACCGATCCGACCCCGGCTCCACCTTTTCATCTCCTGGCGTTTAGCAGGCTCACTCCACCCCGCGCGACCCCCGCGCCCGCCAGGCCAATTCTCACCCTCCCTGCTCCCTTAAAAGCCCAGGGAAAACGTCTTGGCCCCACCATCATGCACTTTCCCGGGAGGGAACTGTCGCACCCCAGGCCCATAAGCTCCAGGGCGGCTATAAATCTCCCTTTTGCTCGCTCTGGGGGTCCGCGCCGCCCCTCCAGCGCCAGAGGCTCACCGCAGCGCGCCGCTTCCCCGGTGGCCCGTCCTCCCCAGAGTCGCCCCGCCCCGTTCCAGCTCCGCCCCCGGCCGCAGCTCGCTGATTGGCCTTCCACCTCCTTTCCCCGGGCTCCTCTCCTCCCCTCAGCCCAATGGGCATCGCCACCTGGTCCAAAAATTCCCCCAAGGGGACCGAGCGGCTCTGCCACCACCAGCTCCTGCAGGGCGGCGGGGACCGCCGCGGTGGGGCGCAGAACGAGGAGGGGACCCGGAGCGGGGGAGCGGAGGAGGCGGGAGGAGGAGCAGAGGTGTTGGAGAGAAAAGTTCTGAAAGGAACAGGAAACCTGCCGGGGAAGCGGCGGCTGCGGCTCTCGGCCCCCCCCCGACCCCCAGGGCTGCGCACGTCGCGGGGCGTCCGCCGCAGCGGCTTCGCTCCGGGCCGGCTTCCCCGGCGCGGGGGCAGGGCTGAGCCACGACACTCGGTCACTCAGGCCGTGCCCTTCGCTGCCGCTGTCGGCGCTACAGCTGTGCGCTCCGTTCCGCCTCTGCCGCGGCGGCTCCCCGGAGACGGCGGCGAGGGCGCAGGGAAGAGGAGGGACGTCTACTTTGGAGCATGAAGCAGCATGTCTGATAAAATGTCCAGCTTCCTCTACATAGGGGACATCGTGTCCCTGTACGCGGAGGGCTCGGTCAACGGCTTCATCAGCACCCTGGGGTAAGCCGGGGACGCGGGCTGCGCAGCGCCCGCGCTCTCTCTCCTGAACCATCCCCGCCCCTGCTCGCTCCGCTGCGTCCCCCTGCTCCCGCCCGAGGGGTGGCCGGGCCGCGCGGCTGGGTCTGTGCGCCCGCGGACAGCGCCGGGCTCTCGGCTCGCTCGCAGGAAGCTGCCCGGAGAGGCACGACTTTCTCAGCAACTTCGTAATCTCAAGCTCAGAGACGCATCAAAAAAGGAGGAAGTGATTCAAAAGCCCCGAGACAGGCCCTGCGAAGAAGTCTTCGCTAGCTTCTCCAAGGGTTGTTTTCGTTAAACGTGTTTGTTTTCCCGAAAAGGTAGAACAATACTGCACCTCTCCCGGTCTTGGCGAGCGACCACCCCCAAGCCCCTGTCTCTCAGGGCAGTCGATAAAAGTCCGTGGCCTTGGACATGAAACTCAGGCGACGTGGTGAGCCAAAGTGTGGCTTTGCCCCTGCGGGGGTTGCTCACCGTCTCGTCTTCTCTGAAGTAATTTCCTTTCGGCTTTGCCAAACCGGGACTTGCCGTCAGGGGTAGCCCAGGGATGATGACTGCAGCTCTGTGACCCTTAGACGTCTCTGAGGGCCTCCTGGTTCTAAAACGCAGACCTGCTTTTCCCCTGTCCCGGGCCTTGGCCCACTGAAATCCTGAACTTCTCCTGGAACTCAGCCAAGTGCAGGGCTCTTGAGATTCGAGCTGACTTATGAATGGGGGAAATAGCTATATAAACATAACATGTGCTAGTTGGTTAAATAGGACTTCCTTGATGACTAGTATTTTCTCTCTGTCCTGATTGTGAATACCAGTTAGCAGTTTAAATATGCACGCGGCAATGTGTTTTCATGCGCACGCATTTTTTTTTTTTTTTAAATTTTTATTACCTTGCGGTCTCAGTACTTCAGACTGCCCACTCTTTAGGATTTCAGGCTGCAGAACTGGTGTTTCCACTCCTGGCTGGTCACTGTTAGGTTTTAGGGCACATGACTTAACATGCAGTGTCCTTGGACCGTGACTGTGAGCCATATTATAACGGAGTGGGTGCCTACTCGACCGAGGTCGTGGAAGTCACCAGTGCTTACACAGTTTGTGTTAATAGTGCATCTCCCCCGTAGGTGAAGGAAGGGAGGTAGATATAATTGATTCCCTTTAAGGTCAATGTTAATCGTGAAACTGAAATGGGTAAGAAAAAATATCAGTGGCCAGTGTGTATGTTGGGTTTGTAACTCATGAGCTACCATTTGTTCCTGACAGAATTCACAGTACAAGGACATTTTTGTGCCCCCAGCACCATTTTGCAGATGAACTCTGTTGCACTTCACCTTTCCCCACCATAGACTCACTCTCTGGGTGGTGGGTAAGCAGGAAGGGCTCCAGGGCCAAAATGCTTAGGGTCAAATCCTGGCTTCTCCATGTGTGAATCTTATGACCGTGGGATGGGCAAGTTACAAAATTGCTCTGTATCTCAGTTTTCTCATGTCTAAAGTTGGGAAGAATGATGGTTTCTATCTCACAGGGCTTTGGTGAGGAAGAAGTGAGTTAATATATGTAAAGCGCTTAGCACAGTACCTGGCACATAGTATGCACTTATGTGTCAGCTATTGTAATTAGCACTACCTTGGTTCCTGTGAACAATAGTTAACACTGGTAGACAAAATGATAAAAAAAAAAAAAAGGACTAGGAATAGAGTATAAAGCCTAGACAAACAAAAGGCCATGTGTTTGTAGTGTCTCATTCAGCAAAGGTATGTGTTTATGTATCTATACACATAAAGAGTTATAGGTGGTAAATCAGGAAGCTGCTGCTTCAGCAGTTGTGGACTCTGTCCTGCTCATTATAGAGATCAGGGAACTCAGGGGAAGAGAAATGAGGTGACTTACCTAAGAAACAGAGGATATTAATGCCAAAAGCTGGAACTGTAACCCTGTCTCCAGATTCCCAGCCGAGTGTGTGTTTCTTTGGCGACATATCATAATCTTTAAGCCTTGAGAAAAAGAAAGCTCTCGACCTTTAATGTAGTGTATGTTTGTGAAAATATTTATTTGTATCCAAATTTCTTGCTGGTGTTTTGAAAGTTGCGTTTCTACAGAACATGTGTAGTATTATTTTTCTGTTAACAAATTGAGTCTTGTTGAGGTTAATATGACAAGACCTCTGTGTAGCTCGATTCTGAGGTGAGGAAGGATCTTCAGAAAAGCTGCCCTTGGTGAAGCTTGGTGCTTTGATTGGATATTCTTTTTCTCTAACCTGTGGAGCTAAAAATTTGGCTTAAAGTTTTAGCTCTTTATCCATTTGACACTTTTTTTTTTTTTTTTTTTTTTTTTTTTCAAAAGCAAAGAGCCTTTATTCGAGCTAGCTCGAGCTCAATCCCCTACCTGCACCGACGCAGCGGTGAGATACCAGGGAGAGAGCCATTTGACACTTTTGATAGCATGATGGCTTTTCAAATTCAGCTTAAGAGAGTAGTTAATGAGAATTTAGTGGATAAGCATTTCAAGGTAATTCTTGGTAAAGATAGTCATCTGCAAACAAATTTTGTCTGATTTGAACATTTAGTGTGTAAGGAAGTTTTGGAGGATATGCATTATTATCATTTTGCTTTGGGGAAGTTTTGCAATAAGGTAATGAATTTTTCTGTTAAAAAACCGATCAGTTTCATTCTTGAAGAGTTTAGCAGGCTCCTCTTAGAGATACTTCCTACTGGAAATGTGGGAGGAATTTTCTTAGGCTCTGTGACTGAGCTTCCAAGTTTGATTTCTCAGTGTGAGAAATTAGAATGCCCCAGTTGCAAAGATTTGCATTTCCTCTTTTTTCTCCAGTTATCCTTTAACCAGTACGTACCTGATGTTTCTGAATCCCGAATTGTTGCTGACTGAGGTATTTTTCTCCCAGCTTGTGTAGGTGCAAAAGGGGCCAGTTTGTATTTTGTAACTTAATTTTTCATCTAAACATCTATTTAAGAAACACTTATATTGATTTAAGGAAAACTGCTTTAAATCCTGTAGAATGAAGATGGCGAATATATTTTAAATAAACAAATTTCTGGCTAATGGTACATTTTAGGGTTATAATTTCTATTTTTTAAAAGGAAGGGAGGGAATTTTGGGAGCTGCTGTACAATTTTAAATGCAGTGGTAATAGTTCCTTCTTCCCTTTTCTATTTTCTTTATCCTGAGCCTCGCTTCCCTGGTTATTGCCACATCTGACACTTCATATTTCTGAATATGATATCACCTTGAATATGATATCAAGGTCAATATCACCTTGACCAGTGATTAGGTACCATCCAGTGGGAATGAGCATAGCAGGACTTCCAGGGTGGGTGGGATAGAATCAGTAAAAAGGTATTTAACTCCTTCATTGTCTATTCTCCATATGGTTGAAAGGTTAGTAAATGACACATGTGCATATGAGTGTGTGTGTGTGTGTGTGTGTGTGTGTGTGTGTGTGTGTGTCTATATATGTATAAGTGATTGCTGCTTTTGGCTTGAGGTTTCTTCGCAGGATCTACCAAGAGTCAACACCCACTAGTTAAAGTCTCAGCAAACTATCAGATGACACTCATTGATGCCGTGACTACAGAGCATCATAATAATCTCTTAACCAGAGTGACAAAAAACTGGGGCCCTTATCTTTACTTGCTGCTTGATTTTTGGCCAATTCAGTGAACTTTTCAGTACCTTTGTTTCCATGTTCAATGATGGACATTAGGTAGGGTGATGGCATGTCACACAGTTTATAATTCTACCTTAATTCCTCGGATGAATAAAACTATAAATGCATACCTTTTATTGTTCCCAATTATAGTCCCTTGACTTTCCCTTCCTGATCTTTTTCTCTGTTTAATGTTTTTGGTATTTAAATATTTGCAGATTTGGTTTATTATTATCTTTTCTTCTGTCATTGAATTATGCTACTCTTATTACAGTTTTAAGATTCTTTTCCTTACTAGGACTGTCTGATCAGTGAAGAAAGAGTCAAGTAGATGAAGCAAGGCATGGTTATAGTCAACTTCTATTTTAGAATAATTTGCAGATTATCTTTAGTCTTTCCAACAGAACCCTTCCAAGTTAACAGCCAGTATTTCCTGCTGTAACTAGCTGTATAAACTTAGCTTTGTTTTGGTTGAGGCATATGCTATTTTGATAAAAAACATCTAAAAATCCATTGAATATTTGCATGCATGTTCAGTGGAGAGGAAGAAGACAGTATAATCTTGAAAACTTAGCTGTTTTGGAAAATCTAAGGGTTAGTAGTGTCATGTTATGGAACTTGAAATCTGCTCAGGTACAAAGACAGTTTCTCAAGTGGTGAACATAAAGTCTATTTTAAGCTAAAGTGGACTGTTTCTTAAACTTAGAAGTCATTCCATAAATGACTTCTCTTTTAGCTTTTAGACCCTCTCTTGTGGATAGCTCGGTCAGGTAAACAACCATCCCTCCTCAAATGCCTGGCTTGGCTCTGATAGACTGAAACTCACAGGCAACTGCTTGATCTTTTTCTAGGTTTAACAGAAGCTTATTTTATTTTATTGTATTTTATTTTTTGCATAGGTAACACATTTCATAATCACACTGTCCCCTTGGAACTGTCCTTATACAGATGGTACAAGGGTAACTTACAGAATATAGACAGAATACTATAGACTCATAATTTAAAACTGAAATTCCAGGCAGAGGGTGTGTCTTCATATACAAATATAGAAGAAGAAGTAACAGTGGACATCTATGACAAATTTATGGCATAGTAACAGAATGAATTTTACTCCTTTTTTTTTTTAACACCAGATCTTGGTAACCGCTCATCAGATTATAATGAGAAGTGTAACTTTAATGATCATTCATTCATTCATTCAATGGATAAAACTCTGCTTTTCAAATGTATTGATGCCTTTTTTTTTTTGTGGTTATCTTTCCACTCCCATGCAGATTTAGACTGGAAAGTTTTCAATATATGCCTTCAGAAAACCATAATTCTACTTGAAAAATACAAAACAACATACATGGGAAATAGTGACAGAAAATAGAACAGCATGTTAGCAGTTATGGCACCACATGGTGAATGGATAGGTGATTTCCATTTTCATTTTTGTATCTCCTATATTTCCCAGGTTCTATATATGTTTCTGTAATTAAACATCTATTACTGATACAGTTGGGAAAGCTAGCCAAAGTGAAAGTGATGTTTTGAAAGAGTCTTCAATTTCTTATTACTGTTAGTCGACAGTATTTATCTTAAAAAGCATAAATAAAGCATTGTACTGGTCATAGTCTGCAAGAAAACTGCAGATGAGGAAACTGCATGCCACTGAAATAGATGGTCTTATGTTTACTGTGAACCCAACTTGTTCCTAGCTATTATTGGTATTTTAAAATGTATTATGGGAAAATGTTTGACCAGTAATGCTGAGCAGTTATGAATGATTGATTTAACTTATACAGTAAATAGATAGTTTGTTTTATTTTAGAAGTCTGTTTATACATGTAAGAAGTAAGCACTTTAGCATGGCCGACTTGTTCATGTTCATAATCTTAGTAGTCACAATGAAACTTTTATTTCCTGAGTCAGCTTCTATAGGCGATAGTTTGTGAAGGATTTCTTTTTGTGTAGGTATGATTGAAATATTTTTCTTAAGTATCTTTGAAATGGATGATTAGCTCTCTCAAAATTCAAATCACTCATTGGTTAACAATGGCGATTTTATAGTTTATACTAACACACACCCACAGAAATCCAACCCTGAATAAGAATAAATTAAATTATGAGGCTATTTACAAAAAAGTTTAACCATAAAATTGAAAATGTGTCTACATCACGCATCAAGTCCATGTAACTTTCCTTGTGAGGTGGTTTATGCTGGAGCATGCTGCAGATGGAATCATTAATTCACTCAACAAATATTTAAGGAGCCCTGACTATGTGCTTGGGATACAGTGTGAAGATATGCTGGATCTTATGTAGTTTGTGGATTCCTTTGAGAAGTTGGCTAAGACCTATGAGAGAGTTTATGTATTTGGCACCTTCTTTGCTCTCAGTGCTATAAATGCCACAGGGTAAAGAACTGTTATTTTAATCTTTGTATGCTTAGCACCTCACACAGTTCCTGTTTAATAAATGTTTGTGAAGTCAGCGTAGTAACTATTTAGTGATGGAGGTGAGACTGATATTGAATAACCACAACATAAGGCAATTCTTTTCAAATGTCATAAAGATGATTAAAAACAATATTGTAAAGAAGTCAGAAGAAGATTCTGTTGCTTCTTGCTGGTGTGATCTCGGTGGGGGGGGGCGCTTCGAGGAGGAGGTCGTATTTAAGCTGAACTTTGAAAGATCATTAGGATGGATATTTGTCTCAAATCTGTACCCATAATTTGAGCACGTATTATTTTTTTATTTTAGAGAGAAAGAGAGAGAGAGGGCATGGGTTGGGGAGGGGGGCAGCCGGAGAGAGAGAATCTTAAGCAGGCTCCTCACTGAGCGTGGAGCCAGACGCGGGGCTCAGTCCCACAACCCTGGGATCATGGCCTGAGCTGAAATCAAGAGTTGGATGCTTAACTGACTGAGCCACCCAGGTGCCCCTTGATATATATTTTTGATGTTTTTTTTTTTCTTCATTTAAAAAGAGGCTTGGTGAAATTTTTCTGTCGATTTTTGATAGCTCCAAAAAAGGAAGCAAACAATTGGATATTTTTGAGATATGAAAAGATAGAAGACATGATCTAAGAAGATATTTTATGCTAATTTCCAAATATGAGAAGTTTAAGTTTGGCTCAGATCCTCTGAGTTGTTTAAACTGCCTTCAATCTTTGTCACATACACTGAATTTACTGAGACCCGAGATAATGAGGGCATGTTATAAAGAAGAAACTTGGGAATTATTTGGGGGAATTTATACAATGCTTCCAGCTTCTTAGGATATTATATATTTACTCCTTTCCCCTTATTTTTCCTTGTCCCCAGTGTTTCATAGTTTTTCTTCAGGAATCATGAACCTAATTAGAGTCTTACAGATCCCTGGAAATTTAGGCAATAAGGACAACTTTTTATCTAACATAGTTCTAAATTTCTTGGGATGCAAAAAAAAATAGTTTTGTTTTTTGTTTTTTTTGCTTCATACTGCCTATGACTGTTCAATACACACACACACACACACACACACACACACACACACATTCACACTTGGTATAGAATACCTTTCTGGTAGGTATGAAGCCCTCTTTTTTTTTGGTGCATTTATAGATAACCATGAATGAGGGGAAAGGCTTAGGAAGTGAGCAAAGCATACTCTGAATACATGTCTAAATTCTTAGAATTCAAATGTGTTATTGAGATTCTATTAGTAAGATGTTTGATCTCCTATTAAAATATCCTCATAAAAATTTCTTTGTGAAAATTACAAAATGCTAGACTTTTATTATATATTAGTTACCCAAAACAATTCCTCAACAGAGTCCTAGAGAAAACTGAAGTTTTTAATTAAGTAATTTCCTGGATATCTAGCCCTCTAAGACCTTGTGGTAGTGACTAATTTTGAAACAATCACTAAAGACAGACACTGCTACTCTCCAAATGTTATTGAAAAGAGGATTCATCAAATTATGTAGGGAATTACATGGATCATCAGAGCTAAATAGAGCACAAACAGAACCGACAGAAACAAAAAAATAAAACTGGACCATAAAGTCGTTGATTGGCTTTTCTACTGGCAAATCAAAGTGTATTGCAGGTTTTTCCTGCTATTTGAAAGTTTACTTTGTCATTTTCCTTTACAAACGACCTATATTAATACCTAATTTTCATTAATTGAAAGAAATCCAAAGAGAATTTTTGCTTTTATGTCATGGTAATTGCTTCTTTGTTTTCTGCCATTTTGGCTTGCAAAAGCTTTCCTAGGAATGCTCTATTTTCCAATAGTGGGGTGGGGAGGAGACCTGTTTTTGTACACATTTCTGAGCCTAAAGTGATCTCCAATTCATGTTCCAACTCACCTTTAGTTAAATTATTTACAAACCTTGTATTGAACTGTCTTGGATCCTCTTGAAAAGAATCTATCGGTATCCTTTGCTATCCTCATTCTTATGATCTGATCTCAAAAGCCCAAAAGATTTGGAAAGCAAAAGATACTTGCATATCATTTTCCCACATGGATAAAGCTTAGGAATCAAAAGTCTATATTATATTAGAAGTAAGGTTCTTTTGTTTGTGAGGAACAGAAACCATCTCTGGCTAGCTTAAGCAAAGAAGGAAATGTTAATTATAAGGATACTGGAGGAGCTCCAAGAAATTGAATGATGAGCTCAACAACTGAGCAGTAAGACAGGCTGCTGCTGTGGGAATCTTAATAGCAGAAACTTCTCTCTGGGTTCTCCGTTTACATGACCTGGATCCACCAGCAATTCCTATACTTTGCATCTTCTTAAATTTCATAATGTTGAGTGATGGAGTTTGTCTCCACTCAGATTATTCATTCATTAAGGTGCATGAACAATGCCAGGTTTGATTATCACGGAAATCACTGAGCAGAGGTGTCTGATTTCTGCTGGCTTCTGGGCAGTGTGGTATGGGGAGAGAGCTAAGGGGATTGTGAGCTTAGATCACTACTTTGTAGGTAAATAGTAACTTCCTAAGTGCCTTTCTAAATAAATTGTGGTAAAATACATATAACATAAAACTTGCCATCTTAACCATTTTAAGTATAAAATTCAGTGGCGTTAATCATATTTACAATGTTGTGCAGCCATCACCACTATCCATTTTCAGATTTTTCATCATCCCAGACAGAAAGTCTGTACTCTTTAGATAATCACTTTCCCCACTTCCCCTCTGTGACTCCTAGTCTACTTTCTGTCTCTATGAATTTACCTATTCCAGGTGCCTCACATAAATGGAATCATACAATATTTGTCCTTTTGTGTCTGGGCTTATTTTACTAACTATAATGTCTTCAAGCATCATCCATATTGTAGCATGTACCAGTACTCCATTCCATTTTATCACCAAATAATATCCTATTGGAAGGATTTAGCATGTGTGTTTATCTCTTCATCTGTTGATGGTTATTTGGGGTTGATTCCACTTTTTAATTGTTATGAATGACGCTGCCATGAATATTCATGTACAGGTTTTTGTGTGGATATATATATATTTTGTGTGGGTATATATTTTTAATTCTTTTGGGTATATATCTAACAATGGAATTGGGGGGTCATATGGTAACCTCTTTCACATTTTGCCTCAGCCTTTCCTATTCTCCTTATCTTGCTCTACCCTTTACCCCCCTACTATCTTATTATATACAATATAATTTACTATTTAATGTACCCATTGTTTATCATCTGTCTATGAACTCTTTGAAGGCGGGGATCTTTTTGTTTTGTCAATGAGTTTCTCAAGTGCTTGGCTCAATAAATATTTATTGAATTAGAATATATATATTCTCAGGGCACCTGGGTGGTTCAGCTGGTCAAGCATCTGACTCTTGAATTGGGCTCAGGTCATGATCTCCGTGTTGTGGGATTGAGACTGCATCAGGCTCCGTGCTAAGTGTGGACCCTTCTTAAGATTCTCTCTCCTTCTCTCTCTGTTTCCTCTCTCCACTCCTCCTTCCCCGTCCCAAGCCGCTTGTGTGCACACTTTCTCTAGAATAATAAAAAAAGAGAATATATGTATTGTCAAATCTCTAAGTAGCTGTTAACATCAGTCCTTCTCTGGAAAGAAATCAATATAATTGTTCTTATTAAATGTTTTGAGAATCTATATAGGTAATTCTTTTGAAACACATGAAAGTTGCCATTAGTTTTATGGTGCCATTAAACCTCAGTATAATAGGTAGTTCAATAATCTCTTGGGTCATATCTCTGCACCTACCTAGCCCAACATGTGATAAATCCTATAGTCTAGAAAAAGTAATGTCTATAGCCTTGTTTAATAGCCACATGAAAGAAAAGTTGATATTTCAGAAAGTTCGATTTTGTTTTTAATGTGTGCAAAGGGTGAATTTGTCATCTCTTTCTCTTTGTGGATAGTATATGATATATCCAGGGAGACATTTTGGCAAAAAAAGTTTAGTTTGGAATAATTTGCTAATATGAAACCGGAGAATAGTTGGAGAATTTATAGAACTTAAGAAAAATGGAATGACAACTTGTAATTTTTATTTTTGAAATTTAAGGATAAGTGTCTGGAAAATTTAAAAAGTAAGACAATGTCATTCTATTTCCTTTAGTTCTAATGTGCCATGATCTTCTATGATAGGTGTTTAAAATGTAATATTTTTAGAAAAGTACATTTGAGATGAAAGATACAAAACATGATCAGTTTTGCTTCATTTCTGTAACATCCACATTAATTCAGTGGAAGTACATCACACCAATTAAAGACAGTGACTTAAAAAATATATTATACAAAGCATCAACACAGTTACATTAGGGATCCAAAAGAAGTTAATGATTTAAGGACTAGCTACTTGTGTTTGGCTAAAGTGTTCAAGGTCATTGCTGATATCAGGGACATAACTACTTAAACATTTGCATTTCAAGTAGATTTTTGGCTTCAACCATGTTTTCAAAGAGGGTAATTTCAAACCTGGTTTGTTAAAATAGGCAGGAAATGTAAAGAAAGGAATTTTGTTGTTTTAAGGACTCTATGCTTGTGGCTAGGAATGGTAAATATTATGACATTTTTAAATCAAATTAAGCCTCATTGTCAATGAAAGTGTTAGTTATTTAAAACTTTACCAAATTAATCCATTTCTAGGATTAAGAACAAATGAAAATAGAGCCTCTATTTACCTTTCTTCACTATTTACCTGGCAGGACATGATTTAATAGTTGAGTTCTAATTCTAAATTCATGTGAAGAATGAGCCTCCTTTCCCAATCAGTACAAATGAAGTCATTGTTATCTGTTAGGGTGAAACCAAGTGCTTATTTCCAGTCTTAGCTGCTAAAGAATCTCTCAGAAAGGCTTTTAAAAATATTATCAAATTGCAAGTATAATAACACTTTGTTAATTATTGAAGAATCTGAATAAAGAATTGTTTAGATAAATTGTCATGTAGGACCTTTGAGAGGCAGTAATTACCTTGGCATATAAAGTTATACTATGACGGTTTTCTAAAGAGTGTGGGGCACCTGGGTGGCTCAGTCAGTTGAGCATCTGACTTCAGCTCAGGTCATGATCTCACGGTTTGTGGGTTTGAGCCCCGTGTCGGGCTCTGTGCTGACAGCTCAGAGCCTGGGGCCTGCTTCGGATTCTGTGTCAGTCTCTCTGCTCCTTCCCCACTCATGCTCTGCCTCTCTCTCCTTCAAAAATAAATAAACATTAAAACAATTTTTTTAAAGACTAGATCAACATTCATATTGCACTTTTTTTTTCAAAATGGAATTATAATTAATATGATAAACTCTAAAGAGTTGATGCCAACTGCATCATTTACTTTGAGACCAATTTAATTTAGCAAAATACATTTTAATTTCAGTTTCCATATCAGAGACTGCTAGTTATTCTCTCAAATTCATTTTTCCTTTCTTCCTTTTTATTTATTTATTTAATAGAATTTATTGTGAAATTGGTTTCCATACTATTTTCTTTTCTTCCATACTAACAGAAGTATTTTAGTTTGTGGGTGCCTAGAGTAAAGACCACATTTCCCAGCCTCCCTTGCAGCCAGGATGGTCATGGACTATACTTGGAGGTCGGGCCTTTAAAGAAGGCTTTTATTGCCCTCCTCCCCACCCCACCGCCTTCAGTTAATTGCAATATGAGCAGGTAAGAAACCATTTTGAATCATGGTGATAATAGAGCATCTATAAATGAACCTGTTCTCTGGATATCCTCAAATCCTGGCTTGACTATATTCTAACAGATGATGAAACTGGATAGGCACACAAAGGCCAGATCATATTCCCCATTAGGTAATGTGAAGCCATTGAAGGATTTTTAAGCAGGATAGTGAAATGATAAGGTTTTGCTGTAGGGGGATCAGACAGTGGTAAAGAGCAAGAATAGAATAAGGTTGGAAATGGTAGACATGGGAGGAATCAGGGTCATATGTAAGGCAGCCTGAGCCAGGCAGCTGTGCTGGGGATGAAAAGTAGCTTATCATAGAATCACTGAAGGGACAGTATCTCTGGTAGTGTTTCACTTACCAGACCTAAAAAGTTTCATAGATTAAAATATTCATTGTGACTTTTGAGGCTTTATTTTAAGAATGAAACACATGGGGTGCTGGGTGGCTCAGTCAGTTAGGCATCCGACTTCAGCTCAGGTAATGATCTCAAGCCTTGTTGAGTTGGAGCCCTGTGTCTGGCTCTGTGCTGACAGCTGAGAGCCTGGAACCTTCTTCGGATTGTGTTTCCCTCGCTCTCAGCCCTTCCCCTGCTCCCCCTGCTCCTGCTCTGTGTCTCTCTGTCTCTCAAAAATAAATAAACATTGAAAAAAAAATTTAGAAATTTCTTAAAAAAAAAATGAAACATATAGAAAGAAGTTTCTGTTTCATTTGCTTATGTTTGGATAAAATGTCATGAAGCCCAGCACAACCTCACGCCTTTTGGGGCTCTGAGATCCAAGCCTCATCTTGTTCCATGCTTTCCTCTGCTGGCTCTCTGCTTCAGGCACAATGCTTCCTTCCCCCTCCCCTTTTTTTTAGGTGCACAAACATTCTGAGCTTCCTCTTACCACAGGGCCTTTTCACACATTTTCTTCTCTGTCTGGTAGGTTTCCTCACTTAACCCCATGCCTTTCACCTAATTTATACCTATTCATTATTCAGATTTCAGCTCAGTGACCCTTCTGCAGTAAACTTTTCCTGATCTCCCAGACTGTGTGAGTTCCCTTTCTATATGCTCATACAGCACCATACTTTTTTTTTTTTCCTTCAGAGAGTTTATCACAGCTATAGTTTTAATTTTACTTAAGGTTACTCTGTAAGGGCAGAGACCATGTGTGGTTTTGTTCACAATCATGTTCCTAATGCTTCACACAGTATTTGTCAGATAGTAGGTACTCAGGAAATTTTGTGTTTGATTCAGACAAACCTGGTTTCAAATCACACTGTACCTCTTGATACTACCTTAAGAAGGACTTAACACCTGAAACCTCAATTTCTTTATCTGTAGAGTGGGATTATTGCCTAGTTTATACTATTGTGATAAGATTAATGGCAATTAACATATGTGGAACACTTAGTAAGAATCAAACCCTTAGCATCAGGCGCCTAAATTAAATAGGGTAGAAACCATAAATATTCAAAAAATCAACATGAGTCTCCTTTTGGAAGCTTGGTTGACTTCAGAGTGCATCGATGTTGAAAGTTCTGCTGTATTATGTTTATAAAATTTTGCAGTAAAACAATTTAAGCTGGTGTTTGTTTAGTAGGCTGTTCAAAGGCACGATGCCTTATCTATTATTTATTTTGGTTTTGGCTTTTTTTTCTTCCTTACTTTGATAATGCACGTCACTAAATTGCAAGCACCTACATTTATCTTTTATTAGTTTGATGCCTGCTATCTTTTTGATGTAATGGGAACACCTGAAGTGTACCAACATTAGTAATAACCTTAGAATTGCTTGGCATATATATGTATGGTATATATATGTATATATATATATGGCATCTATATGTATATATATAGGGTATCTATATGGCATCTCTCTCTCTCTCTCTCTCTCTCTCTCTATATATATATATATATATATATATATATATATATATATATACCCTGTCTTCCTTGACTAGAATTTTCAAGTCTTGTTACATTTTATTTATTTGTTTATTTATTTATTTATTTATTATTTTTAAATTCTTAATTTAAGTAGGCTCCACACCCAACGTGGAGCTTGAACTCACCACCCTGAGATCAAGAGTCCTAGGCTCCACCAACTGAGCCAGCCAGGCACCCTAAGTCTTGTTACATTTTAAAGACAACATATTATTTTAGTTGCTAATATTTCTTCCCTGGTAGAACATAGTGGTAAAAGGAAACAATTTTGTTTAATTTATTGAAACAAAAACAAATGTTTGCTTTGGAGCCATGAGAATAGAGGTTTTGCACAACTTTTCTCTGGACAGCTGGTGCTACTATACTTCTCTAGTCTCCTATGGGCCAAGATCTCCTAATGAACTTCCGTGAATGGTTGAGGGATTAGCAAAAACTGCTATCTAATTTGGATAATTAATCAATTTACAAATAAACAAATTTGCCTAGGATAATCTTATTAAATTTTGAACAGTGACTAATCAAATTTTGATGGCCTCTTATCTTGGGAATACTAACGATTTTTAGACAAAATCATGGGGGTCTGAAAGGCATAGAGAGTGTCTCTTATATATACCAAACAAAAAAAATGATGCAGGCTGTAGCCTTCTTTTAGATATGCCATAAAAGGAGATTTTACTATTTACTGGAATCTTAATATATATATATATATATATATATATATATATATACACACAAACTATTGAAGAATCCTTATAAATTAAAGCATTAAAAAACACTTATACCCTCCACTTTATTTTTTTTTAACTTTTAAAATGTTTATTTATTTTTGAGAGAGGGAAAGAGAGAGAGAGAGAGAGACAGAGCATGAGCAGGGGAGGGGCAGAGAGAGGGGAAGACACAGAATCCGAAGCAGGCTCCAGGCTGTGAGCTGTCAGCACAGAGCCTGATGTGGGGCTCGAACTCATGAGCTGTGAGATCATGACCTGATCTAAAGTCCAACAGTGAACCAGCTGGGCAGGTGCCCCATACCCTCCCACTTTATAAACTCTTGTTTGAAAGTTTCTCCCTGATGCTTCCTTGTAGCTAACATAAATTCCTTATGTTGCACTTTGTATTCGTTTGCTATTTCTAGACTAGAGTCATGGATAAGAGCTCAAAAATGTCACATTCCTTGTTATGATAGAACTAGTGAATTTGAAGACGCTTTATTAATCAGGCTGTTTTTTTATTGAAAGAAACAGAAGACCCGGTTGGAACAATTGTCAGCAGAGAACTTTGTAATCAAGGTAACTGAAGGGTCTAGTCATAGGTTTGTTACAGACTCCTTCCCTTGATTCCATTTTGTCTGGAGTGTTAGTTCCATCCTCAGGCAAGCCTCTGCCTATGGTGACTGCCAGGCTGCTAGCAGCTTCTGCCTCACAGTACCCTATCCTCTTAGCCCAGAGCTGAAAAGAGTGCCTCATTTCCATGAACTCCAGAAGTGTGCAGTTGTCACTGTTGCAGTGACTAGGATAATGGTCCCATCTTTGGCCAAACACTGTGGCCAGGGAATGAGATGCTCTGCTTACAGGGATGATACCATCATGCCCTGGGTGGGAGAAGAGCCCATCTCTGTTATTCTGTCAGGGTTCTGTTGCCAGAGAAAGGCAGTGGGTGCTGGAAAGGCAAAGACAACACGTGTCCACGGCAGCCAGATAGGATTCTCTTACCGTCCAGGAAGCCACATTTCCTATGTCCTTCCAATCAGGTTTTCAAATGTGAAGACTTTAATTATCTTTGGTGTTTATAGAAGACTATTTCTGTTTCCAGTTTGTTACTTTGGGATTTAAACAATTTTTTTTAAATGTTTGTTTATTTTTGAGAGAGAGAGAGGGAGAGACAGAGAGACACAGAGACACAGAGCATGAGCAGGGAAGGGGCAGAGAGAGAGAGAGAGGGAAACACAGAATCTGAAACAGGCTCCAGGCTCTGAGCTGTCAGCACAGAGCTCAATGCAGGGCTCAAACGCTGCAACAGTGAGATCATGCCCTGAGCTGAAGTCGGAGGCTTAACTGACCGAACCACTCAAGTGCCTCAACTTTGGGGCTTTTTAATGCTAGCACTGTTTCAGATGGAGTTTACTTTCTGACGAAAAGGAGAATTACGTGAGTACTTTTGCATGCCATACTAAAGCCTCAGGTCTGGTCTGGTCTAAACTTCCTTGGCATCAGCTCTTGAAGGAAAGGACTCTGAGGAAATCAAGTGTCACTGTGAGAGGTCAAAGAGGGAAGACAGCAGTTTATTGTATCTAAATGTACCTAAATGATACCTTAACAATGTTGTTACAAAATAAAGAGGGAGTTTATGAAGCAGACTTTTCAAAGTAAGTACCTTATTCATAAGCACATGAATCAACATGCTTTGATAAATGAATCTCATCATGAAAGTATATGCATTAGAATCTCTATTTCTTTTTTCTTTAAAAAAAATTTTTTTTTTTTTAACATTTATTTACTTTTGAGACAGAGAGAGACAGAGCATGAATGGGGGAGGGTCAGAGAGAGGGAGACACAGAATCTGAAACAGGCTCCAGGCTCTGAGCTGTCAGCACAGAGCCCGATGCGGGGCTCGAACTCACGAACCGTGAGATCATGACCTGAGCCGAAGTCGGCCGCTTAACCGACTGAGCCACCCAGGTGCTCCAGAATCTCTATTTCTTAAAGTGAATTTTATTGTGAGTGTATCTGCTTTTAACGTAGGTAGTATTTGTTTAGGTACAAGTAGCTTATCTGCTTTATGGAATAATTGCAGCACGTCATGTATACACACATTAATTATTATGGTGGAGATGTATACAGAGCAGGGTGTAATATAGGCAGGATTTAAAATACAAATTTTGAAGGGTGCCTGGGTGCCTTAGTTGGTTAAGCATCAGACTCTTGATTTTTGGCTCAGGTCATGATCTCATGGGTTTGTGAGTTTGAGCCCCCTGTCCGAGCCTGCTTGGGATTCCCTCTCTCCCTTTTTCTCTCCCACTCTCTCTGCCCCTCCCCAACTTGTGCTTGCTCTCTTGTGCTCTCTCTGTCTCTAAAAATAAAAATAAACTTAAAAATAAAATACAGAGTTTGAAATTGAAAAATCATTAGCTTAGATCTCAAAAATCAGAAAATTTTGTTGTTAAAATACTTTCAAATAAAAATTTCTCCTGTAAAACCAATATATTTTGTGCCAGAGCTAGATATGAATTATGGCTCTTAATTGATATGTAATATTGAAATGTGATCTTTGGGTAATCTTTTCAGAAATAGCACAGTAAAATTTTCTAACTTAAAAAAAAATTTTTTTTTACATTTATTTATTTATTTTTGAGAGATGGAGAGAGACAGAGCACAAGTAGGGGAGGGGCAGAGAAAGGGGGACACAGAATCCGAAGCAAGCTCCAGGCTCTGAGCTGTCAGCACAGAGCCCGACATGGGACTCAAACTCACAAACTGTGAGATCATGACCTGAGCTGAAGTTGGATGCTCAACCGATGGAACCACCCAGGTGCCCCCCCCAAATTTTCTAACTCTTAAAAGTTAGTGTCTTCAACTCATTTTTTCCCTCCTATTTTAATATTTAAAATTGGGGTCCACTTTGAACTCCTGAAGAAACTGGTTGGTTATGATATAATTATCTAGAAATGATGTTTAATTTCAAAGTTGAGTCAAACCATTAAATAGATGTTTGACAATGAACTTTTAAAGGCAATGTGTGTTTTGGAAAGAGCTGTTTAAATGCTTAGGTTTGAATTCTACTCTACCTTGAAGAGGTTCTGAGAACTTGGGCAAATTATTTAATGTCTGAATTTACTTCTCCATCTTTAAATGAGGAGAACTAATTATACTTGTTCTCTGTTCCTCAGTGGTTCTTTGTGGGGTACGAAATGATGTTATACCTGTGTGAATATTTGAAAAGCTATACTGATACATGCCAGATGTTTTAAAAATTTGTATTAAAACTTTTTTCAATTTATTATTTATTTATTATTTTGAGCCAAACAAAAGCCATCTGGTGCTGGATTGATTTATTTATTTGTTTATCTACTTAAAATTTTATTTAAACCCAAGTTAGTTAACATATAATGTAATAATGGTTTCAAGAGTAGAATTTTGTATTTTTTAAAAATGATAAACTCATAAGGACATCACCTAAACCTACTTACTGAGTTGAATCATATTACACATTTAAATATCAATGGCTTCTTTTTCCAGATTTGCTATAATTTAAAAAGACACAAAACATTTCCCCTGTAGGAGTGATAAAAAAAAAAATAATGTTGAGTTAGTTACATAACCTAGTATTTTCTTGATTTATTTTGTGTTTATTGATGAAGGAACATATTCAGAGAAGAGAAATAATTTATTTTAGTTATATATGTGTATGTGTGTGTGTATATATATATAATTACATATATGTAATATGTGTATGTATACATGCCATATACATATGCCATATATATAATTACATATCTTGTTTTAGGCAGTGGTTTTAAAACTACACTCCAAACATCATCTGACTATGATTCAACAGTCATGGTTTTTGGAGTGTCATTAAGGTATACTTTTTTTTTTTTTTTTTTGAACAAAACATGAGAGACGGCGAGCAGATGCGGATTTAGGGTTTGCTGATTGTTAAAAAAAAAAATACTTGGTCAAGCTGTTTCTTCTAGCTCCAGCGTTCAGTGAAGTTTAAAGGGTGAAATACTTCCACACAATTAATTATGTGTGTAAATTAAAGTATCCATAAATTAAAAGCAATGTAATATTGAAGGAGGGAAAATAAAACGCTTCCTATCACATCCTTTCTTTTCCTGTTTTTAAATTCCAAGCTCTTTAAAGAAAACTTTTGCTACTTAGCAGTTGGTTCTTCAGGCCATGTTTGGAATGCTAATGAGTCTGGCCTAGTAACAGCCCCAGCACTGCCAAGTTGTTGGAATTTAGATGTTTTTCCAGTCATGGAAGAGGCTTTTGATTGGTGTATGAAAGGAAGGGAAGACTGAACATCCCTTGGTGCTGTGCTTGGAGAAGGGGAGAATTAAAGAGGGTGGACAAGGGGAAAATGGCGTTCCGGCTCTCTTACATTTAGAGAGAACTCAGTGGTTTAGAATATTGAATAAAGCAAGTGACCAAAGAGATGTCATTTCACTAATTTAAAGTTGAAATATAGGACACCGTGGGGGAAAGAAAGCTCTAAGGATTTCTGGAGACCATTTACTGTAGGGACTATCCATAAAAATTTCTTCGTGAGAGGAAACTAAAAAAGGAACAGGGGTTCTTTTGGTAATACTAAATCTCGGTTCAGAGTGAATCCTGTGCCTTTCACAGACCTTCTTCTGACAGGCTAAGTGAGACCATGAAGGTTTTTTATTCTTTATGATTTAGGATAATTTCTTCTTATCCTAGCAGGAGATGACACCATCCTGCATGGATGTGGCCTCTCAGTGACAAAGCCCTCTGTGTACAACCCAGCAACAACACACAGTTGAAGAATTGTTTGTCTCCTAATGGATGTATTTATTTTTTTCATGTAATTTGTTATTACGTACAGCATTATGACTTAATGTGCAAATTTAGAAGAGGTTTAAAAATGAAAAGCTGAAAGCTTGTATTGGTTTGTGGGAGAGAGTGAGTATATTACTAAATCTACATGTGTTCCTTATAGCATGTCCCGTAAGTTAGGTTGACCCTGGAGGTTTGTCTTTTTCTTCTTGATTAGGAGTTTGGTTGGAAACCATCAGTTTGACAAGATAATTGGACCCTAAACACAGTTCCTCAAAAAGACAACCTAAAAAATATTTTGGGTAAGTTTAAAGCTCAACATTATAGAAGAGCATTTACCAAAATGTAAAGTCTTACCAAAATACACATGAGATTGTGTATCCCCAGGGATATACCTTTTGTTGAAGAGTGAAGGTAGTGGGTACATGGTAAATATGAATCAGTGAATATCTGGGCAGGATAAAAAAAAATCATTGCGGACATTTGATTACTTGGTCTTTAGTTTCACTCACCAAAATGGCGGGAGCTTGAGAAAGAAGTTGTTTTGCCTTGAAAAGGAATCTGCTTTTGGTAGTCTAGGAGTAGGAAAGGCCAACAAAATAAAAGCTACCAAATCACATTCTTAGGGGAAGTTTTTGTGAGAAAATAGTCACAATGAGCCAACTGCTGTTTAAACATCTTCAGAAGACCATTTTTGAGTAAGGAAGGGAAAGCAGTGACCCTGGTTCCTGTTTTTCTTTTCTCCTCTTTTCTTTTCTTTTTTCTTTTCTTTCTTAACCAGACAAGAATCTGATCAATATCAGTTTAGTAAAAATCCATTTTGCAGATGAAAAGGATATACTTTTCCTTTTGGGTCCAGGAAGAGCAAGTGTGAAACAGCCTATATATATGCTTCAAAAGGAATTAGAAAGTAGGTACTGAGATACTCGCATCCATTCAAATGATGGGCAGAATGTAGAAGATGATAGCTTTTTTGAGCTTGTCTTTGTTTTTTTCATTCATATTATTATTTATTCTTAGTTTTAAAATATAATTTATTGTCAAATTGGCTAACATACAGTGTGTAAAGTGTGCTCTTGGTTTTTGGGGTAGATTCCTGTGATTCATCACTTATATACAACACCCAGTGCTCATCCCAACAAGTGTCCTCCTCAATGCCCATCACCCATCCTCCCCTCTCCCCCACCTCCCCATCAACCTTCAGTTTGTTCTCTGTATTTAAAGTCTCTTATGGTTTGCCTCCCTCCTTCTCTGTTTGTAACTAGTTTTTTTCCCCTTCCCTTCCCCCATGCTTTTGTTAAGTTTCTCAGGATCCACATATGAGTGAAAACATATTATATCTGTTCTTCTCTTGAGCTTGTCTTTATAAAATTATTTTCCTCTGATTTAAAATTCTAAAGATGAGGGGCGCCTGGGTGGCGCAGTCGGTTAAGCGTCCGACTTCAGCCAGGTCACGATCTCGCGGTCCGTGAGTTCGAGCCCCGCGTCGGGCTCTGGGCTGATGGCTCGGAGCCTGGAGCCTGTTTCCGATTCTGTGTCTCCCTCTCTCTCTGCCCCTCCCCCGTTCATGCTATGTCTCTCTCTGTCCCAAAAATAAATTAAAAAAAAAAATAAAAAAAATAAAATAAAATTCTAAAGATGAAGATTATAACTTCAAGAGAAGATTTTTCGTATTAATTTCCCCTATGACTTTTCAGAGTTATTGACATTTTGCATGTTGCAACTTGATTGCTCTTTAGTTCTATTAAATTATAATATAGAAACTTTCAAATTCAAATTACATTGCTAAGGGAAAAAAAATAAAGTTGGCTATTGATAGCAACATTTGTAAGCTGGGCCCTTTAAAACTTCATGGTAGGGGGAAATCCTCCTTTTGAGGAGTTCTTTGCTTCCCACTAATTTTTAAAAAAATCACTGAACTATATGTTGACCACAAACAGCATCCTAAGAAGATAAGACTATATGTGTTATATATAGGAGAGTCTCTAAATCCTCTTCTCTATTCAGCCCTTTAAGTGCTAATATTTGAGATGCTCTCCAGCATATTAGGGGTTAAGGCAGTCAGCTATTAGCTATTAGTTTTGTTTCCATAGAAAAAAGGAATTATTAAAGGAGTTAGCTTCATAATATATTTTAAAGGATAGTGATATTTCTGGGAAATGTCTGTTAAATAATGTGTGTCTTCTTTGAACAAAACTATGTAAGGTTAAAGGATGAGAATTTCCATAAAAACTTCAAGACATCTTGACTCTAAGGTATGCTTATGTTCTAAGAGTTTTCCTTAATTTTTGGGAATCGTATGTCACTTTGAGAATCTGAGGAAATTTATGTTGCAACTCTAATGTTTATTTTTGAGAGAGAGAGAGAGAGAGAGAGAGAGAGCGAGCACGAGACGGGCAGGGGCAGAGAGAGAGGAAAACACAGAATCTGAAGCAGGCTCCGGGCACTGAGCTGTCAGCACAGAGCCTGATACAGGGCTCGAACTCATGAACCGTGAGATCATGACCTGAGCTGAAGTCAGATGCTGTACTGACTGAGCCACTCAGGTGCCCCTATGTTGCAACTTTAAATGAGTATACAAAGACACAAGAGTTTACCCATGTTTGAGGGCATTCAAGACTCCCTGAAGATCACCTGTTGGATTGCTGGACCCAAGTTTGGCAGCCCTTGTCCTAATGTGCAATAATGGCTCTTACATTAAACTGTAAGCTTTGCGTTTGGTTTGTATAACACTCTGTTATTTCCTCAGTGCCCAAAACAGTGCCTGGCTCAAAATCAATGAATATTTGTTGAATGAATCAGTGACAAAATGGACATTTTAAATTTTGGACTTATTTGGTATGTGGCTAACATAATTTGGATTTTCTGGTTGCTTATACTTTACCAGTTCTGTACTCTATGAGACCTTCATTTACTTCTTTTGCAAGGGATATAAACCCATTTAGTTTAAGTGCAATAGGAGCTTTTTGGTTTGCATTACCGGGGAGTCCACGAGGAGGGTCTGGCTTCAGGTTCAGCTGGGACCAAGTGTTCAGTTGAAGGGACCAAGGAGTCAATTGAGGAGACCAGGATTTTATCTTTCTTTCTTAACTTCTTCCCTTCTTGTAGGACTTACTCTCTGGCAGACTTTTTCTTTTCTTTCTTTCAAGTTTATTTATTTTGAGAGAGAGAGAGAGAGTGTAAGCTCATGTGGGGGAAGGGCAGAGAGGGAGAGAAAATCCCAAGCAAGCTCCATGCTGTCAGCACAGAGCTCAATGCAGGGCTGGAACCCAGGAACTGAGAGAACACGACCTGAGCTGAAATCAAGAGTTGGATTTTTAACTGGCTGAGCCACCCAGGCGCCCCTGGCAGACTTTTTCCATTCATAGTGAGGAAAAATGATTTCTGGCCATTCTAGGCCTACACTTTCTCTCATAATGCTTGATTTTAGAAGGAGGTAGAACCCTCCCTTTTCCTTTCATTGTTCATATCTGCTTCTGTAGAGGCACTTTGGCCCTGCTGGGGCTGTCTCATACCCTAGGTCTCATACCCTCCCTTGGGTTGTAGAGGGATCCCATTGTTACTTAACTGTACCATGTTAAGAATTACTAGGTGGGAAAGGGAAGTTTCTAAAAGGTTAAGAGGCAGAATAAAACATAACAGATGTCTAAGGCACACTTCATATATGATAGTTTAATTTAAGGTGGATATTGTGGTCTTAGGATGTCAGTGGTTCATTGAGTGTCTTTTACTGAGCAGCTGGTTTTCTGGATGTTATCATCGAAGACACTTAAGCCCTCAAAGGAATTGCTTCTGCAAGCACTTCTCTTGCAGAATTTTTGATAATTAAGAGAATAAATACCAACATTTGTGTAAAAGGAGGAAAAAACTAGGAGAGCATAATAGGAATCTAGTGAAACCTATCATAAGGCTGCTTTCTTCAGACTGCAGAGGTTGAATTTGGATTTACCAGATGTGATATCAAGTCTGGCTTTGGCTTTTCACTTTCCCTGTGGTCCCTCCAGCAGGACATTAGTATGGACTGGGCATACTGTGCTTGGCAGGGCTCATAAATGGCACCAGTGCAGGTTGACTTTGAGTAGGAAGGACATACTTTGAAATGTACAGGTATCATTGAAATAGTTTTCTAAATATTTTATTACAGGAGAAAGCATTCAATATCAATGACCAAGATTCCAAGTGACTACAATTTCAAGTATTCTTTACTATGTATTTCATTCAAAATTGGTTTTCTAATAATTCATATATTTTTTTCTTTGAAAAGAAGAGGAATATTTTTTTGATGATTATCATGAAAGTTTGAGAATATCACTTAAGATTTAAATACATTCAAAACTTAAAGACATATTAGGATAAATTAAGATGGCTTAATATTTAAAGGCATAATGTCCTTGGGGCACCTGGGTGGCTCCATCAGGTAAGGGTTTGACTCTTGATTTTGGCACAGTTGGTGGGATCAAGCCCCGTATCAGGCTATGTGATGACAGTGTGGAGCTTGCTTGAGATTCTGTCTCTCCCTCTGGCCTCTGCCTCTTCCCTGCTCACACTCTTTCTCTCTCTCTCTCAAAATAAATAAAAAACATAATAAAAAAATAAAGGCATAATGCTCTTAATTTTTTTGTTTGGTTCATTGTGGACCCATGCTAAGCAGGAGACCATTAGTTTCTTGACAGAGTGGTAATTTTTGAAACTTAGATCTCTAATATGCTCAGATTCTCACCCTGGACTGTTTTTCATGTTCAGTAACTAAATGTGAACTTTTTGGGGAATACTTCCACAACTTTCTTCCTTTTTTTTTTCTTGAAGTCTCAGTTAGATTTGGTTAGAATCTTGTGTGATACCTGACGCACAGTAAGTGGTCAGTTTTATGTGTTTAATGAAAGGATGAGTGAATATAAATTAATGTGTAACAGTGTGCCTCATGAGCAACAGGTCTATGTTATTTTTTCCATTAAAGATCATATTTGAATAACAAGAAGTTGGGTAAATTTTAGATTTACTGAATTAAATTAGTAATAATTATGTGTTTGCTCTGTGCCAGATGCTGCTAGTTTTTTAGCTTTGAAGGTCTTAACTGCACCTTATTTATGGCAAATACTATATTACCATGTGTAATTCCACTGTAAAACCAATATGGTAGGCCTTAAAGAGAGAATAGCTATTTACATCTCTTTTGAATTTCCCTGCTGTTCTTTTTAGTCAGAGTATTGATAGTTTGTATGAAACACATTTATGGCTCTTCAATTTTCTCACCAGGATTGCTGTGCTAGTCTCTAAAGCGGGCTCCCTACTATCTTCCTTATTCCTACTAGTCTGTGCTCAACTCAGCCACCAGTGAGATCTTTTCAGAATCAAGTCAGATTACACTGGCCTTTCTCTGCCCCAAACCTTCGAGTGGCTTCTGTGTCACTTGGAGAAAAAGTTGGAGACTTTACCATGATGTAGGAGGCCTTATGAGAACTGGCCTTCCATTCCTTGGCCTTTCTGACCTTTCCAATAGCTCACTTTCCTCCTCACGGCCATCAGCCACATTGTCTTCCTTGCAGCCCTTGAACACCCCAAACATGCTCCCACTGGAAGGTGTGAACTGGCTGCTCCCTCTGCCTGGAATGCTGTTCTCCTAGATACCTTCCTCGTGTCTTTTTTTTTTCTTTTAGTGTTTATTTTTGAGAGAGAGAGAGAGAGAGAGAGAGAGAGAGCAGGGGAGGGGCAGAGAGAGAGAGGGAGACACAGAATCTGAAGTAGGCTCCAGGGTCTGAGCTGTCAGCCAAGAGCCCAACACGGGGCTCGAACTAATGAACAACGAGATCATGACCTGAGCTGAAGTCAGATGCTCAACTGACTGAGCCACCCAGGTGCCCCTCTCATGTCCTTCAAGGCTTTTAGCATGTTTTACCTTTCCTCTTTTTCTATCACATGTATCCATTAGCACATTATAAAATTTATGTATTTGTTACTGTTTATTGTTTATTATTGGTCCACTCCCCACTACCCCCTGTGAGAGTGCTGGTTTTGTTTGCTCTCAGAACAATGCTTGGCATGTACTAGCTACTAAATATTTGTAGAATGAATGAATGAATAGATTTCCTGATGAAGGGATTTAAATAAATTTTTTCTGAAGTGATTACTGGTGAACTTCTTTCAACAGTTGGTGGTAATAATAAATAGTAATGATGATGAAAGCAAATAATTATTGAGCGTATACTCTGTGCTGGATGTTTATAGTAAATATCGTTAATGGTGATGATGATGATGATGATGATGATGATGATTGCTAACCTTTATTAAATGTTAACTTTGTACCAGGTATTTTGCATTATCAGCTCAGTTAATTTTCAAATCAATTCTATGAAATTAATACTAATATTATCTATTTTATAATTAGGCCAGAGGAATAACTTTCCAACATCACATGGTATGAAATAGATATAACTGTGATAGTAGAATCTCAAAAGAAAACATACATTGTTAAATTTATCATTACCCAATTTTTGTCCTGTTCCAGCAGAAGTCAATATGTCTCTGGGAACTTTCATTTGTGGTTATGATGATCGCTGTCTGAAGAATTAGTATTAGAGTTAAAAATATACTTGTATTTAGAGATAAGTTCATTGCCTAGGATTGATTACAATTGTTTTAAAAATATAATTTATTGGGGCACCTGGATGGCTCAGTCAGTTGAGCCCGACTTCGGCTCAGGTCATGATCTCACCGTTTGTGAGTTCGAGCCCCCGCGTCGGGCTCTGTGCTGACAACTCGGAGCCTGGAGCCTGCTTTGGACTTTGTGTTATCTCCATCTCTCGGCCCCTCCACTGCTCATGCTCTGTGTCTCTCTGTCTCTCAATAATAAACAAATGTTAAAAAATATTAAAAAGAATATAATTTACTGTACAAATTTTAACTTAAGAGTACTACTATTTTTGCCTCCAGGGATTGGATTTTTTTTTTTTTTGGTCTAACCTGGAAACAAGGTAAATAATTTAACAATGCATGTATGTATAACTTTTTTTCTGGCTATCAGACTTTTCTGCTAGTTTTTGTTTACCTTTGATTTTGTCCTCAGTTGGTTCTGCTTTCAGAGGTCCTGTGGGTTGCTTCATTATTTTCAGGTTAAGGATTCATTTACTCTCTCCCACTGAGTCTCTGCCTTTTAATTAAAACACTCCAGAAGAGGGGTTATCTATCATTTCAGCCACAATTAGACCCTTGCCAGTAACACATGTAAGTCTAGGATTATTTTCTTCCTGCACAGAAATGGCTTAAAAGAGAGTCTTATATCCATTGATTCCATCCATACTAATTATAAGTGTTTTAAAATGACATCTGTGTTTTGGGGCACCTGGGTGGCTCAGTCAGTTCAGTTTCCAACTCTTCATTTCAGCCCATGTCATGATCTCACGGTTCTTGGGGTTGAGCCCCACATCACACTCTGTGCTAACATCTAGGAGCTTGTTTGGGACTCTGTCTCTCTCTCTTTCTCTCCCTCTCTCTCTCTTTGCCTCTCCCCCACTGGTGTGCTCTTTCTCCCTCTCAAAATAAATAAACTTAAAAAAAAAATCAAATGACATCTGTGTTTTTTTAAAAACTCATATTTATTCACATTTAGCTACCATTAATGAAATGTTGGAAGCTATGTCTCTGGGAGTTTTTTTTTTTTTTTTTTTAAGAGTTTTGAACTCTTCCCTTTTCTGGTAGTTCTTAGAAATGTACTGGTTCCTTATTGACTCAAAACAAGAGTCATGTGCTGGTAATTTTAACAAGGTAATTGTTATACTCTCCAACTTTCTGGAAAAAAAAATCTAGTTTCTCATGCCGGAATCATTGTGGGAATTGGTTTACAGTTGCCAGAGGTTTTTCCGGCCAGGGAACTTCTCTTGCCAACTGTTTCTTCCTAGGTATATTTCTCTTTTATGTGTGATTAGCCAGGAAATGGTAGTTGGATCTCATAGTCCTCTCCTTTTGGAGAAGGTGGCATACGTAAAGGAACAGGGAAGAGGCATGTCCTTACAGCAGTAAAGCTTAATCACCAATTGAATTGCGCTCTGAAGATTTCCAAGGAAATACTTTTGGCTTACTTATGTTCTTATGTTTTGCTTAGGAGTTCTTACTAATTGGCTTACTTTTTAGGTCTCTTTTAGCCATCCACTTTTAGAATGTATAATTAAATGTTACTTTATGATTTTCTGAGGGGGTGAGCCAAGGATAAACAGTTAGTTGTATCATCACATATTTATTTCATCTTTCCTCTCTGTGATCTTTCTGCTATATTATCATCAGCCTCATTTCATCTTTTGCAATTTGGTTTTTTCACCTGCTTGATTCATTAAAGTATCCATTCATTCATTCAATTGTTTTTTTGTGTACTGACTACATGCTAGTCCCTGTGCTAGTATTGAGGATATAAAGATTAAAAATCTACTGCATGGGTGCCTGGCTAGCTTAGTAAGTGGAGCATGCAACTCTTTTTTTTTTTTTTTTTAATTTTTTTTTTCAACGTTTTTAATTTATTTTTGGGACAGAGAGAGACAGAGCATGAACGGGGGAGGGGCAGAGAGAGAGGGAGACACAGAATCGGAAACAGGCTCCAGGCTCCGAGCCATCAGCTCAGAGCCTGACGCGGGGCTCGAACTCACGGACCGTGAGATCGTGACCTGGCTGAAGTCGGACGCTTAACCGATGCGACACCCAGGCGCCCCTGGAGCATGCAACTCTTGATCTCGGGGTCATGAGTTTGAGCCTCATGTTGGGTGGAGATTACTTAAACAAACAAACAAACAAACAAACAAACAAACAAACAAACTTAAAAGTATATATTCCTGTAATCCTCGAAGAGCTCATTGTTTATAGCAATAGATATCCGCTTGAAAGGGTGCATATCAAATGTGGTGGGACAGTAGAAGGAGACCCCAAGCCTCTGGAGGATGGGTGAGTATGGATTTTTAGCTAAACATAAGTGCGGTATGAACCAAGAGAATAATATTTTTAAAAACCTGTAAATTTAGGGTGTATTTTAGAAATACAGGAGAAATAAGAAAACTATATATAGTAATATTAAAACAGTTGAGGGACCTGGTATAATAATGTTCCATATATTTTTAAAAGAAAATACTTCAGTTACTGAGTTTTATATATTTCCACGAGTAGTGGATATGTTTTATATATGCCCATTAGATTGGCTTGTTATTTATCAGTTTCAAGGCATGTATTCTTACCAAATTTTGTCTGTTTGCCCTATCAGTAATTGAGAAGTGTGTTGAAATCTCTCACTTATAATAATGTCTTTGTTAATTGTTCCCTGTAGTCTATAAATTTTGTTTTATATAATTTGAGGCAATTACATATAAATTTAGAATTGTTATACCTTCTTAGCAAACTGAAACCATTATCTAATGTCCCTATTTATCCTGAATAATGCTTTTTTTAAATTCTATTTTTCCGATGGCATCACTGTGACCATAGCTTTCTTTTGATTAGCATTTTTCTGTTATGTCTTTTTCTATCCTTATGTTTTAGGATGACTCTTATAATTATGTAGGATATGGTTGGATTTTTTCCATCCAATCTGAAAATCTGCTTTTTGGGGGGAATATCTGACTTTTAAACAATAAGTTAAAGTTTTAAATTTATTATGATTATTGTTGACTTATTTCTACACTCTTACTTTGTGCCTTGTATTAATCACAACTTTTCCCTGATTTTTCCTTTTCTTAATTTTTTGGGATGGATTGAAGTTTTGCTTATTTTTCTTTTTATTCCATTCTTCCCTTTCTATTCCTTCTATTTATGTGCTCTGTTTCTGTTGTTTCAGTAGTTTTTATTTTTAAAAATTATACATAATTAAGGAAGTGTAAAGTTAATTGACATTTTAACTTTTAACTGTGTACAATTCGGAACCATGGGACTGACTTTTCAATTTTGATCACTTGCTTTCTGCTTATATGCAGTTGTTCAGTATTTTAGTGCTGTTCTTTTTTAAACTCACATGTTGGTCATTATTATTCTCTTATACAATGATTTTTGTTTAGATTTGTTCATGTTTAACAGTTTTTTCTTTATTTCTTCTAATGAGTTGTATTTTTTTTTTAATAAGACAATATTCCTTCTCCCTGAAGTATAAACCCAATAGCTTTTTAAGTGAAAGTCTGTTAGTAGTAAATTCTTAGTTTTTGTCTATATAATAATGTTTTGATATTACCCTTGTTCTCAAAAGTTAACTTTGCTGGATACACACAGTTTTTTGTTTTGTTTTTTTTAGGTTTTATTTATTTTCAAGAGAGGGAGAGAGACAGAGCATGAGCAGGGGAGGAGCAGAGAGAGAGGGAGACACAGCACCTGAAGTAGGCTCCAGACTCTGAGATTTCAGCACAGAGCCCGATGAGGGACTCAAACTCATGAACCATGAGATCATGACCTGAGCTGAAGTCACATGCTCAACTGACTGAACCACCCAGATGCCCATGGATACACACAGTTTTAACTTGAGGGCTAAATTTTCTCATAGCATTTGAAGAAATGATTCAAGTCTTCTGGCTTGTAGTGTAGATTCTGAGAAGCTTGCAGGCTAACAGGTTGTGTTTTCTGTATCTGTGGATTCATATCTTTGACTAGCTCTGGACGTTTTCTCAGCCATTGTCTCCTTGAATATTGCTTCCCTTTCATTCTCTATAGCCTCTCCTTCCCGGATGTGAATTATATATGCATGGTAAGCTTCTCATCCTACCTTTTATGTTTCTTAACCCCTCTTTCATACCTTCTCTGTCCATCTTGCCCTCAGTTTCATTTTGAGCGATTCTTATGATTTATCTTCCAGTCTTCCAGGTTATTCATTGGCTGTGTCTAATTTACTGTTTTAAACTCACCTACTTATTTCAACAATTATGCTTCATTAAAAAACTTTTTTTTAACGCTTATTTACTTTTGAGAGAGAAAGAGAAACAGAGCACGAGTAGGGAAGGAGCAGAGAGAGAGGGAGACACAGAATCTGAAGCAGGCTCCAGGCTCTGAGCTGTCAGCACAGAGCCTGATGCGGGGCTCGAACTCATGAACCATGAGAGAATGACCTGAGCCAAAGTCGGACACTTAGCCTACTGAGCCACCCAGGTGCCCCATGCTTCATTTTTAGACATTTTCTATCAGATCTGTCTAGTCATTTTTGATTGCCCTTACTCTTTTCTCTCCCTCTTTTTAAATATCTTTTTGTTTTAAAATATTCATAATAGTTATCTTCTATTTTTTAGTTGATAATTATAATACCTATTGTTTTTGCTGATGCATGTATAGCAATTTTTGCCTTGTCTTATTAGTGATTTTTAAAATATTTGATTTGAATCATATTTTAAAATATTTAAAAATATTTCTTTGAATTTAATCTGCAGTATAACAACTATAAACTCTGGACAAACCAGGTGGCAAAAACTCAGAAAGGAATGCCAATCTGGTAAAAGTAAACATCTGGACCTGAATTTTGCCTCATGAGCCACTTTTATCAGTGCCAATGATTTTCTAGCTCTTGGCAGATGATTGAGAACTGATAGTATTAAGGTCAACTCAGCATCACTAAATAATTGACCTCAATTGGTAGAGATGCTCATCCATATCCTGAGAAAGGCATTTTGCAAATGCTTTGATTTCTATGAGAACAGTAATAGGCAGACTAGGAGAAAATGCTGCATAAACTGACTGATGATATTACTGAATTCGAACAGGGCACGGAGGCAGGGTAGAGAGGATCAAGAAAAGGAACTTATTAGATGCAGAAGGAAGATCTGAAAAGAAAAAGTCATGATTTCTTTCTTTGCTGGATTAGGGCTTTAAGCTTTCAAAATATATGGAGAAATCCTTTCTGAAATCTTGGTCAGTTAGATACACATGTTTCTCTTTGAAAGGCAACGTGTAACCTAGTATTTCCCCATTCTCTCCCCCACCCCCATTTCATCAGCCATCTATACTCTGAAAATGATGGCTTCTTGCAGTGATTTCTAAAAAAGGTTAATATGTGCAAGACATTATTGCCTTTGAAGTCCACATGATACCTTTTTAAAAGGTCTGTAAGCCACTCAGGCTGTGATGGCACTGATCAAAAAATTTAAGCACAAGGTTTCCATGTGCTTTTTAGGGTTTTCCATGTGCTTTTTAGGGTTTCCATGCAGTAGTACTTCAAAATTTAGTGTTTATGCTATAATTTATATGTGATTTAGTTTGACTTAATCTTTCATGGAAAAATAACTGTAAACATTTTAAAGACGTAAGAGCAAGCACAATTTCAACTTTGGAAGGAACCAGTTTTAGAAATATCAGCAGCAACAAACCTATGTATGATGGAAACATTGCTATATAAAATTAAACATTCTTAAAATATTTGTGTCAGTAGAAAATGTTATTGTAGTAAGCCCTCTAAAAGGGGAAAATAAATAAAAGGGGAAGACAATGTTAAATTTTCTTGGTTTAATTTTTAGCAACCTCACATTTCAAATGGCAAACAAAGGTAAAATCAGTTCTTGTCATCATAGACAGGCAAAATAGGAATATAGCTGTGAGTGCATTTGGTATGTTGCATATGTTTTGCATTTACAAGGTAGAACACTTTTTGAAAAATATTTATTTTTGAGAGAGACAGACAGTGCAGAGAGGATGCAGAGAGAGGGAGACAGAGGATCCTAAGTGGGCCCTGCGCCAACAGCAGAGAGCCCAATGTAGGGTTCAAACTCATGAACCTTGAAATTGATAGGGAAAAATTATGTTATAAGATGGCCGATGGGACTGATAAGGAAATTCCAGTCGCCGCCTGAAGATTCTCCTTCCAGGTTCTTCTTCCTGCCCCGCTTGCCATGTGCCCCAAATTGCCACTAATGCAGAAGTAACAGACTATAAATTGTCCCCCATGCTTACGCTCCGGGGCTCAGAACTCTGGAGAGCGATCTCCTTGGAGCCTGCCGGTGTGAAATAAACCTCCTGACTTCCAAGATGTCCCAGTGCCCTTAGTTCTTCTGCTGGGTGATCCAGGCCAGGTTCTGTAACAAGATCATGACCTGAGCAGAAGTCAGATGCTTAACTGACTCAGGTGTCCCCAGGTAGAACACTTTTTGGCAGAAAGTTTTGGCAATGTTTTTTTCCCCTCTTTGCATGATTTTAATTGTTTATGGCTTTGTGCAGGGATAAGTCCGCAGGACCTATCAGATATAAGGTATTAGACATTTGTAGAATTTCCTTTTCAGTTTCCCTGATTTATGAGACAAATTAATAGGCATACAAACAAGAATAGGTTGGTTCCTTACTTGAGCAACTTGAGTACTGTAAGTAAAAAATGTCCATATTACTAATGATAAGGTCTTAAGATTTGATGATACCGAGCCCAGTATGATATGGCTCAGTTGTTTAAGTGTTGGACTCTTTTTTTAATTTTTTTTTTTTTTTCAACGTTTTTTATTTATTTTTGGGACAGAGAGAGACAGAGCATGAACGGGGGAGGGGCAGAGAGAGAGGGACACACAGAATCGGAAACAGGCTCCAGGCTCCGAGCCATCAGCCCAGAGCCCGACGCGGGGCTCGAACTCACGGACCGCGAGATCGTGACCTGGCTGAAGTCGGACGCCTAACCGACCGCGCCACCCAGGCGCCCCTTAAGTGTTGGACTCTTGATATCTGCTCAGGTCATGATCTCATGGTTTGTGAGATCCAACCTCATGTTGGGCAGAGCCTGCTTGGGATTCTCTCTCTCTCCCCCTCCCCTGCTCTGTCTCCTTCCCCCCCCCCCCCCCAAAAAAAAAAGAAAAGAGTTTACAATACCATGTTCTAAGACAATGAGTGAACAGAACAAGATTGCATACTGGTACTTTGCTTGGAATGAGAAAATAATGCATAAACTTAAAAAAATTGATACTAAACAGCTAAGTGTTCACATTGCAGTTTGTAAAACATTAAACATGGCAGAATTTGCTATTGAAGAATGATACCGCAAGCCAAACCTAGTTACAAAATAGGAGGAATGAAAAAGCTACAGGAATGGAAGGAACTTGTGAGGTCACAACTGCTCCATTTAAAAAGTAAGGCCCAGAGAGGTTAAATGACCAGTGTAAACACAGCTGCTTTTGTACTGGCAGACCAAGTATTAAAACTTAGTTGTTTTTTTTTTTTTTTAATCCCCTTGTGTTCTAGTGCTGCTTCTAAATGAAGGTGAAAGAGGCAGGTGAATATGTGCTGGCATTAGGGGGCTGTGGTGATGGCTGGTGGTGGGAAGGCGTGGGAAGGAGGCACAGTTTAGGTAAGAAGCCAGAGGATTACATAATTTAAGAGAGAAATTGATATGGCCAGCAAAGTGAATCCAGAGTTGGGGATAAAGTTATTTGTGGTAAAGTTCTCCAAGTACTTTAAGGGCAATTCCATCATGCTTATGAACCTAGCCACAATCCTAACCCCCATTCTTAGTAAACATTTAAAATAACATCCATTGTGGATTCCCCACTTCCTCTTTCCCCCCTAAATTCATTTTGTTTAAATGTGCTTCAGAGTCATTTCATTAGAAATGAACTGTATCACTTAGTGGTATAAGGATCAGATATATGTGGTAGGCAAATATCAGGAAAATAAAATACTTATTTTACTAAGTTTCAAACTAGGAATAGTTTCTTTCATGGTTTCTAAAGGAAAAAGATAGTGACTATTAACTTTAAAAATTAAGACAATTATCAGCAAAATTGAGTTTATTTGAGAATTGAGATTTGGATCATGCAAGCTGTGGCAGAGCCCTAGGCAAGTCCAACAAATGAAGAGGAGGACCATTATTTTATGGAGAAGGAGGAGGAAGTTGGGAGGGGTTGTCTTGATGAAAGTCCAGTGGAGAAAAGTATGAATCCAGGGTGATGATGGTTTCTCATTAGCTGAGTTGAAGGGTAGTTGATTTCTTACAGGAGATGCAGTGTCTTTCCTTGCTGGGGCCTGTAACTGATGATTCTTCCTGTTGATGATTTTATGTTGGGGTCTATAATTGACAATTCTTCGTGTAATTGACCTTGAGTGTCCCCTTCCTATCCTCCTTCCTATCCTCCCTACTCCACTTTTGCGAGATTTCCCTTTACTCACATGACTAATGTATTTTACCCATTATGTGGCATTTTCTTTGCAGTTGGAATAACAAGGGACTGGAGATCAAAGAATAATTTGCTTTCTGTTGGAAATCTTTAAAAAGATTTGATAGCATGTATTTTTATACAATAATTTACTTATACCCCATGCATGTTTCTCAAATATCTGTTGTTTAGTATTGCCTATTTATGCCTTCTATACAAATGGATATTTCCATTTGTATAGATATATGGCATTTATTAGTTTGGGACTTGCTTTTTCTTAAGCTCAACTTTATGTCTTTGAGATTTTCAATGTTGTTGCATACAGCTGCAGTTTATTCACTTTTAAAATAGGTTATCTATTGTATGAAATTGTTCATTTAGTCATAATTTATTTATCCATGCTACTGTTGATGGACATGTTTTTCTCCACTTTTTGCTATCACAAACAATGCTGCCTCAAACACATTTGTACATATCTTCAGATGCATGTTTGCAAGATTTCTCTAGGGGGATATATATATCCAATTAAAATTTAGTTCACATATATTTTTGATTCACATTTATATGTAAAATCATTCAAAGTAGCTATTGAAATCTCCTTACAGAGATATCTTGAAAGGTCTAATAGTTTAGTAATTTTTTTTCTTATGAATTAGAATGAACAAATAACTTACAGTTAAGATCTTTTGAAGAGAAGATATGAAGGATAATGGGTTTTATGATAGTTGAGTTTCAGTGACAGATTGAGCATTTTGGGCTAGATCTGTAATTGCCTGATTTGGACATGAGGAGAATAAATACAGCCCACTGAAAAGTACACTGATATATTGGGTTGGAAGGGGCTATACGAGATATAGTTATTCAGAACAGGCTATCTTGGCCCTTTTCAGGATTTGGTATTTTTGATAATTTTCAGAAACACATCTGGATGGGAAATGTTTCCCACCCTTCCTTACATCTACTTTTAGGCAACTGTTTGTTGGTTCCAGTTAATTTTGACATACCAAAAATAACATCATTGACTTTTTCGGTGATTCAAAAAGTCATCCAGTCATCTACTCAATTAATAATTATTTAGCACCTTTCACATTTGAGGCCTAATGCTTAAAGTTGGGCATATTATGGTGAGCAAAACAGATGGACAGACTCTCTTGGGACTTATAATTTATAGCATTAGAGACCTATATATAAGTAAAAAATTATGATGGAGTGAGATAAGTTTTATTGACGGAGGGTAGCCTAGACTACTATGAGAGTGAAGAATAGGTACTCCTGATCCATTTAAGGAAGGTGAGAGTTTTTTTTTTTTTAAGTTTATTCATTTATTTTGAGAGAGAGAACTAAAGAGTTGGGCGGGGGGAGGAGCAGAGAGGGAGGAGAGAGAGAATCTCAAGCAAGCTCTGTGCTGTCAGCATCAGCACAGAGCCCAGTGTGGGGCTTGAACTCACAAACCGTGAGATGGTGGCCTGAGTAGAAACAAGAGTCAGACGTTTAACTGACTGGGCCACCCAGATGCCCTGAGAGATTTTTTTAAAAATATAGATTCTTGGTCCTGATCCCCAGAAATTTGGTTCTGTAGATGTGGACCAAAGAAACTTGTTGTTGTTGTATTATGTTGTTGTATTATGATGATGAAGATGGTGATGATTTTAACTCCGCACACAATCCAGCCAATTAGCCAAATTTAGAAAATACTGTGTGTGAGTGATTAAAATGGGCACTGATCATGGCAGGGTCTCTTAAATGAACTAGCTAAGGATGGAATGGATGGTTTTTAGATAATTTCTGCTCAGAGGCCAAAGGTTGATCTTTGTATTTATCCCTATTCAGTTGTAAATTCCTGTCTTAGGTTGTAAAAGTTAACTGCCCCAGTGGTGGGTGGGAGGGACTACCTGTACTGATAGTACACACGGAAAGGACCTGGAATTGTTGGTTAGCTATAAACCCAATGAGAGTCAAAGGTGGGCCTGTCTGCCATGGAAGCTGCCATGATTTTAGGACACATAACTAACTGTAAGCTTAGTATTAGAGAGAAGTGGGGAAGGGTCCTCTAGGGAGGATTCGTTGGAGAACACATCTGGACTCATGTGGGTAGTTTCTAGGATCATGTGTAAGGGGCATGTTGACAGTTGAGGTGTATGAAAGGATGTTGAGCTCCTTGATAAATATCCCTACGGAAAAGAATTAGAGAGAAATAGCTTCATTCATCCCAGAATAAGAAAACTTAGTCTACATCATTCCAGAAGAAAGAACTGGGACTAAAAAGGGAAAGTTATTTGGGAAGTAAGTCTCATTTATTCACCGACTCATTTATTCATATAACAAATATTTAGTATCTACTGTAACTCATTCCCAAAGTTGCCAAAGATATACTAGTAAACAAGATGGATTCAGTTCCTGACTTCATGAAGTTGCGATTTATTAGAAGATCCAGACAATTAAGCAAGCAGTTTAATGAAAATGTGATGAAAAGTATGGTAATGGGAAAGCCAGGATGCTATTTCCCCTCCATGTAAAACACCTTTCTGATATTAATACTATCAGAAAGATGGTAAATGATGAATACTCTGACCTTGGAGATAACTTAAGAAGAGGCTGTTGGGGGGTAATGAAGAAGTTTTGCCAATAACTACCATTAAAATCCTGTGTAACTTTTAGCATCAATGATTGTATATGGCTTTGTAACAGATTCACACTTCCTTGCTTTTTTCCCCATTCCTATCCTGTCCTTCCCTTTCTTCCATTCTCATTTGCAGTTATTTAAGGCTGTATGATGAAATGATTTTGTGATTTTCACAGATGTTTGTATATAAGGAACAGGGCCAATTCTTAGAACTGAAATCATTCGTAATTATGTTTTAATCTGGGCTATCATGTAATGGATAGGCATAGTGTTTATGTAAATGCACTGTGATCTGATTTATAGCTTCAGTTTTTCCCATTCCTCTTGATGATTAATGAATGCAGATGGGGACTCTTAGTGGGCATAATAGTGGAAGCCTATATATCTGGGGAATCGGGTGTGCACAAAGAATGAGTAGAATGTCAATGCTGTTTTTCATAGAACTTTTATGTGTTCTAGATAAGATTATGGTTGCTTTGATCATTATGTTTTGAATTCTTAACATGTCTTAAGTAATTAGAAAAGCTGACCTTTAATTCACAGCATTAAAAAAAATTAAATATTATGTTGTGACATTCTCAGGACTCTATGAGCCTTTCATATTTAGTGTTATAGGCTGAACTTGGATACTGTGAAGGTTTGGGTTTGCTTTCTCTTGACCCAATGTGACTTCCTGTTTCTAATAAAAACAGTTTTAAAGACTTTTAAAAGGAATATCTTGCATGCTTGGCAGCTCTTGTAAAACCACATGTTAGTATACCAGTGTGAATGAAGTATATTATTTAAAGAAAGAAATATCAAAGAACCATATTGCTCGACCAAATTGGCATTTTGTTTTGTGGAAATTGGATGCCATAGAACAATCTGGTGATTTAGGAAGTGTCTGCTTTTGGTAACCAGATGAATCAGGAACCAAAAGTTTCATTTTGATTTGGTTAATCATCCTAAGTCAAGGGGACACCTGAGTCACAAATTGGGGTTTACTCTGTGCTGGAGTTGATGCAAAGTAGTGATTCTGGTTATAATGGTTTTTTGTTTGTTGCAACTTGGTCACCTACTTTGAAATGAATTCATAAATTTAGTAAATTACATGCATTCTCACAATATCCTGGAAAAAATCCAGTTATTCCTACCACTCAGTCAATGAAGAAAATGAACGTTCGTGAAGAAGCTTTGATAGTTAGATAATTCTCTTTGATCAGGAGGTTCATGTCTCCTGGCTTTCAAGTCCTGTGCCTGAGAGCTTCTTTCTCTTGGTATTGTCCTAGAAGTTGGCTTCTCATAAATATTTTAATAGGCATTAAGTATGTTTTTGTAACTACAAAGATGATTTATTCATTTGGTTAATATTCATTGAGTACCTAGTATGTATCAAGGTCTCTTCTAGAAGCAGTCTGTATGGTAAGGAATAAGGCCGGCAAGGCCTAAATCTTTTTATAAATTTATGATTGTAAAAAACTTTCATGGTGGAAAATGGTATTAAAACTCTTTGTAAATATTTATACAATGGCCACATGCAGTCTGTGCTGTATGAACATGATGATGTTAACGATGTAAACATGCTTTTCTTCTAGGTTAGTGGATGACAGATGTGTGGTGCACCCGGAGGCGGGAGACCTTGCGAACCCTCCCAAGAAATTCAGAGGTAAGAAATAAATTTTTAACATATTTAAGATATACATATTTATAAAAATATATTTTTATTATGTGGCCAAAGGGCATGGGATCATTTTTTTGTCTTAAAATAAATCATGCTAAAACTTTATTCAATGTGAAACTGTCATATATAAATATGTCCACTGAAAATTTTTTCAAAAATTTCTCCATTGTTTCTCTTCTTTTATATGTAGGAGGATTTACATTGGAAGAAGAGTTTCAATTTTTGTTTTGCTGGACAGTAGTTTATCTGTTGAAAGGAAATCTTGGTAATTAACTCTGAAAGGCTACTTTTCAAACCAATAAATACAGCCGAATATTTATTTGTGAGACTTATGCTGTAAATGTTAGCGTTTCATGATCAACTCTTCAGTGTAGCTTTGTAAAGTCTGTAGCTGGGTGACAGTGATTTGTTAGCTCAGCTTTTAAAATGTCACTTTGGATGGCATGTAATAACTAATGATTGTCTTAGAACTCCTTTCTAAGTATAATTTTTGTGTTAGCTTGGTAATATATCAACTGAGACATTGGTCATAATAGGAGACCAATTATAACTTGACTGTTATGAAGGAAGGATTAATGGAATCTGCAGAGAATCCTAGACAAACTAAAACCAATAATTACAAGCTTCTCAAATCAATTTCATAGTTTGTGTGTACTTACAATAATAAAAATAACTTTGAAGAAGCACTCACTTTGAACACACTGTGTAAGCATTCCTTCTCATAATGGTGAAAAGCAGCTTTCATAGGGGATAAAAATCTGGAGAGAGAGAGAGAGTAGAAGGGGTTCCCCAGATCCCCAGACCCAAGTCAGGGTGTGCTGCTTCCTGCGCTGGGGAAGGATGTGTTCAACATTTGACAGGTATTTCCCTTGTTTCACTCCTTGTGATAGACACTTTCCATCCAAGTCTCATTATAAGAATATATATTTCATTTTATCCAAACTCAGAATGTTGTGGGGGGCACCTGGGTGGCTCAGTTGGTTGAGCATCCCACTTCGGCTCAGGTCATGATCTCATGGTTCATGGGTTCGAGCCCTGTGTTGGGCTCTGGGCTGACAGTTCAGAGCCTGGAGCCTGCTTCAGATTCTGTGTCTCCCTCTCTCTCTGCCCCAACCCTGTTTGCACTTTGTATCTCTCTCAAAAATAAATAAACATTAAACTCAAAATGTTGTGGAGAGAGTGACAAAAACAATAGATAATTTTTGACTTAAATTGGTCACTTTGAATAAGAAATCCAGATTTTTCTCTATGTGGAGATATTAACATAAAACAGGCTGTGGAAGATACACTGCCCATTGGAAGCACCATAAGACTATGTACTAGGGACCCTCCGCTAACCCTGGGCAGCGGAGGTGTTCTCTCCACAGTCCTCACTGAGGATGGACTCATGATAAAACTGCGCTGAAGGAGAGTCAGCAGTGCGGCAGGTGAGTAGAGTGGTAGCACATTAAAGATAAAAAGAAAATTTTTCAGGGCAAACTGGGACAACAAATCTGTGTTTATAACAGGAAAAAGCATGGGGTTCGGGTTTTGACTGTACTGCTCACTGGCTGTGTCATTGTAAGTAGGTCACCTAACCACTTTGAGCCTCAAAGGACATTTGTCATTGGCTGATGGGAGCAGGGGTGGGTAATAACAAGAACAATGCCCACCACACAGAGCTTTCTCAGGCCTAAATCTTTCCAGAGAATAAATGTAAAGTGTTTTAAATCATTACAGAAATGATAGCTAACTTATAATAGAAAGGCATCATGTATTTCCTTTTAACGTATTTGACTCTGCTCTTAGATTGTAACCTCTTTAGGGACAGGATTCTACTCTTTTTTTGTGTGTGTTTTCCAGGCATTTGCCCATACTAGACATCCAAAAAATAGCCATTAGATGGTTTTGGATGAGACACCCAAACTCTCCCTGGGGCCAAGTGACAAAACTTGGTTCCTGGGACTGCTCCACACTTCACTGCCACGAGATTGGATAGTCTTACTCCTCTGTTGGTAAGGGGGTGGGGGATTCCTCTTTCACAGATAACCTTCAGGGTTTGTGGCCACCTTTTTTTTCTTTTCCTTTTTCCCAGTGAAGTGAATTGTTTTAAAGCATTAAGATTATTTTAGTGTATGTGAAGGAACACCATGGTAACACTCTGTACCCGGTAGGTAATTATATACAGATGCTTGGTGTCATTATTCAGCGGGCACTGGCTCAAAGTATGAATCACTCAGGTGCTCTAGCCCGCCCCTGGAAGGCTGGCTTTTCCTGTAATCTGATACTTTAGGTCATTGTCCTTACTAGTTTGCTCTTATTTTCTATCTTATTCCATTCATCATTGGAGAAGGAGGGCCCCCCCCCTTTTTTTATTGGGGATTTAGGGTTTCCTTTTATCTTAAAGCTCTGACTCTTTTCTGATGATTCTTGGAACTCTGTCATGGCAGAGCCATGGAGGAGAATTCCGAGTTGGGCTTGCCTCTGCCTTGGTCTCCAGACTACTCAGAAGCCACAAGCAGGCCTTGTTGTCCCAGATGTCATGTTTTTCGGCATAACTTGTCCTCTTACAGCTCTTGCATTTCACCGTTCTCTGCCTGTGGTGTATTTCCCTGTGCCCTCTGGCTTTAAAAACCATCACTTTTTCATAGATTTGCCGCCCAGCATCACCACCCCTGCATTTCCAGACTCCTCTGCCAAGTTTCCAGAGCACCCTCCCTTATTGTTACTTTTTAGATAAGGTGAAGAAACAATAGCATATCACAGTTCCGCTACACCTCAGTTCCTCTCGTCTCAGCCACACAAATGGTATTCTCAAATTAATTTGGAAAGATTTTTGTTTTTCACAGTCTGTTATTTGTTCAAGTGAATCATATGGTTGTAAAGCTTCTAGGCAATTAGAAGTTAATCTACTGCAACTCCCCCAGTGTTTGGAATGAGGAGGCAAAGTTCCAAAAAGGTTAAAATGATTCTCTCCAATACACACAATTATACAACGAAATATTCTTTTGACTATGTCACATTGCCTCACATATGAACAGAGGAAGCTGAATTTTAACAAATAACTTCCCAAGGGCTATTTAAAACCCGATTGATAGCTATTTTTCAGTAGACACCACACAATCAGACTAATACTAACAGAAGCACAGTGGCTTTCTCTTGTGAGTGCAAAATTCCTTTCATGGTCAAATATTGTCTATTTTCTTAAAAGATAAACTTTAAACTGTGGAATAAATTCAGAAGTACAGAAGAGTTGTAAAAGCAGCATAGAGAGTTCCCTTTCACCCAGTTTCCCCTTAGGTTAGCATCTTACATCACCAGGGTGCATTTGGTTATGCTAAGAAATTACTATTTGTACATTATTATTGACTAAATTTGAGACTTCCTTTGGATTTCACTAGTTTTTTGGCTACTTGCCTTTCCTTATTCGTGATTGCATTCAAGATCCCACAGCGTATTTAGTTATCATGCTCTTTAGTCTAATCTGGTCTGTGACATTTTCTGTCTTTCCTCATTTTTCATGACCTTGATACTTTTGAAGAATACTGGCCAGGTATTGTGTAGAATGTCCCTCATTTGGGGTTTGCCTAATGTTTTTGTCATGATTAGACTGGCGTCAAGTTTGAGAAGAATACCACTGAGCTTCACTGCCCTTCTTGCAACATATCAGGGACACAAAATATCAACATGTTTGATCACTGGTCCTGGTTTTTTGATATACAATTTAATCCTCCTTTATACTAAATTATGGCAGTTATTTTTGTTGAATTTATATTCTTTTGGTTTTCCTTTTTTTTTTTTTTTCCTAGTTCCTTTATATACTTCTGTCCCTACCCCTAACCCCCTACTCTGTAGAAAGCTCTTCTCTGATGTGGATTTTTCTTAAAGTCTTTGCTCTACTGATACACGTACATTTTATTTTGGAAGGAGAAGCTAATATAAATCAAGGCAAAAGAGGCTGTGTGTCCTTTTATTACCATCAGGGTGATAAAATATAGAAGTAATAGAGGGGTGCCTGGGTGGCTCAGTCGGTTAAGTGTCTGACTTCACCTCAGGTCATGATTCCATGGTCTGTGACTTTGAGCCCTGCATCAGGCTCTGTGCTGACAGCTCAGAGCCTGGAGCCTGCTTTGGATTCTGTGTCTCCCTCTCACTGCTCCCCACCCCCTCTCGCTCACACTCTCTCTCTCTCTCTCTCTCTCTCTCAAAGATAAATAAACATTAAAAAAAATTAAAAAAAAAAAGAAGTAATAGAGAACCCAGGAAGCCACACACCGCCCCCCCCCCCCCCCCAGAGGGACTGAGGGAAGAGAAGATGGCCCCTTCTTCTGGTTGATTAGATACTCCCCAGGGTTGGCCTTGGCCCATTTGGTCTTGCAGTTTTCAGCTCTTGAGATCTGTGGTCATTTGACATGTGACTGTTTCGTAACCTACCATGCCTATCAAGTGGACACATCTAGCAAGCAAAAAGTCATTCTGAAGCAGTCAGAATGCTTCCGGAATTAGAGCTAAAATAGAGAAATCTACTCTGTTGTGCAACACTAATGTAGGTAGTGAAAAATCAGGGACTTGGGAGAAGATTGACAAGATTATTTCTTCAACTCAATTCCTTTTCTTCACATAATTCAAGGAAGTCTCTTTGAAGGCTGGGACTGTCACCTTTTGCCTCCAGTCATGGAGGTTACACACACAAGTGCTTAAGTGAGAAAGCCATCTTGCAAGGTAGTACCTTTGGATTTTTGTGTAGTTGACCGTGTCAGCCTTGCGTAACACAGTGATTCACCAGTATGAGCCAGTTTAACAATTGCTGTGTTGGATTTCTTCAGAATTAGGGTTAGTGTAATTACTTGATGATGACTGAAACAATTTCAGATTTGAAATAACATTGGTTGAGCATTTAAACCATGCTACGCTGTGCTTGGGGCTTCCTATGCATGATTATGTGGTAATTACAATACCCCTATAAAGTGGAAATTGTTGCTCTTCCCAGTTTTGCAGTTGACAGAGTCAAGTACAAAGAAGTTACGCCGCTGTCTTAATGTCACTGATTCCAGAGCTGTTTGTTTTGAATCACTATGCCATACCGTGTACTGAACTATGCCCTCCTATAAGTTTTAGTTGTTGGTTCTAAAAAGCCACACAGATTAAATCTAATTCCTCTTCCACACAACAGCCCTTTTAAATACTTGTTTAGAATGATCATGTTTCTGCAGATTTTTCCTCCTGCAGGCTTAATTTTTAAAAACTCTTTCGCCTGTGGCCAGTCACAAAGTCTTCAGTGATTTCTCCAGTTTTCATTATACTGTCTTGTTTGTTTTCTGGTTGGGCTTCTATTTGTCGGTGTAATTCTTTTTTTTTTTTTCTTTCATAAGTGAGTTTTTATTGGTTGTTCTGAGGATCAGTACAGATGATTCAATTTGTACACAATGCTTAATCTATGTACCAAGAATCTAAAAAATCATGTAGTTGTGATTCTTTTCCAAAAGTTATTCCAGTGACCTTCCAGCTTAAAATTTGGAGGCAGATTTTCCTTAGCAGTACATCAAGTACCAATATCTTCAAATGTTGATATGCTGTTGCATTGTTAAGCCCCCTTGATTCACAATTTAATATCATATATACTACATACTCAATGTTCAATTTTGCACAACATCTTAACAAAGTTGCTAGGAAATTGGGCTACCACCACCAAGATGTTACAGAATGCACAAAATTCTGACAGGGGAGAGCTAAGATCAAGGAAACAATTCTACCAAAAACAACATGGGGATACAAGTAATTTAAAATGTTCAAGACATTAAACGCACGACTGACTCTAAATTGCCTTTTAGTATGTTTGGTATTATAGGATATAAAAACTATCCCATACGTGGAATGTTAAGCTGGCACCTAAGACGATCACAGCCTCCTGTATTTTCTATTTTCTGGTTGTACAACCCCACTGTTTTCTGGTTGTACCAAAAAATGAACACCCAGCAAGTGATTTCACCTCTTCAAAAAAAGCATTTACACTTAAAAAAAATGGGATGAGGTGGGATCTCCTCCTTCTTAAAAATGTTTCTAGAGCTACTAAAAAACTTGCATTTACAAAATAACTGATAAAAATATTCCTCTGGGTTGTACAAGAAGGGAGACAGCAAACACCGATAAGACCTGGGATATGATATTAATCAGACTTGGCTTCTTTCTCTCCTGCTTCCTCAGAGGCTGCACTCTCCTCGTTTTCAGTTTCTCCATTTTCTGCAGGCAAGTCTTCTTTCGTGTCTTGGTGAGCCCCTTCAGCCTGTTTTCCCTTTGCTCCCCCTTTCCCCTTTGCACTTATTGTCTGAAGATTTATCCTTTCCCCGCTGCCGCCTTTTTCTGCTTCGCTTCCACTTTTGCAGGAGCAGGTTGAGCTGACAACCTCACCCACCTCCTCTTGGGCTCCTCCTTCCCGCCCCCTCAGCGGAGCTGACCTCCCTCTTGGGCATCCTGGTGGTGAGACTGGCGTGTGCAGGTGCCTGCTGGCTGCCCATGCCCAGAGCCTTCAGGAAGCCCAGCTGCCTGGCCACTGCCAGAGGTGCTGCAACCCCGGTCAGTGTAATTCTTGGTGGTTGTAGAAAGAAGAGAACGTAGTACATTTGGGTGCAGTATTATGAGACTCTTATTTTGGGATACTGTGCTTGTGGCCCAAGAGTCCTGGGCAGGATCCCTAACTCACCTCCAGCTGTTAGTCAACCTAGATTCCTGATGTGTTTTCATTTGCATCTCTAATCCTCATTTTCCTCCTCCTGTGCTGTATAATTGGTACTTTGGTACCAAGCAGAGAATCTGTTACATTTCATCTTATTAGCATTGATTAGCTCATTATTCTAGCCTGCCACTCACTCTGACTCTCTCTCTCTCTCTCTCTCTCTCTCTCTCTGATCTTAACTCTTATCCAAATTATTTATTCAAACTCCCAGGCTTATGACACCTGGAAATTCGTTAAGTTGGTTCAAGGTAAATGTGTGATCCATGTGTTATTCCAGTATTTTTGAATATCTCTGAGAAGTAGATTAGGAATGTGTATGTCAGCGTCCCTACAAATCAGACCTTGGAAGGCGTGGATGGAGGTAGTCAGTTTGGGAGGTGATCTCTTGCAGCACGGATAATGGAGTGGGGGAGAGTGAGCCTAAAGAAAGAAAAGGCAACAAATTGTTCATGAATGTCCACCACTGTGGCAACCAGAGCTCAGTGCTTCTGGGACTCCATGGGGACCATGCCTCAGAATCTCCTACCCATGGACAGAAAGTCTGGGGCCAAATTCTATCCTCTGTGGGTTATGGGTTGGCCCTCTTCCACAGCACACTTCTGGACTGCTCCTCTTTGAAGCTGAGCAAGGTCTCCAAGTATCAGGGAAAGCTCTCATAAAGGAGATGGAGGGGTTCGAGTTTGGAGGCTGCTGGCATGCTGGGAACTGTCCACTGCAGTTGTCAGTGAGCTTGGGCCTGAAGACAGTCACATCACTTGTGCCTGCTCGGAAGTTGCACCTGTTTCCTTACTTGAAAGACCCGCAGTTAGACTATAAACTGTATGAGGGTAAATACTATGTTAGCCTTGCATTCTGGGGAATTGCCAAGATCAAGAACAGTGCTTTGCATATTGTCAGTGCTGAATGAATTTTCGTTGAATTAATGAATAAAGTTCTAAAAAAATTATAACTCTTAAAGGCAATATAATTTCAGATGCTTGTTTTGGGGTCTTAACGCTACCCAGCGTGTAACAAAATTGCTGGCTGATGAGTTGTTTTAAAATAAAACCATGTGCGGCATCTGGATAGCTCAGTCGGTTAAGCCCCCAACTCTTGGTTTTGGCTCAGGTCATGATCTCATGGTTCTGGAATTCAAGTCCTGCATTTGACTCTGCACTGACAGTGTGGAACCTGCTTGAGATTCTCTCTCTCTGTCCCTCCCCCACTTGTGCACTCTCTCAAAATAAATAAATAAAAACTTTACATAAAATATGTAAAGCAATGTGTAGACCTGTTGTCTTTTTTTTTTTTTTTAACAATTTATTCATTTTTGAGAGATAGAGAAAGAAAGAGTGCGAGCGGGGTAAGGGCAGAGAGAGAGGGAGACACAGAATCTGAAGCAGGCTCCAGGCTCTGAGCTGTCAGCACAGAGCCTGATGCAGGGCTTGACCGCAAGACCATGACCTGAGCCAAAGTCGGATGCTTAACCAGCTGAGCCACCCAAGCACCCCTATTTTGTTATAGTCTTACATTCTACTCTAAATTTAAGTTCATTGGTATCAAGTGTGCATTCTAACATATAAATCTGTAGGGTGAATAGCAGAAGATGAAAACTTCTATGTGTATCGAGTGACTTTTTTAGCATTTTATACTTTCCTACTACACAAAGAAGTTTAGAAAAGTCCAATGGATTTCCAAACCAACATTACATGCTTTATACAAAAATTTAAAATTCTCTAGTCGAATGTTACTGCTGTGCCGATCATGTGTCATTATGGTATGTCATCACAGTAAGAACCTTCTGCGCTAATATTAAACTCCAGGAGGCAGTGGAAATTGGATACTAAGTTTACTCTTCTCAGGGAGGTTTCGGAGAAGGCCTAAAGGGTGAAATGAAAAGAGACTGCCTCTTTGCTTCTTCTGTTGGAGCTAGTCAGGGTTGTAAAAGTGTTCGCACTTTAAAATCCTTCAGTCTCTATTGGAGGAGTTTGCTGTGGTTCTGAATGGTCAAACCAGATTGCTTTGGAAGCCTCACAAATTGGTATGTAGGGTAGCACTCCCACAATTATTGTGTATCTAAGATAAATACACTACGTGAGCTTTGATTTGTGGCTTTATGTTGTGAAGTTTAATTCCCTCCCTTCAGAAGTGAGGGACAGACAATGAACACTTGTAATGTGTGTGTTTAATGGCGTTAGGACCACTGTCTTTCCAGTGGGACTTGCCCACTTGCTAATCGTGTATCGATGGGCCAATTCCTGTGCTGCTAGCTCTTGTGTAAAAATCTCTCTTCTAATATTGGGTATGAAGTTGGTTGTGTGTCTAACTTCCTTATAAACACTGAATAAATGCCCTTTGTGAGAATTTTAATAGCCACGACTATACTCTTTCTAAGAATAGAAAGTCCTAAATGTTGGATTTCTTACCTTTGAGGCCTTAAGGTAGCCTTTATCCATGTTACCTTGTTTAATTCTTAATAGTGCCATTCTACAAACGTGGAAGCCACTCTTCAGAGAAGTAAAGTCATCTGCTCAAGGTCACACAGTTACTAGGTGGTGAGGCAAGTTTCTTTGAAGCTAGTATTCTTCAATACTGTCAGATCTTGGGATATGTTTGGTAGAGATTTATTCAATATCCACTGTGCTCAGTGCAGTGTGTGAACTTGTTGCTACAGTTCAAGCCAGTCAGAAATGAATGCTGCTCTCAAGGAATTTATAATCTAATGAGGGAGATAAGATGTATTGGTAAACAATTATAGCACAAGGTAGAAAGTGATAAAGGCTAAATAAAAAGGTGTGGTGATGGTATTGCAGGAGGATGGAGATTGTAATTTCCTGTTTTGAGAGGTGAGGAAAGCTTCTTAATTAAGATAGCATTTGACTTGTAGGTTAAAAAATGGGTACCCGTGGGGGAGGCACATCCAGGTTTTCAGGCTGAGTATGAACCTCTTCATGAAAGTAGTTCCTGGGTAATAATAGTTGGTATGCAAAGCTAAATTGCATGTCTTCTTAAAACAGTGACGGAATGCTTGGCATTCTTTCAAATATAATGCCGAGATGAAAGCACTAAGCCATTATCCCAGTAAATGTGGTTTTCTAGAAGATAAGCGAATGATAATTACATGTGACCAAGCCTATTATACTGCCACCCCGGCTGCTGATCACAAACATTTATTTAGTTTTTACTCTATATTAGGTAATGTTCGAAATGCTTCACATTCTACTAATCCATTTAATCTTTACACAACCCTAAGAGATAAGTGCGATTATTGAAATATTATTACCTGCATGAGTTAGGTAGGTGCTAGGCCAGAAATAAAACAACAGCAGCAGCAACAACACCAAAAACCAATGGCTTATCTAAGATAGAAGTTATTGGAGAAGGCCATGTGAAGACAGAGACAGAGCATGCAGTTATGTTGCTACAAGCCAAGGAATACCTTGGGCCACCAGAAGCTGGAAGAGACAAGACAGTATTATTTCCTAGAGCCCTCAGAGGGAATATGGCTCTGTCAACACCTTGACTTTGGACTTATGGCCTTCAGAACTCCACGAGAATAAATTTCTGTTTTAGCCACCAAGTTTGTAGTCATTTGTTATGGCAACCACAGGAAGCTTATACATATGGCCACATCTTGCCACAAGGAGACTGAGGAATGTGGTGGTTAGTGGGCTGGCCCCATGCCTACCTAAACTCAAGAGTTCTATTACTGAAAGGAAGAAGAGAGGGGTGCCTGGGTGGCTCAGTCGGTTAAGCATCCGACTTTGGCTCAGGTCATGATCTCGCAGTTTGCGAGTTCGAGCCCCGCATTGGGCTCTGTGCTGACAGCTCAGAGCCTGGAGCCTGGTTTGGATTCTGTGTCTCCCTCTCTCTGCTCCTCCCCCACTCATGCTTGCGCTCTCTCTCTCTCTCAGAAATAAACATTAAAAAAATTTTAAAAAGGAAGAAGAGAATGGGTATTGGGGGTGAGGGGTAATATTCTCTGGCACATCTCATTTTATAGCTGAGGAAATTGAGGTATGGAGAAGTTATATAACTTGTTCGAGGTTTTCCAATGGAAAGGAAGCAAAGCTTTGATTGAAATCCTGACCCTTCACCATTAACTACATTGCTTTGAAGCCCAAGGGGCTTCAGAAGCACAGAGAAGAGGATTTTAAGTGGCTTAGGAATTCAGAGGAAGAATGGAGGTGAGCTAGAGCTGTGGAAGAATGGGTGGTTGTTAGCTAGCTGGAAAGGAGGGGGTTTGAGGAGAAAGAGGCATTTCTGGCTGAGGTGCAGAGGTGTGCAGCGACATGACCCATTTGTGTTTGTGGCTTTTAAGAATGTTTAAAGCTTAGGAGAATGTGGAAGAGTGGCAGAGATGAGCCGGGAGGAAGGTCAGATGCCTCACGGCCTTGTATGTCGCACTGAGGCATTTGATATTTATGTTAAGACAGTGGAGGACTATTAAAGAATTTTAAGCCAGTCTGAGACGTGATCAGAATTGAAATTTTGAAAGACTTTTCTTTTACATGGGGAGGTTGGAAATACAGGATGGGATATCAACCAGGAGACTGTTAAAATAGTTCAGAAAATTTGATAATGGACTAAGCTAGTAGCTATGGATGGCAAGAAAGAGATATATTTGGCCATATTAGGACTTGATAACCTATTATATGTGGGAGTGGGGTAGGAGGTGGTGAGGGAGAGCAGGTGTCCCAGAATTCTCCGAGGCTTCAGATTTTGGCAGTGTGGTAGATATTAGTAGCGTGTATTGAGATATGGAATACGAAAGAAATTACCTGATAGAGGAGGGCAGTTATGTAAGTTCTTTCCTTCTTACTTCAAAACGCCCACAAACCGAGTGGCTCACACAGTATCCATTTGTTTAACGCATGAATCTGCAGGTTCGTTGGCTGATTCTTTTGTTCTGAGCTGGTGTGGCTGGTTTCTGCTGAACTGGCTCATGCATCTGCAGGTATTTGACATCTGGATGGTCCAGAATGGCTTCCTTCACATATCTGCCAGTGGATAGGTTGTTGATGGGGGTGGCTGAACCCCCATCTTATTACCTGGAGAGCCAGTTCAGATTCTTCACCTAGGGATAGTGTGACAACAGCAAGAAAGGGCAAACATCAGTGCTCATCAGTGTTCAAACCTCTGCTTGTGTTACATGTGCTAATGTGATACGGCTAAGTTCAGATGCAAAGAATGGAGACATTGGCTGTGCCTTTTGAGAGGTGGAGGTGCAAAGTCACCTGCAACGGGACCCGCATAGAGGGATGGGAAGAATGTAGGACCTTTTTGCAGTTTACCACGGTACTGAACTTGGTTCTGGAATCCTTTCTGCCAGAGAGTTAGATTTAGAAGATTGCTGGATATATTGATCTGAAGGCTCAGGAGACAAATCTTGATGGAAAAATAGAGATTTGAAATTTATTAAGATATGGATAGCATTTTAAAGCTGTGGGAGTGAAAAGCAAAGAGGACCCTAACTGGAATCTCTGGCAATAGCAACATATAAGGTGCCACAAGAAAACATCACAGTATCGAGAGCCACCATGAAATACCACTATAAAAGTGGCTAAAATTAAAAAAAAAATACAGAAAATGCCAAGTGTTGACAAGGATGCAGATCAACTAGGACTGTTGTACATTGCTGGTGGTGTATAAGACACTACAGCCATTTTGAAAGTTTATTTATTTTCGAGAGACTGAGAGAGAGAGAGAATGAATGAATAAGCAGGGCATGGGCAGAGAGAGAAGGGGAGACAGAGAATCCAAAGCAGGTTCTGTGCTCAGTGCAGAAGGTCAGATGTGGGGCTTGAACTCAACGAACCGCAAGGTCATGATCTGAGCCAAAGTCGGTCGTTTAACCAACTGAGCCAACCAGGCTCGCCTAGCCATTTTGGAAAAGAGTTTGGCAGTTTCTTATAAGGTTAAACGTGTACATACCATATGACCTCCAACTTTCACTCTTGAGTATGAACTAAAAGCAATGACAAATTAAGTTCACACGAAGATTTGTACATGAATGTTTGTAGCAAAAACCGGAAACAATAAAAGTGATAACTGGTCTTGGATAACCAATACATGCAATGGTATATCCACATAATGGAACATTACTCAGTAGTAAAAAGGAATGAAGGACTGATATGCCCAACAACACAGATGAATCTCAAAAGTGTTATCTAAGTAAAAGAAGCCAGTTTCAAATGGCTATGTAATATATGACTGCATTAATATGCCATTCTGCAAAAGGCTGAGGCAGGAGGGATGGATTTAGCCAGTTAAAGATAGGATGGACCTGAGGTAGTTAAAAGTTCTGTTGACCCAGAAGTACTCTCTTGACTTCACTGAAAAAAAAAAAAGTTTCCCCATTCAACACTTGTGTGACTTTTTTTTTTTTAATCTCTAAGGTTGGCTGTGTGGGAAGATAGAGAAAGACCTTATTCATTCAGAACTCTTTGTCTTTGGTGAGGTCTTCAGATATTCATATGATACAGTATTAATTTGGGGGAAATGAATGATCTTTACGATAATTTATTTTAATCACTTTTATAGGATGTTTGCTCTTCTAAATGATATGGAGGGTTAGAGGTTTTCTACCTGTGCTATACTTACTATAAACTTTGTATTCCTTAGGAAAATAATCCAATTTTATTATTCCAGTGGAGTTCCCTATGGGAAATGCTTGGTTCTTTCTTTCTTTCTTTCTTTCTTTCTTTCTTTCTTTCTTTCTTTCTTTCTTTCTTTCTTTCTTTCTTTCTTTCTTTTATGTTTATTTTTGAGAGAGAGAGAGAGAGAGAGAGAGAGAGAGAGAGAGAGACAGAGTGTGGGTGGGGGAGGGACAGAGAGAGAGGGAGACACAGACTCTGAAGTAGGCTCCAGGCTCTGAGCTGTCAGCATAGAGCTCAATGAGGGGCTCAAGATCAGGAACCATGAGATCATGACCAGAGTCGAAGTCAGATGCTTAACTGACTCGGCCACCCAGGTGCCCCGGGAAATGCTTTCTTTTTATAATGTAGTTTCCAGGAATACATTATGGTAAGAAGCATGGGCTGTTTGTAGAACTGAACCTATGGCCACTCAAAAACTCTTCAGTGAAGTAAATAGTAGTGACTTTTAAACCATTTCTCTTATTTTTTCTCATCTTGTCATGTAGTAGGCATATAGAAAGGCATGTTAAAAAGTCAAATCACTTCAATTTTCTCATGCTCTATAGCATAAAGTATCTACATGTGGGAGAATGTTGTACACGTATTTATCAAGTGGAAATATGTGTGAATTAAGATTGTACTTCTATGGTTAATGGTAGGTGGGCCTTGTTTCACTCTCTGATGAGTATTAAATAAATTAATAGAAGTTATATTTTGTTTATGAAAGTCTCTGTGTATCTTCACAAAACTCAATAATCATTAACCTATTCAAGCTACTACTCAGATAAAAGATTGATTTGTACATTGTGTATTCAAGTTCAAGTAAACTGCCTTTCCTTCCCAGGTGTTGATTTAGTGAGTGAGCCATTTAAAGATCTTTTCTGATCAGGTGCCGTTGTTTACATTTTGTGGTTTTCAAAGTAAATACAGTAATTTCAGAATAAAGCAAAGAGGTGCTGGCGGGTGGCATTGTTTGTTTTACAAATACTTGGAAGTAGTTTGGAAACTTGGTGTTTTAGAGGATAAAGTAGGTAAAAATCTAAGAAAACAGCCCTCCACAGTAGAGATCCAGCCTCGCTTGGCAATGCACCACTCACTCACCCTTGTTCTTCCCGAGCCTTGCTTGCCCTTTTACAACTGGAGACCCCTACAAAGAGAGATACATGCCCTGAAAAGGAAAGTGGTGGGTCCCCAGGAACTCACTGAGGCTTGGTACTTGTTTAATGTATTGCTACATGACTGACTTCTGTGTGTGTGCACATATGTGTGTGTGTGTGTGTGTGTGTGTGTGTGTGTGTGTGAACCTTCCACTGGATGGATTTAGAAGTGGTTAAACTTAAATTCACACAGGCTCTCAAGGGCCATGCGGAACTGGAAGATAATAGGCTTATCTAGAGAGTGTCCTATCTTGAAAGCATAGATAGCTTTCCATGATAGCATAGATACCTTGAAAGCTTTTAAACTAGCATTTTCTAAATGCTGGAAGTTTCAGCTCCTGTTCAGAAACAGGACTGTGGAACTTGTTCTTTTGAGTCTATATAGATGTATTGCATAAAGCACAAGTGCAGCTATTATTGTTGTAAGAAGCTTCATAGTTATGCAACTTTCTTTCTGATTGTATCTGCGTAATTAAATACCTGCATGTGGGCAAATATTGGAAGGAAGGGAGTTAAACAAAGTTAATTGTGTGGCAAGGTTGGGAGTTACGTTCTGTAATGTTATCATATGAAAGAAAAAAATCCCATACACAAATGTCATGTTGAAAAAAAGTGTGATTGTCCAGTGGGAAAATGCAATATTTTGACTTAAGACATTAACAATGGAAGTCCTTTAATCCCTATTTCTTTCTCACCTTAGTTTCTTTCTATATATTTGGCCAACATTGTTAGTAAAATTAGAGGCTGGTATTGCTATTGGTTGGCTTACACATATGTAAGCCACAAGAACAAGATAGTTCCCTGCTTTCTTCCTAACCCAACAGATGGACAGCACTGTTCTAGAGGCTTCTTTGGATGTATTGTCAGTCCTTCCTTGCCCTCCTAAATAAAATTTCTTAACAACCTGAAATTCAGGATTTCATCATTTAAATAGCCTAGAAACACTTAGTTGAATAAAACCTTTGGGACTTGGAAACTGATCACTTTTTACAGAGAAAGCAAAGGCAAGCAGGAGCACTTCCTGCATGTGCCCTGTGAGTCGTGCCATCATGGTGTATGGCAACCAGACAAGCTGAAGACAGTCCCCTGTGGTTGCCACCGGCCATAAGAGATGGTCAACGCACCGTGTGCATCGGGTAACACAAGAAGTTGAAAGACAAAGGCCTTCTTGTGGTTCTGTAGGTTAGGGGTCCCCAAGATCCTTTCAGGATGGTCTGCAGGATCAAACTTTTTCATAATGAGGCTACACACTATTTGCCTTTTCATTCTTACTCTTTCTTGAGTGTGTAGTGGAGTTTTCTGTAAGCTACATGAAGTGTGGTGGTGTCACGTCTTGGTTGGCTAATGACATATGTGTTTGTGTTTTATTGTGTTGTGAGTTGCTCAGTTTTAATTTGTCATATGGTGAATATAGGCAGATATAGCTCACCAAAGGAAATCTCTTTGGGGTTCTCAATAATTTTTGAGTGTAAAGAGGTCTCGGTACCAACAAGTTTGAGAACTCTTTGCTAAAAGAACAATCAGGTAGCATAAGTTGGAGTAAATATCACTGAGCTGTGGGAAAAGGCATGTGTTAAAAGCAGTGGATCCACAGGGAATAGGCAAGAACTGTGGTCAGGAAAAGTAATTAGAAATGAGGATGCCCGCAGGTGTACCAAAGAGGCAGAACAAAATGAGGGGATGGGAGAAGTAGCTATTTTCTGTGAGCTTTTCCAGGCTCAGCTTTGTGTCCCTAGCACTGTGCTTACAGGAGGATAGGCCTGTGATGAATATCTGTGAAAGGGTGAACTTGTCAGTATAAAGATGTAGAACCAAATAAAAATTTGAGAAACATATGAGGTGCAGTGTTTATCACAGTAATACTTTTAGTAGAGGGAAGAATATACAAAAGGAGGAAAAAGATTTACACATCATATGTGTCCTAAGTGGGATTTAATGTTTTCAAGTAATATTTAATGACATTAGAGGATATGAACTGGGAAAAAGGCTTATTGTGAAACTGTATATGTATATATACACAGTTCATATAAATACATTTCTAGTTACCTAAAATATGATATGCCTGTGTAAGTGTATATTTTGGCGAATGTATCTGTGTACCTGTCTCTGTAAGGATATACACCAAAATGATAAACATGGTTAACCTTGGGGCATGAAAAGAGGTGGGTTTTTTTCCTTTATGCTCTTTAGATTTTTCCAATTTTTTTCAGTGATCATATATCAGTTTTATATTCAGAAAAACCCAAGTTAAAAATTTTTTTTTAATGTTTATTTATTTTGAGGGAGAGAGAGACAGCGTGTGAACAGGGGAAGGTCAGAGAGAGAGAGGGAGATACAGAATCTGAAGAAGGCTCCAGGCTCTGAGCTGACAGCACAGAGCCCGATGTGGGGCTCGAACTCGTGAACCACGAGATCATGACCTGAGCCAAAGACGCTTAACCAACTGAGCAACCCAGGTGCCCCAGAAAAACCCAAGTTTTTTATACACAGGCATACACACACAGTTTTTTAGGCCACTAGGAAAGAAAAAACTAGAGTCGTTTCATATCACGATAGCTTTCTGTCCCAGGCTTAGAACTTTTTAAATTTCTTCACTGGTTATGTGAATTCAAGCAATCACTTCAAAACTGAATCCAACAATAAATGAAAAAAGTCATTCACCGCGATCAAGTGGGATTTATTTCTGGGATACAAGCATGGAATTTACAAATCAATCAGTATGATACATCACATTGACAAGAGAAAGGATAAAAAACCATATGGTCATTTCAATAGATGCAGAAAAGGCATTTGACAAAGTCCAACATCCATTCATGATAAAAACCCTCAACAAAGTAGGTTTAGAGAGAACACTCCTCAACATAATAAAGGCCATATGTGAAAAACTCACACCCAACATCATACTCAGTGGTGAAAAACTGAGAACTTTCCCCTTAAGATCAGGAATGAGACAAAGATATTCACTGTCACCGCTTTTATTCCACATAGTAGTAGAAGTCTAACCAAAGCACTCAGACAGGAAAAAGAAATAAAAGGCATCCAAATTGGTAAGGAAGAAGTAAACTTTCACTATTTGCTGCTAATGTGATACTATATATAGAAAACCCTAGACTCCACCAAAAAAATACTAGAACTGACAAAAAGAATTCAGTAAAGTAAAAAAATACAAAATCAATGTGCAGAAATTCATTGTATTTCTATATACTAATAGTGAAGTAGCAGAAAGAAATTAATAAAACAATCCCATTTATAATTGCATCAAAATAATAAAATACCTAGAAATAAACTTAACCAAAGGTGAAAGATCTGTACTTTGAAAACTACAAAACACTGATGAAAGAAATGGAAGATGACACAAACAAATAGAAAGATATTCCATGCTCATGGGTTGGAAGAACCAATATTATCAAAATATCATACTACCCAAAGTCATCTACAGATTTAATGCAATCCCTATCAAAATACCAACAGCATTTTTCACAGAACTAGAACAAATCATCTTAAAATTTGTGTGGAACCGTAGAAGACCTCAAATAGCCAAAGCAATCTTGAAAAAGATGAATAAAACTAGAGGTATCACAATCTCAAATTTCAAGTTATACTATAAAGCTGTAGTAATCAAAACAGAATGGCACTGGCACAAAAAGAGACACATAGATTAATGGAACAGAATAGAGAGCCCAGAAAAACCCCACAATTATATTGCCAATTAGTCTTCAACAAAGGAGGCAAGAATGTGCAATTGGAAAGAGTCTCTTCAACAAGTGGTGCTGGGAAAACTGGAAAGCTGCATGCAAAAGAATGAAACCGGACCACTTTCTCACACTATACACAAAAATAAACTCAAAATGGATTAAAGACCTAAATGTGAGACCTGAAATCATAAAAATCTTAGAAGAGAGCACAAGCAGTAATTTTTCTGGCATCAGCTGTAGTGACATTTTTTCTAGATATATCTCCTGAGGCAAGGGAAACAAAAGCAAAAATAAACTCTTGGGACATCAAAATAGAAAGCTGCAAAGCAAAGGAAATGGTCGACAAAACTAAAAGAGAACCTACTGAATGGGAGAAGATATTGGCAAACAACATATCCCATAAAGGGTTAGTATCCAAACTCTATAAATACCTTAAACAACTCAACACCAAAAAGACCCAAATAATAAAAAAAAAAATGGGCAGAAGACATAAACAGACATTTTTCCAAAGAAAACATACAGTTGGCCACCAGACACATGAAAAGATGCTCTGCATCACTCATCATTAGGGAAATGAAAATCAAAACCACAATGAGATATCAGCTCACATCTGTCAGAATGGCTAAAATCAAAAACACAAGAAATAACAAGCGTTGGTGCAGATGTGGAGAAAAAGGAACTCTCTTTCACTGTTGGTGGGAATGCAAATTGGTGGAGCCATTGTGGAAAAAAAGTACGGAGGTTCCTTAAAAATTAAAAACAGAACCCCCCCTATGGCTCAGTAATTGTCCTACTAGGTATTTACTCCAAAAATACACAAACACTGATTCAAAGGGATACAGGCATCCCCTGTGTTTATTGCAGCATTATTTATAAATAGTCAAGATGTGGAAGCAACCTAAGTGTCCATTGATATATGGATGGATAAAGAAGATGTGGTATATGTGTGTATATACGTACATATAATAAGATATTATTCAGCCATAAAAAAAGAATGAGATCTTGTCATTTACTGCATGGAGAGAGCTAAAGAATATAATGCTAAGCAAAATAAGTCAGTCAGAGAAAAGCAAATACCATATGATTTCACTCAGATGTGAAATTTAAGAAACAAAGGAACAAAGGAAAAAAGAGAAAGAAAAACCAAGAAACAGATTCTTTTTCTTTTTTGGAGTTTATTTATTTTAAGAGAGAGAGAGGGAGAGAGAGAGAGAGAGCGCCCGTGGGAAAGGGGTAAGGGGCAGAGAGAAAAATCCCAAGCAGGCTCCATGCTGTCAGCACAGAGCTTAACGTAGGGTTCGATCTCACAAACTGAGATTATGACCTGAGTCAAGACTAAGAGTCAGATGCTTAAACCAGCTGAACCACCCAAGTGCCCCATGATTCTTAACTGTAAAGAACAAAGTGATGGTTACCAGAGGGGAGGTGGGTGGGGAGATAGGCGAGATAGGGGATGGAGATTAAAGAATGCACTTACTTATCATGGTAAAACAAAACAAAACAAATAAAATAAAATAAAATAAAATAAAATAAAATAAAATAAAATAATGAAAAAGTGAAAGGACCATGCACAAAAACTAACTCAAAGAGCATCATAGTGTTAAATTAAACTTTTAGAGGCAAACATAGGAGTAAACTTTTGTGGCCTTGGGTTATTTACTGATTTCTTAGTTATTGCACCAAAAGCACAAACAACAAAAGAAAAAAATAGATAAACTGGACTTCATCAAAATTAAAAACTTTTGTGCCTGAAAGGACAACATCAAGGAAGTGAAAAGACAACTCACAGCCTGGGAGAAAATATTTGCACATCATGTATCTGATAAGGGACTTGTATGTAGAATATATAAAGAACTCTTTCAACTCAATAATAAAAAGATAAATAACTCAATTAAAAAATAGACAAAGAGGGGCGCCTGGGTGGCGCAGTCGGTTAAGCGTCCGACTTCAGCCAGGTCACGATCTCGCGGTCTGTGAGTTCGAGCCCCGCGTCAGGCTCTGGGCTGATGGCTCGGAGCCTGGAGCCTGTTTCCAATTCTGTGTCTCCCTCTCTCTCTGCCCCTCCCCCGTTCATGCTCTGTCTCTGTCTGTCCCAAAAATAAATTAAAAAAAAAAAAAAATAGACAAAGAATCTGAATAGATATTTCTTCAAAAGAAAAAGGTTTAAAAATGGTCAGAAGCACAGGAAAAGATGCTAAACATCATTAGTCATCAGGGAAATGCAAATACAACCCACAAGTATCAGTTCACACTTGCAAGGATGGCTGTAATAAAAAATGCAGATAATAACATGTGCTGGTGAGGATGTGGAGATATTTGAACCCTCATACACTGCTGGTGGGAATGTGAAATGGTGCCTGACTTTGGAAAACAATCCAGAAATTCCCCAGAAATCTAAAATAGAGTTAGTATGTGACCTAGCCAAACCCTCTACCGTCTACCATCTACCACCTAGGTATATGCCCAAGAGACATGACAACATGTCCACATAAAAAACTTGCACACCAATGTTCGTAGCAGCATAATTTATAATAGCCCAAAGTGGAAACAACCCAAATGCCCATCAAGTGATGAATGGGTAAACACAACATGATATATCCCTTCAGTGGAACATTATTTAGCCATAAATGTAATGAAGTACTTATCCATGTTATAACATGGATCAACTTTGAAAACATTATGCTAAATGAAATAAGCCAGTCACAAAAGAACACATACTGTAGCATTCTATTTATATGAAATGTCTAGAATAGGATGAATATGTAGAGGCAGGAAGTAGATCAGTGATTGCCTAGGGATAGGGGAAGAGGACATAAGGTTGATGGTGTTGAGTGCAAGATTTCTTCTTGAGGTGATAAAAATGTTCTAAAATTAGTTTATGGGGATGTTAACCCAACTTTATGAATATACCAAAACCACTGAATTACAGACTTTAAAGGAATGAACTTAATGGTATGTAAATTATATATCAATAAAACTGTTATAAAGGCAAACGGTATGGAGTCAACCTGTGATAAAGTGCTAAGACTCACAAATAATTACCAAGTTGAAACAACTTGGTGTACCATTATGTCTGTCTAGTCAGCCGAAATATGTAAAAATTACAAGCGCTAAGAAAGGCTATGTACAAAAAAAGAGAGAGGCGCTTTGTGGAAATGGGCACTGAAGGAGAATGTATAAAGTGATGCAGACTTTTTGAAACGCTGTCAAATGAACCAGATATACTTTATAAGGCTTTGCCAAGGGAGGAGAATGGGGAATAACCAGCAAGCAAAGAGTTCTGATCTTAAATGTTAAATCATAAAGTACCATCTCCACCTGCTCATGAATGAGTACAAGTTCAATGATGAACTATCTCATAAAAAGTATTACCGACTCATAAAATGTATAATTAATGTAACTTTGTGGAGTCTGTACAGGATGGGGAAAATTTGAAGCCAATTTTGATGTATGTCCCATAGAAGATACTGGCTATCTTGTTGCATTTTCACACAAAATTCTTGGGTATTGCTTAAGTTCCACTTACATAAAAATTGTTGCAGGTTGGTTCAGTCAGTTTCCTTATGGTCTGATTTGACAGCAGATCTAGATGGAAAGGCATGATAATCTTAGTCAAAACTTCTGTTCCCCTTGGGTCTTAAGAGTAGTCCAGAAGTGGCCAAAGAATTTGCAGAAAAAATTTAAAATAATACTCCTCATGATAGCTACAAAGGGAAAACAGTATGCAGCAATTTAGGAATGGGTTAGTAAATGGCGAAATGTCAACATCATTGCAAAGAAATAGGTGTACTTTTCAATATATGTTCACGGGTATACATTTCCCCTACTAAAGTAAAAGCTTTACAAAGGGAGAAAGTCTAACTGTGTTGTTCGTCTTTCATCCCTAGCAAATACCTTGGTGCTTGGCATATACTGGGTACTCAGTAACTGACTAATATGTAAGTCTGGAATACTTTATTTTTTGTTAATAGTTTTTCTATATGTATGAAGTAGTTCATCATTAAAAATTAAAAGCAAAGCAAAAAACAATGTGCCTACCCTTATTGTTACTATGTAACATTTTGTTTTGAATAAGGATTCAAAGAGGATACATTGCCTTATGTTTTGAAATATTTTCCTTTATGCTTGTTAGTAGATCTCAAGTAAAAAAAAAAGTGTGAGTATTATGGGAAAAATAAGAGCCACACATCCTTTCTGTCATCCTAGAATATTAGCAGCTACTATTTGGTGCAGATCTTTGCTGTTCAGTCAGAGTATCCCAATCCAGAATCCACAATCCAGGGCCCATGATTAGTTTTTCTGCTTTCTGTTGGAAGGGCCGATTGATTGTGTTAGGATCATTTTACAGTTGAAACAAATGTTCCTGAGGACGAAGAAAGCAAGAGGACAAAGGTAACTGCTTCTCCTGCTTGATAATTATCACTTGTTGTAGAAGCAGAAAGGAAAGGAGAAAGACAGGAGCTGCCAGTCTTAGACCGGCCATCACTTTTCCTCCTGTTTGTCTCCTACCTGCAGTTGTTTTTGCCACACTTTGGGCTTTGCCACCTACAAAGGACTCACTTCAGACCCTGGGAACGTTTTCCAAGGGCTGTTTAAGCTAATTCCATTTTTCTTAAGGCTTAATAGGTTTATGTTCTGCTTTTTTCATTTAATTTTATAAGTACTTTCCCATATTGCTGGAAATTCTTATAAGCATCATTTATCTTTGAAGTCACCATACCCTTACTTAAAAAAAAAACAAAAAAACTTCTATTGTGAAGTATTGTAAAGCATACATTCAAAAATGTAATGTATATACCTTTTTGTGTATGTATATAGATACATGTGTGTGTATTAGGACATAAATTATATAGATATAGTAATAGAACTAACTGGGCAGAGTCCCCAAAGTAGCCCTGCTCTTTTTTTTTTTTTAAATAGATACCATTTTCAGAGCAGTTTTAGCTTCATAGCAAAATTGAAAGCAAAGTACAGAGATGTCCCACATATGCATATCCTCCCCCATTGTCAACACCCTCTACCAAGAGTGATACATTTGTTACAATTCATGAACCTATATTGACACATCATTATCACAAGGTCCACACTTTATACTAAGGTTCACTGTTGCTGGTGTGTGTTCTTTATACATTTATATACAAATGTATAAATGTGTATCTACCAGTATAGTATCACACAGAGTAGTTTCAGTGCCCTAAAAATCTTCTGTGCTCCACCTGTTCATCCTTCCCTCCTTTCTAATCCATCAACCCCTGATACTTTTCCACCTAGTTTTATTGAGATATAATTGGCACACAACATTGTATTAGTTTAAGGTGTACAATATAATGAACTGATATAAATATGTATATATATCTAAACTAATTAGTATATATGTGTGTGTGTGTGTGTGTGTGTGTATGTATGTATATATACATACCTATATATATATATATATATACATACCTATATATATATATATAACTAATTAGTTTAGTTAACATCCATTACCTCACAGAGTTACAATTTTTTTTCTTATGGTGAGACCTTTTTTTTTTTTGGAAGATTTTATTGTTTTAGGTAATCTCGACATCCAAAGTGGGGTTCGAACTTATAACCCTGAGATCAAGGGTCACGTACTCCACCAACTGAGCCAGTCAGGTGCCCCTCTTGTGATGAGAACCTTTTTTTAAAATAATTTTTTTTAAAGTTTATTTATTTTTAGAGAGGCAGAGAGAGAGTGAGCAGGGGTGGGGCAGAGAGAGTGAGGGAGAGAGAAAATCACAAGCAGATTCTGCAGGGTCAGTGCAGAGCCTGATGTGGGGCTTGAAGCCACGATCTGAAACCAGATCATGACCTGAACCGAAATCAAGAGTCATATGCTTAATTGACTGAGCCACGAGGCACCCCATGATGAGAACTTTTAAGATTTACTTTTTTAACAACTTTCAAAAATACAATGGAGTATTGTTAACTTTAGTCATCATGCTGTACATTACACTTACAGAACTTATTTATCTTATAACTGGAAGCTTGTACCTGTGTTCTTCTTTCCCCCATGCCCTTAACCCAGCCACCACTAATCTGTTTTTTTGTTTCTGTGGGCTCAGGTTTTTTAGATTCCACATGTAAGTGAGATCATACAGCATTTGTTTTTCTCTGTCTGATTTACTTCACTTAGTGTAATGTCCTCAAGGTCCATCCTTGTTATCACAAATGGCAAGATTTCCTTCCTTTTTAATGGCTGAAGAATATTCCATCATGCTCCATTTCAACAATACTCCATTGTATTTGATATATACCACATTTTTAATCCATTCATCTGTTGACAGACACATAGGTTGTTTCCATTTCTTGAATATTATAAATAGTGCAGTGCCTGGGAGTGCAGATATCTCTTAAAGATAGTGATTTTGTTTTCTACACATATATATCCAGAAGTGGGATTGCTGGATCACAAATGGTAGTTCTATTTTTAACTTTTTGAGGTACACACTGTTTTACAGAGTGGCTGCACCACTTTACATTCCCAGCAATGGTGCAGAGTGGTTCCCTTATCTCAGCATCCTCACCAGCACTTGTCATTGTTTGTGTTTTTGATGATAGCCATTCTAACAGGTGTGAGGTGATATCTCGCTGTGGTTTTGGTTTGCATTTCCCTGATGACTAGTGATGTGGAGCACCTTTTCATGTACCTGCTGGCCATTCACATGTCTTCTGTGCGAAAATGTCTATACAGATTCTCTGCTCATTTTTTAATCACGTTGATTTTTTTCTCTTTATTTTTGCTATGGAGTTATATGAGTTTTTTAAATATAGTTTGGATATTAATCTCTTGTCAGATATGTGATTTGCAAATTTTTCTCTCATTCTAGCCTTTTATCCTTTACTTTTTCCAGTTTTTCCTTTTCCAGAATGGAAATTGAAATCATGCAGTATATTGATTGCATGCAGTACATTGATCCATTGATCATGTAATTGAAATCATGCAGTATATAGCCTTTTCAGACTGACTTCTTTTGCTTAGTATGTCTGCATTTAAGGTTCCTCCATATCTTTACATGGCTTGAGGGCTTATTTCTTTTTAGTGCTGAATAATAGTCCATTGTCTGGATGTCCCAGTTTCTTTATCCATTCATCTACTGAAGGACATATTGGTTACTTCTAAATGTTGGCAATTATGAACACAGCTGCCATAGACAGGGTGCAGGTTTTATGTGGACAAAGATTTTTGGCTCATTTGGGTAAATACCAAGGAGCATGATTTCTGGATCAGATGTTAAGAGTACATTTAGTTTTATAAGAAACCACCAGATGGTCTTTTAAAGTGGCTGTACTGTTTTGCATTCTCACCGGCAATGAATGAAGAGTTCCTGTTGCTCCACAGTCTTGCCAGCATTGGATTTTGGGTGTTTTCATAGGCATGTAGTTGTATCTCGTTGTTTTAATTTGCACTTCTTTAATTTCATAAAATGTCGACCATCCTTTCATTTGGTTATAATGTGAATCTTTTTTGGTGAGGTGTCTGTTTAGGTCTTTTGCCCAGTGTTTAATTGGGTTGTTTGCTTTCTTATTGTTGAGTTTTATGAGTTCTTTGTGTACTTTGGATAGTAGTCCCTTATCAGATATGTTTTTTTTTTTTTGCAATACTTTCTCTTACTCTGTAGTTTGTCTCCCATTCTTCTGACAGTATCTTTTGCAGAGCAGAAGTTTTTATTTATTTAAAAAATTTTTTTTAACGTTTATTTATTTTTGAGACAGAGAGAGACAGAGCATGAACAGGGAAGGGGCAGAGAGAGAGGGAGACACAGAATCTGAAACAGGCTCCAGGCTCTGAGCTGTCAGCACAGAGCCTGACGCGGGGCTCGAACTCACGGACCGCGAGATCATGACCTGAGCCGAAGTTGGACGCTTAACAGACTGAGCCACCCAGGCACCCCAGAAGTTTTTATTTTCATGAAGTTTGGCTTATCAATTCTTTGTTTCATGGATTGTGCCTTTGGTATTGTACCTAAAAAGTTATCACTTATCACTATACCCAATGTCATCTGAGTTTTCTCCTACACTGTCTTCTAGGAGTTTTAAAGTTTTGCGTTTTACATTTAGGTCTGTGTTCCATTTTTGTGAAGGGTGTAACTTTTGTGAAGGATGTAGGGTCTGTGTCTACATGTTTTCCCCCTGCATGTGGATCTTCCAGCACCATTTGTTGAAAAAACTGTCTTTTCTCCTTGTATTGCTTCTGCTCCCTTGTCAAAGATACAATTGACTGTAATCATGTGGGTCTATTTCTGGGCTCTCTAGTTTGTTCCATTGATCAATTTTTCTTTTTGTTTTTTAAATTTGTTTTGTTATGTTTATTTCTTTTGAGAGAGAGAGAGAGAGAGTGTGAGCAGGGGAGGGGCAGAGAGAGAGAGACACACACAGAATCGGAAGCAGGCTCCAGGCTCTGAACTGTCAGCACAGAGCCCGATGGGGCTCGAACTCACAAGTGTGAGATTGTGACCTGAGCCGAAGTCGGACGCCCAACCACCTGAGCCACCCAGGTGCCCCCATTGATCGATTTTTCTGTTTTTCACGAGTATACTGTCTTGATTATGTAGTTTTATAATAAGTCTTGAAAGTTGGTTAGCGCTTTTATTTATTTATTTATTTATTTTGACTAAGGACAAATTGGGCTGAAGGAGGGAAGGTGGACACCAAAATTTCACCTTTTGTATAGTAGAGGCTAGGTATGGAGGTTAGGCTTTAAATATTTTGGCCCAGTGGGTGTGCCAATTCTGAATTTAGAATCAGGCAGAACTCTCTACCCAGTCAGAGGCAGCATTCAGGTAATCAGGAAGCCTCTTTGCTTCCCCAGGCACATGTAAACACAAGGGTGGAAAAATGCCACAGTTTCACTGTCCAACTTGGAAGCAGTCCAAGTGGGGAGGACAGTCTTTACTAATGGTGCTATTAGAAAAACAGCAATACCAGTGCTTTGCAGCCAGTTTAAGAACTAGAACCTACCAGTACCTCAGAAGCTCCCTTTGTGCCCCTGACTTTACTGTGACCCCCCTTTTTCCCCCCTCAAAGGCAACTGCTATCCTGACTTCTGTGTTAACCATTCCTGCTCTTTCGTCCTGTTATTTATGATGTATGCATGCATTTCTGAGTTAAATGTACATGTCTCATTGTTTTCTGGGTCCATGAACTTGGATGTAAAAAATTTACATGTTTATTTTCACTTGCCTTTTTTTGTCATGAGTTGCATTATTTTTGCTGGTTCATTGCCTTTAATTATGAGTGTAGGTAATCAAACATTAGTCTGAGAAAAGGTCCAAGGGCTTTACTAGATTGCCAGAGGCCCATGGCACCTTCTTGCTCGGGTATTTCCCTAGGAGTAGGATTGCCGGATCTCAGAAAACATGTTTTTACACCATTGCTAGGAAACTGGCAGACTCTACATTCTGTTCTTTCTCACCCAGATTCCTCATCTATCACAGAACACAGATAATGTGAGTGACTGTTTTCTCAGTTCTCTAAAAGATGGGATGTAATTAGTCCATTCTAGATGCAGAGGAGAGAGGTTAAAGTGTTGTATACGATGAATTCCTTAGAGTGTTAGGGCTCACTTCTCTCCTGGAACCGCAGTTTTGGCATTCTGTTTTTGATGGGCATCTTCTTTTTCCTGCATTGGTGTAATGTAGTCAGACTAATTGAGGGTTTGACCCTGGCTCTGCCACTTACTGGGAACGTGACTTTGGGGTTTACTTAATCCCACTCTGTCTCACTATACACCCTGTAAAATGATGGTGATATAGACATGCTGGGGTTATTTGAAAATTAAATAAAATCGTTTGTGTAAAGTAACTAGCATGGTTACTGGCAAAGGTGGGATCACGGAGGGTTGTTTTCTTCCTCACCTCATCCCCTATATTATAAGGAATCAGAGATGCAGATATTTTTTTTTAAATTTTTTTTTAACGTTTATTTATTTTTGAGACAGAGAGAGACAGAGCATGAATGGGGGAGGGTCAGAGAGAGAGGGAGACACAGAATCTGAAACAGGCTCCAGGCTCTGAGCTGTCAGCACAGAGCCTGACGCGGGGCTCGAACTCACTAGCCGCGAGATCAAGACCTGAGCCGAAGTCAGACGCTTAACCGACTGAGCCACCCAGGCGCCCCTCAGAGATGCAGATATTAAGATAAAGTCAAGATTGCCTTCTTTTCTTCCTTGAGATGCTGACAATTAATTTCATATTTGATATTTCGATGTAACCATATTTGATTCTGCTGACTTCCATCTTGTTATGGGTTTCCTTAGCTCAGACTTTGCGTGGGCTTGGTGGAAGTTAACAGTAGCAGAGATTAACAGTAATCTCGTGCAGCTCTAGAAAAGATGGTGTGGAAGTTACATACTTTGCCTCTGGGCTTGCCAGGAGCTGCTGTTCCCGTGTCTTGTGCACTGTCCTTTAGTCTTGCTTCACCACCCGTAATTATGCGCTAGTCTTTGAAGGCATTGTTCTCACCTTTCATTAGGTCGCTTGTGTGTGCCAACTCATAGTATCAGTAATTTTGTACTTCATTTGTCTAGATTTGGTTGATGTTTGCAAAGCTAGTGTAATTTCCTTAGGTAAGATATAATTTGCAACAGAATGGCGCCTCACGATTTAAATAGCAGCTGTTGAGGGAAGGCAGACAGTTACAAACTACTGTTTCTGTCCCTTTGACAAAGAGCTGTGCTGTGATGAAATGAATAATGTATTTTAGAACATACCTGGGTTTGCTACTGTGTCTTGATTTTACATGGACAAAAGGTAAAAAACCCTCCTCATTTGAATTTGTTTTCAAATGTAACACAAGTTAGATTTCTGTGAGGGGATTTTGAAAGAATATCTGTCTTGTCACTAAGAGAAGGAAGTTCTTTCTGCTAGTTCATGTAATGGATATGGCCCATTACCTACTTCTTAGGATGGGTATTTCATTCAAAAGGTGAGAATTTATATGCTTGCATCATTCGTTGACTTGTAAAGTATTTACTGAACCTTTTTAAGTATTAGGTACTTTGATAGACATTGGAGATGTTATTACAAAATAATACAGATACTGTTTCTGCCTTCATGATGCAAATGGCCTACGATGCCCAGAGTTTAAGTCTGGCCTCTGAGCCTTGATCCCAGAGAAGACCATGTGTAGAGTTGAAGGTGGTCCATAGAGTATCAATAACCTGTTGTTGGAAAAACTATAGATTTTGTAAATATTTCCTTTGATATTTTCCTTGGCATTTAATAAGAAAGTTAAAAAGAATGTTGACTGAGGGGTGCCTGGGTGACTCAGTCAGTTAAGTGTCCGACTTCGGCTCAGGTCTTGATCTCATGGCTTGTGAGTTTGAGCCCCACATCGGGCTCTGTGCTGACAGCTCGGAGCCTGGAGCCTGCTTCGGATTCTGTGCCTCCCTCTCTCTCTGCCCCTCTCCCACTCATGCTGTGTGTCTTTCTCAAAAATAAATAAACATAAAAAAAATGTTGGCTGATTTCATTTGAGCTCAGGAGAATATAGAAAATCCATGTGTCCAGTTCGAAAGTTGGGTATGTAGGTTCAGTGGAACCCGAAACTCAAAAGGATAGTCCAGCTACTGGATCAGATATCCTGCTATACCTGGAGCTCTTCTTCACAGTCTGGTCTGTGAGGACTTAGACATCCTCTTTTCCAACAAGAGGCTTTATATTCTGGACTTGTGTCTTTTAACAGAAACGTTACAGAGCTGGATTTTTTAAGAGCCATCGTGGCTACAAAGACTGGGAAAAGGCTAGTGGTAAGGTGGGGAATCCTTTTTTCTTCATTAAGGGTAATTGATCTGGACAAATTAATCAAGTAAGGGCTAATTGCAAGGCAAAAACAACAAGCAAAGGGGGGAATATAATGTGGACTAATGTTAATAATCATCTATTATGTACTAGATGGTATTTGGTTATTTCTAAATTTTCACGGTCAATTTGTGTATATTTTTTAATTTTTTTAATGTTTATTTGAGAGACAGAGAGAGAGCAAGTGCGGGGGGTGGGGGGAGACAGAGACAGAGACATGGAATCCGAAGCAGGCTTCAGGCTCTGAGCTGTCAGCACAGAGCCCAATGTGGGCTCGAACTCACAAACTGTGCATGAGATCATGACCTGAGCCAAAGTCAGATGCTTAACCGACTGAGCCACCCAGGTGCCCGCATTTTTTAAAAAAAAAAAATTAATGTTTATTTATTTTTGAAAGAGAGAGAGTGGTCAGCTGGTATTTTTAAATTGAGAAAAGAAGGTATCAATGTATATTTATGGATATTTAAAATATAGATTTACATACTGTGTCTAGTTAATGAAGAAAGAAGGTTAGAAGTGGGAGATAAAAAGTAAGGAAGGTAGGAAGAGGATGAAGAAAAGACTGGCTCTCCATGACACAAGGAAAGAGATGGAAGGGAAAGCCATATGGAAGGGAAAGGAGACAATAGGAGAGGTTCTCACCTGGGCTGTTAATTTGGGCAGTTATCTTCAGAATCAAATTTTAGTAACTGCCATTGTCCTTTGGATTCTGATTAAGACACAAGCAATTATTCTTAATACTTCCAGAACTGTCTTTGAATTTCTACAAATTCTCAAGTAGGAGAATCTAAGCAGCCAGCTCCTACCCTCACTTTCCCATCTTCCACATTCCAAAGAAGTATTTAAAATTTTTTTAATGTTTATTTATTATTTTTGAGAGAGAGAGAGAGAGAGAGAGCAAGTAGGGAAGGTTCAGAGAGACGGAGACAGAATCTGAAGCAGGCTCCAGGCTCCGAGCTGTCAGCACAGAGCCCAACATGGGGCTGGAACCCGTGAACTATGAGATCATAACCCGAGCTGAAGTCGGATGCTTCACCAACTGAGCCATCCAGGCGCCCCTCAAAGAAGTATTTTTTTTTTAAGGACTCTGCCTAAAGCATTATCACAACATAGTGTACTTCCTGAGGGTCTCATAAAATCAGAGATGAATTTGGGCCAGATAGAGAAAGAAGAACACTTGAATTAAAGAAACATTTTCATGTATTTGAAAAGTTATTATGCGGGGCGCCTGGGTGGTTCAGTTGGTTAAGCGGCCGACTTCGGCTCAGGTCATGATCTCGCGGTCCGTGAGTTTGAGCCCCGCGTCGGGCTCTGTGCTGACAGCTCAGAGCCTGAGCCTGTTTCAGATTCTGTGTCTCCCTCTCTCTGACCCTCCCCCGTTCATGCTTTGTCTCTCTCTGTCTCAAAAATAAATAAACATAAAAAAAATTTTTTTTTAAAAAAAGAAAAGTTATTATGCATATAATAACTAGTCACTATCTCAAATGAGGCTGTAATAGGAGAAAGTAGCTTAGCCATTGTAGGCAAAAAGCACTTTATTACTAAAAAAAGAGTGCTGTTGAAATTAAAATGAGTTTTTAGATGTCTAAATTGAAATATTTTAAACTATTTTTAAAAAGGAGACTGTTCACCCATCGTAGTTAATTATTAATCCTGCTTATGCCTCCAGACTGTTAAAAGGTAAACTGAGGCACATTAAAAATTTGAAGTTTATATGGGCAAAAATATCAATTGGAATTGGGCAGTAGTAAACCAGGAGTGTTCCAACGACAGGAGCTAGGGGTGAAGTTTTTATAGAGAAGGTGCAGAGGAAAGCAATGATTTGATTGTTTAATATTTTACAGTGTTGTGCAATTTGGGAAAGCCTGGTTGGCTGTTTTTGATTGGTTTCACTTTCTTGGATTCCCAGGCATTGACTCTGACTTAGGTTTTGGTTTGCTTCTGTAGGCTACCGAGACACTGGAGCCCACTCAGTCTCATGGCCTCCCTGACTATGTCAAGACTATAGACACATAGCTCTGTAATTCAGTGGGATTATGCATGTGGTAAAAATAATTTCATGTCTGGCTTTAAAATCATGTTATTTTGTAGTGTTGGTTGAGGACCTTTAGAGCTTCTAGTATAAGATGATGCTTTTGATATTTCACACTCAGTGTATTTGAGCTGATGGGAGTTTGTTGTTAGAGCGTGTAATAGAGAAGCGAGGGACAACGTGAATCAGTCTGGGTCACCACCACCAGTGCCTCATGGCTGCAACCTTGGCTATAGTAGCTTGAAATTAGTCCTCATGATGCCAGTGACTGTGGGAAATGTCCCCTCAGAAGTGGGTGTCTGTTGCTCTGAATTCTAGGGCAGTGGTCTCTCAACAGTTTGATCGTATGTCACATCAGAAAAAAGTGAGTGAAATGGATCTGTGTTGACTTATAGATTATGTGTTTATTACTCTAATACTGATTTGTATATCCTATTGAACCTACACAAAAATAAAATTTAAAATAGAAGATAAAAAATGTAAATTTAATTTCTAGCATTTGCTTCCACACTCTACTACTCTCTTTGGGTGATCTTCTGGAAATGTGCATACCATTTCTGGAACCTTCTGCTCTGGTGTTTAGCCATTAAGATGACTCAGCTATTTTCGTTGCCTGGAAGATATTAACTAGCTTCATGATCTTGAGCAGATATCCAAACTTAATTTATTTGTAAAGTGGGGAGCGATTATAGCGGTCTCATAGAATTGCTTTGGAGATTAAAGGCAACAAGGTATCTAAAGTTGTTAGCGCAGTGTCTGAAATATTACCTATTTTCCTGATGTCATTGACAAGTTGTTTTTCCATTTCTGTCTTACCTCTTCTGTTCATTCATGATTACCTACCAACTTTCCTTTTGCCTCAGGATTTTTGCTTACTGCATTCACTCTGTGTGTTTCTGCTGGCTTTCTTCTCTCATGTGCAGAGAGAGGATCTGTTTGGGCTCATTGTTTATAACCACACGTCCCATTTTTTCGGAGGCAATCCTGGTTTTCACCTATTGTCCCAGTGTAATTACAGGGGTTCTTTTAACTTTAAAGGTGTCCTGGTTTGGAAATAAAATAAAACACATGGTCGCCCTATTTATTAATCAGTCACCATCAAGTATAGTGGACCTCTGTGAGGCAGATCTCTTAAATGAAGGCCACCTAGTTGGCACTGTACAGCCTAGAGATGGTTCTCTTCAGATGAGGTGTAAATCTCTAGTTTACTCTAGATGTTACCCAAAGAGAAGGGTTCCATAATTTACTGTCTATGAGGAGATGACAAGGGGAGTGGTGAATGTGACATACCCTTAGAGAGATGTCTAGTGTCAGAGCTAACTATAAATATATTTAAAGATATATTACTTTATGGAAGGGCAGGGATGTTGGAGTCTATAGCTATGATGACTGTCTACCCAGATTGCAAAATGAAAATCAAGCATTTATTGGGTATTGAGCTTGGAAATCTAACTGTGCAACCTAAAGCTCAACATTATGGTAAATATTTTCCAAACTGAGATTAAGTTCTTTTGATTTGAAATGAAATGTGCTACTATTATGTAAGGTCACTCTCAAGTTCATAATAGGAGTTAGAAATAGGTTAGCTTATTCTTCACCAGGCTCTCTAGGAGGAGCAGGATCGTTTCTTGTTTTCTAATGGTTCATGTTGTCTGGTTCCATATTTTACCCCTGTTGGACATCCAGCAGGTATTAATTAGCAATTGTGAAGGTTATTCTAGCAGTGCAGGGTGGGGGAGAAGATACATGATTAATAAATTATGTACATCTTGGGGTGCTTGGGTGGCTCAGTTGGTTGAGCATCTGACTTTAGCTCAGGTCATGATCTCGTGGCTGGTGAGTTTGAGCCCTGCATCGGGCTCTGTGCTGACAGCTCAGAGTCTGGAGCCTGCTTCAGATACTGTGTCTCCCTCTCTCTGTGCCCCTTCTCAGCTCACACTCTGTCTCTCTTTCTCTCTCTCTCTAAAATAAACATTAAAAAAATAAATTATGTACATCTTCATCTTCAAGTGATTCCTATAACTGTGTTTCTGAGTCATAGTACTTAAAATGATTAGTGATTTAGGGAGTCATAGAGGACAGATGTCATAATAAAGAAAATGAGATTTTTGGTGTTTATTCCTTCTTTGATGACATATATGGGAATTGATAACATATGAAGCTGATGGACAAATTAATTTTGGCATTCCCTGAGATCTGTAGGCTTGGTTTCCAAAAATGAACATAATACTTGGTTGTGATTTTTAGAATCCTTAAAATCCTGGTACAATATTTAAAAGCAAGGGCCTTTATTTTCTCTCATAGAATCAAGAGCAGGCCGTGAATGTAGTGGAACGTATTCAGTATCTCATTGTTTCTCCAGGAGGAAAAAAAAACAGGGATTGTAACTGTGTGATTACTACACTTAGAAAATCTGTTATGACTAAAATATGGCTCTAATTTAGATTTTTCCACCAATGCTTGACATCTTAAACAATGAAATAAACAGTAACTTTTCCTTCAGAAATCTTTATGCATACTATGCCTGAATGATCGCTGCTTTGGATCACAGTCCATTTTTAATTTCCTGACCAGGACATTTATAAGTCAATGCCAGCTAGTCATGAGTTCAGTTTCTTCCTCAAGTTTCCTATCTTTAAACTGAGGAGTAGACATAATTACCCATAAAAACCTTATAGGGAATCAAGCTAATACTGTTGGAGAAAGGCTGGGGTTATGTGAGTGCTGTGTGATACCTTACAGTCAGATCCCAGCAATGAATTTCACTTCTTTTTGTACCTCAACATGTACTTAAAAGAATGAATTTCCCCAGGTTTTGCCCCTTCCCTTCACATTCCTTTACTTCCATTTTTTGAATTTCATCTGTTCCTGTGGTTTAAATAATTATCTTTGTGCTAATAGTGTCTAAAATTTGTATTTTGAGCTACTTACGATTTGCCCGGCCTATGCAGTGACTCATCACACATGGATTTCCTGAGGAAAATGATATTTTAGAATCTCAAGCATTCTTTTGCAATTTAAAAAATAACTTACCCAAATATCAAGGAATGGCCATCATTATTACCATTAAAATTAAAAGGAAGGTCTTCTCTCCTGTGGAAAATGGGACACCCCAGTGGATATGTTCTGCAGGCAGTTTGGAAATCATGCTACTGAAGTTTTAGTGAGAAGATGGTTTGGAGATAATACATCTAAAATTCAGGTAGGAACAAATGTGAAAACAATGAGAAATGATGATCTCTTTGTAATATTATAGCATTAAATGAGTGTTTTAATTAGGGAAGGCTTCCCATAGAAGGTATTTTCTTCAGCGACTCGAACTGGTGGAAAGCTGATACGCTGAATTATTCAGATGATAGACTAACACACATAAGTCTCTTATGAAGGCAAAAGAAGCTATGGGTTTGTGGCAGGGTGTTTTCTGGCCTGGAATAGGCAATCTTCTGGAGGATAATAAGGAAGGTTGGTGAAGTAATGACACGAGACAGGCGACTTGATGGAAGACACTCAAGCAGAGGTAAATACATTTCCATTTGATGCAGAATTCTTGAACAGGAGAGTATGTTAAAAACAGCATTGGAAGAAATTCACCCAGTGGTCTTGAGACTGAACTGGAAGAGATGTGAATGATGGGGAGTCCGGCACAAACACAGTTGGTAGGTTATCCTCCCGAGAGGTGGTGAGCTGTGCATTTCAGCGCAGTTTAGCAAATGGACAATGGTCACTATGAAAGTGAAACAAGAGACGTATCAAAAAAACCTTATGGAATTTGATTAGTCAAAACTGCATACTATTTGAATGAATAACATGAAGAACAGAGGAGTTGAAGATGGTTTAAAGCATATATTAGGTTTGAGCTGTATTAAATTACCAAATTTGAACTACTTTTTTTTAGACTTAAAAATTTTTAGTTTTTAAAAAGTTAACATGTGCACAAAAGGAAACTGAAAAACACAAGAAGTAAAGAACAAAGTCATCCGTAATCACAAGCAGCTTACAGTTTGATTTCTAGGTCCCATGTGTGCATCTACACAACTAAGCATTTTAATGTAATTAAGCTCGTATGTTTATGTATCATGCTTTTTTACACACCATGAATATTTACCATTTCAAAGTCCCAAAACTATGAGTATTTTGATAACCAAGAATACACTACGCCAACTCCATCTGAAAGAAAAAAAATGTAATCCTGCCTTTCTTTTTTTTTGTTTTTTTTTAATTTTTTTTTAACGTTTATTTTTGAGACAGAGAGAGACAGAGCATGAACGGGGGAGGGTCAGAGAGAGAGGGAGACACAGAATCTGAAACAGGCTCCAGGCTCTGAGCTGTCAGCACAGAGCCCGACGCGGGGCTCGAACTCACGGACCGCGAGATCATGACCTGAGCCGAAGTCGGACGCCCAACCGACTGAGCCACCCAGGCGCCCCGTAATCCTGCCTTTCTTGGTGACAAAAATTTCATAGAAGACAACAGGCCTCTAGATAAAGATTTTGGCAGAGTTACAGTTAAAATACTGCATTCCCGGGGTGCCTGAGTGGCTCAGTCGGTGAGGTGTCCTACTTCGGCCCAGGTCATGATCTCGCAGTTCGTGAGCTCAAGCCCCACATTGGGCTCTGTGCTGACAGCTCAGAGCCTGGAGCCTGCTTCAGATTCTGTGTCTCCCTCTCTCTCTGCCCCTCCCCTGCTCAAGTTCTGTCTGTCTTTCTCAAAAATAAATAAACATTAAAAAAAATTACAAAATAATGAACCTTGTCCACAGCAAACACAGGTACTTCATAAAAGTGCACATACAGACCTCTAGTTATTACATAAAACTGTCTTCTAGATGTGGAGATACTAACAGAAAGAAAGCCCTTCCCTCACCCCTCCTCTGCTCCCTCCACCATTTCAGTGACTAAGTAAGTACAGGACTACATCTAGCTCCAAGAAGTGGTTTAACAGACACTCCCAGAACAGCCCTTCCTAGAAACTAACAAAGGGCTTTTATAAAGGGATTATTTTACTACCTCTACTTTTAATATACTTTGGGCATTAGGAGTTGTTTCTCCTTTAACACACAGTATTATTAACTAAAATGCACCTACAGAACAATGATTAGACAATCTAAATTTGTCTAAAGACTCATGGGCACAGAACCCTTCTCTCCTCACTTCCCCCCCCCCCCCCAGTTGAACAGTCACCACACTCTCTAGCACATCAGGTTCAACACGTCCATTCCCCAAATACAACCATTCCTGTAAATTAACAGAATAGTTAAAGGGGGTTGTTATTTTAATTCTCTACTTCTAACACATTGTTCACTTTCAAACATCTAGAAGACTAGACATTTCAAGTAAGGATTTACCAACTTTGAACTTCTTAAATCTACCAAAGTGGTAGTTTTATATGGTTTCTTGTATACACAACTAGTTGGAGGTGACTACTCTAAAAAATGGGTAATGGCATCAGTAAGGAACCAAGAATTGGAAGGGTAGCAATATTACCAATTATGTGAAGACAAAGATTTCAAGTGATTGTAGATGGTTTTAGAGCTCTGAGCTGGGAGTGGGGTAAATTGTAGAATCAAGAACTAACTAACTAAATGCAAATTTCATGAATAATTTTTCTTTGGAATTTTAAATTTACTAACTGAAATTTACTAGCTGAAAGTTCAGTAGAGAAACTTTGGAAGATTGGTTACCTCTTTGGACACTTTGGTCCTGACCTGGGCAACTGCTCAGTTTTGAATTATTTGGCTATTGAGCAAGAAAAAGTAATTTTGTGAATTTGAAAGGGAGCCTGGAAACATGTTTTTCTCACTTTTATAGTTTTCCAATGTAGCCACAAAGATAATTAGGCACAAGTTAACTAAGAAACTAAACGTAATTCTGTCTCTGTCTCTGTCTGTCAGTTGGTCTCGTGCACACACACACACACACACACACACACCTGAGAAGAAAACACTTGAAATCTTTGAAGAAAAAGGCAGGTACATACAATAATGCACTGTTTGTTTATTGAGATATAATTGGTATACAACATTATATTGGTTTAAGATGTGCAACATAATGATTTTGAATTTGTATATATTGTGAAATGATCACCCCAATAAGTCTAGTTAACATAAGTCACCATATTTTTTTGTTGTGATGAGAGCTTTTAAGGTCTACTCTCTTCGCAACCCGCAAGTATACAATACAGTATTGTGTCACTATGTTGTAGATTATATCCCAATGACTTATTTATTTTAAAATTGGAAGTTGGTACCTTTTGACTCCTTCACTTGTTTTGCCCAGCCCCAGCCCCCTGCCTCTGACAACTACCAATCTGTTCTTTGTATCTATGAGCTTGTTTTTTTTAATTTTGTTTTAGATTCCACATATATAAGAGATAATATGGTATTTGTCTTTTTTCTGTCTGATTTAGTTCCCTTCTCATAATGCCCTCAAAATCCATCCATGTTGTTACAAAAGGCAAGATTTCATTCTTTTTTATGGCTAACTAATATTCCACTGTGTGTGTGTGTGTGTGTGTGTGTGTGTGTGTACCACATTTTATTTATCCATTCATCTGTTGATGGACCCTTAAGTTGTTTCCATACTTTGGCTCTTGTAAATAATGTTGTAATGAACATGGGGGTACGTATATCTTTTTGAGTTAGTGTTTTTGGTTCTTTGGATAAATACTCAGAAGTGGAAATGCTGGATTATACAATAGCTCTATCTTTACTTTTTTGTGGAAACTCCATGCTGTTTTACATAGTGGCTGCACCAATATGCATTCCTACCAGCAGTGCACAAGGGTGCCCTTTACTCCATGTCCTTGCCAACTCTTGTTTCTTGTCTTTTTGAAGTAGCCATTCTAACAGGTGTGAGGTGATATCTCGGTGAACAATGCACTGTTTTGAAATACTCAACTTGGCTGAATTGCCTTGACAGTCCTCTACTTTTCTCCATGTAGATCTTATTGGTGAGTGTAAATTCATAAATGGCCCATGTTTACTCCAGTAATAAAGAATGTAACAGCATTGCCAGATTAAGTTTGTGACGTTCTCAGCAAACCAAGGTAGTGTGAGTCTGGAGGAAATCTCCTATAGACTGCTTTGAAAAGGATGTGTCACTAGCCCAGCCAGCTCTCCAAGGAGGCATGCCACACTAAATAGGACCAAGTAGCAGTGAAGGAAAGGTTACATGTTTTTTGAGTGGCAAATTGTCAGGTTATTTCTTCCCATTTTCTATTCAAACTCACGTCCAGTGCTTCCTAAATAGCACAGAAACACTAGCCCTGTCTTCTCTAAGCTCAGCCAATGTGGGGTATGGGGCTAAGTAGAATGAGCTCATTCTCCAGGTTCCCTCCATTTGCATGCATATTTTATTGGGTCTTCAAAGAAGCAGCTCATGAAGAGCCATGCAAGTGTGTGTGTGTGTGTGTGTGTGTGTGTGTGTGTGTGTGTGTGACAGAGAGGAGGGGGGGGGGAGAGAGAGAGAGAGAGAGAGAGAGAGAGAGAGAGATTCTATTTTGAGCGGTTTGTGCTCACTTAGGGTGAATGGGGTGTGATGTTTCACATTTAATCCCACTCTGTGTTTCCCCATGGTAAGGTATTATTAGGTTTCAGAAGAAATGTAATGCCCAGTCTCTGATTTTGAGGGAGTTGGGAAATAAGTTGGGGAGGTAAGCATCTATGTACAAAATAAAGAACAGCAAAAACCAGCTGTAATCATTATTGGGTAGTAAGTATTCTAGGGGTCTGAGGAGGAATTTTTTTTTTTTTTTTTTTTTTTTTTTGTGACCTGATTTAGTCATGAAGCCTTCTTGGAAGAATGAGGTTTATGTTTTAGAATTAAATTTCAATTAAGTTAGCCATTTATTGAATATCTACTGTGGCAGTCTCAGTAATGGAACTAAATTGTGAATTATGAGTGAAAAAAACAGCCGGTGTGATTGTTTTTGTATAGTTCAGGTAGAAGCATCTAAATGCTTCTTTCTAATTGTGTTCCACAAAACAACATTACGATGGCCATATTATTGTTATTCCACCCCCCCCCCCCTTTTTAAAGCAAATATTTCTTAATTTTTGCTTGGTTCACTTGTGTTTTTCCTGTAGACTTCTCTACCTTCTCTAAGTGAAGATTTTGTGACGGCATTTATTCTTTCTCGAGCCCTGGCAAGTCCCTCACGGGTGATTCTTCAAGCAGTGTGAGTCAGCTGTGTTGGTAGCAATTGTTCTAACGATCCAATAGTTCAACTTTGCAGTTTTGGGCTCTCGAAAAATAATCCCGTACCATTTACCGGATCATTAGCCTATCCAGAATTTCTGCCTCAAATACACTTTTATGTCTGTGGTGCCGAGGATTGCTTTCACCTTCTGCCTGGATTCAGTCACACAGAGTGGGAGCATCACAATGTGTGATCCTTAGAAGTGCAATCAAAACTGTGCATCAGTGGAACCAGCTCATATTTAGTGAAGTCACATCTGCTTTGTGTCTGTGTTTGTTCAGGGATAAAAGGAAAGAAGCACCAAGGCTCCTTTATGCTCTCATGTTTTCATCTAGCAGGCAGGGAGCGCGGGAGGTCTGTTGTTCGTCATTCCTGGATAAGATCAAAGCCCGCCTGTTCTGGCAAAGCCGTTGCTAATCTGCAGGCAGGATAGGCCTCTATGACCCTTGAGAACGTTTATAATGCTGCTACCTGGGAAACATCTCTTCCTGCTTGCGAAACAGTGTAGCTGAAAAAAGTTGCACCTACCATCTTTTGCCTGATTTTCACAGACAACTTATTCTGATAATTTATAAGTGAATAACATTTTGCCTGAAAATGATTTTTCTCCATACTCACATTTTCCTTTTGAAAGATCGTAGTAACCACTTTCTTAATAAAGCCAAGGAGATGGTAAGATACTCAAGAAAGAACATATTTCCTTTTGCTTTATTGCTTTTCTCATACTTTTTAGGCATCTCATGAATCGGACCCAGTAAACTGCGGGCTCCTGTGACTGTGTCCTATACTTCCTATTCGGTCAAAATAATTCATATTTAAGACAAAAAAAATGTAGATTGTACCAAAGTTTGTGGGATTTTATTCAACATCCAGGAATGAATGTAACTAACATCATGCATTTCTTTTACTCAGTTATTCATGTGTGTGTTCACTCATGTAGGAAACATCCTTTGAGTGCTAAGTGCCAGGCACCCATCGCATGGTGCTGTGCAATGTAGGAAGGTAAAGCAACATAACAGAGTGTGGCTGGAAGGGGTTGCTGTTTTCGCAGTGGCAGGGAGGGCCTTGCTGATGTTCCAGCGGAGGCCTGAGTAGGAGAGAGAGTCAACTCTGCAGACATCATGGGGAAAAGGCAGAGGCAGAGGGAGCATCCAGGTCAGAGGTCCTGCGTAAGTGTCCGTAATAGCACGCAGGTGGGGGTGCTGGGGTGAGCTAGTGAGTGGCCCCGAGGGTAGCAAATGAAGTCAGGAAGGTTGTCAGGGGTGGCAGAGGCCAGGGGCCTGTGTCTGGGTTTGAGCAGAAACGGACCGGACCTGACTTGTGTTTTAATAGACTCACTCCCGCTGCTGTGTGGAGAGTTAGTTAACAGGCAGAGGGGCGGGCATGGAAACATGGAGACGGGGTAGGAGGATTTCGCCATAGCCAGGGGAGAAATTATGGCAGTCTGAGTTAGGCTGAGAAGTCGGTGAGAAATCAGATTCTAGATATATTTTGAAGGTAGGCCTTACAGGGATTTTATTACGTGGAACTTGAGGTACAAGAGAGGGGATGCATACAAGGCTGGCTCTCGAGTTTGCAATCAAGGCGCCTGTTCAGCACTCTGCCCGTGTGATTTATGTTGTTGCGTGAGGAGCAGTTTGTTCTTTTTCATTACTGTTTTAGGATTCCGTTGTATGAACGTATCACAATTTATCCATTCTCTAATTGATGATCATTTGAGTAGTTTCCAGTTTGGGGGCTACGATTAATAATACTGCTGTAAACATCCTTTACGTGTCTTTTGGTGGGCAAAAGCAGTTATATCCCTTGGGTAGAAGTGGAGTTGTGATTTTGTTCTTTCTGTCTTTCCACATCACTCTGGCACGCTTGCTTACATTGGTGCTGGGAGCTCCTGTGGCTTCTTGCGGACCTGCTCTAGGAATTCTTCTCTACCTGAGCACACACTTGGGACTGACTCCCTTTTTCTGTTCCCTCTCCAGCATCTTGTAACAATCTTCTCTTTCTTCTGTTGATAAACAAGGCAGAGTTTAGCTCATGCCTGCCTATAACTCACTATGTTTATACAGTTATCAGCAGGGGAGCTTAACATGATTTACATTGGTACATTTCCTTACTGTAGTGGTTGCTACAGGTTTTTGAGGGGTCTACATCTCCCCCTCTCACAATGTGATAAAAGCTATAGGCCCTCTGATAGAAAATGCCCCTGTGAACACACACACTTTTTCTTATATTTTTTCTTACACTTTTGGGGGATTTGTGGTCCTCCAGGAAACTGTGGGTCCATGGTGCCTAGATTAAGACTCTTCTCTGTTTTGTAATGCCTTAAAAATGTGTCAGTACTTTCGTTTACCCTGACTCTTCAAGATCTTCTGCTCTGAGCTGTCCCTGTCAAAAGAAGTAGACATACAAATGACCATATATGCATAGATATAAAACTGATTAATACAGAGAGTCTAACCTATCTGGCAAAAGACATAAGAATTATTAGCAGTTAGAAAAGTCATTGTAATGATTGTGGAGTCCTCATTCTTTTCAGTTCTGTGACCATTTGAGAAGTTTCCTAACTGTGTCCTTCACCACTCTTGTTGAACTGCGTGACTAGAGATTCAAAGAAATAAAATGCAGTTCAGCTGGACCCTCCCAGGCTGAGAGGGCCTTGCCTTGGCCTCAGGGACAGCTGGCATGCGGTTGGGATGTGCACGCCTCCTGTTCCCTCCCTTACCAGGAACCTGCCCCTCCTCAGCCTGGGTGCGTTTCCTGTCTCGTATTTTCTTAGTGGGTGAGTGGTTGGGTGCTACTGCATCAGAGTTTGTGGAAAAGAATGGAAGAGAACATGTGTGCACTAAATGAAGCACACAATTAAATAGTCCATGATAAATTTGATCCTTTTCTTGGAAAAATGAACATTTTTTTCTTTAAAAACTTACTGGTTTGAGATGTTTTACAAAAGTAACAGGAAAGTACAAGGTGAAGATCATTTCCCTCCTGCAATGCCCATTGCCGCTCTGCACGGAGAGCCACTGTTACCCGTTTACCTTCCCAGGGTTTTTATCAAGCATGGAAAAGCACGTTGTGGATCTGTTTGTTTCTGCTGGACTGGGATCACATTACACCGTGCTGTGCGGCTTCTGTCTTCCACCTTGTAGGGTAGCACAGGCATGCTTTTGTGCATAGGCTGTGTTGGTGCTGGGTCAACTTCCTCTTATTTTGTCTTCCTTTTCTAATGCGCTGGTTTTCTTTTCCTTGTTTTTAAAGTAACAAGCTGGTACCCTAGCATTCAAAGTTGACCACACAGTACTTTTTTATACCTGTGAACTCTTGGATTTTAACATATTTGATGTGCTTTAGTTCAATTCAGTCTTTAGTCTGGATGCTTCGATAGTCTCATCTTTGTTCGGTGTCAGCCTTCCCAAGTCTTTTTTGACGTGACTCAGTGGTCTGAGCTGAATTCCTCACTTTCACATATGAGAAGGTATTCTAGCCTATTCGTTTCCCCAGGTTAAAGTTAAATTTTGGAAACAAGGCTCAATTTTACTTTGTGCTTTGTTTAGGAAAATTTGTCTCACTAGGCTTAACCAGATCTATCTGCTGCAAGACTGGGTGTGCCTTATCAGTCAATCATCAAATATTTTTGAGAGCGGCCATGTGCGGGGAAGCCAGCTAAATCCTGTTATGGTAGCAAACAAGTCACCCCCGTCTTCTTGCTGCCGTACCCAGCAAACCAGAATGCAAACAAAAAAAAGGAGTTCTTACTATTCCTTTAACATTTATCTTAAATTTTTTTTTAATGTTTTTATTTATTTTTGAGACAGAGAGAGACAGAGTATGAGCAGGGGAGGGGTAGAGAGAGAGGGAGACACAGAATCCGAAGCAGGCTCCAGGCTCCGAGCTGTGAGCACAGAGCCCGACGCGGGGCTCGAACCCACGGACCGGACTGTGAGATCATGACCTGAGCTGAAGTCGGACGCTTAACCGACTGAGCCACCCAGGTGCCCCTGCTTTAACATTTATCTTAAGAATATTTTTGGGAAACCACCGATCCATGGAAAGGTATGCGATTGAAAGCCATATACAAAAACAGTAATTTATTTACCTTTTTTTTTAGTTTTATTGTACAATAATTTACATACAATAAAATCCACCCATTTTAAGTGCTCAGTTCAGTGAGTTTTGGTACATGCCTACAGTCATGCAACCAACACTACAATCAGTCTTCCATTACCACAAAAAGTGTCCTCTCTTTGTAGTCATTCTTTGTCCCCACCCCATTTGCAGGCGACCCCTGATCTTCTTTTGGATGCTATAGTTTTGCCTTTTCTAGAATTTCTGATAAATGGAAATTTGTGTCTAGCTTCTTTCACTTAGTAGGATGCTTTTGAGACATCTCTGTGCTGTTGCATGTATCAGAAGCTTTTTGTTTTTTTTGTTTTTTTTTTGTTTTTTGTTTTTTGCTGAGTAGTATTCCATTGTTGAGTTATACCATCACATTTACATTTACAGTTGGGTTGCCCTCCCCGCCCCCCACTTTTTGGGCTGTTATGAATAATGCTGAGATGAGCATTGCATACAAGGCTTTGTGTGGACATATGTTTTAATTCCCTTGAATAGATACCTGGGAATGGGGTATTTTAAGTATATGTTTAACTTTTCAAGAAATTACCAGTATGTTTTTCAAAGTATTTGAACTATTTTACATTCATCTCACAAATGAGGGTAAGAATGTATATGTGCATCAGATATCGGGGGTCCAGCTGCCCCACATCCTCTCCCACATGTGGTGTTGTTGTTCTTTTTAATTGTAGCCTTCTGAGCAGGCATGTAGTAATATGCATTGGGGTTTTGTTTATTTTTTTAAGTTTATTTATTTATTTTGAAAGAGCGCAGGAAAGTGCACGAGTGGGGGAGGGGCAGAGAGAGAGAGGGAGAGAGAGAGAATCCTAAGCAGGCTCCATGCAGTCCCAACGTGGGGCTCGATCTCACGAAACTCGAGATCATGACCTTAGCCAAAACCAAGAGTCGGACACTTAACTGACTGAGCCATCCAGGCACCCCTGTAACTGAGGTGTTAATTTGCATTTTCCTAATGACCAGAGATGTTGAGCATCTTTTCATGTGCTTGTTGGCCTTCCATATGTCTTTCCTTTGTGGTGTCTATTCATGTTTTATTGGGTTGTATGTGTTCTTTATTGAGTTGTAAGAGTACTTTCTATATTCTGAATCCAAGTCCACTGGTAGATGTATGTTATGCTTTTGCAACTTAGTTTTAAGTTCAAATTTTTAAAAAATTTTATTTATTTTTGAGAGAGGGAGAGAGAGAGAGAGAGAGAGAGAGAGACAGAATAAGCAGGGGAGAAGCAGAGAGTAAGGGAGACACAGAATCTGAAGCAGGATCCAGGCTCGGAGCTGTCAGTGCAGAGCCTGATGGGGGGCTTGAACTCACAAACTGTGAGATCATGACCTGGCCCAGAGTTGGACACTTAACTGACTGAGCCACCCAGGTGCCCCTTAAATTCAATTTTGATAAGAAATGTTCAATTCATCTAGATTTTTATTTGAAATTCAATAGATATAATCTTATCTGAACAAAATCTAGTACATTTTAAGCACAATTTTATAATCATGCAAGGGAGAAAGGAAGAAAAGAGGAGTAATGAGAAAGTTCAGAGAAGAAATAAAGGAAATAATTGGAGAGAGTGAAATAAGAGAGTAAAAAGGAAAGAGTGAAATAAGAGAGTAAAAAGGAAGAAAATGATTAAGAAAAGGAAAGAACTTGATAAAACAAACAAACAAACAAAAAAGATGGAACGAGAGAGATCCTAAGACATGGGGGAAGAGAACAACACACACACTTGAAGTTATGGTGGAAAAAGGAGAAATAGATATGAAAGGAGAAGACAAAAAAATGCAGGGAGAAGGAAACGCCACAAGCGTTTCTTCTAGTTCCCTTGTCTTGCCTCCTGCAGCAGCCAATGTGATAGCTCATCTCTTGCTTCCGACTTCTCATGTCCAGCCTGTTTTCTGGAAGTCTCACTTTTCCTCGCACCTCCCAATTCTTCAATATTTTGCTATTCCAGCTTCCAGACAAGCAAAATAGCTGGGTTGTGTGTGTCCCTTCCATCTCCAGAGTATAAAAGCACAGACTCTGAAGTTAGGTGTTTGGCTTTGAATCGTAGCTCTGCCATTTGCTAACTCTGTGATCCTGGGCAGCACCTAACTTCATGCTCCACTGTAGAGGGGGCATGGTAGCACCACCTGTCTCCAGTTTTTCTATGAAGATGAAAGAATCCATGGGAAGCTCTTACCATAGTGCTCGGTTATTGAATGTTAACTGCTAGTGGTGTGTGTGAGTGTGTGTGTGTGTGTGTGTGTGTGTGTGTGTGCACGTGCACACGTGTGTGTTGGGGGAGGAGGTATCTCTTGGTCATCATTCCTTCTACCTTTGGTTCTTTGTTCATCTTCTTTTAATCGGGGAGTACCTTACCAAATTAAAATATTTAAGTGACAGACTATCACAACAAACATCATGCTTCTGGAACTCCAAGATATAAACACAACTGTGTTTACACATCTGGGATGTAAAGTTGGAAATAATAATAATGAATATTTATATAGTGCTTTAACTTGGAGCATTTTACCCTAATACTGACAGATATTTAGTACATGACTTACAGGATCCAGGGCCAGAATTTCCTGGTCTCTGTAATAGGCAGAAGCCCAACAAAACCATGGTGTGATAAACGTAGCTGAGCAAAGTGAGAGGTCTGGGATTTTTATCCATAAATACTGGACATGAACCCTACCCTTTCATGCCAGTCACCCCTGCCACAATTGCCATCGTATTAAACAGAAGGTAGTATTTGGAAGGGGATCCTTCCTGATGCAAGATCCCTTCTGTAGCATTTCTCATCTGCCTCTGCCTGGACGTTATTATAAAAGTTTACATGCCTATGATTAATTTGTGTTTTTTAGACTTTTCCGATTGCTAGCAATATTTTCCTTACATTTACTTTTTAAAAAAAATGTTTATTTATTTATTTTGAGAGAGAGCTAGAGAGAGCAAGAGCAGGATAGAGTCACAGAGAGAGGGAGACAGAGAATCCCAAGCAGACTCTGTCAGCGCAGAGCCCCACGCGGAGCTCGATTTCACGAACCATGAGATCATGACCTGAGACAGAATCAGGAGCTGGAGGCTTAACCAACTTAGCCACCCAGGCGTGCCTCCCTACACTTATAAATATACTTACACATTTAGAAATTTTGCTTTGGTTCTGGATCAATATGGAGAAAAAAATCTTCCTTCTTTTACATGTAGACCATCAGCTGTAAAAGTGAGATTATGCCTACTCTTTGTTTTCTCTCTTAGACAACATTTCCTAGTTCCTACCATTGTCCTCAGAGGACATGACTTCTGTATTTTGCTTGCCTTCCCATTTGCCTAACTTTGGACACAGGTAATTTGTTACACATTTTAAGTGGCATCTATAATTCAGCCTAATATTCTGTCTGAGTACAATTGAGCCCAACAATGTTCCTACTTCCTCTGGTTGCGATCCCATTCTTCTGTAAGTCAGCTTAAAATGGCTGCATCAGCTTTCAGCCGCTACATCACCGTGTTCATTTGCTGTATTTGGATTGATCATATACTTTATCATGTAAGCTTTGAGACACTTTGCTATCAGGCACTAAGCTATCAGGACACTTTGAGAGTGCAAGGGCACACAATTAATAATTAGGCTTAGGCAACAGGCATAAACCAGAGTTGTCTTGGGTGGGGATGTATGGTCACTGTAATTATATTCTTGAACTGAAGCCTAAGGTCTAGGGCTTTGTTTTTTTTTTTTTTTTTTTCCTGCTAATAATGCTTTGGCTCCCTTCTATCATCCACTTAAGCAGTTGAAGGTGTTTGAACATAAATGCAAAACTTTATACTTAGGCTTGTTTACAGTTTAATTGTGTTGATGTTTGCCCTTGTAGAGATGATAAAATCTAGATTTCTATCTGTCAAATTAGCTATTGCTTCCCAATCTGCATCATCTGAAAATCTGATAAACTTTCCTGTATATTCTTCCCAGCCATTGGTAATGTCAAAGGTGCCTTCCTCACGCCTGTAGCATCAATCCACCTCAACCTCAGGTAGCTATCAGGCTCCAACCCTAAACTGAGAGCCAAGATCTTAGCTGTTCTCTTCTCAGGTATTTGCATGTTAATACGAGACAAAAAAGACCGTTAAACCTTTCAGAACAGAAAGAATAGATTCTAATGGTTGTTTCTCTGGTATCTTGGCAGGAGTTTCCTTCTGCAGATTCTGAGCATTTTCCATATACCAGATAATAGGCGCTGAATGCGGTTAGATGCAAACATAGTAACTAATACAGGATAGGTGCTCTAGTAAAGGCAGAGGTTAAGCAGAGTGGAGGTAAAAAAGAGGAAGACAGGGGCATCTGCCTGTTGTAATTGCTTATATAAAAATTTGAAATGGCAATTAATAAAAGGATAGTTTTTCTGGATTTCAGAAGCCATTCATAGAGCAAAAAAACATTCCTTTGGTGGTCTCCTCTCCTCTTGACCACAGGATTTCTTTCTGTCTGTCTCTCTCCCTATTATATATACAATATATCCATTATAAGTACATCATATATCTATATAATGTAGATATTATACATTTGTATTAACTTATATAATATGTATACATGTAATTTGTATTTATATAATGCATATGGATACAAATATAATGCATTTGTATATATATAATATATATATTTTTGAATTTTCAGTTGTTAACTTTAACTTGTGCACATATGTACTCCTTTAGAATATTGACTTTAAATACTTTTTGTTAAATTAAAAATAGACCTACCCTATGACCCAGCAATAGCACTGCTAGGAATTTACCCAAGGGATACAGGAGTACTGATGCATAGGGGCACTTGTACCCCTATGTTTATAGCAGCACTCTCAACAATAGCCAAATTATGGAAAGAGCCTAAATGTCCATCAACTGATGAATGGATAAAGAAATTGTGGTTTATATACACAATGGAGTACTACGTGGCAATGAGAAAGAATGAAATACGGCCCTTTGTAACAACGTGGATGGAACTGGAGAGTGTGATGCTAAGTGAAATAAGCCATACAGAGAAAGACAGATACCATATGGTTTCACTCTTATGTGGATCCTGAGAAACTTAACAGAAACCCATGGGGGAGGGGAAGGAAAAAAAAAAAAGGAGGTTAGAGTGGGAGAGAGCCAAAGCATAAGAGACTCTTCAAAACTGAGAACAAACTGAGGGTTGATGGGGGGTGGGAGGGAAGGAAGGGTGGGTGATGGGTATTGAGGAGGGCACCTTTTGGGATGAGCACTGGGTGTTGTATGGAAACCAATTTGACAATAAATTTCATATATTGAAAAAAAAACTAAATGAAGATAGAGTTGAGCAAAACAGTTTGCTCGAGCTTCAAAATAAAAGGCACAACTAATAACATGTTGATGCACCTACAAAGTTTGAACACTAGTGCTATTTTATTGAACAGCAGAAGTTCAAAGAATAAAGATCATGAGAACTTCAATGTCACTCAAATACTCCATCTAATTTGGAACTTTTAAAAGCATATGTCCCTTTAAAAAAAAGTCTCTCTCTCTTAAAAACTGAGAACTGAGGGTTGATAGGGGGGTGGGAGGGATCGGAGGGTGGGTGATTGGTATCGAGGAGGGCACCTTTTGGGATGAGCACTGGGTGTTGTATAGAAACCAATTTGACAATAAATTTCATATATTGAAAAAAAAAAGAAAAAAAAAGAAAAAAATACTTTTTGTTGCATCTGTCAGTGAGAAATACATTTTACATTGTAAGCCAGCACATACACGCGCGCGCACACACACACACACTCACACACACGTACACACACACACACACAACAGAAACAAGTTCCTCAAAAGAATATTTGCTATTTACAGTGTCCTTCCCTTCCTTTCCTTTCCTTTCCCTTCTCTTCCCTTCCCTTCCCTTCCCTTCCCTTCCCTTCCCTTCCCGTTCCCTTGCCTTCCTGTTCCCTTCCCTTCCCGTTCCCTTCCTGTTCCCTTCCTGTTCCATTCCATCTCACTTCATTCAAAAAGAGCTGATTGAAGCCATATAAATTGATTTCAAACCTGGTTTGCACAATTACAATTTGTAAAACACTGTTGTAAACTTATTGTCCATTCTTGTCTCCTAAATTGTCTATAGAAGTAGATGCTTTTATCATGGTAGTAATCAATAGAAAGTTGGTCTCACTTGGGCATAAATCAGCAATGATAATGATGACTAGGACTCCATCTGTTTGTTCATATGGACAAATCACTGCCCACAAAAGACCTAGTACAATGAACTGATTTTGTTTTAGGTTTTTCCATATGAGAATAGCAGTTAATTCAGTACCTAGACAACAAACAGCAAGCAAATTCTTTCATCTTTTTTTAAAATAAATTTTTTGTACTTCTAGAAGTTCAGTATCTCTTGGAATATGGAACCAGGGAAAGCTAGACTATCATATTTTGTGTTTGGAGAAATACAGAGTGCCTTCTGTTACATTGTGGTGGGCTTTGGAGACAGATTGGTGTGGATTAAGTCTAAAAACTAGTTTTGAGACTTGAGGATAGACACCTAAAATGTGCCAGGTTTTTCTTCATTCATAAAACTAATGTTTACCTCAAAAGGTTTTTAGGAGAATTAGGGGTGCCTGGGTGGCTCAGTCAGTTAAGCATCTGACTCTTGATTTTGACTCAGGGCCTGATCTCACGGTGGTGAGATGAGCCCCGTGTAGGGCTCTGTGCTGACAGTGCGGAACCTGCTCTGGATTCACTCTCTGCCCCTCCCATGCTTGCATGTGCATGCAGGAGTGCTCTCTCTCTCTCTCAAAATAAATAAATAAACCTTATGATTATTTTTTTTTAAGTTTATCTATTTATTTTGAGAGAGAGAGAGAGAGAGAGAGCAGGGGCAGAGAGAGAGAGAGAGAGAGATGGAGAGAGAGACTCTCAAGCAGACTCCTCACTGTCAACGCAGAGCCCCATGTGGGGCTCGACCCCATGAACCATGAGATAATGACCTGAGCCTAAATCAAGAGTCAGGTGCTTAACCGACTGAGCCACCCAAGCGTCCCTACAGGCGTGAGGAAGTCATCTTTGTCATTACCAATGGCTGGGAAGAATATACAAGAAAGTTTATCAGATTTTCAGATGATGCAGATTGGGAACCAATAGCTAATTAGGAGAATTAGGAGAATTAAATGAGGAAATGTATGAGATAACCTCTGATATATAAGAGGTACTATAGAAATATACACATAAATAAGAATACAAATAAACATATAAAACTTTATATATGAAACTATTGTATATATCTATTTGTATTCTATTTGCATATACATATACACACATTTATGTATGTATAAATTCACTTCTGTTTTTTTTTTCAGACTTAATATTTGTGTAATTTGGTTCATAAACTTGCATTTAGATTTCTGAGTCAGTCTGTTTTTGACAGTCTTGATTATCAGTGTTAATATGACACTTTGAGAATGGGATAATTGATTTAAAATTAAACATTATGATTTTCTGATAGAAATTCCACTTATTTGTAGTATAATGGTTTACTTAGTGTTAAAATTTAAGCCTTGACTAGAACGAAAGTTAGCATTGATGCATTTGAATTTTATTTTTTCCCCACTCCAAATGAAGCAACATAGCAGTTTCATTTGTTTTTGTGTATTTACCCATTAATGTATGAATCAAGTGATTAATGTTTTTGAGGCTAACATCCCTATTGATGTTTTAACAATTATTTAATTACATATGCCTAGATGGCATATTTCCATGTTCATTAGTTTCTTTTGAAGTATTACAACTGTTGTAAACATACTTATATATCTTCATAACATTTCTCTAGACATTGTATTATGTTGTAAGACTGCGGTAAGAAGGAGACTGAGACACATCTCACTCTCTGACCACTGCACATACTTGCTAAATACATTAATAAATGCTTTAACAAGTCAACCTTTAATTGCCTGGAATCACATCTATTGTGAAGAAGTATTCTTAGCATTTGGTAATAAGAATGGAATTTTTTGAGGACATTGTATGTAATAATTAAACCAAAGATGAGCTAGAGATGTCAGATGGATTCTGTCTTCACATACTTAGGGCTATTGTGTTGAAGCCATATTAGATTTGTTCTTTTTCTTTTTAAAATTTTTTAACGTTTATTCATTTTTGAGAGACAGAGAGACAGAGCACGAGTGGGGGAGGGGCAGAGAGAGAGGGAGACACAGAATCTGAAACAGGCTCCAGGCTCTGAGCTATCAGCACAGAGCCTGATGCGGGGCTCAAACTCACGAACCGTGAGATCATGACCTGAGCTGAAGTCGGATGCTTGCCAGACTGAGCCACCCAGGCGCCCCAGATTAGATTTGTTCTAATTGGCCTCACAGTGTATGTGTACAATTCTAACAGCTTTTCAAGTGAGACAAATTTTGCCTCTGTATGACAAACCTGCTACTGAATGGTGTCATCACACGGTGAGACAGACATTGAATTGGGTTCAGATGATCTCCAAATTCCAGCTTGATTCCTTACCAACTTTGTAGTCTTAAGAAAAACCTTAGGATGTGTGTTCAACCACACATAGGATGCTTGGATGCCTTCCCTGGTGACTGTTTGGCCTCTTGGTGGTAGGGATGGTGAGACCACACTTGGTTTGCTCATTACAGTTTGCTCAGTTTCCCTCTCTGGGATTGGGGAGAAACAATCCAGGTTAACTCTCAGTGTCTCAAGTAATCTTTACCACCGATGTTTAGGACTCTGTATAGTGTACAAAGTGTGGGTGAACTTGTTCACATTTATAATTTATTTTGATCTAGAGATTTTATCATGAATAACCTAGGTAACTCACTCTGAGTTTTTGCTTCTTTATCTGAGAGAAGGAAAAGGTCAGATTTTATATGAAGCCCCTTGGAGTACTGACATTTCAGCAGTGTACAAGCCTTCAACTTCAAAAGGCTGTCTCTCTCTCTCTTCAGCAGTAAAATAGCTGACTTTTGCCTAGAGGAAGTTATTCTGCATTTTCATGGTTGTCCATCCAGGTATTGTGATAAACTTTAATGTTTGCTAACACCTCTAATAAATTTTCTCTGGCCTTCCTAACGTTCTAGAGTATACTTTCTCTCTTACATACCTTCTCTACACTTGGGTTAGGCCATGATCAAGGGAGGTAGATGCTTGGTTTGAAATCTCCCACTCCTAAGCAAAACAAAACAACACTCCTTTTAAAAACACACTCTAAGCATAATTTTGTACAAACACTGTATTTATACAAACACATAATTTTGTACAAACACTGTTACAATGTTCTAACATTGTAAGAGAAACTGAAAGACAAAAGAAAGCTATAGTTAAATTTTCAGCTAATGAATGTGTACCTGTCTTCCGACCAACTCTGAATTCTAATTACTAGCGTCCAATGGCCCCTTGTGTGCCTCTCCTGTACCCTAGGGAGAGTTTTCTTACTACTTTCCATTTTATCATTGGGCAGGTCCCATAATATTCATTGCACTCTGTTGCATCCTGTTTATATCATAAAGAGAAAAAGGAAAGCTCTAGAGCCCTCCCTCCCCACCTTTCTCCACGTGGAAATAATAAACCCCTTGGCAACCATGTTCCCTGTAATCAGTATGAGGTAATTTTACAAGCTGCCATGAAAGAGCCATTTGTTGAATGCCTGCTTTGTGATAGGCATTTGCTGATGGTTTAATATGTCTTGCGTCATTTAAATCTTACAACATGTTTCAGAGGGAAGAGAAATGAAACAAAGTTTTCTTTCCACTATTACCAAAGGAAGTTGCTGGCCATTACATAACTTAAACTTTGCCTTTAGGAGCCCCAAATGGAGTACTATAGATAGTTTCTGGCGGGTGCAGAAACTGCCTTAGGTACCATTATTTTAGAAAGTGCTTTTACAGGTACAAAGCAAAACATTTCAAAGCTATTTAGATAGGTGTTGTAAGTGGAGGTTTAGACCGTTTTCCTGCAAGATTTACGTGGAATCGTGTGGGAAAGTTACTTTTTTGGTATCCGCGTTATGTGCTCCATGCTTTGAATGGCTTCCATATTTTGTAGTGGAGAAACCGCTAGAATTTATAAGCATCCTAATGCTGCCGGATCTTTCAGTTTATTTTTTTTTAATTTTTTTTTTAACGTTTATTTATTTTTGAGACAGAGAGAGACAGAGCATGAACAGGGGAGGGGCAGAGAGAGAGGGAGACACAGAATCTGAAACAGGCTCCAGGCTCTGAGCTGTCAGCACAGAGCCCGACGCGGGGCTCGAACTCACGGACCGTGAGATCATGACCTGAGCCGAAGTCAGATGCTTAACCGACCGAGCCACCCAGGTGCCCCCGGATCTTTCAGTTTAAAGCGAACACTTCCGGGGTGTTTAATTTTCTTCTTCCAGAGTTGTAAAAAAAAAAAAAGTTCTAATTCTAAGGCATTGTCCTTATAATATTGCCTAACTGAATATATCATGATTTGTTGGATTACTAACATTTCCTGAACTGTATAATTTTGCAAACTTATTGGCCTTAGGTCTTCAGGTTAAGCTTCTTAAAAAATTTAACTCAGATGACTTCCTTTTATTTGTGCTTTTAGTGTTTGCTCCATGAGGCAAAACTTTTCCTTTTAAAAATTATTCCTTGAGTCTTGAAATGCTGAAGTGAATGTTGTCAACTAATTCCCAAACGACACTGAGCCACTTTTTAATTGGAAAACCCCCAGAAAACTTTTTCTTATGTACGTTTGAATTTAGAGAATGAGCAGACCAAGGAATACTAGAGGGCAGGGTGTGGAGGGGGCAGATGAGAGAGGGTGGCTCTGAAATAGCGGGATTCCTATCCTGGAGGAGGAAGAGTGTGGGAGGTCTGTTCAAAGGCTCCGCCCTTGCTGGTGGTAGGGTTTATACCTGCATACGTTAAGAGGCATTGCATGGTAATACAGGTTACCTCCTCTGCTCACTGCCGTCCTATTTCAGGGAGTTCAAGAATTTTATACAATCACACACTGTGGCAGCTCTTAAACCACAGGTGCATACACTTGTGAGTTGAGCATTTCTGGTTTGCGTTCAGGTTTAGTCCGAGACCTGTACTTCTTGTTGCTCTTTGCTGGGAGCTCTGTGAGGGTTTAGTCATCTCTTAATCTCGGTGAAGCTGTTGCTGAATGAATGAAGCAATGAAGCAATATTAATAATAATATCTTACATTTATAAGAAGGCTTTAAAATTCACAGAGTGCTTTCACACGGATTTTCTTTCTGTGACTCTCAGCAGTCCTGTGAATTAGGTGTGGCACATATCATTAACACTTTTATTATGCAATCAATTTAGAATCGGACAAAATATGTGACTAGCCCAAGACCAGTAGATTTTTTATGTTTCCTAAAAGAGGAAGAGAGAATTAAACACACACACACACACACACACCCATCACGATCACTATCACCACCATCAACAAGAAAAGCATTTGTACAGAAGTCTGTGTATGCCCTACATTCTTTCCCATCAACCAAAATAGTCCTGAGATACTAGTTCCCACACAGAAACAGATTGGTTATTTATTTACTGTAGTATGAAATGAGATGTGATCCGTGGGAGGCTGCTGAGGATGACCACAGAACCAAAGCCCTGAAAGAGGAAAGAGCTTCGGAAATCAGAGCGTTTGAAGTTGCATCTCAGACACAGTGGGTGGCAGCTCGTTCATCTGGCCACCTTCACTTTCTCTCCTTCTCACCTCTCCCCACCCCACATCTCATAGGTTATTAAGCTTGTTGCTTCTGCTGCTTTCTCTGAAGCTGTGGCTATCCCCCAGCTACCATGCAGCCCAAATTCAGATCCTTGCTGGCTCCCAGAGCGCTGGCAGGGAGCTTTCTGCTGGTCTCCTCGCCTCTTGTTCACATCATCTTTCACATGCTGTAAGAGCTTAAAATCCTGTAAGAGTTTGACATTTTCCAGGGGATAAAGTCCATTCTCCTAATCCAGCACATAGGACTCCACAGACCATGACTTCACCAAACGCTCCATTCTCATTTCACAGCCTGGGCTGTGGTTTTCCTGTATACTTAGCAGGTCCTTTGGCACTCTCCTTCTCTGTCTTTGTACTGGCAGTTGGCTCTGTTTGGCATGCCCCCCACACCCGTGCATTTGAGCCCTCTTGCCGCTGTGCTGAATTGGTGTTGGTTCTTTCAACCATGCCTTGCGTCTTCTCCTTTGGGTGGACTGTCCTGACCTCCTTGGTGAGGTTGGCCACGTGCAACTTTGTGCCTCATGGTACCTTGTCTTGAGCTCCATTGTGAAACTTCCAACACATGGTAGACGCCTGTCTCATCCACGAGACTGTGAATGTTTGGGGACAGGACCTGATTCTTAGCACCTAGCAACACAGGCAGACCAGTAAACATGGTTTGGCTGAATGTTTGGCTTCATTTCACAATAACCTCAGCCACAACAATCAGGACCACGGCACACACAGTCTGTTTGCTAGTTACCCAAAGATACCGCTAATTAGGAATGCTACTGAAGTGATCTAGAATTTACTGAAAATATTTTTTTCACTCAGAGGACCATTTCCTAATGAACTTAATTAGGAATCTGAAGTAATGGAGAGGAACATAATTTTTCTCTTTTCATGCATGGGTGGAATCAGAAGTATAGACTGCAGATTATGGAGTCAGTTCCACTTGAATATGGATTTGTGTCTACATTGTAAAAGACAATGTAGAATTCAGTCACTTGCCTACTACAGGATAGTCCGAATAGTCTGCTGCATTAAATTGGGAACATTGTTTTGGTGGTAACTGTGAACAGCCTCCATACTGGTGCTTGAAAAAAATTGTATATTCTCTTTGTAGTTACTAATATGTAGAGAATATATTTTTAGGGCTTATAAAATATGTTGCCAAGGGAAACAGTTTTCAGGTCTAGTTATTTGGTGTTCATACACATGTACCAAGTGGTAATATCTGTATCATACTGTAATTGTGATGGTCTCTCAGCCTACTTTTAGTGGTGCCTTTTAGAAGCTGTCTGTTTCCTGTTATGTATAAGATATTTACTCATCCACATCAGTAACTTTTACACCAGAAAAATAACAATTAATTTTCCGTAGCCTGTTAGTATATGGAAGGTGAGGACAATCAGTAGAATTTGTGTTTATGATTACAAGCTCTAGAAAAAGTCATTATGTTTTAATGTTTATTTATTTATTTTGAGAGAGAGAGAGAGAGAGAGAGAGAGAGAGAGAGAGAGAGAATCCCAAGCAGCCCCACTTTCAGTATGGAGCCTGATGTGGGACTCTATCCCACAAACCTTTGTGAGATCATGACCTGAGCCGAAATCAGGAGTTGGATGCTTAACCAACTGAACCACCCAGGCGCCCCTACAGTCATATTTCTTGATAATTTATGCCAGTAGAACTATAAGAGAGATTTGAAAAGAGATCAAGTCCATTATTTAATTTTATAATTATTTTATTTTATTTTTTTAAATATATGAAATTTATTGTTAAATTGGTTTCCATACAACACCCAGTGCTCATCCCAAAAGGTGCCCTCCTCAATACCCATCACCCACCCTCCCCTCCCTCCCACCCCCCATCAGCCCTCAGTTTGTTCTCAGTTTTTAAGAATCTCTTATGCTTTGGCTCTCTCCCACTCTTACCTCTTTTTTTTTTTCCTTCCCCTCCCCCATGGGTTCCTGTTAAGTTTCTCAGGATCCACATAAGAGTGAACACATATGGTATCTGTCTTTCTCTGTATGGCCAATTTTATAATTATTTTAATAGAGAATAATAGAATGAGTATATATATAGTCAAGAATGTAGCTAAAGTAGGTATTTGAGTTGACAGAATTTTATTTTTGTGATACATATTTAAAAAATGAGAGTGAACTTAAATATTAACACATCAACCAAAATAAAGTACATTTGTCATATTGAGTTAATACAATTTTTTGTGAAAAAAATGAAGGTAATGTTTGGATTTTCTGTATCACTACTCCTTTATCATAGAATTTGGGAGTTGATCTTTATTGTAGATTGTAGTCCATTTCACAAACATACAAAATCATTAGTGACGGAAGAATGGTTTACTCAAATTTCCAATTTCCTCATTAAAAAGAAAAAAATATGTTTAGCTTTTTGGCTCTGAGATGTCACCAGCTATATTATTCCACTATGATTTCCTATCTTGATATTTAGTAGTCAAGTTAGAACTATAATCCTGGTTTAGTTTTTTTGTTGTTGTTGTTTGTTTTTGCTTTGTTTTTCCCTTATAACACACTGCATCTCAGAGTTCCATGCCATGTTCACCCCAGGTATGTGGAAACTTGGGGAATGGATGACTGAAATGGGTTTTGTTGTTATCGATTGTTTCTACTTCTTGCATCACTTTGGCTGTCAAAGATACATACCATGAATGAATAATTAATGGTGCAAGGTCAGGTAAGGCAGTGAAAATCACTAATCTCATTCTCTTCACTTTCTAACACCAGGTACCCCATTATAATTAAGAAGTATCTTATAATGTAATGATTACATTGACTTGGTTTTTAAATAAATCACGCTAGCTATGGTGCCCTTTAAAAAACCAAAACTAATGAAGAAGAAGGTATTTTAACAGTCTAAATAATTATTTAGAAAGAATATTATAGGGGGAGTTTGAGTTGATTGGGAGATAGGCTTAATCTTTCTACTCAGGGATTGCAAGATTCCAATGCTAGGCTCAAAGGAAAATCTAAGAAATGCTGGTTGCCTTAGTTACAGTGTTTTTGTTTGTTGCTTTGTCATAGACTGCCTCTTTAAGGTGTGCCCTATGAACCGATATTCTGCCCAGAAACAATATTGGAAAGCTAAGCAAGCCAAACAGGGGAACCACACAGAGGCAGCCTTGCTGAAGAAATTACAGGTAAGGGCCAGGTTGCCATTTGTCTGGCTGAGGCTAGACCAAGAACAGCAATAACAAGTGATCTGTTTTGTATTTTAGTGATTTCACTTAATGCACAGAGATTTTAGAATAGAGGTAGCAGCACACTGAAAGTGGAAGAGACTTAAGTTATAGGGTGTGACCACTGATTTCCTGGCATGTAGCTAATATATTCCTGCTATTTTTTAGGGTGTGCCAGACTAATTCAAAGATTCACATCAAACTGGAAACCATTCAGAATCTCTGTAGGAGTATCAGATCCAGTTATATTTTACTTGGCATCGTACCTAATTTTTTTCCTGAAAGACTAGAAAAAGAACCGAAAGTCTGTTGCTTCTGGTTTGGGCTGAATGTAAATTTGGTAGAACTTAAATTGTGTGTTATTAAAATTCCTGTTACTTTTGAAATTGAAACTATTTTGAGACTTTTGAAATTCACCTACTGTTTCTATATTCTGCTTGGTTTGTCTAACAATATTCCTTCTGAAGCTGATTGTAGAAGACCAAAGAGCCTGGTACTTTTCTGAAATTTCCAACATAGAAGCATCCCAAGATATTTTTGGCCACATTTCAGCATTACCATGAGAGAATGATCATACTATATTATAATCATTTAATTGTTGGTTCCCTGCCCCCAGCACTAAGAGTAGAGCAATCAGCCTAATTCATTCATGGTTATCGTCTTTGTTCCTAAAATGACCCTTGTTTCTTTGTCAACTATTGTACTCTGTTTACTATGTTTCCACGATGAATATTTGCTAACCATTTTCCAGCATGCTGCAGAACTGGAACAAAAACAAAATGAATCAGAGAATAAGAAACTGTTGGGAGAAATTGTGAAATACAGTAATGTTATACAAGTAAGTCTATTTACTTTCTTTTAAAAAAAGGTGAATATTTTATGGGTAATTTGTGTCTGTTAGGAATGCCAAGCTGCATTAAAATTTGGGGATACAACAATTTGTTCTTTGATGGGAATTATGGATATTGTGCGATATTTTCAGTTGATGTTCAGCATAGTATTCTGTATGTTCGCAAATAAGTCTGGTGAGCATACACATAGAAAGTGTACTTATCCAGGTGTAGGTACAGGGTATTCCACCAAAAGGAGGAAGACAGGGAAACATACTTTCTAAAGGTCTATAGTAAAACCCTCCTTTAGAATTAGTGGGACTAACATGTAACATATGAAGCTTTATCTTTGCATTTGGTAGAGAGAGGAGTGTTCATGTTGTACTTTCAGATGGGAATTGTCTTTGAGTTGTTATTAAAAGATTTATTTCAATGAGTTGCACCACTGATTTATCTCAGCTGCATTCCTCTCCTGTGCTTCACTTAGATCTTTCAGCTCTTTACTTGGCTATTTGTTAATATGCCCCACCTTGTTCCAAAAAGAATGGAAGGCATTTTTTAAAATACATACCACGTACACTAAAATGAAATAAATAAGGCGACTGGGTCAAAGGGAAGATAGTGCTTATATGAATAAGGTGACGTCAGGGGGAGGCATATTTATAAATACCATGTTTTGAAGGCTGGACACCTTTGGCTAGAAGCCTTTTTGTTGCTGACCTTGCTGTATGGAAAGCATAATATATTATAGCCCTCACATAGGAAGTCCTTACCATAGAACTAAGTCCAGGTTCTAGAAGCACACATGTTCCCAGGAAGAAGACCAGAGAAGTATTCCTCCAATGAGCCCTCATAAAGAGGACACTGTTTCATATAGTAAGCGCTAGCCTTAACAACTTATTACAGAAAGCACTACAATGAGGTGTTTCATAGAGCTGTTTTAAAAAATAATATCGCCTGATGTTTTGTATTTGGCCAATGGCAAAATGCCAGTGTTCAGGACTGTCCAAGCGGCCCTCTGCTGGGACAAGATGAGAGTGCCTGAATCTGCAGCTCTCCTAATGTAGGACTTTATCTAATGAACGATGATACAATACCTGTGGCATGGGTGGGTTGCATGTCCCTTGAGAAATCCTCCCTAAATAGAGTTTTTCTTAACCAAGTTTTGATCAGAATTAAGTGCCAGCAAGTTGTTTCTTGTGAAGAACCTGAAGTGCAAATGTTAGCATTACCAGCTAGGGGCCAAGCTATGTGCTCTAAAAAGGTGGATTCCAAAGGAGTGGGGCTGGACCATGAGGGTTTCATCAGTTCATGAGATAATTTCTTTGTTATATTGTGGATATTAAAATGACCATTCTGTTTTGGAATGATTGCAATAATAGACAGGAAGGTTGTTTGTTTTAGCTTTCCTACTCAGTAGAATACGGTCTTGGAGAGGTTTTGCAAATGGCACCCAAAAAGTCTGAGAAATGGCACATCCATGCTCATCTGAGAAGGGAGTAGGATCAGTGAGCAGGGATTATTGAGGATGCAAAGCCTGCCTGCTCACACAGGAAGAAGTAGGGCTGTCCTTGGCAGGGATGGTTAATAACACTAAGTGGTTTGGTGCATTATTTTAGTTTCTTGGTTATTTTTTTCGTGTATGCTGTCGTGTCTGTGCAAGAATTGAAAAATGTTTGGAATTTCCTGGTCTCCTTTGGGATGCTTGGTTTTATCCTATTATTTATCAGTAGATAAAAATGGTTCAGAGGTATCCTCTGGTTTGATTTCTCCATGTGCCCAGTTCATTGGGGGCGGGGGGTGGAGGTGAAGAGGAACCCAAAGAAAGTCAGCTTGGAAATTCGATGGTGAGTGTGAAGTTTAAAAAGACCTCTTTTGTTTGACTTGCACCCCAAGTGGTGTTATGTGGGCTCAAGATATAGGTACAAACATACACATGTAATTAACAGAGGACATCAAAGAATAAAGGTGGTAATGTCTTTTTCCCTACAGCTGCTACATATAAAAAGCAACAAGTATCTGACTGTCAACAAGAGATTACCTGCTTTATTGGAGAAGAACGCCATGCGTGTGTCCTTGGATGCTGCCGGAAATGAAGGGTCTTGGTTTTATATTCATCCCTTCTGGAAGCTGAGAAGCGAGGGTGACAATGTATGTAAAAATAAAACTAAGAGAGAAACAGTATGTTCATAAAGACAATAATTCTTAATAAGTGAAAGAATCCAGGTAGCACAAAGAAATGATACGTAGTTTTCAATCGACACGTTATGTTTATGGTCGTATGTTTAATAGGTTAAAAGTATTTATTTACAGTGCAAATTGTGCTGGGGAATCACGAAAAGACAAAATTCAAATTAATTAAAAATCATCTTCCAGTTGGAATTCATGTGAAAGAATTTAAGTAATGTTAACATTGGCCGAACCTTTCAAAGGGTAAAGTTTGCTTCCTTTCTTAATCAGGAGGGAGCATGGTTGTAAGGAGAAAGCTATGCTTAGGAAATGTTGTTTATCCCTTTGAGTTAATAGAGTAACAATGCATTATGCCAGTATTTCATTTATTGGCTGTATGGTCAGCTGTTTACAGTCTATACATCTTAAAGATGCATAATGTATGAGGTGCTATAGGTGGGCGCTTGTTGATGACAGTATTGAAAATACATTTTGGAATACATGTATGTCATATCATGTAGATTTTAGCAGCTGCTAAAGTATTTTCTGCTAGAAAATTTATAGAGTAGGGAAAATAAAAATTATGTGAAATGGTTCAATACATTGTTATTTATTTTCATTTGTAATAAATGAAGTAGCAAGTGACAGTCCCTAGCACATGGGGAATGCTCCATAAATGCTGAATAACTTTTTATGAATAGAATACTTTGCAAATATTGGGTCAGGTGATCAAGAAAATAGTTGCCACTTAAAAAAATTAACATAAAATCCAAGCAATATAAAAATATAATTATTCTGATAGTTTTCTCAGTGGTTTGATTACATTTTAAATATGTTTTGGATATTTCTTGTCCTAGAAATGTCCTCTTTTATAGTGAATATTTTTTCCGGTGAATTTTGAAATATACATTCAATTCCACAGGATGCAAGCTTCATGGTTTAATTTGGTTAATAAATTATCTGATGATACCCTCTTTAGGTAAGGTTTGGGAGATGCATGGCATGCAGGAATGTAGTGCACTTTAAGTCTTGTGTTGGATTCCTTAAAAAAATAAGTCCTACATGTTTATTTTTTGGCATCAAGTGATGTGTGCTGTGAGCATGATATATATCTTAACTTCAGTAGGTAGTTAATTACAATCAACTCTCAATTATTTAGGGACTGACTATGTAGTTTATGAACAACCTATGTCTTTTGGTGCCCTTTCTTGTAATGCTTGCTTCCCTCTCCAGTCCCCCACTGAGTAGTGTCCCTGGTTGTAGATGGTCAGTGAAAATCAAACTGTGAAAAAAGCAAAACCTGAGCTCAAGTTCTGAGGGAATATGAGGAAATGATTGGATAAATTAGGGCCTTTAGATTCACTGTGGATTTTATTAATTCATTCTGTTTATTTATTCATTCTGTCTATTCCTCTCCTTGCTCCCAGATGCCTTTATAGGATCAACTGAGAGTTGAATGTAATGAACTATTTCAAATAATTAGTTGTCCTGGGGTGGGGGGAACCTACCACCCAAACACTCCATTTTGGTAAAATGGACAATGTAATTGTTAAGTGCAATATAGAAATCCTCCTTATATAGATGTGCTCCATAAAGCATGGCTAAAACAACCTTCCACATTGCTTTTTGCTGTAACAGCTCATTGTTTTTGCTCACCACTATGTAGCTATTGTGTGTGATTAAGGTTGCTGTGAAAACATAAGCACACCCATAGTCCTCTGTTTGCCACTTAAATGTATAGCAATGCTCATTTTCTTCCCCAGGAATAGGTGGCATTCCCTAGCAATAAGTATCGTTCTAAAGTTCTAAAATGTAGGAAATACTATCATGTCGTAGTAAGTGATTTAATTATTACTGATTTTTCTTAAAAGTGTATTAAGCTAAGAAGAAATTGAAAGGTTCAAAGGACTTTTAAAATTATACTTTACCATTTAGCAATTAGTAAGTTGTGATTTAGGTTGTAAGTATCCAATAAGATGTTTGGTGACTGAAATGAAACTTAAGAACGAGGCTGATGAGGGGCGCCTGGGTGGCTCAGTTGTTTGAGCTTTTGATTTCAGCTCAGGTCATGATCTCACAGTTTGTAAGTTTGAGCCCCATGTTGGGTTCACTGCTGTACTCTCTCTCTGTCTCTCTCTCTAAAAATTAAACAAACATTAAAAAAAGAAAAAATGAGGCTGATGATAGTCTGGGGAGAAAAATGCTCATATCCTCAAAAATGAGCGGTTTCTATCATTTAAGAACACTTATGCCATATCTTACAGAATTGTCAGTTGGATGGGTTTTGGGGAAAAAGAGATTCAAGGACCCCTCAACTTTCAGCTGTATAGAAGCTCTTCCTTGCTGTTGAATATTTAGAAAGTCATTGGGGATAGCAGAGTATGTAAATATTTCATTTTCATTTATTTTCCCAAGATTCAATGTTTGTTTTTTCAATTTTCAACTTTGATCTAAGAAGTTATTACTTCTTAACCTTGATGGTAGATTTTAAAAAGGAGAAAAGCCCAGATCTTCCTCCAGTCAAGAGAAAAATTCAACTCTTAGGGAAAGAGCCTCTTCAAATAGCAAGTAGATTTTGCTATTTTGCAAAACTAGGTCTCTTGGAATTCTAGCAAAGGTAGGACTAGATCCCTGGTGTTTTGGTTTTTATTGCAGTGTTCTTTTCACCAGGCCAGGTGCCACTTCAAAAGAAGGGTAGCTGCCAGTGGCACTGTATTGCTCTTTATTTGCAGTAAAATCTCAACTTGAATCTTACATGACTGTTGCTTAGAACCAACAGAAGTGCTTTTGAAATTGGGATTTTTAAAAGATGATTTTGTACTAGGGTGGGTGTGTCATGCCAGAAAATGATTGCAACCTCAAGTTCTGTATTAAATACATAGCATCTGGGAAGGCATCTGACCACATTGGTGGATCAGCCCCAAGTTCCATATTTACCACTTTATCCAATTAGGTGTAAGTTCCCCAAGAACAGGGATTATTTCTCACATGTTTGTATTCTTTTTGGCACCCCTTACTGTTCTTTTTATTTCTTTTGATTAGTATCTTGTCCATTTCATTTGCAAGTTGTTGTTTTGTTTGTTTTGTTTTTGTTTTGTTTCAGCTTGGTTACTCAAAGTCACCATTATCAAGAACAAGACAGAGGACTTGGAAATTAGTGAATTAATGTTAGATTCTCTTTGTGAATACCATTCTTATGAAACCTTGGTGCTTGGAACATTTTGGTTATATGGCTGGTCTCTTAAAAATATACAGTATAAGGGGCGCCTGGGTGGCTTTGTCGGTTGGGCGTCCGACTTTGGCTCAGGTCATGATCTCACGGTCCTTGAGTTTGAGCCCCGCGTCGGGCTCTGTGCTGACAGCTCAGAGCCTGGAGCCTGTTTCAGATTCTGTGTCTCCCTCTCTCTCTGCTCCTCCCCAGTTCATGCTTTGTCTCTCTCTGTCTCAAAAATAAATAAAAGTTAAAAAAAAATTTAAAAAATATACAGTATAAGACTTTATGGGTGGTGTTTTGAAATAAATAGAACATATGGATTAACCCAAAGCTTACAGAAAAGTACACTAAAATAGTAAGACTTAGGTCAGTGGATATAGGTGCAAACAAAAATATTCTTTTAATTGAAAAGACACAGCTGAAATATATCATTATATTTAGTAGCTTATTGACTAATATTTATATGATGCAGATGAGAATGACATTGTAAACCAAATCCAGTTGTTCCTTAAGAAATTGGAAGGTCAGACACAGCACTGGCAAGATGTGTATTAAATCCCAGTATTTGTGGTATGGATGATGATGTGGACTTCTGTCCGGCTCTGAGAGTTAGAGCCACTTTGATGTCATGTGCAGTAAGAAGTGTGTGTGTGTGTGTGTGTGTGTGTGTGTGTGTGTGTGAGTTGTAGAAGGGGATGTTGGAAATATGTTTATGTCATGTTGGCTTTTGTATGTTTTTGTTTATTTAATTTTTAAAACTACTTACCAATTTTGGTTCACAGAAAGCAATACAAAGATGTTTCACTTAAAGTCTCTTACCCTTTTTTCCATCTCCCCAGTTTTTGCCCCCTGCACCACAGTTAACCTCTGGAAAGATTTTTTATGCATGTACTTTTACTCCTTCCCTCTCCTTTTAACACAAATAGAGCCCACTCTGTTTCCTCACCCTCTCACTTAACATCTTTTCTTGGTGGTGTTCCCTTATCTGTGCATAGAGAGCTTCTACAGTGGCTTTTGTGAGTTAGGCACCAGCACCTGACTGATGATGACTTGAAAGGCGGGTGATTAACACAGACCATTCCTAGGAGAGACCAATTCTAGAAGCTACTTCTGCAAACTAAGAACAACTGCCCTTCGCTCGAATAGTGAACTTGAAGCTCCTCTATCATATTTGAATCTCCAGATATAGTTTGTGACAGCAGTACTATGTGTAAATGTAGACTCCTGTATATAACCCACAAAATCTTAATTTATATTGGAAATACGAAATTATGTTCCTGAAAGTCTTGGTCTAGGTTAAGATACAGGAAGAAGTTTTGTTTATTCTTATTTTCTGAGTCCTGATTTGCTTTTCAGTTTTCTCTCAAATTAATGTATTCTCATATTCAGTTGGTACAAAATATGCAAAGAGAGGTATTGTTTTTCATTTCTGAGATGGTAAGAAATTTCATATGAGAATTAAGAGTATACGTCCTACAATAATAAGTCTTCTAATGGATTGTCACAAGAGAGACTTTAATAATTCCAAAATTAAACTGTTCATTATCATTAAGAAAACATAACTGTATTTCCCACAATTTGAATTACGAATATAAATTCTTAAAAAAAATTTTTTTTTACATTTATTTATTTTTGAGAGACAGAGACAGAGCACAATCAGGGGAGGGGTGGGGGGGGGACACAGAATGCAAAGCAGGCTTCAGGCTCTGAGCTGTCAGCACAGAGCCCAATGCGGGGCTGGAACCCATTAACCATGAGATCATGATCTGAGCTGAAGTCGGACGCTTAACTGAGCCACTCAGGCGCTCCTATGAATAGAAATTCTTGAGGGTAAATTGGTCATCGTTAATGATAACATAGATGAAAAATCAACTTAGACTTACTTGTCTAGAGCATTTCTACCAAAACCAATTAAAAAAATATTATGTATATTTTAATTAGTTTTTTAAGTGATCTCTACTCCCAACATGGGACTCAAACTTATGACCTGAGATCAAGGGTTGCGTGCTCTACCGACTGAGCCAGCCAATCAGTAGAGTCAGTGTTTTAGCTTTTTTTTTTTTTTTTGACTTAAAAATGAATACCAAGTTTAAAGAACAATATTAGTTTGGGATGTTTAACATAAAAGTCAACCAGGTGCTTAAGGACCAAACAATAAACATATTTCTACCAGGTCATACCTAATTGTGCATTTCCTGAATCCAGATGGCATTAGAATGTTTAATAGATTTCTGAGATTATGGGAAGGATCAAATTTCACAGACTTGTTTTTAATTCCCTAGATAATACACATGTATGACATTTTCTCCTCGCGCTTGAAGTGGTTCAAATATTTAGGCAGATTGTCTGTGGCGGATGTATTCACTCTCTTTGGTGTGCACATGGCAAGAACCTCGTGTTGAGGCGAATTGTCCTATTTATCGACATTAAAAAAAGTTCTTACTGAAATGGGAGACTAATAAGAAAAGGATCTACACTGGCTTTATGAATCCAGGCTGATAGGCATTATGAAGATGATTACATGATCATTAATCAAAAGACATTTTACCTCAAGGAGAAAAAGAATTGAACTAAGATTTGTGTGTTAGGTCAATAATGAGGACTTCTGTGCAGTTGTTTTGAGCTTCATACGGAGCACCACAGATCCACTCAGTGTCATGGTTGCAACTTATTTCTGATTCCTAGATTGTCGTAGGCGACAAAGTTGTTTTGATGCCCGTGAATGCAGGACAACCACTGCATGCCAGCAACATAGAACTTCTGGATAATCCAGGGTGTAAAGAGGTAAGTTCAGGTGGAAAGAAAATGAATTTTATATTCATTGTGAGAGAAAAAAAAGTCATGTAGCTTCATTTATTGTTTTCATGAGCATAACCCCAGTTATAGTAATTAATATTCCTAAGATCCACGTAGATAATGATTGCTAGTTTTGGATGGTATTTGTATTGAGGTACATACCTCATTGTCCAAAGTTATCTTTTTTCTCTCTTTTTAGAGAGAAAATTTTGGAGGAATAATTTCTGGTACAAAACGGAATGCATAGTTTTATAACTTAACATTTCTTCATTAATAGGTGAATGCTGTTAATTGCAACACGAGCTGGAAAATCACTTTATTTATGAAATATAGTTCCTATCGAGAGGATGTACTAAAAGGGGTAAGTATGTGCTACATGGAACATTTGCCGGAAGAACTGAAGGTAGTCTTACTGAAATTCTACATGCGAAACCTGTGTATTCACTAGTATTCATACTTCAGAAGATGGTTATAGACCTTAATACTCACACTGAGTGTTTCATTGAGTTTCCCTCTTTTTGGAATGTATAAATAATCATTAAAAGCCAAGTAACTAGCAGAAGGGTACAGAGTATAAAAACCAGAAAGAGACATCTGCTTCATATGTCTATTTGTTCAGAATTTTCTTGGAAATACAGTTTTATTTTCCTGTTTTCCTAGGGTGATGTTGTTAGATTGTTTCATGCAGAACAAGAGAAGTTTCTGACTTGTGATGAATATGAGAAAAAACAACACATTTTCCTTCGTACAACCTTGCGTCAATCAGCCACTTCTGCTACTAGTTCTAAAGCACTCTGGGAAATAGAGGTGTGTAAATATTTTTGTATTTTAGTAAGTATTTATATAAAAAATATATAAATTTACTGGTAAATCAGATTTACTAGGCTGATTATTTTATTATTATAGGCATCATTTGTGATAAGTTGATAAGAGTAATATTTGTGAACTAACTTGTCCTCCTCATTACTATGATCAGTTTGAATTCTTACTACTTCCTTTACCTATTCTCTCTGGCGCATCTCTCTCTCTCTCTCTCTCTCTCTCTCATCTAATAAGAGCATATATAGATGTTGCTTTTTAAAAATCCATTGGGAAATGTTGTGAAGATTGATCAGACTGCAGGCAATGTGCCTCAAATGGCACTGGAGTTAAGATTGGAATATGACAACTCACTTTAAGTGAAGATAGATATCAGAACCTCACAATAACTGAGAAGAACATTTATTTCTTCAGGGGATGCCATTTTTATGGGAATGAGGAGACCCATAGTTAAGAATTCATCCATCCTTTAAAAAGTCATTGCCAGTATGACAGAGTAATTGAGAATTGTAAGGTATGGATTTTTCTTTAAAGGATCTTTCTATACCACGGAGGAGATAAGATAGATGTAATTACTCATGAACGAGGCAACATTTGATAAGTTCCATCCTGATGTAATGGACATCTAAGGCTATAGCAGTGATTTGCAATCATTTTAAACCCATCACTCCCCTTTTACAGCATATATTTTGTGGCACTTCCTTTAATAGCTTAAAATAGAATTCATAGGTAATATTATTTATAGATTTTCATGATTAAAAATTGATAAAATGCCTAAATTTCAAAATAAAGAAGAAAAGGAAAATGATTTGTAATAAAATAATATGTATTTCAACATGTAAATAATTGCTTTAGAAGGTATAATATTTGTACATATCTTGAATAAATGCATTTGGACTTGAAAGAAGTGGTAGGAGATGAGGATCTGAAGACATTCTATGCAAGTACAGAAAAATGAACGAGCAGGGGCAAATGTGGGCCCTTGAATTATATCTCGTGTTAGAAGAAGTAATAACAGAACATACTTATTTTTCACATGATGAAAAAAAGAGGGAAGTAACCCTGCTGGAAGAGGGGTAACGGCACACATCACAGACTATTGAAACAGACAATGAGGAAGTATGATGTTTATTCCAGTGAGCTGACCCTTAATTATAATGGTAACATCAAAATAATTCTGTAGGCTTGGTTTGGATAATTCTGTCATGGTTTAGAATAGAGATGAAATCGTACAACAAACATATTTCCTATCTTTATTTTTATTATTTCAAAATTTTTTTTAAAGTTTATTTATTTTGGGAGAAAGAGAAAGAGAGAAGCTCTATTCTACTTTTCTCTGCTTTCTGTTCCAGTGGAATGATTTCAGAACCCTGTTGATGAGGCTTCCTACCCCTGTGATACAGTGGATCACTTAGAAGGCTGTGACTTGCAGGATTTTTGTATCTTGGCCAATGCCTGATGATGCCAAGAGCAGCCTTGCAAAATCATTGTGATAAATGATGACACTCCGTATCTCCAAATTGTCCTTTAGGGAGCTATACGAGCATTGCTAGATGCACTACTGTATAGGAAAGGAATTCTTAGCCTGCGATCTGTGATGAGCTTCAAGTTATTTGTTAACCTCCAGCAATTGTGTGCAAAATCTGTGTATGTATGTGAGACAGCCGATAGATTTGAGCATTCTCAAAGGTATCAATGTCTTTGTCAAAGGAGTTAGAGTATAGCCAGTGTGATTTGTAAAGGATTTGTGGAAGAAGTTTGATTTGAGAACTTAGCCTTTTAGGATGGGTACGTTTTTGATCACAGGGAGAGTGTTTTTAAGACTTCATCCACTTTGAAGTATTTTCATAATTATTATCTTACTTGAGCTATCAGAGTAGGGGATTCCTAGATGCTGGAGTCTAGCAAAAAGTATTAGAAAGTTCTGTATAGCAGCACACAGAATTTGAGGCTGGGGGCAGGAGTCTAAGTGTGGTCAGTATTAACAAAAAGAAGGTAACCTTTTGGGGGAGAATAATGAAAAGTTCTCCTGGTACTTAATCTTCAAAACAGTCTTATGAATTAAAATCATTTGGACGTGATGAAACTGGCTTGAAGATGTTCAGTTGCTTGCTGTGATCATACCCTAGTAATTGGCAGAGCTGGGGCTCAAACACAGTCATCTTCAGACTGTAAAGCCTAGGATTTGCTGCTGTGCATCAGGTCACCTGGTGTAAGCGGCTGCTTCAGAGCACCTTCTTTTGTACTCAGGGAGCCTGGTGGCTCAGCATCTGGGCCAGTTCCTGGCTCAGCCAGTTCCTAGGACAGATATGAAAGGACATGGTATTAGTAAAAAAGTATCCACGGATAGGGCCAAGAATTAAGTTAGTTGAGAAAGCTCCAGGTCTTGGCATTTGTGGTTCTCTCTACCTGGAATGATATCTTCCAATCTCTCTACGTGACTGTTTATTCTTACCCTGCGGGTTTCAGCCACCATGTCATCTCCGAGTGGCCTGTGCTAATCGCTACATCTCAAGAAGCCTTCCCTACCTCCTCTGTCATGCACTCTGTTTATTTCCTCCTAGCACTTGCCAAATCTTATGTATTAAAAGCTCTAGTCTTACTCATTGCTGCGTCCTATTGTCTAGAAGAGTACTTGGTGCATAGTAAGATTTTAATAGGATTTGTTGAAAGAATATTTGAGTAACAAATGGGGAAAAACCCCACAGCATTTCCAGTTTTGGCCTGGAAACCTGTCTTTTGGAGTAAGGCTGTATTTGCACACAGTTAAGGCATGAGCATCATGCATGCATACAGTGAGTTAACTGTTAGGTCTCTTGCTCATTTGTGGGGGAATTTTGTTTTTCTGCCACATTGTCCTCTTATGAAAACATATTAGATTTGACAAGTTAGTATTAACAGGCAAGCACTTTGTGTAAAATGTTGGCATTTGCTTGCGAGCAACATGAGTATCTTTTAGCCTTTATCGTTGTTGCTCTTTTTGTCTGTAGGTAGTTCATCATGACCCTTGCCGTGGCGGTGCTGGACAATGGAACAGCTTGTTCAGATTTAAACACCTTGCAACTGGGAACTATTTAGCTGCAGAGGTAAGTCTAATAGATAGAGTACTATTAAATCTCTGACTCTGGATAGTGACATAAGCAGTTAGGCTCTCCAAACATTGCTGTATTTGTAGGAACAGTCATGATACAAAATTTGACAATTGCCTATTATGATCTGGGCTGGCATATAAATTATTCTTAAGATGTAAATATTAATTGAAGCCTTTAAATAATCTTTGTCTTAAAAATTAAAACAACAGTAACAACAGAACACTGGTTGGTTTCCTTTAAGGTCAAGGGCAAGAGAGTATCGATTCAGTCTAAACTTTTGTATTTAGCTTCATTCTTTCAGAATGTCTGCATTGGAGACGTGATCAATTCATTTTTGGTGTAGTAGAGCCTTGATTGTTTCAGGCCGTTTTCACAGAAACTGGTTTTACTGGCTTTTATTGTTCAAACTGTTGGAGAGGAAAGGCATTTCTTCCTGAGACACTGAACTGTCCTAAAACTGCTAATAAAAATGGTAACAACAAATAAGGTCTTTCCTTTCTCCTTTCTTTCCTTTCTCCTTTCTCAACATCCTAAAAGCATGTTGACAATCAGGTAGATAGGAAGAGTGGGAAGAAGCAACAGCGTAGATGTTTTAGAAATGATTTAATTAATGTTTGGCTATCAAATGCAAAAATAATTTTGAAGATACTAGTTTTTTTTAGATGTATGAAAACATCCATCCATTCTACTCCCCTCAAGTCTGTTTCTGTTTTTCAATTTAGAGTTTCTTCTGGGATTCTAAACCAGAATTTGGCCTTAGAATTTTTAGTATGACTTATCTAACTTGTGGTTTCGGATGTGAGGGAAGATAAGGAAGTGGGGACGCAGAAGTGATGAGAAAAAGGTATGGGAAACAGGAAGTTTCCGTAAATGTGCTGACCCCTGTGTAAACCAGCACCCGACAGCTTTACCCTTTACATCCTATTAATCTGTGGTAATTTTCTTCATAGTACTTACCACTCTCTGACTTATGGTACATTTTATTTTTTTGACATTCTCTGTCAGAATGTATGCTCTCTGAAGGCAAGGGGTTTTATTTTTTTATTTTTATTTTTTTTACTTTATTTTTATTTTCTACATCACCACTGTGTCCCCAGCATCTAGGGCAGTGCCTGGAACTTAGAGAGCATTTGATGACTATTTCTTGAATGAATGAATGAATGAATGAGTACAAAGAAGCTATTCAGGCTTCTGTAAGCTTAGAGGATAGGAAGAAGATTTGGGGATTTGTATTTGAGAGGAATTTGGAGCCATATTTAGGCAAATGAATCTCTCTAAGCTCTAATTTCTTCCTCTGTAAAATGGGGATAATCACAACATTCATAGAATACAAGTATTAAGAGAATTAAATAGGGTAAAGGGCTTGGCATAATGTGTGCCTCATGGTGGGCATCTGGTAAGTGGTGCCGGCATGATTAATTTCATTATGAGAAAATTTACTATATAAAATGTACTATATATTTACTATTTACTATAGTAAATAGTATAAATATAAATACTTTTATTATTATTGATGAATCTGTTCAAATAAATGAAATATAGCTTTGCCGTTTATGGGCTGTTTACACCTTGAAAGTTTTGAAGTAACTTTGTTGAAAAGTAATGCTTTGGTGTAAAATTAAACAGTAAGGTGGAGAATCTTGTCTAAAATAAGAATTAGAAAAGTCTACGGGATGTCCTTTAAAAGATAAGAAATTCGTATTAAAATTCTCTTGGATCTGGTGTTAGTGACTCTTTTCCATAATTCAGCTTTCAGTCAATGGCTGTTGTAACTATGGACATTCTCTAGAAAGCTGACATGATTAAACATTATTAGTTTTCTTAGTTAATTTCTACAGTTAAAACTTGTATCATTGATAATTCAAATGACTAGATTATTGAAAATTAAATTGTTTATTAACTTTAATGAAGATCTAAGACCTCAATACATAAAGTAGTCCATTAAAAATTGAAAAATAGAAAGCAGCTCATTCCTTGAAAATAATTTGAGAGACTCTTTTCATTCTATCTCTAGAGGATATGACTTTAAATGCCAGATACTATACTGTCCATTAAAGATTCTGGTGTACTTGTAGCATCTCTGCTTTGACCTTTAATACTTGAGATAGCACTTTTTTTTTTTTTAGGAGAAGGTGAGAGAAGGAGAATTAAGCATTAAATACATATCTGAAAATTGAAAAGTGGGAATTTATTGTCTACTGATTTTAACAGAATGGGTGCTTCTGTGTAGTATTCTAACTCAAAAGAGAATCTTAGCTTTAGAATATTGGCATCCATAGGTTGGGCTTTTATATTTCATATGTCAGCTCAGGTCAGAAAGGTCCTGGTACAGTCACATCTCAGCATGCTTGTCATACGGTGTGAAAGTGTCTTCAGGTGTGGCAAAAGCACATTTATTATAGTCACTATGACTTGATAAAAACATTGATTTCCGGTTCTAATTCCACAACAGATGGATATAGCCTCTGACAACAGTTAAAAAACAATGTTGGGGCAGCTGGGTGGCTCAGTCGGTTAAGCATCCGACTTTGGCTCAGGTCATGATCTCACGGTTTGTGAGTTCGAGCCCCGCGATGGGCTCTGTGCTGACAGCTCAGAGCCTGGAGTCTGCCTCAGATTCTGTCTCTCTCTCTCTCTCTCTTTCCCTCTGTCTCTTCCCCACCCCATCACTTGCACTCTTTCTGTCAAAAATAAATAAATAAATAAGTAAATAAATGTTTAAAAAAAGAAAAAAACAATGCTTACCCTCTTTATCATTTTGCTTTTTAAAAATGCCCAGGTCTTTAATTTCAAATCATTATTCATGTCATTGAGGTATGGTAAGGAGTTCCTAGCATGTGGATTTGTAACTTCCTAGCCTTATTTATTTTGTTTAATTAGACCCTTACTTATAGGAGAGAAAGGGCTCTATGGCTTTTATTTATTTTGCTCTTTCAGTTTCATCTTTAATATCTAGATACTACTTAAACAATAAGATACACATAATAGGATGTTGAAAATGCAGGAGTTGGGAATAATTATTTTTGGAATTCATAGCAGCAACAGACATCCTCTTTAAGATGTCATACCGTCTTTAACATATACTTTTTAAGTGCCTGATAAATGCATAGCATGGTAGAGAATGCTGCAGATAGGAAAGGAAGCAGAGGAGAAAATCTCTGCCCTCAAAGAATTGACCTTCTAGTTTGGAACACAGTGTACAATAAATGGCCACAGGATGGTCAGAGGCAGGATCATGTCAGTCAGGTGGAGTTGTGAGGTAAGCCAAAGGAGGCTCTTGTTTGGGGCAAACTTTTCCCTGGTTCTCCAAGAAAGTAATAGACACAGGTTGGTAGAGAAGCAGAAGGACAATCAAGGAGGCACAGACAGGGTTGTGGAATTTCCACATCATCGGCAGACAATGTAAAAAGGGAGGCTTGGCTCAAGGAGAGGGGTTCTGAAAGGAATTATTGAGTGACAGATCCCTTTGCTTGAAGATTTTGATTGAAAGGTTTGGATTTGATGTAATTAGTAATAGGAATAACGATTCAAGTAGTTACCTTAGAGGCTGGGGCTGGACACCTATTTGCAAACATTTGGTAGACACCAGTGATGTCACTAGAAAACTCAATTTCCGCCCTCAGGGAGCTCTGAGTACAGTGTGATAAGTGTATTGTAGCAATAGGAATAGTGACGTGCTGGTAGGGAAGCACTAAGGTGCCGAGGAGGTACAAGGAATGGTGAAGAGGCTAGAGGAGGAGCTGCCTGATGGATGAGTAAGGCAGGTGGGCAAGGAGAGTGTGCAGGCGGTGAGGACAGCTTTTGCACAGGCAAGGAGGTGTGTGGTATTCTACAAATTAGTTTTATATGGATAATACATATGTGTATCACACACAGGATATGTGTGAGTTTGGACGTGGTGCTAGAAGGTGGGGGGGGGCAGAAATGTAGGAAGCTGATTTTTTTCAGGCCGTATATATTAAGTTAAGGAGAATTGGTTTTATTTTAAAAGTAAAGAGCAGTGTTCTAAATAAATTTGTGTTTAAAGATGACCACTCTAGAGTTGCATTGTCCAATGCGGTAGTCACTAGCCACATGTTGGCTATTTAAATTAAAATAAGTACTATTAAAATTAAAAAGCCAGTTTGTCAGTTACACTAGCCACATTTCAAGGGGCTCAATAAGCACATGATATTGGGTAGCACAAATACAGAGCATTTTCCATCATCACAGGGAAAGTTCCAGTGGATAGAACTACTCTGGAACGTTTTTAAAAAATTGTAATGTTTATTTATTTTTGAGAGAGAGAGACAGAGTGCAAGGGGAGGGAAGGGCAGAGAGAGGGGGAGACAGAGAATACAAAGTGGGCTCTGGGCTGACAGCAGAGAACCAGACACGGAGCTCAAACTTGAGAACCATGAGATCATGACATGAGCCCAAGTGGGATGCTTAACTGACTGAGCCCCCCAGGCGCCCTACTCTGGAGCCTTTGTAAAGCAGTTGGAAGGGATTGCCTGAGAGTCAGGGAGCCCAGATAGGAGAGGAAGATCTGATACCATCAGGGTATTTTGAGGATTTGAACCAAGGGGGTGACATTGGTAATGGCAAGAAGGCGAAGGGGAGAAGACATTTTTAGGACATTGGAAGCAATGGAAAAAATGGTAATCCATGGAATGTTAGGGGTTAAGGAGTAGGATTCTGGCTTTGGAGAACTGGTGATGTCATTCACCAATTTAGGGAACATGGGAAGGGGTGCAGTGTTGATGAGGAAAATAATCCATTCACTTTTGACTATGTCTAATTGGAAGTGCTGTAAAGTATACAGGTGAAAATGCCTGATAGGGACAGTGTTCACATCTTCTGGGAGTTTGGGGCCTGGTGCGCCTGGAGAAGTAGATGTAGTCATCGTCAGCCTGGGTGTGATCATCAGGGAGTATGAGGAGAGTGAGGAGATGTTTGAAGGCGGAACTGTGGGGAATGCCAGTTTTTAAAGGATGGACAGCAGATTGGGAGCCTGAGAAGTCAAGGAAGCAACTGGAAGGTCAAATGGGCTGAATCACAATGTCAAGCAAGGGAAGATAGGCTTTCAAGAAGGAGGGAGTGCTACCGAAAAGGTCAGGAACAAAATGTATTTACAGCATTTGGCAAGAACACAGTCATCTGTGGTTGAGAGCATTTTCGGTGGAGACCGGAATCTGGGGTGGGGGGTTTGGGGAGAGGAATGACAAGGGAGCCAGGAAGCGGAAGGAAAGGTGAACTGAGTTTTTGTATCATGGCCATGCAGGAGAAGCAGTAATAAAGGGAAAGCAAGTCCTACTAGACAGGTTTCTAAAGGTCTATTTAAAAAAATTTAGATGAGAAGAGAACTGTTTTTACATTAAAGGGAAGTTCCTATTACAGGAGCAGAATTTGGCAGGGAAAAGGCTCTTTTCTCTCATCCTTTCCATTCTCAACACACATATTGATAATTTGAAATATTACTTTTTAATGTGCTTGAGGCATTTCTGGCAAATTGGATTATGTAATTCTTGAATTGCCTTTGAGTATATGGTGTTTATATTGGCCAGTGTGGCAAAGACAGCCTAGTGTAGTGGGGGAAAAAATCCCATGTATACTGCTCACAGTCTCTCTGACTTTAAGCAAATATTTGACCTCTCTAAACATCGGTTGCCTTGTGTGTAAAAAAGATGATTGTATATGTTACATGGGATTATTTTGGGATTAAAGAAGATATGGAATGTTTAGCACTTTGCACATAAAATGTATTCAATAAGTATTAAGTCCCTTTCCTTCCATTGAGAAGGAGGGGACAAAAAATGTGGAGTAGCATTGTTTATTATTACTATCACTACTCCTACTTTTATTGATTGTAATTTTTTTCCAGAACTGGTATTTCTTTGTAAGTCAGATGACTGAAGAGGGTGAAGTTTAGGGGCTCACCACGGGATGCCTTGAGCCTAGAACAGAGTCTGATATTTAATTTATATTTAGTAAACTCTAGGTAACCTAAAGGATCAATCAGAGAGAGAGATTGAAGGTCTGCATCCAATCATTTCACTTTACAGAAGAAGGGACCCAGGCTCTGAGAGGTGATTTACTTTGTCCAAAGTTAAAAAAACAAAACAAAACAAAACAAAGCAAAACAAAAAACAAGATAATGATGGTCTTTGGGCCCAATGCTAGACTTGCACTGCTTTATCTATACCAGTGGTTCTCACCAGTGGTGATCCTGTCCCCCAGGGCATATTTGGCAATGTCTGGAGACATTTTTATTGTCAGAACTGGTGAGAGGGAGCTACTGGCATCTAGTGGGTAGAGGCTGGGGATGCAGGGAAACATCTTGTAATGCCTAGGACGGCCCCCACCACAAAGAATTATCTGGCCCCAAATGCCAATAGTGCCAATGGTGAGAAGCCTTGACCTATGTCTTACCAACATTACACAGGCATTTATGGACTGCCTACTGGGTGGAAGCACTATTCTGATGTTGTGAAGAAAACAAAGGTTATTAACTGTTGGTCCTTATCATTGTGTGTTTACAGTGTAGAGGAGAATGATATGAATTCAGTCACTGGGACATCTCCTCTGCGTACGCATCTGAGACAACTGATTTTGTGTAATGTTAAAATTATTGATATCCATAGATGACCATGTTAAATCTCACAGGGAGTTTAAAGGGCTGCAACCTTAAATCTAAGCACAAATGAAGAAAAAAAAAGAAAAACCTCAAAATTTTACTTAAACATATACTTCCTAAACATGATATTCTGTTTTAACTTCCAGGGTGGCCAAGTTTTTCAGAAAAATGTCAGTAAGGTGATTGCTTGTATAGAAATGAAGGGGACACTATCCAAAGGAAATTAGACCATTTCATATGCTGAGGCTTCTGTAGTTTAATTATGGAGACAAAGCACATAAACTGCAAGCTGTTTAAGAATAGCAATAAGGGTGCCTGTGTGGCTTAGTTGGTTAAGCGTCCGACTTTGGCCCAGGTCATGATCTCACAGCTTGTGAGTTCGAGCCCGGCGTCAGGCCTTGTGCTGACAGCTTGGAGCCTGGAGCCTGCTTCAGATTCTGTGTCTCCCTCTCTCTCTGCCCCTCCCCAGCTCATGCTTGCATTCTGTCTCTGTCAAAAAATAAATAAACTTAAAAAAAATAAATCAAAAAGAATAACAATACAAATATAGCGCTATTTTGTTTTGGGTGATTCAAAATTTATTTTTGAGAAATAGCCAATGCTAGAAACTCATGGACAAAATGTGGAACAAAGTATTTAATTGTGAATTAGATAATGAAGCCAATTGTGGCTTTGTCAGATACTGTGTTACAGTACATTTACAGTACCGTATTGTTAGGTCTTCCTGTGATGTCAGTTTCCATGGGGCCAAACAAGAAATAAGGTAACATGAGGGGAAGGAAGGTGAACAGCCATGTATGTTTGCATTTGCATTTAATGCACAGCACAATTATAAGCACACTCATTGACATTTTCCCTAGATCCTTTACTTGTATCAATAAACACCAATATCTCCTTATTGGTACAGGAGAGTTCACAACCATATCAATGGGGGAGAAGGTAATTTTATCATATTTTGAATGGGATGATATGAGAGCCTCAGTAAATAGTTCCTCCATAGTCAAGGGAGCAATTATAAATCAAGTATCACAATTTCTGATCTGCTGCTTCTCCATTTTCTTTCTTTGGATATTATTAAAGCAACAATGATCCTTTCCAAACAAGATAGATTGGGTAGTGCAAATAATTTTATTTGTTAAAGATTTTGTAATTGCCCTTTCAAAGACAACTAGCTTACTTGTTTGTAGATAGGCCAGACTTCCACCAGATGGCAGTAAACACTTATTTCCTGACTATACAACTGACTGGATTTAATTAATTAGTTAAAAACTTAGTACTCTAGAACCTGTCCATCATCATAGAACCTTATGAATCTCAGGGCTATAGTTTTAAATATCCCTATGTTTAGTTTGCCATCAATTGTGTCAGCCACAGTTTATGAAAAGGGCCTGGTTTGTATGTTTGTGTGTGTAGGCATATATATAATTAAGGACAGTAGAAGAATATATATACAAGACCCTATACACACACGCATAACTGTTATATGTCGAAATGTAAATCATGCCTGGCACATGTTATCATCCAATAAAGATTATTTTTCCCTTCTTTTCTTTTCTAGACTTGTCAGTCAGAATAATAGATTGTCTCTGAAATGCCAGTCATTGGAAAGAAGAAGATAGATAATTATTTAAAAATACACAAGTAATGATTTTAATGTTACATATAATAAAAGTTGATCAGAACACATTTCATCATAAAACAAGTAACCTTTTTGTTTTAAGAAAATGAACGTGTGTTAGAAGTGTTGTGTCCAGTTGGTGTTGTGTTCCATGGAAAGTTGTGGTTGTCTTTCACTTGATTGTGGTACCATCGTGGCTTTCACTGCCCACGTGTTTATGATAGTTCTGTGTCTCTCTTTCTCTGCCACTTTTCTATTCTGACTTGTGTCATGCTTTCTTTGCTTGACTTCTTTCTATCCTCTTTGGCCATTTAAATGAGAGCTCCCTTCAAAGGTTTAGTACTGGGTGTTTTTGGTCTTCATATCCTCTCTCTGTCACTCACTCCCTTGGCTTTAGTGGGCCATGAATTTGATCTCAGTTGTCCCACTGCCATTGAAACTCAATAACTGTATCCAAGATTGAATTGTTTCCCCATAAAACAGTGCAGTTTTCTTAGTTAAGTGTTAGAAACTTGAAAGTGATGACAAACATATTTTTCTCTCTCAGTTTACACATTCAGATTCTACTGACTCTGTCTCTGTAAAATCTTCTGCGTCTGCTTTTTCCTTTCCATTTCAGCATGATTATTTCTGTCAGGGCTTTGCTGCCTCTCACTTGAACCACCACACTTGGTTACTTTCCCTCTTCCATCCTTTGTCTCCATCTCCTACTAACCATGGCCAATGAGGGTTTTTAATGCAATGTTTCAGCAAACATTTCCCCAGTGATATGCAAAATCTTTCTGAAGATGTGAACCCATTAGCCTATGGTTTAGTGGCCCCATTGGTCTGGGCTGGCTTGGATCCCATCCCTCCTCGTTATGGAGGCAGGAGAGAAGTAACATGCTATAGTAAGTAAAGGATGTAGCTTTGGAATCGTCAGACCTCTGCTCCCAGTGACCCTGCCACTCACCAGTGGTGTGACTTTGCACAGAGGACTTCACTTGATGTGCCCCAGGGGGCTCATCTGTAAAGTGGGGGTGAAGAATCCATTCTACTATGATGATTATAAGGGGAAATGAATTAACCTTTAAAAGGATATAAAAAGTATTCCATAAGTGACATTTATCGGTCTTCTCTGAACAAGTCTTATTTTTTACCCATGTGGCGTTATCTTCCCTGCATTTCCTGTCTTCTTCACTCCTTTCCTTCTCTGCAAGTTAAATTTCTACCCATCCTTCAAGGCTTATCTAAGATGCTCCCTTCTCCATGAATAATTCTTCAATAAATTTGCCCACCACGGATCCCTCCTTCTTCTGACCTATATTATTTATAAATTATTCATTCTTATCTTATATCTCTTGTCACATTCTATTTTATATTACAGCTAGCTGTATTTATGTCTTATTTTCCCTCTTAGATTGTAAGGTCTTGTGGTCAGGGACCACATTCTTTTTGTCTTTGCTAAAATACCATATGCCACAATGTTTTGCCCATTATAGATATTCTATTAGTATTTATTGAATAAACGATTGAATAGCATATTAGGTCTCTCTCTCTCCAATGCCAGATTTATAATTTATTTTTTAACATAAGGAAATATTTCCTTTAGTGTCCTAAAAGATTCAGGAATCTTCACATGACCATGTCTTTTTTCTTCTTCTTTCTATTAGAAATAATATTTTTTTGGTTCATCCTTAGTCTAATTACTTTAATAATTACTGCTATTATTTCATTTAGAGAAGGAAAGCATCAGTATAACTAAAACATCCATTAAAGCATATATTTATTTGGTCTTCAGTTAATACTGATAAATTTATATAGTCATAGATATATTTGGGTGGTTTCTCCTCCTTTTTCTCTTTCTTCCCCTCTGCTTCCTCCTCTTTCTCCTCATTATTATTATCCTTTAATGAATTTACTGAAGCAATAACTCCATATTAGTTATTGGAGGGACACAAAGATGAGGCAAAATCTAACTGATCTATCACTATCTTTAGTATTGTTGCCACAGACTCGAGTTATAAAATTTAAAGACATATAATTAGTATGATTAGGCTTTGGTCATAGACCTTTCTCATTTTACCTATGAGGACCCTGAATTCCAAGGTGGAAAGGTTGGCTGAGTGACCTTTTCTATAAAGCTCATGGGTGTGTCTTCACAGAGCAGAGTCTGAAATTTAGTTCCCAGACTTCCCTTAGGGATTATAACTGGGTGACCCAAAGCGGATGAAAAATGTGAAGACTGAATTTCAGAAAGTCTTTGTGATAGAATATAACTTGTATTTCAGAGGGCATATGTGATTGTGTGTTTGACTTAGGTATGTTACTTCCTGTTCCTGTACACATTTTAGTTAGGCTACATCATGGTTCCAGTATGAATTTCCGTCACAGTGTCTGTGGTGAACTACTGCAATGCTTAATGAATAAAAACTTTGATCACAAGATATATCCATGTTTAAACATGTTGCATATCTTTGGGAAGTAACTTAGCTATCATTTTAGTATGCACAGTTTTTTAATTTGAAAAAAAAAATCTGAATTCTTCAAATTGAAAACAAATTAAAAAATACAAAACAGTGATACTTGGCTAAAACAGCCGGATAAACCCCTCCCAGGCACTATGCTGGAACTGCCATCACTACCAAGTAGAAGTGTGTCTTTGTGTTTGATTAATCGGTAGACAGGAGACCAGTTAATTCACTATCTTTTTGGCTTTCTACCTTTCACTCTTGGATTCCAAAAGCAAGAATAATCCCATTTTGGGATTAATTCTTTTATTTGTAATTCAAGGGAATTTGAGGAGCCTGAGAAATGTGTCTCCACAGAAGAAGAAAGTTCAGCCTCAAGTCTCCCCAACTGCTGGCCTAGCACTAACAGGCAACTTGTAACTGGATTCCCATTTTCTTACCCCCTCCCCTGCCTCCCACTGTTAGTCAGTTCTAAAACCTGAGATATCATGTGACTCTTGGCTGGCTTCTGCTTTCTATCCATTCCTCTCCCTTGGACCCTCTCCCCACACTTCCTGATTTGTTTAACCACAGTTTAGTTTTATCTGATCTTAGATTTCATATAAATGGAGTCATATGAGTACTTACAACATACTTACAACATTTTTAAGAATATATAATTGACATAACTTGTATTAGTTTACATGTACAACACAATGATTTGGTATATGTATATATCGTGAAATGATTACCACAGTTAAGTCTAGATAACATCCATCACCATACGTAATTATAAAAAATTTTTTTTCTTGGATGAGAGCTTTTAAGATCTATTCTCTTGGCAACTTTCAAATATGTAATGCAGTCTTGTTAACTATAGTCGCCATGCTAGGCATTATATCCTCACGACTTACTTTCTTGTAAGTGGCTTTTGTACCTTTTGACAGACTTCACCCATTTCACCCAGTCCCCATGTCCCACCTCTGGCAACCCACCAATCTGTTCTCTATGTATGAGCTCAGTTGGTTTTAGATTCCACATGTAAGTGAGATCTTATGGTATTTACTTTCTGTGACTTATTTCAGTGTTGTCAAGGCCCATCCCTATCGTTGCAAATGACAGGATTTCATTCCTTTTTATAGCTGAACAGTATCCCATTGCATATATATTTTTGAGATCCATCCTTGTTGTTATATCTGTAGCTCATCACATTTATTGCTGAGTAGTACTCCATTGTTTGAATATTCCACCTTTTATTTATCCATTCTCCTATTATATGGTAAGTATTTTTGTCTAAACCTAATTTCTGGCCATCTTTTATGTCCCTACTGTTGTTTTATGTTTTGTCTCCCCTGCTCATTGTCCTCAAATGAATGTGTCAGGTGTTTTAGTTGATTTTCGTGGGGTATGGTAACCTCTATATACACAGTTTGTCAGCCGAGCAAAACTTTATTTTGTATTATCTTTGATTATTGCTTGTGTATTCTGTTAATTTTCTCTTTCCCTTTTCAGGATGCTGGTTATCTGTTAATTGATATGCCCTTCTCTGGTCCTCCATGGCTATTTTCTTTTTCCTAATTTTTAATTCTTTATATCTTTCCTCTGTATTGAGAGATGCCTGTTTATTTTTTTTATCCCTCATTTAATATAGCATTTTTATTGCTGTCAACATGGAGTTTAATTTTGTATTCACTTTTCATTTTTAGTGAAATCTTTCTTAATTTCTTTTTATAATTCTTTATATTTAATATTATTATTTATGTAATTAATTCTGTGTTATATTTTAGCTTGTTGTGTAGTTTATTGTCTTTACGTAGAGGAAATGTTTACTTATGCTTTCTTGAATATGCCAAACCATTTCCTGAAAATTTATTTTGCATTATACCATAGAAAATATTCAGAAAGGCTCTGTAAAAAGAATTTCCCCTTCTAACATGCTTTTTATTTTTTTTTTTATTTTTATTTTTTTTATTTATTTTTGGGACAGAGAGAGACAGAGCATGAACGGGGGAGGGGCAGAGAGAGAGGGAGACACAGAATCGGAAACAGGCTCCAGGCTCCGAGCCATCGGCCCAGAGCCTGACGCGGGGCTCGAACTCACAGACCGCGAGATCGTGACCTGGCTGAAGTCGGACGCTTAACCGACTGTGCCACCCAGGCGCCCCCTAACATGCTTTTTAATCAGTCCCATGTTGTTGTTTTTTTTTCCTTCCTTCCTTATTATCCTCAGCAAGTGGACTCTGTGCAGAGCCAGATGGGTTGAGTAGATGGTCTTTTTATTCTATTTTTTATTAATTTTATTTTTGCTTTAATTTTAATTTAATTTTATTTTAAGTTTATTTATTTTTGAGAGAGAGAGAGAGCATGCATGAGTGGGGAGGGGCAGAGAGAGAGAGAGAGAGAGAGAGAGAGAGAGAGGGAGGAGAGAGAGAGGATCCCAAGCAGGCTCTGTGCTGTCAGCCTGGAGCTCAATGTGGAGCTTGAACTCACGAACTGTGAGATTATGACCTGAGCTGAAACCAAGAGTTGGATGCTTAACCAACTGGACCATTCAGGTGCCCCTTTTCATTCTATTTAAAAAAATATCTTTTTAAATTTTTATTCATTTTTGAGAGACGGAGAGAGAAGGAGGCGGGAAGAGAGAGCACGAGCTGGGGAGGGGCAGAGAGAGAGGGAGACGAAGAATCTGAAGCAGGCTCCAGGCTCTGAGCTGTCGGCACAGCTGTGAGATCATGACCTGAGCCGAAGTCGGACGCTCAACCGACTGCAGCACCCAGGTGCCCCTATTCTATTTTCGAAAATTCTCAATCCTTTTTCAGTCTTCAGCTGAAGGACCGACTGAAGGACACACTGCAGTGTGGGTCTCAGGCCCAGCAGATGGCGACTCTGTGTCCCTGGTTTCTCCTGCACTTGCTTCTGTCTCCTATTCTCTGCTATTTCTACAGTGTTAGGCAGTGTGATTCCCACATACAAAGCCACAGTTCTTTCTCTTCTCTTTCTTCAGGCAGTGCTTCTCAGAAAGCCCTCTGCTATCATCTGTTCCCTTGACTTTCTGCCCATTTGTTTTCTGAGCTTTGTTGCATCTCGATGGTCATGGAAAGACAGAGGTAGTGGGACAGTGGATGGGAGTCTGGGGAGACCAGTCTCCGCTCAGTCTAACAATGGCTCCTCAGCGGTAGACACTTCTGTGTAGGTTTTTGGTGGGCAAACACTTGGGGTCTCTGAGTGGATGGACAAACAGTGGGAACCACAGCATGTATCTTACTTGTGTTCACAAGGCTGTTAGCTTGAAGCGAGGTTGAAGAATGCCAGGAGATAAAAACTAGAGAGGTATCTGCTTCTCCTCCAGCATCGACTGTTTTGTAATTACTGGCAATTCATGGTAGATTTGGGTTTAGGTTGTTTTTCAGTCTTCGTTTTTGATGGGATTGAGATTTTTTTGCTTTGCTTTCCTTTCTTCTTGATCTTTTTCAGCACCTTCATTGATATTTGGTACTAAGTAGAGAGGACATTTCTCAGAGCCACTAGCCAAGTGTCATTCTGAGAAAGACTCTTGATCTTACTTTTTAAATGGTGACTTTATTTTTTTTTAAGTTTTTAAAATTTATTTATTTTGAGAGAGAGAGAGAGAGAGAGAGAACTGGGTGGGAGGCAGAGAGAGAGAGACAGAGAGAGAGAATCTCAAGCAGGCTCCCTGCCACCAGCACAGAGCCCAACGCGGGTCTCGAACCCATGATCCGTGAGATCATGACCTGAGCTGAGACCAGGAGTCGGCCACTTAAGTGACTGAGCCCCTTAAATGGAGACTTTATGTGGTTACATGTTACATACATTAACACATTCATATTGAAGTGGTTAAAATCGAGTGAACAACTCATTATTTAAATAAAAACACCTTACAAGTCTGTTGTTTTACAAATTATGAGCTGGTTATTTCAGTACAATGCAGACATCCTTTTGGGACTGTGTCATCAGGTGGGAGTCAGGAGGTATGGATTCCAGACAGTTGTTCACACCTCCAGTCAGGAGGTATGGATTCCAGCCAGCCGGAAATATGTGGATTAACACTCAGCATTTCTAAAACTCATCAACCTCACTGGAATGACCCCTAAACCCCACAATACTCATTCAATAGCCCTCATATCTAACATATATATCTGGTATATGGCTCTTCTTTTGCTTGATTTTCTTATGTATAGAGCACGTGGAGCATGATCTCGGATCAATTGTTAAGACTTTCCTTTGGTCTAATTTGAAAAACAGAGTTGTTGGTTAGTGGGAGATTTTGTGGTGGGCAAAATGATGAACTCTTTTGAAGGCTTCCTCAGAGGGTGTGAGATCGTCAGCTCTCACTTATGCAAAGATGTCAACTGTGCTAATATAAACAAAAGCCATAAACTTGGCGTTTTAGCTCATGTCTCCTGCAGCTAGAACTTGAAGGTAATGTTTTAAATTGTAATATTTAGTGATGGTTTCTTTCTTAGGCTTTTTTAATATTGAGTTTAGTTAAGGATACAATAATGAATTGAAGATCATTGGTCTTGTTAATGTGCTGTTAATAGCAATTCAAAACTTTTCTTTTTTTTTTTTTTTTTTTTAGCTTAATCCTGATTATCGAGATGCTCAAAATGAAGGAAAAACTGTGGTGAGTGGAATTGTTTTTTCCCCAGCAAATTCCAAAAATATTGTGCATATTTTATATGAACAAATTGAAAAGTTAATAGAAAATTTGAAGACTAGGGATTCTGAGAGATTCTCTGACTAGAGGCTATGAATCACAGATAATAAGTAAAAGATGATGCACTGACATTATAAATAGATGTCTGGTATTAGGTATTTAGGGAGATTTCTGGCAACTTGGAGGCCATTTATGATGGAGCACTGATGGCCATGGGCATCTGGGAGGTATGGTGGGTCTGGGTTTACTTTTCATAAGTGCATAGAAATTAGGAAAGACAAATTGAATTATGGTATGATGATAGTAAAAGGGCACAATGGGACAATCTTTTCTGATTAAAAATAACTTGGGTTCTATTTATGGGGAGAAATTGAGGCATCAAACAACTATATGACTGATTTTTCTGATATTATGAAGCATGCCACTCAAAAAAATCTCAATCGTATTTAAAAGCCAATTTTCATTAAGATATTTATTATTATTCAGCCTGCTTTTTCATCACCGTTGTAAAGAAGATGATGTTATGAGGACAGTAGGACTTAATTTAATAGAAAGTTCTGAAATTCAAGACAATTTGGTGTGATGCAGACAAAACCTGGTTGATGGGCTGGATAGAAAGGTGTATCTATATAGCTATATGTATTTTCAGCAATTTAGCTAGATATTTGGATGTAAAATAGACTCAGTGTATATTTTAATTTTCTTAGGAATTTGGCAATCTCTTTTGGAATTGCTAAGAATGATTACTACAGCATTCAAAATTCCACCTTTTGACAGAATGAGTTGAAACGTTTAATCAAAATGACTACTGTCTTTGCACTGGCCCTCAGCTTTATGTTTTATGAGGATACTGATATGAGGGAGGTGAATCAAATCGGAATTTCTGGACCTGAGTCAATCCTGTTTGACTTCTTTCTCCATCTGACTATCAGGTTTACAACAGAAGTGAAACTGAAGTATCAGGTCTTTGGCCCAACGAGTACTTTAATTTGTGTCAAAATGTCCTTAAACATAGAAGTAGGCTTATTAAATGGGTTGGATCATTTATTTATAATTCAATTTTCTCCCCCTGTGTGGATTCTTTTCTCCTTGGTTTTCAAAAGCTGACCCAGAATTGTTGGGTTCTTCTTTCCCCATGATTTAGAAAACGCCATCCATAACCATGTTTAAAAGCTGAGTCTTTGGTTCTTACTATAAGCTGGTCGATGGTCTCTTGCCAATGACTGCCAGGAACACACCAGTTCTTAAATGGGGTTAATTGCACATTGCATTTACATCCAAGGGAACTGTGGGGCCTCTCAGAGGGTGCTAGAAAGAACCTATGGTAGGAATTGGGCTTGTACAAGATGACTTGGGGAAGATTTAAAGAAGTGGGGCTCGGGGCGCCTGGGTGGCGCAGTCGGTTAAGTGTCCGACTTCAGCCAGGTCACGATCTCGCGGTCCGTGAGTTCGAGCCCCGCTTCAGGCTCTGGGCTGATGGTTCGGAGCCTGGAGCCTGTTTCCGATTCTGTGTCTCCCTCTCTCTCTGCCCCTCCCCCGTTCATGCTCTGTCTCTCTGTCCCAAAAAATAAATAAAAAACGTTGAAAAAAAAATTAAAAAAAAAAAAAGAAGTGGGGCTCACTGTGGGTAAGAATGCTGGCAGGAGGAGGAAGTATCTTAATACATTTTTATCTATAGGGAGGGTCGATGAGAGCCAGGCTAACGGTGTGAGTGCTAAAGAAGAAACACTCATTTTAGCTAGGGGAAAGGGATATCGAATCATTTTTATGGCTTGGACAACATTGACATGTTGTCAGTATTCAGATATGATTACGGAGCAGTGTTGTTTTGACGCGATCCATCCCGGGCATGGAGCGGCCTTGTCTGATGTTGGTGTTCTGTGAAATCGTTCACGTTCGCAGGAGGACACCGTGGCCTGGCTGTGAGAGTCAGGGTGCCCTTGGCAGCACTGAGCCTGCCCGATCACACCAGGCCAGCTGTCGGATGTCAGGAGTCGCCTTTCTCTTTCTCAAGGTCTTTTTTTATGAGATTCTATGTGACTTCTTCAGCCAAGGGAGTTCTGCTTCTAGCACCACTGTTAACCTGTACGGCCTTGGACATGTAAGATAGCCTTCCTGAGACTCCATTTCCCACCTGACTAATGGGATGAGGATGCTTGCCCTACATACGTCACCTCTGTGCCGTGAGGTTAAAATTCAATCAGATAAAGGGGAACCTTTTGAATAAAAGATATTTGTAGGCTAAAAATGTACGTTGTTTCGATTAAAAGGGCATTGCATCAAACTTCGAATTGTGCAATTGAATTACATCTCTTTCAGCTTATCTCCTTTCAGCTACATGCTGTTTGGTGATGCTTCTGATGCTTCTGGGAAGGGCTGAGTGGGAGAGAGAGAGGATGAGTGATAGAGTATGAAAGTTTATGGAGCAGCACAGAAAATATAGGTAATGAATCCATGGTGAAGTTTGCTGTTTGCGCCCATCAAGCTTTTAGTTAGACTTCGTAGATTTGTTTCCTTCTATATTCTGAGATACAAGTTCTTCATTCACCTCTGAAGGTGAGAAAGAGTACTTTTCTGTGAAGCAGTTGCTACCAGCAGCACTTTAATTGCATCTGGCACAGGTGGGTCTGCTTTGCTGTGGAAGTTTACGACTGGATCTCATCTGCCATCTCAAAGAGATGTCCAACTGGAGACATTTGATTTCATCTTTCTTCTATCCTTAATCCCTAGCTTGAAAGTAAATAAAACTGAAGATATGGAACACTAAAGCTAACAATATGGCTTCTCATGTTATAGACCATTTGCCACCTAGCAATAATTATGTTTCTGTCTAGAAAAGAAAACAAAGGAGCAGTTAGAGCTTAGCCTGTGAAAAACGAAATCAATTTCCCCAAACAGAATGCTATCTCACCCCAGATCTGGGTGCCAGTAATGCTGAGTTCACTGTGACCATGCTAATTATTTTCTTTCCAAATTTTCCCTTATGTTGTCTATTTAATATCCAGTTAATATTTTTTCCTGTAATTTAGAAACCTTTATCAAAATGTTGCCTTCCATTTTTGAAGTTTCAAAGGTTAATGCATGGTGCCACTGAAATGCGGCGGTGTGTGTCAGAGCTCCCATTAAGACCCAAATTGCTGTATTTATTCTACAAAGGAGCCTATTATTTCCAATCTTACAAATGTACAGCATCCACAGGGACCCTGTAAACATTGGAACTGTGTCAAGCCCAGCTGGGAACCTGACAGTCATTAGTTCCTTCTTGAAAGGCTGCATCTTTTCAAATGGCTCTTTGAAGGGGATTTTTTTTTTTTTTTGGAATAACACCACCCATTTTCCCATTACCGTACTGATGTGGAATGTGATCTGATTTTTCAAGGGAGTGTCTTTTGTCGATGCTGGGGTCTCTCAATTTCAGCAATATTGATATATTGGCCCAGAAAATTATTTGTTGTGGGGGGGCTGTCCTTTACATTGTAAGATGTTTAGCAGATCTGTGGACTCTGTGTATTAGATACCAGTAGTGGTCTCCCCTGCCCCCAGTTGTGGCAACTAAAGATGCTCCTGGAAATTGCCAAATGACCCCCGCTGCGGTCCAAACTCTCTGCCTGTTGAGAACCACGTCTTTGTGCACAGACACACATAAATAGCAATGTTCTAGGAACCATGATGCTTGGCTGAAATGTATTTGAAAATTCTGTCTCATAGACTTTTTTGGGGGGTGGGGGACCAGATTATGAACAAAGACCCCCACATTTCCATGAGTTTTTACTCTATATTCATCAATGGTAAGGTGATAAAGAAAAGAAAGGAAAAAGAGTCCTCATAGGAAATAGTTTAAGAGTAACAGATTTTTAAGGAACCATGCAAGAGAAGTGTCTGCAGCTTTAAATGGCAGGGTTGTGTCTGTTACATAAAGTCAGCAGTGAGAGCCCTGGAGAGTCTGACCAAGAAGACAGATGCCTGCACATCATTATGCTTCCTTGGCCGTGGCCGCACACAGGTCTGCATCAGCCCTGAAAATGCATACATTATTTCTTACAGAATGTCTCTGGCTCCTAACAACAGATTGCAACGTGATGTCTCCACTAAAAATTCGATGACTCACAAATGAGTCAACAGAGAAGGTGTTCCAGGAGGCTAGCTGCTGTGTCTCCACTGGCAGCCCCAGGACCGGAGGGAGAAGCCGGGTGAACCATTGGTTTACTCGACTGGCTCCTCCTAAGGGGATTTTCTACTTGTAGAACCGAGATTCTGTGTGCCTTTTCTTCCAAGTAAAACTGCTGGTTTTATAAGAGCCCAGCAGACTAGGTTAACATCCCGAGGCTCTGCGTTACCTGAAGTGAGAATATTTTGGATACCTAGCTGATATTAAATCTAACACCTGTCTAAGCTCTGTTGTACCTTACATGGATTTTCGTGACACAAGAGGGAGGGCATCACGCTTCTGTAATTCTGTATAGGGAACTAGTGTTTTTGTGGCTTTTTTCTTACTTAAAAAAGATGTGGGTTTATAAACAAAAGCTACAGGCACACAATTTTGAACAGAACTGCCTTCATATTGTAGAAATATAATATTGATTTTTATAGATCTTATTGATCTATAGATCTCATCTTTCAGTCTTATAGATTGAAACCTGATCCATACATTTAAAAGATTGCATACTTATAACTCATTATTCATGTATTATTTTCTACAGATTTTGAGGGGCTGCCTTGAACTGTTTATGAAGGAGAATTTGTTAAGCAAATTAACAGAGTGCAAGAGATAAAAAGCAGAATGTATGGCATTGCTTTAAAAACTGCTATGGATGTTAGAAGTTCTTTTCACACATAAACAATTGTTATGCTACTTATAAATGGAGTTTATCTATGTTATGCTATGTTTATCTATGTTATGCTACTTATAAATATATATAAGTAATATATATAAATATAAATATAAATAAATATAAATATAAAAAATAATACTATGTTATGCTACTTATAAATATGCTACTTATAAATATCTATGTTATCGGTGGAATTTATCTATGTTATGCTACTTATAAATGGAGTTTATCTCCCCCCCGCCCCAGGAACCTATACCTTTAGGGGGTATAGTTGTGCATTCCACTTATACTATGTAATTAAAACTAAACCACAGGTCTTAAATAGTATGAATAATACAGAGTGACCTCTTTTAATTAGCCCTAATCAAGGTTTTTCTATGTCTGGCAAAAATTTTATTGCTCATTATAAGAGTGTCAAAATAGAGAAATCCCTGACTACTCTTATTTGGAGCCCCCAGAGAGGTATACAAAAGGGGGTGTGGTAGGAGGGCAATCTAGGAACCTGGATCAGCTTTCTTTTTGTAAGTCTTGAAAATTAGTTTTATGAACATTCCAAAAGGAGAGTGTATGCACTAGGATTTGACTTATATTAAATGAACTCACAAGTGACTGATATATAAACTTCCATGCCACCTTTCAGTTGCTAAGTAAATAAATATAAATCCTTTGGTTAGTTAGTGTATTTTCTTTGAAGGGAAAATCCATAGCAAAAGCTAAGTTATAATTGGAAGATTGGTGTGCAAGAGGCTCAGAAAATTAGATGACAAATATTCTTTTTAGGGATATGGTATTCCACCAAAAAGACAGGAATATTAATTTTTTGCATCTCTGCTAGCAGTGATGAGAGAAACTGTTCAATTTTGTTCATTGAATCTCTGCTTATTTAGGTTACGTGATCATCTTGTATTAATAAAGACTGTCTTCAAACATGGCTCAATATGACTGATTAAATTTTATTTTCCTTAATTAAAGTCATATTTTAATTGTGTCTTTCTAATAAAACACTGAAACCACTTGTTCCACTTGTTCTCAAATCCCTTTGCTTCCACATTGAAAGAATCCTTTGGATTATTTCTACAAATGATTGATCTTGTCTGTTGTTTCTGTGTTCCTACGTTATGAGGCAGTCTTCTCTCACATGTATTAATTAGCATTCATTATGTTCGTGGTTTTCTCTTTTGGCTGTAATAGCATTATAGAATCTAGAAAAAAGCTCTTTTGTGATATTTCTTTGTGACTGTAATGCTCCTGGTGTGTTTCTCCCCAAGTTTGCATCTTATGAGGACATAATTAAAACAAACTTCCTTTTCTTTCCTTTAGAATTATCACTTCTTGTGTCACCATTCCAGGGAAAACTGCTTCTTTGCCACCCATGTCTCAGTATAACACCTGGGTTTTCCTGTTGAGCTACATGGCAGTCATCAGAGAAACAGTATACTTCTGACTTCCTGCTTCCTTCCCTCCCTCCCTCCCTTCCCCCCTTCCTTCCCTCTCTCCCTCTTTTTCCCTTCTCTTCCTTGTTCCTTTCCCCTCCCTCCCTCCTTCTCTTTCACAACTTTGTCGATATGTAATTCACATACCATAAAGCTCTCCTATTTAAAAAATGTAAATCAGTGGTTTTTTTTTTTAATGTTTTTATTTTTATTTTTGAGACAGAGACAGAGCATGAGCAGGGGAGGGGCAGAGAGAGGGGGAGACACAGAATCTGAAGCAGGCTCCAGTCTCTGAGCTGTCAGCACAGAGCCCGATGCGGGGCTCGAACTCACAGAGTGTGAGATCATGACCTGAGCTGAAGTCGGACACTCAACCGACTGAGCCACCCAGGCGCCCCAATCAGTGGTTATTTTAATACATTCACAGAGCTCCAAAACTATAGCCAGTATCTAATTCTATAACATTTTTATTATCTACCAAAGAAATCCTATATCCATTATCAGTTGCTCCCCATCCTCCCCTCCCCAGACCCTGGTAGCCATGAATGTACTCTCTCTATGGATTTGCCTAAACTGGACATTTCATATACGGGCTCATACAATATATGACTTTTTGTGTCTGGCTTCTTTCACTTAGCATAATGTTTTCAAGGTTCACGCATGTTGTAGCATGTATCTGTACTTCATTCCTTTTTATGACCAAATAATATTCCATTGTGTGCATATGCCACATTTTGTTCATCCTTTATTTGATGGGCATTTGGATTGTTTCCATATCTTGACTTTTATAAATTCTGCTGTGAACATTCATGGACAGGTTTTGGTGTGGAAATATATTTTCATTTTTCTTGGATAGCTACCTACAGTTAGAATTGTTGGTCATACATTTAACATTTTGATGAGCTGCCACACTCTTCTTAAATGGCCACACCATTTTATGTTCCCTCAGCAATATACGTACTGTTACAATTTCTCCACAGTCTCACTAACACTTGCTATTGTCTGTCTCTTTGACTGTAGCTATCCTAGTGCATTTTACTAATTAGTAATGATGTTGAGCATCTTTGCATGTGCTTATTGGCCATTTCAATATCTTCTATGGGGAAATGTCTATTCAAAACTTTTGCTCAATTTTTAAATTTTTTTCTTTAATTTATTTTTAAAATTTACATTCAAATTAGCATATAGTGCAATAATGATTTCAGGAGTAGATTCCTTAATGCCCCTTACCCAGTTAGCCCATCCCCCCTCCCACAACCCCTCCAGCAACCCTCTGTTTGTTCTCCATATTTAAGAGTCTCTTATGTTTTTGTCCCCCTCCCTATTTTTATATTGTTTTTGCTTCCCTTCCCTTATATTCATCTGTTTTGTCTCTTAAAGTCCTCATATGAGGGAAGTCATATGATATTTTTGTCTTTCTCTGACTGATTAATTTTGCTTAGCATAATACCCTCTAGTTCCATCCACATAGTTGCAAATGGCAAGATTTCATTCTTTTTGATTGCCGAGTAATACTCCATTGAATATATAGCACATCTTCTTTATTCATTCATCCATCGATGGACATTTGGGCTCTTTCCATACCTTGGCTATTGTTCATAGTGCTGCTATAAACATTGGGGTGAGTGTGTCCCTTCAAAGCAGCACACCTGTCTCCCTTGGATAAATACCTAGTAGTGCAATTGCTGGGTTGTAGGATAGTTCTATTTTTAATTTTTTGAGGAGGCTCCGTTCTTTTCCAGAGTGGCTGCACCAGTTTGCATTCCCACCAACAATGCAAAAGAGATCCTCTTTCTCCACATCCTCGCCAACATCTGTTGTTGTCTGAGTTGTTAGTTTTAGCTATTCTGACAAGTGTGAGGTGGTATCTCATTGTGGTTTTGATTTGTATTTCCCTGATGGTGAGTGATGTTGAGCATTTTTTCATGTATTGGTTGGCCATCTGGATGTCTTCTTTGGAGAAGTGTCTATTCATGTCTTTTGCCCATTTCCTCACTGGATTATTTGTTTTTCAGGTGTTGAGTTTGGTATGTTCTTTATAGATTTTTGATACCAACCCTTTATCTGATATGTCATTTGCACATATCTTCTCCAATACTGTTGGTTGCCTTTTAGTTTTGCTGATTGTTTTCTTCGCTGTAGACTTTTGCTCCATTTTTAATTGGGTTGTCTTTTTTTTAAATTTAATGTTTATTTGTTTATTTTGAGAGAGAGAGAGAGAGAGAGAGAGCAAGCAAGCCAGGAGGGGCAGAGAGAGAGGGAGGGAGAATCCCAAGCAGACTCTGTGCTGTAAGTACAGAGCCCTACATGGAGCTCGAACCCACAGACTGTGAGATCATGACCTGAGCTGAAATCAAGAGTTGGACTCTTAACCAGGCACCCCTAATTGGGTTGTCTTGAGTTGTAACTGTTCTTTATGTTCTTTATATATTCTAGGTATAATCCCCTTATCAGCTATATGACTTACAAATATTTTCTCTCATCCTGCTTTTTTCTTTTTTAAACAGACACTATTTTTAAGAGCAGTTTTAGGTTCATGGCAAAATTCAGTGGAAAGTACACTTTCCCATATGCTCTCTGCCACCACACAATCACAGCCTCCCCCACTATCAACATTTGGCACCTGACTGGTACATTTGTTACACTGCTCAACATACTTTAATGTATTATTATCACCCTGAGTCCATAGTTTACATTGGGTTCATTCTTGGCCTTGTACATTCTATGAGTTTTGATAAAAGGAGCCACCATTTGACATGTATCCACTACACATACATGTATCCACATCCATCAGACAGGATAGTTTCACTGCCCTAAAATTCCTATGTGCTCTGCCTTTTCATTCCTTTCTCCCCGCCTACTGTCTGGCAGCTATTGGTCTTTTTATTGTTTCCATAGTTTTGCCTTTTTTGGAATGTCATGCCGTTGGAATCATACAGTAGGTAGCCTTTTCAGTTTGGCTTCTTTGCTTGGCAATATACATTTAAGGCTGCGTCATGTCTTTGTGGCTTGATAGCTCATTTCTTTTTAGCACTGAATAATATCCCACTGTTTGGATGTCCCATAGTTTGTTTATCCATTTGCCTACTTATAATGTACAGAAAGTTTTAAGTATGCTTTTTTCCTGATCAATAAACATAGTTTGTGCTTACTGAGTAGAAGCAACTATTATGGGGGCGTCAAACTATCTGGGGAGAGTTTGCCAGACCCCTGCCTTCGTTCAACTCTGAATTGTGGTCTCTGTGGAAGACATATAAGTCAAAGATGACAGGAGCTACCAGGTGCTTCTGGCCTATGTGGGATTTAACAGCTCACAGCCCTGCTCCTGCTTAGGAACCCTGGTGATTCCTCTGCCCGTTCACATTCAGTGGTGCTACCGATTTGCACACCATTTACAGAAGACATCAGAATGAAACCACAAGGGAAATAATATTCACAATCTTGGGATGGAACTTCGAGTGAATGTTTTGGAATGATCAGCTGTAATATCTCATTGTCATAGTGGCCATTAAATAACCGCGTGTCATCGGGCACGGCCTGCTTTCATTTGCTTTTGGAACACCACTTCTCTTGTCCACTTTTGTTCAACTTCCTGTGACAGTACAGTGATACTCTTTCTCTTCTCTCATTTTTGAATTTTGTTTCTTTTGATAAATATGTATACTTATAGGATGCGTGTAATTACCAAGCTTCTATTACATTTGCTCTATCACATTTTGGTTTCTTGTACCTCATCATAGTCTTCCACAGGGATTGAGACTTGGTTTAAGTAGAAATATGTAATTACCATTCTTGTGTGGCCACTTGCTTTAGAGAGGGTGTACTAGAAATGTTGACTGAATTTCACATCATTGTGAAGACTTCTTTTGTGAAGATCCCACTTTATTTCACTTGATATGCCACGATAGTATGTTTGCAGATTTAATGGAACAAGTTGATGAACTGAATGGGAATATTGCTGTTGATTCCTTTTCTCTTCAGGATGATGTCCCAGTTATGTTTTGGAAATTAGTCAGGAACTTTGAAACACTACCATGTTGACTCTTTAGTTTTTGAAATCTGGATGATTCAACATACTATGTCTTGTCTGTTCGCCTTAAATGTGGGATGGTTAAAACTACTCTGTAACTAGGTTTAAGACAAGGTAAGGGAGCACAACTCTTATGACTGTTAGTGCGTTGGTTATTTGCCCAGATCAGGCCTTCCCTCATGAATGTGTGACTTATCACTTGGTAATAATTACCTCTAAGATTATGAGGCTTCACTTGCCCTTTTTGGATGATGTAAAACAGACATCTCTATAATCCAATGAAGAGACGCTGTTCACATTTAAATCCCACCTTCTGATTCATTGAAGAGTTTAGGAAGAAACCTGACAAAAGTAGGTAACTTTGTGCCTCTTCAACAGAGAGATGGAGATCTTCCAACTTCAAAGAAGAAACGTCAGGCAGGGGAAAAGATCATGTACACTTTAGTCTCAGTACCCCATGGAAACGATATTGCATCCCTCTTTGAACTGGATGCCACAACTCTTCAGAGAGCTGACTGCCTGGTCCCAAGGTAAAAACAATTATATGTATACGGCTAAATAATAACATTTCTTTGAGTGATTGTAGTGGGAGGTAAGGAATGAAAATACAACGTTAATGGAACTTTTGTGATATCAGTGGAGTAAGCATAAGTGAACTAGTGTGTAAAAACCATGCTTCTCTTGTGAGAAGATTAACATAGTTTGTTTTATTCTCATAAATAATTAAAAACCGAAGAAACTGAAAAATTCATGACGATTATTTATTCTTATTACTGGTATGGCCTTTGCTTTCTAACATGAAAAATAATCTAGGGGAATTTCTATTAATACTTATATCATTTATTTCTATTATGTCAAATTTCAGATTTCATTCATTCATTCATTCATTCATTCATCCATGTGTTCATTTCTTTAGTCATTCAGTCAACAAACCTTTACTGAACTTAACAGACATTGCCCTTGACACTGGGAAGTGAACAGTGAACAAACTAGTTCTATACTTAATTTCAAATGAGGAATAGAGACAATAGAAAAATAAACAAAATACCAGAGCAGGTAATAAAACTGCTTTGAAAAAAACCTGCAGAGTTGTTTTAGGTATTAGTGTTCAGAAATGGCCTCTCTAATTTAGGACATTTGGGACCTAAGTGCGAGAGGGATGGGGAAGTGGAATTGGTAATGAGGTAGCCAGAACATAAGGTAAGAGAATGTCTTACCTTCTTTTTTTTAAGTATTCTTTTTTTAAATGTTTATTCATATTTTGAGAGAGAGAGAGAGAGAGAGAGAGAGAGAGAGAGAGAGAGAGAGAGAGAGAACACAAGCAAGGGAGGAGCAGAGAGGGAGGGAGACACAGATATCAAAGCAGGCTCCAGGCTCTGAGCTGTCAGCACAGAGCCAGATGCGGGGCTTGAACCCACAGACTGTGAGATCATGACCTGAGTTGAAGTAGGACACTTAACCAGTTCAGCTATCCAGGAGCCCCTGTGCTATTTTACAGTTTTGAAAATCAGTCTCTATTGCACCTGCCTTTATGAATGAACAAAGTCATGATGCTGATTGAGCCTCTCTCTTTCCTGGAGCCCCTTGGCATTTTATTTGGGTCTTATTGGTCTTAATGCTTTTTGCCTCCTGTTGTAGGATTTATTTATGTCTTATATTTCCTACTTAACTCTCAGCAGCTTGGAGGCAGAGAACTTATCACAATGCTTTTGTTTTAGCAGGTATTTTATACATATTTGTTAAAGAAATGATAATAAAAGGTCACTAAGATGATAATGTTTGAGTTGGATCAAGTTCTAGCTGTCCTTTCTCAGTATTCCCTCACAGTTCATACACAGTTGGTTCTGTTTTTTTTCCCGGTACACTGAAATAGCAAATACCGAGCCATTGCTCCTAGAAGACATGAAGGATTAGGTTCCTATGAGCCTCTGGTCACAATATTTTCATCAGTCAATAACACGTAATCTTGTGCTGTGTGTATTTTTGTTTAAAGACACCTTATTATTTTTTTAATCTATTGTTGAATCATTAACGTTAAACTAACAGTCATCAGCACCGTATCATGCCTGAATGAAGCTTATCTAACATAAGTATTTTCTCCATAAGGCACATCACAGTCTTGTCCTTAGGAACACTGGACAGCACTGCAGCACTATGCCTGAGGCTGTTTTAAACAGCAGACTCATCAACAAAAAGCACAGAAATCTGGAAAAACATGGCACTGGATAGATCATGAAAAGGATGCTTATTTATAGTCGGAGCAGAAACGAGATGGCAGAGTGTTGCCTTGTTCAGCCTCACTGGAAATGTGCACAGTGGGGACTCAAATTTTTTGCCATTCTGTTCATGTCCAAGAATGATTGCAAAAGTGCCCTGACTATTGGTTTTGGGGTTACAAATACATTTTAGGGAATAGCTGAATTCACAAGTGCAGAATCCATAAATAATGAAGATTGGCTGTATATACTTTTTTTTCTTCCTAAGGCCACTACTGTATTTTTTCAATTATTATTTTTAAATATAATTTATAGTCAAATTGGTTTCCATACAACACCCAGTGCTAATCCCAAGTGCCCTCCTCCATGCCCATCACCCACTTTTCCCTCTCCCCCAACCCCCATCAACCCTCAGTTTGTTCTCAGTCCTTAAGACTCTCTTATGGTTTGCCTCCCTCCCTCTCTAACTTTTTTTTCCCTTTCCTTCCCCTCCCCCATGGTCTTCTGTTAAGTTTCCCAAGATCCACATATGAGTGAAAACATATGGTATCTGTCTTTCTCTGTATGATTTATTTCACTCACCCTCCGGTTCCATCCATGTTGCTATAAATGGCCACATTTCATTCTTTCTCATTGCCAAGTAGTATTCCATTGTACATATAAACCACAACTTTTTTTTTTTTACTTTTTTCATATTTATTTTCAAAAGTAAACATGTTGTTAGAGATGCGATGGAAGAGGCATGGGGATACAAAAGGGCACTAACATGCTGGTGTTTTCCCTTTTGCAAGCTAACAACTGACCCACCCTAACAGAAAAGATGAAGGTTAAAAGAAGAAATCTACTTGTCAACTTTGACCAAGTTCTACATGAACAGTTGCCCCCAAAATCATAATGAGAGTCTCTCACTGAAAGAATACTTTTGCACGCAAATGATTACGCTACAGAAACTACGATCAGACAGCTGTGTTAACTGACATGGCCACTCAGTCAGTGGTTCTCAAATCAGCATTGCCTGGAGAGGCAGCTAAAATATTCATTGTTGGCCCTATGTTTGGAGTTTCTGATTCAGTGAACTGGGATGAAAGCCTCAGAATTTATATTTCTAACAAGTGCCCAGGTGATGCTGTTACCACTGGTCCAGGGACCACACTTTGAGAACCACTGGTCTAGGTAATAATACCACATGTTTTGAAGTAGTCTTTGGTTCAGAACTTTTTCCTTAAACCAGACTGACCTATACTTGAGTCAACTAGTCTTTAATATATTCATATCATGTATGAAACTGTTAAATATGTTAATATATAAGTGTGCTAATTTTTAATCATCTGTTTTTTGTATTATTTTGCTTTTAGGAACTCATATGTTCGGTTAAGGCATTTATGTACCAACACGTGGGTAACAAGTACCAGTATCCCCATAGACACAGATGAAGAGAGGCCTGTTATGTTAAAGGTAAATGTTTTTGAGAATTGTTTGATGCTTTTGAAGTTTATTTATTTTGAGAGAGACAGAGACAATGTGAGCAGGGGAGGGGCAGAGAGAGAGAGAGAGAGAGAGAGAGAGAGAGAGAGAGAGAATCCTAAGGAGGCTCCATGCTGCCAGCCCAGAGCCCAATGCGGGGCTGGAACCCACAAAGCCGTGAGATCGTGACCTGAGCTGAAGCCAACAGTTGGGTGCTTACCCGACTGAGTCACCCAGGCACCCTATGAGAACTGTTTAATTTTTAGACAAATGTTGTATGATTAGGATCAGGGGTGATTGACATGTCCCTTACAATGTGTCCTTACCAATATTAGAGATTATTACAAGCCATTTCCTCAAGTATTCATTCTGCCAGTTGCTTAGGTAGCTGAACTAAGTGGCTTGGCTGCAGTGGGGCTGTGATTCAGGAGGATGCTAGCACAGATACCAAAAGCATGGGAGCAGCATGTAGAAAGGGGAGAAGATTCCAGGAGTACATTCTCTCTATTCTGTTGACACTGAAGCAAAGGACAAGTGTGCAAGGATGTGTTTCTAGTGGGCTTTGGGAACAAGGCAGGAATGGGCATGGAAAATCTGTGTGTCCCTTCAGTCTTTCATAGTGGGTGATGCAAGTGGGAATTATTGTATTTGGATGATCTATTCCTGTCTTGTACTTCTTTTTTTTAAGTATTTATTTATTTGTTTTAGAGAGGGGGGTGAGAGTGGAAGAGGGAGAGGGAGAGAGTATCCCAGGCAGGCTCCACGCTCAGCATGGAGCCCCATGCAGGGCTCTATCTCATGACCTTGAGGTCATGACCTGAGAGGAAATCAGGAGTCAGACGCTTAAGCGACTGAGCTACGCAGACACCCCTGTCTTATATTTCTTAAACAATATTAAGATGTGTTAGTACCAGAAAAATATTGCAGATTTTAAAAAACAACTAATCTTAGTGTAAAAAACACATTGCAGATTGGAACCTGCCAAACAAAAGAAGATAAAGAAGCATTTGCCATTGTGTCTGTCCCGCTGTCTGAGGTCCGAGACTTAGACTTTGCCAATGATGCAAATAAAGTGCTGGCGACCACAGTTAAAAAGCTGGAAAATGGTACAATAACTCAGAATGAAAGGAGGTAAGTAATTTTGTTAAATGGCTCTTAAGTCATCAAGAGTCAGTTATCAACTCTTGTGGTAAGCCTCAAGTGAATGAATGGCTCTAAGGGGATATTTAGAATGGTCTCCCTAGTGGCACACCTGCTTCTGAATGAGTGGATCGTGGTGAGCGAATGAAAATGGGGACTTTAAAATCTGGTTGAATATTCACTTTTTTCCATTTTAGCTGGGCTTGGAGTTATTTATTTATTGAAAAAAATTTTTTTAACGTTTATTTATTTTTGAGACAGAGACAGAGCATGAACGGGGGAGGGTCAGAGAGAGAGGGAGACACAGAATCCGAAACAGGCTCCAGGCTCTGAGCTGTCAGCACAGAGCCCAACGCGGGGCTTGAACTCATGGACTGTGAGATCATGACCTGAGCTAAAGTCGGACGCTCAACCAACTGAGCCACCCAGGCGCCCTGCTTGGAGTTGTTTTTTTTTTGCTTGCTGATCTTTCCTTTTAAATGTTTCATAAAAAACTCGTAATACTTTTGTTGGGCTTCATTTAATATTTGGATTTAAGAGTTCTAAAAGTCCTAAAAGAAGTTTTATGTTTTTCTATTCTTATTTATGCAAGACACGTTCGTCTGTTCAGGTACCATGAAATAAATATGCCAGGACATAATCTGCAGGGTGCAGCACTCTGCTCTTACAACTCCCGCAGAGAAACTGGATCCTCGATTCTTCAGCTCTGGTTCTGGAAATGGTTGAGAAAGAGAATGATCCTGATAGCTCTCAATGATATCATTCCTATTTTGTGTTGGTACTGTAAACATATTTTATGTACTCCTTCAAACAGTCCTGAGACGGACATTATTCTCATTTTATGTAAGTGGGGGATTCGATCATGTGTGGTTTTGTTTTTGAATTTTTAAAAATGTTTTATTTATTTCTGTGAGATAGAGGGAGAGTGGGGGAGGGACATGGGGGGTGGGCAGAAGATCCAAAGTAGGCTCTGCACTGAGAGCAGCAAGCCTGATGTGGGGCTCGAAGTCACGAATTCTGGGATCTCTGGGAACTCTGAGCTGAAGTTGGAGGTTCAACCGACTGAACCACCCAAATGCCCCCAGTCGTGTGCGTTTTTCAAGTCTCTGTGTTTTCAGTGCTCCAGAACACAAGCCTTTTTTATATATCCCCCCCCCCCGCCCCCGATGATCTGCTGCATACCTTTACATTTGAACAAGAGAAAGCTTTTTACCAATTTCGCAGGCATTCATATGGAGCTCTCAGGACTGGGATGACCAGGATTGACCAGGGATGAGGGATCGTGCATTTTTATTGTTCCTGCTTCTTTCCCCACTGTTTAACAGTGAGAAACATCAGAGCAAAGAGAAATATGCTTGAGAAATATGAAGTTGCAGTTATTGATCTTGATTTAGTAATTTTAGAAAAGTCATCTCCTATCACAATTCACTCAAAGCTGCCTGTCAATACAATGGAACTTCTTGGCATAGTTGAGTGTTTTTATATTATTTTCTCTGTTTTAGAATTCAATATAAAATTCTATCTGAAAATACCCTCACAACTCTGACTTTTTTTCTCTCTGGAGAATGAAGTTATTATTAGATCTTCTCTTACTCAAAACCAGAAAGAATGATACAAGGTCAAAGGGGAGGTGTTAGACTATTGCAGATCTAGCTCAAAATGCCTGTGTTGTTTGAATTCTCTCTCATGGCTTCCCCTTTACTTGCCCCAGGAATGGGCTCTGGAGGCACAAGCTCCTGTGTTATGCCCCAGGATCCTCAATCTCCGATAGTTTTCAGTGGAGTTTCTGATCTTATTGTGCATAGTTGCACCAACAAAATAGAGAGTCCTGGGGACATGGTGGGGGTGGGAGAGGAGGGAAAGTGGAGGCGGGGTTAACTGCTTTTCAGTTAGTGACGCATGTAATCGTAAACCAGAATTTCTGCACCATGTGTTAGTTTTGAGGGTACAGAAAAAGATGTGGGGTTCCTCAGCAGCATTTACAGTTTGGAGATGTAATTAATTCATGTTTATTGAGCTCCTGGTATATGCCTGGCCCTGGGCCAGGCAGCATGCACATGCACTGATAATGTGGTAGTGAACAGCACAGACTACGGCCGCGTCTTCACTCTGTTTACTGGTTTGAGGTTGGTTCCGAGTCCCCAGGATGGAAGCTCAGTATCTAGAATAGTGGTCATCCCACATGGGATCACCGGATCAGATATCCTTGGGTTTTTGTTTGTTTCTTTGTTTCAGATCAGATACCTTTGTCATTCAAAGTTAACATCTTCCTTAGCAACATCATTTTTCCTTAACTTTTACTTGCCTGATAGTAAAGTCGCCACACTGGCTGCCTTTTGGTTAGTGTTTCTCTGGTGCTTCTTTTTGAGTATCAATTTATTTCAGATTTCCTGGTCATTTTGTTTTAGTGATGTGTCTTGTGAGTGGCAGAGAGCTAGATTTTATTTTATTTTATTTTATTTTATTTTATTTTATTTTATTTTATTTTATTTATTTTTTTGAGAGCTAGATTTTAAAAATCTAATCTGATCTCTTTCTTTTCTCCCTCTACTTGTGCAGTTTGTTCTCTCAGTCCTCAGATCACTTTCTTGGCTGCTCAGAATGATTTGGTATTTATCTAGCTATGTTCGAGGCATGAGACAAGCATAGGGTCCCCCTACTACTCCACCGTCTTAACTCCTCACCTAATCTGATCCCTTTTGTCTGGAGCCTTCGTCTTCCGGTATTTCGCCAAAAAGACCAACACAAAGGGAAAGAGTTGAGGCACGGCTGTGTGCTCTCAGGTCTCTTAGAAACCTGGAGTGCTTCCTTCAGCCACATATATGAGAATCGGCAAGAAAGATGATAGTGTAGACATCAGGGGAATTGGCTCTGTTTAAAAAGGAACACCCCACAGATGTTACCATGGCAAAACTGGAAGAGTCTACAGTGTTACCCAGCATGCTGTTGACGTTGTAAACAAACAAGTTAAGGACAAGATTCTTGCCAAGAGAATTAATGTACCTATTGAGCGTATGAAGCACTTAAAGAGCAGAGATAGTTTCCTGAAGGGTGTGAAGGAAAATGATCAGACTAAGAAGGAAGAGGAAGAGATAGATACTTGGGTTCAACCGAACCACATGCTGCTCCACCCAGAGAAGACACGCTTTGCAAGAAGCAATGGGGAAGAGTCTGCGCTGATGGAACCCATTCCCTGTGAATCCGTGGCATGATATGTGTCAAAAAAAAAAAAAAAAAAAAGAAAAGAAAAGACCTCAAGACTGCAAAAATAATTACAAAAATGGAATCTGATCATCTTTCAATTATTTCTCATTTAATAAATGTTTGGGTTTATTCTTTCTTTTTTTCTTAATGTAGCTTTTTTTGTTCCCTCTCTTGCTTCTTTCTGTTAGGTTAATAAAGCTGGTATTTTCTCCTCATTTTTTCTTTTCCTCTACTGGTTTAGAAGCTTTAGGTCCTATTGCTGTTCTCTAGCAATTGCATTATGACTATTCTTGCCATACATTTTAGCTGCATATTCTTTCTTATAAAATTTGAAGTTATTAAACCTTTCTTCTTCTCATGGGAGTAAAGTACCTCAGAATGGTTTAATTATGCACTGATATTCTCCTTCTCATCTTTCTTGGAATATTTGTCTAGAATCATAGTTCTGTGTTCATCCTTTTCATTAAAAATTTTTTTTTCTAATAGTTGATATCTACAAAGGAGTTAAATGTGTCATATAAATTATGATGTACCCCCTTTTTTATTAAAAGTTTTAATTCCTAAAAATTATTTTTACTATGAATTGTATTTCTTGTTATCTTTTACTTCTTCAGCTTGCTTTTATTTCTTGCTTCTCATGTCTTCTCTCTGGGCTCACTTTTCTTTTTGCTGAAATTTATTCTTTAAAACATTTGGTTAGGGTCTGTGGGTTATAAATCTCAGTTTTTAAATATATGAAAAAATCTTTGTTTTACTTCGACTCTTACGTGCTACTTTATGTGTTAGAATTTTAGCTTGGCAGTTATTTTCCTTTAGTAAAGTTATAATGTAATGATTTTCTAACATATTTTGTTGCCATTAAGAAGTTTTTTGCTGATAGAATTGTTACCTTACTGGCCATTTTTCCTTTACTTTTTGGTAATTTTCTAGACTTTTTCTTTGTCTTTGATGTCCTGAAGTTTTACTATGATGTGTTTACAAGGAAATTGAAAAAAATTTAATGTTTCTTTATTTTTGAGAGAGAGGGAGAGAGAGACAGAGAGAGGGAGAGAGCGACAGAGAGAGAAAGAAAGAAAGGCAGAGAGAGGGAGACACAGTCTTCAAAGCAGGCTGTAGGCTCTGAGCTGTCAGCAGAGAGCCCGACATGGCACTCACACTCATGAACCGTGAGATCATGACCTGAGCCAAAGTCAGACCCTTCACCAACTGAGCCACCCAGGTGCTCCTACAAGGAAATTTTTTAACACACTTTTAAAACTTGAGGTGGAGTTGGTGTACAACATTATATTAGTTTTGGGTTTACAACCTAACTATTTGATGTTTGTGTTTATTGTGAAATCGTCACCACGATAAGTCTAGTTAACATCTGTCACCATACAGAGTCACAACATTTTTTTTCTTGTATTGAGAACTTTAAGGATTTACTCTCACAGCAACTTTCAAATACAGTATTATTAGCTGTCACCACTATGCTGTACGTTACACACCCAGGGCTTATTTGTTTTATAACTGAAAGTCTGTACCTTTTGACTTCCTTCACCCATCTCACCCACCTACTACCCTTCACCTCTGGCCACGACCAATCTGTTCTCGGTGTCTGTGAATTTATGTTTAATTATTATTATTATTTTTTTACATAAGGAAGTTTTATTTTTGTTTTTCCCACCTGATATTTAAGGTATGCTTTTAGTCTGTATACTTAGATCTTTCTTTAATTCTGAAAAGTTTTCTGGCATTTTCTTTCAGATGTTACTTCTTTACCTTTTCCCTCTCTTGTCTCTTTTGGAACTCCTATTAAATGCATGTTGGATCCTCTTAATTCATCCTCTTTATCTTTTCACTTTCCTTTTATCATTTGCCTTTTTATATCTCTCTGTGCTGCTTTCTGCATTGATTTTTTATATTGTCTTATAAATCAATAATTTTTCTTTGTGTATAGAATAGTTTACCTTTGTGAATTAGATTTTTGTTGAAATGATTATAATTTTTTTCTCGAGAGACAGAGAGAGACAGAGAACATGGGGGGAAGGGCAGCGAGAGAGGGAGATACAGAATCTGAAGCAGGCTCCAGGCTCCCAGCTATCAGCATAGAGCCTGACGTGGGGCTCAAACTCACAGACCGCGAGATGATGACCTGAGCCGAAGTCAGATGCACAACCGACTGAGCCACCCAGGCGCCCCATCTTTCTTTATCTCTTTGGTGATTGAAAAGACTTATTTAAAAGTTATTTTGAAATTGTTCTGTTACCTGCATTTTGTTGGTAATGAATCGACCTCTTGATTTTTTACATGTGATGGGACTGGCCTTCTTTATGTCCATTTTCCTCACATGCTTTGGAATTTGAATATGCAGGCTCTTCTTAAGTGGCTGTTTTTTGCTTTTCCTTTCTCTACTTTTGCTGATCTCCTCTGTCAGTCTTATGGTTGAGAACAGAGTTCCCTGTCCTATGGTAATTTGAGGCTTCAGCTGTTGACCTCACAGGTGGCTAGGTCCAGTCTTTCTGTGAGTTTCCTACCGCACAGCCAGAGCTGAAAAGGGGCCACCCAAGTTTTAAGGTTCTCTTCAGAGGTGGAAAATTCCTACTTTAATACCTGCTTTCAGATCTTGAACTTAGTTTCCTGCTCTGTGCTTCCAGTCCCAGTTATCTTGCGGGGATTGAGCATTATCCTTGCTTATCACTGTGTCTCTCTTAGTTTGTTCCTAATCCACAAAATGTTTTGTTTTTTTAGGTATGTCTTTTAAAAACTATATCTTATTTATCGTTGCTGCATATGACAAAGCCACACAGAAAGTTTTTAGTATAAGCAAATTGATAAAATGGGGTGAATTAGTAGGACCAAACCACTTCTCAGTAAAGAATTGGAGTTTGATGGGGCGCCTGGGTGGCTTAGTCGGTTGAGCATCCGACTTTGGCTCAGGTCATTATCTCATGGCTCGTGAGGTCGAGCCCCGTGTTGGGCTCTGTGCTGACAGCTCAGAGCCTGGAGCCTGCTTTGGATTCTGTGTCTCCATCTCTCTTGGCCCCTCTCCCACTCATGCTCTATCTCTGTCTCTCTCTCTCAAGAATAAGTAAACATTCAAAAAAATTAAAAAAAAAAGAATTGGAGTTTGATCTAACCTGAGAAAACCCAATTGCTTACCACAGATGGGGTGCTGGAGGTGAAAAGGGAGAAAAAGAGTTTCAACAGTTTTGAGGTCAGAAGAGAAGACTGGTTTTCTTGACTTCCATTGCCCCATCATCAGAGGAGTCACGCTGTGCAAGCAGGGTTAATGTATAATGATTTTCAATTAAGACTTAATTGTCTTCATCATCATTCCATTAATTGTCACCAATTCAGGCCACCTGGAAGACTTTAAAACAGAATGATTTGTAGTTGTCCCAAACTTGTGCTTTCTTAGATATCTAAACATCTGAATACACTTAATCTGAAACAGAGGAGGAAAAGAATATTAATAATTTTAAAAAGAAAATACATATATTTATGCTTTTCAAAAGAAATTAACACCACATTTCAATGCACATGAATCATATTTTACATTTCTCTGATTGTCCTCAGAGCTTATGTGAGTGAATCTTATCAGGCACATTTTCGAAAAGAAACAGTTTGGGTTCAAATTTAACATAGGTACACCAAGAAAGCATAGAATCCCTGAAATTTTGGAGTGGAATTTATGATTTAGGAAGTATGCTGAAATTTGCCTGTAGGTGGCTAAATTCTGGATTCTGGGTATGTTCATTTGACTCTATGAATTACATTCTCTTTCAGGAGGTAAATCTGGAGATAGGATCAAAATGCTTCTTAACTAAATACATTCTATACTTTTTTGGAATTGTTGATCTCTTATACTATAGTTTTCTTACTGATGTGATCATGATTGGGCATGCTAATAATAGTAAATGGATATGCTCACGTGTATGGATAATATATATGTATATATATTTGCTGGACAAAATTTTTCAAAAATTAAAACAAATTTAAAAATTCATGTAGAAAATGACGAAGAATGGGCAGAGGAAGGAGGAAGAAGAAAGCTAAGGGAGGAAGGGTTTTTAAGACATATTAGGTTCTGAATGCCACTGAAGTTCAAGTAATAGTTAAAATAATAACCAAAATGTAGAGTTAAAGGTGAACGTTAATATATGATTTTAGAGTGCCGTGATTTTTATAGATCAGGTAATAGTTTCAGAACAGTTTAAAACATCTGATTGCTTGCTCTGACTCTGTTCATACATCATTTAAGTGTTTCCTATTCTGTTCATTGGAAATGCAGAAGTATGGTGAAGATTGGAAATGTAGTTTGAGTCAATAGTAGAAAAAGGATTTTTGAATTTAGAAATTTAGAAATTGAGCCGTTCTCCCTTAAGCAGAAATGCTCTTCTTTGCTAGTCAGTTCTAGAAAATGATCTGGTGGTGTTAGCCTATCAACTTATCTTCTGTTTGGGCTCATGTGGCTTTATGTCATAATTGTCTTTGCAAATACTTGATTAGAACTGGAAGCAGGAGTGGGGGCTGGAGGAGCTGGAGAAGGCATGCTCTTCATAAAGATTTAGGTAAATGTTAACTGAATTAGATATATTGTTGATTAAAGAATTTTTATTACAAAATGTTCTCAATGTTCCAGTGTTTCAGTCCTCAGTACTTATTAAAAAATATTTTCCAAAATTTGAGTAAAGTTTCTTTTTCACTTTATGGTAGGTTTGTAACCAAATTATTAGAAGACCTCATCTTCTTTGTGGCTGATGTACTTAATAACGGACAAGAAGTTTTGGATGTCGTTATCATTAAGCCAAACCGAGAACGTCAAAAGTTAATGAGGGAACAAAACATACTGGCACAGGTAAATGTTTTCATGTACTAAATTTGCACATTGAATTGTTTTGAATTATAGCATCAGGAAAGTCCTCGTGTTAGTTATCTATTACTGTGTAACAAATTACCCCAAGACTTTGTGGCTGAAAATAACAGATAGTAGTCTCACAGTTTCTGTGGATTAGGAATCTGGGAGTGGCTTGGGTGGGTGGTTCTTGCTCAGGGTCTTTCACAAGACCACAGTCAAGGTGCTGGCTTGGGCTGCAGTCATCTCAGGCTTGAATGGGACAGGATTTCACTTCCCAGCTCACTCACACAGGCCTCTCTGTAGACACCGACCTCTCCATAGCATCTTGCTTTCCTTAGAAATGAGGGATCCAAGAGAGAACAAGAGAGCGCACCCAGATAGAAGCCACAGCCTTTTTTATAACTGAATCTGATGTGAGTCAGTAAATCCAGCCCATAGTCAAGGAGACAGGATTGCATAAGACTGTGGATTTCAGGAGGCAGGGATCACCATGGCCATCTTAGAGACATCCTTCTGCAGACCTCTCAGAAAACCTACAGTGTCAGACTATCTCCAGAAAATGTGCTGGGATAATCTTCTAGGTAGAATCTACAGGATAACTTTGGAAATGCTATCTCTATCTGCTTTCTGCTTCTGTCCCTCTCTTCCTTAAGAAAGTAGGGAAGTCTACTCATCAGCTCACAAATGCTCTGTATAATATTCTAGTTTTTTCTTCCCCTGGCAGTCTAGATCTACTCCTATACTGTGTCCTTCTGAAATTGTTTTATAGCACACCAGTAAATTAATTCACTTCCTGATAATATGCATATATGGGCATACCTACCTTTATGTGTTTCTTTCAATTCAGTTAATTGCTGTATAAAGTAATGGGCTCCTGCATTTATTGTGAACTCAAGGAAGATATTTAAAAAATTAGAAAACATGTTATTAATATACATGTTCTTGTGGAGTTGGAAAAGGAAAACAGTAGACACATTGCCAATTAATATTCTATAGCTGATTGTCTAAAAATGTAAAATCAACATTTCTCTCAAAGAAAATAAAGGTTGCAAATATAATGAGACAAAGGCTTTTCTGACATTAGCATTCTTTTGTATAAAACATTTGATTTCAAGGACTTTTAGGACTTTGAATAATTTATTAATATTACGTCAACCAACATGTCTAGTAGTTTATTTCAGTCTTTAAATTTTTTTTAAATGTTTATTTATTTTTGAGAGAGAGAGAGAGACAGAGCATGAGCAGGGGAGGGACAAAGAGAGAGGGAGACACAGAATTTGAAGAGCCTGTGAAGACACAGGCTCTGGGCTCTGAGCTGTCAGCACAGAGCCCAACATGGGGCTCGAACTCATGAACCATAAGGTCATAACCTGAGCTGAAGTCAGACAAAAACTGACTAAGTCACCCAGGAGCCCTGTTTATTTCAGTATTTTAAATAGAAAATTCAAGGTTTAGTGAATATAAAATTATTGAGGTAACTTTAATTTGTATTATATTTTATGAACTACAAAAGATTCCTTTCCATTTTGCTTTCTTGTATTAATGCTCATGCCCTTGTGTAGGTGCTCTTTCATAATTTACTCATACTACCAGCTCATCCCTAGGTGACCTTACCTGCTGTCCTGCTGCCTAAAAGAGTTATATTCCTTAATGTTTATTAAATATTTCCCAGAAGCTATCCTTTGTTATAATGCTGGTCACTGGTCATCACCAGTTGCCCATGAAGTGCCTTATTTGTTGGAATACTGATATATCCATGCTTTGGTGACATCTTAATGTACCAGGAACAATAGATAAACTCTTTTGGAAAGAGGGTTAGAAGTAATATTTGGAACTAAAATTCTGATGTCAATTTCAGATGAAAAGTAGATGTTTTCTTTATATTATTTTGATTTTAGAAAGTTATAGAACACAATAGAAGTAATTGTAAAGCCATAGAAATTGAACTATATTTTAGTTTACTTGAATATGTTCGTGTAACTTGGTACATCCCAACATCTTTCTATTTCTTATTTTATAAAATATAATTTCTAAACAGAATTAAGTGTTTTATTTAAATGTTCTTTGTCAATTTAAGGAATCCTTTTCATGGTATTTTTTTCTTCTCTTAATGTGTTGTTTCTGTATTCTAAGTCTTTTTTTTCCTTTACCTTAATTCTGCTCAAATATTGCAAAAGTGGTTTTGAGTCATTGTGCTTATTTGTAAAACATGAACCTCCATTCATCAGAATAGATGGTTGTTTTTTGTTTTTTTTCTCCCCCTGACAGGTATTTGGGATTCTTAAAGCACCCTTTAAGGAGAAAGCAGGAGAAGGCTCAATGTTGAGACTTGAAGATCTGGGGGACCAAAGATACGCTCCTTATAAGTACATGCTGAGGCTGTGTTACCGCGTGCTCAGACATTCGCAGCAGGACTACAGGAAAAATCAGGTCAGAGGTGGCTTGTGTCTTTGCCTCTATTTAACATTTCAAGTATGGGCAAGGGTCTTTGGTTACTGTTCCAAACTACATAACATAGGAATGGGAATCTCTGCTCTGCAGTGAAATGTTTTATGTTGGTCACACAAAAAAATGACCTGTGAGTATTTTTGTGATGATGTATTTATTCTTCCGTGTACAGTTAGAACCTTTGGGGGAAGATACCTGAAGTCTTTGGGCATGGCATTAGCTTTTGCTAGGCAGGAGACATGCTGGATGTGTTATGTAAAGAGGTGGGAGACATTTCTTGACATGTGAGGTTCTGGATCATCATGTGTAGGCCAAAGAGTTCTGTGTCTGGTGGTGAAGATATGGTATGTATGTCTGAAACATGAGGGAGAGGCAAAGAGGGGACATGAGAGAGAAAAGATGGCATGGGAATTCAGGAGAGGGGAGCCCAGGAAGGGTGTTTGGAGAAGGAAGCATTTGAGGAGGATGACAATCATTTTCCTAAACTGTATCGGAACAGGCTTTTAGTGAAGCCTTTTAGTGAAGCCTTCTCTTTAGTGAAGAGAGAATGATGGATGCTAGCAAGGGCACTTTTGTCCTAAGATGGTTCTAACTATGGAGAACAGGAAACCTGGACTATTGCCAATGGCAAGTTACCAATGGCAAATGAAATTAAAGTGTCATTTTTATCTTTAAAAAAGTGTTTATTATTTTTGAGAGAGAGCGTGTGTGGGGAAGGGACAGAGAAAGAAGAGAGAGCATCCCAGGCTCCGTGCCATCAGCACAGAGCCCTACACAGGGCTCAAACTCATGAACTGTGAGATCATGACCTGAACCGGAAGCAAGAGTCTGACACTTAACTGAATGAGCCACCCAAGTGCCCCAAGTATCATTTTTATCTTAAAAATACAAAATATTTTGCAATGTGTTTAATAATATACATTTGTGTAATATAAAATTGTTTAAAATCATTATTTTATAAATTAGCATCCCATGTTTCTCTTAGCCAGTTTGAGAGAAAACTGATTAGTTTAGTTTGTGAGAGGGCTGGTAAGGCAGGTCAGACTGAGCCACGTAGGCCCAGGATGTCAGGCCTAGAAGGTAGCGGTTACTTGGGAATAGTCAGTGGTATTTATTGAGTGTTTACTTACCAGGCTCAGTTCTAAGCACTTTTCACAACTTAACTCAGGTGATACTGAGTTAAGATGAGAAACTGAGGCTACATGGAGGTTAAATAAGTTACCAAAGATTATATAGTGTTATGACTGGAGCCAGTATTCAAACCTAGGCTCTTAGTCATCACACTATGGCCTCTTAGTAGTTTGAAACTTTCTTGGTGAGAACAAAGAATTTGCTTTATAAAAAATGTTAAAATACATTGGGTTTGAAATTCTATTTCAAGTTTGAGAAGAAGTCTAAAAAGAATATGTAAAACAAACTAGTTAGAAGATAAGTAATATGGCAAAGAGCAAAAGAGTGAGGGAGGGGATAATATAAACAAATCCTTAAATACTTTTGAATATAATCCCAGTTATAAACAGCCTTCTTTCCAATCGGAAATACTGCCATCAGATTTATTTTCCCCAGCGTCACTGCATTCCTTTAAGATGTCAAGATAAAGTAGGTAGAGTCCTTCCTATTTTGGTGGAAAAAAAAATTAAGTTCCAGAACATTAAATGATGGATCTTCAGCACTCAGAGAGTCTATGTCCCAGAAGCTACTCAATATTAGGGATCATGTTATTCTGTGAAGATCTGGAGTGGAGATGGGGGCTTAGAGGTTGTTCAGTGTATTCTACCTGGCCTCCTTTCTCTTCTTGCATCTGGAAATATCTACTTTGCTAGGTAGGCCGCCACTCCACATGCAGGTGCTGTGTTGTGTTAGAGAGACGGCATTTACTGAAAAATCACCAGGTTTACAGAGTTTATCTGATGCTCTGAGTCCCATAGGTCCACAATATACACCAATCTTGACTGTGCTTAGCCTTTGGAAAGGTCTCAGGGACCTTCTTTCTACAGTACTGCCCTATGCTTCATTGTCAGATCTCCTTGGCTTTGGTTGTTCAGATAGTCCCCAGTAGATTCCCTGGGTGGCGTATCTTTTCTTTTTTTTTTTTTTAATTTTTTAACATTTATTTTTGAGACAGAGAGAGACAGAGCATGAATGGGGGGAGGGTCAGAGAGAGAGGGAGACACAGAATCGGAAGCAGGCTCCAGGCTCCGAGCCATCAGCACAGAGCCCGATACGGGGCTCGAACCCGTGAACCACGAGATCATGACCTGAGCCGAAGTCAGACACTTAACCAACTGAGCCACCCAGGCGCCCCCCTGGGTGGCATATCTTAACTGATGTCCTTTCTTCGTCTGGCACACAAATTTTATCTCACTCCTGTTAGTCTTAGCTGAAGACTCATGCCTAGTGTGCTGAGGTATGTGCAATTTCTCCTCTGAAAACACTCATCCACCTGATAAGTGGAAACCACACACACACACACACACACACACACACACATTCTACGCCTATAATTATTCCTCTTCTTTGTTCTTAGTTCACCCTACCCAGGTGTATCACTTCTCCAGGTAAATGTTTATTCACTTTTGGTGACCTACTTTCTGGGTTTCTTTAGAGCATATGACTGTGGGGGGACACTCTTTTTCTCTTTTGGGATGTCTTCCCAAGATGTAGTTCATTGAGGTGACAAAAGAATAAATGTCCAGCATTTACTGAGGGTTAGATTTTATTTTCCCTCATGTTCTCATGCATGCTCCAATTCAGTCTCAGTGATAGATGCATAAGATTTTTTCTCATTTCTTTTGAATTAAAAATGCTTTTATTAAGCATAGAGCAGCTTTCTGATGTTTTTAGAACATAATTTTAAAATACAGATAGAAATACTTTCTAATTTTTGCATAATTATCTTATTTTCCTTTATCCTACTCTATATTGTATAGAGTCTTAATAGGGAGATCTTTTGTGACTTAGTGTTAACCCAAGTCTTTAATGTTGAGTGTCTGTTTATTATTATTTATAGAATATGGTGACAACCTCTAAATTGATCTGATTTATCAACATCTTGATCTATTTATCAAACAGCTTGGAGGTTTGCCTTATACTAGAGCATGATTACAGCAGTCATAAAAGTGTATAAATCAATACATGTCTTTAAAATGATATACCAACAGAACATTTACTTTACTTAACTGGCTACCCAATATGAAGCTATCATTTTGAAAGGCCACAAAATTGCTGCCTAGAATATAATTAGATTTGTCCAATATGTATCATTTTCAAGGAATAGATAGGTTCCTGTAAATTTTACCTAAGGCAAAAAAAACCACACCCCACTTTCTAATCAATAAATTTTCCCATCATAGAACCAGAGGTACATCCCCAAGGAGAATCCCCAAGAAATTGGAAGTGAGAACTTTGGATTGTGGAAGGAGTTAGTTAAACTTACTGGGTCTATCTATGGTTGTGTGGGATTCTTACTTGTACCCAGAATGTGGGACATGAGCAATGGCAGCTTGGAATATAGGAGAGTCAGTGTGAAGAATGAGAAGCAGATTAAATAATGCATGATTGAAACTCCCAATGGCCTTTTCCTGCTCTTAGAGTAACATTTTTGTCCTTTACCAGGGATCTCAAGGACCAACCTCTCCAACTTCAGCTCTAGCTTTCTCCATAGTTACTAGTCTGTAGCTACCATGGCCACCTTTGTTTATAGAACATAAAGAGCATGGTTCTACTGCCTAGATGGCTTCTCTCCCCATGATTGTCTCCTTTTTATCACTCCCATCTTTTCCATCCCAGCTCAAATATCATTTCTTCAGCGTCTACCCCATCTGAGGTTGTCACCTTTCCCCATGCCTCTATTTTCTTTCACTTATTAACATTTAAAAGGATCATATTTATTGGCTCATTTACTGCCTTTTTGCACACTGGGATATAAGCTCCATGAGAACTCATCTATCTTGTTTACCACCATATGCCTAATATCTCAAATAGCCTAGAATATAGTAGGCTTCCAAGAAATATTTATTGGATGAATGATCTGGTCAATAAAGTGACTGATTAATCATATTATCTTGCTTGGTAGCTTTTTAAGATAAAAAATGGTTTAGAATTTCATCACTGTTTTAAAGAGAAGATTTAACAAATTGGCATGTGTGCAAAAAAAGAAATCACCGCAAGTCTGCCTGGCGTCTTCATGTAATAGTATAGATCTCATGCCTCATAAACAAAGTATCAGAGAGTCATTTTCTTTCTATTATTTGATACAGTCAGTTATGACTTTTTGTGAGGTAGAAGAAAGGCCTCTGTTAGGCTGGTAAAACCTTTAGTTACCGCGTCATAAGAAATTGTTATTTTAACTAGGCTTATGTTTATTTTTCCCACTTCTACTTTCAGAACGTAAGCACCCGTGTTAAACATTTTTGGTATATAATTTTCTGTTACAATTTAAGTCAGGCATATGTTCATATGTTTTTATTTCCTTTCTCAAAAAGCCATATTTACTGAGGGATTATTGTTTCTCTTTTGACAATACATTTGAGTGAGTTTTCTGTTATGAATACATTAATCCATGTTGCTGACTCTAATAGAACCTGTTATTTCTAAGCTGGCTGCAGTACATTCTGACAGTCTTTCTTCTTTGCAGGAATATATTGCTAAAAATTTCTGTGTCATGCAGTCCCAGATTGGCTATGATATTTTGGCAGAAGATACCATCACAGCTTTGTTGCACAACAACAGAAAACTACTAGAGAAACATATCACAGCAAAAGAAATAGAAACATTTGTCAGTTTACTCAGGAGAAATCGCGAGCCAAGGTTTGAAGTGGTTCATGCAGTGTTCTTTACTAGTGGGGACAGTGCTTTATTTTTGCTTTTTGGAAAAGAGTTTTTGCTTTATTTTTAGAATGTGGTAAAAGTTGGAGTTGTTTCACACCATTAGCTTTCATGGACAAAATTATGTTGAGCTTGCTGTTATAATAATCATGTATCACAGACTTATTACCTCGTAGGAGATGGAAACCTTTTATAGACACAGTTAAATATAAATGACTTTCATTCTCATCACTTATGTTTGTATAGTACTTATAGTTTTTCAAAATGTATTCGTGTACATTGTCTTATGTAAGTCCTCACACAATCCCGTGAGGTTTGCTGTTTATCTATGGTCAGCCACATTTGAGAGATGAGAAAATAGAAGCCTACATCGTAACTTGCCCAAGAATACCCCAATAGTGAGAAATATTATATTACTATTACATATTTAAAATATAGTAATATTTGTCACTATTGGGGTATTACATCCAATTCAGTTTCTATTGATCCATGCTGCTTTATGTGGGAGAAGTGAATGCAGAAACATCAAGCACATTGACAGCTTTCTTTACTAAGTAGTGCAGCAAATAAATGTTAAAAGGTAGAAATGGGGCTTTGACTCAACTAGGCCATTCTCACTTTCATTAACTGTATGCTGTATTCCTATTTTACTCATTACAGAACTAGCTTTCATCTGCTTTTGTTTTGTTATCCAATTCTTGGATAGTCCATTTTAGGGCAGATAAATGATTTTCTAAATGTAATAAGTCACAGTGCTCTGGGATGAATATCACCAAATAAATAGAAGCAAACTTATATCCTTTTTTGAAACAAGCTTTGTATTAAACACAAATAATTGGATGTTTAGTTTGTTTCTAATGATGCAATAGATAAGCAACACATTAAAAAATGTGGCATGGAGGTAATATTAAAAATAGATAGAAAAAGTTATTTTCATTATATCCCCAAGCATATTTTTATTGTGATATTTTATGAAATGTGTTTTCTTACTGTTCAACTTATTTTTTTTTCTTTTGCCAGATTTTTGGATTATTTATCAGATCTGTGTGTGTCTAATACTACTGCTATACCTGTAACTCAAGAACTCATCTGTAAATTTATGTTGAGCCCAGGCAATGCAGACATTCTCATTCAAACTAAGTAAGCAGGGGAGGAATCTTTTTCTGTTCATCATTTGTAAGCATTATAGCTCCTTGTCATATTTGTGAGTGAAATACTGTGAAATATTTGTCATATTTCTTTTTTTATGTTTATTTAGTTTTGAGAGAGAGAGAGAGAGAGAGAGAGAGAGAGAGAGAGGATGAGTGGGGAAGGGGCAGAGAGAGAGGGAGACACAGAATCCGAAGCAGGCTCCAGGCTCTGAGCTGTCAGCACAGAGCCTGATGCAGGGCTTGAACTCATGAACCGTGAGATCATGATCTGAGCCGAAGTCGGATGCTTAACCAACTGAGCCACCCAGGCGTGCCCCTGTCAGTGAGCTTCTTAATAGATTTTGTATGTATAATTTATTTCAAGGCTGGTCTCAATGCAAGTAGACAACCCCCTGGAGAGCGCCATCCTTTCAGATGACATTGATGATGAAGAAGTTTGGCTCTACTGGATTGACAGCAACAAGGAACCTCACGGCAAAGCTATCAGACACCTTGCACAAGAAGCGAAAGAGGGCACCAAGGCTGATTTGGAAGTTCTTACCTATTACAGGTAAAGAGTCATCATAAATGTCAATCTTACATATTCATTGAGAGAAGATTCTCTGAAACCTCCAGAAGTCATATATCTAGGAAGAGGAAATTTAAAAAATCCTGTCAAAACTAAGGTAGTGAAAATATGTAATATTACTTAAAATATTCAAAATAAAAGCCAATATCTGTGTTTTTCACCTACACCACTTGCAGTTTTCTGATTTTTCACTAATTTCGAATTGGTGTAATTTCCTCCATTACTGATTGGAGTGGGTGCAGATGTGAGACATGTTGGGACCCCAGTGTTGGACTTGAGAGATGGTACTTAGCTGGGTGTGCTGATCCAGCCGCAGAGGTGGCCTCGGAGAAAGTTAGCCAGTGGGAGTGTGATTGTGTTTATGAATACGTGGAGACCTAGGGCTGGAGAGAAACTGGTATCTTTGGTTATGAAAGTTCACTGGAAACAGGTAGCAGCAGAAGTTGCGATGGTAGTTCCCGGTGGTCAGTATCTTGGGAGCAAGAACTTAGCTGGTATCTTTGAGTGGAAGGTATAGAAACCCCGGCAGATGCCCTGGGGACAAGTTAGGCCCAAATGGCAGGAATCTGAGAAAGGCAGAGCATGCTTCGTGTTCCCTGGTTTCTACAGGTATCGATCGCAACAAAGCCAAGGCTAATTCTTGATCTCGGAGGCTGACGAATCCAAGCCTAACTGATGCCATCTGGATTGGTCACATTTGGTTTGGGAAGTGAGTGGATCTAAGGTTAGAATGTAGATAATAGAGCCAGAGCCGAGTGGGACTGGGAAGGTGAGAGGTGGTTTCACGTGAGCCGTTATCCATAGCCTTCAAGCTTAGTGTATTTATATTCCTAGGAAACCAAAAATGGAGAGCCTAATGATACTTTCCATCAGACACATGTTGCTGGAACAAGTAACAGAAATTGTAACTTGAATAGGCATAGAGACAATTTCTTGTATTTGTTGTCATTTGATCACTTACCACCAAAAAAATTTGACTCCAGTGTGACAGACCCTTGGAAGTTTCGGTGTCATAAAAGTAGATAGTAGACACTGACTGATACTGTGCTGTTTAAGAACTTTTTCAAGATAAGACAAATAATGTAATATGCTTAATATTTTTAAGGTACCAGCTAAACCTCTTTGCAAGGATGTGCTTAGATCGCCAGTATCTGGCCATAAACCAGATTTCTACGCAGCTCTCTGTCGATTTGATCCTGCGGTGTGTGTCGGATGAGAGCCTGCCATTTGACCTCCGAGCGTCTTTTTGTCGCCTCATGCTCCACATGCATGTTGACCGGGATCCCCAGGAGTCTGTGGTACCTGTTCGCTATGCCAGGCTCTGGACAGAAATCCCCACAAAGATCACAATTCATGAGTATGTTTGGAAAAATTTCTTGAGGACTTTAAATTTAGTAGATGAACTTGAAATCAAATGTCTTCAATTTTGAAATGAAGTATATGGAAGGGCATTTCTGTGCTTAAACTCAGGTTTTGGTCTTTTTTGTTTTTACTGTTTTATTATTTATTTATTTATTTATTTATTTATTTATTTATTTATTTGAGAGAGAGAGAGAGAGAGTGTGTGAGGGGGGAGAGGGGTAGAGGGAGAGAGAGAGAATCTTAAGCATGGGCTCCATGCTCAGTGTGGGGCCCATGCCCTGAGCTGAAGTCAAGAGTTGGAGCTCAATTGGCTGGGCCACCCAGGCACTCCTATTATTTTACTGTTTTTTAAAATTTTATTTTAATTCCAGTTAGTTACCATACAATGTAATATTAATTTCAGGAGTATAATATGGTGATTCAACACTTCCATACAATACCCAGTGGTCCTTAATCCCCATCACCTATTTAGCTCATTCCCAGGTTGTTAGTCTTTCAAATGCAAATAAGATACTCTTTTGGAGAGTGGCTGGGTGGCTCAGAAAACCACCAGACTCTTGATTTTGGCTCAGGTCATGATATCTTGGTCTGTGAGTTTGAACCCTACATCAGGCTTTATGCTGAAGGTGCTGAGCCTGCTTGGGTTTCTCTATCTCTCTCCCTGTCTCTCTCTGTTCCTCCCTAAATTGCACGTGCAAGCACATGTGGGTGCTCTCTCTCTCTCTCTCTCTCTCAAAAACAAATAAATAAATTTTTAAAAATAAAATAAAAAATTCTCTTTTTGGAAAGGAAAATGACAGCTCTTTTTTTTAAATTTATTGATTTATTTTTGGAGAGAGAGAGCGAGCAGGGGAGGGGCAGAGAGAGAGAGAGAGAGAGAGACCCAAGCAGGCTGTGCACTGTTAGCTCAGAGTCCAATGTGGGGCTTGAACTCACGAACCGTGAGATCATGACCTGAGATGAAGTCAAGAGTCAGATGCTTAACCCACTGAGCCACCCACGTGCCCCCAACTCTTGATAATAGAAACATTATTTTAGAAACCAATAAACAAATCATATTTATGATAGGAGTAACACTGTTTTAAGTGTTTAGTATTATGGTAGAAACATCTAGAAAGGTAACTAACTTACCTAAACTTCAGAAGCCAGGAGGTTAAAGTATATATATTTTCCTGTTTTAAATGATTTCAGTCAATTTAACTTGCTTCATATTCATCCTGTCTTCCCAGATATGATTCTATAACAGACTCTTCCAGAAATGATATGAAGAGGAAATTTGCACTGACAATGGAATTTGTTGAAGAATACTTGAAAGAAGTTGTAAATCAGCCCTTTCCTTTTGGGGATAAAGAAAAAAACAAACTGACATTTGAGGTATTTTATAAAAACAATTCATTTGTGAGGTTATTCAGTTTTTTCTGTGAAAAGGTAGATACATTGAGCATCAAAGATTTTTTTTCCTCTAATATTTAGGATGTCTTGGTAATTGGGTAGTTTAGTTGATGAAGGTATGATCCCTCTGCCATGGATTAAAAGATAGATTTGATGCTTTAATTATACCTGAAGTGCAATACAAAATATTTCGGTTACAATTATCTGTTATATACTATTTTCCTGGATTTTTGGGGGGGGGTTCATTTATGTAAACTTTGTTGCATTTAATGAACAAAGACAGTTTGCATACATTGTAATTTGTTTGGATACATCCCCCCCCCCCCCGCCCTCAACTCGTGGAAATGAAATTTTTAGCCTCATTAAACTGAATTGAAATACCTTTGGTTTTAATATCATTTGGGGAATATAGTGACAAAACGAGAGAATAGATGCCATTACTTGATAACCTGGTGTATTAGGCATCTACTGGTGTGTAACAGATTACCCCCAAACTTAGCCCAAAGGAACAAGCATTTATTATCTCACAGTTTCTATGGGTCAGGAATCTGGAAATGCATGATTGGGTAGTTCTGGCTCAGGGACTCTTAGGAAGTGTAATCAAGCTGTTGATGGGGGTTGCAGCTATCTGGGGCTGGGTGATCTGCTGCTAAGCTTGCTTATGTGTTTCTTGGTGGCCCTACCTCCTTGCTGGCTATTTACCAGACACTTCGTCTTCTTGCCATGTGGGCCTTTCCATAGGCTGCCTGTGTCCTTATGGCATGGCACTCAGAGCAAGCCATTAGAGAGAGAGAGAGAGAGAGAGCCCAAGATGGAAGTTGCAATCTTCTATAACCTAATCTTGGAAGTAGCGTGCTATCACTTCTGCCATATTCTGTTGGTCACACAGACCATCCTTGGTGCAATGTGAAAGGAGACCATAGCTTGGGGACCCTTGGAAACTGTCATACCTAGATTGCCTTATAGTATCCAGAAAGCCACAAAGCAGCATAGGGACATATATTTCTGGACAAATTCATGGATAATATCCATTTATTAAAGTAACTCATTAATGTAACCATTTATTAAGTGATATCCTACTGACTTAAATAAGTTAATATTTAGTTAAGTAAACCATTCCAGTGTAAGTTTCTTTAAACACCTTGATACACCTAAAGTCTTCTCTTTTTGGCTTCCTTACTGGCTGTTGACCACGTGCCTCATCTTGTCATGTTGGGTTTTGATAGAGGTGACAAACTGGCCCTATTTAGATTTAATCATAAGCTCGAATAAATCAGAGTTCAGTGGTTGCTTTTGTAGGCATTTCAATTCCTAGGTGTTAAAGAATTAGAAAGTTTAGAAACACCTGCGCTAATTGAGATGCTATAAAAAAAAACCAATGTTAATTTCAGTTTCTAATGTTTTTTGTTTCTTTTCCACCCCCCTCCCTTTCTTTATTAAGGTGGTCCACTTGGCTCGGAATCTTATATACTTTGGATTTTATAGCTTCAGTGAATTACTAAGGCTAACAAGAACACTTCTGGCTATCCTAGATATTGTACAGGTCCCCATGTCGTCGTATTTTGAAAGATTGAGCAAATTTCAAGATGGAGGTAAGAATTTTTAAGAAAAGTTATAATCTTTTTGGAGGTAAGGTGAAAACATATCTACAGGGAAGTGGTTATTAACATGTACCTGCTAGTGTATGTGTACACATGAAAATTGATCCTAGGATAGGACTGTGTGCTAATAGGCTGGATTTCTAAACATTCTTCTCTGTTTTTAAATTAAAGCTTTGAAAGAAAAATTTATAGATCAATGAGTTCTGTCTTTGGCAACTAATATTATGGCTAATTTACTATTGAAAATATTATGTATTAAAGAATCAAAAACATCTTAATATTTGTGATCAGTTTGGTATGTGTCATATGCTGGCTATGCTTCATAGCAGGGAATAGAAATGTACAAAGAATCGGAACAGTAATGGTTGTGCCAGAGAAGCACTGAATGCAAAACCAGTGTGGGAGGCAGTATAGAGAAGGGGTTTTTGAGTTACAGTGCTGTATTCAAATCCTGCCTTTGCCATTTGTTAACTTAGGCAAGGTACTTCTCTTAAGAGTTTATTTTTTTTTCTTGTCTGAGATATGAAGATGATAGCAACAGTATCTTCCTCACAGTTTCCTTGTGAGATTTAGTGAATGTCTACGATATATTCAAGGTACTTCCAACAGTGCCTGTTTCCTAACTCAATTAAAAAATCCTTTGATGGTGATTATCTTAGGTTGGATGCCTTGCAAACACAGAGATAGAGAATTGCTTGCAGGCAGTATATTGAAGGGTGCATACAGGATATACACCTGCAAGGAAGTGAGGAAGGTAGGACTGGGCAGATGGAGGAGCTGATCCACCCTGTAGGTACATCTTGCAAATCAGCTCATCCTATAGGAAGCTCTAGAGCAGGGCTGGCCCTTTGTAGTTGTCACAGATTACAACTCAGGTGCTGAGTTTTGTGTTTTGCATTAGCCAGCCATTGACTGACGGTTTTATCATGAAGTGGGGAGTGTACCCTTGGGTAAGGTAGTTCTCTTCGGCCAGGGGTCACTCTTAGTGAGAGGCATAGTGGGAAGTCAGCACCATAATGTTCAACAACTGGGGGAATAGGTGCCTAAGCTCTGAAGAAGGGACATGGGTGGAGCATAGTGTGGCCACTGTAGTGTCCACTACAGGGTTAAAAAAGTGAAACCAGAAATGTAATTTCAGACATAAGGAAGAAATATCTGGTTAAGATTATAAATGAGGAACTTGCAGGTAGCTGAAGTAATTAATTGCTGCTACCTAAATCTCAAGAATCTCTACGTCTTCTAAAAATCTGTAGAGATCAATAAGAAGCAAATTAAACCACATAAATCCCTCACCTTCAGCAGAACAAGAAGAAAGAGGACAATACAAACTTCAGGTGTAAGTAGAAAAGTAGCATCAGTTTTCAGTAGAGCTCTCTCCCAGGTTCTCACTGCAAGTCTTTGTAGACAGTTAGAAGGTTCTGGAAAACCTGGGCTGAAGAGACAAGAAGGGATTGTGTGCAAATCACCCTCAGAAAGAAAAAGTTTATGCTAAGTGTGAAAATACTGACAGAGAATCTAGGTGGATGAGAGCACTGAGTAAAGATGAAGGGACTTAAAAGTGCATAGGTAGAAATTATGGAAATGCAATGCCTCTCAGGAAGAGGAGGGTTAATGTTTATCCCTAGGGATGAAGGAGAGGCACCCTTTGGAATCTTGTTGGTGAAGGGAAAAATAAGCAAGGTGGCAAAATCCTGAGTACCACAAGATAAAAGAAAACCACAAAATTGAAGGAAATGTGCATAATTCCTTTCCATTGCCCCCCACCAAGAGCCAAACTTTAAAGAAATTGCACTTCACCACTCTGACAGGAGAGGGTGATCTTGAACTAAAGATTACATGAACCAGCTCACATTGTCAACCTTGTCCAAGAAATGCAGATATGAAGTTGGTCCTCCTCTATATGAAACTGTTGTAAGAGCAAAATAGAATATAAAATCAAAACATACCAGTTGATGGAAATTCTTCTCTGAAAAACAACCATAAAAGATAAAAAAATTATAACACGAGACTCTAAAGTGAAATAACTATCTTAAAACAAATATTGGGATGTGAAAAATACCTTGAATCATAGATTCAAAAACTAATGTTAGAAATAGACCAAAAAATTAGGAAGAAATGAAATGAAAGTTTATTGGATTTGGGAAAGAAATAGAATAAAATATAGACTTTATTTAGAAATACAGACTAAATTATATTATCAAAAGAGTAGATTAGAATGAAAGTGTAATATGAACCATTGAAGAAAGGCAGGAAAACAATGATGAGAATGTCAGTGATATGGAGAAACAAGTAAAAAGAGTCAGAGAGAAAGTGGATGAAATGGAAGAAAGACAAAGAAGAGCTATCATATGAATAATTGGAGCTCCTTTGAAGAAGAAAAATAAAACCATGGAGCAGAACTTGTATTTAAAATTACAATCCAAGAGAACATTTTGTAAATAAAAGATAACCTAAGTCCTACATGGTGAAATTGTCCATAATGGTGATTTCTAAGACATAGCATGATAAAATTATGTATAGTGTATATTCAGAGAGAGTCGTGGTGTGTGGGTGGAGGCACTATGAAAACAAATGGAGAAAAAATGAGAATGTGTATAAGTGTTCTATTCTGTTCTTGCATCTTTTATATATAATCTTGAAATTTTATAAAAATAAAAGTCTATGGACAATATCTGAATGAAAGCAAAGGAAAAGCCAAGAACAGCAATGGTATATCAAAGAGCAGGGACATGCTGATAGACTATCCTGTTTCTGTTTCCTGAATCTCATCAGTGAGAGGCTTCTCTTAACAGTCCCAGAGGGTACATAGGAGTTGAGATATTGTGTTAAAGATATTTCTTGGTGTGATGCTTTTATAATCTTCAGTTTACTCTGAACTAAACTATTCTTAAAATGTTAAAAATTGATCTTGACTGTTGGTCCCAGTGCTCACAGTCTGCTTTCAGAGTATTACCATAAAGAAAAGTAGTTTTTGTCCTCTCAAAATTTGATAATATCTTGTTTGCACTTTTCACTGTCATATCCAGGTCTACCCTGTAAGAGGCATTTTTTAAGTTTATTTATTTATTTTGGGAGAGAGAGAGAGAGAGAGAGAGAGAGAGAATCCCAAGCAGGCTCTGCACTGTCAGCACACAGCCCAGTGTGGGACCAGAACCCATGAACTGTGAGATCATGATCTGAGCTGAAATCAAGAGTCAGATGCCTAACTGGCTGAGCCACCCAGACACCACTAAGATGCATTTTTTACTTTTTCAAATTGTTTCTAATTCTCATATTTTCTCATGGACTCCACCCATCTCTGGATATCTTCATCATTCTTTCAGCAATCTGAGAACCATTGGTTAATGTTTTCAACAGGAATTTATTGAGTTACTATTGTATGCCAGACACTGTTCTACACACTGGAAATAAAGAAGATAAAGTCCTTAGCCACAAGGAGGACAATTAATAAATACAGAGGCAGAGTCCCTCCCTCCTCTGTATTGGGGGAAACAGATAATAAACAAATGAATATATACTGTTACATCAGATAATGTTGTAAAGAAAAATAAAGTAGGCCAATATGGAGAGGAGTAAGTGGGGAGGATGGCAGAATCGACTGAACAACCTCTGACATTTGAGCAGAGGCCCACGTATGTCATGGAGGTCAGCCCTGAGGCAGAATATGCTTGACATGTGGGAGGAGCAGCAGGAAGGCCATTTTGGCTGAGGTAAAATGAGAAGGAGGAGAATAGTAGGACAGAAAGTTGGAGAAGCCTGGATTGTTGAGCCTTGCAGACCTGTGAATCTGAATTTTGTTGAGTCTGTTGGGCAATTTTTGGAGGGATTTGAGAAGGGACTGATATTATCTGATAATTTTGGCTGCTGAGTAGAGAACAGAGAATACTGATGTGGACATAGTGGTAGGAAGACCATAGTAAGAAACTGTTGGGGAATTGGGTAATGGTGACGAACTAGGAGAGTAGTGGTAGGCAAGGGGAGAAGTGGATGAATTGGGAATTTTACAGTCTTAACTGATAGGACTTAGATGTGGAAAGAGAAAGACAGAGATTATTCCTCGGTTTGAATTAATATTTGGGTGAATGTGGTACTGTTATTGAGGTGGGAAAGACTGGTGGATGAGGGGGTTGGAGAGAAAATCAGGATGTCTGTTTGGGCATGTTAGGTTTGAAATGCCTGTGGGGCATCCACGTAGAGAGGTTGTGTCAACAGCTGGGTATATGAATGAAATTTTAGGGTAATGTCGGGATAGGAAATATAAGGGAGAATTAATGCACAGAAATCATTCAAAATATCAGACTGAATAAGATCAGTTACAGAGTGATTATTGATCGGGAGGAAATGAGATCTAAAGATTGACTCCTGGGACCCTCCAATACTGAGCTATGAAATAGAGGAAGTGTCAGCAAGAGACTGGGGCAGAGAGGCCAGTGAATAAAGAATACCAGGAGAATGTGATATCTTGGAAGCCAAGTAAAAAGTAGCACTAGATAATTTTAATTATTTGTTGCCTCATCTACATATATTTTCTAGGTAACTAATATTCATTGAGTACTCTATATGCTAAGTGGTTTTACATGGATTACCTTCCATGTAGTGATTTCTGCTTAATGACACACATTATTTTACTCCATTATTGAAATATGAAACATGACAATTTTACTCAGTATTAAAATAGATTAACAATAGTTTTTGTGAGCCAATTACAATTCTCTAAGAAAGTTCATTTTGTATTGATGGGAAATATCTCTGTATACATACTGCATCAACCAAGACTCAGAGGTTTCTTCCTTTTGAGACTGGTATGTCAAGTAGAATAATGTCTCTTCATTTGAGGAAATACATTTTTCTAATGTGTGGAAAGGAGTTTGTGGATTTTGGCTAGGTTTTTGAAATCTGGAAGAATGTGCTTATCCCCTTACTAGTAAATACCCAAGAGTTCTGTTATCCTAGTTTTTGGTGTACTGAAATTAATTTGAATTTAAGGACCATAGTTTCAAGATGCCTTCTCTTGATACCTTTCAAATCAGGGTAAATTATTTTTTTATACATTCCTATGATTGGGTACCTAATGTAATCTGCGAGAAAACAGAGTTTGTTGTTAAGCATGATTTGATCACAATTATGATTGAATTATAGATGATACCTCTGAGAGACATTGTTATGCTGTGCTTTCTTCCTTCCACTAACCTCTAGAAGTCCTTCCCAAGGAATCATTTTTGCTTTTACTAATGTTCAATGTTTATTTTATGTTAACTTGCATTATTAGCTTTTTAGAAAGTTTTATTTTAAAGTACCAACATAGAAAAGCATATTCAGGGAGATTAATTAACTTGCCCAAGATGTGCTAGTAAGTTAGCAGCATTGCTAAGAGTTAAAGCATAAGAAAGTAGTTTTCCTATTGTTTGTACCACTTGATTATGTATTAGTTCAGAAAGCTAATACTTTAAAACAATTGTTACTGAGGTTAAATCTTCGGTTCATAAACTTTTTTAAGTAAACGCTTTGTGTGGGATCTTATAAATATGGATATTTTTAAGGTAAGTAAACAAAATATAGAGTTTAAAATGAAAGGAAATTGAGACAAAGCAATGTCATGTGCCTCTAGATATGATGCACTAAGAAGGACGTAGCATCACCTAGTAAGTGTCCCTGACAAAAATTCAGAATCTCCAGCTAATCACGAAGAATTATGAGACGAATACAAGTTGTGGGATATTTTATGAAACAACTGGCTTGGACTTTTCAAAATGTCCATGTCATGAAAGATAAAGAAAGGCTAAGAAACTGTTCCAGATTAACAGGTGATTAAAGAGAAATGACAACTAGATATAATATGTGATTCTGGATCAGGGAAACTATCATTTACAGAAGATATTATTGTCACAATTGGTGAAATTGGAATCTGAATTGTACATTAGGTTGTGGCAGTGGATCAGATTTCCTGAATTTTATAGTACTGTGGTTATGTAAGAGGATGTGCTTGTTTTTACCAAATAAAAGGTCAAGAAATGAGAATAAAAAGGTCATGGTGTGTGGAACTAACTCTTAAAGGGTGTAGGAAAGATATGTAAGATCTATGTAAAGAGAGAGAGAGGATGGGAAAGGATGCAAATATGGCTGAGTTTGTGACTCTTATGAAACTGGTCAGAAGATATTATAGGAGTTCTTTGCATTATTTTTGCAATTCTTCCCATATTTTGGAAGTGTTTCAAAACAACAAGTTAATGACTGAAATAATTAGCCAAGTAGGAAAATGATTTATTGTATTTAAGATGACACTTCAAACTTAAAGTATTATCTGGCATCTCTACTAGGAAGTGTGTTATTATAGCTGAGTTGTATTAGACTATAAATTCCTAACAAAAGTTCTGTTAGACTCTATAAATTCTTAATAAAAAAAGCAAGAGAGAACACATTCCTGGAATCTCCAAATGTGGAGACAGGATTTTCAGGCCTGGGAAAAATTCCTGTGGTATAGGATGAGACAGAGGTTGATGCCAGAGAGGAAATCCCAGACTACCGAAAGTACCTGGGGGAAAAAAAATAACTGTTAGTTTAAAGGACAACTCATGGGAGCCATAGCATTGTGGCCACATTACAATACTCAGTGTATCATCATCTTGGCTTTTATAGTTAAATGATATGGATTATATTTTCCTATTTTAGTGAAACCTTATTCAATTGGAAGTCATTTGCAAAGCAAGATTTTTTAAAAACAGGAAGTAATTTTATAAGCATTGTTGCTAGATGAAGCAGTTCCTTTAAGTATGTGATAATAGTTTTCTTTTCTCATACCATGTCTGGAAAATTTTGTGCAATAGAACCGGGTCTTTTTTTTTTATCCTTCTGATCTAGTTACGACTTACTAATTCTGCTCCAGCACAGTTGGGGTTGGACATTCAGGGAAATGTGTTTGGTAGCAGTTTGGCAGGTCAGACCCAGGGGAGCGGAGGAAGAGGTGTGTCCAGAAGGAAAGGGCTTTCAGTTCCTGGAGTTCCATTTCTTGACGGCCTCAGTGGCACCTGACTTAAGGAGGGTGTGCATGCACAGTGTGCAGTATTCTTTTTTTTTTTTTTTTTTATTAATCCTGTAGGTTTAGATGTCGGTAATTAGTGTTTGAGGTGATGGGGATGGCTGGCTAGACAAGTGGCAATCACAGAAGTTTTCCTCTTTGGGGTCCTGGGTAACAGCCCACCTCTGTGCCCCTGTGAGTTGTCGTCACGCTGGAGTTGGTTGGGGGTCTGAATGTAGCTCCCAGGCCGTGACTGCTCAACAACACAGTGGTTTTCAGTTGGCACGCTCAGCAGAAGTGGCTAGGCTCAGAAGCAACTTTTCATTTGTGTGCCCTAGAGGTGGCCTGCTCAGAAAATTATGCAGGTGTCCCCACAGGGAGGCGCTGGGAGCCAGCACTGCCCTGGCCTGTGCTGTCGTGAAATAGAAGATCCTAACCTTCAGAGCCATCAATCCAATACTCTTCATTGGCTATGCACTCACTTAAGAAAACAAATACTGTTTTCAAACAAATGTATTCGCTCCCAGCAGGCTATGTTGTTGAGTCAATTTGCTTTGCCTAATACCTATCATTTGCTTTCAGTGATTTAAAGTGCACAGGCACCATTCAGTGTAATTGATCTTTTGGGTGGAAGGATTATGTCAAGCAGTGCTGTTTTTTGTCACGTATACAAGTTAAAAGCAAATGCATATGCTGGCTGATAAGTCAGATATTTTCAATATACTTTTGAAAGTACATTTTACTTATTTACTTATTTATTTACTTATTTATTTATTTATTTATTTAAACTACATTCTATTTAAAAATTATACTTTTTTTTCTCTTTATGCTTACGGAAGGATGTACAATCCAAGGATTGATACTACTGTTAATCAAGATCACTTTTTGTGGCAGGGCGGGTGTATTTTGTTCTCCTAGAGAGTCATTAAATTTGGGAAGACATGTGAATACGACTCACATTCTTCTAATGAACATTACATGTTAGCTCTGAGCGGTGAGGGTAAGTCTCATCTCCACTGAACAGGGTACAGAATGTGATACAGTCTGGGGATGGTTTGGGTCTAACTCCTTATTTAGTGATCTGGCCAGTATCCTTCCATGTGTCTGTTTGTTGTTTGAATGGAACTGGGGTTCAAATTTCAATCTCCAACAGGGAGCAAGAAAGTCTTATCCTGGAATACGATGCAGGCCTAGTTAGGGCATCTAGGCCACCACCATCATTTCTTTTCACAGTTGTCTCCCCGTCCTTGAACTCACCACAGTTTGAAAAGGCAGTATATCAGAAAAGTATCAAAAGACCAAACCAGAACTGAACAGTTTCTTTTAATCTTCTGTCATTTTGCTTTTTTACAACTTCAAATTCTTGGGAGTTTCCATGGTCAAGCCCCAAAATGTGGGCCAGTCCCTAATCGGTAACCAGATAATCTCTTTTTTTGGCATATGTGTTATAATGTTAAAAATGGGAAATCACTAAAAAAGTCAAATGGAGAATTCCATTTACTCTTAGGATTTCCTTTCTTTTGAGGCTTCAGGCTCGGAGCTAAAGTGCCTTTGGTTTCAGAGAATAAGAAACAGATAACCACAATGCCCTGAAATTACCTTTCTGCCCTAAAAGGGTTGGAGCTGCACTGGGTGAGTTACAGCCCTGTGGGCCCAACCCAGGGTAGGGAAGAGATAAGACAACGGGCTGGAAGAGGCACTTGGCATATATGTCTGTCTGGGGGCACCCCTTTGCCTCAGGAGATTTGCGGAAGAGAGTTAAGAGCAAACTAACTCTCCGCCTAGCGGCAAAGAACCAGCCTTTTTCTTCAGTTTAACTTTTGCTTTGTCTTGGCAGGGACTGTACACGATCCACCTTGAAAAATGCTTTTTCTGGCAGCATAGTTGCTGTTAAAAAGAAAGGAAACTGAGATGGGAGGTGGAGCAGAAACATTTTTTAATATTGTGATATGGGTGGGAAAGGAAGAGAATATTTGCCGGCAGAATATCTGCCAGAAAATAGTTTCTTCCTTTATGAAATTAGATTAGTCTAACTGTGATCTTTATGGTCTCTTTCAGTTCAAAACTGTGATTCTTTGAAGATTAGTGTGTAACTCTCATTCACTCACTGAATGGTGTCTTTTTAAAGTGTGTTGCAAAAACGCTCCTGTGAGCCAATATCCATGAAGCATATCTCCTGGTTAATAGCTGTGATTCCTCTTTGTGAAGACAGCAGCTAGAATGCCTTGAAACCAGAAGCGTTTGTTCACTTCAGATTTTGAGTGGATCACAAAAAAAGCAAGGAAGCAAGCAAGAAAGGATTTCCCTGGGTGTGGGTGAGGCTGAGGACATATATATGGGGAGCTGGGAGTGAGGATGAACAGAAATGAGGTTTAGTACAAAGACCGTAACTGAAGAGGAAGTACCTGAGGTACAAGGCAGCTTTCATTGTAAAGACTCATTCACGTGTTCCTTCATCTTCTTTTAATTTCTCATCTGATTGAGTTCTTTCCAGGTCTCTATTAAGGATTTGTTTGCAGGGGAGTTCAGAGTACTCAGAAGTGTTAGCAAGGTTTACCTGTAGGGGGAAGGTACCACAGTTTCCATTTGTCATCTGAAAATCTCTTGCAGCGATTTCTGAACTTATGTTTTCCCGATACCATTCTGCCTCTCCGTATTCTCCTTTGGATGGCCTTCTTCTTTGACCTGTCTTCCTTCAACTCTGTTTTCAGTGACGTCCCTTTACTTCACATACGTCTGTCTTATCTCCAGTGTGTATCTTGTTCCTCATACCTCCCTACTTCCTGTATGCTGTTCTCTTCTGCCTACTTCTTTCCGTGTGAACCATGTATTTCTAGTAAAGGAAATTTCTAGTATTTCTAGTATTTCATGTATTTCTAGTAAAGGAAATTTCTAGAAATTCTGTATTTCTAGTGCAGTCCTATTCACGGTTCTAGGTTTTCTCTTGTCCCTTTGTGTGCGTGCGTACCGTGTCCGATGAGCATGTTATCATAATGCCTTGAGATCCTTCCACTAATTTTTAAATAAGAACAATGGCAACAGCAATGATGCCAGTGTCCCTGAACCTCTGGAGTTACTCATTGCTGGTTATGTTCCCCAGGAAGCAGGCCCTGAACCGGATATTAGCATGAAGGTTTACTAGCTTAATTGTAGGATCAACACCAGTGCAATGGAAGGGGAAGAAGTAGGACTGGGCAAAGGGAGAAATTAGGTTGTGATGCAGACCTAGTGGGAAGCTCTGGAATGAGGGGAGAGGTCTGCTGTTGGGACGTCCTTCCAGAATTGTCTCCTATTGGAATGAGGGTGGGGGCTGAGCCTTTATGCCTACATGGGCTGCCCTGGAATGGGTGTGTGGCCTTGCTTGAGGTGGCACTCTTCAGACTAGTCAGTCCCCATAGAAGGCTGACATTTGAGGGCTGTCCTCCAAGTAGCTGAGGCAGTATACTGTCCTTCATCCCTGAAAGGGCATCTGGGCAAGACCATCACAGAGTCCACCATAGGTATCTCCCAGAAAAGTACCATGATTGGAAAATTTGTAGGTCAAGATTAAGATCTCATAGGAAATACAGGTTAGGAAGAAAAATAAAAATGATTATGATCTTCTAGGAAATAGAGATTAGGAGAAAAGTAAAAACATTAAAGCATTTAAATGTACAACAAAGGTCTCGGTATGAAAAAAAAAATTTCTAGAAGCTGCCTACTTCCAAATGCCCCAGAATCACAAGCATCAGAAACCTGTTCTGGGAAGCAAGTCTTTTCTGGAATCATCTTCTTCAGATATGAAGGAGGATTTCTGTGATATTCTGATTCTGAGGCTGGTTCTCCCATGGCTTTGCACTATGCTGACTACACCTCTGAGTTCTTTCTGGCGTAATGTACAATGTCTTATACTCCCTGTACCTGCCCCCCTTGGCTTTAAGCTTTTATAAGTTTTAGAAAAAGTGCCTGTAACTGACCAGTTTTCTCTTAGTTATCAATAAAGCCTAAAAGGACTTTTTCCCCTTCTGGGCTTAATCCTCTTTATATATGTCGAGAAAGTTTCAAACAGATGATCTATGTGAGATCATGTTCCTTTTAAAAATCAAATGCATGTTTAAAAATAGGTAGAGAATAACTATGTGATATGTCTACTGTATACTGAGTTTCTACCATGTGCCAGGCCACACATTGGCAAAAGATTACTATAAAGGGATACTTATTATTTATATTCAACATTTAGCACACCTCTAGATCTTTTGCATACTTTTACTTTTAATCCATATTGGCCTCCAGCAATTAGGTATCATGATCACTATTTTGCCCAGGAAATAAGATTATAGAAGGGTAAATACTTTGCCTAAGATCATACAGCTTGTAGCTTACTGAGCCAAATTTTGAATTCAGGTTTCTTTTCTTCACTTCCTTAAAAATACCCTACAGCCCTACAGTTGATGTTCTTTCTGTTATTATTACACAACTTTCTATTTAGATGACTTCTTCATCTGCAGGGACTTCGTTTTCTACTTTTTCCAAGTTTCCCAAGAAAGTTTAGTACTAAACAGTAGGTGTTTACTAAAGAGTTTCGATTTCACTTGAAGGAATTTTATAGGTCACATCAAGAAAACTTTTTAAAATCGATAATCATCCCATCATGAATGGTTGGCTTGTCTCTGAAACAAAGTTTTAATCACAAGTCTTAAAGGTTTTACCACTTAAATTTCTCTTGAAGCTCGATGTTCCTCTTCACTTCCTGCAATAAATTCTGACTGATCTCCCTGACTCCATTTTTGGGCCTTCTTCCCCCACTCCCCCAATCCAGTATGAGGATCCTTCTAAATCACATATTCTATCTTTTTTACTAGCTCTCATCATCTCTAGAGAGTAACTCAGTTCCTTAAGTTGGTGCCCAAAGGTCTTCACAATCTGCACCAGACATCTCTAGCTCTGTCTCTTGCTGTTTCCCCAGCAATTCTAAACACTTTTATTCTCTTAGACACATTTCTACATCTCATATATACTTTCATAACTCACTTATCATTAGGATGGGTGTATGCAAGTGCCATGCCTTATATAAAATATGCATGCGTTTGGAGGACAAAGGTTTTTAGAGATCCAAATATTCCAAATATATATTTGTGTCTTTCTTTTGTTCATTTCTGTAATTATTTTTTTAAGTCTTCTTTTCCTAGTAGACTTATAAAAGGCTCATGACTCTTAGATTTACTACTTGGATTATTCTATAATTATCATAATTCAGATTTATTGACTGAGAGAAGCAAGGTGGAGAGAAAAACTGTGAAAACAGATTCTATTTCTGGTTCTCTAAGCTTATTCGTACCGTGTATAATATACTATTATATACATACCAGGCTTTCAAAAATATCTATTGAGTGAAACGCATTTGATGAATGCATGCAAATTACATGTTTTATATAAATATGTAAGTATTTGAATGTCAAAAATATGTATTAGACCATGACATTCCAAATATATGATTGTTTTCTTTTATTACTTATGAACTTCTTTTTTTTTTTTTTTTTTAATTTTTTTTTTCAACGTCTTTTATTTATTTTTGGGACAGAGAGAGACAGAGCATGAACGGGGGAGGGGCAGAGAGAGAGGGAGACACAGAATCGGAAACAGGCTCCAGGCTCCGAGCCATCAGCCCAGAGCCTGACGCGGGGCTCGAACTCACGGACCGCGAGATCGTGACCTGGCTGAAGTCGGACGCTCAACCGACTGCGCCACCCAGGCGCCCCAATTACTTATGAACTTCTAGTTTGGCTTTTCAAACTTCTGGTGAATGAGAGAGAACATGACAAATGCCAGTTCATGTTAAAATACTTCCTGAGATTTTATTTTAGCAGCTTTAATGATTAATGTTATGCTTTTTCAGTGCCCTCTGATGCACCATCTTAATAGAGTAATATGATTGAAATATTCACTTGCTAACAGTATAAGTTAATAAATTTCAGAAGTACTTAATGGGTATGATGCATGTATAATTTACATAGTACAGCAAGTCACGAAGTACCTGTGTAACTTCCTTTTGGTTCTCAATCAGATGTTAGTCACATAAAGTTATAATACATAAAATTATTTTTGTTAAACTTCATAATTAATTGACTTAGTAGAGGCAGAAGACTCACATTCTGTGTTTGTCTGTGTTTCTGTGGGATTTGTCAGAAACAAAGGCATGATCTGTAGGTTTTCAGGGTTTTGATTTCCTCAAGGTGTCAGCTAAAAAGTGACTCTGAAGGTCTCTGGAGTTACCTAGGAGTGATATGAATGACTCCTGGCACCCAGGATGACTACTAACATTACCATATTGAGTTAATAGGACAGAATCAATACCGAGGGATGCCCTCACAAATAACGAGAATGACTAAAGAGGACTACGTTGTCCACACCTCTTCTCTACTCCAACCATTTCCTCTAATTGTAAATATAGTTTGAACCTCAGAGTCTGATGCCTCAGTGTTAATACACTGGCTTCCCCAGTTCTCTCAATATCTGTTGAAGAGAGTCCACCAGGGATCTACAATAAAGTGCATTATTGGCACCCAAACATAAATTTATAGAATGTTTGCATATAAAAGGACTGTTGAAATCATCTAAACAATATATGAACTTCAAATCTTCATATAACACCTATTACAAGTGGTCATCTAGGATCTCCTTGACTACCTGAGTGACCAAGATTTTGTTGCTGCAGAAGGCAAGTCTTTCTTCTTTCCAAGAACTCCAGTTATTAGTTCTTGTATGTTAGATTATCCTGAATATACCTCCCTCTAACTTCCAATAAGCAGTCCTTCTTTGTTACCTGGAGCCACATTGAAATTGAACATAGCTTCCACATGTCAGTTCTCTCTGCGTTTGAAAATGGCCAGGGTGTTTCCTGAGCATCTCCTCCTCTCTGTGTCATCACCTGCAGTTTCTTTAACTATTTCTCTTATGATTCAATTATCACTGGTCACTGGCCTGACCAGCGTAGAGGCAAGGACAGTTATTTTCTCATTCATTCTGAACACTTTACTTTTGTAATGCAGTCTAGGTGAAATGGGTATTTTGGGTAATAGTGACACAGAATAGATTCCCATGGAACTTGAACACAACTCAAGTTCGAATTTGTGCTCTGACACATCACATTTTTTTTTCATCATATGCTTCAGTTGGCTTTATTTACATCTATGTACAGGGCATTTTATATTTTGATTTTAGCATATGTTTTCAACCTGTTGATGTAGTTTGGGGATTTGATGGAATCATTCACTATATTAGCTATCCTTTCTTGTTTCATGCTACCTTTACATTTAAGAAACGTGCTATCTCTGACTTCAGCAATCACCAACAAAAATACTTACCTGGTCGAGGCAACAGTAGAGCGGCAAGGAACTAGAGACCCTTCTGTACTTTAACAATGATTAATTTACTCGTACTGTTTGGTTACAATCATTTAACTATAATCATACCTATTATTAAATGTATGTATCTATGGTGTGATGAATCAGAAGAGTGGTTGCTCTTGATGGTGGTGGGGGAATGTAGAGGAGATGAACCAGAGAAAGGCACAAAGGAGCTTCTGGGGGTAAATGGGAATGTTTGGTATCTGAATGACATGTGGATTAGATAGGTGTATGCTCTTCTTCAGCAGAACTGCGGAAACCTTTCATTTAAGATCTGTGCATTTCATTGTCTTTAAATTGTATCTCGCTTGTAAAACAGTGTGTAAATTCAATTATTGCTTGGATTACCAATTATTAACAATTAAAGTCAGTTTTGCAAATTAAAATCTTGAGGTTTGGAATATCAAAATGGCTTTGTCAGTATTTGACAGTGATGAAATCCAAAGTAAGATGGAGAACTCAACCACTGTTTTGTATGAATTGCCTTTTAAATTCATCCTTTGAATAACACTTCTTTAGGGTGTGGGTGGGATGGGAAATAATTTTCTTTTGAGCAGTCGACTTGATATTCAAAAAAAGATGGATAATAACATTACTATATTTTGGGAACATATTTTCAATAGGTTTTGCTTTGCTCTAATTCTAAGGTTTTGGAAATCTGTAAATGGGTTATCAACATGCTATATTCAGTGAGTGTTTATTTAGAATGGAGAAAATTAGGTGTCATATTGTCTATTTTGTTCACTGAGTATTCTTTACATACCACTTCTCTGAAGGACTTCTCCTTTCCAAGGTGTGACAATCATGCCATAGTGTAAGAAATTATGAGCTATGATTATGTGATGGAACCACACGTTCATTAATAGAATGGTGGCCACGATAATAGAACATGACGCAAAGTAGAATGGCTGTTTTTCAGAGATATAACAAAAGTGCACAAATGTCCACTTTTCATTATGAGCTAATATCTTACAATTATGTGATACTTTTTATTCTTCACGACTTTTTTGCACGTGTTATATAACCTTATTCTTACACGACTTGGAACATATTTTGTTAGGATTAAGATCGTGTACATAGGATGGTGAAATAATTTGAGAAAGATCACACTAAGCTGTCAGCAGCACAGAGCCCAACATGGGGCTCGAACTCACAAACCATGAGATCATGATCTGACAGACTCTCAACAGACCGAGCCACCCAGGTACCGCACCCAGGCCCAGAGCCTGCTTGGGATTCTGTGTCTCCCTCTCTCTCTGCCCTTCCCCCACTTGTGCTCTCTCTCTCTCTCTCTCTCTCTCTCTCTCTCTCTTTCTCTCTCTCTCAAAAAAATATTAAAAGAAATTTATAAAAACAATAACTACGTTCTGAACAGGAGCTATCCTTAAGATTAAATTGTGCAATAAAAATAAAATGCTACGAGTAGTGTGTGGCCCATCATGTACAATAAAAACTCGTTGGATAAATTCACTTGAGGATAATGTGACCAAGTTTATTATATGATTGATAGTAATTCCACATATTTAGCACACAGTTTTAATTAGAATCTTTGCTTTCTGGGGGTGCCTGGCTGGCTCAGTCAGTAGAGCATGTAACTCTTAATCTCAGGGTGGTGCGTTCAAGCCCCATGTTGGGCATTGAGCCTACTTAAAAAAAACCCAACAATATTAAAAGAAGAATCTTTGCTTTCTGCATTTGGTAGGTTTTCTGAGTTCTAGTATAAAATGTTTGGAAACTTGTAAGGTGATGGGCTATTAGCAAAGCATCATGGTATTGGGGAAAAAGCTGCATGTTGTTACTGGTTGACCTCTATCAGAAGCTTAACCACTTTCTGCTTGAGTAAAGTGGGATGGGCCCCCCAAGCCCCCACTCTACTAGGATATATTTGGCCCAACAAAATACATGGGATGTTATTTGCCCTTGATAAGGGCAGATTTTATTATTTCCCTTATCTCACTGATATCTATTTTATTACTTCCTTTCTATTTAATGGAAAAGTTTTTAAGTAACATGAAATTATACGTACTTTTTGAAAAAATTTAGAAAATTTAGGAAAGTATAAAGGAAAGCAAGCAAAAACTTACCTTAATGAAAGATGGGCTATTTCTAATGTAATAAGATCCAATTTTAAAGTAAAAATGTCAATCTCATTTTTAATAACTCATTTACCAAATCTTTTTTTCTTTTATTAGTGCATTAATCTAGCAAACAGTGATTGAATGACTGCTGTGTGTCAGGTACTATTCCAGGAGTTGGAGATAGAGCAGTAAACTAGGCAGAATCTTTGTTTTCATGGAGCTTATGTTTTTCTGAGGGGAGTATACAATAAACACATAAACAAATATAAAATATGATGTGAGATGGTGATAATGCCCCATGACTGAAATGTAAAGCAGGTACGTGGGTTCAGAATGATGGCAGTCCTTTTTCAGAGAGAGAGTGGCCAGAAGAAGTCTATCTGAGGATGTGAGAAAGCAAGTTAAGTGAGCATCTGGTTAAGGGAACTCTAAGCGCAGGAACAGTAAATTCCCACCAGGTCCAGCACAAAGCCTAAAAACCTGACAGAGACTGGATATCTAGCTCTCTACAATACCATGATCTAACTTTGATATCATGGTACCCATTATTCTGCTTGTATCCCTAGCTTAATTAAGGCTTTCATCTTATGTTAATCTTTTTGGGTTTTTTTTTTTTTTTTTTGCATGTGTAAAAGTCCTTTTATAACCAAACCCTCAACCACTGGGAGGAAGCACTGCTCCAGAGAATGTTCAAAATAGAAAACTGCTCCAATTCTAAAGTGTGGGCGTCTAGCAGCAAGTAGAGGTTTATAAGAGGCTGCTGAGCAGGGAGGGAAGATTTCCTGAGTCATGTCTTTATGGTTTAATATCATTCTGTTTCAAATGAATTATGATAACAGCAGATGCATTTTTTCAAATTCAACTATGAAAGTATGTTTCAGGGAAGTAAGAATGGTTTTTTGGGTTATCCATATTTTTGGCTTTTATTATAAAATGCTGAGCTGACTTTAGTAGTCACAGAGCAATTAAATTGCCGTGAAAATTATTCCCAGACTCTTCTAATCAAATATTTCATTTATCTCTTATAAATGCTGAGAAGATCCCAGAAATGCCTTTTTGAAATCTAAACAAATTCAAATTACTGTTTCTAGTCTTATGTATCTAAAAGAGAATAGTATTTCTAATAGAAAAAGATAATAAATAAAGGTGATTTTAAATAAAATACCAATAGGTATAAAGTTAATTTCAACCAAGTTATACTTTCTAGAATATCACATAACTCTCAATGATTGTTGAGCTCAGTAGTGCTCACCAGCAGTAACATGACTTCTGAATAGGTAAAATTAAATCATGGTCAGCACAGCTTTAGTGTTATGTAGATTTCATATTGTGTTTTATTTCTCTGGAATTGGTAATGGAAACTTGACTCATTAGAACAATCAGAAAAACAAAGAAACAAACAGTGTGTTCTCAGTCCACCCCCAGTCACCATTCGCATTATGCATTTAGCATACCTGTCTTACTTTCAAGTTTTTCTCTTGAGGGAATTAGGATTAGTAAAACTATCCGTACAATCATAAAGTAAAAGAACCTGAAAAATCCATCTGCTTTCCTTCCTTCCTTCCTTCCTTCCTTCCTTCCTTCCTTCCTTCCTTCCTTCCTTCCTTCCTTCCTTCCTTCCTTCCTTCTTTTTCTTTCTTTCTTTCTTTCTTTCTTTCTTTCTTTCTTTCTTTCTTTCTTTCTTTCTTTCTTTCTTTCCTTCTTTCTCTTTCTTTCTTTCTTTCCCTCTTTCTGTCTTTCTTTCTCTCTTTCTTTCTTTCTCTCTTTCTCTTTCTTTCTTTCTTTCTTTCTTTCTTTCTTTCTTTCTTTCTTTCTTTCTTTCTTTCTTTCCATGTTTATTTATTTATTTCAAGAGAGAGCACACACAGTTTAGGGGCAGAGAGAGATGGAGAGACAGAATCCCAAGCAAGTTCCATGATGTCAGTGCAGAGCCCCACACAGGGCTCGATCTCATGACCATGACATCATGACCTGAACCTAAATCAAGAGTCTGACACTGCACCACCCAGGCATCCTCATCTGCTTTTACTTCTAAGCAACTCCTTCTTTCTTCTTTTTGCTTAACAAACATTAAACCCATTTTTTCAAACCATCTCAACACCCTTTATACATAAATCCAAATTCCGGCTGCTGGGTTAAAATGAAAGACATAGAAAAGCTGGACTTTTAGGGGTTAGTTTGTCCACAGGGTTTATATGATAATAAAGTAGCTTTTCCACTGAAAACTTCTTAGTAGTATTAACTAATTATAGTTGAGAAGAGAAATGGTAACATTTCTTCTTTGGCAGCATTGACAACTGATGGCCTGTGACTTATCTCAATAGTCTAGAATCAGAAATTTGTCTGTGGAAAAATGGATACTTGGGAGCCTTGCACATCTGTGATTTATGTGGCATTTGACTATAGTTTTCCAAGCTGTGATAGTTCACAATTTAAGCACTTCTCATCACCACTAAGCAACTCCAGAAAATATAGCATCTTTTAATTTGAGACCTCTCATTTGGCCATACATGGAGATGTCAGGAGAGTTTTGTGGTGACCACGTGCCACAGGCATCTAAGGATATGGTGGAATTGGAATGAACCCGTCCATGTCACTGACAACATGTGTTATGTATTGTTATGGTTCTGGTCTCTAGATTTTAATTTCTTGGTGACAGGATCTATATTTGGGGAAAAAGAATTGTCTGGGCTAACTTTCTGTGTAATAATCGTTTGGATTAAATGATTATTTTCCATGCAAATCTAAATAAGATGCAGAGACTGTGGGTGCCAAGGATTTCTGTGTGAATCAGGGGGTAGGAATAACAAAGGAGGCTGTTCTGTGTTAGTGGTAAGAAAGCATCTCTTGGAGGCTAACACATATACATATTCGAATCAAGATTCAGGTAAATGTACTGGTTAAATGGTGGTCACCTGAAACCATTACCAACAATCAGATGTGCAACCCTGCAGTCCACGTGGCAAACATGGGGGGCGGGGGTTGGAAGAAGTCAACTGCTCTGATTGCTTGAGAACCGCAGACAATGCAGCAATCTTCTCCTCGAAGTTGTTCTGGTAGAAAATAGGCCTCTTTCAAATCCGTGGTCTCAATCTCGTCCAAACCTGGAAGTTACCTTTCACATATATTTTTTCTTATTGCCTGCCTGCTTTTTGGTTTATGCAAACAGCAGTCAAAGAAAAGGTTATAGACTCTCAGAATGAAAACCAAACTTAACTTCTGCCTGGAAAATGCCACTCAAGAAAAAAAAATTGTTACTTATTTGCCACCTCACAAGTGTACTATTTGAGCACTACCCTTTACTATATGTATTTTTTTCATATATGGATAAGATAATAAGTTTTAAAAGGGATTTCACTTTTCACAGTGATTACTAGTGGCTTGATGATAATTGCGGGTTGGTCTGCACAAGACCATCAAGAGTTTTTGGGGGTCATCCTTTAAATATTTTCCTTTTCTTTATTGGTTTGCCTTCCAATCATGTAGATATTCCAACAGATTATACTCTTCAATTAGAGCTGAGAGTTTTATCTCATCCCATCTTATTTCCATTTCCCTTTCTCCTGATGTACGTGTGTGTGTGTGTGTGTGTGTGTGTGTGTGTATTTATTTATTCCCTGGTATATACCCTGAGACTCTTAGGGAAAGGAAAATTATTTGCTAGATTCTTAGGCCTTTGCCTGAGGCAAAGTTCCATGAGCATACAGGAAGTAAAGACCACTGTTTTGAAAGAAAAGTAGACAATTGTTCTTTTGAATCCTTCCTGCCTGTTGTAGGAACTGAGAAGTGAGAAACAGCAGTTAGACTGGAGAAAATAAATTGGAGCAGTGTCAGGAGGTTGCTTTGGTACAGCTGCTCATGCTCAGTGAAGGAATGAGTGTACATGCAATTTTACTGGAGGACAAATGAATGAGAAGTCAAACACAGAAGATGTAGAAAGAGGGTGATGCCTTTTTGAAAATGATAATTTAAAAGAAAATTTTAATGCTTATTTTTTAGAGAGAGAGAGAGAGAGAGAGAGAGGGAGAGAGAGAGACAGTGTGAGCAGTGGGAGGGGCAGAGAGAGGGAGACACAGAATCCGAAGCAGGCTCCAGACTCTGAGCTGTCAGCACAGAGCCCGATGCGGGGCTCGGACCCACAGACTGTGAGATCATGACCTGAGCCAAAGTCGGACATTTAACTGACTGAGCTACCCGGATGTCCCGAAAATGATCATGTTTGTCACTAAATTGTTTTTGTGATTACCTCAAACATAATTGCTTTTTGTGGATTTTGAATAATGATTTTTTTATTCAAATGGGATGAAGGAATGGGAAGTGTATCGGCAAATACATGCTTCTTCCCCAGATGAAATTTTTCTTAAAATGAGGTTAAAACAATCCTCCTCATAAGCATTATGAAAGCAAAGCTATGAAGTCCTTGGTTTGAGGGTAGGATTAGGATGCTAGTCACCACTTACATGCTTTCATGTAACTCATTTATCGTAGGGTTCTTTCACATTATTATAAAAGTTAGAGCTTATTGGTGTGACAGTTGAGAGGACTTACTGTGTCCCAGAAGGACCTGCCTTGGATGTTATCAGAGCTACCACAACTCATCCTTGGTACCTCATTTGAAAGCATTTTCTGAGAAAAGTAAACTTTCATTTTTAAAATCTGTCAGTTTGAAATGCGTCTGTCAGGACCTTCCCTATGTCTGTAAGGAAAGAGCCAGAACAGTGTTGATGCTATTCTTTCTAATGTCATTACTTTTCCTGTCACGTTTCCAGTCTGGTTTTGACCAACTGGATATTATATCTGTTTCCCCAGGTGTTGTGTGTATTGACTTAAGGGCTTTTCTTTTGCTAGGAAACAATGTCATGAGAACCATCCATGGGGTGGGAGAGATGATGACCCAAATGGTACTCAGTAGAGGCTCTATCTTCCCCATGAGTGTGCCTGACGTTCAGCCCAGCATCCACCCCAGCAAGCAAGGAAGCCCTGTAGAGCCTGAGGACGTGACCGTGATGGACACCAAACTGAAGATTATTGAGATTTTACAGGTATGCTGCATAATGGAAGCAAAGTGACAAACACCTAATTGAGCTTCTTGGTTTAACTTTCTTACAGACTTTGTTCCACATCACTGTGGAAATATTCTGAAATGCTATTGATCTAATTTATTTCTTTTAAGTTAATGACACTATTTAACATATTAATTACATTTGTTCATTTCCATTAAATGTATTAATGGTGATATCTAACGATTGTGGAGTGCTTTGAGGTTGACAAAACCTCTTTCGTATGCATTTTCTCATTTAGTATTGACCCTGATTTCATTTTACCTTCATTTAAGGATTTCAGAGCAGGCAAACTTGAGACTGAATTCTAACTCTATTTCTATTTTTAATTGAATTGGATATGTAATTCTGGGTATCCAGGTTTATCACTGTAGCAAGAAACTGAAATGAAATTTTATTTATTATTAGCAAAATGTTAATAATTGGTTTTTGTATTTTATATAAGTGACTATCTTTGTGCTTTTGAGGCTAGGAATAATATATATATTTAAAATTAACATAGTCTAATACCTAGCTCTGTGAATTTAAAGGAGATAAATTATTATTTTATTCCCCTTGGTTTAGTGAATAAATTCCCTATTACTGTAGCTGTGAATTCTTATATATTTTTTCAAGTTTGGAAAGTAGTTTTATGATACTTTAATTATAGCATTTATTCCAGATTTGGAGAATGGAGCCTGGAGTTTTCAAGGGTCTATTAAGATTCTGGATACAATTTACTAGGTCTTTCATCATAATTTAATGTAGACTGAACTACCAGAAGTGGGTTAGTAGTCCTGGAAGGGTCTGTACATTTTTATTTAAAGTAATTAGATTTATAATCATAAAGGGTTTCACATTTCCTCCAGGAATTCCAAAGGCTGAATCCTGAGAAATATTGGCAGGCCTCCCAACCCTGTGTTCATGACCCTGAAAAATCACTTAGTTCTCCTTTTCTTAAACTGAGAAAGGTAGTGATCACCTGACCTGCGGATCTAATGGGCCCATAGCTTAACATCATCCTACTCACTGGACAACCTGTAAAATATGTGACCTCATTTTAGCCCCAGTTACAGAAGATCAGCGTTTGAAAAACATTCTCTAACAGCTCAAAAATGATGAGATGGAGATACTACTGCGGTGGGACAGATTAGGGCTGACCTTTCTTTGCTGCCTCTTTCGGGCTTTTAATGTATTTCTTGTTGAAACTCTTTCCTCACTCTGATTTTTGTGTTCCGTGTCTGGGTCTGCTTCACTCTGTCTGCGCTCCTATGTGCTGCTCTTGAATACGTTTCTTTCTTAGAACACCTCTTCAAGAATTTCTTTGTAGCTACATTCCTTACGCAAGTCTCCTGCTTCCTGCCAGCTCTTCCTCCTCACAGGGTCTTCCTTTCTTTTCCCCCATATTTTATGTATCTCTCTTTTTATTTCTCTCTCTCATTCTCTCTCTCTATCTTTGGCCCTCTCTCAACTATCTTTCTCTGCATTTGTTTTTATTCTTCCCTTTGCCCCTTTCCTACCTTCCATTTATGTTTCACAATTAAATATATTGGAAGATGAAAGTTTTTATTTTGGTTCTATTTATAAATAAAATCTAGGGGTGCTGGGATGGCTCAGTGGGTTAAGCGTCCAACTCTTGGTTTTGGCACAGGTCACTATCTCATGGTTTGTGATTTCAAGCACTGCGTCGGGTTCCGTGTTTACACTGCAGAGCCTGTTTGGGATTCTCTGTCTCACACTCTCTCTGCTCCTCTCCTGCTCACTCCCTTTCTCTCTCTTTCAAAATAAATAAACATTTAAAAAAATAAAATACAAGTCTATGAGCACTAATCTTCAACGAAAATGTAATAAGTGTTTCACCAATTAGTGTCTTATTAATTTATTCTTTATGTAGTTTTTTTTTTTTAAAACACTTCCTTTCAAGCACCTGCAATCAGTTTCTGTCCCCACCCTTCTGCTCAAGGCTACCAAATCCAATGGCCCCCTCTCGGCCTGTTTTCCCACAATCTGTTCCCTGTTTTGAAATCCCCTTAACTAGAATCCATTCAACCTGTATGTATTGTAGCACTCACCACATGCTCGTAAAAGAGACTCTTTGGTGTTTGTTACCCTTCTATGTTATATGCTCTTCAAAGTCAGGTCTTATATCCTTGGCAACTTTTTTGTACCCTCAAGTACCTTTCTTAGTACCTGGCTTAGCAAATGTTTATTGACATGAAGCATGTTTGTTGCCCATAAGGAGCATAGACGGCTAGCAGAGGAGAGAGAGAGATAGAAACAGAGAGACAGAGAATAAATAATAGATGTATTAGGTAGCCAAGAGACAAATAGGTGTAAATAATGGGTTGGGTGAGCAAAAAAGAGAACAGTTGGTTTGGATTGGGGAACCAGGGAAAGCTTCTTTAGAAAAGGGATTTAAACTGGATCTTGGAGGGTATCTCAAAGGCTAGTTGTTCTGGGTGGAAGAGAATTTTCAAGGTAAAGTGGACACTGAACAAATGTGAGAAGGCAAGAAAGAAATATCCAGTGCTGTTGGAACAGAGCAGTGTGAGAGGGAGAATGCAAGAAGGGAGGGGGGAAGGACCAGGGAGGGAGGGGTGTGATACAGGAGTCACAGAAATGGTAGGAGATCAGGTCAGATGGTACCATACATGTCCGTTATTGGTTACTGTCCAAACGAGGCTCTTTTGAGAGTGTAGGGGGCACTAATAGTAATTTTACTGCAACAAAAGCTTAAACTAGGCTTATTTCAGGCAAGCTGGGATGGAAGGGAACCTCGTATTAAACCACTTCTTTATTGTTTCCCTTCTCCACTCAGAATTCTATAGCACATACTTTTTCTTTCTCTGATCTCCACTGAAGTCTGTGCAGCCTGATTTAGTTCTTGACACTTTTTTAACGTTTTTATTTATTTTTGAGAGACAGAGAGAGACAGAGCATGAGCAGGGGAGGGGCAGAGAAGGAGACATAGAATCTGAAGCAGGCTCCAGGCTCTGAGCTGTCAGCACAGAGCCCGACACAGAGCTTGAACTCACAAACTGTGAAATCATGACCTGAGCCGAAGTTGGATGCTTAACCGACTGAGCCATCCAGGCGCCCCTCGATAATTTTCTAATTATGTTAACCATGCTATATTTTGTTTTCCCAATTCAGGCATAGGCTTCTTGAGAGCAGGGATTTCAAGTGTTTGCATTCTTCATAGTACCCAGCACAGGCAGGAACCTTATTGCCTTATTCCCTTAGTGTCTCTCAACGTGTTAGTTAAGGAGGCAAGTTCAACAACATAATCCAAGGGAAAGCAAGCACCAATGAAGCTAATCCATGGTATATTTGGATGCTGCTTTCTCAGCTGTCCTTTTGTAGCCTAGATCCCAAACTGATTGTGGTAGAGCCAGAATCCACACTATAGTACCTGGAAGTTTAGCCTCTCTGTGTGTGAATGAAAATCACAGCACCAGCAGTCTCCTCCCAGAGCCAATGTTACCTCCGCAAAATGCTCAGTGAAATAGTCATCATTACCTCTTCATCCAGACTCATTGGATACCTTGGTCTGGAATATTCAGAGTAATCATGGGGGAATCGTTTTCTTTTTCCTAAAAAACTGCTTTGGGATTTTACTGACATTGGCTAATGGAAATGCATCACTCTTGTTAGCTTTATGGCTGATGAGCATGTATGCAACTGGAGTGTTAAGAGCTGAGATTTGTAATTAGTTCGTGTGAAATGTTAATAGTTACGTTGTTCTTGGTGCAATGAACTGTCGTTTTAAACATGATGCTAATAAAATTATGTTTTTAATGCTCCTTGTAGTTTATCCTGAGTGTCAGACTGGATTATAGGATCTCATATATGCTGTCAATATATAAGAAGGAATTTGGAGAGAATAATGAAAACGCTGAAGCATCTGCCAGTGGCTCTCCAGATACATTACTACCATCAGGTACCTCCTTTGTGACAATATTCACCCTGTAGCGTTCATATTTTAAGACATAGTAATATTTCTAGGAGACACAAATGCAGAAACCATATCCACCAATGACATGAAGGAACTGAGACAGAGCCTAGAACGTCTTGGAGGATGTTTGCAGTTACTTGGTGCTAAGTCCTCAGAATGCAGTTAATTTTGTAGCCTTCACAATTCGATGAGGGAGAGGTACTGTTTATGTGCCACTTTACAGATAAGAAAACCGAGGTCAGATGGGTTAAATTACTGGCTAAAGGTCACGAAAGTAGTGGAGGAGGGATTCCCTCAGAGGTCTCTCCAGTTTCAGGGCCTGAATCTTGTAAGCACCATACCGTGTTGGTGAAAGTCCAAGGGAGACTTTTTTGCTTGATCAAAGAGCAGTGTGAAATGTAGCTTTCGGGAAGAAAGGTGATTTTTAGGAAGCTGTTGCCCAGCTCAAGAACAAAGACATGGTATCTCCCAAAGGTCTGAATGAGGGTGGTGATGTGTGTGTGTGCGTGCACTTACTTTGCATGGTTATGAACTGGTACCATATGTCAATTTTTCACATTTAAAAATGTAAGAATGAAAACCACTCTTATCTCCGTGTGTAGGAGCATAGTGAAGAAAGAGCGTAAGAATTACTGTAAAAATTTTGTGACTGTAGAGAATACCTTATGAAACCTAAGAAATACTACATTTCCATGTTTCTGAATAGGTCAGGCCAGTAACAGCAGTCTAGAAACTACTGTATTAAAGATTTAGCCAGGTAACTGAATTCTTTTTCTGAGGATCAGATTTGTGTACAAATATGAAATGTTCTTCTAATCGCAACCAGTATGAAAGTGTCAGGGAACCTCCTCTTTTTTCCCTGTCATTCGATTTGGCAGGAATGATTCTGTGATTGTAAGTGTGTAGTTAAAATGAGTGGTAGACCGGGGCGCCTGGGTGGCTCAGTCGGTTAAGCGTCCGACTTCAGCTCAGGTCATGATCTCGCGGTCCGTGAGTTCAAGCCCTGCGTCGGGCATCTGGGCTCTGATGGCTCAGAGCCTGGAGCCTGCTTCCGATTCTGTGTCTCCCTCTCTCTCTGCCCCTCCCCCATTCATGCTCTGTCTCTCTGTGTCTCAAAAATAAATAAACGTTAAAAAAAAATTAAAAAAAAAATGAGTGGTAGACCACTCAGCTCTCTGACTCCTTAGAACCATCCAGAAGGCAGCATGCCTCTGTAGATGGGTTAAGTTTGCCTACGTGAGAAGTCACTTCTGGTACATTTGCAACAGTATTGTTTTTATGTTTCCCGGAAGTATAGAACCCCAGAGGGCCATTTCCAGGAGTCACGTGGCTGAACCAGAGAGCCTAGCTGGCAGTTGCATTGACAGTATCATAAAAATTATTGGCTCTCAGAAGCCAGACTTCTGGAAATAGAAGCTCCAAGTGTCAGTAAAGTATGGGAGGGAACCCTCAGAAAACCAGTTCTTTCTGATTTACCTGATCTCTTTCATTGGTTGAGTCTGGAAGAGAGAGCTTTCTGGGGAGAATTCTTTTTCTTTCTTTCTTTCTTTCTTTCTTTCTTTCTTTCTTTCTTTCTTTCTTTCTTTCTTTCTTTCTTTCTTTCTTTCTTTCTTTCTTGCTTGCTCTGCTTTGTTTTGTGCTTCGGAGATGAGAAATAAATAATGTACTTATTTAAATGTGTTATTTTAAGAAAGATATCTTCAAAATATTGGTGGTGAGGATGGGTGAGGAATCACGATTGGTTCGCATAAGAAAATTAATGTCCCATAAGAAGAAGGGATGGAATTGTAGAAGAGGAGCATTCTGAAAGGACCATGTTGTTTGGAAATGTGTGTGTGTGTGTAGCTGATGCATATATATATGTTTATACAGGTGATGCAACTTTGTAAATGGTGCTTTCTGATCTAAATATATCTTTGTAGCAATATATGTTTCAAAATGTAAACTTTGTTTAAAACGTTGATATGTAAGTGAAATTATATTGCGGCTTTTTAAACGATTGACTTTTCCTGGCAGGAAGGAATGAAGGCAAAATATTTTTAGGTGTGCTAATATCAATATAAATATTGTGACTCCTAATTATGATAAGATAAAGAATGGATTTTACCCTTTGTCTTTGTAGCGATTGTTCCTGATATAGATGAAATCGCAGCTCAGGCAGAAACGATGTTTGCTGGAAGGTATAGTAACACGTCTGTGGCTTTATCTTGTGAATACGATTTTTGCTTAGAATTTTATTGATACTTTGCTATTGTTTACCTCCCGATATTTATTTAATTTTAGATCCTTTATTGTTGGCAACATAATTTCTGCCAGAAATGAAGCTGCTAATTTACTGTAGAAGAGGAAAGCCTAGCTTTTCTTTTAGGTAGGCCAGGGGGAAAAAGACAAGAGAGATGAGATCAGTGTATTGAACTTTTCCCTGAATTCTTTTTGCTTTTCTTTCCTCAAATAATGACAGCACGCGAATGCCCTTTAAGTCCCTTGGTATCAGTAGCGCTGTGTCTTGCAAAACATCGCTTGCCTGAATCTAAAAAAATTTGAGGCAAGGAAGTAACTTCTTTCAATGTTATCATTAACTATTTGTGAGAAATAAAGCTATTTGCTGCCTGTTGGAAATATCCATGATTAAAGAAAACGTGCCTCTGGCATGGCTACCCTCCTTTGTTACTGGGAGCCCCGACGTTTATTGTTTTAAAGTTGCTTCTTTCCTTTTCAGAAATGAAAACTAATAGCAGTAAAAAAGAAAAGTAAAGGGAAAAAAAAAATGAACCTGAAATGTCTAAGCTACAACTTACTGAGTTTCTAGCATTCATTTCTGTTATAGGTTTGCCATGAGAAACTAAACAAATTTCACACTAAGCCCTTTGTTGCATTTTCTTTGGTTAGAAAGACAAACAAGAATGAAGAATCAAGGGAACCAAAAAGGATTTTTATCTCTAGTGAACATTTGGTTCAGCTTTGTTTTCATGTTGTTTTGGTGGATTTTGTTGTTGTTATTGTTGTGTTTTCCTATTCAAGTACTTCATTATTCCTGAGAAGAGATAGATAATGAATCAGTGTATGATTTTTCACCTTGAAATAAATGGACCTCTTCCTCCAGTGCGGTCTTGCCCAGTGTCTGAGTATAGCAAATACCCAGAGCAGCTCTGGTGATTGTGTCCACATGTGTGTGTGTGGGTGTACGCCCTTGTCCTTTTCCCAGCTGTCACTACCTGTCGTGGAGGGGTCTCTAGGGTTCTGGGGAAAGTCAGCTGTTGCTGTACATCCCTCCTAGTATCTCTTCTCAGTACTAGAGTCGAGATTTTTTGGATCGATTTAGATTTCTAGCCTTTGTCTATGTCGAAGTGAGCAACTCATCCTGGTTGGCCTCGTACCTTCCCAGTACGAGCTCTGAAAAGTCTTCCGTTCTGGGAACCCCCTCCATCTCGGACATATTTGGAGGGTTGGTCACCCCTGCTTTTCGTGGACACATAACACAGGCTTTTCTTTGTGCTTTGTTTCTTGATCAGTTACATGAGGGGGGAAGAAAAGTGTAAAATTATTTTGCTTTTTATTTTCCAGTTTTTTGGGGAGGAAAGGAATATATAGCTCTGAGAATGTATACATAATTTGAATACCACTTATGAATAGATTTTATGTAAATATAAGTTATTGTAGAATCATTGTTGGTTTTATAGAAAGGAGAAAAATCCAGTTCAACTTGATGATGAAGGAGGCAGGACATTTTTACGGGTCCTCATTCATCTGATCATGCACGACTACCCGCCTCTGCTATCAGGGGCCCTGCAACTACTGTTCAAGCACTTTAGCCAGAGAGCCGAAGTTTTACAGGCATTTAAACAGGTAAGATTGAGTAGCCCCTCAATGGTGCCAGAGCGGAAGCTCCGAAAATGTTGTCTATAACATCCAACCTGACTTCATGGTTGCAGAGTTAATGAGACTGTGAGGCTTTTCCTGGAGATGCTTTCTATTTTTAAAGATAGATGTGGCCTTGTCTTAAGCCAAGACATGATCTACTTTACAAAGAGTTCCCCACGAGTGATTTTCAGTTAATATCTTTAATGTAAATGACAGGCACAAAGATTTAGGAAGGTGCTGGGGGGTAATACCATATTAGGAATCTTGTTGCCACGGCTATTATTTTGACCCCAGACTTTACTGATAAATTTGGATAGGACAAAATGTATACAGGTGAAAGAAAGGAACTGTTTTGGATCTAATCTTTTTCTTTGTCATCTGAATGACATCAGTCTTGAGACTATTCATGAATAATACCTAAGTGCTTACATGTGTTTCACTAATATTTATTTTATTTAATAAAGGGCTGATCTTCATTAGGAAGTTTTATAAGAATCTATTAAAATACGAAATAATTCCAAGACTAAAAAAATAGACATAATAGTGCATATATTTGGATATGTCATATTATACACATAAATTATAATAAAATCAAAGTTTATACCATGAGGTTTAGACTGTATCAGAATTTTCTTCCATTTATTTTTGTATTTCTACCTCTTTTCAATCACATAGACTCTTGGAGAAATGAACTTTAGCAGTGAAACTAGAGTTGAGGTATCTTTTATTTTACATTACTCCTTAGCACTTTGCTAGGACTCACTTTTTAAAAATTTATAATTCTTTATATATTGGCTTAGTGTTCACAGATACCTCCAGGTAAGTTTTCATGCTCAATATACATCTAAAATATCCACAAATATTCTAGAAACATGAAACTTCAACTGAGGAACAGCTTAAAAGACCTGGGATTTTTGACATAATTGAAATAGGAATGAAGGAATTTCCTTAAGTACATTAAGGGTTCAGAGTTTTCTGTTTCCAGGTGCAATTGCTGGTGTCCAATCAAGATGTAGATAACTACAAGCAGATCAAGGCGGATCTAGACCAGCTTCGACTCACTGTAGAAAAATCTGAGTTATGGGTTGAGAAGAGCAGCAGCTATGAGAATGGAGAAATGGGTGAAAGTCAAGTAAAAGGTGGTGAAGAGCCAATTGAGGTTCGTTTTCAAGATATTTTTGGAAATAATGATTTTTCAATTTCTTAAGTCATATGCCATCTAGCCAAAGTTGTTCATAAAGAAAAATTTTATTCTGAGTAATACAGCATCAACTTTTTATTTGCCAAATCAGTTAACTCCCTACACCTGTATTTTGGAATTAGTTCTCTCCAATTGCTATCACTTCTTAGCTCATTTGCCTACTTTTTCACTCTCTCTCCTTTTCACGATACATCCGACAGTCCAGGAATCAGGACAATAGGATGGAGTCAGATGGACAAAGAAGGAGTGGGTCCTAAGCATAGACTTGAATAAAGAGGTGAAGTTTTGTCACCACCATTCACCGTGGCTGTTTACTGCCAACCTGTAAATTATTCCTTTCTTTATTGCATATCCTTATATAATACATAAAAATAGCTAACTGGAACAATCTGCTTTAGTGACAGCATGAAAATAGCAAAATTCTGCATTGGCTCTAAAGAGTGGTAAGATGGTGATCCTATGTCTTCTGTTGTATAGGTTTTAGTTTTCAGTGGGTTAATTAGTTGCCGTTTTCACATTTCACTAAATACTAAATAACCGTCTAAAGTTTTTAAAACTGTATTTTAATGGTAACACTTAGCAGACCAATGCCAACATCATAATCGATAAGATATTATTTCTTAAATGCCTATCTAGTGTTTTATTTAGTTGTTTTTTAATCTGTAGGAATGTAGACTATTTAGGTAGGGTCTGCCTACCACAGCTTCTCTGTTTGCTGGAATACCCAAAGTATTGTGTAGTGAAAGGTGAAGATGGAGTGGGAAATAATTTGAGTCCTCAACATGTGGAAAGGGAAGTTCCTCTGGTGGGTTCCTCTGGTGGGTTCCTTGTCTCAGGACCACTTACCACTAATCTGCACAAAACTTTTGACTGAATCTGTTAGCACCTTTTTCTGTGATTTTATAATGTAAGTTACTAGAATGTAGAATTTCTACTCCGTATAAATTTCTTTCATGACCAGATTTGTTGTTGTTGTTGAAGTAGAGTTCTTCCATAGCATATTTAAGAAATAAGAGGACATTTCATATTAATTTAGTACCTGCTATACATCAAGTCTTAAAGCAGACATTTTCATACACGGTATCTCATTTTGTATGTTACAACAAACTTTGGAGAGAGTTAGATCACATTTCTAAGGATGAGTCAGCTGGAGCTCAGAAAACCCAAGGATTTCGTCACTATTAGGCAGCTCTGCGTGACTCAGCTGAGATTTTAACCTGGGTCTTTCTGATGATACATTCCAGGCTCTTTAGTGTAAGACTGCGCTTTCTGATATAATATTTAAAGGTAATAAGAGATGTATTATGCTTTCACAAGGTTGGAATACCTCTTCCTTTTGCAAATACATAATTTGTACGTGTTCTAGGGAATAAACATAACGTTGCTTCCCCTTCCAGAACATTGGATTTTTAAAAATAAAGAACAGCTCTAAACCAGAGATAAAAGCATTATGCTCTTTGTAAAAGTTTGCACAAAATCAGTTAAGAGTATAGGTGAGATGTTCCATGAAAGATGTGAGTCACTAGTCTGAAGTTTAAGTTCCTAATTACTGAAAGAAGTAGAGAAAGACCCTCTATCGTAGTGAATATCCAGGGTACCCCCTTCTCAGTTTAATAAGCAATGTTTTGATGTAAGAAAGGAGAAGGTGTTTGATTGAGGATGCCTTCAAAATAAAACTGCATTCTGTGTGGGTTATAAATCTATTTTTCTAGGGATTTCAGACGAATATAAGTCAATGAAGCTGGAATTTATTTATTTATTTGTTGAGCACAGGATTTATCAGTTCAGAAAATGGTGATAATTTTAGGCACTTGAAGCAGGAAGTGATTTAATACAAGCAGTTATATTTTTGGAAAGTCTGGAGGTGTACACTTCGGAGGCTGCCCCTGGACTATTGATTTCAAGGTCAAACAGTCGTAGCTACGATTCAGAGGTCAAGAAGCTTCTTTGGTTGCTGCCGACACTGCTGCTCCAGCGCCACTGACTCACACCTGAAAAAACATGTGACCAGATAATGGAACACTCCCGTCTATCAGGATTTTCTTCTCAGCCCTTACAGACACAGAAAGATGGCCTTGAATGGATAGGGTATTGAGAGCATGGGTTTTGAGGTCAGATACCCTAGAATTTGCCACCAAGTATACGTGTGACTTTGGGCAACTTATTTTAATTCCCTAAGTGTTTTTTTAATAGTCTATTCAGTGGACACAATAATGGCACTTAGCTCATGGAAATACTGTGAAGATTAAGTGAGCAAGCTGTGCACAAGGCGTGTCAGTGAAAAGGACTCCGGTGGGAAAATATAAACAATAAGGTGACATGTTATCTACCAACACGTCAAGAAGTAAGGCTTCAGCTTTAATTCATTCATTTCTCAGTGTGGTAATTATTCACAAATAGACTTAATTTTGAGACTGGTCTTTTCATGGTTGCATCATGGCAGCAGCGTCCTAGACATTATGCCCCTGCGTGACAACACCAGGAAGGGGTATCTATGATTTTCATGCATTTCTGAGTCTCCTGTTTAGGAGCAAGAAAACCTTTTCCAGGCATCCCTTAGTAGGTTCTATCTCATGTCTACTTGACCAAAGCAGGGCCACATGTTTACCTCTAAACCAATGGATTATAAGATTAATTCAGACTAAGTAATAGATGATCCTTAATCTCCAGGATACCCTCCCCTAAATTACAGTGGGAAAGGATAGATAGTAGAACAAAAATGAAATCTACTATCAAGAAAGAACAGCTGATAGCATCTGCCAAAGTCAGTAGTCAGTGAATGCTTGTTATAATTATTATTGGTTTTTATGTACAGCATATTGTGCTGTTGACTATGATGGATATCGAATTATGAAATCTTAGGGTTAAAATATACTCATAGGGGTATCAAGTCCAATTCCTGTGTGATATTTATTTTCTCTCTGAATACCTCACATGAAATATTTCTTAAAACCAAACCACCCTTCTGTGATGGCAAATTCAGTAGCTCTTGAGGTAGCACATTCTACTGAAATGAACACGTAGTTTAAGAAATAGAATATTACCAGTAAGGAGTCCCTGCAGTCCCTCCCCATATCCCAGAAGAAATCATTCTCCTGACTTTATGATTATTCCCTTGCTTTTCTTAATGGTTTTATCACACATATTTGTATTTCTGGAACATGGGGCATTTGGGTGGCTCAGTTGTTTCAGTGTCTGACTCTTGATTTCAGCTCAGGTCATGATCTCATAATCTATGAGTTGGAGCCCTACATGGGGCTCCACACTGGACCTGAAGCCTGCTTGAGATTCTCTTTCTGCCCCTCCCCTTTTCATGCACACACACAAACTCCCTCTCAAAAAATAAATAAAACAAAAAAATATGAAAAATATTTCATTTAGTCTGTTTTGGGTATATTTTTGTCCTCCATCCTTGTTTATATATAGCTGTAACCCATTGATTTTTTTCTAATATATATTAGAATGCACATTGCATTTTATGCACATGTTTATCTAGTTAACTGTTGGTGGACATTTTCATTCTTTAAAGTTCTAGCATTTTTAAAGAAAATTTGCTACCAAAAGAAATGCTACTTTGAAAACTTTTGTATGTCACCCGATGCACATGTTTAAGAGACTCTTCCAATTAAAGACTTAGATGTGAGACCTGAAACTATAAAAATCTTACAGGAAAACACAGGCAGTAATTTCTTTGACATTGGCTGTAGATATTTTTCTACATATGTCTCCTAAGACAAGGGAAACAAAAGCAAAAATAAACTACTGGGATTATATCAAAATAAAGGCTTGTATTTATTTTTTAAATGCTTTTATAGTTACTTTTATTTTAGACAGAGAGAGAGAGAGAGAGAGCGAGCATGAGCAGGGGAGACGGGCAGAAGGAGAGAGAGAGAATATTAAGTAAGCTCAGTGTAGAGCCCAACATGGTGCTCAATCCCACGACCCTGGGATCATGACCTGAGCTGAAATCAAGAACTCGGACACTCAACCAACTGAGCTACCCAGGTGCCCCCAAATAAAAAGCTTTTAAACAGCACAGGAAACCATCAACAAAACACAAAGGCAGCCTACTGAATGGAAAATATTTGCAAATGATATATCTGTTAAGAGGTTAATATCCAAAATACATAAAGAACTTATACAACTCAGCACCAAAAAACCGAATAATCCAATTAAAGGTGGGCAGAGGACCAGGGTGCCTGGGCAGCTAAGTCAGTTTTGCATCTGGCTCTTGATTTTGGCTCAGGTCATGATCCCAGGGTCATGGGATGAACCCCATGTCTGACTTTGTGCTGAGCATGGAGCCTGCTTAAGAGTCTCTCTTCCCCTCTCTCTCCATCCCGTTCCCTCTCTCTCTCCCTTGTCCCTTCCTCCTTCTCGTACTCTTTCTCTCTCTCTAAATAAAAAAGAAATCTACTTAAAAAATGGGCAGAGAGCATAAGTAGACATTTTTCCAAAGAAGACATACAGATGAACAGCATGATAAGATGCTCAACATCACTTATCATCAGGGAAATGCAATTTGAAGCCACAATGAGATATGGCCTTACATGTGTCAAAATAGCCAAAAATCAAAAAGACAAGAAATAAGTGTTGACAAGGATGTGGAGAAAAAGGAACCCTTGTGAACTGTTGGTAGCAATGTTAATTGGTACAGCCACTGTGGAAAACAGTATGGAGGTTCCTCAAGAAATTAAAAATAAAAATACCATATAATCCAATCATTGCACCAGTGGGTATTTACCCAATGAAAATTAAAACACTAATTCAAAAAGATATATGCAATATATGCCCCCTTACTTTTATTGCAGCATTATTTACAGTAGCCATGATGTGGAAGCAACCTAAGTGTCCATTGATAGATGAATAGATACAAAGATGTGGTGTATGTATGTGTACACACACACACACACACACACACACGAATATTACACAGCCATAAAAAAGAATGAGATTGTGCCATTTGCAACAGCATGGATGGACTTAGCATTATGCCAAGTGAAATAGGTTGGACTGAGAAAGATAAAAACCACATGATTTCATTCATATGTGGGATCTAAAATAAAACCAATGAACACACAAACAAAAAGCAGAATCAGATCTGTAAGTACAGAGAATAAACTGAGGGAGAAAGAGGGGATGGGCAAGATGGATGAAGGATAGGAGATCTAGGTTTCCAGTTAGGGAAGGAATAAGTCACCGGAATAAAAGGCACAGTACAGGGGATATATCAATGATAATGTAATAGTGTGGTGTGGTGACAGATGGTAGCTACACTGGGTATCATAATATAGAGAGAAGTTGAATCGCTATGTTGCACACGTAAACTGATGTAACATTGTGTGTCAACTATCCTCAAATTAAAAAAAAATTAAAAAGAGACTTCAGGATATATATTTAGGTGTAAAACACCTAGTGTGTTTACTTTTACCAAATAATGCCAGTTGTTTTCCAAAGACCAAGTGACACTCCCTCCAGCCATATATGAGAGTTCCTTATCCTCATAACTGCTGGTTTTTTCGCTTTTCCATTTCTGACAATTGGGTGCATTGACACATTTTCTCTGTTGTGATTTTGCTGGCATTACTCATGAGGCTGAGCATATTTTCATATGCTTATTGGCCACTTCACTTCCACTTCCATTTTAGATTAGGTTAAATTTTGTATGGGCAAGTTAGGTCCTACCAATCCATGTATACCTACTACTGAGGCTAAAAATATTTAAAAAAATTTTTTTAGTATTTATTTATTTTTGAGAGAGAGACAGTGCGAGCGGGAGAGGGCAGAGAGAGAGGGAGACACAGAATCTGAAGACACAGACTCTCCAGGCTCTGAGCTGTCAGCACAGAGCCCAACGCAGGGCTCGAACTCACGGACTGAGAGATCATGACCTGAGCCGAAGTTGGACGCTTAACTGACTGAGCCACCCAGGCGCCCCAAGGCTAAAAATATTTTTGACTGCAAGTCATGATTATCCTATCCTATAAGTTCAAACTTGCATACAATCTTTTTCATCTGTTATTTCTTTTTCTCTTACTTTGTTGTATTGGTAAGATTTTTCCAGTATAATGTTGAAAAGATAATGTCTTGCTATCCTTGTCTTGCTTCTGATCTTTAAGGGAATAATTTTAATACTTCACTGTTGAACATAATGTTTATTATCCATTTGTTTTGTAGATACCCTTTATCAATTATAGAAATCCCCTTCTATTTCTAGTTTGCTAATTTTTACCATGAATGGTTATTGGCTTTAATTAAATACAGTGTAAGCATTTATCAAGATTATGTTCTTTTTATGTAATCTTAATCTGCTAATTTTTAAAAAGTTTTCATTGAAGTTCTAGTTACTTAACATATAGTGTAATGTTAGTTTCAGGTGCACGATATAGTGATTCGACACTTCCATACATCAGCCAGTGCTCATCACAAGTGCACTCCTTCATCCCCATCACCTATTTCACCCATCCTCCCCTAATCTGCTAATTTTTAAGAAAAATGTTTATTTTTATTTATTTTGAGAGAGAAAGAGAGCACAAGGGGGAGGGGCAGAAAGAGAGGAGAATCCCGAGAGAGAGAGAGAGAATCCCAAGCAGGCTCCCTGCTGTCAGCGCAGACCCCGCTGCGGGGCTTGTGGGGTTTGATCTCACGAACCATGAGATCATGACCTGAGCCGAAATCAAGAGTCGAATGCTTAATTGACTGAGCCACTCAGGCACTGCTAATTTTAATAGCATGACTCATAAATAGAGCTTCTACCATAGTAACCTTGCATTCTAAAATAAATATATCTTGGTGATAATTTTTACATTGCTAGATCCAGTTTGCTAATATTTTGTTTAGGATTTAACATCTATGTTGTCAGTGAGACTGGCCTGTAATTTTCCTTCCTTGTACTGTTCCTGTCAAGTGTCAGTAGCAAGGTTAGACTGATTTCATAATAAAGTGAGTTGCAAGATCTAATCCTTTCTGTGCATATGATTAGATATCTATTCCATAAATGTTTTTAAAAATACTTTTTATAGTTTATTTATTTATTTTGAGAGAGAGAGAGCGAGCATGAGTGAGAGGGAGGCAGAGAGAGAAGGATAGAGAGAGAATTCCGAGCAGGCGCCACGCTGTCCGCATGGATCCTGATGTGGGGCTTGAACTCACAAACCATGAGATCATGACCTGAGCTGAGGTCAGACACTTAACTGACTGAGCCCTATTCTGTAAATGTTTGACAAAGCTTATCTGTGAATCTGCCTGGGCCTTGGATTTAGTTTGTGGGAAGATTTTAACTACTGATTCAATTTCTTTAATGGATATAAATTAATTCAAATTTTCTATTTTGGGTCAGTTTGTTTTATTTTTCTGGCCATATGCTTTAGTTTTCAAATTTATTGGCCTAAATTTATTGATATTCTTTCATTATGTTTTAACATTTCTTCTATCTCTTTAGCTTCAGACCCCTTTTTTATTCCTGATACTGTTTACTTGTGTTAAATTTTTCTTTTGCCCCTTTTGATTTCACTATTTGTGTTGTATACTTCTGTGGGTTCTGACAAATGCACAATGTCATGTGTCATCTTACCAGCATTGCACATATTTTGATCATCCTTTTTAGTGAATCCATTTTTGGCTTTGTTGAGCTTTTGGTTTGTTATTTTGTTATATTTATTCTGCTATAACCTTTTATGTTTCAGATTTTAAAAAATTTAACAGTATAATTTCCTTCTAAGGAGCTGCATTCCACAAATTTTGACAAATGCCATTTATATTATTGGTCAATATTAGATATTTTAAAATTTCCGTTATGACTTCTTCTTTCTCCCAGAATTACTTGGAAATGAGTTCTTAAATTTCCAAATGTCTAGACAAAATTTATCCCTTTTTGTTATTGAATTCTTAATTAATTAACTTGTGGCAAGAGAACGTGGTTCTGATGCCATCAGTTATCCAAAATTTGTTGAGACTTGCTTTTTGGCCTATTATATACCATCAGGTTTTGTAAATGTTTTATGTGGGCTTGAGAAGAATGTGAACAGGCATAGGGTTCCTTGTATATGGGTAGTAAGTCAAGCTTATTGTGTTTAAAATTTTTCTTAATGTTTATTTTTGAGAGACAGAGAAAGACAGAGTGTGAGTGGGGGAAGGGCAGAGAGCAAGGGGGAGACACAGAATCCAAAGCAAGCTCCAGGTTTGGGGCTGTCAGCACAGAGCCACTACAGGGCTTGAACTCACGCACCATGAGATCATGACCTGAGCTGAAGTTGGACGCTTAACCAACCCAGCCACCCAGGTGCCCCAAGCTTCTTGTGTTTGAATCATTTATCTACTTACTAATATTTTTGTTTTCTTGACATATCCGTAATTGAGAGAGATTTGTTGACATTTCCACTACAATAGTAGGTTTATGAATTTTTTCCTGTAGTTTTATTAATTTTTACTTTGTATGTTTTAAGGCTATTTTTGTTTGCTTGGTTTTCTTCCACTTAACTTTTAAAAAAAATTTGTGTATAGTTGACATGTTTTAAAAACTTTTTTAATGTTTATGTGTTTATTTTGAGGGAGAGAGAGAGAGAGTACATGCACACAAGCAGGAGAGGACAGAGAGAGAAGGAGAGAGAGAATCCCAAGCAGACTCTGTAGTGTCAGTGCAGAGCCTGATGTGGGGCTTGAACTCACAAACCATGAGATCATGACCTGAGCCGACATCAAGAGTCAGACACTTAACCAACTGAGCCACCCAGGTGCCCCTAGTTGACATGTTTTAAGGCTATTTTATTTGATGCCTATAAATTTAAAATTAGTTTTTTCTGGGAAAACACCTTTTATCGGTTGAAAGATATTTTCTCTCACTTCTGATGATAATATTTCATGTCTTCAGGCTTCCGTTGGTACTGTTGAAAAGTTTGCTGTCTGTTGAATAGTGGTGCTTTAATTCTGAAACTGATTAAGTATATGTTAAAATTTATGATTGCTTCAATATCTGTTAATTTCTTTTTCATGTTTTCCCTACCTGGGACTTTGTGCTGAATTGGAATAATTTTTTTAGACTCATATAAGTCTCTCTTTAAATATGTCTTATCTGCAGTCCACCTACTGAGTTTGTAACTTCAGTCATTATATTTTTTCATACTTGCAATTTGATTTTTAAAACAATCCTTTTGGTCATTTTTGATCATCTTTTGTTGCTTGCTAATTTTTGTGATTCCATATGGCTATTTTTTAGACTGTGTATAATAATTCCAGGATCAGAATACCTTGGGTATTTTTTTATGATTCTCACTCATGTTGCCTGTTTCCTCATATATTTGGTCATCTTTGATTATGAGCTCATACCTTTTTTTTAATAGACTTTTTTAGAGCAGTTTTAGATTTAGAGAAAAACTGTGCACAGAGTACAGTAAATTCCCATATACTTCCCCCATGGTCATATTATCATTAATATGGCACATTTATTCTTCGATAAGCCAATATGGATACATTACTATTAATTAAAGCCCATAAGTTTACTTTAGGTTTTACTATTTATGTTGTAAAATTCTATGGCTTTTGACAAATGCATAACGTCACACATGGTATCACACAGAATAGCTTCACTGCCCTAAAAATCCTCTGTGCTCCACCTGTTTGTTCTTCAGTTGTGAAACCCTGAGTCCGGGAAACCACCGATCTCTTTACTGTCTTTATTTTTTTGCCTTCTCCAGAATGTCTTATGGTTGGAATCGCACAACATACAGTTTTTCGAGACTGGCTTCTTTCATTTAGCAGTACACATTTGAGGTTCTTTTATGCCCTTTTGTAACTTGCTAGCTCATTTCTTTTTATCACTGAATAACACCCCATTGTTGGATTGACAACAGTTTATCCATTCACCTATTGAAGGACATCTTGGTTGCTTCCAGTTTGGGGCAGTTACGAATCATGCTGCTGTCAACATTCGAGTGTGGGATTTGAGCTCTTATGTTTTCGACTTCGGGCATGGGGGTTGAAATTGGGCATATTTTCCTCCTGAGTATTTGTATTTGTGATTGCCTTGGCCTGATGCCAGGGGTCGCTGCTGGCCTGAGACCACGATGCTTTCTTCTACATCTGTCTGAAGGCAGGAGTCTCAGGTTTAGTTCCCCGAATTTGACACTTGCTTAGAACTGACTTCATCTGTGTTGCTAGCATTCGCATTTACCTTCAGGAAACCTTATCATGTTGCCTTGAAGCTTAGAGTTCTGATTTGGTTTCAGGTTACTTTTTTTCTTTTCTTTTCTTCGTTTCTTTTTTTTTTTTTTTCCCAGTAGATGGAAGATGGGGTTTTGGAGTTCTCCTTTGTTTTCTGTGAGCCCAGAAATGTACTTCAAATAGGTTCTTTATCTAGGATGTAGCTGTTTTGTAATAGGAGGGTCGTTTGCAGTTTTAAATTTGCGACTCTTGCAGGAGTCCATGGGAATGTGTTTACTTAGATATTTAGTAATTTAAAAAATTTATTATGAACTTATATCCTATGGAACTTTATATGTGTAATTCCTCTGAAGGTTATGTTTAATCTAGAGAAAATTTCATTTGCTTCTGTGAAGCACTTTAGGTTGCTTTATTTTTTGTAACTGTATTAAACAATCTTTTTGGCTTTGGACCTTTGAGGGCCCTTTAATAGTGGGAATTCTAGTCACAAATGTTTTTTTTTATAACTTTTTTAAATGTTTTATTTATTTTTGAGACAGAGAGAGACAGAGCATGAGCAGGGGAAGGGCAGAGAGAGAGGGAGACACAGAATCTGAAATAGGCTCCAGGCTCTGAGCTGTCAGCACAGAGCCAGATGCAGGGCTCAAACTCACAAACTGTGACATCATGACCTGAGTTGAAGTCACATGCCCAACCTACTGAGCCACTCAGGTGCCCCTCTAGTCACAAATCTTAAGTGAAAATGGGCTTGTCTTTGTATGCAGGAGCTCAGGAGAATTCTTTTTTGTTTTTTGGCTTTGACCAAGCCAAGGCGAAGTCAGGTATCCCTTTGTTCTTCTTTGGGCCACATCTTTTCCTGGTTTATTATTCTGGATATCTCCTCTAAGAATTCCTGGTTTGAAGGCAGGGTCTCTAATCAGAACTCCTGTCTTCCTTGGGATTCAGGCTTTGTTTGCTTTCCATTGTGTGAGTGAGACATATTTAAACTCAGTCTCCAGGTTATAAGATACGGACAGATGCCCTGAGGGCCAGTCCTGTTTGAATCCAGTGGTTGACTACTGCTTGGAAATTTTGATGAATTTTTATGTTTTCTGGCCTCTATTTACTTCCTTTTTAAAATTTTTACTAAAAAAGGATTTTTTTTTCCAAAATGGGATATTTAAAAGGTTTTATCTATCACTTTTAGATGTTGTACTTGGAGGGGTTTCTCCACACTTCTACTTTGTCATATTGGACAGTTCTTAAGTTTTCTTTAAACTCTTCAAACTCTTCTTTATTTTGAGCCCATGCATTTGTCCTTTTAATATCTGTTTACTGATGTAGGTTTGAGGCAATGTGGACCATATCTGAACTGTCTCTGTTGGATTACTGTTGTGCCTCTCTAGAGCAAAATCCTTCTTTTGAACATTCTGCTTAAAGTGTAATTTCAATTTCTTCCCCATCATGCCTATGTAAGCCTTTGTACACACCTAAACTTCTCATTTCCCTCCTTGAAATTCAATATCCGCAATCAGAACTAATGTTCAAGATATGGCTCTTGTCCTCAAAGAACGAACGTATACCAAACAGTGTGACAAAATGCATGATTAAATACTGAACTGTGTTTGTAAAAATGAGGGAGGAGTCACCGTGGGCCTGAGGACTTGGAGAAAGCTACACTGTTTTGAAGGGTTGGGAACACTTAATTAGCTAATAGTTTAAAGAATAGTAGCAAGAGAAGCAGAGTTCAACAGGAATAAGTGGTCTGTATTTGAAGTGTCTGGAAACCAGGAGCCTCTGAAACTTCTTGGGTTCGGAGGTGAGTATACTATCTTGGAAAGTTTAGTCTGACAGAACAAGAGACTAAAGGTGGGGACCAAGTAGGAGCCTCTTGCTTACATTGAGGTGTGAGGTTATACAGGTATGAACTAGGGCAGCAGGGGTAGAAATATATATACATAGGTGGGTAGATTGCAAAGACAGGAGAGTTTTGCATTTATAATAGCCTAATACAAGGAGAAAAAAGTGAGAAACTACAAAGTTACTAACATACACAGCCAAATAAGCTATGCTTTGCAATGAACCAACTGCCAAAGCTCGTGACAATTTATTGTCAACAGGGTGAAATATGTCACAATATCAATGGAAACAGCCAGTAGCAGGCAGCATGCACTCTAGCAGGCCAAAACAGATAATAATCCTTTGTTGTTCAGTAAATCTTTACAAAGGGTCTAAACACAGAATGATTAGCATTGTTTTAAAATGGCTCATAAGGGTCTTTGTGCCTGCTTAGATATCAGAAGACCAGATAACATTAATGTGATTCTTTATTTTTAAACGTGGTTCTTCATCTTAGTAATAAAACATGTTTCTTATAACATAACATGAAAGGTTTTTTTTTTTTCTTAATGGTAAGATACCTTTACCTTGGGCCAGAAATGTGAATTGACAATCCATCTACTAATACTAACAAATCTCAGCATATGATCCCAAACTCTCCTATTATTGTAGTTGATTCTCTTATAAATAGGGCAGAGGATGGGGTGGATTTGGTCGTTAGCAGCTATGAGTTTTATTACCTGTTGTATGTTATAGTTTCTTTTATTAAACTTATTTTCCAGGGCATTAGAAGACTATACTCTCCTTGTTGAAAGATTAAAGGCTAGAATAGAACAAGTTGCCAAATATCAGTAGTATTACTAATTCATCACATTCAAATATGTGTCGAATTCTAAACATAGGAAAGAGGGATTAATTCAGAAAAACATATTCAAAGGGGTTAAGTCAGGATTGCCCTTCACATCCATGCATTCTAGATTTATATCTGCCCATTTAATTTCATAATTTTCTATTCTTTTAATGGATGTGTAATGTAAAGAACAGAATTAACTGAAAAATATCCTTGGATTTCCAAACAACAAGCTGGCTGGACTGTTTTGGAGGTCAGAGTAGGGAGTGTGGGAGGCAGTGTCTTCTCTTTTGAGTGTCTGCACCCAGTTCAGCTTCTGATGGGCAGAACTATGGCTCTGGTCCTCAGCCAGAACTGTCCAATTTCTATGGACTCCTAGGTGGTGTTCCTGATACATTCCTATAAACAGTGGGCGCCTAAATCCAGACAGCCTAGTGCCCAAGACGTTAGTGTGCACCTTCATTGGTAGATTTGCTCTTACACTTGCCCCATAAGAAGTTACTACAAGGTGGAGTAGGAGCAGTTGCTCAGAAATCTAGACCCATGCTGCTGTTTGGCATAGTACCCAGCCCCTACGTGGGGTGATGGAAGGATGGGGGACACGTGCCTTTCTTGCTGACACTTGGCTTGTGCTTTCCCCTTGCCCAATGAAACTATTCTTTCTCTATGCTAAGGGATGCTATGGAGTCACCCTGGGCATGTGGTAATCACAGAGGAGTCCACGTGGTGTGAGAGACGTTATTCCTCACTTTATCTCTATGATTATTTTAAACATAAGTCCTTGAAGATTTTGCATTTCACTGGGAATGATACACTCTCATTATTAAGGATTTTTGTTCTCTTAGCATCAACTTTCCTCATAGGTATTTGAATTTTCATTTGCAGATTTATCTTAGTGAGAGAATGAATTTAAATCTTTCCTGTCTTCTCTCCTTCCTTTTTTTCCCTTCCCTCCATTGTTTTTTCTCTATTTCTCTCTGGGCACACCTTTCTCGTCTCATGGTTTTTCTATTACCTCCATATGCTATTATTCTTTAAAAGCAAAAACTGGTTTCCATTCTTTGCCTACTGCTTCTGATCTTTTTTCTCTGATAAGCAAGAAGGCAAGGAGGCAGATCCCTCTAGAAGGATATCTTGAAAGAAAATTGTGCTTTTCCAAGTGTTAGTACTTTGATTCTGCACAGCAGGAAAATAGTTCTACATAAACTTTGTTTCTTCAACAAAACTTCTGATTGACTAACTCTTGACAAAAGCAACGGGTACAATTTCTAACCTTCATGACTTGGTACAGATGGAGTCCATGTGCTTTAGACAGAACCTTCCTACATGTCCTGCCCAATGAAGGACACTGTGACATTTGCATTAAGAACTTTTGTCCATTGATTTCGGGGCATGCTTTCCTGAATTTTCCTTTTCTGGAATTTGTTTTCTTATCTCCATTTTTTAAACTTTGCCACAGACCTTGTTGTATATTTATTTCATTTGTTTATATAACATTACATATCCTGTCTTTGCCTCTGAGCAAATGCTACTGAAGGTGATTGCTTAGGTGAGTGCCACAAAAATAAGTCCTTTCACAAGATACCCATCTGAAAATGAATTTTTGGTTTTGAGCCAAATGCTACTTTTATACATCCTCATTCCATTTGGTTATAATGCAAATTCTTAAATGTAATGCTTACATCCCCTGAGTTTGTTTCTTTGAATTACTTCTACTATAAGAGTCTTTTCCCTTCTTGTCTTTTGGCCTACATTTAAAATTAATGCTGTTTTAGGATAAACTTAGTATTTCCCTTCTTGTTATAGAGAACAGTTCCTGTCTTGCTATTTTTTTTTTCACTTTGCCATTTGTTCGCAATTTCATGTAAGTTGTCAGTGAGAATTCTAAGTTTTTATGTGGTTTCTTTTCCTCAGCAAGTAGCTTATAAGAATATGATAGAAGTTGATTCATTCACATTAGAGCAGATGTCATTGGACCAGGCACTAACGTTTCTGTAACGCTTGCTTGCTAAAGAGTGAGTCTAAAAGAAGGTGCTGATGGCTTTCCCTTACATTCTGTGTGTACATCCCCCTTCTCACAGCTACATCAGGGAGTGTTGTGATATGATTGGTTCTAGGGAAGCATCTCAGGTATCAGACACAGTCTCTAAGGACTCTATTATATTGCTGTTTTCATTTTCTGTACTGTGCTTTGTTATTCTGTGTCACCCTGTTGACAAAAGGGTTGCCTGTCCTTTCTATGTTTTATATCACTGGTGAGGATTATATTAAAAAGTATTATAGTATAAATAAAGTATTGTAAAAAGTGTTATATATTGCTATGCTGTAATGGGTTCCTGATGCATTTTTATGAAAATAACTATGAGTTTACATTGAAAAGACCTGTCATCCATTTATTCCGTTTTCCTAAATTCCCTCCAGTGCCCTCTAGTGGCACACCCTCTTTTGGTACCTTATTTATCAGAGATATAGATGGCCAAGGAGATTTGGGATGTTTTCTAGGACATCTGATTAAACATCATCAAATACTAATTAAAATGCTGTCAGATGAGTCCATATTGTATTTGTCTTGGGACAAAGGGAAAGGAAATGGGTTTGGGGTAAGGTTAGGAATATGTTTTTACCCTCTAGAAGGGAAAGTATTTGGATTTGAGTTGAAGGAAGTCTGAAGGGAAGTTATCTGCCAGTGATGGTGGACACCATCTCTTCTGCAAACTGTAGATCTTGGGCCAAGTCTTCAAGCAACCTTACATGTCAACCAGAAGCAGAAACTGTCAACCATGACCCCATAATTGTCCAAATTAGCTTTACATCCAAGGTCAGATAAGTAGATCTAGGGTGATTTTAGGGATCTGCAACCCTCTAGAAGTCTTCCTAAATGACTGGTATATGACATTACTCTTAGATGGGAGGGAGAAAAAATGCCATCCCACAGTGAGGTTATCATTCAGTTGTCTGAGGAAGGTGACATATATTATGAAGGGCTTTAAACTAAATTATAATAAAAAAATATTGATTATTAGATTTTTTTCCCCATGCTTTGGAAGAATCTGGGAAGGGAAAAGGAAGGCATTTGACTTCTGAAGTTGGGAGGATGGTGACTGGTAAATGGTGCCACTGATTCAGTTGAATAATGGTTACAGGAAGAGAAGGCTAGGGATACAGATGGTGAGCAGAATGCTTTGCAGTCTTGCTGACTTGACAACATTGCTGAGGAGGGACATCCTGTAACTTCACTGGGGTGGGAACAAAGAAAAGACATGCACTGAGCTATTTTAATAATGCAGCTGCAGATGCAGGCAGTTCTACATAGTAGGATTTGGAAGGTTTTTGTTGTTGTTGTTGTTGTTGTTGTTGTTTTACAAGCATGATTGCCCTTGTGGAAATTAAGGAGCCAGATTCCCATTAACTGGTGCCAATATTTAATTCATCATATAGTTCATAGAAAATTATTTCCCTTCATGATTTTTGCTATTGATATAAAAGCATTTCCTTGACTGATGCAAGATAAATTTTGGGGGTTAGCTCTATTCAGAACCAGTATTTGTTTAAGTATTCGCTCTTTGAGTCTCTGCCTAGAACCTTGCTCTCCATCCAATTTCTAGAAATGTCTACATCCTTCTAGACTATTCTTGCTATATTGTTTCTGAACCTACTGCTTTATGTTACAGTGTATGCTCTGCAATTAAAAATCTACCTTCCTCTATAAAATCACTGAATTAAGCAGTTTCCCATATTCCATTAGAGGAAATAAATTCAAATTCTTCTAGATGATAGGAAATAATTATAGTAAAGTGCAAATACTTTTGGAGAGCCATTTTTGTTTTTCATCACTGTTGCCAAAAGGGTAATTGGGGTATCTACTATGCGCATGGCTCTATTCTTACTGTTACTCATTTTTTTTTCTGAGCCTACTCAGCTTTGGGGCTCTGCATAAGTTACATTTCTACCTTTTGTAGCTTACTAATATTTTGTTTACTAGAATGAAGGCAGGGATTTGTAGAGTTGACCACTAACCTAAGATCAAAGTTATATAGGATTTAAAATGTATAATCAATTTCTGCCCTTTCTGGAGGAAAACTTTTGGAATACCTTGACTTAGAGCATTTTGGCATCAAAATTAAAAAACTCAAATGTGACTGTAATTATACAATTTCCATGTTTTTTAAATCCCCCGATCTACTTTGGAATCATCCAGATGTTCTCTGGGTTAATATTTTTGTTCCATTTAATTACACTGAATTATTTTCTGAAATTAAAAGGGGGTTGATTTTGAATTCTCTAGTGCTGCCTCCTTTTGTTGACTGCTGGCAATTTTAAATTAAAATAATTATTCTTCATAATTCCCATACTTAGGGAGTTTAGCATTGTCCGTGTCTTCCCCCAGGCTGAACTAAAGACCATAGATTTGTAATGTAGTACATTTTGCCTGAGATTACTTTTCTTAAAACAAGACAGCTGCTTTTCCTTCAGGTCATTGTTTGAAAAAATAGACTTAAATATACCTGCCAAAGCTTTGCCAGTATTTTCAACTGATTTTTTTTTTTTTTTTTTTTTTTAATAAAGGTGACATATATCAGAAAGATCTCCTTTCCACCCTAGGAGATTTGTCATTCTTTACTCTTGTAATATCTTAATCCTAGTTTGTAGTACAAACTTGGTTGTCTTTAATTTTCTTCTCTTCCAGAAAAAAAAGAACATGGCCTTTTAAAAATTCAACCTCCACGTTTAAGAGACAAAAGAAATTTAATTATATTTCTAGCTTTCGCAATTTCAATTTTTCATCAATAGTTTTTGCTATCAAATAGAAACTCTGTCTCATTCTCTGACCTCCTGTCTTTTTCTATCTAAATGGTTCCCATTCATATCAGCAGTTGGGCTCCTTCCCTCTTCTGCACTGGCTTCACTTACATATATAGCTTGACACTTCCTCCTACAACTTTTTAGGATTTACTTAGTGACGTCTTATAGACAGTCTCTCTCGCATTCTTTTTTCTCTTTTATTTACCTGTGGTGGAGGTTGGACTGCTTTCCTTTCCCTCCTAGCACCTATCTATTCGAGGATAGATAGATAGTGATACCATCCTACAATCCAACAGCAACCTTGTGAATGCTTCTGTTCCCTATCTGTTACTTTCTGCAATTATAATACTATTGAGTGAAAGAGATAAGGTGGTCAGAAAGGTAGAAAGTAATCTTGAAGACTATCGTGGCATGATAAAGAAAAGAGAGTGGGGTTTAAAGAAAATAGTAGTGAACTACAGAATCAAATGCTAAAGAAAGTTTTGGTAATTATGAGTCATTGCACACAAAGCAATTTTAGTACAGTGTGGTAGAGAGTATTCTTTTCTTTTAAAAAAAATTTTTTTTTAAGTTTATTTATTTATTTAGAGAGAGAGCAAGCAGGAGAGGGGCAGAGAGAGATGGAGAGAAAGAGAATTCCAAGCAGGCCCCACACCATCAGCATGGAGCCTGATGTGGGGCTCGAACCCCCGAACCGTTCGAGCCGAAACCAAGAGTCTGGAGCTTAATGGACTGAGCTACCCAGGCGTCCCTTATTTTGGAAATGTAGTAGGGGCCATAATCTGAGATGCATGACTTCTTCCAAGGTTGGGCATATCACTTAAAAATGGTAGTTTAGCCTCAACTTAGCCATATTTTTAAAGAGGTGAGAATGAATCACTAGAGAGTAGAAACTGCTCACGCACAGGAAACAGAGATGAAGTAGGGAGAGGAGGCAGGGGAGATGGAATTTTTAAAAGCCATGCATGAGAAGTTTTGTTTTGTTTTGTTTTGTTTTTTCCTCTGAGACCCAGCAGGGAAGGTAGGTTTGTAGATGGTACTGGAATTTGCAGATGGAAAAGAGGAGATGTTCACAGCCTCCGTAAAATGGTGAGAGAGGTTATTTGCTAAGGTTGGCATTCAGATTGGGAACCTCCATCTTGGGCAATATTTGCCTGACAAAAGCAAAGGTGAATACAAAGTTTACTAAGGCGTGGTGATGGGTCTGCACTGGTAGAGTCACTCCCCTACTTGATGCCTTTCATCAAAATTCCTTTTTTTTAAAATGTTTATTTTTGAGAGAGAGAGAGAGAGAGAGAGAGCGCGCGCTCGCGCAAGCGAGTGTGGGGGAGGGGCAGAGAGAGAGGGAGACACAGAATCCGAAGCAGGCTCCAGTTTCTGAGCTGACAGCGCAGTGCCTGATGTGGGGCTCGAACCCAGGAACCATGAAATCATGGCCTGAGCTGAAGTTGGATGCTTAACCAACTGAGCCACCCAGGCACCCCATCATCAGAATTCTTTGACCAGCACACAAAGGTTTGTCTGTTTGTTTCTTTTCTTTCTTGGTTTGCATTAATTTTGTGATATGTCATGGAGACGGCTTTGGACAACAGCTGGAGACAAATGAAATTACATTGGCTGGCTTTGCATATGTTTGTCACTTCTTTTCCCTGGGTTTAGATTGGGGGTCCCCTCTAACTGTGAGAACCCAACACCATCAATATAGTCAGGAGTTCAATGTGTTGTTTGACACAAGTTGGATGTGACATTCATCCCAGTGCCATTTTGTATGTGTTGTAAATCAGGAAGGTAATCAGGCGCCACTCTACTAATTGGTCTCTCTACAGGATGCACGGACAGTTCTTGCCTTTCTCTATACACTATTCTGTGTGTTCTTTCTGCAGAGCCCTTTGGCTGCAGTGACCTCTTCACTTAACAAGTGCTTCTCTACCTCCACACATCTCTCATACTTAAATAAATTTCATCTTTCAAGACCTTGGCTTCAACTTGACCTCCTTCATAAAGCTGTCTAAAACTATAGTTTTTATCCCTTTCCCTCTCTGAATAGTGAATTCTGCTCAGTTCAAATCTTTATTTTCATGTTTTCCCAGTTTTCCTAATTAGACTGTACTGTTCATGTGGGAAGGACCACATATTCTATTTCTTTTCGATCCGTTCATCTTTGTCTGTTACCAGGCATGTGTGAAGTCTTAATAAATGTTCACTTATTAAATTATTTGTGACATATTTTATTTTTATTTAATGATTACGAGAGTTGATATTTAAAATATGTCACTCCCTCGGGCGCCTGGGTAGCTCAGTCGGTTGGGCATCCGACTTCAGCTCAGGTCATGATCTCGTGGTTCGTGAGTTCGAGCCCCGCGTTGGGCTCTGTGCTGACAGCTCAGGGCCTGGAGCCTGCTTCGGATTCTGTGTCTCCCTCTCTCTGACCCTCCCCCATTCATGCTCTGTCTCTCTCTGTCTCAAAAATAAATAAATGTTAAAAAAAAATTAAAAAAAATAAATAAAATATGTCACTCCCTATCTTTGTGTTTTTATTGTACTGCTACAAATAATTGTTGTCACAATGAAGTATTTTGGTGTTTTGGGACCTCTTAGGAAGCTTTATTAATTTACTACTTTAGAATATTATTTTTAATTTAAATTTTCTTTTCTTTTCTTCATTTTCATGGTTTTTTACATGCTTTGCTGGCCCCAAGTCATGACTCTTAAGGATGTCATGGTAACCTGGCAGAGAATTCTTGGGTTAAAGTGTTCTTTCCTTCCATTCCTGCAGTGTTTTTTCAGCTGTTATGATATGATTCTTCACTCTTTTTTTCCCTGTAGTTTATCCCTGATGATGAAATTACACATTTTATGCCCTGGATTTTTACTATTCTTTCTCCTATAGGCAATATAAAGCAATGATATATCTGATATGTTTAGCATAAGGAAATACACTGATAACGTTATGTGTATTATCTTTTCCTTTTTAACTTAACCCTTTAATTATCAGTAATACTGTTTATCTTGTAATTTGGTGACTATTTGGAAATAGTCATTTGCATGACTCTTTCAAACCAAGGAACTTTTTGTGGGATAAAAAAGTACAAAGGAAACATTTAAGAACATTTTATAATATACTCATTATTTATTACAAAGTTATATATGGGATAAAAATGCATACTTGTGTTTGTTTTAGGAATCAAGCATTTTAAGTCCAGTGCAGGATGGAACAAGGAAACCTCAGATTGACAGCAATAGGGGTAATAACTACCGGATCGTGAAGGAGGTCAGCAGATGTCCACCATTTTTATATGGGCTTATGTTTGCATGGCAAATAATTTTTGCTTGTGTATCATATTTAATACTATATCTTTTATATTTAATGCTTTTCCTCTTTTTCAAGATTTTGATTAGACTAAGTAAACTCTGTGTACAGAATAAAAAGTGTCGGAATCAACATCAACGATTACTGAAAAATATGGGAGCCCATTCGGTGGTGTTGGATCTTCTGCAGATACCCTATGAAAAGGTTAGTTCTTAGTTACTTGAAATTTTTTTTTTAATTTTGATATGATCTGCTATCATATACAGCAAAGTTACAAGAATTTTTTTCCCTGAACTACTTGAAAGTAAGTTGCCGATCTGATCAGCCCTGAGCCCTTTAGCGTGTGCTTCCTACAGCAAGGACATTCTTCTTTCTACATAACCACACGACAACCTTCCAGGTCAGGAAAGAGCATGACACTTTACTGCCACTTAAGCCTCAGTCACTGGTCACATTTTTCTCATCATCTGAAATGTGTCCTGTGTGACAAAAAGGTCCACTTGAGAAACAGGTGCTGTTTGGAGCTCCTATGACATTGACACTTTTGAAGACAGACCAGCTCTTTTGAAAACTGTTCCTTAATTTGGGCCAGCTAATGTTTCCTCATGATTAGATTCAGTTATGCATCTTTGGCAGGAACATAACAAGTGAGGCTACTTTCTTCCCACCACTTCCTATCAGGAGGCACATGATTCTGATTTCGATCCCATTACTGATGGTGTTTACTTTGATCACTTGATTAAGGCGGTGTCTGCCAGGATTCTCCACTGTGAAGCACTCATTTTCCCTTGGTAATTAATAAGTATTTTTGTGGAGAGGCGCTCTGAAACTAAGCAAATACACCATTCTTCATCAAACTTTCAATTTATTTATTCACTTATTTATTTTGATCAGTATAAACTTGTGGATGCTCTTTATTCAGTAGGTTATTCTAGGCTTCTCTAATTATCTATTTGATTCTCAAATTGTCCCCAGTCTGCCCACTGGGACTCCTCTGAATTAGCTTCTCTGTCCTCTAACATGCCACATCATTCTTTGAATAGTTTCTTGCTTTTTGCACCTTAAAACGTTCCAAGGTCACCTTGCATTTTTCTTGTTCCAGCTCTGGAGTCGGCCATTTCTTTAAGTGGCCCCGCTTCTGTTTGGGGAAGTATGTGTTTAGAAGCAAAGTTCTGAAAATTAAGTGTACTTACTGCTTTTGGGGTTTTGTCCCTCTAGGCTCTCTAAATAGACAAATCCAGGGAACATACGTGTGTATTGAAACAGTTACCCATGTCAATACTTTGTAATAGCTAATCTTCCATAACTGCTATTGCCTACTACTCCATGTGGACACCCTCCGCACCTCAGGCTCTGACAACCCCCCACGCCAGGGTGGATGCCGCTTTATCTCTCAAGCACCACCATGCCCTGCCAGGCCTTTCCTGGTGCATATGTTCTCCTGACTTGGACTTTCACTCCTTATGTAGGCTTGCTTCCCTATTCAGCTTACTTTTTAACAGGTAAGCTTATAAATTCTATCATTCCTTGGGTGGCATAATTCATTCAATGCATAGAATGCAATACAAGATTTATTGAAAGGCAACAAAAGGTATTAAATCCTCAGCATTTATTATCCAAATTATTTCATCTTTGATATTGTAACGTGGGCATTGGGCATGTCATCAAGTCCCTTTTTCTAATAACATATCTGTAGCATTCAGTATTTTACTACTATGTTATGTTTATAGATTGATTTGTTCAGTTTTAAGAGCTGCCTTGTTCAGAAACATAAAAAGAATAAGATGAGAGTTTCAAAGAAATGTCAGATACGGTAGTTCTGGCTCTGGTGTTCTATACTGGCCAGCTTTTCAGTGGGAATTGGGTATTCCTGTGGCTGAAGTCTCTTTGATGCCTTTCATCTATCCCTGGGTTACACAAGTGAAGGAAAGTGTTAGTAGATTTTGAATTAAAATTTTCTATTTTTCAGTTAGGAATGAAGTTTTTTTTGTTTTATTTATTCTCCAGTTAAGTATGAGGAAATGGGTCTATTAATAATCGTAGGCTGTTTAGTTAGTTATAGATAGCATAAACTGTAGACTCTTAGATTAGGAAAAACAGAAAACATTAAATTATTTATTAAAACTACTACTGAAAATATGAGTACATTATGTTCTCTGACACTGCCTACATGACAGATCGGATAATCAACTACCCAGAAAAAACTTAGGTGGTTCCAGTGATATTGTTGAAAGACCACTTTTGAGAAGAGAACTTTGTATTCTTTGTGAATTTCGAGACTTCATTTCTTATTGAGATTCCTATAAGTGAATGATAGTGTTGTGGGACTTTGGAAAATGACAGTAAATAAGGAAAAGAACTTATGAGTACATGTGTTAAGATAGAGGGGGACCCAAAAAAGACTGGGGAAGGGAGGGGGTCAGAGAGCAAAGAGGAACAGGAAAACAAAGAGATGGAAATAAGAGACAAAGTACGTAGCAAAAAGGTGAGGGCAGAGAGCAGGGGAGGGGGAGGGTGAACTAGAGTTGAGATGAGGTCAGAAATATATATAAAGAGAAATTTACGGGTGGGAATGGAGGAAAAGTGAGTGGAGAGAAGAAAGAGACTAGGGACAAGGCAAGAGGATGAGAGATGACAGATGCTGGGAAAAACAGTAGGAAGGGAAGAGTTTGGGAAGGAGAAGAATCTAGAAGGTGGGAAAGAGGAGGAAGCAAGAAAAAGGAATATCCAGATACATGGAAGTACTGGGAAAGAGAGCAAGTCCAAGAGAAGGGAGGGGTAAGAGGGATTTGGGGTAAAGCAGACAGGAGGGAACAGAGAGGTCCAGGGGACAGAGAGAAAGGAAGGCAGGACAGGTGAGCTGTGGGCACAGAGGCAGGGGAGGAAGATGCAGCTGTAGGCAGACTTGGGTGAATGTAGTGAACAAGCAGGAAGGCTGGGGACCAACTAAAACAAAGAGGGGCTGAGAGTGTGGAGCAGAACAGGTCATAGAAGGAGAAATAAAGAGAAGGTAAGAAACATCTAGAAGATGGTGGAGGTGGGGGGTGGTAACAGTGAGGTAACCTGGAGAGGTGTAGAAACAGCAAGAGCACAGAGGAGGGGGAGCATAGAACAGTGGCAGAGAGGAAAAAGAATACATGCGGGAAGGAAGGTTCTTTTTCATAATATTTGGTATTATGGTATGTTTGTTTCTTCATATCATTGCTACTCTCTCGCTTACAGAATGACGAAAAGATGAATGAAGTGATGCATCTGGCCCACACATTCCTGCAGAATTTCTGTCGGGGAAATCCACAGAACCAAGTTCTCCTTCACAAACATCTCAATTTGTTTTTAACTCCTGGTGTAAGTATTTTAGTGACTTCTAATATTTATAGAAAAGTGTCCATCAAATTTGTTTTAGCAGCATTGATGAATGGAATTTTATTAGCCTTTGCCACCTTATTTTTTCCTCGTAGAGGTTCTCTCCCTAAAAGTGAATATGTTTTATTTCCATTAAGGAAACATTTACAGACACTTGAAATATTACATGAATTTTACCTGAAAGTGACAACTTCCTTTATATGTATATAGTTTAATGTTAGGGAAAAAATATGGTAGAACAAAGATCTAACTGCAATGCCCTGAGTGAGATAAATATGGAAAACTCAAAGGTAGAGTTAACTCTGTAAAATGCGTGTTGGCGGATCCTGGGGAAGAGCTAACTTTGAGTAATAATTAATCTCAAGAATACCATTGCCAACATGCTGACCTTTATGACAATCAACTCCTTCTTCCAACTAAATTCCTTTGTGAGCTCAGTTTTCTTTTAATGGGGAATGATCTCACTGCATTTCGTAGAAGACTTGCACAGGAAACCCACTATGGCTTTGCATAAAGTAGAAAACTGATCACAAGCAGGGAAATTAGCCTAAGTAGAGTAAAATAGAAAATTGATCGTGTCAGAATTACAAGGGCACATTCCTCTCTGGTTAGCTCCTTGAAGCAGAAACCATGCGGCACATCTTCATGAACAATTACCATCTCTGCAATGAGATCAGCGAGAGGGTAGTACAACACTTTGTGCACTGCATTGAGACACATGGCCGCCACGTGGAGTACCTGAGGTTTTTGCAAACGATTGTAAAAGCAGATGGCAAATATGTGAAGAAATGCCAGGATATGGTAATGACAGAGGTATGTTCTCAGTTTGCATTTTAAGCAGCTTCCCAGAAATAATGGGCTCAAGTAGGTGTTTTCTGTGAATGTATAGTGTAGAAAACCCCCCACAATAAAGGTTTGGAAAACAATTGAATCCTGACGACTTCAGCAACAAATATATTTTGTTTAGATCTAGTGAAGGAACATAATCTATGTTGATTTTATAACTTTCCAAGAGTTTATTTTTCTTTTTGATCCTTAATGAATTTATGTATTTTCAATGGCAAAATTGTATGAAATGTTATAATTTAGAAGGGAAGTGATACATTTTATATTTAAAATTTTTTCAATATGTAACAACAATGGTTTAAACTTTGCTTTCCCACTGCCTTTTGATACTCTGTTCCTCAAATATAGAATGGATATTCTCTGCTACCATTTGTAGAAAGGTTTGAAGGGAATTAAATTAATTAATAGAAATTACCCATTGGTGATTTATTATAGGTAGAACCGTAGGTATTTAGAGTAAGTTGAAAATTTAAGAAACTCAAATTGTTGAAGTACCTCATTTATTTTGCCCTCTTCATTGTGATGTTTGACATTGAGTGAGGTTTATGCAATGAATAAGTTACTCACCAGGAACCAAGTGGTACTCTGGAGAAATTGAGCCCATTTGGGTAAATCATTTCTCTGTGACCTAATGGTTCTCTAAAGGCCTATATGGATTAAGGCTGCTTTCAACCATGGCGACTAAACAGTCACGTAATAGATTATATTGATATGAGGGGATTTTCATAATTCTATACTTTAAACTTGGGAATGGGGGAAGACTTCTATATTGACACGATGTGATCCCTCCTGCCCCATAGAAATCTTAAAATTAATTCAGCCTAAAGCCTTGAATTTTTTTATATTTATTTATTTATTTTGAGAGGGGGTGGGGGGAAGGGGCAGAGAGAGAGAGGGAGACCCCAATCCAAAGCAGGCTCCAGGCTCTGAGCTGTCAGCACAGAGCCTGATGTGGGGCTCAAACCTGTGAACCATGACATCATGACCTGAGCTGAAGTTGGATGCTTAACCGAGTGAGCCACCCAGGTTCCCCTCTCTCTCTTTTTTTAAGTGTTCTTTTTCTCTCATCTCCACTTTTACCTCCATTCCCTATTGCTGCCCATGACACATGGAACTTCCAGATTCTTGTTGAGCTGCATTTGGCTCAAAGTACTTGCTTTTTGTTTGTTTGTTTATTTTTGAGCAAGAGAAAGAGTGCGAGTGGGGGAGGGGCAGACAGAGAGGGAGACACAGAATCAGAAGCAGGCCTCACTCAGGCTCTGAGCTGTCAGCGCAGAGTCTGATGCGGGGCTCTAACCCAGGAACTGTGAGATCATGAACTGAGCCGAAGTCAGATGCTTAACAAATTGAGCCACCCAGGTGCCCCAAGATACTTGCCTTTTTATTCTGTCACTATTGAAGGGAGTGGAGATATTTTATTCTGTTTTAGTAAGATTAGACTTACGAGATTTCTCATGTCTTTGGCAACGGCATCTTCTATTTGAAGTAGAGGAAAGTAAGTTTATTTAAATATTTTGCAGGTTTAATTTCAGGGGGTAACTCACTGGTGAATGATTAACTATCATCCATGTCACTTAATTCTTGTCCCTATCCATCCTCCCCATAGCTCCCTGGCTGGTTTTGATAGTATTCATAAATAATCACTTGGCGCATGACCAGAATCTTTTTACTACTCTGTCTTGGTATAGTTATGCTTTTGCAACATTATTTGTGTTTTTACAAAGCGATGCATGTATTTCCAGATAGACCAAGCCTTTAGAAATAACTGCACAGACGAACATTCGATTTGGACTGCTATGTAGATTCTCTTATTATCGTTTCAGTTGATAAATGGGGGTGAAGATGTGCTGATATTTTACAATGATAGAGCCTCATTTCCCATCCTTCTCCATATGATGTGTTCAGAGAGAGACCGAGGGGATGAGAGTGGCCCCTTAGCTTACCACATCACGCTGGTGGAGCTGCTGGCAGCATGTACAGAGGGGAAAAATGTCTACACTGAAATCAAGTGCAATTCCCTTCTGCCCTTGGACGACATAGTAAGGGTGGTGACCCATGATGACTGCATCCCTGAGGTAAGCCTGGCAAAAACTTAGCAGCCATGGAATTGTTATTAATATAAAGTCCATAAGTGCCGAAGTCCCCATACTATTTATAACGAGATGACGTATTTAGTCAAGAAATTGTACTCAGCTATGTAATTAGAAAAATTTAAAAGGGCATAACAAGTTTACTTTTTCAGTTCCACAAGAAGCTATGAAAGATGATCCATTTTTCAAAGTAGAGACACTGTTGGTTTACTGGGAGCTACTATAAGTCTCTTAAATTCTAAGTATGTCAAGATGGTAAAACAGATTTACTTGTAACCTGTGGTATGTTCTTGAGAATGTAAAAAATGCTCCATAAATAATTCACGGTCATCAATAGGAGAGGCCAGGATGGTGCAGCAGTATCATCGATTAGACTCTGTAGGTTTACCTTGCTTTACGGAATAAATGCATTCATGGAAATATGGACATGCATTTTGCTTTATTCACACATCTGTTTTTTGCTCTCTGTCCTTCTTTGGCTGATAATAGGGGAAAAAAAAACTTGTTAAAAACTGGTTGTCTGCCAACAGGATTAATGAGGCTTCCAGGAATGTATATTGCAATAATTTCTTTTTTTTTTTCTACTGTTGTATTGCTGCAAAGTTCATTAATGTGTGATGCATTGAATATAAGTCCAAACATTTTTTTTAAAGAATCAGGTTGTAGCAAAAAGTTTATGAAGAAAAATAACAGTGCCCTGCTCGTCCCATCCACCTTTCTTCCTTCCTTTTTCAAATCTTCCCTCCCGTCCTTCCAATCAGTTTTACTTTTTATTTTTAATTTATTTTTTAAATTTACATCCAAGTTAGTAAGCATATAATGCATCAATGATTTCAGGAGTAGATTCCTTAATGCCCCTTACCCATTTAGCCCATCCCCCCCCCCGACAACCCCTCCAGTAACCCTCTGTTCTTCATATTTAAGAGTCTCTTATGTTTTGTCCCCCTCCCTGTTTTTATATTATTTTTGCTTCTCTTCCTTTGTGTTCATCTGTTCTGTATCTTAAAGTCCTCATATGAGTGAAATCATACTATATTTGTCTTTCTCTGACTGACTAATTTCACTTAGCATAATACCCTCTAGTTCCATCCACATAGTTGCAAATAGCAAGATTTCATTCTTTTTGATTGCCGAGTAATACTCCATTGTATATATACATACCACTCCTTCCTTATCCATTCATCCATCGATGGGCATTTGGTCTCTTTCCATACTTTGGCTATTGTTGATAGTGCTGCTCTAAATATTGGGGTGCATGTGTCCCTTCAAAATAGCATCCCTGTCTCCTTTAGTAAATCCAAACATTTTAAGTTAGAGTGACTTAAGAATGTGTTAGATTAACTTCCCTACTTCCAACTAGTGCTATGTAGTGATGAACTTAAAAATATATTTTTGTGAAATTTTGTGGAATTATTGACACTTCATATGAAAGGTACTTCATGCTTTGATTAGTTTGAAAGAAGATGGCAAAGAAAGGAAGCATAGTGTAGTGCTTAAATTCATGGGTTCTGTCTTTATTTGAGGCCTGAAGCTCACTGTGCTTCTTCCCACATGCAGTTCTTTCTGACCACACCACTCCGACCTCTTATATTCACCTACCTTGCTCCTCTTCATCCTTCTTGATTCAAGCATTACTTCTTTAAGGAACACTTCCCTGGCCTCCCATAGTAGATAGAGTCTATACGAGTCTACAATTTGAAATTTGGCCTTTGGATTTTGTTAACACATGTCTATAGCCTTCACATCCTTTCTCAAGATTATAAGCTTGATGAGAATAGCAACTAGGTTGTTTCTATTTACCATTATATTGTCTGAACCTAAGTCTATACTTAATAAATATGTTGTGAGGGGCATCTGTGTGGCTCAGTTGGTTGAGTGTCCAACTCTTGACTTCGGCTCAGGTCATGATCTCACGGTTTGTGAGATGGAGTCTTGTGAAGGGCTCAGTGCTGACAGTACAGAGCCTGCTTGAGATTCCCTTCCTCTATGCCCCTCCCCAGATCATTTTCTCTCTCAAAGTAAATAAATAAAAATTTAAAAAATATATGTTTTGAGTGAATGAATGAATGAAAGAATGAGTCAGAATCCTGGATCCGTTACTTCTAGCTGTGTGACTGATTCCAACAGGTTACTTAACCTTTCTGATCTTCAATTTCCACAACTTTATTTTATTTTGTTTTGTTTATTTTACTTATGTAAGTAATCTCTGCACCCAGCATGGGGCTTGAATTCATGACCTGAGATCAAGAGTCGCATGCTCTTCTGACTGAGCCAGCTAGGTGCCCCAATTTCCACAATTTTTAAGTGAAACAAGGATAGTATATATCTGAGAGGATTGTTGGAGGATTAAATTAAGTAAGATATTACTTACAAAATGCTGAAGGTGTTTGGCATGCAGCAAACCATGGATAAATATAAGCTGCTGTCAAGATGATTATGATAATGCACTGAATGGTTCAGATGTCTCCTTTCCTATAATCAGTTCTTGACACAGGCACCCTGTCACTGAAGGTTTGTTTTTGACCAGAGTCAAGTAGAGATAAGCACTGAAGGCATGAAAGCTGGCCCTGTATTCCTTATGGTTCTAAGTTGGATTCAATGAATCCTTGAAATTGTTTACATGATTTTGTATTTTATATGCATTTTTGAGGGAGGTTTATAGCACACATCACATTTTCATCAAAAAGAAAGAAAAGAAAAGAAAAGAAAAACTACTGCCCTACACACTTTAGAAGCACTCTATGTTGGTGAGATTCAGTCCTTTTTGAGGCATTTTGTTAAGTATGGAAAAGAATTTTATTACATCTTAAAATAATGTAATTTTTTGTAAACTGTGAGCCTGTTTCTTCTCAGAAATAGTAATTTAAATATTTCTGAATGGCAATAACAGTATTTAATGAATACATTTAAACATTATATTAGAATCCTCTTGGTTTCAAAATATAGAGACCTATCTTAAATGGTTTAAATAAAAAAAAGGGAATTTTATTGGCTCTTGTATTTGGAAATTTGAAGGATAGTTCTTATGATGGGTCAAGATATTCAAACAATGTCAGAATTCTTCCATCTCTTGGTCCCTTTTCCTTTGTGGTTTTGCATCATTCTCCTGAGCTTGTTTGTCCTCCACACGTCTGGAAAAGATGGCTTCTTGGAATTCAGGTTTACCTTGTTCTACTTTATTAATAAGAGAGAGAGAGAGAGAGAGAGAGAGAGAGAGAGAGAGAGAGAGAGAGGTGGAGGGGAGGGGGAATGACAGAGATGGAGAGAAAGAAAGAGAGAGAGAAATGGGGAGGGAGAGGAAAGAAGACAGGGAAAGGGATCACATTTGACTCTCAGTGTCTCAGGTACAATAGACTTGGTTTAAGTCAAGTGTACTTTTGCACACCAATCACCGGGCCCAGGGGAACAGGCTCCTAGGTAATGTGTTTACCCTGGGTCAGGGGCTGGAGTGGTTTAGTAAAAGAAGGGAAACGAGAATGCTTTCTAGGTATAAACAAAACATGCTATAATCCACGATAGTCACTCAGATAGATTTCACTTGTCGCAATTGGCATTTGAAAATGAACAATCGAGAAAACAAACTTTCTTTTGTATTTGAAACTTGCACAGGTTAAAATTGCTTATGTGAATTTCGTTAATCACTGTTATGTGGACACAGAAGTGGAAATGAAAGAAATCTACACAAGTAACCATATTTGGAAGTTATTTGAGAACTTCTTGGTGGATATGGCAAGGGTGAGTTACACTTCCATCATTAAATAGTACTGCATGTTTAGTTAGGCTGTTGATATATATTTTGACAAGGTGGTATCAAAGATCTGGATGAAAACTTGGAATTAAACTCGCCAACTTTGGATGTAATCCATTACATTGAAAAAGTTGTGAATGCATTTCACAAGATTGTGACATTTAATGAGTTCATATGCACAAAATACCCAGTATAGTGTGTATAGCAACAAAGCGTTCGTTTTTCCTTTTAAAACTGACTATATCATTTTGTTATGAAATGGAATTTTAGTGGCATTTTTACAGTGGTTAGGAAGATATTGGCAGAGGTCAATTTGTATTCAACCTCTTAACATGGGTGCAATTATGAACCATAGACGGAAGAGATCTCGGGAAGCCTTGACCCATGCTTTCAGACAGACAGGTACTTGACCAGACTACCCAGGGCTCAGCATTGCTCAGTGTTGCCCATTCAGAATTTTCTTTGGGTGAGTGCTCCAGTAATTGAATCATCTGGTATTTTCACTTGTCAGTCAAAATATCTCTTGCTTTTTACTGAGTCCATTTCCTCTTGTTTGACTTTTGGTGGGGATTGGAGAGGACATGTGGAGCTGGTTGACATTTTCTAGATATTGTCCAGCATATGGTTTTGAGTAAAACTGAGTAAATGAATGCACAACTGAAGAAAGGAAGGAAGGAATCTTCTTTATAGACAGCACTTAATTTCATTTAGTTTATCTTAGGCCCTCCCCCGCATTTTGGCATGTTGAATTGTCAAAACATACAGGTTCTATTATGTTAGTATTTTTTGATCTTCTCTAGTTTTCCTTTGAAGTTATGGGATATAATGTTCAAAGAGTTGCACTAATAGAAGGTAGTATATAGATAATCCCTAGAACTATGATGACTTATGGTGGACGGGCCCAGTGCTTTGGCTCTCTGCATTCCTGAGTGCTTTATGCCTCATTTAGATATATTTAGAGGAGAGGGATTAGTGAGGTCCATATTTCCACTGTCTTATAAGAATGGATGCTGACTGTTATCCACTAGCTAACTGCCTCCATACAACCCTTTCTGGAAGGAGAGAAGACAAAGGGGTATGATAAAACATCGAGACAGACTCAGACATGTGAGAGTAATCTTGGAAAATAAAATAAATCATTATTATTCCAGTCCAGGAACTCTTTTATTTAGTCAGAGTTTTCAGGTGAAGTGTGCTTGTTTTACCTTGGATGTGGTGTGGGATGAGCCAACTCTACTATGTTCAAGCCCATGTGGAGTAAGGCAGTTCCGATTTGACTTCATTTCTATAGAATGAAAAGCCACTCATTACCTTTGTCAGGTAAACCAGCACCTGTGGAGAAATCATCTTGTTTTACACAGGACTTTCGTACCACTCATATTTACCCCTGTGTCCTAGAGAAAGCCCTTGTGTCTGATCGGCTGCAAGTATCTCTAGAGACCTTGAAGTAAAGGATGGTTTATATGCCGATGACTGAGCTTTAAAACTGCGCGTGCAGGAAGATATTAAAGAGATTATAGACTGATTTGCAGAGTTGCACAGTGCCACGGACTAAAGATAAGCTTGAAAAGACCAAGGTCACATTCTAGGTGGCATGAACTGCAAAGCTAAAAGGATTTTTATTTTTTAAACCATAGAAAGCTGATGGTAACTGCCACTGGTTATGCCATCTTGGAAACACCCTTTTCATTGATGTGTTCGTAAGGCTAAGACCTATATATTCTTTTTTTGTTTGTGTGTTTTCAAAGCATGTGCCTGCTAGGAAAGATTTTTATTTTAATTGTTTTGAGTAAGTAGACAATTAATGTTATTTGTTATAAAGCCTTGAGGGGAGTTTTGAGATCTTTTTAGTTTATTCACTCATTATGTCTAACCACAACAGCTTATCTATATTGCAAAAAGCATTTTTTTTTTACCTTCTTGTTTTCCTCTTATTTATATTTTAAAACAGCAGCTGTCTTATCCCCTCACCAAGAACGACAAAGAATCACCCTTCCTATTTCAGGGAAGGGACAGGAAACCTGACTTTTCCATAACTGGGCTCTTTCTCCTCTTGAAGAAAAATTAAGGAGCCACTTCATACTCAAATTCAAACACAAAAATTTGTTAAAATAAGGAGAATGTGGCCTTCTAGGCAAATTTCTAGTTGAGTAGATAGTTCTTAAGCTTCGGTGAGCATCAGAATTACCTGGAGAGTTTGTTAAAGCACAGATTACTGAGCTCTACCCCAGAGTTTCTGATTCAGTAGATGTGAGTCTTTTCATTTTTTACAAGTTCCTAGGTGATGCTGAAGCCGCTGGTCCAGGGGCCATACTTTGGGAACCACTGCAGTAGAATATAGTAGTGTAAGAGTAGGTACTTTAGAGGCATTAGGCAGACCAAAGTTCAAGTCCAGATTCTGCCTCTTCCCAGCTCAGTTCCCTTGAGCAAAGTACTTACTCCTCTGACTCTGAGTTTCCATATTTGTAAAATGAATACAATAACACATTCCTCATAGGGTTACCAGGAGGATTCAATGTGATAATGTGTATAAGGCTCTTAGCACATGTGTGGCACTTACTAAGAGTGCTGGTAACATCATCTATTCCATCCAAATTATGGCAACATCACTGCGATTATTATAAGGTTATATGTAGCCTTTAAAGCAATTGCAACAATCTTCCTCAATACCTATACCAAATAGTAATGTTGAGGATGACCAAAAGGAAGACCATGCAGTGCAGGCGAGAGCCAGAAACCATGCCCGTGAAGCAGGACATGCACAATACTGGCTTGACATAGAGATGGGCTAAATTCAGATGTTCCTATAAAGTGATGAAGTCCTAGAGCAGCTGATTCACATCAGTGAGAAATGGTGGAGGGAATCTGGAGGGAAAGTATGTGGCAACTTGGGCCTAAAGAATCATAGGATCTTAAGGTTGGAAGAGACTGGCAGTCGTATAGTTCACAGTCTTCAGCACCTGCCTGTGTATTTCCAGTAACAATGATCTCACTATTTTTTTTTTTTTGAGACAACTGGTTTCATTATTGCATAACTTTAATTGTTAAAGTTAATAAGATTAATTTGCTAGCGTGGGGTGACTTGCCTCGCTAGGAGCAAGAGCTGGGAAGTCTGCTGCGGCCTAATCCAGTGCTTTTTCCCTAACAGCTCCTCAGATTTGTTATGACAGCTCATGTCTTTCAGTGGTGCCTCTTCTGGTATGGTTTCTGGGCTCCTTACTCTTTTAGATACACTTTTGGGTTCTCTCTAATTTGTCAGTGTTTTAAAAGTATGACATTTGGACTGGAACCCAGTGTTTCAGGCAGGGTCCGGCCAGCACAAGGCAGATGACTATTTTAGTAGAAGTTTGGAGAACAATCTTATTTAAAAGGCAAATGAAATGAAATATTAATATGGAGAGGCATTCATACCACCTTCCACTTTTCTTTTCATGTTTCTCTGGAGTCATTTGTACCAGGTTCTTTTTGTTTGCTCTTGGGTAAAGCTCTCTAAAGAGTCTTATTTTTTAAAAAAGTATTTATTTATTTATTTATTTATTTATTTATTTATTTAAGAGCGTGAGCAGGGGCGATGGGCAGGGGGCGGAGAGAGCATGGAGCCTGACATGGGGCTCGATTCCTTGACCCTGGGATCATGACCTGAGCTGAAATCAAGAGTTGGATGCTCAACCAACTGAGCCACCCAGGCACCCCTAAAGACTCTTTATTAATATCCTTCATATTCCTGTTTTCACCCCCTTGTCTTTTATCTTGCTAAGACCCATATAAGAAAATCTTTTTGAAAGACCATTTTTAATAAACTGGTGCTATGTTTCACATACTTAATTCCATTCTGATTTCCTGACAGCATCCGTGTTCTGTAAAGACACCATGTTTAGGCAGGCAGCAAAGGTATTAGACTCATGAAAAGCTGTTCCACTGTCTTTCAGAGCATGTAGTGGCAGCTCACTTTGGTCCATGTTCCACTGGGCTAAAATTGGCATTCGTAGGGCAGAAATACTTTCCTTTGCAGAGTCAGGGGATTTGAGTCGTTATTAGAAAGCACCTTAAGAGGAGTGGACTATGGTCAATGTTAGCTTCAGAGTGTAGTTTTTTCTTCTGAAGAAGTTTCCAATTTTGCTATTAATTTCAAGATTTTTGTAATGACCAATGGTACTCTAAGTGACATATTGGCAGAATGAAATTAGACCAAGAAATAACTTAGAGGTGCATCTAATGTAGTGTCATGTCATTGTCCCATCAGTCACTGATTAACAGGACAAATTGGAGTATTTTATTTTCAAATAGTGAGCCATTCCTGCCCGTTACTTAGCTTACCGAATAGGTCGGAAGTAGGAGTAAAGGCGGAATTTATATGCGCTTTGAACCACACTTTCCAAATTCTCTAATTTGACAGAATTGAGTAAGTTTTCTTTGCTTGATGATTTGATTCTAGAGTTTTTTTGTTTTTTTGTTTTTTTGTTTGTTTGTTTGTTTGTTTGTTTGTTTTTTACTTTCTTAAGTTGAAGGAGCCATTGACAAGTCTTATTTTAAAGGGTTCCTTTTGTCTGGCCTTATTAGCTAGTATTGCAGGGAAGTGAAGAGTAGAAAGACTCTATAAACCTTATCCTTTGTGCGGCACTTTTCCTTCAGTTGTGAAGCCTCCCTCCTTATTGCCCACTCTTTCTCAAGTTTAAAAAAAATTTTTTTAAGTTTTTATTTATTTTTGAGAGAGCATTTGGCTCAAAGTACTTTTTAATTTTTTTGGTGTTTATTTATTTTTGAGAGAGAGAGAGAGAGAGAGAGACAGAGTGTGAAACGGAGGGTGGGGAACAGAGAGAGGGAGACACAGAATCTGATGCAGGTTCCAGGCTCCGAGCTATCAGCACAAAGCCTGATGCAGGGCTCGAACTCACAAACCACGAGATTGAGACCTGAGCTGAAGTCGGATGCTTAATTGACTGAGCCATCCAGGCACAACTTTCTTAAGTTTTTTTTTTTTCTCTTTCCCCCGAATCTTTCCAGCTTCTAAATATTGGAATGTGCCAGACTCAAACTTTGGACTTACTCCCTTCTATTTACAATCACTTGCTTGCTGATCTCATCATTCTCCTGTCTTTAATACCAGACTGATTTAATACCTTTGCCTGATGTCTAGTCTCCAACTGCCCGTATGACATCTCCTCTTGGCCATCTAACCTCATTTACCCCTATGTCCCACTAAAAATTAATTCCCTCTCAAGTCTTTTGCATCTCATTAAATGGCAATTCCATGATTCATTCTAGGCATTCAAGCAAAAAATCTTGGTGTTATCTGTAAGTTTTGTTTTCTTATACTCTAAATCCATTCCTTAAGCAAATTCTCCAAACTCTAAAATATTCAAAACATGACTACTTCTGAACAGTTCTTCACTACCACCTTTCTCCAAGATTAACTCTTGTCTGGATTATTGCAGTAACCTCATTACCTGTTTCCATGCTTTCATGCTTGCTCTCTTTCTTCATCTATTCTCTGTACAACAGCCATAATGACTAAAAAGGAGAAGAAGAAGAATGCTGGCTCAGGTCACTCCTCTGCTTAGATTCCTCCGAACGTAAAATGTCTACATGATTTGGCTATTCCCCTGTTTACCCTGTGTCCACTTAATTTCCCCTAGCTCTCTGTTCCATCTACTGGCCATCTTGCTACTCCTCAAATATGCCAAACACACCTTTCTGTCTGCCTGGGATGCACTGGTCTTCCAGGTATCTTCAAGACCTCTTTCATGTTCCTACTTAAAGTCTTCCAAGAGCCCTTCACTTACTATCTTCTGTATAGCAGCTTCTTCCCTCTTCTCCCCCCTTCACTTGCTCCAGTTTTCTTCATAGAACTTATCTCCATATGACATTTTTATATGCATTTGTATTTTTTTCTACTGAAACAAACAATGGGAAGGGGTTTTGTTTGGTTCATTGCTGCACGCCTGACCTAGAACAGGTTCTCACACATAGTAGATAGTATGTATTTGTGGAATAAATAAATAGATGTCCACTGAGGTGAAAAATATTAAAGAGATGAATTAGAAAACAAAATAAGTGTAGTCTTAGCATAGAATTAAATCAATGTATCAACAGAATGAAATAAATAGGCATAAACAGATTTTACATATGTAAGATATTTATGTAATAAAGAAATTGTTACCCAAGAGTAGGGAAGTGATTAGTTACTTTCAGGGATGAGCAAACTTTTTCTGTAAATGGCAAGGTAGTTAATATTTCAGCTTTTGAGGCCATTATCACAACAGCTATAGCAATTACTAAAGGGAAAGGAGCCACAGACAGTATGTAAATGAATGGATATGGCTAGATTTGCCCCTTAGGCTATAGTTTGCTTACCACTAGATTATTAAAGTAACAATAGAAGCTACATTAAGGTAGTGATTCTTATATATTTAATTCATCGATAGACCTCAGGTACATAGAACATTCTTGGCATGGAATAGGCACGCAACAAAAATCATTGATTTGAACTAAATCAGAATGACATTTGAGGACACTGGCAATGTGGGGTGAAATGAACTCCGCTCCTAACCTAAATCATACAATGGCGCAAATTGCAATTAGATTAAGATTTTAGAGATAAATGTGGAACAATAAAAATGGATGGGAATATAGGTGGATATTTATCTGTCTTTAGATGAGAAAGTTCTTTTTAAGCATAAAAGCAGTGAATGAGAAGAGCTAAGGAAAATAATAGACTTTTCGCTATTTGAAAGTTTCAAATTTAAGGACATAAAAACATCACGTGCATAAATAAAAAAAATCAAAATAGAAAAAGTTACTAAATATTTTTAAAAAGGCCTAAGTAATCTTTACATAAAGAACTTTTATGTATAGGTAAGAAAAGCACTCAAAATCTAATAATGAAATGGTCAAGACCCAGGCATTCATGATTTATAGAGGAGGAAATACAAGTGAACCCCTGAAAAAAATAGTCAACTGCTAATAATTTTTTTAAAAAACAAAGAAAAATAAGATCCAGTTTCTAACTATCAAAGTTGTAAGGGCAAAAAGATAAAAGTAAAGAGATAATATTAAATGTTGGTTCACATACTTTGCTGATGAGAATGTAAATTTATGTCGTCTTTCTGAAAAGCATTTTGGTAGTACATTAAAAGAAACCTTCATACCTTTTTAATGTGTCAAATAATTTACCTTCCAAGAATCTGTCCTTGGGAAATAATTAGAAATGATATTGGGGTGCCTGGGTGGCTCAGTCGGTTAAGCGTCCGACTTCGGCTCAGGTCACGATCTCGCGGTCCATGAGTTCGAGCCCCGCGTCGGGCTCTGGGCTGATGGCTCAGAGCCTGGAGCCTGTTTCTGATTCTGTGTCTCCCTCTCTCTCTGCCCCTCCCCCGTTCATGCTCTGTCTCTCTCTGTCTCAAAAATAAAAACGTTAAAAAAAAAAAAAAAAAAAAAGAAATGATATCAAAGATTTATGGTCAAAGAAGTTCAACGTGCTTTTATAATAATAGATAGTCGGAAATAGTTTCAAATTTTAATAATAGAGAAATAGTTCAATAAATTATGATATCTCTATAAGATTGATGTTATGGAGTCATTGAGATTATTTTTCGAGGATTTTTAATAACGTGGGAAGGTGCTAATGGTTCAATGATGAGTATAAAAAGAATACGAAACTGGTTATCTAGAATAATTTCAGTTATGTAAAATGTACATGGTAGAGCACAAGGATTATAAGAGAGGATTGTAAGAGGTTAATCATGGTTTTATCTAGATTTTTGTATTATGGATAATTTTTTCTTTCCATTTTGTGCTTTTCTGTATTTTTTTCAGGGTTCCTACAATCAATACATACTGATATTAAGAAAAATATTATGTTTTTAAAAGATGAATTTAGAACTCTGAGAAAGCCAACTGAGTGTACGAACCGATGCCTCACCTAAAAAGGAGGTGTAAAAAGCAAATGTTTGGAGGTTTTGGCCTCATGAGTGAAGGAATGCAAATGCAAATAAAAATGAGCCATGACCTCAGCTATGCAAAGGAACATGTTTACTGTGAACGAGGAATACAAAAACAATCCTTAGGACTAGTATTCCTCAGTGTCTGTGATCACAATTATGTTACTGACACTAGAGTTGCTCTATCCTACAGGGTAGCAACTTGCCACATCTAAAATTAAATTTTAATTGAGTAAAATTAAATCAAATAGAAAATCCCGTTCCTCAGTAGCAAGAGCCACCTTTCAAGTGCCCAATAAGCATGTGCATGGGACATCGCAGAAACAGATCCATCATTGCAGACAGTCCTAATGGACAGTGCTACTCTAGCATATAATAATGTATTTAACCCCACCTGTCATCTTTGGAAGAGGAGCAGTCGCTTTCAGAGCCAAAGGGAGAAGGGACATTCTATATGCAAGGGGAGAAATGTTAGTCATAATTATGTCTAGAAATATTGTTTAATATTTGTTTTTCAGCAAATGATTTTATACCCACTATGTGCTGAGGGCCTGCATGTGCAGTGGTGAGCAAGTCAGACTAGTTTCTGGTGTCAAGGGACTTATATTCTACTGGTGAAGACAGATTTTCACTTGCTCTTTCCCCCAGAAACCTCCAGGGCTGTTTCCTCCCTCCCTTCAGTTTTTTATTAAAATGTCACCTTATCCAGAGAGGTTCCCCAAGCAAGTTATATAAAATAGTAATCCTCAATTGTGCCCATTCATCCTGCAGCATGAAAAAGGAGCTGTACTCCTCCCTGTACAGCCTGACCTTCTTTATTTTTCTCTAGAGTCTTCTATCTGCTCTATTTTCCACTTATATTATGTATTTATTAGTTTGTCTATTGTGTGTCTTTCCTGGTTAGAAGAAAGGCTCTTCTAGATTAGGGACTTTGTTTTGTTTGGTTCACTGTTCTAACTCCTAATCCAGTCTTTAGCTTCCATTTAAATAATAATAGTTTAATAATTTAAACAAATAACTTGAAAATAATAATAGGTGGAGTTTGGGATTGTTTTAATATTTTATTTTACAAATATTTTAAAAATAATGACACATGGAATATACCAGAGATATTTAAATAGTGATTAATGACGTGCTATAAGACAAACCTCAAGCAACCTAAGAATGAGACAACAAATTGCTGTTCAGTAAGTTTTTGGAGGACGGTTGGATATCAAAATGGGAAAAATTGATCACAATCCATAAGTCAGGTCACTACAGCAGCAAACTGCTAGATAGTGTGAAGAGTTAATGGGAGTCAAGATGTGTACAGGGATGGAGAAAGACTAGTAAGAAACTAGAGCAAAATGTATAGCATATCCTTTTCTTTTGTGGAAGGGAGTTTTTCCTTCTTTATATTAAGTAAATAGAAATGATCTAAATAAAAAATGCTCAGAATTCTGAATATTAAGAATTATTTGACACAACGAAATGTAATGGAATGAACATTCTAAATAAAAAATCAGAATGTGAGAATATATGTGAAATGACAATCAAAAACGGCTTACTATGAAAAATATGTTAAAATGATACATACTGTATCAGTCATTATCCAGGTCTTATTTAAAGTGGTTAGAGGATTTGGATCATCTGTACATGACAAAATAGGCATGAAATGATTACATGGGAAGTGCCAGGCCTCATTAGCAATGTCAGAAACACAAAATAACTTTTAGGTGTCATTAAATGGGCAAAATAATGATAATTTACTGGTAGAACAGTCGGTTTCAGCAGGAACCAGATGGCATACTCCAGGAGATGCGGGCAGTGTGTAAAGGACTGAGAAGGCCCGGGGTAGCACCCAGGAATTGGGAACAATGCAAAGCTGTTTGCACCCAGGCCTGGAGGGGCAAGGGCAGTGCCATTGTTACTGGAGGCACTGCAGAAGGGCTCAATAGGAGCTGTCCCCAGAGATGCAGACATTGCTAAAGCCTTTGTGAGGAGGAGCTGGGGCTGGAGGCAGAGGCCTGGCAGGCACCTGACTTCCTTCTCTTCCACTCTGTTCTCCTGCTGGTGCTCCGTATCAGTTGAAACCAACCGGAGCCTGAACACAAGAGCTGGTTGGTACTAATGGGGGAACAAAAAGGTTCTTGATAGCATTGTAAATTTATTAATTTAGAGGATCAGCTCACGAACAGTACAAAACGATCTATATATCCTCATCTGGTGATTCTTCTTTTGGTGGAATGTACCCCAAAAATCTGGAAGTAAAAATAATAATTTTGCACAATTCTTTATGGTTGCAAAAAATTTTTAGGGAAATCACACAAAAGACTAGCAAGAAGGAAATAACCAAGAAAATAAGAAAATGATTTGTGTTTTTGGTTATATATACCTCAATTTATTCCAAATGGATTAAGGCATGATGGTGCATTAAAATGATGGAATAAATATAACCTTTTAAAGTAAGTGTTTCAAGAATGACGTGGGATGTGCCTTATAGGAAATAATGGTATGTGAATAATCTGTGCAAATAGATTGAAACTTTGAAAATACATGAATTACACATAAAGGTTAATTTAATGTGATATCAGTTTTTGAATCATTTCCAATCTTTCCTCCAATTGGAATGAGGCAGTAGAAAGAGGTAAAAGGACAGAGAAATACTGTTATATTTTGGGTTCTTTTTTTTCCTGGAAAGTTTTAAAGAATTTTAATAAGAAAAGTGGCGTCTTACATCTCTTCACTATCCATGATATTATAATGTAGGATGCAAGGTTCTAGAGGTACAAAAATTTTATCATTCATATGGGGCAGAAGAAATATCTTGAAAATTTATTTGAATTTCTGGTTCAAATGCATTGAGGAATAGATTCAGATAGTTCTGTAGACCCAGACTTTTCATTACCCAGGATTTTGAGGAAAGTCTTTGTATAGAAATAGATTACTTTTACTAATCCACTGACTAAAGCAAATTTCTGAGAGGCTCTTTAGCAAATGTCTAGTTGCAGGCAATTCAATGTGATACTATAATAGCTCTGGAGAGCCCCACACTATTGTGTGAAATGTCACTGGATTTGGAAGAAGGTTATTTGGGCTGGTAATAATAGAAGTGGTCAGCTACTTCTTCAACTTTAATATATTTTTATCTTACAAATCAGAAAATTTCAGTATAAAAGCCAGTGCTGGGAAGAAACTAAATGAAATAAATCCTACTTCATGTCCATCATGGGAAAACTAATTTTATATTAGTTCTGGGACCACATTTGATTTTAGTCCTGATGTTCCACAAATATAGCCTAGCCCAACGTTAACCTTAAATAGTGTAAGAGTCTTTTTATTCTTTCTTATACTTTCATTTTTAAAATTAATTGATTCATTCATTTCCCAAATATTTACTGACCATGTTGTTTACGTCAGGCATTATGTTATATGCTGGAACACTAACCAGAAGATTACATAATTTGACATAATTTATTTCCTTTAATTGCACTGTTCTCTGCAATAACTGTGAATTAATTCTAATGCAACCCTGTCAGGTAGTTGACACTTAATAGATGAGGGAAAAATGAAGTGCCCTGATGGGAAATGACCTAGAAGGAAAACAATCCTCGTGCTCTTTCTTTTACCTCCACTCAGCAAATACTGTTATTTTTCAAACCAAAACACTGGGACACACGTTTCAGAAAGGAATTTTTCTCTTTCGTGAACTTATTTGTGTGGAAGGTTTTAAAGCAATATCAAATTAAATTATACTTACTTGTTCTTTTGATTAATCACCTTACTGAAAAGAAAAAAATGATGTAGAAATTTGGATTGTGTAAGAACATCTGGAACATCTGGCCACCATATTTCCCCACCATCACTGTGTGAATATTTAAATGCTGTTACTCTGCCTCAGGTTCTCACACCCTATGCTTTCCCCCTCCCACTTTCTTCTTCTTCTTTTTTTAATACGAAATTTATTGTCAAATTGGTTTCCATACAACACCCAGTGCTCATCCCAACAGGTGCCGTCCTCAATACCCATCAGCCACCCTCCCCTACTTCTTGTTTTTATCTTCAAGTTTCTTTTTGTTACCCAGCTTTTTTTCATTTGTTTTTAATCATGTATCTTCACTGTTGCAATTTGTCTCCCCTGACATACTTGGAAATTTGTAGTTTGTGTTACAAAATGACCAATTTCTGCCTCATTTAATCACATAGAGCAGGGCAGGAACCAGGCCTATGTTCTTTTTTGATATATCCTTAGCACGTGTATTATCTCTTCTTGCTTAGCTTACATGAAGAAGGAAGCATACAAAGGCACACTTCCATGCTTCCCAGTTAATCTATGGATGAAAAGGTCAAAAGTGTTGGAAAGAGTTTTATCTTCTTTCAGCTTTCTATTTTCCTTGCCAAATATTTTCTCTTGGCATCTCCAATTTGGGCCAGGTATTATAGGTGAAAATATGTAGAGATATAAACCACCATTAATCACATTCACCCGTTTCTTATAATGACTGTTTCCTCTTTGATTCGCTCACATTGTGTACAAGGGTGTCTTCCAGCAAAGCCAAGCTTGGGGACAGAGGGAGAAGGTTGGTGTGCAAGAGTGTGTAGGAGCAGAGCAGGAGGAAGGGGGTGGGGTCTATGAAAGAACTCTGGTCCAAGGATGAAATGACAACCAAACTTAAAGGAGCAGCTACAGTAGAATGATAAAATTTTAATAGATTTTAGGTAGAAATGTGTCTATTTAAAACAACTTTAAAAAGCACAAGAAATGTTATAAACAACAATTTCAGAGGAATTTCTACAAGGTCTCAGTATTGAGTTAGCATTCAAAGATGTGATAGGACGTATTGAGTTGTTCTATTTTTCTCTCCAGGTTTGCAACACAACCACAGACAGGAAACACGCAGACATCTTCTTGGAGAAGTGTGTTACCGAGTCAATAATGAACATCGTGAGCGGCTTCTTTAATTCCCCATTTTCAGACAACAGTACCAGCCTCCAGGTAACGTAAACAAATACAAAAGCATTCTGATGCATGATTTACTTCCCTCGTTTGAGTAGGAAAAAAGTTTAATCTAACCAGGAAGTCATTTATCACACTTCTGAAGGTTATTTTTCTCTCATATTTTTTATTATTATGCCCCTGAGTTTACCAAACTTTATTTTAAATAAAAAGGCCCCTTGGGGCGCCTGGGTGGCGCAGTCGGTTAAGCGTCCGACTTCAGCCAGGTCACGATCTCGCGGTCCGTGAGTTCGAGCCCCGCGTCAGGCTCTGGGCTGATGGCTCGGAGCCTGGAGCCTGTTTCCGATTCTGTGTCTCCCTCTCTCTGACCCTCCCCCGTTCATGCTCTGTCTCTCTCTGTCCCAAAAAAAAAAAAAAAAAAAAAAAAAAGGCCCCATCTTCTATCTTCAAATTGAATTATTCCTTCTCCCTCTAAGCATAATAGGAATATTCATTTCAGTATATTGGCTGTGTGCCAAATAGTGCAATGAACAGTTCTTTAAATGAATAGGCATTCTGACTCAATAATTCCACTTTAGTAATTTATCCTGAAAGAATTAGCAGGAATTTATACACTAAGATTTTCATTCAAGCATTTATAGTACTTAAAAATTGATATCGACCTTAAATGTCCATGAATAGAGGAATAGCTAAATAAATTATGGTGTGTCTGTAGAGTGGCTTATTACATAGCAATTGGAATTCATGTTTTAAAAGAAATATTTATGACTAAGGAAAATGATTATGAAGTAATATGAAGTGAAACAGGCCCCAGAATTGCAATATAGGATCATCCAAATCTGAGTGTGTTAAGAATATGGGTGCAGGTATACACAGAAAAACTCAGGGAGTAAATATCTTCAAAATCTCGATACTGATTATCTCTACATGGTAGGATTATTGGTGATTTTCATTTCTGTGTTTCCCAAATATGCTACATTGATTGTGTATTACTTTTATAAAAATACCATTTCAGGAGCGGTGGGTTGCTCAGTCGGTTAAGCATCTGACTTCCACTCAGGTCATGATCTCACGGTTTGTGAATTTGAGCCCCATGTCGGGCTCTGTGCTGACAGATCAGAGCCTGGAGCCTGTTTCAGATTCTGTGTCTCCTTCTGTCTCTGCCCCTCCCCCACTCACGCTCTGTCTGTCTTTCAAAAATAAATCAACAGTAAAAAAAATTTTTTTTTAATTCCATTTCAATTATACTTTCTTTAGGGGAAACTTTGAAACTATTAGAACCATATGAAATTGTTTTTGTAGGTCATAATTATTATCTCCTGTACTTTCATGTCATATGAAACCAAAGTATACAATCAGTCAAACAAGCAAACCCAAAACACCTCCTCTATTTATACTGGGAAATAAACCAGAGATTATTAAAGTAAATACTTAAATTCATGTCATTGGCTTCAAAAAAATGCCAATTTCTTTCTGATTAAGAATATAGTTAAAATGCAAATAATTGGTTTTCTATAGAGTCTGGCATGGTGCCTGTCACGAGCTGGGTACATAATAAATATTTGTTGAATGAGATATTCTGTGAATGGCACTGACACTCAAAAAGACCTGATCATAGTTTATTTTGATGAACATTTTTGATAATGCATAAATGCTATGTCAGGAGCATGAATGGTTTAATGGTCTATTTGCATACTTTCTGTTTTCAGACACATCAGCCAGTTTTTATTCAGCTGCTTCAATCTGCCTTCAGGATTTACAATTGCACCTGGCCAAATCCAGCACAGAAATCATCTGTGGAGTCTTGTATCAGAACTTTGGCTGAAGTGGGTAAGTCAGAATGTCAGGTCTTATCTATTTTTACATTTTGTTAAAGAAATTGGGCTTTTGGCTAGTAGGCAATACAAGCGGCTTTCCAGTTTGCAATTTAATAAGAAAGCAGGTATGGGAAAGAGCAATGAGCAGCAAACAGGTCTGAATGTTGCATACTTTTGGGGAGGGGAATATAATTATTCTATTTCTTTTTTTCCAAAATTTAAAATTTATTTATATATTTTTAATTCTTGTATTTCTAAACTTAAATTTAATATTGTATATGACACTAACATAGCTCCAGAAGATTTTACAGAAAGGAGTTTAGTTTGTTACCTCACATTTCATTATAGAATTGTTTCCTCTGTTAAGTAGCCTGGCATCTGAATACCTTCATAGAGCAGTGGGACCTTTTAAGGGTTTTGGTTTTCCAACGTTGTTTGAAATCCATCAGTATTTACTAAGGGTCTGTTGTATATAGAAGCCTTCAGAAATTACAAATGAAATGGAAGGTGAGAGGATTACAGCTAAGGGAAGGTTAATAGATTTTAGAGAGAGTTTCTCATAAATTCCTATTTTCTCTTTCTTTCTTTCTTTCTTTCTTTCTTTCTTTCTTTCTTTCTTTCTTTCTTTCTTTCTTTCTTTCTTTCTCTTCCTCCCTCCCTCCTTCTTCCTTCCTTCCTTCCTTCCTTCCTTCCTTCCTTCCTTCCTTCCTCCCTCCCTCCCTCCCTCCCTCCCTCCCTCCCTTCCTTCCTCTTTCTTTTCTTTTCTTTCTTTCTTTCTTTCTTTCTTTCTTTCTTTCTTTCTTTCTTTCTTTCTTTCTCTTTCTCTTTCTCTTTCTCTTCCTCCCTCCTTCCTTCGTTCCTTCGTTCCTTCGTTCCTTCGTTCGTTCGTTCGTTCCTTCCTTCCTTCCTTCCTTCCTTCCTTTGTCTTTCTTTCTTGCTTTCTTGCTTTCTTTCCTTCTTTCTCTTTCTCTTTCTTCCTCCCTCCCTCCCTCCCTCCCTCCCTCCTTCCTTCCTTCCTTCCTTCCTTCCTTCCTTCCTTCCTTCCTTCCTTCCTTCCTTTTTCTTTCTTTCTTTCTTTCTTTCTTTCTTTCTTTCTTTCTTTCTTTCTTTCTTTCTTTCTTTCTTTCTTTCTTTCTTTCTGTTAAGAGAAATACTGGACTTAAAAAACAGATGAGCTTGAGCACTCTCGCAACTACTGGTGGTTCTGCAGGCATTGGGAAGGGTAACTTGCAGTGTATGTCATCACCGCTGACATTTCTTGAGCAGTCGCCTTGTGCATTGCTAAGCAATTTACTTGCATTGTCTCATTTAATGCCTGGATAGGTTCTTTGTTTATTTATATTTTACACTTGGGAAAAACACAACTATCTAGATTAGGTAACTTGACTAGGGTTAGTTATAGTGTATGCTCAGTAAGTATTTGATAAACGAATAAATGATTTACTAATTAATGACCATCTAAATTTTGTCTTTCCTCCATCCGCAAATTGACCTAAGTGACTGTATATTAACAAGATTTAATGACTGCTCAATTTTAATTTGAATAAATAACCTAAGATAACCTAAGAGGATCAATTTTAAAATTTTAGAACTAAGGAACTAATAGAGTTCATCTCAGTTATTTATTATAAATAAGTAGTAAACTTGATAGATTTTCTATATACCAAAACAAAACAGACTACACTGTGTAAAATGCATTATTCACACTAACGATAAAAATATTAAATACTTAAGAGAAAAGTTATTAACAAGAAACACGAGAGAATAATATACTATATAATACTATATACTATATATAATATATAATGCTATATTGAGGGCTATAAAAATGTATGATAAATAGAGAGCTTTACTATTATTGGATTTAAAACTTCCCTTTCTAGGGATGCTGGCTCTCCTCACATAACTGATAGGCGTAATGCTTCAACAGTCAGGAACCCTCCTCCACACACACAGCCTACTTGTGCTTAGGTAACACATGCGAGGCCAGACCCCACAATGGTGTGTCCCCTGGCAGCCTGGCCTCTGATGCCCTTCTATGAAGGGACCCTCTTTACTTCCTGTGGGTACCCACAGTCTACCTCGAGCTGCCGAGGGACCTTCTTTCCACCAGCGTGGTCCCTGACTCTGCTGGTCACTCCTTCGCATGCATACGCTCATCACGTTTGATACCCTGTGCCAGGCTGTCCCTGAGCATTGACACGCTCCTCACCCCTCCAAGTTCTGATTCGCCACCCCTGGCAGCCTCCCACACAGGCACCTCTGCTTCCTTTTGACTCAGAAGCTCTGGATCACGTCAGGTCTGTGTGCCCTTCTTGCCTAGTGCAGACACTTAACTTTGCTCTGCTCCTCCTACAGATTCTAGGAATGAATGCTTTAAGAACAGAAAGGAAGAAATGAGGGACGAGGCCATAATATAAAGAAGGACACAAAAGAGAACCTAATTCTTACTTTAAAAAGACACACATAACAAAATGTCCAGAAGGATATAAGTAAAATATTAACACTGATGATCTCTGAGTGGTGAAATTATAGGTGTATCTGGTTCTGTTGTTCATGCTTTAGTATAACTTCTTAGTTTTTAATAATATACCTTTAAGCTATAATGAACCATTACCAAAAGCATTTTTATTTGGATGAAATCGTCTGGGAAATATTCTAGTCATTAAAAGATAAAATCCAAAGGAAAAGCAAAGCAATAAGATGATGCTAATTTTTTTTTTTTACATAGGAATACATTGTCTTAGCTGCCAAGTATGTTTCTATATTTTACATTTTAAGGCCGCCTGCCTTCTTCTTCCTTCTTTCTCTCTCTGTCCTCCTCCTCTTCCACCTCCTTTTTCTTCTCATCCATCTTGTCCTCCTCCTCTTCCTCCCTCAGTATTTAGCAAATGCAATGGAGGAAAAATACCAGTTGGCCCTACACAGAATGTGGAAAGTGTGCTCTTCATACAGTTAAAAATTGAGATGAAGAGGGACGCCTGGGTGGCTCAGTAGGTTGAGCATCCAACTCTTGGCTTTGGCTCAGGTCATGATCTCCCGGTTCCTCAGACTGAGCCCCAAGTTGGGCTCTGTGCAGACAGCATGGAGCCTGCTTGGGATTCTCTGTCCCTCCCTTTGTCTCTGCCCCTCTCCTGCTCACTCTCTCTCTCTCTCTCTCTCAAAATAAATAAATAAATTTAAAGAAAATTGAGATGAAGAACTTTGAACCATAAGTGAGACCCCACGCCATGCTTTCTGAGTTCTGACATCAGTGGTACTTCTTGTGCAGTCAAACCAGTTCTTGCATAACAGGATGGCCCAGTGTTGGAGATTTAAAATAGTCACCAGCACCATATTAGTCTAAAGATCTCTTTTTTTTTCTAAGTTATAAGATTTCATTTTCTATAATCCTCTACTGGCTTGAACCTTATGATTTAGCAGAATATTTTAGTGACTTTTTGTATGCTATAAAGACATGGGTGATAAAGAGTCTAAAAATTAATTATACCTAAGTCTGTAATCAAGGTAGGTTTGGAAGGGTGATGCTTTGGTGTAAAATCTCAGTTTTATCTTTGTGAGAAGGCATGTTTTCTTTCTCTTCCTCATTTGTCCTTTCCACTCGAGCAGTTATGAAGCTCTGGAAACTTTATCTCTATTGTCCTTCTGCATCTGTAGCTCTCCTTCATTCCCTTCCATTAAAGCCTTGACTTCCTTTCTGGACCACTGTAGCAATGCAATGTTCTCGCTTGCCTTTCTTTACTTAAATAAATCTGCTACCAGAGTAATCTTCTTGAAGTGAAATTCTCTCTGTTGGTTTATAAACAGTAACAACAAAGTCCCCAGCCTTCAGCACCATCCCTTTGTCTAACAAACTGAGAACAGATTTCTTTCCTTTTTTAAAAAAGTTTATTTTGAGGGAGGAGGGGCAGAGTGAGAGGGAGAAAGAGAATCTCAAGCAGGTTCCATGCAGTCAGCACTGAACCCAACTCGGGCTGTGAGATCATGACCTGAGCTGTGAGATCATGACCTGAGCTGAAACTAAGAGTCGGACACTTCCCACGCAGGCACCTGTGAGCACAGATTTCTTACTGTAACATTCATGGTCTTTAGAGCACAGCCCTACCTTACCTTTCTGACTGCCTTGCCCGCTGTTTCCCACACAACTCATGTGACAGAAGACTCAACTATTAGACCCTAGCCTTGCTCACGCTGTAACTTACTTTCTGTATTTCTGTCTGGTTCTTTTTCTTTTTCTCTCCAGTTTCCACCATTGCCGCTTGTCAGCATCTTTCCCATTATTCAAAATGTTTTGTTCTAATTTCTCCATAAAAGCCATTCTTAACTCCCATATCTAGAGCTGAGCTTATCCCCCTTTGACCACTCACACTTTTCTTATGGTCTTTATTTGATCATAGTTTAGCTCATCCTAAGTCATAACCTTATTTCCCCTCTTAGACTTTGAGGGACAATTATTATGAAGTGCCGATCACAAAGACATTGATAAAAAACTATTGTCTGGGATTAAGAAGGTAGAAAGCAAAGTCTGCTTTGTGATAGTGAGACCACATCTCTTTTTGCTTGGGCATGGATGCTGTTCATAGAAAAACATACTCAAAATGAAAGGTGCTCAGAAGTGAGCCTCCACAGTAGTAAAGTGATCTAAACCCAACTTACTTGAATGGTGATTGCAAACATTTGAACTATTTAGACAAAGAAGAGAAAGCTGAGGGTGAACATAAGAATCTTTTGACATTTGAAGGTGATAAGGAACTTCTTTTACAGGGAAAGGGTTATAACTAACATGTGTCAGCTGCAAGAGGCAGATTTTTGTCCTAATATAAAGGATAACTATTTTACAGTTGGTACTCTTTTAAAACCTTAGGGGTCACATTTGATTTTTCTATGTTGTTCAGGCTCTATTGGCTCCATTTCCAAAATATATCTTTTTTCTTTTCCTTGTGTGACACTCTTCTCCAAATTCACCTTCATGTGACGTGGACTACAGAAGCATCTTCTTACTGAATCCCTCACCCCCCGTCTCACTACCATCCATTCCCTACACAGCGGTTAGAACAATCTTACAATGTACATTAAGTCGTTATCACTCACCTACTCTCCACTGCACTTGAAACTTGTATTCCCTACCGTGGCTTAGAAAGCCCTTTATCGTCTGAGCCTCGTCTTCTTTTTCTACCTTTCCTTCACTCCTCGCCCAATTCTGCTGGTCCACCCACACTGGCTTTCCTTCTGTTTCTAATCTACACCAGGTTTGTTCTCATCTCAGGGCATTTTCACACGCCATTTCTTCCGTCTGGATCCTCTCCCTCGGCATCCCCCCACCTCGGCCCGATTGTCATATGCTCAGAATGTAAGTTCTCGGTGAAATGTTCCAGAACATTCCATAGACAGTGTCCCACCTTCTTCCTGCTCCTTATCCTATTCTATTATTTTATTTTCCTCTTAGAACTTAACACTGGTTGAAAGCATCTTGTTTGTTTATTTATTTTTCCTTCTTGTTGTCTGCTTCTCTCATTAGAATGTAAACTATGAAAGCAGGGACTTTGCCTTATTCACTGACTGGTAGGTCCTGAAAGCGTCTGGATGATCAGGTTAATGAGTGTTTGTTGACTGACAGTAATTCACGGGCTAGGAATTTTGCAGATAGTGAAATTTAGGCTTAGAAAGGTTAAATAACTTGTCCAATTAATAAGTAGTTGAGTTGGGTTTAAAATCCAGGTTTCTCTGAGTATGCCACAGTATGCCATACTGTGTTCCCCCAGAAGTCCTATCTTAGGAAGCCCTAAAAAATAAACTAGAACTTGGCAGTTTGGCTTGCTGAGTAGGGATTTACCTGAAATTTTACAACTCAGGTGCAAAATCATTTTTGTGCTTCACCAACCCTTTAAGAATGCAAAGAGGTGCTACAATTTAACACAATTCATATATGTAAGAATTTGTAATATTGGAGAGAACAAAGAGGATACATATTTAAGAAAAAGTCAAGAGAACACTGTTTTCATAAAGCAAATGTCCAGTGCATTTATAAGTTGGTAAACACACTCCTGTAATGCAAATATTTATTACAGATCTTCCTTGACTTATGATGGGGTTACATCCTATAAACACCTCCTGACTTGAAAATATCATAAATCAAAAATACACTTAATACAACCTAACCTACCAAACATCTTAACTTAGCCTAGGCTGCCTTAAATGTGTGCAGAACACTTACATTAGCCTACAGTTGGGAAAATCATCCAACACAAAGCTCTTGTTCTTTAATAAAGTGCCGAATATCTCATGTATTTATTTATTTTTTTAATTTTTTTTAACGTTTATTTATTTTTGAGCCAGAGAGAGACACAGCATGAACGGGGGAGGGGCAGAGAGAGAGGGAGACACAGAATCGGAAGCAGGCTCCAGGCTCTGAGCCATCAGCCCAGAGCCCGACGCGGGGCTCAAACTCGCGGACCGCGAGATCATGACCTGAGCTGAAGTCGAATGCTTAACCGACTGAGCCACCCAGGCGCCCCTCATGTATTTATTGAATATTATCCTGAAATTGAAAAACAGAATGGTTGCACGGGTGCAGGACCCTCATGATCACGTGGCTGGCTGGGAGCTGTGGCTCGCTGCCACCTGCCTAGCATTGTGAGAGAGGATTTTACTGCATATCACTAGCCTGGGAAAAGGGAAAAGATCCAAATTCAAAATTCAAAGTACGATTTTTCTACTGAATGTGTACCACTTTTGCACTATCGTACAGTTGAAAAATTGGTAAGTCAGACCACCATAACTCAAGAACTTTCTGTGTAGTTACATTTACATAACACTTTGCAATTTGTAATGTGCTCTCAAGTACATAAACTCAACTCATTTATTACCAAAAATTCTTAGTTCTCTTCATTATTTGTACATTAGATACAAAAAGTAGTAAAAGACAAGAGCACTTCCTTCATTAGTGCTTACGCTGCTGAGAGCAGTAAGTATTTATTGAGTGTTGGACGGTGTGGTAAACCTTACAATGTGGACATAATTCTTACCCCATCTCATGATGGGGATGTGAGTTCAGCAAGGTGAGGCAGCTTGCCCAAGGTCACACAGGTACATGAGGACAGAGCCAGGATCTTCAATGCTGACACATGCTACCAGGCATTTGTGATGCCCCACTGTCAAATTGGTTTCAACAAGCATTATTTGTTTTATGCCTTTAAGACACAAAATGTAGATCAAAATGGTAATTTAAGCTGTACGTGAAACGAATGCATACAGCTTTCAAATAACTTAAAAAGAATATAAGGAGATTGTGAGTTAAGTTAGCAAGGGTTTGGAGGAAGTCCTTATAGAAAAAAGAGTGCTTCCTATCATTTGTTTGTCTCTTTTTCCTTCATGAATACTCCAGAAATATGCTACAGTTTTATCAGTTACTATCAAATGTGTTGAGGCCTTGATCAGTTGTGCATTCCTTATGTCATGTTCAGTTTGTCTGATAGAACTTCATAAGCATTTAAAGTTGAAGCTGTGATCAGTTGTGAATGTACCATGTATATCATATTAGGTTTATCTGAATAAACTTCCTAATCTTTTAAAAGCTGAGGTGCTTTTGAATGATTTGTATCTGCAGAAATTACTGGTAGTTACCTCCATTGCTACACTTTTTCCCAAGTTATGTGGAATTTGAAATTGATAGGAAGATACAGGGTCTTAAATGGTAATAAATGCAAATTCCCAGGTAATGTCATAGGCAGGGGGCAGAGGGGGCTACCTGGAATAAGATATAAATATCTCTATTATTCTCTCCTCAGTGAGGTAAGTTAAGGCTGGTTTAGGAGCAAGTATGGATGGGGATCTCTGGAATAAATGCACACCATAAATGCACTGAGATTTGAGAAATGATAGGGCCATTAAGGCCAGGGAAAGTTTTTTTTTGTTTTTGTTTTTTATGTTTTTAAATGTTTATTTTAGTCTTGAGAGAGACAGAGCTTGACCGGGGGAGAAGCAGAGAGAGAGAGGGGTATATGGAATCCAAACAGGCTCCAGGCTCTGAGCTGTCAGCACAGAGCTTGACACGGGACTCAGACCCACAAACCATGAGATCACGACCTGAGCTGAAGTTGGACACTCAGCCGACTGAGCCACCCAGGCGCCCTAAGGCCATGTACAGTTTTAAATGCGCTTGGTCAGTGCCTGTTCCTCAGTTTACTCTTTTACATAAGACACAATAGCACATGTTAGAAGTACTTTGAGAAAAAGCATCCAAAAATTACTTCCATATTATTTCACTTAAAAAAGAATTTTGTTCCATGTGTTTCATAATCTTCAAATGATTTGGGGGGGATTAATGTTGGGTACTTTGTTGGCAACAGAATCTTTTTTCCAAATGGAAATTCTGTAAAATATCTTCTACAAATGGTTTGAATAATGAACATCAATCTTCAAGCCAATTTTGCCCCAAAAACTTGAACATGTAGAAAATAGTAACTCTTTGAGAAGAGAAATTCAGTCTCTATTAAACAAACAAATCCATTTTAATCTACCTATGGTATTGTAGTTGACTGTGTGATGAGTTTGACATAATGCACTCCTGTAATTCTGATTTTTCAAACTGTCATTATTACTTTTGAAAAATTAAATCTGAATAAGTTACAAGATGGGACAAAATCTTATAAATTTTTCACATATTCATTGATTCATTGGATTTATAATGACTGTTCATTATCTGCAATGTTATTATTTTAGTTGTTTGGAAAAACAATCTGTCAAACTGTATTTCCTGTCTTCAATGAATTTCTAGTACATTGGGAGTAAACAACATGTACAGAGATCACAAAGCAGAATAAGTATCTTAACTAGCAGTGCTAAGTATCCTATCTGTTACAAAATTTTAGAGCCTGAGATAGATAGTGCCTGGAGCCTCTGTAGGTACTCAGTGAATATTTATTACATGAATAAAATAAATGGATGAATATACGTAAATGAATGAATATCCTACTCTTGTCATTGGCTGCATAAGATCTTATTATGGACCTATATTCTAATTTATTTAACCCCATTGCTGGATATTTATTTTGTTTCAAATTATTTTGCATATGAGGAAGAATAAGGTAAATACCTAGGAGTAGGATTTCTGGGTTATTTATTTTTTATTCATTTATTTAGTTAGTTTCATGTTTTTATTTAAATCCAGTTAGATAACATACAGTGTAATATTAGTTTCAGGTGTAGAATTTACTGACTCATCACTTCCATACAACACCTGTGCTCATCACATGTGCCCTCCTAGCCCATCACCTATTTAGCCCATCCCCCTACCCACCTCCCCTTCGGGGAATCTTCAGTTTTTTCTGGGTATTTTAATTTTGACAGACACTGTCCTCTGAAGAGATTGTTTAATTTACATATCACCAGTGATGTAGGAGAGCATCTTCCTCCTCGATAGCATGTTGTTGCCAAATTCTTAGATCTTTGCCAATCTTAACATGTCATTATAGATAATTACAAATATTGTTATAGAAGATATCATTCTAAATAACAGTATTGTTATATATGTGTTTCTCTTTTTATGAATGAAGAAAAAAATCTGTCCGCATGACGGAGTCCTTGATATTTCCTTTTCTGTGGATTTACTTGTGTTTTGCCCACTTTCCCTAAAGGTTTTTTTTTTTTTTAACCTTAATACTTTCTCAATCATTAATTTATTAAGAAAATATGTTCTTTGCCTATAAGTAACATTTTTAAAAAGTTTTTCATTTGTCATTTGAATTTTTATTTTGTTTTATTTTTTTGGCATGCAGAAATTTAGTTTCTTTCAGGCTTTTTAGGTTTTCTTTCATCTTCAGAATGGCCTTGATCAGACTGAGTTTTGTTTTTGTTTTTAATTCCCATTGAGAATTTTCATGATTTTGGTTTTTCTGTCTGTCTGTTTGTGTTCTTGGTGTGGCTGTTTACAATTTCAAGCTGTCTGGAATATATTATGTTATAAGGTAGAAGGTATGGAGTCAACTTTATTTTTTCCAGATGATCAGTCAGGTGTGCCAATAGTAGTTATTGCATAACCCATAAAATTATAAAATTATTCAATTTGGGCATTAATTGAGTGTATGTTGACTGCCAAACAGGAAAGACGCATTTTGTATCTTTAATGTTCTTCACATTTAACAGCACTCGTGCTTCAATAGAGACTTACCCTGGATATTATGACATGATACAGAATAGACACCACACTGCCCACCCCATCACACCTTCTTTGTGGGCCAACTGTTGTGGTTCTTGTGGGCCCACACAGTCAGGCTAGACAACCAACCAAGTGTTCTAATTAGTGCTGATTCTTTCTGTTGCCTTTCTTTCCCCCAACCTGTCAGTTTATCTCTCTAAGCATTTTTTTCCACGGCACCCATCACTGCAATATGTGTGTTCTCAGAGATTTTGTTCTGGCAGACACCATCAGTGATGTTGTCTAATTAAAAATTTTCACACAATAGGCAATATTTAATGAATAATAATTAGAAGTAGATTTCGATTATATCTTAAGATCACTGCAAAGACTAGTCATATCCAGAGAATTTTCAGAATTTATAAGCCTAATTAGTAGGTTAGCCGAATCATCAAAATACCTGTGAGTCAAGATAGCTCATTTTAGAGAACTAGCTATTGCTAGGCAGAGCTCTACAAAAGATAAATGTATTAATAACAACCCATCCTTTCTACCATTAGTTTTTTTAAGAACTCCATATACTTACTCTCTGACAAAATATCATTAACAAGGTATGATCCCAATTGCATTCTAATTCAGAAGAGAAATAGGAGGATTTCTTTTTTAAATGTTTTAAACTTTAACGTGACTCATTCCATTAAAGCACACAGTTGGAGTTAATGCTATAGGCCAGAAGAGTGACTGACTGTAGTAAATTCATTAGTTCTCCCTTAATGAGAGAGAGGGGGGGGGGCAGTGAACAGCCAGTAATCCAAAATACAGCCTAGTTCACATGTCGATATACTGTACTATTCATACCATAATTTCCCTAATTTAATAAAAGTAAGATAAATTTGGATTATTTTTTTGGTTGCATTCTAGCTTTTAGGTTTTTGTAAGCCTTTTCTTTTTCTAGTCACAATTTTCTTTTCTGCTTTAATTTTTAAATAATATATGGAAAGCTAATTAGCATTGTCAGCTTTGCTTTTGAATTACTATTTATAATATTTTGACAGTGTAGAGAATCTATTTCAGGCCATATCTTTAAAATGATTCATATTTTTATAATTGCTTGAAAAATTTTTATCATTATCTCCACAGCTGACTTATTTTAACTCAAATTCTCTTTTCCCCAATTGCATAGTTAATTTTCTTTTATTACTTAAAAATTGTGATCTAGCCCTCGGCTAGAGTTAACCTTAGGCATGACAGAGTAGTGTATTTTACTCAGTTAATCTATAATGTACAATTTGTGCTAAGACAGGAGACTAGAAAAATACCAATGAAAGTAGTACATTTTGAGGAAAGCAAGCAAACAAAAACCCCTTTCGGCAAAGTCTGGGCCAGTGAATTCTCCTGAAGCTGGTGTGTCCATGCTGTTGGTCGTGGTGGAATAGTGGCCTCAACATCTGGGATGGGTGAGATTCCCCTGAGATGGCTAATTAGAAGCCTGCCCTGCTGAGATGAATAGAAGTGCTGTCATTGGACTGCATCTCCACTGGTGTCATTAGAAAAATATTCATTGAGGGGCACCTGGGTGGCTCAGTAAGGTTGAGCGTCCGACTTTAGCTCAGGTCCTCCTCATCTAGCAGTTCATGAGTTCAAGCCACGCATGGGGCTTTGTGCTGACAGCTCAGAGCCTGGAGCCTGCTTCGGATTCTGTGTCTCCCTCTCTGTTCCTCCCTGGCTTGTGCGCTCTCTCTCTCTCTCCCAAAAATAAATAAATAAATAAATATTTTTAAAAAAGAAAAATATTCATTGAATACTTCTTTGTGTACATTCTATTCACAGCAACAGCACTTCCTTGATGGTCAGTTGTACCTAATGTACCTGATTCCTAAAGGGGAGATACATCCCAATCCCCTCCTCTATTTTTTTTTTTTAAATGTTAGTGTAAACTTGGCTATGATATATTTTGAGGAACATTGAAGTTTATCAATTTTTATTTTTTTGTTGCTTAGAAAAGAACATAGAACAGTATTGTCTTCTGTTTGACTTTCGGATGTTTAGAGCAAGCCCAGCTTATTTGTTAAGGAGCCAGAAAAGGAAGAAAGTCTCGCCAGGGCTTGATCGTGGCGCAGGACTGAGTATTTACACAAATATGTGCAGCTTGGCGGTGTCGAGGCCGTCTGTCCTTCAGATGGAACAGGAGTGAGGTTGCTCTGCTGTGTGTGATGGACATAGACAGCGACATTGTATGCTTTGGAAAAAGGACGTTTATAATGAATATCGGGAAAACATTCACTAGGGAAATCTAGGCAGTGGTACAATTAATTGTTTAGGGTTGCCTTAGAGCTTTATTATTTCCTTAAACTTCAGCTAGAGCTCTTGTTTAAATCAGTAACTTTTTATATTGGTAGCTAAAATTACCTGTTTTCAAAGAAGTTTCAAAGTATCTCTCAACTTCAGAGAATTTTCACCAGCATAACTAGTATTATTGCTGCTTCCATTATATGAAGGAAGCTGTATTCTCTCTGTCTCTCTTTATTCTTTCTTTCCTACTTCCATTCATTTAAAAAAGTCTTCCAGGGACTATCACAGTATTTTTTTTTAATTTTCTAAAAGTTTATTCTTTTTTTTTTTTGAGAGAGAGAGAGAGAGAAAGAGAGAGAGAGAACAAGTGGGGGAGGGACAGAGAGAGGGAGACAAAGAAACTAAAGCAGACTCCAGGCTTCGAGCTATTGGCACAGAGCCTGATGTGGGGCTCGAACCCATGAACTGTGAGATTATGACCTGAGCCCAAGTTGGATGCTCAACTGACTGAGCAACCCAGGTGCCCCAATCACAGTAACTTTAAATAATATCCTTACATCTCTGTATCTTGATTTAACAGCTGTAAATAATGTCCATATCTCCACGCTGAAAAATGAGGAACTTAACATGTTGACTTTGTTTTTATTTCTTCTCTCCCACTCTATGTTCTAACTATTGTTAAGTAGATTATTGCTTTTACATCGTTATGATTTATGGAATTTGTATTCTATTTGGAAATATAATGAAATATTTTATAGGGTGATAAAATTTAAAAATCAGTGATCAGACTTTACAATATTATGAGATGTAAATATTTTTCACTCTGTAACCATTAGAGACAAGGATGTCATGTAATGATATTGAAACTTTTCCAACTGGAAGGAAATTTTCCAGCCATTAATGTCTAATGGATCTTCTTTCATTTGTGTCTTGCTTTATTCTCTTCTTCAGGTTCATACTCAGTTGCCATGATTTCTCATATTCACACTGACATTTTCTTGGACTCCTGTCTCTCTTTTTTTTTTAGTGATTTTCATAGCTGGTTTTGAGAAAATTTTCTGAGACATGTTCTGAAATGTTTTTATTTGAGTATCACTTTTGATTTTCAGTTTAGATGGGTGTAAACTCCTAGTTTCAAAGTTTGTTGTCCATTAGCTCTTAAAGGTATAATACTACTGATTCTAGCCTTCAATATTGATGGTGAGAAGTTTGGTGCCAGTATTATTTTCTGTAGGAATCCTATTTTTTTCCCCCTAGGAGTTCTTGCCATTTTCTCTTGGCTATTGGCATTTATATTACTTTCATAGGGCCACCATAACAAATTTCCAGAACTAGGTGGCTTACAATAATAGAAATGTACTATTTCACAGTTTTGGAGGTGGAAAGTCTAATCAAGATGTGAGTGGCACCATACTCTCTGAGACTTCATACCTTTCTCTTAGCTTCCAGTGTTCCTTGGCAGTCCTTGGCATTCCTTGAGTTGAAACTGTGTACGTCCAGTCTCTGCTTTCATCTTCACGTGGCGTTCTTCTCTCTCTCTCTCTCTCTCTCTCTCTCTGTGTGTGTGTGTGTGTGTGTGTGTGTGTGTGTGTGTGTGTGTTTCCCTTACCCCTTTCTTATAAGGGCACCAGTTGTATTGGATAAGGGCCCACCCTAATTTAGTATTACTTTATCTTAACTTGATTACATTTGCAAAGACCCTATTTCCAAATAAAATCATATTTACAGGTACCTATGTTTTAGACTTGAATATTCTTGGGAGGCACAATTCAACCCACGATAGCATTGTCAGTTTTTATCAGAATATGGTCAATATGCTTGCTTATTTAATCCTTTTAACACACAGTGGGCCCTTTCAGTCTGAAGACATAGGTCTTTCTTCAGATCAGGTAAATTGTCATTTATTATTTTCTTAATAATTTTTTCCCTTCCTTTGTCTCTTACGTTTTTTGATGAAACTTATACATTTTAGATATTTGACTTCCTGGATGACTCTTTCTGTTTCATATTCTCTCTGTTTTATTCTCCCTTTTCATCTTTTATGCTTTATGTTCTAGAAGATTCTTTGACATTCCCAGATTATGAACTTGGTATTTATTCTTATTCTTTTCTTTTTCAGCCAGTTTGAAATCTTTATATGTGCAACTATATTTTCATTTCCAAGATTTCTTTATTTTTCTGATTTGCTAATTTGCTAATGCTCACATTTTCCGAGGATGATAATTAGAATTATTTAAATATTTTTTGTACTTCCTTGAATCATTTCTTTTTTTTACTGGGGCCAGTTATTCTTTCTTTTTTTTTTTAAGTTTATTTATTTATTTTTGAGAGAGAGAGAGAGAGAAAGAGAGAATGTCAAGCAGGCTCTGCACTGTCAGCATGGAGCCTATATGGGGCTCGAACTCACAAACCATGAGATCATGACCTGAGCCAAAACCAAGAGTCAGACATTTAACCAACTGAGCCACCCAGACACCCCATGGGGCCAGTTATTCTTTTTTTTTTTTTTTAATTTTTTAACGTTTATTTATTTTTGAGACAGAGAGAGACAGAGCATGAACAGGGAGGGTCAGAGAGAGGGAGACACAGAATCTGAAACAGGCTCCAGGCTCTGAGCTGTCAGCACAGAGCCCGACGCGGGGCTGGAACTCACGGACCGCGAGATCATGACCTGAGCCGAAGTCGGCCGCTTAACCGACTGAGCCACCCAGGCTCCCCGGGGCCAGTTATTCTTAATGATGATAGTTTTCCCTGTGATTCTTGGTGGTGTGTTCATGGTTATAAAGGTCTTTAATGACTACATGGGCTCCACTTCAGTTTTGAGGGGTTTCTCTACTAGCATTTCCTGTGTAAATGACAGGTCTGACCCAGAGTTCTGGGTGAGGGGCTGAATAAATGATTCAAGCTTTCCTTTGGAGTGTGTGTGTGTGTGTGTGTGTGTGTGTGAAGCAGAAGACCAGCTGAGAATACTGACAAGTGTTAAAATAGGAGAGCTTTGCTCAGGGGTTAGAGTCTTTTGTATATTTTCTCTTTTTGCTGGAGCTGCCTCTTCTCTCTTCCCTATTCGACTCCTTATTTGATGAGGATCTTTGGAGTTACTTCAAGCCCTGTTCTGCTTCTCTGTCAAGTCCCGACACCTTCATTTGGCATTCTCTCCAGACAGGTATTTCACTTTCATGAGAAAACATTTCTGCAGTTCCCTAACTTTATCCTCTGGATAAAACTTGCTGCTGCTAACTTCTCTGCTTATGCTAGTGAGAGGGAGGAGGGCCTTGGCTTCCCAGCGGTTCACATGCTATGCTTTAACGAGTTGCCCTGATGACTCCCCTGTACCCCATTACCACTCTTGGTGTTCGTTCACTATGTTCTGAGGAAGACCTGTTCTAACTCTTAGCTCTTGTAGAGCGGTGTATATTCTCTCCTTTTCTGAGGGACCAGTCATATCCTCATTCTGCTTGTAAAAATGCCTCAACATTTCTGTTTTCCTTATGGCAAGTATTCTCATTTTTTAGTACTGTGACGTAAGTCTGATGAAATACACATTTCAGTAAATTTTGGGAAGAAGGACATGTACCGCGTGCCCTCTTCAAATGCAAATTTTTAAGTACTCTTCAAGTTTTTATTTTTTTCTTCAGACGTTTCACTAGCTGGAATTCTGCATGAGTGCTCATGTGTGTGCATACACACATGCACATCAGTTGTACTAATGAGCGGACTGGCAGGATTTTATCATGTGTTTTGTGTCTCCTTTCATATTTTCCTTGGCAGTTGGGAAAGTACAAATTTTCATGGTTGTTATACACTGTTTTTCTATATTGATGCTCTATGAAGTTCATTTCAAACATTAATCATCAAGAAATCAAATAAGTTCTTGAATGTTTAATGAGCCCAGTTTAATAATTGGTCATAAGAATTGAAATACTTTCAGGTTAAATGCTTTTGTACTTATAGAAAAGAATTCAATGGCAGAGTTTAAAGATTTGATTTTTTTATTTTTTTCCTAGTTTTACTTAAATATAATTGACATATTATATTGGTTTAGAGTATACAACATAATGACTTAATATATGAATATATTGCAAAATGATTACCACAATAAATTTAGTTAACATTCATCACCTTAGGTAGTTAGAATGTTTTTCTTGTATGAGACCTTTTAATATTTATTCTCTTTAACAAATTTCAAATATACGATACAGTATTGTTAACTATAGTCACCATACTGTTCATTACATCATGGAACTTATATTTTTTTTCTTTTTTATTCTATGCTTATAAGACCATTTTAGTAATGTGTAAGAAGCTTTAGTCAGATTAAGAGAAAAATATTTTAAACCTTTCTTTTTCAGCAAAGAATCGCGGGATTGCCATTCCAGTGGATTTGGACAGCCAAGTGAATACTCTTTTCCTGAAGAGCCATTCTAATATGGTGCAGAGAGCAGCTATGGGTTGGAGACTATCTGCTCGCTCTGGACCACGTTTTAAGGAAGCTCTTGGAGGGCCTGCTTGGGATTATAGAAACATCATTGAAAAGTTACAGGTACAATAATAGCATGCAATGGCTTACTATTTTCTAAATTATAATTTTTAATATATGTAGTAACACAAATAAAATATGGTTAGAAATGTCAAATTCTAATTGGGGACCAGGCTTTACTTTACAATTCTCTACCAATACTACTCTTTTCAATTTTTATTAATGTTTGTTTATTTATTTATTTATTTATTTATTTATTTATTTATTAATATAATTTGTTGTCAAGTTGGCTAACACACAGTATATACAGTGTGCTTTTGGTTTTGGGGGTATCTTTATTTGTTTTTGAGAGAGAAAGAGAGACAGAGCATGAGCATGGGAGGGGAGACACAGAATCCAAAGCAGGCTCCAGGCTTTGAGCTGTCAGCACAGAGCCCGACACGGGGGTTTCAGCTCACAAACTGCGAGATCATGACCTGAGCTGAAGTCGGACACTTAACCAACTGAGCCACTCAGGCACCCAATATTATTCTTTTTAAAAACATAGCTTCTATGTAAACGTTGTTTAGTTATTTTTAGTGAGTATGTATTACTTAATGTGTTTGATAGTATAGTAATGAGTTGTAATATCAAAACAATACCATAATAATAAGATTTGGAGAAATAAGTTACCATAAATTCTCATGTAATAAATTAAATATTCATAACCTTGTTTCAGTTTATCTCTTAGTATTCTCTTCTAGTCCTATTGGTGAAAATGATATAACCACCTTTAGTCCCAAATTTTTTACATAGTATCCCAATCCTGTGTTTGGCCTGGACATTCTGGGGACATCAAGTAAAGAGAGACATTACATTCATTTACTCAGGCTGCCATCACAAAATACCACAGACTGGGTGGTTTAAGCAACAGAAATTTATTTTATGATAGTTCTGGAGCTAGAAGCCCAAGTTCAAGGTGTTGGCCCAAGTTCAAGGTTTCTTTCCTTCTGAATCCCCTCTCCTTGACCGGGTGGCCACCTGGTCACTGTGTCTTCCTGTGGTCATTCTTCTGTGCGCGTACATGTCTGTATCCTAATCGCTTCTTGTTGTAAGGACATCAGTCATATTGGATTAAAGCCTGCCCATATGAATTCATTTTACCTTAATTACCTCTTTAAAGGCCCTATATACAATAATGGTCACATTCTGAAGTACTTCAACATATGAGTTTTGTTAGGGAGACACAATTCAACCCATTACAGAAATCTTCCCACCCACATAATTGTAGACGATTTCATGGAGTCAATTAGGGTATGGTTTAAGGAAATTGTTTGGCTTGGAGAATAGTCAAGACATGAACTGGAATAAATATTGCAAGAGGTCACATGTAGAATAATTGGTAGAGGTCCAGAGTTTTAATAGCTGAGTGTTATATGTGATTAAAAAGACAAGTTAGACTCAGTATGAAAAGCTTGAAGGCTATGAGTCATTAAAAATTTGGTGGAAACGTCATTATAAGTGATTAAACAGTTACTAGTTTTCAGGAAAGAATTATCAGGAAGAGACTAGAAGAGGACAGATTAGTTAAGAATCACTAGATATCTCAGCCAGGTGGCGGTATGAATGAAATGAAGAAAAAGGCCTTGCATCCAATAATGAAAGCAGGGTCAACAGACCTGGTGGCTCCTAGATGGAGATAAGAGAGAGACAGTGAGAGGCATATAAGAGGCACTGCTGTTTGGAAACCGGGTGATATTATTAAGACTTTTTATTGTAGCAGGGAAGGAAAGAATACAGTAAAAGGAGGTTGGCCATGTTCATTGATAATATGCTGAATCACAGTAACAGACTGTGAAATGTATGGGAAATTAAGTCTATATTTGGAGATATTAGTTGGAGCAAGGACAGCAGATGGTGTTGCTAAAAGAGAGAATATAGTGATAGGAAAAACAAAGAACATCTTGTAAGAGGCCAGGGTGGCAGAATGGCCAAGTAAGAGAGACAAATGGCAGGGTCAAAAAGGAGAGGAGTCAGGTTCGTGAGAGCCAAATGAGTAGAACGTTTCAGAGAGATGGACAGAAGTGTTAGCCAGCATAGAGAAGGAGTGCCTTGGACTTCTTTTGGAACACTCACTGGCATTCATTAAATAAATATGTCTTTGGTGAAAACAATACCAGCTACTGTGTGCTGGAGATAGAGCTGTGGGCTCTGTGCTCTCATGGAAGGTCTATCCTCACCCATTAGATGGATGCTTTAATGTTAGGTAATTAAAACTATGAGGGGCACCTGGGTGCCTCTGTCAGCTCAGCATCTGACTCTTGATCTTGGCTCAGGGCATGATCTCAAGGTTCATGAGATAGAGCCCCACATTGGGCTCTGCACTGACAACAAGGAGCCTGCTTGGGATTCTTCTTCTCCCTCTCTCTCTGCCCCTCCACCACTCGTGTGTGCGCACACGTGTGCTCTCTCTGTCTCTCTCTCTCTCTCTCTCTCTCTCTCAAAATAAATAAATAAACATTAAAAAAATGCTATGAATAAAATAAAGCATGGTAACAACATGGTGAAGAAATACTGGGAGAAAGATCTTTTAGCAGGGAACTCTACTCTGTTGAGGTGACATTTGAATTGAGATTCGAATTAATGAAGAGGAATAATCTATTCAAAGATTTGAGGACAGAGATTTTTATTGGGAGAAAATAGTAAATTCAAATGTATTTAGACCTGAATGAATTTGGCAGTTTTGAGGAACCAAGAGAAGCCCATTGGGGTGGAAGTTTAGTGAGCAAAGGAAGAGAGGATTATGAAATTAGGAACTCAGTCATGTAGAGACTTGCTTGGTAAGGCATTTGGATTTTATTCCAAGTGAGATGGCAAATCATTGGAGATTTTTCAGTAGAGGATAAGCATGACATGATTTACTTACTGGATTTTGAGAGATAAATAGATTTTAGGGTCCAGACATGGAAGCAGTGAGTCTCTTGCATTAATTCAGGCAAAGGATGGTGGCAGTGCGGCTTAAGTGGATAGTGATAGTAGTGAAGAGAGGTAGATGAATTTTGGATATGTTTGGTTGTAAGGCCAGCAGGACTTGGTAGATGGGTGGATGAGTTGTGGGGTGTTGGAAAGAATAGAGGATATGATATGATTGAATCATTTGCTAAGATAGGAATGGGAGAATTATAATCAGGAATTCTTTTGGGGGGATTTTAAGTGCGAGATACCTGTTTACATGTCCACGTGGGTTTGTCAAACAGGCAGTTGAATAGGAGTCCAGAGTGGACATCTTGGCAAGATGTCCATGCAGGAAATATAAATGTGGGATGTTCAAGCACATATAGGATATTAAAACCATGGACTTGGATGAGATCCCTCATAAGAAACGACCAGGAGCTACTGGGAGTTGGCGGTGGAAAATAGAGAAAGTATGATGTCACAGAAGCCAAGAGCAGAAAGTGTTTGACAGAGTAGAAGCAAGTGTGTAAAATGCTTAGCAGTGGTTGGGTAAGATGAGGACAGCAAAATAAGCACTGGGTTTATTAGTAGGGTGATGATTGCAGCTAACTGGTACTCCACAGTAATGATTACAAACATGTATCAAGGAATAAAAAGAGGCCAGTATGTGTTAGAGGAGGTTCTACATACTTACCTTTAATTCTCCCGGCAAACCCATGTGATTGGGAGTATAATTATCTCGACTTTTAATATGGGGGAATAACAAGTTAGAGAGATTACATATTGGCCCATGATCAAAATAAACGATGAAGACAGAATTCACATCATAGGAACCTGAGCACAATTTACTTAGTAAATAAAATGAAGAGAGGTAATCTGAAAAATAGGCACCTTTTAGTGACATTTTATTAAATATGGTTATAGTTGATAAGCAGATTTTCTTCCCACCTTTATAATATCTAGTTTCCGATTTATGTTATTTCCTTCCTGGTAGTTTCTTTTACCTGTCGTCAGAATTTTCTCAGAAAGCTTATTAGAATAGTTGAAGTAGAAATGGTCACTTTTGCTAAAAAGGAAACAAAGAATCCAGCAAGAGTTAACTCCCGAAATCTAGACATAAGAAATGAAGAGAGGTGGTACCCCCATCTGTGCTGCTATAGCTGAAAGTAACAAAAAACAATTGACACCAGTTTTCTGCTTAACAAAATATGTCACGGGTATGGGTGAAATTACTCCTGAAACCATCATTACACTATATGTTCACTAACTTGGATTTAAATACAAATAAATAAATAAAAGGAAAAATAATATTGCTTTGTGTGAGATTTTTTTTTGTCTTTTAACACAGTTATTTTAAAAACAAAAAAGGGATGCGTTAGTCATTAAAGAATGTTCAGTAAATTGTCACTGCCCACAGACCATTTTAGAAACATGTCGGTGCGAAGGCATTCAGCTATAATTAACACGATTTTAACTAAAAGTGGCTTAAACAATAAAAAAAAATACATCATTCCACATAGCAAGGAATCTGGAGTTGGGACTCTTCCTGCATTGGTTAATTTAGTAGCTCGATAGATCAGGGCACTGACACTGTTGGTCTGTTGGCTTTCAGCTTAAGGCTGGTCTCCAAAGGTCTTATGAGGGCTGCCTCACATTTTGGGTTCACATTCTCAAGCTGTCTTGAGAGCCTTAGGTAGTTTCCAAAGAGTATGCCCCTTCCTCCCCTAACACACACCACCGTCTCTGCTTAGCAAGCCTCACCCGATGTCCTGTTAGCCAGGACTGTGTCACATAATCATGCTTAGACTAATCACTGGGAGGGGAACTGGAATGACCATTATTGGCTTATACTAATCAACCATGACCCTAGGCTGAGGGGCCTCATCTCCCTTAGGACGTTGCTCCCTAATTGAGAAACAACATGGGAATTCTGTTAGCAAGAAGGGTGAAGAAAAGCTCTTGGTTAGGTGACCAGTAATGTCTATCAAAAAATGTAATTTGAGGGGCACTTGGGTGGCTCAGTCAGTGGAGTGTCTGACTTTTGATTTGGGCTCAGGTCATGATCTCATGGTCGTTGGATCATGCCCCACGTCAGGCTCTGCACTGGGCATGGAGACTGCTTGAGATTCTCTCCCTCCTTCTCCCTTTGCCCTTCTCCCTGCCTGTGTGCTCTCTCTCTAGAAAAATTGGAAAAAAAAAGTAATTTGAAATAGTATTAAATGTCATAAAATCCCTGTGAAGTGCTAATACTGCTTCAAATATCATATCAAGGAATTTCCCTGTTGGAAGATATGGTTAGTTCCAGATGACCAGAAACACATAGAGAATCTTTTTATTTTTTAGCTGTTCCTCAAAGAATATCCCACTTTAGCCTAATTTGCTGAATACCTACCGGGTCTCTGTTAAAATCCTAGATACTATAGGGCTCATCACAGTGGCTTTACTGACTTTTCACTTTGTATATATATCCTTAGAAATCATCTACCTACCTACCCTTCTCTTATCTTGTAAATGAAAAAGGTGGCCCAAGCAGTACTCATATAGAAAACCAGACTGTACTTAAAGCACAGACTTTTGATGCCATGGGAAGGTAGGGTGCATCTCTGAAATTCCAAGTCTCATTTCTGGTTAGTATTCTTAGGCCTGTCATATCTTAAAAGTATGAAGTCTGATTTAGATCTTCACATGGGTTCTCTTGTGCTTTATTTCTCAGGATGTCGTGGCCTCCTTGGAACAACAGTTCAGCCCAATGATGCAGGCTGAGTTCTCGGTGTTGGTTGATGTGTTGTATAGTCCAGAACTACTGTTCCCTGAGGGGAGTGATGCAAGAATAAGATGTGGTGCTTTCATGTCCAAGTAAGTGTGTACAATCGGAGATTCTGCTTGTGTTACCAAACCAAGACGGCCTCTAACACATTTCTGCTTTTTACTCTGCTGGTACATAATGATAGTCCACAGAGTACATGAAAGGTCTGAAATGCATATTAAAATATACTTCCAAAATAATTAACTTGATTCAATTGAAATTTCTCTTTGATGAAGGTCAAGTTATATTTTGCTGAAATTTCCTGAAAATGAAATGTGTCGTTATTGGGCACAAAATTTCACATGCAATTGTTTTTTTGGTTCTAATTCCTCGCTATAACCATATGGGGTGACCTTCCAAAAGATTCCTGTTTCAAGTCACTTATTTTCTTTAACAGAGAGGAAGGAAGGGGAACTAGCATTTATTGAGGTCTTACTGTGTGCATCGTTGTCCTCCGTGTGCTTACCTCTTATATCATCTATCTGCACGAACACTCTGAGAGATTGACGTCTCAGCCTCATTTTAGTGGTGAGAAGGCTGAGGCATGCTTCAGATGAAGAGCTGTGACGTCTCTGCCCAGCACTCGGCCATGCTGCCTTGATCTTCCTCGTCTGCAGCCCTCTCATTTACTTGTTTCTCTCGGCATTTTTGTGGAATTGTCAGATCTAGTATAGCTGATGTGTTTATCCTAGAATATTTCCATTTTTGTGGTAAATGAGCAATTCTCAAGGAAGAGCTGCAAGTTCTGACAGAAAATGTAACCATCTCCAGAAAAAAAAGAGACATATCATAATGCTGAGGGCGCTCATTGAGTAATTCACTCATGATGGCTGGTCAGGTGTACTTGGTCTTCTTGGGAAGAGTATCTGGATGGACAGTCGGAGGAGGCTGCCAACCCCTTGACCATTATCCATCACAGCTAATTGGCTGCCAACCCCTTGACCATTATCCATCACAGCTAATTCCTGTGTCATTGAGGACATTGCTCAAAGAGGTCTCAAAACCCCCTCTGTTGACTGTGATGCACTGAGGCAGAAATGGAAGGACTGGGGGACACAAGAAGTGTGTTCTTGCTTTTTCCAATTAAAGCTGGGATCTGCAGAGAGAAAACAAGATACAGGATGAGAAGAACTGACTACAAGAATCATGTTGAATGGGTGGTATTTCTGTATTATGGCCTGAATCATGGATTCTTGGCTCTAGACCCTCTCCGTCTTATAGGGACTGGAAAGAATGTGTTTGTCTGGACACTTGCCAGTCTCCTAACAAGAATTTTTAAATGAAGAGGTCCAGAGTATCTGCAAAACTGATGACTGTGGAAGCCATTAGAAAAAAAATTCAGTAGAGATATTGGGTAGTAATTCAATATAAAAAATAAGGCCTTTGGGAAATATCCTTTACCTCCTGTGAATGTATATCAATGCATAGAATATTAATTAGAAAGTGGGTAATAAAAATATAAAAAATAAAAAGTGGGTAATAAATGAGAATTTTAACTCCAGGAAATTCATATGATACTACAGATATATCCCAGAGGGTTGATAATCTAGAACAGGACTGGCAACCGCTGGCTTCAGGGTACAGTGGTCCTTTTGATCATTTTTACAAATAAAGTTTTTTGAAACATAGCTACACACTTTCATTTACATATTGTCTGTGTGGCTATCATACCAGCGTCAGCTGGTGGCCACAGAGGTTGTATATATGGCCCACACAGCCTAATCGTTTACTCTTTGGCTCTTGAGGGAAAAAGTTGGCTGGCTCAGTGTCAAGAATGAGGCTGTAAATAAATAGTTACGAACTACACATAGCTATTCAAGTTAAAATTTAAGTTAATAAAAATAAAAATAAAATAGGGGCGCCTGGGTGGCTCAGTCAGTTAAGCGTCCTACTTTGGCTCAGGTCATGATCTCGTGGTCTGTGAGTTCGAGCCCCGCGTCGGGCTCTGTGCTGACAGCTCAGAGCCTGGAGCCTGTTTCAGATTCTGTGTCTCCCTCTCTCTGACCCTCCCCCGTTCATGCTCTGTCTCTCTCTGTCTCAAAAATAAATAAACATTAAAAAAAATTAAAAAAAAAAAAAATATTCAGTTCCTCAGTCACATTTGCCACATTTTAAGTGCTTAAGAGCCATATGTAGCTAGTAGCCAACAAATTTATAGCACAGGTACGCAACATTTCAATTATTGCAGAAAATGTTATGTTGGATGGCACCAGTCTAGATCTTAAAGATATACATCTATGAAAAGATGATATAAAGTTAACTCAAAATGCCAAAAAAATATTGACCTGTGCTGCAAATGTGCTGAAAGCAAATCCGTTGCAACACCCGGTATCTAAAAGGAGAGAAACAGAGCAAAATAATAGTGGGAACATATTACAGATAATACACCGAGATGGGAAAAAAAATGTCACATACTTTAGTGGTTAGAGAAGAGATTTTTGTGTTATTATGATTTTAGTATGGCCAGCGACTTGGGAATATCTGTTTTCTGCTCTAGTGATTATCCTACCCTTTCCCTAACTCTGTGAAGAACCAAGGGTTTTATTTGCAAGGATATCTAATGAAATTAGAATCCAACTTTATTAATAGCTATGCAAGAGCCCTTGTATTACTGTGCAGAGCTCTCTGGTAAAGCTTAGCTAGAGAATACAGCTTAGGTCCAAGGCCTTAGTGGGGTTTCTGACTTCCTCAAATGAATTTCATTCTTGGAACATGTTGACTCAGATGGGTCTGCTGGAGAATGTGAGGGATAGATCCCAGGAAAGAACCCAAATGCATATGTCTATTTTGTCATATGGAGAGAGAAGAGAATAAAGAGAGAACAGGTCAATGTGGGTGTTAACCTTTAAGGCATCTGGTTACAATATTCAAATCACCACTTACTCCTCCCTTATGAAGGATAATCTCAGTGTTTATCACACTGTGGGATGTGTTTCACTTATGAGTTTAAAAATTAATTTAGAAGGAGAGGCAGCCACTAATTTAAAAAATGAATTAGGGGAAGATATAAAAATCAGAGTGCATCTCATATAGTAAAAGTAACTTTTGTGTTAGTTTAATACACCTGTATTTATATGGTGAGTTGTTTCATGAAATTTATTTTTGCATAGATCATAGAAAAAATATTATAAGGCCATGGATTTTACTCAACCAAACATTATGTAATGGGCAAATACCTTGTATAAACCCCTAGAAGATTGTATTCACCCTTATGCTTGCTATTTGCAAATCGTTAGTAAATTAAGTATTTATCTAAGAGGAGTTAAAGAAAATTAAAATAGTCTGAGAGAAAAAAATAAAAAGAAATTGACAATGCCCACCAAAACTATTTTAATGGATTCAAAGACTACTACGTGAAAGAAAAGACCAAATAACAGAAGTTTCAGGAAGGCAGATATTTTCCTTGCAAGGAGAACTCTAGAAGAATTATTCTGCCTGCTGAGCCTGACCGCGTGGATCTAGAACACCTTGTCCGAGTTCACATGTCTAAGAGGAAATCACTTTTCCTTTCCTGCATGCTATTCCTTCAGCATGACCTAGGTATCATTGAAAAGTATTGCTGTCCATCTGTTCACCCAGTCTATAAATTTCAGGTGTCTATGATCTGCCCTTCCTCCTCTTCTTCTATTTCCCATTTGTCATTACTTACCAAGTCCTGGCTATTTTATTTCTCTATTACTTCTCGCATCATAACCCCATCACATGCTCTGTTCACCCCTGACCTTGTTCTCACTCTTCCATGTTGTCTTTCACATGTGGGCAGGGCCATTCAGGTCCTTGATAATAGTGGTTCCCTATTTTCTATAAAGTCCACTGTTTAGCATAATATTCCCAGTTCCTTCTTTTCAGATTGCATGTCTTACCCTGTCTTCTTTCATGTCTTCATGTGTCAGCTGGCAGTTGGAGTACTTATCATTTCCTGGACATGATGGTCAGCTTTCTGCCTCTGTCCTTTGTTCATATTGTGCCCTTTGGAAGGATGCCTTCCCTCCCCACCTTTCTCTGCCAGGTGAAATCTTCATTGTTAGAAGTTATCTCTTCACTGAAACCTCTGATCAGCCCTAGGAAACTCCCCCAACAGAACGTAATCATTTCTTTGTCTAGTTTATGGTATTTGCCATTACCTATATTGTAACACTTATCATATCATATAGAGGTGGCTGTGTGGGGACTCTCTTCACAGTAACTCTGAGACTCAAGAGATTAGTAAATGCATGGTGTCACCACAGAATGGTGCTTCAGAATCTTGGCTCTGTAGTCAGATGGATGTGGGTCTGTTTCCAGATCCCACCACTTAATGATTGTGTAACTGCAGGCAAGTTGCTTTATCTCTCTGGACCTCAGTTTTCTCATGAGCCCGATAACAGAACGTGTAGCATTGTTGTGAGGATGAACTGAGAGAATCCATGGGAAGTCCTCGTACTTCACCTTGACGCCTGATAACCACTGACTAGGTATTATCTAGTGAAAGCTCACTTTTCCTCAGGGTTTCCCCATGGTACTCCTGTTATGTCACTGAAATGGGACCATTACATTACGTTTGACATCATTTTGTTTTTCTAGGAAGACATATCTCACAGGGTCATTGTAGGAGCCAGCTTTTTAAGAGTTATATATGTTAAACTATAAATAGTGATTATAAATATTTTGCTTGGTTTTGAGTTCTTGAGGATGTGATCCTCAAACTCTTCTCCTGAGAGGACACCAGTGCAAAGGTTACCACTACAAAATTAGAGTTTATGCCCAAATTATAGTAAAATAGTCAATGGAGGGGCACCTGGGTGGCTCAATCAGTTGAGCATCTGACTCTTGATTTCAGCTCAGGTCATGATCCCAGGGTCATGGGATTGAGCCCTGCATCAGGATCCATGTTAAACATGGAGCCTACTTAAGGTTCTCTCTCTCTCTCTCTCTCTCTCTCTCTCTCTCTCTCTCTCTCTCTCTCTCTCTCTCCCTCTCTCCCCTTCTGCCCCTCTCCCATCCCTCTCTAAAATAAAAAAAATAAAAAATAAATAAATGGATAGACTGTCTTGATGTTACTTTGTTGTTGTTTTCTGCTTCTAATTACAAAACCGCTGATTTCTACCAAGTCCTAGCAGTGAAAAATAGCACATTATTATTATTAATGCAAACTGGAAAGCAGCCCATTATGCTAAGGTTGCAGTGTTGTATACTGCTACAGCACCTGTATCATTAAGGTAACACAGTACAGAGAAAATAATATAGTACAACATAATGAAATGTAATATGCTACAAATACTCATATTTCTCTACTACTCAAATTGCTTTAGTTCATACGATGGGATTAAACATCATCAGTGTCTCATTGTCTTTTAGAGTATTGTGTCCCACTAAAAGTACGCTACTTGAATAAATTTAAAAGCACTGAGATATACCACCTATAAAACAAAGGATGGTTTGTAATACAAAGTTTATGAGCTTAAGTGTAATTTTAAAAGTTTTTAAAATAGGTATCTTGTTTACTTCATATTTTCAAGTAATAGTGTGATGTTTTTTTCCCTCTAGTATATGTTAGTATATAGCTCAAAGAGAAATCACTGTTGTATTTAAGGTTTCATGTTTTGCTTTCAGGTTGATTAATCATACAAAGAAACTGATGGAGAAGGAAGAAAAGTTGTGCATTAAAATTCTCCAGACTTTACGAGAAATGCTAGAGAAGAAAGACAGCTTTGTGGAAGAGGTAATATGGTTTTAATGTTTAGTATTTGAAAATCAAGTAAAATTTCTAGAATACTGTAACCAATGAATTACACAGGCTATGATACGATTGCTTGTATTACGTACTGATGGCATGTGTACTTAGATGAATTAGATAATCTCAGTTTTTATGGCATTCGTCTTTCGTGTCTGCTTTGAATTGAGAAAAAAAAACAACTAAGATTAGAATGGCTAAGTATTTGGGTTATTTGTTTTATTATATTTTATCTTGAATATGTGTATTTTTCTCATGTAGACCAATGACCTTTTTTACAATGAACAACTGAGATTCATGATTAAAATTTTGTATAAAGTTCTGCTGAGTATTGAAATGGCCCATGCACTTGGGCACATGTTGATCTTTTATTGTAAATAATTGTCTGTTCCATTTTCTATAATGTTATGACAGGTACTATAAAATAATACTATTTTTTATAAGCGAAATAGTATGTTTCTATTCTTACCTGTATTAAGTATTGCACAAATGATTCTCAGGGAGTAGAACTTAGAGATAATAATTGTCATTCTGTTATTAAAAATGACAGCTCAGGTGCTCATTAGGAGATAGCTAGCAGCATGTTTAATACCCAAGGTGATACACTTAAGTATAAAATATAAATCCAGGGGAGGTTTTTTTTTTTTTTTTTTTTTTTTTAAGGTAGCTACCTATACCTATAACTCTTAGGTATCAAACAAAATGTGTACATGTTCCTTAATAACTTTTGGTATGATTCCATAAATACTCATCATCTGATATATTTAAAATTGGAAGAATTTATTTATTAATTTATGTATATGCTATCTAATTCCAAAAAGATCATACGGTAGTTTTTTGTTGTTGTTGTTGTTGTCGTTTTTAACTTAATCCATAGAAAATAAATGTAATGGCATCTTGGGTATTCATTGAAGGGGTATAACTTCAAAATACTCCATTTGAATCAGAGGCTTGCTTTATACCCAAAATGACTCTTGCTTTGCATTAACTCTCTTCATCATTTCATCTATCTTTGGGAAGCAAATTATGGAAATAAAGGTTGTTAGTGCTATTTTGGCAAATGCTTCTATGACCTAGGACTCAAGAAAAATGCTCATAGGTCTGAGTTTTTGGCATACTTGTAAAAAATGGTAAATTTCAGACTTCCTTGTTGTCTTTTTCCAGTTCCTTAAAATATTGCTCTAGATGGTTTGATTTTGACTGAAGTACTAGATCCTAAATAGAAAAATGGGGTCAATATAAATTTTTGACAGAGGAGTGAGGTTTACGGTAATAGTAACTTGTGGTTAACAGGAGATACATGATAAGAGTTGCACTTTTATGTACCAGATTATTATTGAACTATTCTCAAGGAAAATAAGAAAGAAATCAAAGAAGATTTTACTTTGACTAGTCAAGAGTATTTGAGTGTATCTCCCAAACCACCCTAAATCATGCTGGTGCCTGTTTCTTCTTTCCATTCCCACTGCTCTCACTGGTTCAGGCTTTCACTATCCCTTGCCTACAAGACTCCAGTAGCCTGCCTCTCTGAGACAGAGCTGGAAGGGAGGCAGAGATGCTGTTTTCAAAAGTCCAAGAGGTGCCATTGACATGATATTATGTGAATGGCACCACCAGGACATAGCCCTTAGGGAAGAGTTAAGATGAGAAAGGCTAGTTGGGCTTATTCACTCAGTCATTTAACACATATACTGTGAGCCATATTAAATACTGGTTATTGTGCCTGGTCACTGGGGATAAGGAGATGAGTGACACAGCTTGCCAAGAGCCACTGCACATGCCACAGCTCACGTGCTAGACGACTCCTGGAATAGTCTGCAGAGATCATAAAAGCCTTTCAGAAACTTCCAGGGGCTCTGCGCTGCTTTCATATTCCAGACTCTCTCTTATGTCCCTAGTGCTTTCTCCCCCCACCCTTCCTCATCCATTTACCTCCAGAAATCTGTGTTAATGTGTGCCTGACATGTCCCTCAGGCTTATCCTGCACTGAACATTTGGAATCATGTATTGCTAAAATCCAGACAAACCTCAATAACTCCTAGTGATATTTTTGTGGAGGAGCTCTGATGGGTGGTACTTATCAGTTGTTCCAGTCAGCGATGATGACTTTCTCAATAGAATTACCAAAATACATTGTGCCTCTCTTTTATGACACTTCAGGCTATTTCTGAGTATGTAGCCCAAGTATTTATAAATAATGTCATTGAGACCCAGAGAGGTTATGTGATTTTCCTGAGGTCACACAGCAAATTCCAGACCAGGACTTAAATTAGCTCAATTATTCGTGTCAGTGGAGGGGACTTAAATGATTCACCACTCTGGGTGAAATGACTCTCGCGATAGATTCAGAAAATGATCAAAACTATTATTTTACATTCATTGTGTGCTCTCAGAAAAAAAAAAAGCCTGATTATCGGTAGCAGGATCATAGGCTGTTTTCATGATTGTATTAGTTTTCCATTTACCAAAAATTTAGTGGTTTAAAATCACACAAGTTTATTACCTTATAGTTTGGGAAGTCAAAAGCCTGAAATCAAGGTATTGGCAGGGATACATTCTATCTGGAGACTGTAAGGGAGAATTTCTTTCTTTGCCTTTTCTAGTTTCTAGAGCCTCCGGCATTCCTTGGCTTGTGACTCAGTCCTCCATCTTCAAAGCCAGCAACATTGCATCTTCCAACCTCCCCGGCCCCCAACCACCACCACGTGCTCTCTCTCAGACACACACACTCCACTGTCATATCTCCTTCTCTTACTCTGACCCTTCTGCCTCCCTCTTATACTTAGGCTTATATCGGACCCACCTAGATAATCCAGTATACTCCCCCTATCTTAAGATTCTTAATCACATCTGCAAAATCCTCTTGCCATGTAGCATATTCACTGGTTCTGGAGGTTAGGACATAGACACATGTGTGGAGGGCCACCATTCAATATATCACAATGATTCTTTTACTGACAGTGAGAAATGACATGTAGTATGTAGATGGAGTGTTTACTTGTGGCTGATTAAAATTGCTGGGTAGGACAGTATAAATGTAAATGAATGTAACAAAAAATGCTTTGAATTTATAGCCCTTTGCTGTTTTCAAAGTGTTTTAAAATACTTTGCTACCTTTGGACAGTTCTAGGAAATACGTGGGGCTGGTGGTGTTATCTCCACATTTGTAATGTGGAGACACTCGGAATGGTGTCAAGTCACAGAAGGTACCTAATATCTTGTCTAATATCTGGATTTCTACCATCAACTGTTTTTCTACTATCTGTGTATCAAAGCATTTCCAAAAGATCTCTCAGAAGTCAAAACAGCAAATTCATACCAGGGTTTTTCACACTAGCTATCCTAATACAGGTTTCCTCTGCTATCCCAAAGTGGAATGTTCTCTAAAACCTTTCATAGGCCAAAATGGTGTAAAACAAATAAGCGATTACTATTAATTAATTAATCGATTTTAAATGTTTATTTATTTTGAGATAGACAGACAGACAGAGAGAGAGAGAGAGAGAGAGAGAGAGAGCAGTAGAGGGGCAGAAAAAAAAGGGAGAGAGAGATTCCCCCACAGGCTCGACACTCAGTATAGAGCCCAATGCGGGGCTCAGTCTCACAATCTTGAGAGCATGACCTGAGCTGAAATCAAGAGTCAGATGCTGAACTGACCGAGCCACCCAGGCACCCCTGCACCATTAATTTATATGGAAATTTTTAATGCATTCCTAGGCCTAAAATACAGTCTCTCTAAGGCTTTTCTAATACCTCAGGGCGCACCTTGCTAACGAATGCACAGAATAAATAAAAACAAAGCACACGTGCTCACAGACACAACTCAAAACTCTGGTGACTTCATGTCGCGATGCTGAGTGTGGTTCCCAGGGAGGGAGTTTGGTGGGGCCATTCCCACTGCTTGAGGTCCCTGCTGCCTCTATAAGAGCTGTCCAGCTCTCCGGCAAAGCAAATGTTGAATGCCTTTTTTGCTTTTGCCTTTTGTTGTAGAAGTGAAAATCTTCAGAGTTCTTTCAGTTAGCAAAAACAGGTACTAATATAGGTCTTTTATAAATGCAAAGTGATGTGCCATGAACTTGCAAAAAGTGCAGGGATACATTTGAGACTCCACCTGTTTAAATTTAAAACCTTAAAAAAATCACCATTTACATTTATGTTTCTTTGGTCTCTGATATCCGAAGTTGTGTCTGTTTGTGTAGCTGATAAAATTAAAATAAAATAGAACAATGAAGCACAAATTTACTTCATGGTTGAGTCTGATGCTCTTTGAAGCAATTTCCAACTTTAAGATCTCAGTTTTCTGATTTTATTTGCCTTCTCTGTATGATATATTTAAAATTTTTTTTTAAATGTTTATTTACTTTTGAGAGAGGAAGAGAGACAAAGCACGAGTGGGGAAGGGGCAGAGAGAGAGTGAGACACAGAATCCGAAGCAGGCTCCAGGCTTTGCGCTGACAGCAGAGAGCCTGATGTGGGGCTTGAACTCATGAACTATGAGATCATACCCGAACCAAAAGTGAATGCTTAACCGACTGAGTCACCTAGGCGCCCCAATTCTCTGTGTGATATATTAAGTAGAATCATCATGTAATTACATTTTATGTGGTAGTCAATTATTTAAAAACATTTATAATTTATAATACTATGATTGCAATTCCTAGATGAATTTTACTTAGTATTGTTCCTTGTTTCATGTTTCTTAGTTTGTGCCAAAAATTTGAGAAATACGATGGGCAATAGCTTGAAGATTTCCAATAGACTATTATAAGTAGAGGAAAATTTAATTTTCTGTTATGTGTGTCTCTGTGTGAATCATCTAGTGATCATACATGTACCATATGTTATAGTATAAATTATAGTACTTATTTTTATTGAAGGATAAAACATGAAAATTATATATAAAAAGTCCTTAAAGGGAAAAATTACTAGAGTTTTATAAAAATTCCATGTAAGTATTGTTTGCTTAGGTGATTCTGGTAGGAAAGCAAAAAAAAAAAAATTACAAAGGATATAATTCTAACAACCTTGAAATCCCTTTGGGATTGGTCATGTTTGGAAGCATTTTACAGGTAACAACAGCTGGTATATTTATTTGCATTAAAAAATATGTAGGGGTGCGTGAGTGGCTCAGTTGGTTCAACATCCAACTTGTTTTTGTCTCAGGTCATGATCTCACAGTTTGTGGCTTCAAGCCCTGCATCAGGCTCAGTGCTGACAGTGTGGAGCCTACTTGGGATTCTTTCTCTGCCCCTCCCCCACTCACACGGGCATTCTCTCTCTCTCTCTCTCTCTCTCTCTCTCAAAATAAATAAATAAAAACATTTAAAAAATAAAAAAAATAAAAATGTATGTTGACAATCTGGGGAGAGAAGCAAGAGAAGGAATGTTTTAAAATGGCTTTAGGGCAGTGAGATTTCAAATGTTCTCGATCCTTTAAGCTATTTTGTCCCACTCTTATTTCTATGACCTCTCTACCACAAAAAAAGTCATAACTTGATAGCATATGTGTGCTGTTGAACAGAGCAGTGTAATTATAGCACCACACCATTATTTTGCATGTTTTTTTAATGTTTATTTATGTTGGGGGGAGGGGCAGAGAGAGGAAGAGAGAATCCCAAGCAGCCTCCACCTGCTGATAGCACAGAGATTGATGCAAGGCTCAATCTCATGAACCATGAGATCATGACCTGAGCCGAAATTGAGTCGGATGCTCAATGGACAGAGCCAGCCAGGCGCCCCTGTTTTATGCATTTAAAGACATTTCAGGTCTATACCTGATAAGCATTTACCTGAGGTGGTAATGGAGATACAAGCTTTTGTGGGTTCGTTAGAGGTGAGCTGATAGAGGGGGAGCAGGAAACAATAAGGACTTTGTTCAGAGGATTGGTTTGGTTTAAAGATTTTTTTTCTTCATCTTACACTCTTTAGTAGACATGTCCATTAAGATTTATAGAGCATTACAAATTATTCCTCTCATAAAAAACATATATAAATCATAAATATAGTCTATAAACTCTGATCCTAAATACATAACATGTAGCTTCTGTAGTTTAGAACTGGAAAAGATAATGAGTCCTGAAAGTATTCGCTGATAGCCTGTGGAACTGGTAAAGTTACTTTACTTAGGCGGCAGTCAGAGAAGTTGACCTATGTGGAATGCCAGTCATAATTTCCCCTGAGAATATATTGCTATCTACTCATAAATTACACTGACATACATATAATCTACAGGACAACAAAGATATTTTAGTCAAATTCAATATTCTTAAAATGTTCGGGTTAAAATGCCAATATCCTTGGAATTAATAGAAACTTCCTCTATAATAGCTATGGAGTGGTTTTAACCACTGGTTTTTATAAATGGTAACAGCCCAGCATTTATCAGGAGCTTACTGTGTATCAGATCCTGTTCCTGATCCTTTATATGTATTATTATTTTCATCTTCAAGCCCATGTTATAGGAGGTCCTCTTACCTCCCTTTCACTAGTGAGGAAACAGGTATGGAGTATAAGGTCACACATCCAACAGGCGGAAGAGAGCTGGTAAACCAGCCCAGACATTTTGGCTCCTGAGGTCACACTCTTAATCAGCATATTGGAGCCACACAGGTTATATGACTTATAATCATAACCTTTTATTTTCTCAGATATTCAGCTAAATAAAATGAGTTCTTTGATTTTATTCTTGATAAAATTTGCATACATATATACTGGAAAGCATAAGCCTTTTATTCAGTGAGCTGCTAAGGAAGAGGCTTGAGATTTCAGACCAAGTTGATTGGGAACAGTTTATGACACAATAGCTGTGGGGTTTTTCGGGTTTTATTGTTAACAGCCCTACAGATCAGTATCAGAGCTCCCCACATCCCACCCTGTGATCATGGTCTGAATTGTTAGTACCCTGAATATTAGATTTAAAAGTTCTAAACAGTGCTTTATAAGATGACCATCATAGGCAGCCCCTTGCGGAAATGTGGCATTCAACAAACAGCACAGCATCTAATTGAGAGCTGTGATCTTTACCAATGCCCAGGTGGGGTAGGTGGTATTTACACATTGAACAATAATGGCAGATAGTGGCTTCTTGATTTAAAAGTTGGTATCTGGAGTGATATGGAATAAAGGTCTTTAAGAAATGTTGCCTTCAATTATTTTTAAGATATCTTCCATCATTTTTTTAACTCTAAAATTTACTGTCAGCTGAGTTAACAAGAATTTATTCTTCCCCTCAGCAGGAAAAAAAAAATCATTGTAACTAATCTTTTATTTCATATTTTGAGGAGCAGCAAAAAAAGAATAAGGAATTATACTAAGGAGCTTACCTCCTACTTCAAATATGCAGACCTGTCAGTCTCGACAGTAATCACATTGTTGCAAATTTATAAACTGTATCAAGCTACTCTTATCATAAGAGTCTGTGCAGAATCATTCACCTTCTACGCACATACTAATTTTACTCTCTAGCAGGCAAATAAACAAATTTAAGTAGAATTGCTATACAGAGTGCACAGTAGCTTAAGAATTTGATAATAACTGTTTTGCTAGGGGAAAATAAATTTCGGTTTTTAGTATCAGCTGTGTTTTGTAGACTTTCTTACTAAATACATTTTAGAGGTGAATGCAACTTTTTTTTGCAATGTTCTAATGCTGTTTTAAACTATGTACATACAAGAAGTGATGTTGCACACATACTGTTCTATCTTAATCATTCGTATGTTGGGAGTGTGTGTGTTATTTAAATTTAGATAACCAGATAGTTGGAAATATGAAAATATGTTGATGTCTCCTTAAAATAAGAGATCTTTTTAAGAACATAATTAATATATTCTTTCACTTTGGAATCTTGATTATATTTTCATCTCGGCAATGATCATTAAGATGGACATAAAAGCAATAATTGTTTATAGAAATGTACTTCTTTCAATTGCTGAGCTGCCTGGTGACTGGTTAAGCTATGAAATTGCTAAGTTTACCCAATTATAGTCCTTATAACCTCATTGTTGCAAAAATTTATAAAATTCTTTTTTTAAAAATTTTAAATGTTTATTTATTTTTGAGAGACAGAGCATGAGTGGGGGAGGAGCAGAGAGAGAGGGAGACACAGAATCTGAAGCAGGCTTCAGGCTCTAACCTGTCAGCACAGAGCCTGATGCGGAGCTCAAACCCACGAACCATGAGATCATGGCCTGAGCCGAAGTCAGATGCTTAACCAACTGAGCCACCCAGGCGCCCCTAAAAAATTTATAAAATTCTTAATTACACCTTGTCTTTACTTTTCTGTTTTAAAATCTGACAGCATTGCCTCAGTAGTTTTTGAGATATGCTGTGATTCTGTAGGGATCAATGACTAAAATATCATGATGAAAACATTATCAGTACTCAAAATTTAGCCAACCATTCATTGCTTCTAGTAAGTGTAAGACATTTGGTAGGTAATGATTGTAGATGAAAAATGGTATTGTGATTAAAGAAAAGAAAGAAGAACAAAAAGAAAAGCACATGAAAATTAATATATTATGAAACTATGATGCTAGTTCTTTCCACCTAAATCTAAGTTAAACAACTTTTCAGGAAGCATTCCATGATTCGTTTCTTATAACTCCATGTTATTCTAGTTTATGAACATTTCAGCTCTTATAAAATCCTGTCTGTCTTATTAGCATAGAACCTTTATTATCATGCTTTATGAAGGTTTTTTTTTCTTTATGTTGTTATTTTAAATAAACTAGAAACTCCTTGATAGGCATATCTATCTTATTCATCTAGCCTATGTATAAGATGTATAAGATGAAGAAATGTCCAGAAGGCCTTGAGTGCTGAGATTCTTTGAGGGTATGGTTGTGTATCTCTCTTCAGTCCCACTCCATTCTCCATAAAGTGTTGTACTTATTGAGGGCATAGACTGGTGATCTTATTCACTGGGGTATTCCCATTGTCTGGCATTGTTCTCTGCACAGAGTCGTTGCTCAATAAATGTTCATGGACTGACTTATTTGAACATGGTAGCAATAAATGTTATCGACTACTGCAAGAACAGTGCATTGATCTTCACTAGTGGTATCCAAGGAGTAGCTTCTAGAATTATCACTTCAAGTTTCACTTTACATCTCTTTGTAGCCCAGGAAATAGTAGATTTCTTAATAGTTGGCATGCAGAGTTGGGCCAGCAGTGGACAGAGCAATGGCAGAGAGGGCCAATGAGGAGATTATCTTGCAGCAAGCACTATGTTGGAGTGGCTGTGACATCCTTGTTGCTGTCTGACTTGGAAAGCAAAAGGAGGAGTGGATGCAGGGTCCCCAGACCCTGCACAGTAATGATGGAAGCTCAGCCAAGGGAGGCTGGAGCTAAAGAAGGATGACCAGATCTGGAGGCAAGCAAATGGAAGGAAGGCTCCAGCCACTGTGCTTCTCTTTCAGGAAGGGCTGAAAGGGACCCAGAAAGAACTAGCAAGCGACTCAGGCTGCAGAAGAAGCAGGAAAAGCCCCCTGGAAAACCAAGGGAATATGGGAGCAACTGGGGCTCTGGAGAGAGGCTGAGGCCCAGTCATCCAAACTAGGACATTGAGTGAGTTTAGCTAGAGTAGGTAGCTGCAATGTCCAGCTGTGATCTCGAGTAGCATCAGGATCTCCTGCCACGGGGAAAGTTGGTATTTGGAGCTGCTCTGTGTTGTTCCTATCGTAAGGAAGAAAAGGGACATAGAAAGGTTGTGGAGCAGATTGGGCCTGATACGTGTTACCTTTTCTATCAGTACGTTTATTTCTGGACTCCTATTTGAACAGGTCCTCAGAGACGCAGAGACGGGGTGTGTGTGTGTGTGTGTGTGTGTAATCTGTATGTGAGGTACTAAAGCTACAATATTATTATTGATGTTGTTGTTACTTAAGTTTGCTGACTGTGCATCTCTAGGGAAGCTATTTGCAAAGCGACAATGTGTGTGCTCTTGGATCCCCACTGTAACTCTCAGAGATAGGAAAGTAATTTTTAATCTCCATTTTATAGGGAGACTAAGGCCCAGGAGGTGCAATGATCTAGTAAGAACCATACTGTTAGTAACTGACGGAACAGGGATGTGAATCAAGGTTTTCTGAGTCTACTCTACATGTGATGCTTCTCCACATGGCAGAGAATTAAGTAATGCTGGGGAAAATCAATTATGACTTAAATTTGCTTTTACCTTTTGAAACCACTATCTGAGGCTTTTACTTCTTTTATAGGAGTTTGAATCTGAGGGCTCAAGAAATCTTAAAATAAAAATATTAAAAAAGGAAATGTCTTCTTATCAACTTTTAGGTACATGCTCTAAGTAATAGTAATAGCTAACCCTTGTATGGAGTTTACTATGTTATAAAAGCCAGTTGCTTGCATAAATACTTTACAATGTTACTTCATTTAACTCTCATTAACAACACATTGAGGAAATTGTAGCACAGAAAAGTTAAGGATCTTGATCAAAGTCACACAGAAAAAAAGAAAAACGGATGAAAACTGGGCATCTGGCTCCAGTGCTGGTGTTTACCGTCACTATGTCACACCGTCTTCATTCTATCCTGGTATCAATTTGCAAAGCTGTAGGGCCGTCACCCGTGGCTTTCAAAAGAAAATGACTTTCCTGTTTAAAATAACACCCAGGGGCGCCTGGGTGGCGCAGTCGGTTAGGCGTCCGACTTCAGCCAGGTCACGATCTCGCGGTCCGTGAGTTCGAGCCCCGCGTCAGGCTCTGGGCTGATGGCTCGGAGCCTGGAGCCTGTTTCCGATTCTGTGTCTCCCTCTCTCTCTGCCCCTCCCCCGTTCATGCTCTGTCTCTCTCTGTCCCAAAAATAAAATAAAAAACGTTGAAAAAAAAAATTAAAAAAAAAATAAAAAAAAATAAAATAACACCCAAAAACCTTAAGACATTTCTTCTTGTGTGTAATGATTTTGAACATCTACTGTTTACTGATTTTTTCAGGGTAGGCTTGGTTTCTGCACATGCTGTCTGGTGCTTGAAAATGAAACAACACACAACGTTTTGAATACTTGCAGATTGCTCAGCGCAACTGTTGGGTTTCTCTTTACTTAGTTGTTCCTGACCGTTGGCTGAATTTCTAAATAAAATGCAAATTATAGACTATACTAGTTCTTCTGTTCTGGAATAGGGAAAACCAACATGATATGTTAATGAACACAACATAGCACCTCGGTATAATGAGTTGGTGGCACGAAATCCAAATGAGAGCATGTGGACAATTATAATCAGATCAAATACTTTTAATTAATATCAGACAGATGGCAGAATGGTGAAGATAGTGACTCAGAGACATTCAGTTAAATTCTGCTCCAGGTATTGCATTGATTTCGCGCTCAACATACCAGAGTGTAGCGATCAGGGAAGTACTTGCCGAAAGGTAAGTGGCAACCAGCAATAATCTCACGCTTGGGCACACCTTTGAGAAGGGTGCTTGCTTTAGGCTTCTCCCTACCTACCACCATGGTGTGTAGTCATTTATTCATCTATACATTCAATGAATAGGCTGCACTGTGTGCAGACTGGCTGAGTCCCTCATCGCCTTGATAGACTTAGATACGACCTCTGGCTACTGGTTGCTCACTCTCTTGAGAGAAGCGGCTGGTATCGATTCTACCATGCTTTTACCCATCAGTGCACAAAGGGTAAGCACAAAATCCTTCCAGGCCTGGCCCCAGTGTATACTGGACCCTGCCCCGACCCTGCCATTTCTGTCCTCCTCAGTCTCTCAGACTCTTCTTCTCCTGCTCTGTCCTATTCAGGAAATGCTCCTGTGTCCTGAACTTCTTCAACTGTTCCTTCCACCTTCTTGCTTTAAATGAAGACTCACTCTCCATGAAGGCCTCCTCTCTTTCTCAGCAGCTCTGTCAAAGAGTGTTTCTTTCTTATGTGAAGAGACTTGGTGTCCCTGTTGCTTCTCCTTGTTCCTCATAGCCTGATTCCTCTGCCCTCTTAAAGTCCAAAACTCCTTTGAGGTTAAGCCTCTCTCACTGTATCACCCCGGCATCTGCCAACATTCTGGGCATTCCCTCTCCTCCACCCAGGACTTTGGAACCTGGCTCACATTCTGTGTTTTGGTTTCCAGACCTGCTATCATCAGACAGGACTTCAGTTCTCATGGGCTGTGTTTCCCACATGCTGGCTGCTTCTGACCTTCTCTTCTCCATGTCCATCACCCACATCTTCTGTAACACCTTGGAAGTTTTCATCACCAAGAACTGCTTCTTTTCCGCCATAGCCAATCCAGGCATCCCACTGGCTGACCTTTACTTTCTCCCATTCAGCGTCCTTGTTTGCACCCATTATGACTATCCTTTTACCTAGTCAGATCCACTGACCCCTCTGAGTTCCCAGTTGCTCAGTTTGCTCCCTTCTTCTGCTTATTAAGCCTAGATTTCATAGTCACAAGTTCAGCTATGGAACAGCTGTTTAAGACCAGGCAGAAACAAAGAGTCCCAACAAAACAGCATGGGTGAGGGGAAGAATTGTTTTTCGGAAGAGAATCAGAATGTGGTTGCCAAAAGATAGTAGAAAGGATGCCAGGGGGCCAAGACACAACCAATGACCCCACCAATTTCTTCTGCAATTTCTTCCTGACAGATTGAGTTATTTAGATTATTTGAGTTATTTGGCTCATTTTCTGTTCATGTTCCACGTCAACATGTATGCCACTTCTTTCCAAATGAAACCAGAAATCTTGGCTCAAAGTTCCCATACAAAAAAAGCTTCTCTACTCCACTATATACACAGGCACTCTGTGTTCTCCAAAATTGAAATGACTGAGGATATCTTTTCTCAAGGCTGAGAAAACATATGGACCAGAGTATGCTACTTCTCATAGTCTGCAGCCTTTTGACAAGACATCTGCTACAACATTTTTTGTTCTTGCATCATGGACTGTTGTTTGCCAATTGTTTTCATAAATATTAATCCTTGAAATCTTGACTGACATATAAGTTGTTCCTTTTTGGTTTCTTTTCTTCTTTATATGCACCATCTTTAAATAATTGTGTCACAATATAATAAACAAGGATTTTCTTATGAAAAATGCCTATTTTAAAACTGGAAGCTAAAATATCTAATTAAAAAACCTGTGTTTTCTCTCTTCTTCTTCTCCTCTCTCTCTCTCTTTTTACATTTGAATTCTCCTTGCTTTTCCTTTACTTAACTAAGTGATTTATTGCTGTTGGAATACTGCTTCTGCATTAATGTTGTAGTCTTTCACTTCAGCTCTTAGAAGTACCTCAGGAAGACATTTAAACTTAACTTCCCCAAGCACGTGATTGATTTAGTCCCAAGGTAGTTGACTATTCCTTCTTAGGAGCGCTAGAGCTAGGTCAGGAGTTTGAACTGGACTATGAATTGCCTAGTAAATATGTTTACTAGTGGCAGTCAATGCATGTTAATTTCTACTCATACGTTTGCATGAGGAGATAACTGAAAAGTCTGCGATGGAAGATACAATGAACACTTTCCACTGAGCACACTTTGCACTGTTGACAAAGTTTTATTGTTCTCGACCATGCTCCAAGTAGCACATATAAAGAACTGTAAGTGCTATGTGCAGCTTTGTGGGGGCCCATTTTTATTATGCATGGTATTTCCTGATTTATTTTACTATTACCTCTAAGAATCAGCAGTTCAGCACAGTTTAAATTGTTTCAATTATTTCTCAATTAATAAATCAACTGAAACAGCAAAATCCTTTCCTACAGATACTGGATTGTAAGGCCTGTTAGCATAGTCATGTGCGTGAAGCCATGGACACCAAACACATCTGGTGCTTAGTTTAGAGGGAAGTTTATTTGAAAACGATGCCGTTGGATCTTCTGTCCTCAGTGAACTACCTTTTCAACATTGAATTCCTCTTTGTCTTTACAAATACATTACAAGGTCTCTTTACAAGATCTTGAGAGGAATGCTTCATGGTCAGGTTTTCATAAGAGGCTTAGTTGTTTTTATTTATTTTTGTTTTAAATTAAGAGTACTCCATTATCAAAGGAGAGTTAATAAACTGGAAAATATAGTTGCTTATCAATGTGCGATGAAATTGTTTTGTCCTCAGCTCCATCTAGAATCATGTAAAATTATATTTAGAGTAGAAGAGATTTTCATATTGTGCTATCTCTAGAGGCTCTGTCAGGGATTGGGAATGTATCTCACAGTTGAGATCAAGCACAGTTTCCTCTGAGGTCTATTGGCAAGAGTCAGCTCTCTCCTACATCTGCCATTTTCTGAGAATAAAATGAGATTCACATGTTTGCATACCATCTTGCTAATCCTTGCCAGGGATACTTTCTGGAAAGAGCATACTGAATATTTCTGCTGTGCCTCTATTTTAGGGAGAAAAGAGAATCTCAGAAAAATTGGGAGCTGTTCCGGGATTGGGCCAGAAGTTGAGGAGTAGATGCAGGGCTCATTCCAGGGAGGCTGCTGCTGGGGCAGCTAGTGATTCCATGCAGGTAGGAGGATGGAGGTGTTGAGCCCTGTTCCGCCATGTCAGAGATTAGCACCAGAGAGAGGATTATTTGGAGAGAAGCCTGGCCTCACTTGCATGGTTTCTGTCAATGACCAATACCTATTGAGTGTTATGTCGCACTCTGTGGTAAGACACAAAGGAATGAAATGATACTGCCTGTATTCGTTTTCTGTGGCTGTCATAACAATGAACCACAGACTGGCAAACAACAGAAATAAGCTGTTTGGGAGCTCTGGAAGCTAGATGTCCAAGATCCAGATGCTAGCAGGGTTGGCTCCTTATGAGGGAAGAATGTGTTCCAGGCTTCTCTCCTTGTTTCTAGTTGGCCGTCTTCTCCCTGTGTCTTCATGTGGTCTTCCCTCTGTACATTTTTCTGTGTCCAAATGTCCTCTTCCTATAAGGACACCAGTCATAGTGGATTAGGACCCACCCTAATGACCTCATTTCAATTTAATTACCTCTTCAAAGTCTGTCTCCAAATACGGTTCTGTTCTTTGGTAACAGGATTTAGGACTTCAACATGAAGTTTTGGGTGATGCAATTCAGCCCGTAATACCACTTCAGTCTTTCATCTACTCATAGATAAGACATGTGCAAATGTTTTCTGTGTGCTTCTCCTGTGCTCATTTTGTTGAGGGCAGTTAAATGCCCTGAGCAGATGGCTGGCATCCACAGAGATTGAGGCAGTTACTTCTAAACTTTATTATTTAAGTCAGTCTAAACCAACACAGAAACATAGAACAGTGATTTTGCTTTTCTCTTATTTATAACTTAGACTGATGTTAAAAGAAAACAGTTGATTGGCATAAAAACTCCGGGGGCACCCGGGTGCCTGGGTGGCTCAGTCGGTTGAGTATCCAACTTCGACTCAGGTTATGATCTCATGGTTCGTGGGTTAAGCCCCCCACATCAGGCTCTGCACTGGCAGTTTGGAGCCTGCTTGGGATTCTCTCTCTCTCTCTCTCTCTCTCTCTCTCTCTCTCTCTCTCTCTTCCTCTCTCTCTGCCCCTCCTCCACTTGGGCTCTCTCTTTCAAAATAAATAAATAAAAACTTAAAAAAAAAAAAGCTCCAGTGACACCGAGAAGTACATGGGTAGATGTTTGAGAATAAAACTGAAACATGTAGATCTGACTGGTTTTGAAAACAAAAAATGGGAACATTTGATAAAAGTTTAATTTTAGTATTTGTTACATTCTTCAGCTTCGGGCCATCTCTCAATAGCATAGTCCAGTTTATTTTCTGAGCACTTTTCACAAATGTGTCAGCAGTCATGAGAAATGGCAAGTTTCAGATACGATCTTCGGAGTTTCTGTATTTTTACAAGTTGGGTTAAAAAAATTATTCTGGGCTACTGTTTTGGCCATTTATCATTGTATTTCTCTCAGAGCAAAATATACACTTAAAATCCTTCACTAAAAAATGTACCTTTTCTGGAGGAGGGGTTCGTACTATTTACAAATATTTGTAAACTATACATGCACAATTTTACTATTTAGTTTGCTAAGTGACCAGTTTTTAAAATGGTTGTTTCTGGGACACCTGGGTGGCTCAGTTGGTTATACATCCAACTTTAGCTTGGGTCATAATCTCCTGGTTCGTGAGTTCGAGCCCCGCGTTGGGCTCTGTGCTGACAGCTCAGAGCCTGGAGCCTGCTTGGGATTCTGTCTCTTTCTCTCTCTCTGCCCTTCCCCTGCTTATGCGCTCTCGCTCTCTCTCTCTCTCTCTCTCTCTCTCTCTCCCTCTCCCCCTCTCTCTCAAAAATAAATAAATAAACATTAAAAAAAGTTATTTCTAATACCCACATAAGGCTAAAGTGAATTTTAAAAGAAACGTGGCACACACAGGGACACTACTTTAAGCCTAGTCTCAATGCCTTATTCTTTGCACCTGTATGTGGGAGATAACAACAAAATAATAAGTTCTCATTATTTTAAGAAAGAAAATGACTCAAGTTACAGGGCTAATTACTTTTGTAAATACCCTGGTTTATAGAATATTTTTCTGTTATTTTAAGGTACCATTGTTTTATTTTCTTAGGTGCAAAATTTTCCTGCTTCTTATATGTTTTAAACTAGTTCTCTCATACCAACAAAACTAGGACAATCAGCGTCAGAAAAATAGAGTTCAGGATACATTCCAGACTAATTCCTTCTGTCCTCCAACAAGTGGCTATTTGCATAGCCAGGTTAAGATTATTGATCATTTGTGTTTTGATGCAGGTATCATCTTTCCCATGAAATTTTAAGTCATTGGTTACTTCACTAGTTTCTCAAGGAAAGGGAATTTCATGGATCGTTCAGACATACACTTATGTAAATGCAGTAAATGTGAGACATAGAACTTGGTAGCAGGAAATCAATGGTGTAAGTGAGAAAATACCACCTGTTAAAAATGAGAGTGAAGTTCATTATTCTGGAAGTGGAGAGTCAGTTGAAGCCATATAAGAATAATAATCATCAGAGTATTGTTAGAGATGTATCACGAAGCCAAGGGGAGTGGAAAAATCCAGAAGCAGTTTTAAAAACCAGTATTTCTCTAAATTTGGTTTTTACTTCAAGTTGATACACATGACCAGTATGTGGTAAATGGTTAGAAGCAGGTTACAGAATTCAATGTGGAAATCATTTGTTGGATTTTATAGTTCAGTGTTGGCATTTTCTGTGCAGTTATTGAAATGTCTTACACACTTCATGCTCTGGAGTGTTACACATGTTTGTAGTTCACATTCGCCTCAGATATTTCAGTGAGCAGAATACAATAAGGAAAATTAGGAAAGCCCAATGAATATTTATGGTGATCGAAGGGAGCCACACACAGAAATGAAGTTGCTTGCTTCCCAGATATCTATCTTTCATTTTATTCTTAAGGGTATTTAACAAAAAAACAATTTGTTGTAGTCGATTTATTTTACCAAATATACTAAGATTTCAGTGGCTATATCCAAACCTAAAAATGTTGATAGTTCAACACTAAAAGTAGGTTTAAATTGAATCATAAAAGTGTTTACTCTTAAAAGGCTCATTTTTGGCTTTTATCTATCATCAGCTCTTTGTTGGATGTAATTTTTATGATTTAATATTTATAAATTGGATGGCATTCATTTGGAAAACCCAAAATGAGAAAATAAAATATTCCTAGAAAGAAGTATTCTTTTTTTTCTCTGAATGTATTGTTGTAGTCCCATGTAGATAAACTACAGTGTTTGACAAGGCTACATACCTGTAGCCTTTCTATCCAGAACTATATTCTTACCATTTAAGAACCTAGTAGGGGGATATTTAAGGTTGAGATCGACCCCAGAGATTCCCACACCAAGTACAGTTCCTGATTTAGGGAGTAGAAGGCAGGAGACATTGTGTGTGGAGGTTCTCGCTGTGTGGATTCCTGTTGTTCTTGGCCCCTATAGGTGGGCTAAAGAATAAGAGTCCTCCTACATTTACTCCTGAACAATCGAGAAAGAAAAAAGTCTCCAGGATTAATGGTGAAAATGATCCTCAGCAAATAATATCATCAGAAGATTATTAACATTTGGCAACACAAAAATGAAGTTTCTATCACATAACCATGAACACAAAAGAATGACCCAAATAATTTCAAGTGTTCTGTGGTCTCTGGGTCTTTGTTTTTGTAAGGACTTCAGAACTACAAATTCCAGAACAAATGATTGGGAAATTAGCTGGTATTCTGACCCCATATGAATGAGTTCGAGCCCCACGTATGAGAAAACAAAGTATCATCTATGGATTCTCGACTATACAATACTATTAAACATTAACTTAATCAACCTGACTCTGTACACAGACCAAATATGGCATTTAAGGTAACCTTGTACAATGTGAACAGCACTGGTCTGGGACATAGGGGCTCTCTCTGTATCATTACTAGCTGTGGGATCTTAGGCCCCTTGGCTCTCACCTGCTTTACCCATCAAGTTAAATGAAAAACCCAAACTGAACCAGATATCTTCTGAGGTCCCTTCTCTCATGTTTCTCTGACTTTCCTTCTGTTTTCTGGATTTAGATTCTGAGTGTGACTAAACAATAAATAAAATTCTATTCAGAAGTAGCAGAGGGTAGACTTAAGCTCCCCCCCATCATAATAAAAATTTTATTAAGCTGCTCCCCAAGATTATAATAAAAATTATAATAAAAATTTACTGAGATATTTAATCCTCATGACAGTTGTATCAGATAGATGTCATTTCAATCTCCATTTTATAAGTGACAGAACTGAAGTATAGAGATGTTAAGTCATTTGCCTCAGGTTGCACAGACAGGCCCAGGTGACCCAGCTGGGATTAGAACCCAGGCAGCATGGTTCATAGGATCTTTGCTCTTTAATACTAAGTTACTCTGATGCCTGTCTTTGAGCAAAAGCAGGGGAAGGAGAAAAGTGATAGGGGTTTGTGTTTCATGTGAGCTGTTAAGGCAATGTCTCTTTGACACGTAATATTTGAGGGAGGTATTAATAGAAAGATGAGTCAAAAATGACTCTAACGAGTGTGGACCAAATAACTGGAAGAATGGAGGTGCCATTTATTGTGAAGGAGAAGACCATGGGAAGAGCCTTACTTACCTTGTGCCCTGGTGCTCAGCACAGCGAATAGGTGTATTATGGAACTGAACCGGTTCAGTGCAGAATTATTCCTTCTCCTGCCAGGCTTCCTCAAATGAATACAGAAAGCTAAGGCAATGAATTCTAGCCAAGACACCATGTCCCCTTTACAAGGTATTTTGAGCATGCAAGTGGCAGCCACATCAAAAGGGAAAATACAGTTTTAGTTTGGAGGGGGATCGACTTTCATGAGTGGCGAACCTGAATTTAAGATAGGTATGTAACAAAAAGTTTCACTCTTCTACAATGTGTTGAGTGATTTTGAGCAGGATTTCACGGACTGGTGAAGAAATGTTATTCCAGTACAGCTTCTTTCTTGGGGCTTTCATAAGGATGGACATTGTTATAATAAGTGACTAAAGAAGAATTTGGAAGAGGATGATAGGATAGACACTATTTCCTGCGATATGTGCAGCGTTCCTAGAACAGGCAAATGTGTTGGATCCTATGATTAGCTTTGTAGTTTCCAAAGAAAGTTCAACACCCTGTATAGCTCTAATTCAAGCTACTGTTAGTATTAGGGCTTTGGGAAGCTCTTTGAGTCACGTCCCTCTCCCAGGATTTGGAACAGTTGAGAGACAGGAACCATTCAGATCAGAGTCAGAATGTAGCTTAATACCCTCAGTGTCCAACTGGAAAACATAGTTTAGATCTGTGGATGTTTTTGGTGGTATTTTGCCCCAACTCAGGAACAACCCCATGTTCCCCCAAAGGGACAAGACTCTAAGACTATGGCAGAGAGTGGTCCAGAATTCACATGCTCTTGTGGTCGGAAAAGAACTTGGGAGAGGTGTTCCTACGCATCCCCTCATTCCTTCTTTCCAACTCACTAATCACATAAAGTACTTCCCTTTTTCAGGGGAGTGAGTGACTGAGTGGGTGGGCAGAGAGAGGTTAGAATGTCACTAATTGGAGTCCTTCCCCTGTGACATATGAGGTGAGGAACTTCTCCATTTACCTTTCCCTATCAGGAGCTTTTCTCATTACATAGAGTTCCATTGCCTTTCTCCATGCTAAGTTCACATTTTTAAGAGAGATACTGTATATGTATATTATTTACTTTGTACTATAGGAGCAGTAGGTCTTAGCTTTTTCCCATAGAAACCTTGATCAATAATAAGTCATTTGTCACACCTCACTGTGTGCTTCTGCTAAGCCATGTGTAATTGTCAGTTTTATTGACAATCGTTTCTTTTCTCTGTGAGCTTGAGAACCACTAGCATAAGGCATGTTTCAGTAAAGACTGGCTCAAGAAAAATTATTTTTTTCAAACTTTTTTTTTAATGTTTATTTATTTTGAGAGAGAGAGAGAGAGAGAGAGAGATTGAGAATGTGAGCGGGGGAGGGACAGAGAGAGAGGGAGACACAGAATCTGAAGCAGGCTCCAGGCTCCGAGCTGTCAGCACAGAGCCTGATGTGGGGCCCAAACCCGCGAGCTGTGAGATCATGACCTGAGCCGAAGTCGGAAGCTTAACTGACTGAGCCACCCAGGCACCCCAAGAAAACTTCTTTAAAATGAATATTTGGAATTTATTTCCCCAAAAGTTTGCCAGTATACCTGAATTGAAAGGCATTTGCTTTCCATTCCCCAAATGCTGAGTGTTAAACTATATCAGAACCATATTGGCTGGTGGTGCAGTGTTTAATAGAATTTTCAAAATTGGATGCCACTGTTAAAACATTATACTCTTCATCATTAACAACAAACATTTATCAGAGCCTCCTTCATACCAAATACAGTATCAAGTTCTGAGCCAACAGGAAGCAGCAATTAACTGTCCACAGATGTTTGTGCTGCAGTATAGAATGCATGCCATGTGAGTCCGTGTAAAAAATAAATAATATGTTAGGCCTGTGCTATTTGCTAAGTGAATTATATAGGTGTTAGAGGCAGAATGTGATGTCATGCACCAAAGACATTTTTGACAGGTTTGGAATGTGTATAAGCCCTTTCTTAGGAATTATTCATAAAGCTTGAGACACTAGAAATGAGTGTTACTGTTACTTTTTTAGAAATTGATCATTATGGGCTCTTTGGTCCTAGGAAATTTCAGGATGGGATAGAATTTTAGCTGGTCCTCAAATATCCCAAGGATGAGCTGTTTGTGTGCCCTCTTCACATCCCCCTGAATTCCTCTGATTAATAAATAGCATCCCCCTCCTCCAAGCTGTTCAATCAGAACCTTAAGTGTCATTCTTGGTTCCTCTTTGTCTCCCACCCCACATGGCAAATGCATCAGCAAGTCCCAATGATTCTGCCTATAAATGTTTCTCGAACACACCCAGCTGCCTGTCTGCCCTGCTGTCCCCTGGCCTAAGCCTGTTATCCTGAACGAAGACATCATCATCTCCTGCATGGGCTATCCCACGATCTCCTAATTCATCTCCCTGCTTCCAGTGTTTGTAACCTCCAACCCATTATTTCTATAGACTTAGAGTCATAAATCATAAGTCACATTATGTCATTCCCCTGTTAAAACCCTTTGATGTTTTTCTATTGCTCTTTAAAAGAAAATCCACATTTCTTTTTTTTAATTTTTTTTTTAATGTTTGTTTTTGAGAGAGAGAGAGAGAGTGACCGAGCGTGGGGAGGGGCAGAGAGTGAGGGAGACACAGAATCCGAAGCAGGCTCCAGGCTCTGAGCTGTCAGCACAGAGCCCGATGCGGGGCTCAAACTTGTAAACTGTGAGATCATGACCTGAGCCGAAGCTGGATGCTTAATGGACTGAGCCACCCAGGCGCCCCCAAAATTCACATCTCTTGCCAGAATAAACAAGGCCCTATGTGACCTAGTTTGTGCCATCTTTTTAACTTCTCTCCCTTATTTTCCTAGAGTGTAGCCACAATGGTATCCTTTCTGTTCCTCAAACAAGATAATCTCTTTCCATTTAGAGGCTTTTTGTTTGCCATTCCTTCTGTCTGGAATGCTGTTCCTCTGCCTATTTTTGCACCTGACTCCTTTTATCCCTCAGATATCAGCTCAAGTATCACATGCTCAGCTCAAATGCCTTTCTTGACAACTCTATCTAACAGAACTTTTTTCCATTTGTTCTTTATTACAACACCCTGTTCATTATTTTTCACAGCACATTTTAGAATCTGGTTTCATTTTTTGTTCTTGTTTACTTGTTTGTTGTTTGTTTTCCTCAGGAGGCCTGCAACTCCAGGAGGGTAAGAACCTTGTCTTTGTATTTATTACTGAATCTGCTGTGCATTATCACAGTCTTAGATTACTCACTAGTTGTTTGTAAAATGAAAAGAGAAGGCAGCCTGCGTAAGCACAGGAGAAAGAAAGGCCACACCAGGCTGGGTGAGTGCAAGGAAAGGGCTGGAGACAGTGTGTAGCATCTTAGCAGTAGCAGTGGGATCCTCCTGCTTTGGGGCCGGGGAAGCCTAGCAGGGATTAGCAGTGGTGGCTGGGGCTGGAGGTTGGGGCCTGGGGCTGGGCTAGAATGGCTGAAAGTGAGAGTGTCAATGGGGAGTGTGAATTGTGTTCAAAGAAGGAAACAAGAGATTAATAGCAGAAGAACCATATTAAGCAACAGGTCCAATAGGGTGAGTTCAGGTTGTAGAGAGAAGATACCAGAGAATGTTGGGAGTAGGGCATAGTATAGAAGACAAGAGAATAAATGCAAAATAATTCAGGCTGTGGTTTGTGAACAAATCGTCTGTAGCGCTGTTTGAGAGTAATCCTGTTTATGTGGTGCAGAGTTTTATTTTGTTAATGCTAGGATATAAATTTGGAAAGTAAAACTAACTTGTAGAAGGTCTTAACATCAAAGCTGTGGGAGTAGAATTTACCTTTCAGTCAACTTGAGGCCACTGAGAAAGAGTTTTAATCAGGGAGTGACTCTTTAGAGTTAATCCTGCAGGTACCATTGGTGAGAAATGCTGTGAGCTGAGAGGTCAGGTCGGAGAGGATTGTTGCGGTCCAGCTGAGAGCTTAGGAGATGTATTTCTAAGGCCATTCATTTAAAAGGATGGACTTTTTATGTCGGACATGGATCCCAAAATAAAAACTACTCAAAGGAACTTATTATGCAGTGAAGGGAATGAGGACCTGGGCTTTGAGGAGCTTTATGAATAGAAAAATTGGCACAAACATAGAAGTATCTCTTCTTTGCCATTCCTTGCCTTCCATGTTTGCACTCTCTTCACCCTAGAGATACTGGTGTTTTGCCTTGAAATCTTTTGAAATTTCCTTTTCCTGTCTCTGAGGAGATTGGTGGACAAAGCCTGTAAAGCTGGGCTGCAATATTACAATGCGTCAGTAGGTGTCACCGTCTCACAAACGCTTTTTCCCAATCTTAGAATTTCTCAAGTCCACAGCTTTAAATTATATAAAATAATGTTTTATTGTATCCCACATATTTTGAGTTCTCCACAGTCATAAATATTTATTCAGGTCACAGGAAATCAACTTTTTTTCTTAATCTAGCTACTTAAAATAACAGTCACATTTTATGCAGGGTGATACTTTTACACAATTGATAGCCTGCTTAGTTTTAGTTACTGTAATGTTACATTATTTATTTTTATAATATTTTAATATTGGTAGAGCTATAGACACATCCTAGAACCAGAAAAAGTATCGCTTCTATTCTTTGTTTTCATTTTTATTCTCTCCATGTAGCATTTCTACCATCACAGAAAATTCTATTAGAACTGGCATAGAAGTTCTATTAGCCTTGGCATAGATCAAACTTAACTCATTCATAAAAAAAATGCAGATATTACTCTGTGCCTGGGTTCAGGATCTTACACACAGATATGCTTAAAAAAATTAAAATATGGCTAGGAATGTATTTTCTTAGTACATTTTATTCTTAGTTTTAGAGATTTGTTTTATATTAGGGCACAGGTTAGTAATAAAATGGAAAGAAGGCAAAGGTTAAATGTCTAGGTGTATATAATAGCTCAATATCTATCTATCTATCTATCTATCTATCTATCTATCTATCTATACAATGGAGTATTACTCAGCCATTAAAAAGAATGAAATCTTGCCATTTGTAATGACATGGATGGAGCTACAGAGTATTAATGCTAAGGGAAATAAGAGTTAGAGAAAAATACCATGATTTCACTCATATGTGGAATTTAAGATACAAAACAGATGAGCGTAGTGGAGGAAAAAAAAAGAGAGGGAAACCAGGAAACAGACTCTTAACGACAGAGAAGAAACTGAGGGTTACTGGAGGGATGTGGACAGAGGGATGGGTTAAATGGGTGATGGGGATTAAGGAGGGCACTTGTGATGAGCACTGGGTGTTGTCTGTAAGTGATGAATCAGTAAATTCTACACCTGAAACTAATATTACACTTTATGTTAACTAACTGGAATTTAAATAAAAGTATGAAAAAATAGCTCTATTATTTATAAATCTAATAGCATTACTTGAAAATTACTTAATATTTTTAAAATGCATATTAATATTACTCAATACTTTAAAAATGCATGTTCTAATTGATCCTTGGATATAAAATGATGAGAATACAAGCCTAGGAACCCCCGTGGCTCATGTTGAGGAATAGACGACTCATGTGAGACAATTGGCCAGACTCTATGTCATGTGCTAAAAATGTTATTCGCCTGCCTTCCCCATTTGAAAATTCATTTGAAATGGCAGAGATAACGTATATCCTTAGTGTCTAGGAAAGGCACACTGTTTTCCTTTACCTTCACACTTTATTTCTGGCCACCAAATGTGTGAGTTTCTTCCCCATCGACTAATTCTCCACCACAAGCTAGGTGTCCTTCAGTGTAACTCAGTTCTGCACTATGTGGAGTGTCAAACCACACAGGCTAAAGGCTCAGACCCACAAGGCTGCTCCCCTCTTTCAGATGCCAATCATAAGTCTAGGTCATCACCTGTGCTTCTTAACAACCAGCTATAAACCTGAGGTTCTCAGGACCCTCTCCTCAGGTCTGATAATTTGCCATTGTGGCTCACAGAACTCAGTAAAAACAGTTCACTTACTAAATTACAAGTGTATTGTGAAAAGATACAACTCAGGAATAGCCAGATGAAAGGGCCACATCGGGCAAGGTAGATGGGAAGGAGAGTGGTGCTTCCATGCCCTCTCTGGACACACCACCCTCCCAGTACCGCCACATGTTCACCAGCCTGGAAGCTTTCTAGATGCATACTTCGGGGATTTTTATGGAAGCTTCATCATGTAGGCACAATCAATTGTTAAGTCCATTTCCGGTCCCTCTCCCCTCTCCGGAGAATGGGGCATGGGGGCTGAGAGTTCCAAACTTCTGATCATGAGTTAGTCTCTATGGTGACCAACCCTCATCCAGCAGCCCACCAAGAGTCACCTCATTAGAATGAAAGATGCTTCTGTCACTCAGGAAATTGCAAGGGATTTAGGAGCTCTGTGTTAGATGCTCCTATCATTCAGGAAATTACAAGAGTTTTAGGGGCTTCTTGTTAGGAACCAGGGTCGAAGACCAAATATTAGCAGGGAGACAGAAACCCTTATACGTATTTCTTATTATTCCCCATATGGTTGTTTGGAAAGTACAGTAGAATATTTGATATGTGCTTTCTCTCTGGCTTGCTTAGAAGCTGCAGTGTTCTATGTGTCTTTTATCCTGGTAAATCTTGTGTGCTGAATGACTGGTTCTAATGAACTGTTTCTACCAGTAGGGAAATGGTCCCTGTTTTATTTGCTGCTATGAAAGTCTCAAAACATGTGACTGTCCATGTGAACACTCTGTGCAGATTAAAACTGCAGGGCATGATTGGAGGAGACACAAACTGCCAAGCCACCGAGGCGGCTAAGAAGGCGTCCTCTGCCAACGACAGCATGGGCTTATGTAACGCCTGCAGTGTCTGGCACTGTGTTCCACTGGAGACACATCACGTGTTGTGCAATGCTCTTGGCCCTGAAATTCAATTAGATTGCTTTGAACGATCCGTGAGTCTGCATGAGATAAGCTTTTACTGCTCCACACTAGAAAGCAAATGGGTTGATTAGCTGCACATAAATTGATAAATTGCCATTGTAATTCGAGCAAGGATATTTGCATTATATGTACATCGTCATGCCACGGAGGAGCAGAATTTAAGCATTATGTAACCTGGAAAGATAATGGGGCAGAAAAACCCAACTGTCACGACTAGAGAAAAAATATTTTCTTACAGACACTTAGCAATAGTTTTTTGTTGTTGTTATTTGTTTTTATAGGTTTTGCCATTGTTTGGGGGAATCTGCTTAATGGCTGCCGGTGGTTTTTTTTTAATGCCGTGATCTGTGAACGAGAGTAAAGAAATTGACAGAGTGATAATTTTGGTGGGGGGAAGGAACTTCTATTAGAATGGATTTTCAATAGTTCAAGTAGCCTTTTAATACTGAGCAGATTTACTTTCATTGTGAACTTATAGTTGATCAATTTAAGGAATTGGGAACCATCAGAAATTAACCTCATATTGTTTGACTGAGACCTTTTGATATCTTTTCACAAAAGGAGATCTGGATGGAGGAGAGAAGGTAATAGTAAGTGTTGGGATATTGAGATCTTGGGAAGAATTTGAGGGTTATTATCATATTAAGGGCTTTAAAGAGACACTGGGAAACCACCAAAATCAATGATGTGAGTTTGACTTTCCTCCTTCTACCCCCATTTTCCTCCAAATAGGATTTAAGGTTTTTGCCAAAAGCCCTGGTAAGAAGTTGATGTTCATTAGAATCATTAGGGACTCTGAGTTGAAGCCTAAGGCCCTGAAATATTATACAGAGAGCTTCCCTTCTGTTATATCGATGGGGATTAGGTGTACAGTTCCTTTGTGATTTTAGGTGAAGAGGGCTTGAACTGTAGCAAAACCAGTGCTATTTTGTTTTCTCCTTGTTGGAAAAAGGCTTTTATTTCTATCTCTTGAAAACCTTTTCAGGACACAAATTTGCTCAATGTAACCTTATATCCTGACTTTTAATCTAAGTGGCTATTCACGAGTGGGTTTTTTCCTACTGAGTCATATTAAATCCCAGATTTTAACGGGTTTTTATTTTAGTGGATTATCTAAATTTTGTGAGATTTAACAGGCACGTGTATTTACCATTCATTAATTTTTCTAACCGTCTGCAGTAGATGCTATTGAAAAACAGATTTATAAAGAGGTACGGTGAGCTGCCAGAGGCACAGTGCAAGGAGGTGACTGGAGAAGGTTCCACAGCAGATTGTAAGCTTTTCATCCCATTATAATAATGGCCCCCAAATGCAGTTCCAGGGACTGATACCAGGCTAGCCCATATTTCAAGGAAATTCTATTTTATTATGCCTGGAATAAAGGCCTGGGAATCTGTCATTTTTAAAAAGCTTTCCAGATGATCCTGATGTAAGATCAGAATTGGTAGCTACTTCATGTCCAATATTCTGAACTGTAGAGATAGCATTAGAACATCTCTATTTATGCTGTACTTCACATATATTTTTTTCTGTTCATCCTCCTTATATATAAATATATAAACTCCATATATACAATACCTATAAACTCAAACTCAAACCAAACTGTAAAAATATAGTTCAGCCTTTTTTGTTTCTTTGTAAAACTTTAGTAAAAATATATTTTTATAGAATAGACATGAAATATTCTGTGGCTAGCATAGCAGTTTTTAATAGTTGAAAGAATATAGTGGGAAATGTAATTCAATAATGACATCTGCTATAAAAAGGCTAGTCTCTAGGTCTTAAATTGATGCCAGCTGGTGTAACTTTGTTAATGAATGAATTCAGAGTTGGTTTAATGAGTTGGTGATAGAGGGATGGCTCGTTATCGTCAGTGAATATAACTTGCTGATGCTTCTTTAGAAAATAATAAAAAGGGACTAGTTCATCCCCTACCCTACCATAATTGAGTCTCCCCCCGCCCCCACCTTTTCCTGTTTGCTTGTTTAAAACATGATATATAATCCATCACTGCTGAGGCTGGGGCTCCATGAACATCTTTCTTTTCTTTACCTCCCTTCCCGCCCCTGCCGTCTTTTCGCGAAGATCATCTTGTTTTGTACCACAAACATGTGTTTTAAAGGGGAATGTCTTCAAAGGCCAAATTAAGTCTGTGAATCTACATGTTTCATGACCAAAGTATCATGGCTCAGGCTTTGAATAGACTCCAGAGGGGGCTCTGAATGCACACAATGAATCTGAAAAATTTTGACAGTTCTAAGTTAACAAGCAGGGTACAGATAACTTTGCAGAACATGCACTTTCGAGAAACACATTCTTAATGCTTCAACTGTCATAGTGCATTTACCAAGTGTATGACTAGCAGTTAAGGCATTTTTTTTGCTTTAATTTTATTATTTACATAATACCAGTATTACATAATAAGTAGCAATAATTTTTCATGTGTTGTACTTATAAAAATAAATAATAATAAAGTGTTATGGTTTTGTGAACCTCAGTCATGAGTGAATAAATTTTTCTTTGCAAATGAACCAAATATTAATGTCAGCTTTGCATAACTACTGAAAATGCACTGCCTCACCAAAATGTCTTCAGGTAATAAAACAAGTGAAATCAGCATTATACAGGTTGGTTAGGTGGGGTTTCTTCCTGAGGATTTATACCATATAAAGGAAGCTACTGAAGGGCAGACTCGGGGTCTTCAATGTATTTTCTTTCACAGTAGCTAACATTGCAACATTAATATGATGAAGTTTGGTCCAGTATATAATTTATCAAGGTACTCCAAAAAGAAACAAATTTCGTTCCTTATGTAAATGAATTCTCCCCAGCACCTGAATTGTTCTGCTATGATTTTTAAAAGTTCTATCAGCCTATAGAAGATCCATTCCCATGAATACCTAATCAAATTCATAATAGTATGTGCTTAAAAAATAAAAAGAAAGATTTGCTTGCTATACTGGTCAGGTTTGAGTGAGGAACAGAATAAACACACGTTATTTTAACAGATTATTTAATATAAAGAATTGCTAACTGGGAATTGAAGAAAGGAAAGAGAACACTAAAGTGTCACACAGATAGCAAATTTAATAAGCAGCTATGACCTCTAGGGCTGGAGCCAAGGGAAGAGATTGGAATTACTAAAACGTTAACAATGCGGAAGAGGGGACTTGTGTGGCTGGATACAGACATCTGAGATCTCCAGCAAAAGCCAAGTGCAGATGTTTCTTAGGGAAAGGCACAACAGAAAAACTACATACTGGGTTAACTAACTAGCTATGGCAGGAACCACCCCTGCCAGAATAATGTATGGCTGGAATGCAACTCATAGGAACAGGAAGTAAAACCAGGAAGTCAACAGGAAGCTCAACAGAAGCAGGCAAGAAATAACAAGTGTCTTCCTCCAGCCTTGCAGCTCCCCTTTCATGCCTTGCCTGTAGTCAGTCACCAAAGAAGAAATGTGATTTATAAAATTCCAACCCCACCATCACAAGGGCCTTGTTGGAGCTGAGAGGCAATAGCTTAATAACTGGCATGCTCAAGTGTCTTTGAGAATCTTAAGAAAATTTTCTCCAAGTGTTTTAAATTTTTAGGTAATATACCACATGGTACAAAAATATAAAGAGAATAGTTTCTCTCTCACCGTCATGGCCCTTAGGAACTTCCCACCCTGCCACCCACCTCCACCTAGATAATCATTGCGGTTAGTTTCTTATATGTACACAAGCAAACATAAATATATAATCTTATCTTCCTAATCATATTAGTTATCATACCCCTATTTTGCACCTTGCTCTTTTTACTTAATCATATATCTTGTTGATCTTGCTGTATCAGTACGCAGAGAGCGTCTTTGTGTTTTTAAATTTCATTACCTTAACAGATCCTTTTACTGTTTTCATAGGTTTTCACTTTATTCTCTTTGGTGTTCATAGGATAACATGACATCATCTGCAAATACTGATAGTTTCCAAATTTTCTATCTCTAAAATCATTTGTCTCTGCTAATTGTTTTGGCTTGTACATCTAACGCAATGTTAAATATTAATGGTAATGGTGAACATCTTTGTCTCTTTCCGGCCTTATTGGGAGTGCTTCTAATATATCCCATTAAGCATGATGCTGGATTTGGGGATAAGAGAAACATATTTTATTTTGTTAAGGAAGTATCCATTTGTTGAGATTATTTTTTTAAATCAGAAATGATGTTGAATTTTGACAAATGGCTTTTCAACATCAAGCATGACCATATGACTTTTCTTTTTACACCTAATATACTATGCAATATATTTCCTTACATATCCTACATTGATAATAGATTTTCTAATGTTTCTAATATTGAGCTTTGTATTCCTGGAACAGTCCAATGGGTCATGGAATTTGCACACACACACACGCACGCACGCACACACACACACACACACACACACACTATAAGGGTGTAGGGATTCATGATTGTTAATCATTATTTGTCAGGGTTTTATATCAGTTTTACTTGTTTCATAAGAAGAATTTGGAAGATTTTCTTGTTTTCCTCTGCTCTGAACCAGTTAAAGAACATTGGAATGAACTCTCCTTTAGTTTGGTAGAATTTCCCTGTGAAACTATCTGGGCTTTGTACTTCTTGGGTGTTTAGCTCTTTGATAGTTTCCTCTGTTGGAAACGGTCCTTTGAGATTTTCTGCGTCATTTTGGCTCAATTTTAGAAATTATATTTTCTAGAAAATTATTCGTTTTGGCTTTCAAGAAAATTTTTATATGGAGATGTGAAAACTATGTTGATCATAGAGAATCTTATGATCATTTATATGTTTTTTGTTTGTTTCTTTGGTTATTGCCCCTTTGCAGTGTACTCCTTAGTGGTTTAGCGTTTTAGTTTCTTTCTTTACTGGGTTGCCTGATGGTTAATATTTTTCTTTTTTCTTCCCAAAAGGCAAGTTTTCAAAAATTTATTAGTGCCACTTACTTTGTTTCTTTTCTTTTTTTTTTTGTTCTGAACAGAGACTATTTATTTCTTTCAAGGGTGTTTCCTCTAAAACCTTTTTTTTTATTTTATTTTCTATTTCTTAAAATTTGCATCCAAATTAGTTAGCATATAGCGAAACAATGATTTCAGGAGTAGATTCCTTAAAGAAAATGTGGTGTGTATATATATATATATATATATATATATATATATATATATACACACACACACACACACACACACACACACACATACAATGGAGTATTACTTGGCAGTCAAAAAGAATGAAATCTTGCCATTTGCAACTACGTGGATGGAACTGGAGGGTATTATGCTAAGTGAAATGAGTCAGTCGGAGAAAGACAAAAATCATATGACTTCACTCATGAGGACTTTCAGTTACGAAACAGATGAACATAAGGAAAGGGAAACAAAAATAATATTTACTTTCTTTTGTAACACATTACATTGTACTTCTATATTTAAAAATTTATCTGGCTTAAATTTTTGCTGTTTTTAATTTTTGAATATGACATTTAATTCACTTTTAATTGCTATAAATGTTTAAGGCTCTGGAGTTTTCTCCCTGCACTACTTTAGCTATCTCCTATAGTCTTCTTTCTATCTAGGAATTTATTTATTGTTGTTTCCTAGAAATTCTGAAATTTAGTTTGAATTTTCTCTGGCCCAAAAGTTGTTTAAGGAGAGTTTATTATTTTCCAGACACAAGGGATTTAATTTTTTTTTATTATTGGATTATAGTTGACTTACAATGTTATAATAGATTCACATGTACAACACAGGGATTCAACATTTCTACACATTACTCAATACTTTCATATCCTTTTTATATATTTTTCTGTTGATACAACCAGCAATTTACAGGAGGTCTTTGAAGTTCCCAAAGCTCTTTCCTTTTCTGCCATCACAAAGATAGGACATAGCCTATAAATATGGCTGCTCTCTTGATTCCTGTTCAGCTGTAGTGTCTCTGCATTTCTGACATTGCCTTTCCTCACCCCCATTCTGACTTCTAGTGATACAATATGGAATGGAGCTTTTGTACTTCTGATGGGCTTCTTAACTTCAGGACATCTCACTTTGCCTTTCCTTTCTGGTGCTGCTGCTGGGCCATGTTACCGCTGTTATTGTTTCCTCCCTTGGCTTTGTCCTACATGGTTTCTGCCTGATGGCTGCTGACATGGGCAGCAGGCCTCACATGTCCTCTGTAGTCTTCAGATTATATCTGTCTTTTCCTTCTACTGAAAATGGAGTTTTCAGGGTTTCATTTTATTCTCCTTGTTGATTTTATTGATTTCCATGGAAGTAGAATGATGATAAATTAATTAGCCATGCATACACTGGAAGTCACTATGTGCTTTTAAAGAATAGCATTTTCATATTAGGGCTTTGATAGTTTACACTGGTAATACAGTAATTACAGCAGGTGCTGTACAAATGTCGAAGCAAAATAATGTTCAGACTGCCCCAAAAAAGTCACTGTAGAAAATGAGAGAGATGCTACTTTTCTCTTTCTTTGCCTCTCCTTTCCTTAAAAACAAACAAACAAACAAACAAACAAATCCAAAAACTTTAGTATTGAAATTTGATGGTAGTATTTGGGTAGTGCAGGAAGATTATTTTCATTAATAAATGATACAAAGCTTTTGGGATTTTTGAGTTACTTTTACCCCTGCAGTTTCCATTTTTTTTTTAACCCATAAGTTCTTTTTTTCTCTTTCTCTTATTCTCCTGCTAGTATTGGAGCAAATTGGTTCAATCTGAGTAAGATTTTTATGGTCCCTTTTTCACTGTTCTTACAAATAAATGTCTTCCTACTTTTGACAGTGCAGAATATGTTACTGAGTCCTGGGGTAGAAATTAATTTGTATATTTGTTAAACTTTTCCTTGTTTAGGAGAATTGTTTTCTACCATCTTACTTTTAGTTAATAGGAAAATACACAGACCTGTCCCATTTGAGGGCTATTTTTTTTCAGTCTGTTGTTATAAATCCAGACACTGGTAGATAATTATATTTCGCCTGAAGAATTAATCATAGTTTCAAGGCAAGTTTTAATTGATAAATTAAAATAAAAAATTTAAGGTCAGATGTTCATTAAATCTTATTCCTTTTTGGTGATTGTTAGTAACCAAGGTTAAACTAGGTTGGATTAAGATGAAAAGTAAAGCTTTAAAATGGATTTCCCTTTAAAATATAGTTCTCAGCAACACTCAGAAAATAAATGAACTGAAGTCAGTGTTCCAACCGTATAACTATGCATACAGTGGCAAGTTACTGGAGCTGGCAATTTCCAAATGATAGTAGCTGGTTATATAAGTCACCCAAGATGGCTTAATGTACTATTATTTCCAGACAGAATTGGAAATAACACGTGCCAAGGCAACAGGCAGTCAGACGAAAACATAACAATTTACTTTCCAATAATTATCATCACCTCTAGCCAGGCTGGAACTTGATTGATCCAGTACAGAAGAATATCTTTTGTATGGATTTATTTCAAGGCCCAAAAACATCATGACTGCAGTAAATATTCCTGTAAATCATTTTCTGGACTTTATTAGAAGAAATGGCAATAATCACTTCATTCCTTCTGTATCAAACTAAACTGATACGAACTCCAGCCACTATGATCCATCCATTCATTTGTCCTTTTCTCTCTTTGCTTCACTCTTTCTTTTTTCCTCTCTCTCATTTAAAAAAAATTACAGTTAACTAGAAACTTTTTATATGAGGGTTGATTATACTAAGGAATTTAGCTCGTATTTCTTCCATAGTGGGTAGAATCATAAAAAAAACTAAAAACAAAATCTTGCTTCATATTGTGCATAAGTATCACATTGTTCTTGGGATATAAAGTTAATTGAGGGATTTCTGAGCACTTTCAGAGGCGTATTAATCCTTAAGCTATCACCGTGGAAGGAAAATATTTTCAGAGGTTCAAAGGCAGGACAAATGAAAACGGACAAATGACAAGGTTGGTGGAAAATAGCTGAAAGCTAGTTTGAAACAGTTGATAATGTACATGTGGCCTGCAGTCAGGTGATTTTCCTTCTGAGTAGCTTTTATGATCTAAACTGGATCTATTCAGGGACAGCTACAGGGGAAAGAGAGAAAGGGAATGTGTGTGTGTGTGTGTGTGTGTGTGTGTGTGTGTGAATTGTAGTACTGGGGATTGAGAGATCATGGAAAAATTGGCTAGCAGAGATCAGGCAAAGATATGGGAAAGAAGGAATGCTGTGACAAGTTAAGGGACACCTGGAGAGACTCCGTGTTGATGAAATTGTATTCCCAGATGACTTTTCACGGCAGCTTCGTGACTAGCTTGTGCTCAGAGTCTGAAGTTCTCCAGACACCAGTGGGTCTGGACAAAATACCTTAGGAAGAGTCACAACCAAAGCTGCCCAGGACAAGACTGGCGATTGTCCATCCCTACTGACCCTCACTAGCTTATATTGTTTATGGTAGCACTAGGTAATGAAACACAAACCTGGGAACCTCTGGGGCTTAATCTAATAAAAGCTTACTTACATTAGTGTTAGAAAAGTTAAAATCCCAACGTGAGCGTTCCCGCTGGGCAGTACTCCCGCCTACTTAGCTCCCCTAGCAATTTGGAGCCCTAGGTTCCTTCTGTTTTGGGGGTCTGCATCTTCCTAGGCTGCCTTTACCTTTTTGCATCAGGCTGCAAAGAACGCAAGATTCCCACGTGGGCCAGATTCGTGTCACTTCTGCTCACCTTCAGTTTGTTCATCCTCAGTCATGTGGCCCCACCTGACTGCACAGAAGGCTGGGCCGTGTAGTCTAGTTGTATGCAGAGGGAGAGGATTTGGTGAGCAGCTGGTCAGCCTCTGCCTCCTCTGGCAGTACACCAGAGTGTTTGTCTTTTACTCTCTTGTGTTGGTAATGACAAATTTTACAGGGCCAGGATATCTGATGGTATCTTTTAACCATGGATTTTTGCCAAAAAAATGTTGTTTTCTGGAAGGAACAGCTATACTAAGATTCTTTTTGCAGGGAGTTAAAATGTTAGCATCATGGCAGTGTCATAATGAATCTTAATTCTGACTTAAGCAGAGGCTTTTAAAATGTAGGATGGAAATGGCTTTCACAAACCTGAGAAATCCCCTGGGCATAAATGCAGCGCACTGTGCTTTACGATGATACTGCAGTGTGCCTTCCTGCAAAGTGTCTGTTCAGATGCTTCAGAGTTAATAATCGGTTCCCTTCTCTGTTCACTGAGAGGTAAGGCAAGGGCAGAGGGATGTTTTCGGTGGAGGTTTGAAAGAGGTGAAGGGTAACTGAGGCAGAGAGGTACCAGGAGCTTCTTCCAGATGCCCGAAGTTGCAAAGCACGGGAGGTTAGTGCCAAGAATGGCAAGCCTGTGGAGGCATCCAGGAAGTCAGAGGTCAGAGCTAAAGATACTGATGAAGTCTAAAGGGTCAGAGTGGAAGACAGAGAGGGCTTGGGCTTCAAGACTTCATCTTCAGCTAGAGTGGACACGTGGAAATTCCCTTCCACCCTACCATCCTCCGGTTGTTTGTACGTTGGTCCCACAAGTGCTTCCAAGCGATTATTTTCTGTCCAACAGGGGCCAAAATAGGATGGATAGTATTTATTTCATAGTATGACTTTTTAGGTGATTTCGAAAACAGGAATCTGATTCTAAGGAAATTTTTCGTTAGGAAGTCATAAAAAAGATAGAAAACAGAGGTGTTTGGAAATAGAGAAAAAGGGATGAGACAGAATATACTTACAAAAAATTATTGAATGTCTGCTAAGTACTGGAGATGTGTTGCTAAACAATCTAATATACCCCCATAGAGTTGAGGGGTTAGTGAGAAAGTCAGGTACCAACCGAAATGAACAAGGATTGACTAGTTTCTCTCTTTTTTTTGTTTTTTGTTTTGTTTTGTTTTTGTTTTGTTTTGTTTGAGAGAGAGAGAATGAGAGAGGGCATGCACGTGAGCAGGGCAGGGGCAGGGGGAGAGGGATAGAGACAATCTTAAGCTGGCTCCCTGCTTGGCAGAAGCCCAAGCATTGGGCTGGATCTCGTGACCATGATGTCATGACCTGACCCAAACTCAAGAGTTGGTTGCTTAACTGACTGAGCCGCCCTGGTGACTTTACTTAATTACTTTTTTTTTTTTTTTTTTTCTCAACGTTTTTTATTTATTTTTGGGACAGAGAGAGACAGAGCATGAACGGGGGAGGGGCAGAGAGAGAGGGAGACACAGAATCGGAAACAGGCTCCAGGCTCCGAGCCATCAGCCCAGAGCCTGACGCGGGGCTCGAACTCACGGACCGCGAGATCGTGACCTGGCTGAAGTCGGACGCTTAACCGACTGCGCCACCCAGGCGCCCCATTTACTTAATTACTTTGAAGGAGAAGTCCTGAGTGCTGTTAAGAGTGTGTCCCTGGAGGCTAGGGCAGAAATATCCAGAAGATGGTTTTCCCAAGAAGGTGACATGGAACCCGAGACCTGAAAGATGTGGGTCTTTGGAGAAAGCAGGAAGAGCCTTGCAATGATGCACAGTTGGGGGGGGGGGAGGGGGCAGGGAGGAACAGGTTTCAAGACCACCGCACTGCTGATGGGGTGATACTCTTCTACCTTTAAAACAATTAGACACATGGAAGCGAAAGGGACTGACGGAAGAATTTGGTTACAGTTCAGGTAAAAAGAAACTGAGAAAACAGGAAGAATTTGAGTGAATTGAAATGATGGTGAATAAGAAGTAGGGGAAGAGAGTTGACAACAGTAAAGAAAACTTGATTAGAGCAGAGTTCTATTTAATATAGTTATTTCTCTAGAGAATGTTCTTTTTGCATTTTTCTGCTACTAATTCCTCTCCCCAATACTTTGAATGAACATTTTCTAATTTTTCACAAGGTTGTCTTTATCATTGAATTAAAGCAAATACATACTTCTCAAAAATATTTGCGAACAGAATAACACAGTTGACTCTTGCTGCTAAGCTAGGTGATATCTTAGTTTGCTATGAGCATTGAATGAAATATTTGTCAAATTGTCCTTATACATAACCAAATACAGTAAAACCCTGGATTGTGAGTAACTTGTTCTGTGAGTGTTCCACAAGACCAGCATTTCTAATAAATTTTAACTTGATAAACGAGCCATGTCTTGCAATAGGAGTAGTTCCTGACGCCGAATGTCACATGATCACATCTGAGCCAATGGTTCATGAAATTCACTTTGATATACAAGTGCTTTGGATTACAAGCATGTTTCTGAAACGAATTATGCTGGCAAGTCAAGGTTTTACTATATTCGTTTAATTTGATTCAGATTTATTGATTCATTTGTCTCCTTTGTTAAAACAAGTTGTGTCCTTTTCCCTCATTTATGCTGGAGCTCATGTAATGACTGGACTGAATGGTCCATAGAAAACAGCTACATTTCCACGCACGCTGATTATCTCTTGAGTTCTGGGAATAAATCCCAACTCAATTGCCTAATAGTGGAAGAGATTTGGGGACATGGAAAAAACTAATGCTATAACTTTCTTGTTCTTCCTTCTCTAACCTGTTAACGGTATGAACAAACAGGTGTGTGGTCAGGTCTTCTCAACAAAGTGGTGTGGGAAATATCTCCTTTTCTTATGGACACTACATGTATTTTTCTTATGCTTTATTTTGTCTGATTCCAAAATGGTTCGTTAATAACACTGTGGCTTTTATGCTACATCTGGAAGATATGTAGTCTTATTTCATGGGAAGGAGCAAAAGGATGGTGGGCGGAGTAACCTGGTTGTAATTACAGTGTACATTTATTTGGAAAGATCAGCATATTAGTATGCAGTGGCCAGATTAATTAAACTCAGCTGGGATAATTCAATCTAGTTGGTTCCTATAAAAGCTAAACATCTTTAAAACTCTTGAGGTTTGCTGTAAACCTTATGATGATAGAAGCATTTTGAATCTCTCTCTCTCTCTTTCTCCTATGAATTATAAAGCAACTTAAAAACCAGCCTTTTAAAAATTTTGGCTCCCTCTCCCTAAAAAAAATCCCCTATCTACTTGTCAACAAAATAGATTCTAACATCTTTCATCAGGAAGATTAGTATTTTTTTGTTAATGTATTTTTGAAGCATAATTTTTGTGAAGTTGTTTATAATTTTTACTTTCTACACCTCCAGCAATGTGAGGTATCCATGGAAACTGTCTAGCCTATATTCAGTGCATTGGACTGCCTTCCCACACAGGTCAAGACACAAATAATCCTAGGTACTAGCTCAATTTTGGTGCCTTAGCCATTAGGCAGTTTTAACAAGAAATTGGCTTCTAATTGACACATACATTTTCATTTTTAATTAGCAGTTTGAGCCTCTACATTTTACTAACAGATGTAACATTCAAAACATGTGCCATTGTAATACATCTGTTGTACAGATGCATTTAACGGAAGGGACTTTGTGGCAAATAGTATTAATGCCTCGGCTGCCTAGCAAAAATTTGGACAGAACTGACATTATTTTCTTTAAGATGTGTTTTTAGAAAATAAAGAGTCAATCTTCTCAACCAATCTAATGGATTTTCTTTTTCTATAACAGCTTTTTTGAGATATTCACACACTGTAAAATTCACCCTGCTGAAGTATCCAGTTCAGTGGTTTTTAGTATATTCACAGATTTGCAGACAATGCCCACTGGCTTATTTTAGAACATTTTCATTACTCCAGAAAGAAACCCCATACCCATTGGGAATCACTCTCCACTCTCCCACCCCTAACTCCTGGCTACCACTAATCTACTTTCTATCTCAATGGATTCTCCTCTTGTAGAAATCTCATGTAAATGTAATAATAAAATATGTGATCTTTTATAACTGCCTTCTTCCACTGAGAGCAATATTTTCAAGGCTCATCTATTGTTGTAACATGAATCAGTACTTCATTCCCTTTTTGTTGCCAAATAATATTCCATTGTATGGTATACCACATTTTATGTACCCATTTAGCATTTGATGGACATTTGGGTTGTTTCTACTTTTCAGCTATTATGAATACTGCCTCCATTAACATTCATGTACAAGTCTTTGTGCAGACGTATCTTTTTATTTCTCTTTTGTATAGCCCCAGGACTCTCCCTCTCCCTCCCCTCTCTCTCTCTTTCCCTCTCTCTCGAGAGTTGCTAGGTCACATGATAACTGTTCAATTTTTAGGGATTGTAAAATAGTTTTCCAAAGTGGTTGTACCATTTAATATTTCAATCAACAATGTATAAGGGTCTCTATTTTTCTACATCCACAGACTTGTTATTGTCTCTCTTTTTTATCTTAATCATCCTAGCAGATATGCAGGGGTATGAAGGGGCAGGTTTTTTTTTAAGGAGAGCAATTTAGTATTGTTCAAGCTTCTAAATTAATTAAATGAATTTATATTACTTATTTACTTATCCACTGCTCTTGATTTGTAAGTAAATATACCTCTTATCTCTATCCATACTGTTGTTTTCTTTACTAATCTTAATGCGGGCCCGACTCAACATATGACATCAAAACTTAAGTTGGTGGTAAATTGAAGTATCGTATACAATGTGGAGCAATGAACAAAGGCAAACACTGAAAACAAATAGTTTGATTAAAAAATTAATTCCTAAATTTCTGGCTTAATTTAATCTTGCTTTATGTGAACTGAAAAATGGGTATGTTAGTGATGCCACCTGCTCTGAACCTTAGTTGTTTCCAATGTCAGATTAAATCCATTCAATATAATATATCTTCCAATTCTAATCTGCCATCAGTTGTATTGCTGGAAAGATAAAGAGCACTGCCAATTGAGCTATAACACACTATTGATTTTGGAGTGACCTGTCTTTCAGAAATGTTAAAATGTGGAGAAAAAAATGTCTGTTACAATCATTGAGATTGAGGGGCGCCTGGGTGGCTCAGTCACTTAAGTGTCTGACTTTGGTTCAGGTCATGATCTCACTGTTCATGAGTTCGAGTCCTGTGTCGGGCTCTGTGCTGACAGCTCAGAGCCTGGAGCCTGCTTCCAATTCTGTATCTCCCTCTCTCTCTGGCCCTCTCCCGCTTGTGCTCTGTCTCTCTCTCTCAAAAATGAATAAACATTAAAAAAATTTTTAAAAAGAATCATTGAGATTGAAATATAATAGAGAAGGAGGTGTGATGTGCACTTCTTGCCCCCCCTACCCCCTGCCTTGGAGGCAACCCAGTCATCTATGCTTACCTATACCCAGGGGAGAAAACAAGACTTTTAACAATTCAAGACTTGATAAATACCTTTTACAAATATGCATTAATATCTAGGAATTAAAAAAAAAATGGTATATTACCCAGACCACACACAGGAAAAGTGAAGAGAGGTAGTTGTTAGTTTAGGGGTGTGAGATCAGCAACCTATAGTTCACTGAAATGATTCTTTCCCCTCTCCTCTTCAATGTACTAATTAAAAATAGCTGGATGTTTACCTCAAATCATATTTATTAAAGTGTGTAAGTTTTCTTTTCAGCCCAAGGATGCTTTGTTTTGTTTCTTTCGGAAGCCGACATCAGCAGGCGATTCATAAGCTTGTGAAAATTGTGTTTATAATGCAGATGCCTGGCACCCCAGCTTTACCAAGAAACTACCTTTTCATAACAACAAGTGTGCTTTGCATGTTATCGAAAATAACCTTTATAGTACCTGCATTCTAGTTACAGTCTTAGATATATAAGGTAGTGTAATATCTGCTGGGGTATATGCCAGAGGGAATCAAAATGATTTTAAAAATAGGGTTTAAAAGACCTACTAGTGTTTAAGGATACCTAGTGTTTAATAAACCCACTCAAGGCCTTTTGAAAAAGTCTGCTCCTGAGTTAGGCATATGGCCTTTAATCAGCTCAGGCAGCTTTAGGTTTGTTTGAATTAATACCTCTTTTGTTTGGAGGGGGTGGGTAATAATTGTATTGGTACTCTGAAACACTGATGAATATTTAAGGAATTCCTAGTTTCCACTAGCTCTAAATCATTATCTCATAGTTTTTCACTGTGAAATTCTTTGAAAATTATGATTAACATGGCACACAATGAGGAGCTCATGGGCGAAGATACTAGATATTAAAGCAGGCAAAATATATGGTCTCATGGACAATTTGATGCAGGAAATGATCAAAATCAGGTCTACATATTTTTTTAATGTCATAACAACAAACACTAAAGAAAGAAAATGATTTTCATTTTATGAGGGAAAAGTGAAATAAAAGAATTATCTTTAATTTTATCCTGCATTAAAATTATGACACACTAGGAGCGCCTGGGTGGCTCAGTTGTTTAAGCTTCCAACTTCAGCTCAGGTCATGATCTCATGGTTTGTGGGTTCGAGCCAGGTGTCGGACTCTGTGCTGACAGTGCAGAACCTGGAGCCTACTTTGGATTCTGTTTCTTCCTCTCTCTCTCTGCCCCTCCCCCACTCGTGCTCTGTCTCTCTCATAATACTAGAAATTATGTCGCTAAGTCACAGCCTTGTGTGTGATCAAGGTGGTTTCTATGTTTGTCAATAAAACATAAAAAATCCTATTCCCATAGACATCTTGTAACAAGGAAGGCCTTGACTAGTCTCTTGGCATATTAATGTGTTCTTTTGCCTTAGGTCATATCTGTGACCATTAGTTCATATTTTACCTTCTGACAATTCAAAGAAATTGTTCATCTTTATTTTTAAGTCTTTTCTAACATTTCGCTTATTGGATTCTAACATAATTTCCTTCTTTCAGCCATAGAACCATAGTTAATGAGCTTATACACTAAAAATATTTAGTTTGCAAGTAACATTGAATGCATCTCAAATATTTGCCGAAGTTATAAGACATGATATACAATGTATATCACAGCCTTTAAATAGATGGCACTCAGCATCAAATTTTGTTGGTAAACATGGTGATCTCTAATGCAGAATCATTTCTTCATACACTTACTCAAAATTATTTATTGAGTAGTTAATGTGCCAAGTTTTGCATAGATCTTAGAGTCACTGATCAGCAAATAAAGAAGAAAAAGGCAGTCCCTATCCTCGTGGTGTTTACAGTCCAGTAGAAGGATACTGAGATCATTCAAAGATTGAAATAACTACATATATAACTCAAACACATGGTGAAGCATGTGGTGTTTGAGGCGATTGAATGAGAGCTGACTTGGTGCAGTTGGAGAGGATGACCCTGATATGGATGAGCTGAGACCTAAAGTTGAGTGGGAGTTAAGTAAGCAAAGTTGGGAGTATTGGTGTTGAGGGGTTGGGCACTGAAAGCATGACTGGCAAAAGGGAACATTATCTGCTAATGTCCTGAGGCAGAAGGGAACATGGTGAGACACTAAATGGCTTGTGTGGCGGGAGGAAGATGTGGATTGGTTGAGAAAACAATGTGGATAACGGTTCAAGATTTGTGGGTGTTGTATCCTGGATCCTCGCCTAAGCCATGTGATGGATCGTGGTCAGTATTCAGAGGGGTGAAAAGCAACAGAACATCAAATGTAGGAAGCTATCGCCATTTTGAGGTTCAACATTTTTTGAGTATTTTCTTTTAATAGGATGTTGAATTTATTTGAAATAATAGGTACAACATCATTTTTAATTGTAAAGCATAGTAATATAATGAAGAGCCATGAACCCCTCAGCCAAGTGAAGAATGAAAAAATTATCAGTACCTTGTATCTACCTATGTACTCTGGCTTCCCTTCCAGAGACAACAGGTAGCTCACATTTTAATACCACACTAGGACTTGCTTTTTCCCCTTTCTCTGAATATTATGTTTCTAAGATTCATCAAGGTGGTTGTGTATTGCTGTGAGACTCTGGTTCATTCATGTTTACATTGTATGATATTCTGCTCTGGGAATACACCACAATTTATTGATCCATTTTCCTGTCAGTAGGTATTTGGGTTGATTTGTTTGTTTGTTTTTGTGTTGTTGTTGTCATTGTATTTGCTATCAATGCTTGTATGAATGCCTGTGATGTGGTACTTATATAAAATGCCAGCTCAATTCTTTTGTTCACTTTTCTACTGGATTATTTTTTTCATTGATTTGTAAGCATTATTCATATATTCGTATACAGTAAAACCTCGGTTTGCGAGCAAAATTCATTCTGGAAACATGTTTGTAATCCAAAGCACTCATGTATCAAAACGAATTTCAAGAACCATTGGCTCAGTTGTGATCATGTGACATTCTGCATCATATACTCCTATTGCAAGACATCGCTCATTTATCAAGTTAAAATTTATTAGACATGTTTGCTCCTCTTGGGGAATGCTCACAGAACAAGCTACTTGCAATCCAGGGTTTTACTGCATTCTGAATTTTAGTTCTCTGTTGTTTCAAAAGCCTCTGAATACTGAGTGCAAACTGAATTAGAGAGGCACCAAGTGAATATAAGGAGAATAGTAAAGAAGTATACCCTTTCTTAATGAACGATTATTGCATGATAATTTTATAAATGTATTTAGTAACCTTATATTTCTCATGTTAAAAATGAATATCAGGAACATGGAACATTGGTTTTCCTACTGACGGTACTTTAAGAAAAGTTGGTCTGAATTGGCTTCTGATGAATTCCACTTTGTGCATGCAGTAGGAATGATTGAAACCTACGCACGTGTAGGTCTTGTTTTTATGAAAAAAACCTACTGATCAAACTGGCTCTGAAGTAATATTCTTCAGAATTAATGCTGTTTTCATTTTCCTTCTCTTAAAAACTTGTGGAAGGTCAGATCTGGATATAGATATGAGTGGGTAAAGCTATTTCTGTCTTCATGGCACTGGGCATTGTAATGTCCTGTACATGCTGTGAGTTTGACAAGTCTTATTTTCCTGTAAACATTAAAAAATATTATAATAACTGTTTACTTAGCACTTACTATAGATTAAGGACTTAAAGCTTTTCATATATACTTTACATATAGCCCTGCGGTATGGATATTATTATTCACAGATAGGGAAATTGAGTCTCAGGGCAGTTAAATAAAGTTCTTGAGATTGCAAAGCCAGTGGCAGAACCTGGATCCAAACCAATTGCATTGGTCTCCAAGACATCATCTTTTCTACTAAGTATACAGGCTTTTCATTCCCAGAGTTTCATAAACTAAATTTATTCCGTGTCAAGCTGTGTATATAAATATTATCTCATTTAATTCTCAAGATCTTCCTTTGAAATTGTGCTATGCAGAGCTCCTCATCATTCCAGCAGCTCCATAAACATTTCTCTCCTACCTGAGGAACTTCTAAATATATTCTGAATTTGTTAAAATTTGGCTTTCTTTTGTCAAAATATTTGCACTGATTGTGAGTAATGCGTTAGTTTTCTTCCTCCCTTCTAAAGACAATTTCTTTCATTGTATATGGGAAAAGAGATGAGTCCCCCGCCCTCCCCCCTCCTTACTCTGTGTGTGTTCAGGGGAGTGGGGGAGGATTCTCTACAATGTTGTTCCCTTGACAACTTCAAGGTCATGTCTTCCTCTCACTGCCCTGTGGGCCAACACTCTCTTGGTTATGATCAGTAGTTCACAGCTTGGAGCTCATAGATGGCACTGGGAACATGAGACTTTAGAGAAATAGGCAGGTCTATGCAAGGCTGAAGAGTGCTGGTCTTCTGTGTCTTTCTGTATGTTTCTTACCTCTTGTGACACCAGCTTGCAAAGTGGTACGCATATATCAATCTTTACTAAATAGTTGTGGAAATATAACAGGAATCACAGCAGGTGAGGATTTAAATTTTTTTGTTTTTTTAATGTTTTATTTATTTTTGAGAGAGAGAGAGAGACAGAATATGAGTGGGGGAGGTGCAGAGAGAGAGGGAGACACAGAATCCATGAAGCAGGCTCCAGACTTTGAGCTGTCAGCACAGAACCCGACGCAGGGCTTGAACCCATGAACCAGGACCTGAGCCAAAGTCGGATGCTAAACCAACTGAGCCACCCAAGTGCCCCACAGCATGTGAGGATTTAAAACAGCAAGCTAAATAGGAGCCTTCCCATTATTCGAGAGGAAACCTCTCCCATTATACTTCATATTGTTATTCAGATCCGAGTTGGTTCTCTCATTTATTCTCATCTCTTCCCACTCCTGCTTTATCCTCTCATTTTCTCTGGGACCTCCCATAAACTGAGTCTGTTATTGAACTACATACCTCACTGTATTATCCCTCAGGGACATGGTCTTTGCAGAAGCTTTGAAATGACCACTTGAAATTCCATTTTTCCCAACCTTTGGTGTGAGAGCACATGCTTGCATTGGCAGCATATTGATTCCATTTTTCCAGAAACAAATAGCGCTCAGTAGGTTTCTACACTATGTACCAAGGGATTATGGGCTTAGTGTTAGTGGTTGTGCGCACTGCCATTTGAGTGTAATTTTATGAGGTAGTAACTTATGATGTGTGAATCTGGTAGTTGGACTTCAATAGTGAAATGGTAGCTAAAACTTACCTGTTTATTTCTTGTTTATTTACCCTTCTTTCAACGCTTTATGTTCTGCAGATCAGATAAAGACTGCTTACACAGAACACTAACCAATCACAAGCAGAAAAAAAAAATCCATTCTCCAGTACCAAGGGTGAGGGATTGCATATGTTCTCAAACTCTGAATTTAAGCAGACCCTGTATTTAAATTGCTGAGGTGTTTGAGTCCATTGAGTTTGATATCAGTCAGCGTGCTTCTTGGAAATCAAATACCGAGAGGCTTTTATTATACCCCAAGAAAAGAAATAGTTTCCTTTTTTCCTCGCTAGTTATGGGGTGCAGGCTCATCCCCTAACACAGCCTTTTCAGCAACCCTGTTTGCTGAGAGGCTAGGTTTTTTGATCATCCTGGAGTGATGACCGAAGTCATTTTTAGCTTCAGCATCATCATCAAATGTTTACATATGATTTACTGTTTAAATGTTTAAATTTCACAAATGGAATCAAATGGTCTGGTGAGGATTATTTATATTGAAAAACAGTGCCATGTGCCTTAACTCTACATATTTGGAAATTCTTTCAGCATATGCTGCCGAAATTTTTGCCCCCTTCCCTTTCCTAACAGTTCCTGACATGTGGTAGAAATGCAGGATGTTCTTACAATGAATAAGAAAAAAAAAAGGAAGGAAGATAGAAGTATATTGCCACAGTAGTGTATGAATAATTTGTTTTAACATTTTCCAGTCTTTTTTATAAGCCCTTTTCCTAGAATTGTTGAGACATCCATATGTTTTTCAAGATTACAATGATTATGTTGTTATATTGATGAAGAGCATTTTGTGGATGTATATAATAACTACTCCTGTTGAAGTTTGTGTGTTTCATCTTGCGAAAGCTGGGAAGAAGCATCCAGGGTAGGAATGGCCTTCACTGCTTGGAGTCAGGGACTAAGAAATTCAAACCATTAGACAGCTAGATTATAGGAGACTGGCCACATTTTTCCCAAAGGAGTTCCTTGAAGATGTAGTTGAGTATAATGATGGACCTAATGTAATTCCAATTAGGGTACAGCTATTGCAAGAATTTATTTGAAATTAAAAATGTACCTTTTTACCCCTGGGAATTCAAGTGAGGAAAAATATCTAAGCAGACATGCTATCATTAAACAAAAAGGTTAAGGAAATATCAATTAGGCTAAACCAGGTTTAATGTTAAAAAGAGTCTATGTGGAGTCTACAGGTACATACAATAACTTCCTTACAGATCTCATCCACACTGATTAGTAGCTAAGCGATAGTCTTTGAGGGAAAACCCTAAATTAAGCATCTCCAGTTTGCAGTTGTCATTACCTTTCGAATTTCCAACGGAGGACTTGTTTTCGAGGATTCCGGTTGTGGTTGTCATGGTTTGATGGTGTCTTCATTATATTTTCCACAGTGGAAAAAATATTATTTCAATGTGTCATTTTTCCAAGGGAAAGGGGACACATGTGGATTCAGTACCTCAAATATCATGTCCTTGAACTTTTCACTCTTAAAGCTATTAACCTATTATGGCAAACAGTGTTGTGCTTTCTGGAAAATCAAAGAAAATCCTTGGTCCTTTCTAAGACTAGTAAACTTTTGTTATTCTTTCTACCCATGAAAAGCAATAATTTCTAAGCTTAATTTTTGATACACTGGAGTTGGTGCAACAGGAAGTGGCCAGGAAAAAAACGGTCCTCCCAGATATTCACAAACTGTCAGCATGATTGCTCTGGCCACATAAGATGTCTTTTTATGGAGATGTTTTGTTGTAATTTCAGAAGGTGGTTGTTAGTTATCTTGGCTCCATTACATTTAGCACATCTGGGATGTGTTCACATGAAGACATTGGCTAAAAGCTGTGTCTTGTGGCCTGGAATTGACTCTGATATTGAAAAGACTGGAAAGGACATTTCTTGCTAGTTGGCCTCATCCAGCAAGGACACCTTCCATGGGAAGCCCAGTCAGGAATTCATTTTGGAATTGAAGAGTGAGTATAATAGAAGTCAAACTTCTCAATTGTTGTAGAATTCTTTTCAAAATGGCTTAATGTGCTTTTCGTTCTTGCCCGAATTTCTGCCTTGACAGTTATAGCTCCATGGCACCAGAATTTACAACCCTGGCACCAGAATTTCTGCCAGTAATTCTAAAATTAATTTATTGGAGTTAAAGGAATTTGTGGAAATGACTGTCATCTGAATTATCACCACTGTAACCCATCACCGATAGTGTAGGCCACTAAGGATACCCTAAGACAAGTGTGAACACAGGACTTGCCTTGATCCTCAAGTCAGAATTTGGTGTTTGGCAGAAGAAATCAGTTGTGCTCGACTCGTCATGTAGCAATATCGGGAGTTTTCAAAGCTTAAACGAGGATAACTAAGACAAACAATAGAGTCCCATTCATCTGCACCTATTCTTGTTCATTTTTAGTGCCGAAGTTTGTGTCTGTTGAAAACCATGGAGTTGGAGCCACAGTAGAGTTTTTCCACTTTAGTTGTACTTCTAGAAAGGTCCATTTTATATAGTGCAGTGTACACATATTAGCTCACACAGACAGAATTCCAAGGACTGGTTAATAGTGGACGAATTAGGATTTTCAGGTAGTTTATCATTTATTATTTTTGCTCTTTCGTTAGTGGATATAGAAACTTTGTCACTTACATGGGAAGGTTTGGTATGAAGTGAGAAAGTCTGTACAAAAGCACTTTGTAAATTGAACACTGTTGTGTGATCTGGATAATATCAATACTGGCAGCAATAGCACCAGCTCTGCACAACTTACGTCGTACCTACTATGTGCTGGGAACTATTCTGAGTATCTTATACGTTTTTACCTATTTAATCATCACAGAAACCCAAGGAGGATAAGCATTATGACTATTCCATTTGACAGTTATGGGACTGAGGGCGAGGGGGATGGAATAACTTGCTTAAGGTCCCCCAGTTGATATGTGGCATGAAGAGAAGTGGAACCCAGGCAGTGTGGCTCCAGAGTTAAGAACAGGGATAGAGGAAGTCCTTTCCTCCTTCCATGGCATTCTGAATATTACATAGTTAGAAAATGGATGCTGTTGACAAGGCTGGAATTGGATAAGAAAGATTTAAAAAAATCAAATTACTCATTTGATTTTGATGTTTATGAATCTGACAAGTATCTGTGATTTTATTTTACCTTCCCAAAGAAAATTTAGGAATAATAGCAAATACGAGGCTTGTCTTAATTTGATATGACACACTTCTACTCGGTAGTTGGTTTTGAACAGCTTTATTCTTCTCGCAATATAAAGGGCATTTTTAAAAACAAAGGATAAAATGCAGCTTTCTATTCTCCTTTTTAAAAAAGATACACCATTGTTTTATCTTTTGGTTGGGTTCTTGGAGTAATGTGGTTAAAAGGCTCTCTTACATAGACTAAAAAGAGAGCTAATTCACAAGGACCCAGGAGCTCTGTTTACAGCAGGTTCTCTTCCAGACAGTGACACGGACTTGAGTGATTTTAAGAAAAACAGGCCTGCATTTTCATGTTTTTCAGCTTTATTTATTGTAGGTGGGGCAACTGTATCTTACAGAGTTTGAGTGAGAAGCAGTACATTGGCCTGTAGAGGTGAGAAGCATGGTTACTATAACAAACTGAGCTACCCTTTAGAGAAATTTAGTACTTAAATAAAAATATTCTCATATTTTTCTTCCCAACATACAACTATAGCTCCATAGTTAATGGGTCTCAAAGCTCTCTTAGAACATCTCCTTCTGCTATAACAAGATGCACAGCAAAAGCCCATTTGACTTCAAAGAAATATTTTATTTTGTTTTCCCTTTCCTTTTGGAAAGATCTTTTTTTTTTTTTTTTTTTTTTTTTTTTGGTCTGATGAAATTAGTTCAACTCAAAAGGCTTTCTCTTAATAGAAAAAAGAGACAGACAGACTCTTTTTTTCTTACGTATTCTCTAGGTTCTCTATTTCTTCCAAGACTGGGCATCACCTTTACTCACTATAATATTATATGAAAAAGTCTTAAAGGAAGAAAACATGAAATAGGGAACAATGGCAAATGTCTGTGTGCTAAAATTTTAATTATCGATAAATAAAAGTCACTCTAAGGATAAAGAACTCCAGACACTCTAAGTGTCTATTAAAATTCTTGGCACTGTGACATTTAGGACATATTTGTTGTGCATCGACTATGCACAGGACAGCTTTGCGCTGATGATTGTATGGTTAGTAGAGGAGATTTGCATATAAAGCCTCTTCAAAGTCAAGCCTCTTCAAAGTTTTATATGCTTCCACAGGGCCTAATATATGTGCCTGTTATGGTACTGACCTTATTGTAAACACTTTGAGTGGAAGATTACATATTATTCACTTAGAATAGTGTCTAGGAGTACCTGGGTGACTCAGTAGGTTAAGTGTCCCACTCTTGATTTTGGCTCAGGTGAATCGTGAGGTTGAGCCCTGTGCTGGGCTCTGTGCTGATAATGCAGAGCCAGTTTGGGATTCTCTCTCTCTCCCTCTCTCTCTGCCCCTCCCTTGCTTGTACACTCTCTGTCTCTCTCAAAAATAAATAAACTTAAAAAAAAAAGAATAGTGTCTAAAACAGAGTAGGTACTTAATGAATATCTGTAGAATGAAGAGGGGGGATAGGTGGTATCCATAAGGTGGAAGAAAAGAATATGACATATGAGAAAGCAGAAAGACTGAGAAAACTGTGGTTGAGAAATCATCATATAGTTCAGTTCAGTTAAAATATTATGTGCGAAGACACTATTGGAAGCTACACCTGAAAAGATCGAATAGGTAAGATTTCACAAATCATTGTCAAGATAAGGGGTTAGTAGATGATCTCTTAGGTTTGGGGCCTTAAATGATCAACATGGTTCTGATGTAAAAATAAATTGAAATTGAAAGGAAAACAGGTTTAAGAAAGGACAATAAGTGATGTTGAACATCTTTTCATGTGTCTGTTGGCCATATGTATGTCTTCTTTGGAAAAATGTCTGTTTAGGTCCTCTGCCCATTTTTTAATCGGGTTGTTTGTTTTTTCTTGGTGTTGAGTTGTAGAAGTTCTTTATATAGTTTGGATATTAACCTTTTATTGGATGTATCATTTACAAATATCTTCTCCCATTCAGTAGGTTACCTTTTTGTTTTGTTGATAGTTTCCTTTGCTGCTTAAGAGCCTTTTATTCTGGAGTAGTCCCAATAATTTATTTCATTTTTATTTCTCTTGCGTGAAGTGACATGTCTAGAACAATGTTTCTACAGCTAATGTCAAAGGTATTACTGCCTATGTTTTCTTCTAGGAGTGTTATAGTTTCAGATCTCACATTTAGATCTTTAATCCATTTTGAGTTTATTTTTGTATGTAGTGTAAGAAAGTGGTCCAGTTTCATTCATTTGCATGTAGCTGTCCAGTTTTCCCAGCACCATTTTTGAAGAGACTGTCTTTTTCCCATTTTATCTTACTGCCTCCTTTTTAATAGATTAATTGACCATACAGGCATGGGTTCATTTCTGGGATCTCCTATGTGTCTGTTTTTGTTCTTTAGTACCACACTATTTTGATTACCAAAGCTTTGTGGTATAACTTGATATCTGGAATTGTGATACCTCTAGCTTTGATTTCCTTTCTCAACATTGCTTTGGATATTTGGGGTCTTTTATGGGTCCGTACAAATTTTAGGATTATTTGCTTTAGTTCTGTGAAAAATGTTATTGGTATTTTGATAGGGGTTGCCTTAAATCTGTAGATTGTACTACTCATCAGGGAAATGCAAATTAAAGCCATGAGATACCAGTTTACACCTGTCAGAATGGCTAAAATCAAAATTACAAGAAATAAAAAGTGTTGGCAAGAATGTGGAGAAAAAGGAATCCTTGTGCACTGCTGGTGGGAATGCAAACTGGTATAGCCACTGTGGAAAACAGTATAGAGGTTTCTCAAAAAATAAAAGTAAGTTTTCATATGATCCAGTGATTGAATTAGTGAGTATTTACCCAAAGAAAACAAAAACACTAGTTTGAAAAAATACATGCACCCCTATGTTTATTGCAGCATTGTTTACAATAGCTAAGAGGGGAGCCTGGGTGGGTCAGTTGGTTAAGAATCCGACTCTTGATTTAGGCTCAGGTTGTGATCTCACAGTGTGTGAGTTCAAGTCCCACATCGGGTTCTGTGCTGACAGGGCAGATCCTGCTTGGGATTCTTTGTCTTCCCCTCTCTGTCCCTTCTCTCTCTCTCTCTCTCAAAAATAAAGAATCTTAAAAAAAGACTATGAAAGAAAACAAAGAGTACAATAGCCAAGATATAGAAGCAACCCAAGTGTCCATGGATAGATAGGTAAATGAATGGATAAAGAGGGGGTGTGTGTGTGTGTGTGTGTATATATATATATATATATATATATATATATATATATATACAATGGAATATTACTAAACCATACAATAGAATGAGATTGTGCCATTTGACCAACATGGATGGGCCTAGAGGGTATAATGATAAGTGAAATAAATCAGTTGGAGAAAGACAAATACCATATGATTTCACTCATATCTGGAATTTAAGAAACAAAACAAATGAACAAGCAAACAAAGGAAAAAAGAGACAAACAGAAAAACAGACTCTTAAAGCAAACTTGTGGTCGCCAGAGGGGAAGTGGGTGGGGGATGGGTGAAATAGGTAGAGGGAATTAAGAATGTACTCATCTTGATGAGCACGGAGTAATATATAGAATTAGCGAATCACTGTATTGTACACGTGAAACTAATATATTTTGTTAATTATACTTCCAAGAAAAAAAAGAATAAAAAAGAGGAGGTCATTCCATTGTGACAAATTGAGTTTGAGGTGCCAGTAGAAACTCCAGATGAAGATAAGGAAATCTAAGTGGAAACAGGATGAAAAGCTTAGGGGAGCCAGGTCGAGCTGGAGGAAAGACATTTGGCAGTCAGACTGCAGAAGTGGTTATGCAACCAGGGATCAGATAAATTTGCTGACAGGGAAAGGGAAGGCGAGGAGAGCAGCAGGACAAGAGAGCTGAGGATGAAACCTCAGAGCATGAGAAGGAGGTCTAACCAGAGCAAGAGAGAGAGAGGAAACGGTGAGGGCCACGTGTCAAAGTGTCACAGCATTGGAAGGTGTGCCTGGGGAGTGGCCCTGGGTACCGTGTGTGGAAATGGCCTGGGCGACTCCGTCAAGCATTGAGTTCAGCTCTTTGCTGTACCACCTGTTAGCTGCACGATCTACATCCGGTTACCTGAGCTCTTGGGCCCCAGTGTTCTTACCCGCAAGATGGGACTAACACCTCAGTAGTTGCTGTGTTAATTTAGTTTTTAAAAGTATTCTTTAATAATACCTTAAAATCGCTTGTCTATTGAAATAATAAGACCAATAAAATGGAAGATCTGGAGTTATCTGTATGTCTTATGTACATCAAGGAACTATATTGCAAAACATTGTATTTTTTTTTGTTGTTGTTTATTTATTTGTTTTGAGAGAGAGAGCACATAAGCCAGGGAGGAGCAGAGAGACAGGGAGAGAGAGAATCCCAAGCAGATGGAGCCCTATGCAGGGACTCGATCTCAGGAACCATGAGATCATGACTTGAGCCAAAATTAAGAGTTGGTCATTTAAACGATTGAGTCACCCAGGTACACCAGCAAAATATAGTATTTTATTTTTTTTACTTTAATTTTTTTAAAGAGAAAGAGAGGGAGAGCATGATTTGGAGAGAGGGAGAGAGAGAGAGAGAAAGAGAGAGAGAGAGAGAGAGAGAGAGAGAGAGAGAAAATCTTAAGGAGGCTCCACACTCAGTGCAGAGCCCAAAGTGGGGCTCAATGCGGTGCTCAATCCCACAATCCTGGGATACTGACCTGAGCTGAAGAGCATCGAGAATCGGATGCTCAACTGACTGAGCCACCCAGGTGCCCCAAAATATAGTATTTTTAAAGTGTCTTGTAATCAGTATAACATTGAAGACTTAGGAAATTCTGAATTACATATTTTATAAAGGAATACACTTGTCTTTTGCCCATCAGTTTCTGAATAAAGCCCTTGGAATTTAAATATATTCACTCTGTCTTATCAAGCTTAATTTTTTGAGCACCTGTTGTATACCCAGCACTTTCCTGGCTCTATTTACCAATCTCCTCTTAAATAGGGCTTTTGGTTTCCAATTCTCAGGGTGTTTATTAAACTGTGTCTTCTTTAGGCATCACTAATATTCTTAACAACACTAGGACCCTCAGCCTTTGAGGCAATCTTAAATTTATAGTGCATAGATTTTCTTAGTACAATCTGTTGTGATTTTCTCAGTACATTTCGTGGAAAGTACTCGTTTGTTCTTTATTTCTGGGAGAAGCAAAATCATTTTCTTAGGAAGCATTTGCAAATTTTCATCTCGGAAAATATTCTATATAAAATTAATTCTTCCATATCAACATCATTGATAAAATGCATCTTGAGTGGGCATTTTAATGTACTGCTACTTTCCCTTTTCATTAGAAAGAGAAACAATAAGAAACACTTTTCTTATCCCTTTTATTAGGGCAACACATTAAGAAAAATACTCCTGAATCGCTACTTTAAAGGAGACTATGGAGTTGGTATCAATGGACACCTCTCTGGAACCTACAGCAAATCTGCACAAGGGGGAGGTAAGACTGATCATTTGCCCCTCGTTCTAGGATTCTAGTCACATGTCTTTCTGCTGGTGCTATGCTGGTATTTAACTTAAAATAGCATAAATATAAAAAATTCACTTGAAAAGCACTATTACAAACTTTTGACATTTTTTAAACCCAAGCCCCTATTATATTTAATGGGGAAGGGAAAAAATTCCAATGATAAATATTCTTTTAAAAAAATTTTTTTAAAATGTTTATTTAGTTTTGAGAGAGAGAGAGAGAGAATGTGAGCTGGCAAGGGGCAGAGAGAGAAGAGGACACAGAATCTAAAACAGGCTCCAGGCTCTGAGCTGTCATGTCAGCACAGAGCCTGACACAGGGCTTGAACCCGCCAACCGTGAGATCATGACCTGAGCCGAAGTTGGACACTTAACCGACTGAGACACCCAGGCGCCCTCAATGATAAATATTTTTAAGGTCTAAGAATTCAAAAATGTTACGTACTAATAATGTCTGTAATTAAGTTTTACTTATTTATTTTTGCTAATCACAGGGAGCTTTTCGGGACAAGATTCAGATAAGATGGGGATATCAATGTCAGATATTCAGTGTCTACTGGATAAAGAAGGTGCATCTGAACTTGTCATTGATGTTATAGTGAACACCAAAAATGACAGAATTTTTTCAGAAGGAATTTTACTTGGCATTGCCTTGCTCGAAGGAGGAAATACACAAACTCAGGTATCTGTTTATCATGATGAGCATTATGTTGGTTATTTGTATTTCTTATTTACTTGTCATAGAAACCAAGGAAAGTAATGTCTTTTTCTCTTACCTTCTCATGACTATCTTAAAAAAAAAACCTAGCAACTTTCATATTTTCCTTATAAATTTATTTAATTTACTGTAGAAACTACAGACCTTCACAAATTATTCAGTGAAGCTGAACATTCCTCAGAAGCATCCTTTCTAACATCATACCAGAAATTCTGATTTGTTGAGGGGAACTTTCAGCAGAGAAAAACAACATTTTGACTCATCTAAGAATTAAATGTAAAAATAGATAGATAGATTCATTCAATGAGCTAATATATATAAACACCTCACACAGTATTTGGCATCAATCAGGTTTTAGTAACATTGACCACCCCTATCAGCACATCCCCTTCCATTTACTTTTCTAGAAGTTTAGAATAGCACCTTTACTCGATGCCCCAAATCTCCCAGTGCTTATTACCCTGATCCCTCTGAGTAAGTGAATTCTCACTGGTCCAGGGAGAGAAGAACAATTTCATTCATTCATTTATCCTAGGAGAGGAGAGTTGAAAGCTGTTACCACCTGCATGCAGGGATCATCAGCCACGCTTTCTCAAAAAGCACACACTTCACTTTGAAACTCTTACCAGTTGCCCCTGGGCTCCTGCACTCCCAAAGGCAGAGCACACTGGGTGAGCCAGAGGACAGTGCTGGCGAGTGTTCCCAGAGAACACACATCTTCCTCCTTGTCCTGCCACTCACTAAACCTGCTCTTTCCAGGTTTGTCTCGGTTGGAGAAGGAAGCTATGCTTACAGCTAATTGGAAATGGCAGAATCAACCTTTCCTATTCATGGCAAATAGAAACCCTATCTAATTGAAAGCCAGGATATTTTCCTTTATTAATCCACTAAATGCAATGAACAACAGAAGTTTCACAATATCTAATAGCAGGTGGCTTTAGGAATAAAGGCCTCATGAGCAACAGATGTCACGGTGACCAAAAAGCATCTCCCAAACGCCGATCCCTCTTAGTCGAAAAACAAATTTTGAAAAGTCTTGTGGTGGTGAAGCTTCAGCACAAACTCCTCTGAGGGACGTTGGGGAAAGTGGGTGGTGGAGGGATTTGTGTGGGTTTTCTTGGAAGTAGTCTTGTCTTCCACAACCAGATATTCACTTGGGACTTTCTAAAGAAATTGTCTAGGCAACTACATAATATGAGATGTAGATTATCCAGACAGTAGTGAAGGAATTCTTTTTTTTTTTTTTTTTTTTTTTTGCATCTCAAGATAGAAGCAATCCTTGCCAATAAAGTATCTTCTAGATTCCTGTTATTGGACCACATAGGGTCATCAGATGAGATCATCTTTCACCCTCCATACATATGTACGTCTATTTATGTCCTCATATTGCTACAGAATAACCCAGCTTCTGTCAGAAGCTTCCTGTTCTACTTTAAGATTCTTGACAAGTTCCCTGAACCCTCAAATACCTTTTAGTCCCTTTTCACATCATGTTTCTGTGGCAGTTGTCACTGATGACTTTTTCTTTGGTTTTGAAACCTTTTCAGCTTAGGTCTTGGGACACCACTCTCTTCTCACCTCCTGCCATTTCTTCTTAGCCTTCTGTGTAAGCTCTTCTTGATTTACTTAACTGTTGAATCCTGATGTCTCCCAAGTTTCTTTGGGCTCTCCTCTGTTTATTTTGCTTGTTCCTTCAGCCTGACCTCATTCATTTCTGCATCTTTAACTTCCATTCGATGCTGATGATTCCCCACTCTGTGCACCAATAGACTCTACCTCCAGCTATCTTCCAGAAATATCTTGTGGGATGTCCCACAGGTACCTTAAACTCAACATGTCCCACACTGAATCCACTCTTATTCTCCATCCACCCACTTCTCCTCTTACTTTGCCTCCCTCAGTGACTGGCAGTCCATCCACACGGATATCTGGCCAGAAGTTGAAAACCCACCTTGACCTCAGCCTACTCATCCTCACTCCCTTCCTGAACATCTCATTGAAGGCCAATCTCTGTGATTCTGCCCTGTTAACATGTCTCATACCCACACTGTGCTTTCGATCTCTCCATATCCAGCCTTCATTATCCATCCTTCTTATCTTTTCCTGGGCCATGGTGTCTTTCAGGAGGTATCCCTGATCCCAGTTCTGTGCTTCTCCAAATCATTCTACACTTTGCCTCCAAAGCTATCTTTCCAAAAAACATGTTTTTCTTCTGCTTAAAATCAGTCACTTGCCCTATAAAGGTAAACTCCCTAACAAAGTCCATAAGATCTTCATGATTTAATCTCTTTACATTTTCCCATTTTCCTTTCTTATCCCACCTCCTCCCTCCTCTGTCCTGTCTCCTGCACACCAGCTATACTAAGCTCTTCATCGTTCCTCATATGTGTTGTGTTATTTCTCTTACGTTGTTTTCTCCTCCAGGAGGACCCAACTCATGAGCTTCTCTTGGAAGCCTTCTCTGATCCCACGTCCCCCTGGGCAGAATTGTCCAGTGGTTACTATATGCTCCTGCTGTATCCTGCAGATGCCTTCAGTGACATTTTTGGCCACTTTATTGTGCCTTTTCATGTGTACACCAGGCTCTAACTTAAGAGGTTACTTTATAAATTTAATGATTTAAAGACAGAGAATCTAGATTGAAATCCTAGCTTTACCACTTACTAGTTATGTAATGTTGGGCAAGTCATTTACCTTTACTAAACTTTATCTTATTGATCTATAAAATGGAAAGTCCTTAAAAAATTGAGACCCCATGTGGTTCATCTTTGGATCCCTTGTGTCTGACACCATGTCTGGCCCAGTAAATGTTCAGGAGTGATGGCTGTATGAATGAATGGTTTGAATCAAATTCTACCCCCTTCACAAAATCTTCCTTATCTGGCATGGGCCTTGACAACCACTCCTTTATCTGAGCTCCCATAACACTTGTTTCCTTAATATTTACTTGGCACTCTTCCTGTGCTACTTTGTTTTGTTGTTATTTGTATGACATTTTGCCTCTCCAATTAAATTTCATCTTTCTTAAAGTAGATCATGTCCGGTCTCTGACATTTATGTGCTTTATCGCCATTCAGCAAATATTTGTTGATGAAAAAGCATTAAATTATTTTTGTATATGAAAGCCTTTTTTAAAGATGGGTTATGACAATGTCATTTACCAGCCATCCCTTTTTTAGGTTTGTCACTTAACTATATCATGGTGTAACCCAGAGAGCAGCTGTGTGCTTCTGTCTCTAAAAGGTCTCACTGAGGTCAACTTGAATCCTGTTCCTTTACCTTTAGCAGTCTAAAATCCACTCCTCCCCAAGACTCCTGGCAGTCCCCAGAGGGTTTTACATTGTCACGGTGCCCTTAGGCACTAGTGACCTGACACTCCTACGTCTATAGTACTGGGGTAGGAATCTGATTCCCCTCCTTACTTTATACCCTTCTAGCTACATAAGCCAATTTATGTGTCTAATGTACATTATTGAAGATTGGTTGAAGGGGAGGATAGGAGAGGTATTTCTATTTTAATTTCAAACGGAACACCAATAACAATAATGAAGATAATACCTACTAAATACCAGGCACTGTTCTTAGTGCTTTATATGTACTAACTTGGTTAATTCTCACAACAGCTGGTGGGGTAACATATATCATCTCATTTTACCAAAGAAGAATTTGAGGTAGACAGTCTAAGCTCCTTACCAAGCTCACATGGCTAGTTATAGGGAGAGTCAGGACTCGAACCCATGTGGACTGGCTCCAGGATTGGTGCTCTTAACCACTATAAACATCTCCTTTCTGAAATAACCTTCTACTTCCTGACTCCTGGTAAATTTTGCTGGCTGATTCACCCTGCATCATTATCCTAAGCTCACTTCATCTCTAGTTCCTCACTTCATGTTCCTTCTCTGCCTTCGCTCTTCTACTCTTCCCCATCCTTCTTGGGGGGAAAGTCTTTCCTCTCCCATATAGATCTGTTGGTCCATCATCCTTGGTTCCTGAAAAAAGCCTCAAGAGTTTCCCCTTATACTCTCAAGCTTATGGAAACAGTTTCCTAATCAAAAACCATATCTTCTACAAGGGAAATCCTTATGCTGCCTGTTGAGATTATATATGTATATATAAAACATACTTTTTATTTTTGTTAAAGACACACTGTTCAGCTTTGTAGTGCCCTGGTTTTAAAAAGGTGTGGTCTACGTAAATGACCAATTATTTTGAGCTTAAGAGGTTACTTTATAAATTTAATGATTTAAAGACAGAGAATCTAGATTGAAATCCTAGCTTTACCACTTACTAGTTATGTAATGTTGGGCAAGTCATTTACCTTTACTAAACTTTATCTTATTGATCTATAAAATGGAAATAAGATTACTCTCTATCACACAGTTGTATTGAAAGTATCAATGAGATCATGTATTTCAAGGAACTAAATAAATTATAAAACTTTGCTTTAATAGAGCCACAAATTTCCTATAACTTCCTCATTAATATATTGGGAACTCCTTTCACCTTTTAACCTGGTTATATTGAAAATATTAGGATTTAAGCATCAGCTTAATTTGTGGGACTGTAGAGGTCTGTAAATGCTGCATTTATCCTTTGAATTAATGGAACCAGTGTGACTGTTTCCCTGTAGTTGCTATGGTTACTGTGGCTTTTTGTCCTGCTTTCTTGAGGGTTTGCTAGCCTCCTGCTTAGAGCTTCCACCTTTTAGGTATGAAGGCGACTCCTAAGGCTTCATAAATTGCTCTTTACTCATACATTGTTCACATTGAAAATTGCAGGACAGACATCCATTTCAAGACTTGATGTCATTAGTTTTACCTGCAAGTCCCAGGACCTATGGGTCATGGTTCTAAGCATTCTTTTAAGAAAGCCTATGTACAGGAGCCAAACTCACCAGAATTAGTTGTTTCCATTTGCTGGATTATGGTTCATTGTACTTGATTAGGTAGTCATTACTTTTCATGTTTTCTTCACACTATCTCTCATTAAGGTTATATAACTTTCTTTCCATCAGTATAGTTACTAGAATTATTTTCATTTATTTTTTTTACTTTATTTCAAATTCTATTTTACCTGGTACATATCACCTTTCCCATCTCCTACCTCTTCTGGATACTGCCATAAGTCACTAAGCAGACAGTGATTAGATAGATATTCTCAAGGCTTAGTATTTCTACCTCTCACTAAGACATATTTTATCATTGTTTTGGTGTTGAGCTCTTTCTACATCATTATTCACTCTTAAAGCAGAATCCATTTTATGCATCTTATGGCAGGCTTGTCCTAGACCCCATGCAAAGCAGTGTAGCTAATGAAGTACCAAAAAAACTTAGGGCCTATCTATCAGTGGGTTCCTGTGAGTGAGGCTGCCATGGTAACACATTCTAAATTAAATGTACTATAATTTAGATAAAGAGAAAAATAACTCTTTGTAACTCTACGTAAACCCGCATTTAGACAGCATGATCATTGGATTAGTGGCTGTTTTCCACTCTAGGTGACACACTTATGAGGGGAGGGATTGTGGTGGCTTTTCCTTTTTGTTCTATGCCTCGTAGTAGCAAGGGCCTGGCACGTAGTAGGCACTCAATAAATATGTGTTGAATCAAGACATGAGTTTACAATATTATAAAAATCAAGGCACTCCTTGCATACAACTTCTTACAATGCACTTATAAATTTTTAAAATAAAATAATCACTAAAGGTGAATTAAATAACAGGAAAATATATTGGATTTTACTGGAAAGTGCTAAGCAAACACAAGTTATTGTTAGTATATGTTAAATAGTACAGGAGACTGGCAAAGGCTGCTAATTTATGAAATAATGGGCAGCACATGAAATGTGTGCTTTTATTCATAATGTTTATATTTATTTCAAGCAAGAAAGCACTATTTTTGTCCCCTTGGGTGTTGATATCTTAAAATATGCTTTCTTGCAGTACTCCTTCTACCAGCAATTACATGAACAAAAAAAGTCAGAAAAATTCTTCAAAGTTCTGTATGACCGAATGAAGGCTGCTCAGAAAGAGATAAGATCAACAGTGACCGTTAATACCATAGACTTAGGTAACAAAAAAAGGGATGATGACAATGAATTGATGACATCTGGTCCACGAATGAGAGGTAAAGAGATAGTTGAGTACGTGGGGGAATAGAGAAAAAAGAAGGTCACACCACCTTTAGATCTCACTTACCTTCATCTCAATATCCCATCTGTGGTTCTGTGTATGGAGCTCCATCCTTAAAATCCTATGGCCACGGGGCTGACCTTGAAACAGCTTTGTAGGACCAAATTCAAACAAGGCATTATTAACGCAAAGGAACAAGCGACATTGAAAAGTTTGACTTCATTGTGGAAGGCATGGTAAAGAGCAACTGCCCAAACCTTTTGAGTATTCATGAAACCCAAATTTTAAGAATAGGAGTTACAGCACCTTACTGTAATGAAAGATTCTTGGTATTTGGAATAACAAAGTCATCATTGAAGTTAATACAAATCATATAAACATAACATTTTGAAGTTTGCCATATTTTCCCCCACCTTCTTGTATTCAAGAATTCTCATATTTTATATTTATCAGAAAGACACAAGCCCTTCTGAAATTGGCTGAACATTCAGATTTTTTTTTTAATGTCCTGTGCAAATTTAATTCTGTAGTTGCTAGATTATTTTGGGAGAAATTGTTGCACCTCTTGTCAAATGTTTTTTGATTCAGTTGTTAGAGTATTTGGGTAACTGGAGGTCTTGTTTTTTAATTGGCAAAAGGAAGCTAATTCAGAAATCTAAGAGTACTGTTTTATTTCAGTGAGAGATTCATCATTACTTTTAAAAGAGGGAATGAAAGGGCAATTAACAGAAGCTTCTTCGGCAACCTCCAAAGCGTATTGTGCATACCGAAGAGAAATGGATCCAGAAATCGACATGATGTGTGCAGGATCCGAAGCAGGAAATGCCGAGGAAAAGTCTGCCGAGGAAGTAACCATGAGTCCTGCAATTGCCATCATGCAGCCCATACTGAGGTTTCTGCAGTTGCTGTGTGAGAATCACAACCGGGAGCTGCAGGTATTTGTTCTATTTTGTGTAATAGTTGAGAATACGGCCTGTGATTGTAGGTAACTAAATTCCAATGAAACTAATGTGTAGCTCTGGAGAGATAATCAATAAAACCAATGGTGCTCTTCTGAGTCGGGAAGAAACTTTTGCATCTAAGTGAAGGAAAATGAAGGGAAAATTCCTTTATGTGTGAAAAAATCAGGCTTGTACAGTATCATCCTTTGTATCCTCAATTCACATCTGTTTAGCCTCAGCATTATCTATTCCTAATATTCTGGTATTTGTTGAGTAAGGTCACATTTGCCTCAACTATACCTCTCATGGTTTTGTAAATACAGGGGCTTTCATCATTTCCAAATCAGTTCATATATCTTTTTTTTTTTTCAATTCATATATCTTGAGTGAAGATACAGAGTATATTTATGTCTTCATTAGAGACAGTTAATATACAAGAGGATTTTTTAGGACAGTAAAGGTTGATACCTTTGTAGATGAATATCCCGGTCTTACATCTTCTTTGGTACATTTTTCTTTGTCAAGTAGGTGGACTTAGCAGTGCTTAGGAATCTTCGCCTCTTGTTTTTTTCGTTGTTGGTGCACACTGCTCATGTCACTGTGGCATAATTACGTGAAAGGTGCAATAGTCTCTAACAGCATATGTCCAGGATTAGAGAGAGCAGAGTTTGAAGTTGTGTTCTCTAGTAAGAGCCTAGAGTGCAGGTGTTCTGAGTTGGTAAGAGATAGTAGATTCATGTAAATTGCATTAAATATCCTTCAAGGAGAGGAGAAGCTCAGGAATTAATAAGTGGTAGAAGCTATGAGTCTTGTGGACCACATCGTGGAGAGGGCTGCTGCAGACCTGGGCCGGACAGAGACCAGCGTATTACTTCCAGAGGGAAGATACTGGATATATGCCTACATGCTTATGCTGATCCACTTGGTCTGTCCATGTAGCAGATAGATACATAGTATCTGATCAAATATTTTTCTTACAGGAGTGTGGGATCAAACAGTTTGGAAAATGCTACTTATAAAAAAAAAAACCTTTGTTTTAATAGGACAAATGGTAGACTTACTCACAATAGCTAATATATAGAATTGCCCCAATGTCCATCAACAGATAGGTATACAAAATGTGGTATATGGGTGCAATGGAATACTGTTCAACCTTACCAAGGAAGAAAATTATGACATAGGCTACAACATGTATCACCCTTGAGATATTATGCCAAGTGACATGAAATCAGTCACATAAAGACAAATACTGTGTGATTCTATTTTTATGACATATTTAGAGTAGTCAAAATGACAGAAACAGAAAGTAGAGTAGTGGTTGCCAGGGGGAGGGGGAGGGGAGAATGAGACGTTAATAGGTATAGAGTTTCAGTTTTACAAGATGAAAGAGGTTTAGAAATGGATGATGGTGATGGTAGCTCAACATTATGAATATATTTAATACCACTGAACTATACACTTAAAAATGTTTAAGATGGTAAATTTTATATCTATTTTGCCACAATAAAAAAGTGGAAAAAAATCACACACAAAAAAACCCCTAAACAAAGATAAGTGGTTGGAACAAATTCAAATAAGTAAATTACATAATAAATCAATAAAAATAAATAATAAATAAAATAAAAATAAAACTTGCCCTCTCTGCCTCCCCTTTCACCAGGTTTACTCTCCCAAAGAAATTACGTTAACAGTTGTACTTCCTTCGAGAAATTTCTACGTACATAGAAGCATATCGATCTGTACATGTAAACTTAAAAAAAAACTAGATTATATAATGTTCTTCGAGTTACTTTTTTCATTTAGTAATACACCTTATTACGAAATTATTACTAGACTGTGTTTATATCAGTATATATTGAAGTACCTCATTTTTATAGCTTTGCAGTATTCCAATGTTTAGATGTACTATTATTTGTTAAACCAGTTGCATTATGATAGGTATGGTATGGTTTCCAGTTTTTGCTATTAATAAGCAGTGTGCAGGGAACCTCTTTGTAGTCTTATGTGCATGTATTATATATATATACATATAAGTTACCATATATATGGTATATAATATAGATATAGATATAGATATAGATATAGATATAGATATAGATATAATATGGTAACTTAGGAAGTGGAATTGTATATTAACTGAAAATTTTAATAGGTGCTTCCAACTTGCCCTCCATAACGGTTGTATCATCCACTGTTTGAAGCTGCACTGTTTACGAGGGATCCTTTACTTGAAAATTTGATTGCTTCCTTCCCTAAAGAACTTCTTTCTAGTTTCTTTTTCCCTTCTCCTTTTCCTACTACTTCTTTGTTTGTTTGTTTGTTTTTGCCTTGTCCATATAGTTTGAAGATAATGACACTGAGAAATGTTTGTTATGAACTATACTGAGAAATTTAGATTCTTGAGGAAAAACTTAAGAGTCTTTTTCTTAAACCCAGGGGAAATTTAATAAATGTGAACACTTTCTTATAAAAAGCAATTCCATTCCACATTGCCACGGGGATATTTTTGAGTTAGAAAAACACACATAGTGAGAGAGCTGAAAACAATTAGCACAGTGATTTCTTTTAACCCCTCAGGTATATTTTCTTTTGCCTTCAGAACTTCTTGAGGAATCAAAACAACAAAACAAATTATAACCTTGTCTGTGAGACCCTTCAGTTTTTGGACTGCATTTGTGGAAGTACCACCGGTGGCCTGGGCCTATTGGGTCTCTACATCAATGAGAAGAATGTAGTGCTGGTCAACCAGACTCTGGAGAGCTTGACGGAGTATTGCCAGGGCCCATGCCATGAAAATCAGGTAACCGTGAAAGCAGCTCTTCACGCAAAAGTATTCATGACGAATTAGCAAAAGGATCAAATTGGTGAAGGAGCCAACCTTTGTCTACATTTAAAAGGTCTTTCTTCTTGCTTTGCCAGATATTTTTACTTTTCTCACAAAACATACAAAGACTGAATTATAGACTAGCAAATACTATGCCATATTTTTATTTAATTTCATTGTAAAAGAAATTTCCCATGAAAATGTTCCAGATAAAAATCAGACCTACCAAAAAGAGTAAAAGGCATTTCTTCATCGTTGCTCGGTTTTCATCTTCAATGATTCTTTTCCAGGATTCGTAGAACACACTCCCTTTGGCTCCTTCCACTGCACTGCAGTGGGCAGTATATATTATCTCCTTTATATTCACAAAATTAGGAAATAGGTCTTCTTGCTCCCATTTGTGGATGAATAGGCTCTGACTCAGAGGTTAAGTGATGTTCTATTGTCTCAGAGTGATGGAATCAGTAAATTGTAGAGCTGTTCCTAAAACTCAGGATTTTGATGGAGTCTAAAAAGAGTGCGCTTTTGACTGTATTACCTTTCCCGGGGTGAAATTTTACCTCTCTCTTCCAGAATGTTTGCCTGATTCCATTTTCTTGGATATCAAGGACACATTGTGGGAGTAGAAGATAGGACATGTGAACTAGTAAAGGGAGGGGAGCCACCCTAGAGTTTATTAATTGACCATTCACATCCACTTAATTATGGGGCTACCATTGCAAGCATGGATTCACCCTGAAAGAAAAAGTTTTCGGGTTGTAAACGTCTTTGGAAATAAATTTTAAAGTAGCCATTGGGACCAAACATCAGTGCATAACGTAGAGAGAAGTGTGAAAAAAACTGCTGCTTTTCTATTGCAAACTATATGACATATGCACAAAAAATGCATAAACATGTGCACACACATATGCATACATACAGAGGTATGTAGGATAAAAACTCAACAATTGCTGACATAAAGAATTTGTTATGAGGATACTCTTCTCCCCTCTGCAATGCACATGTTCCCTGATAAAGGACTTTTCAGATTTTGCCCTGGATTTTCCTGGATTGTATTTCAGTCTCCTAGGGTAATGATACAAGAAAACTTAACTATTGATTTAAAGTTAAGGAAAAATATGTAGATTTAGAGATTTGGTTTTGTTGTTGGTGAAAACATGTATACCTGTAATGCCAAACACATATTCCCCACTTTTGGTCTTATAAATGGATGAAATTGAGTTTTAAAAATCATTTATTAAGTCAGGTAAGCTCTAAAAGTAAAAACTAATAATAAAATAACATAATAAAACTATATAAGTAATAATAATGACATGAATCCCATATCTAAAAATATACTTACTTTGAACCCCGTGCTCTGAAAATGTGTGCGAGAAAAGAATGTTGCCAGAAAATTCCAGAAATGATCTGCAAATCGATTGCCTCTAAGTCTAGCAAGTGTTTTAATGATCAGAACCTCAGGAAATGTAGAAGATGAATAGAGGACACCTTTCCTTTGTGTCATGGGAGTGAAAAAAATTTTGTGCAAAAGGAGAAATGAAGCCCATTCTGAAAAATGGCAGTCATTCCAGAGTTACCTTGATTTTACTCTTGCTCATTTAACTCCACCCGAGTTTCCATTTTTCAACCCCCTTGACTGGGTGCTGCATTATAACATGTAATTCCACAAACTCCAACCCACAGGTTTCTGTTTTTCAAGTTCTATAAATTGAATTAAGTTCAGAATCGGGGCACAGTAGACCTTAACTTCAAAATACTGATATTTATCTCTCAGGATGTTTTATAAACTTTCCCCAAGTAAGGTTCCTCTCTAAATCACTCAGGTTTAAGGAATCTGCAACTTCTCATTAGCCATCATCATGGACAGGATGTCCCCAGAACATTGGAAGGCACCTGTATGCCTTGTCTGCTGCCACCCAGCACGTGCGGCAACATCATTTGTGACTCACTGAGTACTAAGTACCAGATAAATTGGTATGCTACATCAGTGCCAATAACATTGACTTGCAGACCTTAGGCATATCACAAACACTACTTTCATAAATGGGAATATTCTCTTAGCCAGGAGAGATCAGGTCTTAAAATTCTGAATTTAAGGCACTCCTCCATTGTAGGGAATATTGGAATTTGTTGGTTGAAAGAGTATTTAACTTAATTTTTGAAATTCTTTCAAAGTCTATAAAAGTGGTTCATTTTAAAAGATACCTGGGGTCCCTGGGTGAGTTCATAATAATACATAGAGTGCTCCTATTGGGTGAGTTCAGTTGGTTAAGCGTTCCTCTTGATTTTGGCTCAGGTCATGTGATCCCACAGTTGTGAGATCAAGTCCGGCACCAGGCTCTATGCTTACAGCACGGAGTCTGCTTGGGATTCTCTCTCTCCCTCTCTCTGCTCCTCTTCCATTCACTCTCTCTTTCTGTCTCTCAAAATAAATAAATAAACATGTTAAAAATAAAAGACACCTGTTACACACGGTCTCTTTCAGTGTTCTGCATTCAAAGCCATTTAATCAAAACTAATCAATTAAAAGACTCTATATAAAAGAACAAAGGAAACTTAAATCCTTGACTTCAAAGTTAAATCTTAATTATATTTTAAAGGTCAAAAAAACTAAGGTGACTGTTATTTTATGTTAGATAATTTCTAGTGCTTTTATGTTGTAAATAAAATATTGTTTACAAACATTTTGCTTTCTAGACGTGTATTGCTACTCATGAATCCAATGGGATTGATATCATCATTGCTTTGATTCTAAATGACATAAACCCTCTTGGAAAATATCGAATGGATCTGGTGCTCCAACTAAAGGTAGAGTAAATCCACTATGTGGAGGGGCGGGGATAGGGAGTGACATGTTCTATATAAAACTTGCTTTCTGAATTGACTCTGAATCTTCAAATAGCTCTTGTAAAACCCCAGATATTATCCTATTTTCAGCTAATGACTTGACAGAAAGGAATAGCAAAAGCACAATGTGCACTAAATTCCTAATGAAATGTCCAACAAGCTTCGAGATAATGTTTGGCTAGAGGGTACTTTACTGAAAGGTCTTTTAAGTAGCTACTTTGTTTCACTACTTCCCTTTGTTTTTATTTTACATTTTTTATTATATAGAGGAAGATAAGGTGTTAAAAATTCATCATGCCATATATTTTTTAATTCATCTTGACTACAGAATTCTATCTAGCAAGTCACAATGAATTAGACTATTTAAAAAAGGGCTGCATTCTAGTTTTATTCTGCTCTCTTCTAAAAGTTGTTTTCTTTTAAATCAGAATCTTATTTTTTCCCCAAATACTGTGAGCTATTTTCACACTCCCTTTGAGAAGCTGCCTTAACTTAAGCTGTGCACATAGTTCCCAGCAGTTACATTTATCAGAGATCAGGAAGAAAATGGCATTTAAAAAAATTTCATCAAGTTTTTGTTCAAATGGAAACAGACAAATGAATATACACAAAAAGCTATATAAATCCCAAATCCAAAGGCATGATATTCAATACAGATGAATTATTAAAGACCATATTATTGTGTTTAGTGTTAAAGAGGTAAAAAAAAATTGGTTGAATACAATTTTTCTGTAAAGACAGGTCTATCCAATATCACAGCAAGTATAATTAAGTTAAACTTTGTGTAGGTAAATTTATGGCTAGGGAGAATAGGAATGACATTTTTATAATTTTGTTTCTTTTTTATTAAAAAAATTTTTAAACATTTTTTATTTATTTTTGAGACACAGAGAGACAGAGCATGAGCAGAGGGAGGGGCAGAGAGAGAGAGGGAGACACAGATTCCCTAACAGGCTCCCCAGGCTCTGGGCTGTCAGCACAGAGCCCGAGGCAGGGCTTGAACCCATGAACCATGAGATCATGACCTGAGCCGAAGTCGGATGCTTAACTGACTGAGCTACCCAGGCACCCCTATAATTTTGTTTCTAAGTATAGATTTAGATATATAATGGAATCATATGTTGTGCTTATGTGTAGATTGTGCTAAGAGCTCCTAATAAGCAAATGTTTCTTTTCATAGACAAGATGAATTTGTATTTTTTTCACTGTTTTCATTGGCAATATGTATAAGCCTTCAGTCTTTCTGTTCATAGAATAGAATGAAGATGATCCTTACATAGATTGAACTTGTATCCTTTTCTTCGTTAACGTCATGCTTTAGTTAATGAAGCCAAGCTAGGACCATGTGACAGATAGCTTAGGTTGAGTTACAAGAAAAATGTTTATTTCATCTTATATTCATCTTTAATCATAATTCATAAAAAAACAACATACAGAAGCCTTGACCTTTGGCTTTTAAAGTCCTTTATTGGCCTAAAAACTCATTTTTAATTGATATAACTTAATGGAGGGAAATACTGAGTGATTCATCGATTAGAACAAAGTATGGGCGTATAGATTATTTACAAATCCAGACCTATTAAAAAACTAAATGATGGGTATTACTTAACCGTATATAAATATTTTTATCTATTCAAATGAAAATGCTTTTTTGATAAAGGATTATTTAAAATTTCACTTATGTTACTAGGCACTATTATGTATATCTTTTCAAAATATGACAGTTGGCTAAATCAAGATATGTATAAAATACCAGAGGGATGGATTTAACTTGAAATATTTAAAATATAGTCTTCTACTTAAGGAACAAGGCATATATACCTTTCCAAACAATCTATGAAGCTTTATGTATAATGGCCAATATGAGAACAATGTTTTTAAAGCAGAGCAATACAAAGTGGCAAATTTTAGGGGGCTTCCATGGGTAGAATGCTTTTAATTATAAATTCTCCATAACATAGAGTATGCCATAGCAAAAATGCTAAATTAAGTTTTATTTTATATCAGTCATTCTTAAATTTAATTGCTTAATTATTTATAATTTTAACTGTACTTAATTCTATATACTCATTTACTATATAGGTTTATGAATTTTTTATGCATATGTCTTATCCTTTCCTTTTTAATTTATATTTCATAGCTGAGCTGTGACTGTAAAGTGTTGAATGTGTCAATAGGTAGCTTTTTTTTTTTATAAAGGTCCCTAGCTCTTCTGTTAACACTGGCACACACATTTGATTTCTTAGTGTATGTAGGCTCTTGTACTTTCAATTTGATTCAGATTTCTGTAGGTCATTTACAAGATTTCTATTCTTCCAACATAGTATAAAAAGAAGATTGGTTGGAAAAAATATCATCTTGCCAATGGTATTCTGAAATTGGATGTATTTTTAAGCTATTATGTACTGGGCCTGCTAAGTAAGGTTCATTAGAGAATACTGTGAGTGTTACCAAGGTTTTAGCTTTAAATTCTGTGGGGTCAGTTCAGATTGGCCTGAGGATCTCAGCTCCACTAATCCTGGAACCTTATTTTTTTTAGGTACGTTTTTTGTATAGGATGCTAGATTATAAAAATGGATTTTTAGGATTTAGTACCAATCCTTAAAAATTGAAACTGGAACAGAAAAAAAAAATAATGCCACTTCCCTTACAAAATTCTAAAGCTTTTTCAGGACATTGCTACCATCATCATCAGACATCATTGCTACTAATGTTAGTCATTTAAAGACAGTCTTTAGGCTGTATTCGTGAAAGAAAAAAGTGGAGAGAATTTAGTATTAAACTACTCAAAAAATTAATTTGTATAAAATTAACAAAATTTATGTAGTGAATATCTGCATACATCAAGCAACTGATTCAGTTCAAGTTTTTATCCCATAAGATGTTAATTTTGACTCACTGAGAAACATCTTAAAGCCATTTGACTCTACTTCTCTTGTGCTCCTATCAAAGATTGTGTGTGGAGGTTGAGATTTTTATCAAAATAAATATTGCAAAAACACTGTAGAAATATCTCCCAGGTGGTTTTTATCATTTCACAGGTGGCCACAATTCTGGAGCGGTGCTATTGAAAACAGTGTAAAGAAACATCTTCCCACATGTTGAGGATATTGTGCTTTGTGTAATAAGACTTTCTGTAATTCTGTGGATCATAAATCAACTATATCAGAAACATTTTTGGAATCCATAGGTTAAATGTTTGAGAATACATATTTATAAACCAAATTGGAACATTAAAGACAACATAAACTATTTTTAGTCTCTATTAAGCAAAATTAGAAAATATTATTCTTCAACAACCCAGATGATAAACATGATGCATATATACTGGCATATAGTGAGACGAATAAACTATTATCAATAAATATATATTTCACTTCTAACTTGTGAATTTAGAATTTTAGATTAATTCTCAGCAATTATTGCTTAAATTTATTTAAAGTTTTGGTATGCTAATATGCTAACATGTTACAAACTATTACAATAAATTCTTTAAATTATATGCCATTTCTATAAAATATATCGTTGCTACTGGTTCACCTTACTGTCATTTTTTAAAATTGTTTTGAATGTTTATTTTTGAGAGAAAAAGAGAGAGAGCAGGGGAGGGGCAGAGAGAGAGAGGGAGACACAGAATCCAAAGCAGGCTGCAGGCTCTGCACTGTCAGCACAGAGCCCAATGCAGGGCTTGAACCCACGAACCATGAGATCATGACCTGAGCTGAAGTCAGATGTTTTTTTTTTAAATTTTTTTTTTCAACGTTTTTTATTTATTTTTGGGACAGAGCGAGACAGAGCATGAACGGGCATGAACGGGGGAGGGGCAGAGAGAGAGGGAGACACAGAATCGGAAACAGGCTCCAGGCTCCGAGCCATCAGCCCAGAGCCTGACGCGGGGCTCGAACTCACGGACCGCGAGATGGTGACCTGGCTGAAGTCGGACGCTTAACCGACTGCGCCACCCAGGCGCCCCTGAAGTCAGATGTTTAACTGACTGAGCCACCCAGGCACCCCTCACCTTACTTTCTTATTAAAATGGCATCATGGCAATGCCTATTTAGAAAATAGTGAAGGAAAATATTATATTTTAATGCATTACGTACAAAGTCAATTTTGTATTTAAAACACCCTTTCACCAATATTTAAAATATTCTTTGTAAAATACCTCTCATGATTCATTATTTTTATTTCGTGTTGACAATGAAGTAAAGCATTCTGTTTAATTTATTTTTTGTTATTATTTTTTATTTATTTATTGAGAGAGAGCATATGCGTGTGCACATTTGCAGGTGAGCAGGGGAGAGGCAGGGGAGGGAGAGAGAGAATCTTAAGCAGGTTTCATGCTCGGTGGATTCCATGACTGTGAGATCATGACCTGAGCCCAAATCAAGAGTTGGATGCTAAACTGACCGAGCCACCCAGGCGCCCCTAAAACATTCTATTTTAAAATGTTAGTTAGCCAAATGAAATTAGCAGTTTAAAATTGTGTTTGTTTTTTAAAAAATGCTCCTGGTAATGTCAATCAAAACAAATGCAGGGATTGTTAATCCATGAAATAGACTTTTCATGTGCATTAACTAAATCTGTATCTCTAGAACAATGCCTCCAAGCTTTTGCTGGCCATCATGGAAAGCAGACATGACAGTGAGAATGCGGAAAGAATTCTTTTTAACATGAGACCCAGAGAACTGGTAAGAAAACTTTTGAAACTGTGCTAATAGTGTGCATCCAAAAAGGGACAAATTTGTAGTATGCATGTCATGAAACAAGTCTAGTGGCTTTCACTGCCCTACCAGGCATGATGGCACATCACAACCTACCTTTAAAAGTAACTCAGGAGTTCCCATGATGCAAAAGACCTTTGTGATTTGGGTCCTTACTTCATTGATTTTATCCACTCTAGGCACTTTTCTTTTAAGTTTATTTATTTTGAGTGAGAGAAACAGATAGAGAGTGCATGAACAGGAGAGGGACAGAGAGAGAGAGGGAGAGAGAGAATCCCAAGCAGGCTCCATGCTGTCAGTGCAGAGCCCGATGTGGGGCTCAATCTCACAAACTGTGAGTTCATGACCTGAGCCACAACCAAGAGTTGGACAGTTAACTGGCCGAGCCACCCAGACACTCCTCTAAGTACTTTTCTTAATCAAACTGTCACAGTCTATTAAACTATCTGCAAATTCTTTTTGCCAGAAAAAAAAGCAAGTTTTCTTTAGTTTGTGTATTGGAATATTTGAGAAAGGTATGTGAAAAATGTTTGTACTCCTCGAAAATTTTATTTATATCTCTTTCTGAACAATAAGAATAAAACCGATTCCTTCTGTGCTTGTTTGTATCATTGAAATGTTACACCATGCTTGGCCTAAAGAAAATTATCTGAAGACTTGACTGGGGATTCCACAGAGATCATTATTGTAGAAGTTATATTTTCCTCCTCACTTGTAACATAAAAATTATGAAGTAATATCAGCATGCTTTAAAAGCACTGGGCTTCTTTTTTTTTTTAATTTTAATTCCAGTATATTTAACATACAGCGTTATTTTAGTTCCAGGTGCACAATATAGTGATTGAACAATTCCATGCATCATCCAGGGCTCTTCACGACATGTGCCCTCCTTAATCCCCACCACCTATTTCACCGCCCCTCCCCCCCCCCATCATCTCACTTCTGGTAACCATAAGTTTGTTCTCTATAGTTAAGAGTCTGTTTCTTGGTTTGCCTCTCCCTTTTTGTCCTTGAAAGCATGGGGTTTCAAAAGCATTGCTCTCTCTTTAATAGTGAGGAATGAAGTTGAGGAGGGCAGATAAAAATGTAAGATACAGTTTTATTTAACATATATTTACTGAGAGCCTCATATGTGTAGGTAGTGGACTAAGAGGACCAAGACATTCTCTATTCTTATGGTTAAATGGGGCAAAGAGTTACATGTTCATTCAACAGCAGCAATGTACAATAGCCCTCTGCCTACAACACCTTATTCTCAACATCCACTTCCTTCTTGTGGCCCCCCATCAGTCTCTTGCCTGAGTTCATGTCCCTACTGTGTACTCACTAGGTGCCTCACACTTAGTGCTGCTGTAGAACTGTTGTGTTCACCTCTTGATGTACTGACTCTCCCGCTGGACAGTAAGTTCCTTGAGAGCATATACTGTGTTGTACCCACTGTTGGGTCCTCAGTACAGAGGACGACGTCCAGCACCATTTGTCCCTGTACCTAGTGGAAGCTTAATAAATAATGGATGTGTCTCAGGGTTCTAGAGTTGCCTAAGTCATTGGAACTTTGGCATTGTCAGTATTCAAACATCAAAGCAAAAATGTTCAAGGAAGACAGAAAATATTGTTCATGTTTATTTAGGTAATCTTTTTTTTTTTTTTCAACATTTTAAAATTTATTTTTGGGACAGAGAGAGACAGAGCATGAACGGGGGAGGGGCAGAGAGAGAGGGAGACACAGAACCAGAAACAGGCTCCAGGCTCCGAGCCATCAGCCCAGAGCCTGACGCGGGGCTCGAACTCACGGACCGTGAGATTGTGACCTGGCTGAAGTCGGACGCTTAACCGACTGCGCCACCCAGGTGCCCCTGTTCATGTTTATTTAAATAAAGATGATTTCTAAGGCCATTTTCATTTATAGTTCTTTCGTAGTTTTCAAGTCTTTGGAAGTGTTCCGGTTTTTAAAATTTTTTTATTTAAAAAAATTTTTTTAATGTTTATTTTTGAGACAGTGGAAGACAGAACGCTAGTGGGGGAGGGGCATAGAGAGGGGGAGACACAGAATCTGAAACAGGCTCCAACCCACGATGCAGGGCTCAAACCCACGAACTGTGAGATCATGACCTGAGCCGAAGTCGGACGCTTAACCGACTGAGCCACCCAGGTGCCCCAGAAGTGTTCCAGTTTTTCATTATACCTCATAGACAACGTAAAATGCCTGTTCTTCCTATTTGTTTTTTTGATAGGTGGATGTGATGAAGAACGCCTATAACCAAGGATTGGAATGTGACCATGGGGATGATGATGGAGGAGATGACGGTGTTTCCCCAAAAGATGTTGGACACAATATCTATATTCTGGCCCATCAGGTATCACATTTTATGTCCAATATTATTATTTTGTTAATCTTAACAGTTGTGTTTCGTGCCATGGCTTGTTATATTTTCATGTTCTGGTCCCTTCATTTCTTCAGCACCTGCCCCCTTGTTCTGGGCCAAGGAGAAGGAAATGCTCTCAGAATGCCCAGTTGTGTTCCGGGAGTTATGCTAGGGGCTGATCTACAAGAAAATGATACTTGCCACCAAAAACTGCTGGGCCAGGAGGGAGGAAACAGTCCTAGGTCAGAGCCTGAAAAATAGGAAAACCATGGCAACTAACGGAAGTTTGAAGGAGAGAGGAGGAGAGGCTGAGAAAATAGAGAGTGTGAAGGAAGGGGGTATGTTCAGGTCTAATCAGGATAAACCTTGAGGATGGCTTTTGGCCTCTTGGAGTCGTAGGTCGGCATGTTTCATACAGAAGCTGTAAGTATCAGCCTGTAATTAGTTTCCATTGGACTTCTAACAGATATTAGGCTAAATTTTAAATTCTTTTAGAGGAACCATTTTCATTTTATAGTACCTCATGAAAATAGGTGCTTAATAAGTGTTGTTTGATGAATTTAATTTTATTAACATGAAGATCAACTTGAAATTTGCATCTTCTAACACAGATTTGTTTAAAAGTTAAAAATATTGAATGCACAATGCCAATTTGATTTTTTCCATAGTAGCTTCTTTTTTTTTTTTTTTTTTACAGGTTAAAGTCCAAACTTTCTGGACTTTCCCAGTCTTTCTCTCCAGTCATTTTCTCACATTGTCAACCTCTCCCTCTTCCTTCTTCCCATACATCTTAACAGTTAATTGAACAGACATTGGTAGATATAAAGTAAGATCCTGAGTACATTTATTTATTTTTACTTTTTTTATTTTTCCAGTTTTATTGAGATATCATTGACATATACAGCACTATGTAAGTTTAAGGTGTTGAAAGGTTGCTCTTTAGATACTTCTTGCCCTTCTCTTCTTTGTATAACTATCTAATATATGTAAACTTGAGTATAACTTTTACAAAAGATTCTGGGAAGGTGTCACATTCTAGGATATATTAACAAAAGAGGTTGCTATGTTTTTTTTTTTTTAATACATTTCAATCACTGACAAGATTTTTGGGTCTCTCATAGTATAGCAAAATGCATATATAGAATGGAAACAGGTAAGGGCAGATAGATTATAGCTAGAAAGACAAAAGAGGATTTTAGGTATTGAAGGATGAAGGACAGAATGAAGGGCAAGTTGAAGGAAGTAGAACACAGAGGTTTAGGATGTGGAAAAGGTGTTTTTGAGAGAAAGAAAAATTCAGATGATAGGAATTGAGTCAGTCTAGAAAAGGAATGACTAAAGATTAAATGCGAATGGAAAGAAAAAAAATCACAGGCTGAGAATGAAAATCAAATTGGCTACTAGAATGAATAGAGAAACCTGATGGCCCAACATGGACATGGGCAAGGAGTTATTTCACAAGCTGTAGCGTGGCGGAAGGAAAACAACAAGGAAGAACGGGCCAGAGTGAGCAGTGAAAATTTTAGAAGAAGGAAGTAGAGGAGTCCAGCCACCCATGTGCTCTTGACTGAAGGCTAATTTTGCTCTGTCTGGAGAGGCTGTCCCCTCTGCCCGAGTGAGCAGTTACACGAACAAGTCCTGACCTTGCAGCCATTCAATGGGAAATGAACAACCAGACCAGCTAAGGCAGGCTTGGAACCAGTAGAATGGCAGATGTTTGAACCAATCACCCAGATCCATGAAGAGGAGGTTTCAAAATGCAACCTCAGATTACCAGTATAATGTGTGTAATAGTAAAAATGTCAAGGTCAAGAAGAGACTTTTCTAGGTCAGTTCATTTTTAAGCAGACTAAGTATAAGAGTAGAGAATACAAATTTTAAAAACAGGCTATGGGGGATGTTGAAAAGAATGAAGAATGAGAATAAAGACTGCAAGAGCTAGTCACAGATTGAAAGGTAATGACACAAAATACAAACAATGTTAAAAGCGAACATGGTGCAAGGGTCAATGGTCTTGATGGATTTAAGTTTATAGCTTAGATTCAAAAATTATGGTGGAGTTGTCCAAAAGTGGGAGTTCAGAAGTAGTAAAAAAAAAAAAAAAAAAAAAAAAGGGAACAAGGGGATAAAAACAACTTACTGAAACAAAGAGATAAAATTACAGATGTGAAAATGGCTTGCATGGATATGTAGAGGTTTCTCAATTTCACAAAACCAAAACGTTGAAAAAGCAACAGTTTGCAGAACCAGGATGGTACAGTGTGGATATACATAAATGAAGCCCGATTTCAGGAAGAGGGAGTACATCAGAGGGGTAAAGGGAAGGAGATTCTGAATTGCTGAACACTCTAAGCCTTGTGATTAAATTGTTAGGAGTAAATATGAAATGAGAGTCCATGCACATTCTTCTAGGAACTCAAAACGGGGTAGGAATGGCAAAATATATGGAACCGGGTATGTGCAGCTGACAGTGTCGGGTTATGCAATTGTCCTCTTACTTAGTTACAGTGACGCAGAACATTGTTACCTTATTACTTTTAAATGCATTCTCTTGGGTGACTCTTCCCACCATCTTTTAATGAAAAATTCAGTTTTCACTCATAGAAGAGAATCCTCTGTGCTCTTTTGATCTTTCCACAAGTGACTCCTTCAGCTTTCTCTAGGCTTGGATGTTATATTTGGTTAAGTGCATTATGAATCTGTTACCCAAACAGCTCCCTCACCAAAGCACAAATGCAAAGAGCAGGGGGTGTATACTTGGCTTCAGGAGGAGCCATGTAGCTGTGCTCCAAGGGTTTGGTGGAGCCCAGGTTTCACTGCTTTCATTGTGGACATGGAATTATTTGCCTCCTGAACACTGATGACCATGCAGATTGGTTTCTGCCTTTGCACAGTTCAGTAATTCTAAAACCAAGGTTCAACTTCCTCCTTGTTTTACTATAATCATCTTTTGTACAGACAGTTTATTTTGGTGCACTGAGACTTTCAATTTTTGTTGTTATTCTTTTCATGGTAGTGAGGTAGTTCTGCTTTTCTGCCATGACATCCTTTTGGGCCCTTCCTGTGGTTGGTGTTACAAGAAACAAATAATGCTTCTTGTAAGTGTCTTGTCTGATCTACATAATACTATAAATACATCAAAAAGGGAATTTCTTAAGTTCTAATACTATGGTGTGTGCAGAGAATTTCCTTAAAATTCAGCTATGTGTCCTTTTTGATTTTCTGTCCTCCACATGTTCTCCTTACGCATTTCTGTCTCTTCTTTCTGCTGTGGTCTTGTTCTTTTATATTTTGCTTTCTTCCTGTTCCTTCTCCCATCTTTCCTCTCTTTCTATAGAATAGTCACTACCTGCAATCTAGGACATTCTTCAGTGCTTTGTGTATGTTTAACTTGTATTAAACCATATTGCTCTTCTGATCCCATGTAGCAATTTCTGTTTTTTGTGTCTGAAATTTTTTTTATTTTATTTTCCCCCAAACCTTATTAAGATATAATTGACACATAACACTGTATAAGTTTAAGGTGTATAATGTGTTGATTTGGCACATTTGTGTGTTGCAAAATGATTACCACCAACCATTAGCTTCATCTCATTGCATCATTATTTCTTATTTGCTGGGAACATTTAAGGTATACTCTCTTGGCAACATTCAAGTATATGATACAGTATTATTAGCTATATTCACCACTCTATACATTAGATCCCTGGAACTTGTTAATCTTATAACTGTACATTTGTATCCTTTGACCAACATCTTCTTATTTTTCCCACCTCCAACCCCTGGCAAACATACTTACACTGTTTCTATGAGTTCCACATTTTTAGATTCCACATGTAAGAGATCATATGATATTTGTCTTTCTCTGACTTATGTAACTGAGCATAATGCCCTCAGGGTCCATCCAGGTTGTTGCAAACGGCAGGATTTCCTTCTTTCTTAGAGCTAAATAGTATTCCATTGTGTAAATATATACACCACCACCTATGTTGTTTCCATATCTTGGCTATTGTAAATAATGCTGCAGTGAACATGCGAGACCTTCTATTTTAATACCTACCAGAACTAAGATTTATATGGAGAAACTTCTTTCTGTCTCATGAGGCAAGAAAGAATGGATCATTATAATTGGCTATATGAAATTATTTTTAAAATATAGGTTTTAAAAGTTTTAGTAAGCATTTCCCTATGTCACTAAATGGTCTTTGAAAACATAATTTTAATGTGTGCATAATCATTCATCATTTGAATGTACCATAATTTATTTAATCACTCCTATTGTTGGACATTTAGATTTCTAATGTGTTGGTATTATAAATTATGCTATGATTAACATCCTCATACATTAATCTTTGTCTGCTACACTGATTACTTCCCTAGGATAAATTCCAAGAAGTTTAATTACTAGGTCACAGGATAGGAACTATTTTATGGTTCTTGATGCATATCATAAAATTATTTTTCACAATGTGTGATGGTATTAATTTTACTGAATCCTAAAATTACTACCGTTTAAAAAAATATTTGCCAAACTTACAGTGTTTGGAACATAGTGACCACTCCGCAAATGTTTGTTAAATGAGTTAATCAATTATAGATGAAAGGGGATCTCATTAAAAAAAAATTTAGTTAACATTTATTCATTTTTGAGAGACAGAGAGAGACAGAGCATGAGCAGGGGAGAGGCAGAGGGAGAGAGGGAGACACAGAATCCGAAGCAGGCTCCAGGCTCTGAGCGGTCAGCACAGAGCCCCATGCAGGGCTTGAACTTACAAACCGTGAGACTATGAACTGAGCCAAAGTCGGACGTTTAAACGACTGAGCCACCCAGGTGGCTTAATTAATGATTAAGACATGATGTGCCCCGAAAGGGAATCTCATTTTAATTCACATCTTTTGGATTATAGATAAAATGGACTATCTTTTAATGCTATTTGATATTTCTATTTTCTGTAAATTATTTGAAAATGTGTTTATCCATTCTTCTGACAGCGTCCATTTTTTGTTAGTGAATTTTAATTAACAATAACAAATCTTAGTCATAGTAGTTATATCTACTTTTTCCTGATTAATTTGCTTTTTAATGTTTTTTTTTAACGTTTATTTATTTTTGAGACAGAGAGAGACAGAGCATGAACGGGGGAGGGTCAGAGAGAGGGAGACACAGAATCTGAAACAGGCTCCAGGCTCTGAGCTGTCAGCACAGAGCCCGACGCGGGGCTCAAACTCACGGACCACGAGATCATGACCTGCGCTGTTTTTTAATGTTTTAATGATAGGTTTCTTTTGCCACGTTGAGATCTCTTAAACACTCACCTAGATTTTCTTCTGGTATATAATGAATTCAGTTTTGTATTTGATTATATAATCTTTCCATGTCATAATGCAGAAATAATAAAAAAGTGAGTTCTGATGCTAAGTTATCTCTGAAGATACGGTCTCAGATTTAGTAGTAACAGCAGTCCATGAGGACAGGGTTTGTAGGAGTCATGTGAGTGTGATGTAGAGATGGGTCACAGAGACAGCATTAGCAGAAAAGGTCAGGGCCAAATCCAGACCACCTTCATGGTCAGACGGGGCATGTGACTGAGTGCTGAGGGAGCAGGTGAGGCTGGGACAGTCTGGTGATCCTCGTCCAAAGCAGGCAACCATTACTCACCTCTGCTGACTTTCCAACTGGGATTGTAGGCCCTAGATTTCCACTTCTTTCAACATTTCAACAGAAACCTGAATTTTGAAATTTTTGAAAAATGTAAAATCTTTTAATTTTTAAATTTGACAACTCATTCAGTATTTAAAAAAAAAAACAAAAAAAACATGAGCAGTCCAAACAAAGCTTGCCAGCAAGTGGAACGTAGCCCATAAGCCATAGTTTGCCACTTATGGAAAAGAGGATCCAAATTTCTCATTTATTCTTCATTCAATTGCATGGATTTCTTGCGTGCTTACTCGATGGCAGGCACTGTGCTAGATGGTAGGAGTACAGCAGTGGAAACTAAGAGATCAGCTCTCAGGGAATTTACATTCTGACTGGGAGCAATGAAGAGTAGACAAACCAGAAAGACAGGAGAGTGTGATATAAGCTCTGTGGTGAATGAGAACAGGGTGTGATGAAAGACAGTGGCGAAATGCCATTGTAGATTGGGGATCAGGAGGGTTTTCTCTGAGGAGCTGAAATTGAAGCTAGCTCTAAGTGAGAAAGCTAATGCCAGCGGTATGAAATGGGGAGGGTGGGGGACATCCCAGAGCAGAGAGTGGCTTGAAAGTGGCAATGAGCTTGGCGTGTTTAGAGGGACAGAAGATCTGTGAGACTAGACCCTCAACCAGCTGTTAGCACTCAAATATTATAATAATCACGTACAGTGCACCTAAGTCTCCTTTATTATAAGATAGTCATTCAAGAATATTCATTGAGCACCTCTTACATTAGGCATCGTTTCAGTTGCTAAAATGGAAAGATGAATAAAGATGCCATCAAGGAGCTCGCAGTTAAGAGCTCACAGCTCTGTCTAACAGGGGGATAGATAAATCATAATTTAATATGCTTTTGTTAAAATGGAAGCATGCACAAAATACATTTTCCCTAGGAGTCAGGAGAGGGTTCGTGGAAGAGGCAACACTTGAACTGAATCTTGAAGGATAGATAAAGGGGGAAGACATTCCATCAGAGGCAACAAGTTCTGCAAAAATGCACCATAGATATTTTAGAGGAAGGAACTTCTTTGGGGAAAATTGGTAGGGCTCTTGTGTGATAGCTGCTCATGTCTTTATAAGAAATGAATTGTAATCATTTGAATTAAATCAACATCTTTGATAACTGTGAAGACCTTGATTATAGGCGTTTAACAAATGTATGAATGAATGAATGAAAAATGAATAAACGAATGAATTAATGATTAAGACATGATGTACTCTAAAATGTCAGTGTTTATAATTTCAGTATTATAATTAAAAAACTGAATAAATGTAATTTCTTGTTATCATCATCATCCTTATCATGATCAAAACTAATGATAAATGTTTCCACTGGAATATAAATTCTGTGTGCACAGGCAGTATTTTTTTTCTCATCCTGTGCCAGCTACACCTTAGCATATAGCACATACTCAAGATGAGTTTGGGGGAATAATTTCTTGCAAAAATGCATGCAGGCTGATATTATTTTTATGTAATACAGGTACTATGTAGGATTAATAGAAATAATCCTACCAAACTGGTACTAGCTTTCTGGGAGCCAAGATCTTATTCAACTTTGATGGAGTTTTTAATTCTGTAGATCACCCTTTACCAATCATATCAGCAAACTCTACATAGATAGACACAGCCGTATAATATTTTCCAGGCACTTTTCTTACTTTTGTTCATGATGCCACCTCAGAACTAATAAAATATCTCCTTCTCTTAAAACTCATTTTAGTACTACATTAGTTTTTCTAAGGTTTCAAATTGAGATGGACTTACCCCATTTCTTAGATGAATCCAACCAACAATGATCTTCTCTTTGTATTGAATTCCTACAGCTGTAATGTTCACCCCAAACTGCATACATACTTTCATAATAGCCTATGCTGTATATCATCCTAGAATTGTTCTTTGTTTCATATGTGTAGGTCTTGGCTACTTAATTAGTAGTAGATTCTCCAAATCGGGGCACCCATGAGGCCTCATTTAAAAAAATGAAAGGAAACTTTCCACAAAGAAAAATATCTTGGGGGAAAATACTTGACATATTAGATTTAAATCCTTTAATGGGCACCTACATATCTTTCACCAAGCAACAAAGACTCTTTGGATTACTTCCACTTACATGACCTCTCAAATTCATGGTTAATGGGAGTAATAAAAAATGCAATCCAGGAAATGGATTGAAATTGGACTCTCTAATTGTTAGTTTGGTGTAAGGATCATGAAGCCAAGTTCAGTGGAAGCAATTATTTTTCTGCTTAACATTTCATGTTTGGTAGATATGTATTTATTTCTGAGCGACATAATTGTTATGTTACAGCATCAATCTGAATTCTAGCAACTTAGAAAGCCTTTGCCATATCTTGGCTCCTTCTTATGTCTGCTCTGATTTCAACCATATCCACTGAATTCAAAGTCTAATAGGAAAGCTGGAGATATCAGGCAGGGGTGCTTCTATATGTATTTTTTTTTTTTCCATGCAGAAAAGTACATAGCATTTCCTAACATATTTTAAACGCTTGGATTGTTACACTGTCCCCAATAGAAGACAGTATCTCTTTCTTTCCTTTCAGGAGAGAGAGAACGAATGGTAGGAATAGTCATGTTTCAAGGAATAGGGTTCTTAAAATTTTTTTTAAGTTTATTTATTTACTCTGAGAGAGAGCGAAAGTGCGAGTCCGGAAGGGGCTGAGAGAGATAGATAATCCCAAGCAGTCTCTGGACTGTCAGTGCAAAGCCCAAACTGGGGCTCGAATTCACGAACCTCTTGATCATGACCTGAGCCAAAGTTGGAAGCTCAACCAACTGAACCACCCAGGCGCCCCTTAAATCTTTTTTATTTTAATTAAAAAAAATTTTTTTAATGTTTTATTTATTTTTGAGAGAGAGAGAGAGAGAGAGAGAGAGAGAGAGAGACAGAGCGTGAGCAGGGGAGGGGCAGAGAGAGAGGGAGACACAGAATCCCAAGCAGGCTCCAAGCTCTGAATGGCAGCACAGAGCCCGACGCGGGGCTCAAACTCACAAACAGTGAGATCATGACCTGAGCTGAAGTCGGACGCTTAACCGACTGAGCCACCCAGGCACCCCTTTATAAAAATTTTTTAATGTTTATTTATTCTTGAGAGAGAGCGAGAGTGGGGGAGGGGCAAAGAGAGAGGGAGACACAGAATCCCGAGCAGGCTCCAAGCTCTGAATGGCAGCACAGAGCCTGATGTGGGGCTTGAACTCATAAGCCGTGAGATCTTGACCTGAACCAAAGTTGGACACACAACCAACTGAGCCACCCATTCACCCCAAATCTTTTTTTTTTAATGTTTATTTATTTTTGAGAAAGAGAGAGAGAGAGAGAGAGAGTGAGAGGCAAAGAACGAGGGAGACAGAGGATCCAAAGCAGCCTCTGCACTAACAGTGAGCCTGTTGTGGGACTTGAACTGGTGAACCTTGAGATTATGACCTGAATAAGATCTTGACCTGAGTGAGATTATGACCTGAGCTGAAGTCAAACTTAACTGACTGAGCCACCTAGGTGCCCCTCAAGGACTAGGATTCTTAATGTTACGTTATGCTGAAGGAATTTGCTGGATGTCCTGATAGTCCTCATTAATCCATTTTCTTTTCCTTAAGTATTTGACCTCAGAGCTGCAATTGCTTGAACTATATTCATTTTAAGGGATGCGCATATACATACTCTAAGCAGCTAAATTTTAATTTATACTGAAGTGGAATGAAATGTATATATTACTCAGACTACTTAAAATGTTTTCCTTAGAGACTTTGCCACTCACCTCTTTGCAATTTCTATTTTGTTATGTTAATATATAGTAATCAGCATTGCTTCGTTTACTTTATTTGTAGAAACAGAAGGATGGGTTTGTAATTGGATACATAACTTCCATCTTTAATATCTTTGAAGGGTTTTAACTGATTTACAATTACTTCATCTTTATTATTGCTTGTAGTGCAGAAATTAGAAAACACAGCTGGGCTTTTCAGCTCACAGAGGCACTTGTAACTCAGTAATATGTTGGCTAGAATATTATACAAATAGCTTAGTTGTTATTCACCCTCCATTTTCTCCATTAGCTGATTACGTCACTCAACTTCTCTGACTTTACCTTTCTTGTCTATAAAAATCTGAGGGGTATCCATCAACTGTGTTTCCAGAGTAAACTTTCAGAGACTTTTATGGACACTTAGAGAATAGTTGGACCATGATGGCTCTTTTACCGGATTAGATTATGTTTTAAATAATGTAACAGAGAAACTAACCAGCTACTGGATATTACGTATTTATTTATACCTTTCCTACTCATGAAAGGAATGGTCAAGTAAGAAATGCACTTGTATAATTAGATTGTTAGAATTCAAGATCAAAAGCCCTGAGAAGGAAAAGGAATCTAAGTATGCTAAGGGTCTTGGCTGATATTCTTACTGCTTATCAGTAGGACTCTGAGCTTCTTGGTAACCAAGAGTGAAAAATCATGTGCAATACAATTAACATCTTTACAGTTCGTTAATGGCCAACTTTTTTCTGGTATTTAATTCTAAAAGAAAACTATGTAAGGGCATAGGACAGCATGGTAGACGGTGTTTTCTAAGCAGTTCTACAGAACACACCAGATTTTATACAAGTGCACAGAGCTGTTTTTCAGTCTTCGGGGATGAATAATGTTCAGCACTTCTGAGTTACAATCAAAAGTGAGTATAAATAAACTGGAAGTATTTACAGTACAATAGTCATTGTGAAAGTAGATATGTAAGGTCACTTCGTAGAGAGACTTCGATAATGTAGAAACTTTCCAATATGTAAACTTAGTAGAAAAAAACCTTTTCTAATGTCAAGAGATTATTTTACTAAAATCGCAGAAAATGGACTAACCTTAATTGCCCAGCTACATGAAGAAAAACTATTGTTAAGTCTTGGCAGCAGATATGTAGAAATATAAGCAACTGAAGGAACTTTGCCTGAAAACTTAACATAATTGTAAGTTTTCTTTTCTAAAAGAAATTCTTTTCTAAAAAAAAAATTCGGGATCAACTATTTTCCCCCTACCAAAAGATATTTTTCTGTGTTGCCTTCACAAAGCAGTTTGAGGTAATAAAATACATGATTATTAACTAATGCTACTTTGAGCATTAATTATTCTGTGTTTCTTGGCAACCAAGGCAAAGAGAAATACTTTACATGATTCATATATAATGCAAAAAAACAACAACAAAAAGCCACTCCTGTTGATTATTGGTGTAGCACAAAATTTCTTTGCACTTAATTTTAAGAGGAATTCATTGAGGGAACCCTCATGTAGTAATATTAATTTTTGGTGGTGTGACAGAGGTTGGGATTAGCAGGCCTTTCTCACTAGTATAATTTGGAAATAAAAAATGCCTCTCAGACACCAAATTAAAAAAAATAAATAAAAATCTTGTTGTATCCTGTTGCCATACATTCTCTGTAGTAAAAAAAGTAAGCAGATTTTCAATTAAAATTTTAATGTAATATAAAGGTTGAAAATTTTTTCGATCAACAGCCCATGCGTCCGGCATCTACATGGAGCCTGGTGCACAGGAAGTGCTCCATAGACATTACATTAAGTCTCATCAGAATTCCTTTCATAACTTTCCCCAGCTAAATTCATTCTTAATTCGTTCTTTATTCAGTGCATATTTACTGGTTACCTGCTGTAAACAGGCTCTGTTCCGTGCTCGGGATAAAGTAGTGAGCAGACAGATGAAAATCCCTCCCCTCAATGAGCTTGCATTCTCATGGGGATAGGTCTCTCCTTGTGACTACATCATTTGCTCCTTTCGGGGGCAGATAATCTACAGGTCTCATTTGTGCCATGGACATGAAGATTAAGGTGTGCAAATGAGATATAGTCTCTACCCTCATGAAATTTACCATTCGTTACAGGGAGACATAAAAACAATCACAGTGTGGCAGCTCCTGTAGAATATGTATATCTGGAGTGCCCTGGGGTGTCGGGTTAGGAGTGGGCCTCGGAAAGTGAGCTGGTGGCAGAGACAGGGGAAGAGCCAGAGGAATAGAGAGAGAACAATTTCTTTCTATACTCGATCATTCCATCATTTGCTCAGCATTCAAGCATGAAAATCTGTTTCTCTAAAGCCCCTAGTCCACTGGGCCATTACTCTGCTCCCTTTTATACCAAAACTTCTCAAAAGATTGTACACAATTGCTATCTCCAATTCTTCTCTTTCTCTTCTCTCTGGAATCCATCCCTGCCAGGCTTTCATCCTCAGCATGGCACCAAAACAGCTCATGGTGAGGTCACCAGTGACTGCCGTCTTGTTACATCTAGTTTGTTCTCATTCCTCATCTTATCTAGCCTGTCACTAACATTTGACACAGTGGGTCACTGTTTTCTTTTTGAAATAATTCCTCCACTTAGCTTTCACACAGCACAGTTTCCTGGTCTTTCTGCTTCCTTATTGGCCCTTCTCAATTTCTCTTACTGGTTCCTATTGCTCTCTCCTGCTTCTGTCAGAAGTGTTCTAGTCAGTGTGTTCTAGGACTCATTCCATGGATCTCTTGTCTCCTCAACTGACACTCACTCCCGAGATAATCTCATTCAGCCACGTGACTTTAAACACCAGCTGTACCACAATAAGTCCCAAATTTGTATCTTCGGCGTGGGCCTCTCTTCTGAACACCGGACTGGTACATCCAACTGCTTGTTTGAGATCTGCATCTAAATGTCTTTTTAGGCATCTCACACTTTACATATCCATAATGGAACTCTAGATTTCCCAGTTTTTCTAACTCTGATGCAAATCCAGGCACTGTGACTCCAGAACCTGAGCTCCTTATCATTACTTTACCCCGTCTGTTCCTGGGTGTTCCCATTGCACACTGTGCTTACATCTATCAGTGAATTATTGTGGCCTATTTAGTTGTTTGTCTTCTCTTCTGGACTCCGAATTCAGTAAAAGTGGGTGTTATGTATTATTCATGAATGTGTTGCGAAACGCATAACATAATACTTGTGTTTGATATGACAAATACTCTTGATTGATTAAGTGGATGAGTGACTATTACAGTCAACAAGTGAGCGCCATAGATGACTTAAAAGGAAATAGCTAATCTTGGCTGGAGTTACTGCAATGGGCTTTGTGGAGGGGCTGATATTTTAGATGAATCTTACATATGGATGAGTTTTAGATAGGCAGAAAAAAAGTGAGGAGGGGGGTTCTCCATCATAGGGAAAGAATGAGTATGAGTAGAGGAAATATTCACCATAATACGTATGCGGAGGTTAAATGCTCTGGGACATTACATTAAAGGGACAGAGGAAACAGTGTGGTGCCGATGTGAGAAGTAGCAGTGGAGGGCACATCTTAGCAAATTCTAGAGGGCTTTAAGTACCAAAAAATAATTCAGTGTAACTATATATTGAAATGTGACATAGCATAAATTTCTGCTAAACTGCTCCTTAGGGTACTTAGTTCTTATTTATGGTGCCATAAAATTAATGAGATATTAATGATTTTGTAGAACGCTGAAACAATAACACAAAAACAAATGGCACAGAAATCTGCTTTAGAAGGTATCCACGGACTCAAAAGTATTATTACAAGTCTTAAAAAGATCTTTTAATGATTTTGTACTTTTATTCATGCACTAATTCATACCCTGATATTATTAAGCAAGTGTTTAAAGATAAATCAATTAAAAATGAACCCAAGAGAAAATATAATTAGTGAACACATGAGCCAGTATAAAAACATTGACATCAAAGCACTGAGTAATATTCTGGGCCTGCATGTTTATACACGTGCTTGCATGTATCTGCCTATGCATATTGATTAACTTGTTTTTCTAGCTAAAACATAAATGTAAGAAAGATAAACTATACAGCTGACACTTTATCCTGAAGACGCATTGTAGGAGTATAAGACAGGATGGCATGAGAGAGATCCAAATAATACCTTTTAGTCAGTAGATCCAGTTCTAGAACATATTAAGCTAGTGTATGAAAACAATTCTCTTCTGATTTAAGAGCTGAGAGACTCATATAGGGATGTGAATCTTACTAGTAATGTAGTGAGCTTGCTCAGCACTTGTGTTTTGTGGCTATTGGTACATTCTGAATTTCAGAATTACTTACAGAGGCACAGAAAAATGACAGACCATTATAACAAAATCATTCTGGAAGATAAACTGTTGGGCTAAAAAGTCAAGTTTCAGAAGGGGAAATAGTTATCCTCGGCCAGACCAAAAAAGTCCCCCTTCTACGTCACAACCAAGTAGTTATATGAAATTATACAGCGGGGGAAATTTCTGGAAAGTCCCTTGTTAAGATTTATGTTATTGATAAAATAGAATCATTTTTAGACATATAAAATTGGTTCGTTCAAAACCTAGCTTCTAGAAACCTATGTATGTGTGTATCTATTTCTCTATGTTTCTATCATTTTAACATCTTGTCAGCTGTATGAGACCTGCAAACCATAAATATGCGTTACATTTATAAAGAGTTTGCCGACATTTTGCAAAGGGTCCCATAGTAAATATTTTGGGCTGTCTCTGCTGTAGATACTCAACTTTGCCATTCTACTGTAAAAACAGTCATAGAGAATACGTAAACAAATGAGCATGGCTGTGTTAAAGTGAAACTTCACTTAAAAAAACAACAGGTGGCAAGTCCGATTTGACCCATGAGCTGTAGTTTTCCAAACCCTGCTTTAGATGATTTTTACAATCTTCACAGTCAAAAAGTTTCCCGTGTGTCCCACATTTGAAGTGTCTTTATGCACGGGGCGCCTGGGTGACTCAGTCAGTTAAGTGTCCGACTTTGGCTCAGGTCGTGATCTTGTGGTTTGTGAGTTTGAGCCCCACGTCAGGTTCTGTGCCGACAGCTGGGAGCCTGGAGCCTGCTTCAGATTCTGTGTCTCCCTCTCTCTCTGCCCTTCCCCTGCTCATGCTCTGTCTTTCTCTGTCTCTCAATAATAAATAAAAATGTGAAAAACATTGAAGTATCTTTTTTTTTTTTAACGTTTATTTATTTTTGAGACAGAGAGAGACAGAGCATGAATGGGGGAGGGTCAGAGAGAGAGGGAGACACAGAATCTGAAACAGGCCCCAGGCTCTGAGCTGTCAGCACAGAGCCCGACGCGGGGCTCGAACTCACAGACTGTGAGATCATGACCCGAGCTGAAGTCGGACGCTCAACCAACTGAGCCACCCGGGCGCCCCAAACATTGAAGTATCTCTATGCAGAAGAATCAATAGGTCATGTGTTTGTAAGTATTTTCATGTGTATATTTATAATGTTTAATTCATTTTGTATGTGAGTGTAACACACACACACACACACACACACATAGAGAGAGACATAGAGTTTCTGACTGGATAAAAGAGAGCACACTGGCCATTCTTTCCTTCCATTGCTATGACTCTGATTTCAGTGTTCTGTGAACAGTGAGAGTTTGATCATAAATGAGAATTGACTAAGCAATCGACGGGGCAGACATATGTTCATTCATCAAATTGAGCAAATGAATGAATGAAGTATGAAACAGGAGTATGCATGAATCAAGTAGCAGAAGCAGAAGAGGGGGACAGGAAGGCAGACGCAATTGGAATGAGAGAGAATTAGGGGTCAAACTGGAAGAAACTTAGCTGGGGAAAAATGTAGTTTTCTGTTTGCATCTGATATACAACTTGGGACAAACTGTGTGTTAAAGTTGAGGTCAAAAGCAGTGGTTCTCAAATTGTAGTGTGCCTCAAATCCTGGACCCCATCCCCAGAGACTTTGAGTCGGTCTGGGTCAGAGCCCCAAATTGCTTTTTTACAATACATCCTGGATATTTTTACTCGAGTTGTCTGCAGGCCAAAAAGTTTCAAAAAAGCTACTCCAGACTTTCTCCCTCCTCAGCTTCCTTCCCTAATTGTCTGAGAGCCTGATCACCTGATCCAGATACAGCTATTTCATTTCATTCCCTTCCTTCTACTTTTGTGCTTTCCACCTTCCAGATATCAGGCTAATTTGATTATCACCTAACTTTCGTTTCTGTTAAACCACCCTTTCTCAGACATTATAGGAATTGATCTTTGCTATTTTGTAATAGGAAGAGACCTTTTAAAAACATGCACCAAAACAAATGAAAACCATAACTCTTTTGTAGGCATCTATTCCTTGGCCCTATAAGGCAATGTGAGAATCCCAAGCCTCCTACTGCTTTATATATAAAGTCTCTAATGGCCAAATATGAAGAGAAGGCCAGAATGTCGGGCAAAAGAGGGAGAGGGACACAGATGAGGCTGAGGAGGTAGGCAGGCAGGGTCAGGTCCGGAGGGTGTGTAGATCTTGGCAAGGAGAAGCCATCACCACCTCCTTAACCCAAGCACTGCTGCATCCCTGGCCAATTTAATGAGTGGGAAAGGTATGAGGAGAGTGGGAATCATGTGTGAGTCTTGGATAACTCCCACGTACAGAGTTGGTGGGTGAGTAGATGATGGTGCATTTCACAAGATTGGAAATAGAAAAGGCTTGGAGGTACAGTGTGGAGAGGAGAAGCCTGGTTCTAGATCTTTGGTATCTGAGAACCTAGGGGACATTAGGTTGGAGGTGTACAACGTGCAGTTGATTTCATGTACTTGATTCTCAGAAAAGAGAGCCAGGCTTGGAACATCGATGTACAGAGACGTTAGTATAGATGCTGTTGGAAATGGTGGGTGTAGTTGAGATTTTGCCGACATTTTGCAAATGTCCAGGAAGAGCCACTGGAAAGAGAGGGGTAAACCATCAAGAACAGAACCCTGAGGGCATCTGGGTAGCTCCACCAGTTAAGCATCCAACTTCAGCTCAGGTCACAATCTCACCATTGGTGAGTTCGAGCCCCTCATCAGGCTCTGTGCTGACAGCTCAGAACCTGCAACCTGCTTTGGATTCTGTGTCTCTCTCCCTCTCTCTCCCTCCCCTGCTCACACTCTTTCTCTCAAAAATAAATAAACATTTAAAAAAATGTTCAAAAAAGAAGAGAATGGAACTCTGAGTAATATCACACTTTAAAAGAAAGGAGGAGGAGAAACCTGCAGAAATGGGCTGAGAATGAGTGGTCTGAGGAACGGGATGTGAACGTGAGGTAGGACGCAGACTCACAAAGGGGAGGGACCAGGGGCCCCAAAGAATTCAACACACAAGGTGCAGCCATAAATCTGATTCCAGGATTTGGCACTCAGCAGGTCACCAACAGTCTTACCAAGAGCAATCCACACTGAGTGCTGGGGGCCCCAAATGGGCAGCAGCAAACGGAGGAGGCTGAATGATTACTACCTAAAAAGTAGATACACTCCAAAGTGTACATTAGAGTCAAAGGAGCAATGATTCAAAGCACCTCAGCCAAAATGTCCCATTCTGACCCCAATCTTATGCAGAACAGAAGTGGAATATTAGTTCTAAAACATCAAGGGGAGGGAAAACAAGATATAAACAATGGTGCCATTACAATTCACTGTTGTCCTGCTGAGCAACTTTATTGATAACCCTCAATACACTACAGTTACTCTTCAGAAGAAGTGGTGTGTGTTTGCGGGTATGTGTTTGGTTGAAAACGTCCTCCAAGATGTCCTAAGGCTCCTCGTATTTATCCTTGCTTTCCTTTCAGCTCCGTGGCCTTACCAAAAAACAGTATCAGTAAAGGGCCAATAGGAAATACTCACAGGTTCCAGTTTGCAAAAGCACATCTTGTTCTGTCAGACGGGGATTTGTTTTAGCTTGTACCCACCCTGGGTGGTGCTTCATGGCTCTCATCTGGTAAGACGTGCTCTGGGATCGCAGCAACAGTGCTAATGAAATGTCAGTGGGCTTGGGAGCCGCAGTGAGGCCTTCCCGCTCTGACTGCTGAGACGGAGGCAGGAAGGAGAGGCGCATCAACCCTCCTGAAGCTCATTAGGGCAAGGTAGGGCTCGAATTCAGACAGCGTCAGCATCAGGCTCTAAATGGATGCTGCAAGAGGGCCCACAAATGAGCTCCAAAAGGAATAAACAGCATACCTCTTTATAGCTTTAACAGAAAACAATTTATTAGGGCAAGGTTTCCTTGCAGTTGTTCCCCTCTGTCGCCCCTAATTTTATTGACTGCATCACAGATTCTAGAAGTGCCTCATATTTAACTTGTTTTTAAAGTTGATCACTCCCACATGTTCCACATTGACACAAACTGAGGAGAAGTTTTCCAAAGCAATAAATTGAACACACATATCAGGAAAAGATCAATGCTTTGGTGTTGGTGGTGACAGGCAGCCAGGCCCTTGCTAGCTTCCCCCGAAGGCCCTGACATTCTCCTTTCTTCTATGTGGCAATCTGAGCCCACTGTGGCACAGGGAAGCTAAGTCTTGAAGTCCTCATCTGTCCCTCCCGAGAGTTACTCTGAGCTCTCTTTCTAGTGAGTGGCATGGTTCTTTAACCAGTTATCAAGCTAGAAAGCTGGCATTCATCTTGACCCTTCCATGGCTGCCATCCAGAGAGCACATCCCCTCGGTTCTACCTCCTGAATGTCGCTGGGATCCTCTCCGCTTCTTACTCTTTCTGCATTTCCTCCTCTTGGCCATCCTCGTTTCTTTCCTGGACAACTGCAGCAGCCTCTTGTTTCTTTGCCTCTGGTTAGAGTCCTTTCAGTCACTTTCCACAGGGAAGTCAAAGGGATTATTCTCAAAAGTGTCTGTCTCTTCATTAAACACTTCAGTAGCTTCCAATAGAACAGAGTATGCACCCACTGGCATGACTTAGGAGACATTTTAATGTCATGTTCCTGATTACTCTTCCTTCTTTCTATTATGTTAGCTCACATTTAGCAACATCTTACTTTGTATGAGGTGCGGTGTCTCATCTAATCATCTCATAGGTAAATATTAAAAAGCACTGTTATTAACCTCATTTTGCTGAAGAAGAAAGTGAAGCTCAGTGAGGCTGTTACTTTGTCCACGATGCTTGATTAACAAGTGGGATAGAAAGGATTTGAACCCAGGTCTCTCCAGAGCCCGTGATACTAACTATGCAGTCCTACTCCCTAGCCATCTCTGGCATCATCCCTCTTCTTGCACTATATGTTTCAGAATCTGGCCACATTCCTCACCACCACCTGGTCCCAAACTGCCATCTCTCACTGGGATTATTGCAATGAGCGTCTGTTCTCCCTGCTTCCATTCACCTGTGCCTGCCTTTATGTCTTCTCTAACACAGTGACAGCACTAGCCCTTAAATAGAGTATGTCATCTGTCTGCTCATAACTTCCCAATATCCAATTTCTGAGCAAAACTCAAATCTTGGCATTGGCCTCAAAAGCCTCTCAATATGACCTGGCCCCTTTTCCCCCTTCACCCATCTCTCTGGCTACCTTCCTCCTTACCTGCTCAAGCCACACGGGTCTCATGGCTGTGCTTTGAAGTCAAGAAGTATTGCTTTGTGTTGTTGAATTTACTGTTTCTTCTCCCTTTTAACTTTCTGCTAAACCCTTCTGATCATTTGATTTAAAATGGTAACTTCCTGGGGGTGCCTCAGTTGGTTAAGCATCCATCTCTTGATCTCAGCTCACATCTTGATCTTGGGGTCATGAGTTGGAGCCCTGCCTTGGGCTCCTTGCTGGGCATTGGCCTGCTTAAAAATAAAATAAAATAAAATAAAATAAAATAAAATAAAATAAAATAAAGTAAAGTAAAGTAAAATAAAATAAAGTAAAGTAAAGTAAAGTAAAGTAAAATAAAATAAAATAAAATAAAATAAAATAAAATAAAATAAAATAAAATAATAAAATAAAATAAAATAGCAACTTCCATTGCCCGGTGCTCCTTACTCCCGTCCTCTGCTTTATTTTCTTTTTAGCATTTGCTCGTTTGTTTGTGTCTTCTCCATTACCAGAAAGTCAATCCATAAAGGCTGAAGATTTGACTGTCTTGTTCACTTTTATAACTCCATTTCCTGGGGAATCACTGGGCACACATCAGGGGTTCATGAACTGTTTTAGAACGAGCATACAAGACATACACCCATCATTGTATTTGCTCATCATTGCTTAAGTTATAAGGAAAACTTTTTTTGTTATTTTGGATTGGGATTATGAGTCCTTTGTTGTATAAAAATTGCATATAACATGCTTTATGGATCTAACAATTTTATGTTCCATTTATAGATAATTCGTGACCTCATCATATAGTACCAAAGAAGCTTATAACACAGGCAGTAACTGTCTATAGCATCTATGTTTGTGATCAATATCTGTACCCTTAAATGTCTTTTCTACCAGCTAGCTGTATAATTTTCTGAGAAAGAACAGGATTTCCTAAATGAGTTTGTCTCTAAATTGTATTTCCTCCCTTCTTTTCATGCCCTCCTTTGTATTTTCATTTACAACCTGGGCAATTTAACTTCTGAATGACTAGATAGCATTTAAAAGGGTGTTGGATGTCACAGAATGAACAAGTAACAAAATACATCTGTTCAAAATTCTTTGTCTCTTTTCACTTTGATTCAAGTGATCTGTATCCTTACTTAGAGTTGAAATTCACCTTGCCACCTCATTTCCTCCTTTATTAGGTTTGCCTTTGAAATGCAGAAGTTCACTTGAGCAATAATTCTCTCACTTTTGAGACCCACTCTAACAAAAGCTGACCTTTTTTTTAAGCAGCTGTTGATTAGACAGTTAAACATCGAGGCAGCACTCGCATGATAGTTCTCAGTCTGATGTAACTTGGAAATAGAAAGCTATAACAACCTGAGGTTGAAATGCTTTCAAGCAATTGAGCTTAAAGTTCCTGAAAATTATCTTGTAGGGCTTCTTCTCAATTCCCCACATTCCACCCCCCCCCCACCCCCGATTTTACATCTGGCTAATTTGCACACTTCAGATTGGATTCCTGAGCACACTGGCAGTGTGAGAACTGTTGTGGAACTCATCATTATCATTCCAAGCCTTTAATTAACCCACTTGAAAGTGGCTTTGTCATGTCTATGAGCAACAGAAAAGCAATTGACTCATTCTTAGAATAGGTGTATCATAGGGGAGAGTAATGAGTAATACTGTGCTCTTCACTAAAGCCTCATCGGTCCAGGAGCATAAGGAACATTAAGAACACAGATCCTCCAGTAATTCTCTTTGATACAATAGTGTAGGTATTACTGTTTTCTCACAGCTAGGTAAATTAGACATAAAAAGGTCAAGTGATTTGTACGTGTGCCCATGAAAGGTCAGTGGCAGGACCAGAGGTAATCCCTCAGTGTGAATGATAAGACCACTCTCTCCAACAATTGCTTTGAGAGCAAGGACCCTAACGTTTTTTTCAATCAACCGCAAGACCTATTTTAATATGGTCAGAGGTCTCAAAAAGATGCTTCTTTTCACCTCTCTGTGCTGGCCTTGGAAAAAAAGAATCACTAGAAACAGTGAAAGAATTAGAATGCTTTTGAAGAGATAAGGGACAGTATAATTCTTATTTTCTTTATGTTGAAAGTAAATGACTAATCACTTTATTCCATAAATAAGAACTAAAATATCTTTCACATTTACAAATTATAATTCAACATTTCATAAAAATCAATCTCCTCTGGAAAATTAGAAACATATACCATTAAAAATTGGTCAGACAGGAACATTCTATGCCATCCATCCATTCAATAAATATTTATTAAGGACCTGTTCGGTACTGGACACTATTCTGGAGGCATGGGATACAACAGTGAACACAAAATTCCTGTCATCCTGAAACTTATAGTTTAGGTGAGGGAGACACACTAAAATCAAATAAATAGTATTTCACACTCGCATATCATCATCTGAATTGTCATAGAGAAGGATCCTTGTGTTCTGCTGTTCCTATCCAGACCACATTTGAAAAATCACTCGGGAGGGAACGCGGATGGGAAATATCCAACACGCTGATTTGTAAATGCTTGATGGAGCTACCAAAGTAGTCTTATCCTCTCGTCTCTGGATCTGAAGAAATAAATACATTACTTCCTTATAGGAATAGTAAGACCCAGAAATTTCGAAGACTTATCTTTATGATCATCAGAAAGAAATAGAGTCTGGATGAACATCTGTGTTTCATCAATTCTATGGAACAAAAATAAAAACTACAAGTGTACATCATTTGGGGGTTTCGTAGAGATTAGTTGCTACTTTCTCTTTTTATTAATGTTTATTTGTGTTTTGTATAATCACATGAAACATGGAGAATTGGTTTCATATTTTGCTTCTCACCCCCAAATATTTTATCCGTTTTGAATAGGACACTACAATGATGATTAATGTAGAATATTTTTGTGAAATACTGATTTCAGATAAGATGACCTACTTACTATTTTTATGTAGTTTTTTTCATGTAGTTTTAGTCATTCAGAAAATATTGATGTATATTCTTACTATGATATCAGAAGCAATTAAGCATGATACTTCATTAAATTTTGCATGAAAAATATAAAATGACAGGTATTTTTTCCTAAAAATGAACATTTTTTTATAAAATTCTAATATATATAGCTTTTGAAGTATTGAAGTAAAAGAAAGTATGACCTGTTCTAGTTGAGCAAAATCAAACTCAAGAATAAGTTTGACTTAAATAATTGTAGGGAAAAAGTTTGTTTTAGAAGGTAATTTTGTTCATCTACTCTTTTCATGAGAATAAGCATATAAACTAATTTTATAAACTAATACGTGTACTATATATTTTGATAAATATTATATAAACCTCCTTATTAGCAATTTTTTTTACTTGAATGGGGTTCTAGTACAGAAATATTTTTAAAAGTGTAAAATGAGCTCAGAAATTAAAGCTATGAGTGATAAATGACCAATATTTATTTATTTGTTTGGTTTTTTACTTATTTACTTATTTATTTATTTACTTACTTATAATTTATTTTTCTTTCAAGTTTTTATTTAAATTCCAGTTAGTTAACATATAGTATAACATTGGTTTTCAGGAGTAGAATTTAGCAATTCATCACTTACATATAACACCCAGTGCTCATCACAAGTGCCCTCCTTAATGCCCATCACCCATTTAGCCCATCCCCCTACCCAGCACCCCTCCATCAACCCTCAATTTATTCTCTGTCCTTAAGAGTTTATGGTTTGCCTCCCTCTCTTTTTTTTCCTTTCATTTCCTTATGTTCATCTGTTTTGTTGCTTAAATTCTACATATGAGTGAAATCATATAGTAGATAAATGACCAATTTTTAAAAGCTAAATGGAATACTTTTCATATGTCTGATCTCAGTTACAATTGAAAAAAAATTGTTCAGGAAATTACTGTTATTAAGAGTATCTAATATTGTTTACATTTTTCTTGTAGGGAAGGGGAAAAAAACCTCCTTTAAAAACCGTTGCTTCTTTAGTTTTAGATTTTTTTAAATTTATTTTTGAGACAGAGAGAGACAGAACATGAACGGGGGAGGGTCAGAGAGAGAGGGAGACACAGAATCGGAAGCAGGCTCCAGGCTCTGAGCCATCAGCCCAGAGTCCGACGCGGGGCTCGAACTCACGGACCGCAAGATGGTGACCTGAGCTGAAGTCGGTCGCTTAACCGACTGAGCCACCCAGGCGCCCCTTTTAGTTATAGATTTAAATGGAAAGTGGATTCCTGTCCAGTATTTAAATTGGTCCTGGTGGTAAAATTTCCTCTCCAAGAGGACAGTGGTTCTTAAATGTAGTCAGGATTGAAATCACCCAGAGGGCTTGCTAAAGTGGTTGCTGGGCCCCACCCATAGAGTTTCTGATTCTAAAGGGCCCTGAGGCAGTACCTAGGAATTTGGGTTTCTGAGGAGTTCCCAGGTGATGCTGATGCAGCTGGTTCAGGAACCATATTTTGAGAACCGCTCCATTAGGATGAAATTCAGCAACCACTAGGAAAGCTGGAGTTTTCATAGCAACAGTTTGAATGCTTTATGTCAAAACCATAGTGCAAATATAACCTACTACCTTAAATCATTTAAAAATGCATTGTTGCTGGTGGGCCATTTATGTCGGGGTTTTTTCTTTCCTACTTTGCCTTGCTTTGAAGTTTGAGCTATCAAACATATCTTCATTATAATAACGAAAGGTCTTTTATTGATTTTACTGTGATTTTAGATAGACCCTAATGAATAGGAGTCCAGACCATCTGAAAATTGAGTGGTTTTTTTTTGGGGGGGTGCGGGGGTTGTCCGTTTGGTTGGTTGGTTTTGGTGAATTTCTTGTCATTTTGTCCATCTTTGTCTTAGTTTGGCCACAATGGAAAAAATAAACTTGTTTTCTAAGAACCGTAAAGAATTTATTTTGGATATTGGGTGAATAAAACCTATATATTTTTTAAACTCCTTTTATAAACATGCTCCTTTATCAACTCCTTTGATAAAGTATAGAGTAATGTTGGCATTCTAGGCTCCTTTAGTCCTGTAGGAGGAGGGAAGGAACCAGGTCATTACTTCCCTATGGTTGTAGGTATGAGGAAACAGTCCTGAGATCTCATGCTTTCCTTTGTGTCTGAAGTCGTTGGTCTGGCAGTCTACCCGTTCTCCACAACTTCCTCTCAAGGTGCTCAGGGGTTTGCGTCGTCTCTTTCCCAGGCTTACTGATTTGTATTTCTCAGAGTGACACTCCCTCTGTTCACCTTCCTCTCCATTGCTATGCTTTCCTCTTGGCCATGCTTTCTTTGAGGCATTCTCTGTTTTTTTGTGTGTGTGTTTTTTTAAACTTTATTAATTTATTTTGAGAGAGAGAGAGAATGTGTGTGTGCAAGAGCAGGGGAGAGGCAGAGAGAGAGAGAGAGAGAGAAAGAGAGAGAGAGAGAATCCCAGGCAGGCTCCAGGCTGTCAGAACAGAGCCTGATGCAGGGCTCTATCTCACGAACCACAAGATCATGACCTGAGCTGAAATCGAGATGGTTAACTGACTGAGCCACCCAGGCGCCCCTGAGGCATGGTCTTCAGATTCTTTTGGAAGTCCAGAAAAATAAACATTAGGTCTTTCTCTTTCCACTCTAGTTAAAATCCAAATTCTGCAAGACATTATGGACAACCATGCTTGACTAGGGAACAAGAAAGTCTGGGAAGGAGAAAAAAGAACTAGCATTAACTTTAAGAAAGACTGAGGTTTTCCAGCTAATCCATTTCTTTCCACTCTTTGGTGGAGAATCAGTACTTTCGTCTGCTTCCCATAGCCTTATCTATAATACTATATAGATACTGTATACATAATATCAAACCCATGTCTGTAATACTCGTCCACATTTTCTCCCCTCACTTTACCCCTCACCCCCAACTCTCTAATGTGCTCACCCTCTTCTGGAAATGCCACCATTTCTGCATCTTTCACTATTTAACCTCAGATTTAATTTGAAAATTACTGGGGGGGGTTCCTGCAGCCTTGATTTACTGATTGAAGTAGAGAGCAAGTGATCCTCTCTTTTAGAAATGCCAGAAGTTTATATGCTTATAAAGGGTCTAAGTGCACATACCCTGCCACAGTGAATATTTTCTTGCTGAGACCACACAGTTCAGTCTCATGTGAGAAAGCCTTTTCTTCTTAACATGAGTTTGACCCTACTCCGAACACAATCATAATCCTGGTATCAATGTTCTAGAGGGACAGTTATTTCTTCTTTGGGTTATTTTCTTTATAAGGGACTTTGTAGTACTGAGAGCAGCTCTGGACAGTTGGCACCATTCTCAAATGGTTTCTCTCTATCCCCCAATTCTTTTTCTAATAGAAGGGGAAAAGAATAAGAAGATCTTAGTTTATCATGTCAAAATTAAGAGAAAAATTCCTTAATGGCTTGCATTTGTATTAGCTTCTGCTATAGATTGAATGTTTGTGCCACCCACCACCCCCAAATTCGTATGTTGAATCCCAACATCCAGTGCAATGGTGTTTGGAATTTTTGCCTTTGAGAGGTGATTAGGTCATGGTGGTAGAGCCCTCATGAATGGGATTAATGCCCTTATACCAGAGACCTGAAAGATCCCTTGCCCTTTCCACCAATGAGGTTTTAGTGAAAAGACGCCTGTCTATGAGGAAGTGAGCTCTCCCCAGACACCAAATCTGCTGGTGCTTTTTCCCTTCAACTTCCCAGCCTCTAGAAGTGTGAGAAGTAAATCTGTATGATATATAAGCCATCCAGACTCTGGTATTTCTGTTTAGCATCCCAAACAGACTGATACAGCATGCTAGGGCTGCTGTACCAAATTACCACAATTTTGAATTTTTTTTAAGTTTGTTTATTTATTTTGAGAGAGACATAGACAGCACGAGTGGAGGAAGGGCAGCTAGAGAGGGAGAGAGAGAGAATCCCAAGCAGGCTCCGTGCTGCCAGCACTGAGCCCAATGTGGGGCTTGAACCCACGAAGCTGTGAGATCATGACCTGAGCTGAAACCAAGAGTCGGACGCTTAACCGATGGAGCCACCCAGGCGCCCCCAATTACCACAATTTTGATAGTCTAAAATGGCAGACATTTATTCCCTTCCAGTTCTGGGGGCTGCAAGTCCTAAATGAAGGTATTGGCAGAGCCATGCTTTCCCTGAAAGCTCTAAGGTAGGGTCCTCACCTGCGTCTTCTTTGCTTCTGCTGGTAACAGCAACCCTTGGTGCTGTTGGCCTTGTATCAGTCCCTGTCTCCTGTTATTACATGGCATTCTCCCTATGTGTCTGTGTCTGTGTCCAAATTTCCCTCTTCTTACAAGGACACTAGTCTTTGCATTAGGACCCACCTTCATCCAGTATGACCTCATCTTAACTGAATACATCTGCAAAGACCCTACATTCAAGTAAGATCACACTCACAGCTATTGGGGGTTAGGACTTGAGTATGTCTTTTTGGTGGACACAGTTCAACTTCAATAGTATTCTCTCCTCAAACTCCTACATGGGCATTTAGTATGATTGCACCTTCCAGACCTGTCTCTCTCTACCCATCATCTGTGACTTTCTTCATGCAGGTCCCCATCTCCCCTAAGAATGGCTTCCTCATGACATCCTCACCTCACCTCCCCCTTCCTGCCTATGGACATTTTATCCATTCTTTAAAACCTTTATCAGATGCATTTTTTACATGATTCTTTTCCTAGTGCTACCACCAAATGTGATCTCTTGCATTCCTGCCCGTATTTTCCTTCATATTAATTACATTTCTATAATTATTTTCATTCCTCCAACTAGAAAGTAGATTGCTTAAAGAAAGAGAATAAGTCTTACTTATCTCTATAATCCCACAGTAGTGTTTTTTGCTTTCTACATAAAAGAAACACCAAATCAGAGAAAGATACATGTTTTGAAAACAGGTTTGTGTATTTTAAGCATGTTAGAAAAGGTAAACACCTTAGTTTATATTCTCCTGCTGATTTCTCTCTGCTTCTAACAGGAAGAGTGTTTGCTATAAAAGCATTGTACAATTATTAACGTAAACGTACAAGCCAATTATTCTGACTTCAGGCTCCAGCGCACTTTGTGATCTTTGGAAAGGCAGTTGCTCTGTCAGTTTTACCAATTAATACAAGTGGAACTCACATGAAAAAAATCACATGAGAAGTGCCAAAGAATAATTATTGTTGAATATCATTCAAGTGCAATTGCTTGATTTTTTTTTTTACTCCATCCCTATTTGGACCAAAACTGAAATGAATCAGAATTCTAATGATAGGAAGATAAATGTGAATGGTTTAATAAGGGATGCTGCTAAAAATAAAAAGCCTAAATCTGTCATCTTTATTCCCTAATCTTGGATTTAAAAAGCTGCACGGTGTTACTTAAAGACTTAGCTGTAGGTTATATATGTTTGTGTATGTGGTTGTGTATACGGTACTTGTGAGTGTGTATGTATTTTATGTATATGCACAAATTTTTATTCCTGTTTAAAGTTGTATATGTATTTAAATTGCAAATATGTCATGACTAGTAATGAAGTGCATGATTTTCCTTCCCCCCCCAACACATAATGAAAGATCTCTATGCATTCAAGGGAGTCTTTCCTTGTGGGAGTTATGTCTTTATTCTTTTATAAGGCTAACTGCCAATGTTTTGATTTCTTTCTCCCTGATATATATATGCATATATCTGCCCATGTATTACATTGCATTTTTTAAAACTTTAATATTATGAAAGGGATAAATTATCTCAGGCTAGTTTTTCTGTTTGTAGTAATGAGCTAATAAGAGTTTTTTATTGGTAAAATTCTTTCATCACCATTTACCAAGCAGGTATGGCGAATGTAGGTATCATGTCCATGCTATGTATAAAACGATTGCTACAATTTCACCTAATAAAGACTGTTGTGGATTGTAAGTATTTCTAGGTCCCAGAGATTTTCTAACTATAACATTATTCCTTTTTAGTATTCAGTGATGATGCCCATGTTCAGATTCTCATTATTAGTAACATTGATGGATGGTTGGTTTTCCAGACCATGTTGTATAGTGACATCAGGTAATTTCAAATACTGTTGTGAGGGTCTCTGTGAGCTAAAGTTATATATCATAAGATGACTGTCCTTGTATGTCTTCATTAACTCTTTTCAAGTTTTTAATTAAGATTTAAATTACATTTCTCATTGTGATGGATCTCCACAGATGTGCTATACTTGTCTAGAAACTTACCGGTTTTTTGTTTTTTTTTTCACATTTGGTTTCCAAAGCACATGATATTAAATGATGCTGTTCCTTCTTTGAATTCTGGGGTTGTTTTTCTTTATTTGTGTCATATAAAAAAGTATGTGGCAGGGAATGGTAGAGAAAATTGGCTAAAGTAAAGAGCCCATCACTAAGAAAAAACTGATGTTTATGATTGGCAGCATGGTCATTCTGGGTAACATTTTTAATAGGAGTGCATATAAAGGGGACTAAATCTTTTTAAAAAAAAAACCCAAAACTATTGAGCATATGTTAATTGGTCTCTGAGAATTTATACTGTGCTTCTAGTACACTGTAAGCTTGGACCAGAGAGCTCTGTATCCATACCAGTTATTTTCACATGTTTTAGAATCATTGAGATATTATTTACTTTTGTATTTTGTTTATATAATAGGGATGCTATCCTTGCTTCACAGGGTTCAAGCCCACATTTATTGAGTATTCAGGTCCTTCTTCTCCAAATAGCTTACAATACAGCAGAAGAGATATAAGTACATGAATTAACTATGAAATAAGAACAGAATATTAACGTATTTTATTTCTACAAACCCTGGGAATTCTATCATCATCTGATGTCTAACTATATTTCTTTGGCCTTTGTATTTTATCAAGGAGGAAACAGAGATATAATTCATTGAGATTTAAGAGTTTTTGCCCAATAAATACATAATGAATGTCATTCACTAACTTGTTTCTTTAGCAAATATCTATTGTGTCTATCTGGTGTACCAAGTTCTGTTTTTTGCTCTGAGAATGTAGAGGTTAAGACAAGGTCCTTTTCCTTGGAGAGACATAATATTAACTAAGATACAATATGAGAAATTTTGCTATCTAGGTATGTTACAGGGCACCATCTGAACACAGAACAAGCAAGAGCAAACTAGGCTAATTAGTCAGGAAAGGCCCTCAGTCACAAAATAATGTAAAAGATATCCAGGCAGAAAAAAAATGGTACAGTTATTTCTATTTTGTTTTTTCTTATTATATATTTTTAATTTTCCAATGTATGTGTAGATTACATATATAATTATGAATAAATTTTATTTTAAATGTTTGAACATGTGAGAGAGGCCTCCACATCTTATTTTTTTAAAGTGTCTTTGAGAGTGCCATTATCTTCAATAAAACAAGAAAATGTAGAATCATCTCATTAACACTGCAGGAAAGAGAGAAGTCCTGCTGTTTCTGTTAAGTAGTACATACTAAATGAAAATTATCTGTATAGATTTGTACTATTCATTATATCACATAAAATGGCATTGTTGATTTCTTAAAATCATTATGTTAATTTTAATACTATAAAGTATCTATAAAGAAGTAAAAGTTTTTAATAAATAAATTTATAAGAAATTATTCAAATTAATGTCTTACATTGGAAAGCTATCCTTTGTTTATGATTTAAGAGTTCTTATATTTATATTTAATTTATTAAACAAATATGTATTGAATATCTACTATGTGCCAGACACTGTTCTAAGCCTTGGAAATATAACAGTGAGCAAAATGGATGAAAATCTCTGTTCTCTAAGAACATAAGCTTACTCTGTTGTGGCAGGGATAGTTAATGAAGACATTGATATAAAATATGGTATGTCAGATCATAGTATGCTATGGGGAAAAATAAAGGAGGAAATGTTGTTGGATGTATTAGGAAAGATGGACGAGGTCATTATTCAAAGCATGTTTATTGATAAGCCAGTATTTGAAAGGAGTCCTGAAGAAGGTGAGGAAGCAAACCATGCAGGTGTCTAGAGGAAGAGGATCCAGAAAGGGAACACCTACAAAGCCTTGAGATGGATACACGCTTCTCAGGTTGAAGGAACAGTCAGGAGCCCAGAAGGGCTGGGATCTTGGGGAGGTACCAGGAGAGTAATGAGAAAGGTGTAACAAGGCCAGATTCTATTGGCCTCGTTGGCCATGGTGAAGACTTGGCTCTAACTCTAACTGAGATGGCAGCCATTGGAGGGTTTTGAGTTGAAGAGGCATGATTGTACCAAAAAGATGATTCTGGCTCCTGTGTTAAGGCTAAACTCTGGGAGACCAGGGTGACTCAGGGAGACCAGTTAAAGGCTATTGCAATATTCCAGGTGAGAGAAGATGGTGGCTCAGGGCAGTGTGGTGATGGAGACCAGATGATAGATATATGGTTACACCTAAAACCTGATCATTACTAGTCACTGCTCCCTGCCCCCCATCAGTGAGTTCCACTTTAAGTATCTCAGGCTGGCTTGCCTTTTCTAACTAGTACTTTCTTCTAGCACTTCAATTGCAACACATTTTTTTAAAGACATTAGAAGCTACAATTCATTGATCCTACCACCTTTTCATTGTCCTTCTTGGCTTCATTACCTTTGTAATTCAGCTTAGCTTCCATGGACCCATTGAAAGTCCTAGCATGGACTCTTAATTTCCACGTATCTCTTTTTGGTGTGTTGTTGACCTTGTCCTGAAAAACCACAAATCCCATTAATTACAATTCTGTCTACTTATGCCTGGACCCAGACAGCTGAACCTCACTGGAGAAAAACACACAAACATGCTTACTGACCTCGCTTTCACCATCACAGAAAGGGAGCTCTTAGGACTTCCTGACAATCCTACTACATTTTCCAAGTGTGTTCACTTTCCCTAGCTCACCATCTCATATCTTCTCTTCCTCAAATTTCCAACACCTCCTTTCTCATCCTCATTATCAGCTTCCTACTACACTGAGAAAGTAAAAGTAACCAGGAAAAAACCCAAAACTTTTCTGTGTTCCCATCATCAAAACTAACACCCTCCTGACTCTGCGCCCATAGCTCTGCTGTCAGTATGGTTGAATTTGTTTCTATCTAAGGCAAAAACCTTCCACTTACATCTTAGATTATTCCATTCTCACCTAGTCAAGATGTTGCTTTAGCAAACGTTCCAGCTCTCTCAAAATTAAACGAACATGATGTTACAATTCTCATCTTTAAAAATACCTCCCTTTTGCCTTATCCATTTGTCTAGCTACCACCCTGTCTCTTGGCTCCCCCTTATAGTGGTGCTTTTCAAGAGTTGCCTATACTCATTGTTTATACTTCTTATCCACGCATTCTTACTTGTTACATTAGGCTTTGGTGTCCACCATTCTCTGAAACTGTTGCTGTCGAGGTTATCAGTGACTTTTAACTGTCACTTCCTGGTCATCATTTGATTCAACTGTCATCAACTTTTGACACAAATGATCACTCCCTCCATCCTGAAGTTCTTTCTTCATTTGGCTGCCAGGACCCCTGATTTCACTGGTTTTGTTCCGACCTCCCTGGCGCAAATTTCTCAGTCTTCTTTTCTGATTCCCCTCCTCTTCCTAAATTCTATTGGTGTTCTTTGGATCTCTTTTCTCTGTCTGGGCTCACTTTTAGGTCATCTCATTAAGCTCATGATTTTAAGTATGACACATATACTGATGACACCTCGGTACATAGTTCCATTCCCGAACTCTGCACAGAACTCTTGATAAACACGTCCATCCAACAGCCTGCTCATCGTTTCCTTTTGCATGATATATAAAGTTTCATGTGTCCAAAATCAAAGTCTTGATTTTCTCTCCCTAAATATGGTCCTTCTGCATTTTTCCTTAGTTACTGGAATTTCTAAGCCTTCAGTTGCTCAGGTCTATACCGTTGGGGTCAATCCTAACTCCTTCATGCCCTAGATGCAAACTGTAAACAAGTCATGCCAATTTTACCTTCAACAAACTTCTTAAAACATATGCTAATGTGCCTAAATGATTATAATAATTCTATCCTTTGAAACATATTTAGAATTTTAGAAGCACCTATAAGTCACAACAAATTTCATGACTACAGTTTGTAATAAAAATCTGTATAATTCACATTTAGTCAAGAATGAAATGTAAATGGTTTTCTTGAGTGAATTATAAATATCCCTGAAAGCCAATCTAAAATAATAGCTTTGGAAATGATTTGCTTTAGAGCAGCATCAATGGAATGAATATTTAATTTACCACGTTACCACTTACAAGTATAATGTTTATGAGGTTTTATAGGTCCTGGATTATTGTTTAAAATTTATCTCCATTCTTAATAATCACAATTTGAGTTAACATCTTAAGAATAGTTCAAAGACTTATTTATTGCTCTGTAAGTTGATAAGAATACTATGAAACCATACTGCTTGAGTTCAATACTGGCTCTATCATTTTCTAGAGACATTATCATGGGCAACTCCCTTAAATGCTCTGTGCCTCAGTTTCCTTATCTGTAAAATGGGGATAATACGAGTGCCTACTTTAGGATTTCCTAGAAGGATCAAATGAGACCATGCACTTAAGTGTTTAGGATTAGTGGCTGGCACAGGGTAAGAGATAGGAATGGTGCCAGGAATAAGAATTATATGTGGATTCTTTTTACTAGAAGCCCTCAGGAAACTTGAGGCATAAGTAGAATACATGAAAGGTTAAAGACATTGCAGGGTTTCAGGAATTGTTCAAGACAGCCATAAAAGTGATATGTGAAGGCATCATGTATTAGTTATTTACAACGTGAGAGAACTGGCAACAAATGTCATAGACATTCAAATGGGAGAGAAAGATTACTTCTATCAACAGAAGTTTAAGACAATTTGTGGTGAAATTTTTATTCTGTAAATGCCATTTCCACTCCTAATAAAACTGAGAAAAGTATGAATTCTGACATATGAATATTCAGAAGCATAGGACTTTAGTACAAACTGCTAATGTAGAGAGCTTTGATTAGATTCCATAAGAGAAATTCCTCTGAAATATAAATACCTATTTATTTGTGTATATAGAAGCTGCCATTTATATTGGTACTGTTACCTACTGAAGTATCACACTGCTGATCAAGTTGTTTTAGATATGCATGTATTTTAAATCTATTATAGGGAGTATCAGTTATATATCTCTGCATGTGTTTCTTCTTCCTGGCTCAATTATACATTTATCTAAGATATAAATTTAATCAACAGATAGTAAGTGAACACCTACTCTGGGAGAGACACGGTCTTCTCATGAGAGGAACATATATATTGCCAAACAAAAAAATGTAAAATTGATATGGTAATAACAGCTGATCCTTATAGTTTCATTATTTATAGCTTTCAAATGGACATGCCTTACTGAAGTGTAATTAATCACCGTTAACCCCAGAACTGTGAAACTATGTGTACAAGTGGACAAAGTAATTTCAAAGTTTAATCCCAGGAAAGGGGGAAAAAGAGACCTAAATCCTTTTCTCTTCTCTTTCCCTCTAGTTGGCCCGTCACAACAAACTCTTACAACAGATGCTCAAACCAGGATCAGATCCAGATGATGGGGATGAAGCCTTAAAATATTATGCCAATCACACTGCACAGATTGAGGTAACCATCAGTTATTTCTTGAAAGGGATCAACTGTGAAAATATATGTTCACTTTCTATTTCAGGACATTTTCATAATTGTTTCCTAGAACAATGAAGCAGAATTGAAAAATATAAACTGGAAAAGTATATATCAAAAGATAAGATGTGAAGAGTTATCTATAAGAAATCGAGGTGCATATCTTTCAAAGCAGTCTTTGATTTTGGCAGATAAAGCAGTCTTTAGCTTTTGGCCAGAACTATATCTAAATTTTCTTTTGTAATTAATGTGACTTTTGTTTTATTTTGGTCATAGAAGCAATCATTGCAGAGCAGTGGTGTTTTCATGAAAAGATTATTATAATAGAAGTATCATTCAAGAAAAGCATGCTCGGTAAAAACTCTAAAAGGCTAATTAAAAGAGATCTCTGTATAAGACAGTGTTCAAAAGTATGGAAGGCACTATAAAGTTTTCATATTGATAGCATAAACTTGGAATGATTTATAGAAGTTTCCATTTTCAGTATGCAGCAATTGATGCCCTACCCCCTAAATGAAACATTGTTTAATAGCTGGTGGCAACTCAGAAGGTGGAGGTCAACATGGACTTATCATTATGTGTTGTGAGACCCATCTGGCTGTCATTTACTAGCTATGGTATCATTTTGACACTAGTTGGCAGAGCTAATCAGGCAGAAGTGAGCAGAGTAGTTGACGCTTGTCTCTCGTAATTTACATTCATACATTTATTCACTTTGGCAGGTATTTTTTTAGTTTTCAGCAGAATGCATGATGGGTAACACTGCTATTAACTCTCAGGGTATATTATCACTACACCTTGTTGTTTTCTATTGCCAAACATTTGGAATAATGAGCATTATTACCTCATATCACAGGATGGATCTCTTGCTCACGTTTATAGACATGAATAATACTGCAGCCTTGGTGGGAGATTTGACCCTGGTAGAACCCATGAGCTGGACCAGAAGCAGAAACATTCTTTATTGCATCAGGTGCTTAGAGACAGAGAGGCTGGCCAAGTCAGGAAGCTGGGGAAATTGATACAAATTTATCACCAAACCACTTAGATTCTGAGGAAGGTCCCAGAAGTCACAGTACAAAGCTACAGGATTAGAAGAGGTAGGAATAGGAGGTGGGCTGGGTGGGTCAGAGGAAGGGTCCAGTTAATACCTGTGTGAGAGATGGCAGCTATCATTTGAGGTTGGATTTTTACTGGTTTCCCAGCAATGAGGAGGTATTTCACTGCAAATACACAACTTTAGTAATTTGTTAGCAGATCACTTACTCTCCATCACATACAGAAGATAATTCTGTGTAATAAGTGCATAAACAAAGGGCGAAGGAAATGTAGAGAAGGCAATTAACTGTGCCTGGGGAGTTTCAGGATGGATTTTACAGACAGTTGCCAAAAAAATATATTAAAGATTGAGTAGAAGTTTCTTCATTAAAGATTGGGCACAGAATTTCAGATAGAAGTAAATGAAAGAAAGATGTGAAAGAACATATGAGTGGGGGTGTCTCTTTTCAAAAGAACAACTGTGAAAGATGATGGTATTGAAGATGACTACACTGGAGAAAAACGTGTGTGTGTGTGTGTGTGTGCGTGCGTGTGTGTGTGTGTGTGCACGCACGCATGCGTGCGTGCACGTCTCTGTGTGTGTGTAGGATATTTATAATGCTCCTTATAAAATGTGATCACCTAAGGAAAAGGGTATGGAAAAGGACACCCCTGGGCTTCTGGTCTGAATAAATAAGCAGAACTGGTGTTGCGCATTGGGGGCCTAGCTCTGAGACCCCGGAGAAAGGAAGACCATTTGTTGGTTCTTGGATAAATAGAACTTGAGGTGACTTTCAGGCATGCATGAAGTTGGGTACAGAAGTCCAGGGTTCAAAGGAACAGTCTGGACTGATGATCTAACTTATACATGTTGACCGGTCCTCATGCTCATTGGAAGACCAGCTCATATGCCCCACGCAGAGAGGCCTCTCACCCTTCTATCAGGCATTCATTAGTTTCATCCCACTGCACCTCCCACAACAGTTTGATCATGCTGTTAAATATATCATATTGGAATATGTGTATTATGTATCACTTGTCCCTTCCTTGAGACAGGGCCCATTCTTGATCATCTCTATGTTTCCAAAACTGACACTGTGCCTGGAGCACCACCATAATAATGATTATTGTTGAAAATAATAGGTTTTCTAAAGTTATAGACTGAAAGACACTGGGATATTTGAAGGACCTTGTGGGTCACCCATCCAAAGAGAAATTATTCTGTAATGATCCTGCTTCCACTTCCAATTCTTCCTGTGATAGAGATCTCACTACTTCAGAAGGAAACAGATCCAATTTTGAACAATTTGAATAATTAGAAAGTTATTTTTTTATAAAGAGTGCACATCAGCCCACTTTAATGTTTACCCAGTGTTCAGAACATTTGCTCCTCCGTCAGCATGATAGCTTGGCTGTACCATTTGAAGACCCATGATGATCACTAAGCTATAGCCTCCTATAGATTGGGATTCATGATGTTTTTTCACTTTGAATTACCCAGAGCTCCTTACCTAAGGAGTGAATAGTCATTTGTTGAATAAATAAATTGAAAACATTATCCATTTTGGCTTTTTACAGTTAATACATCCCCCTTGTCTGCAGCAATCCCTCTAGTTTGTACGTGCCCCCTTGTAAAATGTGACAACCAGAATCAAACATAGCATCTCATAAAGGACTGAATAGTTTGGTTTGTAATAAATAAGGCTCTATTTATTTTTCAAAATTAATCTTAATTTTAATTTTTAATTTAAATTTTTAAAAAGTCAAAAGCAATGCACCCATTTTTCCCACATCCCATCCCCTGACTCTGGCAACCACCAATCTATTGTCTGTATCTATGTATATCTATTGTATGTATCTATTTATATTCAGAGTCCACATATAAGAGAGATCATGTGCTATTTGTCTTTCTCTATCTGACTTTTTTCATTTATATGAATAATATAAATGGACCCTTGAGGTCCATTCATTTGTTGTCATAAATGGTGAGATTTTGTTATTCTTTATGGCAAATATTCCTCTGTGTGTATATACCACCATTTTCTTTACCCATTCATCCATTGACAGACACTTAGGTTGTTTCCATAATCTGACTATTGTAAATAGTGTTGCAGTGAACATGGGGGTGCAGATATTTTTCAAATTAGTATTTTTGTTTATTTTGGATAAATATGCAAAAGTGGAATTGCTGGATCACATAGTAGTTCCAATTTTAATTTTTGAGGAACCTCCATATTGTTTTCTACAGTGGCCACACCAATTTACATTTCCACCAACAGTGCACAAAGGTTCCCTTTTCTCCACATCTTCACCAATACTTAATATTTCTAGTCTTTTTGATAATAGTCATTCTAACATGTGTGAGATCATATCACATTGTGGTTTTGATTTGAAGTTTCTTGATGATGAATGATGTAGGGCATCTTTTCATGTATTTATTGCCCATTTGTCTATCTTCTTCAGAAAATTATCTATTCAGATCTTCTGCCCATTTTTTAATCAGATTGGGTTTTTCTGCTATTGAGTTGTATGAATTCTTTATATAGTTTGGCTATTAGCCCCTTATTGGATATTTGATTTGCATATATTTTCTCCCATTCAGTAACTTGCTTTTTCACTTTGTTGATGGTTTCCTTTGATGTGCAAAAGCTTTTTAGTTCGATGTAGTCCCACTTGTTTATTTTTGCTTTTGTTGCCTTAGCTTTTGTCATGTGATTTAAATCATCATCTTCAAGACCTATGTCAAGGAACTTACTACCTGTTTTCTTCTAAGACTTTTTGTGGTTTCAAGTCTTCTGTTTAAGTTTTGATCATTTTGAGTTAATTTTTGTGTACTGTGTAAGGTAGTGGTCCAGTTTCATTCTTTTGCATGTAGCTGTCCAATTTTCCAAACCATTTATTGAAGAGACTGTCCTTTCCTCATTTTGTGTTCTTGGTTCCTTCATGGCTAACTAATTGACCACATATGCATGGATTTATTTCTGGGGTCTCTATTGTGTTCCATTCATCTGTGTTTCTGTTTTTATGCCAATACCACACTGTTTCATTACTATAGCTTTGTAATACTGTTTGAAATCAGGGAGTGTAATTTCTGTCTGTAACTTGCTTTGGCTATCTGGGGTCTTCAGTGGTTCCATACAAATTTTAAGACTGTTCCTTTTTTGTTAGGAGTGTTTGTTCCATTTGAGAAATATCATGGAAATTTTGACAGGGATTGCATTGAATCTGTATATTGCTTAGGGTAGTATGGATATTTTTTAAAAATATTAGTTTTTCCAAACAATGAGCATGAAATATTTTTCCATTTATTTGTGGCTTCTTCAATTTCTTTCATTGGTGTCTTCAGTTTTTAATACATAGATCTTTTAGCTCCTTGATTAAATTTATTTCTAGGTATTGGAGAGAGAGAGAGAGAGAGAGAGAGAGAGAGAGCACACAAGTGGGGGAGAGGAGCAGAGGGAGAGAAAGACAGACAGAGAGAGAATATCTTAAACAGGCTTTATGCTCAGTGCAGAACTCCATGTGGGGCTTGATCCCATGACCCTGGGATCATGACCTCAGCCAAAATCTAGAGTTGGATGCTCAAATGACTGAGCCACCTAGGAGCCACTGTTGTGTTCTTTTTGATGAAATTCTGAATGAGGTTGTTTTCTTTATTTCTCTTTCTGATAGTTCATTATTAGTGTATAGCAATACAACAGAGTTTTGTGTATTAATTTTTGTGTCTTGCCACTTTACTGAATTTGTTTAGTATTCCTAACACTTTTTTGTTGGAGTATTTAGGGTTTTCTATACCTAATATCATGTCCTCTAGATATAGTGACCATTTAACTTCTTTTTTTCCAATTTGGATGCCTTTTATTTTGTTTTCTTGTCTAATGGCTCTGGTTAGGACTTCTAATACTATGTTGAATAAACGTGATATGTGTCTTGAGAACCAGAACAGGGCAGGGTTACCTAGTGAGCAAAAAGTGTGATGGGACAAAACAGAAGAATTAATGTTGATTTCAACACATCATTGTCTTGGTACTGATCTTAGAGGAGGAACTTTCAGCTTTGTACTGTTGGTATATTATGATAGCTGTGTGACTTTGTCAGGTATGGCTTTTATGTTGAGATATGTTCCCTCTATACCCACTTTGTTGAAAGTTTTTATCATAAATGGATGTTGAACTTTCTCAAATGCTTTTTCTGCATCTATTGAACTGATTATATGATTTTAATGTTTTATTTTGTTACTGTACTACATCACATTGACTGATTTGTGGATGTTGAACATCCCTTGTGTCCCTGGAGTATATCCCACTTGATCATGGTATACAGACACTATTTCTTAAATGCATCCTGAGAATTTTTTTTTATGGTTTTATACTTTTGGATCAAGCAAAAAAAAAAAAAAAAAAACAACGTTTTTTTCACCCTGCAATATAAATAGGCCCAATTTTTCTTTTGTATAATTGACTTCTTTAACCTGTGTTTGGGAATTTTATTTACTGCTACTAAATTTCATTCTGTGTGTGTATTTTTTTTCATTTTTTAATGTTTATTTATTTTTGATAAAGAGACAGAGACAGAGACAGAGACAGTGCATGAATAGGGGAGGGGCAACAAGAGCAGGAGACACAAAATCTGAAACAGGCTCTACGTTGTGAACTGTCAGCACAGAGTCGACATGGGGCTCAAAGCCACGAACTGTGAGATCATGACCTGAGCCAAAGTCGGATGCTTAACCGACTGAGCCAACCAGGTGCCCCTTTTTTGTTTGTTTATATGATAGTATTCTAGCATTTAGTTTGCATATTTACATATCATTTAGGATAGCTTATATTACAAGTAACAGAACACCAGATTGACCATTGTTTGAACAATAAAAATATTTGATTATCCCACATAAAATGAAGTCTGTAGGTACCGGTAGTTCTACAATTGATTCAATAACTCAAGTGATGTCTTCAGACATGCAAGCCTTTCCTATCTTACTTTGTGTCTTCTTTATTATGCTGGTGATATCTCACCTCAAGGTTGCAAAAGGGCTGCCAGAGTTTTAGGCATCATGCCCTTCTATTACCTTTTGTTCTAAGTGGGAAGAAAAAGAATACAGGCCAAAACAAGAGTTTTTTGTATTTTGTATTTAGTTTTTTGGCTTTATTATTTTGTTTCTTTCATGTGACTCTCTGTTTTTTGAGGAAGCAAAATCTTTCCTGATTCCCTCTCCCCTGCCACCAGGATATTTCTACTTATGCCTCATTTCCTGGAACTAGGTCACATGCTTGCCCCACTATACCAGCCTGTGGTGAAGGGGAGTAGTAGGGTGGCCTTTCTGGCTTAGACCAATCCTGATTCATTCTTGAGGGATAAGCAGAGTATATAAACATGTACCTTTAGATTTAGTCTAAACAAACCCTTGTTGCATGGTGAATTCGTATGAAAATATTCAGCTGGTTTTTGTTTTGTTTAGTCTAACATTAAACTGTCACAAGTACCAAATAAGACAAATTGAAAATAAGGAGTACTTACATCTAGTTATATATTTAATGGATATTATACCTACAAAAATATGTTTTGCCATGAGTAGGAAACATTTTAATGATATAAAGCACCTTTTTCTATAGAACTCAGGGCACATCACGTTGAGTATGTCATTTGGTCTCCAACAGATCTTTTTAGGAAGAACAAGCTAAGAATAAGATGCAGATATACCAAGTGCTGTGTTTAAGGTTATGCAGCCAATCACTTAGTTCTTAATTCTCTGATGTAACTCATGAAAATAAAAAATGGGTGACAGAAGTTTAATGTTAGTCCAGAAAGAATAAAGATTTGGGGTTTTGTTATTTATAACAGTATTTATGATACAGTCATCAGTTAATTTTTCTTTTTTTATTATTTTTTAATATTCATTTATTATTTATTATTCATTTATTATTTTTTTAATGTTCATTTACTTTTGAGAGAGAGAGAGAGACCTAGTGTGAGTGGGACAGGGGCAGAGAGAGAGGGAGACACAGAATCTGAAGCAGGCTTCAGGCTATGAGCTGTCCACCCAGAGCCTGACATGGGCTTGAACTCACAAACTGTGAGATCATGACCTGAGCCAAAGTCGGATGCTTAACCGACTGAGTCACCCAGGTGTCCCTAATTTTTCTTAAAGACACCAATGAAAAGTAGTGCACTAAAGGATTATTCTAGGGATTTCATGCTGGCATGTTTTTTCAAACTTAATTAATAAAATATCATTCATAAACTCATGCTAAAAACACAAAATAGTCTAAGACTGAAGTGCCCAAAAGCTAAAGCAAATGCACATTAATATTTTCAGATTGTTCGGCATGATAGGACAATGGAACAAATAGTTTTTCCTGTCCCCAATATATGTGAATACCTTACGCGAGAATCCAAGAGCCGTGTGTTCAACACAACTGAAAGGGATGAACAAGGAAGTAAAGTGAATGACTTTTTCCAGCAAACTGAAGATCTCTACAATGAAATGAAGTGGCAGAAGAAAATCAGGAGTAAGTACAATAAAGTAAAATGGTTAGTTTTGAGCATAATGGTAGATAAGTTGGTACTTTAGGATACATAACAGGATTCATTTAAATTTTTTTTTTTACAGCTTATTTATTTATTCTGAGCAAGAGTGTGAGTAGAGCAGGGACAGAGAGAGAGGTAGAGAGAGAATCTCAAGTAGGCTTTATGCTGTTAGTGCAGAGTCTGACGCAGGGCTTGATCCATGAGATCATGACCATAAGATCATGACCTGAGCGCAAACCAAGAGTTGGACGCTTAACTGACTGAGCCACCCAGGCATCCCTAAATTGGCTTTTAATTTCTTGCCATTTGATGGTACTCAAATCACTTATAAGCTTAAGAATATAATCTCAGTCCACACCTGAGTGAGAGCTGAGACACCTGTGGCTTAACAGAAACAGAAGACTACATTAGATCATCTTTTAGTGCTGATCCTGTAGTTTTATAAATATTATGAAATGCAAGCTTGCAGCTGTATGTTTCAACTGCTGAACAGCTGCAAGTCTGCTGTCCTTGAGTGGGCTCTGACTGGCCTTAACGATCAGTGAATGGGATGGAGAGACATCGGCACCAGCATGCTTGTCCTCTCTTATCTTAAGATCCTATGAGTGAGTAGATTGTTTAATGTTTTCTTGAAAGTCATTCTTTCTTTCAAAATATCTTTACCTTGCCAAGTCAGACTAAAAATTCTATGACACTTGTATAAAAATAAAGCAATGTTATAATTTTACAGTTAAAAATTAATATAATGCAGGAGTGCCTGGGTAGCTCAGTCACTTGAGCATCGTTCTTGATTTCAGCCTATGTCATAATCTCATAGTTGTGAAACTGTAACTCGTGTTGGGCTCCACACTGTGGAGCCTGCTTGAGATTCTCTTTCTCTGCCTCGCCTCTGCCCCTCCCCTCCCCCCAAATTACTATAATACAGTTTCCATTACTTACATCACAGCAGTCAACTCTATATGGAAATATTGAGTTTTAAAATTTTTAAATTCTTTTTTTAAAGTTTATTTATTTGGGGGGTAGGGTCAGAGTGAGAGGGGGCAGAAGATCTGAAGTAGGTTCTGTGCTGACAGCAGAGAAACTGATGTGGGACTTGAAGTCACAAACCTTGAGAACCATGAGAACCTGAGCTGAAGTTGGACACTTAACCAACTGAGCCACCGAGGCACACCTAAAATTTCAAAATTTTAAAGTTTATAATACACTTTAGTTTGCTTCCCCAGATAAGGGATATCATGAGTTTTAAACAAAAATTAGTAGGGGGGAACTCTAGATTAGGTCTTTCCTATCCTTGGGGGATGTTTTCCACACCAGCAGGCATATGTTCTCAATACCTCCATTCAACAGTGTTTCATCATTCCAGTTTCCTAGGAACTTTACTGAGTGTGGTTTATGGATTTGAGTGGAGCTTGTGACATACCATCTTTGGCTATAAGATTATGGTATGCACTGTTAGGCTTTCTTATCAGAATATTTGAAAAATAAAGAAATGACTCTCCCTTAGCATTTTGCCATATAGAACCTTATGGAATTCAGAGAAATTTAGGGTGTCTAGAACACATACATGAAAATTCAACAATTTTATTTGGGACATTGGAAAAGCACACATTTTATCCCTGACTAAACTAAGTTGAATAATGAACTAGTGCTTGTGGGGTTTGTTCTTTTTTGGATAAATATTTTATCAATTATTAAAAAACAAATCTTAAAATGAATTTCAATGTACATCTTACATTTAAAGTTTGGAAGCCACTTACTATGAGGTTATAGATAGAATGATTCATTGGATGTACTACAAATGTATGTATCAACATCTTCTATTTTGTCTTAATGTTCAACTTTTCATTTTTTTAAGTTTATTTATTTTGAGTGGGGGGAGAGCATGTGAGGGAGGAAAGGCAGAGAGAGAGGGAGAGAGAGAATCCCAAACAGGCTCCATGCTGCCATCACAGAGCCCAGTGTGGGGCTCGATCTCAAGAACCACGAGATCATGACTTGAACCAAAGTCAAGAGTTGGGCACTTAACCAACTGAGTCATCTGGGTGCCCCAATATTCTGCTTTTTAAAATGAAGACTCCTAATAAAAATGATGGAGATGCAGATATTTACAATTTAAGATACATCAGTCAACTAAATGCCATAGCAAATCATAGCCTGTTTCAGCTTTGGGATGCTTTATTCCAAGAGAAGGAAAACAACATATACTGAAGGGAAGTGCAGTTTATAAGTGAGCAGCAGATCCCAGATTGGAATTCACAGAACATAATTTGAAAAGTTTATAATTTCTCCTTGAAATTTGATGTTCCTTTCTCCCTCATGTAACTCCAATATTTTAGATGTGATGTTTAGATAGTAAGAGTTAGAGAATGGACAAGCTCTGAAAAAGTCATGTGGTCAAATTTGTATGCATTTCATATTTGTTCAGTTATTTAGGAGACGTAGATTTAGTAGATGCACCTACTAATTCATTTCTGAAGATAAATACAGAATCTCATTTCTGAAAATATTCAGTAAAGCCTCTCCCACTTATTAGTACTTCCTATTGTATCTTTCATGTTTTTCTGCCGTTAAAAACCCAAGTTTTTAGGAAGTGTTAAGGTTTAAAACTTAGATATTGTAAGGGGCGCCTGAGTGGTTCAGTTGGTTAAGCATCCAACTGTTGATTTCAGCTCAGGTCATGATGTCACAGTTCATGGGATTGATCCCACATTCATGGGATTCTCTTTCCCTCTCTTTTTGCCCTTCCTCCCAATCGTTCTCTCTCTTTTTTTCTCTCTCTCTCTCTCTCAAAAATAAATAAAACTTAGATATTATAAATCATGAGTTCCCAGTAAGCAGTATTATACCATGCTATTAAGGTTCAGAATTTCAGGTTACTTTGGGTCATAGGAATATTCATCAGACATGAGTCTTGTTTGGGCTTTTTTTTTCCTTTTCCTTTTCTTTTCCTTTTCTTTTCTTTTCTTTTCTTTTCTTTTCTTTTCTTTTCTTTTCTTTTCTCTTCTTTGCTTCTTCTTTTACTTCTTCTTTTCTTCTTCTCCTTCTTCTTCTTCTTCTTCTTCTTCTTCTTCTTCTTCTTCTTTTGACTGTAAGGCATGGGAGTGGGACCAATTAATCAATATTACTGACTTACAAAGTGATACATACTGTTCTGTTAAGGGGGGCCCCAGGCATCCACTAACCTGTCTTTCCCCTAATCTGCTCTAGGGATGTGTCAGAGGGAATTATTACAGAATCACCTTTTCTGACCGTGTTTAGCAATTGCAAAATTACCCACCCCTTTATAATGGCTTGGGTGTAAATTGGCTGAAGAATAAAGAAGGAATCAAATAGAAAACTCCCTTATGGTACTGATTATAAACTTTCTTAAATAAGTCACTTTGGATGTTTATTTAAATGTGCTTTTATACTACTTTACAAAAACACAATTTAGTAAAATGTTGTTTCAGTAGGGTTCTTGTGTTGAGATCAAAATTAATTCTTCTGTTTTGTCCCATCACACTTTTTGCTCACTAGGTAACCCTGCCCTGTTCTGGTTCTCAAGGCACATATCCCTGTGGGGGAGCATTTCCTTCAACTTGGCTGTGTTCATCAATTTAGCTGTTGCTCTCTTCTACCCATTTGGGGATGATGGAGATGAAGGCAAGTGCTTGTCTTTCTTTAAATGATAAATATTTTAAAGTTCTAAAAATAATACTCTTAAAAATACATCCCTTAACTAGTTAGAGCTTCAAAGTAATAATAAGTTAATTCTTGTTACATAAACTTTTCTGTATTCATTGGAAGTAGACAGTGGTGGTAAGTAGATTAGGCAGAAAACAATGGTCAATAGAAATGTTAGTTTTCCAAAACCTCATATACAGAAGAGCTATTAGAGGTATGCTAGGCTGGCAAACAAAGCAATGAAAAAGAATTATTATTTCTACCTGATTAGTCTTACTGAAAGTATTTTTAATATGGTATCATCTTAATTATATAAATATATGGGAAAATGAGAGGTTTCTGCAAAAATATCCATTACGATTACCTTAAATGGTGGAATTTATAATTTGCCCTCTTCCTTTCTTTTTGTTTTGTTTTAGTTTTCGATAGTGAACACACATGGACTCTGAAAAAAATTTTTTTTAGTGTACAGCATAGAGCAGAATATGATCATAGAGAATATCTCACATTCTCAGATTAGAAGCTAATTCTTGTTTCCAATCTAGGACTTGTCTACATGATGACTGACTGAAATTAATATTATTAAACTAACAATAAATGAAGTTTTACAAAAGCAAAGATAAGAGATATCTCATTTTACATGAAATGGGAAGTAGAAGTGGAATATGCTGAAGGGTGGGACTGTGGAAAGAAAGTTTTGTTTAAGTCTCCCAAAGCGCATGGGAAAATATGTTGCAGGCTTTGGATACATTCGGTAAATAGCTCTGAAATGTGTGTGGAGAGAATTGATTGAAGGAAAAGATGAGAAACATTAATAAACAAGAACCACAAAGTGCTTTTATATTTCACCTGTTCATAGAATTATTGTAAGAATTGAATGAGATGCTATATACGTAAAGCATTTGGAACAGTACCTGGCAAGCATTCCAGGAAGCTTAGTTGTTGTTGATGTCACTGTTGTTAAATATTAGCACAACAAAGGGAAGCCCAGTGAAAATAATAGTACAATGAGAGCAACAGGTATTTAAGCCGATTTCAGATGAACTGAAAGTGAGCATGGAGGGAAATGAGAATCCAGGACTAATTTGCTATTTCAAAGCTCTCTTACAGTTAATAGACATCAAAATCCAAACCTTTAGGTATAATTTGAATGCCTTTTAAAAAAGTTTGATATTTTAGAAGGCATGCTTGTACTGAAAGAAGAATACTCAACAGTGGAGCAGATGGGTGAGGAGTGAAATAGAAAACATAGCAAATATTTGGCCATCCGTTGTGGGAAGTTGCAAATACACCAGGAAGTGGAAACAGCTTTCTTTTCACTGTTTAGTCTTATTTAGTGATGACAGCCCTCTTGGCAGAGAAGAATGTAACTCTCGTAAGAAGAGAAGTCCAGCATGAAATGATAAATTGGTATCATCTGCACACAGAACGTTGAGAGTAGGTTGTAGAGTCTCCGTTAATAGAAGCATAAGGTCTTAGATATGGAAGCAATTCTGGAAATCCTCTGATATCAAATCCTCATTTGACAGATAAAGAGATGGAATCCCAGAGAGGCTAAAAAATGGTAGCCTCTCTTTAGTAGAAAGTTAACTCCTTTGTTTCCAATCCAGGACTTTTCTACATAGATAATTGGGTTGGGAGCATATAGATAACAGGAAGATGACAAATCTTCATATAGAAGATAATTTTTTCTGAGTTCCATTCTATGGTATCCCTTACTTGACCACTAAAGCCAATGTATATAGCCTCTGCTGCCACCTATTGTACATGAAATATAATGGTAATGGGCAATGCCACCCCTCTAGACATCTATTTTTTACTCATTCAGGAGAAAGTAAAATATCTGATACATTTTTGATACTTGCCTAGTAACAGTTATAGCAGTAATATTTATATAATAATAATAGCAGCTGATGTTGTTTACTATTTAGCTTGGGTCGAGCAGAATGCTAAACACTTCACATACATAATTTCATTGACTCTTCCTGACAATCCTATAAAGCAAGCACTTCATCTTTATGGATGAAGATCTGAGGCTTAAGAAGATTTGCCCAATAATTCAGGAGAGGAGTCCATAAATATGTATTTTTTAACAAGCTCCCAAGGTATTGCTGATGCAGCTGGTCATTGAGCAAGCACTTGAAACCACACGTATAGTAGTTTGGAGTAAGGCTTCAGCGTCAGAAAGAAATAGGACTAACAAAAACACGACTGAAAAACATGGTGCCTCATCATCATGTGAAGATGCAGATTTTACTCTTCCAAAAGGACTGGGTAATAGTTAATACTAGTAACCAAGGTGGAGGCTCAATCTTAGGTGTCCGTGTCGAGTGAGGGGCACTGATGCTAAGAGAGAAGAGAAGGCATGAGCTGCCATTTTGTCAATATGGAATCCCAAGGTCATGTTTGGCTAACCTAATTACAGTTCTGGATGAGTTATTTAATTATAATTCTATGAATAAAGTTAAAATTTTGGTCAGGATTAGCTCAGTCTTTTTTTTTATTTTTATTTTTTTTTAATTTTTTTTTTCAACGTTTTTTATTTATTTTTGGGACAGAGAGAGACAGAGCATGAACGGGGGAGGGGCAGGGAGAGAGGGAGACACAGAATCGGAAACAGGCTCCAGGCTCCGAGCCATCAGCCCAGAGCCTGACGCGGGGCTCGAACTCACGGACCGCGAGATCGTGACCTGGCTGAAGTCGGACGCTTAACCGACTGCGCCACCCAGGCGCCCCAGGATTAGCTCAGTCTTTAACCTTCAGTTGTACACTATGCGTAGCTAGGAAGACTGAGAAAACAAAGTCAAAACTGAGAAGCGTACTTGGACATCAGAACTGTCTGGAGAAGGATAATCCTGTGCTGGACATGCAAGTTCTCTAATGTTGGATTTTGTCAGACATAGTTTGGGTGACTACTTGCCAAGAGCACTTGGAGGTGATTTAAAGGTGGATTAGTTGAGCATTAACATTCCTTCCACAAAGTACATGAAAATGATGGAGACATGTCAAAGAACACAAGATCCAACTTGCAAAGCTTCCCAGTGACCACATCTGCAGAAATTTTGAGGAAAAAAAAATGTATTGACAATAATACATAATAACCCATGGAATAAAATGAGAATCTAGGAGTCTATATGGATCATGAGAAAAGAAAGCTCCTCCTTACAATAGTATTCCAATTAATAAAAGTAGAAGGAGGGGCACCTGGGTGGCTCAGTCAGTTAAGCTTCCGACTCTTGATTTTGACTCAGGTCATGATCTCGTGGTTTGTGAGTTCAAGCTCTGTGTTGGGTTCTGTGATGACAGTGCGGAGCCTGCTTGGAAATCTCTCTCCCTCTCTCTCTGTCCCCACCCCATTTTTGCTTTGCTCTCTGTCTTTCAAAATAAACTTTAAAAAAAAGCATTAAAAGAAAAATTAAAAATAAATGTAGAAGGAATGATGGATATAGAATATCACCATTTAGAATATCACCATTTGGCAAACAATACTGTAGTAAGAATCATCAATTGAATATTAGTACTACATTTAATGGATGCTAAAATTCATAGGTGAATGTTAGATGAAAACGCATAATGAGACACAGGATATTGACATAGTCTCAAAGTGTTTTACCCCAACATACTTATTCATTACGAGAGGAGAAAGAATAACTTTAATTTGGAGAAATGACTTTAAATGATCAGCGTTAATGTCACCAGTAATGAGATGTCAATAACAAGTACCTCTTGATATGATCCACTGACAAGGACATGGCAGTATTAGCCAAAAATACATAAACTGAGGAAATTTTAGACAAACCCCAAATTAGGGACATTCTTCAAAATAATTGGTTAGTAATCTTTAAGCTTATGAAAGATAAAGACAGAGGAACGTTTCAAATTAATAGAGACTAAAGAGATATGACAACTGATACAATATGTGATCCTGGTCCAGATAAAGAATACTAATTGGGCAACTGATAAATTTTGAGTAAGGCCTATAGATTAGATAAAAGTGATATATCATAATAAAGTACCTAGGAATAAACTTAACGAAGGAGGTGAAAGACCTGTACTCTGAACAATATAAAACACTGATGAGAGAAACTGGAAATGACACAAAGAAATGGAAAGATATCATGCTCACAGACTGAAAGAACCAATATTGTTAAAATGTCCATACTACCCAAAGCAATCTACAGATTTAATGCAATCCCTATCAAAAGACCAACATCATGTTTTACAGAACTAGAACAAATAATCCTAAAATTTTATAGGACGACGAAAGTGGTGGAATATCCAAAGCCGCACAAAGCTGGAGGCATCACAATCCCAGATTTCTATTATACTACAAAGCTGTATAATCAAAACAGTATGGTCTAGCACATACATACACAAAAAGACACATATATCAGTGGAACGGAATAGAGAGCCTAGAAATAAACCCTTGCATTCATGGTCAATTAATCTTTGACAAATGAGACAAGAATATGCAATGGGAAAAAGATAGTCTCTTCAACAAACGGTCCTCGGAAAACTGGACAGCCACATGCAGAAGAATGAAACTACACCACTTCCTTACGCTATCACAAAAATAAACTCAAGATGGATTAAAGATCTAAATGTGAGACCTGAAACTGTAACAGTCCTAGAAGAAAACATAGACAGCAATCTTTTTGACATCAGCCATAGAGATATTTTTCTAGATCTGTCTCCTCAGGCAAGGGAAACAAAAGCAAAATTAAACTATTGAGACTACTCCAAAATAAAAAGCTTTTTCACAGCAAAAGGAAACCATCAACAAAACCAAAAGGCAACCTACTGAATAGGAGAAGATATTTGCAAATATCCGATAAAGGGTTAATATCCCTCAATAAATGTATTCAAAAACTCAAAATATATTGATTTATATTATCAAGGTATATAAGCAATTCAACACTCCCCCCAAAAAAAAATCAATTAAAAAATGGATAGAGCACCTGAGTAGACAATTTTCCAAAGAAGACATATAGATGGCCAGCAGACATGAAAAGATGCTCAACATCACTCATCATCAGGGAAATGCAAATTAAAACCACAATTAGATATCACCTTACACAGGTCAGAATGGCTAAAATCAAAACAATAAGAAGTAGCAAGTGTTGGTGAAGATGTGGAGATAAAGGAACCCTTGTGCGCTATTGGTGGGAATGCAAACTGGTGCAGTCACTATGGAAAATAGTATGGAGGTTCCTCAAAAAGTTAAAAATAGGGTTAAAATAGAGTAATTCAACTACTGAGTATTTATCCTGAGAAAATGAACATACTAATTTAAAAAGATATGGGCATCCCTATGTTTATTATAGCATTATTTACAATAGCCGAGATATGGAAGTGAACCCATGTTTATCCAAAAATGAATGGTTAGGTGAAATAAGTCAGTCAGAAAAAGACAAATACAGTATAATTTCACTCATCTGTGGAATTTGAGAAACAAAATAAGTGAACAAACAAAGAAAAAAACAGACAAAAAGACTCTTAAATACTGAGAATAAACCGGTGGCTTCCAGAGAGGAGGTGGGTGGGGAATGAGTGAAATAGAGAAAAAGAATTAAGAGTACATTTATCTTGATAAGCACTGAAAAATGTATAGAATTGTTAAATCATTTCATTGTTCACCTGAAACTAATATAACACTGCATGTTAATTATACTTCAATTTAAAAAAGAAAAGATAAATAAAAATAAAAAATGGTGTATTGCATTAATTTCTTGATATTCATGACTGTAATATGGTTATGTAAGATGGAATCCACGTGAGGGTGATATAGTAATTTTGCATTATATTTGCAGCTGTTATATAAATCTGAAAGTGTTTTGGAATGAAAAGTAAAAAAAGAAAAGATAAATATGAGGATTCTGTCCAACTCTAAAGTCCCTGGATTCTGGGTATAGACATTGATCATGAAATCACCTGGGAAATCCTGGGCCAAAAAAAAAAAAAAGGCTTTGGTCATAATGAGCCACTTTTCCCAACCCCACACCCTACAGGCTGTTCCAGAGTCATTGTGGCCACTGTGGCAGTGAGGACAGGGATGCTGACAGAGGCAATGGGCTGTGTAAGCTTTCTCCAACCATGTTTTCCAGCCTGATCACACATGAACTGGGAATTACTGGTGTATATATACCTAGTGTACTGTTGGATTGTAATATTAACTGAGGGTGCATTGTCTCCCTTCAACCATAGTAGTGGTGTATAATAATTGACAGAAGGGTCACCTGGGTGGCCCAGTGAGTTAAGCAGCCAACTCTTGATTTCGGCTCTGGTCATGATCTCATGGTTCCTGAGATAGAGCCCTACTTCTTAAGATTCTCTCTCTCCCCCCTTGCCTGCTGCCCTTTCCCCATGTGCATGTGTACTTCCTTTCTCAAAAAAGTTTTTGAGAATAAAATAAATAGAATAAATATAAAAGAAGTAATTAAAGGGAGGTACTTAAGAGGAAGGTGATTCTCAGGGGATCAGCTTAGTGCACTCTCTCCCCAAATCCTGCTGTAGATCATTGCCTTTCATTGCCAGGCTTTGAAGAGCTCAGTATGAATTTTGTTTGTTTGTTTGGGGGAATATTACGCAGTAGTTTTTATTTATTCAACTACAAAAACTATGGCAATTTTTTTGATGGGTAACACTTTAGAGTAACACTATATTGCTATACATTTGGTTGAGGATCAGATTGGATTCAGGAACAAGTGAAAACAATAACAAAAATCTTCAAACATTGAAGCAAAGAAATACTTTTTTTCTCCCCTTTAATTAAATGCTACTTTCCCATAGGCTTCCCTAGACTGGTTTGCAGTCTAAGGTGATAGGAAACAAGGCTTTGGGCATTCTCAAGAGACTGCAGGTTAAGCTATGGTGCCAAGCAGGAGACTGAAACCCTGATCTGAGTGTTAATCTTAGGCATGTTCTGAGAACAGAGGCAGATTCTCAAATGTTGCCTAGTGTTCTTTCCTCTGAACCAATTATATTTTCCCTCCTCTGGCTAATTCAATGCAGTAACAATCCTGTCACTACCTTTCCTGGTTATGTGGAGGGAACCTGACAGGAATGTGTGGCTTCTGACTGGAGAGACAATGGACTAGCTTTGATCTATCTCCTCCTGAACAGTGAGGAGTTGCTGAGGAAGGCCTCTTTGGGCAACTGAAAGGTCCTGTGTCTTGGGATAAACATTTCTTACCCTTGGGAAATGGAGGACCTCTCAGCGTGAAGCTGTGAGCTCTTGAAGGCAGTTCCACTTGACCGCTCTCCTCTGTCCCACACGATTCAACTTGGTAACTGGGCTGTAGGAAACTTTGTTAGATGTAAAAACAAAAAGAAGTTAACACAGGTCACTTTTTATGCCATTCTAAGTATTTTGGGTTTTTTTCTCTCATTTCCTCTTTACCATTTTTGGAGAGGAAGCCCTTTTTTCCCTTTGACCTTTCCCAATGGTATGGATTGATTTTGATTGGTCATTTCCACCAGGAATCATAGATGACTGATGCCAGGTTTAGGAAGGGTGAGCTCAGTTTACATTTATTCAGGAATGCAAGGTTTATTTGTATGGCTATTGGTTTTGGTTTTGGCTTCTTTGTTTGGTTGATTGGTTTATTTATTTAACATATGCCTCTCTAAAAAGGAAACTTGTGCCCAGAGTTGAGTAATGAGGTTATGGCTGCAGCTGTTGGTGCTAGAGAATATCCTAGATGTCCATCCAGAAGCTGAACATTTGCCATGCCAACTGCCCCTGCCCAGTTTGGAAAAGGCAGACTAATTAGTGGAGAAAATTGCTGCTATGGGAATTTCTTATATCCAGAGAACATGGTTTTTTTTCCTAAATCAGTTTCAAATTTAGAGTGTAATTTGTTTTTCCCTCCAGTGCTTTGTGTTAAAGAAAGTTAAGTTCTTCAAGGTTATTTTAATTCATTCAATTTAATAACAACCACTGATGAAGTGTGTCTATATGCCAGGCACTGTACTAGGCCCTAAAGATACAGAGGTTGGTAAAGCTGTCCTTGCCCTCAAGGAGCTTATGGTCTAATTAAGGGATGAAGAAATGAGTAAGGCACAATAAGTGAAGACCACCCATGGATTTATGGCTGGATGTCTACTTTAGCTGGAATGAGGTGGGAGAAACAGGAAAGTCTTAGGAGGTTACATGGAAGGCAGAGAAATGGAGACAGACTTGAGGTAAGAAGCAGCGTGTTCCGTACAGTAAGCTATAAACGAGTTACTATGAAGTGGATAAGATACTCCCATTATGTGAATTGAATTGAGGTCGCCAAGTTTGCTGTTTGAATTTTCTACCATAAAGGACAAACTTCGTACTTTTTAAGACTTAAAAATATGTAGAGTGAATTTTTTAAAAAAATTCCATTATTAAAGTAACAATGCTTATAATGGAAAATTTATACAAATATAAAATATTAAGAAGAGTCACCCCTCCCACATTTAGTGGGTAAAAACTGTCTTTGACAATTTGTACTGTACTGTTGTCAGAGTTTAAATTTATTACTATTTTTGCATTAAATCTTCAGCCTGAGGCCAATGTGACCATTCTTACAGAATATGATTGCACCTATTGACAATTGGCAATATTGCCATTTTAAGTAACTTTTAAGTTTATTAACTTCACACATATGTATCTAGCATTAAACTATGTGCAAGGTACTACATTAGATGCTCTTTGAGTTCTTTCTACAAAGGGATCAAATGCCCAATTTTTTAAAATATAATTTATTGTCAAATTGGCTTACATATGACACCCAGTGCTCATCCCAACAAGTGCCCTCCTCAATGCCCATCACCCACTTTCCCCTCTTCCCCCCCCCCCCCATAACCCTTGGTTTGTTCTCTGTATTTAAGAGTCTCATGGTTTGCCTCCCTCCCTCTCTGTAACTATTTTTTTCCCCTTCCCTTGCCCCATGGCCTTCTGTTAAGTTTCTCAAGATCCACATAGGAGTGAAAACATATATCTTTCTCTGACTGACTTACTTCACTCAGCATAATACCATCCAGTTCCATCCACGTTGCTGCAAATGGCATGATTTCATTCTTTCTCATTGCCAAGTAGTATTCCATTGTATATATAAATCACATCTTCTTTATCCATTCATCAGTTGATGGACATTTAGGCTCTTTCCATAATTTGGCTGTTGTTGAAAGTGCTGCTATAAACATTGGGGTACAAGTGCCCCTATCCATCAGCAGTCCTGTATCCCTTGTGTAAATTCCTAGTACTGCTATTGCTGGGTCATAGGGTAGTTCTATTTTTAATTTTTTAAGGAACCTCCACACTGTTTTCCAGAGCAGCTGCACCAGTTTGCATTCCCACAAACAGTGCAAGAGGGTTCCCATTTCTCCATATCCTCGCCAGCATCTATAGTTTCCTGAGTTGTTCATTTTAGCCACTCTGACAAGTGTGAGGTGGTATCTCAGTGTGGCTTTGATTTGTATTTCCCTGATGATGAGTGATGTTGAGTATCGTTTCATGTGTCTGTTGGCCATCTGGATGTCTTCTTTGGAAAAATGTCTATTCATGTCTTCTGCCCATTTCTTCACTGGATTATTTGTTTTTTGGGTGTAGAGTTCAGTGAGTTCTTTATAGATTTTGGATACTAGCCCTTTATCTGATATGTCATTTGCAAATATCTTTTCCCATTACATTGGTTGCCTTTTAGTTTTGTTGATTGTTTCCTTTGCAGTGCAGAAGGTTTTTATCTTAATGAGGTCCCAATAGTTCATTTTTGCTTTTAATTCCCTTGCCTTTAGAGATGTGTGGAGTAAGAAATTGCTGTGGCTGAGGACAAAGAGGTTGTTGCCTGCTTTCTCCTCTAGTGCTTTGATGGTTTCCTGTCTCACATTGAGGTCTTTCATTCATTTTGAGTTTCTTTTTGTGTATGGTATAAGAAAGTGGTCTAGTTTCATTCTTTTTTTTTAAATTTTTTTTAATGTTTATTTATTTTTGAGACAGAGAGAGACAGAGCATGAGCAGGGAAGGGGCAGAGAGAGAGGGAGACACAGAATGTGAAGCAGGCTCCAAGCTCCAAGCTGTCAGCACAGAGCCTAACGCGGGGCTCGAACTCACGAACTGTGAGATCATGACCTGAGCCAAAGTTGGACGCTTAACCGACTGAGCCACCCAGGCGCCCCTAGTTTCATTCTTCTACATGTTGCTGTCCAGTTCTCCCAGCATCATTTGCTAAAGAGACTGTCTTTTTTCCATTGGATACTCTTACCTACTTTGTCAAAGATTAGTTGGCCATACATTTGGGGATCCGATTCCAGGTTTTCTATTCTATTCCATTGGTCAATGTGTCTGTTTTTGTGCCAATACCATACTGTCTTGATGATTACAGCTTTGTAGTAGAGGCCAAAAGTCTGGGATTGTGATGCCCCCGCTTCGGTTTTCTTCAGTATTACTTTGGCTATTCGGTGTCTTTTGTGGTTCCATACAAATTTTAGAATTGCTTGTTCTAGCTTCGAGAAGAATGCTGTTGCAATTTTGATTGGGATTGCATTGAGTGTGTAGATTGCTTTGGGTAGTATTGACATTTTAACAATATTTATTCTTCCAATCCATAAGCATGGAATGTTTTTCCATTTCTTTGTATCTTCTTCAATTTCCTTCATAAACTTTCTATAGTTTTCAACATACAGATCTTTTGCATCTTTGGTTAGGTTTATTCCTAGGTATTTTATGCCTCTTGGTGCCGTTGTGAATGGGATCAGTTTCTTTCTCATTCTGTTGCTTCATTATTGGTATATAAAAATACAACTCATATCTTTTTTTTGATTTTGCACCCTGCAACTTTGTGGAATTCATGTATCAGTTCTAGCAGTCTTTTGGTGGTCAAATGTGCAGTTTTAAGTGCATGGTTACAATTTCTTGTTTAATCAGGGCTCCTGGGTGGCTCAGGCAATTAAATGTTGACTCTTGATTTGGGCTTAGGTCATGATCTCACAGTTTGGTTTGTGGGATCGAGGCCCTGCATTGGGTTCATGCTGACAGCGTGGAGCCTGCTTGGGATTCTCGCTCTTCCTCTGTCTCTTCCCCTCTCCCACTCATGGGCATGTGCTTCTTGCTCATGCTGTCTCTCTCTCAAAACAAACAAACAAACAAACAAACAAACAAACAAACTTAAAAACACACACACACAATAATTTCTTATTTAATCTAGGGGAAATCTTGGCAGGCCAGATACTGTCTAGGAAAGAATAGTCAAGATGTGTTTAGCCTATCAGGCATTAATAACAAAGAGCAGTGTAACTATTAGTGTCAACACTAGGATTTAAAAAAATTTTTTTTTTCAACGTTTTTTTATTTATTTTTGGACAGAGAGAGACAGAGCATGAACGGGGGAGGGGCAGAGAGAGAGGGAGACACAGAATCGGAAACAGGCTCCAGGCTCCGAGCCATCAGCCCAGAGCCTGACGCGGGGCTCGAACTCACGGACCGCGAGATCGTGACCTGGCTGAAGTCGGACGCTTAACCGACTGCGCCACCCAGGCGCCCCAACACTAGGATTTTTAAAATAAGAATGTCATGGGGTGCCTGCGTGGCTCAGTTAAGCGTCCGACTATTGATTTCTGCTCAGGTCATGATGTCATGGTTCATGAATTTAAGCCCTGGTTTGGGCTCTGCACTAACAATGTGGAGCCTGCTTGGGATTGTCTGTCTCCCTCTCTCTGCCTCTCTCTCTCTCTCTCTCTCTCTCTCTCTCTCAAAAATAAATAAATAAAAATTTAAAAATAATAAAATAAAATAAGAATGTTGCACCAAGCCACTGCTTGTGAATTATACTGAAGAGTCCAGTGACTGGCTGAAAGTTGTTAAATGAACATAGATGTTGGCAGTTTTAGTAAACTTCAGAGTGAAGCTCCACAACTAGCACATTTTTAACCAGAGACTTATTATGGACTCAAAATGAGCTCACAGATTATGTTTTTGTTTATTCATTTAATCAATGAATATTTACTCATTGCTGCATGCCACATTTGTGATAGGCCCAGAGATCACTCTTACAAAGCTAACATTCTGACAGAGTCCAAATAAGAATGAGAGAAAGTTGAAGGCACTATGGTCTCCATGGATCTTTGAGATCTGTGAAGCTAGGGTTGTTGGTGGTCAGGCTATGTTTTGGTAGACATAAAGTGTGAATCAGCCAACATAATAATAAACATGAATTGGGTACCCATTTTGTTAGCATTGCCAGAAGATGGGAATTAGGCTAATTTCCAGAGAATTGTATCCCCTCTTCTTTCCCCATCTTCAAAGTCATGTAATCAGATCATAAATATGGTGAGGAACTTAGATCAGTTCTCTCTTCCCAAATTTCTTTCATCACTGTTTGTTTGAGGCAACATGATAATAATAAACACTGAAGAAAAAAAAACAGCTAATGCTGTTTACTTCCTGACTTGTTTTGTTTTGTTTTTTAATGTCTAACAGACTCTTCCTACCTATTTTTGATCTATTAGCACTCACTATGAACTAAAGGCTTACACAGAATTCATTGAAGGAATTCAAATAATCCCAGGGTGTCAGTGATAATACAGAAACTCTACACACCAAAGCATTTGTGGTGTTTTGCATGCAGAAGTGAATTTTATAAATAATGAAACTGGCCAAAAGAAATAACTAGTGGAAAATCTCCATTTTGTTGTTTCTCCTGTGACTTCATTAGCCAATAGACCCGTGTTTGAGGTCCTACAGCTGATCTAATCAGCCCAAGAATGTGGCCCCTTACTTTACTTCTGCAAATCCAGCACCCCCAACCTTCACCCAGGGATTCCTCAAATCCACATAGTGAGTACAAATATCAATGAATTATACTTTTTTAGAAAGGAAATATATTTTTTAAACTTGTTTTGGGTAATTTCTAAAGAAATTTTGTTTGTAATGGCATTCATTTTTTTAAGTGTTTGGCCACTTTTGTTTTCTGAGGCTTTAAATAGCTCACCATCTTTTTAGAACTTGAGTTGCGTCTCAGAACATACATTCAAACACACATATACACATTCGTACACATATATACACATGTATGTGTTAACAGCTAAAGCTTATGTCTATTTTATTAAAGACTGGATATTTTACATTCTTTTTTTTTTTTAATGTTTATTTATTTTTTGAGAGAGAGAGTGTGAGCAGGGGAGGGGCAGAGAAAGAGGGAGACACAGAATCTCAAGCAGGCGCCAGGCTCTGAGCTGTCAGCACAGACCCCGACACGGGGCTCAAACCCACGAACCATGAGATTATGATCTGAGCTGAAGTTGGATGCTTAACCAACTCAGCCACCCAGGTGCCGCTAAAGACTGGGTATTTTACATTCTGAATTCTTTAGAAGAATCTATAATATAGAAGCTTCATAACAATAGAAGAAAGCAAGGTATGAGTTCAGTGAAAAAAATACTTGGTTTCATATGATGTAGCTGCACACTTAATAGTCATTAATCCTAAATTTTGAATTAAGGTTCCCAAGTGAGCTACATCTAGCAGAAGAAGTATTTAACCGATAACTCTCATAGGAGAGAAAGATGAACAATTCTCCGACTTAATGGAAGGAACATTAACTAGGGAGTATTTAAACATCCTGAAAATAATCACAAACTTTCTGGAAATGTAATAATGAGGGATGTGTTCAGAGACATTGCCTCTAAATATATAGTGTGTAGAGTGGGTTGTTATGAAATTCAGTGTCTTATGGCTTGACTTGCTATTGTTATATAAGGTGGAGTGGCAAAGAGTTTTACATTTTCTACTTTTGTCCTCAGTAAAAATAAACTTCTTCCACATTTTACAGGTACGCTTTCCCCGTTGTTCTCAGTTCTACTTTGGATAGCAGTTGCAATCTGCACATCGATGCTATTTTTCTTCTCCAAGCCTGTGGGTATTCGGCCATTTCTTGTGTCAGTAATGCTCAGATCAATATATACAATAGGTCTTGGGCCTACATTAATACTTCTTGGTGCAGCTAATGTAAGTACTTTACTTAGCTTTGTCCTATTATAAATTAATTAAAAATGTACTAACTATAAAAGTGTAACTATATATTTTAACTTAGGTATGCATAGTAAATTCTTATGTGTTGTGAATCCAAATTAATGAGAGTTTAATTTGTACATTCTTAATTTTGAGGAGAAAAAAATGACAAGCAAAAATTTGATATATTTAAGAAGGTGGCATTTGAGGCGTGACCCAGTTCTGCAATCAATTTAATCCAATCCAGTTTTAATGCCTTCTATACCCAAAGCTATTGACAAAAATGCTTCTGAGCCACTGTTAACATCCTAAAGTGACTTCTAAACCACCCAAGAAAGATTAAATTATATTTGGTAGAATTTTAGAAGTAAGTATCTTTTATAAAATGATCAAAGAAAAAAGGATTGCTATATGAGAAAATACAAACTTGTTCTCTTTTTATGTGAACAAAACCTATAAACTTGTGAAAGACATAGATGAAATTAATATTTTTTTCACTAAATTTTAAAATATTAGAACAAAGGAGCACATTTCAAAACCTCTGTTAGGTAGGTTTAGAATAAGTAAGCCAGAGAACCATTGTATAGCAATATGTATACATTATTATTGTATAGCAATAATGTATAGCATTAATGTATACAATTATTAGCATATTATTGTATACATTAGCATATATATTATATATGTATATATGTATATATTAGCATATACAAATAGCAATAATTGTACTCAAGAGATAAAATTTTAAAGGGATTAGACAGCTTTCTACATGGTATATCCATAAAGGAATATTAAGAAAAGGGCAAATCCTCAGGTCAGTGAAAGAAAAAATGTTCAATTAGTATATTGCTAATATGTCTGCTGAATACCTGAAGCACTGTCTATATCTTGTACTGTGTTTCTAACATAATGTCCTATATTCTGGTATCTGCATAAATGACTTATCTCCCCTACTACATTATACATTTCTTATGGATAATGATTGACCATTCGGTGTCTTGGATTGTCATTGGTACTAACAAATATTTCTTTAATGAATTAACTAATGAGTGAGTGAATGAATGAGTGAAAAATTATCTTTGTATTCTTCTACATTTACAGTGCCTTGTACATAAAATACATGGCAAGTATTTACTGAGAATGAACAAATGAAATAGTCAACCAAACTTTTGAGAATTATAAAGCTGAGATAGAATGACCAAGTCTGTGTTTCTGACCATTAGCATATTACACTTCTTTCAAGGTTCAACATGGTATATATGACAGGTCCCAGTTAGAACATTCAGGCCACCAAATTACCAGTTATTCCTCAATCACTGTCAATAAAGGGAAGTTTACTGTACATGCAAAGAGATCTATCAGTGAAGAATTCTGTCAAGTACCAAATATACGATTCCTAAGCTTTTTGAGGGCAGTGGTTGTCATGTTCATGGTATAATCCTGCCCTCCTCACTCCCTCATTCCCAACTCCATTTTTCTCCCACTTCATGCCTACTACTTAAACATTCAAAAATTATTTACTTGAACTGAACTTGTACTTTGAATGTTTTGAAAATAAGCTAATTTTGCAATATTGCCAACCAACCTAATTGAAGAATCTTCATGGATTTATCTAAAATTTTCTAAATTGGGGTGCTTGGGTGGCTCAGTCAGTTAAGCGACCAACTTTGGCTCAGGTCATGATCTCGCCGTTTCCAAGTTCGAGCCCCACGTCGGGCTCTCTGCTGACAGCTCAGAGCCTGGAGCCTGCTTTGGATTCTGTGTCTCCCTCTCTCTCTCTCTGCCCCTTCCCCACTCATGCTCTGTCTTTCTCTTTCAAAAATAAATAAACATTAAAAAAAATTAAAAAAAAAAAAATGTTCTAAATCTATTAGAAAACTTGAATTAAGGAAGTCTGGCTTATTATTTTAAAAAAAATACATTCAATTTTGAGCCAGACTATTTGAAGAAGCAAATAATATTCATAAAATGGCAGCTGGTCTTCAATAAGACATTAATTCAAGAAAGGGAATCTAAGTTTGATAAGTTGAAATAATAGCTAGCTAGAGTTGGGCCAGAAAAAAACAAGCATTTATTGGGCCTCTGTTATCTGATAGACATTGAAAACACCAAGAAGTGGAGAATGTGGTTCTTGCCATACAGAAGCTTCAAGAACATATAAAGAGATAAGGAAAAACATTTTAATGTCTATTGTGGAAACCAAAAACATTTGGAATTATTTTTCCTTTCCCCCTTGGGGACAGGTTAAAAAGATGATTTCTGCCTAAGGTTTGGTGAGAATAGTTTCATTACAGGAAATGAAAATTCATATAAGAGGCAAGTATTGTACTTTAATTTCTTCATGGGGAGAAAATACATGGAAATGTATCTTTCTTATTAACTGTATGAATCTGTGAGTACTCTTCTATTTCTCACAGCATAAAAAATCCATTTGCACACCCCCTGAATGGTACATTATAATTCGGTAGTTCAGGGTATTTTGACAAAGAAAATAATCAACTTTAATTTGAAACAAACAAACTGGATAGAATAATTGTGATTTTGATAATATTGATAGAAGTTTTATCTATAGTTTTGATATTGTACAGATTAATAAAATGTTTTAGCCAATAATCATTCACCTTAACTTTTAACATAACAGGCTTCTTCCTGTGCTTTACCATTTCCCAGGAGGCGGGAAAAAAATTCAAACATTAATCAGCCCTATTTTGTAACTTAGGATTTAATATATTTATTTACTTAATTGGAACTTAAAAGCTTGCATTGTGTAACAGGGAAAACTAGAAGTGCTAAAATTATAAGTGTCAGAAGTAGGGAGAAACAAAAGCAAGGATCTACCTGACAGTTATGCCTTAAGGAGAATCAGAATTCGAGATAGGCAGATCAAGCCTCTGAGTGTAATTTTTCTCTCCAGTGAAATGAAGATATTAAAGCTTAGTCTTCACCCACCACTTGTTGAAAAGCTGAGTGTGATGTTTTAGAACAGGGCAGTAACAGTGATGCTATAATACCAAAAAAAGGCTGCCATTTATCAAGCTCTTAATATGTGAGGTGCTATTTAATTGTAAAACATTGGTACCATAATCGTAAAAGTAATTGTGTTTCGGTTCACAGAGAGTTATTTGTTTCTGACTCAGTGTCTTTCATAATGTTAAGCAAATGTAGACAGTCACTTTTCTGGAACAGGAAACAAGTGGAAGGAAAAACCTCAATGTCTGTTCTGAGCATTTAATATTATCAGTTTCTGTTTATTATGATGCTCCATTTTTATCATCTTCACTCATTTCTTTTTTTTTTTATTTTTTTTTATTTTTTTAAATTTTTTTTTTCAACGTTTTTTATTTATTTTTGGGACAGAGAGAGACAGAGCATGAACGGGGGAGGGGCAGAGAGAGGGAGACACAGAATCGGAAACAGGCTCCAGGCTCCGAGCCATCAGCCCAGAGCCTGACGCGGGGCTCGAACTCACGGACCGCGAGATCGTGACCTGGCTGAAGTCGGACGCTTAACCGACTGCGCCACCCAGGCGCCCCTTCACTCATTTCTAAAATCAAAGTTTTGTTTAGATTGCAACTAATTTCTCTGTCTTGTCACAAGGGTTCTCTCAATGTTTAAGATGTTTCAAAAAATTCAGGTGTTTTTCTCTTAAAACTCATACCTTATAACCCAGTACAATTTACTTCTCATTGTCTACGTTGTAATGGAAATTAACATATTGTTTTGGTAAATATAAACACACATTTTATAAATTTTGGATCACCTAATATTTCTATACCACTAATAATAATATTCCCAGTCATATGGATGCTATATAATGTATTTAACCATTCCACTAATTTTTATTATTTACATTTTTAGATTTTTTTTTCTAATAATGCAGTAAATACCTGTGTAAGACCTTTTAATATCTTCTAAATACTCTTATGTACAATGTTATTTTCTTCTGTAGTAGTGCCTGGAAATGTGTAATTTATTTAGGGCACTTGTAAATTATTTGCCTTTCTACAGTTATTTGTAAGGTGAAAGTGTTTCCTTCTGCCGAAACTTGGTCTTGCCATTTTGCAGACAGGAGAGACAGGTGGAGTTTCGCAGATAGCTGTCTATTAGCAATAAGCCACAGTGTTCAAATTTAGTAGTGTCATGCCCTTAGTTACTTACCTGCAGATAGTTTCCTGGTAGGGCTCATGTTACTGCTATAATGTTGAGCCCACCATATGTTCATTTAACATATACAAATTCAATTATATATTCTGAGTCAAAGCATTCTCTCTCTCTCTGTCTGTCTGTCTCTCTCTCTCTTTCTCTCTCTCTCTCTCTCTCTCTCACACACACACACACACACACACACACAGTCTGTGTTTCATATAATATGGTCACTAAATGCTCATAACTAATTCTGATATTCAGTTGTAGTAGTAGAAAACTGCTTCAGTTGCTGGAGGAAGGACTAGCATGTGTTGAATTTATTAAAAGACAGTATAGTTTACACCACCCTTGTTTATGATACTGTTTTGTCAGCAGTTTAAAAGATTTCCAGGGTGATATTGACTACCTGAAGATTTTCCTATGCTTTGACCATACAACCGTATCCTGTGTAAGATGTAACACTACTGAAATGGAGATTTTTTGTAACACCATTGAAATGGAGAGTTTTGAATCAAATTGCATCAGTTTTAGTAAGGATGATGGTTGATGACAATATAGTAATGTAGTTAATGTGTAGTTCAATAAATTCAATTTTACTTTTCAATAAATACTAGATGGCCTTTTTCAGTGGGGGTGGGGGGATGCTATAGTTTATTCCTGGAAAATAGGTTATTGTTTTCCCCTAGGCACAACGTAAGATGGGGATAGAATTCCTGATCAGGGACATAGAACCAAATAAGACAAAAAGGATAACATAAAGGCAGCTATAAATTTCTGTAATCACATAGAACAGTAAAATTTAAAGGACATCCCATAGAATTCAAGACCGTTGAGGCACCTTAAGGATTATTCACTTCCAGGCATTTCATTTTAGAAATGAGTATACAGAATCCGACAGAGACCAGGAAGATTTACTAAAGCAACTGGTGGCAGAGCCAAGAATGGAACCCAGATGGTCCAACTTCTAGTCCAGTGTCTTTCTATTCTGCTGCACTGTTAAAAGTCCTGTAAAGACATATCAGTGAATTATGAAGCATATATGAAAACAGTACTGTACTATATAATTAATTTACCCAATTAAAATTAATGAACTTGATTCACTCTACATTAATTAACAAATGGACATTAATTTTGTTTTTGCTTTTAGAAAACCTATTGGTAAATCATTTTTCAAAAGGCCACACAGAAAGCTTACATTGATGCTGTTTCCCTACCCGACTGCCTGCTTTTTCCCCACCATCACCCGAGTCACCTCATCCTCAACAAAATGTACAGTGAAAGGCAATTTTGAAGAATAGATGGAAAATGTTAAAAATATGTGGGACAGTTGTGGTCATTTAGATTAGTATGCTGATTCAAGACTCTTCTCAGCACCAATTCAGAAGGGGCTGGTCTTTTAACCACCTTGTCAAGTTCCCACTCCCTCTATTTATCATTGCCCACACGGACCCTTGCCTCAGAAACAAAGATTGCCTAGGTAACGGTATTGACAAATGAAGGACTAGTTAGACAACATCAAGCAAGTCATGGCATGAAAAGGGAGAATAAGTTTTGTAATTTCTTCGTTACTATAAATATTCCCAACTTTCATGGAAATGCTCTATAAAAACAATGTATACGTTTCAGGGTCACGGTGCAGGAAAAAACAGAGTTCAACTTCTTTCCTACCCACATCACTTATTCTCATACTTATTTCTCCTTGGTATGAACAAAGGACAATTTCCTTCCTTCTGATCTCCACAGAAATAGATGGATGTCACTGCCAATATCAACTCCACTCTAGTTTGAGACGTAGTCAAGAGAACAGGGACATATCCATCAACAGCAAGCTCTAGATCAAATTTCAAGGAAAATAAAAATCAACCTGTAAACAAAGAAGGCAAACCTTTATTTTTCATGCAAAAGTAGCAGTGGCTTTTTTAGGCAGAAATAAGTCTTTTGCATTATTTGAGAACTGAAGTGTATCGCTTTGAAAACTTGAATTCAAGGTATTGTTTTTCCTCAGTGTATAGATTTATAAATAGTTTTCCTGCATCATTTTTTAATGATCCAGTTTAGGGAAGTAAAGATCAGGAAACAACACATGAACAATTTGTCTTGAACATATCCACCCTTCTGAAAAGTCATAATTCCAGGTTTTAACTTTATTTTTTACAGAACTTATTATTTCTTTTTTGTATTGATAAACTATAGTGGGTGAATCAAGGCAAATAATTTGAACTTAAATAGCCATTCAAAACAATTTAAAGAGTAAAACATTGAATATTGCTTCACCTAGACATTCTGTATTTCACCATCTTCATGGTTGTTTATTGTCAAATAGGACACTTATCTGAACACCTTGTATATATTTCCTGTATATATTTGTATATATTTCCTGAGTTTTTTAAATGATGACTTTTTATAATATTAAACTTACTCTTGGATAATAATCATGAAGACATCCATTATACTGTAACAATGCTTAATAATAAAGATCTGATGATGAAATACTAAAATAATGAAGTACAACTTTCTGCTTGACATTATTCAAGTTCTCAAAAAGACGATGGAAGAACTGATAATACTGATTATTGAAAAGATAGTTAATTAGCATGGTGAAATTTTAGGGAAGGTTGAACTTCTATGCTATTGATTCAGTTTGACTGTTAACACATTTCTCATTTTGTCTGTATTGATTTGGACTTCAGAAAGTTGAAGGAAAAGGTTTTTCCCATCTCTTAAATTTCACTTCTGCCTCAAAGTGTTATGCTCCTTCTTATGTTATTTTAAATCATTCCATAAGGCAATTTTTTAAATATATAATATAGCTAAAGTCAACAATGTTGCAAAAAGCAACGTGTTTTCCCTCACTTGAGTTTGGACTAGAAAGACAAATATGGTGCCATCAGATAACTTGAAGAACTCAGGAAACAATTTGGAAGCACTGAAATTTGAAATCTGTAATTCTTTCCATGATGACTAAGAGGCAGAATTGTCTCTTTAGTTTATAAATAAAGTAGTGACTCCAGAACCAAATATATGACACTAAGTTTACGATAACTGTGTTCTTTGGATGTCACCGCACAGATCACTGTTACTGCCAAAGAATCTCAGTGTAAATTTCTATATTCCAAAGTTACACCACAAAAGACAATTTTAAATAGTTTAAACACAAATACATAGCACCAAGCATAATAAACACTCCAAAATATCTAATGAATAATTACTTCACATGGAGCTTAGAAAATATATGCATACATTATATTTATTTTAACCTAACTGCATAAGTATATTTATATTTTCATGTATTTATATTAAATTCAAGAATCACCTTTAATGGCTTGCTTTTTAAAAATAATATTCAGTAGAGAAAGTCTAGGCTAAAAAAATCAAGGATAGATCTTTTCTGGATATTTTCAGAGAAGATACTTTTCTGTTACATACCCAACATAATAAAAATATTACATATATTATTTTTAATATGGAAAATATGATGAGTAGTATTTAAAGCATCATTGTACTAAGTGTTTCAAATGCATTATGAATTGTTTAATACTCTGAAGAGGTCTATGCGGTGGGAGTTCCTTTACTCCAATTCTTCCGAAGAAACAGTCCAGGCCTGCAGCTGCATGACCAGGGTGCGACAGGGGTGAGACAGCCAGGGTTTAAATTCAGGTCTGCCTCGATTGTCCAGCTGGGGCTCTTCATCATTCTCATTTTCCCTGGAACTGCAGACAATACAACTTTTGTGTGTATTACGTTTACATGCAGATTTGTAAGCAGTGCTGAAAAATCACCAAATAAAAAAATGAGAAAAGAAAACCACAGAACTCGTGAATAATAGGTTTTGCCAATGACTGTTATTTTTGTGAGTTTCCAGATAAATAAGACAGTAAAATCTAATCTTTTCCTCCCTGTAGCTTTGTAATAAAATAGTGTTTCTGGTGAGTTTTGTGGGAAATCGTGGCACTTTCACCCGAGGCTACCGAGCGGTCATCCTGGATATGGCCTTTCTCTACCACGTGGCATATGTCCTGGTTTGCATGCTGGGCCTCTTTGTCCATGAATTCTTCTATAGCTTCCTGGTGAGTACTTCTCCGTGTGGACAATCAATGCTGAAAAAATACACAATGCTGCCTCTTCCTTTGATTTTTTTTTAAAGCAGGGCCTGACATTTAGGACAAATTATGTTATTTTTAGAATTTCCTAGGAAAAGTGTGAATTATTATTATTTTTAATCTTTTCCTCTGAGAAACCACATAGGTGGTGGAATTCTTTATTTCCTCTCTGAGAAGTCACTAACGACCCCACCTCTTGACCCAGGCTTCATATAGCAGCTGCTTTTGGTTTCGGCCAAATCCTTACTTCGCTTTACATTTAGAGAGTCTCGAACAGAGTGTAGGGGGAAAGTATGGGGATATATTTTCATAGTACTGGAATCATTGCATTTTGTTTACAACAACAAATATTATTGTGACTTTAGAATGGCGTATACATAAAATGAGGGAGAAACTGCCAACCTAGTAAAAAAAAAACATAGTGAGTTGTTTTAAATCTTCATTTCAGATTTAATGTGTCATTGTTGCTAAGCTTATCTCCATGTATCTAACTCATTAAATGGATTTGCAGATTTCTTCTAGAGGTCTGTTTTTTGTTTTTCACGTTATCCATTTTACTTCCTATATATAGACTGTTTGATAGCCATAAACTAGGAGAGGAGACAGTATAAATATGTGGTAATATTTTGAAACCTAAAACACTACCAGGTTAATATCACGATGTCATGGGAGAAATTTATTTATATCTCCCACCCATGGCTGGCATGCAGTGGAGAGCACTAGCCAGTAAAATAATTCCTGAAACCTAAGGTAAAGATCTAAAAACATTACGATGGCCCTGTTTGCTTGGGTCATGAGGAACAAATCCATTGCCTACTGCTTTCCTGTTTTCTAGCAAACCCATGTAGGAAGACTGAAAAGAGGCAAATTTTCTATTTACTCTCAAAGAGCCCCCGTGATACACAACTATCTTCTAGCTAGTTAAGTTAGATTATTCAACAGTCAAAAGTAGATTTTTTTTTCTGTTCCAGGGATCCAAATGAATTCCCTTTCTCCTCTAATTTTCCATAAAGAATCCACTTTTTAAAACATGCCTGTGATATATAAAGTCTTATTATACTCAGCACTTTTACCGGACTGTGATATATAACAAACATTCTGTAATGTTTTTGTGCTTCAACCCTTCTCGTCTATAAAATCGATAGGGAGAGGATGATAGACTCGTACTATCAAGATTCATTAAAGAGATAATATAAAAAAACATGTGAAATGATGTATGTAAATCTTTATGTTTTCCAAGAAAAGGCATTTGGCAAAATGAAGGTGTATTTGAATTATTATATTAGCTATTGATAGTAATGTTACTTTTAATTTACGTTACTTAACCTTATTTTCCAATTGTATTTTCTTCTTGTGTTTTATCTTTCAAATCTTACAATACTGATGCTAATTTGTTTTCACTGGGTTGTTTGTGAAAACGATATTATCCATTTTTAAAAGTTTGTTTATTTATTTGTTATTTATTTAGAGAACGAGAGTGAGAGCAAGAGAGAGGCAGAGACAGAGGGAGAGAGAGAGAATCCCCTGTGGGGCTCTTTCTCACAAACTATGAGATCATGACCTGGGCAAAATCGAGAGTCAGACACTTAACTGACTAGGCCACCCAGGTGCCCCAAGGATATTGTCCATTTTGATGTTTAGAGTATTAGGAGGAAATTATAATGGACGTGATGCCAAAATGGCATTTAAGTATTTTTTAAAATATGTATTGTATTTTAAAAAATACATGAATATGTATTCCTAGTTACATCCACAAATACCAATACTTTATCCAAAATAATAAAAGCCATTTTCCTTTCAGATATAAATAGAAAGAACCATCAACCTGCCCAATGTCAATACCTTTTTTGCCTTCCCAAGATTCTGATTCCATGGGAATGGAATGGGGCCCAGAAATAAGCATTTTTAGTAAGCATCCCATGGGCTTCTGGAAGTGATAAACTTTTAGAAACCATTCAGAAGTGACCTAGAGTCCATTGCCAAACTTTTTCTTTAAGCCACTATTGAGTTAAAGTAAAGGAGTATCTCCTTTATGTAAATGACATGCTTAAGTAAGTTAAGTCAGAGTGTCGATAATTTGGAAGTTGAATTTGCATTAGTTAATTTTGTCTGTACTGAGGAACATTGACTTTATTTCTGGAAGTTTCTGCTCCCTCCAGAAGATAAGCAGATAGCAAAATATTTAAACACTGTTTTTTATGTATGATCATGATAAAATATCAACTTCCTAAGGTGAGCAAATAAGGTAATATCTTTATGGCAATTATTTGCAAGACTAGAATTAAATTGGAAAGTAAGTATATAACCCTCAGTACTCAGCAAAACAGAGTATAAACAAGGCCCTGGTGTTTCCGAAGGGATTTGTGACACTGGTAATGGATCATTTCAACCAGTTCAGAAATTCTAATCAGTGCCCTCAGAGAGCAGGAGACAAACCTTAATTATTCCAACTTCCAAAATAGTATTCATTTCCAAACAGATATTTATGCCTTTTTAAGTGAATGTTAATTTATTGCTTTTAACCCACTTTTGATAATATAACATGTACTTGCTAATGTATAATTTCAACTTAATAATAGAGCAATAAATAAAATTGCTCTTGGTGTGGACTCCAGACAGCAAACACATACCTAGGTTCTTGACCAGTGCATAGATTCTCTACTACTAAACACAAAATGGATAATAACCCATTAGAGGAAGTGGAAATTTAACAAATTGTGTATTATAGTTTTGTTTATACTTCTGTTTCCAAATGTACATACTAAAATAATAGGTTTTGTCTTTGTTATGTCCCTGTAGCCAGGAAACGCATTTCCATTCCTCAAATATTTTTAAATTTCCCATCTTTTCTATGGCAGCAGGCTGATCAAATTGTTCTGGTAGTTTCTCCTCTAATCCTTCGATTAAACAATACATTTAATGAATCTGTCAATTATTCATCACTTAGGCAAATGTAATTCAGCATTCTCACCTTAGCCATTTTACGTATTCCAGAAGCAGCTGCAGAACATCAGTAAGACTAAAAATAAGGAATAAGTAACTAAGTTGGTTAAGTATAGTCTTATAATTTTTCTAAATTCAAATGTGACACTATGCTATTTCTGTATCTTACAAAATTAAAGTTATGTTGGTTATGAAACCAACACACATTATATGCCATGTTAGAGTTATCTTTATTGAAAAACAGTTTATTAATACATTTCAACTGTAGAAGAAACATATATTTTGGTGCACCTTTAAGGTATCACTTAGATTGTTATTTTTTCACAGACAAACTAAAATGGCTTGCATTTGTATCCATAATTACCTTTACGTTTATTCAGCTTTTGCTCCATTGCATTTTTTTCTTGTTTTGTTTTATGTTTGTAGCTGTTTGATTTGGTGTACAGAGAAGAGACTCTGCTCAATGTCATAAAGAGTGTCACACGGAATGGCCGCTCCATTATTCTAACTGCAGTCCTGGCTCTCATCCTTGTCTACCTGTTTTCCATTATTGGATTCCTTTTTCTGAAGGATGACTTCACAATGGAAGTGGATAGGCTGAAAAACAGAACTCCCGTTACAGGTATTGCTGTTACCACCAAATGAGCTTCCTCTCGTGGCAGACATGACTTGTACACAGCTTAAGAGCATTACAGATAAACACTAATGGAGGAAATGTTTCCTTGAAAACATGTTCTTGTTCACTGAGAGCTCATGAATGTCCAATACTCCTCAGCGGTTTTTTAGCCGTCAATGTGTATAGAGAAATCCTGATATAAGAAACATCATCTGGGCTCAGTTTCAGTGAGAAAGTTTCAACAATGCTAACTATTTTCCAGAAGACAGTCAACAACTTCAGTGTAGGAGAATGGCTTTGGAATCTTTTCTTCCTCTTTTTTCCTGTCTCCCCCCAAGAACAACATCTAGCATCATTCACAACCATTATTCCACATATGTTTGCTCACAGTACATCATATTATACTTAAATAATTGAAAATGATAAATGTTTTGATTTGGAAACCATCAGGAAGTAAGAAATTTGGTATTGAAAAAATGCTCAATATGCTGTCATTAAGGAGCTCAATTCATCAGTATGTGGCTATCACAATTTCTGTACAATATTTCTGTTTTCTGACTGGTTAGACATCATCCACTTAGACTTACTGTGATTCTTGTGGTGATAGGGCTTATTCTTTCCATCTTACTTTGAATTTTTATTTATCATGCTTTCTAATGGTTTCTTTTTTTCCCCCTTTCCTACCTTTTGTTGTTTGGGTTAAATTTCTTTGTTACTCTTTTTCCTCCTCTCCTGCTTTGCTGGATACAAATCATAGTTCTGCACTTTGCTGTTTGTTTCTCTGGGTGATTCTGCTGCCTATGAGTTGTAGAGAATGGAAACCACAAAATGACTCTCCCCTCAAGCCATTAAGTTTAAAGGTATGACATAATTAGTGGTGACTTATAAACAATATTCTTTCTTGCCTTTAACAAACATTTCTTGATTATTAAATTGATGACAGATGGTAGTTTCTTGCTTAGAATATGGGATAATTAGGTGATGTTTAGATCTGTTATTAAGTCTGATCAAAGCACAGAATAGAAATGTCATATACATAGATTGAAAGTTATTAAACTGGAGACTGAATTTCATACCTAGGTATTCATCTTTATTCAGAGGAACGTGAAATATTTTGTTACTGTCTTTCCTGTTCTCCCATAAATGTTACTTGTTCCAGAATTTTACAGGCATATATATTTAAAGAAAGGGCTCATATTTGTAAGTAGCCTCTCAAACTCCCCCAAAACTATCTGTGAATCATAAACAAAAATCTTCAGGTTTTAATTATTTCTTATTTACCAGGCATGATCACAATGAGTTACTCAGTACAGGGAGAGTCTGAAGCTGAAGCAATCACAATCCCTGAATCCAAATGTATACAATAGTTATTGTTTTCTGACTCTAGTCATAAATATTTTTGTGTTATTAAAAAGGATGTTAGTGACATTATCAACATTTCTTCCTTAGAAATATAAAAAGGGGCGCCTCGGTGGCTCAGTTGGTTAAGTGTCTGACTTCAGCTCAGGTCATGATCTCGCGGTTTATGGGTTCAAGCCCCAGGTTAGTCTCTGTGCTGACAGCTCAGAGCCTGGAGCCTGCTTCACATTCTGTGTGTCTCCCTCTCTCTCTGCCCCTCCCCACTCATGCTCTGTCTTTCAGAAATGAATAAAAGTTAAAAATTTTTTTATTTTTATTTTTTATTTTTCTAATTTTTAATGTTTATTTATTTTTGAGAGAGATACAGAACATGAACAGGGGAGGGGCAGAAAGAGAGGGAGACACAGAATCCAAATCACGCTCCAGGCTCTGAGCTGTCAGCACAGAGTCCTACATGGGGCTTAAACTCACAAACCGTGGGATCATGACCTGAGCCAAAGTTGGATCCTAACTGACTGAGCCACCCAGGTGCCCCAGAAAATAAAATTTTCTTTTAAAGAAATATAAAAATATCTTTCCTTTTTTCTTACAAAATAGACAGCATTAGACCTAAAATGTCAAGATCTTTATTTAAAAATGTTCATATTTAGGGGTGCCTGGGTGGCTCAGTCAGTTGAGAGTCCGACTTTGGCTCAGGCCATGATCTCACTGTCTGTGAGGTCGAGCCCCGCGTCGGGCTCTGTGCTGTCGAGGCCTGGAGCCTGCTTCGGATTCTGTGTCTCCCTCTCTCTCTGCCCCTCCCCCACTCATGCTCTGTCTCTATCAAAAAGTGAATAAAAGTTAAAAATTTTTTTAAAAAATGTGCATATTTACATGAAAAACTGTTAAATAAGAGAAAGCATTTGTAAATACTATGAAAATCTAGTATACAAGAAGTTAAACTCTTGACTCTTCATAGATTGAGAATGTTTGTTGCATAGGGCTGAGAGTGAATATGATATTGTGCCCTGAGGAAAGCGCCTTTATTTTCATAATATTTTTAATTATTTAATTTGTAACACCATCTGTCTATTGATAAATAGCATCAAGTTTGTTTTTTCAAGTACCAAACACTATTTGCTCCCAAAGTTGAGTGAAAGCTTATTGAGGATAACCAGCCTAGGTAGCAAGTGAAATCTGGAGGGCAAACATGTGCAGTTGTTCAGGGGGTAGGAAATAGTCATGGGAAAGCCAGGAGGTGGGAACAAGGAGGGAAGGTTGGGAGTTCTAGAGCTTGCGGCAGAGCATTGCAGACACATAGGAGAGTGGAGGATGGATAATTTGCAAATGGCATCGGGAATTTAGGAAAATGCAGATCCTACCTCTGAGACGCGGGGCCCTGCGCTCCACAGAGGAAGCAGCTGCCACTTGACGGGGTTGAGGGGGGCCCATGTCTTAGAAAAGCCCAAGGAGTTGGAGAGAAGGATCTGTTGACAAGCAGAGATTACAGTGTTTCTCACGTGTTCTTTCTTCCCCCTTCTCAGTGCTGCCCTCTGGCTTCCCACCCTCATTTCCTCTCACCCAGGAGACTAGGAACCTCTTAGGTGGCTTCCCCACCTGCAGCCCCTTCTTCCCGCCCAATTCATTCATTGTAACCTCTGATTGATTCGGTGTCTCATTGATTCAAAAACTGCTGGGATCTGCACTGGCTGTGAGATGTTTGGTTTAAAACAATAGCCTGGATGCTCAGGTCACTCTGCTCCCATGTCTGTGCCTTCGCTGGCCTCTGTGCCTTTTGTCATAACAAACTGCACCAGGAATCCCGCCCCCCCCATCTTTCTATGTGTGAATCCCATGTCTTTAGATGTATCCTTCTCCAGAACGCTTTCTGTTTGTTTGTCTGTTTGTTTGTTCTTAGAATTCACGTCTCTCTCGTAATGCACTCCATTACGTTAACTGTACTTTACTTCCTCCACTCAAGTGTAATCCTGTCTTTGCCTCTCGGTATTCCCGAATTATCAGGTCTCTGAGGCCTCGACTCTGGGCCCTCAGAGCCTGGCATGGAGCCAATAAATATTAAGTAAGAGAACGGCCACCAGGACACATTCAGAAACCCCATCTCTCTCCTTCTCTGACCACCAGAAACCCTCTCCAGCACCAGATGGTGCACCTGCCCTTTCCCCGGAGCTTGCCCCAGTCAAGGGGCAAGGAAAGGTGGAGGTGAATGTGTAACCTCCCTTCCCTGAGTGGACTCTGTCTTTCTCAGCTCCAAGGCTTAGGTTGCAGGCAACCCCAGGCCTGGTCCGTCCCCCAGTCATGTGTCCTAACTTCAGCTCCTGTTTGTCACTTCTGCCCTCATCTCATCAGAGAACCAGGATAACTTGGTGTGATGTTGCTCTGATATGCACTTGAGTATTTCTTCAATCCTTTGTATATACAAATGAACTTACTCCTGCCCCTCCTTCTCACGGACTTTGATGACTATTTGAAAAATCGGTTTGAAGAGAGGGAGGGAGGCAAACCACAAGAGACTTAAATACAGAGAACAAACCAAGGGTTATGGGGGGTGGGGGAGAGGAGAAAGTGGGTGATGGGCATTGAGGCAGGCACCTGTTGGGATGAGCACTGGGTGTTGTATGGAAACCAATTTGACAATAAATTATATTAAAAATTTTTTTAAAAAAAGAAAAATCGGTTTGAGAAGTATGAACCTCTTTACTTTGTATTTGTTACTAACAACAAAAAAAATTTCTTATAAAGCTTCTTTCGCACAGATACGAAGTTTACCATTTTCTGTTCCATTCTGGCTGGGGGGATAAGCCAAGCAGATGGATCCTTGGGAACTAAGGGAGAAAAGAAAGATCCCCCCCCCCCCCAACTGTACTGTTAGAACTGCCATGACCTGAAAGTCTCTACCTGCTATAGGGACTGACCAGTGGCTTAGAATCTGGGAAACCAACTGCTCTGGGGGAAATGTGTTCTGTCATTCCAAGTCTGAATCCTGAATGCATTTGACCATGGAAACATTGTACATGGTGGTTAAGGTCTGCATTATTATTGATACTTTATCTTTGCCACTTCAAAAAGGTATAAAAGGCTTTTAGTGGGTTGGTTTGTGAACTTACTCCCTATTTATAAAATGCCTTCAATACACAAAACTGTGTTCAGAGTTCCAAACCAAGTTCCTAAAAGACTTTAGGATCACAGCTAAGTTGAGGTAGTAGTGATTTTTATTTATACGCCTTTGTAACTATATGTTCGTTTCTTGTCATTTGCGTATTTGTCTCTATACCATATTCTAATTTGTGTGTTCTCAGGGAGTAATGAAGTTCCTACTATGACTTTAACTTCAATGATGGGAACATGTGAAAAGGACAACTGCTCACCCACAATACCAGCTTCAAATACAGGTCTGTAAAAAGGACCCCAAAACAGTACAAACCTGATACTTTGTAGTTATGTTTATTACTGCTAAGGGAGTTGCTCTAAGAATTTCGTGGTGGATTGAAATAGAATCATGGAGGGTAAAAGAACCAAAAAGTTTCAAACTAGAGAAAGGATTCCCATATCTGTCATTTTGTATCCCACCCCATTGCTTATATTATTCCTATTCTTGAGGATTTATCAGATTTACCTTGTGGTACCTGCTGCTAAAAATACTATTACCAAATTGCAAACCCATACCACACTTGACACCCTTTTAAATGTATAGCCTTTAACAGAGAATCTGGAAACACACAGGCTTGGAACTCAAAAGACTTGGTATAATCCTGGACTTCCCACTTTCTAGCTCTCTGTCTTAGATATGTTATGCAAATTTCCTGGACTTTGTTCACATGGTTTGCCCAGAGTGGGAGGGGGTGAGGGACCAGACAGACAGACAGAGAGAATATGATACTTTCCTTGCTTCCAAAGGAGCAAATGGGAACCATGCTCATAAAAAGAATTTTTGAAACTCTAAATTGTTCTCAATGGTTTGGAAAGTATGGCATATGTGAAATTTAATGAACTGTAGAAGGAATTAGTGATCTCTTTCCAGAAGCAGCAGTGATTTAGGGAGTATATATCTTTAAATATTTGAAGAGTTTTATATATAAAAAAGGAGTGGATCCAGTCTGTATTACATCTATGAAAGGCAACAGTGGACTCAGGGGAGATGATGGAAGGAAGAGTTAAGCACAGTGTGAGGACAGAGTCCCCCTTTTCCATCTGGGAGCACACTGTTTCTCTGATCATAATGATAGGGGCTTCTTTCCTAAATTGCCTTTTTCCTTGAGATGTTGGATTGTTGCATGAGGAGAAATGGATATGCCCTTTGGCGAATGAAACATTTCAACCTTTATGACCTAAGGGGAGAAATAAACACATGTACATTCCATCCTAATGTCTCAGTAGTCAAAGGAACTGTGAGCAACTGCCTCCCAGGCTTCTTTCCTCCCCTAAGTCCTGGCTACTGGGCTAAGGCTCCCAAACAACAAACCAGCTCATTCCATGCTTGTGTAGCTTTACTGTGCTCTGCAATTTCTAAAATCCTGGTACATGCATCCTCCAGTCTAAACATTTCCAATTTCCTCAGCCTTCCCTACATATTACAGCAGTGACTTTTGATGTAACACTCCAAGGCAAGAAGCTGAGTGGTGTTATCTTATTCTGGATAGTGGAATTGGGAATCACACCATACCCTTGACCCAGATTTGGCTGACTCTTGGCTAACATGCCATTCTTCACTGGTTCAGCTGTTAAGCCATAAATGTCTATCCTGTACTCATGTAATTGGGAGTTTGGAATTTCAAGCATAAAACGGTGCATTTATTTTTACTTATTTCTGCCACAGCTAATCCAAGGCCATCTCAGTTTGTCCTGGAAATAGACAAGGAGTTGTTTTGCCTGGTTGAACTCTAGGTTTCCAGCACCTTCTAGTTCTAACCTGTCACAGGGCTCATGATATCTTTATGGATCCTGATTCTGTTAAGCAATATGCTCATTCTCTCTTATGTCATCCTCAAGTTGATAAGCTGTAGAACAGGGATTGGCAAACTATGGCCCGCGGGGAAATCTGATTTGCCACCTGTTTTTGCACAGTCCTTGGGCTAGGACTAGTTGTAACATTTTTAAAAAGTATTTTCTTTAAAGAAAAAGATGCAATGGAGGCTTTATGTCACCCACAAAGCCTATAACATTTCCCATCTGCCTCTTTGAAAAACAAAATTGCCCACCTCTGCAAAGGAAGATTTTCATTAAAAGTGCTAGAAATGTTACATAGGACAGTGCTAAGCTCAAAATCTTTAGCATGCTACTAGAAACATGCTTTCAGACTGACATAGTCATGTTCGGTGCAATTCTTCAGCCACAGAGAACTCTGTCTTAAATAAACTATCAGTGAGCCCATGTTTCTCTATCTTTAAAAGAAAAATCATGGGACTCCTCAGAGTCTCCTTGCCAAATCCCAGACACATGTCTGTCACATCCCCAATTTGAGGTGAGTGTGAACCCATGCTGGTTTCTCTTGATGCCTCCTTCTTCCCACACCATCCTTTCAATGATCCATTTTGGTATGTTATCTTGGGGATCAGCATCAGGCCTATTTGTCAGCAGTTTGCTGAATCTATCACAATCTCAAATTCAGGTCTATAAATGCTCCTCTCTTCTTATTATTCATGATTTAAAAAGAAATATCATAGCTATTTTAAAAACTTGGGCATAGTTTAAGTAGCTGTGTAAAACTAAATAGCTCTTAGGATCTTTACCCCATCTTGAACTTCAATCTATTGTCACTAGAACTTGTTATCTTCTTTTCAATACAGCCTTCTTTCTCCTTAACAGTGTGAAAAATAATAGGTTAAAAATTTTACTTTCTTTTTAGCACAAATATTCTAACAACAGTGTCCCAAGTATATAGTGACTCAATTCCTGCCTTGCTCTTCTGTCTCTGAATATTACCTTACAATTATTTCCTTTATTTTAAAGCAAATATACGTTACCTGTAGTTTGATTTTAAGAAAAGAATATTACTTTGCCAGTGAACCAAACACAAAGCCAGCATTCTTCCTGCCAGAGACCATAAAGACGGCAGACCCAGGGGCCCAGCACAGTGGCTGAGCTAGTGATGCTCATCCCCAGCATGGGAGCCAGAAGCTCCTAAGACTCGGGGAAATAGCTGCCAGAGGCTCTTGTCCTGGAGTGAGATCTTCCCGGTCTTCTGTGCTGTGAGCATGTCCCAGGACGTGGTTGCCCAGCTCTGTACAATCTTACAAATTTTAGGCTTTATACAATTGTTATTGATAACCAACCAGGCATTCTACTGTAATTGTTTTATGTGCTGTTACTAATTGTGACATTTTGATCTTAACGTTTTAAAAAAAAGTGAAGTGAATATTTTTGTAAAACCAGAAATTCATTAAGTCGATTCAGTACACATGATGATGATATTATTAATTATATATAATTAATAATTCTATATATTTATATATAGAATTCTATATATTTATATATAGAATTATTAATAATTAATAAAACCTTAATAATCAATTAATTATTATAATTATAAAACTTATTTATTCCTTCATATAGCAATACTTGTTGAGCCTGTACTACTGGCCAGCCACCATGTTAGGTGTTCAAGACATAGTATTGAATAGACAAACATGATCCTAGTCCTTATGGAACTTATAAAACACTGAGGGGGGAGGCATAAAAAGTCATAAAATATGGTGAGTCCTACAAGCAGTGCTATGATAGATAATCACAAGAGAGTTTGGTAGAGCAAACAGAAAGGCCTTTCTGAGGAGGGATTATTTAAATTGAGACGTGGAGCATGAAAAGGAGCCAATCACACCAAGAGGTAGTGCAAGTACATTCTAGGCACAGGGAACAGCATGGGTGAGGACCCTGAGGCATGTCAAGGGTGTAGATAGATGCTCTTAATTATCCTCACATTATACGTAAAAACACTGAAGGACACAAACTTTAAGTAAGGTCACAATAGCTTGTAGACTAAGCTAGACCTCCAGTTCCAGGGCCTGTCCTCCAGTCTTCTAAGTTTTATTGTCTTCTAGTTAAAGGATTAACTGGGAGGAATGCTAGGGGCGTCTGATGAATAGAGGCCAGCGATTCTGCTAAACATCCTACAATGCATAGGACAGCCCCCCTCAGCAAAGAACCATCCAGCCCAAAATATGAATGGTGTTGAGGTTGAGAAACTCTGTTCCATCACAAAGTCCATTTGGATATTGATTTACAACTCTGAATACAAACTCATAAAAGGCTTCTCATAAAAACCTCTACAACCTGTGACTCACCTCATATATTACCCAAAGAAGAGAACTTCCCTTTTCTGGATAGACAGATGAGGACAATTCTTCCTGGCTTATTATGCCAGAAGCAAAGTGTCCATTTATTTAAGCTCCACCTGCACTGGGAGCAGGGAAAGGCAGGTATGATTTTGCAGGGAAGCTCCCAGAGAATGGAGATGAGGACAGCAGAGGAATGTCAGCCCCAGAGGGTGACAGGAACACTGTTGGGATCCAGAGCTGATGGCAATCATTCCTAAATCAGTCTTTAAAACTGCAGGAATGCCTGTGTCTACTCTTTCCCCTGTGCCCGTTTTGCGTTTGGCACGGTTAAGTGATAAAATTCATTGGGCTGAAAAGTCCACAGATTTGATCCTCTAGCCCTTGGCCACATGTATTTACTGCAGAAGTGAATAAAAGCCAGAACCTGGTGTTTGCTGTGCACCATGTGCCACTGAGATTTAAAAATAACTTTTCTACGTCTACGATCAGAATTAAATTTTAATTTGCAAACCCTAGTGTGCATTTGTGACAGCCTTGGTTTGTTACCTTGTGGACAGCAGGTCCGTGTTACAAAAGGCCCAGACACATACACAGTAGCAGAATAACAAGCCTTGTGGTGACTGGGAAGCCCAGCGGCCGGTCCCCGAGGAAGCTCCAGCAGATGCCGGTAGGGTCATTGTCCCAGGAGCCGCACATTCGCACGGTAACTGGCAACCAACTGTGGTTGGAAAAAAAAATAAAAAGAACTTTTATTTCATTTGCTGCAGACCTACCTGAATTCTTAGACAAATATAATCACCAAAGAAACACCAGAAAAATTTAATAACTGATTTTCTAGAAAGGTTAGGGCTTTTTTAGGCAATTTACAAAACACAGTTACAATTATTTTCCAAGGAAAGGTCATTTGAATATACAGAAAAGGGAGGAAGTTCACAGATTTCTCACACTAATGAGTAATTCAAATGTAACATGTTTTGGTATTTTACTTTAATGAAAAAGACTGAGGAATAGCAGAAACCGATCAGCCTTAGTGCCAGTCTACGTCTTGGCTTCCCACTGGGGGCCCCGCGTTTTAAGTCTCTCTTTCTAGTTAAAATTTTTAAAAAAAGAATTTCCATAATGAAGCGATTGTAGTTAAAGTTTAAAACTAACAAACAAGAAATTTTCAATTGCACTCAGGCTTTCAGATATATATCTCGGTGATAATCTGTTGTTTCTAAAAAATCATTAAAAATGGATAATTTAATTATTAAAACAGAAAAAAATAGTCTTATTAACAGCTCTTAATTCAAGCATGCCCAATATTTGAAAAAATTTATAGATTAACACCTCGGATCGGAGCCAATCGAATATATTTTTATTCATTTCTTCATATAAAACACTTCAATTTCTTTTATGAATTAAGAAAAACCACTTTATTTTACTAATACTCAACTGAAAAGGAGGATAATTTAACCCCATATTGTTCAAGTATCAAGTTTGTTATATTAAAACTATAACTTTGTATAAGATTTTGTAGCCCTCTATCACCAATAATGAAATTATGATACCTACATTTGTTACCCCCCATGTGCCAAGTGTGTCCTCAGTTTCTTACAGGTATATATTTAGTTTTTTTAAGTGTGTCCACATGGCCCATCTATTTCCATGAATTCTTTACTTTTGCCTGTACACAAGCATATGTTGTCACTGTTTTTTTTCCATAAAGCCTATTTATTTATTTATTTATTTATTTATTTATTTATTTATCTATCTCTCTGTGTATCTATCCATTTATTTAGAACAGGGGAGGGGCAGAAGGAGAGGGAGAGAGAATCTCAAGCAGGCTCTGCACTGCCAGCACAGAGCTCAACATGGGGCTCAAACCTGTGAGATCATGACCTGAGCCAAAATCAAGAGTTGAATGCTTAACTGGCTGAGCTACGCAGGTGCCCCTGTGCTGTCGCTTCTGTTATAAGCGTTATATGCCTGTTTTCATCATTACCCCCTCGCCACCATTAGCTAGATTATTGTTCTTGCATTTGAAATCTCCTTGCTACCATCTGCTTGAACCTTCCTCTGCTCTCTGTTATCCCCACAAACTAATCCATCTCCTTCCTTTCAGGACCAAAGTTTCCTATAAAACAATTGACCTACCCTCTCTCCTTGATTTCTGCATCAGTCGTCTTCTGTTTCACTGTCTACCATCTTCCCGTTGTTTCCTGATGACCTAAATGTTCAATCCATCGACCTTTTCTTGCTTCTCATTGCCCTTGACTCTTCTGTAATTTTTACACTTTTTTGTGCCTTCTCCATCTTTAAGTTATTTTCTTCCTGAATTTAAGGTCACATTACTCTCCCAGCTGTCTTGTGCTCTGTAGCTTTTAAAAATGTTTTCTGGGGTGCCTGATTGGCTTGGTCGGTTAAGCATCCGACTTCGGCTTAGGTCATGATCTTGCAATTCCTGGGTTTGAGCCCCACGTCAGGCTCTATGCTGACAGCTCAGATCCTGGAGCCTGCTTCGGATTCTGTGTCTCCATCTTTCTCTGACCCTCTCCTGCTTGTGCTCTGTGTCTCTCTCTCAAAAATAAACATTTAACAAATTTTAAAATGTTTGCTCATCTTCTCATCTACACACACAGAAATCATCTGAAATTCTTTCTTTGTCTTCATCATAACACCTTACATCCAGCTCCCCCTTCTCAGTTGTCAATTTCTGTGGTTTAATGGGACCATCCATTCCCAAGTAAGCTCTGGCTGGAAGCTTCAGTAGGATGTGTAACATTGCCTTCTCCCTCATGCCTAGGGTCATGACGCCTCCTGTTCATCCATACTTTTCATTCTCATGGCCATCACCCTGTTGAGGTTCATCACACATTATGCCTCCTATCTGGTCTTTCTACCTCCAGGCATTCTCTTCTCTTCAATTCACCTACTGTATCACCACTAGACTGCTTACCAGAAATCACTGCTTTGGGTATATTTTCCCCTACCCCAATGCATGATTTTCATGATACTCCATTGCCTGCCAAATAAAACCCAAACTCACAGAGAGCCCCCAGTTTCTCTCCCCAGAATTATCTTCCACTCCTCTACATACTGGTTTATTTGATCTTCTATCTTCATCATATAGGTGAATGTTTTTCTACCTCTTGGGCTCTGTGGCCGTACCATGTGAATGCCTCTCTGCTACTGTTTTAATCCATTGAATATTCAAGGCAAACTCAGAGGCTACAGTCATTAGAGGGACTCCCCTCTCATTATCCCTAGTATTAAGTGTTCTTTCTCTATTCTGATTTCTTTGTATCACTTTAAACACATGTGAATTTGCCTTATTATTTAAGTAAATATTCTATCTCATACTGTTTCATCAGCTAGTTGGTAAACCACCTTGCCCCTATTTAAAGTTCTCCAGTGGCTCCTCTTGGCTTTCAGATAAAGTTGAAACCCTTTATCTGAGTGTGTGAGTCTCTCCATAATAAACAGGCCCCTTCCTGTTTTTCTTCTCACACTTGTCTACATGCACCAAAGGCCCGGTCATTACAATACACCTGCGGTTCCAAAAGCACCTCATATGCATTCATGCCTGTTGACCTTTGCTCATCCCACTTTCTCTGCCTGGAATGTCTTACTTTGCTGATATTACTAGCCAGGCAATATCTCTTTCAATATTCAACTCAGGTGCCACCTCCTTCAAGATGCTGTCCCCAATGCCCCCCATCCTGTGAGATGCATACCACCCTGCCTGCACATTGCATTGTCTTTGTTCACCTGCTGACCCATCTTTCCTAGGAAGCCACAAATCTCCTAGGGATCCCCACACTCTGCTCTCCCCACCTGTATACCCGGCACCTAGCACAGGGTCTGTTGAGGTAGTGAGATGAGGCAGGTTTGGCATAGAGAAGGCAAGGTGGTTATGTAGGTAGGTCTCCACAAGGTGGCATTTACTTAGGTGAATTTACTATGACTCAGGGCCTGGCTTTCAGCCTGAAGGCCTGGGAACTTGGCTTAACATATTGTGAATAAATCCATCTCACAAAGATAGAGCCTTATTAAAACCAAGCTCTTGGAGGCTGCTATATAAAACTAGCATGGCTCTGCACCGGATATTATAGAGTGAATATCAATTGTTGTCATTGACCTGACCTGGGCATTCTCCCCCTGTTTATATGCCACACAGAAGGTCAGTACTCTCATTATATATATTTGCAGCCGATGAATTTTATTTCACAATGGCTAATCATGTGAATTGTGTGTGTATTTTACTAGCTCACTTGTGACAGAATGAACAACCTCATTCTTAAATTCTTGGGGAGAGATGGGAGGACTTTCATGTGGCTTCTATGTACTGACCAATCTGGCACATATTAAGTCATTAGTAAGCACTTATGTGACATGACCAGGTAGTTTCTGATTAAATATATGAACCCAGATCCCTCCACTAAATATAAGGTTGCTTTGATTGAAAGTCTAACCATAGCAAAGTAGCATATAGACCTATTCCATATGACCTCATTACTGGAAAACCGTGTTTCTCTTTTTAAAATTCCTTTAATTCCCTTATACATTTCTTTTTTTTTTTCTCATGTTTATTTACTTATTTTGAGAAAGAGTGGAGAGAGAGAGAGCAGGGGATTGGCAGAGAGAGAGGGAGAGAGAGAATCCCAAGCAGGTTCCATGCTGTGAGCACAGAGCCTGATACTCATTCTCACAAACCATGAGATCCTGATCCAAGCTGGAATCCAGATTTGGACACTTAGGTGAAGAGGCCACCCAGGTGCCCCCCTCTCATGCGTTTCTAACCAGTTTTCTTTATGGTCTTCCTAGCTATCACATTAGAACCCACCTTCAGGTGTCAGAGACCTAACTAGCATGTTGCACGCTGAGATTTCTCTGTCTGATTCGTCTCTTCCTCTGCGCTGCTGCCCCTGCGAGCCTCACCTCTTCCCCATTTCTCCTTCCTCCAAAAGCAGTTTTATTTCTTCTACTTTCTCAATCAGAATGTGCCTCAAGTCTCACCTCTAAGGCAAGTGGTCTGGCTCAGAATCTGCTGCTGGCTTTGAAGCTGAGCTTGATACTTGCCCATCTCTGACTTCAGCTTTCCACTCGAGGTATATGTTTATGTTTTAAAAAGAAACAGCTCTGAATAAGGTGAAAGTATTGGGATCCCCTATCCATGTGAAGTTAAAGTCAGTTCACAAGAGGAAGATCAGGCTTTTTATAACAAAGTACCAAACAAGCTGTTGGTTGGATCATGTAGACAAAATTAGACTTTCTTTCTTTTTTTTTTCCTCTGGTTGTTTCTATACTCCTGCTTTGACATACACACTGTGGCCACACAAGTCCAAAAGTCAATGCCTTTATGGTTCTTTAACCTTGTAACAAGAAAAATACGTTTCTGCTCACTTACCAATATTAGAAAATCCTGATTCTAATATCCAATTCAGTATGAACTTTTCACTATTTTAAATGCCTGGGAAATAATTACCAAGTCTGGTAACTTTACCTTTAAACAAAATAAGACCAGGAATTTTTCTGTCACATTGTATCTTTTCTGTCTCCCCATCTCTTCCTAAATATTTTCACATAAGTACATTCCCATGTAATAAATTGTTCACATAAATACATTGTGATTCTTGTCCATAGCTCAATGCTCAACATTAAAAGAGCTTAGGGGCACCTGGGTAGCTCAGTCAGTTAAGCATCCAACTCTTGGTTTTGGCTCAGGTTGTGAGATCGAGCCCTGCATCAGCCTCCACACTGAGCATGGAGCCTGCTTAAGATTCTGTCTCCCCTTCTCTCCCTCCCCCTCCTCCACTCGTGTGTGTGTACGTGTGTGTGTGTACACTATCTCTCTCTCTCTAAAATAAAAAAATATATAAATAAAATAGCTTAGATGCTTAGCTAAAGTAATGAAATAATATCTGCTCTAATTTTTAAGCACCTACTAGGTGTATGCTAATCTCTGTGCAGTGTTTTACATATCCTAAATATAAGGTTCTGAAGGGTTTCACCCTTAATCAGACCTCCCCATTTTATAGATGAGGATATTGAGGTCAAGTGACTGCTGAAGTCTCAGTACTGGGACAGAGTAGAATTTGAAGCCACGCCCATGTAACTGCCTTCACATGTCCCTTCACCTGCAATATCTTTGCCTCCTGGGTGAGCTGTTTTCCTGAGCTCTTACCACAGCCTCCTCACACGACACAGTGCACAAGGCATACTAGCTTTCTTATATTTTGTACTTTTCATCCTGTGATTTTTTCACCGATGGAAGAAGACAAATATTTCAGAATCCCATTGTGTGACCTTCTCAGTCTGTGTCAGTCACATGCTGCAACATTTAATGCATGTTGTGTGATCTCAAAAAATTGTGTCGTGGCACAATTATAATGAAATTGAGATTCGGAAGTAGACGATAGCATATTTAAAAACATGAGCTTGCTGCGGTGTTTAATTTGTGTGTTTTCATAGCAGATGAAGAGTATGAAGATGGAATTGAAAGGACGTGTGACACGCTCCTTATGTGCATTGTCACTGTCTTGAACCAGGGCCTCAGGAATGGCGGCGGCGTGGGAGATGTTCTGAGAAGGCCATCGAAAGATGTAAGCTGGAGAACAAAACATTTTTTCAAGGAGAATATAATCATTTTTTATAATTTATTTATTTATTTCGAGAGAGAGAGACAGCACACGAGCACGAGCAGGGGAGGAGCAGAGAGAGGGAGAAAGAATCCTAAGCAGACTCCACACTGTTAGCGCTGAGCCCCACAGGGGGCTCCAGCTCAGGAACTGTGAGATCATGACCTGAGCTGAAACTGGGAGTTGGACACTTAACCAATTGAGCCACTCAGGCGCCCCTGAACATAATCATTTTTTTTAAAACCTTCTTACTAGCATTAACAGTATTGTTTTTGTTTTCAGGATACCATATCATGGAGTTTGTTTTCAAAGTATAATGGTGGCCATTAAAACCAATTCATTGTATGCTAGAATTACACAGAAATAGCTAATGTACTAAAAAAATCTATGTATGTCATGAAAAGTTTCCAAATTTGAACTGTGTATTGTATTACAGCAATGAGATCATGCCTACAAACTTCATACAGGAGTTAATTGTTACATAAATAACAGAAACTATGCTGCTCCTTGTCTATCAGTCTTCTCAGGCATGAAGATTTTACTCTTTGTCTCTGAATAGTAATGGCCACCATTATTTATCCATGATGAATATAAAATTTGAACAAATTCTAACATGATTTCATATATTAAAATGGCAAGGCTGAAAATTTTCTCATTAGCTACAAAACTCTCAAGCGCCAGGCTGGAGACATAAAAAAAAAAAATCTCAGTTCTCCAACAGGCCAGCTGTAACATATTGTCAGTTCATCTAATGGTGCCTCATCTATGAAACAGCTGGATTAGAATCTCTAATGTGTGTTTTCATACTGTCCATCAAAGAGAAGTAACCTGGAGCTGTGTGTCCTTGACCCTATAAGGCCAAGAACAAAATCTACTCTAGAAACTGACAAGTCCTTCTCAGCTCCCTAATCACTGACTTTTGGAATGGCTACTTGTCTGCTTTTCGTGTAGCTTCTGGGATAGGGTCCCAATGTGCCAAAATGCAGTTAGCAGAATCATACAGGGAAGTGGTTTTTAAGAAAAGGTTAGAGTGGGAGAGAGCCAAAGCATAAGAGACTCTTAAAAACTGAGAACAAACTGAGGGTTGATGGGGGTGGGAGGGTGGGTGATGGGTAGTGAGGAGGGCACCTTTTGGGATGAGCAGTGGGTGTTGTATGGAAACCAATTTGACAATAAATTTCATATATTGAAAAAAAAAATAAAAATATACATAAATAAATAAAAAATAAATAAAAAGTAAAAAAAAAAAAAAGAAAAGAAAAGAAAAGAAAAGGTACGTGTCTGATTGTTGGGAGGGGTAGAAGTCCTAGAGAATACAAGGGCTTCTGGGAAACAGATGTGATGTTTATTTCACGACACTTAAGGAAAAGAATATGAAGATAGAAAGTGTGTGTCATTTTTTTTTCCAACTTGGAGTACCATTTGTATTTATTCAGGAAACATTAATTGAATATATTCTCCATGTTAGACAATATGCCAAATCAACTTGCCTTGAAAATGTGTATATATATTGATATACTTTTAAAATATCCTATTTCAGGAGCCCTTGTTTGCTGCCCGAGTGGTATATGACCTTCTTTTTTATTTCATTGTTATCATCATCGTTCTTAACTTGATTTTTGGTGTTATCATTGATACTTTTGCTGATCTCAGAAGTGAAAAACAGAAAAAGGAAGAAATTCTAAAGACAACATGTTTCATCTGTGGTAAGTGTTCTCGGAATACTAAAATAATAGATGAAGAAACTGTCCAGGAGGAAGGAGGGGCTAGAGTGATTTTTATTTGTCATACTTTGGGAAAAATAATTTCAAAATGAAAGCTGGACAAAAACTATGTAACCGAGGATTGGACTAGGTTTCTCTGCTTCCAGAAATAGATAGATGAATTAAATCTCAAAGCTATCTTGTCATTATTTCTGCAATTTGTATGATTCTCTGACTGTAGAATGTGTTGCAAAAGGTTACACCAGCTGGAAAACAGATTTTTAATCACAATAACATATTGATTAAATGACAGAATGATTTTTATTTTATTTTGTTAGATTGTGAATCCACAGATGATTTTTCTAGCAGCTTGAACTTCTATTCACTGACTGTAACTTCTCTCAGTTTTTCATCTGTCTCTCTCTCTCTCTCTCTCTCTCACACACACACACACACACACACACACACACACCACTTCACACCCCATACTCTCCTCTCCTTCTCCCAGTGTGTTAGCTTTCTCAGACTCATCCAACTTTCTCCTTGCCTCATCATTCCTTTTGGCTCTACCCTATTCTCAATATACCACAGCCCTTTCTGGCTTTGGTTGTCTCTGTAGCTGGCCTAGCACCCTAGAATCCTTCCTCCTCCTTGAATAATCACCAAGTCCAGGTTACCTTCACCATCTTTTTTACCATGCTGAGCTAAAGAATCTTTTGCTTAAAGTCACAAAACAAGAGTGAAGGCTTCACTACAACATTATCCTCTATAACTCCAATTGGGCCTTCAATAAATCCCATTTCCTCCTTGGTTCACCTTTTGTCAACTATCTCATTCTCCTCAGTGGATCTTCCAAACCTTTCCAACATTCCTCTAACACTTGGAGGTGTACCAAATAATGAACTGTAACAATGAACTGTCTTCCAAGGAAACAAACATGAATTGGACATGCCCGTCTTCAGAGTATTCACAGTCTATTGTGGAGTACAAACACAATAAGTATCATGGCTATTTAACATTTAAGCAAAAATGAACTATTGGGACCTCATGAAGATAAAAAGCTTCTGTACAGCAAAGGAAACAATCAACAAAACTAAAAGGCAACCAACGGAATGGGAAAAGATATTTGCAAATGACATATCGGACAAAGGGCTAGTATCCAAAATCTATAAAGAGCTCACCAAACTCCACACCCGAAAGACAAATAACCCAGTGAAGAAATGGGCAGAAAACATGAATAGACACTTCTCTAAAGAAGACATCCAGATGGCCAACAGGCACATGAAAAGATGCTCAACGTCGCTCCTCGTCAGGGAAATACAAATCAAAACCGCACCCAGATATCACCTCACGCCAGTCAGAGTGGCTAAAATGAACAAAACAGGAGATGATAGATGCTGGAGAGGATGTGGAGAAGCGGGAACCCTCCTGCACTGTTGGTGGGAATGCAAACTGGTGCAGCCGCTCTGGAAAACAGTGTGGAGGTTCCTCAAAAAATTAAAAATAGACCTACCCTATGACCCAGCAGTAGCACTGCTAGGAATTTACCCAAGGGATGCAGGAGTGCTGATGCATAGGGGCACTTGTACCCCAATGTTTATAGCAGCACTCTCAACAATAGCCAAATTATGGAAAGAGCCCAAATGCCCATCAACTGATGAATGGATAAAGAAATTGTGGTTTATATACACAATGGAATACTACGTGGCAATGAGAAAGAATGAAATATGGCCTTTTGTAGCAACATGGATGGAACTGGACAGTGTTGTGCTAAGTGAAATAAGTCATACAGAGAAGGACAGACTCCATATGTTTTCACTCCTATGTGGATCCTGAGAAACTTAACAGAAGACCATGGGGGAGGGGAAGAAAAAAAATGGTTAGAGAGGGAGGGAGCCAAAACATAAGAGACTCCTAAAAACTGAGAACAAACTGAGGCTTTATGGGGGGTGGGAGGGAAGGGTGGGTGGGTAATGAGTATTGAGGGCACCTGTTGGGATGAGCACTGGGTGTTGTATGGAAGCCAGTTTGACAATAAATTTCATAATGAAAAAAAAATTAAAAAAAAAACACTTTCAGAGACATAATAGAGAAGCTCACAGGTTGTTATACCCCTTCAGGTTGTGGTAAGGGACAGTCAAGAAAGAGTCAGGAAAGGCTTCAAGGAGAAATGGTCACTGAGCTGATGGTAAAAAATGGAGGGTAATTAGTCGTATTAAAATGGGTAGAAGTAGAGTGACCAGCATAAGAACAGGCATGGAGGATGAGAACAGCACAATGAAAGTCTTCAGTTACTCTAAGGAGCTCAGTGTTTCTGGAGCATGAATTTTGGAGCAAGGCATGTCCAAGGAAGAGATTCGCCAGATCATATGTGGCCTTTTATGTTAAAAAAAAACTTAGACTTTATCCTGTAGACTTATAGAGGATGCTGAATCATTAAAGAATTTAAGGAGAGGAATACAGGGTCTAATTTTTGTTTTAGAGCAATAGGGCAGCTATGAGAGGTTGTTTGTTAGGACGTAGTCCACGTGAAAAGTAATGAAACTGTGATGTAGGAGTTAGGGTGGCAGTATTAAAGGTAGAGGATTGGGTCATGAAATATTTAGGGACAGAATTTTTAAATCTCAGTGGTTAGAAATGGATATGAAAGATAGTTGGGTGTCTGGGTGGATGGTAGTACCAACAGTTGAGTTTAAGAAGAAAAGAAGAAGAAGAATTTAGAGAGGAATATGCTGAGTTTGGCTTCAGAAATACTGAAATTGCAGCATACATTGAACACCCCAGTGGGACACACCCAGCACAGAGGTCAACATAGGTCTGAGCCTCAGAGAATGAGTCTGCACTAAGAGACAGCAGTTGGGGAATCTTCAGTCTGTGTGTGGAGCAGAAGTGTGGAGAAAGACTTCTGAGGGGGGAAGAGAAGAAGATGGGTTAGCATGGGAAACATTAGCACTGAAGAGTTAAGAGAGAAAGAGGAACACACACACACACACACACACACACACACACGCACACACGCTCACACGCACACACACAAATCTGTCCAGTCAGAATGGTGTGAGGAGAACCAGGAATGTGTGGCATGTGGACATGAGGGGAGGGTGCATCCTTGGGAAGACAGAGACTGATTATCAACTATTTCAAAGCAGAGAAGGCCAGAGACATATTAACTGAAGTAGAGCCTTTGGTGACTCAAGATAAAGATGGAGAACTTTCCACAAGGATAAGTTGCACAATGCTGAAGGGACACTTGCTGGAAGGAAATGAGGCAGCAAAAAGAGTCTTGTCTTTCTAGATCTAAATTAGATGGAGAGAAGCAAGATTGGGATGGAGCCAAGGAAGATATTGTACAATAATTTGGGGGATTTAGGGAAGAGAAATGTTGTATGGAAGCATGAGTCCCATGGGGGAAAAGAAGATGCTGCCCTTGAAAATCTCTCTTTGTGTCACAGGATCTTGCTTCGACAGTGATTCATGTAAACCCTTTTCTTCATGATCATAATATCTATTATGTCAGTATTCAACTTTGGAAGAAAGGGTTCTTTGGAAGAATGTATCAGTAAGAATCGAGCCTCATTTGAGGACGTGATCCTATCTCCTGTATTCTAACAAGAAACATGAATAGCAAAACAAGTCCATCACTTAACCACTATTTCTGCTCCTCTAAACTTTCCCTTTGCTGTCAAAATTCTCTTTGGTTTTTCACAGTTATTAAAGAAACCTATAACCTATACACTCCTTAAAACATCACAATAACCCTCATCACAAAATTGAATGTTTTTCTCAACTCTCCCCATTAATTTCCTGCTGACCTTTTCTTCTGCCTTGGATTGTTCATTCTTTGGTTCCATCACAAGGCCCAATGTTTTTTTTCCAACCACTGGATAAGCAGTTCGGACTTTATCATTGACTTCTTGTCTTTCTCTCTGCCCTCCTCTTTAATACCACCTTTATGCAGATTACTGCCAAATGTGCAACCACAGCTCCAAACTCTCTCCAGGCTTTTGTCCTTTGTTTTCAATTATTGACTGACATCTATGCAGGCATGACTTCCTGGCAGCCAAATTTACCATGTCTAAAAACCAGTGCATCTTCCCATCGTCTTCCTCTGACCTACCAGTTTATCCTGACCTCCACATTGCAGCTGATGATATCCCACGGTGCCTTCAGTTATCTGGGCTGGGAGCTTCTCCATCGTTTTTAACATCTCCTTTTTCCCATTCTAGGTGCACTAGTTACCATGTGCTAATGAATCTGCTCTCCCAGTCTCAGTCTCTTTCTTCCACACATTCCACAGCCACACCTTGATTTTGCAGGCTCACCTTGGCTCACATCCAAAATATCCTGCTCAATGCTGCCAGATTAATTTTTCCAGTGTGAATTCATCATTTTCTTACTCAAAAGGCTATCAATAGCATGGCACAGTCTGTAACTCTAATATTCCAAATTTTCTGGCCTGTGAGGTGCTCCACAATCAGCCTCCTTCTTTTTTTGCCCACCTTTTCACCCAATGTTCTCCTGTTTGTAGCTCAACTTCCAGCCTAACTGCATTACTCATCTTTAATGTAGAGACTCTCAGTTATAGTATTTCCATTCGGAATGCCCAAACTCCTTAGCTATTGAACTCCAACCCTCTGTCTAAGACCAGCTCTAATGCCATTATTCCGTGAATCCTTCTCTGGTTTCACTAACCAGCAGCAAGTCCTCACATCACACTTTGCTCCGTGGTACTGTATGTATTTTGTCTCTTGTCATATCTCTCTTGGATGCTATGCACTGTCATATCATAGAAAGGGCATGGATTTTATAGTTAAGTAGGCACACTGGTTCCACATCTTGGATATGTGATCTTGGCCAAGTTTCCTTTCACCTTGAACTATTGTTCCCTCATCTGGAAAGTGGGGAATATAATGCCATCTTGTGGGGTTTGGGGAGTATAATTGAGACCACATATATCAAAATTCCTAGCTCAATGCTTAACTGAGTAAGCCTTCAATGCACATTAATTTCCCTTCTTTAAGAGATCCAGATTCATGCCTTATTTATTTTTATGCTTCCATAGTATGTATTGGGGACCATTCATCAATATTTGCTGAATGACTATTCAATAAATCAGCCCAAATTAACATTATCTCTATTTTTTAAAAAATTTTCTTTATGTTTATTTTTGAGAGAGAGGAAGAGACAGAGAGCAAGCAAAGAAAGGGCAGAGAGAGAGGGAGACACAGAATCCAAAGTAGGGTTGAGGCTCTGAGCTGTCAGCACAGAGCCTGATGTAGGACTCAAACTCACAAACTATGAGACCATGACCTGAGCCAAAGTCGGATGCGTAACCAACTGAGCCAGCCAGGCACCCCACATTATCTCTATATTTATGTGACTTATAACCTACAAAAGGAAGATAAAGTGGGTAAATACTAAACTGACATATACTGCAGACAAAAAACCTGGGTGCAACAATTCCAAGTTATTAAATTTTGTCACATTCAGGGTATTGTTTCCATGGCATCTGCATTCCCATGGAGATATTGGGTCATCTATCAGGAGGCATAAGGAGATATTAGATCAACATGGTCTATTTTCCAGAAGCTTCACATTTATTCTAAAATTTGAGAGGCCATTTAAGTACTTTAACCTAAGAATAAATGTAAAGAGTATTTTTTTTAATGTTTATTTATTTTTGAGAGAGAGAGGCAGAGAGAGAAAGGGACAGCATGAGCAGGGGAGGGACAGAGAGAGATGGAGACACAGAATCCGAAGCCGGCTCCAAGCTCTGTGCTGGCAGCACGGAGCCCGACGCAGGACTTGAACTCACGAGCTGTGAAATCATGACGTGAGCTGAAGTTGGACACTCAACCAACTGAGCCACCCAGGCACCCCAAGAGTATTTTCTATATTAGAACAAATAGAATGCTACAAAGTAAAACAAATTTAATGTGAACATTTAAAATCATGTAGAATTAGGGGCTCCTGGGTGGCTCAGTCGGTTAAGCGTCCGACTTCGGCTCAGGTCATGATCTCGCAGTCTGTGGGTTGAAGCCCCGCGTCGGGCTCTGTGCTGACGGCTCAGAGCCTGGAGCCTGCTTCGGACTCTGTGTCTCCCTCTCTCTCTGACCCTCCCCCGTTCATGCTCTGTCTCTGTCTCAAAAATAAATAAACATTAAAAAAAATTTTTTTTTAATAAAATCATGTAGAATTAAAGAAAAATTTGCAAAGTAATCTCAGGCACTTTCAGCTATTAATCCCTGTGACCTCAGTAGCATAAAGGCTCTCTGCTCTCTGCCCTCAAAGAAACTTTAGCAGAAATGTGTGAAAAGCATTATGATAATGTATATCTAGATATGCATCTGTTCCTGGAATTGCTTACCATATGTAAGATCTAACACGTACTGTATACATTATAAGAACTTAGTTACAAGAATGATTTGAACAGTTGGGATATTTGGGGGTTGTACCAGTAGGCTATGATATAGTTATTACTTGGTAAATGATTCTTAGAAGAGTTGGGTGTTAAACTGTGATCCAAAGAGGGATATAGTATCGAACAACAGAGGAGAAAATCTCCGCAGTAGGAGAGAATCGGCTCCAGGACAACACATACCAAGTGACACCCAAGTAGCAACAGAGGAGGAAGTAGGTTCTGCGACAGGCAAAGAGAGCAGATGGGACATTTCTAGCCTTGAAGGCAATGACCAGATGTGTGAGCATTATGACTCAGAAAACAATTGCTAGTGATCCAGAAGGCGGTCATGATAGGGTGATGATGAGCAGATGCCAGAGCTGGGGCAGAAAGCACAGGAACCAATTGGCACTGATAGCCATATTAGTTATTAATTTTGAATTACCAGTGGCTGAAAATCCAGTGAGAGGGAGATGTTGACAGAGCAGATGTGACAAAATAACAGAATGGAGAAAGGATTGATGGGAATCTGGTGCCTAGAATTAAAGATCTTTCTAGGTGATTTCATAGGAGATAAAGGCTGTACTGTCAGAGAGGGGCAATGTGTTCTTCTCTCAGTATATTAGTTCTTTATTTGTACTTACACACTAAGGTCATTTATGCATTTATTTGTTCAGTGATTACTTATTGAGTGTCTACTACGTGCCACGATATTGCAGTGAGCACAGCTGGACAAAGTGTACTGCCATCATGGAGCTTATTTTCCAGCGTACATAGAATGCATGATGCCAAGGGCTATGCAGAAAAATAAAGCTGACAAGAGGAATAGACAGGCACACCTGGGTGGTGGGTGGGTATGTGCCCTCACCTTAGTCATATTGTGTGGGAAATACGACATAAGTATTCTGAAACGTTTGTGTTGAGCACACAAAGTACCTCTTATCCTTCCTTTCTTTTTGCCTTGCTCATCTCTTCCAATACCGTGGCTTCCATTGTTAATTTTAAGTCATTTATCCTTGAATTAGTATTTTTACACCTTGACATCTCTGTTCAGAGTTTCTAGCTTCAGACCTAGCAGCCCAACACCGGTTGTTCGACAGGCATCGTAAACTCAACACACCCCAAAGCAAACATATCTTCCCCCAGTCTTTTCTTTCTCTTTTTTTTCCTCTTGCTGTGGTGATATTACCATATATTCAGTCATTCAGGTCAGACTTTAGGGTCATGCTTGATGCTTCTAAATCTATACCTCTAATTGGACATCAAGCCCTCTTAAATTTTCATTCCAAAACTTCTCTTTACTGTCTCTGTCTTATTCATTTTTCAGTTACTCTGTTAATGTTAGTTGAATGCCTACTGTTTTCCAGATACTATGCCTGGTGCTGATAAAAATAAGTCAGACGGTACGGTGCTAGAGGCTAAGATAGAAATAGACAAATTTTCATAACAATGTTATGGGCACAGGGAGGATCCACTAGCTGGTTGTGCCTTGTGAGAGTCAGTGGTGGCAGTAGTTAAGCTGGGTCTTGAAGAAGGGTAGGAGGTAGGAAAGGGAGGAGATGGAGGCATAGAATTTTCAAAGGACTTGGTTTGTTTGGAGAATGGCAAGAAAGTCAGAGTCACTCTAAGAAATGTGCACAGGGTGGATTGTCACAGCATGAGTCCGAGGATGACTTCAAGTTCCCTGGTTGACAAAGACTTCATTAACAGAGGTGAAGAAGAAGAGCATGACATGCCCATAAGCTACCCAGCACGATTTACCCAGTAGGCAGCTGGAAATAGAACTTCAAATTGGGAAGAAAGGTCAGCGCTGGAGATACCTCACCAGTATGATGCCGGTTGAAACCATGGGAATGGCCGATAAAGTTTAGCGAGCAAGAACCACTGAAGATGAAAGACAAGCAGTTCCCCTCTTTTACACCCCTCACTGCCCTAGTCCCCTGGCCTCCCCACCCTCAGCCTCTTCTCTCAAGTCTTCCTCTAAATCCTACCACACAAAGTTACCTGACGCACAGCTCTGAACATGCTGGTCTCCACTCAGAGGCCTTCAGAATAAAGTGCAGTCTCCATTGCTTTGTGCTTAAAGCTCTTCACGCTTTGTGCCAAATGCACCATTTCATCTTCCTTTCCAAATGTTCCCTTCAGAGGAGTTGATGCTCCCCCAAACAGGGGATCCACTTTTACCTGTAGCTTTGCCCCGCCATTTCCTCCGCCCAGGAGGCAAAAGAACATGGCTTTAGAGCCAGAAAGTTTTTATTTAAACACTGACCGATTTTTCCACTACCGAGGCGTCAACTTGAGCAATTCACCAAATTCCTCTGAATCTGTTTCCTCATGTGCTAAAAGGTCAGATTGGATTACTGTAATTACCAGAGCATATTTACACATCTTTACGTTGTTGTCAGCACAAATAGGTGCTCAATAAAAATTAGTTGGCTTTTATTACCATTCATCTCTTTTCCACTTGCCATAATCCTGTTTCAAGGCTAGACATTTAAAGCTTTACACCTCTTTTAAACCTTTTAAAATGTACCTAGTCACAATTCATTTTGTCCTCCTCTGTGCTTCCTTGGCAATTTATCACCACTTCAGGATATAACACAAGTTTTCTGTTTCCTCTACCATATTACAGATTAATTGATAGTAGACACATTATTTTTATAGCCCTATGTACCTTGCAACAGGAAGGTAATTGTTTGAACTGAATTCTGGGAACATCTACTTTAACATTCTCTCTCTCTCTCTCTCTCTGTACCTCTTTTGAGATATATGCCCTACAACTCACCCATTTAAAGCATACAAGTCTGTGGGTTTTAGTATATATATTCAGAGTCAGGCATCCATCATCACAATTAATTTTAGAACATTTTCATTGCTCTCGAAAGAAACTTCACACCCCTTAGCCCTCACCACCATCCCCCACCCCCAACCTTTCCTCCTCCTCAGTCCTCGGCAACCACTGATCTACTTTCTGTCTCTGAAGATTTGCCTATCCTGGACATTTTAATAAATGGAATCATATAATATGTGGCCTTCTGTGACCTGCTTCTTTTATTTAATATGATGTTTTCAAGATTCATGTTGTAACATGTATCACTACTTCATTCCTTTTTATTGCAGAAAATTCCATTGTACGATATGCCACATTTTATTGATCTTTTCATTAGTTGATGAATGTTTGGATTACTTCTACTTTTTAGCTATTATGAATAATGCTGCTGTGAACATTCATGTACTAGTTATTGTGTGGACATATGTTTTTATTTCTTCTGGTTAGGTGCTTCAAGTGGAATTTCTGGGTCATATGGTAACTCTATGTTTAACCTTTTGAGGAGTTGCCAAACTGTATACTACTTGACAATGAAAAAGAATGAAATCTTGCCATTTGCAACAACGTGGATGGAACTGGAGGGTATTATGCTAAGTGAAATAAGTCAGAGAAAGACAGATATCATATGTTTCCACTCATGTGTGGAATTTGATAAACTTAACAGAAGACCACGGGGGAAGGGAAAGGGAAAAAATAGTTTCAAACAGAGAGGGAGGCAAACCATAAGAGACTCTTAAATACAGAGAACAAACTGAGGGTTGATGGGGGGGCGGGAAGGGGAAAATGGGTGATGGGCACTGAGGAGGGCACTTGTTGGAATGAGCACTTGGTGTTGTATGTAAGTGATGAATCATGAGAATCTACTCCCAAAGCCAAGAGCACACTGTATACACTTATATTAGCTAACTTGACAATAAATTATATTTTAAAAATATATAAAAAATAAAGTGCTTTAGGAAATAAAAATTAAAATTGAAATTAAAATTAAAATTAAGTTGCATTATTTTAGATTCCCACCAGCAGGGTATGAGGGCTCCAGTTCATCCACATCATCACCAAGATTTGTTATTAATCTGTTTTTGATTATAGTCACCCAAGTGGAATAACATTTTATTAGTGAAATATTCTTAATTCATTCAATAAATATTGTGTTCAGTGCTGACGATAAACCAGACACCAATCTAAGCTATTAGGACTGTTGTTGAAGAAAAAAAGACAAATATATCTGCTCATAGACACACAATAAATAATAAACATAATAAGTTCTTATCTGAGTTCCTGGATAAATTTGCATTCCTTTCTTTTGTGCTGATTAACAAGCAGGCTTTTTCTGGCACAATCATTTTTACCTCTTTATCTTAGACTTGTGGTCCGGTTTAATTTCACAACTTTGATATGGCTGTGTTCAGCCTGCTAGGAGGTGATAAGCACTCTAGGAAAAAGAGGATAAAAGAGAAAGAGTGATTGAGGGTGTTGGCAAAAGGGAAGGGACAGGTTGTAGAATTAAATAGGGCGATCAAGTTAAGCAACACGGAGAAGGTGAGATTTGAGCAAAAGGTGAGCAAGTTCATCAAAGAGACATCAGAGGAAAGAGCTCTGTGGGTAGAAGAAGCCACCAGTCCAGGAGCCCTGAAGCAGGAGTCTGCATGCAAGGAACAAGGAGGCCAGTGTGGCTGCATAAGAGTTAGCAAGGGAGAGGAGAGTAAGAGACAAGGTTAGAGAGGCTATAGGGCATAATCATTTCCAGTTTGGCAAGTAGATATTACATGGGATATACTAATACTCAACAATTGTTCATTATTTATATGAAATTAAAACCTGGCATCAACCCAGAATTCTGTATTTTATCTGGCAACCCTACTCATAGGCCATTGTAAGGCCTTTGACCTTTACCTTGAGTTGGAAAAGAACCACTGCAGGGCTTTGAACAGAAGAGAGACACATTCTACTTAGGCTTTTGAAGTATCGCTGTGGCTGCTGTGTTGGGAATAGGCCAACACAGAGAGTTAAAGTGAAAACGGGAAGGCCTGGGAGGCTAATGCAGCTGTCCAAGTGAGAGATGATGAAGGCTCAGATAAGAGAGGAGGCTGTGGAGGTGGGGAGGAGTGGCCAGATTCCAGATCTATGTTGAGGGTAGACCCAAAAGAATTTCAACATGAATTGGATATGGATGAGAGAAAGAGAGGATTCAAGGATGACTCCTCAGTTGGCTTGAACGACTGGAAGCCTGGAGTTGCCATGGAATGAAGAGGCAGACTGTGGGTGGAGTAGTTTTGGGGAAGAGTATGGATTTTATTTGGGTCATGCTGAGCTGATGATGGGTCAAATAAGATGAGGCGTCACCATTGGCCTCATCTAATTTTATGGTATTTTCCATTAAAATATCCAGTAAGGTAATATAAAAGGTCACCCTTTCACTAGGGATAGATTTTTTTTTTTTTACTTATTGTATGTTATATCTTATTATTTAAAGAGTCTTCTTCATGCCTGAATGGCTTAAAAAAATGCTTACAAAAGAAGAGCCAGGATTGGAATCCAATTTCCTAGTTTCTTCTCCAGTATCTGAACTGCAAAACCAGACTGAATCCCAACATCCCATTTTATTTGGCGATCTGACTCACTTTTCCATAGATGTTTTTCTTCATCTCCATTCACTTTCTTTCATCTACTCTTCAGCCCTTGAAAGAAAAGATTCTTGCTATGCAGAAGCCTCCTCAGTGTCCTTCCAGCAGCTGAAAATCTGCCCTGGATATTGAACAGATCATCCCCTCCTCAAAATGCCAGGAACACAGTAGTCTAAAGGCTGGATAAGTCAGAGTCCTTATTGCACTCGGAGAAAAGATCACCGTGGACGTTGGCTTGCCCTTCACTGATTACGAGTGGTTTTCAAGATGCCTCTCTCAGCTGACTTTCCCCTTTTTACCCAAGTTCCTGGATAAAATACCTTTTTTTCCTGTCCTGATTAGCAAGCATGCCTTTTATTGCACAATCATTTTTACTTCTTCTGCTTAGACTTGTGGTCCAGTTTCATTGGACAGTTTTGATATGACTATATTTTAAATTATCTTCCAATGTTACATCTATAACAGGACCGCACATTTCTAAGGACCCATTGGGCAGGGGTTGGAGGAGGCTGGAGAATGTTAGTTGAGAAGAAATCTATAAACTATGGCCTTTTTTTCTGGAGGTCTTGTGTACTGTGTTGTTTTTAATCATAACATTCTAAATTGGCACACTCACAGAAAGCATTTTTTCCACATAATTATTATGTTTTGTTTTTATGCTGGGAAGCGCATGCTGATTAAATGACAAATCACATACATTGTGTTTTCTGTGTCTTGCAGGACTTGAGAGGGACAAGTTTGATAACAAAACTGTTTCATTTGAGGAACACATCAAGTCAGAACACAACATGTGGCATTATTTGTACTTCCTAGTCCTGGTGAAGGTTAAAGACCCCACTGAATACACTGGGCCTGAAAGTTATGTGGCTCAAATGATTGTGGTGAGTGATCAGAGCATTTTAACCCATGACTATGTTGCATTTTGTATACTTTCCCCTTCTCTACCCTACCCTTCTCCCAAAATGGAAAAGTTCTCCCAATCATTTGGTTAACTACCAAATAGGACTGTCAATCACTGAAGAATCCTCAGGCTAGCTAACTCACTGGTTTCCAATGGACTTCTTGGTTATATAAACCAAATCTAAGTCTCCAGGGCACAGATGATATTTACTGAAGAATTCTCTCTGCAGTGAGTAGTACCATCTCAGTCATGTCCGTCATCTCCTGACCTCATGTCTTCGCTAATGTCTCAATTCCCCAAATCTGGAACTTTCCCATTGGCAAATATGAACAGAAGATTCACGCTTTAAGAAATTCTTTGAATTTCGGAAATCAAGAGTTTAAGAAATTTAACCGTGTTTGAGAAGGGTATGACATTTGATCTCAATGGGAGAACACTGTCTTCCTGTCTATACAATTTGGATTGTCAGTAACGATTGGTACTGATTCTGCCATACTAAGTTGCTTATAACTCCTCATTAAGATCAGTAGCAGAGGCTGTTGTTGTCCATGGTTTGGAGTTCCTTCTGTTTCACAGAAGATTAAAACTAAGTGGTTTAAAAAGAAGCCTAAGTTACAACTTAAGGGTATCATGACACATGTTTAGTATTATTGCATCCAATATAAATTCATGTATTCTTATAATAAACATGGCCATATGTTGGATTTTTTTTTCTCAAAAATCTTCTTACAAGATAGTGTTCACTATTTGAGAATGAGGCTTTAGAAGAGTCATGACCCTCCTTGCTGCCCAGTCCCAAGGATAGCATTTAGTAAACACCAGTTCCAAAGCTTCAGAGAACCAAGTGACAGTGACTCTGTGTCCGTCCTTCTGGGAGCTGGTCATGCACATAGGAAGACATATACTGCAGTAGAGGGAGCAACCAAAGAGCATGTTTGGAGGGTAACATCCTACAAGTAAATATTGCAGTAATTTGTCTTACCTGACAATATTTATGTGTCATAGCAGAGCTACATGTAAATTGAATTTTTATTGTTCAGCATTTTTCATGTTTTCTCCTTTTTGACTTACATCCTCCTATAAGTTGTTTCATGTGCATAGTAGTTTGCATCCTACTATGATGTCATTCTTATGTGACAGGGGCAGAACCTAATATTGTTTCTTTTTCTCCATGTTTCCTTTTCTGCACTCTCTCCCTTCTACATTAGGGGGAAAAAGCTAATCAGTTTGAAGATAGGCATTCATAATCATTATTTATACATTCTTGATCTTGAGATGCTCGAGACCATCAATGTGAAATATTTTGTGTCTGTTTACTGGAGAAAAGACATGTAGAGCATTAAGTTTATATATATATTTTTAATGTTCATTCATTTTTGAGAGACAGAGCATGAGCAGGGAAGGGGCAGAGAGAGAGGGAGACACAGAATCTGAAGAAGGCTCCAGGCTCTGAGCTGTCAGCACAGAGCCCGATGCGGGGCTCGAACCCAAGAACTGTGAGATCATGACTTGAGCTGAAGTCAGATGCTCAACTGACTGAGCCGCCCAGGTGCCCCACACATAGAGCATTAAGTTTAAAATGCAACCTCACATTGCTGTATGTTATCAAAATTTGAGTAAATATAATTAGTATGTATTTACTGGGCATCCACTCTGTCCCTTGGATTAAAAGATTTTGGGGAATACACTGAAGAGTCTGACACATTCCTTCTCTGCCAAGGAACTTAGAGCTTAATAAGAGGGGGAAGAGAATAACAAACCAGAAGTAGAACAGGCCAAGTTCCTCAAGGGTGGAACAAATGAAAATCTGTAAAGGCTTAAAGATATAGAGTGATATCCAACTGGGAGGTGGTAGAAGGGAGAGTGTGTGTGGGTGTGGGTGTGGGTGTGTTGGGGGGCAGTCCATCAGACAGAGTAGGATTTGTGCAGATTGGGAGTGTCTGATGGATTGAGTTCCTGTAAGAGGGAGCATCTGGCACAAAGGCATACAGGTGGAATTTGGGGGACACCGGCCCAGTTTCAGTGGCACAGAGTCAACTTGTAATGAAGCTCTGAGAGATATTATAGGGAAAGTAGATTGGACTTTTGAGTAGTAAGTGTCTGTTTGGGCCATCATTTCATTAGGAATGGGAAGGCACTGGAGGGTTTCACTACAGGAATGATGTGGCCTAGAACAGTCGTCAGGCAGTGGTGCATAGGCTGGTTGGGAGAGGGGAAAGATGAAATCAGAGGTGCTATCTGGCAATTGATGAGATTAGGGTGGGGGCCAATATGAGCCCAAGACACCTGACATTGTGAGCCTGGTCACTGGGAGAAAGGTGGTGTATCAGTTTCAGAAGGCCTTGCACAAGATCAGAAGCTGGTCAGAAAAGAACACTTTTGATTTTAAAATGATACTAGAAGGTAAGTCATAAATTAGGAGGGACAGGGTAGTAACAACATGAGCCTTAGAGCCCAAAAGATCTGGGCTTAAGCCTTAGTTCTGTCACTTATTTGCTGTGTGGTCTGCGATATCTTGGGTAAATCTTTGAACCTACCATACAAGGCTTCTGTCTTCTCATCCAAAAGGGAGAAAATTGCTGTGACATCAGTGAGATGATACGTTAAACATGGCTAGCATACTGGAGGCACTCGGTAATTGACAGTCTTCACTGTGACTGTCCACATGGAGTAACAGTTGAAGCCATCAAATTAGAGAGAAATGAGAGAAGGGAGACTGTGTAGAGAGCAAGTCAGAGAAAGCCAGAGACAGGACATGCGAGATCCCCATTCAGGAAGAAAGAAGAAAGACACATAAAATAAGTAGGAAGACAATAAAAAGGGCAAAAGGAGAACCAGGAAGCAGAGTATGTCAAAAGGCAAGAGACAAGCCTTGCAATGTCAATTTCAACAGCATCAGTTGCTGTAGAGAGGCCATAAAGAAGAGACAGGTCAGACAGAGCTTTGGGGTTTTGTAATAAGGAAATCACAGGTGGCTTTTACCATAAAACAGTGTTGACCTCTGTTAAGCCTTAACATTAAAATCAGCATTTGGCCAGGCACTTGTACCTGAATTTTTAAGTGCCCACACACTTATCCATGTTTCTGCCCATCCTATTCCATCAGCTCTCTCCAGGACCGTGATGGGAGGGAGGAGAGCTCATAAACTCATTCCAATCTGAACTGTCTCATTCTCATCCAAGCAGGGCACATCCAAGACAACAGGCGCTGTTTCTGAATTTCAATGGCCAGGAGAAGGAAGAGTGAAATTATTAAGCTCAGTACTGATGGAAACAAAAAGTCATTTGCACCAAAGAGTGTTCACTTACTGGAATAGCCTTTCTGGAAAAGTTCAAAAAATCTGTAGCTAATGAACCCAATATAGAAAATCTGTGACTCTAAGCTCTGTGGAGATTATGGCCTTGAAATCCTGATCTACCGAGAGAGAAAGAGAGAGGAGAGAGAGAGATTTTAGAGCACACAGCAAGTTGAATCACATCTATAACTCAATTCAAACTCTATAGCTTTTCTGTCTCCAAGCCAGAGGTAACTACTTTTAATAGTTTGGTAGGAAACCTTCCAGACATTTTCCTACCACCTTTATTTTTGTCCTTAAAAATAGCTTCACTTACCGAGCTGATTTAAGTGCTTGTTTATCAGCAGAACTTTAAAGCTTTAAATTCTTCATAATTGATGTAGCTCTTACCCTCAAGTGTTTATGCAAAAGAAAATGAGGAAGTTCCTCATATTCACCAGACAACTCATATGAATTCTACCACACTGCTTAAGTACATCTGATTTGTACTCTGGGACCCTCAGGAAGTTCCTCCTTCCTTTTGGTGACATGAGGAAAGCAAGAATATAACAGAGGGAGGCAAACCACAAGAGACTTAAATACAGGGAACAAACTGAAGGTGGACGGGGGTGGGGGAAGAGGGAAAATGGGTGATGGGCATTGAGGAGGGCACTTGTTGGGATGAGCACTGGGTGTTGTATGTAAGCCAATTTGACAATTAATTATATTAAAAAAAGAACATAACATTTTGGGGGATATTTCTCTCCCTTCCATGTATAGTTTGTCACCTTTAGTGCTTCAACTTTATTACTATGTCAATAAGGAATATTTATATGAATATGCATTAAAACATACATTGTAAATACATTTATTTCTAGAGGTTAGAATCTAAATATACCTGTTCCTCTACATCCACCCAGTGATAGGCTCAAGACTCTGAAATATGAAAAGAAATTTAAACCTTCCTTGCCCTTGCCTTCAGATGCGACAATAAGTTGTTCGAGTCTCACCACTGTCTGAGTATCTGAGTGAACACAAAGCATCTTCTGGGATATAGTTAGGGGAGATGTGAGTTGATCAAGGTATCGGGGGAATATATTTTCTCTCAGCAAGCGAGCCCTCATTTTTGATAAGAGAATTGATATTTTGAGCTAGTATTTATGGGGAACAGAAAATGAGAAGGGAAAAGGAAGGACCATGCTGGAAAGTAAAAGTAATGAAAGGGAACCCAATAAACGGAGGGAAGGGTATAAAAGGATAAATCCTCCAGCCTGTACTAGTAATGGCCTTTGAGCATCACTAAGCCCTTTGGCTTCTCCCATTACCCAGAGGATGATGACTGAGGAGGAACAAACAAAATAGAGATCATTAGAAAAAATGCCCAAGGCTTTTAGATGTTTCTCTAACATTTTGAGGACATTTTCAGATTTTCAGTGTTCATTTGCTGAGATATGACAGGGGCCTTTGGGGATATTTAGTACTTAATTTGGCAAATAGCAGGATCAAAACCGCAGGTGTCTGTGAGAGGGGTATTGTGCATGTTCAGAGAACTACTGCCTTGCCCGTGTGCTCTGCCGTACTGGGCTGCAACCAAGACCCTGGCTGGCCACCCCCCATGAGCATGGGTTTTTGAGATCACTTTCTCATTTTAGTACACGGCACTCTTACACTCTTCCACTGACTTGGCTCTTAACTAAAAACTGTTTCCGGCTAGCATGGAGATGTCAGCTAGGACAATTGAACTCATGCTTTTGTTAACATAATAATTGCTTTGACACTAAAAACAGTTAAGTTTCTTGAAGGCCACAAGCAGGAATAGAGTAGCCCTTGGTTCTTTGTAATAGCAGGGCAGGTAATAATATCTGTAATATGCCTTAAAGTCAATTTCATGAACAGTGAGTGCTTCCTATATCCTAGCAGCGATGTATGGGTTTGATACATAAGGATAAGTAAGAAATAGTCTCTTTCCCCCAGGAAGCTCAAAATGTTTAGCGAGTGAATAATAAAGTAACAAGTCAATTAACAAATGAATGGTTTCTTCTTAGCCCTCTGGTTGTGGTACATAATTTACAGAAAGATACACCAAAAGAGCTGCAAGGAGTTCGGAACGTGAATTTCTCATTAGTCAAATGTCATCTTTCCCCTCCTTTAAATCAGAAGACAAAGATGCAGCAGGAAGGCTTAGGCCACTGGAACCAAGTATGATGAATGATCCAAGTATGATTAGAAATCACGTGGCTGATGAGAGAGAAAAGACCATTTAGTCCCCTCTTGCAGTGTTTCTCAAACCCGGTCCCTCCCACATGTGCATGTGCTCAGAAGTGTGCCTGAGGCTGCTCTCCTGGCAGAGGGGGAGGCATGCATAGTGGAAGGTTTTGCAATGTAACTCATACTTAAGAATAAATTCTTCCAGGGGCACCTGGGTGGCTCAGTCAGTTAAGCGTCTGACTTCAGTTCAGGTCATGATCTCACCGCTTGTGAGTTAGACCAGCGTTAGGCTCTGGGCTGACAGCTCAGAGCCTGGAGCCTGCTTCAGATTCTGTGTCTCTGTCTCTCTCTGCCCCTCCCCTCTCACACTGTCTCTCTCTCTCTCTCTCTCTCTCTCAAAAATAAATAAACATTTAAAAAAAAGAATAAATTCTTCTTGGGGCACCTGGGTGGCTTATTTGTTAAGCTTCCAACTTCGGCTCAGGTCATAATCTCATGGGTAAGACTCTGTGCTGACGGCTCAGAGGCTGGAGCCTGCTTCTTGTTCTGTGTCTCCCTCTCTCTCTGCCCCTCCCCTGCTCTCTCTCAAACATAAATAAACATTAAAAAAAAAAAGAATGAATTCTTCCTTACAATAATCTATTGAGACTTCAGAAAGAGGGATGGTCCTTTGAGTGAGATAGGAAAGAAATCTCTCTAGTCACCCATTAGTAACAATTTTCCAGATGTTGTCTTCTGTGTCTACATCTCAAAATCAGTCTTGTTTATTGTTAAGCATTTTGAGCAGTAACTGTTGGAGGGGGAGATGTTTGGGCTCATGAAAGACATCGAATCTTCTAGGATTTGTATGCAAACCTCCTGTGTTAGCACCATTTGCCAACCTAATTTCTGCATTATTATTATGTGTCATAACTATGAAATTATATGTTCTGATTCTATTGTTTCCAATTTATGCTAATTGTGTAATTGGACCTAATTAAGCCAATTATGTAACTGCTCAATCTTTAAAACCTATTTTAAAGACTTTAGAACTTCATAAGACACTGCTAAAAATGTTTACATTTCAGAACAAACCAAGGGGGTCTCTGCAGCTCAGAATGCACAATTAAGAAGTAAATATGCATATTGAGGGAGACACCACCTTCACTTTCCATATTTTAAGTCCAGACACGTGTCTTCAATTTAAGAGGGGTCCTTTTCAGTTCCCAACTCTGGATTTCATTTGTCATTGTGGGGTCTACCCTCTACATTATTCTAATTTTTGATTTAGTAGTCATATGTAATATCCATGAGTTACCACATTTTTGTGCATGTTAACATCTTTCTTGTCTTCTTTTTAGTTTGTAAAATAGAGATAGAAATGGTAAGTACTTAACAGTGTGGCTATCCATAGGGTCATCATCTCAAAGATTCTCCTCAGTGCTAGAAGTGAGGGTGAAGAATTTGGGCCAAATCGTGTTTAAATGAGATTCATGGATGGGAGTGGGATGGGGAATCAAGACGAGAGCAAGGCGCTGACTCGAGATAACATTGACTCCTTCCTGAACTGATCAGAAATTGAAACTGCTGGTGTCCAGGAGATAGTTCTGCAAGTTCAAAAAGCCAAAAAATTGGGGCGCCTGGGTGGCTCAGTCGGTTAAGCGCCCGACTTCAGCTCAGGTCACGATCTCGCGGTCCGTGAGTTCGAGCCCCGCGTCGGGCTCTGCGCTGATGGCCCAGAGCCTGGAGCCTGCTTCCGGTTCTGTGTCTCCCTCTCTCTCTGCCCCTCCCCCGTTCATGCTCTGTCTCTCTCTGTCTCAAAAATAAATAAACGTTAAAAAAAATTTTTTTTTAAAAAGCCAAAAAATTGTTTTGTTAGTTTTCCTAATCAGTGTGGAGGAGAAGCTCAGTGTGAGGGAATCAGCCTAGGTAATAGATTCTGAAGTTTGACTTCTTAGGATTTCCATTTACAAGATTGGTGACTTGACCTCCCCCCCACCCCAAACTTCACTTTACCCATCAATGAAATAAGTGCAGTCAGCCAGTCAGCGCTCAGAATAAAACCTGCTGAATGTGGCTGGATCCGGGAGGCCTCCTGCTGAGCGGGACCTTGTCCCTGTCCCTGTCCCTGTGGTTTCTGGATCCTGGAGAGAAGGGAGAGGCAGGGATCCCAAGGGAAGCACCTGGGCAGAGAAGGCTGCAGGGTCATAGGGGGAGAGAGGGATTTGAAGGCTGGGACAGTGGCTAATTTGGCAACTAGGAGATATTACAATGGTTTTAGCAACCAGTACAGCCATATCTATGCATACTAGATAAATGTGGGCCCTGGACATAATAAGACTTCCTTTGCAGAGTTGCTGTAAGAACCAAATAAAATCATGCGTACTGACAGTACTCCTACAATATAACTGACATTTGATGAGGGGCTGACTGTGAGCCAGGTGCTGTGCTATGTGTTTGACACGGGATCTCTTCTGAGGCCCTGTAACAATCCTAGGTAGCACTCTGCTAATACTGTCCCCATTCTGCACATGAGGAAGCAGGCTTAGAGAGGACTGATTACTTGCCCAAAGTTGCAATGCCAATGGAAAAGCACACTGCTTCTGTAATGTGCCCGACACATACAAGTGGTCAATAAATACTGTGTTATTATCTGATGCTGTGTGGTGCATAAAGCTAGGAGCCGTGGTTCCTTTGAGAGCGGGCCAGGCCGGCTGCACCCAGCACCCCCAAGGAGTGGGCCTCGTGCTCTGCAGAGGGGGGACTATAAACATTCAGTTCAGGGCAGGGAGTAAACCTGGCCAGGGAGACAGGAAGTCAGCTGACATCCCTACAATTGCAGGAAGGCCTGAGAGGAATTCAAATGGGAAAAATGTACCCGTTCAGAGCGGGTTGGCAACTGCAAGCTTCCTACAGCGATTAGAAGTACTGCAATTACAATTATTACAATTGCAGGCAAGAAAGACAGAGGCTGCAGGATATTTCAATTTAATTTGGCAAGAATTTTCCAGGAGCACTGTACACAGGTGCTGATCGAAACAAGAATAAAACATCGTCACTGCCCTCACAGAACCACACCGTCGTGGAAAAGACAGCTACGTCCACTAGAAACTATAGTGCAAATCCGAACTCTAGTAAGAGGTATAATGGACATACAAACACAGCATCTGGAGAAATCTTAAATTATACGGTTACCCCCCTGCTTAAAACCCTTCAGTGGTACTTAGTATAAAATCCAAACTCTTTCCCGTGGCCCCTTATACCATCTGGCCCCAGTCTGCTTCATTCCACTTTCCTTAGCCAACTATAATTCAACCACATTGGTCCTTTTCTTTTTCTTGGAAATTCACACTTCTTCCCTTGTCAGAGCCTTGGCACGGGGGTGCCTTCTCTTTGCAGTTGCTGTTGCTAACGCTTTCCATGCCTGGCACCTTTCCTGACACCCCTGTTCCAATTACTTCTGTCCTGTCACCCTTTAGAGCACCTATATTAATCTGACCCTAGAATTGTTTTTACACTTATTGATGTGTTTATTCCTCTCCACTACGACTTCAGCATTTATACATCTGATTTGATCACTGCACCTAAATTCCCAGCACCTAAATTAAGGCCCAGCACACCGTAGGTACTCAGCATAGATTAGTTGAACAGAATGAATAAGACGTGGAGCCACAGAAGCCCTGAGGACAGGACAGGTCTTTCTGGCCAAAAGAACTAGGGGCAGTTGCACAGAGAAGATTATGAGGGGAGTTGGGCCTTACAAAGGATTTTGACAGAAGGGGAATATATTCCAGGCAAGGTGTGTATCTTAAAGGGAAAGTGTGAACAGTCAGGAAGAAAGGAATCTAAGTGTATATGTGCTAGCAGCTTTGCATGTTATTTAATTATACCCATTTTATGTACACCGACGCTCAGTGAAGCTCATTACTTATCCAAGGTGCTCGGCAAATAAATGTTTGAACCAGGACCCAAATACAAATTTTTCTGGGGCCAATGTCTATGATTTTACCTTTCTCTGTGCTTCACCTACTGAATAATGAGGCAAAACTTAATGAAGACCAAATATATGTAAGTCAAGTATTGGAGAAAAAGTAGGAAAAAGCCCAAAACCAAAAGACATCCTTTGGAAGGAGAAAAGTCTTCTCCAATATTTTAAGGAATTAGAATTCTTAGTCCTTCAGCTGCAATAGTTGAAGTAAGATATAAAATGCCTTTTAAAAAAGCAGGCCAGTAAAGTACTTCCCATTGGTGAATGGTTTGTTCATTTAACAAGCACAGGCTAAGTGCTTACTGTGCTCCAGGTGCTGGGCTGCTTAGGGTTCAAGGTTTAGCTTCCCTCAGGAGGCTTTGATGAAATCTAGGAGACAAAGAAATCTACTTACTAAAGGAGAGGTGATGGCTCTGTGCAGTGGTAGAGCCTGCCATGGATATGGAGGGAAGGGAGGCTTCATAAGGTCATGCCAGATGCTCAAATAAGTCAGGTAAATGAGAATGGAACAGTTGAGTCTGTCTAGAGAAAGAGTGGGGCTAACCATGGGGGCACCAGGAGCCAGATCACAAGGGCATGGTGTGCTTGGAAATCTTTACTTGATCCTGAAAGCTAAAGGAAGCCTTTCAGGGATATTAAACCAAAGAGACATGCTCAGATGTGTATTTTAGAAAGCATGTTCCATGGAACAACAAGAAATGGAGACAAGGGGCTATCCTGGAGCAAGAAGAAGAATAGGGAGAAAGAGTTCATTCCCCACTAACAGTCATGAAAGCTGCTATGAAAGGCCACTGGAGATTGAGAAGAAATGATAGATGTGAAAGGATGCGGGTGGAGCATTTACTGAAGGTGAGGGGAACGTGGTTTAGGTCTCTGGCCCTGGATAGTTAGGGGTGGCAGGTGGAGCAGTGGGGCTCAACCTAAATCATCAGGGGTCCACAGGAGTAAGTTGAAGAAATGTTATAATCTCAGTGTACCTGATAGTATCCAAGTGCCTAGGTCCAATTTGGGTCTCCAAGTGCATTATGACCAACAAGAAGCTGAATAAAAAGAGTCTGGAATTCTGGAGAGAAGTCTAAAATGGACAATCCACTAGAAAAGATAAAGTGTCGCAAAGATAAGATTTCAGTCTTTTTTATTCACTAAGGTGTCCCAGGAGCATAGAACAGTGCCTGGTATATAGTAGATACTCAATTAAGATTTATTAAATGAGTATAAATATTTATTACGTCACTAGAGAATACATGATACATGACATTTTGGACTGGGACAAAGCTATCCAAGGGAAATTATATATAGTGAGTAAATTAGAAAAAAAAAATGCCCTTAGACTAAAAGATACAGCAGCATAACCATTAATCAACACTAATAACTAATGATGATGCTGATAATAATATCAAGAGTCTTCCCCATAGATTTTACTTAACAAAAAATAGACCCAGAAAGGAGAAAATGATTTTCCTAGGACTCTGAAAGAGGATTTTAACTTCTCATCCATCAGCCAGTGAACATAGAAGTCAGTTTTTTGGATGTTTTGTGACCCAACATTGATTAATAAGTTTTAATATGGAATTATGCTGCAAACCCAAATGTTTACAGCAAAACGATTTGTATTTTGTTCAGTGCCTCTTTGAAATAGAGGCCCATCCTAAGTCATTTATTTTGAACTTAAAGGGATGTTCACATCTCTGATTCTCATAACCTTAATAAAAGGATTTCTTCCCACTGTGCTGAAGAAAATTCTTGTTTCCCAGTCCTAGTCATTACTGTAAGATCTTGTTCAATTCTCCATTGGCTTTCTGGAATAATCATGTCCACATTGTTAGGACTGATACATTTTATTCAGAAATTCTGGCTTTCTTCCAGAGAGTAAAGATACCAGCAAAATGTAAGTTGTGGGAATGAGAGCTGTGTACCGTAAAGCCACCATGAATTCTGTCTAGTGGTTTTAATAGACTTGCATAGCCCATGCCATAACATGAGTAATTAGCTGAGATGGTAATTAAGCTGAAAGACTGCTCTTGGGTTAGGTAAGGTTATCAGGCAAGTTAATTGCCATCAGATTTTGGACTAGTTTTAGCTAAGGGAATTCCTGAAAAATTGCTGAACTTTACAAAAGTGATTCAATACTTGTATGTCAAAGATTAGTTATTTAATGTCATGTTCGTGGAGTCTGTTGCTCATTTGGGGGATTTAGAGAGCAAAGAGTTTTGAAATAATGGCATCTGAGGTAGATTACCCCAGCTCTCTGAGTCTATTTCCTCATCTGTAAATGAAGGTAAGTAAGATTCTTGATGGTTTAAACAAAGTTCCATATATCCTAGTGCCTTACATCATGTCTGGTTCAGGGTTATTGCTCTATAATATTTAAATGGTCCTTCCACTTTACTTAAAATATTTAGCTACTCACTATGGCTAAATGTAAATACTAATTTGCAGATTCAGAGTATTCTTAAGCCTTTTAGTGTTCAAATGCATTACTGATTCTGCATAGTGGTCCTCTTACAGGTTAAACAACGGTCAACTTTTATTTGTTCGATGAACACTTACTACCTACCATGTCCCAGGCACTGTGCTAGCTCCTGGAAAGGGGGACAGAGGACATCAGAACAGATGTGGCCTGTCACAGAGCTTCCTGTTCAGAGCAGAAGACAGATCCTAAAAAGTCACCACAGTTTTTACATGGTTAAATGAGCGTTACCACCAGGACAGAGTGGGCAGGGGAACCTTCCTGTCTCATGGCCTGACTCAAACTGAAGTCCATTTGGCACCTGTTTCTTTGTTAACCCAAACGTCAAGAGCTCACTTAACTATTTTAATTGCTGGAACCATTGATGAATCCATTTAAGTTTTACAAGCTATTTTAGGACAGAGAGTATGGTGAGATACTGTCAGGAGTGTGCCTGAGAGCACACGAGGACATTGTGAAAGGGAGTAGTAGGAGTTGTCATTGAGTCAGAACAAAGATTGTATAAGAACAGATTTTACCTCACTTACTGACATGTTCACCTCGGGGAATGAGAAGGGCAAGCTTTGCCTTTTTCTTGGCTCTGTGATGGGAGCAACAAAGGAAGTCTATTTCATTTTCCAAAGAGTACCTTTTAAGCTTCTTCAGGTGAAGAACTTGCAGTCATGTAATCACCTTTTTCATTTCTTTCAGCATTTGAAAAAGTTCCAGTATAAAGCACACACATTTTACTTTAGAATGAATATTCTAGCTCTCTAAGTTTCCTTCTGCATTGGTGTTCTACTGTCATTTTGAACTCTTAAGAAAGGTTTCAAGGTGTTTATGTTGCTCAGAGATTATTGATTAGCATTTCAAATGCAACTGACATAAAAACACCAGGTCACCAGAACCTGAAATACAAAAATAGCTGAATTTAAGGGTGGTTTATTTGCAGAGGTGCCTGTAACTTTACAAAGAGATAATTGCCCAGGGTTTTCTTCTAGCTATCTGGTGCCGAGTTGTGATATAAAGGTCCTTGGCCCTGGTTCTACCTGTGACTTAGAAGAGGTTTGACTCCCATGCACATCAGTTTTTCATTGATAATGAGAGTCTGAATGGTTTCCAAAGTCTCTTCTGTCTTAGTTTGAAAGTTCTGACAACTCGAATATCTTAAAGAATTTCTATATCAAATTTTGAGTATGTTACTCTTTGTTTTATATTACAAATGAGAAGTAATTGTAGCAGGAGTTTTGGAGTGGTCAGAATTTGACTATTTCCATTGTATTCACTGGGAGGATATATATGAATTGACCCCTTCCCTAGCCCTGGCTGGAGTTTGTTAAATCCCCAGGGTCTACTGTTCACATGATTACACCTCCTTGCGACAGCCATCTCTGTAAGACAACACCGATTAAGGCACCAGATCATGAATTTTCCTCTAAGACCTGAAGCCTAAATGCTCGGAGAGAAAATTAAACTGTGATTCTGGCAGAGGTTGAGAAATTTCGTCTCGGGCTGCACCTGTGCTTCAGGGCCTCAGAGAATTTGTTTCCTGAGCTGAGGGCCTCATACTATGCAGGACTCCTAAAGCCAGTTTGAAAATATCATTGTAAAGGACAAAGACTTAGTGCTGACAGATAAATAATAAGGAAATTCATTTTATGGGGGACTGTAAAATTGCTTCTTACTTGAGAGTATCGTGTTTTCCTCACTTTGTTTTCTTGTGCCTGAGTAACCAAGAATAAAGTCAGAGGCAGGTGTGTTGAAAGGGAATTGGTGGAGGGGTGTTTTGTGCATGAGAGAGATAGCATGGCTGAGTGCTTTAGACACAGACTGGGGACTTTCAGAGCCTTGGGCAGGTGACTTAACCTTCCTATGTCTCAGCTTCTTCATCCATAAAATGGGTGAATATCTCTACATATAGGGTTTTTATGAAGATTAAACAAGTTAATATTTATACAGTATCTGACATGTGGTAAATGTTATATTCAATTTTAAAGCATGTATAAGTGTTTGAGGATCAGAATAGCATTTCAGAGCTCAAAAATGGTTATTTATTCAACAACTTTTATTTAGTGCCTGTAATATCTGTAGCAGTGGGTTAGATATGGTAGGGAGCACAAATGAGACAAATAAATTCTCTGCTTCACAAATCTAGGGCCTAACTGGTAGAGCATGATAGATCATCCTGAAAGTTGGACGATAACACCAGGCAGCGACATTTCGTGAACTAAAGATGAGGGGCTAGCCTGCAGATTGAAGAGAAGACACTGGGTACGAAAGAAAGCAGATTTGAGTAACTGATATCAAAGCACAGGTAGACCCACCCCCAGGATTAAGATGGGGCTAAATGGTAGCAGTAATTAATTGCTTAAGGTAAGAAGTTTCTGCTTGAGCCCACCAACAAAAGAGAGACATTGATGACTTTCAAGTAGAAGGAGCATATGATTTTTTTAAGTAGGATTTTTTTTATGAAGTGTCAAATAGTTCGTAGTAAAATGTAGTAAAAGGACAAGAGGCTGGAGGAAGGAAAACCAGTGGCCAACACACTACTGGAAAATGTGATGGAAGAAACCTGTAACAGAAAGCAAGGGATGTCTGGATTTGACCGAGAGCAAGGATGGGCTGTTGTCCTCTTTCCGCCACCATGAACCAGGTGGGACCACCCCCTCCCTGTCCCCAGCCTTCGTGGCTTTCGTTCTGAGGTTTCCAGTTCTGCCAACTTGTCTTCCACTCTTCCCTTCACCTGGAATGCTTATCTTCAGAAATTAAAATCCTCCTTTCCTGCCCAACCCAACTAAAGAAGACCCCGGGCCCTCTATGAGTATCTTGTCATATCTTACCCCAAATCTGCACCACTACCTGAAATTATTTCCCTGTGAATTCATGTATCTACTTTTATAAAATGTCTTTGTTTCCTTGGGTTCTGGACTCTTGACCGTCCTTGTCACTGTTCCCAGTAGCTAGTCTAGAATAGCTTCTGGAATAAAAAGGCTCCCAGCAAATGTTTGTTGAATTGAATGCATGATATAACTAATCTCTGATGTTTGTCCACACTAATTTTTAACTCCCTAATTCCATGTGCAAGATAAAATAAGAAAAATGTTTACTGACAGTGCCTTTAGGAGAAAGGAAAAGAAGGCTAAGGCTTTGAGTTTGGGCGACTAGAACAATACTTTTATTGACTGAAATATCAGTAGTTATTCTTCCCCCCAAAACATTCAGAGAAATAGTGACTTTGGTCGCCAATCCATTCCATGTATTGGGACCCTGGGCAATGATTCCATTGGTTCTTGGAAATAACAAAACTGGATTTAGGAGCGAAGACTGATCAAAACTGAAGATAGAGTTTGTGAAATGGTATATAAGACACATGTTCGCTAACTGAAATAACAAATGTCTGTTTATGTAAAACTATCAGTAGAGCTATTGATATTTGAATGAAAGTTCCACTGCAGGGAAACACACTAAAGGAAAATGGCGAGAGATTTTAGCATGGTAAATCAATTTTAACATGTAATATTTACATGGATTTGTTCACTGTTCATGACAGAGGGGTAGTGGGACTAAAATGCTCCCTTCCCATTATGACTGGACTCTGGATGAATCATTCTCCCCAGGTCCATTCTGTCCTGCACAGCGGCGGTAGCTGGAGATGCTATACTGACACCAACTATTGTTGTGCAGTGCCATCCTGGCATTAGCAGTACTGCCCTCACTCTGCTCTCATTGGACAGAAGCTCAACCCAAGAATAAGATTTGCAATACCATTCTGATGCTCATCACCCAGAGTTAGCTCAGATCACACAAGTTAGATGGAATAGTCTCTAACAAGACTGCCCTTACTTCAGATGCCAATGGCACTTTGGGTGTCCTCAGGCCCCCAGCACTTCTGAACAACTGGCTTCACATGCAGGGTTTCCATGACTCCTTCAGGTTTGAGAATTCACTAGAATGACCTACAATATGCAGAGAAGTGCTATACTCCAATTACAGTTTTATAAGAAAGGGCATAGATCAGGAATAGCCAAATGAAGAGACATATGGGGTGCGACATAGGTGGGTTTCAAACAGAGCTTCTGTGCCCCTTCTAAGTGGAACAGGGCCCATCGTCCTCCAGGCACAGCAATGTGTTCACCACCAGGAAGCTCTACTGAGTTCCCATGCCCAGAGTTTTCACTGGACTTTCATGATATAGGCACAATTGACTTAATCATTTGCCACAATACTGAACTTGGTCTCCAGCCCCATTCCCCTTCCTGGAGCCTGGGCTAACTCAAAGCCCCACCTCTCTAATCATGGGCCCTGACCAGTGACTAGCCCCCATCCTGAGGTGTCTCCTCCCTTAACAGAAGCTCAGGTGTGATCCAGGGGGCTCATGAATAACAAAGACACTTCTAGCAGTAGAAAATTCCCAAGGGTTTTAGAACCTCCCTCACTAGAATCAGGGGCAAATACCAGTCATATGCTTATTAGGCAGTAGATGTAGTCCCCATTTTCTGCACATGCACATGTTGCTTTTTTTTAAGCACTTAATCTGAAAGAAGTTTTAAATCTTAACCGAAAGTTAGACCTCCTCATTCTTCTCTTTCTTATATGCAACATACACTTCATCAAAATATCTCCTCTACCTACAGTATCCAGTGAAACAGATATGAATCTACTGCTTCTTGAGACTTGTACCACTCTCGTCCAAATAACCTTCAACTCTGACCTGAACTGCTACAAGTGCCATGAAACTGGCCTTTCTGCATCTATACTTGTCCCTCTACTGAATATCTTTCAGAGAACAAAGTGATAACTTTGAAAATGTACATCAGAATATGGCACTCCTCTGCTCAGAACCCTCCACTGGCTTCCTAGTACATAGAGTAAAATGCAGACTTCTTGTCCAGGCTTATATGCTTTGACACCTGCTGTTCTCTGCCCCTCCCTCACTCATTGGCTCCAGCCATATTGGCCTTGCTGTTTCTATAGTAAGTCAGGCTTGTTTCCACCTGAGGACCTTTATATTTGTTCTCTCACTCTGCAACATTATACTTATCTTTCAGATCCTGCATCACTCTGCTTAAATGCTACTACCTCAGAGAGGCTTTCTCTGGTCACCTTTTCTAAAGGGGCCCTTCTCCCCACTTTATTATTCTTAATCCTCTTATGCTGCTTTCTTATTTTCCCAAAACACTTACTGCAGTCTGACATTATGTTGTATATTTTTTATTGTGTGTCTCTCTTATTTGAATGTAATCTGTATTATAACAACAACTTTGTTTCATTCATTGTTCTATCAGGACTTAGAACAGTGGTTGGCACTTACTAGATGCTTAGCAAATATTTGCTGATTGAATGGATGGCTGAATGAACAAAGAAATGAACAAGAAATAAGTAATGATATCTCCTTAGTGACTTAGTTTAGCTTCCTGATAATGCAGATGATGACTAGAAGACAAAAATTTGTAGTAAGAAAAGCACAGGTATTTGACTGAATTTACATCCCAGTGTGGCTACTCCCTAGCTATGTGACTTTGGGTAATTTGCTTAACCTCTCTGCCTCAATGTCCTCATCTGTTAAAAAAGAAAAGATAGTACTGTCTACCTTGACTCTTAAAACTATTTGAAGACCTCCAGTAATGAAGAGCTTCCTCCCATTCATCATAACCCTTTAGTCTACACACATTCAAGTGGAACCTCTGATCAGAGGACCTAATAGATCTAAAATCGACCTCTTGTACATAGAAGACTGAGTTAGAAATTAAGACACACAAGAGAGCTTATCCAGGTTATTTAACCTCCTCTTGCTTTCTTTTGTGAAAAACAAAGGGGTTGAATTCAGTCTACCAAATCTATTAAAACACCCTTCGAGCTCTGATACTCTCTGGCTTTAATCAAAACCACAAATCTGGATGGACTTGGAAGCCAAAAGTTTCTAGGAGGATCATATACCAACCTTATAATCTGCTCATTCAAGTGGGCACCAAGCAGTCCTACAGTGTCAACTAAATTTAATTCACAGGACATAACTCATCACTGAAAATCACCATTTGGTTGGCTATAATTAGGTTGCCAGCTCTGGTCTGTACAGGGAAATGGCAAAGAAAATGGAGGTGAAGCTGGAGTCAGATTTAGATCAACAACCCATGTCAGCCATCTCTTTTCTTTCTTACTCTTTGTCTAATCAAGCACTACCTAAGAAGTAATAGTAATTTGCTTCTATCATTAGTGAAAGACAGGGCACTAAGGCAAATTGGGTAGAAACATGAGTGAACACATGTAAATGTAATTTCTCCATCTGGCAACATGCAACTTTTTTGATCTATTCAAATCAGAGTAACATAGTGAGTCTTCCCAGAATAAATAATTTATTTCTACTGCTCGATTGCTCTCTCTTGGTTTTTCTAAGTATGGGTCTTAGTTTGTTTCTATAGCCAGATTTATTTTCTTCATATAAATTCATTGTTTCATTAATCTTCCAAACTGGCCTTACGAATTTTTGTCAGATTTTTATGTTCCATTGCAAGCCTGCTTTGTGAAACCTTATCCTTTCCTATCTTCATCTTTTCACCTCTCTCTTGTTCTCAGTAGTTTGGAGAATGTGAATGTGATAGGAGCTAAGATTACATCACTTTTAATAAAGGAGAAAATATATTGAGTATGTAGAAATCAGGTGAGCTTATAGAGAAAGAAATCAATCAGGTTGGCAAATTGCATCTATGGGATAAAGTGCAAAATGCTTGTTTCATGCAGTATTTATTGACCAAGTTTGTGGAGAAGATAGTTAAAACATATATGGAATAGTAAGGAGTCATTTTGTTCAATTTAAATGACATTGATATTATTTTTACATTATGAAATCTTTCAATATTTCCAACAATCCTTGATGTATTTTACACAGTTGCTTCAAAGGGCTTTCAGAAATAAACATAGGTGTATAACATTGTAAATTGGGTTCATCCAATCTGTTTATAATAGAAGCCTCTAGTCACTCCACAAAATTCAGTAGATCAATTATTGCATTATAGCTTGGAAATTTGGGGGAAGTTGAGGTTTTGAGTAATCCTTAAAGACCATGGTTAACTGTCATTGCTTTTAATCAATCCCAGTTCAGATGGCATATAAGTGTTCTTCTGTAGGACAAAGTTGTCGTGTTATGTTCTTCTTTTGTTCACCATGGAAAAGAAGTCATAATGTTGGTTTTATAGAGCCAGAAAATTTATTCTTCCCAAATTAGCAAAGGTGATAAAATTACTTTTCTTTCCTTATGGCTATTGGAGCTACCAATACAGGCATCCTTTCTAGAAGTGACCGCTCAATAGATTGTCTTTATTGCTATTTCTCAAAAGCAAACATTCAAGCAAAGTAAACCCTCCCAGATCAAGTGAATGCAACCCTCTGATGATGACCATGAATGGGGATATACAACAGGAAGAGGCGTGTTCTTGAAAAAACTCGCATTCTCTTTCATCTTTTTATCCTAAAAGAAACCCTAAAACAATGGTGAAGAAGAATATGGTAGATTGTGTTTGAGTTATTGCAACAACTAAAGAATGTGTTTATTTTGAAGATAGAGCAAAAATTGGACTGTAGTTGGGAGACTCTCGATAAAGACATCTCTGCTAATGAAAGCCATAAACATAACCCAGGGGCGCCTGGGTGGCGCAGTCGGTTAAGCGTCCGACTTCAGCCAGGTCACGATCTCGCGGTCTGTGAGTTCGAGCCCCGCGTCAGGCTCTGGGCTGATGGCTCGGAGCCTGGAGCCTGTTTCCGATTCTGTGTCTCCCTCTCTCTCTGCCCCTCCCCCGTTCATGCTCTGTCTCTCTCTGTCCCAAAAATAAATAAAAAAAAAAATGTTGAAAAAAAAATTAAAAAAAAAAAAGCCATAAACATAACCCAAAGCTACTTTTTGTAAAATATATCTCTAGTAAACATCAAAATACCAAACTAAAATTAGCAAAAGGAATTGTCGACAAAGGCTTTATTAAAAAACAGTTGCAACAGGGTGCGAAATTATAGTTAAAGCTCACATAGCCCTTTATTCCTTACTTGCAGTTTTAGTTAGATTTTCTTATTTCCCCTGCCTGTTGCTGTAATTAGCCATTAAGCTAACAGAAACTACATTTTCTACATCACACAGAAATGTCTTTAGAGTTTGCAAAAAGAACAAGGAAAGCAAGCTAACCTGTTTCATGAAGAGACCAACTAATGTAGGAAAATGAGACCAACTAGGAAAAAGAGACCAACTAATGCAGGATTGTTGCATAATCACTGAAAACCTGTCGGCAAGCACAAGAGGATATTTAACTGGTAATTAATTTAAAATAGATTTCTCTTGTGTCCTTTTAAAGACATCCTATGTATATTTTTATTTTCTAGTTTAAAATAATTTATAGTATTCGTGGTAAATTGGACAATGTGCAAGAATAATACTCTATCACCCCAAAATACTCACATCAGAAATGGTTTCTGTTTGGGCACCAGCTGTGGGACCAGTGTTGGTGAAAGTGTTTCCCCTTGCACACTCACTGACTCTTAATGCCTGAACACCTCAGCTGCTCTCATCATTTAACACTGTCTTAAGCAGATAAAGTTGTTTTTAAGAAGCATCCTATTTAAACCCTTTAAATGATAGATTTTTTAAAATTAAAACATGGTATGTTTTAAGTAGTATGCAAATATCTTCCACAGTTTATTTCCTACAGAGAACATTTTCTTTTATGCTCCTTACCTTCTAGAGTAATGCGCAGATGAACAAACTTATTTTAAGATTTAAAACTGTAAACTCATATATATCATGGTACACAAGCATGAACAATTTCAAGTTTCAAGTGTGTCGTGTGTACTTAATGAAAATTCTGATCTATGACTTTGAACTCCTGTGTCTTGGGAATACAAATATGTCAAGGAAAAAAATAACAGCTTCCAAAAGGAAAAAAAAAGGTTTGCATAATTAAGATTGCAGGAGTCATTTCTTGAATCCTTGCATGTTTGGGGAATGTGCAATGCCCTACTCTTATATTAAGAATACCGTTAGGCACTCAGGCTATGGGAATTACTAAGCCTTAGATTTAATTTTCACTCTTTCGAGCTGCATTGTTCGTTTGCCTTTCTTCAGGTCCTCTGTGTTCAGGCATGAAAACTGACTTGCTTAGAGTTTCCAGTTTAACCTTGCCACTAAACCCTGAAATAAAACCGTGGCTTGCTTTTGTACTCTGGCTGAGCCAGCATGATACCAATGAGCTTCATTTCACAATTCATGTTCATCGCTGTCATTCCCAAATTATACGAGCTAACTGTGGTCAGAACAGTGCTCTGCTAGAAATGCTTTATCTTGGGTCAGATGGGAATACAGTGATAACAGTATTATCCCAGTATTCTGTCACCTGGGGAGGCTGACCAACCACAGATCACCAGGTGGTTTTTCCAGAGACAGCGTTTCAGACACACTTTCTTGTGTGATAAAGTTCTAGATCCTGTGCTAAACTAAATTTTGCAATCTCAGATACTTGATGCCATCAGAGGACACAGAATGAATTGAGGTGGGAACACACTAATCAGAGTCAAGGGACAGAAATGTGGATAAATCAGAATGCCTGTGCATTGATTTAACAAGATAAATTATAATTTCCAAGCGGAACAGACATGAATGATGGCTGGTCAGTGTTTTTTTCCCCCGAGGAGCCAGATTATAATCAGAAGGTTGCTTAATGAGCAGAGGTTTGGAGCAAAGGGAGTTAGCTGGTTGCATGATTTGAATGCTTAGTGGATCAGACTAAGATAAGCTGCTGCACACAGCTATAGACTGGCGTTTAATCCTGTGTGTGAGCTCTGCCTATACCACTTACCAGCTCTGTGACCTTGTGAAACAATCACTCCATGTGCCGGTTTGCTTCTCTTGAAGTGAGTCAGGACTAGCACCTATCTTAGGGTTATTGTGAAAATACATTCTTCTGTTATTCATTTTCATCCTCTTATTAAACACTTACCATGTGCTGGGTATTATTTTAGGCACCGAGGAGTGGCAGTAAACAGAACAGACAAGAATCCCTACCCTCATGAAGTTTATGTTCCAATAGCAGGTAATCAAAAAGTCTGCTAGATAATGATGGATGCTACAGAGAAGAACAAAGCGGGAAAGGGAAAAAACCAGGACAGTGGAGTTCCTTTAAATACAGAAAAAATTTTAGTGTAAATATGATGGCACCGGGCCATCATATTTTTTATTCTAACTTACTGTTATTACGACTACTTTCATTTCATCTTCCATGAGGAGCAGGTGAGCCTAGCCAGATATCCCCGGGAGAGTGCTGGGCACACAAACCAGTTCTGCTGCCTTCTGCCTTATTTTTTCCTAGTGAACTGCCTTCCTCCTGACCGATGTAGTTGCTTTTAGATGTGTTAATCCCATTGATTAATTCATTGTTGGGTTTTTCTTTGCTGAAAGACATTTTATCTGTAAGGTGTCATTATACACATTGCATTTGTCTTGAGTTTTTAGGACTAACTTCAAGCATTTTAGAGGTGTCTATACTTAAGAGCATTATGTAGGACTCTCTTCTAAAGTATGATCATGAAAAGGATTCTAATACTTCACAATCTCAAGAAAGGGTCTTGGGACCTGGAAATCAGAAGCCTCTATTCCAGTTCTGACTTTCTCATCATGTCTGTGACACTGGTTAGGCAATGACAGCTGCACCTTAATTTTCTCTCCTGTGTCTTGGGGACACGTGGGGCTGCTCTTCACAGGGCTTATGAGAGAACAGAATGAAAGAATAAATATGGAAGAACAATGAACTATCTAAAGTATTATGTGATTGAAATAGTACCAATTTTCATGTTATTAATTGTTTCTCCTCTACTTTTCTTTTCATATCTATTCTGATTTTTGCCCACAAACCTAAGTAGAGTTGAGATGACAAAGCCTGAGCTTTAGAGATTCTAAGGGCTGCAAAGAACTAGTCCTATCTCCCAGTCCAGCTCAGGAATCCCTCTCCTAAGGGAAGATCAGAGAACAAAAGTGACTCACCCAAGATCATCTGCCAGGAGGCTCCCTATCTTTTGCCCTCCCAATTATGCATTCTTCAAGTACATTGCAGAGAGTGATTACACAGAGTGTAAGTGATTACAGAGGGTGAGATGCTAAGCAGGATACAAGCGAAGGTAGCTGTCAGTGAAGTTGGGTGTCTCCATAATGGTAGGGCTTTAATGTTATACCACGAGACCAAAGAGTTTAGATGAGATAGATTTAGATAGGTTAGAAAGTGATGGTGTTTGAGTGAAAGAGCAGCCCATGATGATGGTTTTAAGGCCCCTGGCAGCACTATGGTAAAGGAAAAGGGTGTGATATGAGAGATGTAATAAAAACCAATTATAAGTCATCAGTGACTAATCAGCAGGTGGGAGTGATGATGGTAAAAGTCTATCCACATTGTTGCATGTGCACATCCATCTCCAGATGTCTGAGCGCTTGCTGGGCCGCGCGTGCCAGCCAATAAGCAGAAAAAAAATCTAAGTGGTCTTTACGCGTATGTGATAGCAGGGCAACCCGGAAGGACGTTTTCTAAAATGTTATGATGGCCTTTACGTTTCAGAAGCACTATGTAAATCATTTTATTTTTTGATGAAGAACACATCCTTGTGAGCTCAGGGTCTGATCTTCAGCCCAGACTGGAGATAAATTGCCAGTGGCCAGCTCTGGGGCAGAACGCGTCCAGTGCTGTCGATGAGCTAGGGCAGGTAGGCTGCTCTACACCCTCTGGTGACATGTGGCTACAGGTAATTCCAGCCTCTTTAATGGAGCTCCAGCACTTTGACCCCAGCTGGAAGCCTGGGAATGCCGTGCCCTCCAGCCCCTGGATTCCAAGCCCCTTGGAAGCTGGGCATATCAGAAACATCTCATTGCCTTGCTCCAGCCGTTGTAAGTGTACTTATTACAGTGGCATTCTATGCAGTGAGGCAGTGATACTGTGACTCAGGGAATGAGCTCAGGAGACTCTGTATTAAAAGTGGGATCTAAGTGGTAGGAAGTTTACACTGCACATTGCATCAGCTGCTTTCGTCCTATAAGATTTGACTTTGCAATAAAATGGTTGTCAGTATAAATAAGATTTTTCTAAATTAGCTGCCTGACCTGAGAGAACACATCGAAATAATCTCTCTGTCACTTTTTACCCTAGGCATGTCTTTGGAATGTTGCATATAAATGTATTTTGTATTGAAAATTGTATTTTCAATTGAAAATTGAATTTCAGTTCAGATTGAAATTTGAATTCAATACAATTCAAAATTGTATTGAAAATTGAAAATTGTATTGAAAATTGAAAATTCAATTGTATTGAAAATTGAATTGAATTCAATACAATTCAATACAAAATTGTATTGAAAATTCAATTGATTGAATTCAATCAAAATTGAATTCAATGACAATTGAATTCAATACAAAATTCAATTGTATTGAAAATTGAAAATCAATTGAAAATTGATTCAATTGAAAATTGAATGAATTGAAAATTCAATACATTCAATGTATTGAAAATTGAATGATTATTATTCAATACAATACAATAAAATTGTATTGTATTGAAAATTTGTATTGAAAATGATGCATGCTTTTAATGCATCTGGGGAAAATGTTACTTTAAAAAATCCTGCGGTTATGCCTTTAGGAAAGAAGCCTTTTGAAATGAATAGTAAATAATGTATTGGGGGTTCTTTTATAAATGTCACATTAGCCTAAAGACACCTGTTATCTTAAGTTAAAATAATTAGATTACCTTTTTTCCAGAAGTAGTTGGTAGTTGCGCACAATCTAAACTAATACAATCAGCGTCATATAGTGGTATTACCAAATCATTCCCCACATTTTCAACAAATTAAAAAAGAGTTATGAAGCAGTGGGACGGGGGAGGGTAACAAAGATTACTCTGAAGAACAAAAATGTGTGAAAATTGTTAAATCTCACAGGATACATAAACCATGACCAGAGATGTAAATCATAGCCAAATACCTTAAGTAATATTGAATAGATGTTGCTATAATTCCAACAGAAAGTGCCATTTCCAACCCAACACAATTGTGAGACTATTGGTAGCCTTCTTTTAAATTCTAAATAAGGACCGAGATTCCAAAAAATTATTAAGCTTTGGGGTAAACAACTATAATATCTTTTAAAAATACTTATGTCTGTCACACAAAGATGTGATCAAATTACATTAAAATCTTAATAGAAAGAAAAGTATATTTCATATCTGCCCAGTGACATTTATAGGATGTAGCAGAACATCTATTGGTGAGCTAAGGATAAATTTGAGTTCAACAGGACCTTGGAAGTCTTGGCTACTAAAACTGGCAAAACCATCAATTTTCCATTCCTGGTGATAAATTTTAAGTCCAAATAAATCTTGCTTGTCAGGGCATTAAAAAGTCTTGTCAGCTCCAAAGTTAGGTAGGCATGCATTCGCTGGCAGTAGACTGAAGCCGCAAACTGGGCGAAAGTGCAGACATCCCCTATAATCGAATTTTTAAGTGCAAAGTTATGGCGAAGCCAAAAATGGCTTCAAGAGCAAGGTTTCTTTAACACAATTCATCGCATGCCCATGGGCTTTGGGACCAGGCAAAGCTAAAGGTCAGTATCATTTCTCCAAAACAGCGGGCCTTGGAAAGAGGTGACAAAGAGGCCAGAACAGGAGAGGGTAGAGATAAACCTGATGTGTGGAAGAGGTTCTCTGCGTCCTGTTGGGTAAGATAAAGAAAAGGGAGGAACTAAAAGAGGATTAATAGCGTGTTTAGTAAAATGCAGAAGGGCTAAAACACCCTGGAAAAAAAGCTTCACAGCTTTCTCTCAGAGTAACAGTCCAGATACACAAATGGGTCAGCTCTGACTGTGTGGGCACCACCCCCTAGGAAACCTGACCACAGGCTGCTCTTGCAAAGAAACTGAGAAAAAACAAAACAAAACAGAATTTTCCCATTCTGGGGTGGTGTGCCCGTGATTTTCAAGCAGTTGATTTTGAAAGCTAAGTTGACTTGAGGAATTTACGTTTTTGAAAGTGGACGCTTTGTACTTGGGGATATGGAAGAAATGAATGGGCTCCTCATTTGTACAAGGTTACTAAGCCTTGAGGTGGGGCACAGTGGGGGAAAACCCTCTGAAACTCCCGAATAGCAACTGACGTGGGAAAATTTAAAACCTCGCATCAGGTGACTCCTTGCTCTTATCCCTGAAAACCTGTTGACTTCAGGAAGTCGTAGTCCCTTGAGGCCAGTTACAGATGACTCCTTCCACTCTCTGTCCTCTTTGCCCCTAACCTTATGTCCCCACGTGCTACACCCACACTTCCCTGCCCCAACTCTCATCCTGTTCTCCCCCCATCAAAAGCACGTTATGCATGTTGTTCTCTGTTTCCCCACGAAAGAAAGGCATCGCCCTAGTTCCTCTCCATCATTTTATCAAATCCTGATAGAAATCCTAAAAGGTAAGCATTATTATCTGCATGTTCAGGGAAAGAAACTTAAATAATAATCTTCTCTGATCACACACCTAATGAGAGGCAAACCTGGGATTCAGACAGAGATTGGGCTGCCTCCAAAATCCTTCCCTTTTTATTTTTTTAATGTTTATTTATTTTTGAGAGAGACAGAGAAAGACAGAGAGGGAGAGAAAGTGTGCACAAGTGCAGGAGAGGGACGGAGAGAGAGGGAGACATAGGATCTGAAGCAGGCTCCAGGCTTCATGCTGACAGCAGTGAGCCCCATGTGTGGCTCGAACTCATGAACCGTGCAATCATGACCTAAGCCAAAGTCAGACACTCAACCAACTGAGCCACCAAGTTGCCCCCCGAACCCTTCCCTTTTAAATCACTGCTTACTTGGGGAGCCTGGGTGGCTCACTTTGCTAAAAGTCCAGCTCTTGATTTTGGCTAAGGTCATGATCTCACAGTTCGTGAGATCAAGCCCCTCGTCAGGCTCTGTGCTGTTGGCACAGAGCCTGCTTGGGATTCTCTCTCTCTCTCCCTCACTCTCTCTCTCTGCCTCTCCCCATGCTGGTGCTCTGTCAAGGGAGTGAGTGAGCAAGCCATGGAAAGATTTAGAACCTGAAAGAGCCAGTCTCTGACAGGAATGGGCTGCACAAGAGGACCGGCAAGACAACAAAGGGTGACCAAGGATGTGAGAAGGGAGAGGGATAGACAGGATCATGCCAGGCCCCCCAGTCTAGGAAAGGGGTTTAGACTTTATACTAGGAAAATTTATTCTAAAAAATATATCAGTGCTTTCACTTTTGGGTTCAACGTTAATTATGTGTAGTACACAAAATTCACTCCTGACAAGGAAGTGGGTAGAACATACTAGAGTAAATAGTTTAATCCACAGAACATTCACAAGCTGGTCGATTTTCAATTGCTCCTGACCCCAAAGGCAGGATGGGTAGGGGGTAAAGAGAGAACTTATTTAAGATTGCAATCCAACAGCATCCTTTTGACTTCATTCTTTTGCCCTAAACACACCCTGCGTATTTCCTTCTGCCTTGCGTGGTTGTATCTGAGTGTGTATATAGCTACAGGTCTCTGGGTATGTTCTGTCTTCTGTAGCTCTTCTCTTTACAACACTACAATCGAATGTTGACTATGTCTAAATTTCAGACCAGCAACAGCAGATGCCCAGCTAGCCCACTTATCTAGACTGGCTGCCCTGCAGCCCCTTCGCCATCACTACCATGGCACCCTGCCCCTTCTTGCCACCGGCAGCCGATAGCCACAGGGCCCACAACCAGAGACAGTGAACAGGGTTGGTGCCCATTCTAACACATACGTATTCCATTTTAGCCCCAACTAGGAGTACTGCAGCTTAACTCTGGCACTAACCACTGAGAGCCAGTGTCAACCTCGTAAGTTAGAGGATGTGATCCTCAACAAGAATGCCCTTACTTCAGACACCAACCACACTTTGGGTGTCCCCAGGTCATCTGCATTCCTAATGGACTAGATATGAATTCAGAGATTCTCACCATCCCTACAAGTTCAATGATTCACAAGACCAAGACCCAGAACTCAGGAAAACATTATTCTCACGATTACAGTTCTATTACAAAGGATATAAACCAGGAGGACCAGCCAAATGAAGAGATGGATGGGACAAAGTTTGGGGGGAGCTTCCATGCCCTCTCCTCATAGAATCCAGATGTGTCACTCTCCCTGTACATCAGTGTGTTTACCAACCAAGAAGTTCCAGTGTCTAGGGTTTTTATTAGGTGTTTTTTACATAAGCCTGATTTGTTGAGTCATGGGCAACATGATTGAACTCAATCTTCAGCCTCCTTCCCTCCCCCGAGGTCAGGTGAGCCCCAAGTCCCAACCTTTTAATCATGTGCACTTGGTCTTTTGGTGACTATCCCCTATCCTAAAGCTGGTCAGGTGTGATCCAAGGGGCTTGTGAAGAACAAAGACATTTCTATCATTTGGGAAAATTCCAAGGGCTTGGAGTATCCCGATAGGGACCAGGGACAAAGACCGGTCTGATCCCTTAGTATACAATAACTGTCCCAGCCAGGAGACTGATGGATCTGGGAATGGCGAGTCAGCAGTGGGAGGAGGGCAGCAGAGGTAGAAGGAAACTGGAGGAGAAAATGTAAGGTTAGGAGTAGCTTGTGCTGCTATGGGTGCCATAAACGTGTGTGTGTGTATGTGTATGTGTATGTGTGTGGTTTCAACTCTCAAGATGTGCACCATCTAATTGAGGGGTCAAGATATATACTTAAATCAGGAAGCAATTTCAGAGTCAGCCAATATTGATCGTAAAATGTCTCAGGGCAGCATCTGAGTCCTCAACAGCACCGAGTACCTGTATACAATAGCCAATCAGAACCAAGCATTACATGATTTCATCTGACTGGCTCCATCATATGTCAGAAACAAGTTTTACATGTAAGAATTGCTTTAGTATCTGTTTGAATTTTTTAGTCTTCTCTCAGATTGACTTTGTAAAACCAAATAATCAGGGAAATGTTTCAAAAAGGGAAACATGGATAAAATGTATCAAACCTGAATAACCTACTTTTAAAAATTGAGGACTTTGTTTATGAAACATTAGGTATACAGCACCTACTGTGGGATCAGCTATTGTTTCCGCGTTGCATTTGTGTAAAACTGCTTTCTGGCTCATGGCTGCAATTCCTGTTCACCAAAACTCTGTGCCTTTTGTGACTTGGCATTGTGTAATTATAATTAGCCAGGAGCCATTATCCAAAAGGAACAACCATCCTCTGAAGTTACAGTATATTATATTCTTCTTTCAGCCTCGCTTGCGTTCCAGGCAGCCCATAGCTCTGCTTCATCTGTTGTAATCCCTCTTGTTCATCCTACCTGAAATTACCTCACTTCTTTTCACCATGTAACAGCTGCTTGGCACGGTTGTGTGTCATCACCTATGGCTGCTGTTCCTCACCGTGTTCAGGACGACATGGTCCATTGACTCAGCTAGTCAGCAGTTGATGCATTGAGGGCCATGGTGAAATTCTTTTTAAGCTGTGTGCCATTCTGTAGTTGGTCCAAGTCCCAGAGCCAGCTAGACAGTGGTCACAGCTATACTCTTGAAAGCTATCCTCTAACTGGGAGTTCATTCCCATTTTGACATCATACCTGCTTGCTCCTATCCCAGAAGAGCATATTGATTTAGACCTAATTCATATGTTTTAAATTCAGCATCCTTCAATCCACATGATGTCCTATTTGAAGAATCTAGTGAAGAAATTTTAGCTCTTTGATGCTAATGAAAATTTTGGCCTCGGAATAAAATTTGTGCAACCTGGTACACCATCTTGGTCCAACTTTGAATTTACTGTTAGGTCTGTGTTATGTTAACGCAAAAGAACCACTCCAGATCTTTATCCTGACCATGCCCTAGCTTTTTGGTGATGGGCTTTTGAAACAATTCAGAGGCTGGTAAAGAGACCAGCAATGATAAAGTCTAAGGGAAAAAATTGGATTTTCTAAAAAGGAAAATCAAGGAGAAATTTCAGGGAGTGTTAGCATACATCCATTTTATTTTTTTATTTTTGTAAGCTTATTTATTTTGAGAGAGAGAGAGCATGAGTTGGGAAGGGACAGAAAAAATCCCAAGCAGTCTCCGTGCTATCAGTATGGAACTCAACTCAGGGCTTGATCTCATGAACCATGAGATCTTGACCTGAGCCAAAATCAAGAGTCAGGCGCTCAACCAACTGAGCCACCCAAGAGCCCTAATATACATCCATTTTATAAGGGGAAAAAAAGAGAGATGGGACATAATGAAATGAGAGTGGCAAATATGGACCACTTCCATGAGAAATGTGTCAAAACGCGTTTCTATAGGCAACTTACAATGACCAGAATACTTAACGACTTCCTAGCTGATTGTACCTCAAAAGTGTCCTCAGCAATTTACATACATAAACGAAATTTTCAATCTATAAGAGACCACTCAGATACTGTTACAGAATTCTTTCATTCTCCTAACTAATTGGTCCAGATACCATAAGTGATAGTTCAGGTTTTAATGGAACCTAGAGGGACCATAGTTTTGACTATAATGGTCCAGGTTACGCCCCTGTCTCTGCATTATTTTTAATAACATTCCTTTTATGCTCAGATGTATCCCTATTTAGACAACAAATTGTGTGATTATCCCATCAGTGTGTAACATGAGTACAATTAAGGATTTTCATTAAGTTTCATCCAATGACTAGTGATGTTAAAGTATCACTGGTTAGGTCTTGAGTTATCTGGAGTGGTTGTTACCAAACTTTAGTACACCTCAGAATCACCCAGAGGGTTGTTAAAACACACATCAAGGGGCCCCAACCTTAGAGTTTCTGATTCTGCAGGACTGGGGGTAAGGCCTGAGAACTTGCATTTCTAACCATTGCCCAATTAGTGCCGATACTGCTAGCCCAGAGGAGACAACACTTTGCAGACCACCAGCTCTTTTCCTCTGCTTGGGGAGCATTTGGAAGACAAAGGGAAAGACTTAAATATAGCCCCAAAGTTAAAAGAACAATTTGAGAAAATGTCTTAATGTGAGGGACTAGTAAAAGAACATCAGCTGGTGAGCAGACCAGCTACAAACTTAGTATAATCCAATTACACTGGTTAAAGTTCTGTAGTTATGATAACCACAGGGTGCACTCTGCACTGAGCTGTGCTGGTTGGTGACCAACCAATGAATGGTGACCATTCATTAGCATGTTCTCAAGGAACAAAAAGAATATTCTTTGTTGTTGCTGTTGCTGTTGTTGTTGTTGCTGTTATTGTTATTACTATTATTGTCCCAAAGGAGGAATTTAAATAGTATTTTAGAAGATTTACCCATTTCTTTGTGTGACACAAACATGTGTGCTCCATACACACACATAGGAGAAAAAAGGTAATGCAGTTCACACAGTAGTCGGTGCAGTTATGACAGATTTTAATTTCATTTGTTGTTGCATTTGACTCTGGTGTTAAAAGATTTGGGGAAATTGTTTTTCTCTAGATACAATATTTTCCATATAGATATTTTGCATTGACTATATAGACATTCTTAGAGACACTATATAGAAAATTACAGACACATATTCTCTGAACTCTACATATAAATCTATTATTATTAATTCTACTAGTTAGTCACATAAAACAGATGAATATGATGATTGTATTTGAGAGAAATATCGGAGGAGTCCTATCAAAATATCAGATATCAGATAAGACTTGGAAAACGTTTCTGAGTGACCTTTTAGAAGGAAATTTATCAACTTGTAGATTAACTGAAACAGGCACTAAATCAAATTATCATTTTTATGATTAAAGCACAAAACAATTGTTATTTGAACCTCAGCATGGCTTGAAACCCCAAACTGTCTCTTAAGATTGCTTCTAGAAGATGAACACATAACGATATCCAGACAGACTCTAATCATAAAGTTTGGGCAGACCCCGCCCTAAGAGCCTAGCCCCCAAATGCTCAGATTTCTCTTTCTCTAGGCCACTCTGAGTCTGCTGCCAGCACAAGCTACTCAGCATTTTCCCAACCATATTGGATATATAAACTGCACTTTTTGTTTTTATTGTTGAGATTTTTTAATTTTAAAAACAGGATGATCTTGATGTAAATATGCTTTTCATTATCATAATCGAGGAGAGTAATATCCAAAGTACTTATGTAAATACAGAATAACAAAGATTCAGAAAGAAGATTATTAAACCCTGAATCCAGTCAACAAAAGTAAATTCAAATCATGGCATATTTTAAGGTCAAGAGTCTTTTTTTAAGTTTTTTATTTTTAATTCTAGTATAGTTAACATACAGCGTTCCATTAGTCTCAGGTGTATGATATAGCGATTCAGCAGTTCTATGCATTAGTCACTACTCATCATGATTAAGTGTACTCTTTAAGAAAAGGAGTGTCTTTGGTGTATTAGGAGACTTCCACTGTCATGCTGGTTCTGCCGTGATCATCTGGTATGTCACTTTGGGTCAGTGGTTTAATTTAAACTATCCTTAAGGATTCCCTCATCTCTTTTAGTAAAGGACATAATCCAGTAGTGTGATTTTTAATGTGCAACAACCACTTCTGGTTGTAACGGGAAAACCCTGATGGTAGCATTTGCCCCTTTCCATGGTGTCGATACTCCCACTGTGGCTGATCTCAAGCTACCAACACGGTATCACTGAATATAGTTGTTGGAACACAATGGCATGACCCAGTTCTCTTCTCCGGGGAAAGAGCCCTGAGGTTCTGGCCCAGTAATTCATTTAAAGTCTGGACTATCCAGTCTGTTTGCTCACATTAATCATGCTAATGAGAGATTTCAAGCTCTGTGAATGCAATCTTATCCTGCAAGAAATGCTGCTGTCAAGTATACATTTTCAAACACCCATTTACTGACTTCGAAGCCCTCTTGGCTGACGTTATTCCGGTAGCCCCGTTCCTACCACTCTTGCCAAAGCCACCGTTAATGCCCACCTGAAGACAGTGTCTCCCAATGAGAGTCTCTACCATGTCCATTCTCCATGTAGCAGCCAAAGTTTTATTGTATGTGTGTGTGTGTGTACACGAATGTATGTGTGTATGTATTTTTGCTGTAAACCAGGAATTGCCATTCATCTGTTGGGAGCCAAAATCCTCCTGTATCTCCCTCTGTATACAGGGCTGTCCATAACTCATGCCTGTTCACATCTGGCTTCTTACCTCCTACCACTCTCTGTGTCTCACGTGGTGCCTCACTCTTGTTACACAAATCTTTCTTTTCTTCAAATACACCAGCATTGTTTTCATCCCTGGGACCTTTGCATTATGATTTCCTTTGCTTGAAACTCGTTTCTGTGTAAGTCCCCTCATTTCTGTGTAAAGCTATTTCCTTCTTGTCCATCAGACATCATCTCCCCACAACAGCCTTCATGGTCTGCCCAGCTGACAGTAAGGGCCTCTTCCCCAAGATTGACGGGGATGTCCACTCTCATCACTGTTGTTCAACATAGTACTGGAAGTCTTAGCCTTAGCAATTAGACAACAAAAGGAAATAAAAGGCATACAAATTGGCAAAGAAGAAGCCAAGCTTTCACCAAGATAATTTTCAAGCCATCATTTTCTTCATAGTATTTATCCCTATCTGAATTTGTTTCATTTATCTTTATTTATTGTCATCTCCCCACCCTTCCATCATTCATCTCCTATTAGAATATAAGCTCGAAAAGGTCAAGGACTCTTTCTGAGCTGTTTACTGTTTTAGCCAGTACCTGGAACAGTATTTACTACCTTGTAGGTGCTCATTAAATATATGTTGAAGAAAAAGAGAAAAAAAAGGATTTTTGATTTGGATTAGTAAAGAACAAAAAGAAAGAGAAACAATTTGTACTAATAATATATCTTATTGAAAAAATCAGGTTACCTTGCTTACCTATATTCATTAGTACCATATGCAACAACTCCTAATCAGCTATTCATTTTACAAACAATATGTGACACGTGCCCATGTCATACAGGTTCTGTCAAATGGAAGGTATAAGAATAAATCAGAAGTGGATAACCAAAAGCTCATAAACTAAGCAGTTCATAAATTTGTCCTCTGTGTAATTGATGGCCCCATAAGCAATAATACCATAAACGGTATCCAAATTAGAAAGGAAGAAGTAAAACTATCACTATTTACAGATGATATGATGTTATATATAGAAAATCTTAAAGACGCCATCAAAAAACTGTTAGAACAAATCAAATTCAGAAAAGTTTCAGGATACAAAATCAGTACATAAAATTCTGTTGTGTTTCTGTACACTGATAATGAACTATCAGAGAGAAATTTTAAAAAATCCCATTTGCAATTGCATCAAAAAGAATAAATTTAATCAAGGAGATAATGAACACTACAAGACATTAATGAAAGAAATGGAAGCAGTCACAAATAAATGGAAAGATACTCCGTGCTCACAGATTAGAAGAATGAATACTATTAAAACATCCAGGGGGCGCCTGGGTGGCTTGGTCGGTTGAGCGTCCGACTTCGGCTCAGGTCACGATCTTGCGGTCGGTGGGTTCGAGCCCCGCGTCAGGCTCTGTGCTGACAGCTCAGAGCCTGGAGCCTGTTTCAGATTCTGTGTCTCCCTCTCTCTGTGACCCTCCCCCGTTCATGCTCTGTCTCTCTCTGTCTCAAAAATAAATAAACGTTAAAAAAAAAAAATTAAAAAAAAAAAAAAAGAAAAACATCCAGGGGCGCCTGGGTGGCTCGGTCGGTTAAGTGTCCGACTTCACCTCAGGTCATGATCTCACGGTCCGTGAGTTCGAGCCCCGCGTCGGGCTCTGTGCTGACAGCTCAGAGCCTGGAGCCTGTTTCAGATTCTGTGTCTCCCTCTCTCTCTGCTCCTCCCCTGTTCATGCTCTCTCTCTCTGTCTCAAAAATAAGTAAACGTTAAAAAAATTTTTTTTTTTTAAAAAAACATCCATATTGTCCAAAGCAATCTAGAGATTCAGTGCAATCCCTATTAACATTCCAATGGCAGTTTTCACAGATATAGAACAAATAATCTTAAAATTTGAATGGAATTACACAAAAAAATTCCCAAATAGCCCAAGCAATATTGAGAAAAAATAACAAGGCTGGAGGCATCACACTCCCTGATTTCAAACTATATTACAAAGCTATAGTAATTAAAACAATATAGCACTGGCATAAAAACAAACACATGAATCAATGGAATGGAAGAAAGAGTCCAGAAATAAGCCCATGCATATATGGTCAATTAATTTGCAACAAAGGAGCCAAGAACATATAATGGGTAAAGGACAGTCTCTTCAGTAAATGGTTTTGGAAAAAATTGGACAGCTACATGCAAGAGAATGAAACTGGATCACTACTTTACAACACACACACACACACACACACACACACACACACGGTGGGGGGGGGGGAGAGAGGCCACACATACACATATGCAATGAAATTTTATTCAGCCATAAAAAAGAGTGAAACCATAGTGACAACATGGATGGACCTCAAGGGCATTATGCTAAATGAAGTAAGTCAGAGAGAGAAATACAGAATGATCCTTCTTTTGTGTGGAACCAAAAGAAAAAAAAACACATGAGCTTATAGATACAGAAAAGAGGTTGGTGATTGCCAGGGGCAGGGAGAGGGGAGACGAGATAAATAAAAATATACAACAACTGAAGCATCAGGCATGGTTGGATGCAGGATGTGAAAATAATTAATGAAAAATGACGATCAGGGGCGCCTGGGTGGCTAAGTCAGTTAAGCGTCTGACTTTGGCTCAGGTCATGATCTCACAGCTTGTGGGTTCGAGCCCCGCATCTGTGCTGTCAGCACAGAGTCTGGAGACTGCTTCAGATTCTGTCTCCCTCTCACTCTCTGCCCCTCCCCCAATCATACTCTGTGTCTCTTTCTTTATCAAAAATAAATAAAGATTAAAAAAGAAAGAAAAGAAAAATGAAGATCAGATACCAGCTAGGTAATGAAAATAGCTAGCTGTCTTCTCCTTGGTAGAGATTTCAGCCTAAAATCATATGCCAAATCCAGCTTATCCCTGACCCCTCCACTGATGAGAACTATAGAGGTGCCACAGAGGTTTAACCTCTGGCGTGAGCAAGGTGGCTCCCACCAGGCTTCCAGGACTTGTTCATTTACTAACCATTGACCAGTTTACTAGACAATTACTAAATATTCCCATTACCATACCCAGTGCTTGAGCTAGAGGAATGAGTAAGGCAGACACAAATTCCTGCCTTCATGGAGTTCATATTTTAGCAGAGCCCATAGACATGGCATGCAATAAATCAGTATATTATATGGTGTGTTAGAAGGTGACTCCTGGTATGGAGAACAAATAAACATGGGTGAAGGGGATGAGAAAGCCACGCGTCAGAGGATTGTCCATGACAAAGTCAAAGAAACACAACTTTGAGGAAGGTGAAGACAGATAATGTGAGGAATTTCAGAGGGACTGAGACCTGACATTTGTTTTGTGTCCCCTTGCTACTTGCAAGAGGTTCATCCAGTACTAAGTGAGGGCCTAGGGGGTGGCCCAGAAAATAATTGGAGAGAGAGTAACCTGGAAGTGGTATAGATAAAACAAGATTAGTTGTAAATTAACAATCATTGAAACTAGATGATGGGTATATAGGCTAGTCACCAAACTTAATATTTGGAATTTTCCATGATAAAGAAAGGCATAAGAATATTTATTATTAATCTTTTCCAGGATCATTAAATAATATAATGGCTCTATAGCTCACTGTACTGTGATGTGTCATAATACATTTGATCATTGACCACTTTGTTGACACTTAAACTATTCCCCATTTGTTGCTATTACCACTAACACTGATAAAACTCTTCTATGTGATTCTTTGGGTCCATCCATGATTATTATTTTTACTTAATTCCATAAAAATTAATATCATAATTATTATCTAATTATATGCTACTGAATATAATTATTATGTCATAATTAATTTGCTGTATGACTTGGAGAAGGCCCTCAGCCTTTATTCTGGACAAAACTGGCCAATGTTAAGTAGTACTTGGCCCTGTTAATTTCTTGAAGCTTGTAACCAGCCAGGGTTCCTCATTGCAAACAATAGCAACTGACTCAGGAAACCTCAGGGAGAAAAGGAATCTGTGAGGGAGGCTGGGAGGGAGGGAAGGATAGGGAACAGGAATGGGAAACAAGGTACGTTCTCAGGGGCCGAGGTCTCTGCTCACAGTCCAGCCTGTTGTCCGTGATGAGACCAGCCACTAGCCACCACGGGCACAAAGCTAAACTGATGGGATCTCATCACACCTGTATCCTCACCTGTTTTTCAGGTCACCACCCAGAGCCCTGCTCTTCAAACACTGGTGCATTTTCAGGTTACCTGGTTAGGCGGACTTTGAAGATCACAGTTCTCTCAACCTCCTAAATAGCCAAGGCCCACCATCTGGCATGCAGACCCCCCCCAGGGAATGACTTTTTGGTCAGCCTGGTGCATTGCAGTGCCTCCCGCCCGTTGCAGGAGAACAGTCCCCGTTACCGGCTACCTTTACCACTACCTAGTGCCTCCACCAGTCTGGAAACGTCTGATGACAGAAATCTTGACCCATGAGTCTTTGAAACTCCAGAGCCTAACACTCTTCCTAACATGCTTTTGTAAAAGTTTGTGGAACTGTTTTGACCCGCTTTTCCGTCAAGGAGGTCCATGCTCCCCTGTTTCACCCTGGCTCCCTGAGGTGAGGAAGCCACAGAGAGAGGGGACTTCATGCTTCCACCCCTGCAGAGGCTGGAGCCTGCGAGGCCGTGATGCAGTGCTGAGCATCCCCGCTACCCCCGCTACCCCCACCCCCCGCTCTCCCTGCACTGGCCATAGGTCATGCCCACTCCCACCTCAGCTATGCTGCATAGGAAAAGGCGGGGGGGGGGGGGGCTGTAGAATAGGACTGGCTTCCAGTCCCTCCCAGCTGTCACTTTTTGATTCCAAACCTGCAGCCCTGCTGGGACAAACAGCCCTGTTAAGTCATTTTCACAAGCACACACCTCTCCTTCACTGGACCTTTTTCTCTCCCTGCCTTCCAGAGCAGTGACTACTTCCTGGCAGTGACTACTTTATTGTCCAGAATAAAGGCTGAGGGCCTTCTCCAAGTCATACAGCTACATCATTAAGCCTGCCAGGAAGTAGTCACTGCTAGTAGATGCCAGCAGCCCCCTTCGCATCTACACCCTGGAGATGATGCCATGGAAGGGGGTCAGGCAGGAGCAGAGCAGCGAAAGCAGTGGCTGTTGCTCACTGAGCATCTGTCAGGTGCCTTACACAGGCACAAGGTAAGGGCCCACACCTGTACACGTATGGCCCCAGCGGTCCAAGGATACTTTATGTTTGTATAGGGCTTTGTAATGTTCCAACCACTGTCACGTACATAATGCAAACCTGATATCTGAGCATTTAGATTTTAAACATATTTGAACATCTGACAATGACACTCTAAAGAGATTTTGTTGTTTTGCAAAATCATTCGATACAGATTTGCTTTGGGTAACTAACACATTTTAAACTTTTCAAACCACACAAATTTGGTACTCTACCTTACATTTGTCAGAACCCGTCAGTTGCAGAGGAAGAATTAGGGAGATACAGATACAGAATAAACAGAGAGCCACAGAAGGAAGATACAGTTAATAAGGACAGGCAAACGAATCTTCCAGTCCCATAACATGTTATTTTTCTAAATTTGTCCAATCCAGGAATAGTGTTGTAACTTCAAAGGATACAGCTAGATCTTTTCTGTCACCTCCAGTTCCTAAAGCTTGTCAGACAAGTGTATATTTTCCAGCTCACCCTTCCTTCTTCTGAACCCCCATGAGAACCAGCCTTTTTGTTGCCTACATTGAGCAATGTTTGTCATATGCAGGTGGGATATTCAAGACTGGGAATGAGACTAGAAACCCAGATGCCAGTGTCCTGGGTGTCCCTTAAGTTTTTGAGGTAATGCCTACCCTGTCATCAAGGTCACCATGTTGCTGAGAGGGTGAGAAGCGCCCCACACTGCTACGTCATTAAGCTGAGACTGGCATGGAGTACTTGAAGCACTCCCCCGTAGCCAAAATGATTACTTCCACTTCAGAAAGAATCCTTGTTCCAGGTTGTTTTTGTAGGTCTGAAGTTCCAGGAAAGCAGCAATGGTGCCTTTCCCTCAGGGACCTTCCGACTTACTTCCAGTAAGTCAGTAGTATTTGCATTGCTAGTGTTCCTTTGGAGAGCCATTTCTGCTGACATCTTCAAACCAGAAGGCAAAGAGAGGAATGCAGGGGGTCATACTGAGGCTTTGGGGAAATGGTTACACTTGTCAGCTTAGGAGCCATCGTAAATGATTGCAGATCGGAAAATGCAGTATAAACATGAGGCTTAGAAGAGAGAGAGATGGGAAGAAGCAAGACCTTAGCAAACATGGTCTTGGGACAGCACATTCAGCAGAGAAAGTGGAAACAGGGCTGTATGAGATGATTTATTGGTACCCCATCATAATACAATACAGTACGTGGTATGTTCAGTGTGTTACCCCTCGTTAACAGTATTTTAGAGCACTCAGCAAATCGCTGTGAATGTCAAGCATTGATGCATTGTCATCAAGTATCTGCATATGGATCTGATGCCCTCCCTAAAGAATTTGTGTTTCTCACGTTCAATAAGTAAGCCTTTAGCAGGCTTCAGAGGCAACCAAGGGGTGCAAGTTATTATATTCTCACTGTAGTCCGTTTTCCTTGGCAATGTCAGAAGCTAAGCACTGACCGCTCTGTTAGATGTAGAGAAATAGTCCCGTGTATTGAAAGGAACATGAGATTTCCAGTAGCACAGGGTGGAGGCCAAGGCCTGGCCCAGGCACTTTCCATCTGTGTGACCTCGAGCAAGTAACTGATCCTTTTCCTGCCTCAGTGTTGTCGTCTGTAAAACGGGCATGGTAACAATCTCTAACTTATGGAATTGTTGTGGTTATTGGCCATAGCATGGCTAAAGTGCCTGACACTTGCTAGGCAGCCAACAAGTGGGATCTATAACTATGGTGTGGATAGAATATACCCTTGCTTTCTATTCAGTTTACCAGCTGGCAACTTTGAATGTGTACCTAGTAGAGCTAAAAACACATAAGGCAACTTCACCAAAACTTGGCTCACTGAAATCAGTCACATTACTTCTTCTTCTTCTTCTTTTTTTTTTTTTTAGTTTATTTATTTTTTGACAGAGAGAGAGAGAGAGAGAGAGGCAGAGAGAATCCTAAGCAGGCTCCACACCATCAGTGCAGAGCCTGTGAGATCAGCTCACGAACCGTGAGATCATGACCTAAGTCGAAATCAGGAGTAGGACACTTAACTGACTGAGCCACCCAGGCGCCCCTCACATTACTTCTTAATCTCACTAGGATGTGGAGAGAAATCATCACAATCTTACATGTCCTTGAGTCTGTGGCCGATTAAGCATCAACGGGGATAGATTATATAAAATCTATCCCAGTACATAATGTGGAGAAGCTTGTCCAGAAGGGGCAATCAAGTGCAGGGACATCTGTCACTGTATATAAGACCTCAAGGAAACCTAAACTTTCTAGGTTTCAGCCTGGGCAACTATAATATGCTGAGCTTGGGTTATGTGGTTTCAAGGTTGCGTCTAGCTGAAATGTTTCTGTTTGCTCACTTGGCGAGCTCAAGGCTTGTCTCAGCACTTTGAGTTGTAAAGCTTTCCTTGAATTCCTAGCTCACAGAATGCTGAGCCGGAGGGGACATAGAGATGACCTGGGGTATCATTCTAGTCTTACAGATGAGGAAACTGGGACTCAGAGAGTAAGGCCCCCCTCCCTTTGTATCACAGAGCTGGCTTGGGGCTGAGCTAAAACCAAAACCAGGTGTTCTGAGTCTTAAGTCAGTGCTCTTTCCATTATACCACATTGCCTCTTTCACACAAATGGGGCTATCACTCTGAAGAACTAAATGTAAGAATAGCACAGCAAGCCTTGAGGGACACTGACACCCTAATCATGTTATTGAATAACTACACAATTAAATAAGTCCAATGGTTCTGACTGTTGGAAGTACTGTTTTGAAAGATTCTTACATTTCTAGTCACCTAGAAAGATTCATTATTTTTAGAATGTAGGGATAGCTAGAGGGTGGGGGCTGGCATGCTCCGTGAGTCCTTTCTCAGAGACGTGACTAGTTCCTTTCTGAGCTTTGCATTTTAGAACCCTCAAGAAGCTCTGAGTTTCCACTCACCTAGTTACCAAGTTCATACATTGTAACCACAGAATCTAACAGTTAATCTGCTTTATGCTACCCTGTGGTCAAATATTTTCATTCCTGGTAAAAGAAGGAAATGATTTCATATTGACTAACAAAAGTCAACATGGGAATGTACTAATCATGTGCATGATCACAAGATGTACATAGCACATATGAGTAACTGAGAAATAACGAATCAAGTCAAGCTGCTTTGTTAGATGGCGGACACATTACAAGTTAGCGCAGTAAGGAAGTGGTGTCCCGTTCCGTGTGTCTGTCCTGCGGCTCTGGCTCAGGTGAACATCCAGAGTCCCACCCTTCTTGGTCCGAGCCTTCCATGGAAGCTGCTCTATCTACCATTAGAGCAGAGAGAGGGACCTTAGGATCCACTTTTGACAAAAAAGCTTATGCAGGATTTACTCTGAGAACACTATTGTACTTGAGTTATTTTGGTGAAAAAAAATGTACTTCCCTCATTAATTTGAAGAAACATCAGTTGTGAAAATTATTTTTAAAAGACTGGCTTCAGTTGTAAAAAGAGGACAGAAAACAATTTAACTTGGTTATTTTTTCGGTTTTAGTGAGAGATGTAAACCACTTAAGTCGGGCTCCTTAAAAATTAAGAAAAGGGTCCACAAAGCATTCAATATTGAAAAAAGTCTTAATCACACATGATCTTTTAGTTTCAGTTTGTGGTCAGTTGATGTAGAGAGGAAGGCTAGAATGAAACAACAATCACAGAAGTGGGAGAGAATAGATGGAGACACAAGCACCCAGACAAAAATGGAGAAAGATACAAGCAGCAAGAGAAAGAAAGAGGAGGAGGACCAGAAGGGGATTCGAAAAGAACAGCTTCATGGGACTCCGAGAAAGGAGCACAGGGCCTGTAAGCACGAGCTGTCCGTGGCTTTCATCAGCATTTGGCTGAAGCCTTACTCTCCACCTGGAGTACCAGCTCCACGAACACAGGGACCATGAGGCTCTCGCTTACCATGGTTTCGCCAGTGCCCAACACAGACATGGTCAACATAGGAAGAATTAGTGAATGAATGGATGGACAAAACAACAGGTGAAGAAAGAGAGTGTAGGGAGAGGGAGTCCCGGCCCCGGGACACCTGTGATAGGATTTGTTCGAAGGTGGCTTCAGAGTCTCACCTATGTTCTCTGAAGATGTTCTGCAGTCTGCTAAGCCTCGGAGCAATGGTGTGCTTCTGTTTCGGAAACTTTCTGGAAGTTGATGCTTCCACCATCCCGACCCTGGGTATCACCATGTCAGCTGGGACCTTCTCGCTCCAGGCCCAGCCGTCTAAGGCTCTCCAGCCCTCTGGCCCATCAACTGCCCTGTCCCCTGCCCTGAAACCCTGTCATGGTACAGACCACCTCTTGCATCCCAGAATGCCGCCTTCTTGGCTCTCCCAAGACCGCCCCTTGTCTTTTAGCCCACTTGGTGGCAGCTGCCTCTTTCCCCAACCCCTCCATACTGAGAGCCCTGCAAGAGGGTCAGCAGACTGAGTTTCCCTTCACTGAGAAGCCATCACATCTTCACCTTCATGTGAAAATGTTCTTTTTCAAGCCTTTCCCATCACTGCCTTCTAGTAGCTCCTGGTCATATCTGGGACCAGATTTTGGCCCTTGGCCACCCACAGCCTCTTCATCCACCCAACTAGTGACCTCCTTCAGGATGACTTCAGGGACTTTGCACACAATTCATCCTAAAGATCAGCCCCTGCAAATCCAGCAATTTCAAAAACATGTAGTAAAATACACATAATATGAAATTTACCAGTTTAACCCTTTTAAGCATACAGTTTTACAGCATTAAGTACATTCCCATTGCTATGCAACTGTCACTATGTCCCTCTGCAGAGAATTTGCATCTTCCCCAACTAAAACTCTGTATCCATTAAATACTAACTCCCCCAGTTTGCTGATACTCTAGCAGGTTTAAAGCACTCTCATCCTAAAATCTTCATTTCCTGAAGTCGTTCTACATTCAGAATCTTTTTTTTAAATTTTTTTTTCATGTTTATTTATTTTTGAGACAGAGAGAGACAGAGCATGAACGGGGGAGGGTCAGAGAGAGAGGGAGACACAGAATCCGAAGCAGGCTCCAGGCTCTGAGCGGTCAGCACAGAGTACGACGCGGGGCTCGAACTCACGGACCGTGAGATCATGACCTGAGCCAAAGTCAGACGCTTAACTGACTTGAGCCACCCAGGCGCCCCTACATTCAGAATCTTAAATGTTATCGTTCCACCTTCTGTCTTGCCAAGAGAGCTGCCTTGTGGCAGACAGGTCTGGGTTGGGGTCCCAGCTAAGCCATTTGTTAACCTCAGTTTCCTCATCTATAAAGCTCCAACAGTAGATGATACTGCAGAGAATATAGATATTAAATAATAAGAGAACTGAAGTTAAGGGGATTGTTGAAAGGACTGAGTGCTTATAGAGCAGTTGGGCCCAGGTCCGTTCTTCTCCATCCTGCCTACCAGGCCACACACTGATGTCCCTCACTCCAGCCAGCCCCTCGCTGACATTTATAGCTTCCCTATCTATACCTTTGTCTTTCTGATACTGGACACACCATCCTGCATCAGTCTGGCTCTCTGTCTCAGATGCACATCCACCCGGGCTGTTGGTAAACAATGGTTTTTGTGGGGGTCACAGTCTGCTAGGCCACCCATCCTGCCCTACAAGCACGGAATGGGCCTGCATTTGGCTCTTCTTCCTGTTTCCCACAATAGCTACTCCAAACCTTTCCCCTTCGGGCCATCTTCCTACCCCGCCACTACTCCAGGTGTTCTCATTCATCTTATTTGTCTCCAGTGACCAGGGTTCTTAAACTTTGGTCCACACAGGAATCCTGCACATCCCCAAAGAGGTTCTGATTTGGAAAGAGGTAGTGGGATTGAAATCTGCAATGTTAACAAGCAACCCCAGAGGATTTTGATGTGCATAATGCACAGTCCCCTTTTCACGGAAGCCTGTCCTAAGCCAGAAGCCCCTTGGAGCAGACACATTGTCTTATCTGATTTTCACCTCTAAATCCTGGGCGATAGATAGATGTTGGAAGGATCGCTTGAATGAATGAATTTGGCTGTCACTGTGCACTCCAGTATGTTACCATTCTCCTTTGAAATGCTAATTAGCTACAGCTGTGTAAATTCAGTTTAAAACTTTTTGATATGTTTATCTTTAATTTTTTATCTGTCCTTTCATTATATTGGGGGTAGGGAACTATAAAGAACTTGCTGTTTTCCCAGTAGTGACAATAGCTACAAAGTGGTAGACGAGACTGAAACAGAAGGGCAGAGATAAGTTGAACCTTTCCTCAGGCGGGGAAAGTACTTTTTTGACCCTCATTCTAGTGATTGGCCAGGCAGAAGTCCTGGCAGCTACTGAGGTGGGCTTTTCTAAAGTGGAAGTGATCTTAAGCAGGAAGATCACTGCCAGGGATGTTGGGAGAAGGTTACCTGGAGAAACAGGTAGGTGAATCGCAATGCAGGTTGGCATACCCAGTTGGTGGTGGAAAGAAAGGCTCACCTGGCTTCAGATCCTAGCTCGGCCATTGCCTAGCTCGTCCAATGGGTGTTAAATTGTTGGGGCGGCTCATCTGTAAAGTGGGGCAAATATGATTTACCTTGCAAGCTCTTTTGAGCATTGAAAAGTGTAATCTAAGTAATGCACAGTGATTCTATGACATTAAGCAAGCGAGTTGTCAAGAGAGCTGGGCATCTACTTAACTACTCGTTTCTGCAGCAGTAGAGGGCCGCACACATACTCACACCCCTACACCCAGTCTGCCTAGAAAAACAGAAGTGGTACCAGCTATTGCCCTCTGGGGAAGTGTAACTCTGAAACCTCATCCTCACTGTAATAAAATGTTTCCAGAGGGAGCAGACAGAACAACCCAGGGCCATGCCCTTCCACTTCCCTCTTGCCTGAGTGGAGCTCAGAGCCCGTCTTGGGGAAGTGGGGGGTAAACCAGTTCAGCATGGGTGGCTGGAACCGAAACATTTCTTTTACCACCCTCCTATCCTGCCGCCCCTCTCTCTCCCGTGCCGGGGGAGGAGAAACAGCTTATGCCTGCAGTACCCACACGTACTTGGATCTGTTGTCCTCAGCCTCCTGACCCTACCTCATCATTCGTCAGGATTCACTGAATGCCCTCTGGGATCGGGGTGCTGTTCTAAATGCTTTATCTGGGACCTTTGTGGGAGCCTGTAGGAAGTTGGAGCCAATATTTAAAATCTTCCCCCAGCTCATGAAAACCAATGTTTAACCCTCACTTCATTCCCACCAGCAGGCCTGGCCAGAAAGAGTAACTTTTGCTTTGAATACTAAGAAACTTTGATCTAAATGTTAATACTGGGGCGCCTGGGTGGCTCGGTTGGTTAAGCATCTGACTCTTGGTTTCACCTACTGTCATGATCTCATGGTTTCAGGAGTTTGAGCCCCACGCCCGGCTCCACACTGACAGTGCAGAGCCTGCTCGGGATTCTCTGTCTCCCTCTCTCTCTGCCCCTCCCCTACTGGTGCTGTCTCCATGTCTCTCAAAATAAATAAATAAACTTAAAAAAAATAAATGTTAACACTAATGAACACCTATAAACCTTCTTTACAGAACTATAGGCTCCCTTCCATCACTCCCTTGTTCTTGAACACGTATTTGCTTTTAGGAGAAGAATTTAGACTGGTTTCCTCGGATGCGAGCCATGTCCCTCGTCAGCAATGAAGGTGACAGCGAGCAAAATGAGATTCGGAACCTGCAGGAGAAGTTGGAATCCACCATGAGTCTGGTCAAACAGCTGTCTGGTCAGCTAGCAGAGCTCAAGGAGCAGGTCAGTGTGCTCAGGGAGCCAGGGCTAGAGCTGGGTGGGCTCGAATCATTCACCACCATTGAGTGAAGGGCAGTGAGGGGAGTGCAGAGAGACCTGGACACTCCTGGGGGCCAGATTGTTATTCACAGGGAACTGTAAATTCCAACGAGGAACCCTCACACTGTGCTGTATGAACCACATCCCCGCAAGTAGAGGCTTCCATTTGTCCCATTACCACCTGTGTGCCCCTTCTGCACCCACGGAAGTGGGGGAGAGGAGTAAACGCCAAAGTACAAGGGCTTCTTTGCATTTTTTGATAGAAACTGGTATTTTGTGCCATCCTAGCTATTACTAAATACATCGGAACGGCAGATCATCTTCAGAATCTGTCATTTCAATGCTATAATCAACCCTTTCATCGCATAAAATTATTAGTGGTAGTAAAAATACTATCAAAAGTAACTGTGATAGCTATTAAAAAGACTAGACTGACGGTGACGATTGTCTGACAAGCAAAGAGCCGCTCTAAAAGAACCATGGTTCCTGTTTTTAACCACAGAGAGGGGTTTGCTTATTTTCTGCTTGTGGAAATTCACTTAAAAAAAAAAAAAACATTTTCCCTTTTTTAAAGGTAAATAGATTCTATATGATGCCAGACACAGACTGTAGGTGCTTGGGAAATTTACCCCCAAGCTGTGCAGCCCACCAGCACTGGGGAAAAGTGAGAAAATGAGCTGAACACACTCTCTCTTTTCCCCCAGATGACAGAACAAAGGAAGAATAAGCAGAGACTGGGCTTTCTCGGATCAAACACACCCCATGTGAATCATCACATGCCACCACACTGATACCATGGGGGGGAAGCCGTGACTAGCCTTTCATCAGTGTCCTGCCTGATCACTGAATAAAGAACTGAGATGGAGGGGAGTGAACAGTGCCTATTGTTGAAAGTTAAAAACAACCAAGTGCCAAGATGTGGAGTGGTTTAGCTCTGAGAACAATTTATAACTGTTTTCATGGTTGAGGAGACCAAACTTAAAAGCTAGAAAGCACACATCACGCATTCTTAATGTAACTCCAAGTAGCTTGCTCACATGGAAGCAGAGGGGACGGGAGGCAGGGTGGAAAGGGGTGGGGTGTGGCGCAGAGAGAAGAACTACCTTTTGCTAAATCAACGAGGGAGGCTGTTTTGTCTTAAATACTGACTGCAACCTTCATCATGGTTGGTTGGGACTTCTTTCTTTTCATCATGGCATAGAGGCTAGTGATACAGGTATTCAGACTCTGGGGGCTGCATTTTACTAAGGAAAATAATGGAAAAGATTAAAAATGAGGGTTGCAAAGAAAAATGTTAATGCTTCCAAACCGTCGCTGTCACGGGGCAATTCTCTTATCTATCACATGTGACACAATGTATTTACAGCTCCACGAACATCGTGCTTTGGAGCTTCCGCCCCTCATGCTGACAGCACAACTGAGATGTGGTTGCTTTCTCCGAGATTCAGAGGGGCTCTGTCGATGTGGAGCACAAAAGGGGATTTTCATATAACCTGCTCAAAATGTGTTTTACGTCATGTATAGTGTAAGCTTTTTAAAGACTGGGGGAAGTAAAAGCTGACAGGAAGCCCCAGGGAGGAATTTTTGTGAACCTATGTATGCTATTAAAATATATTGAGAATAATAAATGAAAGTGCTTAAAGGTGACAGGGAATATTGAGAAACTTATGATGGTCACATTTCCTTTTATAAATAAGGAGTAAAAGCTTTTGATTCATGTTTGCTGTGCTTAAGGAACTGAGTGGTTTTATTTATCCTATTTCTGCAGTTAGGAAAAAAAAAACTAAGAAATTTATTGAATGCCCAAGAAAATGCAGCATTTCAATTGCACGTTTTAAACTGTATCAGTAAGAGCTTTTCAACATGTAGAAAGATAATAATCTCTTCCCCAAGTTGTTTCTATGTTAAATTATGCAACCAGGATTTGTGGAGGGAGAAAATAACCTGCCATGCTCGTAATATTTTTTGAGACTATACATTTAGAATGTTAAAGCAAACTGACGGTAATGAAAGCACAGGACACCAGATTCTGGGAGATGCTTTGCAAGTTGATCTCTGGTCCCTGCCCCCATAGGAACAAACAATTCTCTCCAGAGACTTTAAACTCTCAAGTTTTTACCGCCAAGGTTTAAGGTCTGGATGGGGTTTGCTATGACCATTTTGAAGCCTTTGAATGGTTGTCATTTAAACTATTGGCTCTTAAAATTCTCAAATCATGGTCTGGATAGATCATAAAGGATTCCTGAACCAATCCTTCTTCCACAATGTTAAAATGTAGATTTGGAGAGAAGCTGTTGAAACCCAGAGCAGCAATTTTTTAGCTGAATCTACTGGTACCTTCCATCCCTCACCCCAGTACTTCCTCATGTTAAGAATTCTTTACTGTGACACCATAGTATTTTCCCTTACCAGTCACTGAAGGACCATGATCCAAAAATACCAAGAAATTGGGATATCTATCTGCATGCAGCATAGAACTTTGAGCCTAGTAGGCATTCAACAGGTGTATGAGAAATTCCACTGACGCTCAATTAACCTTAATTCTTTATTAAAACTTTAAACTATATCACATACTTGATTTTTTTAAATGGCGTCACCAAAGCCAGAGTAGACCAAAGCAGCCATTGTTTTAATCCAAGACCATCATTGTTATAACAGTATTAAATGAAAGTACACTTTAAAATATTTTAATGAGAGAGTGTGCAGGTGGGGAGAAGTGGAGAAAATTGGTAAGGATTGACCATACTCTGGTGTGGAGACCCATCTCTTTTTGAACACAAAATAAAATATTTTTGATGTCCGAACATCAGGAGAATAGATTAATTTGTACAGATGAGAGCAACCTGTTTTTCATGTGATGAACTATCTCTTCTTTTCTGGGACCATGATAGGTCTTTTTTATAGTGAATAAATCATTGGGTAGATAACTGCCATCAACAAATGGCCAAACAGTGTTAGTGGCAGCTCACCATTTCACAGATCTTTTCCCATGGGGAGTATCCAAAAGAGATTGCAACTAACAAGACTCTTGTTCAAAATTGAAATATTTCTCAGTTGTGTTTTCTCTCTTGCCTAAAATTTTGGAGATTGTAGAGCAAAAGAAATAAAAACAAGCAAACAAAGAAGGCACTTTCCAGGCTCTTAAAGTCATGATGTTGCAAGAAGATAATGGGAAACTTGACATTTGGTAGAAGTTTATATTTGTTATGTATATGTTTGTTAATGCAACTGGAATATTTGACCTAGGCAAGTATCAGTTAACATTTTAATATTTATATAGTGGCATTAAAATGAACACAATAATCATTGATTTTGATGTTAAGGGAAATGTTTACTCTTTAGTTATTAAAATGCATATTAGTTTAAAAAGATCAATTTCTTCTGAATATAATTTTTAATTTCAAAAGGATTTTATTCCCTTGCATGCTACATTGTGAGGCCCAAGAGTTTAATGAAAGTATGTTTCCTAAGTTATAATATCATTTTAGGTAAGAAAATGTTTGTATCATATAAGACTATAATATTAATAAATAAATTATATACATGTAAAAATTATTTTTTCTACCCCTTGAGAAAGTTCATTTAGAAAGGGCTTATTTTCTTGCTTATTGAAATTCCTCTGTTGATGACAAAGATACAGTTTCTAGTAGTTTATTGATTATATCAGGAAGATATTTTGTTCAAGTCAGAACTAATCATGTGTGTATTTCCATATTCTCAGCTCACAATGCATTGTTTTGATGTCTTTTTTTATAGTTGTTTTATTATCCTATAGTTGTCTTATAGTTGTTTATTACATACTAGGGTTGAGCTGAGTGGAGAGGTTTGTGGTCTTAAGATTTGGTCAGGGAAGGTGGAGATGGATCTTCACTATAATCAGGGAAAAGGAGTAAATGATAGATAATAGGAAGAAAAGGGTTGGCCCTGGAGACTGGGGGGCGGGGGAGGGGAAAGTAAGTAAATATTGTACAGGCATAATGATATAACAGATTACAAGCTCAAGAGATCACACTTAAACATGCATGGAACAATGCTTGGTGGAAAAGCAGCTGTTAAGAGGCATAGTCCCTCAGCTGTTCTTAAACTGTTATAGAATAGCAAATCGACATATTCTGACCCACAGACCAGCTCCAATATATACGACACATGATACGCTTCGAAACAGAGTGGAGCGAACACACGTGCCTATAGGAGCCAGGCAAGTGACTAAAATGCGTGACATTATGGAGTGTACACCATTTGTAGCGAGTGGGGAGGCTACGGTGAACTCTCTCTTTGCAAAATTTGACAACCATTTCCAGTATTTAGAAAATGCCCGAGGCCATTTGAAGCCCTCTGGTCACTCATTGGCTATCTCTAAAATAATTGTTGGTAAAACCATAGCATTTAGTAAAAGAAAACACAATGCCAAAACCAAGCAGAGGAGCTAATGTGCGTGGGAAACTGGAGAAACCGGAAAACAAAACCAACTGTCATCTCTGAACTGGAGTGTTCACGGACTTGAATAGTTTATAAAATTATCGTACCAGTACTTCTCATATCATCACCAATAGACTTTTTTCCTGCTGTAGAGTATTACTATTTCTGCCTCAAATAGTATGATTCTAATAGAATATGTCAAGACCAGATAAGTATAATTTATAAATTATTATTAATAAATGGGATTTATACAACTTTTTTGTGTGTGACACTTTAAGTGCTTTTTTTTCCATTTCTTACCGTTTTCCTAAATAATGTATCAGCATGAAAGTCATTATTATTGCTGTTTTACATAGCGAGACACGAAGGGCAAAAAATTGGGTGAGTTGAACCACACTGCACTAATCCAAATGGAACATTTTGCCCAACATTTGTTGGGAGTTGGCTAAATCCCCAACTGGCCAACACCTACCGGAATACGTATACTGAGTCTGGTGCCTCTGAGATGGGCTCAGTGGACACAGGCTGTTCAGTCATCTAGCATTTCCTGGTGCTTCACAATGATAGTTCCCCTCAGAAGAGAACGAAGCATGCAACAGCTGAAATCAAAATGAGTTGCATGAATCACATGCAAACCGTGAATGGAATTCTTTGCTCATGTGGGCATTTTCCAGTATGCCACAGTTCCTTGAAGCAGTGTGGCAAGAATTGTTTTGTTTTGCTTGGAATCAGAGGAAAGGTTGGGGGAAGGGACTTGGACAATGAGTTCCTCTTCCAGTAAGAATAATTGGCACGAAGGGCAGGAGTTTGCCTGTGGAGGGAGCGTGATGGATGTCTACAAGTCACCCTTCCTTTGGTCAGCCACGGTGCTTTGAGGAAGTCCTGGGAAAGCCTCATCTTCTTGACACAACTGTAGGCCAGAAGTCTGTGTACCTTAGCCTCTCTTCTGTCTTTCCTCAATAGCAGAGCTGCTGGGACATTATATGCAATCGGCCACATGACAAAGAAACACAGAAACCCAACTTTATGCAGGTAGAAATTTATAGGAACAGAGATTAGTTGTTGAGCACAGTTGGACTCAATTCAACAGAAATTTCTCCTTTTTCTTTTTTTTCTTGCACTTCAATGTGGATTTCCCCTAGAATAGCCTGTTCCCCTTTAATGCTGGTCCTGGGGATAAAGTCACCTCCTGAGAGAATTATCTCCTCACAGCTGTGGAAACGTGGATACAGGTGTGGATTTCTTTTGCAATCCACTGCAACACATCCCTCCAAAGTCCCACCCCTACCGCCACCCCATCACATCTATTTGCTTAGGAAAAAGTGCCTGAGCTGCTCCCTGTTCTAATAACTGCTTTTAGTTTGAGTTTATAATTGTCTTCACTTTGGAGAATTGTATCTGCCTTTCTATATGCCATAACCTGGTACTTCTTTTTCAACGTGGATAAAATGTTTCTTCGTGATCCTGCTCTTCTTGGCAGTATATTGAAATAAAAATTCTGTAAACATAATAGCTTAGAGTTAGACCCTACTTTGTAAAAAAAAATTAATATACTTCATATCAACTACAGCTTTTATCAGAGAAGCAAAACCATCATGACTGAGATTTATTTTAGGGATTTGACCTCATGTAGTTGTAGTGAAGAACTCTACAGAAGGCTGGTTCTTTTGCATCCGGTCGTGAGTCTGAAGTCACTAAGTCAGTAGGGCTGGCAGTCAAAAAGAAAAGCTGGGTATGAAGCAGAAAAAGAACAAGGACAAACTGGAACCCACGGGAACAAACTAAAATTTGCATCTAGCTCTTGCCACCAAACTCCATAGCCCCTGTGACCGAAAAAGAAGTTGGCATTCTTCACATTGGAGCTGTGTGTGCATGTGACCCAGGACTCAGAGAAGCTGAAGGAGTCTGATGGGGGCTGGAGAGGTGTGGACTGGCTGTTGCCACACACCAACAAGGTGTGCCAGGAAATCAGGCTGTTCCTCTTCCTTCTGAACTTGAGGGCTGTTGCTTGACTTCATCTACCACATCTTGTGAAAGAATTTCCTGAGTTCAAAATCAACCTGTAATCCTATGAGAAAGGGAATTCTGGGAAACATAGTTCCAGCCAAGCTAGATTGCCACAGTATATAGCCACCCCACTGGAATAGACCAAGAGTGATGTTCCTTTTCTACTGAACACGTATGAGACGCATTCCCAGCACCAATTGCAGTTGAGCGGGAAATACATGAGTAGTCCTGACCAATGGATTGTGAGTGATTGACAAGCTGAGGCAGTAAAAAATCCCTGCACAACTTCCAGTTCCCTCCTCACCACATCAATTATGGAAACCAAAATGGAAGCAGCCTGACTCCCTGAGTCACCTCTTTGAAGGGAACTACCCTGAAGAGCCTTGACAGGCAGAGCAGAACTGGTGTGAATGAGAAATAAACTTTCATGTGTTAAGCCATTGAAATTAAAGGAGTTTTGTTTGTTAAACAACTAATGTGGGTATGTGTGATTGTTACTGCAGCATAACCCAGCCTACCTGACTAATACAGATATATGTATTATATATGCATTTTTGGCACCAGAAAATACACTTTGGGATGTACCCAGGAAAAATATAAAGAAACATCTATATATACAAAATAGTCATCATATCATTATTTATAATTCAAAAATTATATGCAGTCCAAAGTCCAGTAATTTGGGTTTGTAAAAATTTATACTTCAGTCATAGAATGGAATGTTATGAAATCTATGAGAGGTATGTAAACTGAGGCAATGTTGTAAAACAGGATAAACTTTAAAATATTTTTTATTTATTTATTTATTATTTATTATTTATTTATTTATTTATTTATTTATTTTTGAGAGAGAGACAGAGCATGAGTGGGAGAGGAGCACAGAGAAGGGGAGACACAGAATCCAAAGGAGGCTCCAGGCTCTGAGCTGTCAGCACAGAGCCCGACGTGGGGCTCAAACCCATGAACCATGAGATCACGACCTGAGCCGAAGCCAGACGCTTAACCGACTGAGCCACCCAGGCACCCCAAAACAGGATAAACTTTAAAAATAGCTACAAATTATATGTACACCATCAACTATATAAAAACATGTTTCTCAAAAAGGCATGAACAAAATATACTATAATGATATTTAAAATAATTATATGATTATACATTATTTTCCTTTGCCTTTATTTTCTAAATTTTTAAAACTGCTTTTATAGTTTAATAATTTTTTAAAGGGAAATAAAAGTCATATGATATCCAGCAAGTTTTCCCAAACTCATTTAAATTTTTATAAGATAACTGGAATTGTAGATGAAGTGAGTACCATCACCACCATTTATATTGATTTCATAAAGACATTTAAGAAAAGTTGCATGAACTTGTTATGATGAGCACTGGGTGTTGTATGTAAGTAATGACTCACTGAATTCTACTCCCAAAACCAATATTACACTGTATGTTAACTAACTGGAATTTAAATAAAAAATTCAAAAGTTGCATGATATTCCTGTAGATGAGGTAGAAAAATGTGTCCTAGAAGAAAGTAGGGTTCTACAAATCCCCTATGCAAGTGAATGATTTTACTTAATGTGAGGTTAGAGTAAAACATCCTTGGTTTATTTAGGATGTCAGCCCTTGGCCTTTTCTTTACCAACATTTATTCAATGTCTGGAATAAAGAAATAGGTGGCAAAATTATAAAATGTGGAGATGACATAAAGTTGGGGAGTAGAGTGAACGTGATGGATGACAGTAACAATAATGTCAGAAAACTGTTACAATGAACAAAGCTATTCTGATGAACTTTAACTCGGATACATGTAAAGTTTAACTCCAAAAAGCCCAGGTGAATAAATATATGATAGAGTAGACAATCATTCATGTAAAAACAAAACCATCCATGAAATTCTGAATAACATCTAGCTTCACATTCATATATTAATTTACTTCAATGTATGTTTATTTAGTGCTTACTATATTTAAGGACAATTGCCAGAGTCCAGACAAGATATGATGAGGGTTTTATCTCAAAGAATAAGCACTGGAAGTTGAAAGAGGGGTTGGTTATAATATTCAAAAGGGAAAATCTACAGAATTTTGGGTGCTTAGTTGGGTGAAGAATGAGGAAAAAAGGAGGAATCCAGAATGATTCCTTGGCTTTAGGCTTGATGAATGGGAAAACAGTGATGTCCATTGAGATAGGAAATACTGGAGGAGTAGGCTGTAGGAGAGTATAAGATGAGTTCATTATTGGACATACTAAGTTTTAGTTCTTTGAGACATCAGGAAAAAAGATTTGTTAGATAGTTGGATATAGAGGTTTAGGGTCCATGAAAGAAATCGAGGCCAGAGAGAAAAGATCTAAAAGTCATCAAGACAGCCATACATGGAGGTGAGAGAAAAGGAATAAATGAATGCTAAAAGACTGTAGACATTAAGAAGAGAAGATCAAAGATACATTCCCAAAGAAAATCAAGCAAGTGAAGCTAAAAAAAAAAAAAAAAAAAAATAGAAAAAAATCAGCAAGTGTAAGAACAAAGAGAAATGAGGTTTCAGAAGTCAAGGGAGGAGTTTCAAAACTCCTCGAGAGAGGAACTTCCTCACAAATGTGCTCATATCCTCTCAGAGCCTCATCTATCCCTTCCTAACTTTCTACTCACAAACATATAAAAAGTAGAGGGTAACACCACACCCAATAATATAATATAAAAACAGAATACCATAATCATACAGAAACTAGGTAACTTAATACCATTACTAAGGCTAAGAAAAGTCTAGTAAGGAATTTTTCTACCTGCATCTGGGCCACGGGTTAGACATTCCAATCTCAGAATCAGTTTGTTGACAGCCTGGCGTAAGAAACTAGGAGAAAAATTTGACATGCTCTCACAGCTTGTCTCTAATTCCATCTTCATCTGAGGAAGAGGTGACCATCCCCTTTTACAGGAGAACTGTGTTCTGAGTCAGTCAGTTCTTATGTCAACCTTCTATTCCCTTCCATACTCCCCAAATCTTCTTATTCTACCTCTAGAGGTAAACTTCTTGTTTATGACACTGCAAGAAATAGAATGGGGTGGCTGAGAAGCGAGGTTCATCTTGGCACATCTAGTCAGTGGAGGAGAAGTGGTATGAGCCTGGACAGGAAGGTTGCCGGCAGTAATGCTTACTGGACGTTGTGATTCTCCACATATATTAAATAAGAAAGAATGCACTGCATCTGACTCTAGAATCGGTGCAGAAGGAAAGCATTTCTGCTTCTTCAAGGATTGTTTTCTGGACAATGCAATTTGGGCTGCCAGCTATGCACATCAACCTGCTCAAGCCAGAGAAGTAGAGTGGGAGTAAAGAAAATGACCTTCTATCAAAAGGAACTCATCCTCTCATTCTTCCAGCATTACTGACTGGAGGGCATCTAGGAAGATAACACATAGCATCGGCTCAGTGTAGCACGGAAGGCCCCAAGCAACCATGTCTCAGTCACGCTCTCAAGTCAACCTTCACATTGTAGAGATGTAGCTGAATGCTGAACTAGAAAGATGCCAGGGAGCCTCCCCTGCATCTGAACTTTTAAATTTAGCTACGTGAAGAACTACAAATAAGTATAAGGTCAGGATATTTGAAATGAGAGGCATTTTACCATCATCAGTTCAGATTTACTTCCTAATTGTAGGCTTCAGTGTTCTGGCTTCAAGATTTATGATAATTTACCTGTGGTGTTTTTTTTTTCCTTAACAGTTTCAATATTGTTCTAATGGTTTGGCACATACACTGTGGTATGTCCCTTATGTTGGCTTAAAGCAATACAGCAATATTGTGTGTAGACACACAGATAGATAAACACACGTAACAAGTGTACTATACTACAAACTGTTGAGACTAACTTGGCACCATGCTCCATTTTATTTCTCTCGTGTCTCCTTTAAAGACCCTGGGCTGGCTCAGTGAATGAGCTATGGGGGCAGCCAATCCAACGGTGTGATGGCTGAGTCTGTGAAGGCTGTACTTATTGCTGAGTGGCCGGACTCCACTGTCTCCTGATTAGAAATGCTTGCTTTCATCAGTCACTTCTTTAAATTAATAATACTTTTGCTGTGTGTGGAGAATGGAGGGATAAAGTAGTGGACGCATGACTTCAGAATACGTCCTGTAAAAAAAGCACTGATGGGAAGAGAAAAAGGACCGTGGAATTCTAACATTTTCCCGTTAGGTCATCATATTGGCTAAAGGTCAGTGACACATCCCTAAGTGAATGAATACATTGATTGCCAACTTTGTGCCTAATACCGTACTCTAGGTCGAGAGTGGCAGGCAGGAATGAAGAAATAAAAATAAAAAGACATGATCTGTCTTAAAAGAACTTGACAGTCACTAAGGGATAATGATACATAGACAACTGCAAAGCCAGGTGGTAAGTGTGATAAGAGAAGTAGACTGTGGGGCCCAGAAGAAGGATCATGGAGGAGAAAGGAGAGTTTGCAGAGGGAGATTCATATTTCAACTAATACTACTAGCAGCTAACATTTCCGAGCGTGCACTAAAGGTCACTAAAAGCTGCACATGTATTAAATCATTTAATCCTCATACAACCCTATGAAGTAAGTATTATAATAATCTCTACTTTAAAGAGGATGAAGACGAAGCACAGGGAAGTCAAGCAACTTGCCAAAAGTTCCACAGCCTATAAGATCTCAACCTAGACAGTCTGCTTCCGAAATCCATACTCTTAACCCACACGCAACCATGTGCACTGATAAACAAATAGAAGATCTAGGACAAATAATGTTCCGGGAGAGATGGGGATGTAGCGTTGTGGCTTAATACTTAAAGAAAGATAGAAACAAGAGAGGTAGACGTGGGAAGAAAGCTAGGCAGCTCTCAGAAGATGAAGATCCAGGAAAAATGCTTGAAGGATAGGAGGTAGTGCTTCTTCATACATTTATTGATCCATCAGGCATCCGCCAGGGTCAGATACTGTTGCAGGCACTGAGCGAGGCGCTGGAGATACAACAATAAATCAAACACCGACGCTGTTCTTACAAAGCTCACGTTTCAGGAGTAAGACAGTCCAGAATGTATTGAGTCCAATGTAGCACATACTATGGTCAAAGTACAGAGGGTGCCATGGGAGCTTAAAAGAAGAAGGTCCAAAGTGTTGAGATGGCACAGAAAAAAATGACATTTGAACAACTGAATGGGAAGTTAGAAATGGTCAAGAAAGGAATCAGGGAGAATGGGCATTCAAAGTTACAGGCAGTGTACAGGCAAACAGAGAGAAACGAAGAAAAAAATGAACCGTGTTCATGGAATGGCCAAAGTCACAATGGCTGGTATGTCATGGGGGAGTAGTAAGAGTCAGGTTATGAAACTGTTCCATGTTGCTAAACTAGGGAAAAAATGGGGGGGGGGCAGGGACAGGTAGCAAAACAGGAAGCAGAACATGATCATGTTTAGTTTGGGGAATATAACTAGAGGCAGAGTGAGGATCGATTGGAGAAGAAGAAGCTATAGACACGAAGGTCAGTTCAGTTAGGAGAACAGAAGGCCTGTACCAGGGCGGTTAGCAGTCTGACAAAGAAGTGTGGCCAGACCCGAGAGATGCCCGTGAGGTAAGGGTCCGGGATTTTAGACCAACAAGGGGAGAATTATTGAGGATTATCTTAAGGTTCTAATTTGAGAAAAAGGGTAGATGTCCATTAGCCGAGAATTCATAACAGTGGGTATGTTTGTGATCTGTTGAGTTTGAGGAATCTGCACGGCACCTAGAGGAATATTATCATAGACTCTATAATTGCTGAGGCAAAACGATATCATCATTGTGATTGCCTAACACTTTATTTTCAGTATCAGATAGCTTTACTGTAAAGACACTAGTAATGGATAGTAAATATTCAGCAACTGAATCAGTTTCCTGAACATTATAAATGAAGAGGCAATCATCCCCATGTACTATGAATTCAGTTAGAAACACTCAAAACTTGTATCAAGTTTTAGAGTGCTTTGACATCTTATTTTTTTTTATTTTTAAAAATTTTTAAATTAGTTTTATTTATTTATTTTTTTTGAGAGGCAGAGAGAGACAGAGCACGTGTGGGGGAAGGGCAGAGAGGGAGACACAGAATCGGAAGCAGGCTCCAGGCTCTGAGCTGTCAGCACAGAGCCTGACCCGGGGCCTGAACTCACGAACCCGTGAGATCATGACCTGAGCCGAAGTCGGACGCTCAACCGACTGAGCCACCCAGGCACCCCGACATATCTTATTTTTAAACCTGCCCCTGACCCAATAATCCTAAAGGTCTGTATTTAATATTTGTCCAAGGCAATATTGAATATCCTTCCAATTTTACCGATGAGGAATCGAAGTCAGTTAGTTGCCTTAATGATCACACAGCAAGAAGCAGAGCGAAGACTGAACCACCTTCTTCTACCTTTTCCTGTGGAAAAGATCATCTTCATGAGCCTGCAAATCTCACTAAAGTCAAAACTGCTCTTATTAATTCTTGTGATCTTGATGCTTATCACAATGCCCAGCGTACGATAGCATTGAATCACTGGATTTATTCATTTGTGGAAGGGTGCCACACATCTACCCTGCCAGAATTCTTTACTTTGATAAATAACATGACTACATTCCGGAGTAAATATTTTCATGGAAATGAAAAATTAAAGGTATTAGTTAAGCAGGCGTTACCTCATGTGAAGTAGCTTGGGGGAGTGGGCAGATTCCATTAGCTAAAATAACGCATATCGGAGAATTAATGACTTAAGGAGAATATATTATAAGAAGTATTTCCATGCAAACTAATTAATTTCTCCAACTGCTGGCATGAAGTCCCTTTCCTGAAACCCACCTGAACAAGTGTCTTCATTGCTTACTTTCCAAGGGTGCGTGTCTACACATCAGCTCTCCTTGCCTCCTCTGCCTGCTTCTCTCTATTTTATTATGTGACATTTTCATTGAGCTATTGAAATTGGATGTGTCAGACATATTAAAAGCAATGGCAGTTGTGGTAAGTGAGTTGATATATTTTAAAATAAACCAAGAGGGCCATGTAAGATGTCAGGGGAATAAATTGCTCTGTTTAGCAACAAGTGATTTATTTAACTACTCTAGATGGGGTCCGAGGGATGCCAAGCTGCATACATTTTGGGAAAAGCTGAGCTATTTTCTCAGAAATCTCTCATGTGGGACCAAAATAAAAGCAGGAGAAGTTTATGAGAAAATTAATTAAATTCTTGATTTGGGAATGACCCTGAGGAATGGATTTTATTTCCCATGTGCTACAAGATCGACCTCTTAGCATTTCTGAAGGTGAGACACGTTCTAGAAGCATCAGGTGTTAGCACTGACCCAGACTTCACGGGCTTCCTTCAAACCGCAGCCGCAGTGTTTTTCCCTCGCTTGCCTGGGAGGGCAAAGCGTGGGGTTTCTAACCAAGAGCATGGCGAGCGAAAAGGCACAAGTCGGGGATTTCACTCTTTCTTGCTCTCACCTTCAGCCTTGCTAGACACAAGGTAACCCATCTACGTGCATTGATTAGAATCTAAATTTGCAGAACTACAGCAGCCTCTAAAAGCACCACAAGGGTCCAGATTTGCATCCCGGTTCTGCCGCTTACTCTTGGGGAGACCGGGAACAGGGTTCTGGTCTTTCTGTTCCTCGTGTTTCTCATTCACAGATGCAGACAAGGAACAGTACCCATCACATAAAATTGATGTGACGTTATGAGTGACGACAACTGAGAGAGGGTGAGCCGTAATTGTTTCTTCTCTTCTCTTGATCATTTCCTCTCAATTGGTTCATTCCCCTCAGTGTACACACAGACTGTCATAGCTTCCTTGAACAAGAATCCTTGATGCGACATCCTCCTCTGGTTTTGACCTTATTCATTTTCTCCCACGTACATCAAACTCCTATGGGGGGAAAAAATGTGCATTTGCTCTTTGATCCACCCCAGGCAGACATTTATCTCTGTGATTCCAGTGAAACTGTTCATCAAAATCATCAGTGACCTCCATCTTGTCTAATCTGAAGGTCAATTCTAAAGGTCCCTCTCATGGGACACAACTTTTCAGCAGCATTAGACCCATTCTCGACTCCTTCATTCTGAAACACAGCTCTTGGTTCTGTCCCTCCTGCATACGCCCTGCTTTCTTAGACTCCTTTTGCAGGCGCTTCTTCACTGGAGAACCCTGAGATTCAGTCACTGAGCTCTTCTCTCCTTTTTCTACACTCCTCAGATGATTTCAACTAGTCTCACACTAGCTACAGCTGTAGATTTAGATACACTCCCAAATCAATACCTCCAGTCCCATTTCCCCTGGAATCCCCTGAACTCCAACTCATATTTCATGTTTCCACTTGGATGAATAATAGGCCTCTCTTAACATAGTCAACCCTTATTGTTTCTGAATTCCATATTTGCGAATTTGCCTATTTGCTAAAATTGATTTGTGACACCCAAATCAACACCCCTGGTACTTTCACAGTCATTTGCAGATGTGCCAAGAGCTGCAAAAAACACATTCTAGCTGAGGTTGAACGTGACAACACACTGCCTTCTTGTTTCAGCTCTTACAAGTAAGCATCCTTTTGTGATCTATTTAATGCTACCTTCTTCGCATTCTTGTGCTTTTTGATGGTGACTTCACTGTTTAAAATGGTTCTGAAGCATTGCCTCAAAGTGCTGTCTAGTGTTCCTCAGTGCAAGAAGGCTGCGATGTGCCTTATGGAGAAAATATGTGTGTTAGGTAAGTTTCATTCAGACATGAATTCTAATGCTGTTGGCCATGAGTTCAATGGCAATGAGTGAACAATATATATTAAGTAAGGTGTCATTAAAGCATATGTAAAGCAGATCATGTATTGATCAGTTGACAAAAAAAAAAAAATTGCCACCAGGGGCTCATGGGAAGCTCACCCTCTACTTCCCCTAGGAGTAACGGTTCAGTATTCACTGATGCAGTGTTAATGGTGACATTATAGGACATAACTGTTGTGAATAATGAGAGCTGACTATATATCCAAAACTTAACAGTGAATCCCTCTCATCCCATTCCTTTTTTTTTAATTCTTTTTTAATGTTTATTTATTTTTGAGAGGCAGAGAGAGAGCACGCGTGAGCAGGGGAGGGACAGACAGAGAGGGAGACACAGAATCCAAAGCAGGCTCTAGGCTCTGAGCTTCCAATGCAGAGCCCGATATGGGGCTCGAACTCGCCAACTGTGAGATCATGACCTGAGCAGAAGTCCTAAGTTTGACGGACTGAGCAGCCCAGACACCCCAACCCCATTCTTATGTCAGAAAACTTCATTCTTCCAGTTGCTCGGGACAGTTTCCTTCGTTACCGGTTCCTCTTACCTCCCACGTGCATTACATCAGCCGGTCCTTTTGTATCTTCCTTTGAAATTGCTCCACCTCTTACACCCTTACTGCTTGAAGCCAGGTGCAAACCATGGTCACGCTAACAATAACAGTAGCGACCTTATTGGCTATCTTGATCCCATCTACGGCCACACCCACCCCCAAACCCACAGATACGTTGTATCATGTCACTCTGCTGAGACTCCTCCCATGGCTTCTCACCTTATTCAGAGCAATAGCCAAAATCCTCACCATGGCCTTTGGCTACACTGTTTTCTTTGCTGACCCTCTAACACATCACGATGTGTCTCAGCTCAAAGTCTTGCACTTGCTCTCTTCTCTATTCCAAGCATTTATCCTACAAGAATTCACATGGCTCACTTCCCCACTGTCTTTGTGTCTGTCCTCAGTTTACAAGAGAAAGCTCCACTAGGGACTCTTATAAAATTGCACATCCCTTATTCCCTATCCCCTTATCTTGCCGTATTTTTCATCATGAGTTACTATCCAATATATTCTATATCTGCTTGTTTCCTCTCAATAGAATGTAAACTTTTTGAGGGCAAGGTGAGGACATTATCTGTTATGTTCACTGCCATTTCCCCAGTGCCTGAAACAGTACCTGACACAAAGTACATGCTAAATAAAGTTTATCAGTAATCTGATTGATTCTTCTATTTCTTTTACTTGAAATGGAGATAATATTACCCCTATTTCACACTGTGATGTATCTGTAACAATGTTAAAATTTATTTTAGACTGCCTTTTCTGCTTACTCCCATGCCTCTGGGCCATCTTCAACAAGTCTGCTCAGAGAAGGCACATGCTCACTGTTGACCTAAGCAAGGCAAATGATGCACTATATCCCAAAGCCTGATATCAAGAATGTTGAGATTACCCACTGCCCCTGCCTCTTGGCTTTGGTAAGGGGGATTAAGAATGACTGAGTTGCTTTAGAAAATATCATCTTGAAAGCTGTATAGGGGATGAGCTTTGTCTCATAAATTGCCTGTTTTCTTTCCCATATGAATTATGGAGGAAACAACTTTCTTCTCAAAGGAAGATGTGCCATTTGAAAAAAATTTTTCCCATGCAGGATGCACCACAGTGAGATCACCATTCAGCCAACCGTGGTAATGTGACTCAGGAAATTCATGCAGATTGAATGCTTGAAAACATTAACTGCGTGATTCCCAGGTGTAGGGCCCTTACCAAGGTTGTTTGCTTAATTTTGAAAGAAATGTTTCCCTGGGAACATACTTCCTGGTGAACAGGGTCACCTGTTGCTTAATATATATTAAATAGATACAGAGTAAACCATGAGCTCCTGTAGGGGAATTAGCTGCTTAGGCAAACTCACTCTTCAGTCTTAATCAGCAAGCCAGAATTTCAGGGCAGAGTCAGGGCTGGAAGCCACGTGCATTGGAGATCTAAGAAACCACCCACAGAGCCATCATTCTTCCAGTCTCAGTCTCCTTAAACAAAAATCCCACTCTGTTCCCAGGCCAATGAGCCTCTAGGGCTGGAATTGCTCAAGCCGTCGTTCTCAGGCTTGTCACTATATTTATTTGCTTCATAGGTATGCACATAGGTTGGCCCGATACACAGCAGTCCAAGTTAATAGAGACCTGGGAAATTGATATTTATTGCAAAATGAACACATGGTCGTTGCAAAAATTTCAGAGCATACAGGAAGAATCATGAATTAAAAAGGGACTCACAATTCTAAGAGTCAGACACTAAACACTCTTAACAATTTAGTGTATATCCTTCTAGTCACTTTTCTGTACGTGTGGAAGTATATGTAGTTTTAAAAAAGTCAGATTATTCTAACAACGTTGTTTAATAATTCTTTTCTACTTACTAGGCTATTGAGGACATTTTTCAGATCATTATTCTGTCACAGTGATTTTTTTTGAATGGTTGTCTAGCCTTCCAACATATGAATGTGCTGTATTTTATTTAAAAACACTTTACAGTTTAAAATTTAGATAATTTCCATTTTTCAATATTAAAAATACCTGTGTGATGAACTTTGTTGAGTATACATAGTGATGTGTATCTCTGATTATTTTCGAAGAATAAATTCACTCAAGTGAAATCATACGATCAAAAAGCATGAATATTTCTAAGCCTTCAAAAAGTTTTTGCCAATTTATATTCCTACTCACAGACTGTGAAAGGGTCTCTTTTCCAGAGGTGGCTTTTAGATGTGGCTATTCTGGGAGTCTCTCTTAGGGTCCCCTGCCCCTGAGACAGCTAACCTGCACCCCCGGAAGCTGCCCCAGGGCAGCTATATGCAGAAAGCTGTCTCTGCGCCTCAGGGCCTTCCGGGCCACGTTTACTCATCTCTACAGCTGGGCCAGCTGAAGCATGTGGAGGTCAGGTGATGTGTGTGGGGTCATGCAGCCAGTGGTGACTCAGCCAAATCGGCTCCAGCTCCTGAACCTTGCTCAGATCACAAGGCTGAAAGCACTCACTTCCCTGAGGCCCATTATTCCCAAATCATTAAAAGAGGCCACTTGCACTTGAGTTTGTGGGTGTTAAGTTCTGGAATGACTGGTTCAGCCCCATGACTTTGCTAATTGGTGACACTAAATGCTATATAATCCTGCCATCTTTTTCCTTTTTGGAACGAATCAAATAATGATTTATAGAGTTTCCCTTCACAACATAATTTGCAATGAAACTATGTAATGGATGTATCCAGGTGTCTATCTGAGATTTTCAGACTCAGATAACTGCTGAACCGGATCAAAACAAAAATCCTAATTCATGATGACTTATACATCAAGTCCAAGCTATAAAAACAAACAAACGAACAAAACGCTGGTGACCCAGATGAAGGCTTCTTGTCTACATCATCCATTATTCAACAAACTGAATTAAATTCAAAGGACCCAGAACCAGCCAACCTAATAAGAGTGAGTCTCTGCAGGTGTTTGGGCCAATATGGTGAATGACTATAGCTGTTCCATGATGGGTCTGTGCTTCCAGTGGTTCGCTATCCTTGGATTACTCCCTGGAATGGTGCCTATGAATTCAGTGCCCTCCTTGGACATTGTGTTTTGTTCTGACACTTAGCCACACATAGTAGGAGTTAAAGCTCAGATACCCTCTTAGGTACCAGTACCACTTGCTCTTGCACAAGTGGAAAGAGAAAGGGGTAGAGCACTGAGCCATCCACACAATGGGGGGATGACTCCTGGCTCTTTCCCTAGGAGGGTAAATCACTTACATCCTTTGCATTAACAGATGAGCTTAATGTATTATTATGTGTATAATGTATTAAAATAAAATAAACACACTGAAGCTGTACTATAACTGCCACGTTTATTTAGCTACCTGTATAAATACACAAACATGTACCCCTGCTGACCCCAAACTGGGATCCAGGGGGTTGTTTATAGAACCAGGAACCAGGAACTCCTTTCATGAGTTTGGGTTTCAGGAAGGCTTTGGCTTTTACCCAAAGGATGATGTTGGCATTTGGTGAGGAATTCCTGAGACAGGGAGAAAGCTGGGAGGGATGAGGACAGTGGAGGGATGGCATGGTATTTGGTTCCTGCAGGAGCTTTGAGAGTGCTTTTGAGCCCTGAAGACAAGAGGGATTCCAGTCACTTCTACTCAGCACTGCTCCAACATTATGGAGGTCAGTAGATTTGGGACTCTGAGCTTGGACCATGGTGACACTCATGACAGATCCTGCCCGCAATGGTATGAGTGAGGTTCCTTCAAAGGGTGTTGAGAATAGAGAACACTAAGTGGGGGAGGGGCAAGAAAAAGAACTGGGCAAAACTCACATGCGGTTGTATCCAATAGACTGACCCCAGTTCCTGTGAAAGAACTTTGGGGACTCACAGAAATCTTAGGGTCAGAGAGATTTTAAAAAGGCCTGGAGGGTAGGTTAGGGCCAGAAACAGGAAGCCTAGTAATAAATGCTAATGTATTCATCATACCGAAGCCCTCCATTTTAACGCACCAATCCTTTATTGCTCGGTATTAAGATAGTTTTTCCAGTTTTTCGTTATTAAAAATAACACTGATGAACATCCTTAAATATGAACACTTGTCTAATTTTTATTCATGAGAGCAGTTTCAGATTCATGGAAAAATTGAGAGAAGGTACAGAGAATTTCCAGATACCCCCTATTCCCACAGATACGTAGCCACCTCTGTTATCAACATCCCCAACCACAGTGTTACATTTGTTACAATGAACCTACGGTGACACATCATGATCATCCAAATTCCATAGTTTGCCTTAGGGTTCACTCTTGGTGATGTACATTCTATGGGTTTGGACAAATTTTTAATGACATCAATCAACCATTATAACAACATACAGAGTAGTTTCACTTCCTTAAAAGAATCTCTGTGTTCTGTGTATTCATCCCCTCTCTATCTCTACCCCTGGCAACCACTAATCTTTTTACTATTTCCATAAGTTTGCTTGTAGTAGTCAGGTTTCTCCAGAGAAACAGAGCCAGGAGAGTATAGATTATATATAGATAGATATAGATACAGATATAGATGATTGATTATGAGGAATTGTCTCACATGATTATGGAGGCTAAGAAGTCCCACAGTTTGCCATCTGCAAGCTGATGATCCAAGAAAGCTGGTGACGTAATTCAGTCTGAGTCCAGAGACCTGAGAACCAGTGGAATTGATAGTGTACATCCCAGTCAAAGGGCCAGAGAATACGAGATGAGATATCCCAGCTCAACAAGCAGAAGCAAAAAGGGGAGAATTCCTCCTTCCTGCAACTTTCGTTCTATTCAGGCCTTCAGTGGATTGGATAATGCTTACACACAGACAACCTACTTTACAAGTCGACCAATTCAAACGTTGAACCCGTGAAGAAACACCTTCACAGACTCACCCAGAAATGTCTAATCTTGGAATACTGTGGCCAGTCAAGTTGAAACATAAAATCAATCACCACATGCCTTTTTCAAAACGGTTATTTATTCTATTCCATTGATCCATTTGTCTATTCTTTTGCAATCATCACACTGTCTTGATTACTATAGCTTTACAGCACGTCCTAAAGTAGTGTCATTCTTCAAACTTTGTACTTCAATATTGTGTTGGCTATCCTGGGTCTTTTGCCTCTCCATATATACTGTAGAATAAGTTTGTCAATAGCACAGAATAATTTGCTGGATTTTAATTGGTAGTGCATTCAATCCATAAATCCAGTTGAGATGACCTGATAGTTTACCTGTTTTAAGTTTTCCTATCCATGAACATGAAATCTCTCTTTATTTTTTAGTTCTTCTTTGATATCTTTTATCAGAGTTTTATAGTTTTCCTTATATAGGTTTATACATATTTTGTTAGAGATACGTAAGTATTTAATTTGGGGGAGTGCTAATATAAATTATATTTTTTTTTACTTCAAGTCTTTATTTAAATTCCAGTTAGTTAACCTACAGTGTAGTATTAGTTTCAGGAGTAAATTTAGTGATTCATCATTTACATACAACACCCAGGGCTCATTGCAACAAGTGCCCTCCTCAATACCCATCCTCCATTTAACCCATGCTCCCACCCACCTCCCCTCTAGTGACCTTCAGTTTTTTCTCTATAGTTAAGAGTCTGTTTTCTGGTTTACCTCTCTCTTCCCCCCCGCCCCATGTTCACCTGTTTTGTTTCTTGAATTCCACGTACGAGTAAAATCATATGGTATTTGTCTTTCTCTGACTGACTTATTTTGTTTTGCATTAATACTCTAGCTCCATCCACATCATTGCAAATAGCAAGATTTCATTCTTTTTTATGGGTAGTATTCCATTATGTATTTGAATAGACGTTTTTCCAAACACATTGAGATGGCTAACAGACACATGAAAAGATGCTCAACATTAGTTATCATCAAGGAAATACAAATCAAACTTACAATGAGATATCACCTCACACCTCTCAGAATGGCTAAAATTAACAACACAGGAAATAACAGATGTTGATGAGGATGCAGAGAAAAGGGAACCCTCTTATACTGTTGGTGGGAATGCAAACTGGTGCAGCCACTCTGAAAAACAGTATGGAGGTTCCTCACAAAGTTAAAAATAGAACTACCCTATGGCCCACAAATTGCACTACTAGGTATTTACCAAAAGGATGCAAAAGTACTGATTCAAAGTGATATATGCACCCCAATGTTTATAGCAGCATTATCGACAATAGCCAAATTATGGAAAATGCACAAATGTCCATTGACTAATGAATAGATAAAGAAGACGTGGTATATACATACAGTGATATTGTGTTTCTAATTTCAAAATCATTTGTTTATTGCAAGTACATAGGAAAGCAATGAATCTTTGTATATCAATCTTGTATCCTGCAACCTTGCTGTAATTGTTTCTTAGTTCTAGGAGCTTTCTTTTTTCTTTTCTTTTCTTTTCTTTTCTTTTCTTTCCTTTCCTTTCCTTTCCTTTCTTTTCTTTTTTGTCAATTCTTTTAGATTTTCTATGTAGACAATCATGTAATCTCTGAACAAAGACAGTTTTATTTCTTCTTTCCCAACCTGCATACTTTTATTTCCTTTTCTTCTCTTATTGCATTAGCTAGGATTTTCAGGACAATGTTGGCAAGTAGTGAGAGTGGACATTTTTGTCTTATTTCTGATCTTAAGGAGAAGCTTCAAGTTTCTTACCATTAAAGATGATATTAGCTGTAGGTTTTTTGTAGTTATTTTTTATCAGGTTGAGGAAGTTCCGCCTCTATTCCTAGTTTACTGAGAGTTTTTATCATGAATAGGTGTTGGATTTTGTCAAACGCTTTTTCTGTGTCTATATGATCATGTGACTTGTCTTTTTCAGCTTGTTGATATGAGGAATAATGTTAATTGATTTTCAAATATTGAACAAGCTTCGTATATCTGGGATAAATCCTATTTTCTCATAGTTTGTTTAATTATTTTCTTTTTACACATTGTTGGATTTAATATGCAGATATTTTCTTGAAGATTTTTGCATCTGTGTTTTTGAGAGATAATGGTTTGTAGTTTTCTTTTCTTATAATGTTTCTCTGATTTGGTATTAGAGTAATGCTGACCTCATTGAATGAGTTAGGAAATCCTCCTTTTGTTTTTATCTCTTTAAATTTTTGGTAGAATTTACCAGTGAATTCATCTGGAACTGGCACTTTCTGTTTTGAAAAGTTTTTAACTATTGATTCCATTTATTTGATATAGTCCTATTCAGATTTTCTATTTCTGCTTGTGTGCATTTTGACAGGTTGTGCCTTTCAAGGAACTGGTCCATTTCATTTAGGTTATCAAATTTGTGTCCATAGAATTGTTTATATCATTCCTTTATGATGGATGCTTTTTCATTTCTGATATTATTAACTTATGTCCTCTCTTTTTTCTCAGTTAGCCTGTCTAGGGAGGTATTGATTTTATCAGTCTTTTCTAAGAACCATCTTTTGGTTTCATTGTTTTTTCTCTATTGATTTCCTCTTTTCAATTTAATTGATATTTGTAGATCAGTTGAAAGTGCAAATTTGAAGAAGACAAACCCTATAAGATTTTGAGTCTTGATTCCAAAGTTTCAGATTGTTAAGGGTAGGTCCAAAGAACATAGTGGGTGAAGACAAGGGTTTGGGGTTAGCATGATGGACACAGCAAAATGCCAAATGGATAGAGGAGCCTAAGATGAGGGGGGCAATATTATAATAACTGACCATGTAGCCCAAACTGAATGAAGCATCAAGAGAAGTTAGAAGGTCTCCCATGTGCTGTTGTGGTAGAAAGAATGATAAGTAATTGAAGCTAAAATAATAGTAGAAGAGGACTTTTAGTTCTTATGAGTGAATGTAAGAAATAATAGATGACGAGGTTGCAATATAAACAATGAAAGGACCAATTTGAGAACTCAGTTGGGAAATGTACAAAGAGAACCAGGATATAGCTATGTGGGTGGAACCTGGTATGGCCTGGAGATGAAGGCCAGTAAAGCCATAAAAGGCAAGAGGATGTAGGTCAGTAAGTTGCCATAATCATTGTCATTAAGAAGCTTTTAGTAAAGGCTGGAATAATCAAGTTTGAATTTTAGGTTTTGTACCGAACAAAGTGATAGATGCCATATCTGGCCACTAGAAATTTATCATCTGAAACCTCTGGGAAGAAATGAAAACTAATTTCTCCATTTCTGGAGGATACACCTCACTTGCTTTTTCCAAATTGAGAGGAACCAGGAGGACGTTTCAGTGACAAGCTATTGTCTAAAATGCTAAAATATGTTGAAATCTACTTTGGTAGACTGAAGGTCAGAATACATTTTTTTAAAAACAGACATTGAATGGCTTCTTCTTTCACTTTCTGCCACAGTGTCTGCTAGGCAAGGAAAATGACTCATTAATAAATTTAGCACTAGAGGTCTGACTCATTCAGAAACCTCCTAACAACCACCTCACCCAATCTTACTATACTTTAGCTAATGATATTCTCCAGCTTAGGCTGTCAGAATTATGCCTCACACATGGGTAATGGGTTTTATAGTTGTACTAGAAGTAGGCTAGTAGTAATAATTTCATTTTAGTGATGTAGAAGCCGATCTAAGTGAATCACCTTAGGCTAGACATTGAATAGGGTGTGAAACTACAGTTCTTCCTCAGCAGTGTCCATAGCAAAACACTTAGCCCCAGATCAGCCACTCCAGGTGATGATATGACGTCTAAATCCAGTGACTATACAGAAATAACTTCTACCAAATTTGAAGAAGTGATAGCATATCTGCTAATGAACAACTTGAGCGCAGGAAGAATTTCTTATCCAAATTTATATTTTCTGTACCTAATACAGAGATCAGTAATAAGTATTCAAAAACATGTTTGTTGAATGAATGAATATCTTAAATATCAATTTTTGTGATCACTGTCCTTCCTGAGAATATAATAAAATGCATGCTTTGTAGCTAAGGCAAATGTAGTTGTCAGCAGTGAAATGTATTCAAATGAAAGTATCAAGGCTGAAAAGATCTATCGCCCTATATAATTTTCAGTCTCTTTGGTCTCACTTTCTTGATCAGGGTTTGATGCTAATATCCAGGTAGTTCCTGGGGCAGAGGTAGGGAAGGAGCACAACATGATGCCAAACTGACCTCTAGCTTTCTGGGCTTAAGGTCTACAAAGTCTTATTTTTGTGTTTATGGTCAGAAGCTTGGAAACCTCAGTAGCATCCTCTATACCACTAGAAAGAGAATGTAGGTGAATCTCAGAGAAGTCAAATCCAATCAATAAATATTTACAGACACATCTACATCTACAATAAATATTTACTGACACATCTGGGGGTTACAAAATTTAAGATATAGGTTTTATCCTAAAGTGTTTGCAATCTACATCGGGGGCAAAAGGTATAAAAAGTGTGAAAAGGTGACAATACAAGGTACAAATAGCAGTTCAAGATAATAAACACCATAAATGACTATGCAGCATTTATCTTTCCTTTTCTTGATTCCTACCAGGTGTCCAAATTTACTCAAGTATCCACTCCTCCCAGGGGATAGAGAAGATGGATCTCTCCCCAGACCAAGTGATAGTCCTAATGAGTAAGGACTAGTAACCCATGACATTCCCTGTGCAACTGCTACTGGTTCAGCAGTAGGCACTTGACCAATGCTGGCTCAAGCCAACTGAGAGAAACAATAGCCACTGCTCAGGGAGAGGGTTCCCACTGTATGCTGCTAGAAGAAGGTGGCCCTACTTTTGGCAGCCATCTTATGGCCATGAAGAAACCAGATATGGGATGGCAGAGTGGAGAAAACTTGGGTCACCAATGATGCATTTAAGTCCCTAAATCAACCTTGGAGTCTGTCCTAACTCAGAGTTTCCTGCTACATGATAAATTTCTTACTGCTTAAGTTGGCTTGGTGGGGGATTTGTTTCCAAAAGAATCTCAAGGAGACAATGACCAATTGCCAAATGTGTGGGCAGATAATAATGACTGTGAGAGTCCAGAATGGGGAGAGTTCACATCAGGCTAGAGTGGTCAGGACAGCATTCAGAGAAACAGAGGCTTTAAAAATGAATAGAATTTGTACAGAAGGAGAGGCAGGAGAAAGGCATTCCAGACAAAAACCAGAAGATGAAAGGAATTTGAGGAACAATAAAGGAATAGAGAGTGCAAAGTGAGGAAGGAAAGGTCAGATCATATTTTAGAAGACCTTGAAGAGCAAGTTCAAGTACCTGGGACTCTGCTATTTAGGCACTAAGGCTTCAATAAAGAGTTTTGAACAAGCAAATTATCTGTTCCTGCCTGAGCATTTGAAGTCAGGTCCATCCAGCACGCATTATACTCCTGCTGGGCTATAACAACAAGTTTCAAACATTAGTGGGTATTTTAAGCAAATGGCCCACACCACTGCCCTTTCCCCCTGACCTACCTCCACTTTGATCTCATCTCTCTGGCTCCACACTCATGTCTCTGGGATCCTGACTTGGATCCTGTGTCTTTGGCTTCTGCAGATTAGTCTCTCATCCTGCTCACCCCATTGCCTAGTCTTTGTTTCTTCTCTCATAAACTCTAGGGTAGCAGGCCTTTCTGCAGTGGAACCCCACTATGTTCTTATTGGATACTTTACTTCCTCATAGGCTAATCTCCATCCAAGGTACTCGGGAGACAAGAATGGAGGAAAGGTTAGGATAGGAAATGACAGAAGCAGGCCAAATATGGCTGTGCTCATGGTCTGAACCAAGATTGTTTTAAGGGAAGTCACACAAGTAGTTAATATATATGGTATGCAAAGAGTGCTTAGAAGTTGACCAGAACAATATGAACAACCCAATTGAAAAATGAGTTAATGGCTAACCAACATGAAAAAAGTGTTCAAATTCCTTAAAATTATGGGACCACAAATTAAAGAAACAATAAAATATCACTTTACTGATACCTGTTACTCTGGCAAAAGTTAGAAAGAGCTGTACTACTTATTGCTGGTGGGAATGTAGAGAGAAGTGGACTTTTATACCATACTCTAGGAAATATGAAGATTTACAGCCTTATTGGTGAGGGCAAAATGGCAACATCTCTTAAAATTAAAAATACATCTATCCTTCAATCCAACAATCCACTTCACTCCACTCCTGTGGATAGACATAGAAACAGCAATACAAAAGATATAAGTACACTTATATATTGCAATTCTACTTGTATGAGGGAGGAAGCTGGATAAAAAAAGAGAATACTCATCAAAGAAAGAAGGAGTGAATAAATTACAGAATATTATGTAGCCATTATAGTCGATTAGTGCTTTGCCCGTTGACATGGAGGGATTTACATGGGGAATGCAATGGCTCAGATTTATCTCCTGCTTACTAAACGCAAGGTACAGTTCTAAGTGCTTCACATGTGTTAACTTACTGATCCTCATAATAATCCTGTGAACTAGGTATTATTATAGAAAAGTTAAGTAATTGTTCAAGAATGCAATTAGTAAGTGGCAAAGCTAGGATTTGAACCCATAGAGGTGTGGGGCTGCTGAAATCAGTGGATTGAGGAGACTAAGAGAGGAAATCCAATTTAAAAAAAAGAAAAGTATCGGACTTTACTTACTAAATAAATCAGGTATGACACAGTAGAATTTATGCATTACAAAACTATACAGTTGTGTATGTAAAGAAACTTGGTCTTTTAAAAATGAGAAGGTATAGAATCATAGAATGTTAGAGTTGGGAGAAAATAGAAGAATCATGTAACACAATCACCTATCTGAAGCCTGAGATGCCTCCATAATATACCAGTAGTTGGAAGATATACCAGGATGACAAATTTAATGCTTTTAATTAATTAATTAATTAGTCAGGTAGTCCCTATTTTATTTGGATCTTTGGTTTTTATCAGTTTTTGTCTATCATTTGGTTTTCATACAGAATAATCATATTTTTTTCTTCCACAAAAAGCCTGTCAAATATTTTAGAAAAGATATCATATTCTACGTAGACATTCCTTTCTCCAAATGCCTAGTTCCTTCAACATGATTTTGAATTTCCATTATTTCTTACAAATATCATCTAGTTTGTTTATATCTCTCTTCTTTCTTTCTTTCTTTCTTTCTTTCTTTCTTTCTTTCTTTCATCTCTCTTTCTTTCTTTTATTGAGAGAGAGAGAGGGCCCAAGTGAGGGAGAGGCAGAGAGAGAGAGAGAAAGAGAATCCCACACAGGCTCTGCACTGTCAGTGTGGAGCGAAAGTGGGGCTCAAGCTCACCGGATGTGGGCCTCAAACTCATGAACTGAACAGTGAGATCATAACCTAAGCAGAAGTAGGGTGTTTGACTGAGCTGCCCAGGCACCCCTGTATCTCTTTTTAAGCATGGTGCTCACAGTTGGATGTGGCTGGGACACATGGTGACCGTTCAAGATTCTGACCCCATGTTGATGCAAACTAAGGTAATGTTAGTTTTAGTAATGACCCAACCATGCTTTTGGTTCTAAATGAGCTTACTGCCAACTAAAACCACTGTCATTTTCACTACAAAGTTCTCTTACATACACTTTACATCAACAATTGTTTTTCAGATATAAGTGACATTGTAGAGTGGTATTTAGAGAGACTGACCTAGTTTGAATCTTGGCTCCATCATATCCTTCAAGAGAGTCAATTATTTTGTCTAACCTCAGTTTCTTCAACCGTAAGGTAAGTATAAAAATTAAACTTACAGAGTTGTTTTAAGGATTAGAAATAAGGTATATAAATGTTAATCCATGTAAGTACACAATAAAAAAAGTTATTTTTTTCTAGTAATTGCCATTGGTAGATTTAGCTCACAATACCAACCTTTGGCATCCATTTGGGATTGAGATAGCTTCTTTTTGTTAACCCTTCACCCCTGCTTTCTGTCAACTGCCACCAATAACATCTTCTGACTGACTAATCTTCATCCTTTGAGTAAGGTAAGCAATTTTTTATTTTTCTATCTGATTATCTTTTTCTTTAGTAGTCCTTAGGCTATTTTGGAAGAGAAAGAAGGTAACTTCTTTCTTTTTTTATGCTCTTTTTTTTTTAATTTGAGAGAGAGAGCATGAGCAGGGGAGAGGAGCAGAGGGACAGAAAGAGAGAATCTCAAGCAGGCTCCATGCACAGTGCAGAGCCTGCCATGGGGTTTGACACGGGGTTTGATTCCACAACCCTGGGATCATGACCTGAGCCAAAATCAAGTCAGACACTCAACCAACTGAGCCACCCAGGTGCCCCAGTAGCTTCTTTTTTGAAGTCAGAACATTTACCTATTTCCGATAGTATTTTATTTTTTCACAATTCCACAAAATTTACCACTAGTGGATTCACTGATCTCATGAACCAGGAGAATTAGGCTCATCTAGAGTAGTTAAGGGAATTAGACCATTTTCTCTCAAAATTCCCATCAACTTCACTTTCACCAAGACATTCTTCTTTATTAAAGTATAAGCTCCCTCTGTCTCTTCCTCCACTTAGTGATTGATAATTCTGTCAGCAAAGTAAGGCAAGAATTTGTCAGATGCTCCACTTTGAGCCAAATGAGACCCCTTGCAGATGCCCTCCTGGCTGGAGAAGGTTTCTGAGCTGTGTTGCGATCTGGGTCAGGAAAGTATCCTCTCTGCCAGCTGGCCCCAACTGTGGTCTCCTTAAAACTACCCATATGCCTATCTGGTGTTCTCATCCTCAAATGTATACATTTCTACACAGGCATACAGGTAAACTGTATCCCCTCCTACAGGGCTAGATGTTCTTTTACATATATATATATGTGTGTATATATATATATATATATATATATATATATATATACACACACACACACACACACACACACACACACAGAATCCAAAGCAGGCTCTTAGCTGTCAGCACAGGGCCTGATGTGGGGCTTGAACTCATGGACTGTGAGATCATGACCTGTGCCAAAGTCCAATGCTTAACTGACTGAGCCACCCAGGTGCCCCAGGGCTAGATCTTTTTAAATCTTTTGAACCTAGAAAATTTTCATTCTCCATTATCCTCCCTCATGTGCCCACTTCCCTGCAGAGTCAGCTTAAATTTCATCATTAGAAAAACTCACAAGCATCTTAAATATCTTGCTCTTTTTTCCCCCATTGTATTTACTTGGTTAAACACTGGTCCTGATTACATCCTATACTGTGCCTACCTCCTTCCATCTTATAATATTGCTGGGAAAAAAATCACAGAACCATATTGAGTAGTCTCACTTTAAATTTAAACACTTTCCTTTAAATTTAAGACCAAAGACCTCAAATGGGCTCATAGCACTGCTTGGTACTACCTATTTATTTCTCTAGCAGTTGATTTGCCACTCTCCTAGCTGATGTTTTCATATAAGTCCTCACTCCTTCAATACTCAACAGCTCCTTCCCTTTCCTGCTGACCTTCTAGATACTAATGCTCCTTCTGTTCCTTTGTGTTTGTTGTTGCTCTGCCTTGGGGGCTCTCTTGCACTCCACCTTCTTAACTTCTTAACTTCATGATTTACTCCTTCATTTTATGTTTTTGTTCAAGCCTTCCCTAAACACCTGAGCTAGGAGGGCACCCTTCATCACCAACTCTCTTTTTCCCTTCATATTACTTCTTTCTACCTGAGTTATTATTCACAAATATATGTATCCCCACACATATCGTAGATACATGCCATTGGTAAATTTAACTTACTGTACCAATATTTGGGGACCAGAGTTATAGGGACAGGAAGCATACATATATGTATAGCTATATATTCATATGTACACACACACACACACACACACACACACATACAGTTGACTCTTAAACAATATGGCTTTGAATTGCATGAGTCCACTCACACATGGACTTTTTTCAATAAATACAGTACACTACTGTAAATATATTTTCTCCTCCTTATGATTTTATTAAATAACATTTTTTTCTCTAGCTTACTTTATTGTAAGAATACAGTTATAATACATATAACAGAGAAAATATGTATTAACCAATTGTTTACATTATCCTTAAGGCTTCTAGTCAACAGTAAGCTATTAGTAGTTAAGTTCTGGGGTAGTCAAAAGTTGTATGTGGATTTTCGACTGCATGGAGAGTTAGGGGTCCCACCCCCTGGATTGTTCAAGGGTCAACTGTATATATATATATATATATATATATATATATATATGCATATATATATACTACTCTTACCATAATTTTTTCTTTCTTAAAAATTTTCACTTGCATAATTTCCATATGCATATTCTTAATTTTTTTCTGGATGCTCCATCACATAACCATCCATAATATCTGCCTTATTGAATTTGGATACCTTTCTCCCAAGCCCCCTATACTGCTGTTCCAAACTGTAAATGTTGCTCTCAATTTAGGTCGTGTAGTGAGTATCCTAAGTCTTCTGTCTACTCTTCTCCTAAGTTGAATCCACTCTTTTCTAGATAATATGTTTTATTCTTTCTCAGTTTACTTCTTTGTGGGACACAAAGAAGTGCTGGGACACATCTTCTGAGAACTAGGATTTCTAGACTCACAGACCCCAGAGTATGAGAACAAGAAGACTAAATTTCCCAGAAGGGTCACTGGGAGGGATGATAAGAATTACCACTCTTATTTCCCTTCCCCCCCTTGTTTCCTAGACCCATTTATTCTTCCTATTGGAGGCACAACACATTATAATGGTCATTGATTTATGGCAGCTCTTCTTAGCAAGCATTTTCCATGATAATTAAGCTCTAATGCCCCAGTATATCCATTATATTAAATGAATTAACTTTCTTCCTAAGAGTCTAAAATAGTATTAGCTATGGACTATCTTTGGGAAAATCGAAAAAATAGACAATTTTTGGTATGGTCTAAATCTCTCATGGAATTCTGATTAAGAAAGACTGAGATATATAATATACCCTAGAGGATGCTATCTATACAAGGTACTATCTCCAAACAGACACTGTACTTTCAAAAGACCCTTTTGTCACTCTGTCAGGGTAGTATCTTCTTGGTAACACAGTATGTGATAAGACCAGTAGATATTATGGCCATATGTCCAATGCCACATCTTTTTTTTTGTTATAAAGAAGTGGTTCTCAAATATTCATGTACATTAGATTTATTGGAAGGCATATTAAAACATAGATTTCTGGGCCTTAGCTCAGTTGCATCTCTAATAAGTTCCCAAGTAATGATGAAGGTACTGATCCAGGGACCACACTTTGAGAACCACTGCTGTAAAGTGACTTCTTTGGTCCAATGTATTGTTATGCAAGATCCCAAGTCAATGGCTCAAACGTTCTATGAGCCTTTGGATAGCAGTACAGGTTGAAGCCCTAGGACAGACAAATTTCATACCCATAATATGTGCCACTGTCCTTTCTAGGTGGAAGGGTCCAATGTAATCAACTTGCCATCAAGTGACTGGTTGATCTCCTTAAGGGACTGTATCTTACCAGCATTGGTTCTATTGATGGCAGATTGGACATTAGGCAGAGGGAGTATCTAGAGCAGGCTTGGTGAGTACAAGCCCATGCTGTTGAGCCCATGAATATCCTCCAATCATGCTACCATTGTATCGCATTCATAGTCTCATTGTGTCAGCACTCAAGTGGTTGATGACAGAGGTTTGCTGATGTCAACTGGCTAAGTCATTCTGATTAATATTTTAGTATTTTGTGGTTGATGCTATTTGATATGTAGATAATATGTGAAACAAAGATTTTTACATTTCATGTTCAACTCCCATAAGTCTATCCATGTTATCTTCTTGAATATGCTGAGACTTGATCCTCTGTTATATAATGATCTTTGTTTGTCTCATGATTAAGGAGGCAATTCATCAGGAAGATATAATTTAAAAAACGTGTGCATCCAGCATTGAAGCGCCTAAATATGTAAAACAAATATTAATAGAATTGAAAGAATAAATAAGCATACAGTGATAGTTGGGGACTTTAATACCCCATTGTCAATAATGGATGGATTATTCAGACAGGGAATCAATAGGAATCATTGGGTTTGGACAACACTAAAAACCAAATATACTAAACACATATACAGAAAATTCTATCCAATAACAGCAGAACACATGTTCTTCCCAAGCACACAGAATATTTTCTAGAATAGATCATATGTTAGGTCACAAAACAAGTCTCAGTTGTCTTTGAAAATCTAACTTGACATGAATAAGTATAGCTACCTCTGTTTTCTTCTGGTTACCATTTGCTTGGAATATCTTTTTCCATCTCTTCACTTTCAGCCTATGTGTGCCCTTAAAGCTAAAGTGTAAGCAGTATATTATTGGATCTTGTTTTTTTTTAATCCATTCAGCCACTGTATGTCTTTTGATTAAGGAATTTATTCCAATTACATTTAAAGTAATTATTGATAGGCAAAGACTTACTATTACCATTTTATTAATTGTTTTATGACTATTTTGTATTTCTATTATTAATTTCTTCCCCTCTTGCTGTCTTCTTTTGTGATTTGATAATTTTTTTGTGGTTGTATGTTTCGATACAATCTTTTCTCATGTCTACTACAGATTGTTCCTTTGGGTTACCATGAGGCTTAGATAAAAATCTTATAGTTATAGCATCTTATTTTAAGCTAACAACTTAACTTTGACAGCATACAGAAAAACTATACTTTTACTTCTCCCTCTTCCTCACATTTTAGGTTACTGATGTTACAGTTTACATCTTTTTTATATTGTGTATCCACTAACAAATTATTATAGCTATGGCTATTTTTTGTTTGTTTGTTTGTTTTAAAAACAAACAAGCCATGTTTGTTTTTAACTTTTAAGCTAGAATTGTAAGCTATTTACACATCACCATTACAACATTAGAGAATCTGGCTTTGACTTTATACTTACTTTTACTGGTGAGCTTTACACATTCATATGTTTTTGTGCTGTTAATTAGCATTCTTTCAGCTTGAAAAACACCCTTAAACATTTTTTTCTAAAGGTCTAGTGGTGATGAACTCCCTCAGCATTTATGTGTTTCGGAAAGCCTTTATCTTCCTTTCATTTTTTAAGGACAGCTTTGCCACGTATAGTATTTTTGGTTGACAAGATTTTTTTTTCAGTATTGTGAATATATCATCCTATTCTCTTCTGGCATGAAAACTTTCTACTGAGAAATCCACTGATAGTCTTGTTGGGGTCTGAAGGCTTCCTTTTGCACTTAAAAAGAAATCAAAATTCCTCATCATTGCTCTCAAATATCTACATGATCAGGCCCTATCTACCTTTCCAACCTCACTTCTTCCCACTCCCCACCCCCTTTATTATCCTCCAGCTTTTCTAGCTTATTTTTGGTTTGAAACTTTTCAGGTGGACTCCTCCCTCGTGGCCATTGCCGATGTGGTTCCCTCTACTTGGATCACTCTGTCCCCATTCCTTTACATTGTGGGTCCATCTCTCGGCACTTTATTCAAATGATGTACCCTCAGAGTGCCCATTCTCACTACCTCCAATCCAAAGTTAACTGTTCATCTCACTACATCTCCACTGCCAGTTCTCAATCTTTATTACCTTTTCATCATAATAAAAATCACTATATGAAATGTTCTTATTTATTTAATTGCTATCCTGTTTATGTTTTGCCTCTCACCCTCCCATTTGTTAGTGAGCTGCATCATTTAAAGGCTCTTGTCTCTCTCATTCAGTGCTCTATCCTCAGCACCCTAATAAAGTAGGCACTCAGTTCATATTTGATGAATAAGCAATGACTCAGTAAGAAACATTACCTGATTCTTGAGTCCCATTCTACCCAATTTTATTTACATGTATAAAATTAAGCCCAATGATGTATTTATGGCCCAGGTTTAGGCCTTCTAAGAAACCATCCTTCACTCATCACCTCCCAAGCAAATATATTCACCAGTTTCAATAATGCTTAGCAACCTAGAAAAGACCACAGCCTACTTCTTGAACTCAGTCACTACAAACCACTCTGGGATCAAATTCACAACCTATTCCTTTCTCTCTTCCTCCTGACCTCTTGCTTTATTCCACAGCTATGGTGTGCATTTGCTCTAAAGTTTCCTCAATTCCTAGCGACAGAGGACTGATATCTGCATCATCATCTCCAGCTCCACTGTGAATTCCCCATGGTCTGTGTGCACTGATATTGAAGCCTTCTCCCCATCACACTTGTGACTCACTATGCCCTTTCCCACTCTATTGTTTCTTTACATGTTTCTACCTGCTACCTTCCACGGTAACTGTTTTCACACGTTTGGGACTATTTTTCTTCCTCCTCCACTATACTGACTTAAAAGCCTCTGGTTCTGCCAATCTAGCCTCTAGGCAGACACTCCTTTTGTGCATGTGAAATGTGAACCACTCATGGCCAAGAACCTAGTATTCTAGCATCTTAAGCGAATGGGCCCCAAATCCAAATCCAGTTCATCATCATGGACTGGATAGGCAGTCATTGATCTCTTAGCCCTTTCTCTTCCATCTGAAATCTATACTCTCAGCAGAACTGAGTGATAAAAACAGCACCTGTGCACCCAACTAATTTTTTGTTGTTGTTCAGGGGTTTGTATTCTCTATAGACTCTTTCCTAAGAGCCTCTGGTTTTCTCTGTTTTGAGACTCAAACGCTGCCTATTTTCTCTGCAATAGCCAGATTTCCTGTGAACAGGTCTGGACTTTGAGCATCTGTTTATAATCAGTTCTGACATAGGCCAATAATTTCTTTGCCGCCATACTCCTATATACCTCAGAGATCTTTCCAAAAGATATACCAGCACTATTCGTGCTTTAAAATATAGTTCTCTATTGAGTTGAAATCCCAGAGTCAGGAGATCTGCATACCCCACATGAAGGAGAATGAGCAGGTGAGGGAAAAAAGATGATAGAGAAAAATGAATCTAGTTCCTAAGCAGGAATTATGATGCCCATGGACTATCTGGGAAACTTTAAAAATCTCCAAATGGAAATGGAGGAATTAATGAGGTCACCTCATGTTGTACTTTTTTGCCTTTTATTGCATACCATAAACTTTTCAGAATAACCTGCCTGTGAATTAAAAATTTTGTTGGAATATCGCCCACATTTAAGTTATAGACACAATATTAAACAATAACTACTAGGAAATAAGAACATCAAGGTCTTTTCCAAATTGATTAATCAGCTCATTTTGTATTAGTTTGTGTATGTAATTATTAATGCAGTTAATGTTTTAGGCCACAAGGCTATAGCATAAAGTGCTTAAAGAAACAAGTGGTTCAAAACAGCCACCACCAGGAGAATAGAATCCAACAGCATCATGGGGTTTAGAATCAGAACTCAGTTCAAATGCCACTCAATCAGTTGAGTCTGTCACATTCAAACTCCCTGAACTTTCCCATACTCATACATAAAGACATAAGTGAAGACTCCTTTCTGGATTGTTCTGAGGATTTAATGACACACCCGCAGGAGAGCACTAGTGCAATACCTGACACCTGACCGTCACTCAATGTTTGTTTACTCATCTTCCTACCAGATGACCATTCCAAACTCTGAGGTTTTAAACCCCATACAAATATTAGACATTCAGAGCTATGTCCCTTTAAAAAGTAGAAGGAAATAGCTTCGTTCCACCTTCTTAAAGGACATTGGTTAAAACAACCCTTCAATACCTACTCAGTTGTTTTTAGAAAGGAAAATCTCAAGCTTTTTCTACCAGGGGGATGTTTAATATTGGAATACAGGGAGTCTCATGGTATCTATGTCTCAGCCCAGTGAAGCTTTCAGTTCAGAATTCAAACCAGAAAAATCTTAATCCTATCAAAAGAGTATGTACATGGAACAGAAGCAATAGAAGTAGATGAATCAAAATTCGATAAGGGTAGAAAACGCAGGTACACTGAGGGACAGTGTTCATTTGTTTAATGATGAAGTCCTGGACTTTCATATCAAATCTCACCCCATGTCCTTAGTTTGATTTAGGTGATTTGTTTACATTAATGTAGAGTACAATGCAAAACTATGGTTCTCATGTCCTATTATGGGCTCAGTCATTCTCAACAAAATATTTTGTTGTCTTTGTGAAGTTAAAGAAACCCTCAAATGAAGGAAGAACAAAACCATGGCCAAGGCCAGTGTACCTTGTTTCTTTTCCTGTTCCCGTGGCAGACATCACACCATGGCACTCATTCCCAAAGACCTTGAATGTGGTCTCAGAATTGCAGCCAAGATAGTGGAGTCCAGGACAGGTAAAGGCGGACTAACAGCTGTGATGACAAGTCTTGTGTCTGTCTAGGTGTACTATGTGCCGTGTTGGCCATGAGACATGAGAAAAAAACATACTCTATCAAGTGATGTCAATAGGTATTTGCCACTGATTGACTCCAAAGAACTTGCTTCTCTTTTGCTACTCATTTGGCTTGGACTTTTGACCTCAACTCTTTGGCTATCACTGGCTTTGTTCCTGCTATTTTGAATGCCCTATGTGGCACACAGCTCTGCTTCCTCCCTGGCACACACTTAGCTCCAGACCACACTTCAGATGCTCAGTCGGTTGCTCTGTTGCTCACTGAACATAGGTCTCTAGGACTTTCCCAGCAGCCAACTGCTTTTTGCTACTCCTACTGGGCAGAGCCTGCTGTGGCCTTAGCAGGCAGCCACTCTCAGCTGTCCTCACCTGGTCTGATTAACCTAGTTCTGGGAAGCTGCTCTGTGGGGTCCATTCTTGCCTGCCCTGGACTTGTCCAGCCTTGGCACCGGAGGGGTCTTCACAGCCCACATCTTTCCTCAAGGGACAGCCTGTACCTGAGTCAGCCCAAGCCAAAAAGGCAGCCTCCTCTTCCTTTTCTGGATTTGTGGTTCACTCATTATTCCTCAACCCTACCACAGCTGCCTTGGCAGCAACACACCCTAAGGCCTGCTGGGAAAATTCCACACTCTGATTTGGCACCTGCTCCTGGTAGCAGGCAGGCCTGAACTGCTGGAAGAACACAGGCATGATGAATTAGATATTGAACTGATTGAAGCAACAGTGGAGTCTCTTTACATAAAAGTGGCCTGCAAAGCGGAATTAAGAAAATGACTTCTTTTCTTTCTTCTGTTAGCAATAAATCCCCTCACCCCAGGACAGCCTCAGCTTGGCAGGTTGACGCCCAGATGATTTCTGATGGCCTACGTGCCGACCGCAAGGCAAGCTTAAGCACTGCCAATTCAGCCCCCACAGAGAATCCCTTCTCTGGGGATGAGAGGTGCTGTTCCAAACCCCAGTGTGCTGGAATGCGTCCACCCTATCCCTTGCATGCGGCTCCAGTGAACAGTGGTCAGCCGAATCAGGATTGCTAAGGGATGGCCTGTCTGTGCAGGAAATGTTAGTCCTTGCTCTGAAATCTGAAACGTGAAGAGAAATTTGGCCATGGGAGAGCTGTAGTTCCAAAACTGATAAAAATGGTCCAAAATCTTGCTCTGTCATATGCTTGGTTACACCAATCCTCAGGATGGCAAATGAGCTTCCATCTTAATTATAGCTGGGGAAAGGATGCATAGAAATTTCTTTGACTTCTGTTTTATTCTGTCTGTCCATTCCAGATAGCTGCTTCCAAAAGGAGGAAAGAAGAAGAAGAGACATAAATAACACTCCATGGACTGTCTCATTTGCTCTGGAAAATCTCCTAAAAGGTAGCATTGCTCCTCATGCTTCTGGGCATGTGTGGGCCACATGCTGGGAGCCAGGAAGTGACTCCAGACTCCCGCTGTGGTAATGCCCAACCAGGCAGCTAGGGAAGGATAGTAGGCAGCACAGACATAAGCTTTGGCAAACCAGTGTTGACCTCAGGGTTATGTCTGTGACTAGAAATTACATGAGGAGAGAACTCTCAGTTTCCCTCCGTGGGAGAAGGATGGTACAAGCGAGGGAAGGGTAGAATGATTATAATGCCTTCAAGATGTCCAGAAGGGGGAAAACCCCTTAGACAATGAAGAGAAGGAAGCCACTGTCAGCCTCAGTCACGCTGGAAGCATCAGGATTCCTTGATCCCGGAATCAAGGAAAGGGGGCACCTCAATTCCTGTTTGGCACATGATGGATTTCCAGTGCCAAATATCCTGACCAAGGCATTTTGTGGCAAGGAGAAAGGAGATGAATAAATGGGTCAAACCCCACTGGAGACTGTCTCCTGGGAAAAAGCCAAAGAACTGAGTTATTCTGTTTCCCTGCAGTCTGAGAATCCTCACACTACAAGGCAGGGAGCCCAAGCCTCACACAACTGCATAGGCAATAAGGTGCCAGAGAACCTGGCCAGAATGCTGTTTTGCTGTGTGGAGAAAGTGATTGCATCCTGCCAGGAAGTATGGGACTCCTGTCAGTGAGGATATCAGCAGAAGAGATGTAGAACTCACCCCCAAGAGGCAGAGATGTGGGATGTCTATGAAAGTGAGGTGGAAATGCAGCTGGAGCAGTTTGAAGGCAAATATGGCTGCAAATGCAGCTGCCCTCAGCAGGCTCATGGAGAAACGAACCAAAGCCTCTGAGGGCAAATGAAGCAAGGAGATGTGCGGGGATTTGGCACCCCCCACCCCACTTCTCTGTCACCTCCCAGCCTCATGTGGTTCTCATGTGCCAGCAGAGGCTCTTGGATCCATGTGAAATCTGCTCCCACTGGTGTTGGAGGTGGGCCATGCGCCCGGATGCCCTATGAATCACCTGCAGCAGGAGGAGATCATCTCTCTCCCATCTGCTGTTCCTGTTCTCAGCCTCCAAATAGAGCTGGCAGCTGGGAATCGGCCAGAGGACCTCAGCCCTCTCCCCCTTTCCCACTCTGCCCACTGGAAGTGAGAGGGCCCAGTCAGCTAAACTTTGTGCTCTCTGACTGTCCAGAGTGGGACCATCGTAGCTGCTAAAGATGCCCAGCAAATGCAACTGTTTGTGAGTGACGTTGGAATGTGTCCTTTGGAATCGAGAAGTGTAGAGTCTCTCTGGGAACACTGGGACCAGCACTTCATGCATCGGGGAGCCTCCTCCGCCCTCCTGATTGGCTGGGAACATGGCATAGGCCAGGCCATCTAAAGGAGCCTATTTTTGGTTTTTTGTTTGTTTTCTTTTGTTTTTAGCTGCTTGGGAGGGGGGAGACTAAGAAGCAAACTCCTGTTGTGCTTTTGCTTCTATTCATATTCTTCAACCTGACCACATTTATTTAGAGAATGGTATAACCTGAAAGGTACCAGGGACCTCAAGGGGTCTTCTGGCCTGGTCTCTTGCTTCCAGGAAGCTCTGTAATATGAAACCATTGAAGACAGAAAAGACATAATTTTAGCAGCAAAGGTTTTTCCTCCCTGCCACCTCCAGCATCTGCCAGATGCCCTGAAAATTTCACAGATGAAAGTTGCTCTATTAAAAATATGTACTCAAACTAAATACAATTTATAGTGGAGGCTAGGATTGAATTCTTAAAAAAACAAACAAACCTTATTTATTGCTTAGTATATACCAGTCACCAATGAAACTGAGGTCTAGGGAGACTTATTAACTTCCCTGTAGACATAGCTAGTAAGTCAGAGGATTAGAGTTTGAATCCACACCTCCTCGGTCCCAGTCCAGTGCTCTCACCATAATACCATAAGGAAAGGAAGGAAATGAGAAGTTTGAGTTTTAAAATTTTAATTATGGAATTATTTTTTATCTTTTTTTATCTTTGTTCTTTTAAACAATATAGTTTGAAGTAAGTGTATTTCTGACTTCACAAAAAATATCTTTGCCGGTAAAATTCATAGGAGACCTAAAATGTAACCTAAATGTAATCTATAATATAATCTAAAACTTGAGAAAACAATGTTTCACAAACAAGGTGAGCATGGTCTTGATAATGTGGTCTTATTTTGCTTAGCAAAACCCTTTCTCTTGGCCACTCCCATCTTAATGAGTATGAAACCAAATGAATGGAATCCCAAGTAAGGACACATCCTGGAGAATGAGGTTCATGTCCTCTCCTATGATGAGGTAGGCTTGCTTGCTATATGGCCGCTTGATCCAATGACAAACTTCCTTCAAAAATTAGAGAGCATTTAGAATTTCTGCTGTTGTAACTTTTGAGAGATGCAGTCAAGGGCTCTTTGCCAGTTCTTTCTCAGCACACCTCCTACCCCAGAGCTGGCAAATTAGGGGAAGGTAAGCTGGTACTCACCCATCCTCCACCCATGGCAGTCATGGCTAATTTGGCATGGCACTCTTTCCCACTGACCTTTTGTGTGACTCAGAATTCTTAACGCAGCACCTAAGACATAAGTTGTCAACAGAAGGAACCAACATGTGAATGGACATCAGTTGCCAACATGGTTTTCCTTGCTTCTTTTGACTCAGAAGGATGCTGGTAGCTCCCACTGTTCTGTTCAGTTTGCTCCTTGTTTTCATTCAACTATGGCAAGGTCACATATCTTCTTACACCCAGATCTATAGATATAATATAATTTCATATTCTGCTACAGCTGCTCTTATCACCCTTATCAGACAATGGGGAAGAGACAAGGAAGAGTTCTGCACTTCAGACCACCTTGCCTCAGACTTTTATGTGCGTATGAATGAATCACCTAGGGATCTGGTCAAAATGAAGATTCTGATCCATCATGTCTGAAGTGGGTCCTGAGTTTTGCATTTCTAAGGAACTCCTAGCTAAAGCTGTTGATTTGGGGCCCATACTTTGAGTAGTAAGGCTTTTAGACATGACAATAAACTTAGTCATGTATTATATTTTAGTATTAATATTATAATTTAAATAGTCTCCTTATGTAATTTTGTAGTCTCTCTTACATAAAATACTTAATTCCTTCAGAGTTCTGTCTCCTCCCCCACAGGAATAGTGTCTGGGTATTTGGGGAAGAAGTATGTATTAAGTGACCTCGTGGTGGAATGGGGAGATGGTATTTATGAGCCTACTTGGAACCCTCTGGACCATACCTAGACCTAGTGGCTGGTCTGGGCTGCTTTATGAGCTGGTGGCCACTAAGGTTTAACCGGTCTCTTCTCTGGACCTGATGGTGCTGACATTTTCAGAAACCGATCTGATAAACTGATCTTGCAAAGATATTATACATGACATTGATTTCCTGTGTCAGTGAATCTCCTGTGTCAGAGAATCGGTGAGCATCTAAGAATTGTAAGCAAGATGGAAGACTAAAGTTTGGGACCAGAGGGTTCAATGGCTCTGAAATCTCCGGTGGCTACCTAGGATTAAGACCACACTGAAATGTACAATGTCTCCAAGCCTTAGTTTCTTTTGCTATAAATCATGTCCATACCAGAGGGGTTTTGCCCTGCACAACCCATACTTTTAGTGCCCTCCATAACTACAAGAAGCATAGTGAATCTGCTTTTGGTTTTACTTCAATCTAAGTAAAACCTGAAATCTGTTGAAGTAAGAGTATGAGAGATGACATCAAGTAAGCCTAAGAATCCCAAACCCCAAGTCTTGAGAATTCCAGAACAAGGGTCAAACTTAATGACAAGTGACTCTCCCTATGTACGATTTAGTCATCTTTTCGCCCATCTATCTCGCCAGAAACATTTGTTAAGCATTTAAATGTGTCACATGCAAAATAGTACACTAGGTATGAGTCAAACATTTGAGGTAACCAAACATATATAAAGTTCAGGGTCACAATTCAGAAACACAAATTTTGTTGCCTTAATTTGCAAAAGGAATGTAGCATAATTTTGTTCGCACAAAAAAACCTTTTTCAGAGTGGTCTTGACTTAAGTTTTGTTGAAAGCCCTTTTAAGTAATACTCTAAAGAGTCCCTGACATTTTCTGGGGATACTGCAAACCATGGCTTTTAGAATGCTCTACAGATTTGCCACTGAGAGCTCCCATTAACTTGCAAATCCACTTGACTATCAAAAGCGAAATGAGGATAGGAGCCAAAGTCTTGTAAATAGAAAGAGGTCATTATTACACTGATGGAACCAAGTTGCCCAAGCCTTTCCACCAGACTAATGAATTCTCCCAGTCCCTTTTCACTTTGGAAAGAAGGAGCAGACAGACTGGGTGACTTGCCCAAGGCCACAGAATGTACTACCACCAGGGTTTGTAATGAGACATATAGTTCCTGGCTTTCAGGACCTTGCCTTCACAGCCCTACCTCTATTTGGCTACAAGGGTTAGTCTGAAGACAAAAAGAAATGAATTAGAAAGTGTCATTTAGGGGCACCTGGGTGGCTTAGTCAGTTAAGCATGCAACTTCGGCTCAGGTCATGATCTTGTGGTTTGTGAGTTTGAGCCCCGCGTTGGGCTCTGTGCTGACAGCCCAGAGCCTGGAGCCTGCTTCAGATGTTGTGTCTCCCTCTCGTGTTCTGCCTCTCCCCCTCTTGTGTTCTATGTCTCTCTCCCCAAAATAAATAAACATTAAAAAAAAAAACAAGGTATCATTTAGCTGTTATTTTTATAGCCCTATTGTAGATGACATCTGCCCCCTGTGAATTTGCTCAGTACACAAGGAAAGCCAAGGATTTTATTACTCAGCGAATAAAGCCTGGTCACCAGTCCTGGAATTGGTGGGAGGCCTGCCAGTCCTTGAGTCTTTGGAAAGGGAATGCTGATAGGCCTTGCTTGCAGCCTTGCCTTGGCCTGAGCCAATCATGTCAGGAGACTTAGCCCTCTACATGGAGTAGGAAATTAACTCATGACATCAGTAGTCCCAGTGTTGAAGGTATGAGTATGTGAATGACCAAGTTTATCTCACCCCTAGTATCCCTTTCTCTTCCAAAATGATGATCCACTTTACAGAATGGAAATGAGTTGTTTTCCCTAGCCCCCTCATAACGCACTAAGATGGGAAGATAGTTCTAAGCCTCAAATTCCTTAGCTGACTCTTGCTAAATCCCAGAACTTGGAGTCAAAGGGCACTTGCATGCAGTTATTTTTCAGCCAGTCAGCACCTGGCTGAATCTGGGCCTACAATCGACAGTCCAACAGAAGCCATGGTACTTTTTACCTCCTTGCACATCACTCAGGGTCTGAAACTCCCTTTGTTAGCTTAGCATGAGGGATGGCTTCCCACTGGCACTTATGTGAACCACACTTAACATTCTAACCCATTAAAAGCCCACTGGACCCTATGCATCGGGCCCATGACTAAGCTAGCTGGGGTTAGCCTCTGTAGGTAGATTGCTTCTCTTTCACCTAAACCTTCACCTTACCTTTCTCATTCTCCCCACCAGTGTAAGTTTTGGCAACTTTAGAAAGGTGCCCATACCCAGTGTGATAAGGTCAATAAGAGGCAAGGTGCAGGTCTGTGTAAGAGAAACTGTAGGAGTAGTCCGGGGGTTGGCAGAGTGAGTTACATAGGCTCTGTTCCCAGATCTACCTATCGGCTGCCTGGAGAAATGGCCGTAATTACCCTGATAAATATAACATGCACATTACCACCCTTTGCTGGAGAACCTGCCCTATATCCCATGCTTTAGAAGTCCCTGCTCTTACGCTGACCCAGGTGAGTGAGAGTCAACAAGTCTGAGAAGACATGCCTACCCAGGGCCCTGGAATTCCTGTCCAAACAGTTCAAGGTTCATTTTTAAGACCTGCATGGGGGTCTCTTCCCCAGACTCATCCCTGACTAGTGGACAATGAGTGTTATGTGCAGAGGCAGGTGGTGGAGATTGGGGGTTGTGCTCAAGTGGGTTGGGGTCTCCACACACACATGCATGAGGCCCCTCCTGATGTGACTTAGAGCTTCCTTGAATACTCCAGGCCAAGGGCCCATGCAGCCCAGGGCATGAGAAATCCCCAAACCTTCCTTTCTGGAACACTTTTCTACTTCCATCTACTAGGTCAGCTCATGAATTCTCATGGGTTCAAATACCAGCTTCATGCTAATGACATCTTAATTTATATTTTTATCCACTGAGCTCTAGAGTATCTACCTGATATGCCTGCTTAAATAAATCAGATATCTCAAATTTAACATGGTTAAAACAGATTTCTTGATTTTTCCCCCACAAGATATTTCGCTCCCATCTCCAAGCTTCCTCACCTCAGTAAACGGTGTCACTATCCACCCAGTTGGTGAATCTGAACAACCTAGAAGCACAAACTAGAAGATCCTAGGAAGATCTCTCCCTCTTACCCCACATCAGATCTATTGGCAAATTCTATTGGTTCTACCTCAAATCTCTTTCTTCTCTCCCTTTCCACTGCCATCCCTTTGGGTCAGGCCACCATCATCTCCTGCTGGACAAGCGAAGTAACTTCCTAACTGGTTTTTCTACTTCCACTCTTGACCTCCTACAGTATATTTTCCCCAGAGTGACAAAAGTGCTCTTCTGTCCATATAAATTAGATCATGCCTGTTTGCTGGGTAAAAGGGGGAAATGGCTTCTCTCAGCCTTATGGATGTGGCCCTCACCTGCCTCTCCATCCTTATCTCATGCCTCCCTCCTTCTCTTTTGCGGTCTAGTTGGGCTGGCCTTTCACTTCCTTCAAGCCCTAGGCTTTTCTACATCTTGTATGACCAACAACACCTCATTGTGAGATCTCAGCTTAAATGTCTCCTGCCCAGAGGGCCTCTCTTGAGCAGACCCACTAAAAACTGTTCTGGTCTGCCCAACCTCCACATTGATTCTCCTTCTCAGCCCCTTGTTTCTCCATGCATAGCACTTACTGTCCTTGAAATGATTATTTTAAATGATATATTTTCTAATGTATCCTACCAGAATATAAGATTTAAAAGACAGGGCGATGTCTGCTTGTTTCTTAGTTCTGTCCCCTGCCTAGGGCAGTGCGAGGCACATAGTCAGCAATGGGGAAGCATCTGATGTATGTATAATGAAGACTAGGGAAGGATTGGTGGGTTTGGTAGACACATAAGTAAGAATAACATTAATGTCCCTCAGGGACCCAGACCTCATCATTTTTCCACACTCCAAAGAGTCAACCGCCAATGTTTCAAGTTCCCTTTTCTCCTGATCACTGATGTTGGTTTCTAGATCCTCTGTATTTGCCCTCAGAGGGCCCCTTCTAATCTGTTTCTATAGAAAGCATTTAAGACCCTGGCTAAAGCTTAAGCTAAGAACTTCCACTGGGCCTCAGCTATTGAGAGAAATCAGGTCCTACCCTGAGAGTGACAGGTTACAGCTCCGCTCATGGGGGCAGCCCCGTCCTCAGAGAGCCCTGTGGGGTTTCTTGGGCACAGAGATTACAGAGAGCCTCTCTGTTTGGGGTGGGTTTTCTTTGCTTTGTTTTCTTGTGTGCTCAGTGGCTTGTTCCTAACTGGCGGCCAATCACCGCACTGCCAGATGGTGCGAAAGATTTACCGGAATTTCATTTTCAAATAAACCACAAGCTTGGATGAGCTAATGTTGTTCCACATAAAAAAGCCACAAAACTGGACAAATTAGAGTTGTTTCAAGAAAAGAAACTTGTCCAAGCCATCAGCTCTGCCCTTCTCAAAGGGCTCTGATAGCTGCATTAAGACACGGGGGCTGGGGTCATTCTCGTGTGAGGCCACCACACCAAAGGATGGGTGGGGAGGGAGCACCCCCCATCCCTTACTGCTGACTCCACAGAATAACTTGGAAGTGCCATGGGGAATTTCATTCTTCCGTGGAACTGAATTGTCTCTCTCAAGTTTGTCTCGGTTACACCAAGAGCCCAAGGATGACAAAGGCCTCTTCCAGTCCATTGGAAATGGCTGCAGTTTCCCTCCAAATACAGACTGCCTGTGAGCTTTCCTGGACAGCAGGTCACCTGATGGCTACTCAGCAGGGATAGGAAGGCAGATGACTTATACACCACATGGAGAGGGGCTAACCCTCAGCAGTAATGGCTGAGTAGTAATAGCCTGGTAGACATGATGCTTCCAAGGTCAGAACCCCAGATCCGAACCCCAGTTGTGGGATCATCGGCAGGTTGCATGCCTCTGAACCATACTGTTTTCTCATCCTTAGGATAGAGAAAATAATATTTAGCCAACATGGCCATCTTAATTGTAAAATTGAGGTAAATGGCCTTTGACTGTACCTGACACATGTAGTAAGTGCTCCCTAAATGTGGCTGCTATGTGGGGCGATGAGGAGGAGGATGATGTCAGCTGTGTGGCTGCCTCCTCATCCTACAGCACTCGGAGCCAGTCCCAGAGGTGGTGCGTCATCTGCTTCCTGTGGTCAGCTGAGCTGAACAAGATACTATGGAGTAAATCAAGCCAGGAAATCAATCAATATAACTGAGGCCAAAAGAGCCCTTCTTAAAGAATCTAAAGATCTGCTTTCTCTTTTATCCTTTCTTTTCTCAACCAAACTCCAGAATAGGCCCCTTCTGACCTTTGCGTTAAGTTAGAATTCTATGAACTCACCTCCCTTTGGAAATTTTATGTCATAAATAAAGGTAGGAATACTCTAAAAGGGGTGTCTGTAATCTGGGGGTTGGAACTTCATTTTGCTATATGGGATAAAGAAACCTGGAACTTACTTGAGCAGAGATTCGGGTTTATGGGCTAGATAATATAATAACAACCCAAATAGCTACCACTTATTGTACTTTCCAAGCCAAACAACTTTATATACTTCATTCTATTGAATCTTCACTATAAACCTATATTTCCCCCATTTTACGGATGAAAATGCTAAAGGAAATCTCCACTAGTTGTAAAAAGGCCATTATCTGCTTGACCATCAGAACTGCTCCTGCTAGTCTAACTCACTAACATATTTTGGGGTAGAAATCCCTGGAGACGAAGAGTATGCTAACATTAAATAATGAGAGTCATGGTAATGATACTGTTAAAATCACTATCATTATCACTAATGAATTTTAAAAAAACGTTCAGGATGCTTTATATGTTTTACCTCAGACCTCACAACCACCCTATGAGGTAGACACTCTCAGTGCCTCCATTTTACAGATGAAGGAACCAAGAAGAGAAGCTAATTGTATGTCAAAGTCACATGGCTGGCAGTTGGTACCAGAGCTGGGATTCAAACCCAGGCAGTTTGACCTTGACCTTTAGATGCTGCTTCTCCGAAGCAGAGCTCTCAGCCTCCTGAGCTTTGTGCACTGAGGAAAATGTTCCCTACATTGTCCTTTAAGCAAGACACCCTGAAATTCTTGCAGCATCCTTTACAACATCAGGTAGAACCACCAGCTGCATGAGAGACACCCGCATGTGCACGAAGATTTGGGTTGTGATTTGCTAAAGAGGGACAATGGGCGGCTATGACTTCTTTTTTTTTTAAGTTTTTTTTAATGTTTATTTTTGAGAGAAAGAGAGACAGACAGAATGCAAGTGGAGTAGGGGCAGAGAGAGGAACACACAGAATCCAAAGCTGACTCCAGGCTCCGAACTGTCAGCACAGAGCCCAATGCGGGGCTCAAACTCACAAACCCCAAGATCACGACCTGAGCTGAAGTCGGACACTTAACCAACTGAACCACTGAGGCACCCAGAGGTGGCTGTACTTCTTGCCATGCATTTTGAAAAGCATCACAGGGCATGGGGAAGAAGGTTATAAGAAATTGTTTGCTGATGTGAAAAGTCTGTAAAGTTTGACTGCATTTCTTAGAAGAGGGACAAATAATTTCTGGTTCATTTTCGCACAGGGCTTAATTTCGTTTTCTGGAGATTCTGTTTGTTTGCTTAACTCAGAACATGATGAAATGTAGAATAGCTTAATTTTTTATGTCTGGCTGAAACTGAACCTTTTAACTTCTCAGTTGATATAAATAGGCACACCCCCCCCCCAACATATCAGACTCGTTTCATTTCTGAGAATTAAAATAAGGTTTGGAGAAAGCTCTATTCGTTCTGCAGCTCCTGTCTTCACCCCGACACTCCTGGATCCCGACTGGGGCCTGGAAAAGGCTGGAACTGCCCAAGATAGGAAAACCCCTGTCAGGCCAGCCACAGGCCTAAATAAACAGTGACTCTCCTCACAGACTGCCCAGCTAAGCTTCAAATGTCCCTAAAGTTCCCTTCAGCAGCTCGACACGTGAGCCCTCTGGGGGCCTGCATTTCAGAACTTTCTGTGGTGATTTCCCTTCCCAGGGCAGGCACCCCCGGGCACTGACTCAGTGCTTATCATTCTTTACTAGAACTTCCGGATGAAGCAATGCAGGGGAGAAATTCACTGTTTCTACTCCCTAAATCTGACCATGACTCATTATTCAGCAAACACCAAATGGTTCCACATCCTCCTCCCAAGAAGGAGGCACAGAGCCCGTTACATAAGCAGCGGTCGACAGCTGCTCTTGGGTAATTGAAAGTGAAGCCTTTCTGACTGGAAACCCTGCTGGGAGTGACATGACTCTTTCTTCACCCCATGATACTAATCTTTATGAGGGGAGAAACCGCTCCAGGAGAAGGCCCCCGAACCTGGGTGTGCTGCAGGGGTTTGTTTTTTGCACAGTAGGCCTGATGTTTGAAATAGCTTGTATTTTCTGCCTTGTTAAAATGCGGCCCCTCCACGGTGTTTCTGATCTTATCTCTTGATGAGCTGGAGCAGAGCTTCGTGAGGCAGACTCTCCCCGGGCACGCTCAGCCAAGAAGGAAACATGGCGTGGGGTTTCAGTGCCCAGGGACCCACCCAAGAAGGACCACCCAAGAATGATCATCTTTGGGGGAGGGAGTCTTCGCAAAGACTGTTTTTGTGTAATAAGCGCAGCACTGTGATCAGAGACAATAGAGTTGAATTGCAAAGGAGACAGTTGTTTCTGGTTCAGGGAGAGAAGTGATTTTAAATTGCTCTTCGAAAGAAACAGAGGGGTTAGACGAGATCATCTCTGGGCTCAGTAATCCTGTCTTCTTTCCTAGCCTGCAATGCCAGGGAATTACTTTTGACTAGTGGCAAAACAAATTCTGAAAATCCATTTCTGGAATTTGCTTCACACAGAGAAGGCCTGCTTATAAATGCCACAGGAAGTACAAACTGATGAGAAGGAGGCTATCTTTTTTTAATGCCACCCCTAGGAGGTTGGGGTGTGTGTATACCCGGCTCCTTACGCAAGACCACAACACTCCTTAGCTGGGCCTCACTGTCTGCCTGGGCTGAGTTGGGAAGGGCTCCTAGGGAAGGACTTGTGGGAGAGGGAGCATATCAGCATGAGCTTGGCAATGTTGCAGTCCTCAAGGGGAATGATCCAGGAAACATCCCCAACATCACAGAGAAATTAGATCCTGAGAAGGCTGGCCTAAACCTCTCAGGAAGACCAGCAATTGGGGCATTTTGGTAAGAAATGGAGATGGAATGATGTTGAGTTATCCAAATGTGGTATGTCGCCATGAAAAGGGAATTGTCTTGAGGTTTTCAGCCTTCCCAAACGTCAGAGAAGTGGTATTATAAGCTGAATTGTGTCCCCCTCCATTTGTGTGTGGAAGTCCTAACGCTTAGGATCACAGAATGTGACTGTACTTGGTGATAGGACCTTTAAAGAGAAAATTAAGTTAAAATGAGGTCAGAAGTTGGGCCCTAATCCAATATGACTGGTCTTCTTATAAGAAGAGATGATTAGGACACACACACCTGCAGAAGGAAGACCATGTGAGACACAGGGAGAAGACAGGCATCTGTAGGCCAAGGAGAAAGGCCTCAGAAGAAACCAACTGTGTTGACACCTTGATCTTGGACTTCCAGCCTTCAGAGCTGTGAGACACTAAATTTCTGTTGTTTAAGTTCCCCGGCCTATGGTAGTTTGTTGTGGTAACCCTAGCAGACTGCCACATGGTGACCCTGCAGTTCCCCTAGACTTGGAGACCCTGGCTTTTCTTTGTAGTTCAAAGACTGACCTCTTATGTACTGTTCTCAGAAGACAAGCTAGGGCATGCAGAGAGAGAGGGCTTCCTTTCACTATTACAATCCCTGAGCATGAATGGAACTGTGAAGACCAAGTTTTAAGGCTCTTTGAGCAAAACGCAAAGGCCCATAGGCCTGGTGAGGAGAAGCATAAAAGTCTTCCAAAGGCCCCAATAAGGAAATACAATTATGTGGGCTTTTTAGGCCAGGACATTTTGACCAGCACCATCTGAATAGAGTGCACTCAACCTACAAAGCATTTTCCCTGAGCCCCAGTTTACAACCACATTCACCTGGAGCCTGGCCAGGACTTCAGAAGCCCCTACTCAGTCAAGAAACTGCCAAAGGAGTGCTTTATCCATGTGCCTCGAGCCTATCAAGGGAGACTAATTTTAGACGTTGGCTGAGAGGGTCTCAGTCGACCCTTGAGGAACGAATCCTGCCTGATGCACAATACTAGACAGTCGGCTATTAGCTTTGGTAGAGCTCAGTTTTGTGTTCGGTTTCCTGTGAGGCACGTATCAGACACCAGCACGAGCAGGATAACAGCCTGAAAGATTAATGACTGGATCCCTCTCCCCACCCCCACTGTATCAATTGCTTCAGTTTTATCTTTTCTAACCTTCCAGAAATCCGATATTTTAACTAAATATTCTAGCTTTGCCTTCTCCCTCCCCCCTCTCTTCCTTTCCTTTCCTTTCCTTTCCTTTCCCTTCCTTCCCTTCCTTTCCCTTCCTTTCTTTCTTTCTTTCTTTCTTTCTTTCTTTCTTTCTTTCTTTCTTTCTCTTTCTTTCTTTCGCCTATTTTAGTTAAATGTTTTTTGGTTCCTGGCAAAGCTAACCTCAACTGTTAACGTTCCGGTGTGGGCAGGCAAGTTGGAGTTCAAGCTGCCCTTCAAAGTTGCATCAGTGCCTTGTCCCTTCTACAACACCCACACAAAAAAGAGGACAATAGGGCGCTGTGAGCCAGTGTCTCAGGACAGTTTCTCAGAGCCACTCCCCCCTAACACTACTCTTCCCGCCGCGGGGGCTCTCAGGTATGGGTGGGATCTGACAGAAGCTGGTAACCTCATCATTTAATCCAAGACAAAAATTAGAGCTGCATTAAGAAGAAAACAGAGCACAAAGAGCATCTTAGCACCTGCTGCAATTCAGAGCTGAAGTGTATTTTAGAGAAAAAAATTAAACCCTCAACCCATAGGTAACCACTAAATCCTGACATAAATGCCTCATAAACTTGGAACTTCCAACATAGCCCTGAGAATGCCACTCTCTCCCACGCACTGACGGCAGGCCTGGCCCTCTGCCAGGGAGTTCAGTTGCAAAGCTGGAAACTCCCTGACTTAAAACAATGTCTGGGTGTTTTCTGCTTCATAGGACCTCTGAAGGAGGGTAAAATTTTAATATCTGTTGTTTAATTTGACTTCTCTTACTTTCTGTGCCTATGTGTTTCATTCACCTTCATTATCATGCCTGTTAGGAATGTGCCAGCCAGAAAAGGAGGGGCTATACATAACCCAAGGAAACAAATGAAGAGATGGCTTCAGGTTCATTGTCCATTGCGGAGCAGTGTGCTTGGGTACTGCATAGGATAAGCCCACTCCAAAAAAAATAAGACATAGTCCCTGGTTTCCAGGAGTTTACAGGCCAAGGAGTCCGGATAGAAGAGCAATCATCCCATTAGATACTGATTTCTAAAACTCATGTCCTTTTGATTCTTCACCTTCTTCTCTCCTTTCATTGTCCCACCCCTTCATCTATCCCTTTCCCTCTTCCTCTTCCTTTACTGGAATAGAGGTGAGAACACATAGCTTATCTTCTATTGCTCTTAAGGTCAAGGACAGAAGGAAGTGACTTGGAGATGTCTTTGAAGTAATCTCCCCTATCCAATCCAACTTCTCTTTGTTGAAGTTTTTAGGAGTGGAATATGAACAAAGAAAACAAGTGGATGCAGAAACACCTCATCAAAAAGTATTCACTAGCAGGGAAGAATATCATGAATGTACAAGTGGTAAATCACATAATTTACATATGAAAGAGGGCCGTGGGCACTCCAAGGGGCACCTTCCCTGAGCCCCAGTTTACAACCTCACCCACCTGGAGCCTGGCCAGGACTTCAGAAGCCCCTGCTCAGTCAAGAAACTGCCAAAGGAGTGGTTTACCTTACAGATAAGGAACAGGAGACCCAGGAAAGTTAGAGATGTGTTCAAGGAGAGAGAGTAATCAGCAAAGGGTCTAAGACTTTGGTTTTTCTATTTCTAAGTCAATTCTCCTTCTCTAGGTAAATGTCCCCCCTAGATGCCAAACAAACATATATGATTGGGGAGGCCATCCATGGGCCTAATACTACCCCACACTTACCATCACCTTCACCTGCAAGTTCTTTCCTCTTCTCCCATCACATTAAATGAAACTGCCCAGGGATGGCATTTTAAGGTGTTATCTGTCAGTTATGTGTCCATGTACATGAGTAATGGGAGGAGGGTGGAACAAAGGCAACACTGAGCCCTGAGTGCTGACCTGCCTCCACTGATCGGGTGGCCTTGAACAATGCATTTAGCAGAATAATCTAGACGAGTGCTGTCCAATAGAATTATAACATGAGCCCGGAATGTGAGCCACCTGTGTAATTTCGAATTTTTTAATGTTGCATTTAAAAAGGTAAAATGAAAACAGGTGGGATTCATTTTAATGATACATTTTATTGAAACTAGACTATCTAAAATATTATCATTTCAACCTGTCATCAATAAAAATGTATTAGTGAGATATTTTAAATTCTTTTTTTTTAGTACTATGTGTTTGGAATGCTGTGTTTATTTTGTACTTGAAGCACATTTCAGTTCAGACTAGCTATTCCAAATGCTCCCTGGCCACATGACTAGTGACTACCATATTGGACAGGGCAGATTTAGATCTGTTTTATCATTTGTAAAAAGAAAGGATAAGACTATCAAACTGTCTTTGCTTAGATTCCTAGGAATTCTTAAGAGATGCCTCAAGGACTGTGTGTGTGTATGTGTGTGTGTGTGTGTGTGTGTGTGTGTGTGTGTATGATGGATTTGGGAAGGGTGGAGATGGCCAGCTTTGGATCATCTACTTCCCACTTTGTGCCAAATACTTCCAGAATTAACTGGAAGTATTTAAATCTTGGACATTGGTGTGAGATTTTGTTGGGAGAAGAGTGTCCATGGCTAAATAAAGACACTAAAAACCCTTGCACACCATAACCTGCAAGTTGTACCAAGAGCCCTAGCCCAGCTTCCGGAGTTATGGAAAGAAGAGTAAACAGTCACCTGCCAAGACAGAAAAAAGGCCAGATGACAAGCATGGGAGTCAGCCCGCCCTGCAGCTGGTTGCAAAAGACATATGGCCCCATAGTTGTGGCCTGTAAACCAGTGGGTCAAGCATAGACTGACTCCTTTCCACCTAGTCAAGTTAATGGATAACAATTCCTGTTATCGGCTGGGCCTTTGTCTGGTGGGGCTGTTCTGGAACCCTAACCTTTTCCCTAGGCCAGAGTGTCTGGAATCTGGGCTGAGTGATACACAGAAGTCTCAGAAGACAACAGACAACAGAACTTTGTCTCTCTTGCTCCTGAAGCATCCTACCTGGTGGATACTCTGCCCACGGGGGCTCCATAGGTGGCTCCAAGAATTCTTCTTGCTCTTGTCATTTAAACATAGAAGAAAATACACACAACAGCAAAACAGCTGTAATATTCAAACAGCTATATCAGCAAAGGATGCAGTGTTGGAGGATATCATTAAATCCAGCTTCAAGCCCAGCAGCCAGTACACCCACTCACTTCCCAGGCCCAAGCCAGTATGAGATGAAGCTCATGGTTGCAGTGCTCTAAAACCCAAGTGCTCAAGAAATTCATACATTTTGGTTAGATTACTATCCTTCATTTAATGAGTTATGAAGTAGCCCCACTGAGTTCAGTTAGACATACGGTCCTCACCCTTCTGGAACTTCTTAAATATTATGATAAAATGAAGATGTTCTCCTCATCTGTTTTCTAAGGATTCTCAGAGTGTTAGGAAGCTAGAAAAGAGCAAAATGTATAGCAGTCCCTGACATTTTTACATTACCAAGGAGATAATTAAAAACATAGCCTGGAAAGGATATTTCCACAAAAAATTAAAAATAGAACTACCATATGAGCCTGTAATTCTACTTCTGGGTATTTATCTAAAGGAAGTGAAAATACTAACTGGAAAAGATAGTATTGGAAAATGGAAATATGGACAATACTAACAGGAAAAGATAGTATAACAGATAGTAAAAACAGCCCCATGTTGATTTCAGCATTATTTACAATAGCCAAGACATGGAAACAAGTATCCATCAACAGATGAATGGATTTAAAACCTGTGGCATAAATATATACAGTGGAATACTATTCAGTCATAAAAAGGAAAGAAATCCTGCCATTTGTGACCAGGATAGACGTTATGGCATCAAGCTAAGTGAAATACATCAGACAGAGAAAGATAAATACCATATGATCTTAATTACATGCAGAACCATAAACAAAACAAAACAAAATGAAAGCAAAACCTCCGAGCTCACAGATACAGAAAACAGCTTGGTGGTTGCCTGAGATGGGGGTTGGAGGTGGGTGAAATAAGTGAATGTGGTCAAAAGGTATGAATTTCCAATTTTAAAATAAATAAGTTCTGGGAATGTAATGTACAGCATTAATATTACTGTACTGTATATTTGAAGGTTGCTAAAAGAGTAGATACTACAAGTCCTCATCATAAGAAAAACATTTCTGTAACTATGTGTGGTAATGGAGACTTATTGTGATGATCATTTTACAATATATGCATATATCAAATCTTTATTACCATAATGTTATATGTCAGTTATATCTCAATTTTCAGAAAAGGTGAGGGCTAGTCCCAAATCCATCCCTGAAAACGAATGAACAAAAATAACTTAAAATAAAGATGTTTCCAGGGGCACCTGGGTGGCTCAGTCGGTTAAGCATCCAACTTTGGCTCAGGTTATGATCTCCCGGTTCGTGAATTTGAGCCACGCATCAAGCTCTGTGCTAACAGCTCAGGGCCTGGAGCCTGCTTCAGATTCCCTCTCTCTCTCTCTCTCTCTCTCTCTCCTCCTCCTCCTCCTCCTCCCCCACTCGCACTTTGTCTCTCTCTCTGTGTCAAAAATAAATAAACATTAAAAAAAGTTTTTTTAAATAAACTGTTTCTAAGAAGAAAAGATAGAAAGAGTGTACATTCTCCACTCTCCTCCAATCTCCAACACTCTTCCAACTCTTGGCCTTTCAGTTCCCTCTTGTTAGGGGTATTTGGATCTTTGGGCTGAGCATAAACGGGAATCCTCAGAAAGAAAGCTCTGGATGTTTCTCCGGGTACCGGTATCTTTCTAACGGGAAGATACCACCTAAGTGCCTAGCAGCATACAAATAATAATTAGTCTTAGAATGAACAAGACACTGTGCTGCACATGTACTATGGGGCATTGCTTTATTTAATTTTACAACAACCTTCGTCAGTCCCCCATGATTTATAAAGAATGAATTGTTTTAGTGAGGATCAGACACTTGCCCAGTATTACAAAGTGGGATGTGATAGAACAGGGACTCTGACTCAAGCTTAGAGGCCCATGTACCTTATGTGTACCATTCCCTTGCCACCCTTAGGATGATGCAATGCATTTTTATTTTTTTTCTAAGATTTTTTTTTAATGTTTATTTATTTGAGAGAGAGAAAGCACAAACGGGGGTGGGGCAGAAAGAGAGGGGGACATAGGATCAAGTAGGCTCTGTGCTGACAGCAGAGAGCCTGATGCGGGGCTTGAACTCACAAACATGAGATCATAACCTGAGCTGGAGTCAGACGCTTAACTAACTGAGCCAACCAGGCACCCCTGCAATGCATTTTTAAAAAAGAAAATTCTATAGAAATTCATTGGTCACAATAGTAGAGGAAAGAACAAGTAAGTATGTTCCTGCTCATTAGTTATTAATTTGAAAGGGGGTATTAATTAATTACTTAGAGATGCTAGACACCAAGAAGAACCCCATGATTGTAACTAATAATTAGTCTAGAACAACTCCTTATCTCCTGTAGGAAGCCCCTTTCTAACAATGAGTGTCTTTCCTCACCCCACCTCCTTAACTCTTGCCAAGGGCCTGGACTTATGTCTTACTTCTATAGGGAAAAAAAAAAGTGGACAAGTGGTTTGATGAATTATTTTTCTAATATGTGGATTTAATTATATTAAATCTTGAAAAGTTTTTCAAATGAATTGCACTCAGTTCTACATGTCACAATTTGCTTCTTTGGGGGAAAAAAAAAAAGGAAACTGAAGTGAAATTTAGACTTTCCAGAAAAATAGAGTACACACATCATGACCTGAGGAATCTTACTCTCAGCCATCTGAAAACTCAGGTATCTTCTGACACAAATGCATTATCCAAGGGGTGCCTGGAGGCTCAGCCAGTTAAGCCTCTGACTTCAGCTCAGGTCATGATCCCACCATTTGTGAGTTCAAGCCCTGTGTCAGGCTCTGTGGTGATGATGGCTCAGAGCCTGGAGCCTGCTTCTGATTCTGTGTCTCCCTCTCTCTTGCCCCTCCCCTGCTTGCACTCTGTCTCTCTCTCCCTCAAAAATAAATAAACATTAAAAAAATTAAAAAATAAAAACAAATGCATTATCCGAGAAAACCAACTGAAAAGCACTGGGGCTTCTAAGTATTTGCATTTTAATAGGGGCCTTTTGAAGACCAAACTTTTCTAAACGCAAATAATGAAATTGTAATGATGGAAGGACTGTTGGCTGTTTTGGATAATAGTCCTCATTTCCTTAGAAGTTCATTTCACACCTTTGCTCTCCTTAAAAGTCCAATACTTCTTCCGAGCTTCTCTTTCAGCCCATGACCTTTTTCCAGTCACTGCAAAAACAGAAGCAATCAGAACTTCCACAGACAGCCAACCACATCTCTCACATATATATGGGGGTAGAGATATCCTTGTCTGTTCTCCATTTGCTGAGGGTGAACTGTCTGTGCGTCTAAGTCCAAGCCCTGTATGTTACCATCTTCTTTTACCAGCTCATTAACATCCCTTCATCTCTTCTTTCCTGTAGCAATATTTTTTTTTTCCTTTTCTACTGGTCCATTTCCCCCCAGCATACAAATATGCTGCTATTTCTCCCATATTTAAAACAAAGCAAAACAAATGAAACACAAGACCCCATACTCTTCCATGACTGCTGCTGTATTTCTCTATTACTCTACAGAAAACACCTAGGAAAAGTTCTCTTTATTTATCATTTCTTATTCTCCTCCTCTAGCTTTATCTTGAGCCCGTTGCATTCAAACTTCCACTTCTTAAAACAGTTCTTTTCCAAGTAACCAAAAAATAAATTATCAGTTCTCTCTTCCTTGACCAATCTGGTATTCAACACAGTTGCTTGCTCCCTCCTCCTTCCAACTCTTCCTTCACTTGGCTTCCAGCATGCCAAGCCCCTTGGCCATTTTTCTGTCTTCTTTGATAGTTCGTCTTTGTGTCCCCATTCTTAAATACTGGATGGCCCCTAGCATGATCCTTGGTCCTCTTCTCTTCCAAATCTATACTCCCTTAGAGATTTCCTCTAATTGCACCATTTAAAGTATCTTTACACAGAGGACCACTCTCCTTAACTCCAGACTTGTGTGACCACCCACCTGCTTGACGCCTTCACACAGTTGTTTTGGTCTCATCAACCTTAACATATCAGTTTGAACCTGCTCTTCACATGGTCTTCCCTCTCTCAGTAAACGACAGCTTCATCCTTCCAGCTTCTCAGAGCCAAACCTTGAAGGCAGGAAGTGAGAACAAAAATAGTAGCTATCTCCTAGGGCTCTTGCAAAGATTAAATGAGTCAATATTTGTCAAGATCTTGGAACAGCCCCTGACATATAATTAGTACTACATAAACTTCAGTTAAGTGATTAAAATTAATAATCATCTTTGGCTTTTCTCATTCTCTCACACCTTGTATCTAATCATCAGCTAATCTTGTTAGCTCTTCCTTAGAAATATATACAAAATATGGCCACTTCTCATCTCTTCCATTGCTAACCCTGATTTAAGCCATTCTCACCTCTCGCCTGGATTATTAATATGTGTCTTAACTGGTCTCCCAGCTTCTGCCTCTGCCTTTCCAACCAAAGTCAGACTGTCATTTCTTTGCTCAAGATCCTTCAGTAGCTTCTATTTCACTCAGAGTAAAACCAAAAGACCTTAAAATGTCCTGCAAGTCCCTTCATGCTCTACAAGCCAGATCATGTCTACTTCTCCAAACTTATCTCTGCCACATACCCCTTCCACACTGTGCTACTCCCACATGCTTGCCCTTCTTGCTCATATATTAATATACCAAGAATGCTCCTGCCTAAAATCATCTGTATATTCTGCTTTCTCTCTGCCTTGGTTGCTTTCTCAAGTTAGCTGCATGATTCCCTCCCTCATTTCTTTCTGATGTACTTAATGTCATCTTGTTAGAAAAGCTTTGGCCATCCACTCCACATACAATGGTAACTGCCATCTCCACTGTTCCCAATTCCCCCCTTTCCCGCTTTTCAGGGTTTTGCAAAGCCCTTACCTACTAAAACTCAGCAGTTACTTGTTTATTTCTTTTCTTCCTCAACTACAGTGTAAACCCCACGAGGGCAGGAACTTTGTTTTGTATACTGCTGTATCTCCAATAACTCCAAGAAGAGTGTTTGGCACAGAGCAGACTCTCAATAAATGCTGGTTGAAGAATTAATGAATGAAGCCCTAAATTTAGCCCAAGGAACTCACATTTTGGAAAAAATTCTGTAACATGAGACCATTCATATTCAACTTTTGCTGAGGAAAAGGAAAAGATTTATTCTATGAATGTGAGTTAACCTTGTCCAATTACATCTAGTAAAGGGACTCTTTGGCTTGTGACTACTCAAGTAAAAACTGGCCTGTTTACATGATGAGTTTCCCTCTTTCAAACTACCCTGGTGTAGGAACAAAGCTATAGGTGTCAAAAGTACCACCTCGTGGATGAAGGGCACAGCATGAGCAAAGGCACAGACATGAAAAAGTGGATACCAAAAGCTGCTTTGGTGGAAACAGAGTGGATAAAACAGAATAAATTGTGGCAAGAACATGTAGCAACTTGAGTGTCAGGCTATAGATTGTATAGTCCGTGGAACATGGTTAACTTTTTAAAGTTCATTGAATAAATTACTAAAAATTGATTGAGAATCTTGATGAGTTATGCTCCAAAGACAACATAATAAAGATACTCTTCTTGCTTATAGTGGTTTCTACTGATAAGAATTAAACATGTTAGAACTTTTTCATTTTTTACAATAGCTATACTGAGGTATGATTTACATGTAATAAAATTTACCTACTGTTGGGGCGCCTGGCTGGCTCAGTCGGAGGAGTGTGCTACTATTGATCTCAGGGTTGTGAGTTTGAGCCCCACATTGGGTGTAGAGATTACTTAAATAAAGAAAGAAACTTAAAAAAAATTACCTACTGTAAATACACAATTAAATGATTATAGTAAATTAAGAGATATAGCAAGCATCACCACATCCACAGATTGAAAAAATTAGGTTCTTAATTTGTTAAGAGCTTTTAATCATGAATGGATGTCATGTTTTGTCAGATGCTTTTTCTGTATCCGTTGAGATGATCAGGGGCTGTTTGTATTTTAGGTTTATTTTCAGATCTTAACCCCAACTTTGCATTCTTAGGCTAAATCCTACTTTATCTTAATTGTATATATTACTGGATTCAATATGCTAAAATAGTGTTAATAATGATGATTACATTTGTGCTCATGGAGGTTATTATTGGTCTGAAGTTTTCTCTTGATGTCTTTGACTTTGGTATCAGGGTAATACTGGTAATACTCGTAAAATGAACCGGGAGTATTCCTTCCTCTAACTTTCTGAAAGATTTTGTGAAAAACTGCTATTATTTCTGTACATATTAGATAGAATTCACCAGTGAAACTCTCTGGCCTGGGCTTGCCTGTGTGGGAAGATTATTAATTACTAATTTCATTTTTTTATTTGTTATAGATCTGTTCCAATTTTCTATTTCTTCCTGAGTCAATTTTGGAAATTTGTGACTTTCTAGGAATTTGTTTATCTCATCTAAGCTGTATAAGTTATTGGCATACAGTTATTCACAATATTCCCTTATAACCCTTCTCAGTTTCCAGGGGGTTAGTAGTGACATCCTCCATTTCATCCCAATTTTGGTAATTTGCATCTTCTCTCTTTTTGCCTTCATCAGTCTCCATAAATGTTTGTCAACTTTCCTGATCATTAAAAAAAAATTGTTTCCAGGGGCATCTGAGTGGCTCAGTTTGTTGAGCGTCTGACTTCAGCTCAGGTCATGATCTCCCAGTTGACGAGTTCGAGCCCTGTGTCAGGCTGTGCTGACAGCCCGGAGCCTGGAGCCTGCTTCGGATTCTGTGTCTCTCTCTCTCTCTGCCTCTCCCCCGCTCATGCTCTGTCTCTCTCTGTCTCAAAAATAAAGATAAACATTAAAAAAATAAAAATAAATTGTTTCCATTGCTTCTCTCTATTGTCCTTGTATTTTTTTTTATTCATGGACTTCTACTCTAATATTTATTACTTACATTTTTCTATTTATTTGGGGTTTTGCTCACTTTTCTTTTCCTAATTTATTTAATTTAATTTAATTAATTAATTTATTTATTTATTTATTTTTAATATATGAAATTTATTGTCAAATTGGTTTCCATACAACACCCAGTGCTCATCCCAAAAGGTGCCCTCCTCAATACCCATCACCCACCCTCCCCTCCCTCCCACCCCCCACCAACCCTCAGTTTGTTCTCAGTTTTTAACAGTCTCTTATGTTTTGGCTCTCTCCCATTCTAACCTCTTTTTTTTTTTTTTCCTTCCCCTCCCCCATGGGTTTCTGTTAAGTTTCTCAGGATCCACATAAGAGTGAAAACATATGGTATCTGTCTTTCTCTGTATGGCTTATTTCACTTAGCATCACACTCTCCAGTTCCATCCACGTTGCTACAAAAGGCCAGATTTCATTCTTTCTCATTGCCACGTAGTACTCCATTGTGTATATAAACCACAATTTCTTTATCCATTCATCAGTTGATGGACATTTAGGCTCTTTCCACAATTTGGCTATTGTTGAGAGTGCTGCTATAAACATTGGGGTACAAGTGCCCCTATGCATCAGTACTCCTGTATCCCTTGGATAAATTCCTAGCAGTGCTATTGCTGGGTCATAGGGTAGGTCTGTTTTTAATTTTCTGAGGAACCTCCACACTGCTTTCCAGAGTGGCTGCACCAATTTGCATTCCCACCAACAGTCCAAGAGGGTTCCCGTTTCTCCACATCCTCTCCAGCATCTATAGTCTCCTGATTTGTTCATTTTGGCCACTCTGACTGGCGTGAGGTGATATCTGAGTGTGGTTTTGATTTGTATTGCCCTGATAAGGAGCGACATTGAACATCTTTTCATGTGCCTGTTGACCATCCGGATGTCTTCTTTAGAGAAGTGTCTATTCATGTTTTCTGCCCATTTCTTCACTGGGTTATTTGTCTTTCGAGTGTGGAGTTTGGTGAGCTCTTTATAGATTTTGGATACTAGCCCTTTGTCCGATATGTCATTTGCAAATATCTTTTCCCATTCCATTGGTTGCCTTTTAGTTTTGTTGGTTGTTTCCTTTGCTGTGCAGAAGCTTTTTATCTTCATAAGGTCCCAGTAATTCACTTTTGCTTTTAATTCCCTTGCCTTTGGGGATGTGTCGAGTAAGAGATTGCTACGGCTGAGGTCAGAGAGGTCTTTTCCTGCTTTCTCCTCTAGGGTTTTGATGGTTTCCTGTCTCACATTCAGGTCCTTTATCCATTTTGAGTTTTTGTGAATGGTGTGAGAAAGTGGTCTAGTTTCAACCTTCTGCATGTTGCTGTCCAGTTCTCCCAGCACCATTTGTTAAAGAGACTGTCTTTTTTCCATTGGATGTTCTTTCCTGCTTTGTCAAAGATGAGTTGGCCATACGTTTGTGGGTCTAGTTCTGGGGTTTCTATTCTATTCCATTGGTCTATGTGTCTGTTTTGTGCCAATACCATGCTGTCTTGATGATGACAGCTTTGTAGTAGAGGCTAAAGTCTGGGATTGTGATGCCTCCTGCTTTGGTCTTCTTCAAAATTACTTTGGCTATTCGGGGCCTTTTGTGGTTCTTTTCCTAATTTCTTAAAGTGAAAGCTTAGGTTATGGATTTGAAGCCTTTCTTCTTTTCTAATATACGTATTTAAATTCCCCTCAAAACACTACATTAGCTAAATTAGTAGCTTCTTAAATTTTGATGTGTTATATTTTACTTTCATTCAATTAAACTATTTTCTAATTTTTGAATTGCATTTTTAAATTTCCCGATATTTGGGAATTTTCCAGATTTCTCTTTGTTATTGATTTCTAGTTCTGTTGGAGAGCATACTTTGTATGACCTTAACCCTTTCAAAGGTATTGAGACTTGTTTTAGGTTCCAGCATATGGATGATCCTGATCTAACCATGTGTGCTTGAAAGAATGTACATTGTGCAGTTGTTGGGCAGAATGTCTTCATATGTAAGTTGGGTTGAGTTGGTTGATAGTGTTGTCAAGTCTTCCATATTCTTGCTAATTTTTTGTCTAGTATTTCTTTTTTTAATGTTTATTCATTTTTGACATATATGTATGTATATACATATATATATATAGAGAGAGAGAGAGAGAGAGCATGAGTGGAGGAAGGGCAGAGAGGAGGACAGCCCAAAGCAGCCTCTGCACTGACTGCAGAAAGCCCAATACAGGGCTCGAACTCACAAAACAACAAGATCTTTTTTTAAAAATTTTTTTAAATGTTTATTTATTATTGAGAGACAGAGAGACACAGAGCATGAGCAGGGGAGGGGCAGAGACAGGGTGAGACACAGAATCTGAAACAGGCTCCAGGCTCTGAGCTGTCAGCACAGAGCCTGACGCGGGGCTCGAACCCACGAACCGTGAGATCATGACCTGAGCTGAAGTCGGTGGCCCAACCAACTGGGCCACCCAGGCGCCCCAAGGAGATCTTTACCTGAGCCAGAGTCGGATGTTTAACCAACTGAGCCACCCAGGTGCCTCTTGTCTAGTACTTCTATCAATTATTGAGAATAAGGTTTTGAAATCTCCAACCTTGGTTATTGAGTTGTCTAATCTTTTTTTCAATTTTATCAGATTTTATTTCATGCAGTTTGAGACTCTATTATTAGGTGCATTTACATATTATATTTTCCTGATGAAGTGACATGGAAGTCTCTTCATTTTCCACTTTTAACATTATATTGTCCTGACTCTTAGCTGTTGCCTCAACTTCCTTACAACTCAAATAGAATTAATAATATCTATCATATTAGATTGTGTAACAATTAATAAGTACAGTGGAAAATCTTTAGCACATCGCTAGGCATGGAGCAGGTACTCAATAAATATTAAGCCCCTTCCCATTTTCCCTTTTTTTCCTGTTATGGGAGTGGGTACAGAGTTGTCTTTGAAAACAATTTAAAAAAATGTTTTTAATGTTTATTTTTGAGAGAGAGAAAACAAGCGGGGTTGGGGGGTGGGGGGAGACATAGAATCGGAAGCAGGATCCAGGCTCTGAGCCATCAGCACAGACCCCGACACGGGGCTTGAACCCACAAACTGTGAGATTGTGACCTAAGCCGAAGTCGGACGCTCATCCAACTGAGCCACCAGGCGCCCCTGAAAACTATTCTAACAAGGGCAACCGCTAGCATTACTTTTGTTTCTAGTAAATATTGTTAGACTCAATAGAAAAGTGGAACAAAGGGCATTAAGAAAGCTGGGAGTTGGGAGCATGGCTTTATTTTTCATCACTGCAAGCTGCTAGAGAGTAAATAGTATAATACTTTATTAGTTTCTGTACAGTTTCTGCACACTATATCTCTCAATAAATATGCAATCAATGTAGCAAACTTTCTTGGGCAACTTATAAGGTATCGAAGGCTTGCCAGAGGTAGCTCTCTTTAGGTGGTAAATCTAAAAGAACAAAGGGGGAAGTGTTTGCCATATAAATTAAGAAAATTGAAAATTAAAATTAAATAGCAGTTACCCGTGTAGGGAAAGGGAACGTTTTTGAAGGAGGAGAAGTAGAAGGGGAAAGGAGAATGAGGGCTTTTGGATTCTGGCGATGCATTTTTTAAAAATCTGTGTTTGTTATCTGTGAAACACTTTTTTGTTAATGATTAAACTGGACATTTACATTTTACATGCTTTTTATTACTGTTTTATATTCCAGAATTTATAAGTTAAAAATAAATAATTTTCTTCAAATGAGTTAAGTGCTAAGAGGGTGATTAGCTATAGTTCTTGACTAATAATGATTATAGCTCCCATTTATTTTATTTTTTTTCAATATATGAAGTTTATTGTCAAATTGGTTTCCATACAACACCCAGTGCTCATCCCAAAGGGTGCCCTCCTCAATACCCATCACCCACCCTCCCCTCCCTCCCACCCCCCACCAACCCTCAGTTTGTTCTCAGTTTTTAACAGTCTCTTATGTTTTGGCTCTCTCCCACTCTAACCTCTTTTTTTTTTCCTTCCCCTCCCCCATGGGTTTCTGTTAAGTTTCTCAGGATCCACATAAGAGTGAAAACATATGGTATCTCTTTCTCTGTATGGTTTATTTCACTTAGCATCACACTCTCCAGTTCCATCCACGTTGCTACAAAAGGCCAGATTTCATTCTTTCTCATTGCCACGTAGTACTCCATTGTGTGTATAAACCACAATTTCTTTATCCATTCATCAGTTGATGGACATTTAGACTCTTTCCATAATTTGGCTATTGTTGAGAGTGCTTATAGCTCTCATTTAGTAAAAGTTTACCGTGTAACAGGTAGAGCTCGACACTGATTACGTCATTTAATCTGTCATGTACAGAATTATCAGCAATGTACTGTTGTCATCATTCCGAAGATGAGGACACCAGGGCTCTGAAAAGTTCACCATTTGCCTCATCTCCCACAAAAAGGACGTGGTTTAGGTAGGATTAGGCTTCAGGAGTGTCTGATTTCAAAGATGACCCTCTGCCTCATGCAACCACTACCAATATGTGATTGTCATACGAACAGAATTTTCCAGGAAAATGTATTTTATGTGCTATTTTTGGTTTATTTTTACTGACAAATAGAAAAAAAAAAGTGTTCAAGTACTTACCATAAAACCCCACTTGGACCATTATTTCACAGCTTTAAGAAGTAGTCCAGATTAGAGCTGAGAAATACCCCTGAAGAGAAAGTAGATTTTTATCAAATTTTTTGACTTATTAAAATACTGGGTCATTTTGAGGTATTGTGAAAAATAATTTTTTATCAAAGATGAGAAAATGAATAAGAAAGCCATTGTCCAATACAAAGTAAAGTAAAATATGACAAATTTTGAGAAACTGATGATGTATATATAAGAAAAAAAAAATAGTATCCACTTGACCTTGATGCTAGGAACATTTTCCTTCAAATAGTCCAGAAGTTATCACATGGGGCCTGCAGATAAGGATATTTCACACTAACACACAATTTGGCACTGCTGTGAACAATACTTAGTCCTACTTATGTAAATGCAATTTGTTGGTTTTCAATTTTTAGAATAAATATATTCAAATCACAAAAATGTAAACATAGTAATAAAAATAGCAATACTTCTTGAATGCTGATGAAGAGGATGATGATGTGCTGATCACACTCGTAAGCACTTAACACGCACTGACTTGTTTATTCTCCACAACACTGAGGTGGGCGCCATTTTTCTGTCTCTATAGTATGGATGAGGATTCAGGTATAGAGAGATTACTTACCCAAACTTAATATGCTGATGTTAAGTAGGACCAGGTTCAAATGTGCCCAATCTGCTACAGACCCCATTCTCATACGACGCCTCTAGTACTGGGATAGAACAGAATATAAACATCATTAACCCTGAAAATGTGAAAGTAAATGCACGGTTGATAAAAACCGCAATTCAGGAAAACAGAGGTGGTATTAAGGAAATAGTAAGGGTGACTATATCCTTATCTTGCTTGGTTGGTATATTAGTTTTCCACGGCTGTCTTAACAATACCCATTTACATTTTTTGAAGGTCGGAAGCCTTGGTCTGAAATCTGTTTCATCACATCAAAACCAAGGTGTCACTAAGGCCGCATTCCTCCTGACGCTCAAGGAAGAAACCTATTCTTTGCCTCTTCCAGCTCTACTGACCACTGGCATTCCTTGGCTTGTGGCCCCCCTTCACACCGTTCTCTGCCTCAGTGGTCACGCTGCTTTCTCCTCTTCTGTGTCAATATCCCTCTGTCACTCTTATGAGAAAAATGTGATTAAATTAGGGTCTGCCCAGATAACCCAGGATAACCTCCCCATCTCAAAATTCTTCATTTAAACATATCTGCAAAGACCTTTTTTGCTGTATAAAGTGACATTCACAGGATCCAGGAATTAGAATGTGGATATCCTTGGGAGTCAATATTCGGTCTCTCATACTTTCATTCTTTAGATTTTTAATCACTGAGCTAACTTCCCAGTGTCTATTCAAATGAAGGAACTATCTCTGAGGTAAAAATAAAATGTTTAAATCTAATTGATTTAGGGCTCTGGAATCACTATCAAAGTAAAACTGGATGGCAGAAAGTATCTACATTTTTCAGAGTTATGTAGTTTGCTTAATTATAGTAGTTTCTCTTACTATTTTATATATACTCCATCTTATTTAGTATTTGACCTCTGGTTTTTTTACTCTTTTTTTTTTTTTTTTTTTTTTTTTTACTCTTTTTAAACATTTTGTCTTCCATTATGTCTTCAAGTCACCAGGGGATAAATATGATGAGCTGAATAAAAACATATCTACATGTAACTTATGTTTTCATTTATTCTTTGTTAGTAGCTACTCTGCTCAAGTCCATCAATTTTCTACAGACGTTAACTTTGTTTAAAAAAAAGGTATTTGTTTCACTTTTGTACATATTTTGTGGGTATGCAGTCTCTGTTTACTTGTAGTCTGAAGAATGCTTCTAATCACTAGGTGTTTAAAACTCCATCCTTTTACAAAAATAATATTATGTAATTTTAGCCATGTTAGACATAATCACAGAGTTCATAATAAAAATTATGTCCCCTTTCCCTCATATTTTCCTTTCCTGTTCTTAAAATTCTTGAAAGGAAAGAAGGAAAGAAAGAAAGAAAGAAAGAAAATGTAAGCCAAATAGAAAAGGAATATTTGAAGGAGCTTCATAGGTCAACACCCCAAAACATTTATTTGTCCAAGCTCTTTCATTGACTGGATCTTCCAGGGCGGTTCCAATGTCCTGGAACAAAGAGAGACCATCGTGGTTAAACAAGTGGCTAAAACTGAAGGTTCTTGTCTGGATCTCAGAGGGAGACCTGGTACTCTGTGCAAATATGGATAAACCACGCACTTGTAAACTACCGGTTATTGGTTTCTTTAACATTTTTTAATGTTTTTTAAAAATTTTTTTAATTTTTGAGACAGAGAGCATGAGCGGGGGAGGGGCAGAGAAAGACACATAGAATCTGAAGCAGGCTCCAGGCTCTGAGCTGTCAGCACAGAGCCCGACATGGGGCTCAAACCCACAAACTGTGAGACCATGACCTGAGCCGAAGTTGGATGCTTAACCGACTGAGCCACCCAGGTGCCCCTGGTTATTGGTTTCTTTTTTTTTTTTTTTTTTTTTAATTTTTTTTTAATGTTTATTTTTATTTTTTTTTTTTCAACGTTTTTTATTTATTTTTGGGACAGAGAGAGACAGAGCATGAACAGGGGAGGGGCAGAGAGAGAGGGAGACATAGAATCGGAAACAGGCTCCAGGCTCCGAGCCATCAGCCCAGAGCCTGACGCGGGGCTCGAACTCACAGACCGCGAGATCGTGACCTGGCTGAAGTCGGACGCTTAACCGACTGCGCCACCCAGGCGCCCCCGGTTATTGGTTTCTTAAACCAAGTCACGCCTTCTCTAATGGGTAAGTCCTGCAGACTTAGTGAGAAAGATAACCAGCTTTCTCTTCCCTGCTCTGTCTCTGTTCTAGTTAATTCAAAATGTCTTAAGAGTTAGTTGGCTTTGAAAGGTCAATGTCCAGCATGACCTGTGTGGATGATGCTGTTTCATTTTGGGTATTAATTTCATAAAAGGGCTTTAAGAAAACACTTGCCTTATTTTCCAACCTAGCCCTTCCTTTTGCATTGCTGACATTGTTCATCCTTCTTTTTGTTTTTTAATTTATTTATTTATTTTGAGGAAGAGAGAGGGTGCATGCATCAGTGGGAGAGGGGCACAGAGAGAGAGGGAAAGAGAATCCCAAGCAGGCTCTCAGCTGTCAATGCAGAGCCTGATGTGGGGCTTAATCCCACAAACCATGAGATCATGATCTGAGCTGAGATCAATGGTCAGATGCCTACTCAACTGAACCATGCAGACCCCCCTGAAATTGTTTGCCCTTCTAAATATCAAATCTGAAGTGGCATACAATTATAAAAATGTAGAATATTTTCACAACCCAAACTCAATTTCCACCCTAGCCACATACCTTCCCTGTGTTTGTATGTAAGTACCTATGTATACGGAAATGGGAAACGGGGTAAACATCATGTCACTCCACTGCTTACAAACACTCCAGTGGCTCCCGAACTCTTCCTGTGGCCTACAAGCCACTCTGTGATCTGACCCCAGCTTACCTATCTGGTCACAGCCTGTCCCTCCAATACCATTATTAAGTTGCCTTTGTCTTCTCTCTGTTCTCCTGATCACCTAACTTTATCCCTGGGCATTAATCCTTGCTGTCACTTCTGACTGGCTTTTTACCCAGGTCATTGCATGCCTCGCTGCTTCCATTACTGAGGTCCCAGATCAAATGGCATGTCCCAAAAGATGACTTCCCTTATCATCCCAGTATCACCCTGCCCCTTCACTCTCTCCAATAAGACTATTCTTCAGAATACTCACCACTACCTAAAATGTTCTGTTCATGTACTTATACTTTCATTGTCTGTTTCTCCCACATGATGTAAGATTTACTGATCCCTATACATCCAGCTCCTAAAACAAGGACTATCACAAAGTAGGTATTGGATAAATGTGCATTGGAGTATTGAATTTTTTCCATTCCCTTCCCTTCTTCACTTCCTTGTTTTTTATCCTGTGGCCAAGAGGTACAGGTGTTCTGGAGAAGCTCAGAACATTCACGGCTCCAGTTATAACAAAAGGTATCTCATGGCGAACATCAGGGAAGGGCTTAGAGTGCTAGGATCTTGAACACTGGGGGATTTGGAGGTGAATGTTAATACCTGCCCCTCCACCCAATATATGCCCACCCACTCACACCAATCTCAACTGGTCTCTCTTCTTGGTCACTTCTTCCCCAAAAGACTCTTGCAATATGGAGTACATAAATAATTTAATGATCCAGGTGCTATGGCCATTTCTAATAGCTTCGGGACAGCATGAATAAGCAAGCTGGAAAGATGGTACGCACTTCTACAGCCTTTTAACAAATGCCCTGCCCTGTTCCCGCCCTGGAAGGGGCTGCTTTGCTGAGTCACTCTTGTAAGGCCAGGCAGAGGAGACAGCTGCAGGGACAGCCTCCTTTCTGGAGCTGTGTATTCCTTGTCTTAGACGGGGAGAGCTGAAATGGAAACTTCTAGCTAAAGGGGATTGGAAGAGGGGGAGCAGGGACAGCAGTGGTCCTGTCTTTCTGCCCTTGGCTAAATTACTTTTATTATTGCTCAATTCAAGTTAGGTTAAAAGCAGACAGATTGTCTTCTTACTTTTTTCCCCCTTTCAGTAAGTTTCCAAAAGTCTAAAAACTGATATAATTTAAAGTTAATGAAAAGAAAGTTCAGCAGCTGCATCGTATTTCATGCCATTCTTTTCTTCTCAGTCTGGCCTCCCCCAGCCCCCGCAGCCTTCTGTTGTGTTGCCAAGGGCATCGCACCGAGCAGAGGAGCCTACTCTGAGGCCATGGAAGCCTTCCCCACAGCTCGTTTCCCATTAGCCTCTCACTGCGCAGAAGATAAGTGGGAGTCGAGTCCTTTTCTCAAATTGGGCAGGTGAAGACTATTTCTAATTGTTCTGGTGACATGACCAAGGTCATGGTGCTTATTCCTGTTTTACCTACAGACGCCAAGTCCCATGTTTTTAGCTTTAAGCTTGCATATTTGATTCCTCCCTGAAATGCAATGAGAAGGAATGATTCCTGAGCGCTTTGGAAGGACTTACGAAATTCACCAGATTCCCCAGTCATTGTGTCTGTGTTGCCTGTAGTGTTGGTGGTTGGACAAAAGACGCAGATAAAAAAAATCCGGAAGCAGGGGAAAGTTTTTGTGCAGCATGATTCCATTAGCATTGTCAGAGACTCCCAGATCACTGTTTTTCTTTCCTGATTACTATGGCCTTCAGAATTTATCAGTATCAGGTTAATTAATTGCCGTTGGAAATTCTCTTCAAAATCCCTCTCTACTTTTCCCTTGAGTGCTGGTAATTATGTGATACCTCCTGAGTGGTCCACTGCAACCCTACTAAAGGCAAAAAGATTGGGGTGCCTGTGTGTCTCAGTAGGTTAAGCATACGACTCCTGATTTCAGCTCTGGTCATGATCTCACCGTTCGTGAGATGGAGCCCCCTGTCAGGCTCTGCGCTGACAGCACAGAGCCTGTTTGGGATCCTCTGTCTCCCTCTCTCTCTGTTCCTTCCTCATGCACACATGCGCACATGTTCACGTGCACTCTCTCTCAAAATAAATAAACTTTTTAAAAAAAGACAAAAGGATTGACACAACATTGGAAAGATTAATGATCTGATGAAGAAATGTCTGTCTCATTACTTCCACCCTGAAATTTTCATGCAGCCAGAAAGGCTGGCTCTCAAGTCCTGCTGCTCTTTAAAAGCACTAGGATGTATCTCCCCCAAAGACAAATCCAGCTTTGAAATGGACATCACCCAAGGCACAGGAAAGTGACCGGAAAGGATCCTCCAATGCTTATTGGGGATAGGAGCATTTGGAACAGAGTCTGTAAGTCATCCTGCATTTGAAGACGTGGGTTGAGTGGGACTGTGGTTTCTGCTGCAGATCGGGTGCTACAACAGGAAAACCTGGTTCCTACCACTTAGAGAGAGGCTGATTAGAGCAGCCAGAGACCAGACTTTAATCTGGTGAAGGCTACCAGAAAGCTCTCTAAAAAGCGCATTCTGGGAACTGCTCTCTATTTTGATAGTATGCATTAATAACCATTTGAATGAATGCATTAATAACCATACACCTAAGCTGGGTTTAGGTATAGGAAAAAGGATTTTCCACTGTCAACTCAAGCCATAACTGTGTTGTTCTCCCTAGTACCTGGTCAAACATAATAAAACAATTCCCCTCCTCTTCTATCTTTGGCCCAGATTTTCAGATGGGCTTGGAAGCAGGTTTGGTAATACATAATGATAACAATAAGCATAGATTATGGCCTTAGAATGTTCCAGGCCCTTTTTCCAGCACATTACAGATATGAAGTCATAGTACTCTCCTTTTGTGAACAAAGTTAAGGAATTTGTCCAAGAGTCTATAGCTAGTAAATGGTAGCAAAACCTAGACTGGTACCCCAGGTAATCTGATTGTTTCCAGAGCCTGTTTTTAACCAAGCTAGACGGGAAGCTCCCTCGGGGATTCTAGTCACCAATGTCATACAACCACCATCATAGGCAGGCTCTCAAAAAAAGAGGCTACTTTGGCCATCCCCTCAGTGTTTCTTACTCACACTTATACTTACTCTTCTTCAAACTCTTGGGTCACTGTGAATCACCTTTTTCATTCTATTATTTCCATTCCTTCAGGGTCACTGAGGTTGAGAGAGGATGAGTAAACTTTGTTTAATTTCTTTTTATTTTATTTTATTTAATTTTATTTTAAAGAAGCATAGAAGAAATGTCCTGGAACACACTAGCAATATGAATGTGGGGTTTGTGCCCTGCCCCACACCTTTCCTAGCCTCCATAAGAAGAGTGAGCAGGGATTTTCAACTTGTTGAAATAAGAGCGTGTGTAATTGCAGATCCCAAACAGTAAAATATTTCAATTTATATGGCAGAGTAAAGAAAGAAATTAGGAATAAAAGCTTGTGCCAGTTTAAAGCCAAATATTTACACTAAAAAGGAAAAAGAGAGAGAGAGAGAGAGAGAGAAACGGAGTCACATGACCTTAAACAAGTCACTGACCCTCATCTGGACTCAGTTGACCCTCATCTGGCCTGTTTGTTCTTTTATAAAATAAGGGAGTTGGATAAGGATTCCTTCCAGCTCTAATACAATGACTTTAAGATGAGAAATAAATATTAAGGGAAAAGTTTAGGAGTAAATTAAAAGAGATTGTAAAACATTTTTCCCCTTTTTATATTTTCCTTATAACTAAAGCAAATGTAATAAATAACTTTTCACTGTAAATAACAAGACTCAGAATTTAAAACTTAAGAGCAGAAGAACATTTCTCCCTTTTGCTGTATGTCAAGGCCCATGACTGCATTTGGAGACAAATGCACAGACATCGAGCATGGATGGGAGTATAATCTGAGGGCGGAAGAGAAATATGATCTCTAAAAAACATTTAAAAATCTAATAATTTCACTCAAAAACCCACCCGACGCTTAATTCCTCTTACAAAAGAGTAAGGAAGCTTCAGTAAATCCCAGGTTTCCACGCAACCCTGGTGCTTGCCTTGAAGTACATAATGTGTTTAGTCACTCTGACCTTCTGACTCTTTTTCATCCAGAACTGCTTTTGTGTTATAGGAGGAAAGAATACAAAGCTCTGCAGGCAGATATCCAAAGGCTTTTATGCTAATGTCTCCTTGGTCCCTCCTCCTCCCCCCGTGCCCCCTCCCCCCCATGTCCTTGCAGTGTTTCTTTCTCAGCATGAAAAAAAAAAAAAGCAGAGGAAGAGAATAAACTTGGGGCAGAAGGGGAGGTGATTTGGAGTTAAGTGTGGTGTGGGCCACGTCTCTCTTTTGACGTCAGAGTTCTACGACTGTCAAAGCAATGGATGTGGCTTGGAGTGTCTGCTCCTGGTCAGATGAGATCCCATTACATTTCGCCTTAAGGCAAGAAAGTCACCTCTCTTCCAACAGGATAGTTTGCTCATGCTTGTATTTAATTTCTATTTTTAATTCACAGGCATGCTGTGAATCTAAATCTCATCTATCTTAGCTCTTCAGAGTACCCAAGATGTCAATTTATAGAACTCTGCATTTAGGTTTGGACAGAGGAGGCTTGCATTTTGAGCCCACTTCTGGGGCCAGCCCAAGGGGCCTCTGGCCCAGGCAGTGTGGGCCTGGTGAGAGCAGCTTTGAAAAGTCTTCTGCAAACTTTTTCTCTTGGATTCCAGTACTGACCTTGGCTATTTGGACATGGATCCATAAAATTCAAGGATCCCAATTTGCTATCAACCACTTTATTTTCACACAGAGGTCCCTACCAGGACTTTGCCAAAATCCAACCCCTACATGGAGCCTGAGTCGCTTGCACTGGGCAAGGGTTCAGCTCGTGGATGGTAGGAAGAAAATGACTCTACCAGCTAGATTTGAAGTCATAATGTATCTGCAAAAACACTTAATTCATAAACTGCCAGGGTCTCCAAAGCAGAAATGGTGGGTTTGCCTTTCCCAGTGTGCCTTGTCCACTACTCAAACCTCTTTGTTACTTTCTCACTCCCTTAAAGACTACGTGAAGTAATTGCTACAACCTGGAATCACCCATATCAATGAGAGTAGGGAAGAGGCCCACAGGATGGTTCTGGGCCCTTAAAAGACTTACTCTGGCCCAGTTCAGTGAGCCTCAGGGCTCCCAGATACCAGGACTTTGACGCCCTGCTCCAGTTTGTCAACTGAGTAGAGATCATGGTAGAGGAACAAATATAAGAAAATTATCTGTATCGTACTTCCCATGTTTACATGAGGCAGAGGGATTGCTGTTTTGTACTTAGGCTTTAGAATACAAAGACTATTAATTTGTGTGTTTCGTCAAAGTGCTTCACTCTAGAAATTTTAGAGGCTACCAGTTTTCCTGGTTTCCTGATATGCCACTGAATTTTAATTTGCTGACAGTTTATACTCAAAACCAACCACTTACATAGCATTGATCATAGGAACTCTTCTAAATCCATTACAGATAACCATCCATTTATTCATTCACTGTTCACAAATACCCTATGATTATCCTTCAGACAAAGAAACTAAGACAGGAAGGCACAGAAAGAGTAGGTTGTTTGCCCAAGGCCATATTAGAATTCAAGATTCAAGTATGGTTCCAAAACCAGACTCTTATAGGCCTTAATATATGGACTCTCAAATATATATATCGACACTGAATTCAAAGGGTCCTTAAAATATCATTCAGAGATTTCCCAAGTCCAATTAAAGAGGACTGTGTTTTTACATAATATTTTCATGTGTGTGCTTAAGATATGTAGTCCATTATTAAATAATTTTAATTTAAATTTTATTTTTATTGCTAACTTGAAGTGATAATTGATATTTCAATTTGACTTTCTACATTCCCTTAACTTCCCTATTTTTGACTCTGTCTCCAAAATTCTTTTTTTTTTTTTCAAGGTTTTTTTTTTTTATTTTTTTTTTTTTTTATTTTTGGGACAGAGAGAGACAGAGCATGAACGGGGAAAGGGCAGAGAGAGAGGGAGACACACAGAATTGGAAACAGGCTCCAGGCTCCGAGCCATCAGCCCAGAGCCTGACGCGGGGCTCGAACTCACAGACCGCGAGATCGTGACCTGGCTGAAGTCGGACGCTTAACCGACTGCGCCACCCAGGCGCCCCATGTCTCCAAAATTCTTAAGCCAGAAGTATTTCTAGACATAGAAGAGGCAAAGGGACATGTTAGAAAAGACAGCAACACAATTAGAAGTCTGTTGGTTTGGTAAGTCCCCATGAATTCCAGTTGGAAGAATTCTTTTTCTTATAGCTTTTAGGTTGGGTTTGAATGAAGCCATTCTAGGAAAAGAGTTGTGTACTATTTTATTAATAACCTTTAGATAAAATTGTTTAATATTCTATTGAGATAGGGATTCTACAAGTTGGTAATTTCTCCATACTTTACACATTTGTCATTAGGAATTTCTCCTTAATGTCTATTCTAAATCTTTCCTACATAGCAAGTTAGCATTTAAAAGAAAAATGGATTTGTAATAACACTTTCATGAGCTATGTTGTTCTTACAGTATAAAGAGTCCCTGCCCATTTTTGAATGCATATTGTATTCAGATAAAATGGAAACTTTCCAATTTTTTCATTTGAGATGGACTTGAACTCCACCTTGTTTCCTGGAAATGGTATACCAAAGATTTATTCTTATTCTTATTATTTCAAAGCTGGAGTGGTTTCCCATACCTTGTCCTGTAATGTAAGCAAGCAGCTTCTGCAAGAAGCTTGGGCTTTAGAGCTCCTTGTAGAAATCACTCTTGAACAGAATGGAAGCTCCCTTGTACTTTCAGCTTTTTCTAAATCAGTGAGCTGGACAGGATGAGACATGAGCCACATGTGCCACAAAACTCAGCGTAGCAAAATTTCTTACATGCCAGTTTGGCTGCTGCTGTTCTGAGATCCGTGCATGGAGCTTGGCAGATTGGTACGCGATACTGAGGCCTTAAGGGACGTGGCAGGGGCAGCCATAGCAAGGGGAGATGGGCTCTCACCTTTTCTCTCCATGCTACTCAGGTATGCTCCACATGGCGGATGGAGATGGCTGCACTTCAAGTTCAGGGTCCCTTTCTGAAAGCTTTGCTGAAGACTCACATGTCACTGAGCAGGGAAAGAAATGTGCCTCCACCTGAAACTAATCACGTAGCTGGTCCCAGATGAAAAAAAAAAAAAAAGTCTGCTGCAGAAAGAAATAAGAGTCTTTAGGGATCCTTCAAAGATGGAGAGATCCATGGGGAAGAGAGTAGGCTGGAGAAGGCTGGCCCCCAACTCTCTCCAGCTTCTCTCCCCAGAGCTGCTCTGGCAGCAAAACCAGATGGAAATGTCACCTAATGCAGAGTGTTTTATTCATCCTTGTCTACACCCCTGCCTTATACAGTGAAAACTCCTTGGCAACACCATGCAGACAGAGGTTCTTTTCATTTTTAATTGAATCCTAAGAGGTATATTTTTTTCTAGAGGTGCCAGCTTAAGTAATTACTAGAATTCCCAACTGGGCTAATCAGAGATTCATAGAAAATAAAGACAGAGGAGAAGACCTTACCCAGTGGGTTTCTGTATACTGCTTAGAAGGCTCCTGCAGTCCAGGGTGGTGATCACAGTTCTTGGCATTGTGGACTGTTAACAGGAGCCTCGAAATAAATCCCTGCCCGGTGAGGTAAGAGAAACTGATTTCCCTGCCTGAGTATCTCTCCTCTGGTGACCAGACACCTTCCACTTTCATCAGCTGTTTATCAAAATCAGATTAGTAAAAAGATCATCAGATCAGAATTGTTTATGCCTGTCTCAATCTTGAATTACAAATGACTTTCACGTGGTGCTCGAGCAAAGCGCTGTGACCTATAGATAAACAAGGCTTTGTATTTCCTGTACCTTGCGCTGAACTTAGCGTTCCCCCAAAGACAAGAGTCATTAAGTCTCGTTGTTGATGATTGATCTAAGTCAGATAGGTGAGGCTTGCTCCATGGGGGCCGTGAGGATGTGGGTAATAGATTCTATCTTTGCGATAAGTTGTAAGTCACTAATGGGTTATTTTGAGCTCTCCCAAGTGGAAGACAATGGAGCATTTAGTAGGTTGTACGGTTACGTAAGACCTCTCTTTCCAAACAAAGAGGAGGCAGGATACCCAGCCAAAGGACTGAGCACAGGAGGCTGTGTGGTCTGGTGGTTCCAGGGAGAGATGTGGGGCCAGAGCTTCCTGGGTTCAGCTACCAGCCGAGACTCTGACTCAGGGGGAGCAGAGCCAAGTCTCTTGGCTTGAGGCAGATAGACTGTAAAACCCAGGAGAGACAAAACCACGAGTCTGTGCTCAAGGACTCTAGGGGAAAAGCACATTTTGGAAATTTAAAAAAAAAAAAAAATCACCCTGTTTAGTTATAATTTGGGACTTTTTCAACAAGAAATGAACGTTTTTATTGCTTATTGCCTGACACGTCCTCTTCTGGGCAGCAATGTGAAGCCAAGCCAAGTCTCTGAGGGTGTTCTGTGTGGGATGAATAGAGAAGCCTGGGGGTCTGCAAAAAGTCAGTCAACCCTGGTGAGTTGTCACAAGTAATGCTCAGGGAGCTGGGCACTGGGGGCAAAGAGGTTCTGCATGAATTCTTACCCTTTTTTTTTTCCCACTCATTGTGCCTTCCACAGTAAAATGCCCTCTGAAATTGTGGGAAGAAAACCTCTTCCCTTAGACTTCTGGAAGCTTCCCTGCAACTAGTTTGAGCAGAGATTTGCTCAGCTGTAACCAGCGGCCTGTTCAGCTGCAGACCCACACAGGTTCCCAAGCCACAGCCAGAGCCGAGGCTAATGGGAAATGTTCTCCAAGTCCCACCAGCTCTGCAACTATGATGCTGCTGGTCAGACAGAGTAGGTGGCTACCTACATGGCTGAGTTTGAAAGACTACTGGGCAGGTCTCCCTGCCCTGGCATCATGCCTCATTTATCTGGAACTGAAGCTTCCTGATCTTTAGGAATATCCTATTCAAATGAAAACAATATTTATAGGGATCTCTGTATTTTAAGGTTTTAACCCCCGGGCATTTGAGTTAGGATACCTGAGTCCATTGAGTGTCATAGAAATGGGACAGGGGATGGGAGGGGGAAAGCTATAGGATGAGGTGGGGGAGGGGCAGCAGTCTCTTCTCTGGAAGAGTAGAGAATGACCTTGTTGGTCATTTTATCCCCAACTGTCCAAAGCAATTTTATTTAAAAAAATTTTTTAAATGTTTACTCATTTTTGAAAGAGAGAGACAGACAAAGTGCCAGTAGGAGAAGGGCAGAGAGAGAGAGAGGGAGACACAGAATCCAAAGCAGGCTCCAGGCTCTGAGCTGTCAGCACACAGCCTGTCGCAGGGCTCGAACTCACAAACCGTGAGATGATGACCTGAGCCAAAGTCACACGCTTAACTGAGTGAGCAACCCAGGCAACCCTGTCCAAAGCAATTTTAATATCTGATGGTGGGTGGGTGTGAGGGTCGCACCAAGATGGCTGCTCCTACTCTAACCCAGGCGAGGCCAACTGGAATCCAGGGTTTCACTTGTGGTCACTTCATCCAGACCCCAAACATACTTATGGTATCATTCCTCCCTGCATTTGCCTGAGTGCATGTTCCCAGCCGTTAGTTTAATAGCCATGTTCAGCGTCCGTGGTCCTAAGCTTCTGTATATTAAAACAATTTCTCTCTCTTTTCAATTGTATAGTCACTTTTGTTGCAATTGAGAAAAAAAAATTAATAAAAACTTAAAAGTCTACTCGTGCCCATAAGGATACCTGATGGATCATTGGTTATTTTGTAAGAGTACATGAATTCTATCCTGAGTGAAAGAGAATTAAAAATGATCCACTGAGGCGATTGACAACTTTAGTCACATAATTTTTGGACTCTATTTCCTGTATCTCTGCTAATTCACTGTGGCCAGCACACCACTTTCAAGCCTCTTGGTGACTGGGTCACCAACAGTCCATTAAAACATGCGTAGGAAGATGTAGGGAGACCAGTTGGGAGTGGATTGCACAAGATGGCAGTCATCTTCTCTGGCCACAGCCCCCTGTGGTCCTTGCGAGTCACCGTCTTGCCCTCTACAATCGTACCTGGCCGGGCAGAGACAACACAGTGTGGGCTTCTGAGAAAAGGCGGCTGGGTAGAAAGAAGATGCAGGGCACCCCATCTAGAGAGAGACATAGTCCTAAATCTCCAGGTTCAGAGACCCCCAAACTGCCCACAGATATCTCCTCGTCCAGCTCCCTCATCAGGCATTAGCCAAGCCTCCTCCACAGTTCCTGCCAGCAGCAGGGAGGCTCACCTTCTTCTCCAGCCGACTTCCTGGTCGAAGGGGCAGGGTGTGCCACAGAAGACTCTCCAGGCCTCCACATCCCTCCTGCCCCAGTCAGAGCGCCTTGTTGAACACAAGGCTTCATGTCTCTGTGGAAATCTGGATCATGGCCCTGTATCTGCTTTTTCCCAAGAATAACAGATGAGCATATGTCCCGTGTGCCTCTGATTAAAGGATCTTTCTCGTGACCTTCCCAAACAACAACAAAAGAGATTTCCTCTCAGATCCTATGCTTTGGAAGGGATCAAGAAACAAAGATAAATATTTGTTGGAAAGAAATGAAAGAATGAGTTGCTGTCTTCAAGATGGCACCCCCATACATTAGTTTCATTTTTATTTGCTTACAGTCTGAATTTTAAAAGTAAAATAGCTAATATTAATCCTGTACTTCATAAACATGAGTCTGTCAAACAAAAAAATAATTTAATATAATTTAATTAATAACTTATTATGAGCTATAAAGATAGATAGACTCTATCAATGGAAAAAGTAGATTTCTGGCCGTATAATTTCAATAACTTGCCACAAATTTAAAGATTTATATGAGTGTTTTCATATCCAATATGGAGAATGAAGCTCCGGTTGGTATTTGCTGACTACACTCAAAACTAGACATTTTTATGATTCTTGAATGAGAATCAGCGACCCACAGAGTGAAGCATATCAAAGGTGGTTGGTGGTTGGTTTTTAAATAAATGAGGGGTTGTACATCACAACCTAAAATACAGGGGACTGATAATGTACCAGAGCTCAATGAAGCTTCATTTGAAAATGTTGGGGTTAAACACACTTCTATCAAAATAATTCAAAGTGACATGAAAATCAGAAGAAATGCCTCAGCTTCTAGGTCTTCCTGAAGGAAGGAACCGAGAAAAGATGGCCACAATTGGGAAACATCCAGATGCATAAACCAACAAATAGGGATCCCGCCAGCCCATAATTCTGTGCACTATCATCAATAAGAGTTGGTGCTATCTTATTTTAAAGCGGAATTTCTGAGGTGCCTTGGTGGCTCAGTCAGTTCAGCATCCAACTCTTGATCTCATCTCAGGTCTTGATTTCAGGGTCATGAGTCCACACTGGGCGTGGAGCCTAATAAAAAAAAAAGCAGAATTTCTGCTGGAGGCTCCTTTGATAATGTTCCTGGTTTATAAAAGAGGGAGTCACCAAAGGGGTTAGCAAAGCAGAGCCATTTTTCCAATTGGATATGGGGACTGGAGCCTGCATCGATGAGAAGCATCACAGGCTTGCAGAACCCAGCTAAGGATGGAAGAATCCAAATGTCTACTAAGCCTCTTGGAGCCAGTTACTTTGCTAAGTGCTATTTCGTGTAACCTTCCCCATGATACTGTGAGGCGGTTATGTTTTTCTCCACTGTACGAACGGGGAAGCTAAACATGAAATGGTGTGTCTAAAGTCACACGGCCAGAAAGTGGCAGTCAGATTTCCACCCCCTGGGACCTGCAGCCCTAACACTAAGGATAGGAAATCCACCTCAGAGAGTGTATGCTAAGTCATTATTCCTTTCTTTTCACATTCTACAAGCCTTTCTAACTAAATTAAACAGAAGGAACCACCACATTTTACAGTATAATCAACTATTTAAATTGCCTCAGAGTTCATAAGGAGTCCCTGCATTCAGATTTGAAATGGAATTAGGCCGTGTGTTTTTCCATATAATTAAATGTAGGATATGATTGAATGTGCAGCACTCAAACGTGTGTTCCTTTCTCTAGGCCAAGCTTTACTTGACATTAATAGATATAAATTAAGAATCAGCATTCCAAGTACTTTTTGCAAGATCTTTTTTCAGCTCAGGCCTGGGGAGCATTTATAACCTTGACTTCCACAGTGGGTGCAGGTACCAAAATAGAGACAGTCCCTGAATAAAGGAGTCAAAATGAGTATTAGTTCTCATCTATTCCAAAACCTAATTTTGGAAGTAAACACTAACCTGAGAGGTTTTTCTGTACACAAGTTCATGTGTAACGTACTGCAAAGCACATCCAAACACGGTGTTTTCAGAGATTATGAAAATTTTATTAACAAAGAAAATCTGCACATACGCATCTCCTTTAAAAATCACCACTTCATACCTTGAGAAAGCACTTTGTTTTCTATTCACTATTTCATCAATGGCAGGAAAATGAAATCACAACACCAAAATGCAGACCGATATTTCTGAAGGGGATAATCATTTGAGATAATCAAGAAGATAATCGAGAAAATCAGAAGAAAAGAATTAAGGTATTCATTGCCCAGGCTGAAACACTGAGCCTTCATCGAAACAAATGTTTCCACCACAAGTCAGTATATTTGGCCATCAGCTCTTTTTAACACTGTCCTGCATATTCAGTGTACATCTAAAAACATGACAGAGTTTTCTGAGTATAGTAAAAACTGATAGCCAGCATGATTTACAGAAATTAACGGCTCCATGGCAATAGTTGAGAGGTAATTACTAGAAAATGTGAAGGTTTGTTTCGTGACAGGATAGGATTGGTTTTCAGGGCAACCTCTCAGTTTGTTTCTGGTTAAGTAACTGCTCCACTGTTGTCCTTCAGAATCTTCCTTGGATAACCTCTACCCCACCTTTTACTAAAAATCTATAAACATATTCCAGATACAATGCATGCAAGAGGAGAAGTACAAGAATATTAAGAGATTCTGATGTCCTGCCCATGAATAGAAAACACACACATAATGGGCTCTCGCTGTCAGAACACATGGCTATTGCAGCTGGAAACCCCTCCAAAGAGATCATATAGACAGACGTTTAATTCAAAGAGGGGAAAAAAGTCAGGCCTGTTACTTGACTACAGTTTCTAGGGCCTGGTGTAGCTATATTTTTAGGCTTGGCTCCAAGGAGCTGCCTCCACAAATTTGGACAGAGCGAGGGAGGCACAGATGGTGGTCACGTGAAGGCACAGACCGATCGGGTGGGCTTGGTTACAAAGTCTGTACATTTAGGCTGCTGTATTCCTCCTATTTCAAGTACTGCCAAGTCCCGGCAGTTTCCACTCTTTCCAAAGTCTTGATTCATTTAATTCTCCTGAAGGAGGTGGAAGAGGAGGAGGATTGCGCAAATCTTACTGTTTTATGGTTTAGAAGAGACAGTCACCATCTTGGCTCCTTGACAGATTTTAAATGTAACATTTTGCTAAGTGTAAAGCTGTGTCTCTGTTCCTTTTCTGTTGCCGGTTATTGTAACTTCAATATTTGCAAAACACAACCTCAAAATACTTTAAATCCAGCGTAAAGCAGTTCGTTATTCATGCAACACAATTCTTACATGTATCAATACTCAGTGAGTTCACAGCACAGGAATCTTTTCTTGGTTTCTTTCCTTCTTTATTTATTTGTTCCTTCTTTCACTTATGTTTTTTTTTTTTCCTTTGGAGATTTAAGAATGATTTAATTACACACATAATTATATATCTATATATATATCTATAGATATATATATCTATATATATATCTCCAAAGAGATCTATATATCTATAGAATTATAGATATATAATTCTATATAGTTCAAGAGATAGTTCTAGATAGTTCAAGAGAACTATATATCTATATATATATATCCTGATTATTATCAAACTTATTGTCTCATCCTTTTCTGGTTGCATTATTTAGAAAAAGAAACACATAAACTAAAGTTATTCTACCATGTGAAATACCCTGTGAATTGTTTGTAAAACATTGAGCACCTTAGTGATGTGTAGACTTTTAATTTTCTAATATAAAACCAGTAGTGTTTGCTATAAAAAGGAATTCAGGGTGTGCTTCTAGTGGTGCCTGATTCATAGCAATTAGCATTAAATCATCAGTTTCTCTCTCTTTACAGAACAGCCTACAATATTTCAGATTCTCTGTCATTTTCTTCTTTATGTCAAAAACTGTCCAAATCAGAATGGATTCAGCTATTGTTTTTTTTTTTTAGGTCATCATCCGGATGCTTGGTGTTCTCTCGATATAGTTTTTGCGTGTAATCCAACCTCTGCTCCAGAGTCTTATCTACTAAGTGTGAGTTCTTGGCCTGAGCTGGTGTGTAGGAAGGCCATTTTTTAAGCAAGTCAATACATTAAAAAAAAAGGTTTTAACATCTGTTAATCAGGTGTTTTATCTGGAGGACATAAAAGCTTTTTACAATTCTCCAACTAACTGACTTAATGTTTTTCCTTTTATTTGGATATTTATATTGTGTAGAAATTGACACTATCGTCACAACCAATGGAATTGTTCAACTATTTTCTAAGGCAAACAAGAAAATGATTTTCTTGTAGGGTAGAATTTCATGACTAGCAGAGTATATCAAAAGGCAATGTGGAGAGGCAAATTCATCTCAATTATTATCTTGAATTTCTGATTTCAATAGAGCATGCTAAGAGAGAAAGATCTTGATAACATTTATGCTGCATGCATTTGCATTCTGAGCTCCTTCCTTAAAATATTGGTATTGTTCAGAACCAAGTAAGAGAGAAAAGACTCCCACCCCAGCGTGCCTGTGCTTTTTTAAGTCACAGTAACTTAAAAACAAAACAAAATAAAAATTACCTTCCCAGTCAATGGGCATATGCTCAAATAAGGACATCAAGACATTAGTTCAAGTCTCTAGGTTGACTGGATACAAATATCAATAATAAGATTGCATATCAGATGCACTTTTGTGAATGGAACACTTCGGCATTACCCAGTCTTCCTCAAAAGTACTTAGCTGCCAAGAGAGATACTTTATAACGTATCACAAATGTGCTATTTGTATAAACATTTCCCATTACAAATGCTCTTGTTTTTGTTTAAATGAATATTTTTAACCTGAGCTATTAATAAAGAAATTTTTTTCTTCTCCTTTGTAAAGCTTGGCTTTCAGAAGAAAGAATCTTTAAGCCTCCTCTCTTGTGAGAGTAATTTCTCCTAATGCCGATGGTGCTACATAAGTACAGACAGGGCTCATTAAGTAGGCTTCTGAGCATAATTATAATTAACAATTAGGTAGAAATTAGTTTTAATGATTTGTTTTAGATGGTAGAATAGAAGCATAATGTAATTATTTTTAAGCCTTCTACATCATTAAGAATACAACTACCACCAACTTTCAATTATTGAGAAGCAGACAATCATCCAAAGTATTTAGTAAGTGATCTACTTACAGAGCCAAACTAAGGGAGCGGAAGAGAAAAGGCCTCCACCCCAGCCCAGGTGCTGATAATTATTTAGCCTTTGCAAAGTCTCTTCCTTTTCTACTCTGACCCTTGAAGCTGTTTCATGCCTTGAAGACATCTCTAACCAGGGAGAATCCAGAGAGTCAACCTAGTTGCTCAGCTCTCCCCCCTTTCTACAAGGCATAGTGAAAGGAATGGGGGGAGGTGGGAAGTTCTGGAAACGACCGCAAAATTTAGCAAGTGGTCCTGAAATGCCAATGCACACTATAAACTGAACAGGAAAGAGGATTATATAAATAATGAATAAAATGAGTACAGGTTTTCCCCGCTATCCGAAAGTTTGCTCTACGCCGTTTTGCTTTAGGAAATATCTACATTAGCACCCATTTTCGCCAACCAAAAGAAATCTGAAGATTTCTGCTTCTACAAAACAGTGTCTTCGCTTTACCCCATTTCGGTTCACGGAAGTTTTCATGGGAATGCTCTATGTTCAGAAAGCGGGGGTGGGGGTAATCTGTACTAAGAAATAAACTCCAACCTGCAAAAATAAATGTATGCCATTCCTTCCCCGTTCAGTGTTCTTTTAATGTCTTAAAGTCAATTTGGATCTTATTTTCCCTGTAAGAATTTTTAAAAATACTATAGAAACCTGAAGAAATGCTCTTATTTCCTGAAAAATAGAACAATATTCATTTACAACAGTGAATATTAGTTATTGTTGAAAGTTTTTTTTTTCTTCCTTTCTTCCTCTTCTTTTTCTTTTTCCTTTTCCTTTTTTGACCCCAGCTAGTCAGTGTGCTGTTTTCTCTCCCACCTTTGAGCGAGTATGTTAGACCTTTTGCTGCTGGCCTTCGGAAGCTGTTAGGGAGCACATTCGGACACCCACGTAAAAGACCTGGTACCTGTGTTTCCACATGACAAAACAGGCCACCAAGCACACAAGGCCGCAGACCAAGTTAAGAATCATTTGGATGAGTAAGAACAGTTTGAACGTGCCGGTGATGCTGGTACAGTCAGTCACATCCCTGTACACAAAGGTCCTGCTGAGCGGCTCCAAGGAGGGCAGTTTGCACTGACAGGCATCAAGTGCTGTTCCACAGGTAAACTGTGTGAGCTGCGAATAGTGGTGGGCAGCGAAGGCCACGGCCAGCACGCAGACCATCAAGCCCAGGGCACTCAGCAGAAAGTACAAGAGCTGCAAGAAAGCAGAAGAAAACCTTTCCAGTTACAAAGCACAGCGGGTGACTATTTGACAAAACTCATTAATAAAAGCTGGTCTTTTTCTTCTCTGGCAGGAAGTTCCCTGAAGGATGGGGCTGTTGTCTTTTCAGTAACGGAGTACTCGTGACATAGGAATGGTTCCATGTCGATTTGTTAGTGAAGCAATCCGTAAGCCCTGATCGTATTTTTATTTGCCATATGGATGCGGAGTGCTTTGCATACACCAAGCCAACAATATTAGCTTGATGGTGGATACTTGTATATGGATGTAGCAAACTTTAGATGAATCCCAAACATGAGAGCCATCCCTGAAAGACATGCCATGATTGTTTTGACCTCAAAAGCTGCTCATATGAAGATTGCAGAAAGGCTAGAAGGTAAATGAAAGGCTAGAAGGCAATGAAAACACTGTATTGGCCAAAATTGGCAGTGATCGATCAACTAGCAACACAGGTTAATAAAAATGACTGTGGTCAATATAGTGGTTGCCAACCTGTGTCCAGAAATGCCAGGAGCCCCAGTAAGAGGTTGCTAGAAAAAAAAATTATGGTTCCAGAAGGTAGACGACTTGATGTCAGCTTCCTCACCTACAAGTGTCAACCCAAGTCCACCTCTAACCATCTAGTTCCTGAGTACAAAAATTAACTCTAAATGGCTCCTCAGCTGCCGAGGCTCTGAACACATTGGCCTGTGTTGATAGCCTTGTGATGGAAAAGTCTGGTTCAAGTTCCAACTCTGCTGCTAAAGAACCATGGAATCCCCGAACAAGACATTTAGCCTACACCTGAAATATGTTGATCAAAAACTGTGAGTGCTTGTTGACACAGTCACAATATAAACCATTTTATATGACAAGAAATGTTCTTGGGATTGTACTCACCTACTGGAAATGTTTCTGGTCCCACCTACTGAGGCTCTAGATGAGGAACAGAGTCCCCAACTGTCGGGACTAGTGTACTGAACCAAGTTCCTAATGTGAGATGTACATTACCATCGTCCAATGTTGTGTGTAGGGCAGTTCTCATGAATGTGAACTCCCCAAAGTAAGATTAGTTCTACTCATGTCCAGGGCTAGATTAAAGCAGCTCTGAAAAAATTATGCACTCTCTCTACTTCCAATGATATGTAGTTTAAAATAAAAACATATAGCCAAGATTATAAAATATGTGTACAAAAGTCCTCCAAATGAGTTATTCTCCACATGGTGACAATTTCAAGTGTTTTCAAGTCTTAAATATAGAATACTTAAAAATGTATTTTTTTCTTCTTGAATGTGGTGTGTGTGTGTGTGTGTGTGTGTGTGTGTGCTGGTGCCCTATCCATGTGTCTAGTTTGCTTGAAAACTTGACTGAGGGCACAGGAAGAGAGTGGAACTGGTTAAAGCCACTTTGTCTTAACATGGCTGCAAAGCCAAGGAGTGCATGGATTCTTTGCATGTCTTCATCAAAGATATCATAAACGCATACACTAATCTTTTTCAAATCTCTTGAAGAATTGCCAGATGGAACTCAAGTTTTTTCATCCCTGAAACAGTTTATTGAAACATCTTATATCTCAGGGACATAACAAGGATAACTTTCTTTTATTGTAATTTTCAGGGTTTTTTTTAATGTTTATTTCTTCTTTTTTTTTTTTTTTAATTTTTTTTTTTTATTTTTTTATTTTTGGGACAGAGAGAGACAGAGCATGAACGGGGGAGGGGCAGAGAGAGAGGGAGACGCAGAATCCGAAACAGGCTCCAGGCTCCGAGCCATCAGCCCAGAGCCTGACGCGGGGCTCGAACTCACGGACCGCGAGATCGTGACCTGGCTGAAGTCGGACGCTTAACTGACTGCGCCACCCAGGCGCCCCATAATGTTTATTTATTCTTGAGAGAGAGAGAGAGAGAGAGAGAGAGAGAGAGCGCATGAGGGGGGTGAGGGGCAGAGAGAAGGAGACACAGAATCCAAAGCAGGCTCCAGGCTCTGAGCTCTCAGCACAGAGCCTAATGTAGTGGGGCTCGAACCCATGAACTGAGGGATCATGACCTGAGTCAAAGTCAGACGTTTAACCGACTGAGACACCCAAGCGCTCCAACAAGGATAACTTCTATTCAACGTGTTTAGTCCTCCTTTGGAGGAAGGGAAGCAGATAAATACAAGGGGCACCATTAAAACATTTAAAAAGGAAATATTTAATTTGTGAAATTGAACACATCACCTAAATTTTTGTGGCCATATTTCCTGCAAAAACTATAGTGCTTAGGCTAAAATGTAGGAGTTTTTATTTTTGTGGGAACATTGGAGTAGAATATTTGAAATATTCTGGGTTGTTATGAAATATTCAGGCCTGACGATTGACTTCAAACTCCTGATACCAAGAGCCAAATTAAATCGTGCTGGTGGTGCTGTACATGTGTACCCACTGTAACTGTGTTTCCAGTGCAGGCAGCACGGACCTGGGAGCTATTTGCTTTGGGAACATGGGTACATTGGTGACTTTACCAGGAGGGAAGGCCCAAATTAAAGGGGTAATTTCCCACCTGAGAGTCATCTGCTTAGCAGAATGGCCCCAATTGGAGTTTTCTCTGCACATTTTATTGCCACCAATGGCTGGAACTGAGGAAGTCTTGTAATAACCCTCCCACCTCCAACACACACACACATCCTTAGCAGATTTCTATAACATTCATTGGGACACTATCTTGAGGCAATGACAATAATCCCTCCTTCAGTCTGTAAATAATTCGAATGGCTGCAAAAATATTATTCTCTCACACAATCACGAAAACCCATTTGCTGAAATGAGAATTTTGCCTGTTTTTTTAAAAATGTTTATTCTGTTTTTGAGAGAGAAAGAGCACAAGCAGAGAAGACGCAGAGAGAGAGGGAGACACAATCCGAAGCAGGCTCCACGCTCTGAGCTGTCAGCACAGAGCTGGAAGTGAGGCTTGAACCCACGAACTACGAGACCATGACCTGAGTCGAAGTCAAAGGGCTTAATCAAAGCCAATCAACTGAGCCACCCAGGTACCCCAAAAGTTTGCCTATTTTTAAAAGATCTCCTTTTGGCTTAGATATTGGAAGATTTGCTCAAGACATTTAACAAGTGTACAGCCGAGTGATGGTTATGAGCATAAATAGGGGAGCCAGACTGCCCGCTTTCAAGCCTGATTCTCCCTTTCTTAGCTGTGGGCCTGGAGCAAATTAATCATTCCTCGGCACACCTATGTTACTTCACCTTTAAACTTGGAATGATGATCATAATAGCCCTATGGTCATAGGCTTATTATAAGGATCAAAAGAGTTGATATCTGTAAAGGGCTTAGAGCTGCCTCTAGTACATAGCAGCACTGTTTAAGTATTTGTGAAATCAATAAACAAATTACTAGAGATGGAAAGAGCTGCCAGTTCTCAAGACTCTTAGGGTATCAACTTTACGGGCTTTGTCTTATTCTCTGTCATGTGGGAGTAACAATGCAGGCTTGGCTTGTAGAAAAGATGTAAACATTTACACAGACACAGGGATTGCTCAATTTTAAGTGAGCAACTTAAATATGCTGGGAGCCCAAACAAAAGCCTTGCCCCTTAGCTCCTTGAATATGAATACACTTTCGTTGGTGCATAGCTCACACATTGTGATCCTGCATCTCCCACTCTGTGAAAGCATCAGGCCAAGTAAACAGGAGTGAACCACAGCATCAAATTTCGTATCCATGCTAAGACCTAAATGTATACTTGATCCCCCAGGCCTGCGGGCTACATCTGCAACGCTGTAGCATTTCCCCAACCGCTCCCCCTCCCCCCCTTCACTGGCTTTTAATCCATCTGACAGCAACAAGCTTCTGGGTTAGAATCTGTAATTTAAAATCAAGTGGCTTGTTTTACCTACGCGGCACGAATAAACTATCAGTGAAAGTGTTTACGATGACCTTGGGAATGCGAGCAAATATATCTTGATAAAAGCCTGGCTCGGGACGCATTTGTCTTGCCGGTGTCAGCCCGTGTGTCTGGCGCTCGGCAGCGGGCGGGGCGCCGAGGCCCCCGGAGCTTATGTAACAGCGGCGCCCAGGCGCGGCTCCGCTCGCTCGCTGCCTCTAATTGGTACCCGGCTGCGGCTTCAACGCTCGGTGACTTTGGAAGGAGGGCGGTTCGGCTTCGATTTAATTACCTTCCCGGGTGGCAGGGGTGGTGAGGCCCGGCTGCCGCTCGCCGCGCAGGAGGGGGCGGTAGCAGCAGCCCAGGGGCCTCCTGGCTGTGGGCACGAGGCGAGTGCGCCTTAAATGCCCTCCTGGGGAATGTGCCCGGGAGTGTTTGCAAGCACATGAACCGGACACGTTTCTGCAAATAACCAAGGTGAGCCCCGAGAAAACAGGGCCACGGGGAAAGGCAGGCGGCCCAATCGGAGGCCGAATGGCCCGCCAAGGCCGCGGGCAGAGCCCCGGGAGAAAGAAAGAATGCGCCGGTGGTGTCGCGGGCCTGCCAGAGAGCGGACTGCGCTAGCCTCAGATGAAAAGACCAGTCCCGTGGCTATTGTCTCCAAGAAAAAGGGAGGGAGTGTGTGTGTGTGTGTGTGTGTGTGTGCGCGCGCGCGCGCGCGTGCTCAGGCTGCAGAGAGACGCAGTTAGCACCCCTTGACTGGTTGCCCTGGCCATCTGGGTCTTCCAACAGGAGAGAAAAAAATCTTCAACAAAGCTTAGGCCAGGGTATACGCAGGCACTAAAATGCGGTAAGGCTAAGTGAGAAACACATCATGAAGATCCATTTCGTTCCTCCCCCCCACCCCCCCATCCAATGGTGTGGAAACACAAGGAAAGTCTGCTGTAACCTGTTGTGCCTTTGGAAAACCTGGAGATTGACTGAAGCTCATTTTAGACCTGAAGATAATGTAGCGGGCACCTTAGAGAGCTGGCAGCAAGCATCACTAAAGGTCACATTCAGGAGAAGAGAAAAGTGCCTCCGTATTTGTCAATGTCTGTCACAGGTGGAAAAAAAAAAAAAAAGGTGGCTAATGAGATCTTCCTAGTGGGGAATTCTCAACCTGGCTGACATTGGCAGTGACTTTTTTATTTTATTTTTGCCCTTGCTCCTTATTTCAAGTGCAGATGTTGAGGTGGCTTTGGGGCCTCTGCTGGGTCATCTGGAGGGGAAACGAGGGCATTTCACATAAGCTGATGAACGTAGTGTAGAGCACTTTTTACCTAGTGAAAGAGGTCCCTGTAATTTAACAGGCCATTTCTTATTAGGCTTCCAGGGATTTTTTTTTTTTTTTTTTTTAATTCATCACTAAGCCTTATTGTGTTTAGTGAGACCTCTACAAAAACAGTAAACATGGACTGATGTCTGCTCTCTCTGGCCTTCTTTAAGGAACACCCTCAGACAGAAAAATTAAAATTTCCAAATGTAGGTATATCCACCAAATTCTGTCGGTTTTTTTTTTTTTAAAGAATCCATTATTTTTTTTAAGTTTACTTATTTATTTTTTGAGAGAGAGAGAGAGCAGGGGAGGGGCAGAAAAAGAGGGAGAGAGAATTCCAAGCAGGCTCTGCACTATCAGCACAGAGCCTGATGTGGGGCTTGAACTCACCAACTGTGAGATCGTGACCTGAGCAGAAGTTGGGCACTTAACCGACTGAGCCACCCAGATACCCCCATTATGTTTTTAATTAGAAAAGTTATGTCTAACTATTGGAGAACATTTCAGAATTAAAGAAGAAACTACAAAATGCAGCTATCCTCCCACTACTCACAGATAACCATTTTTTCTATGCACTGAGAGCTATTTTTTTTATTTCTGTAGGATCACACCATAGATTTTGTGTAGCCAGCTTTTTTTTGACTAGTTAATATAATGTGAGCACTTTTATTCCATTATTACCCTTTTACAACATGATTTAAATATATGTACATATAATATAAGCACTTTGCTTTTTTATGTCCACCACTTCAACCATACTAGAATAAAAAACATATTTTCTGGGGCGCCTGGGTGGCGCAGTCGGTTAAGCGTCCGACTTCAGCCAGGTCACGATCTCGCGGTCTGTGAGTTCGAGCCCCGCGTCAGGCTCTGGGCTGATGGCTCGGAGCCTGGAGCCTGTTTCCGATTCTGTGTCTCCCTCTCTCTCTGCCCCTCCCCCGTTCATGCTCTGTCTCTCTCTGTCCCAAAAATAAAAAAATTAAAAAAACGTTGAAAAAAAAAACATATTTTCTGCCTCTTTGTAATTTCTAAATAATAGAATTGACTTACTCTTATGCATTATGCTTTCTTGTGAACAAAGAAGTATCTAATTGTTATGTGCTTGGTTATGAAGAAAAAGTAAACAGTGTGAGTGGACCAAAAAAAAAAAAAATACCCAACAAACGAATATTACAGAAAACATTTTGTTGTCTGCTACAAGTGGTTGAAAGAAAATGTAAGAATTTGATTTCTCCTAGCTCTGATTGCTGGGTTGGGTTTTTATCTCCCTGAACTCTAAAAGGGTGTGTCTATGTTTCCCTTTGGACTAGATTCTACTGTGCAGTGAAAATGCTGTGTACTTGAATGGGCTCCGACCAAATGCACTGTCTTTAATGGAGAAAAAAATCACATGCACGTGAAAGACACACACACACACACACACACACATACACACACACACACACACACACATGTTAAACCATGCATATCCTACCCACCTACCTCCCCACCCCCAATACCCTCAGGCTCTTGGCACAGATCATTTGGATGCACCCAATATACTTTTTTTGTCTCAGTGATCCCACCTACGAGAGGAAATATACTTAGACTGCTTCCTTATTAAAATATTCTAAAAAACCCCAAGATATGGAAGTGGGCAGTAACAGAGACACCTTTTCCCTGGCCAAGTGTTTTGCTGAACTGATGAATTTTCAAAATTCTTTGTAAGGGCACTGAAGGACAGACTTTATGTGATCTATGCCAACTTAGTGCATGGAAATTAAGACTTAAAAAAAAAGACCAGCATTACCTTTGGGGTCTGGATGAATGCCCTCCTAAAACATTTTTTTGGCCTGCCTAAAAATGCAACTTCTAGTATAATCTGATATGCAACCCTTTAAAAATCATTCTTTTATTTTGTACTTGTGTTTTTTTCCCCACGTGACGATAAAAGAGAAAAAAATAACAACTTACTTTCATAACAAACTGGATACATGTCCGTTCGTCAACTTGATATGAGACACAAAGCATAAACAAACCAAGATACGCCACTAGGCAGACCTGCAATGGAGAACATGGACGGAAGGATGTTATCAGGGCAAGTCGTGCATTCTAATGACATCAATCTCAGTGTCTTTCACCAATAACATCCTTGTTATCCAGGTGCTCATTTCATTTACTTATCTTTATGTGTTATTTTTCTCTCGGCTCGAGGAACAGAGTTTTTTAAAATAGTAAAATCAATTTGTTTCAATTTAGCCAGTATTTATTAAGTCCTTTTGATGTGCCAGGTGCTATGCAAGGTCCTTTCGCGTGTACAATGATGAATAAAACCTCCTCAGCCTCAATAAGTGTACGGTCCAGTCTAGGCCAAGATAAGTGGACATGCTATTCTAAGGCAGGGCATTACATGTCAAATGCTATTCAGAGAAGTACAAAAAGAGGAAAAAAACAACATTGAGTTGGGCAATTTAAAAAGACTTCACTAAAGAGGTGGATTTGAAATGGTCCTTGAAAAGGATGATGATAATAATAATGATGATCGCTAACATTTACTGACTACTTACTTTGTGCTGGCCGTCTTCTAAGGGCTTTGTATGGATTTCCTCTGCAATCATCACAAAACCCCATGAAGCAGGTGCTGTTATGATCCTCATGTTATAAATGAGGAAACAGAAGCACAAAGCTAGTAAATAATGAAACCAGCACTCAAACCAGGTGGTTTGGGTGAAATAGCACAAGCAATAGCACAGAGGTAGGACGGCACAATTGTGGGGGGAGAGTAGTAAACATTTACCCGCAGTCGAAATAACAAGACATAGAGCAGAAAGGTAAGTTAAAAATCTAGGGATACAGGATTGATTTCATAAGCAGTGGGACTCCCGTGAAAATTTTTAATCAGACAAATGACGTGATTCAAGGCATCATGTTTCAGGAAAATGAGCAGTGGTGTTGGGTGGGTTGGCATCCAACCCACATCAGGATTATTATTTTACTAATCTAAGCAGAATTAATATATCAGGTGGGCAGGAGCTGAGATGACACAAAGTCAGGGAAAGAGACAGAGAGGAAAGTTGTGGTCCTAGCAGAATCTGTATGTCTTGGCTATTGCATGCTGATAGGAGGACACTGGCAAGGGAGAAATAGGAGGTGATCCCCACGTGCCTGAGTGTCCATGAAGGAAAGAAAGGCACGTGTCTGGCTGAGAGGACGCTGGGAAGAGGAATAACAACTTTGAGACAAAAGATACTCGACTGCTTTGTCAAACCAGATTTTCTTTTTTAGTGCCCTGAAGTTTTGCAAATGTGATTTAGAGTTTCTAATCAAAGTGTATCTGTTCACCCTTAATTTTGGAAACATTAAAATGTTGCTAAGTTGTACTTTAGGATAGAAACCCTAAGCAACCCTAAGCGCATCTTCGGCTAAGTACGGTTTTCCTAGAGACGGATGTTGGAAGGGTAGCTGAGTGTCACCTGGTAAGCCATTAAATGACTGGTTTGGTAATAATTTCTACCCCTAGGGCTAGCTTTACACCACAGGGTAGCAGAAGTGTTTACTTACAACATCAACATAGCATTTTAGGGTAACGCCTCTATCCTAGTCTCTCCTTGTTTACATAATCAGTAACTTGCTTGTGCCCCCGTGGGTTCTCAAATTGAGCGCTGTTCAGGTTTCTACTGGGCCGTGATGCCAAAAGCCAGACCTTCCTTTAGTGCCGGCTCTTCCATCATTTGGACTGGCTGATAAATTAATAGTAAGTAACATTCCCAGCACAGGGATATAGCATTAAAATACAGGAGCATGGCACAGGCTGGAGAGATCTGGGCAGAAAACAAAGCAGGTAGGACCCAGGGAGGCAACTTTTCAGCAGAGGACCGGCAGGTGCAGAGTAATGATACTGAAGTTATTTGTGTAGACCACAACATGACTGACATTTCCAAGTCAGGGATGAACTTCTTTCTCAAAGTTCATTTTTAAAAGTTAGGTAGAAGTTTGATAAGACCTGTAGGGACTCACTATGTATTGTCACATTAAGAATTTACACAACTGAAACAATGGAAGAAAGACCTCCTTTTTTGTTCATTGGCAACAAACCAGATGGAGGCTCCTCAACTTGCTTCTGTGAGGATTGTTAAATCCTGAAGCACGTGCCTATATGTCCTTGTTAGTGTTTGTTTGCAGGTGCATGCACAGGGTTGGGCTCTCTCCCACATGGCTATCTTTGTCCCTAGAGGCTCTTGTGAAGCTGGCACTTGCCAAGACTCCTCTCTTTGTCTTTATGAGAGACACATTCCAACAATCAGGCCTAACTGGACCCGCATGTTAAAAATCTGCCTCTGTGCCTTGCTTGAACAAATTTTCCCACGTTAGTAGTATCTACTCCTTTGTAGCTTTCATTAGGCCAGTTTCCAGCAAGAAGGTGCCCGGGAACATATGACCTCATTCTAGGGCATTTCTCATGGTCAACTGACAGAACTCTTTTGAGGACATACACTAGCCAGACCCTTTGCACAGCTCTGGGAACTGAGAGGTGAAAAGATAGAGTCTCAGCCTTCAAGGAGCTCTCTCTCTCTCAGTCCAGTGGGGAAAGAGAGCACAGTGAAGTTAGAATACCATCTAAGTACTAGGACCTCATCTTCCATAATACACAGGAGGGGTGATTAACCCAAAGGCAACTGGGGGAAACTTCCTGAAGGGAGATGGATTTGGAAGGATAAGCAGAAACTAGTTAGGAGATGGATGTGAGGAAGGGTCAAGAAAGTACCAGTAGGTACAAAGGCATCCAGAAGTGCAGAGTAAACATCGAGGACTCCCATAGCTCCAGTGCAGAGGATAAGAGAAGGCACAAGAAGTGCTTACAGAGATGGCCAGGAGGTAGGTCACAAAGGACTTTTGTTTCCTTCTAGGGCGTTTGAAGTGGAGGGATGGTATGATCTACTTTGCCCTTGAGAATGGTCCTTCAGGCTGTGAAGAATGCACTGGGAAGGGAAGACCAGCTAGGAGGCCATTGTGCATCTATGGAGAAATGATGAGTGCCTGAGCTCAGCTAGCAGTGGGGAGAGAGAGTGGGTGTGTTTGAGTGACACGAGGGAGGCCGAATCCTTGGGCCCTAAATAAAGACCAGATGTGAAGGCTGCTGGGGTTGGAGGGGTCAGGAAGGTGCTCAGCCACCTGACTTGAGCTGCCAGGTGGATGGTGTTGATATTTAAGGAGACACAAGATACAAGAGGAAGAGCAGAATGGGAGTGGAAAACGAAGATGCCCACAGGGATTCAAAGCTCACTGCAGGGGCCTAGAGCTCAGGAAGGAGGTCTGAGCTGCAGATAAACACTTGTTAGTCATCAGCATATGTGAAGTAATTGAAGCCATTAGAAATGCTAGACCATCCAGAAAGAGTCTAGTGAAAACAGAAAAGAGCCAAGTTACCCAATTATGCAGAATTTTTGACTCTTTTGAACAGAAAGCATCTTAAATATACTTCTTATAATCTTGGTTTTACTTCATAACATGTCTAAATATTATGAAACTGATTACCCTCTTGGATTTTTGGATTTCACTTTGAGATCTTTGTATAGCACATTTGCTATGGAACCTGGTTAAACTCAACACATTTTAATTTCTTAGCCTTGTGCTAGGGCTCAGTGGGTTCCAGGAGGGGGGACTTCTTTTTCTTACAGATCTGCATGTTAGAACAATACTTCTGTATCAGAGGGTTTATTGGTGTTCAGCACCTTTTAGAAGAGTAGCATTTATCGAAACTTAAAACTGAAAGCTTTGTGGCCATGGGGAGGTAATCAGATTTCTCACGCCAGACTAAGGGTCTTGTTTCCTGAGCTGGCAGGACATGGACGCTCCAGGAAGACAGGGTGTTCTGACTTCCCAGGCAGGGAGGAGGAGCTCATGTTAATGAGACACCCGCCAGGTCTATCTGGAACAACATTCCTGGATTCTGGGCCAGAGCTTCCATTAGATTTGGTGAGGTGAGCCTCATGGAACAGGAAAAAAGCAGTTATCTAAGGTTTTCAATAAGGCACTCATTGGACCAGACACCCAGGCCTGGGGTGGACAGGTGGTGTCACTGAGCACAAAGCCAAATAAGAGTGGGGTAGCATCGGGGAAAGTAGTGTAGAGAGGGCATCGAGGCTTTAAGAACTTGTCCAGTCAGTTCATGTACAGATGGAGAATTATGCTAATAAGAAAAGCTTGGAATGAGTTTTTTTTCAATGGGAACAAAAGACAACTACTGTCATCTTAAATCAATTTTTGGATGCACGTGTCTACAATTTGTTTTCTCTTTAGTGTAAAGAGAAAACCGAAGTGCTAAATTCCACCTTCTGTCTAAAGATATTCTTTGTCTGCTTAGAGCGAAGGCTGCATTCTCTCTTGTGGGTTAGAAAGTTAAACAGAGATGAAATGTTCTCTGAATGTTAGATCCATTTCTAGATGGATGAGTCCTGAGTCCTGTCACACACTGTTTCTGTTTTTGTTATTTGGCCCTATTGTACTGGCAATGGTGCTTTTTAAGGGTTGGCATTATGAATAAAAGGTGAGTGCTGGACCAGTGTCTTGGAGATTTACCTAGACATCACTTTTTTTTTCCTTTTCATTCCGGCATAGCTAGAAGATCCCATTCTAAAACATTTTGTGAGAACGTGAATTATTGGTATTTACTTCTCCCCATGTCATACGTGTTTATATCCTGGTCTTGTGACATTCACACAGCATCCAATTTATTTGTTTTCTTCTTTTAGTTGTCGACAGAGCTGCTTGACAGGGCTATCTGGGGAATACAACCTTCCCCTGTCAAATGCCTTTCAAGGTTTCTCTCCTCCTTCTACCCCCACCCTCTCATTTGTGGACCTGAAATGTGACTCTATTCCTGTAAGTTAATCAACTTTCACCTTTATATTCTGTCAATATAGTAACAAGATGAACTCTCTTCTCATGTTTGCACAGACAATTGATCAACAAGAGATGTAGCAGAACTGTAAATATTTCTCTGGATATTTCTTAAGAGAATTTCTGTGGATTTTCATCTATTTAATAGGATTTAAGGTCAAATATTAGAAATCACTTTCAACAAATGATAAACATATTGCAATCTGTCAACTGAATGCAGTCTCACCCAGGAGAATTGTTGATTAACACATGGTGTGTCCGATATTTAAATAATATATAAAAGAACCTTTCATGAGCATCTATTAAGAGATGTTTATTGGATCAAGATTTCAGAAGGATGGGAGAGAATATTTTAGCATAACTTAAGCATTTTTACTGGATTGTCATTGCCACGGCGTTATGGTAAGACAAAGTCGAAGCCGGTGGTTCAGAATTACTTAGAGGACTTGGTAAAAACTGGCCCAGTCCCCAGAATTTCTTATCCAATTGGTCTGCAGTGGAGACCAAAAATTTGCATTTTTAACAAATTCCTGGGTAATGCTGGTGTTGCTTTTGCTGTTAGTCCTGAAGCCACACTTTCAGAACAGGTAGTTTAAGCTAAAAACACAGTCTTCTAAATGCTAACACCTGGTCTGGGGTTTATCTGAAAGTTTGAGGTCTAGAGTGATACACTGACAAGAGGGGTTTCCTACAGAAGAGCTGTTTATTATAAGTAATAATGAGATATAATAACAATTTTCTCATAAGGAAGTTTAGTCTTTTCTATCGTAGGAATCCTTAAAATTGAAGGGAAAACACTTCATTGCTATCAACATGAAGTCACTGAACACAGAGTTGGGAAGAGATGGGCGCAGTCAACTGTCACAAGCCCACCAGGAATGCTGTAGCACATTCCTACATCTCTACCACATTTTCTGCCTTTTCTCAGCCCCTTCTCTTACAGAAGCATCTGCTTCCCAAGTGGGATTCATCTGTAACTAAAGGGCAAAGTTTAGCACATTATTCTTTCCTAGTTATTTGGAATCCCTAAAACCAGCCTGCAGAATCACATAAAAAGATGCAAGGGAGGGAGAGATCCAGAGAGCAATCCTAATACTCATTTCCTGACTGGAAATGGAGTAAGAATTGGTACAATGTAATCTTTCAGATCTTTCTATTAATGGTCGTCCTAATCTAGGTATTACTCCCCACTGAGGTTAGCTCAACAACCTTTATTGAAGTAGATACTAGGAGTATAAGGAAGAATAAGATACAGTCTTTGCCCTTTAGAAATTTACAGTTTAATCCCTACTTTGTTGAAGAAGTGAGGCATAGGAAAGTTAATTGCCATGGGTAACGTCGTTTGATCAGTTTTGGCCAGGTGGGAAAATGAACAGTCAATAGTAGCTCATACAAATCCATCCTTACTGTTCACTCATCGAAACCCCCCATCCTTTCTAAATGTAAGGGACATTGAATCAACTGTGTGTTTTTTTTTTTCCTCCTGTGTATTAGTTTTTAAAGACAATAAAGTTTTTGGTGCTAAATAGGACTTAAATATGGTGGAACTGTGAGGTTATTCCCTCCCCACATTTATTATTATTAGTTACTATTTTAAATTACATTTTGGGGTAAACGGACTCAAAAATACTCCTCCTAAACAGATGAGGCAAGAAAGGTGAAAAAAACTCTTGAAAGCATGAAACATTAATTAACAGTTCATTCAACAAGTGGTAACTGCTTTTTAGTTCTGTTACAATCAACTAGGAAACTGTACGTGTAATTAAATGCTGCACAGTGGGAAAATGTGGGCTAGAGTTGATGCTTGACTCTATTATTTTTGTAGCTATATGATCTTGAACAAAGCTCATTCTTCATAGCCTCAGTTTCCTTATCTATGAAATAGAGACAACAATGCCTTCTTTTGATGGTTAATTCAAAGATTAATGATAATGTAAATAAGGCGCCTACAATAATGCTTAAGAAATAACGGGAGAAACACTGGCAGTAATTATTATAATAATTATTATTGCAAGTCACTCATATGTTTATTAGAGCAGATCAAATTTAGAGCATATTTAAGGGCTCACAAATGAATTACCAATTAACCACGTTTAAAACTGATAGCACATACACTGTGTTGGTTACAACTGCCACACAGTCTACTCTGTATTAGTGGATACCGGTGAATATATTCCATAATCTTTATATTTACAGAAGAAAAGCTAATTACCAAGCCTAAATGGTTAGACATTTTAATGCTAATTTTGAGCACTTTTACATGCCAGGCATTAAATTAAGCACTCTACGTAAATGATCCCATTGGGTCTTCATGAAAATCCTATGAAGTAGTCACTATCATCAGCCCCATTTCATAGATGAGGGAACTAAGGCTCAAAAAGGTTTTATGCTCAAGGTCACAGAGCAAAGATAGAGCTGCTGGCTGCACCAGAGTACAGAGCCTGGCTCTTAACCATCACCCAGCCTGGCCACCTCTATGGAGGAATCTGGACAGCACTGTAAACAAAGTGAGAGCTGCAGATATTTAGAGAACATTCCATTATCTGCTCCTCTTCCATGCTGAATGGTGTGAAGTACCACTCCGGAGGCATAGTGGGGAGAAGTCTTTGAGATTGCAAATGACTGTCCAAGCCAGGAGAAGGTGACACAGTCTTTAAGACTCAGCCTCTTCATGGATAACATAGAGAAAAGAACACTTTATAATTTGTTTTAAGGGTCATGAATGATGTGCCTGCAATTGCAGTAGATAATGTTTTTTCTCCATCTCATAGGACCTCAAACTGTGCCAGTATAACTTACTCTGAAACTTGAGCTGAAATGAATAATACATATAAATGTAGCCCTCTATCACATCTTAGAAATAATCTCATTTCGTTCATTTAACAAATATTCGTTCTGTACCTACCACGTGCCAGGTACTCTTTGAGGATCTGGAGATACTTCAGTAAATAGAAGAGACCAAAATCACAGTGACCATAAACAAATGCCTTAGTAGATACATCCTATGTCAGTCATAGAGGAGCCATGGAGAACATAGGACTTAACATCATTGGTTCTTTTTCCCATGAACAGGACATTTAGTAATTAGCAAAATGCAGATAAGTCCTCAAAGCGGTATGTTCCCTCTCAAAAACTGAACTGGTAATGCCCACTGACCCCTTAAAAAAAAGACGATTGACTCACGGCTTTCTCTTATGAGAACCTTGCTGGGTCTGTTATTCCAACAACATGTATCTGCTCTAAGTTATCTAAGACCTAACAGGCTCCAAAAAAGATAACCTATACATGCTTGCAGGAAAGGGGCAACAGAGTGTAACTATATAAAGTTTTACAGCAAAATGGTCCACGTGCGTAAAGACAGAGACAGAGGCAATATATCTTAGCTCTGGATCTGACAGACCTGGGTTCAAAACCCACCTCCACCACATTCTAGCTTTTTGTCCTGGACAGGTTAACTTCCTCAAGCTTCCGTACCATCATCATTTGTGGGATGATCAACAATGCCCACTTCAGAAACTGTTGTAAGGATTATGTGCGACAGGAGAGGTGAAAGATGTAACACAATACCCAGCACGTATGTAGCAGTCAATATACATGTGTCAAATAAATAAACAAATCTATTCATTTAGTGACTTGGGCTACTTTAGCTCTCATAGCAAGGGCCCACTTTTCAAAAATCTTTCCAATAGTGTTGACATAAATAGTTTGCAAATACCTAAGAGTTCTAAAGTTCATTTTCTGCTTCTTTTCCCTTCTGCATCAAAACTATTTATTCTCTACTACCCAGGAAATTCCAATCTTGGTAACCATGCTGAGCTGCATATGTTTCTCTGATTACACTATTATGGTTTTACAAAGACAAGCATTTAATTTCTGAAAAACTACTGTCCAGCTAAAAATATTTTCTGTCCAAAGCAGATCCAAGATTAGTATCACCTTTTAAAAAAAAGAAAGAAAGAAAAAGCATAATTGGGGGCACCTGGGTGGCTCAGTCGGTCAAGCGTCCAACTTCAGCTCAGGTCATGATCTCACGGTTTGTGTGGTCAAGCCCCACATAGGGCTCTGTGCTGACAGCTCAGAGCCTGGAGCCTGCTTCGGATGCTGTGCCTCGCTCTCTCTCTCTGCCCCTCCCCTGCTCGCACTCTGTCTCTGTCTCTGTCTCAAAAATGAATAAACATAAAAAATAAAGTATAATTGTTTTAGCCAAACTTAGTGCACAGATACTAATGGGAAATTCCAAAAGTGATATAAATATAAAGATTCAAAATCAACCAAAGAGTTTATGGCAGTATTGAACATCAAGATGCGAGAAAAAGCTGTAACCATCTGTCTCTAAACACTACAATATTAATGTACAGGCATTAAAACCCAGAACATTATTATAAATTTGAAAAAAAAAATCTTGGTTTTTATTAAACCAAGTGTGAAGTAGTAGCTTCTTTTCCACTTAAAACAAAACTATAGCTAGCAACAACTTTTTATGTCTAGCAACTTTTGCTAAGGAGAATTTTCTTTGGCTCATCATACATCAGAAAGGGATTCAATGCCTTTTCATTGGCCTTAGGAATCTCCAAACCCAGAGTTTCACTGTTTTATGCTTTTCATTTTTGTTTTTTCCTTAGAGTAAAAATAGTCAATGGACAGCATTAGTCAAGAAATACTCTCGTAATTCAAGGACTAAATTCTGCTTACCCTGGGTAGAGTTTGGGTTACAGCACACACTGTCATGGATGCATTTCCCCATCCTCCTGTGGGGGTTGGGGGGAACAATTTGCAATATTTGCTTTGCAAAGACAACCTAAGAGATTAGTTTTAAAAGAAGCTCAGTAGATGGGGTGCCTGGGTGGCTCAGTCAGTTAAGTGTCTGACTCGATTTCGGCTCAGGTCATGATCCAGGTCAAAATCTCTCTGTGAAAAGGCAATTCTAGATAACCAGTTCTATCACAGAATATTATTTCTTTTCAGAGTCTAAAGACAAATGACACTTGCTCCATCACACCTGAGTTTAGCCCATCTGTAATATGCACTCAGTCTTTTTCTCCCCTTTATTATTATATTTGACTGAGGAATTGATACTTGACAAGTCCATGTCTGAATTACTGTAAATATATGTATAGACTTTTCATATATGGTGTGCAACGATACTGAAATTGAATCAAGATAAATAATTTATGTGGTAATGGATTGAGTTGAAAAACAAAGCAGGCCTTTCATCACCGAGAACTTGGCTCAATCTAGATTTCTTTGGAAAATAACTTGTAGAAACAAGATTTCTAAGAAGTAATGAGGCCATTCTAAAGGCAATCATTGCTCATGTAATCATCAGTGATGAGACAGATTCACCTTCTCTGTTGCGATAAAAGCTCTCATTGGTTGGTAAAGAAGTAGGGAATAGTAAAGAGCAGTTACATACCAGGCTGAAATCTTTCCCATGGTAGGATATATCCTTTATAATTCAAAGTGGTGGCTTCCTTTATAATGATTTCAAACTATCTGATTGCAAGAAATATATATATATGTACATATATATATATATATAATTATGTACATTTACATATATTGTATATATTTGTATATAATATACATATATATATATATATATATATATATATATATCTTTAATTTTCCTAGCCAGTGCTGCCTTGTAATTGTATTTCTGTGTAGTTTAGCCACATCTGTTGTGCCAGCACAGAAAGAGCAGAAAGGAAAATGTGCCTGTCAAGTGACTGCCTTATTTCTCAGCACACATTGTGCTTTGCAGATGTTCACTTGTAGCTCATTTGTTGCTTTGTAAGATAACAGAAAACTATCCTGACGGAACTGATAAAAAGGAGTTGAAATTTGTGATCAGCAGCTGGATGAAGGGAGCATGAATCCCCCAAATCCTATGGATATAGTGTGCTTTCCTTGATGTCCCTGCCAATTTAAGGCTGGAAAGCTAGGGAAATCTTTGAGAGATGTGCCAGCATGAAATTGCTACAATTCATAAGTTCCAAAAACCTTGTCTAAAGATTATTGCAAATAGCTCATTTTAGACCAGTGAATCTCACAACTGAGTGTTGTATCAACACAGAGAAAACAGAAGACAAATCCAACAACTATCGTAATGTATGACTTATCATGGAAACATTCAAGTAGAATCCCTTTGGTTTGGGTCTTATTTTAGTATTCTAACAGATTTGTGTATCTATGTTAACATTCATATTTGATAGTAACTACTGGGAATTTTTGCAATTACATCCTCAAAAAACTAAACGAGCACAAACAACAGAATCGTGAAGCAATAAAGTTGGTTGTGGATGAAAACTAGGTTTAGGACATGAATTGTGCCTTTCACCTAAAATGCCCTTTTACTTTTCCATCCCTCTTGGTACAGTACTTCTCCTTTAATTATTTTGCATCCAGTAATATTCATTCTTCAAACCCTGCTCAAAAATCTCCTCTACCCAGACAGAGTATGTTTCGTTCATTACTTACTGTATATATTTGCTCATTTATTCCGTAAAACAATGCAATAAGTAAAAAATACTGCTCCGTCTTATAGAAAATTGTGACTGAGAGAGGTTAAGAAATCTGCAAGTTGATCCAAAGACTTTTTTAAACATCAGGAGGTTTTATTTCTGCATAATATTAAAGCCTAACTTATATGAAACTCTTCTAGCTGTGAAATACATTAAAATGCTCTGAGCTTCCACAGGCTAAGAGATGGAGCTAAGACCGTGGCGTAAAGGTAGGCCCCTCAAATGGCTACGCCCTTACATGACTCAAAAATAATGAACCCACTAGCACTGGAAGTCATCAAGAAAACTGTTGTCTTGGCTGATGGTGGAGGTGGAGGTGGAGGTTTTGAGAAAGTAACATGAAAGCAGTCCTGAAAAAAAAAAAAAACTTGATTTTTTTCAACAAAAAATTGTGAGGAGGACAGAAAGAGGAAGGGGAGGGGTGAGAGAGAGAGACATGATATAAAAGAGAGAGAAAGGGTAAGTCTTTGAATAAAGGAAACATAAGAAATACATAAACTAATTGCAATGTATAGATCTTATTGGGATCCTGATTCTGACACTGAAGAAATATTCATGAGTTAATCGTGGATATTTGAGCACTGATTTGATTCTACTAAGAAATTGTTAACTTGTTAGGGATGATTAGTATTTTGATTATTTTTAGTCTTCATCTTTTGACTTACATATGAAGTATTTATGGATGAAATGATATAATATCTGGGATTTACTTCAAATAAACCAATATGTGGTGTGTGGGTGTGGAGTTTCAGAGCATATAAATGAAGCAAGATTGATCATGAGTTAATAATTATTGAAGCTGGGTGATGGGAACACAGGTGTCCATTATAATATTTGATCTACTTTTTTTGTATGCTTGAAACTTTCCATAATAAATAGGTTAAGAAAAAAAAAGTGGCTCATAATAGCACTGGGGCACCTGGAAAGAGAAACCATCTTGAAGGGTTACACCCTCAAATAGGCCACAGCAAATTATTACATATAAAGAAAGCCTCTTGGAAAATGAACTCACAAACCAACTATAGCAATCCCATAAACAATCAATTCATTAGTGAAGGCCGGCACTGTATGCATTAAGTTTATGTGTGCACACAAAGATACACACTCTCTCTCTAAGAATTAAACTTTGTGAATTTCAAATAATGGAACTAAAGCAAGCCTATAGAAAAAGTACATTTGGGGCACCTGGGTGGTGCAATCAGTTGAGCGACTGACTTCAGCTGAGGTCATGATCTCAAGGTTCGTGAGTTCGAGCCCCACATCAGGCTCACCGCTGTCAGTGCGGAGCCACTTTGTATCCTCTGTGCCCCCTTCTCTCTGCCTCTCCCCCACTCGTGCTCTCTCTCTCTCTCTCAAAATTAAATTAAAAACAAAAAACAAAAAAGCACACTCAAAATAACTGAAACCATGAAAGAAGAAACTGAAAACGTGAATAAAGAACAGGGCACTTTAAAAACACCAGGGATATATTAAAAAATAAAACATCAATGAAAACAAAAGACAAGTTCTAGAATGAAAAAAAATCATTGGAATTAAAAACTCTATGTAGTAGATTAAACCCAACTGAAAAGGGGAATAGTGAACTAGAAGATAGATCTGAAGGAATAACCCAAAATACAGAACAGGAGATAGACAGGAAATGCAGCAGAGAGGGTAAGAAACATGAAGACAAAATAGGAGGTCCAAACGTATCTCTAATAGTAGTTTCAAATGGAGAGACTAGAGAGAGAGAGAGAGAGAGAGAGAGAGAGAGAGATTATTTGAAATAAATAAACAAAAAATAAATAAATAAATTTTTTCAAATATTTAAAATATTCAGAAATGTTTTTCAGAATTGATGAAAATGCAAAAATCTTCGCTCCAGGAAACATAACAAGTCTCCAACAGGAAAAACAGAAAGAAAATCCACATTTGGACACACTGTAGCTAAACTGTAGAACATCAGATAAATGGAGAGAGAATCTTTGCTCACGTAGAGAAAGTACATGAATCAATCAAATGAAAATACCAAAAGGATTTTTCTTGAAACTTCAAAAGAAGCCAGTTCTTTTTTTTTTTTTAATTTTTTTTTAATTTTTTTTTTTCCAACGTTTTTTATTTATTTTTTTTGGGACAGAGAGAGACAGACAGAGCATGAACGGGGGAGGGGCAGAGAGAAAGGGAGACACAGAATCGGAAACAGGCTCCAGGCTCCGAGCCATCAGCCCAGAGCCCGACGCGGGGCTCGAACTCACGGACCGCGAGATCGTGACCTGGCTGAAGTCGGACGCCTAACCGACTGCGCCACCCAGGCGCCCCAAAAGAAGCCAGTTCTGACATGTATATGGAAGAGAATGTGGCTAAGTCTCACCAAGACAATTTTGAAAACTAAGATGGGACTGGGGATGGGTACAGGTGAGCTGCTTATGCTACCATCTTCATCACAAGGTGCGCTGTAGTGCTGTTAATTTAAACATTGTGTTGGGGCGCCTGGGTGGCGCAGTCGGTTAAGCGTCCGACTTCAGCCAGGTCACGATCTCGCGGTCCGTGAGTTCGAGCCCCAAGTCGGGCTCTGGGCTGATGGCTCGGAGCCTGGAGCCTGTTTCCGATTCTGTGTCTCCCTCTCTCTGCCCCTCCCCCGTTCATGCTCTGTCTCTCTCTGTCCCAAAAATAAATAAAAAACATTGAAAAAAAAAATTAAAAAAAATAAACATTGTGGTATCGGCATAGTGAATGACAAATAAAATGACGAAATTAAAGAGACTTACGGACACAATTCTCAATCTAATATGGAAACTTGATAGATGATAAATGGCCATAGCATTTCAGTTTGGAAAGGATCAATTATTCACTACATAGTACTGAAACAATTAATCACTTGTATGAGAAAAACTGGACACTACCTCACATCTCATGCAAAAAAGTTAGGACACATTAGGTTAAAGATATAAATACGAAAGCAAACCTTCAACATTTTTGGAACACAGTCTAGAAAAATGTCTTTGTGACCTGGAGTAGAGAGAGACTTAACATATATCAAAGCACATACCATAAAAAAATATTGATAAATATAGGTATGTTAAAATTAAACCTTATTCATAGGGCCACCTGGGTGGCTCAGTCGGTTAAGCGTCCGACTTCAGCTCAGGTCACGATCTCGCGGTCCGCGGGTTCGAGCCCCGCGTCGGGCTCTGGGCTGATGGCTCAGAGCCTGGAGCCTGCTTCCGATTCTGTGTCTCCCTCTCTCTCTGCCCCTCCCCCGTTCATGCTGTGTCTCTCTCTGTCTCAAAAATAAATAAAAACGTTAAAAAAAAAATTAAACCTTATTCGCAACAAAGGCACCATAAACAAGGATAAAAGACATGGTACCAAAAAGAGAAGATATTGCCAGTAGCTAAAACACAAAGGTTAAATAACAAAGAAAAGAAATTCTATAAATCAATGAGTAAGAGACAACTCATAGAAAATATTTGTTGAGTAAATAAACACTAGAAAACAAATAAAATGGCCAGTAAACATTAAAATACATTCAACTACCATAGTAATCAGAAAAACATAAATTAAAACAAGAAATTGCATGGGGGTGCCTAGGTGGCTTAGTCAGTTGAACAACCACCTCTTGATCCCAGCTCAGGTCTTGATCTCATGGTCATGAGTTCAAGCCCCACAGTGAGCTCCATGCTGGATGTGAAGCCTACTTAAAACAAAACACAGCTCAGGTCTTGATCTCATGGTCATGAGTTCAAGCCCCACAGTGAGCTCCATGCTGGATGTGAAGCCTACTTAAAACAAAACAAAACAAAACCCAAGATATTGCACACAAATAAGATAGGTAAAAATTTTAATGGTCTGACAGTAACTAATGTTGACAAGTTGTAGATTGGTGGGAATTCTAATTTACTGCTGGTGGGAGTATAAATTCATACACCTGTGGCTTTGTGGCCCTGACTGGTGATAGCCAGTAAGTTGAAGATGTCTATATCTTATAATCCAATAATTCAATTCCTAGGAATGTGCCCTAAAGAATCTTTGAAATACGTGCATAGGGAGCCATGGAAAAGAATGTCCATTGCAACACTTTGTAATTGCAAAAAAAAAAAAAAAAAAAAATCAGTTTTGAAAATAACCTAATATCTCATCAACAGAATAAATAAATTGTTGTATATTCATATAATGAAATATAGCATAGCAAAAGTGAATGAATGGTATCTATGTACTATTATAAATTAATCTCAAAAACAATATTGAGCAAAAATGATGCCGTGTCACCATTTATATAAAATTTAAAACATAAAACACAATTATTGATTGTGGTTATATACTTATATGAAAGTATGAAAACACACATAGGCGTGATAAACATCAAATTCAGGAGAGTAGATAACTCAGGAGAAGGAGGGTGGGGTCGGAGAATATGACTAAGAAAACAAACAGGTGATGTCAATGTATTGTAATGTTTTATTTCTTAAAAAATACTAAGACAATTAATGAGAAAATATTAAAATGATAAATCTAGGTATAAGCAGGTGATTGTCTTACTATACTCTATATGCCATTATATGCGTGAAAGTTTTTGTAATTAAAAAATAATCATAGAATTGCATAGAGCCTCTTGTACTTATTTAAACCCACACAAAAATGAAAGTAAGGAGTAAAATAAAAAATTTTTGGAAATCGTTACCAATTGATAGAGCTAGGATTCTACCCACATTTGTTTCATTCCAAAGCTGATGCCCATTCTGCAATTTCAGACCCCCTCTCCTTGACTTTTCTGATCCTCTCTGGGCAGGGTTCATCACAGCCTCCACTGTGCTATCTTCATCAGGGTACCACTCTTGCACTAGGGTTTTTAAACTGTATTGTAGCTGGTTGTACGTGTGTCCTCTCCTGGACACTGAGCTCCTGCTGGCACTGTCCCTGGCATATGGAAAGACCAAGGCAGCCTAAGAGGTGAAGCCTTTATTAGGAAGTATCTTTCTTATATAGGCTTTTGTTTCTGTTCTTACCCACCACCTAACTCACTTTCTTGGTTTATCAGAAATGAATTGCCAATATATTCAATATACACCTGCGTTTGCAAAACTAACCATTTTCAAAGAATGTAAGAGAAACAAAGTTTGTGTTCTAGCATCTCCCATTAATCAACAGGAGGGACAGAACTGCTACATATTTGTGGGAAAAGTTAACAACCTATACTTCATTTGTTTCACTCTGGGATTTTTCAAGTCCTCAGAAGGGAAAGGAATCTTATAAATGTGAATTTTGCCTACTCCTGTGGTATAGTTATAGGCTGGATTTTATTACTCAGCCATAATTAAGTAGGTTCTCAAATTAGGTCCCACTTTAGAAATGATTGCAGAAATAATTCTATATTGACATCTCTGGGTTCATATATCTGAAATAGTACAATAAATAAAAAGTTATGAAATGATACAGTATATAGAAATTATACAGTAAATCAATATAAATTCAATTATGTAACATTGTAACAAGAGTGTAAATGAGACCATTCTGTTCAACCTCCAAAAAATATTATCAAGTGGGTTTTCTAATTGAGAGCACGTTAAAAAAAAAAAAAAAACAGGCTATAATGTAACATTAAGTGATATATAGTAATATTATTTATCCTTTGTAAAGTGTTTTGTCCTTTTCAAAATGAAGAGGTCAGTGTCCCCAAGCAGCCTGCAGCCTCACTAGCATTTCTCCTGTTCCCTTCCATGGCAACATGGGTTAGCTAGACACTGAGCTTTTTGTGATGTGTGTGAGGACAGGCAGAAGGGGAGCGAGGCCTCAGGGAGGTCTCGAGGTGGAAAAATTTGTGACGCACTAGATTCGGCGACTGAATGAGAATTATTTATTGAGGGTTCTCTAACACAATAGTTACGGTCACCCTATGTTCATCTAAAAAAAAATCTATTTGGTCTCAGAGCCCTTAACTCAGATCAAAACGCTTTAATAGGCGTCCCGAACTACTTGTTCACGAAAAGACTATGAAGCAAAGCCAGCCTGCGTGGGTTTGATCCTTCTGTTCCAGAATCTGACTAGCTGACTGCAGGAGAGAAACGCATAAACTTAGTGAACGTGTAACCTGTAAAGTAAAATGGCTGGATTCTGCCATTCATCTATATGCAGTCCTGGAGAAAGTATTTTCCATCGATTACAATGTCTTCACCTTATGGAGACCCGATCTGCTTTTTCATTGCCTTAGACACTCCACCCTTTCCCTGAGAGAGGGATGGAAACTCCGGATTCTCCCTAAGTGAGCAGCTCGTTCTGCTCTCCAACAGAAATGATGAAGACTGAACTGCTATTTCCCTTATCTTGGAAAAGGCCTCCTTCCTTCATAGCGTTCCTGGCACAGCTAAATGTGAGATAAGATTGAGCCTGAGCCTAACGGCCTGATAGGTGTGCCACACCTGATACTTTAGAAAGAAGCTGGTGTTATTTTTTTTTTGCCCCTAGTAATACAGCCAAAATTCTCTCCCTAGTCAGGGTCTAGTTAGCACATTAGCAATCCCCCCTCTCTTCTTGTCACCTGTCATTATCTTCCGCACAAGAGAGAGGCCTTGATAATAACCTATCCTAAAGGGTTTTTTACTGGCTCGTTACAATGAATGCTGAATCAAACACTTTCAAAACAACAGTTGAGTGGGATGCCACTAAAACAGCATCCTTGATGTTTCTCGCAGCCTCTCCCAGCCAGGGCGGAGAGCTGCTCATTTCTGCAACAATAGAAGCAGGCCCCACCAGAACTTCAGCAGCATCTGAGAATGCTGTTTGTGAGCAAACACTTTGCTTTCCAGTGTCCAGTCACTTACTGGCTTTTTGCCGGCACCCAGGGAACACAGCGCTGGAACACGCCCATGGCTGTGAGGCAGGGGACGTGGCTCTAGCAAGGTTAGAATGGTGTCAACTTCAAATAGGCTCCGAGATCAAAGCTGAGATATTGCAGGGGGGCCCTGGAACAAGGACCGTGCCTTGTGTGTGCTCCTCATCTGGGCCTGGGATTGGACCAACTATTGAAAGGAGGCATACCGGACAGTTCGAGGTAGTCTACTCTCGTCTTTCCCTCTGGGATGGTTTGGGTTGTGCAGCACTTGATAAAGAAAAGCAGAGCCTAGTTTAGGATTTCTAAGCTAGACACATAGGATCCTATGAGAAGGTATGTCAAGGTATCCCCCCTGGGTGGGGTGGATCTACTAAGGAGACACAGGCTCCTAGACTGTTACATCAGGAGACCCAAGGTGGAAACATCTCCCTGGTTTTATTCTGACCTGTTCCACAGAACAAACACTGATAATCTGGTAATTTTCAGAACCATCGTCAAAAATGAAAACAACAGGGGCACCTGGGTGGCTCAGTTGATTGAGCGTCCAACTTGTCTCAGGTCATGCCGATCTCATGGATCATGGGTTCCAGCCCCATGTCAGGCTCTGTGCTGACAGCTCAGAGCCTGGAGCCTGCTTTGGATTCTGTGTCTCCCTCTCTCTCTGCCTCTCCCCAGCTCACACTCTGTCTCTGTCTCTGTCTCTTTCAAAAATAAATAAACATTTTTAAAACTTTTAAAAAAAGAAAAAAAAAATGAAAACAACAGCTGCATAGTATAAATACCTGAGAGGTGACTTCCCTTGGGTTCTAGAAACACTGAGCATGAGTTCACTGCCCATCAGAGGACAATGACCAATGCTCCGCCAACCACCCTCATTTCATTGCCTCTGAAGCCAAGGTGTCTTTTCACTAGATCCTGCTATCGAGTCACTCCTGGGACAGAAAAGTAAGGCAGAAATTTACCAAACAGTGATTCCTAAGCTTTAAAGAGCTGGTGGCAAATGAAATGCTTAAGCTACCCTGAGAATTGTAGGCACTGGCTGAATCTACTGCACTTGACTTCTACAGAAATTTGACAAAAGCAGCAATCTGTAAACGCAGAAAAAACAACCTCCTCCATATGTCTCACTCCTGGCATGCGCACAGAGCCACACCACCCTGTTGCACCACCACATAGCAGTTTACTGGCTCAGAATTCTCATCAGAAACATTCACACTTCTGTCTGTTCCAGTGGAAGTCATAGGGCCATTATGAATAAGCTGGCAAATGAGATTAAAAAACACTGAGGTGCTTGTATGAACTTTGATCCTTCACTGAAAGTGCTATCCGCTGAATTATGTCCTCCCCAAATTCCTATGTTTAAGCCCCAAGGGGACTGAATTTGGAGCTAGGGCTTTTAGGAAGTAATTAAGGTTACGTGAAGTCATAAGGGTGAGGTCCTAATCCAATAGGACTGGTGGTCTTATAAGAGGAAGAGAGAGAGAGAGAGAGAGAAAGATCTTTTTCTCTCTCCAGGCACAGGCACAGGCACAGAGGGAAGCTTATGGAAGCAGACAGTGAGAAAGCTGCCGTCTGCAAGCCAGGAAGAGAGACCTGAACAGAGGCTGCTGGAGCAGACTAAGACAGAAAGAACAATGTGTTTTGGTTATTGCCATACATGTAGGTATACACATATGAATGTTAAAATTAACCAGAGTGGGGGCGCCTGGGTGGCGCAGTCGGTTAAGCGTCCGACTTCAGCTCAGGTCACGACCTCGCGGTCCGCGAGTTCGAGCCCCGCGTCAGGCTCTGGGCTGATGGCTCGGAGCCTGGAGCCTGTTTCCGATTCTGTGTCTCCCTCTCTCTCTGCCCCTCCCCCGTTCATGCTCTGTCTCTCTCTGTCTCAGAAATAAATAAACGTTAAAATTAACCAGGGTGATCCAGTGAGCTGCATTGCTCAGGCATCCGCTACTCCTGCCAAGTTTTATCTCAATACACTGAGATGTGAGGTGGCATCCAAAACATCTGAAAGAGGATGTGCCTCTGAAATAGGCTTTTATATAGTTTGTGTTATAAACACTGTTACCAACATCCACTTTAAAAAAAAAAAAAAAGTTCACCTTGAGCTTATGAACTCATAGTAACAAACCTGGACTTAAATATTCACAGCGAGAAATAACTAGAGTTAAAATATGACATCATGAGGTTCCCTCCAGCTCTAGATTCTGATGGGCCCTTTTGATCAGCATTTCTCTAGTTTGCCAGGATCTAGGCCCTAAAAATGAACTGTAGTTTGCAACAAAATGATATCTAATTAAAGTTTAATGACTAGATTCCATTCCTTTCCTCCAGCAACACAGATATATGTATAGTGAGCTCTTCACAGAGCCTTTAATGTTGATGCTAACCCTTTAGGGTGAAACACTGGTAGGTGGACCCAGTTATAGAATACCCTTTGTAGAAATGCACAGACAAGGCTAAAGGCAAGAGAAAAACTAGAAAACATCCACTTACTCAGAACAAATTCAAAGTGGATTATCATACTGGCAAACTACAAAACTCTTGGACTAAATTGGGGAAACCTATGCCATTGCTTTCTGTGTATAAGGAAGACATCAGCATTCAGCCACGTCAATCCTAATTTGCCCTCATTTATTCTGCTTAAAGAAATGTGAAATAAGTCAAACGACCTCTTTTTCCTCTTTTTTTTAATCCTGTAGTTATTTTATAACACAGAATTAAACATCTCACAAATGCTAAGTTAGTGTATCCTGGATATTTCTGGAACCTAGGAGCCCAAAATGCAGGAATAACACATTCCTTATTATTACCTCATCGTTCTTCAAAGTGTTATCAATAAACTTAAATTGGTACTGTAAAACACAGCTATATATCATGCCTCAAACCATGGTTTAAAAAATGTGTTTTCACAAGTTTAAGCAGAAACTATGATAATGGGAAGTGTGGTATAGACAGAGTTCAATTCAACACTGAATGGGTACCCGTCTTGTGTCTAGGGATATGCTACGTAGGAGTCCCATGGACATGCGCCATACTTAAAGAGAATAAACTGCTTTATCTTTATTTGATTACCCCCCAAATCCTATGCACTAGTATTTCTGCCATAAAAAATAAAACCAAATGATGACTGATACCTCAAAAGTTTCCAGAGGTTAAATTTCTAAGTTGAATATATCCACACTACAGGATTTAAAAATATCAGGGCCGATCACTTCTCCTCCTTATTTTAAAAAGAGAAAGAAGATCCAGGGATAACTTCCTCATTAAATACACACCTCCTTGGCCTTCGCATGTGTGGCTTAGTATGAGGCTAGCTGCAGCCTTGAAAATATATTTCTCCTAATGATTCTGTCCAATCTTAACCTTCCTTATTCTTTATTCCAAGATCCTTTCAGGAAACAGGTCACCAAATTCTCAAATATTCCATTATTTTCATATACTTATTTAAATTAATTTCTTTTGCCAAATTAATTCAGTGGTATTCCATTTTTCATACTTACTAGGAGAACTTCACATACCTAGAAGATAATTTTCCTACCATTATTTATTATATACACTCAGTGGAAACAGAGTTAGGCCATGTAATTATCATTCCTCAGTTTCTAACAATCCTATGACAGTTGCTATAATAAAAATTATTTCCCAGTGGTGCCAGAGGTACAACATTAGATCTTGGAAGCATATCAAGTTCCAATGTGAAAAACAATGTATTATTATGTAATGTTTTCTTTTTTTTTTTTTAATTTTTTTTAATTTTCTTTTTTATTTTTTATTTAAAAAAAAATTTTTTTTAACGTTTATTTATTTTTGAGACAGAGAGAGACACAGCATGAACGGGGGAGGGGCAGAGAGAGAGGGAGACACAGAACCGGAAGCAGGCTCCAGGCTCTGAACCATCAGCCCAGAGCCCGATGCGGGGCTCGAACTCACAGACCGTGAGATCGTGACCTGAGCTGAAGTCGGTGTTTAACCGACTGAGCCACCCAGGCGCCCCTGTAATGTTTTCTTAAAAACATAATTTCAGATTAAATTTCTCAAATGTCAATATACTTAAATGGAAAACTGACACCATTTTTAGTTTCTTGATTTTTTTCAGGGTCTGTCCAAAATCCAAATGCCAAACCTTCCTCACCTTCAGTTTCTCCTATAACCATGATCAAATCATTTAGCCAAATCACCATGTCTCAGTTTTTCTACTTATAAATTATGGATAATATTATCTGTTCCTTACTTGCTATATGTCATATACCTACTTGTACATTTCAGGATCTATTCTGTTTTAAAATAAATAACCACCTAATTTTTCATTCCATTAAGCAAGGGTTAAAAATAGATTTTAAAAATCGGAATACACCTGCATTTTTGAATTCCTTAGAGTAAGTTAACATATGAAAACTGCTATTGAAATTCTTGACAGGACTTTTAATCATTCCAGATTCATACACTGAGCTTTATGAATGACATTAAAGAAAAGAAATATTCTTCCCTCCATTTTAAGCCCGTTCCTTAAACTTTCCAATGTGATTAATGTGGTATATATCTCAGGGTTTTTATTCTGAGTGTGGTATGGGTACAATGGAGAAGGTGTGAGGAAAGCTAAAAACCACAATAATGCAAATTCCCACTTTCTTTGGGAATATTCCCTACAAGGGCCAAGAGACTAACAAATACTATGCATCCCCATTGGGGATGAGAGGCAAGAGTTTGCTCTTAAATTGACTTCGGCGTAGAGATGCCAAAGCAAATAAATCACCATAAGTGAAATACTTTGAAAGGTAAATGGGCTTTAAAAATATTTGTGTAGGTTAAATTTTCTAATCGGAAGTATTCATTACTGTCAGATGTGATAAGGGCACATGTCCATCAGGATCTCTAGAGATCTCCTCCTGGTATATGATTTATTATTTTTAAACCAATGCCTAGCACAGCAGACACCTCCAACAAATGTTACTGAATGAAGAAAAATAAGCCAGAGTTCAAATATGTTACACTTGACTGAAGCCAAATTATGTTCATTTGAGTAAGAAGTTAAGTAAAGGCCTCAAAGTTCTTAGATCCCTTCAATGCATATGTGGTTTTTTTTCTTTTTTATCAATAAGGATTCTGGAATGATGAACACACCTGAATGCCTATTTGACCCAACTACTCAAGCCATTAGTAGAATAAAATGCAGAGCAAACTTTTATTTCCTAGGATTCCCTGCCTCTAGCCAAGTTCATCCTCAAAGACCCTGTTTCACTTTGTATTCTCATTGCGGTGTGACTTACAACCCTCCAACCATTTATAAAGAATTTTGAGAGAAGAATGGCACTTTTACAGGTTACATAGTCTCAATAGTGGCTCCATTCCATTTTTTTCCTTTACAAGAATCGTTTGTAACTGAAGTAAAAAGACTTCAGTCATCTCTCTGATGGAGGATGAGGAAAGTCACATTTATGGGTAGGTAAGAAATGACCTATTTGTTTTCCTAAAATTCCACTGGACATAAATCTCTGATCATAGATGGACAGACTTCAGTTTATAACCAGAAGTTCACTGAATATTCATCAAGTTACCCAGACATTGGTCAATGAGAAGTCACCTGAATGGATTCACTTACCTACCCAGATTCTACGATGAGAATGGCTGTCGCCAAATCCTAAAGTAATACGATAGTAACCTTTGTAAAATTAAGTAAGTACTATATGGTAAGAGGAGACGCAACCAGTATAAAGAGAAACAGAAGAGTGAAGCATTAAAGCTGTTGATGGGGTGGGTGTACAGTCTGGGTGCCCTGCTTGAATGCAGCCTAAATTATAGAAGTGGGTTTGACTTTGCCTCAGCCCCAGGGATTGACCTGTATTGCTTTGGTCTCGCAGATATCCTAAAGTGTGCAAATGTTTCAGTATTTCCTGGAGGATATCCCAGACCACAGTCACTCCATATCCCTAGGGAAAATGACCCTGAGGAGGTCTTTTTCCTCCAGGTTAATTGTTATAAACCTCCAGAGAGATCTAGAAAGTACTGACTAATCTAATACCATAAGATTGCTCACAGTAACTTGGCTATGAACAGAGAAATTTTGAGAATCAAATTGACATCTCCTTCAGGGTTCAACTGGTCTAGGAAATGTAGCAAGTCTAAAATAACTGTTCCACAAGACTGGAGATAAAATAGAGCCGCTTCTAATTTGAAAAGTGATTCCCACTACCAGTGATTGCTTCTCTGATTGCTAATAAAAAGAGCTAATTCACTCCTGAATGCTTACCACTAGCCAGCACTGCTCTAACTATTAGGACTTGTATTCATTTATTTAATTCTCACAACAACCCTAAGAGGTAGGAACTATTGTTACCATTCTGATTTCAATGAAGAAATGGAAGCCTAGAGAGATTAAATAACTTGCCCCAAGTTATTTAGAAAATAATGGCCAAGTTGGGGCTCAGTACCAGGAGCAGTGTTTACACTTTTGCCTCCCTGTCTTTTCCCTTCCCTGAAAGTCTGGACGAGTGCCCGTGACCAGCCACACACAGGGAGATGAGGCTCATAAGCACGGTGTCTGTGGGAGCCCGGGACTCTGGCCCAGCCGGGATGAGAGTTTCTCCTCGCCTAACTCCAGGAGACCCTCCTCAACTTGTCTCAGGGCATCTCCACTGACTGCTTTTTTCTCTATAGATTCTCTGTTGAAAGAAAGCCTAAGATTACAGGTATCATCAGGCCTACACACTACGAGCAAACTTCAAATGGATCCTAGATTATAAACCAGAAAACTGGAAAGAACAGAGACCTGGCCGTATACAATGTTCTTTGTATCACACCCAGGGAGCTTCCAAGGCAATTAGGAGCATGTGATGCTTCTAATAGGAGCCCATGAAACTTCAGAATTGCACGATTCGCATGGCCATGCCTTAAACATCGGGACGCTTTTTTCGCGTCTAATTTGGTTTTTTAGTGCTGAGCTTTTTAAAGTTGAAATAGAGAAAGGATAGAAAACACACTTAGAAATGACATCAAAACCACTGAATGAAGGAGCCTCATTCCTTCTTTCTTTTAATTCGCCTAGCCTTAAAGGACAGACTTTTTCCCCTGAGTTGGTTGACAGTCACTTAGGTGACTAAAATACCCAGTATATCTTAGTGAAAAGCTATTTTTAAAATTACTTGATTTAGAAAACTCCAATCATGATAATTTCATGGGAATTTGTAGTACACAAATTAGAAGTTTTAAATTACTCTGCAAGAATTTGTGAGTTCAAATAATCTTAATTAGGAAATACCTGCATCGATGCATATTTATTAGGTGTTTTTAACATCTGTCCCTGATACAAAATTATTTTGAGGGTAGTTTTATGAGTTCTAGTTCCTGTGGTCAGTAATAGCAGTCATGACGCAGTATGAAACTAGGAGCCAGAAGTATCCATTCTAGTGTCGCCTGGCTGTGCCACTTTTAATCTCTGGGCCTAGAGATTGTCACTTCGCTTCTCTTAGCCTGCTTCCTCCTGTCCAAAGAAGGGTAACAGTTCCCACCTCAAAGTGTTGTTTCACGGATGAAAGAAAAGACTGCACGTGAAAGAGATCTGAGTAAGCCTCAAAGCACTCTAACAATATTAAAATCACAAAATAAATGTGGCAGCGTGGCTCACTGAGGAAAATGCAGGTGTGGTCTGGTGCAAGAAGGAATCAACTTGGCTGATTTGCCAACTTGTGACTCCGGGTGAGTCTGCCCTCAGTTTTCTCATCTGAGAAATGAAATGATAGTAAGTGTCTCAGAAGGATGACGTGGGGATTAGAAATAAAGTACGGAAGGCCCCTTGCAGGACAGGCAACACTAGGTGCTCAGTAAATGGCACCCATTTCACATCAAAGAATCCATTTAATTAAGCCAAGTATGCTGTGCGTTCAGTCACAACAGCTGACCAGTGTTCTGCTTAGAACAGTACATCCATTAGCAGAGTCCCAAATATACTTCTGCGGCAGCCAGCCCCTGGGTTTATCCTATTTAGACTCCAGTAGAGTAAGGCTGTGCTTGCTGTATTCATAGATCCTGCCTTAAAACATTTCTTTATAAAACTTACTCATGAAATCTCAAATGTAAAAATATAAAAGTAATTAAATCAATACGACCCAACGTGGCAACCCCAAACGCAGGCTTTCTCCAAACCTGCTTTTACGAGATGAACTTACTTCGCTTTCTGTTACTTATCTAGAGACAAGGGTGGGGTCCGGGGGACCAGGATGAGGAAAAAGCCGAAGTGAATCTGCTGTTGTTATCGAGAATGTCCAACTTAACCAAAATAAGCAGCCTCTGACTCGCCTCGCCAGCTCCAGAACGTCAAAGGCAGGCCCGTCGGAGCAAGAAGCGGAAGAGGGGCACGAGTCTCACCGCGCCCAGCCTTGCCCCCAGGCACACCAAGTGTGGCAGGCACCAGTCACCAAGCAGAGCGCGAGTTAGAGGAGTGGAGCTGGGGAAGGGCGCATGCAGTTGGGTTAGTCTGGACTCGACCATGCTGCTGTGCATTCCTGTTTGGCAAACGCGCTTAGGCAAAACAGACTTGATGCTTACAATGATCCCAGCCCAAAATGGAGTGTCTCTGACTAGCAGGGAGGAGCTGATGCTCGCCATGAGAAAGCCCAGCACGGTCACGGCGATGCCCAGGGCCAGCTGCAGCAGCGCGAGCAGCAGCGGGAACCGGCAGCCGCAGCACGTCCGGGCCTCCTCCTCCCCGCACTCCTTGGGGGCCCTTTTGCCCGTCTTCGGCCCCATGTCGTCGGGTCCGGCGGCGTCCGCGGCCGGCCCCCCCTGCCTGCGCTGGCCGCGGGGCTGCTTGTCCTTGCCCATGGCCGCTGCGTGGGTGGGTGGGTGCGTGTGCAGCGCGCTGGGCCCCGGAGCGCGGCGCTGGGCGGGCTGAGCCTGCCCTGGTATTCGAATTACGGAGGCTGAACAAATATGGAAAACATTTGGAGCCGACTCGCCGAGCCTCCAAAGGCCACCGGGAGCCCCGCCGCAGAGGGGGAGTCAAGGGGGGTCGCCAACTGCCAACGCGCCGGGACGCAGCGCCTGCTGGGCCCGCGAGCAGGGTTTGTCAATCGCTCTCGGCCTTGTAAACCCTGTGCACTTTAGACAGGCTGTGTGTGTGTGTGTGTGTGTGTGTGTGTGTGTCTGTGGTGTGACTGTTTTCCTCACTCAAAACCCCAGGATTTTTTTTTTTTTTTGGTTTTGTTTTTATTTTCTGAGAGGTGCAATGCAAGGTGATGAATGTTTAATCATTTGAGTTTAATTAATAGGCAGTTTAATCCAAACTAGGCATTGCTAGGCTCCAAGCTGTGAAGTCATTTCCAGAAGTTAAATTGTTCTTATTTTCCAACAAAGAAATAGGCTCTTCTCTTTCTTTGTAAGTTCTGCAATCTGGCTGACAAAGGCACTTTTCCTGTTGAAGTAGGTGCTTTTAAAAGCACTGTTTATGGAGATGCTGGACTAATACACTCTCCCGAATGCATTTGGTTTTAAAACTTCTTTCAGTCATCTATATGGACTTCCCAATCAGTCTTCACTAATTTCCACATCAGTGGCTAGGGAGCTTGGTCAGGGACAGTTCAACTCCGTCTCCATTTGGGGTATTTTTAAAAAATATTTTATTTATTACTGAGACACAGAGCATGAGCAGGGGAGGGGTAGAGAGAGGGGGAGACACAGAATCAGAAGCAGGCTCCAGGCTCTGAGCTGTCAGCACAGAGCCCAATGCGGGGCTTGAACTCTCCCACCATGAGATCATGACCTGAGTGGAAGTCGGTAGCTTAACCAACTGAGCCACCCAGGCGCCTTCCATTTGGGGTATTTTTAAAGCATCTACCCTGTGCTACAACATAAGAATGTTCAAGATAGATTCAGTCCCAGCCCAAAGTCACAGAACAAATCAATAAAACAGATGATTCTTATTCCTGCATATCTCTACTCAGTAGCACTTAGAGAAAATTTCAGTGAAACCGCTAAGAAATGCTCCCACCACTTTGGAGTATTTATATCTACTTTGGGATGGTCATCATAACATTCGGAAAGCTGTATTAAAAAAAAATAAATGATGTTGGTATGCTGCTAGGATAAAGCCTACTCCTAGATTGCTCCCTATCAGCTAATCTAAAGAAAGTCTAACTCCCCGCTTTGTTTTCTTAGAATTATAAACTAATCATCATCAACTCTCCTTGTAAACTGTCAAGTCCCAAAAAAGGCACCTTTGAAGTATAAAATATATTCATACTTATTTTATAAACTTCAGTGCTTTCTTATTACCTTCCTTCTGGATCAGTGAGAAAAATATGATCCAAGGAATAAAGGCAGTAGCCCCCAAAGCAGAATCTACACCACACAGCCCAGAAGCAGTAGAAACAGTGCTCTCTCACAAGAGGAACTCAGGGGCTGAGGCAAGGTCATTGTCAACTTTGGGACGTCTACACGGCTAGCATCTCTAGTGAGAACAGACCAAAAAAAAAGGTGGTGTTACACCAAGGTACCTGAGAACAACCCAAATGACAAAACTGTACATGGTTTTTCTACATAAACATGGTAAATGTTTTTTAAGAAGCTAATTGATTACACAGAATTAATTATTTGTTGTTATGAATAATATAGATACCAATTACTCAGTACCTGCTCTATGTCAAGTACATGGCAGGTGCTTTACATACTTGCCAGTTACGCCTCACAACCACCTTATAATTATAGTTTCCCCTTTAAATATGAAAAAATGAATATCAAAATTATCAAGTAACCAGATTATTAAGCCACTCACCTAGTTAGTTAGGGATGGAGGTGAGGGGAGCCAAATGGTAACTCTTGTGGATTACTTATTTTATTATTTCCTACAGGCAAACAAGTGGACTGTGTAAATCATTTGTGATGTTTTAAAAAAAAAATTTAATGTTTATTTTTGAGAGAGAGAGAGACAGAGCACAAGTGGGGGAAGGGCACAGAGAGGGAGACACAGAATACGAAGCAAGTTCCAGGCTCTGAGCTGTCAGCACAGAGCCTGATGCGGGGCTCAAACTCACAAACTGTGACATCATGACCTGACCAAAGTCAGATGCTTAACCGACAACCACCCAGGTGTCCCTCATTTGTGTTTTTAAACAGTTTAATGGTCATAAGTAGTATTTTATACATCATGGAATTAGCTGTTAGCATTGAACCTAAGGCTATTTGAGTACTTTACAAAAATATCTTGATTCACCACCATGATATATACAATAGTCAATGGAAACTGTTATTTCTATTATTAACTTGTGACTAGACACAGGCTCTATTTGCTGACCATATGGCTATGCTGTCTTAGAAATAAAATCTTCTTCAAAACTTTAAATTAGATGTAAGTTAGAATAGTTAAAATAATAGGATATTCCTGTAGGTTTGTCTTACAAGTTTCAGAACCAGTGTGGCTTACATTCATAAGCCAGTTGTACATAAATTCTTATAATAACGGCTTCCTTTTAATCGCTTCGCAGAGACAAGTTACAAATGAAACCAGCAGCAGTGAATAATAGCCTAGATGAATTGTAATCCTTCTAGTCTGATTACAACCACTGACTTCAATTTCCATCTTCCAGTGAAGGAAACAGCGATACAGGGAACCATACGCCTGCTCAAACCCCCAACTGTTTGGTTGAATCTGTGTTTGAGGAGGCCTGGTCTATAACCATGAGATGATGGTGGTGAGAATGGCATTTTGACTTACCCATATGGGGAAGTAGAAGCAAAGAAGAGGGTGAGAAAAGTGGTCAAAAGGTTAGTGATAAAGAATAATCAAGGCTACAATGGAATCAGAGGGTCGTTAAGAATGCGACAAGGAAAATTCTTCCTTTATTTGACATGTCCTTTCCACTGAGAAAAATCACCATTTCCAGCTCATCACATCGTTTAACAGAAATGAACAGGGTGTTTTTAGTATTCATAAATTTGAATGTCTCTGTTTTATAGGTTAAGCAATAACCTTTTCAGATATTTATATTACTGGGAAGAAAGGCAAAGTAGAAACAAAGTGTCTTCAGATACTCTCCTGGCTGCTCTTAGAACTCAAAACTAACAGAGTGTAAAGTAGAAATTGCAGGACAGAAGTTGATACACGTTATTTTGATCCTCTGGGGAAAGTAACAAAATTAAGCTTAGTATCTTTGCTGTGTCCCCAATTCCACATTATTGTGAAGTATTTATGCCTCAGAAGTTCAGAAGTGGGAAGATGATAACTCTTTTTGTAACTAGTATCATTAACAAAATGTCCTTAGGAAATCCAACTAGAAATATCTTTTTTTTTTAAGTTTATTTATTTTGAGGGAGAGAGAGAGCACATGCACACACAAGCAGGGGAGAGGCAGAGAGAAGGAGAGAGAGAATCCCAAGCAGGTACTGCACCATCCTGCAGAGCCTGATGCGGGGTTCAAAGTTGCAAACCGTGAGATCATGACCTGAGCTGAGATCAAGAGGAGGACACTTAACCAACTGCATCACCCAGGTGCCCCTAGAAAAAATCTTTAAACCAAAGTATTTCTGAACACATGAGATGAGATTTACCAAGAACAAAAGAGATTTCATAGAAAAATTATTACAGTTCCAAGGTCTGCATTGAGTGTCTTTAATGTGTAGTTAAATATATCAAAGAATTCACTTAGATTTTTAAAGTTTATTTATTTATTTTGAGAGAGAGAGAGAAAGCACATACACCAGCACATGAGTGGGGGAGGGGCAGAGAGAGGGAGAGACAGAATCCCAAACAGACTCTGTACTGTTGTTGCAGAGCCCAATTCCAGGCTTGAACCCACAAACCCTGAGATCATGACCTGAGCCAAGATCAAGAGTCAGATGCTTTACCGACTGAGCCACACAGGCACCCCTTTATTTCTTTTTTTTTTTAAGTTTCTATTAGATTTGATTTAAAAAAGTATCAAATACTCCCCAGAGAGCAACTGAAAACTCATGTATGATATGCAGTACCATTGGCCCCTACATAAAATGACTACAGGTATTGCTGATATGTATGTGTGTGCATGTGTATTTGTTATGTGTACAAGAAATTTTAAAAACTCCCATTTTTTTCTATTCTCTTTTTTTCTATGTCATTAATTTTCAGTATATCTTTTGGTTCTTTTTTTTTTTTTTTTTTTTTTTTTTCAAAAAATTGACCCATCTGTGATTTTTTTCATTGCAGTTTATATTTTCAGGTTAAGTGTTATATGGGCAGTATACTCTTTATGGTCAACAGAAGACTTCTAACTTTCTCATTCTATAGAGAGTCTGGAGAGATGATAACTATCATTTTCTAATGCATTCCACCTCTTTGATGTTATTTATAATGATATCAAATTTTTCTACATATAATTTTGTCCATGTAATTCTGATGTTGTCACTGCCTATGGTCAAGAAGAAATAACTAAGTGTATTTTACATAAGAGTACAGGGAGAATGGTTGTGGTGCATTCATACAATGGACTACCACTTGACAATAAGAAGGAATGAACTATTCACTGTATGTTAATTATACTTCAATTAAACTCTTTTTAAAAAAGAGGGAATGAACTACTATGTAAGCACTGACCTGAATGAATTTCACTAGGAGTGCACTGAAAGAAAGAAACCAGATACAAAATAATATGCCCTGCATAATTCTATTTGTATAAAAAAATTGTAAAGGCAAAACTAATCTTTGATTATTGAATTTAAAAAAGGATTATGGAGTTGGCAACAAAATATCCTCTAGGCCTATCCATGTTGTCACAAATGGCAAGATTTCATTCTCTTTTTTTGGCTGAGTAATATACCCTTATAATGTAATATATATACCACATCTTCTTTATCCATTCACCTAACCATGGACATTTAGGTTGCTCTCATATCTTAGTTATTGTAAACAATGCTGCAATAAAGAGGAGTGCATGTATCTTTTTGAATTAGTGTTTTTGTTTTCTTTGGGTAAATACCCAGTAGTGAAATTACTGGATTATATGGTATTTCTATCTTTAATTTTTTGAGAAACCATACTGTTTTCCACAGTGGCTGCACCAACTTACATTCCCACCAACAGTGCACAAGGATGCCTTTTTCTCCACATCCTTGCCAACACTTGTTATTTATTGTCTTTTTGATAATAGCCATCCTAACAGGTGTTAAAGTGATATCTCCCGGTGGTTTCGATTTGCATTCCCCTGATGATTAGTGATGTTGAGCATCTTTTCATGGTTCTATTTGCCATCTCTGTGTGTCTTCTTTGGGAAGATGTCTATTCAGATCATCTGCCCATTTTTAAATCAGATTTTTTTTAGTATTTAGAGTAGTATAACTTCCCTATATATTTTGGATATTAGACAGTTGGAGTTTTTAAAATTCAAATTCTCTTATCAAACTCTCTTAATTTCTCTCCTGCCTTTCTGGCTCCTCTGTATTAATTATTTATTGCTGCATAATAAATCACCCCAAAACTTAGTGGTTTGAAACAACAATAATTATTTATTATTTCATAGTTTCTGTTGGTCTAATATTAAAATAAGGAACAGCAGGGATGGTTTGTTTCCTCATGTTATCTGGGGTCTCAGTTGGAAGCCTTGAAGACTGGGGTCTGGGATCATCTGAAGTTTTGACGGAAGCAGAAGGTTCTGGTTTCAATGTGGCTCACTCCTCCAGCTGCCAAGTTTGTTCCTCCCCCTGTGGCCTCTCCACTCACTGGCCTCTCCACAGGGCTGTTTGAATATCCTCACAACATGGTGACTGGCTTCAACCAGAACAAGAGATTCAGAAACTGAAGGAACAAGGTAAAAGCTACCCTTTTCATGACCCAGCAACAAAAGTCACATAGTAACTCTTGAGTTACATTCTTTAGGAGAGATTTACTAAGTCCAGCCCACACTCAAGGGGAGAGGAATTAAGAGCCTTCTATTAAAAGGAAGAGTATCAAAGTATCAAATAGTATCAAAGACATATTTTAAAACCACCACACTCACCTTCTCAAGTTTCTTCATGGACTGTATTTCTTTTGCTGAACTCCTAAATGTTGGTATTCTGTCTCCTTACACTATACATTCTATGGGTCCACTGAAGATTCCCAAATGTAAGGAGCCCAGACTTCTGTGCTTAGTTCTAGGTCTGCAAATGTAAATACCTACTCACATCTCCATTTGAGTGTCCCAAAGGTACCCCAAACTCATTCCCTCCTTGAACTCTATAAAGAATCAAGCAAGGTAAACATAAAATGTACAGACTCTAGTGGCAAGATGGCCATTGATTGCCTTTGCCAAGAGCAGCCCCATATAGAAGTTTCAAGATTTTAGTGAGTGGGAAAGGACAAAGGGGAAACGCATGTAGAAATAAATCTACAGAAAAGCTTAGCTGTGAAGGGAAGGAAAAAGAAAAAGCTGTAGCTAAAGGGAAAATATAAAGTTGAAGAAAAGTTTGCCTCATTTTTTTTTTTTTTTTTTTTTAGTTAATTGATCAGATAACTTCCTTGAGGCAAGAGACTTAGTCAGATGGAAATTCCCTTCATAGGCTGAGATACGAGGAAAGAATGTAGAACTGAAGGGAATGCAGTTAAATTTGCAGGGATGGAAAGAAGGCATTTCAGAGAATTCATGTCTTCTGGCCTCTTCCAGGATACATATACAATGAATGTGATATCAAATATTCTTCTTCTAAATGATGCAGATTTTAGATAGAGAGCCATTCTACTTCCACATCCTATCTCACAGCATATTTTATCACTATATCTCATTATAAATACATTTCATAAAACTACATCATTTTCTGAAAATTTTCTCTAAAAGAATAAAAACATAATTTTCTGTAAAATTACAAAAAATAATAATAATGTCTGAAATGTGTATCTGTATCTTTATGGGTTACAAAGTTCTGTCACATATTATCTCTAAATCTCATCAAAATCCGGTGAAGTCAGAATTTCTTCAGAGTGGTTAAATGATTTGCTCAAGGCTATATTTTTTCCTTCTTACTCTAAGACCGGCGTTCTTTCGATATATTTTAGCTATATGAATTGGATTTTGTTAGATTTGTTGATACGCATTTAATGTACAGCTTGATGAGTTTTATTGCATAAAGAAATTGAATTAGTACATTGATGTTAACATACATGTTAAACATATGTGTTAAGGGCTATGCTCCCAATTCCAATGTGTAGGTTTTTCCCCATACCACCGAGCAGTTCTCCAACACCAGCTGGGTATGCTACATTTCAATCCAATTCTGACTGTGTTTACCCAGAGACAGCATTGATTGATTCCAGAGGTTAAGGGCTCAGCCCCACTAAGACTAAGACTGGCCCAACTTCAGATGCTGTTACCTGTGCTTCTAACTTACTGGCTATGAACAGAGGATTCTGTGATCCTCCCCTTGGATTTGATTAATTGGCCAGAGTGGCTACAGAACTCAGGAAACTACTTTATTCACTAGATTACTGGTTTACTACAAATGATATGAAAGGATACTAGTCAACAGCCAGGTGAAGTGATCCACAGGGCAAGGTCCATAGCAAAGGAGCTTCTGTCCTCACAGAGTCTGGGGCCTGGCTCGGTGGCCTGAGAAAGATTCCAGTTCACCAACGAATCCTATCCCTTTGGGGTTTTGTGGAGGCTTCATTACATAGCCATGGCTGATTAATTCATTGATTACTGGTGATTGATTCAACCTCCAGTCCCTCTCATCCCTGGAGGTCAGGGGGTGGGACTGAAACTTCCAAACCTCTAATCACATGGCTGCTTCTTCTGGCAGCTAGTCCACATCCTTAGGTTTAGTCCCAATATCATCTCATTAATATAAAAAAAAGACATCTTTATCACTCTCATCCCTTAGGAAACTCTGAGGATTTTAGGAGCTTTGTGCCAGAAATGAGACAAAAATCAAATATATATTTCTTATAAATCACAGTATCACCAGGGCATACAGTGCTTTGTACACAAAAATCCCTGCCAAATCCCAGAGTAGCATGGACAGATGCTGTCTAGAGTCTAGGCCATAAGCACTATGAGGGCAGAAACCATGCTTTCCTTTTTTTTTTAATTTAATTTTTTTTATTTTTAAGTAATGTTTACACCCAACATGGGGCTCAAAATCACAACCCTGAGATCAAGAGTCGCACACTCCACCGACTGAGCCAGCCAGGTGTTCCATGCTTTCCTAATCACCATCAGTCCTATAGTACTCAGCACAGCACATAGAACTTTGTATGGTTTTAGTAAATATTTATAGATCCTAAATAGTTACGCTGTTTTTATGCAATCCATCTAGATTCAGGTGTTTCTGATGTAACAGTATTTCTTTAAAATTCTTGAATTGCGTATTTTGTTTGTCCATTTTTAAGAGTTGTCTTTAGGAATAACTCAAATGGACACTGGATGAATTACAATCAGGATTTCTAAATAATAACATTTAAAACACCACAAAGTCGGGGTGCCTGGGTGGCTTGGTCAGTTAAGCATCCGACTTCAGCTCAGGTCATGATCTCACAGTTTTGTGGGTTAGAGCCCTGAATCGGGCTCTGTGCTGACAGCTTGGAGCCTGGAGCCCACTTTGGATTCTGTGTTTCCCTCTCTCTCTCTGTCCCTACCCTACTCATGCTCTGTCTCTTTCTGTCTCTCAAAAATAAATAAATATTAAAAAGTATTTTAAAAAACCACCACAAAGTCATTTTAAATATCCTATGTTGTTACAAGCAAACTATAATTTTCATTCTGACCACAAATCTTCCTCCTTAGTTAGAATAACTGAGTCATTGTCTGACTCTATGACAGACCAACATCTTTTATCCTTTTCAGAATATGCAGGTTTCTGTAGACTTATGACTCCCTGCGTTTGGTTCCATATCCAGTCATCACCACCTTTAAAGACATCTTTGGCCATAAGACAAATCCATGCCAGCCATGTTCTCTTTCTCCTACAGTTCTTCTATGAATTCTCTCACCTTTATATAGCTCTGAATGCAAACACTGGACTCAGACTGCCTGAGTTCCAATCTCAGCTCTAAGTCTTAGTAACTATGTGATGAAAACATGAGAACCGTTCCCTGGCATGGATAACTAAGCAATAATTGTTAGCTCTTATCCTAGCTCTGCCATATTTTCTTATTCGCTTTTCCTTTCCTATGCACTATCTTTCTTTGCAATTTCTCTTTGTCATGTCCTCATGGTTTCCCCTCTCACGTTCTCCACAGAAGAGTAACCCTCACTGTCCTTCTCTTACACTCACTGTCTGATATCTCTCAAGTTTTGCTACCAAATTAGTGCTTGGCTTCACAATACAATTTTATTTTTCCTCACCACCACCCATGTACTCTCACCCAAATCAGTAATTGGGACTTTTCCAGAATGATCTCCAGAAAAAGATGATTCAGCCCCTTCTCTTCTACGGCCTTCAAGCTCTCTCCTCTGAACTTTGACCCCACCCACTGCCTCAAGGAAGTGACTGTACTCAAATATCTGACACTCACCCCAGTCAATCATAAAAGGGCTACCGTTTTATTTATAATCTTGTGCTATGCACCTTGTGAAGGTAACATCAGATTAGGAAGGAAACTCACACTTGACTTCCCCAATTGATTTCAAATTATTTCACAGAAGCTACTGAATTGCTGACACTTCAGAAACAATGTTTTGATAATCTAACATTAAGTGAGACGAGATAAATCATGATAGAAAAAAGTTCACACTTCTCAAATGTTCTACTCCCTATAAGATCATGGTATGGTGGATGACACTGGTTTTGTGGCCTAAAATCCCTTTTGATGTTGGGGAATGGCCTCTCACCCATCCCAATATGGTCTTGTGGGACTTCTGCCCATCCCCTGACCACAGGAATTGGCCTCTGGCCCTAGTCTAACCAATCGTAGTACCTCTGCTCCTACGTTGGCATTAAGGGTCAGGAACATGAAAGACGAAGGCAAAACAGAGTAGGTGAGAATCCTTCCATGAAGCATGAGACAAGAATGCTGGGGTGGGGTGCAATCCTCTCGCTCTCTTTTTTTTTTTTTTTTCAACGTTTTTTATTTATTTTTGGGACAGAGAGAGACAGAGCATGAACGGGGGAGGGGCAGAGAGAGAGGGAGACACAGAATCGGAAACAGGCTCCAGGCTCCGAGCCATCAGCCCAGAGCCTGACGCGGGGCTCGAACTCACGGACCGCGAGATCGTGACCTGGCTGAAGTCGGACGCTTAACCGACTGCGCCACCCAGGCGCCCCCTTTTTTTTTTTTTTGGAATGGAGGTTGTCAGTTGTAGGGTATCTTTCGCACAAGTCGGAGGGAATCTTTCTGTAACAGGTAAGAACAAGACCAATGAACAAGGAGAAACAGAGATGAGAGAAGAGAGAGACAGAGAATTTGACAACATTCTCTGAGCCTCAGAAAACAACTGTGCCTGAAGCAAGTTCCCTGAGTGTCCTAAGGCAGAGATTGTCTTATTTGCCACTGCACCATCAATTCTCGGCACGTACTAGGTGCTCAATCAGTATCTGTTGAATAGCTAAATAAATAAACAAGTCAAAAGATATCCCTTTTGTTTAAAAGTGAGTTATTTCCCTTGAAACTGAAGGTATCCTAACTATGCACCCACCTAGGCTAACTTCAGCATTGCCCATGAATACCCCATCTCTGAAATAACAGACCTACAGTAGTGTAAGAAAAACATATAGAAATGGCAAGTGAGAAGTGCGTTCATTTCCAAAAAGACAGGAATGTTAAAATAACACATTTTTTTCCCCTGTCAAACTGTGTAGAAAAGTATGAAGCCATTGTAGGGTAGGATAGACATTTTATAAAGTGCCCATTTACGACACTTTCACAATTTGGCATGTGGGGAAATGCCAAGTGCTATTTTACAATCTATACCACCTTTAGCTTATTTGTACAAATAAAGCATCATGCTCAATTAGTTAATTACACCTAAAGCTTTTGTTGCTCTTTAATTAGCCTAAATCTTAAAATTAAGTAACATGTTAACAGATACTTGCATGCTGGTGTTTAGTCAAGAATGAAGGTCAGAATCACCTGAAGAGTATTTAAGACATGTTGGGTTTTTTTTCCCCAAATTCCGGATTTAGTTATATTTGGGCTGGACTCTAGGCATTTAGTATGTGTGGGATGTACCCTCATGCTTAAGTCTCACTCTATAAACCTGTCAAGGACACACCCAGACTAAGCTCAACACCCTTGTCTTACCTTAAGGCAATTCCCTTCCCAAAGGCTAACTGTAACTATATCAATTTATTTCTTCTTGGTGCCTCTTTCTCAGTAGTGAGCTGCCTGTACAACATTCATTCTTGCGTTCATTCCACCAACATTTATTGAGTGTCTAAAATTGTCAAGTAACCCAGTAGGCATGATGGTAAAGAGGTAGGAACCCATTCAACTGGAGAGAGACACATACCAGAAAAGTATAACAAAGTGTACATGTGTGAGAAGGGGATTGTGTGTCAGGTGTAGCAAGGCACAAAGGGCCAAGTGACTACTACAGTGTGTCACAATCTAGGGCACACAGAATGTGTAGTTGGGAAATGTGTGGCATAGCAGAGTGATCATTCATGCCTTGTGGTTATTTATCCATGAGGTAACTCTGAAATGTATCAGGTTGGACCTGTTGATTCATGAAATCCTGTCACTCATCCAGCAGCTCCTTCCCTACACCTAGGTCTTGGAGACTAACCCTCCTAGTTTCGCTTTTTTTGCCCCTCCGCCCCAAGGTAGTAAGGGTATAATCAGACCAGGACAAGGTATTGGGGGGGGGCGGTGACTGACTAAATACCCAACTATATTGCTGGTCCTGGAGGATGGCCCTCCCTCAGCTCCGCTGAATACCAAGAACCAAGGTCTTGCTGTAATTCATGACTCCCATGCCTGTCAATCATTTGCAACATCTATTTTTCACTTAGTCATATTTTTTGTCCATAAGCCATCTGCAATATACATTTCATACATCACGTAAGTGGTGAGAAAGAGCATTTTTTCTCAATATCATGTATTTCAAAATTCATGCATTATTTTAAATCTTGTTACTAAAAGCCTAACATTCCATATTTCAAATCAAAATAATTTTATCTTTTTGTACATCCTGTTTAGAGAGAGTAGGGGAAACAACATAAGAGAAAAGGGAAAAATGTGAAACATTTATTGAAGCAAGTTGCTTGGGGTTTAATAGGAATGAAACTGGCACCTAGAAAAAACTCATCGAAATGTTCAAAGCAATTCCTTTGGGGGCGGTGAGACATACATGATATTTGTCCCATCTTCCTATTTTTGTGTTGTCCTCTAATGGGCACATTACATTGTGATATCACCAACCAGACAACAAAAACAAATTAAAAAAAAAGAAACAGTTTTTAAGAGAAACTCACTTCCATCATTCTATAGGCTGCATTTCATTTTTGCTCTCTTCCTCTTTATGAGATAAAATATTTCCATTTTATTTACTAATATTTATAATGCTCTTTCTTCTATGGATGCCCATCTGGAAGAAAAACAAACAAAGCCACTAAATGTTCTATGTTTTGACCGTTGATGGTCTTTGGCCAGGTGTGCAGCTTCTATTCCCTCTCAAAGTCCCAGCTGACTTGTCACTATTCTCCAGCATCCAAAGGAAGAGTTCACATCCCTGGTCACAGGTCAGATGTTTGCTCTGTAAACACAAGGTTTACTCTATGTAAAGGTCTGTCTTAAGCCCACGCTCCCTGTGAAGATTTTCCTCCCTCTCCATGCCATTCAACTATTTCTTTTTTTGAACTTCTACAACATTATATGTATTATGTAATTTTGTAAGTTGTTATTTACAAGATCCTACAGTCTGCATTTGCTTTACATGACAGTCTTCACTCATAAAGCATTATTGGTTACCTACTTTGTGCTAAGAACTATGTTAGCACTAAATAACGAACAAGATGGGTTACAGAAGAGAGTGTAATAGATAACAGCAATTTATAAATATGCACAGTGCTTTGCAAATCCAGAAAGGGGATACCTTCATCTTTGCTCATGCAGATTGTTTTTTGCAGGCTACGGAGCAGCAATCTTCCTTGTTCCCCCCTAGTCCTCGGCCAACACCCCCAGGAAATTGTTATGGGCTGATTAGAAGGACAAGCTTGTTTGTTGTTCCTCTCCTCAAGTTTTCATTCACAAGTGAAGGTAGCAGGCTGAGGTGGGGGCTATTTCTTTGGGAAGCTCATAGTCCCCTGATGCTCCTATTTGAAGACAGGTTCCTTTATTTCAGTTTCTTCCTTCCACATGGTCATCTAGAGTACAGTATAATTTGGGATGCTGACCAGGAGTTGTGACGAGGCCCTGGATGGGTGGCTAGCCTAGGCTTTGTGATCCAGCTCAGAATCATATTGCAGCCTATGATGGTGTCAGGGTCCAAAGTCCAGCTAGCAACTTAGCACCTTCTATATGCATTCATATCGCTTAGGAAACTCATGAGGGAGGGTGGCTTTGATTTGGAATAGATCTAAGTATTCTGAACACCCCTTTCATAATACCATCAACATCCTCCCCAATTTCTAACCTTGGCCATTTAGGATAGAGATTGGGTCTTAAATTTATTTTATAGTCTCCTAAACAACAAACACACAATCAGATACGTAGTGGATGCTCAATTTAAAAAAATCACAACTTAGTAGATGGAGAAATTCTCTCTGGACCAGATGTTCATATACTAACTGAATTTAGTTTCAATTGTAAGATGCTGCTTAAATGGGGCATTTGGGTGGCTCAGTCGGTTGAGTACCCAACTCTTGACTTCAGCTCAGGCCATGATCCCAGGGTCACAGGATTGAGCCCCATAACCAGAGATTCTCTCTCTCTCTTTCCCTCTTCCCATCTCCCCCTGCTCCCATGCTCTCTGTCTCTCCCTCTCTCTCTAAAAATAAACAAATAAAATATTTTTTTAAATAAGATACTTCTAAGATAATATTTTTAAAGAAAGTTTTATGGGGGAAAAAGATAGGTATAATATACTAAGGTAAAGGTAACAATTTCTGAAAGTAAAGGGGTTATAATCAGTTAGTGGTTCTGAATCCCATCTGTGTATCAGAATAACCCACACTGTTGTTCTTTTTAAATACCTATGACCTAGACCTTTCTCTAGAGATTCTAATTCAGGAAGTGAATTTGGCATACAGCATTTGTAGTTTTCAAAGGCTCTATAGATGATCTTGATACATGACTAGGAATGCAAGCTGTTGTCTCAAATTAAAAAAGAAGAATAAAGTCCAGGCACCAACTAATGCATCTGAAATAACTGATCCTTCACCCTTGTGAATTAAAAGAGTTAAACTTTTACTTAGTAAAGCTATAGTTGCTCAAACATTTGGAACTTTTATTTGGGACGTTCAATCAAAGATGTTTTAAAAACCAATCAAGATAATTATCCTTATTACTTAATCATTGTATAAACCTAGCCTGTTAATTTTATTTTGCCAAAGATTTATCACCAACTTAGGACAGAAATTTAGAGTCAGAGGTAATTACCTCATCCCTCCACTCCTGTATGGAGTTTCCTACAGTGAATGCTCAATAAGCCTCTCTTGGATGAAGAATGAATGAATGAATGAATGAATGAATGATTTCACTTCCTCATTTTTACAGATGAGGCTCAGATTGTGTCACCTGCCTGTGGTGTCACTCCTTGCTGATGACCTGATGGCCGTGTTGGGATTCAAAATCAGGTTAGCTCACTCTGTACTCAACTCCTCCCATCCTGCCACATGCTTTACTCAACTCCAAACAGCTGTTGTTTGGAGACTGCTATCAGCTGCCATATAGAATATTAAAACTAATGTACCACACAGGGTTTAAAAACAATTCTCAAAAAATAATTAATAAAAATACTTGTTGCAACAGCAACACTATGTGAGTGGAATGCCTTCCAAAGTGACTATTTTAAAAGGGACATATTTATTTTTACATGTAAGTTCTGGTTTCTTAAAACTCAGTCTTTGATTTTGTATTTCTAAAAATTGCACAGTGTTACCCTCCACTTATAGGTGTTCCAATGAGAGGCATTAATGAGACAGGTTTAGTTTACTTTGTGTTTTCCTTTGGGCCATTATCTCACTGGACAAGTCTGGCTCTGATCATCCTACAGAGCAAAAAGAAAAAAAAAAGTAACTAAACTTTGATCTGTAATTGAAGTCTCTGTTGTCACAATCATACATGTTGAGATAAGACTGCCAGATTACCTCCCTAATTGCCTTTTGGAAACCTGTAGAACTAAGAGAAACTGTGGTTTTAAAACACATTCTTACCACACCTTCTTTTTAAGCCACCATCAAGGAAAAAATTATAACAATAAGACAGAGTAAGGGGGTTACCATCGTTATTGACCTCCTTTCCACAGTCAGAAATGTTGGAGTAGGACTTTGGTCTTAAATAATAATTCTGTTTTACAACATAAGTTTTGCTGCTATCTTGTCTTCAGAGAGAAGATAGCGCAGAATTCAGGTCAAGAAGTGGATAAAATGAGTTTTCTGAACTATATGGAGAACAGTTTCTTTGGAAAAGGAACAACAACAACAACAACAACAAAAGAGTACCAAACTCTAAGAAAGGAAAAAGATTTCCACAGAGATCACAGTCTTTCTTACTGATATGACCAAAGTGATAAAGAAAATAGATCCCCTTTAAACAAAAGTAACACTCGTGTGAGATTCTGTGCAGTGTCAGAAAATCATTCTGCTTTCTGTGAAGCTCGTTCCTGGTCCTCGAACAATACGGTATCTTCCCTGGAGTACAGCCACGCTGGCAAGCATTATCGTGGGTACATCTCAATGGACTGGTAGCCAATAGGGGTTGTTTCCCCCTTGGAGATGTTTAGTTCTTCCCTTCCAGAGCTATAAACCCTGCCACGGAGCTCTCACTGTTACTCTTACCCTTCGTATGTTCAATTCCTGCAAACAAGATTTACTCCACGTCTTAGCCTGGAGCTGAACCCAACTGTTGTTGAGTCACTATGTGCAGGATGTGGTGTGATTCTTGAGAAGATGAAAAGACAAAAATCTGATGTCCTCTCCACTCCTCTCAAAAGATCTCAAAGCACCTTTCAAGTTTGTACGTATCTTAAAATAATGTTTGTTTCACTCCAGACTGTATCTCTGGACTAAAAGTGTTTATTAAACTGTGAACGTTAAGCTAAATTTTAGGTTGGGGTGGTAGGGGGGATATACGCTGTGTGCCCAGAATGCCCAGGGGACAGTTAAGTGAGAAAACAATCGAGTTTCTTAAATTTAGTGGTTGGGTTTACATTCTGTAGGATGAGATTATGTACGTGAGGTACAAATGGTGGGGCTTTTGGGGCTAGTGTGGGAGGTGAAGCAAAAAGTCCCTTCCCTCGTTGTCACCTCTGACTAGGTTCTGCAAGCACCCTAGTGTCTAAAGGTGTCGGGACACTCTGTTCATCGTGTCAAGAAAAGACATTTCGCCGCTACGTGCACAATCGTGTGAATGAATATTCAGCACCTCCAACTCAGATTCACGGCTAATGATCTACATTCTGTATCTTCAAGGGCCAATTGTGCGGCCTCCTTCTTGCCTACTGCCTTTCTTTTTTAGCAGTTTCATTATTTGTTCACACCTCCAGGAGAAGAAGTGGAGAAAGAAGATGAAATAGAAATTCACCAACTTTTTTCAACTACATCCTTAATCTTACCAAGTTCTCTGGCTGCAAGAGGGCTGTGGGAGAGCCAGGAGCTTGGAGGGCAGAAGGCTTCTGCTGTGCCATCAGAAACACGTCCTCACCCCAGGACAGACGGTGTCCTCGGCAAGGGCCTCAGTGAATGTTTTACCATGGCACTGCAAAAAACAAACTCGCAAATAATAAAAACCTGGCTAAAGTCAGGACCCAGCCTATCTGAAGGTTTCAGTCACCCAAGAGCTAGGTGTGAGCAGAGACTGCAAAACCATGTGTGTGTGGGGGGGGGGGGGGGGGGTGGTCAAGATCTCACAGAGGGAGGGTACAGCTAGATTGGAGCTGTTGCCTTCTTCAACAGGTAGCCCTAAACCAAGAAGGAGGAAACTTAGTCTGCTTGTTCTTGATGACTTCCATATAGTTTGCTGGCACCATTTTGTAGGGTGTCTTAGAGCCATTGAGAACTGGGGCCATATGGTAAAGCCAGTATTTCTGATGCCATATGGGTGCAGTCATGAGAAACTGAAAAAAACACCCATGCGGAGGGCATTTTTTGTTTACTGGTGACGGTTTAAGGAACATCGTGGAGTAGAGGAGGTTGCTCTTGACATGGAGTCCCCCTCGCTTTTGAATACTCCTCTGTCTTGGTGGTCCTGTGTCACCTGCTGCCACTCCCCATGCCACAGTGCCTGACTCCTGTCCCCCAGAAAAATAGGAAGGGTAACCCAGCGGCATGAGTGAAATCCAGTCCACATGTTACAAGCTTAATCTCTTCCACCCCTTCCCATGGTCCCCAGTATAAAAGTACAAAACCCTCAGCATGACTCCTGGCTGGCCCGTTCGCTCTTACCCTCTCCTCTCTGTCCTGTCTCCAGCCATACGAGGGTTCTGTCCTTCCTCAAGCACTGCTTCCTTCTTCTTCTTCTTCTTGTTTAATTTTTAAGAGCAATTTGGTACATTTGTTTATTTTTTTAATGTTTACTTATTTTTAAGACAGAGAGACAGAGCATGAGTGGGGAAGGGGCAAAGAGAGAGAGACACACAGAATTGGAAGCAGGCTCCAGGCTCTGAGCTGTCAGCACAGAGCTCAACGACCTGAGTCAAAGTTGGACGCTCAACCGACTGAGCCACTCAGGGACCCCAAGCACCGTTTCCTTCTTGCTGCAGGGCTTTTGAACAAACATTCCATTCTCTGTACCCAGACCATTCTTTCCCCCACTCCCCCAGCTATCTCCCAGGAGGCCTGCCTTGATCCTCTGGCCTTAGTCAGTCAGCTCTGCCCCTCAAGCCCTTTCCTAGAGCACCTGTGTTGCTGCTTTAGAAGTCCCTATGCCATCACTGGTTCTTCACGTGATGTCGTGTTCCCTCCCCCACTATAAGCCATTGTGTCTGTGAGCTCTTGACATAGACTTGTTTATTGCCACATCCCCAGCAGAGAGTCTGGCCCACAGCAAATGCCAAATACATATTTGATGACTGAATGATTCAATGAATTAATCTAGCCCAGATATCTACACTAATATCATATCTTTGGAGAACCTAATATCTTTAAACTTGTAAGAAGGCTTTCAGGTTTTTACCCCAGACCAGCTGCTCCCACTGAGGGAACAGACCAGAGGCCACACTTGCAGGAGAAGAGACCACGGCAGAGGCTGTGAACTCAGGGCGCATCTGAGCTTCTTGTGTTTCAGCAGCTGAGACTTTTGCCTACATCTGAACCAGATGACTCTGTTCCTTTTTCCTCTCCTCTCTCCCTAACCCCTCCATATTTCTGTCCCAAATATTTCAACTGAGGAATTCATAATTTTCTTAAGTTTATGTATTTGTTTGAGAGAGACAGAGACAGCACGAGTGGGGAAGAGGCAGAGAGAGAGGGAGAGAGGAGGAATCCCAAGCAAGCTCTGCACTGGCAGCGACGCGAGGCCCGAACCCATAAACCCGTGAGATCATGACCTGAGCCGAAACCAAGAGTCAGACACTTAACCAACTGAGCCACCCAGGTGCCCCTCATCTGAGGAATTCAGATTCCATTTTTACCGTGCTCATTAATTTGCTTTCCTTCCCCACTCCTCCCACTTAAGCTGGATTTCACCCTATATCTGGGCAGTCATTATTCCATCAGCCAAGCAAAGACAGCCCTTCCTAATTTGCCCCATTCTGTACTGGAGGTTTTTGTCCTTATCATGATTGTTCACACTTAGATAACACTTAACATATACTATGCACACATGTACTTGCACAAATGCACACATATTTCATCTTTACCACAACAATATTTCTATTATTTCTATTCTTTGGATGAGGAAACTGAGGCAAAGAAAAGTAAAGCTACTTGCCCAAAGTTACCAGCTAGAGACAGGGTTTAAACTCCACCGTCCCTGCTCTTAACTACCACACTTCAGTGTTTCTCATGTATTAGAGATGTCTATTCTTGCCCTCACCGCATCATTTTCCGCAGGAGGTCTCATAGAGCCTACCGAGTGAACATCAAAGCCTGCGACCTTGCATTGCATGGCCTCAAATAATTAAACACCTGCTAAATAGCTGGCCTAAGATATTTGATCCATAAGTCAGCCAGTGAACTAAGATTTGGGGTCTTTTTATAATTATAATTTAGACCAATCAGATTCTTCTCTGGAAAGCCTGGAATTGAGAAGTGAGCAAAAAGATTCAGGAACAGTGCATGTCACAGATGACCTGCCCTGATATTCAGGATATATATAGAACTGGATGGCACCACATTGGGTCTTGTGCAAGATGAGGAAGTAGAAAGCTGGCCGAAGCAGAAGAGCACAGCAGATAGCCAGAGAAACCATGTGGCACTTCAGATTTGGAGAGACTACTTCCAGTTCTTAACCTTTCTTGTTCCCAGTTTTGGGGATTTCTGTTTCTTATGACCAAAAGATTTATGACTAGAACCCACTGCCCCAAGACTTATGGTCCCTAAGGAGCCTAGTCAGCTCTTCCAGGTGAGAAGAGAAGAAAACAAGGGGCTCCTTGATAAGAAGAGAAACTACAGGTGGTGTGGTGTGGGTTTAAGTCATGTGTGATCCCTGGGAAGCTTCTATCACTTTCACAGCCCCTCCTCCAGGACGATCCCAGCTGTCTACTGGGTACCATGACTGCTCAAGGCTGAGCACCTGTAAGGGTTGAGAAGTGAGACAAAGGTATCCAACAGTATGGCATTTATCTGAGTTTCTGGAGACATGTAGCAACCAATCAAATACGCCAGGGTTTCAAGAGCATAGGCTCGAATAGCAAGCCACTTAAAAATAAAATCTGGGTTCCGTAATTCTCAGAGATTCGCTGAGAGACAAGAAAAATACTAACATGATGATAACATTAACATAATGTTTTATGCTTCACAAAGCCCTTTTACTTAAATTATCTCATTGGATCCTTGCCACAGCCCCATATCCATTCAGTCTCTCGGCTTTGCTAATTTTATATTTTGAACTTAAAAAAAATTCTATCTCCCCCTGTTCTTATATTCTCATTCTTGTAAGGATAAAATCCAACATGAATAGCTTTGTAAAGTCACACTAAGAAATTCGGGCTTTATTCTTAAGGTAATGAAAAGCTATGGCCAAGATTTGAGCAGGCAAGAAATGTGTTTAGAGTCCTATTTTGAAGACACCACCCGGTTATAGTGTGGATAATGGACTGACAGAGGGAAAGAATGGAGGCAGGGATATCAGGAAGGAGGCTGCTGTACGAATCCATCAGAGAGACGATGGTGATTTGAACAAAGCAGTAGAATTGGGGATGAGGACAGAAAGAAGATAACGCCCAAGTATCTGACTTAACCAACTCAGGGATTAAGTGTTTCCATGATAGAGGATAAAGTAGCTACTTCCAAAGAATATTTAGATCATTCAACCTCAAGTATTTTTGGACGAATATCTACTTTTATGTTGCACAAGCACCCAAGAATACAAGAATAGAAGCAATAAAGAAGAATTTTGATAATGAAGATACTGAGTTGAGTTGTCCAGCGATGTTCAGCTTCCTTCCAACTGCATGAGGAAAGGGACATAACAAAATCCAGGATGCTGGCTTTAAATATACTACTTGAACATCCTTGTCTAGAATTTGTCTTCATTTCAGGATTAAATTTAGCAGAACTTTGATACAAATATAAGAATTTAGAGAGCCTCATAAGAGGGATAGGCCCATCATTCATAGACTCCCATTTATTACCAAATGTGATTCATATAACCCAATATTCTACGAACAATCTAATGATTATGAATCTTCTATCTGTAAATTGAAAGACAGAGAGACTGAATAAATTATTTCATTAGAGTAATGCAGGTTAAAATACCTAATTGAAGAGAAAGAAACCAAAAACTAAAAGAATTTCTACATCTGAAGCATATTTTACAATTTAAGAAATTAAAAATACATTTTTATGCTCAGAATATGATTCACTTAAAACAGCCATGAAATTACAGCTTTGGTAATTTTTTAATTTTGAGAAATAAGCTCTGTGATTTATATCAAATTGTATTTCACATAATAACTAACGGTTCAAGTAAACTGCATCTTTGAAATTATGTTTCAAAGTCTGAGGCATCACCTCAGCCTTTCTGTATAGTTGTCTAAGACAGCTGGACGGGCTATGCTACTTATCAGTATGATTGTCATTACTGCTTTTAAAAACATTCCCATAAAGATCACAAAAAATAAAATGGTAAGAGAATGAAAAGACAAGCCATAGATTAGGAGAAAATGTTTACAAATCACATACTAATAAAAGACTTGTGCCCAGAATATATAAAGAATTCTCAAATTCAAAAATAAGAATAAAAAAATAACCCAATGAAAATGGGTAAGGGGAGCCTGGATGGCTCAGTCAGTTAAGCATCCGACAGGTCATAATCTCCCAGTTAGTAAGTTCGAGCCCCGTGCAGCACTCTGATGACAGCTCAGACCCTACTTCAGATTCTGTCTCCCTCTCTGCCCCTCCCCCACTCACACTCTATCTCTCTCTGTCTCTCAAAAATGATAAACATTAAAATTTTTTTTAATAATAAAAATAATAAAAATAAATAGGTAAAATATTTGGATAGACATGTCAAAAAAGAAGGTATATGGATGGCAAATAAGCACCTATAAGTACCATATGTATAAGAAGTAAATAAGTAGGGGCACCTGGGTGGCTCAGTACGTTAAGTATCCAGCTCTTGATTTTGGCTCAGGTCATGATCTCCTGTTTCATGGGATCCAGCCCCATATCAAGCTCTATGCTCACAGCGTGGAGCCTGCTTGGAATTCTCTCTCTTTCCTTCTCTCTCTGCCCCTTCCCTGCTTGCTCTCTCTCTCTCTCTCTCTCTCAAAATACATACATACATACATACATACATACATAAATACATAAATACAAAGATAAATTTTTTTAAAGTAAGTATACCATTAGTCATTTGGGAAATAAATTAATCAAATAATTAATTAAATAATTATAATTGATTAAGTAACTAAAATTAATCTTATTAATTTAAACTAGTAAATTACAACCACAATGTAAGAGAGAGAGAGAATTCCAAGCAGGCTCCACACTGTGAGCATAGAGCGTGATGTGGGGCTGGATCCCATGAAACAGGAGATCATGACCTGAGCCAATGAGCTACCATTACATACCCATTAGAATGGCTAAAATTCAAGAACCTGAGCATTCCAAGTAATGGTGAGAATGTGGAGGAACTGGAACTCTCACCCACTGCTGTAGGCATCCAAAATAGCAGCAGCACAAGATAGTACAAGCTTCTTGAAAAGTTAAATATAAACCTGCCATACGACCCAGCCCAAAAGAAATGAAAGCCTGTATCCACACAAAAGCATGTATGCAAATGTTCTTAGCAACTTTATTTGTAATAGCCTTAAAGTGGAAAGCACCACACGACAGAACTGCAGAATAGTTACTCCGTGAGAAAAAAGCCAGACAGAAAAAGCACAGATGGTGCCATGAAATCCTAGAAAATGAAAACTAATCTAGAGCAGTAGAAGACAGACCACTGGTTTCCTGGAGATGGTGGCAGAGATGGGGAGAGATAGAAGGAATGGATTACAAAGGGACAGAAGAAAATTTTGGAGGGTGATGAATTTGTTATCTTGATTGTGGTGATGATTTCATAGGTATATACATATGTCAAGCTTATTAAATTGTATACTTTAAGTATGGGCAGGTTATTGTATGTCAATCATACTTCAATAAAGCTGTTAAAAAATGGGGAAAAAATAAGTAGATGTGGTCAGTATTTGTAGGTTAAGTGGAACCTGAAGAACAATCAATATTTAACCAAGATGGTATTTAAAGATCAGATGTGTATAATAAGGTAGTGATGATGCCCTAAAAGCATGAATTTGACCTTCAAATAACGTTTAACATTTTTCATGGGTACCGCAAGGAAGTACCCTGATTTATTTCTACTTCATCTTTACTAGGTTGTAAACAAGGTGAATTTATTTTCTTGCTGACCAGTGAAAGCCTGGCCATTTCCTCCCTAGGATGCTTTTAACCATGAGAGCCTGTCCATGTTCCAGAATGTTCCACTAAAAGAAATTTGTAAACTTAATATGGAAATCACATGAATTGCGTATTTCATTTGAGTTTTTGAGATAGCTGCAAATGAATTTTTCCTTGTCTACCAGTTTTATGGTATCACATAAATCTTCATTTCTTCATTCATCCTTGAAGACATCACTTAAGTTTAATCATACCCCTACATGAACCACAGTCAACATAATAATGAAAAGAAATAAGAAAAATAATCAGGACAATATATTTTAATGTACTGAGATTTCACTTCCAAATCTCCTGAAACAAAAAATTTGAGGATACAATAGCTAGTGCATCAATCCTTAAAACATTTTTTTAAGAGAAATTACCACAGGCTTCTGATATAATGATTGACCATGTGATTTATCGATCCTCCTTCCCAAAACCCTACCAAAATGGCCATAAAGGAGTAAAAAGGGTAGAAAAAAAAAAGCCTGTAAAAGTAAAGAGAAAGGGAAGGGAATTATAAGCATGTTAAAGAGATCAACAATATCTGAACATGGGGAAGAGGCAGGAAGCATGTTGACAGGAGAAGCAGTCTTGATTATTCCCAAAAAGAGAGTTCCAGAGTCAGCGTTCCAAGTATAGCCCTAGGAAGGACAAAGGGCAAAGTTCAGAGGTGACTTGAAAACTGGGGACTTAATTAAACCTCTCTTCATAGAGCAGTTGCACGCATCTTCTCTGTCTCCATCTATGCTCTTCAATGTAGAATAACATTTACATGCCAACTTGACATTTGGCCCCATCCTCTACAGAGATGAAACAAATAGAGATTCCTATGATGACAGCTCACTAGGGGCTAAAGTCTCCCCAATTCCGGAAGCTGAACATCACCCAGAAGCCTTGCAGTCATTATATCCTGTCCCACTGTCTAAGTATGAACAAGCAATCAAGGATTACAGAATATATAAGTAAAATGAAAAATGCATTTATTTGCCTTTGAGGCTGGAAGCCTTCTCCTTCAAGTGGCACAAAGATCTCACCTGGCTTTGAGCCTGTAGAGAAGAACACGCAGTGAACAGTATTTACAAAGTCATAACGATGCAAACATACTGATAGTTCAATGAACACATAGACAAGATACAGGAAAAATAATTTGATACCGCATAAAATGTAATGACAGTGAGAAGGGTACACTGTCAGAAATAGGGAAGCAGAAGAGAAGTGAAGATGGAGGGCAAGTTAATAAAGCTATATTCTGTTGTTTTATAGGGTAGGGTCAAGAGACTGTCTAAAGAGATATTAGAGTAATAAAGGAAGAAAATGTAGTGGGGCAGCAAGTAGAGGCCTAATTATCTTATTCATATTTAAAATGATATATGAGTGGAGCACCTGGGTGGCTCGGTGAAGTGTCTGACTTCAGCTCAGGACATGATCTCACAGTTCATGGGATGGAGCCCACATCCGGCTCTGTGCTGGCAGCTCAAAGCCTGGAGCTGCTTCAGATTCTGTGTCTCCCTCTCTCTCTCTGCCCCACCCCCCTTTCACTCTCTCTCTCTCAAAAATAAATTAAAAAAATTTTTAAATCTGTAAGATGATATATCAGGGATAATACAAATAAACTGTATCTTCATCTTTCACAACATGGACCTTTTATTTATTTATTTATTTATTTATTTATTTATTTAGATATATGAAATTTATTGTCAAATTGGTTTCCATACAACACCCAGTGCTCATCCCAAAAGATGCCGTCTTCAATGCCCATCACCTACCTTCCTCTCCCTCCCACCCCCCATCAACCCTCAGTTTGTTCTCAGTTTTTAAGAGTCTCTTATGCTTTGGCTCTCTCCCACTCTAAGCTCTTTTTTTTTTTTTCCTTCCCCTTCCCCATGGGCTTCTGTTAAGTTTCTCAGGATCCACATAAGAGTGAAAACATATGGTATCTGTCTTTCTCTATAACATGGACCTTTTAGACACCATCTAAAATTGCTAATCAAGAAATGGAGGAGTAAGCTACTCCTACTTAGAGTAGTGATGGTCACTACCCAGAAAGGTGAAAGCAGCAAGGGAATAGGACATATATTTACCTCCAGGGAGTGGAAGTGATGAGCTAAAGGCCAGGAGACCTTTTTCCCACCAAAAACAAAAACAAAAACAAAACAACAACAGAAAAAAACCTCTGGAATGTTTAGATTTTTTACCATACACCTGAGTTATTTTCACACACATTTAAAAATTTCTAAGGTGAATGTATATACTTCACACCAAAACAAGCAGGATCTATCACCCACCAAATGTAATGAGTGACTCTTCTGACTTGGGCAATTTTATATATGTTATCTCATTTGATCTACACCCAGAGGGTGGGTAGGGGTGGTTATCCTCTTGTTTCAGTGAGAAACCAGACCAGGTGTATTTAGATGGCTCCGAGCAAACAGGTGCGTGAGCGGCAGAGGTGAGGCCAGAGCGAGAACCTTCTGATGTCAAACTCCAGTGTTCTTTCCTCTGTGTCCACAATCCCCAGAAGTTTGATTTTAGCACTTCTTTATACCCCCCCCAATTAAGAAGCCCAAAGATATTGTGTTTATATAGATCATATCTACTGATATTTACTGTATTAAAAGTTAAAATTGAGATCTTTAAAATATTTAGTTATTAATCCATTTAAAAACAAGACCACAAACCCATATGATAACATAAATATTTGAAAAAAAATAACTATGGTTTCCAAAACAAAAAAAAAGTAGTGAAAGCAGGAGCATTACCTCAAATATTTTTGTAAATCTCTGGATTGGCAGAAGACAGTGGGATTCTCATGACTGCTGATGCATTCACTGTGTTGGGAAAGCACACATCAAGTTGCCCCTGGCGAGATTCCATTGCACACATAACAAGGGCAAATAATATCTTAGCAAAATTAAGAAAAACAGTTTTGACTTTGTAAGCTCCCTGAAAGGGTTCCAGGGACTTCCAGTGGTCTCCAGACTACACTTTGGATTCCACTCCTTCAGGAAGCTTTCCTTGATCTCCCCAGAAAGAAGTCAAATCACTTTCATTGTTGTTCCCATGGTTCATTCCTGGAACCTCAGGTTAGTCCTAATTTTACTGTTTGTGTAATAGTTGTTAACAAATCCATGTCCTCTACTAACCCCAAAACTTACCTGTGTTCCAGTCCCCACCTAGCACCTACTACAATAGTATATACCTAGGAAATACTCAGTAAATGTGGAATAAATCAATAAATGAAGCCCAGTAATGTACCACAGCAACTAAGGAACAATAGTATAATCTACAGTGTTCTGATAGAGAAATAGAAAAACCAAACTAGAATACAGTGACATTGTTAAAACAGGAGCTTGTAAATTAAGCCAATGGGTTTGAATCTCATCTCTGTCCCTTACTAGCTGTAGGACTTTTACAAGATACCTTATCTACATCTGAGTTTCCTTATGTGTAAAAGGTTAAAAATAATAGCTACTTGTAGAGTCACTGTGATGATGAAATGTGGTAAGTTACACAAAGTAATTAAATTGCATACAATGCTTGGCAAATGATGAGCACTTAAACGTTTACTATTACTTCTGTCATTGGATGGGCAAAGCTAGCACTCCCTCAGTCTCCGCCATTTGACTAAGAAGTAGGGCTAAAATAGGGAGAAAACACCTACCTCAAAAGAGGAACTGCTCAATAAGCATCCATTCAATGAATTCCAAAACATAAAATATCAGATACTGAATTGAAGCAAATTTCCTCTAGCTGACTTGGAATTAGCAAATCATAGACCGCACGGAAAAATTAGAGTAATGACAATAGATGATTAAAGAATAAGAGGTGAAGCATACAACTCAGGGATGTTTGTATAGATTTTTTTACAGTGCTTCGTTACTTTGCAAGTATTTCAATAGTGGTAATCAATCCAATTGTTTGGATCTTAGTAAATACATGAAGACTCTTAAAATAGCACTATCTTCTGAAGTTGGCTTTAATATCATTGGAGGAAGATGGTCTAATAATAGCTTAGGACAGTTCTTACTTTCAGCAAATGGAAATAATGCCACGCATTTTGAAGACAAGTTTCTTAGTTCAGCTTTATCCTATACCTATTGAGTTACACTAAGAATAATTTATTGCAGTCAATCCTCATTTGACTCCTAATTTTAACATTGTGTAGAAGTGCTGAATAGTCACTCACATCGTAGACACTCAGCTGTAGCTTCTTTATTTTTACTAGAAGCTTCTTCCTTTTACTCTTCAGATTCTCAGACTGCCTCATAAGCCCCCATGTTTTGGGGGAGTTGGAGAATATAGGGGGTGGCCGGTGGGTACATATTTTGTTTCATCTGCAGATGTTAATCCTGTCCAATCGTTTGGACCCTCTCTTCAGAAAACCCAGCTTCTGCTTGGATGACTTCAGGTAAGTGCTCAGGCATTCAAAGGTTGGCTCCCTCCTCTGTTTCTCTCTAGGAAAGCTTCTGGGTATAGGGAAGGGGACTGAGGCTTCTGCATCCTTATTGAAGCTTAGGGGAGATGCAGGGGGGCTGCTCCTTGGACTGGTGACAAGTTCTATCTGACCTTTGAAGATGAAAACTTAGTTCCCAGCACTGAAGTTGGTGGTGTAGGTCATTTGCCTCTAATTCTTCACAGCCTTTAGCCTCTCCTTTCTGTCTCTAAGTCTACAAAATCTTTCTGCACCCCTGGCACTCCTCACAGAGTGCGCATTGCCTTTTAGGTCACATATGTGGGTAGGAGGAACCAGTTGTTCACTCTTGACCCACATTGTGCTGCTGCCCTCATGCAGCTGCTATCTCCCTCCTGCCATCTTGGATATGCATCAAGCCAAAGGCTGGAACTTTTGGGAGCAGGGGGGAACCACAGCCCCTTGCACACCACCAGAAAAGTAAGGCATTAGTCCAAATGTTTTTCAACCTTCCACATACTCATCTGAACATTTCTAAAACCTTACTTACTGAGCTTTCAACCTCACATGGGAGATAGAGTTGAGAATTGGATATTTGATCTCTTCAAACTCCTGTCATACTTCTCTTGGACCAGAAGGGGCAGGATTCATCCTTTCTATCTCGTCTACATCATATCCTCTTGTCTCCTTTATCAGCCAACCTCATAGCTTAGCTGCCTTGAAGGGAAGGGTTATACATTACTCACTATGTTAGAAAATCTATGATTTGAATTCTCATGGCTTATTCTTATCAGTTAAAGAAATTTAGAAAACGTTCTTTTCAGGCAAAATTAACGATTGTTATCTTTTTGAAAATCCTATTTTGATGTCAGAGGCTACATACTAACCCTCCCTATATTTCTTAACCCTTGGTATTTACTTTTCTTTGTTGTTTTTTATTTTTATTTAATTAATATTTTTTAAGTTGTGTGTGTGTATATTTAAGTAAGCTCTCCATCCACTGTGGGGACTGAACTCTAGATCAAGAGTTGCACGCGCTATGGACTGAGCCATTCAGATGTCCCCTAAATACTAACCCTTCCTAGCCTTTCATATTCCTTCCATAACCTTCCTAAATCCTTTCTCAAGGCAAATGGTGTTTCTGGAAGAAAAAGGAAAATCCATGAGAAAAATCTCAATATATTTCAAAAATAACCCCCATTACAACTGATTGTTATTACTCCAAATTCAGGCAATTTTAATAGACAGCCTTAATTTGCATATTAACTGAGAGCCTTCCAAATGCTTTTAAAAGGTTGAAACAAAGAGCAAAATTGGTTAGTAGAGAGTAGCATCAATTCTTCAGGAGTTTCAAAACTAAAGAAATGCTTGCTGAACATAGCAATGCTTTTCAAGAGTTCCCCTGGAATGCCATAATTCCAATCAGCTAACTAGATAGTTGATGTTGGATGACCCACCATTACCTTAAATTATTTTTTTCAAAACAAGGCTCATAATCTTTCTCTTAAAAAAAATCTGGCTTGCTTTCTTTATCATTTAATCTTGTTAATGATACTATATTTCTCCCAACATGACAATCATCTTCAACAAATTTCATTCAAATCACATTTGCTACATGAATGGCAGGGGCTGTGTTAGCCATTGTAACATGTCTAGGGCACAAATTCTGCTCTCAGGCAAATGTCTATATAATGCCCCCTATCTAATCAATCACTGAGTCATATAGATTTGTCCTTTGAAAATGTATCTCATGTTTTCCTCTTGCCTCTTGTTCCTGTTTTCTACTGTTACTGTATCCTCGTATCTGAATCACAGCCATGGTAGTTTGATGTCCCTCTCCCTCCAGGCCACCAACTCCCTGCTTCCCAGAACACAACACTATCTTCAGTTATTTCTTCACCCCAATATCGTTGGTGCCCAATAAATACTTATTAGATTTAATTCAGTCTTCCATTCCCTACGTAGATATCTCTGATCAGCCTAAGAACTGTATCCAAAGGCAATGAGAGAGGACCTTCCCTGATGTCAATGTTACTTCATTCATGTGAAACAACTATCAATGATTGCCTACTATTCCCACTGGGTCATCACTGCCCTTTACAGCCTCAGGACACTGGGCTGAGTGGCTCACTCTTTGGATCATTCTGGTATTTTTTAAACTCTTTTTCTTAATCTTTTTTATGGATGCCTTATGCACATAACAATTTCTTAATGCCTTTCATTGTTCAGTGCTAGTCACATATTTAATCCTACTATGTTGCCTTTGCTATTAATTTCATCCTTATATGTCTTGAAATATTGAAAAAGAAATATTAATAAATGGTGATGCTATATATTACTTGAAACACTGAAATGTAATATAATTAATGGTCATTTTCCTGACTAGGGGGAGGGAGAAAGAAACCAGGTATTCAGTATCCAGGCTCCAAAACCAATTCCACTTCAGAAAAACTCTCACTTCAGCCTTGCTCTGGTGTGAGTGCGTAGGTCATTGTGAAGGACACAGAATACCAATTAAATCTCCTCAGAGAAAGAGTTGGGTTTGCTCAGATGGCACAACGGTTCGTAAATATGCTTGTTTTATCTTTATTGAACGGAAGGACAGGCTTTCATACTTCCTGGCTCCCTGAGTTGGTGGAGGTAGAAAACAGAGAAGTTTTTAAAGGGGGTCCTGCTCTTTTCTTTTATAAAGAGAAAAGTGGTAAAAGAGGAGATACAGGCAGAAATTGCTGGAGCAGAACAAGCCACAGTCCCTAGTGTCAGGGGTCCTCTGTGAGCCCCACCGGGCAGTTTCAGTCTTGCAGAGAGTTGGTTTTCACCCTGTCGAGCACTCTGATGTTTCCCTCAATCTTTTCTGAGATTTTTAATATGTAAGTAACATAAACATCATACAGAAAAAAAAAAGAGAGAGACAAGAAAAATAACAAAATTGATCACTTTTACTCAATCACTATAAACACTTTCTAGCTTGTTTTTTCCTTCTCATGTATAAGGCATATGTCTCAATAATATTCTAGCCCCCAATACACATTTATTGGATAACTTAATTAATGGACAAATTAAAGGCTAGAATCATACAGGTATACACAAGTTGGTGTTCTGGTTTTTATCCACATTAACTGATAGAAGCCTTTTATTTTTTTGATATTGGTAGATAATCATTGCCTTTATTTTTAGTGGTTTTGAAAATTTCTGTTGAGTGGATATGCCACAATTTACTATTAATACCTATATATTTGGGGAACATTTATGTTTTTACAATTTTTCTATTATAGATAACACTGCGATGATGAGCTTATTACACGTTTTGTGGGCCACTTCGTTTGGATAGATTCTCTAGATCAGGGGTGAGCAAACGTTTCCTGCAAAGGGCCAGATAGCAAATATTTGCTATACCTTCAACCTTATTTTTGGTTGTTAGAAAAAGAGCAGCTCCTATGGTCTTTGTTTCAGCCACTCACCTCTGCTGAGGTAGTGCAGAAGCAGTTGTAAACAATGCACAAATGAATGAGCACGTCTATGTTCAAATCAAACTTTATATATGTGCAATCAACCTTAAATTTTTTCCACTTTTAATGGGTCATGAAATGTCATCTTTTCTGACTTTGTTCCAATCATGTAAAAAATATAAAAACCATCCTTAGCCCATAAGAGGTACAAAAATAAAAAGCAGCCTAGACATGGCCAGCTGGCCTATAGTTTGCTCTAGAGTCTAGGGATTACTGGGTCAAAGATGCATGATCAGCCAGGTTTTTGCTGGTAATTTTAACAGTTACCCTCAACTGTATTTCTTGGTTGTTAAACTTCTCATTGGGTCACTTAAATAGGCAGTGTTTTCCTCCTGGATTACATAATTATTAAGACCTACCTTCTGCAGTTTATTACCTCTGGACAGTAACCATTTTCTTAAATCGATTTAGAGTGACAAGGCTGTACGAGGGGTCATCTGCCTTGGCCCCCTGAATCAAACAAAGCTCTAGTTTAAAAGGTGTCCAGAAGGGGCACTCCAGGATTTTATCATCTAACCTTTATCTTCCTAATTCAAACACATTTCATTCTAATTCTTCAGTTGAGCCTGAGAACACCTGGCCAGCTGCCACCTTCAAACACAAAGACAATTATTAAGGTAATCCCTCTGCATTTCTTTCTCTCTCCTGGGTTGATAATGAGGAACAAGAACTATTTCCTTTTGTGGATTGTGAAACTGAAGAATAAAAATTCCTTTTCTCTGATTGGATGGTAACTCAGAAAAAAAGGAAAACCATGTTCCCTGCCTCTAGGGCTAACTGTCATGATCATAAATTAATATTTATTAAACATCTTCTGGTTGCATTCCACTGTGTGAGGCACAACGGCAATTAGTCCCATTCATTACTGTACATTTTTAAATTTTTTTCAATTTATTAAATTGTATCCTGGATGATTAGATTGCTTCAGGCCATAAGTACAAAATTGAAAATATTAAATTAGGATACATATAACAAAGAGGCAGTTAAAACACAGTGCATTAAAATGTCAGCTTTACAGCTCTTATTCTCAAAATCTAGAAGGGGCAGGTTTACAAGGCATTCTGAAGGCCAGAGGACGTGGTCAGACCAAGAAGGGCAGTGAACTCTCCAGCTCTCTGTAGATGCGGATCAGGGCCCAAGATTTCTGGGAGCTTATCTCATCTCCCAGAGCTTTTCTAAATCACTTCTTACTTTTAAGATACAAAGAAAGTACACCTACCATTTTTATTCCAACTGGAAGTTAAGGATCTTTCAAATAAAAATACTCAACTCTTCTTTATATTCTCTCCCTTGCTCTAAATATTTTTAAGGGGATTTTTGTATAAACCAGGCAATAAACTAAATACAAAGAAAAGAGTCATTTCTCTTTGTGAGAATGTCAAAGGAGTTAAGGCCAAAGTTATTCATGGCTAAGGGTGACTAATGGATACAGTGGTAGTCCACCGAAATCCGTCCAGGGAGGAGAGTTACAAAGGGATTTGCTGGTCTTTATCCTCACAAATGAAAGAAAAATCATATGTGGGTCTAGTAAATATGTGACTTGGTCTAAATCACATGGGGCTGTTAATAAATACTGCAGAGAAAAGAGGTCAATTTGGGGTGCCTGGATGGCTCAGGAAGTTAAGCGTCTGACTCTTGATTTTGGCTCAGGTCGTGATCTCATGGTTCGTGAGATGGAGCCCGCATCAGGGACTGAGCTTGCTTGAGATTCTGTCTCCTTCTCTCTCTCTGCTCCTCCCCTCCTCAAAATAAATAAATAAACTTTAGTAAAAAAAAGAGATCGGGGCGCCTGGGTGGCTCAGTCGGTTAATCGTCCGACTTCAGCTCAGGTCATGATCTCGTGGTTCGTGAGTTCGAGCCCCGCATGGGCTCTGGTGCTGACGGCTCTGAGCCTGGAGCCTGCTTCAGATGCTGTCAACCCCTTTCTCTCTGCTCCACCCCTGCTTGTGCTCTGTCTCTTTCTGTCTTTCAAAAATGAGTAAACATTAAAAAAAATTAAATGTGAACATAATCTTTAAAAAAAAGAAAGATCCATTCAAAATAGTTTTGACTCTTAAAAACTCTATAGATTTAATGGGAACACACCTAATAAGATGAAATTTAAAGTGACAAGTGTAAAAGGATATACCTAAAGTGAAAAGAAAAGTCAACAAAGAACACAAATGCAATATAGCAAAGGACCGGTTAGGCCTCCATATCCTAGAAAGACAGTTTGGGCTGATATTTGACAATGAGCTGAATTAAATCAATAATGGAATGTCACTGGAAGATGAGCCAATATAAATTTAGGATATCTTGACGTCTGCCATCCTGTCATAGGTTTAGGTATATAAAAAAATCATTCTGTGTTAAACCCAAAAAGCATGATTCTGAAACAATGCCTAAGAACCACTTGGAGATGCTTTAAAAGCATCTTTTAAAAAGATGCTAGAACCCATTACGGTAAATATGATAGTAATTTCTTGAGAAGGATCTCAAGAATCTGTGTCTGCAAGCTTGTGCCATGATTCACATGCAGGTTGGTCTCTGGACCACACTTGGAGGAACACTACTCTAGAAAGTGATTAATTCTTTTCAGTCACTGTCTGCAGTTCAAGTACCTATTCTTGGTAGGTGGCATTGCCATGACTTTCAACTGAGTGACCTACTCACTGGGCTGTGTACAGACCGGAGGAATGAGAGTAGCCCCATTCATGCTTAGGCCACCTGCTTCTGTTTTTTATTTCTTTAAAAATATAACTCTTCGTTAAAACAACTGCTTAAATGATATACACTATGATTTGAATATTTCTCTGTCCTCTGAGTTTCTTGAAAGCAGAGACTGGTTTTGTTCACCCTGATGGTCTTAGTGCTGAGCACAAGGGAGTTCAATTATATTTGTTGGATGTTAGGCACAACGATTTATCAATGTTATAAGAGATGATATATAGCATATCTGCATTTAAAGAAATATAAATCTGTGAGTAACAGAGATTCCCACTTAAAGTCAAGCTTTGTCACTATGAATGGAAAAACTTTCTCTCACTTATTTTTGTGCTTAATATTCACCCAATTCTACCTGCTCTGGCCAAGGGCTTCAGAGCCATTTCAGATTACCTTAACAGTTGGTTACAATTTGCCATAGAGAAGGTACTAATCCCCTTCTTAAGAACAATACTATGTGTCACTCTCCTCCCCACACTTAACCTTTAGTCCATTCAGGTCTAAACTTGCCCTCTATTAAGAAAAGACTGCTCTCAGTGTCTCCATGCTGTGATGCCATGACCGTATTTACATTCTAAGTTCCAAAGGGCCCAGGCCTCAGGATTTCTTGTTCTGTTGGTTAGCAGTCTCTCTCTCTCTCTTTCCCTCTCTCCCTCTGTCTGTCTATCTCTCTCTCTCTCTCTCTCTCACACACACACACACTGAAGCACACAGTATTTGCTTCTGCCTAATCCTCTTCTTCTAACCTCCTTTGTTCACTCTAGTTAAACATCCTCCTACTCCCTTAACTTCATTTGGATGTTACTGTGTATAATTTTTTTCAAATAACATTAACTCATCTTCCCAAGCTCTCAGATCATTTTTGTAGTATCTTCATAGGATTTCTTCTTCTGTCATGAATATTTTACTATTTAAACCAAGCAAAACTCTGGTTATATAGTGGTTGCCTCATAAGGCAATCCTTGTTCACCACTTTTTTTTTTAATTTAAATGTTTTATCATTTTATTTATTTATTTTTTACCTGATTTTATTAATAATTTATTTATTTTTTATGTTTTAATTTACATCCAAGTTAGTTAGCATTAGTGCAACAGTGATTTCAGGAGTAGATTCCTTAATGCTCCTTACCCATTTAGCCCATCCTCCCCTCCCATAACCACTCCAGCAACCCTCTGTTTGTTCTCTGTCTTTAAGAGTCTCTTATGTTTTGTCCCCCTCCCTGTTTTCATACTATTTTTGCTTCCCTTCCCTTATGTTCATCTGTTTTGTATCTTAAAGTCCTCATATGAGTGAAGTCATATGATATTTGCCTTTTTCTGACTAATTTCGCTCAGCATAATACCCTCTAGTTCCATCCATGTAGTTGAAAATGGCAAGATTTCATTCATTTTGATTTCTGAGTAATACCCTTGTTCACCACTTTAAGCTAAGCTTTAGTGAACTGTTGCATAGAGCAAAATATGTACCACCTTTTGAAACCTATTCATTAAAGTAACATGTTTTCAGAAAAAAACATATTCCCTATGAAAAATTAATGATATTGAGCTGTTTCATCCATAGACCAGAATGCTGAGGGATTCGCTTTACTTTTTTCAGCTCCATGAAGGGCTTTTGGGAAAGAGGTGCCTGGTTACCAGTTATTCCTGTCTACAGAGAATAAATAAGAAACTCAGGGCTTAAGCTAAAGCAGGAGAACCACAAGTTTCACAGCAGGAGGAATTCAGCTGCGACCATTGACTGAGGATGAGAATAGCAAGGGGGCTAGAAACTTTGGATTTTCTACTTGCCTAAAAGCAGGCCCTGGCTGAGAGGTTCTCATGAAGCCCTATTGAACTGGAATAATCATAGAAAGAAAGAACAGCTATATGGATGAATGTGGATGTGATTTTTCTCAAGTTAAAAGAAAAAGGATCTTTTGATGTTGTTTGCATCCAAGATAAACAAATGGGATACCAACGGGTGCTCAAAGAACGAATGAAGTAATGAATGAAAGGACTGGTGAGCATCTGGCTCCATGCTGACAGTGCGGAGGCTGCTTGGGATTCTCTCTCTCTCTCTCTCTCTCTCAAAATAAATAAACTTAAAAAGAAAGAAAGGAAGAAAGAAAGAAAGAAAGAAAGAAAGAAAGAAAGAAAGAAAGAAAGAAAGAAAGAAAGAAAGAACGAGCCAGTGTCTGTTACACAGAAGGATGAAAAAGGTGTGGGCAAACTAATACGCACCAAAAACATGCATTTATTCACTCATTCATTCAACAGTATATACTGGGTACCTACCACATGCCAAATACTGTTCTAGTACTTACAAAAGAATAAAACAAATGTGCTCCTTGTGTAGTTTACATGCTATTAGTGGGACACTAATAATAAATGAAAAATACAGTAAATAAGTAAATCATAAAGTATGTTAAGAAGTGGTAAGTGCTGAGAAGGAAAGATTGCAGATTAAGAGAGATCAGGGTCATTGAGCAGGGGGTGGAGGGGTCTGTTCTAGGTCAAGTGAAAGCAGAGGCCTTAAGGCACAAGGAACTTGATGGGTTCAAGGAGCTGCATGGAGGCCATGTGGCTGGAAGGGAAGAGAAACAGGAGAGGGGATTAGAGGGAAGGGGGTGTGAATGGATCATGAAGGGCTTGTTCAAGACTTTGAATATTTACTGTGAGTAAATGGGAGCCATGGCAAGGTTTTAGGCAGGGGAGTGACAGGAGATGACTTTAAGTTTAGAATGCTCACTCAGGCTGCCGTGTTGGGAATAGGTTGAAGAAGGGAAGGGCAGGAACAGAGACACCTTCACGAGGGTCTTGCAGTAAGACGAGAGTTGAGGATGGCTCTGACCTGGGTGGCAGCAGTGGAGGTAGTAAGTGAGCAGGAAGCAGGGTGATGGCAGGTTATAAATAAGGAAGAAAGACAGTTCAAGAGCTGCCACAGAGCAGTTGTACCTATAAAGGAAGAATTCACACATTCCCTTTTTCATCAAGGAAACAAAATAAACCACTGCGTGTTTATATTGTTTATGCTGAATATTGCTGCTTGCGTAATTTCTCAAAATGACTGACAACACCTAATGTAAAGATGCGTTTGTTCCAGCAGTTATTGTAAAATAGAGTAATTTCTCTTACAACCTAATGCACTGATGTTATTTATGTGTTTAGATTACAGTGATTACTTGAGTCTGCGGACAAAGTAAACTGACTTAAAAAATAAAGTGAAAGCACACCTGAAAGTGAAAGATCATTGGAGGGGCAAAGGTAAACGAGGAAGATAAAACAAGTGTCCATTGGTACACAAAATAATTTTTCTGTTTTCTTTACCTTGATCAAATATTGAGTCTGGACTGTCTCAGACCAAGACATGTGCTAAGTTGTTGCATTCTCTCTTTCAAAATAGAATTTCCCCTCCCCTCTGCTGCCTGGATCCTCCATCACCTCCTGTTCCATCCCAGGCCAGACCTAGTTTCAGCTTCCCAACCCTTCCACACGTCTCAAACCTCTGTAGTGAGATTTCCTGGCAGTGCTGCAGGGAAGGGCTTCACTCAGAGCTAGAGAATCCTCTACAAATATTCATCAGGGGACATATCTCATAGCCACCTCCCTTCAACACTTAGACCCTGACAGAGGAATCTGTTCTCTAGCAAGCAATCGTGAGCAGGGGCAGTCCACTCAGTGAACAGTTACTATGTTCCAGGCACTGTGCTGGGTACTGAGAATACCACTCAGGGAAGCATCTGTGCTGCGGGCAGGTTTAGAAAATGTGTTTTTCTCATTGAACCATCTGTCTCTTTGTAAATTCTGCCTCCATCTGGGATTCTGTCGTCTGGACGGGAATACTTACAGACTGTGTCTATTCCTGTTTGCACATATTAGCCCTTTCTGTGTTTGTAGACATGACCATCCTCATGAATGGGTACAGAATGGACCCTGCTTCTTCAAGCATGAACCACCCTGGAACAGCAACTGAAACCATCCAGACAGACAGAGCCAAAGGTGGCTCAGCTGGGCATGAGCCCCTGCACTGTTCCACCTGCCCCAAAGGATCCCTGCCGGAGGGCATACAACCATCTTGACACCTGGGACACCATAATCCCCCAGTCTTCCTCTGGTGGCCAATCTCTAGCCTGGTCATGTTGCCTAGGTTTCTGTGCTGCCTAGGCCAGTTTCCTCATTTGAAACACACATTGTTTACAGTATTAGCAAAACTCCTACCTGAAAGCAGAGACTCTAAGGCAGTAGGGTCATTGGACGCAGAGTTAGCTTTGGGACTTCTCTGCTGTCCTACAAAACCCCTGCCCCAAGCCAGGGCATGTCCCAGCAGGATCATACCTTTCAGGCCTATTGTCCTCTGTCAGTCTGTCTGTCACACCCCATGGATTGGTTCTGCACTCCAGTTAGCACCACTTCCCTTTCCCATCCAGTATGATCTGGCCTGGGGTTAGGTAGAGCAGTGGGGCAGAATCACTTTTCCTGACCCCTAGATAGTCACCTGGCAGCTGTGTCCATGAGAAGTCTTTATTAAAGGCAGTAGAGCAGGGCACCTGGGTGGCTTAGTTGATCAAGCGTCTGACTCTTGATTTCGGCTCAGGTCATGATCTCACGGTTCGTGAGAAGGAGCCCCCTGTCAGGCTCTACACTCACAGTGCAGAGCCTGCTTGAGATTCTCTCTCTCTCTCTCTCTCTCTCTCTCTCTCTCTCCAAATAAATAAGCTTTTTTTTTTTTAAGGCAATAGGGCAGAGGAGAGTGTGGCCCAAACTAGTTCCTGACAATCTATCCTTGCTCCTATCTGTTGAAATGGCCCCAGATACCTTCCTCTATGCCTCTGAGCTTGATCACACTGGATCACACTGGCAGCAGTGGGGGCCAGGCTGGGGGGTCAATATCATGCCCATGGCATGAGAATATCTCACAACCCTTGGCTTTAAAGAGGCTACTGTGTGGCTGTGGGCAAATCAGAGTTGAAGATACAAAAACCATGTTCCAATCGTCAGCTTTTAGGGCAGTCCTCCCTGCCGGGATTCCTCAGCTCTGTTTGTTTGGAAACCACCAATTCAGCCTCCTTTAGCCAGGACCTTATCTGTTCTGGTCATAAAAAAGTGCCTTTCAGAGTCAGGGAGCACAGTTAGAAGGGCTTCCTGCAGACCTTGTGATGCCTCTGTCGCTCCGAACCTGAAGGAGCTATGACCAAGCTGCCAAACCTTCTTTATCATGACCCTCTTGTCTGAGGCTGTCAAATGTGGCCAGGAAGGTTATGTCTGTTTCCAGAACCTGGGCAGGGTGGGCTCACACATGGCCACATCCTAGGGAGGAGGAGACCCAGAGCAGAAGGGAGAAGGACGTACAAATAGGGGAGAATTAAAAAAGAAATAAGGAAGTCAGAAAAAGGGAGGAAAGAGAGAGAAGGAAAGAAAAGAAAGAAGGAAAAAAAAAGAAGTAAGGGAGGGAAGAAGGAGAGAAGAAAGGAAGGAAGGACAGCAAGGTGGGGAAGATTCTAGAGATCTCCCACATCGAGCTACTAATTAATATCCTTCTTGTTTCTTCTGTTGTATTAAAACAAACATGTTTTCCACCTTCTAAAACAAAACCTATTCTCTATTTCTAGTTGTCCTGGATGTGACATTTTGAGCAAAGAAAAAATATGATCTACCCCTTTAAGATGACCTTATCACAGATCAGAAGGTAGATAATGAGATTTGTGTGCTCTTTCTTGTAAAAATGCCTTGGATCCTGAATAAAATGTGTTAAAAGGCAAAATAAGCTCATTGCCCATCTGCACTCAGGAAATAGCTGTTTTCTTCATGAAGAGCCTTCCATAGTAGTCAAAGGCATTGATTTTTGTCTTGTGATGTGGGGTTGCCATGCTGTTACTGAACCACTTAGTCTTATCAATAATTGGGGAATATTCACTTTATCCAAGTGGAATGGAGCAGGGGAATAGATAGCCATGAAGTGTCTAGAGACATTCAGCAGTGAACTTCAAAGTCACCGTGACCCTGATTTCTAGTGTCTTCTATTCACCCTAGTCCAGAAATTGGGGGTGAGAGGTGGCATTCTCCAGATTTCCTTAAAGGAAAAGCAAAATTAGTAATCTGAACAGCTCAAGAGTATCAGCATGGTATTGATAATTGTGAGTATCTTCAATATGAATTTTTGTGGGCCAAAATAAGTTGATTCCATTCTGAATGGGCCAAAGTTAATTCACTCGATTTTGCTCAGACACACTTAGGTGTGAAACAAGGACTCCAGGGTCTGGGAGTGAGGGTGTATTTCCCAGCAGTCAGCTTACCTCCATGAATGACATTGAGCTGGTCATCAAAGAACTGTTTTCCAGAGGATCATTGTATCCTGGACAGCAGCAAACAAAAGGGCTCGCAGTAAAATCCCGCAATCACTTTGTGAAGTCAGCATTCACCTTTGTTAATTATTAGCCAATACAAGGTTAAGGTTCTATATAAAGCTGCACCTGGAAAACACTAGCACAACCAAAACCTGCACTAGCAAGACTGAGCCGAATGTCATCCTCATCTGGAAAGTAGGGGTTGTTTTATTAAAAACTAGAGAATTTCTCAAATGATCTACCTGAATAGCACAAAGAGCCCTGCTCAAAAATATTTCCCCCATTATCTGATACCCCAAGTTCGCCATTGGAAACGTATTTCGTTCAGTGATAATGGCGCAGCAGTAAGCACACTAGAGTCAAAGTCAGGCATCAAGACTCTAAAAGTCAGCTACCACAGGCCAGTCCTCACACTCTACGGGCTGCAGTTTCCTTATATGCAAAGTGGTGATAATAAAACCTCTACCAGCTTCAGAGGGTTGTTTTTCATACCCACCTAGGTGTCTCTCTATCCTATATCATAACCATACTTCCTGCCAACCACCGTTAGGGCGTCTTCCTGAGCTACCCTGTATCTATGCCTTTTTAAAATTATTGTTTTCTGTGAAGCACCTGTTGCAGCCAGCAGGATGCCAATTGTCCAGAATCTCTTTCTTGTCACAGCTTGGGGTTTCTCCAAATCACATGTTTCAGCACCATTGAACATTTCATGTGACCACCGATGGAAGAGTTTCTGTTGGCCTTTCTGAGCCACTGGGTTGCTTTGTTTTTCACTCAAAGCCTTTCAGAGGGACCTCTTTGGCCAAAGGAAAAACAGGTGGTGTGAGCCTAATCATCACCCTATGGTCCTCCCTTTCTCATTTCCTTTTTTTGGCTTTCTAGTCATGTTTTATTTGCATTTCTAGCCCACCATTCGAAGGAGATGCCATTTCTGCTCTCTCACACCCACTGTGAGCACTTCCTTTCCCAAGGCAGCTGCTTGAGTGGAAATGCTGTGGGCTTTCTAGTGCTGCTGACAGCGGTTCTAATCCTGGCTCTGGTATTTACCAACTAAGTGATGAACAACGGCTTCTCTGCATTTCTAGCTCCTCATCTGTGTAAATGGAAATAATGCCTATTTCAAAGGGTTCTCGGGTGATAAGAGATTATATATATGTGGCTGAGTCTTCAACATGCTCAATAAATACTAATCTCCTTATTCCTTTATAAATGCTTTCCTCTTTTTATTCTTTGCTGTGTCTTACTTTCATTAGAAGATTCTTTAACATCAAAGTTCTTTGTACCTTTCCTTCCCAATCTTCCTCACTTCCTCAGCCCTTTGGGCACAATTGCTCAGTGGTCAGACACATGAGCTTTTGTCTCAGAGACCCCTAGATGCAAACCTCAAATCCCCTTCCTCCTTGCCCCATCACCGTAGTCACCCACTTACCCCGTTCAGTGGAGCCAAGCATCATCTCAGAGGTTGCTCTGATTCCATGTGATGGGAGATGTAAAAAGCTTGCCATAGTGGGTTTCATGTGTGGTACATAGTCACTAATGTTAGCTTTATTCTTTGTCCCCCTGATTCATTATTAAATCTTGCTCTTTCCTTTGCATTCATCATGAATGATTTGCCTTCATGTTCTTCTAACCTCAAATTTCCTCTTTCAGATGAACTCTTCCCCCTTCTGCCAAATTACTCTCTCGCCTACACACATATTACAAAACCATTCAAGGGGCATCAGTCTATTATTGTGCCAGAGCACACTTTCTTAAGTGGATTTTTATTCCTTTTGAGGTCTTAAAGTTGTAAGCTCCAGCCATTTAAGGATAAAGCCTGGGCCTTTTTATATTGTCAAAGGCTTATCTCTCATTTTGTTTCTCTTCCCACAACACAATACTATCCCCTCTATTTCAGGTACCTGCTTCCGTCCTTTTCTTCTGTGGTCCTCTCTTTCATATTCATGATTACTTCTTCTTTAATTTTCACCCCTTTATCTACTGTTTCACCTTCCCCAATCCAGACCAGTAACTCTAACTCATGGTTCACTCACTCTACCCAATATAAGAAACACATGTTACCCAGTGGCTTTGCTTTATATGATGAATACACTGGTCATTAGTTTAAAATCAGTCAACTGTCAAGTTCTTCCAATTCATGTTCTTAGAACATGGTTTAGCACTTTTTTTCTCTAAAGAGTAGATATTTAGTGAAGAGTAATTTGATAGAGATCCAGATATAATACCCAGTAAAATTTCCCATCTAACCTAGGTTCCATAGATTGTTTTCTCTGTTATACCGTCATGCCCAACTTCCTCACTACACACCTCGCATCACAGTGCCCCAGCCTCTAGGCCCAACCCTACTTCTGGCCCAAGACCAGCAATGAATCTGTTACTAGATCCAATCCTACTCTGCTGTAGACATACTTCTATCCCTTAATCTTCTTGCTGATAATATGCAAACAAAAAGCACTCTACAAGAGTCATATCTACAGCTTCCAGTAATTTCACTCATGGTAGGTACCAGGTTCTGAGCTAAAATTACATATCCTATCTCAGTTAATCCTCATAGGAACCCATTTTATTTCTATTTTACAGATTGGAAAACTCAGAGAGGGTAAGTAGCTACCTTTAACCAGTCATTTAACTTGTGTCAGGACCTGAAGCCAGACCTGGCTTTGAAAAAGCCTGCCCTCTTTTTGCTCAGTGCTTCCTTGGGAGGAATTGGTGAAGGAAGGAAGGGAGATTATTCAGAATGTCTGGCCTCTGGAACTGCACAGAACTTCACCAAGGCCTTGCTTTCTAGGATTTCGGATATAAAATATGCAATGGTAAGAAAGACAAGCAATCTATCCTCCAAAAGCCCATAGCAGAATGAAGAAGCTTGGTTTTCCACATCAACAGAGGGTGAGGTGCAGAAAATCTTCAGGAACCCTTCCATCTTTTGACATATCAGGGATCTAAATGAAAAATGAAACATATGGGAATGGGCCTTTCTAAATCACCTTCTTTGAACAACTGCTCATGTTTAAGATAGATGAGCTCAAGATAAGGTTTTGCCATAGATGACGTATCTGCTCTAAATACAACCACTAAAAAAGCAAAGGTTGTAAGTCTTCCTGAGACAATTCTGAGTTCTTCCACTAAAGGTAATCATCACTGAGCTTCCTCATTAAGGAGAATAAAGGTGTCCAAGGCACCTGGACTCCCAAGCATCAGGCTGCTTCCAAAATCCCAAGATCATCATTTTGTGTCTGGGCTCATTCATCGCTATGGGTAGAAACTACTAACTCTCACAACTTAGACTTCACTACTGAAGCAGAGTTCAGCCATAGCATTACTGACAATTGAGACCACAGAGACATCAGCTACTTGGCGCTCAGGAAGGACCAGGACTCAGAATTCATAGAAGTCCTGTGGTATGTTACAGGAGTCAAGGAATCCCCCCATCTACATGAAAGGCCATGTTTTTACAATCATGCTGATGACAAGCCTCTTTGATAACTTTTTCTAAAAATAAATCAAAGCTCAGAATGGTGTCACTACCAGTTCTTGTGTTTACACATTTATACACACATTCATTCAAAAAATACCAGGCACTATTCTAGGTGATGGAACACAGTACTGCACAAATCATTCAAGGTCACTGCTCTCCAGTGGAGGAAACAGGAAAAAAAATGCACAGACAAATAAATGCACAAAGTACTTAGTACAACAAACATCTTAATAACAATAATAATAACAATGATAATAGTATCAGCAGTAAACTTATATACTATTTAATATGATCCAGGTAACATTCAAAATAGTTTACACATATTGATTCATTTTATTTTTACAACCTTATGAGGGCAGTATTACAGATACTTCTATTTAACAAATAATAAAACTGAGGCATAAAAAGGCTAAGGAATTTGCCTGAATTTGTGAGAATAATGTAATGTGACAGAGAGGTGATGTGGGGAGTTGGGGTACTTTAGATTAAAAAAGCTAGGTAAGACTCTCCTACAACATTGTATTAGTCAGAGTTGTCCAAAGAAACAGAACCAGTAGGGGAAATGACATATGGTAGATGATAGATAGATAGATAGATAGATAGATATTTATGATTAGGTATTGGCTCATGCAATTATGAAGGCTGAGAAATCTCATGATCTGCCATCTGCAAGCCAGAGACCCAGAAAAGCCAATGGTATAGTTCAAAGGCCTGAGAGCCAGAAAGCCAGTCCAAGTCTGAAGGCCTGAGAACCAGGAGCCAAAAACAGGAGAATAATTGATGTCCTGGCTCCAGCAGTCAGGCAAAGATGGAATTCCTCTAGCTTTTCATTCCATTCAGGTCCTGAAAGGATTGGATGATGCCCACTCACATTGGGGAGGGCCATCTGCTTCACTCAGTCAACCAGTTCAAATGCAAATCTCTTTTGGAAACACCTTCACAGACACAGCCAGAAATAATGGCTAACTAGATATCGGGGCATCCCAAGGCCCAGTCAAGTTGACACAAACTTAACTAATGCAAGTCTGTTTCTTGTCAACCTGGCAGCACTCACCTCTTCTTAAACCATACTTAATTTCCCAATAAAGAAAATAACAAGATTATAATTCCACCTAACATGTAACTATCCTGCCTACCACTGAGAACACTCTAACCTCTTCTGAAAGGAGGTAAAGTTTTTGAATGATGTTATTCTTCTCCTTGATATCTTGTACCTTAAATACTGTGATGTAAAATTCATAATACTTAATTAAATAGTATGATATAAAGTCAATACATCTTATATTACACAATAAGGGAATAAGAGGAAAGAAAGCAAAAATATTTGACACATACACACATACAAATGTATTCATAAAAAATTAAGGAGGAAATGCTTATTGTAGTAACGTTCCTCATTTCTGCAAATGACCGTGTGACCGTGTGACCACGGTCGTAGCTGCTAACATTCAGTCCATAACATTCCTCAAGGGAAACCAGCCTCTCCTTCAGGCAAGGGGCTTTGTCTCCAGTCTGGGAATTGATTAAGGGACCACGACTGTTTTTATAGTTCAGGTTAGACTCTGGTTCACTTGACCTAGGACTTTTCTGTTTATACTGGCCAAATGAGAATTTAGTAGGCTTCCTATTTATTTGATTTCTTGGAATATCGTGATCAACTAGCAGACTCCATAGGTCTGCATGAGTCACTATTCCGAATGTGTTTGATTTCACTGTCCATTACAGTAGCCATGCTCACCTTGCCCTTGCTTTTGAGTGCCGCCACTTGGCCCAGCCATCCTGGGATCCAATTACCCCCATCCTATTCAGGTTTCCCAATTTGGTGGTTGCAGTTCCCACTGTGAGGTCTCACCTACAGGGAGTAATTACAGAGCTCTTGAGGGATGTCAGGACTCCCCTCACAAATGTATTTCTCACAGTACTGGGCATAAAGTAGGTCTTCTGGACCCTCCCGATGTGGGGAAGGAGGCCTTAAATGACAAATCCAAACTCCCTAACATTCCAACCTCCCTAAGCCTTTCAGTCCTTTCCTCTACACTAAACCAAGGCAGGTTGGGCAATTTCAGTTCACCGTGGGCCACTTTTTGATCTGTGTGTGAGCCAACTAACCAAACAAATTGTTAGAGCCCTTTCTAACTCCCCGACTACAACATTAAATGCAGAGTCTCTGTTAGTGAGCCCACCTCAATAAACCTGGCTTGATCCAACCTTATTTGCCTTTCTCCATTATTCTACACTCTTAGTACCCATTCACACATATGTTCCCTGCATTTCTGTCTATATAAATTAGAAAATTCAAAAATTTTTTTTAATTTTTTTTAACGTTTATTTATTTTTGAGACATGGAGAGACAGAGCATGAATGGGGGAGGGTCAGAGAGAGAAGGAGACACAGAATCTGAAAGAGGCTCCAGGCTCTGTCAGCACAGAGCCCGATGCGGGTGTCAAACTCACGGACCGCAAGATCATGACCTGAGCCGAAGTCGGACACTTAACCGACTGAGCCACCTAAGCGCCCTGAAAATTCAAAATTTTTTAAACGTTTATTTATTTTTGAGAGAGAGAGAGAGAGAGAGAGAGAGTGCTAGATGGGGAGGGGCAAAGAGAGAGAGGAAGGCACAGAATCTGAAGTAGGCTCCAGGCTCTGAGCTGTCAGCACAGAGCCTGGCGCGGGGCTCAAACTCATGGACAGTGAGATCATGACATGAGCTGAAGTCAGACACTTAACCAACTGAGCCACCAGGTGCCCCTAAATTAGAAAATTCAAATAGTTCTTTGGGATTGTAGAGTACTTCCTTATGGGTCTCATTTTGTACCTCACCTTTAGGGCCCTACTGAGACTTGAGTCTAGTTATAGGTCTAGAAACAAAAAGGAGTGGTTGAGGTGGGTCCTGAGGAGAAGCAGCAATGTCTTGCATGGCAATTGCTTCAGGAAATGCCATTATAGTTTCTCAGACATCACACAGTTAATCCCCTCAGCTGGAAGTGGAAAGGCCAGTACCCCTGGAGGATGCTGTTGTCTCTTGGGGTGAAGACGCCATTTCTGCTGGGAGCAAGGAAATTACTTCCAATGGGGTAGGGAGACCACTTTCACGTAGGGTAGGGAGATCTCTTACACTAGCAAAGAGGACTCATCAGAATTTAGGGGCTCACTGTCCCCAATTTCATCAGGGTCTTCCCCTGTGTCCCCATCCCAACTTATATGATCTGCTTATTTCCCAGTCAATGCCCTCACTTTTACAGTACACACTTTCCAAAGGTGGCAGTTCAACATACATTGTAATTGCGCCAGTCACAGGATGAGATTCTGCATTGGATTTTCAGCAATCTCAGCCCTGCATCTAATGGAGATAACGATCTCCTTCAGGGCTCAAACAGAAGCCTTTAGGTCATTTATACAGTGCTTGAGCTGGGAATTCCAAATCTCTGAGCTCATCCTCTTCTTTTGCTACGTTGTTCAGAGACATTAGGAGATGCCCACCACCAATGTCACTATATTCAATAGTTTTCCAAAAATGTTAAAAAGTACCACATACACAATCATTCAACTGCTTGCTTCTTACAAGTGGTTGATTAGGAGTATTCAGTGCAGATATTTTGCAGATCTCTATTACGAGTTCACTCCATGAACTACCAGTGCTCTCTTTACTACTAGAAATAAAGTCATTAATATCATTAAATCTAAACAGATTAGAAACCCAATTCAACTTACTTTGCTTTTTTTGCTCCATTCAGGCCCTTCATGGATTGGATAATGCTTACTCACCTTGGGAAAGGCAATATACTTTGCCCAGTCAACCGTTTCAAAAGCTGATCTCTTTGGAAACACCCACATACACACCGAGAAATAATATTTAACCAGATGTCTGGGTATCCTATAGTCCAGTCAAGTTGACAAATAAAATTAACCACCACAAGGATATTTCACTGAAACCTAATGAGAAGGAGTCAGCCCTGGAATGTTGTGAGGAAAGAGCATTCTTAGAAAAGGGAACAAAAGCCAATGTCCTGAGATTCCTATGAAGTAGATATGTTTTAGGAAAAGCAGAAAGCCAGTGTGGCGGCACATAGTGCTTGAGCAGGACAATGGGCAAGATGAAGCTATAAGGGAAGCTACAGGTAGATGATACAGGGTTTTATTGGGCCTGGTAAAAGTTTGAGTTTTCTTCAAAGGACAACGGGGAAACGTTGAAAAGTTTAAGATGGGGAGTGATGTGATGTGATGCACATTTTAAAAATATGATCTGGCTTCTGTGTGGGGAACAGACTATAGACACATTAGTAGTGGAGGCAGAGGGAGCATTTAGGGGGCTATTGCAGAAACACAACTGAGAGGCGATGTGATGAATAATCTGATGATAGTAGGGAGGTGAGTGATTCAAGATACATTGTAGAGTCAACATAGTTTGCTGTTGGACTGAAGGGGAGTGATAAAGGAATTAAAGAGACCATTTATTAAAAAAAAAAGAGAGATCATTTATGATTACTATGGTTTGGGTCTACCATAGTGTCTTGTGAGAGTCAATTGTTAAATTCTTAGGAAGCTTGCAAGCCAGTTGTCCAACATAGCCATTATTAATAATTAAATTATTTAAATTTATTATTAAGTAAATTATATTTTTAAAAAAGGTAACAAATACTCAAAACTCATCACTTCCTAATTATTTTACTACATGTTTATTATTTGCAATCTGGAAGTTATTTATGGCTACGTCTCCATTTGCTGGAAATATTACATAATGGGGAGCTACTGCATATCTCTTCTACATTCAGTGACATCACACTGGTAGCTTGAGATCAGCTGTGGTGGCAGCATTTACACCATGGAGATTGCAAATGCTTCAATCAGGGCTTGACTTATTGTGTGGTCGACTGTCTAGACTTAAGAAAACAATGGGGGAAATGTTAATAATGCAGATCAGATTTAAAAGTATATTGTGTCTGCAGATGTTAAATTTCGAGTAGCAGAAAATATTGAGAAAATAGTCTGCCAGGATTCAAAAGTATTATATGGGGCACCTGGGTGGCTCAGTTGGTTAAGCGTCCAACTTCAGCTCGGGTCATGATTTCGTGGTCCATGGATTCAAGGCCTGTGTTGGGCTCTCTGCTGATAGCTGGGGGCGTTGAACCTGCTTCAGATTCTGTGTCTTCCTCTCTCTCTGCTCCTTCCCTGCTTGTGCTCTGTCTCTCTCTCTCTCTCTCAAAAATAAATGTTAAAACAAAAAATTTAAAAGAAAGTATTATCTGATGCAGCACCTCTTCCTCTTCCCTCTTTCCTTCAGTCTTAGAAACAAAGCATCTCCCAGAAACAATGGTTAAATTGCTGCACTGGGTGGGGGGAAAAAAAAAAAAAAGAAAAAAAACCTAGCTTTTTTTTTTTTTTTTCTTTTTTTTTTCCATCTTCTACCAGACAGGCGCATACAAGGAAGATTAGATCAGGTACAGACACAATTTTTAAAAAATGTTTATTTTCATAGCTATGAGTGCAATATGTTATTTGAATTGGCAGTCATACTATAAGGAATTTATAATAGATCCCCTGGGGCCAGAGGGGCACTGTAAGCATGCTGAAGGCTGGATGTTGTCATGCCCAGACAAGTTCAATGCTTGGTGTGAGCTAAACTGCAAGCTGTAAGGGGACAAAGGAGCTTCGTCTGTTTGTTCACAGAGGGGTCCTGAGAACTTTCAATACTGCCTGACATTCACCAAGCATTTAAAAAGTATGTGCTGATGGGGCCCCTGCGTGGCTTAGTTGGTTAAGTGTCCAACTTCGGCTCAGGTCATGGTCTCATGGTTTGTGGGTTCGAAACCCACATCAGGCTCTGTGCTGACAGCTCAGAGCCTGAAGCCTGCTTCAGATTCTGTGTCTCCCTCTCTCTCTGCCCCTCTCCCCTCATGCTATGTCTCTCTCTGTCTCTTAAAAAAATAAATATTAAAAACAAATTTTTTTTAATTGTGATAGTGAAACATTTATATGAAAAGGTATCTCCAGACAGAAGCTTTGAGACCCAATTGAGGATTTTATTTTTTTTTTTTAATTTTTTTTTTCAACATTTTTAATTTATTTTTGGGACAGAGAGAGACAGAGCATGAACGGGGGAGGGGCAGAGAGAGAGGGAGACACAGAATCGGAAACAGGCTCCAGGCTCCGAGCCATCAGCCCAGAGCCTGACGCGGGGCTCGAACTCACGGACCGCGAGATCGTGACCTGGCTGAAGTCGGACGCTTAACCGACTGCGCCACCCAGGCGCCCCCCAATTGAGGATTTTAAAAAGCAGTCATGTGGGTTAACAGCAAGAGAAAAAGTAACACAATGTGTGTGTGACTATTTTTTCATGATTGAGAAGAGATCTAAGAAGGAAATAATGCCAATACTGATCTAAATATCCCAGAATGAACTTTATTCCCTTCATTTTTCCTCCTTGCTCTTTTCTAGCATCTCCAAAAAGATTCAGTAATGTTTGATGGTTTTGCTTGGGTATTTTAACAAAAGCTGATCTCATACTGGCATTATAACATGATTATTTTTCCAAAAAAAAACCTGTTCAAAAGACTAACAGGGCACTTAAGAGTTCTCTGAGAGAAAGAACAGTCATGGGATTCTTAAAATAATTACTAGATCCTTTATTTCTAAGTTCCACCTGAAAACCCCACTAAGATTTGCCTTTCCAGTGCCTGAAAAGCAATGTAGTTTTTCTGTATCTCAGAAACTTCTGGAAATGATTGTTACAACAAATAATTTCTCAACCACTGTTCACACTGGCCAATGAATAGCATTCTTGGGTTCTCTAGTGACCAGAGCCAAACAAGTGACTTCAGGCTTCAAAATCCCAGGAGTGATTTTGGCCTGGCTCTGACTTTCCCAGAGGCAAAATTATCCTCATGCAGAATACATCACAAATCCCAATGATGACTGCCTGTTCCTAGGTTTTAAGAGGGATCTAAACAACAACAACAACAACAACAACAACAACAACAACAACAGCCTTATGTGTCTTCCCAAATCCACTAGCACTCATAATATTGGACTTTATGTTCATTTATTACAAAGTATTCTCAGCTCTGAGGTCTCAAAGATCTCCCGTAATGCATTTTTTAGTAGGTAAGTGCATTATAATGATGCAGAGGACTCTCCAAATTAAAATCGTACAGAGATTTGCACAAAAAGAAAAAAATAGGACTTTTCATTTGGTTTTTATTTTTTAAAGGACACTTGTAAACAAGGCTTTTTGAAGTATATTTAAAGTATATGTATAGGGCAAAGAAATAACTTAGTCATTCCTGGGAAAATGAATTAGCTTAAGTGAAAAAACTAATAAACCAGTTTTATAGCATCAGTATGGAAAACTATAACTGATAAATAGACTAACTTTATTAAGTATGAGGTTGCCATTTTGGGGAGGGCGTCACATAGACATTATCAAAAGCATTCACTGAAATGTGTTGTTCAGCATTAGGGTATTTAACTGTGTGACTGTGTGATGTTGCTGTAACAGTTTGTATCAAGTATAATGTGTCTGAGTTGGGTAGGCAAAACAAAGCACCCCAGAGTTAAATCCACTTTTTTCTCTCTCCAAAGTGCTTTTTTTCTTATGGCTAATACAAGTTTGTCCTTGAGCCCTTCCTGACACAATCAAGAAGCAGCTATAAACCATGGATGCCCCAGGTTAAGACAGTGCTCAGTCGGCCGGAATTGTCTTCCAGTCTGAGACAGTATACCATATAGCATAGTTATGTGCCCATGTTTCTTCCTACACTTGAGAAGATGGGAGAAGTAATGACCTTGAGAGTATATGTATCCAAATACAGGGGGATTTAAATTCAAAAACCTCTTTTTAAAAACTTCCGTTGCAGTACATATGGACTGCATATAGGCATAGCTATATATATTACCTTTGTAATGGTATGGTAATTGACTAATGAGTTATCACATTATTTGTTAAAAAGATTACAACATAAGTCCCACATGGAGTACTATTTCCAAGGTATTATCGTTGTTACCATTGCTGTTGCTGACTTGTTGTAGCCAGCAACATGTATTGAGGGGACAATTTTATGTGCCAGACAAGTACATTTACTGGCTTGTTCAATTTTCATGTGAAACTTACGAGTTGTATGTGATAATCAACAAAAGAGAGATGAGGAAAATGAGGCTAAGAGATGTTAAGAAACTTGTCCAAGGTTAGAGCATGAAAAAGGTGAAGCTGGGCTTTAAGTCTGGTGTTGGGTCTCTGTGAAGCCTATTTTTCATGCTAAAATAAAATGAGTTCAATATTGAAATCACTAAGGGTGAAGTTTGATCTTTCTTTGATGATTTAGAAAATAATCTCTATTGTCATAGTACCTCTGAATCACCAGGTTGGTCACTAATTACCACACAGAAAATGGCTAAAAAATTCAAAGCAATAAGATTTCCAACCATGAGAATTATGAATGAGTATATTTTTACTGGAGGTTCACAAATGCAGATACACAAACAAATAGACACAGTACTTTGGAGGTGGGATTTATAAACTGTGTCACATCTATAGCTGATTTGAAAATAGTTTTTACACATCAGGGGAGTAAGCCCTGTATTCATCAATTTATAGTAAGTGCTTCTCCACATAAGACAAACGTTGGGGAAGAAATATCTCCCATTGCTTTAAAATCCAAGATGGCTTAGGGTACCTGGGTGGCTCAGTTGGTTAAGTGTCTGACTTCAGCTCAGGTCATGATCTCTGGTCTGTGAGTTCGAGCTCCGCATCAGGCTCTGTGCTGACAGCTAGAAGCCTGGAGCCTGCTTGAGATTCTGTGTGTGTCTCTCTCTGTGTCCCTTCCCTGCTTGTGCTGTCTCTCAAAAATAAATAAATGTCAAAAAAAATTTCTTTAGTCCAAGATGGCTTGAAGTTTTGCTAATTGCAAACCTTGATGAAGAACAAAGAGCAGTTCTGATTAAAAAAAAAAAAAAAAAAAAAAAAAAAAAAAAAAAAGATGTGCAGGCAGGCACTTGCATGGGGCACCCAGCAGGTCTGAGTGTGTAACAATGAAATGAGATAAGAACTGTAATTGCACTAAGATTAGCCAGTAATGATCGGGTAGACATAGCATTTTGTCCACTGTGATTTCTGTAAAATCCTCATTTATTTTCAAGACATTTCTGAATGGAAATGTCACATAGCACAACTGAGAGAATCTCATAATGATAAAGTAAGTTTTTCTCAAAAAGAAAAATTGATGTTACAATCTCTTGAGTTCATGTTTTCCTTTGATGCAGGCACAGTTTTAGAAAACCATGCTTGAAACAAGGTGGAATTGAGTTAAGTGTTATAGAATGCAAGATGTCAAAAGTGCAAAACCTTAAGTAGAGAAACTATAGCTTTCTCTGACCCCTGCATTTTCCACTTACATCCAGTCTGTAGAGCAGCATATCATGCTGGGCAATTTTTAATAAACACACAAGCCCACAATATTCATATTTATCTCACAATGTCAGTTCCAACACATTCAACAGAATTATTCACTGCCTACATTTCATTCAGATCGACTTAAGGTCTCCTCTCCATCAGTGCTCAGAATAAAAACACAAGCTAGGTAGCATCTCAACCGTATTCACTTCCCAGCAGCATAAACCTAGGCCATTGCACCTAATTAGAATCTGGGGAAGAAGTCAGGTGAGTCCAGAATAGCCTCAAGGTAAGGCTGAGATACATAAAACCACCGACAGACCCTGACACCCCATGAGTAACAAGGAGAGTGGTCGGAGAATGGAAAAATAACCAGGGCCAGATCACAGAGGTCCTTAAGAAGTGCACAGTGTTAAGTTATGGGCTATTACCCTCAGATAAGATTTTTGAGTCCCTCCCTTGACAGAAATTCACATAACAGAATTCCAAACCATAAAATAAATGTACCAATTATGAAATGAAGAATGTTTCATTATATAAACAGTAAGATGTATTCTAAAGCTCCAAAAAGTTCTCTTAGATACAATGCTTCTAAAAAGAAGATTCTATCAGTGAAAGACAGGTATGAATGCACCCCACCCCCTTAGATACATTTTGAGAGCCTTCCAGTAAGCCCACAAATTACAGCAACCTAACCATCTACCCATAGGGTCCATGGCTGTGCAGAACTTTACCTCATGATGGAAGGGGACAGATCATTGAGAGGCAAGCACTTGCTGCCTTAAAAGCCTTCCACTGTCAGGCTTGCTGAGGAAGAATGGGGAGAAAAAAGAAGTGTTCCATCACTTATAGCTTGTCTTTGGTCATGAAGAGTTTATGAGGTTGCATTAAGTAGTATTTGAATAGCACCTCCACACATTTTTTGTCATGTGTAAATATTATTGCTTTATCTTTTTCATATCTAGCTACATTGTTTATTGCTTTATTACCCACATTACAGGATTTCTTGGCTGAACTAAGGCTCAGACATATATATTTCCAGAAAATGGAATTCTGCAAAACCCCTGTCTCCACCTATCCAGTTGTATTGACTAATTTGTCTACGTGTCGAAGAGCATCCTTGGAAAGATTGTTGAATCCTACCCACCCAAAATCTTCTTGCAGGACATTAATCCTCACTATCAATCACGTTTTAGAACTTGTAGGATAAACTTGCACTTCACACTAAAGTTTTACTCTTGTAATATTATTTAGACTTCTAGTTTATGAGACGTATGTATTTTAAATACTACTCTTGAGGTCAAATCAATCGATCTTAAACATTTAAAGTTTATTGAGCTGATTGCCAGTAAATAGAGATCATGAATTCACATGCCTCACTCTGACATTTATGTCTTCTGCTAAAATATCCCTTATAGTGTGGACAAATTGTGACCCTCATATACTTCTGGTGGGAATGCAAAATAGTGCAGCCACTTTGGAAAGCAGTCTGGCAGTTCAATTACCATAAGCACCAGCAATTCAAGTCTTAGGTATACAACCAAAAGAACTGAAAGTATGTGTTAACATAAATATACCTACATGAATGTTCACAGCAGCATTATTCATAATGGCCAAAAGCAGAAATAGCTCAAATGTCCATCAACCAATGAAGAGATAAATAACCACATAGTGGAATATTATTCAGCCATAAAAGGGAGTGAAGTGTTGATACACAAGAAGCAGTCTTGAAAACATTATGCTAGGTAAAAGAAGCCAGACACAAAGGGCAACATATTGTATGATCCCATTTATATGAGATGTCCAGAATAGGCAAATCCATAGGGACAGGAAGAAGATGGGTGGTTGCCTAGGGCTAGAGGGGAGGGAAGTAGGGGGCAGTGGGGAGTAGGGGGCACTGATAATGAGCCAAGGGGTTTCTTTTTCGGACGATGAAAATGGTCTAAATTTGATTGTGGTGATAGTTGCACAACTCTGTGAATATACTAAAGACTACACACCGTAAATTAATTATACACTGATTTTGCAGTGTGTAAATTATATCTAAATAAAACTGTTATTTTAAAAACTTAGAAACAGTACATTTGTCCTAACTCTCCACATGGTTTTAAAAGTTAGTAGTTGTGTGTAGAGACAGTGAGTTTCCTATTAGTACCAAAATTAAGGCGAATCTGTACTTTGAGGAATTATGCAGACAACTAAGTCAACTGATATCAAAGAATCCCTCCTGGGTGGTGCAATCTACCAGCATCAAGGTCGCCTACACCTCTTAAATGGAAACGGCCCCAACAGAGGTCGGAATGAGACTGAGGGGGCCCCAGGAAGTCGCGAAGTTAGAGCTAATGAACTCTAGTTAGAGCTAGAGCTAAGTTAGAGCACAGGTAACGAGTACAATCATACATCTGCATATGCAATGGAAAGTGATACCCGAATCCATCCCATCCCAGTGTGTCCACCAAGGTAGTCTGTGTACTCTGGAGTAGCAGTAGTTAGAAGGAGCTAACTCAGGGCAGAGGGGCCTGAGGTAGCATTTCAGTTTTATCTTCAGGGAGTGAGTACTCATCTCCACCAGTACCCAATCCAGGACTATGGTGGCGGCGCTGTTCCCGCTAATATGAGGAGTTTCATGAACAAGTCCAGACCGTAGGATCCCACAGCAGGGAGTGAAAGCCAAGACCACGTCTTGGGTACTTAGAGGCATCCTGAGCATTCCCAGAATCCTCAGTGCACAGAGGCTCTGTACAAGGTGGAACTTCCTGCTATCTGCTACGTGAGAGCTCATAGCCATCAGGGTATGAATGCTAATGTCATGAGTGTAGTGGGCACCACTGTTTTTCACCTGTTCTTAGATATAGATCCCACCTCCTCTCCAACCATAAGGGCAGAGCTGTTACTGAGGCTAATGGGTCAGAGCCCCTCACCGGTCCTTCTAGGACATAGAAACTAATCAAATGTCCTCAAAGGAGCCAGTCAGAGTCCTTTCCCAGTCTTTCTTGAACTGAAACCGAAGGATTAACCTTCTTTCTGGTTACAAATCTAAAGATGTGCCTATGCTATAGCAGCCCTCCCCACCCACCTGCCCCCCTACACACCTGAGTTTTAGCCTCAGGGAAGAAACTGGCTTGAGAGAATAAAGCTAATTTGCAGAGAGACTTTAGAGATGGAGAGAATGAGGTCCAATGATGTTCACATCCACACTCACCATGCCCTCCCTTCAGTTGCTTATGCAAACCAATAACCTCCTTCGCTGCATCAGCTAATTTGGTTTCCGTCACTTGCAGTGGGGTAACTCCTGAATAATACAGTGGTGTTATCTGGTTGATGAAGTCTGAGATATTCCTATTACCAAAATGTAGACACGACAAGAATTTCACAGACGTGTAAATTCTAGTTTTTCTCAATAAACAGGAAAAAAAAGACTATATGCAATTCATCAAACGGGGATTTGGGTAGTTGGAGTCTCACATTATTAGAATTCTTTTTTTTTTCTCTAATAATATAGTAAGATAATCATTTAAATTTGTTGTATTATTCAATTAATTGGAATATTAGTTAAAAACATATAAATATGGCATTAGAGAAGTGATTATATACAGCAAGTTTATCATTATGTTTCATAACCTGAAAAAGTGAACTTAAAAATGAATAGTTTGTTTTACTACATTAGCACAGAGGAAGAGTGACCAACATTATTTTTAATAGGAATTTGGACCCTGAATAATATAATCACAGACTGTAGAAATGGAGAGATTTAGATCCATTTCACCTGTCAGACACTTGCCCCATTCTATAAAACCATTCCTTTAACAAATATTTACTGAGCTCGGGATCTATGGTGAAGGCCAGCAGTAAACAAAAACAGCAAAGCCTCTACCTTCTGGAGCTTGTATCTGCCCCCATTGCAATAATTGATACAAGTTGTATCCTATTCACTGCCTCCTCTTGTTGTGTATTTGCTACAGAATAAATGGGAAAAGTGAGCTCACAGACATAATTTATATGTTATATGTTACAATTTTTACAGGCTAGTGAGAGCCAAGACCATTCTCCACCTCCTTATTACATAGTGAAGAACCAGGAAGAACTGGATATTGCTACTAGAACTGCAGTAACAATATCTCTTAAAAGTTTGCCTACTTCAGGCACTTAAAACCTCTTTGGGGTCTTTTACTCCATTAAATTCATTTGTGCCTGCCTTAGATCATGGTGGCCAGTATTTGTTTTTTGTGCTATAGTATCCCATAGCAAAATTCTGCATTCTAAATATCTTACTGAATGAAATTGATCTTATTTTAGTATTTGTTTAAACCAGCAAGTCTTTGTGTTAAGATAAGTAACAAAAATCCAACTATTTGTTTCACATGCAACTCTGTCACCTATTTATTTCTAACCATCAAAATGCACAGCAGATTGTGTGTGGGCACTTAAATTACCAAAGCCTCTCTGCAGGTCTCTGAGGTGCCCTTCCTGCACCTGACTTGCCTTGACACAATTTTCTATATATTGTCAACTGAAAGGCTGGAGCTCTAGAGAAGCAGTAGATTCCCAGGGAATCTACCTCTAAAATATTCCTCACATCACCCCACCATTCTCCATCTTCACTGCCATTGCCCTAGGGTCTTTTCTTGACAATGACCACATCCTCCCAATTGGTGTCCTCTGCTTCAATTGATTCTCAATAGATAGTATCATCAGAATGAATTTTCTATGATGCAAAACTGACACTGCTTACAAACTTTCAAGGCCCCCTAATTGCCACCTGGATGAATTAAAAATCTCTTGGTAGCTCGTGTCAAGTCTTCTGCGGTAAGGCGTTTTCTTACCTTTCACTTTAGGCTCCCAAGGTAACCAAACCACCTGCAGTTCCCATGTTACCTTTCCTTTTACACCTTTGTGCCTGCCCTTGCTCCCCCTGCCACATCCTTTGCCTGACAATCCACCTGCTCCTTTTTACCCCGCTTTTGCTTTCCTAGTTTCTCTCCAGGAATCTTCCCAGTAGTCATTCCTGTGGAAAGCCTACCAAGGTCCTTTTCCCATGGGTGCCCATAGCATCTCACAGGAACTGCTTTCAAAGCAGCCACTACACTGTTCCATCATCACTGCTTTTTTCATCTTCTCTCTCACAGAATGTGTGTACCCTGAGGCAAGGCACCGTGTTTTCATTCATTTTTTCCAAGAAGTATTCATTGAGTGCTTACTGAGTGAACATGATAGACTAGGTCCCTGATTTTATGACGTTTATCTTTTGACAGTATGTGTCTGGTGGGAAGGGAGGTACAGAGACAATAAACGAAAGATAAAGACAATTTCAGATCCTGATAAAAAGCTATTCAGAAAATAAAACACAGATTGGAAGCGACTAGAGGATGGTACTTTTTTGAGGAGGTTTCAGAAATCCAAATGATGAATAGCCAGCTCTGTGAAGATCTCAGGAAGAAAGTTATAGGCGAAGGAAGAGCTGGTACAGAAGCCCTAAGGAAGGGTCCACCTTGTTGTGCAGACAAAACAAAAGTGCAGATGACCAGAGCGCAGTGACCAGTGGGGAGACTGACAGGTGATGAGATCATAGAGACTGACAGAAGCAGATCTGGGAGGGTCTTGCTATTGCATCGGTTTCCTGTTGCAGCTGTAACAAATTGTCACAAATTTCGTGGTTCAGACGACATGATTTTATTATCTTACGGTTCTCTAAGTCAGAAGTCTGGCGTGGGTCTCACTGGGCTACAGCCTAGGGGTTGGCAGACCTGCATTCCTTTCTGGGGGCCCTAGAGAAGGATCCCTCCCCTTGCCTTGTCTGGTTTTTACAGGCTGCTCTTATTCCTTGGCTTTTGTCCCCCTCCCTTTGTCTTCAAAGCCAGCAATGTTGCATCTGCCTGATCATTCTGTAGTTACATCTCCCTCTGACTCTCTTCCACCTCCTTCTTCCATTTTCAAGAACTCTTGTGATTACACTGGGCCCATGTGAATAACCTACCTATCTCAAAGTCCTTAACTGACTCACATCCTTTTGCCATGTAAGGGAACATTTAGTCACAGATCCTAGGGATTGGGACATAAACATCTTTGGGGACCCATTATTCTGCCTACCACAAACATGGCAAGACATTGGACCTTATTCTAATTAAAATAAATAACTGCTAGAGAGATTTTAAACAAAAAAAAGCGACATGAGCTGGGTTATATTTTTCAGAGTTGATTCTTCATACTGTGCGTATGGAAAAGTAGAGGCAAGAAGACCCAGTAGGCGTCTCTCCATAGTCCCCATGAGAGACAGTGGGTTTGATGAGGAAGATAGCAGTGAAGATGCTGAAAACTGTCCAGATTCAGGAAAGATATTGGTATAGAAAAGACAAAAATTGTTGATGGACTGGGTGTTGAAAATATGAAGGAGAAGGACCAAGGCTGGGTCTTAAATTTGGGGCTCAAACCACTGGTGTATGGTGGTGCCATTGACAGAGCATATGGTGAAGAACAGAGGAAGAGTAGATGGCCCCGGGGCAGAAGGTGAACCTTAAGATGTGTCAAGGTGGAATGGCCATGTCAACTTTAGGATAACCATTAGATATCCCAGGGGAGCCATCAAGTAGGCTGTTGGATTTACAGGTCTGGAGCTTGCAGCTGAAAATAAATTCAGGAGTCATCAGCATAACGATGATATTAGAGCCATAAGCCTAGATGAGATCATTCGGGGAGGAAAGGCTGATACAGAAGAGAGCAACAGCACATCCTGGAAGGCACAAATATTGACAGGCTTTATTGATATTTATAGTCCTAGCACTTAGCCCTGGCACAGAGTGGCCCCTCAATAAATTGTTGATGACAGGATGAATTCTGGGACTAGCCATTATTAAAAATTAAGTTATGTAAACTTATGACTAAATAGATCATATTAACAACAAAGGTGGTTAATATTCAAAAACTTGTCACTTCCTAATAACTTTAATACATTTTTCTATTACCTATGCTCTTGAGATAGTTATGTCTCCTGTAGCTTACCAACTCCATTTTCAGTGCTGCTTTATGACTAATGTACAGTTGATCGCAGTGGGAGTACTGATGCCGTGGAAATTGGCAAATGCTACAAATTAGAGCTTGATTTATTATTTTGTCAATTGTTAGACTCAAGAAAGTAATAGAGAAATTTTAATCACATAGATTGGACTTAAAAGTGTGTCATGTCTATAGTCATGATATTGTGAATAGCACAAAAAATTGAGGAAATCTTTTTCTAGTATGTGAAAATTATTACCTGATTTAGGGAGGAAGTTGCTCCTATCACTGATGAATGAGTGAGGTTCAAACCAATGTCTTTATTGTTTCAATTTCACTTTCCTCAACATAAATAAAAATACCTAACATTCATGTCAGAATTATACTTATGAATTAATCACAACCATAGGCTGGCAAGGGATAAAAGATATGGCAAAAATCAATAAAAGTGTTCAGCGAGAATCAATTGGCTATATGGAATTTTTAGGAGCAATGTATATTTTATTATTATGTTTAAATGGTTGCTGTGCTACACATCCTTTACAATAATAAAATGTATAATAAACTACACACACACACACACACACACACATTTCTCCCAGAGGACCAGTTAAACATTTGCCAGTACACAACTGCTTATATCCAAACCTAACATACATATGATATGATATGCAGTATTAAAATTATTATATTACTATCCATTTATGGGAAGTCATTAAATATTCATAGCAAATTCATGATCAGTATTTTAAAATGTTGATAAGTTATGTCATTTGGGTTCCAGTAAAATTAAAATGGATCTGTCAAGTATCATAAAACCCAGTGAGGTTGATGGCTACAGTTTCTCTTTATTTGCCTGAATTTATGCTTGATAATTGATACTTTTTTTCCTTCCTACATAGATACTGAGCATCATAGACACCTTAGGAAAAGAACAAACTAAAAACCTGTCTTGGCTTTCTTAAAAGAATTATCTGCTGATCAGCTAGTATTTGGACCAGATTAAAACATCTAGACTTTCACTGTGCAATATGACCGCCACTGACCACATGTATCAATTTAAACTTAAATTAGTTAAAAGTAAATAAAATGAGAAATTTAGGGCCTTAATTAAACTAACCACATTTCAAGTGTTCAATAACCACACACAACTAGTGGTTACCATATTAAGCAGCACAGATTATAGGACTTTTCCATCATCACAAAAAGTTCTATTAGCATCAATCCAGAAAATGCCTTCCATATAAAAGATGATCCACAATGATTAACTGAGTGATCAGAATTTATCCTATTTTTTAAAAAAATGAAAAGTCAAAGGAATCAAGAATTTATTTTTCAGGAGAAAAGAAACCACCAATAATTGCACACGTGGATATATTTAGGTACTTAGTATTCAAGGTGGGCACTAACATTACTTGGGTATCTCCTTGGTGGCAGGCATAATTTTAATCACCCTCACAACGGATACATAATTTCCTCACTGAATAAATGAGGACACTGAGGCTCGTAGAAGTTCAATACCTTGACTTTTGCACTCAGGCAAACAGGCAGTCACAAAGCTTAACCTTCTGGTCAGAGTTTCAGATGTTCCTTCCGTATGGCGAACCCTCTCTTCTCTAAACAGAATCATGGATGGTAAATGGAAATGTTCAACTTTTCTTTGGATATTGGGGAAGCCACCGGGTAAAGGCAGTAAAGTAAGATATCATGGGCATCGGCCCTGCAGTCACAGTGCCTGCTTGGAATCCTGGCTCGGCCTGACTTGGACAAATTACTTCCTCTTGTACCTCAGTTTCCCCCTTTTATGAATGGCATTATCACAGTACCTAACATAAAGAGTTTGGGGGCAATCAAATGAGTTAATATTTGCAAAACATGGGGCGCCTGGTTGGTTAAGTGTCCGACTCTTTTTTTTTTTTTTTTTTTTTTTAATTTTTTTTTTCAACATTTTTTATTTATTTTTGGGACAGAGAGAGACAGAGCATGAACGGGGGAGGGGCAGAGAGAGAGGGAGACACAGAATCGGAAACAGGCTCCAGGCTCCGAGCCATCAGCCCAGAGCCTGACGCGGGGCTCGAACTCACGGACCGCGAGATCGTGACCTGGCTGAAGTCGGACGCTTAACCGACTGCGCCACCCAGGCGCCCCAAGTGTCCGACTCTTGACTTCAGCTCAGGTCATAATCTCACGGTTTGCGAGACTGAGCCCTGAGACCAACTCTGTGCTGATGGGGTGGAGCCTGCCTGGGATTCTCTGTCCCCCCTCTCTGCCCCTCCCCCGTGCTTGCTCTCTCACTTTCTCAAAATAAATATGTAAAAAATATTTATAAAACACTAAAACAGAGCAGAGCATGGCATCAAGTAACTACAATAAAAGCACTTTCTGTTAGGATAGATGGCAGAGAGAGGAAATAAGTCAACATGTCTCCCATGGCCTGATAACAACATTTGAAACTTAATTCATCCCTATCATTCATTTAAAACCTGAATAGGCCTTAACTTATCACAGAGCAAGGGCTGACAGCATCTCCTCCTATTCGTGCACAAATGTGGAACTGACTAGCCTCTCAGGAGAGCTGGCTGAAGGATATGTTTTAAAATCATAGGGTTGTGGCTGGTATTACCCATTTCCAGCTGGCACATGAAATATAACCATATCTCATTCATGGAAAATCACATTCACAGGTCTGCCCTCTGTTTTATTATTCTTCGCCTATTAGTAAAGGATAATTGAAAGCAATACATTTACCTCTTGAACTTGAAATATGTTACTTAAACTGTCAATTAGTTTCAAACCACAGTCCATGATATCCACCACTTGGATCAGGCAGCTGATCAATCATCAGAGAAACAATAGCTACCACTTACCGCTTGCCTGCTGTGCCTCAGGTGTTCTGCACTGTCACGAGCCCATACAACAACCAGTCAGAGGTAGACACTATCCCTGCTTTGCACTTGCAGAAACTGACTCATTAATAACTTGCCTAAGGTCACACAGCTAGTCAGAGGGAAACAGCATTTGAACCCAGGTCTTCTTAACTTAGAGCCAGAACCCACATCACTCTGCCACTGTAAGCAGGAACATGAAATAATATGAAACGGGACAGAAATATGGGATGTGTCTATTTCATTACCTTCAGCACATCGAGAGAGCAGAATTTCAAAAATATAATAAAAACACAGGTTCCAGAACAATCATCAGCATAGCTATCCAAAATCACAACAGACTCAGAACTGTATCTGTTGGATGACCACCAACAATGCAGGAGTGCTGAGCAGGTGTGAACTCAGACCCAGGCCTACTGATGGCTTGCTACCACCAGGGCTATGCTCCATAAGTGCAGGCTTATCTTGCAACTGCATGCTTAAGAAAATCAACACTTTCTGTCCAAATACATTATTAGAAAAATGGGACCTCTGTTTTCACAAGTCTTAAGTGCCAGGAATAATGCAAAGTTGATTTATGGATGAGGGTCGAAGTTGTCCTCCCCATATTTCCAGCCTATCAGGGGCAAGACTGACCACCCCAAAGAGAATTCCCCCACATCAGTAGGGTCTCATCCCAAGCTGGTCTCTATCTCCCCTGTCTTGTTCCAGCTCTCCTTTGTCTGCACTGACCTCTTACTTCTTGTCTCCTCTGTGCCTACCAGCTTGGCATTCTGATGGAGTGGCTTCCTGGATCTCAACACTCCTACTTTGTTCCACAGTCTGAGGCTTGACTCCTACATCCTGGCACAGTGCTTGTTTCTTTCTGCACTCCTGGTAACCAAGCTCTTTGGCACTGCCCCGGGACCCCCTCCTTGGATCCACTCAGCCCAGCAGACCTGTAAATATGGCTTGTCACGCCAAACTCTGCACCCCCTCCCCACCTCTGGCCTCTGAGAACCATCCCCTGAATGTCACCTCGCCGATCCATGTTCGCTGGAGCACCTGTGGAATTCAGCTGGACCAGCTTCAACCCCTAAAGTCTCTCTGCCTTGGTCATGCATGCTGTGAAAGGAAGTACGATTCTGAGACTGGGAAACGCCAACTCACCACAGCCATTAGGGAGCACACTGGCAGAGCTGATTGCCTTCTGGTCACAGAACGTGTCCACCCTGGCACAGTGACCGGCAGCAGTTCCAGAGTTCTACCCCCAACAGAACTGCCTGCCATGCCACTCAAAGCCCTGCCAGGCTCCTGGGTTTCCTGCTACATCAGGAGCACTTTATGGTCCTTCATGTTGTCTGCTTCCTAGTCTTCACATGCCTACTGAGGCCAAGAAAGAAATTCACAGTGCCCCAAGTGGAGTGAAGGTGCTCCTGCCCATAAGAGCCACATCACTATATGAAAGTCCTAGTGGGGGGGAAGGGAAGGTAGGAGCCAACACTATATCCTCACTTCCAGCAGGTCTGAGGACTCTTCAAATGCTATGTGGCTGGGTTGTGACTTGTCACTCAAGCCCTCTGCTGGAACAAGGCTTCAGTTCATAGATGATTTGGTGGAGCACTTGCAGGAGGTCATTCAAAAAACAGTTGAGTTTCTATTCTGTGTTCAGTTCTGTCCTGGGCATTGGAGACACAGCAGTAAACAATTCAGGTGTCTGTCCCTGGAGGGGCTTACAAACTAGTGTAGAATGTGGAATACAAACATTGAAAAGTCTTATGAGTCTTTCCAACAGTATAAATGTTATCAAAGACAATTACAAGGTACAAAGGAACTTACAGAAGGAGACAAGTCTAATCCAGGAGCTCAGAGAGAGCTTGCTGGAGAAACTGAAATTTTGATTTTTTAATGTTATTTATTTTGACAGAGAGAGTGAGAGAGAGAAAGAGAGACAGAGAGAGAGAGAGAGAGAGAGAGAGAGAGAGAGAGAGAGATCCCAAGTAGGCTCCTGCTCAGCACAGAGCCCAATGAGAGACTCAATCTCTTGAACTGTGAGATCATGACCTGAGCCAAAATCAAGAGTTGGACGCTTAACTGACTGAGCCACCCAGGTGCCCCCAAAGGGTTTTGATCAAGGGAATGGCATGGACAGAAAGATCTCTCTGGTCATAACTTAAAAGTGAATTAGGTGTGGTGGAGGGGGAAAGTGGGCGTACCTAGTGTGTATGGAGTGAGAGATGTCAGTTGTCAACTCAGCACCAGTACCACTGCCTTCTACACCTGGCTCTCATCCCAGGCAAGAAGCTTGGGAATGACATTTTCCACTATCCCTTGCCTGCAGGGTTCCAGCTTAGACTGTTGCCAATAAGAGGCCCTTGTGCAAGATGTGGAAAGTGGAAAAGACACAGTGGAATCCTTCAGTGGAGGCTGTGTGCACGTGAGGCTCACAGAGTCTGCCAGGCAAGCTCCTGCAGGTCAGCCTCCTCAGCAAGGCAGGCAGCTGAGCTCAGTGGCATCCAGGTTTTCATTAAACTTCTGACTGTCAACATTTGCTGGAGGTCAGCAGCAGTTTCTCCCAGGCTTGATTACCCCAGCTTATGTATCCAAAGGTTATGTACGCTTCTAATTCCCCCTGTTAAGTCCCTCCTACCTGAAGTATCTGAAGTGGTTTCTGTTTTCCTTACTAAGCTCCAACTGTTAGGAAGGTAAGTTCTTGCAGTAGTTGGGGTGAGAGATTAGGGGGGCTTGGTCCACAGTGCAGGCAGTGAGGATGGGGAAAAGGATGGATTCAAAGTATATTTAAGAAGCGGAATCTATAGGACATTGTTATTAACTAAATGGAGGGAGTGAGAGAGATGAAGGGGCCAAAAATGACCACTAAGGTTTTGGTTTTACGGTCAGGCAATCTTGCTAACTTTGCCATCTGGTCCGTGTAGCTGGGAAGGGATGTGGACATCAGACCTCCCCAAGTTGCTAGCCCAGCCTGGCCCCTTTCCAGATTGAAAGGCAGAGACCAAAAATGAACAAAAGAAATTGACAGCATGATGGTGAAAAAGATGTGCCCTTTTGCGGGATGTAAAAATCTGTACCCTGGAGGTTATGAGCCACTGTAATGAGTTATCATCTTTTTCAAAACTGCTCTAGCCAGCTCTGGGGCAGATGAAATTAATTAAGCCAGGCTGTGTCCAAATTTCAACCTAAAAGGGAATCTTCGGGGCAATGACCCAGCAGCTGGGGTCAGGGTGAGGGCTGAGGACTGGGATGGAACAGGAGCTACTTATCAGGGACTTCAGAGGTGTGGAGCACCAAGGATGAAAACCAAATGTTAATCCACAGGGCAAAGTTCAAAGAGAGAAAGTTCAAACACTAAGCCAAAAGGAGAGAAGGTCACAATACAGGTGATAGAAGATGACAGAATCACAGACTGCAGATCAAGGGCACGTAAAGTGAAGTTGTATGTACTTGCGGCGGATGCTGTTGAAGGAGCATTCCCACCAACATCAGGGAGTTTGGCCAAACCAGGGGAGGGTAATGATGGTCTAGACAGTTTACAGGAGCAGGGCAGACAGCATTTTCTTTGCATACAGGAATGTTTTGATTACAGGAGAACAGGGGCTTATCCATAGACTGAGGCCACTGACTACACTTTCTGTAGTGATTTCTAAAGTGTGTTACTAGAGAAGCATAGCTGTAAGTGTATCTCAAATGCACCAAAGAGGAGGCATCTGAGTACTACCTTGGGAACAAGAAATGGCTTTAGGATAACCACTTAGCTTCCTTAGTGATCTCTCCTCTTAGAGAAATTTTGATCGATTGGATTGGAAGGTCGTTGAAGGCAAGGTTCAATATTGAATCCTCAGTGCCCATCACAATGCACAGCATCTATAAGCACAGTAAATATTCCAGTGGACTAACCACAACTCTCATCCACACATCTGTCTGCGGGGAGATACACCCAGAATTCCAACTCAAATGTCAGGACACCACTGCACAAGATCAAGAATGCCTCACCCCACCCTCTTCCCCTTGTCTCAGCAATTATAACCAGCCTCTGCTGATGGCTCCTGTGACCTGGGGCGGGGGGGGCTTTACCAAGAAAGGTAGAAGGTTTGGGTGGGGTATCCCCCTGAGGGCTGAGAGGAGAAGGTGGTTGTTAGAACCCTAGACCAGATAGTGACAACAGGAACCTCAGGCCTTAGATTCCCTATTTACTACGTGGCAATGACAAGTTACCTAAAGTCTCTAAACTTGAGTTTGTCCATCTGCAAAGTGGAGTTCATGGTGCCTAGATCCAAGAGTCCAGAGAACTAAATAAGGTTCGTAGGACAAGTGTCTGAATACCTGGGCATACGAAAGTGCTCCAGAGATGCATTCTCTTACAGGGTTCACTTTTCAATTCCAGCCTTTGAGATTGGTCCCTCTGTTCCCATTCTATTGCACTCACCTCCCTCTTCTCTCCTCCCTCATCTACGCTGAAGCTATTGTGGCCTACAACAGTATGGTTCGAAGTAGATGAAGAGTAAAATCCTGGCTCCATGCAGGTGGAAACTATCAGAGAGTGCATTTCTGCTGGGGGTTGTCTTCTTCCACCAAAATGCCAGGGGCAGAAGGCAGAGCTATGGAGACAGAACAACCAGAGGACAGATGCCACTACATAAAAGGGAAGACAATCATTTCCCAGAAAACATGCATGCACAATTTGCATTCTACGGGAAGAAGAGCAAACCCCGTTAAATTCCCTCCCTAAGCAGATTTCTGTAATTATTAGGACTTAAGAATACAGATGTTAAAAAGCATGTGCTTAACGAGTTAGTTAAGCTTATACAATTGCAGATGGAAAGGCTGAAAATTTTCTGAAATTAGTATTAAATACCCTCATACAATAAAGGGGCATTGCCAACACATATGGCATAGAAGAGAAAAAAAGATCCACTGATGAAAAAAAAAAAAAAAAGAGGATCTGAACAAGCCATTTATTTTAATCAGACCACCTCAGAGATGACTCGTGCCAACTGAATATCCATTCTCTGCTCCCTCTGTACTAGAAGAACACCTACATTGGTAGGGGAGCCTCAACTAGAAAACTCTATTTCTAGCACTCCTGTAATAGGATTTGACATAGATATAAGCAGAAGTTATTGGGTGGAAATTATAAGAAAAGCTCTTTATAGGAGGTTTTCTCAGTTATGAGGCACCATTTTATCCACCCCTGCAGGAGCACCAGCAGCCATATTATGACCATGAGGAAATCCTGAGGATGGATGGAAGCTGGTGGAGAGTGGAGCAGAAAAGCAGAAGTCTGGGCTGCTCACAGCACTGTTACAACTTCATGTTACCTCTGGACTCTTTTCCTCCATGCTTCATTTATGTGACATAAAAGAAACCCCTAATATGTTTAAGCTGTTTCTTTGAATCAAATGCAGCTCTTAACTGATACTCACATCTAAACTAGATTTCCATCAGTTTCCTTGTCAATGAGGATTATAAGTTAATATCAGAACCTTATTACTTTTTGGGTAATTAGATACACATTATTGCTTTAAGTTAACTATTGAATAACATTTACCAGTAGTTCTAAGTGCAGATTAAATCGTCCTTAGCTAGTCTTTCTGTTGCCTTTATAAAGTACCAGAGTCTCTTAGCATATAGCTCTCTGCACTGGGCAGACACCATATGAAATCAGTATTCAAGGATCACACCTATAATGGACAGATGAGATAAATGGTTGTTTAGTATATCCTATTCCTATTTGTGTCCCACATTGCATAAATATGAATCTCTTTGAGAACTTTGTACAGTTTTCATCAACAGTAACAAGGGGGGGAAATGAGTCAACAGACCTCATGTTCATGTAGCCTCTCTGGATTCCACTATCCAGCTAGTCCAGGAGAATCCAGAGGAAGGTAGGAATCACTTTGTGGAAATTCTTAAGGACTTGTCGTGTGCTCCTCGCTCCAGTTTTCCAGGCCTAATAGGTATTGTAAGCACAGGGGCACCTGGAGAGACGAGCCAGATACTTAGGGAGAGGAGAGCCAGGGAGCTCCCCCCTGTACTTGTAGGCTTTAGTTGTCTCTCCCCTAGCTGTTTTTTGTATGCAAGAACTTGGGGAATCTGAAGCATATATTAAATTCAGTAACACCTACACGAATGTTTGTGATAATCACATGAATACAGAAACACAAATCATTTCAGCAGCAATAAAATTCATTTCCTCCACTTCATATTATCTGCTCCTTGGTGCTATGCAAAGACTAATAGTTTACAAACTCCTCAAGCAGTGTTAACACACATATAAAACGTGATTTGTGTGTATATTTACAACCACAGACACATTAATTGGTAGTCTACAGTAAGTTCTTTTACAAATTAAACAGACTCTTGTGCTGTTCTTGCTAATTCGCTGAGTTCCGAACTGCAAAACCCAACCTTCTATTCTGGGATATGAAATCCGGTATCTTCACAAAAGCGCATTATCAATATTTAAAAGTTATATTTAGCTTCTGGTGAGTAGCACTGGGGTTTCCCTCCCTTTTAAGATCCTTCTATGAGGTGGCCTTCTTTCCGTGCTGTGCCTGACAACACTAACTTTTTGTAGCTAAGAGCAATGTGCAAGCCCAGAGAAAGGACTCCAGGGGAAGCTTTCACTTATGCCTAATCTATCATCCCACTCTGTCTGCTCCCCCGCCTCCTTCATTTTAGCATCAACCCTAAACTTTCCAATGTTTATGAACTCTGCTTGGTGGGATGTATTTCCCTTTTTGATGGAAAATGATACAGAGTGACTATACATTTTTGCCCACCACCCAAAACAGAGGTGATTAAGAAAGGCATCTGCCCACCTAATGGGGCATTTTCACAGCCCATCAGGCAAGAAGGCTCATACCCTTGGGCAGATCTGGGGTCTTTAAAGCTATTGGAGATGGATGCTTAGTTTGAATCAAACTGGCATAACACCATAGTCATCTTCCAGGAGAGTGGTAGGTCTTACAGAACCCTAAAGGCAGAAAACCTCTCTTCTCTATGGAAACTTTAATTCTCTCAGGAGAGTTTAGTTTCTGTTGGAAATCCAAGACTTTGCAAGTAAGCATGATAAGACCTTCCAAAGTCACAAGGTGAATATAATGAGTGTAGCCCTTTGAATACTTACATGGGGGTAGGGGGAAGGGTGGGAACTGGGGTAAGTGTTCCCTTTCATTAGCGTCTCCATAGGTAGTGATTCCCTACTTAACCAAAGGAAAGCAATGCAAGCAGCCTCCCCTCCACCTATTAAAAGGACAAGGATGGGTATCTTTAACTGAAAGCAAGCCATCACAAAATTCTTTAATTATAGGCTCAAAGGGGTTTCGAGCTCATCTTGTATCTCCTTGGTTTTCAGCAGGACAGCATTAAATCTTCCTAAAAAGATAAGACTCAACCTATTTTTAAACATACCCAAAGAGGGCATTCTAGTCTTTTGTTCCTTTGTTAGGGGACTTTTTTTTTTTTTTTTTTTTTTGTCCTTTCTAACCTCACCACAGGTGAACTTTTGCTATTACTAACCTGAAGTCTTCACATTAGAGTTTGGCTTGGTTTGCTCAGTGGAAATGGTGAACAGCTGGTCACCATTAGCCTTGTCTATACTGTACTTCTTTGTGTCCATCAGTCTGAAATTATAACAATTAATTAGGATATTTGGGTTTAAATCAATAAATTTGGAGTTACGTGCCAAATGAATCACTCACTGAACACAGACTGCCATCCTTCTTTTCCTCATACCTTGCTTTCTCAATCCCAAAGCTAACATCTCTCCCTTCCCTATCTCTCTTCCAACACTGTCCCCACCCCCACTCCAACAAATGTGCATACTGACACTGGTAAATTTTTTTGTTAACTTTCTTAAAGTTTTTATTGATTTATTTTTGAGAGAGAGCAGGAGAGGGGCACAGAAAGAGGGAGAGACAGCAAATCCCAAGCAGGCTCCGCACTGTGAATGCAGAACCCGATGTCAGTCTCGAACTCCCAAACCGTGAGATCATGACCCGAGCCGAAAACAAGAGTCGGAGGCTTAGCTTAACCCACTGAGCTACCCAGGCACCCTGACGCTGGTAAATTTTTTAAAACATCCTTTAAACAGCCAGTCAACATTCCCTATTGGTCCTATTACCCCAACAAGGGGTAATAATAGTTAAGAGCACAGACTCTGGAGCCCACTTGTGCTTATATCCTGGGTCTGGGAGCATAGGCACATTTTTGAAATCTCTCTACATATCTATTTTCTCATTTGTAGAATGGAGACAATAATTGTATCTACCTGACAAGGTTGTGGGAAAAATTAATGAGTTCATACATTAAAAGCCCCTTAGTGTAGTTTCTGGTTCTCTAATTGTAAATGCCACATAGTTGTTAGCTATTGTTATACCCTCCTTGCAGCAAATATTAAACTATGTCTCATATTCCAGAAGGTGAGAATCTGAGAAGAGGAGTAGGACTCAGGTTTTAAAGGAAGTGGATAAGCAAGAAGAGTTATCAAGGTGAATGGTTAAAGAAAAAAATAAAAGGCCAATAAGAGATAAAAGAAAAACTGTAAAGAAGGAGAAAAAACAGACATTTCATGGGGAAAAGGTAGGAAGAGGAAGACATAAGGGAAAAGAAAAGAAAAGAAAAGAAAAAGGGAAATGAGAAAAATGGTGGGCATGGAAAGGAAAGACAGAAGAAACGGAAAACTGAGAATAACAAAGGAAACCAAAAATTAGAAATGACTGCATTCACAGTTTGGCCTGGGTATCAGAAAGAGAAAGGAATGGAAGAGAAAACAAAAATGTGTACAGAAGTAGGGAAGCTTGGGACAGGATGATGGGGAGAGGAGATCAAAGTAATAACACAAAAGGCTTCATTTGCAGCAACAGGCTTCTATGTCTTCAAATTATGAGAAGTGTACATCCAAAATTAACACACCCATGATCCACTAGTCTTCTTTCCCTTTCCCTCCTGTTCTCCCCCCCCCACCCCCGCCCTTTTCATCCTGTTCTAAGTTGCTTTAGAGTCCTCCCCAGAATTAGTCCCTAAGGTTTGCCCTAGTCAGACGTCCGCCTTGTGTCTTGTCTGCTCTACCAACAAGGCCAAGATGAAGTGATCCAGTCTTTATTTTATTTTCACTAAATACTCTAGCTATGCTTTTCAAGTGAAAATTTAGCTGTGGAGCAAATATTTATACCCTCTTCCTACTTCAAACATTTACAAACCTATAAGGGGAGGTTTCATCTTAAAGGCATCCTCCCCAACCACTCCCCAACCCCCGTTTTTTGGCCAATTTAGAACAAGAGGATAGCACTGCAGGGATACGCCTCTCTTGGTGCATCAAATTGCCCTCCCCATTAAAGAGAATTAACTACCCAATGACTTGGAAACAAGAGAGAGATTGGATGGAGGTTTAAGATAAAGGCAGTATTTAAACATTATTTAAGTGTTATCATTATAAAATTTGTCTGTTTGATGCAAACTACGTCCGCCTATTTGAGGAAGTCGAGAGACCTTAAAGGGCTCTCTACACAGATGAAGTGGACAGACCGCGAGCGTCTCCTCTTGCCGGGGTGAGCCTGGGCCGCCGCCGCCGCAGCCGCGGGAGTCACGAAGCCAGACGCGGCGCGTCTCCGCCCAGGACTCTGGAGACTGCAGCAGCGCGCGCGGCGGCCGCGGCCCGGGCGGCTCCTGGAGGCTGGGAGGAGACGCGACTCCTGCAGACACGTGACCTCCTCCCAGCCGCCGCTTCCCGCGACCCAGATCCGTCCCCGGAACCCGCGCTCTGTGGGGCGGGCCGGGGCCGGGGGTAGGGGTGGGGGTGGGGGGGGGGGGAACACGTAGCGACGGCCCCGGTCCCTGCTGCGCCCGGGTGCGTGCGCTTTCGCCGTACTTCTCCCCTTGGTTCACGTGCCGTTGGCAGTGATGAAGGTTTCGGGGATAACCCAGAATGTGAATCTTACGCTTGCTGCAGGAAGGAAAGACCTTTGGTTTTATGTCTTTCTACTTATATAAGAGAGATCAACATATATTCTCTCTATCCACCCCCAGCAGAGCCGAGTAGCGGCAGCAGCGGGGCGGGAGCCCTGGGAGTCCCGTAGGACGAGCTTGCCCCTGGCCTCCAAGGCCCCTGACCGCCCGCTGCGTCGGGCGGCGTGGGCAGTGCGCATCTCCGGGCACCTCTCGGTAACTCTCGATAGCAGTGAGTCATGCTCCCGGGATGGCTCTGGGGATAGGTAACCCGGCTCCTGCTGGCTTGTGCTTCCCAGCACCGGGCGCCGCCGCTCCAGGGCGAGCGCGCGCGCGCGCACGGGTTCCCCGCGCAGTGATGTGGCAGCAGCGGCAGGTCGGATCACGTTGCTGGCCCTGTGCTGGTACCCGTTTGAGACAGGATTAAGGAGGGAGGCTTTGGAGGTGCCAGCGGTAGTAAACGTGGGTTCTGCACACTCCCAGCGTCGCTTATCCCGGGGGGGGGGGGGGGGGACGTGGGGAGGAGAAGCACGCAGCACCACCCGAAGCACCACCCGAGGCGATGAGGGGCGACGGAGTTTAGCTGGCGAGTGATAAAGCTGCATTGCTTTTCCACGGTAGCCCCTCTCGTCCTCTCCTCCCCCATCTCTACCGCCGCGTTCCTCTGGGAGCACCAGAGGCCCCAAACGTCGTCATCTGCTTCTGTGATTAGTGGCACCGCAATTCCGGCTGCTGCGGGAAGTTTGGGTGGCCCAGGGACACCGTGTCGCCGAAAGACACTTGGATTGCGACATTCTGACCCAGTGACTACATTTCCATTTATCTTAAATCCTTCAGGGAGCGGATTTCAAGTTGCCCCATTAGGGGGCAACCTCCAACCTGGGCCAGCCCGCGCCCCCCCCCCCCCGCCCCCCAGGCCACTGAGCGGTGAGCAAACAAGTCTCCAAATTTTCCTTCGGGACTGAAGTTTACCCACCGCGAATTCTCTTTCTCTTTCCTTTCTCTGGTCCAAACCAACAGCGCAGTCGGTGGCGAAGCAAAAAGCCACGTTCACGTTCCTGCACCGTAATGACGGGCGAATTGAAGGAGTAGCATTTCCAAGCCCAGGAAGCCCTGGCTGCCCCGCACCCCCGGCGTCCCCTCCCCCTCCCCCAGCTGACTGCAACGCCTTTGGGAAGATGAATAGCTTGGCTGAAGTTGTTTTTCCTTTCCGGTGGCCCTGATCAGGTGTCCCCGCCCCCTCCTGCCGTTCGCCCTCCCTCGCAGCCTGCTCCCGACACCCCCCCGCCCCGGCCCGGCCCCTCCTCCCCCGCCCCCCTCCGGGCTGGACCGCGGATGGTACGTTCCGCACGTGAGCTGGGTGCTGGTCTGGCCGGCGACGCGCGTGCCCTGTGGCCAAACACTGCCCGGAGTGAGAGCAAACTACCAGCGCAGTGGGGCCGGCGCGAGTGTGCGTGCGTGTGTGTGCGTGTGTGCGAGAGAGCGAGCGCGGTGGGAGGGGGGGGGAACCAACTGCTTCACACTTTCAACACTGCACTGAAGAAGGGAGAGAGAGAGAGACTGGAGACGCACAGATCCCCCCAAGATCTCCCAAAGCTATCGTCCCACAGATTATAAAACAGAACCCCAAAAATCGAAACAGAGGAAACGGACAGCGGTTGAACATGGACGAAGGAATTCCTCATTTGCAAGAGAGACAGTTACTGGAACATCGAGATTTTATAGGGTAAGGTGCACGCACCCTTGCGAATATCTGTCTAGGCTTCAGTTTGATTTTTTTTTTTTTTTTTCCTTCTCCAGAAAGTGGTATGGAGCGGGCAAGGGCAGTGCCCCTCCCCGAATGGGTGCCTGATGCTGATTTCTGTTTTGCAGACTGGACTATTCCTCTTTGTATATGTGTAAGCCCAAAAGGAGCATGAAGCGAGACGATAGCAAGGTAAGTGTAAGTTTCCGATGTTTCCCCATAACCTGCCTGGATAGTTAATTAGGGCCATTGATTTCACAGCGAAGCTCTGCCCGCAAATATATTCCAGCCCTTGAGCTTCCCCAACTGTGAATTTTAAGTGGTTTGCTGGATACTCTCAGGGGGAGATAAAACATCATACCTGAATTCAAATGGCATTTCAGAACAGTCCAAAGGAAAAGCTTTCTTGGCATAGTTTATCACATAATATGGGGGTTTTGGGGAGGGGTATTGTTTTATCCAATAAATGTTTAGCTTATTGTTTTCTCTTTTCCATGATTGTCGTATATTAAGGATACCTACAAATTACCGCACAGATTAATAGAAAAGAAAAGAAGAGATCGAATTAATGAATGCATTGCTCAGCTGAAAGATTTACTGCCTGAACATCTGAAGTTGACAGTAAGATGTACATTTTCATTCTTTGCTGCTCTCCAAGGGCGTGTTAATAGCTTGGTACTACTCCCAGAGATACAAGAATAAATGTAAATATCATATGCCTTACGACTTGGGCTGTAGTGTAGAGTTTCCCACAAACTCAAGAGTAGGTGCTCACAACTGAAGGCAAGAAATCATTTATAACTCGTCTTCTGGAAATCTCAAGAAGTATAGGAATAGTACTTCTTTCAAAGTGTTTGCTTAAGTTGCTGTGCTGAGTGGAGAGCCGATTGAGCCAAATGTGTGTTTTTAAGTAACCAAAGTGCCCCCTTTCTTTTTTGCACCACTGCAGACTCTGGGGCATCTGGAGAAAGCGGTAGTATTGGAATTAACTTTGAAACACTTAAAAGCTTTAACAGCCTTAACCGAGCAGCAGCATCAGAAGATAATTGCTTTACAGAATGGTAAGTCAGTTCAGGGAGGCCAACCCACCCTGATGAAGCCGGGTAGCCCACAGAGGGGCAGTGTTAGGACTCTTCCCCCACCCCCTCCTCCTTCCTTGGGCCCATGGGCGCAGTCTCATTTGTTAAATTGCTTATACTTTCCCTTCATTGGAAAGTGCCCATTTCCCGAAGCATCCTAGAGGCTTTCAGCAGAACTCAGATTTTTATTTAAAGTGGCGGTTGCGCTCTCCACTTAGGTTTTTCAGCTGGGAGTAGAGCGCCCCCCTGCTCCCCCCCCCTCCCCGGCAACCAGTGGATTATATCACCCGAATACAGAGGAAAAACCGAGATCACTTTAGTCAATGTAGGGCCCACGTGATAAGCAGATGTTTTAACGTCGGTATTTTTCTTCTTGCCTCCATTCCTCTGCCCCCACCCCCACCCCTTCCTCATCCTAGGGGAGCGATCTCTGAAATCGCCCATTCAGTCCGACTTGGATGCGTTCCACTCCGGATTTCAAACATGCGCCAAAGAAGTCTTGCAATACCTCTCCCGGTTTGAGAGCTGGACGCCCAGGGAGCAGCGGTGTGTCCAGCTGATCAACCACTTGCACGCCGTGGCCACCCAGTTCTTGCCCACCCCTCAGCTGTTGACTCAACAGGTTCCTCTGAGCAAAGGCACTGGCGCGCCCTCGGCCGCCGCCCCCGCAGGGTCTGCGGCCGCCCCCTGCCTGGAGCGCGCCGGGCAGAAGCTTGAGCCCCTCGCCCACTGCGTCCCGGTCATTCAGCGGACTCAGCCCAGCGCCGAGCTCGCCGCCGAGAACGACACGGACACCGACAGCGGCTACGGCGGCGAGGCCGAGGCTCGGCCGGACCGCGAGAAGGGCAAAGGCGCCGGGGCGAGCCGCGTCACTATCAAGCAGGAGCCCCCCGGGGAGGACTCGCCGGCGCCCAAGAGGATGAAGCTGGATTCCCGCGGCGGCGGCGGCCTGGGGGGCGGCGCGGCGGCGGCGGCGGCCGCGCTCCTGGGGCCCGACCCGGCCGCCGCGGCAGCGCTGCTGAGACCCGACGCCGCCCTGCTCAGCTCGCTGGTGGCTTTCGGCGGAGGCGGGGGCGCGCCCTTCGCGCAGCCCGCGGCCGCCGCGGCCGCCGCGGCCCCCTTCTGCCTGCCCTTCTACTTCCTCTCGCCTTCGGCGGCCGCCGCCTACGTGCAGCCCTTCCTGGACAAGAGCGGCCTGGAGAAGTACCTGTATCCGGCGGCGGCCGCCGCCCCGTTCCCACTACTGTACCCCGGCATCCCCGCGCCAGCAGCCGCCGCCGCCGCCGCCGCCGCAGCCGCCGCCGCCGCCGCCTTCCCCTGCCTGTCCTCGGTGTTGTCGCCCCCTCCCGAGAAGGCCGGCGCCGCCGCCGCGACCCTCCTGCCGCACGAGGTGGCGCCCCCTGGGGCGCTGCACCCCCCGCACCCGCACGGCCGCACCCACCTGTCCTTCGCTGGCGCCCGTGAGCCCGGGAACCCGGAGAGCTCTGCTCAGGAAGATCCCTCGCAGCCAGGAAAGGAGACCCCCTGAATCCTCGCCCTCTTCCTTAGACAGGACGAGGGTTCACGCGGAATAATAATATTAATAAGTTAAAACACCCTTAACGTTTTTAAGGGAGGAAGTGTAATAGATGCACGACAGGCTTTTAAAACAACAACAACACAGGTGTTTTGTGTACATTTGGAGTTCCTGTTTTGCTCATCCCTCACCACCCCACCCTCCGCACACTAACATCCTTTTCTTCCCCCACCGGCTCTAAAAGATCCTCTGCGGTATTGATACTTTATTCTTTAAAGAATTTTCCCCCAAATAAGTTTTGCCTTCCTTTAGGCCATGTTCCATTGTTTTTTAAAATACAGAACCTAATTCTGGAGGAAGTGAGAAGGGTCTGCTGTGTGGGTGAGCTAATTGAACCAGGGGAGGAGCAAGGTGGCCCAGGAGTTGACCTGAACGGCAGGTAGGCAGTTGTTATCTGCCTGCCTCATGTGTGCCCTGCCTGCTTCAGGAGGCTTTCCACAAACAGTGAGGACCTTTTAGAACTGAATTTACTCTTCAGTATTTTATAATGTTCAGCTTTTTAAAAGGTATATATTTTTCAAAGAGGAAGAAGTGAGGATGCAGTCACTTGCGTTGCAACCTATTCTGAAGTGGTTTGAATGGTATCCCTTAGTAACTTGCTCTTGTTTAAAGAGACACGGAGTTGGGCCATTGTCAGAACTAAGTCAGGGAAGGAGATGGATGAGGAAGGCCGGAATCATTCTTGGTACATTTACTAGCACTTTATTGAGAAATTGACCGTGAATCAATTGACTTGTCTTAATTTCATATATATATCTATATATCTATATATCTGTATCTATCTATCTATAGATATATACAAACACATATGTGGATATATATATATATATATATATATATATATATTACATCTATTCCCACCTTGTCATTATTTAATCCACCAGGTTCCTAAGTTTTTATAATATTGCTGTAAAAAAAAAAAAAAGGAATGTGCACTGAACTTAAAAACAAAAAAGAAAACAAGTCCAAGATGATTTATCCTATATTCTTTCTGTTAAATAACAAAAGTGGAGAAAAGCATTAAACTGGTCAGTTTTGAGTGGAAATGCTGTAAAGATGTGGAATGAAGCCCTGTGTGGCCTTCCTATCTCCAAGTCTATGTATTTTCTGGAGACCAAACCAGATACCAGATAATCACAAAGAAAAGCTTTTTTTAATAAGGCTTAAACCAAGACCTTGTCTAGATATTTTTAGTTTGTTGCCAAGGTAGCACTGTGAGAAATCTCACTTGAATGTTATGTAAGGGGTGAGACACAACAGTCTGACTATAAGTGAAGAAAATATCTGGGTCTTTTAGTCAGTTTGGTGCATTTGCTGCTGCTGTTGCTACTGTTTGCCTCAAACGCTGTGTTTAAACAACGTTAAACTCTTAGCCTACAAGGTGGCTCTTATGTACATAGTTGTTAATACATCCAATTAATGATGTCTGACATGCTATTTTTGTAGGGAGAAACTATGTGCTAATGATATTTTGAGTTAAATATCTTTTGGGGAGGATTTGCTGAAAAGTTGCACTTTTGTTACAATGCTTATGCTTGGTACAAGCTTATGCTGTCTTAAATTATTAAAAAAAATAAATACTGTCTGCAAGAAACCAGCTGGTTTAGAAAGTTTTAGTATGTGAAGATAAACTAGAAATTATCTTTATATTCTAGTATTTTCAGCACTCCATAAATTCTATTACCTAAAAAATATTGCCACACTATTTTGTGATTTTAAAATTCTTACTAAGGAATAAAAACTTTAATATACGACATGAGATTGTCTAATAATTAAAAAGACATACTGCTCAATTAGTTTTAAGATATCTATGAATTGAGGGATGAAAGCTATTAATGTTCTAAGATAAAGAACTTTGTCATTGGCTTGATAACACACGTTTCCAATTTCTTGCAAGCCTCCAGGCTCTGGCTGTGTCTACCTACTTATTTCCAGTGTATCTCAATGAAAAGTGCAAAAGAAAAACCTACCAATCACTTGCGTGGTCTGTTGATGTTAGACCCAATTTGCTAATGTTTTTATGATTGATGAATTTTTCATTTCTCATCTTGACACCAGATAGGCCTGGTGTTTCTCCAGTATAAACACACTGTCATGTAGGAGAGCTTAATTTCTCCATATATTTTTAGCTGTTCAATCTTTATAAAATAATTTTACTGTGGAACTTCATCATAGAATTCAAGGAAAAGAAATAATTATCTTTAGACTTGTCTCAAATTCATAATCAAATTTGTGATTTACTATAAACTGTGTGAAGGATTGTCAATTTTTAGTTTCAATAATGTTCTTCACAAACCCTTTGATTTTTGAAAGGTGTTGAAAGAATAGTCAAAATTTATGAGATGTAGAAAAAGTGCTCCCTCTGCTGACTTACAGCAAAGAAACTCCAAGTCATTGAATGTGGAGTCAAAGGAATCTCAGAGATCAGTCTGTCCAGCCCCCTGCATTTTATAATATGAGGGAAATGAAGCCTAAAGATACCATATATCCTCCTAAGATCAAACTGCTAGCTGGAGGTATCACAAGAGGCCTGAACTATTGTATCCCCCCAGTCAGTAAACTACCTCCCACTGGAAGTATCTTTAACCACATAAACTGAAATTGACTGGGTAGCATTGGTGAACCATCATAAATAAACCACAAGAACAAAGGAAATAAAAATGACCATTAGGAAACCAGGTAGGATTTTTGAGCACCATAATTTATCGAACTTTAGAAAGATATTGTCTATACCAGAATAATGGGATAAAGTAGGATTTTAAATATTTTGAGCTACATTTTAATGTCCTATTGTAATCATACTACTTTCAGAACCAAAAATGATTCAGAGTAAATCAGAGAACAGTAAAATGTTTTTGCATTTGTATAATTTTGGTATAATAGAGTAAAAAACCTTAGGGTTGGGCCAGATTTTATAGGTCAGTTATTTAGTCCAAATGTCTATATACTTATATGGTAATATAAAATTAGTGAGGACAGACTGCACAATAATATTGTCTATATGGCATCTGAAAATTATTATTTTCATAATTGATTTATTTTATGAATTAAAACACTAGAGTAATAACTCCAGTAATAATTTACCAAGGATGGTCCTGTACCTGCAGTGGTGAAATTTTACCCAAAATGTTTTGTAGTATATGTGATTTTTCAGTCTAAGACAGACATGAATCTTGAGTTAGTAATGCTTTTATACATATAGTATTATGCCACTTAATTTTATGTACATATGTATTTCTCAGCAAACATCATATTGAATTGATAAGTGGCCTCTCCCCCAACAAAGAGCTAAGGCACTAGAAACTACATTTTAATAGCTATTTAAAGTATGACTGTAGTTTTAGTTCCTATCATTGTGAAAATTATTTTTCATTTAGTTCACTGTTATTGGCCATGCAGGCCATAAGTTTGGTTATTGCTCATCAACTGAGATTGGTTCAAAAGTATGTAAAAGAAGGCCTCAGCCAATTTCTGAATATGTCACAGGTCAATTTTGAACCTCTCCATGGAAGGTGATTGCCGGTTGAGATCGTTGGAAGACAAGGCTGGGCAAACAGACTAAGGCCTTTTCCTTTAAAGAGAAATGAACAGAGGCCTCGTGAACCAATTAAGGCTGTTATAATGCCAAAACCTGGCTGTACTATTGTGATAATAGTATTTTACTTCAATCTGATGTTTTTCTCGTTAAACAAAATCTATTGGACCCTCAGATCAATACTTATTGTTCTGTGCTATGTAAGTTCAAAATGGATATACAGTGCATGTTAAAGTCCAATGTAAGTTCTAGTTTTTCACATAATTTAATAGGAGATTGACAAGGAAAATTATCACATATTTCTTGTGATTAGGATGAGATTTATACTAAAAAGCATGTGCAGCATGTGCTTAAAAATAGGCTCCTAGAAAGGAGTTGGACATTTGTCTTAAAATTGGGTTTCTTTCCCTACTTCAGTGATTACCATATTGAAAACTCCAAACAAATGTAAAACTATACCTTTTTCAAAGTTGATATTTTAAAATTATGAACTTAGTGATGCCCAATTTATCTGGCCTCAAGGAATGACACGTGCCCCATGAAACAATGATTCAGAAAACTGAAGATTCTATATTTAAGTTTATTCATTTATCTTTTCTTCTTTTCCTTAACATTTTAGTGAAAAGCTTCCTAAAAGATATTACACAGGTCCTCTATACTGTCTTATACACGTCTTAGAAATAAATACCCTATCCATAGTTATCCATTCTCCATAATTCAGGGTCACCCTTATAAATACCACTTTTGCACTATGCATGTCATCTGGGAGTATTAGCATCTGCACTAAATACTTTCTGAGTTCTTATATCTGCTTTTTATAGGTTTGTCAATCTCTTTACTCATGATCAGGCTGCCAGCTGTCACTTCTTGATGTGTCAGAGTCCTTGCCTCTAACTCTTATCTAATTTGCTATCTCTGACTTACTGAGACCTGGGAAACCATTCGACAAAAACCACACCCATTTGAAATGTGCCTAAAATTAGAATAAATAGGCTCTAACAGAAGTACCTAGGATCACTTTTCTAAACTGTGTGAGCTTATAGAATCAGTAACATGTTTCTCCCCTAACGCTTTTTTCTTCTTTTACTTTTCACATTCTTGGCAATGTTCCTATCAGAACACTTATGCAAAAGCCCTCAGATATTTTATATATTTTTTGATCATCTTATTAAGTAAAAAAGCAGCTTGCTAATGGCTTTATTCCACAGCTAACCACAAAATAATGACATTTCCATGCCGGAAACAAATTATTTTATCTGATGAACATTTCTTTCTCTCAGACTGATAGGAGTAGAGCACCAAGGGTCATTAGTAAAAACTGATTCAGCATTTTGATTCATGGATGACCCTGGCCCTGCTTCTGCTGTGTAATCACCCCCACCTCTGGGTTTTAGAAATCTTGAGTGGCACATCCAGCAAAAACATTCTGGGGAACTGGCAGGGAGGTGTGTGGGCCCAGATGCTGCCTCTGAACTTAGACACACCCATTGGAGAGCTTCTGGTAAGAGGTTTCAGACTTCCTACTGATTGCAACACACTCCTTATCTCAGTGAGCCTATAGATTGAACAAACGGTGGGCCTGGGGATACAGGCATCTGGTTTGACCCTACTATATGTAAGGTGCTGTGATAGTGCAGGACAATCAAAGATTAATAATCTCTGAAGATCTCAAAGTCTAGTGGGAGTGACAGACCAACACTAAAAGAACTTAATGCAACATAGTGGGTGCTATAAAGAGGTGAATACTAGGGGGTGAGGGTTGCTACCTTCATCTGAGTAAGTCTGAGACAGCCTAGAGTAGTAGTAGCTGGTTTTCACAGAATGAGCAGGTGAGTGAGTCCATGGGGCTCTCTCCAAGAAGGTTCTGATATACTCTGGTCCTGTGCTGAGTACCAGGAGTTTAATTGGCTATATTTGACTAAGGTCTGAGCAAGGATTTCCTAATTTCTTAGTCTCTTTAGAACCTGACTGCTGTACTCTCTCACCATCATCTCCTCTTGAGGACCTGAACCATGAGCTGGGACTGAGTGGTCATAACATTTCCTACTGCAAAAGAGAACATTCATAGCATGATAATCTCTAATGCAGCAGAGGGGTAAAAACCTAGTACCTCACAAGCAGCTCTGTCTCACCTCAACCGTTGATCTTTCTTACAGAAGAAACTAAGGGTAACTTCTTTCCCTTCACGTAAGGGCGTGATGATCCATGTTCTCCACTCAGCACCGGAGAGGGGGAAATGAGAGAGATAGAGAGCAGTCCTAAAGGGAAACAAGGATTCCTTAGGTCTATTTTTCAAAACCTCCAGGAGGAAGCTGAGGCAAACTAGTCCAAGGTCATGTAGCTCAGTAAGTAGCCGAATGAGGACTGGAACCAGATTTTTTGGTTTTGAGTCCACTGCTCTTTATGCTATCACCCCATGGCAATAGTAATGAGGAGGGGAAAGCCTGACTTTTGCTCATGACATGAGTGGAGCTAGTCCACGTGAGGTCCTAACAGGCAAGAATATATAGTTGGTGGTGGAGAAGGAAAGATGGCCAGACAATCCCTTTCCAAAACATGGAATAGAGCATGCAATAATTGAAGATAGAGAAATTCTGGAGACACAATAGTCAAGGTCCTCTACAAAGAACCATACAGTTTTGCTGTCTACTAAATTTGGAGACATCCAGAAATGTGCCCTCCTTTGTTTGTAAGTCCCCACATGATCTGGTGAGCGCTCCACCTTTGCCTCTACGCCTCCTACCTACGTGGAGGCTGGTTTAACTCTAAAGATTCTCCATGGAAGAAGGAATCAAAGCAAACTACGAATCTGGACAAAAGGAACATTTAGATTTGAGAAGTAGGAAAGAGGGCGATTTGCTACAGTTTTTACATGGGGTATTTTTAGGATGCTGTAAACTTTAGCTACAGTTTCAATTTGAAGCCTTTTACATATTGCTATGCACATGTGTATACCTAGAATATCAAATGTCTCACAACGAGGTATTCAGTATCCACCACACAGCCCTGTAATAAACTTTGATTCCATATGCAGCTTTACAGGTTCAGTACTGCGTTTAGAAAATTAGTTTCCATGGGGCGCCTGGGTGGCTCAGTCGGTTAAGCCTGCAACTTCAGCTCAGGTCATGATCTCGCAGTCCTGAGTTCGGCCCACGACCGGCTCTGTGCTGACAGCTCCCAGGCTGGAGGCTGTTTCAGATTCTGTGTCTCCCTCTCTCTCTGCCCCTCCCCCGCTCACGCTCTGTCTCTGAAAACTGAATAAACCCTAAAAAGAAAAAAACAATTAAAAAGAAAAAGAAAAGTAGTTTTCACAGGTGAACTCCACCCTGGATCCTGTTCCTGCAGACTTTCAGTTACTTAGGGTAATCAGAAAATTCCTTTATAATACGACATTTTAAAGACACTGGCTTCTCTTTCCATACTACCTTAAGCAGGGCTTGGTTTTCGAGCATGTATATGTTGAACGAAACTCATCTGCGGAGCTATAACGCAGCTGGGTGATCCGCACGTGACCCAACAGGTGAAGAAACCGGACTATACGCCTGCATCCCTGGAGAGCAATGTGGGCGCGATGAAGGAGCCATTTCTGAGGTCTGTGTTTGAAACGTACTCATTTAAACACTGGTAAGCCAACTCTAGCTCCTTAAATCTCCCTACGAGCGCTTCTTGGTGGAGAATTAAAGCGGGGAGGGGAGGGGGGAATAATATCATCAGCCTTGAGATCTTCAAGGAGCCCTGGGATTGGAAAGAGAGAAGCATTCTTAGGTTGCCTAGCGATAAATCTGACGATGATATCATTCTCCCGGAGGCCGGCCTCCCCCTCCGGTCCCCTCCCGGCCGGCTTTCCTTCCCCACCCCCAGTCTCCCTCCCACGCCGGGGTTCAAAGTACAGCCGTGCGGGGTAAAGGAGCAGGAGCCGGACGCGGCGCTGTCACGTGTGTCCGCACATGCCCGGGCGCACGCTGCGCGGCACGTGAGAGGGGGCGGGGCGGGGGCGGGGAGGTGCCTGCTCGCGACTTTCCGCGCGTGCGCTCTGGACCCCGCGCCCACCACCGCCTAGACGCGGCCTCCGGGAGCGGGCGGCCAGCTGGCTGGCGGGGTGGAGGGCTCGCGGGGCCGCGGGCGGGGCGGCCGGGTGGGGTTGAGGACGCACCCTCCCAACAGCTGTGACACAGTCGTCCCTGCTGAGTCTGAGCGGGCCGGCCCTAGGTAGTCATTCCTCCCGAATTAAAGCTGGCTCTGACTCCGGGCTCCTCGAACCGTTCTGACACAGCAGTTTCCGTGCAGCCCTTCTGGGCGCGGGTTAGAGGAAGGTCGACAGCCGCCTAGGGAGGGCCTTGGGGCGGAGACTTCAAGCCTGGGCTGGCCGGGGGAAGTGACAGGTCGGGAGAGGGGGACGGGGATGGGGGAGGGAGGTGGCTGACACACCCGGCGGCGCCGGGTCTGGGGCCAGACCCCGTCCTGCCCTGGTCCCAGGGCCACGTCCTCCTGGAGAAACCCCGGGCGGTCGGTGGGAGACCTGCGCAAACCCGGTGTCGATGTTACCGGCTGGTGGAGTCGTTGTAGCTTTCAGTAGTCTCAGTTTTACACATTGAATTCCCACTGATTAACTAGGGGATTTAGTTAATTATGATAAAATTTACTGGGACTTTCTATGAAAGGTTTAAAGTAAGTGATTTTGTGGCAGTAACGGATTCTGCATGGTGCAGTAAAGTGAAGGAAATTAATGTAGTCAGTGGCTGAAAGATTTTTTTTAATTAAAAAATATTTACAAGTCGATTCAGAAAAAATGATCAAATCTCACACTCACTTTTCGAAGTGATCACCATATTTGATTTTTGTAAAACTCCTAGAAACATGCATGCTTGTAAATGATCTAATTTGAGTAATTAGCGTGGAGGAATTTGGAATTCATGATGCCCTTTAGATAACCGAGAATACCCAGCAGTGTAACAAAAGTAGGGAAGCACCATTAACTCCTGCAAATATGTTTTTGGTCTTGTGATGGAAAGCGATCTCCAACGTTGCCAGTAATATTTGGACAGGTCAGGTGCCAGTATTTGCAAAGACATCATAGAGCGGTTGTGTACCGTCAGGTGGAAAGGGTACAGTGAGTGCCATCCTGGAGACAGACTGCTATAAGCTAACAGGCATTCACAAAGCACAAGACGACTTCATTGTTGTTCGCTTTTTAATAATACGTATGAATAATGTCCTGGACAGCTTAGTTATTAATAATATCCAGAAAGTTTACAAAGCAAAGATAGACTTCAAATATGCACTCAACAAATTTATATTGAGCTCTTACTATGTGCCAAGCATTGGGGATATAGCAGTGATCCATACGGACAAATATTGGGGATATAGCAGTGATCCATACTGACAAATTCATCACCCATCATGGTGCTCAAAACCTGTAATAAAGCCTCACAAGTTGTCAGGCACTTGCCAATCGATTATTATTGCTACAACCAGTGATCAATATCCCTCTGCACCTGATTCTTTTTCACTTGGCACTTGCCAGGTGAAAGGACTACATCTCCTGTCTCATCAGTGCCCATCTCCTTTCTCCTATTTCTTTTCCCCTTCTCCCACCCCCTTTGGATCCATACTTGTCTAGTCTTCTAAGAGGGTAAGTTTGATCCTTACCCAGAATATTTGTACTTGCTCATCCATCTGCCTGCAACATTCAGCCCCAGATGTCTGGATAGCTAATTCCAGCCCCCCAACCCCCACCTTTTTATAGATCTCTGTTCAAATGCCACTTCTTGAGAGAGGCCCTATCTGAGCAGCCCAAAGGCGATATATAAAATACCGTTCCCCCTATCATTCTTTACTTTTATTCTACTTTTTTTTTCACAGTGTGTATCACCCCTGACATAGTGTGTGTGCATACTGGTATATATGTCTACACACAACACACACACACACACACACACATAATTTGTTTATTGCTTGTCTGTCTCATTAGAATGAACAGGGACTTTGTTTTGTTCATTCCTGTTTGTCCATTGCCAAGAATGGTACCTGGCAGTAAATAGGTAACTATTTGCCTTTTATAAATAAACATGTATCAATTCTCAATAAATATTTGCTGGATGAATGAGTGAACATCTCTGGCAAGTGCTTTAGCTTGATTGTCTCACCAAAGACCATAGCACAGGCCCTCTCAAAGTGTCTTTTCATATTATGAATTCATTTTCTCAACACTTACTAAGCACCTGCTATGTTCCAGGTACTGTGTGCCATGGAGATGTCACAAGGAGTCAAAGGCAGTTAATGTCCTATAATTGCAAATGGGAAAAGAGTGTGGTCTGGAAGCTGATTGAATTTTGTTGTCACAACAAAATGATAACATGTTATTAAAGCATTAAGATACAGCATTAAAGCATTAATTGAGTACCCCTAACAAGATAATTAATGTCAATTTAATCTTATTCTAAATGATTGCAATTTATTGTGTTAAAAAATTATTTGCTTAACTGAAATACCTTCTTTGAAATTAAAATATATTCTGATAACTTCTCCATCTCCTGAGTCAAAGAGAACAAGCTACAATAGCCCTGTAGTAGAAGGAGTAAATTTCAAAACAGGGTGTATCTCAGCTCTCAGATTGCTCTTGAACCTGTGTAGAACTAAGTGAGAGCCTCTGAATTCCACCCATGATGGAATACACAACACATATGACTAGGGCTTGATGATCCCAGATGCTTTAGCTCTTCACTGGCTCTTCCAGGTGTGGTAACCTTTGTTCCTTGGTGAACGAGCGTCTTCAAGGCAAGAGCTAGTATCATCTATCAGTGTGTGCTCAGCACCAAGCACAATACGTGGCACACAGTAAGCACTCAATAAATGGCTGTTGAAATCCAAATCCTCCTCTCCATTCCCACAATCACTGTTCTAGTTCCAAGCTTTATCATCTCTCACCTGCATTATTGCAAGAATCTGCTCAGTGGCCTTTGTCCAGTCTTCCTTTCCCCATGCACAGGCCACACTGCCAGGAAATCCTATACCAGGGACTCCCCACTACAGGAAGCAGGCATGAAGGCTTAAACCTTCCCTTCTCGTTTCACCCCCCTTTATTCTAGCTCCTCTCCTGTTTCCCCCAACCAGAAATGGGCTTCTAGTGCCCTAACTGCACTCAACTACCACGGGTCCCCGAATATGCTTTCTACTCTCAAATGTTGGTCTTTGAGTAGAATAGCCTTTATTTGGAGGCCTCCTACTCATGCTTCAACACACAGCTCAAATTAAATCTCCTCTGTGAAAACTTCCAAAACTATGGTAGTCAAAACTTAACCTCACCCACTCCTTTGCTTTCTGTTCTCTTAGCCCTTTCTTTAAATCTCCACTTGGGTGTTTAAAATCTTATTTTACAAACGTGTGTGTGTGTGTGTGTGCAAGAAGTGATGTGTGTTGTTGTTTTCTGTCATTAGTTGAAACTTCAAGCTACCTCCCCAAAGGCTGGTGGAAAACAATCCTGTCACTGTGAGCTCTCCTACTCCTACCCACTTCAGAATTTCACAAGGACCTGGGATACCAAGATTACAGAGGAAGAACCCCTTTATTTTCAGACTGTCCTAGATAACTGTCATGTCCCTGCATGCTGCCTGGTATCCCTAGCTTCTCTGGGTCTTTCTAGGTAGGAATCTTTGCCAAGGATGGGTGGGCTACACCTTAGGAGCATTGGGTCCCCATTCTCCTCTGTGTCTTTGACACACTAAGGAAACTGCAGAACTGCGACCCCACAGGCCTTAATGCTTCTCCCTCTACTTCCTCCTAACATACCTCCAACTTGAGAGAGGTTCTAGAGACAGGCAGTTAACCTACATTACTCGTGTTGGCTAAGTGTAAGGCCATAGGGAACCGAAGGGACCCCAGGGAACTGGGGGTTGTAACCTCTTAAAAGAGGCAGACATTGCTCAGTTCCAACTAATTGTTATCAGATGAAAATGCTGCCTAGCATCGCCAGGTCATCCGGTTTTTCCAGGAGAGGCTGGAATCTACATTTTAAGGTAAAATCTGCTTTGAAATGTTTCCAACTAGTTTTTAAAAACTTCAGAAACACTGTTCATTACAAATGAGGCATACCTGTAAAAGTATTAGTCTGGAGAAGGTCACTTCAAGACCTCTGTTTTAGAAGAAGCCTGGCAGGAGGCTTTCCTTCAAGCATTTTACCCCAAACGTCCCTGACACAAATAGCCCCGAAGTCATTCTTGAACATAGGTAGAGGGGAAAATGCAATGACAGTAGACACAGATTAATGTCTCAATAAATTACCCTGTCACACTGGGACTCTTCACATTTTCTTGTAAGTAATTGTGTGTGTCTCCCACAGCTGGTCACCCACACCCCCGTCACTCATGCTGGCACCACCTCCAGCCTCCACTTGGCGCTTGGCCCTGGCTGCTGTGTGTCAGACTGTTTACTTGTTCTTAGCTGCTTCTTGAGTTTCTTTAATGACCCTCCCAGACCTCTGTCTCCCATTTACCTCAAGGCCTCTGCTTGCCTCCAGACTCTCAGGAAAACCCCCACTTCATCAAGAGAATTCAGCCGATCCAGCATAATATCCCCAAACTCTCTACTCTTCCTACCTACCTACCCACACCCTCCCACACCCTCACTTCCCTTCCTACCACTGCAGAGGGTAAGGTGGCCCTCCTACTCAGAGCCAGCCCTTCTATTTGCATCAGCGGTAGCACATCAAAACTATTTTTTAAAACTCTGCCATCCTTTCCGTGCAGTGAGTCTGGATCTCTGTTAAGGGCGTTCTGTTACTAACTCATCATTGTATTCCTGGAACCTAGCAAACTACTAGGGACAGGGCAGATGCCCACTAAACATATATTAAATAAATGCCTTTTTTTATCAGGGGGCTGTACCACAGTTCCTAAACAATTGTCTAGAGGTGTAAGACTGCTGCCGACACCTGATGCTTTGTAGGTGGTTCATCTAGAGAAAGTAGTTTCCCCTGACTCTGAACGTGGGCTAAATTTGGAGGAGATAATCCAGGAGGGAACGTAGCTGGCAGGCAAGGGAGTTTCTCCTGGGTCAGGTTGGTGCCATCCAGCTGTGAGTTTGCTGTATTAATACCTCCTATCTGTCTTCTCTGATTACTGCTGGTGAGGCTCGCCTTTGGCACTTGCTGAGGGGAGCAAAGGGAAGCCTCCGTGACCAAGGTCTCACATTGCTCTCTATCCCCTAAGGTTCCACCTGAAGACACCACTACTTCACCAGCAAGTGTTTCTTGGGGAAAGACAATAAGCACCAAGACTTCTTACTCCTTGTTACATTTCAAAACAGTTTTTCTCTTCTCTTTTCCTCTAACTTGCCACCTTTTAATTTTTTAAATATTCTGGTGGTATATTTATGTAAATCATCTAATTATATTTCTCTTTAATCCCACTCTCATGTTGTAAACAAGTATCTCATATCCTATTTTATATCTTCCTTATTAAGCTGTTGGCTTTCAGTCTTTTCTTATTTTCAGTTTTATCCATTTACAATTATTTTAGAACTGACTTCATTTTTATTTTAATTTTAGAAACTACTTTAACCTTCTCGTTTCCTTTTGAATTTTATTTTCTTTCTCTAATCTTCCTTCAGCTTATTTTATAGCCCATGTTGTACTTTTGTCTTACGAGTTTTTATAATCCTCCTGGTTTAAAATCTTGCCTTATTATTTCTTTAAGATTTTCTTATTTCTCAGTTTTCAGCTTTTAATTGGTTATAAGTCTTTCAGAATCCTTTAGCATCACATTTTAATCTTTAGTCTCTCTTCCCTTTCTTTTTTGACACTATAACTTTATTATCTTTTTTCTTATTTATTGTCAATTAATCATGACCTTTAAGAAACACATTGAAATTAGGAAAACTTCTCTGCCCTTGACCCCCTTCTTACCAGCCATTATTGTAAGTACTTTTTTTTTTTTGCATTTATGTTGTTTTTTGACATAGGATTTCATGCAATCTTTATTTTTATATTGTATATTTTAAAATCTATGGTCTAATTGTTTTAAGAAATTTCATTTGGTCGCAAGGAACAAACTAATTCCAGTTACCTCAACTGATGATTATTTTATTGTAGGAATGAATGTGTGGAAGGGGAAACAGAAATCTCAGTTACTATGCAGGCCAGGTATTGTGCCAATCCTATGGGAAGCCCTCAGGAAGAGTTGGAACTGATGTGGTTTTGGGCCTCACAGGCACTAAAACAAACAAAAGCTCAGAAACAAATGCAATGTCAGTGTGGGAATCTTTATTCTCTACTTTGTTAATACGTGTGACAGAACTAAATCTGGATTTCAAAGATTGAAAAGAGAATCACATGGACATCCAGGAAGAAGAATCCAGCCACCCAAAAGGGGGGGAAAAGTTAAGTTGAGATAACTCTAGATTCTTCCATAGCAATATTCTGTACAGAAGACACAGGAGTAAGGCTTATACCTTTGCTATTCAGAAATGTGATTCATGAACCAGCAGCATTGGTATCACTTAGGAGCTTATGAGCAATGCAGAATCTCAGTGCCATTTCATATCTACTGAATCAGAGTCTGTATGTGGCCAGATTTTTAGGTGATTCCCATACATCTTAGATTCTGAGGAAACAAAAGTGTGATACAATTGTTAAAGGCCCACCCAAGGAGTCTATAGTATAGAGACAACAAATTCTCAAATCTGAAAGAATAAAGTAGTGATTCTCACTCAACCCAGGTGATTCCCTTGACCCTTATTTACAGCTTCCTTTGGTCTTTTTTCTCCCCCACCTCTCCCAGGAGAGCATGTTAATGTAATTTCTCTGAGATTGGAAATATTCACTTTTCTGCACATTAGAACCATCTGAGATTTTAAAAAAATACTGTTGCATGGATCATACTCTTAGAGAACCTGATTGAATTGGTCTGGGATAATAGCCCAAGTCAGTAGTTTCTCAGATCCTCTCAAGGTCATTGCAATAGGCAGCCAAGGTTGAGAATCATTGACTCAAGGGAAAACAAACCCATGAGCCCTCCTCGAAAGAACTACTGAAAGATGGACACCAGACAACCAAGAAATGAATCAAAATAAAGAGCTTAGGAATGAAGAGGCTGCAGTGAGAGGTCATTATTTAATTGATTTAAAAATAAAACTACAGTTAAATAACTTGGCATTTTGGTTACAGAATATAATGTTTGGAGCTCTCAGGAGGCAAGTATGCTATTGTCTACCCTCTAAATTTCTGTTGATGTTGGGTGCAGTCTCTCACCAAATCCATTATTTTTTTAGTTTTATGTTATTAGTTCTCAGAGTTTCACACAGTGTTGTTCCTCCACGTCCCTCCTTCTGCTCACTTTACTGCTGGCAAGCTTTTCCTCAGCTAGGAGGCTTGACAGTGACAATGGTGACTCACCTTGCCAGTCTGCTCTCACGCTGAGTTTCTAGAAGAGAGCCAGAGATATGAAATAGGAGAAGACCAGGGAAAGCCTAATGATACTGGATCGGAATTTGAAGTATCAGTATAAACTCATGATTATATTTATATAAATTGCAAAGCTCCTGCCTCTCAGGGGCCTTGCCTTTCAGATTCCAGTGCTTCATTTGTCCCAAACTCTGATCTTTTCCTCTGCAGCTCAGAGGGACCTCTGCTTGGATTCCAGATCACTACACTGCAATCAGGAAATTTTCCCCAGGCAGGGAATCATGTTCTTCATGAGGTTCACCTCTTATATTTCCCTGCCTTCAGGGATGGATTTCAGTCTTGCATTGCCTGCTCTGCCTTGTGTTGCTTATTCTCCAATGTCTGAAAATATTTGCCTCAGACATTGTGTCTAATCTTATAGCTAAGACAAGAGAGCTAGTACCAGATACTCCGTCACAGACAAAAGCAGAAATGTTGGGCTGCATATTCGACAACAGTATTTCATTAATGTTAAAGTTCCTGAAATTGATCATTACATTGATCATGAAAGAATTCCTTGACTATGGGTTATGGAAGCACTCCTTGTTCTTAGACTACATGCTGAAATTCTTGGGATAGAGGATTACGTTGTCTACAATTTACCCGCGAGTGGTTCAGTGAAAAGAATAATAATTTGAATAGCAGTAATATGTATTTTGTAGATGGAGCAAGAGAAAGAAATTAATAAGGTATATATGGAAAATGCTATCAGTGATGAATCTAGATGAAATGTATGTGTGGGTTTATCACACTGCTTTTGTATCCTTCTCAGAAGTTTGAAATGTTTTCAAAATAAATAGTAAACAAAACATTCCTTGGATGTGGACTGGACTTAGTGATTCACATCCAAAGTTAGAGTTTGGAAAGAAAAAAATACGTAACTTTACAATGAAGAAACCTGGCAAACACCACTTTACCCAAGTGATTAAGGCTAATATCACCAGTGGTAAGTCATGTAGATACCATGTACCCGCTGATTTGTGATAAGGTTTTCTCGCTCAACATTCATAACCCAAATTAAGAATTAATGAGTATCCTTAAATACACCTTTCTTAAATACCTTTCCAAATTGGGTAAATATTGGCCATTTCATTTTGTGTCTACCTAGCTTAAGTAGAATCCATCTCCAGAGAAATGATCATGTGTATTCATTTATCAATTTTATTATAATTTTATAGTCCAGAGAAATCTATGATATTTGTATAAAACAGTGACTTTTTAAGTGTAGTTCTGCTTTAATCCAAATGCCAGTATTACTGAATTAATGTCATTCATAACATTTGAATGACATTTAGGATATCTTTATTTAAAATAATATTTAAAATATTACATTTACATACCTTTTAAAATATACACATATATACTTCCTGTCATTAAGAAAGGAAGGAAGAAGGAAGTTTTCATTAAAAAAAATAATATTTGACTTCTCTGGGATCATTCCATCCCAGTTAGAAGGCAATAAGAGGAGTGTGGGCTTTGGAGATTGACTATCTGGGTTCATCTGTTGGGTTTAGTAGGAGTGCCTTCATCATAGGGTATTGTGAGTATTGACACACATGTATGCATTACATATGGGCAAATTGTGCTCACAGAGTAGAGGTCAATAGGGAGCTATACAAGCCTGGCACACAACAACAAATTTTGGAAAATATTAGTTATCTCATTGTTTGTCCATTATTTTTAGATCTTGTTTGCTCAAGTCAAAGAATCATTAGACTGGTGGCCCTTTGGGTAAAGTGTCCTCCCTACTCCAGTCGGCTCTGACTGTGAGAAAAGGTCACACATATCTAGCATAGCTGCCCCCCCAGCATCAACTGCTGGGATCAGAGGAGTTTTCATTAGAGGCCTTGGGCTTAGGAAGGATGGTCACTGACACATATAATACTTGAGGTACATGTTGCATTTTGTTTTAGGTAAACTGATCACAGGAAAAGGTGGATAATCCTGAATTAGGTTCTTAAACAAAGTTATTTGTTCTCTTCCTGGATAACTCTACTAAATTGTCATGATTTTAAACATGGTTAATATCCCCCCCAAAGATATTCATGCCCTAATCCCTGAATCCTGTGAGTATGTTACCTTTCATTGCAAAAGAAGCTTTGCAGATGTAATATGATGAGATTATCCTGGATTACCCAGGTATGCCCAATCTAATCACATAAAATATTAAAAGTGGAGAGTCTTTTCTGGTTCAGTGAAAGAAAAGAGAAAAAAGAAGAAAAAGGAAAGCCTTGAAGTAGGAGAGGGGCTTAACCTGTCATTGCTGGCTTTGAAGATGGAGGCAGGGGGCCATGCTAAAAGATGTGAGAAGCCTCTAGAAGTGGGGAAAAGGCCCTTAACTGAAAGCCAGCAAGGAAACAGGGACTTCTACAATCACAAGGACCTAAATTCTGTCAACAACCCAAATGAGTAAGAAATGGATCCTCCCCTAGAACCTTCAGAAAGAGCACAGACCACCAACACCATGATTTGAGTTGAGTGCTACTCATACTGAGCTTCCAACCAACAAAATGGTAAGATAATAAATTTGTGTTGTTTTAAGTCACTATGTTTTTGGTAATTTGTTATAGAAGCCAAATTAAATGAATACAATAGACCTCATTGAGAAGGTAAAATTCCAGCAAAGGCTTGAAGGAAGTGAGAGAGGGAGCCATGAAGAAACTTGGAGGGAGAGCATTCAGGGGCAGGGAGCAGCAAGTACAAGGGACTTGAGTTAGGAACCCGTGCAGCATGTCTGAGGGACAGCAAGGAGGCCAGCATGCCTCAAAGAGAGTGAGCAAGGAGGAGGATGATAGGAGATAACCTCAGATCAGAGGGCTTGCCTTCTCTGTTGTGAAATCAGACTGACTGCACTTCCTACCTGAATTTAGAGAAAGATAACCATCTTGACCTTTTCCTGACTGAGAAATTAGGCCCGGGCCACTCCAAACTACCCAATTCCATTTGTCTGAGTGGTAGTTTGGAGCACCCTCCTTGTTTGGTGCACCTCATTTTCATGTCAGTGAGGGCTCATTCTTGTACAGTTGACCTGGCTAGAAATCCCCAGGTTGCCCAATTTCAGGGAACTGGTTATCAGGCTTGATGAGTTGGTTTGTCATGGTCGTGGCCACTTTGAAAGTCAGTGTGGTTTTATCCCTTTATCACCAGTAAACTCTGACGCCTGCCTATGGAGGCTAGGTTTCCTGTCCTGGAGAGTTGGCTGTGGTCAGAACCCTGATGTGCTGGTTTTCCTCACAGGATTTGGCATCAGTCTGCAAGACATCTCAAATTTTTAATACTCAAAATTCCCCTCCTCACATTCATGGCTTCAGTCATTTTATCTTTCTGGCTGTTAGGGATACAAAATATGTATTTTGGCAGAGGTAAATGTGAATTGCTCATCTTTACGTCTGTCAAGCTCCAAAGCACTATTATCAGGCATCCAAGGCCATGTTTCAGGAATCTTTTTCATTCCATTTTGGTCTAGGTCTACAATAAATTGTATGTGATTTGTCTTAACAATAACAGTTTCTGCCCAAGGCACGTTTGGGTGGTTTGGAGTGTATGATACCCCTCTCCTCTCACAGTGGGAGAATATGTGCACTCCAGCTCACACAGAAGACAAAGTGATTAAGCCAGAATAGGGAAAAAAAAAAAGCCTGCTAATTAGTATTTTTGAATTTTTCCCCAAAGTCTCCATTTAGGATACTTCTGATATACTTGCATTTCTCCTCCTCCTCCTCTTCCTCCTCCTCCTCCTTCCTCCTCCTCCTCCTTCTTCTTTTTTAAGTAACCCCTCCCCCACCATGGGGCTCAAACTCATGACCCTGAGATCAAGAGTCTCATGCTCTATCGACTGAGCCAGCCAGGCACCCCATACTTACTTTTCTTAATCCTGCTCATGAAATTATATTGATTGTATTGATGTCCAGTGTGGCTTATTGGGCTTTATTTAATTATTAATCTGGGTATTCCCAGTACCTAGTACCATGCCTCACATTCAGTAAGTATTTTAAAAATTCATTCATTCACCCATCACTCATTCACTCATAAAATTAATGGCCCTTCTAAACTTTTTGTTTCTACTATCAGAAATAGGTAAAATTTGGTGGTACTGACAGCTTATTCTGTAGTTGAGGAAAAAGTAGTGTTACCTTTTATTTTCATGGAGTGAGAAAAAATTTTTTTAAGTTTATTTAGTTTGAGTGAGAAAGAGTGAATGCCCGTGTGTGTGTGTGCCGGGGAGGAGCAGAGAGAGAGGGAGAGGAAGAATCTCAAGCATGCTCTGAACTGTCAGCATGGAGCCTGACATGGGGCTCTATCCCCTGAACCTTGAGATCATGACCTGAGCCCAGATCAAGAGTCGGACACTCAACTGACCGAGCCACCCAGGTGCCCCAAAAATATTCTTGAGGAAGTTTTATCTCATGACAACAATATCCTCTATTTTTATTATAAATTGACAACAAATTAACTAGAGAAAGTTAAATAAATTTTATAATTGAACCTACAGGGATTAATTGATTAAACATTTTATAACTGAAAAAACAAAAACAAAAGCCAGTTCTCTAGATGAACAGATTCAGTACCTCTGTAGTGGGGAAAATGTGGTACAATGGGTGTGAGGTAACTGATCCCAGTAACTCGCTTCTACCTTGAGTCTTGAGGCCTCCTCCAAATGATTGCAGGTATCACCAAGCTCACAAAACTTGCTCAGGATGCCTGCCAGCGTTTTGAGACCCAGCAGCACAGCGTCTCAAGACCAGCTGATGGGAGTAATCTTTGACAGAGATCTATACAGGTTATTTCCTTTCTCACACAGAACAATGTCCTATTGATTCAGCTACCTTCCCTTCACCAGGCCTTCTGAAATACGTAATAAGTAACAGGTTATTAGATAAAAGTAATGGAGTAAGCCTGGAAATGCCATTTTCTCCAAAATTCAGAGATGTTTCTCCTCCAGAGGGAAGGAAGGTTCTCATCTTGTGGTGGTCCTCTAGCTCTTGGCATTCGGGACGATTAGTATTTGCTTATTAATCTAGGGGGGATTTACATAGGGTATTGAAATGTTACTTTAAGGATATTGCTTAAATCTAAAAGTGTTCTCTTGAAAACTCATCTTCAACAGAAAAGACATTACCAGATTATACAAGTCCTACATACCATCTAGAGAAAGGGAGTAGAGCCCTCAAATGTACAGATACAGTCATCAGGATGCAGAATTAGATGATAATTCTAATTCTATTCATGTAAAAGCATTGTCTGGGGAGATAGCAAAGACAAGAATAGACTGAGGTCCTGACCTCAGAATCTTTCCTCTTCCGTGGGGTGCTCAACATAGCTTATCCCATTCTTTCTGAACACTCTACCTGTAAATTCTACTTAGATTTAAAGACCAGGGATGCCTCCACTAGCTAATTGTGTAAATTTGGGAAAATCAGTTACACATCGTTTTGTCTGTTTCCTTATCTACATGATGGAGAGTATGGTGCTGTCATGGAGAGGCCCACGAGGGTTTGGAGCCTCCTGAGTGTTAAAACACTAAACATTTATCATAACTGGTTCCATGGAGGTAGTCTAGCATAGAGGTGGGGAGCGTGGGGTTTAGAGTGAGGCAGCCTGGTTGTGAGTGTCAGTTATCAGCATTGTGACCTTAAGTGTTACTTGTCTAAATCTATGTTTCCCTTCCCTATCCCTAAAGGGGACAGATTTAGGGAGATAGGATAGTTCTGAGGACTAAATGACGTAATCTAAAATCTTTGCATTTCTTCCTGGGTGGTTTGGTAGTTATGCAATGCTGTGGGAAGATGGATGCAGCTTCCAGCCGGTGTTAATGGGCATGCCCCAGCTGCATTTGGCCCTTTCTGGGGCTGCAGAGCTGCCCAAAGACCCGGAACCCATCCCCATGCAGTGTATTCTGAGAAGATGCCCCCTGTGACGTGCAGTGGCTCTGCCTTTCCTGCTCCCCCCACCCCACAATTCCACCAACCTTTAGCCACCTGATAGGTTGTAAAACTAGTTTTCCTGGTGTCTTGCCACCTAATCACTTCTCACGTGAGGTTTTTTTTTTCTTTTTCTTTTTTCTGGGTCAGAGGATCATGAGTTCTCGGGTTCACTGGGCTCAGAGTCTACAGCCACCTATCAGGAAGTTGCTTCACTTATGAGATAATTCAAAATTTCTTCAGGAACTTCAATCTGTTTTTGGATAACAAACTTGAAATTGAAATCTGCACAGATATTCTATTTTTCTAACTAGAACAACTGAATACAGCGTAGTCAGGAACACCCTAGGATTCCCCAGCTGTCAAACACTCAATTACATTTGGATTCTTTGGCATCTCTCACATCTGGAGCCCTGAAGTTCTAAGCAAGTCATGTCACGTTACTGTCTAGCCAGGTCAAGATGGCCCTTCCTAAATTAAGCAGTTGTTTCCACTAACAGCCTTTGTTTCTGGTTTTGGAAAAGAGATAATGATAATGCTGTCTGCTAGGTGCCTCTTACTATAAATGTTGGGCGCTGTTCTAAGCACATAATATGTACTAATTCATTTAATACGGTGCTACAATATAAGGAACCCTAGGCACTGAGAAGTCAGGTGACTTGCTCCTAGTCAGATAGCCTGTTGCCTTTGTCTATTCCACACTTGATTTTAGCAATCAGCCAGAGGAAAGAAGAAAGCTCCTTAATAACATTTGCTTCTAATAATTACAAAGGACTATTTCTTTCTATTACTAAATTTACTATAAAGAGTTTTGTTGCAGCCATACAAAAGAGCTTTAAAAAATACACTAATCTCACAGTCATGTAATTCTAATTCTTAAAAAAAATGTATATTTGGGTCAAATATAATAAGAGTCTCACCCTCTTATTTATCATATTTTAACTTTTTAAAAAATTTGCTCTATCTCTTATCATGTGGTATTTTTTAAGATTCAGCTTGATTTTTTTTCTTGCAATTCTGTTCTGATTTGGTTTATTGGGACCTAACCTGCCTATAATGGATGGATACATATTAAAATGCGTCCAAAATATCCAGTTAAAAATTTTACCCAATCAATTGCTTTACAACCTATTGTAATATCCTTTTAAAATCCCTGTTGGGGGACACCTAGGTGGCTCAGTCAGTTAAGCATCTGACTTCGACTCAGGTTTTTATGATCTCACCGTCTGTGAGTTTGAGCCCTGTTGGGCTCTGTGCTGACAGCTAGACAGCCTGGAACCTGCTTTGGATTGTGTCCCCTTCTCTCTCTGCCCCTCCCTGCTCCCACTCTGTCTGTCTCTCAAAAATAAATACACATTCAAAAAAAAATTTTTTAAAGCCCAATTGATTTGTTTCCGGAAAGAGATTTTCCTTAGGGTAGCAATGATTTGGGGGCTATTTGGACACAGTCTGTTTATTAGCAAAATGCTTTACACCTAGTACAGTATTTAGTAATACTTCCTGAATGAAACAATATGTACTTTTGACAATGCTATATTTATATCCATATCATATAAGAATGCTCAACTTTCAACTGCCTATTTAGTTAATTTTAATAGAATAACATTTTCATCACAGGCTAGCTACTAACCATTTCTTGTTACTGCCCATTTCCTTCTGTGCAAGTGGCAGGAATAGGGTGGGGAAAAGGAATGGTGAGGTAGCTGCATGTGGGAGGAAAACCCCTAGAGCCTTGGCTTTTGAACGTATGAGACCAAAAGCCCCTTTTATGACAAATATTTTGTTTTGTTCCTTTACTACTCTGAAATGAAATCCATAGAAAATATAGTCTATGACACATAATTAAAATTACACACACACACACACACACACACACACACACACACACACAATGCCTTAACTGCAATACAAAGGAAAAATGAAAGGAAAGAAATATATATTTAAATATGGAAATGCACAGATACAGCTATACTGAAAAACATAATGAGGTTGTCATATGCCTACACTGATTATGAGTACGCTGGAATTTAAGTGATGCAGGAAAATCTTCAACTTGATTCTTCTTTTTAGAGATGACATTTTTATATTTATTTATTTTTTTTTATTTTTTTTTAATTTCTATTTGGATTTTTTTAATTTATTTATTTATTTATTTATTTATTTATTTATTTTTAATATATGAAATCTATTGTCAAATTGGTTTCCATACAATACCCAGTGCTCATCCCAAAAGATGCCCTCTTCAATGCCCATCACCTAACCTCCCCTCCCTCCCACCCCCCATCAACCCTCAGTTTGTTCTCAGTTTTTAACAGTCTCTTATGCTTTGGCTCTCTCCCACTCTAACCTCTTTTTTTTTTTTTTTTTCCTTCCCCTCCCCCATGGGTTTCTGTTAAGTTTCTCAGGATCCACATAAGAGTGAAACCATATGGTATCTGTCTTTCTCTGTATGGCTTATTTCACTTAGCTTCACACTCTCCAGTTCCATCCACGTTGCTACAAAGGGCCATATTTCATTCTTTCTCATTGCCACATAGTACTCCATTGTGTATATAAACCACAATTTCTTTATCCATTCATCAGTTGATGGACATTTAGGCTTTTTCCACAATTTGGCTATTGTTGAGAGTGCTGCTATAGACATTGGGATACAAGTGCCCCTATGCATCAGTACTCCTGTATCCCTTGGGTAAATTCCTAGCAGTGTTATTGCTGGGTCATAGGGTAGGTCTATTTTTAATTTTTTGAGGAACCTCCACACTGTTTTCCGGAGTGGCTGCACCAGTTTGCATTTTTTAAATGTTTATTTACATTTGAGAGAGAGAGAGAGAGCGCACACGCACACAAGAAGGGGAGGGGCAGAGAGAGGGGGGGGAATCCTAAGCAGGCTCTGCACTGTCAGTGCAGAGCCCGAGGTGGGGCTTGAACTCAGGAACCATGAGACATGAGCTGAAATCAAGATTCAGTCACTTAACCGACTGAGCCACCCAGGTGCCTGAAAAAGGTATATTTAAACAAGCACTTAGAACCACCATGAATCAAGAGCTACAAAGGAGGACTGTTGCTAGTGTGTTCTATTGGTGACTCGGGTCTACCAGGTGCTGCTGGTGCCATGATCCTCAGAGATGGTTACAACTCTTGGTCAAGTTCTGAATTAAATAAAGCACAATTTTCCCTTGACTTACCTGGTACTTATATTCCAGAACACTGAATTTTATTAAAACCATGCTACAAGTGATTTGTGCTCATACGTAAAACAGACTTAGTTTCTAAGAAACAGAAGATTTTCATCTGTAAAATTAAGGCAGGACATATGCATTGTAGGAGTTATTGTCCCTGACTCTCCAACTATACTAAAAGGACGTAGTGCCTCCATTCCCTGGGACCACCAGAAATACCCCTGCAAAGTTCTAAATGCCCCTACTCGATAGAACTGCCTCTATTGAGAAGCACTGCCCTGGACGTTTGTGATAAGCTGGGATAAAAGGAGCTCTTTAAAAATTAAGTCTTTCCAGAGAGTCAAATTCACAACAGTGGTTTCTTAACCTATTGTTTCATAGAACTTTCAATCCACTTTTTACAAAATTTTCATTTAGAAAATCTTGTGGCAGCCAGTGAATACAATACTGCAAGCTATGTTTGAGCCAGCTCATCTGTAGGGCAATGCTTTTCTCACCTTAATGCTAACTGAATGGCTTTCCATTTGTTGGCAAAAATAGTGATCTTTGCAAATTATTTCCTTTAAAAGATGGACTTTTAGGTTCTTGTTCTGTTCAGGACATTCTGATTCCTCAACAATTCCAGCCAGCCAAGTTGAGTGACTGAGTGTAGATTTTGTAAGTGGTTTTCTAAACTTTTGGCTTGGCAGTTTGCTTCTGAAATCTGTACACGCTTCATGATTACAATCTGTTATCACTTGATAGCTGCTACATGGGCTCAGTGAAATGAATTTTTCCTTTTGATCAAATCCATAGTAGATAAAAATGTCCAATTACTACCAAGCTGTACAGAGAAACTAAGTTTAAAATGATCTTTCAGACTGTTACTTTTCACTTTAGAAATGAGTCACAGAGTGTGAACAGATAAAAACACGTTCACTGCTACTTCATTTTTGGCAAAGAAACACCTCAAGTCCTTGGAGTAAGAAGCCCATCGTCTTTCAGAAACAATGCAGCAGAGCAAACCAACATAGAGATAAACAACCGACTTCTTAGGTGGTCAGTATCTCTTCATTCCCTCAGTCTCTTCAAGTAAGGAATCAGGAATCCTGGGCTGTGGAGCCCCAGAGGGCTGGCAGGCGGTAGCTGCTGCCCCCTAGTGTAGCGCTCATTGTTACTGCAGACTTCGGATTGACAAATGCATTGGAAATAAAGGTGCTCTGTTTAAATGATGAAGATAATGGGGAACTTTTTAGTATACCATTCCCTCGGAATGAGTAACTATAACACTTTTTTTTTTGGTAACTTCCTGAAGAAATAGTCATTTAAATATTTTCCTGTCACTGGTTCAAGTTTGACTTTCCCATCATTTTCTGCTTTTCCTGTCGAGGCTGGCTACATAATTTGCAGTGCCCAAGCTAAATGAAAATGTGGGTCTAAGAATCAGGAAAAGGGTGCCATTAAAGGTACAAAAATGCCTTTTCCTTTATTCTGCAATCTCTCGCTTGACTTGTCATGGTGTTTTTTAATTTGCTATTTAAGTTGTCGTTCTAAAGTAAAGAACAATTTAAGATCTTAATTACCAAAATGAATTTTATCATTCGTCTTTATATTGTGCAATGCAAATTGTAAGTGCAACCATCAGAACAAATGTAATTGTATCAAGTGCAAATATAACTTGTACTGAAATTACACAATGTATATTTTGTACCTCATACATGCATATGTATTTTGTTCTTCCCATAACAGTGGAAATACTGAACAAAGGTACTTCAATTGTTTTTATTTCACTTCATGATTCATGCACATTCAACCAACACCCTCTGCCTTTGGCTTGCTGTTGAGTAAATAAGAACTGAAAGGAAAAGGGGCTTATGGATTGTCATTTTTCCTTTTTCTTCTATGCCAAATATGCACAGTAAGTGGTTGGCTAAGTAACATGAGTAAGAAAGGATATTATAGGATTTCTTGGTCATTTGTGTTTCTTAGAACACCAGTGGCTTCTAGCTGCATTAGAAGAAATTATGGTAAAAGAAAAGGATGACCTCCCAGGGCTCTCAGTGCTCCCATTTAGACAGAACACACTTATCTTGCACTTTCTTTGAGTCTTGCTGAAGTCCTTCGCATTGTGGGTCCCAGACTTCTGTGTTCATGGGACACTGTGATGCCCTATGTGGAGGGGAAGGTGAGGAGTAATGGACATGCTTGGTGAGTGGATCTCCTCTGCTCACACGCACATTCCATTGTGCCAGCTGACATCACTTACAAAACACAAGTTCAAAACCAGAATTACTAAGTACTTCATGACAGTGACAGCAGAGCATTAAAGCAAGCCCAGGGCCCTTCTGTGTGCGGGGGGGGTGGGGAGGGGTGGGGGGGGAGGGGAGGGGTGGCCTGTGTGGCTGCACAGATTGAATACCCATGAACCTGGCCATGTGTAACCTTAATCAGTTCTGCAAAATTACAACCAAAATCTGTTTTGCTTGTGTGAATTTCCAACAGTTCTGAATGGGAATGTACAATTTAGACTCTGGAAGAATGTGGAGGGATTTTTCTTAGTATACAACCGCTGGCCAACAGGTACTCCTGGCCGGGACAGCTAAATGGGATTCTGTGGCTGGAGCCACATGTTAGGGCAGTGGCCTCTGGACTACCGTGATTTGCAGTCTGGTTTGTGTTCAGGCCTATAGTTTCAAAGTGAGGATAAAGATTACTAATGTAGGAATCACGAAAGAATGTTCAACAGCTAATGGGGGCATAGCTAAGAGACTAGAAGGATATTTGCTGTAGAGCAATCAGAAAAAGTCTTCCTGACTCCTTAGCATAACCATGTGACAAGAGGCAAAATTAACTTCACTTTTAAAACTTCATAGTATTTAAAAATAGACAAGTGCTAGGGTTTCTTCAGCTTAACCTTTCAAAAGGGGTGGCTAAATCCTTTCAAAAGGGGTAGCTAAATAAGCCTGGCAGGAGGACTGAATTTTAGCTGAAAATTTATAAATGAATGCATCAAAGATTCAGTCAGAACACATGTGTTCTGGGTGTGCCATGCTTAAAGCCCGTACCCAGAGGGAAAACAGAAGGGGATCTCCAGAGGCAGAAGGCAGAGTTTCTGCCAACCAGGACCCAACTGTAGCCATGACATTATCAGAAAGTACTATAAGGTCCAAATAAAATAATTTTTACTAGTCTAGAAATGAAATTTTATTTTACTCAATTTAGACACAGATTTCTTACAGACATATCTCACTTTCTTGCCTATGCAAAGGGTATCTTGAATCTGATTTGATTTTTTTTTCTAGATGGCCAACATGCATTGGCATTATTAGAATTTTAAATTATTTCTTCTTCTCCCCTCTTTCTCCTCCTCTGATAAATTTTCTTTTTCTTGTTTTCTTCCCTGGGTGTAGGGTTATTAGCTGAATAATCAGTGTATCTGTTTCTACCAGACCTTCTACTCTCCATTTCTTCACTTGCTGCCTCTGATCTGCTGAGGCTGGAACACCAGTTAATGAAATTTGCATCCATGTAAATCTCTTTATTCCTTTGTGGAGATCCATATTTCCAACTGGTATCATTCTCTGTCCAAAGGACTTCCTTTAATATTTCTCATAGTGTAGGTCTTCTGGTGAAGAATTCTTTCAACTTTATTTCACATTTATTTTGAAAGATAATAACAATCATCCAGAGATGAGATTTACTTTTGAATGTAGGTGCCCCTGTTTTAAAGTGAGTTTTTATTCCACTGGTCTTGTGGCCTTGACCCATTAGTCTACTGCCATAGATAAATAGAATGACTGGATAGGTATTTAGTTTTCCTCCAACGGAAGCTTTCCTACAATGGACGTTTTCTTACAGTGGAAGATTCCATGGATTTTGCTTCATTTCTGCTAGTCTTTATGAAGAAGTAAAGTCCCGAGTCTTAATTATTGAAGGCATTATACTATTGAACTTTATATCTAAACCACAGGCCTATAAGAAAGTGAAATCTTAGAATCATGAATTCCAATCACTGTCCCAAGTCTTCAATTTTTTTTTGTTTTCGTTTCACAGATAGAGAAGCTGAGGCAATTGGTAGGAATTAAGTTCATTTGCCAACCATGTACACAGCAGAAGCCATATTCAGTGTATGAAGATCATGTTCCTCTGCCTTTGATTATTTGTTCATGTCAGTAGCTTTTCAGTATGATTTCCCTGAAGTCAGTTTTGGGACACAGCAGGAATGGTGAGGAGTTGGCAGGAGCGCATTAACTTCTAGACATATAGGAACATCTTCTCTTAGCCTTAGTTTACAAGGTCCAGGGTTTGTCTGTTTTTGTATTTGTAGCACATAGTAGAATGCCTGACTCATAGTAGGTACTTACTCAATAAGTTTATTGTTGGATGATAGAGATTATTAACTATTATCCCTGGCTAAAACACTGATGCTGGAAACCAAAGAATCTACAGAGTGAAGAAACATTGAATTTAAAAATAATTTGGAAAGAAAACACTCTTGGGCACCTGGATGGCTCAGTTGGTTAAGCATCCGACTCTTAGTTGCAGCTCAGGTCATGATCTTGCGGTTTCATGGGTTCAAGCCCTGTGCTGGGCTCTGTGCTGGCAGTGGAGCCTGCTTGGGATTCTCTGTCTCCCTCTCTCTCTGTCCCTCCTCTACTCATGCTGTCTCTGTCTCTTGTCTCTCTCGAAATACATAAACAAAAAAAAAAAAAAGAAAAGAAAAGAAAAGAAACCACTCTTAAAATTTAAAACCATGACCACAATGAGTGTGTCATTTTTTTTCTCAAAAGATCTAGTGTAAAATTATCAATGTCTGTTTAAAGGATATAGCTAATGCAACAGAGGCCATTAAAAGTCACAAAAGATAAGGTAGGAAATAAAACTAATTTATATGACCTTTTAGAAAGGCGATAAATATTAGCAGAGAAGGGTGACCCAGGTGTATGCATAAGGTGATTAATTTTCAGAGCCAGAAGAAAACTTGGGAATCATACTGGTCAACCCTTTAATTTTACAAAAGATAACACTAAAGCCCAGAGGGGTGAAATGGCTTTTCAAGGCATTACAGTAAATAACGGAAAATTTCTCACGACAATGCTTTCTGCTCTTCATCTCAGCCTGCTCGAAATGTTTTCCTTGCAGTATGAAGGATCAAATCAAAATACAGACTAAAATATATGGTAGGGATCCAGAACAAAGGAAAAACAAAAAGGGATTTGGTTTTATATGCCAAGAGATTTTTGAAGTAAATTAAAATCGGAATACTAGTATCTGTATCAGACCTTCCCTCCAAATTTGAAACTCTTTCAAGCACCAGAGGTTTTCAATGTAGATAGATTTGTGTGTGTGTGTGTGTGTGTGTGTGTGTGTGTGTGAAATTCAGTAGCATGAAAACAAATCTCCAACTTTAAACGGATGGGAATTTGTGGAGGTAATTACAGGTAGTATGCACAGTGTCACAAGATCAACCTCTGGCTTTGTAAAGACTGTAAAAGCATTCTGGATACAACAAAGCCAAAATAGAGTCCTCCTGCAGAGGGCACCGGATGACCAGGCAGGGAGCACACAGCTGTGGTTCAGTGCATCACCCTGGTAGGGGAGACCCATTTTAGTCACGCTCTGATAGAAAACTGGAGAATGCTGGTGGCAACTGGAGAAGAAGGAAAGATGCCGAGTCAGGCTTTAACTGTGTGTTCCATGTGGGCAAACTTTCAGACTCCACACACATTCTCTGCACTGTGGGCTGGTTTGGGGAAAGTTAGGCTTTTTTTTGTTTTTTTTTTTTTAGTCAAAAAACTGTGACCAGAGGCTGAGGAAAGTCTTTTGAGAATGCATTTTCTCTCCGTTGTGATAAATAGAACAAACAAGTAAAAGACTCATTAAAAAGTACTTTGAGACATTCAGATTTTGAGAACTTGCTTTGATGACATTATAAGGTGAAGAAAGATAGTTCTTCAAATGGAAGTAATTTCCATTTGGGCAGGACTGTGTTTATTCTGCTTATCTTAAATCAGAGGTATTAAGCCTAATGGATTTTAAGGAAATAATTCAGTGAGAGGGAGCTGTGGGCATGGAAGAGTGGGGGAGGTAGGCAGATACAGCAGATGGAGTGGACATGTTGAGGAGTGTAGCTCTGGGCAAGACAAAGGAATGGAGCAAAGGACACCTGGGCTCTGGAAATGGACCTACAGCTTGGCATGGTGGATCAAGGGCTGACCTCAGATTATATAACCCAAGTATCTGGGCCAGAGATAAAATTGCTGCATTAAGGATGAGAGATGATCCCACATCGAGTCCACTGGAGAAATACAAATACCATGTATTTCTGATTTGAGTGTTTGCATACTGGCATCCAAGATATAGATGAAGGTGAATGAGAGAGGAGAGGTCATGGTTCTGAATATTTCACTATGCTCCTCCACATGAGGGCAAGGGCCATATATGCTAAGACCTTCTGCAAACAGGCAGACTTCTTTCAAGCAGGTTCCGAGTTCATATTCATAAAGTATATACCGAGCACTGGCAAGCACGCGGAGAAAGGGCAAGTGAGGAGGGACCGGGTGTGCGGTAATATACCCTCAGCTCTGCGTCTGCTTCTCCCTCATCACTTCCTCCCGCACCAGTGCTACTGCCAGGAGGCTGAAGTCCAGGAGAGACACGAGGAGGCCGCCCAAAGTGGACGATGGGTATGCTGTGGAGCCACTGAGAACGCATCCATGATTTTGTTATCTCACTTGTTAGCGATTTGACTTCCTTAATGAGACTTCATCTTCTCATAAGCAAGATGAAATACATTAATTAACTTTTCCTTCAATTAATATTTATTGAATGCATACCATATGCCGCGTGCTGGAAATAGAGGGGTAACAAAACAGGCAGTGTAGTAAAAATGGACATTAAATAATCAGACAAACCAGTCTCTATGATAACTGCTGTGATAGTAAGTCAAGGATGCTATTAGCACATAATAGGTGAACCTAAAGAGTGGGATGGGGGAGGAAAGGGGAAATGTTAGGTCAAGTTTTTTAGCTAAAACCTATAGGGCAGATGTGAAGATTGACAACACAGGGGGCTCTTCATGCAGGTTCAGCCTTTAAGAGCAACAGGCAGCCTAATATACAAGGACACTGTTGTGAGCATGTGGGAGGAGGTAAGTTTTAGCCAGAGGAGGCTCTGTCAAGCCACTCTGATTGGGAAGACTGGATCTCCGTCTTGTGTGTTAGGAGTTAGTGACCTCTTTTCAGTCTGCCTCCCTCTTACCAATTGTTTTCCCTGGCTGTCCATATTGTGGACAATGTTCGGTAACAAACTTCAGAAAGATTAAATTGACTGACAAATTTAGTAGCTGCTGTATTTGTGATTCATGTTCTTAATCTTCATGACTTTTGGACATTTTAATATATACTGTCTTTGTTACACATCATTGATTGTGGGGGCCAGAGCTGGAAAACAGTGAGGAATCATCTCATCTCAGCTCTTCATATTACAGAAGTGGAAACTGAGGCCCAGAGAAAGTCAATGACTTGCCCAATGTCATATGGCTATTACAAAATAGAGATGGTGTTAGAACTGAGTCTCCAGGCTCATCTGCGTTTTCTACCCTTATGATTGTTTTTCCTTTAATAAGTATCTGACAGAGTCAGGAAATGGGAAATTCAAGAAAACATAATCATAACCTATTAGACACCATTTTCAATAAAATCTCTCTGAAATGAAGCAACTCTGGCAATAGAGGGTAAAGGAAATGAAAAAGGCATCACATTTGTTCTTTTTCCTAATTACATACGATGTCAGTCAATTATCGGCACTTTCCCTACCCTCCTTCTTTGCCCCACTTTGGAAGCACAAGAAGCCCCTGGACTTCTATAATTCAGGAAAAAAGGAGTGGCTTGGTTCCCAGCCTTTGTTGAGGGTGAAGCATTTGAAGGTAGCCAGCTCTGGCGCCGACCTCCACAAACGCAGCCATGCCCCCCAGCAGAGCTCAGCACTGCCGTGATGCCACAGAGACTATGCAGATGGCTCTGATGCCTAGAACCTTCACCCCCTCCTTCAGTCCTGGGCAATCTTATCTCCAGCTGTGACGTTACTCCCCTACTGAGCTGTTGCTCCTCAGGTCCAATCCAGCCTATTCCTTTTTTTTTTTTTTTTTCCTTTTTGCCTGTTACCATTAAACCATAAAGATTATTTGCAGGGCCATTTACTCCCATTTCAAAATTCTCTTCACTTAGCCCAAATCACTCACATACAAAAAGCAATTTGCCGTCCTAAGAGGTAAGAAGAGTCCAGATGTCTGGATCTTTTCTCCTTTCAGGGCATGGAAGTCAGAGGAGCAGAGAAAGGGAATGCTGTTAACATTGTCTAGAAAATCTGGAGTTGCTAAAAACAAAAACACTAAAACCTAAAAGACATTGGTTACTTTCATCCTCATCCCACCCCATTACCTAAGTAGAATTCTGTTTAGACAAATGTTCCATCCACCTGCTTGTTGACAATGTCCCTTCTGACATTTTCAGCTTCTGATTCCTCATGGTCCCCCTCTCTGGTCTCCTGTGTGTTGGCCTTATAAATGCAGAGGTTCCTCCAGCTCCTGTCCTTGCCCTTCTTCTTGGTGTACTTCAGCACTTCTCCAAGTTGAGTGTACTTATAAATGATGAGGCATCTTGCTGAAGCACAAATTCTAATTCATTAAGTCCAGAGTGGGGCCTGAGACTCTAAATTTCTAACCAGTTCTTGGTGACACTGAGGCTGCTAAGTACCAGATGTTTATCCTTCTCTCTGAGAAAATTTATTTCTTCATTTAAAAACATATTTGAATGTTTTTAAGGGGGTTTTCCTGCTGTGTTTTCAACTATTGCCTCAGTGAGGTTTCTATATGTCCATCTTCAGCTTTATTTCCTTCTCAAGCTTCAGACCTTCATATTCAAATACTTTCTGGATCCTATCGGCATCTTGACAGGACAAGTGCAAACCTGACTCACCATCCTCTAAACAGCCCCTTCCTGGTGGATCCCACTTGCATTAAAGATATCACAAAGTAGGGGTGCCTAGGTGGCTCAATTGGTTAAGCGTCCAGCTTCGGCTTAGGTCATGATCTCATGGTTTATGGGTCCGAGCCGCGCGTAGGGCTCTGTGCTGACAGCTCAGGGCCTAGAGCCTGCTTTAGAATCTATCTCCCTCTCTCTCTGCCCATCCCCTGCTCATGCTCTGTCTCTCTCTGTCTTTCAATAAATAAAACATTAAAAAAAATTTAAAAAGATATCACAAAGTGGTAGAATTTCAGAATAATGTCCACCAGCTCCCCAATGCCCTAAATGGATCCCCAAAACATGCCAAATGTTTGTTGATTTGGAAAAATCAAGGATATAACTTTGAGGCAATAGCAAATGAAAGAAAGCGAAAACCTGGTTTGGAAGCATTCTCTCATATTTGCTTGTGCCATAAAAGAAACTGCCAAGGCAGCAAGCCACTATGGTTAGATATGAACTGGTTCCTATGCAACAGATTTTCAAGAACTTGCCCGGACTCCATTTGAAGTTCCATTTACCACATTGCAGAGGGAAGCCCTCCATGAGTTTTGCTCAGAGAAGACCCCGTAAAGAGCTGATCCTCTGTTTTCTCTAAATCTCATAAATTTTGTGTGAGCTCTTGGTAGGAGAGATATGGTCAAATAGCAATAGCAATAAAGCAATTCCAGTGGTTACCTTTAGATGAATACCGGAGAGTTTGTGTACAATGGTACCCAAAAAGAAAGGTTTTTATTTGGCTATTGTATGTATTATAATATAAATACTGTGTATATATAACATAAGGCACATATTTATATACATATATAGATCTATATGTATACATATGCATATGTATATATATGCACACACACACATACATATATACCTACATACTGTGATGGTTAATTTTAATGTGTCAATGTGACAGGGCCTTAAGCCAGATGACAGGCTTTGGAATTTTTCTATGCCATTGTTTGAGTAAACTCTCTGTATCTGTTCTTGGATGGCAGAGTCTAGGAATTGTCCATTTAGGTCCACCTGGGGTTTCTTCACGGGCTATGCTAGATATATTTTCAGGGCAAAATGGCGACACAAGGTGAAAAGTTGTCACTGCTATTTATCAGAGAATTTGGTAGGGATGGAAGATCAGGGAAGTTTTCATAAAAGTGTAACATTTATGCAGATCTATTACAACTGCTTCCCAGGGGGTGTCCCTAATACCGATCTCTTCCTGCTGCAGCCCAATAACTGCAACATTGCCACAGTAAGCTTTCTAAAAATTAAGTCCAATCTTAAGGCTCCTTTGAATTCATTTGGCTCTCCACTACCCACCTGATGAAATTCAAAGTTCTTCATAGTATGGTTCCATCTCCCTCCTTACCTTCCACCCTACTCAGTGCACACTCTAATTTTCCACAAGCCCCCAAATGTCTGTATTAGGAGTCTCTACACAATGTGTCTCTGAAACCTTTTCTGGGAGTCCATGGAACTCAAATTACAGTTCCCTTCCATAAACATAGACTGTAACATTGATCATCATATGGCAGAGTACCTGAAAATGGCTTGTTTTTGTTTAATATCTTGGAACTGAAAAACATCTATCTTTTAAGTTATAAAGCTGCATTAAATTTGGGAGGGATGCCTAGCAAAATACAGCATCGTTAGATATAAAAGTATTCCTTTAGCCACTATTTTGAAAAATAGAGGTCAAATGTAAGTCTATGCATAGAAGGACATTTTACTTCTGAATTTAAATTTGGAAAGGATTAAGAGTAATTAAATTCAGATTTCAACCTTTTAAAATATCTTTTCCCTTCACTTACTTAGATTTGAGAGGATTGATCGAACAAATAATTGGGAGGAGTTAACTGGCTCATAGCCAGAAAGAGGCCTATGCATTCTGAGTCAGTTGCTTGGAAACAGAGAGCCAGACTCCACAGGCTTCTCAGGCAGCTTCTGCCTTTCTCACAGAAGCCTAACGGGGGCTATTGAGCCTAGATACCTCCTCTTCCTTTTTGCAGGTGTGCTGGCACCACTTCTATGTGTTTACTCCAACATCACCTTTTAAGCGAGGCCTCAGGCAACCTCTATAAAATTGCAATTTTTTCCCCAACTTCTAGTACTTCCTATTGCTTTTACTGCTTTGTTATTTTTCTCTTTAGCTCTTATCACAATAAAAAAAAATGCTAATATATTTGGGGCACCTGGGTGGCTCAGATGGTTAAGCATCTGACTTTGATTTTGGCTCAGGTCATCATCTTATCACAGTTTTTGAGTTCAAGCCCCACTTCAGGCTCTGTGCTGACAGCGCATGGAGCCTGCTTGGGATTCCGTCTCTCTCTCTCTCTTCCTGCTCCTACCCGCTTGCTCTCTGTATCTCTCTCAAAATAAATAAAAATAAAAATCTAAAAAAATACTACATATTTTACTTCTTTGTTCTTCTGTCTTTCCTTCTAGCATATTAAGCTCCAAGTGAAACAGGGATTTTGGCCTTTTTGTTCACTGCTGTATCTCTAGTGCCTACCACATAGTAGGCATTCAGTAAGTATGAGTGAAGAAAGCCTATTCACTCTTCAAGAGCCCATTTCAGGAGCCTAAACCCCCTCCATGGTGCCTTTCCTGATTTTCCCACTCACCTCCTGTATGCTCCTATAGTACTCTGTCCTTGACCAAAGTATCATCATTATCTATCTGACATTAAAGCTCACATCTTCCTTCTGGAATTTATTACTTTCAAAGTGTTTAGAGATGATAAGTATTTTGATAAACTAAAATTCTGCATATGCATCCTAAAACTCAACCACACACATACAAGTTAGGAAAGATTTCACTGACAGCAGAAAGTGTGGAAAAGGGCTTTGGCAAACTATCAATCAGTCCAATGACTTATTTGCACATTAAAAATTTATTTTTGTTTTTTTAACATATTAATGATTTCAGCAATAGAATTTAGTGATTCATCACCTACATATAACACCCAATGCTCAACCCAACAAGCATCCTCCTTAATGCCCATCTCCCGTTTAGCCCATCCCCCTCCACCCAACACCCCACCAGCAACCCTCAGTTTGTTCCCTGTATTTAAGAGTCTCTTATGGTTTGTCTCCCTGTTTTATTTTTGCTTCCCTTCGCCTATGTTCATCTGTTTTGTATCTTAAATTCCTCATATGACTGAAGTCATATGATATTTGTCTTCCTCTAAGTTTGCTTAGCATAATATCCTCTAGTTCCATTCATGTAGTTGCAAATGGCAAGATTTCATTCTTTTTAATTGCTGAGTAATACTCCATTGTGTGTGTGTGTGTGTGTGTATATATATATATATACCACGTCCTCTTTATCCATTCATCCATCGATGGACATTTGGGCTCTTTCCATACTTTGGCCATTGTCGATAGTGCTGCTATAAAACATTGGGGTGCATGTACTTCTTTGAATCAACATTTTTGTATCCTTTGAATAAGGATAGTAGTAGTGCAATTGCTGAGTTGTAGGGCAGTTCTATTTTTAATTTTTTGAGGAACCTCCATACTGTTTCTCAGAGTGGTTGTACCAGTTTGCATTCCCACCAGCAGTGCAAAAGGGTTCCTCTTTCTCCTCATCCTCACCAACATCTGTTGTTGTCTGAGTTGTTAATGTTAGTCATTCTGACTGGTGTGAGGTGGTATCTCATTGCGGTTTTGATTTGTATTTCCCTGATGATGAGTGATGTTGAGCATTTTTTCATGTGTCGGTTTGCCATCTGGATGTCTTCTTTGGAAAAGTGTCTAGTCATGTCTTTTGCCCATTTCTTCACTGGATTATTTGTTTTTTGGGTGTTGAGTTTGATAAGTTCTTTATAGATTTTGGATACTAACCCTTTATCTGATATGTCATTTGCAAATATCTTCTCCCATTGTCGGTTGCCTTTTAGTTTGGCTGATTGTTGTCTTTGCTGTGCAGAAGCTTTTTATCTTGATGAGGTCCCAATAGTTCATTTTTGCTTTTGTTTCCCTTGCCTCTGGAGACATGGGGTCAAAGAGGTTATTGCCTGTTTTCTTTTCTAGGATTTTGATGGCTTCCTGTCTTACATTTAAGTCTTTCATCCATTTTGTTTCTTTTTGTGTATGGTGTAAGAAAGTGGCTCCAGGTTCAGTCTTCTGCATGTTGCATGTTCCCAACACCATTTGCTAAAGAGACTGTCTTTTCCATTGATATTCTCTTCTGCTTTGTCAAAGAGTAGTTGGCCATATGTTTGTGGGTCCATTTCTGGGTTCTCTATTCTGTTCCATTAATCTATGTGTCTGTTTTTGTGCCAGTACCATACTGTCTTGATGATTACAGCTTTGTAATAAAGTTTGAAGTCCAGAATGGTGATGCCTCCAGTTTTGGTTTTCCTTTTCCAACATTACTTTCGCTATTTGGGGTCTCTTCTGGTTCCATACAAATTTTAGAATTGTTTGTTCTAGCTCTGTGAAGAATGCTGGTGTTATTTTGATAGATATTGCATTGAATATGTAGATTGCTTTGGGTAGTAGTGACATTTTAACAGTATTTGTTCTTCCAATCCATGAGCATGGAATATTTTTCCATTTTTTGGTGTCTCCTTCAATTTCTCTCATAAGCTCTCTAAAGCTTTCAGTGTATACATTTTTCACCTCTTTGGTTAGATTTATTCCTAGGTGTTTTATGGTTTTTGGTGCAATTGTAAATGGGATCGATTCCTTGATTTCTCTTTCCACTACTTCATTATTGGTGTATAGAAATGTAACCGGTTTCTGTACATTGATTTCATATCCTGTGACATTGCTGAATTCATGTATCAGTTCTAGCAGTTTTTTGGTGGAATATTTTGGGTTTTCCACATAAGAGTATCATGTCATCTGCAAAGAGTGAACGTTTGACTTCCTTCTTGCTGATTTGGATGCCTTTTATTTCTTTGTGTTGTCTGATTGCTGAGGGTAGGAATTCCAACACTATGTTGAATAGCAGGGGTGAGAGTAGTGGTGAGAGTGGACATCCCTGTCGTGTTCCTGACCTTAGGGGGAAAGCTCTGTTTCTCCCCATTGAAGATGATATTATCTGTGGGTCTTTTGTATATGGCCTTTATGATCTTGAGGTATGATCCTTCTATCCCTACATTCTTGAGCGTTTTTAGCAAGAAAGGATGCTGTATTTTGTCAAGTGCTTTTTCTTCATCTATTGAGAAGATCATGAGGTTCTTATACTTTCTTTTATTAATGTGATGTATCACATTGATTAATTTGTAGATATTGAACCAGCTCTCCATCCCAGGAATAAAGCTCACTAGATTATGGTGAATAATTCTTTTAAGGTACTGTTGGATCTGGGTTGCTAGTAAGTTCAATGATTTAATAGCGAGGGGAGGTTCACAAAAAACTTAATACCAATAAAATAAACCATTTAATTTTAGTTTTAGGCTGCACAACAATGAATCAAGTTCTTGTGTTGACCTGATCAAATCACAAATGGAATTTTGTGATTAGTTCTGGCTGCCACACTCAAGAGTGTCTACAGCATGTTCAAAAGAGAGGAGACTGGAAATTATACTACTTGAAAGAATTGGGAATTCAGAAAGAGAATAGTAGGAGACATAATAGATGCCTTCAATATCTGAAGTGTTGTCATATTGGTGGGAAACTGTTTGTTCTGTGTGGTTTTAAGAAAGGTTGTGAATTACAAGGAAGTCTATTTTGGCTTAATGAAAGGGAGAGATTTTTGTCCCGTTGAGGTGACCCAGGATGGTAGTCCTTGAAGGTTCTAATGCAGGCTGGGTTTAGTAGGGATGTTATGTTATGGTATGGAAGATGGTCACAGCTCAGTGACTGCCACAACTGGCACCCTCTTGGCTTAGTGGGTGGCTCCTGATGAACATCTTGCTCAAGTTCCTGCTCTCCCCAGCCTCTGTCTGCATGCTACCTGTTGCCACACAGCATTTAGCTCACCGTGTTCTCTGGTTACAGTGTCACTGATTTGTTGTATGCTTTAAAAAAATCATTTGTTACTTAGGTATTCCAATCATTTATTTGATTTTCACACCGCTAGCAGTTGCAGGAAACTTGTAAATATTGGCTTGGCATAGACAGAGACAAGTTTGTATTGTCCACCCTCTTCACTTACTTTCACTTTGGACCATGGTCAGACCCTTCTAATGTCTTGGACACATATTCATGGCAGATGAATAAAAGTGGCCCATATAGAACACAAAGTAATGCTGGGAAAACAGGATTCCAACATACCAGATGAGGAGACTGATGGTTACGTCTGGTGCTACAGAGAGAGAGAGCTTTTCCCCAAATCCACACCATCCTCACAGGAAAGGCTGCATGGGCTCTATATAAGGGGGAGGTTCATTGGAAGATCACTTCTCAAGTACATATTCTTCAGGTCTCTATTCTCTCTTCCCTTCCTCCTCTCCCAATCTTTCACCCCCAGCACACAGAACAGAGTATCTGTGACTACTCATCATTACAAAACTCACAGCACCATTACTACCAGCCATTTAAGGCTGTGCGTAGCTGTCAAACACTTGGAGTTTCCTGGATTCCTTTATTTTGCCCCCACCATTTGAACACCATATCCTTTTGCTACTGTTTACTTAGAATGTCTATAACTTGTTTGGTTCTCTTCTTCCTGGCACAAAGTAAGTGCTCAATAAACATTTGTTATCAAATAAACCCCAAATTCTTACTTTCTTAGTTCAAGTTACTATTACCTCTGCCTGAGACTCCTGGAGACACCTCAAGTGGTCTTTCTTGCTTTCAGTCCTGACCTTCTCCAGTCAGTCCTCCACAATGCCAGCAAGGATGATCTTCTTAATATGCTAGTCTGATCATTTCACTGCCATGCCAAACTCCTTCATAGCTCTAAGGATAAAGTCCTTCCTTACCATGGCAACCAAAGCCCTTCAGGATGCCGACGACCTTCCCTCTTAGCCCTCCAGACCTTTTCACTGTGGTCACAGCCCCACAGGCTCTACATCTTCCCATCTTTAAGTCTGTGCCAGATAACCTTCCCCAGTTTATATTCTCTTCTCCAGGGTGTGCCAACACTCTGGGCCAGAGCTAAGCCCTTCTGGTGCATTTCCATGGCACTCTATCCTTGTTCCTTTAATGGTGATCATTAGACTGCAACCTCCTTGAGGTGCAAAGCAAATCATACTAATTTCAGTACAATGTCTGACCAACAATAAAGGCTCATGAAATGGCAACAGACGGCGAGAATGTGTCCAGCAAGTTTCCGCTTGTTTTAATAGCTAGGACTCTGCTGGCCCTTCCTAAGAGGCAGCACAAATAGGTGAAGTGGGCAGCAGGTGAAGAATCAAGTGGAGAAAGGTTATTCCTTGCTCTGCCATTAACTAAACAAACGTCTATAGAGGAGGACATGATAATTAAGATTTTTAAATTCCCTCAAAGTAGGCCAAAAATAATTTGTATTTTGCATTATTTTGTTAATAATTCGCCATTGTTTTTTAACATACTATTGTTCATATGTATAATTTCTTGGTCAAGATATAATTTATACAGAATATAAAAATGACAATTTATGTACTTTCACATTAAAAACAGAAACTGACCATTATAAAGCTTGTGTAGTTTGTCATGGAATATAGAAAAGTACTTTGGTATCAGAAAGGTCTAAGTTCAGGTGCCTTGTAAGTTACTCATTAGTTGTGTGATTTGGAAGAGTTTCCCTGCATGGCTCAATGTGTCTCCTATTATTGTACTGGGTACATAGTAGGTATTTAATTGTTCCCCTCATTTATGGTTTTAAAGAAATCTGAGAATATAGAGGTTCATTAAGATACAATTTTTTCCTTTTGCTTTTGAAATAAAAGGGAGGTATTAATTTCTTAAGTTTCACTTGGATAAAACAGCTACCTTATCTAGCAATTGGTAATTCTTTTAACATTACTTTCAGAGAAATGTAATTTTATGTCACGGTTATGCAGACCTTTTCTCTTTAGTATCTTTTAAAGAAAATAAACTCATATTTTGAAATATTAAACACATAAGAAACAGACCAGCAACTGTAATGCCCCAATGAATCCTGAAAATTTATTACTTGGGAGAATATCAGATACTGATCCTTTGTTTTACAGCTCATGATAATAATCAGAAAATATACATTTTGAAATGAAAGTCAAAAAAAAAAAAGAATTACATATAATACATATTACAGATATTTTATTGGTACATAAGCAAAGCAGTACTAAAAGCATATTTATGTGTCCACAGTAGTGAACGTGGCAATTATCTGTTTAAAGCTGCAGCAACTCAAATCCTCCTTGGGTCAATACCAAAAGACAGATTGGAAATATATTTAGGGCTACCACCATGTCTGGCTGTAAACCTATTTTTTAATCTTTCCCTCCCCCCATATATATATGTATATACTTTATTGCCTTTATATTTCTGCTGGTTTAATATAATTAGTATACTAAATAGTTATCTGCATGTATTTGGTTTCTAAAAATATATAAAATGCATTGGAATAGAGCTCCTGCAGCTTTCAAGCAGTCACTGTCCTGGCATAGAAAGCTTATTCTGGAAACGTAAAGCAGCAATACTGAATAAATAGTGATTGTTTTGTCTTCTCCACACAGCTGATGGCCTTCACCCAAAACTTAAAAATACTGTAGCAAATAGTATAAACATGCAAAAAAATTGACATAATATAAAAGTAATACTTATGAGCTAAATTTTAATACAATATGGATTAATAAAGACAACTTTAGGTAGAAGAGGGATGTGAACACAGCACTTTTATATACATATAAATTAAGGCCCAATTTTTCAAAGGCAATGCACACAGGGAAATGCCCATCTGCCCACATCCTTTGCACACCTGAAATCAAGAGTTTTTGCCTTTTCCGTATTATTTCCTCAATCCATTATTATAGTTCTAACTTGGAAAGATGTTCACAGAAATGGCTTTAAATGAAGTTTCTTTAAAGACCGTTTTTCTCTTATTCACAAAGAAAATGTTCTTTTAATGCAGGTGCAAAATTTATTTATGCTCTGGAAGCAAGTGTTTTGTTCTTGAACACTGTTAATAATCACACTTCACACCATAAATTCTGCATCTTTACTATTTTAGCTCTAGTTTATGATTTATTTGAACTATGGGAATTGATGATTATTCAGGGATGACTGAGGGAATTAAATAGGTAACTACTATTAATACTAACCAAAGTCTCACATATCAATTCCCTGTGCATCAGGACAAAACAAAACAAAACAAAACAAAACAAAACAAAACATGCTACTCAACCAAAATATCTCATAAGGAAAAAAAAAAAGGACTGAGGCAACCAACTATGGATCATTCTCTGAAGATGCTAGACATTCTAAAGGGTCAAATATACCAGTGCTATTTCAAATCGTTCCTTGGTAAGAAAAAAATATCTTCTAATGTACTTAATACAGGAAATCCTAATAAAACAACAACTTAAAGTATAATAATAATAATAAAAACCTTATAATCTAGTTTAGTATTTAGAACCTGAATATTCCCCCAGATGCAAAATTTTATATTTGGTATTTTTTGTATATTATTGCCCACTGCCCCCCTCCGAAATGTATCTAAAAGATGTGGCACTTAATCTAACTCATCTATATTCACAATAGATAAAAATGATCAGGAATAGACTACAATATTTTTAAGATGTTCTAGGGAAATGAGTTTTCTTTCTTCTATTTTAAAAAAAGACTTAGAAAATATTTCTTAGAGATGTTCTTCCAGAAGTAATATAACTAACTGATTAAAAAGTATAGCTGCTCAATGTATTTATCAAATTCACATTTATATATTCTTTTCACCTAGGAAATAGTATTTCTATCTATAATTAGGTACATAAAGATTACTTGGCATTTGAAAATTCAGATAAAGTTGTCACAATGCTGCCAGTCTTTCTTTAAAGTTATTAGGTTAATGCTGATAATAATTTACAACAATTATGTTGGATATTGACTTTGTGTTTTTGATGGCACACCAAGGCATCTTTGCAATTACAAACTGCAAAGTTTAATATATCTTCAGTTTAACATTTTGATTTAAATAGGATATGATCAATTTATAAAAATGTTTTTCTTTGTGAATAAGATCTTAATTTCTCTGAACAACAATAACAAAATGACTCTTGGTATAGGATGGAACCCTTTAAAAATAAGGCATATATTGGGCATACATAAATCATTGCTGTCACAAAATCTACAAATTATTTTGATTTTTTTACTTCTCCTAATTCTTAAATATATGTAGATATGAAATAACTATTATAAATTGAGAGCAAATGTGTACAGACTGTAGTTATTTAGGTAAGAATAACTTATTTATCAAGTTATTTGCAAAATAGTATAATGGCACAGTCAACTTGATAACTCCAAGAACCCAAAGAAAATAATATCTTTAGTTGAGGTCTGCCATTTAGCTGGACTAGAAAAGGCAACTCTGCATTATTACTTTCAGTTCTCTAGAAGCTTCTATATATTTTCATAGCCATTCTTAAAAGTTTTCATTGGAAACCTAAATGCAGCATTCTCAGCATTCATTAAACCAAAAATAAGTCAAATGTGTTAAAACATCCAAAGTTGCCCTCATGCATAAGATATAACTTACATCTTTTTATTGTTACCATGGCATTAATACACTAATCCACTTTTACTTTGTTGCATGTAATACAGAGAATATATTTTCCTCAGAATTAAAACCTACTTTAAATTTCAGTTTAAAGTCTTAATTATACTGTACCAAATTTTGATCAGAGGGAATGTAAAAATGGCTAAATGGTATCTGACCACATCCATCCAGATATTACTTGTGAATCTTAGTTAAGTCACCACTCATGGGAGAGGTGTTGACTCATTTTTGGTTTTATAAATAGAGAAAATATATGTACAAATGGAGACTCATGTCCTACATGTAAAAGTCAAGCTCAAAAATGGGGGGAAAAAAAAAAAGATTAACTTAATTTCCTTGGCAAAAAGTACCTAACTCCAACATACTTTCTCTCTAAGCGATTGGAGAATTAGCAATAGTTCATAAAGTACAGAGTAAATTATGTGCAAGCAAAAGCTTGCCCATGGGTGCTTACACCAACAGATCATACATATGAAGTGGGTCATTTTAAAAATGTATCACTTAAAGTAACCTTCTGAAGCAGACCCACCAGGTATCTCTAACTTATGTATTATGGCAACTCTTGAGGACCCATGAGATTAAAGTGATTAAGGCAGGGCAGAAACAAAACACATAATATATCAGGAAACCCCACACCTGTTTGGATGGTCAACAGTTACATTTTTGTTTGTTAAAGATACAATTAACCTCATGAAAATATTTCTATTTTGCTATGTGGTCATTCATGTACTGGAAATATTGTAAAGAAAAGATTAAAGTCCAGATTAAAAAGAAAACCTGAATGACTTGATCTAATTAAGCAATGGTTAGGACAGGTACACAAAATAAATACAAGTGGGTTCTTAAGGACTTAGTTTTGATGGTGGAGCACCCTATGACACCTGTAGAGCTGTAAATTGGCAATGTATGGATGGAGTCTGGCACATGCACACAGTCATAATCACACCATATATAATGTAATTAGGTCACAGGATAAGTATTAATAAAAAATATTAAAACCAACATTTACCCATTAATCGATTATATGGAATAAATTAAACTAAGCCAGTCACGTATTTCTCTTCACTCTTGTCATGGTTTTATTTATGTATACACACAGTATAATACTTTCCTAATGCTCTCAAAATGCTACAAATAAAAATGAAGGCTTTGCATTACAGCTGCTGGACAAAAACGTCAACACTGTTGATGTGTGAAAACACAGTTTCTTTGTTCTTTTAGCATCAGTGCACAGGGTATGGCTCCAAGTGGTATGCAATTTAGGACAGAAAAAAGATACGGTGGCTTGTGAAATATATCCTCTGTTCATCATTGGCACAAATCAAAGAAGGAATTTTCACTGTCCTTGGTACCTTCATTGGGTCTCTCCCCTGAAGACAGATAATGTTATACATATATGCCTTCAGGATTAAAACCAGATGAGATAGGATTCTGTAGAATACGGAGATTACTGGGGAGCTGCCGAGATGAACCGGGCCGCTTCAGGGACCCGGACTGGAATGGTGCCTCTACACAGAAAACAAAGAAAGCCATTTTGTGGACTCAGCAACTCGAAGGACTTAGCAACGTGAAAAATTAGAATTTTTCCTGCCTGAAGAGCCAACTAACATTACACTGTAAAACTGTAGTCCCCCGTGGGGTCTGGGGTACGAGGAGAAGGCTAAGTCTTCTTGACCCTCTCAGTGATAAAAACAGTTTTCAGTGGTTTCAATAGTTAATGATCTTTGTAAAAAGGTGAGCACTTTGCTTCTCTTTCTTGGTTGTTCGGATGATACATATCTTTTAAATATCAGCACAAATTAATAATAACGACTTTTAGGAGAGGAGGAAGGGGTGTCAGGAACAGAAGCTAAAATCTGACTCATACGTCAGGAAAAAGTTTCTTTAAGAAGCAGTTTAAAACAAATGACAGAAGATTTGGGGATTACATGCTTTTCTAAGTAAATTAAATAACCTAAATATTATTGATTTTCCCCAGAAACAGGACGTACATCAATTTTTTTTTAAGTGGCCCAAGCTTTGAGTGGCAGGGTAACGTTTTAACTGAATGCGAGGAGTTTATTCAAAGTTAACCAGTGAGAATAAAGGGAAAAGAGCAGATTTCTCAACACCTTACCCCTTTCTATGTCTGCATGTGAGGCCTCTACTTCGATGGGCTCCGCTGGCAAAACGGTAACTTTTGTCCCTGTCTGTTGGATAAACTGCTGGAGATTGACTTGACGCAGCTCTTTAGTCAACTGCTCCAGTTCTTGTTCTTTGTCCTAGATGGAAGTTAAAATGTTTCTTTTTATTGGAGGAGTCACTATTGGCCAGCTAAAGACATCCTGGTGATAGTCCATCTGCTTATGGGGGCTGTGTGTGCGATACTTGCTTGCACAAGAACACAGTCAACAAATCTGTGTTAATGCTGATACAATAGGCTAAAAAGAGGTCATTTTTGTTCTGTGGCACAGGCCAAAAAGTAAGCAAATAAAGGACAAGAGCTTCTTTAGTCTGTCCTTTTAAATGTGATGCTTTCCTCTGTTAGGAATTCACTATACACCTGATGAAATAAATATATATCTATAGACTTTCATCAATAAACACCGGTTTCCATCCATCCCAGTGTTTATAGCAATGTTGCTATAAGCTGTTCACAAATAAATTTCCCTATTATTTACTTCAAAACCGACTGTAAAATTCATAGTCATTTGGTCTGTGAGACTCAGAAAAGTTCTTGTATTTGGTGGACTGTTCAAGTGTTCATGGGATCCGTTATTGAGATTTATATTAGAGCATGAGGAAAGCAAAATTCCCACAAGATTTTCACTGTGGGGTTCTTAACTAAATCCTTGGCAAAGATGGATCTGAGAACCGAAGATCTTTAAAGAAAGGAGATCAAGTTTGGACAGCCAGAAAGCTCAAAAAACAAGGAAAGGCATTGATGAGTTCTCTTTCTCTCCTTTACTGCACTATAGGGAAAAGTGGCAAGGACTCACCAGGTTGAGTCTGTTTGATGAACCTGGCAGGGGTAGGGGAGAGATACCAGAAATGAGTGGTTGCTTCTTCCACTTACTTTGAGCGTAGCAGGTACTTGGAGATATGTTAGTTTGATTATGAAATATTTTTCAATGGGTGGTGAGATTTACTAGTAATGACTGTCAAGAATTAGTGTTTCCTGTAGATAATAGCAAAGGCAACACAACTTCCAATTGTACCCTTTTTAAGGGTCAAAGTGAATCCAAATAGTAGAATACTGACAAATCAGAGGTTAACAACTTTCCACTGCATGAGAAATTCTCAATTTTCAAAATTTTGGTGGAGGTTTTCTCTCTTACTATGGTTAGTGGCACAGAAAGGAAATCATGAAAGTTCTTTCTGAAAGCTCAGCTTTCTCTGCTGATAAAACGGTTGATATTCCAGTTGAGAAATTCTTCTCAAACTTCCACATGCGTAGGCACTATCTGGACACCTTATTACAAATATAGATTCTGAATTTTTAACAAATGTGTCCTGAACTGCATGGATCACTCTGAATAGCAAGCTTCTTCACCAGCACTGATCAATAATACAGCAACCACTAGACATGTGCCACAGAGCATTTGAAATGTGGCCAAATGTAACAAAAAATCAGAAATGTGAATTTATATGTACTATTTAAGCTTTTATTTAATATTAATATTTAATATTTTAACTATTATTTATTTTTAATACCTCTTTTGTAATTCTCCTAACACCACCACATTTTCTTTTCAAGAACGGGTGTCTAAGAAATTTAAGTTGAGTAATCAGCACCTAATGGCAAAATATAAATATTCTTGTATGTGAACCAGAGAGTGGAAAATCAGAGAGGAACCTCTGTGTCCCTCTCAGGAAAGCAAAGGAGAGTAAGTAATGTGGAGAGAAGGGAACTATTTACATCTCAAGAAAGATGGGGTTAGCAACAATGGAGAAGTAATAGATAAGCAGTTAACTAGCCACACAGTCCCTGGCAAAACAATCTGCAGTAATCTCTTTTGCACTGGATTCCTTATCTCTAAAAGGAGTGAAGGTCAGATTCACTATCTCATCATTAGTGTCCATTCCAGCTCCGAGGTTCTATTCTCTGTATCCAATTACCTAATGTTATAACTGACACACAGTAAGAAACCTGTTGCCATGGAACAAGGATCAGTGTGGCTTTAGCGCTCATCTCTGTTTTGGTCTCACATCTTAGCTTTGTCGTAAGTCACAGAAATTCTAAGAAACTTATAAGCCAAGATAGCTTTCTAACTTTCAATATAAGAAAAAATGGACAATCATTAAAGAAAACGCCAAGAATATATTAATTTTTTTAAACAGACGAAACATCCTTTTTATAAAAATGTTCTTACCTGTAATCGTTTGGTGGCTTGTCCAAGAGATCTCTCTACAGCTTTAATGCCATTTTCCAGCCTCAGACTCTGTTGGCCTTGAATGTCAATTTCTCCTTTGACCTTACCAATCTTTCCTTTAACCTCTTCTTCATTGATTTGTGCCTCCTGAACTTCCCGTTGTAATTTTTCTGCTTCAAGACCACTTTCCATAGTCTGGATCTGAGCCAAATAGTCCTTTAATTTGCTCTCACATTCTGTTATTTTCTGTCTTATTTCTTGAAGTTGATCCTTCAGCTGTTTTTCATTTTCCTGTTCAATCTGCAATTCATTTTCCCAAAATTCTTCCTCTTCAATTTCTACATCATTTCTTTTGATCTTTTGCTCCAGGCGGACAATTTCCTCTTCAAGGTTAGAATTATACTTTTGCTCCCAAAACTGTATTTCGATTTCATTTGATTCTAGCTCTTTCTCAATGGATTGAAGCTTCTCTGTCTGTAACCGAATCAGCTTCTTTAACTCATCTGCTGTTGTTTTGCAGTTATTCAGCACCTTTTGCTTAAATTCAGTTTCTTTACCCTTTCCAAAAATGTCCATTAATCCTTTGGCACCTCCTGTAAATGTTAATGATTTCCTTTTAGGTTCTCTCCTTTTGATTGATTTGTCAATCTGAGGCCTCAGTTTGGCTAAAGGGGGCAAACTCTGCCTGTATAAAGTTCTTTCAGGAATTCGAGCCACACTGTCTGAAGTGGGTCGCTCACTAAGAGATGGCCCAGTTCGACGTAAAATTAGCTGTACATCACTAGCATACTGCCCCCATTTGTTTAAGGATATGATAGGATTTTCATGAGGCGCTAAGTGTCTTTCAGTATCTCTCCATTTTTCTATAAGAGTGTACCTTCCAGTTCGACCTAGATAAAAAAAGATAATAACAAACTGTCAAAGTGGCATATGCAATAGCTAAAATAACGCTACAGAGGACACTATTTGATAAATGTGTCTTCTTGATTAGCATCAAAGTCTAGTCCATGCTGCTTTTAAAACTTCCCTTGGGGCGCCTGGGTGGCGCAGTCGGTTAAGCGTCCGACTTCAGCCAGGTCACGATCTCATCTCGCGGTCCGTGAGTTCGAGCCCCGCGTCAGGCTCTGGGCTGATGGCTCGGAGCCTGGAGCCTGTTTCCGATTCTGTGTCTCCCTCTCTCTCTGCCCCTCCCCCGTTCATGCTCTGTCTCTCTCTGTCCCAAAAATAAATAAAAAACGTTGAAAAAAATTAAAAAAAAAAAAAAATAAATAAAATAAAACTTCCCTTGAAGATATGTTAACAGCATAAAATTATGGGATGTGAATTACATATATCCTTCAGATTTGCTTAGAAATTGAACACTTTAAAACTCAGGGAGACTTTTATGCTCTTGTTAAATGCCTGATTGCCTAGACCTTCCTGTGTGGGACAAGACTTCTAGATAAAACAAAGGATGACAGGAGAATGCCCCATTGGAAGCCATGAGGGCCTGGACGCAGGAACTAGGTAGAACTTCAAAACTGGAATAAATTTCCTCTTTGTGAATTCCTATGCTTTCTCTGCACATTAGAACTTGGGAAGGTTAGAGGCCCATTTTCCTCCTGAAAGGAGATATTGAGCCAGTGAACAACATGCTACTTAGCTAAGAGGTGGCTGTACAGGTCTTTCCTCTGTTTCTGCATAAGGGCTTGGCCATCCCATAGCTCACACTGCTGGTATCTTTCTGCACACCTGTGGCAAATAAAAATCACTTCAGTGAAAACAACTCTTCAAAATAATTTTGTAAAAAAATAGGGGCTGAAAGAGAAGCCTTCTACAGTTTTGATAGTTGTAGCTTAGAAGCCGATTAAAAAAATTTTTAAAGGCAAAAATATTTAAAAAAACAGAAACAGTAATAAAATCATATATAAATAGAAATACTGAACCTAACTAGTAATTACAGAAGATAAAATTTCAGAAGACAGTATAATATCATTAAATTGAACACAGTTTCTAAACATTTTCATTTAAGGTAGGTAGGTCAGATGGATATTTTGTTAAAAGTATCCACTACATACCTGAAACTAATATAAATGTTACATGTCAATTACATCTCAATAAAAAGCATCCATTACTACTTAACATTATTACAAGGAAGAAAAAAACTGATCCTGGCACCTAGTAATTATAATACGGGTCCATACAGCTACTGATTTATCTTCTTTTTGAATTTCATGAGCTTCTGAACCAATAGTAGTTATTTTCTCAGTTACTAGGTCAATAAATTAAGATCTGGATATACATATTCCTATGTATATGAGTAGCCATGTATGCAGTGTAGAGTTAGTACACAAAGAATGATACTGCTTTAAACATATGCATATATTCTCCTTTAAGGACACTGAATCTTGGGTACAGCTGCAAAGTTGAAGCTTGGGAGGCAAACAGACTGGAGTTTTAATCCCAGGTTTTGTTTTTTTGTTTTTATTCTTGAGAGAGACAGACACAGAGTCAGAGAGGGGAAGGGGGAGAGGGGTGCAGGGTTGGGGGGGGAAGGGAAGGGGAGGGAGAGGGAGAGAGAGAGGGAGAATGTTAAACAGGTTTCACGCACAACATGGAGCCCAACACGGGGCTCCATCTCACCACCATAAGGTCATGACCTGAGCTAAAATCCAGAGTCTGAGGCTTAATAGATTGAGCCACTCAGGCACCCCAGTCCTACGTTTTAATTGCCTGTTGGATAAATAGCATACCCTCACTTCTAAAATAGAGACAGTAGCAGTATGTCACAGGTTCTGGGAGTCAGAGTCAGACATAGTAAGCACCTACAACACTGCCTGGCCCATGGCAGGCATTCAATACATGGTAGCCATTATTAATTTTAAACATTGTTAGTCACATAACAAAAGGGTTGACCAGAGACCTCTTAAAAATGATGTGACGTGACAATAATCTGACTTAAAAATCCTTCAGCACCTTTCAACAACTCTCAACTATACAGAGCTGGAAAGAGCAAAAAGGCTCTGGAGTCAGAAGGCCTGTGTTCAAGTTTGGCTCTGCCAGCTACTTAAATGATCTGAGTGATGCATTAAATTTCCTTTGGCTTCAGTTTCCTCATCTAAAGGGTGAGAATAGTATTTTCTTACTGATACTGTTGTGAGTCAAATGAGATGTGAAATATAAAATTTTTTTTCTAAAATTGAAAAGTTCTATACAAATATTAGTTGTTACTATTATCAAAATGCCTGGGCAAACAAGGGGAATGAAGAAGAAAGCCTTAGTACAGTGGATTGGCTTCTTGGAGTAAAAACGTTTCTAGTGACTTTCAGGTTAAAAGTTACTGTAATTACTCCAAGAAAAACCACATGACAAATCTGCAAGGCTAAAACTGTTCCACGTGTACTCACTGCTTCAAAGATCACAGCACTCTGTGTTCTTGGCTTTCCTGCCTGTCAACTACTTTTAGAATCTCACTCTTATCTGGAGCTCTGTGTCCTCATAAGTAATGTGAGGGGTTAGACTAGATCAGCAGAGCCCTCTCTAATTCTACCAGGCCAATGAAGCATCTTGAAAAAGAAAACAGAATCATTATATTATACAAGTTATATTAACAATTTTAAAGACCCTAATTTAGTCATAATTAAATACGAAGCTAATTTTTTCAATGCTTAATGGTACTGCTGCCCTATGAGAATATCTTGGTAGAAGATTATTTAGAATTACTTTTAATGCCAGTTTTCCCTTTTTTGTTAAATAATGCATATTTAGTGCAGTTAGATGAAAAGAAAAAAAAAATCTATCCAGTAATATAAAAAAGCTTTTATAAAAGGTAAATTAATAGCTTTGATTTTATTATAAAAATTGGGTTTTAGATAGGTTATGTAACAGTTAAATCCCATAATAATTATTTTTAATACCATACTTGGCAAGACCCTAAAGATCCTATTTCATTTGGATAGATTCAAATTCCTCCTGCAAAACTCCTTTCAATGCATTTTATTAAACGGATACACTGAGTTGTACCTTGCATTCCATCTTGATGTACCCCTAAAACTAACAAAAAGGAGTATCTACCTACCTACCTACCTATCTACCTGTAGCATTTGTAGATTAGGCTGTTGTGGCTATTTAGAAATGTGTGCCACAATAATGAATGGTAAATAAAATACTGATTGTACTTTTGGATAGATGAAGCAATTGAGTGTATTCCCAGTATTATATTAACTTCATATAATAAGGAAAATCACATAGAGAGACTTTAATGCATTAGTGGAATCTCAATGGATGATTGACATAAATTAAAAGGAAATAGGATAACAGATTCTTCTCATCTAAGTTAAAGCAGAATAGTATGTAACATGAAGTTTTTGAAAATATACACCAAAACTCAAATATTCAAATATGAGTCACTCAGAAACATTATGCGCTTATTTCAACCACTCAACAACATTGTATAAATCATTTTTACACAATTTTAGAAAATTTCTCCAGAAAATTTCTGGAGAAATTTTCTAAATAGAGAGCCAAATAACAAAATCATGATTGAAAAGTCACATCTTGTTATTTAGTCAACAAGTACATATAGAACATCAAATACCTGTCAGAAATAGTGTCAGGCCCTAGGGATATAAATTCTATTGAACACCTTGATCATCAACCCTCTTTGTAAGTTTTAGCTTTAGCTGACATTTGGTTTTTTCTTCAGTTTCAAATCCTTCTTACCCCCAAAATGAATACTATACATTATTCAAAAAACATGACAGAGAGTTGCATTCATCACTTATGAATTTAATGCTAACAAATCTTCCGGTTTCTGGATATATTAGAAGTGATGTCAGTAAACTTATTCTTTATCATGAATCCTACCGCCCTGAATTTTTCCAATAACAGATACTTTTTGCTCCTTGAGCTATATAAACATTTTGGATTCTTATATAGACTCTAGTTAACATAACCAATCATTCTCATAATGACTTAGAATTCTTACAAGGAACATCTCTGTACAAGAAATTGCATTGTATCATTTAAATGCTTTTGATGCTGACACACACACACACACACACATATATATAAAACAAAGATATATAAAATATATAAAAATATATTTTACACACGGGCTTAATTGGTTTTGTGAAATAAGCAGTATAGATATGATCCTCAACTTTTCAGTGAAGAAATCAAAGCTTAAAGAATTTAAAGCAATTTATCAATTACAACTACTCTGCAAATTTGTCAATGGATTTTCTACAAGTCCTAAGTGTAGCTATTAAGATAATTTTAACCATAGAGTATTTAATTTATAATGACAGTGATATAATGTAAATATCTTTGAATATAACCTGTTGGTCAGCTATAGACAACCCATAGTTAAGTCATTCACAGTATATTTTCCCACAGTGTTGATGAGAATATCATGTAATCTATTTATCGTGTAATCACAGAATCACTGCACATTAATTTAGGAACTATTTAGTATTATATGATGAGTTTACTACTATTAAAAAATAATAAAACCATTAAATTTATTGATTTCATAATGATTTACATTTATTATGCCTCTATTTGCTAGGCACTGTGTTGCTTACTTTGCATAAATACTATTAATCAAAATAAGAGGTAACATTTATCACTATAGACCAGTAATATTTGGGGGGACTTTTTGTTAATGTAGCATAATCTAACCCATCCTGACTGATACATGCTATGAATTACATGTATTTACATTCATTAAAATAATCTTTTATGGATGTAGAAAATATAGAAAGTACTTAGAATTATGAATGATTACACTATTGTTATAAATATCAAAACTGTAAAAGATGAACTTGGCTACATAAAAGCAGTATAATTTACTATTAAGGACTTTTATTTCTTGTTTCAGTATAATTCAATCAATAACTATACTTTCTAACAGATGTCCACTGAGATTATAGGGGGTATAACCAAAACAGTATACAAGAAGTTAAGAGCAAGGTTCTTGAATTAAGACTACTGGTTTGAATCCCAGTTACCCTCTTACTAGCTCTAGGAGCTTGGGCAAGTTATCTGGTATCTCTGTGCCTTAGCTTGATCATCTATAGAGATAATAGATGATCCTCATAAGACTTGTGAGGATTAAGTGGAAAATTTAATTCACAATCCAGTAAATGAAAAATAAGACTTTAAAACTATCAAGAATTATGGAGAGTGAAATCTTTAAACTTATCTAGAGGTACATAAAAGGAGTGTGTATAGTGATTGCTTCTAGGAGGCAAGATCGTGAGTGATTTTTAAAATTTTCTTTGTATTTTTTCTGAATTTCAAAAAAGTCTACAATGAATACATCTGTAAACAGATGTAAAATGGGTAAATTTGTAAATTTCTAAAATTGATAATTTATGCATGAAATTAATAAGAGTTAAATGTGAGAACATAAAATATTATTTTCCTTATCTTCTAAAGGATCATATACTCTTAGAAATGGAAAGGGCATTAGGTGGTCACCTAGTTCAGCCTGTAATTTATAGAAAACTTTAAAAAATTCATTCAGTTATTCACAAATATGTATTGAGTGTCTACTACTTAGGCATGGCTTTAAGCTATGAGAATAGGCAATAACAAAACAGTAGCAGGCAATATACAGCACACAGATAAATGTAGGTCTACTGTCCATTATCCAACAGCTTTAAGGCCAGATATGCTGAAACTTCAGAACTTTTTGGATTTTAGAAAGGTAACATGGTGCTATCCCTATAGGTCTATAATCAAACATATTACAGTTTACGAAGTAAAATGTATCAACATTCATATCAAATGGAATAAATATAAATTAAAAACAGCCTCATATTGAATCAGAACAGTTTTTACCACCAGATGAGTTCAAGACATTCCAAGTATGGCTAACAAATGAAGTATGATAAATTCTAGGCTTTCAGAAATGTTTAGATTTAAAAATGTGTATATGGTCTATATATGTGGCCTATAGGTAATATGTCAGGAGGGGTAAGTGCTATAGAGAAAATTAGAGTACGGCAGATAAAGAGTATGTGAGTGTATGTGCATGTGTGTATGGATATGTGGTCAGGGACATCTTTTGTGGGAAGATATTTAAGCAGAGATCCAAGGGAATGAATTTTGAAGATATCTGGGTGCAGAGTATTCTCAGCAGAGAAAAGAACAGATGCAAAGACTGAGGCAGAAATATCTTTGTGGTGTAAGTAAAGGGACAATCAAAAGTAAGTGGTAGAGAATGAAGTCAGATTGGTGAGGGGGTAAAGTAGAGATTCATTAGTGTCTTGAAGACCACTGTATGGACTTACACACACACACACACACACACACGCGTGCACACGCACACACACACACAATGGAATATTACTCAAAAACAAGAATGAAATCTTGCCATTTGCAACAGCATGGAGCTGCAAAGTATTATGCTAAGGGAAATAAGTCAGTCAATGAAAGACAAATACCATATGATTTTACTCATATGTGGAATGCAAGAAATCAAACAAAGGAGCATGGAGGGGGAGGGAGGGGCAAACCAAGAAACAGACTCTTAAGTATAGAGAACAAAGTGATGGTTACCAGAGGGGAGGTGGGTGGAGGGGAGGTAATGAAGATTAAGGAGGGCAATTGATGATGAGCAATAAGTGTTGTATGTAAGTGTGAAATCACTAAATTGTATTCATGAAACTAATATTATACTGTATGTTAACTAACTGGAATTTAAAGAGAAACTTAAAAAAAAAGTATTACTTTAAAAGAAATATGGGATGCCTGGGTGGCTCAGTCAGTTGGGCATCCAACTCCTGATGTCGGCTCAGGTCATGATCTCATGGTTTGTGGGATCCAGTCCTGCACTGGGGTCTGTGCTGACAGTGTGGAGCCTGCTTGGGATTCTCTGTCTCCCTCTCTCTCTGACCCTCCCCCATCTGTGCTCTCTCTTTCTCTGTCTCAAAATAAACAAACATTAAATAAAAGAAATTTGTTAAGAATAGGCCAGAGGGGACCAAGATGTTGCAGGGAGATGAGTTGGAAGGCTACAGCAAAAACCTAAGTGAGAAATGATGGTGGCTTACATCAAGTTAACAGTGACTGTGAAGAGAAACAAGATTCTGCATGTATACTGAAGGTAGTACAGGTAGGATTTATTACTGGATTAGTTGTAAGATATTAGAACAACAACAAAAAAGATAACATAAAAGTTTTCTGTCTAATCAATTAAAAGAAAAGAGATTTCATTTGTTGAGATAAAGAGAAAGAAGAAATTTGCGGGTGGGCAGCAGCTGAGAAACAGACTTGGGTTCTCTCATTTGAAGTTTGAGATACCAGTTAGTCGTCTTCTAGAACAGTTTACTACAATACCTGTTAACCACTAGCCACATTTAAATTTTAATTAAAAATTCATTTCCTCAGTTATACTAGCCACATCTCAAGTACTCAATAGCTGCATGTGGCTAGTGGTTACTATACTGCATAGCACAGATACAGACCATTATTATCCTTGCAGAAAGTTCTACGGGACAGCACTGTTTTAGAAACTATGTTTTATTGAATACTTACTTTAGGCAAAGCAATGGTGTAAGAAGAATAAACAAGCAGGATCCCTACTGTAGGGGGACTTCCAGAGAAAAGAAGCGTTGAATAGTTAAATTAGAATTCAGTATAAAATGTGCTTGTTTGAAAACTGATCTCGTGGGGCAAACTATATGAAACAAGCCTTCTTAGGAACAGTTCACTCCACCTTGGACCCCAGCCCCATCAATTTGTTTATATTAAATGCTAACTCTGGCCCCAGTTGAAGGAGATATAGGAATAAGATCATTAGAAGTGGGAACAGAGAAAAATTCTAAATCTTTAGTACTCCAAATGGTACCAGGCAACAAAGGAGTATGAATCAGAAAACTTTTCCCTCAGTCTCCTTGATTTCTTCCTCTTTTCCTCTCTAATCTTTTGTTAGCCATACTTTACTTAACTTCTAAGCTACTTGAGGGCAGAAATACATTCTTTTCATATTTTGGGAATATTGTAAAAGCAAATGCATTTTCTGGACTATAACTTGAAACAGGCTTTCTGTTTCACATACAGATTTGAGAAGCAGTTTGAATTGTGAAATAATGGCATTTCTGGGATAGTTTATGACAAAAACAAGATAAAATATCTGAAATTGGGACTGTTTCAGAAAGCCCAAGATGTATACAGTGACCAAACACACAGCACGCTGCAGGACAGTTTATCCATCTCATGCCAATTAAATGTTCCAGAGTTATGTTTTTATTTTGTTATTCTGTCTCATTATTCCACCACCTAGATATAACCTGTCAAGGTAGTCACAGATCAGAGTAGAAAGGATTTCTTTCTATACTATTAGATGCATTCAACATCTTTTACCAATTTATGTTCTATTTTTAGCTATTTTCTAATTTGACTCAATTGAATAGCAGCACCAAGTCAAAAAATGTTTGCTGCCATATATATTTGCAAATTACCAAGTTGTGTAAATATTTTTGTGTCCTGATGGTTTCCTGAAAGTAATTTTAGCTATCCAGAGAATTTCAATAATCCCTAATCAAGAATATATCTATGGTGTTTCCATCCCATGAGGCAAATGTGTGGGTTTGAACCCATGAAGGTATGCTACAAGTTGCTTCAGTGTAAGTTTTTTAGAAGCATCTGTAGTTTTCTCATTCAGTACATACTCCGCTAACAGGATACCTAAACTTTTACTGTGTTAAGCCATAGAATTTCTGGGACTGTATGTCACAGAATTAATTTTCCCCAATTGATAAACCCCTTATTGTTTCTTATAGTGGAAATAAGGTCAAAATAATACTATAAAACTTTCACTTAGTGTTTAAACTTTGAATGCCAATAACCCACATTACAAGACGGATAAATATTTAAGTATGTATCAAAAGCGTACTGCATCTGAAGCTGAGAAAATCTTATGGCACAAGAGAAACAAGGATCAACAGTCCTCGGCTGGTTGCCAGTTGAGTCATCTCTCAGATGAATTCTGAATTTAATGAAGTATTTATGATACAGGAAAAGAGTTGTTTGGCCAAGTCTGGAGAAATATAAAACCTCTATATTCAAATCATCAACTTTTCAAAACGGTCTGGACTGAGTTACCGAGAAAGCAAAAATGGGGGTAGATTTTAGTTAAAACTTCTTTCTGGCTTGTTCACAAACAGGTACATTACACTGTTTAGTTCAAATTGGTAAACACACACCTGGTATATCTGGGCATTTTCCCTTTGAAATTCTGTGTAGAAAATGTGACTATCATATGATATGGACAGATGCAGCTTACTGCACTCCTTAGCCACCCTGTAAAATATACTCATTTTATTTTAAAACACTGCCCATGGCTTCTTTTTTTTTTTTAATATTTATTTATTTTTGAGAGACAGAGAGACACAGAGTGCAAGTGGGGGAGGGACAGAGAGAGATGGAGACACAGAATCTGAAGCAGGCTCCAGGCTCCAAGCTGTCAGCGCAGAGCCCGACACGGGGCTCAAACTACTCACGAACTGTGAGATCATGACCAGAGCCGAAGTCGGATGCTTAACTGACTGAGCCACCCAGGTGCCCCTTATTTTTACTTTTTAAAAATGTTTATTATTGAGAGAGAGAATGAGAACACATGTGAGCGGGGGAGGGGCAGAGAGAGAAGGTGAGAGAGAATCTCAAACTTAATCTCATGAATTGTGAGATCACAAGCTGAGCTGAAATGAAGAGTCAAATGCTTAACTGACTGAGCCACCCCAAGCACCCCTGAATTTTTTATTTTTATTTTAAAGAGAGAGCACACAAGCAGAGAGAGAGAGAGAGAGAGAGAGAGAGAGAGAGAGAGAGAATATCTTAAGCAGGCTCTATGCTCAGCATGGAGACTTGATGCAGGGCTCTATCACATGACCCTGGGATCATGACCTGAGCCGGTATCAGGAGTTGGATGCTCAAATGACTGATCCACCCAGGCACCCCAATGTTTTTCTTTTCAAAAAGTAGTCAGAATAAACAGTAAATAGGATTTTTTCCTAATGAGGGTCTGGGAACTAGGAATCTATGTTTTTGCTCAAGAAAACATCTTTAGTTCCAGAAATCATTGTTTAGGATAAACAATAAGAGAACAGAGACAGTGCAGACTCTGGACTCAAGATCAGTAAATCTGGGAGAAGCCAGAAGACAAGTGTCTTTACAGATTTATTTAAGCATGGGGAACTGTAATAAGTAAAAGTGTGCTCTCGAGTTGTATTATGGAACCAAATAAAAAACTAGAAATCTATATTGAATACAAAAAAAAAAAAAACCCCAAACAACAACAGGAAGGATAAACCACTTTGTCTCAGACTCCCAGAGAGTTCACTTACCTATCGCTTGAGCTAAGGCTATTACAACCTCCTGGCAAGTTGTAACTTCGGTGACCCCACAAACAATCCTCTGAACTCCATCCACCCATACTTTAAGTTCCATGGTGCACCAGCCAGTCACCCAAGGGCCCTGAGACTGGTCATCAAGGTGTCAGGTCATGTCGCTGGCTATGGAAATGTGAGGAAGGCAGAGTCTTGTGTAGTCAGCTAAAAAGAGGAAAAAACATTTTTAATAAAATGAGTCTTAAAATTTCTTAAGTATTATGCAAAATAAATTTTAATATCTCATAATCCTACTACCATTAATGACCAAGTACTTACTTATTTCACAGAAGTGAATTCAGCAGCATGAATACAACTATAGCCACCTATTCATGACATTATTTCATATTAGTACAATTTTCATAATTATAATTTTATTTATTTATTTTTGAGAGAGAGAGTGAGCGATCAAGTAGGGGAGGGGCAGAGAGAGTGAGAGAGAATTCCAAGAATGCTCCATGCTGTCAGTGCAGAGCCTGACATGGACATGGTCCCATAACCATGAGATCATGACCTGAGCCAAGATCAAGAGTTGGATGCTAAATGGATTGAGCCACCCACATGCCCCATATAATTGTAATTTTAATCATAAAGTAACTTCTTTGGGTAAAGAAATCCTACTTACTGGACCAAGCCCTATTGCTCAACATAGAAGCAATTTATTAAAAACACGTAAGCTATTTAAAAAAAAAATATCTCATTAGGATCATTTCTGAGGTTAAAAAAAGATGTTTGTCATTTTTTGAATAATAACTGAACCAGTTTCCACAGCCTTGCCGGCATTTGTAAATGTATCTTCAGAACTCCACTGTATTCCTTTGTTTCATGTGAACCTTGCCTCCCTCTCTTCCCAAAAGGACTGAGAGTGTTGCTTTCACCACAGAAATTCTAACACTAACCATAGTATAATGCATAGGTGTGCAGAAAATATTAGTTGATGGAAATTAATTCTTTTACTTAAGGCTGGCAACTTCCCCATATATGAACTGCTTGACTTTTTCTTATTTATTTCACTGGGGTTTGATAATATTCTTAAATTACAAGTTATTCTAATAATATAAATCTCAATTTTTGTTGTATTTGTGGTGTTTCCTCATTGTTTTTTTTTTGTTTAGCTGCATTTATTCATATGCCATGCAGAAATTTTCACACTCTCCTACAATCAAACCAAATGTCTTGATTTCTTGTATTGATTAGAATGTTATTAGCTTGCTAAAAATCAATTGCACACAATTCTTTTTCCTGTAGGGTTTTAAAATCCCAGTTCTTCCTGTGTTAAATCTTTAATCAATCTATGATTTGTCCATTGTCCTATGATCTTCCTGTTTTTTGTTGGTTTCTTTGAAAAGAATATTAAATTTTATGAGATGTAATAAACATTGATTTAATTAATTAAAACAATATTTAAATTTATTTAAAGGTTGACAATGGAACTAGTGTTTCAGCATTAATGACTTATTGAAAAGCTTATTTAAAAAAAAAACACTAAAAACTTTTCTAGTGAAACAGCATTTGTTACAAACAGTAACACAGTCCTTATGCATTTTCTTAAAGGACCTAAGATAGTTCTAGGCCACCTGGGTAGATGAGTCAGAACATATGTGAGCGAAGGCAAATAAGCTTATTTGCTTTCTCCAGGGAAGGTGCAAAAATACTTTTTGTCATCCTGAAAACAAGGGAAAGGACTGACAGTTTCCCAGCGTGTTACTTCAGCTCCCTCTGCCTACGCTGCAGTACAGAGGTGGTTTCATCAACCCTCTCTACACCCAGATAAAGGGCTATTTGCCTGTGACAAGCTAAATTGCCATAACTGTGTTCCTTAGTTATGAAATCTCATGAAATGGTGAAGTTTCTGGGGGGAGAAAAGGGCTCCAAAGCCAGAGAAATGTAAGAAATTCTACAAATAAAGTTAAACAAGTTTCTTTACAGTTAGACCACTCTGAGCATTTAATAGGCTGATGTATAGTTGAAATTTCAAATGAGAATTTCAAATATGCTACTGTCCCCAATCCATTTAAAGACCATTCGATGAAAGGAAAAAGAATTCTGACTTTAAAACAAGATATTTTTCGTTTTCTGCCAGACGCTCTACTTATTAAAAATAGAATACGTATTATTCTTTCTTGGAATATAGTTAAGATTAAAAAATTGGCCCAACATTAAGATATTGTATTAAATTAATATAAAAAAATTAAATTACTTTATTAAATAAAAAGCTGAATTTAAAAAACTAAACTGAATTAAAATCTATTTAATACCTAGTCCATTATTTTTCATTAAAATATCTTACACTTGGGGAACCTTGCAAGGAAGACAGCAGATCTCATTAAAGCCCTCCTCCCCCCAAAGAAACCTGTCATTTAAAAGAAACTTATGAGGTTCATTTTTAAGTTCTACAAAGGTTTTAGTACACTACCACATATTTTCCTATCTTGAATTATCATTGTTTACCTCAAACTTTTAATCATCAAGAGAATACAAATGAACAAAGAACACATGTACATCTACTAAATATTACAGAGTATAGTAACATTGTGGGAAAACACTGAGCATAAATAATACTGCTTAGTGTATATAAACTTGCAGGTATTTATCCTCTTGATCAGAGACTTCCTACCACGGCTTATCACAGAGAAGACCAGCATCTGCATTTTTTACACTACTAATATTCTCTTTCAAACTTAAATCCTTAAGGAGGGTAAAAAAAATGCCTTAATAGATCATGTGGCCCAAAATTTTATTTCTAACAGGGCTATTGTTTTTAGATTATGGCTTCTGTCCAGTTTGGGCTGTACTAACAATCATCCCTAGTTTCCCTAAAAATCATGGTGTTATTCATGGAAGTCATCTGTAGAATCTGTCCCTCTCTAAGCCCTTAGGTACTCCCTTCCAGGATCTGCAACCCTGTTCTATCCTCCAGAGTCTAATTCCTATGGCTCTGTTCCCAGTCCCAGAACTAGACTAGAAGGAAAATAAAGTCCTATACTGTAGGTGCGTGTCGTAGATTGGTCATCCTTGGAACTAAGAACTCGAGAAGCTAAAGGGCTTTGGCATCTCAGCTGGAATGTGGAATACATTTTTCCATGGAAACAATGATGTAGGTAGAAGTAAGGTTCTACTGCAAAAGTATTCTTATAGTTCAGTTATGGTTTCCACTATAAGGTTTCTATATTCAAACCATGATTTTAATTTTTATAATGAAGAACTAGGTTTATTCAGTAACAAGCTACTGGGAACAAAGTGTTCTTTAGTTAAAAACCATTTACTGTCTTGAAAGCCTATTGGAATTAAGCATCTGCATTTGTGGAGACATATTCCTCCAAGACCAGTACTTTAATAAAGCAATTTCAGTCAATCCTCATTATTTGTGGGTTCCTTATTTGTGAATTCATCCACTCACTAAATTTGTAACCCCAAAATCAATATTTATGGCACTTTCACAGTCATTCACAGACATGTATACAGCAGTGGAAAATGCAGAGAGGCAATACTCTGCCTTCTTGTTTCAGCTTTCATAATGTCAATAAGTTATCTTTTCTCAGTGTTTTTAGTGCCATGTTTTGGCATTTTTATGGTCTTCATTGGTGATTTCATTGCTGAAAATGGCTCCCAAACACAGTGCAGACACTGTCTAGTGTTCCTAAATGCAAGAAGGTTGTGATGTGACTTACGAAGAAAATATGTTATTAGATAGGTTTGGTTTGAGTGTGAGTTATAGTGCTATTGGTTGTGAGCTCAATGTTTATGAATCAACAATAAATATCAAATAAGGTATCTTTCAAGAGAAAAACACACAAAACAAGGTGATGTCTTGATCAGCGGACAAAACTGTTGTGACCAAAGGCTCTCACAAATAAGTGCTGACTGCATATTTAAAAATGGTGTAAGTTCCTTGTGATGGCTACCATTGAGCTACTGAGCAAATTCCCTTACTCCCTGGACACTAGACACAAACATACAAGCAAGCTTATTGCCAATTTTATCATTTCTTTCATGTCCAGTTTTTGGTTACTGCATATTAAAGCATTCTTTATAGAAACATCATACAGATAAAATGAGTTATAATAAAATCTTTACAATCAAACTAGCTACTTTAAATAAAATACTAATGCTATGCACTAGTTTTTTTGGCATTATACAGAAAGAGATTCTGCACAATGAACATGGTATATCCTGAATAATACTTATTGGAATCAATAATAAGATACCCAAATTCTCTTTTGTATAGAAAACTAGTGAAAAAATAAAAACTAAAGGGACTTTACCTTTAGATTACCTTATTCTAAAACTGATTTGATGTGGGAATTATGAAGTTATGTAGAACAACTGCTACAAACTAAAAAAGGATTAACTTTTTGATGCTCAAATGGTTTTGAGGTAAGGAAAAAAATAGGTACATATTGCCTGTGGGTGATGGGAAAGTAACCTAAGTTTAAAAAAAAGAAAAACAACCTGGATAACATGAGAGGATGAAGCGCAATGTGGGTGGAGAAGGAGAAGAGTGAAAACAGATTAGGAAGGAAGGCGGTGGGTAAGAAAACAGATTTTGGTAGGTACAGGTAACAGGTTCTGGAAAATTGCATCAGATGCCAGTCATAGGTTATCTGCCCCTGAACTGCAGTGTTCAGGTGATGCATGTTTTATAACCCTCTGGTTCTGTATTTTGGAAATACAGTTAAATGTTCAGTTGCTTTTAGAAAACCCATTATTTTGCTATAACACAGTTCTGGAAATGGTGTCACAGAGAGTAGGTTGTCATAAAAGGTACAAAATGTTAAAAGTGGGCACTGAGGAAGATGACCTTAGTGATATCAATAAGATCCTCCCCAAATGAAATATTGAGAACAATAGTCCTGTGCACGCACCATAAGGAAATAAGGTTCCCCAGTTCAACAATTTTGGGAAACATTTCAAAATACAGTGTGGGAGACAATGTGCGGCAAGGTATCCCACAGTAGAGAAACTGGTTAAACTTTGTTAAACTAGTACTCAGTGACTCAGCATGGAGGGTGAGAGAGTGGAAAAGAGGCATAATGCCTATAAAATATCCCACTGAACTACAGGATACAAAATTACCAACTTTTGAAGATATGCTGTATGTAAAATGAGATTTCTGTTAGCCTTTTAATGTATTTTGAAACACCCAGAAGTGGTGACGGATACAACTATATTGTAGGAATAATATAGAACAAATGAGAAAATTTAATAGCTTTTCTCTTTCTCTTATATGAAAAGTCTTAACTGCCATGATTAAGTCATCTCTTCTAAAGATAGGTTTTATATTTTTCTTTTTAGAAAAGTCATAGGATTTTTTCTTTGATATTACATTTTTAAAAATTCACAATGATAGGCAATATTTGCATGTTAATTATTACATCCAGCAAACCCATGCTCTTCCTTCTACTATTCGTTATCCTCAAGTCACAACATTTAAACACATGCAGTGATTTAACATTTTCCAGATTTAACATGTTCAAGTGACCGTTCTGCAACTATGGCAAGGAATGGTCTGAGTACCTACCATCTGGTAAGCACAGTGTATTGTTTCTCATTTATTCCTCACAATATGAGTGAGTCAGGTACCATTAGTCTCATTTTAAGTGAATCTCAGTTTAAATAATTCTCTCAAGGTCACAAACCTAGGAATAGGGGCATATATTCAAAATTGGGATGAATGAAGAAACTAAAGCATGAATAAGGCAGGCCTCTCTAGAAGGATTCAATGTATTCAAATAAATGTTTTTAAAATGTCCTAAGTTACACTAAGAAATCTCATCTATCATAACCTAGAAATTTATTTTTGTCAGTAAGCAAGGATCAGACAACATGTGCATACTGTCCATTTTAGGAGAAAGTAAAGAGTAAACCAACTAAATCATGTTAAGAAACTACAGTTTTAATTCAGAGAACCTATGACAAATAAATACACAAGTCAGCAAAGCGAGTGTCTGATGATTAGGTTCATTTTCAGCACTAACAAATTATTCCTTCAGCTTTTGAAAATTATATCCAGATTTACTTACAGAGTCCAAAATAAATATGTCTGCATATTTGTGATAATTTTTAACTCTTGCCTTAAATACAAAGCAAGGCTTCACAGATTTCTGGCATTTTTTTTTTTTTTTAAGTTCACACCATTAAAAACTACTTTTTGGAAAAAGCCATTTTTCCCCCCAAGGTAACACTGATTAGTGGAAACAGCATACACCAAGGTTCAAATCCTGAGTCAATTACTTACTGTGTGACTTAAGTCAAGATGCATAACTTTTCAAGAGGCATTTGTGAGAAATGACATGTCTTTTTAAAATGGACTTAGTGCAGGGCTTGGCACAAAGTATGAATTCAACAAAAGTTAGTTATGGAAATAAATATAACTTTCAGAAGTTAGAAACTTTTTTACTATATTATAATATCGTAAGTTATTATACTTATTAATATAAAAGTTTCAGAAATACTATTATTTTAATAAGAGCATCTATAAATAAAGACATTTTAGGTTATTATACCATATACTTAAGAGCAGCCAACATTCTCAAAGTTTTTAGATAGAGATTAGAAATGATAATTGGGATTAGCATCCATTTTAGGAAATTTCAACTGCATCTGGTATAAGCAAGATACAAATCAAGTTAAAATTACTGGAACAGAAATATTGATTTTGCTATTAAGAACTACTTTTTATTTTCTTAAAAAACAAACTTTTAAAATAAATATAGCTAGTAACTTTAGTTTTTTATTTAGCATCAAATTTAGGGGTATAAGAGCCATTACCTTCAGTTGAGTTTCCTATTCCAAACCCACCTCCAGAAAGCTTATTGGCAATTATATTTTTCTAAATCATATATAATGTTAAACTGATAATCTATGACTTTGGTATCTCCTATACCCAGAGATGTTAAGCAAATGTTCATAAAAGACTATCAAGAAACTTTTGGGAGTGTAATACTTCACCAACCTTATTTCTGAACTAAGAATTTGGGTAAACTTTGATCTGTTAATTAAAACTCTAAGCAGGAACACAGGATTTCTATGTAAGAATTATAACTTTGAGAGGAAGCAAAGTCTTTGTAATTGCCCATTTTAGAAAATAAAGAGATGTGTTTCTAGTAATTAAGGTTAGTCACAAAAGCAAGCTCTGCTTCAGGATAATAATTCCTTCTACCAGTCTAACATACTGACACTACCAGAAAGTCATTTCTTGCCTATCCCTTCAAAATGGTTACCATTTGTAAAATCATTCTAATAATCCATGAAACACAAGGCCATGTTTATTAGACTGAATTCTCCTTTGACTTCTGGTTGACAGAACACTACTAAATCAAGTGTTTTGCTTGGGAATTTAACTTGGAACATCACAGCCTGAAAAGGATCACAAGACAAGACGCTAGGGAGCTATTGTGGTGGCATGAGACAATGACCACTTGGTAGGTATGTAGGAATATCATAATAGTGATGGAGGTGAACTTAGACCAACACACAGAAACAATCCAGTTCAAGTCCTCCAATGGCCCCTATAGCCATCATTGTAAGCCAATTTATGGTTGTCACAGTCTCTCTAGTGGTAGTAGCCCTGAGTGAACTTTAACTGGAATGTCACCATTCCACACAAGTGCCACTAAAATGTCAGCACATGAACCTTCTTTTATTCCTTCCTTTCTACCATTCCACCTTTGCCGTATTCTTCTTCCCAAGTCACAAGACAGCCAACAACACCCCAAAATACATTTGGCTCTACTTGGTAAAACTTATAACAAGGAAGCTGTAGATTCCATGCACTGGAGAAATCAGAGAGGGATAGGCACATGATGGTATTTTCTCTCATTTCATAGAGTTCACTGAAACCAAATGGATAAGATATCTTGTCTTTCAGAGCTAGCAACTCACTGGCCATCAACTAGTGTAATCATTTATCTGAACACAAAAGGCTGGGGCCTGGCCAATTACATAATTTGATCAAGGTCACATGGATAGATGTTAGGCAATATTTGGAATAATATTAGTCTGAAAACTGAAATTAAATATATTTACATATACTGAAATAAATTAAATGTCCAGTATAGAAGATGTTGAAGGAGTTGCTCCTATAAAACACTCTAGTTAAAATAGTCAGACCAGGGGCAACTGGGTGGCTCAGTCAGTTAAGCGTCTGACTTTTGGTTTTGGCTCAGGTCATGATCTCACGGTTTGGGAGTTTGAGCCCTGCACTGGGTTCTGCACTAATAGCATGGAGCCTGCTTGGGATCCTTTCTCTCCCTCTCTCTGCCCCTTCCCTGGTCATGCTCTATTTCTCACTCTCAAAATAGATATATACACTTAAAACAATAATTATAAACAAAATAGACCATAAAATGGTGGTTACCATTGATATAACAGAAGTATGAAAAAAATATGTGTTGTCTGTTCTTGCTAATTTTGTTAAATGTTTATGGAAGGTGGAACAGTAGAGGACATTGCAACTTGGTTTTACTAGGGCAAAATCTCCTAAGAAATATAAAAAATAATATACCACTGGGTTCCATTTCTTGCTGAAGCAATATAAAAAAGAAACATAAAAAGCCATCTGTTTTGCAATTATATCTTCTGTTAGGATCCCAGTCTACTTTGAGGCCCTTTAGAGGTAGTTGGAGGCATGTGTGCAGTGTCAAGATCTGTGATGGCTTAATTCCTGTTAGAGCTCTCAGCCTGGGATGAGGGGTCACACTCTCAAAACTCTTAATGTAAAAGCCCTAAACTCTGGCATCAATTAAATCATGCCTTTTACTATATGTGCTATTTCATGGCTCTCACTCATAATCATTAGAAAACATTGCAGTGAACAAGGCTATAATGTATTTCTAAAAAAATTACTGAAGGAGAGGAGGAATTAAGTAGGAGGAGGAGGACCTGAAGCTTGTTTGGTCCCTCGAACTAAGCTAGATAAATACCAATTCATTCTGAATGCCCAAGAAGTCGATCTAGGGACTGACAGAACTTCACAACTAGAGAGACAGAGAAGAGGGGAATCATGGAAGGCAGGAGGTGCAGAGATGCGATTTGGAAAAGAAGTGGATTGTGGGTGCTACAGAAGGGAGGGATCCTTGGTCACAGAGAAAGGTGAGAGAGAGAGGAGTGCACAGGGGATCACACAAGGAGGAACGTTTCCCCAAAGCCACTGACTAGGAAAATAAGAGGGGCTGATTTTCATGAGTTTTTACAACCAAAGACTGGAGTTGCAGAGGTCCACGGTATGGCAGGTGTGGAGCCCAGTGGACACTGCAGTGCTCCTGTGGAGAAGGAGGGCAGATAATCCAGAGGCAGATGGATGTGTGATCTGAGATCTCCTGGGACACATTGGGAGAGACAGTTCCCCCTTCCTGGAGCACATCTGAGAGAGGTGGCATTGCCTCTATGGGTACAAAGGAGCTGGCGGGTACCATTTCTCTCTCCACGCCCTCATCATAAACTAACTTCAGTAATCAGCACAGTGTCAACAGTGGCGGTGTAAACTACCAACACCAGGCCCTCCCCCACCCCCATGCTCTGCAGGTGCTGCTTTGCTCAGCTAAGTGTGTCAGAACCAGTGCAGCGGGCCCCACCCACAGAAGACCAGCACAACCCTCCCCCTCCAACCCCCTGCATGCACCAAGTCTACTGACAATTAGAGTTCTGCAAAGCTTCAACTCTAGTATAAAATAGCATCAGGTCTTTTAACAAGCAGACCAGACTACACCTAGATAAAATTCACCATACTCTGGACAAGGTTGAAACACTCCCCGCTGCAGGTAAGGAGAAACTCTGCAGAGGAGTGATGTGAGGGAAACAGCAGCTAAAACACAGCAGCAGAGTGCACACAGCATACACCAGAGACACTTCCTAAAGCACCAGGCCCTGGACAGTATATGGCCTCTTCTTTATAAAGCCATTACTCTCAGGAGAAGGAAACATAACAGGCTTTCCTAAGACACAGAAAAGGAAGACAGAAACTTAGACAAAATGCCAAGATGGAAGAATTTATCCCCCCAAAAAAGAACAAGAAAAGGTCACAGCTAGGGGTCTAATTGAAACACATGTAAGTAATATGCTTGATCCAGAATTTAAAGCACTGATCATAGGGATACTAGCTGGGCTTGAGAAAAACACAGAACACCAGAGAGTCCCTTACCACAGACTAAAAACTAGTCAGGCCAAAATAAAAAAAATGCTATAACCAAGATATGAAACCAACTGGATGTAATGACCACAAGGATGGAAGAAGCAGAGGAACAAACAAGTGATATAGAGGACAAAATTATGGAAAACAATTAAGCTGAAAAAAAGAAGGAAAGAAACATATTGGATCCCAAATGCAGACTTAGAGAACTCAGTGACTCCATAAGCATTCATATCATAGGAGTCCCAGAAGAAGAGAGGGAAAAAAAGGCAGAAGGTTTATTTAAGCAAATTATACCTGAAAACTTCCCTAATCCGAGAAAGGAAACAGACATCCAAATCCAGGAGGCACAGAGAACTCTTAACAAAATCAACAAAAGCAGGCCAACACCAAGACATACCTTAGTAAAATTTGCAAAATACAGGTAAGGAAAAAATCCTAAAAGTAGTAGGACAAAAGAAATCCCTTAACTTACAAGGGAAGACAAATAAGGTTAGCAGCAGATCTGTCCACAGAAACTTGGCAGACCAAAACGGAGTGGCATGTGCTGAATGGGAAAAATATGCAGCCAAGAATACTCTATCCAGCAAGGCTGTCATTTTAGGATACAAGGAGAGATAAAAGGAGTTTCCCAGACAAATAAAAAATTCCTGAAAACTTGGTGACATTTTAAATGTAGATGTGAGTGCAAACAGATTTGTGATATTTCTCCTTGAGCAAATGCACTTTAGTACCTTCACTGTAAACCAACTCTTCAAATAAAAACATGTCTTTGTTATAACACAAGAATAATAATAAATAGCTACCTCAGCTCTTACTTTGTGATAGATGAAAAGTTAACTGTTATATTTAATCCTTTTAATACCCATCTATATCTCTATATGATATGAATTATTATGATACAAATGAAGAAATGGAGGTATAGAGAAATTAGGAACTTGCCCAGAGTTACTCAGCCAGTAAGTAGAAGATCCACTCTGATAATGCTTGTAACTACTAAAAAGTTACTTATATTTATGAAATAAAGTTATTAGTAAAGTTTTCCAGGACTCTGTAATCACCAGTCTTGGCTCAGGAGAGAAAGTAATCAAGTGGATGTGACCATGGGACATATAAATTCCAATACGACTAAGTTGAGTGATATATTTAGCCTAATCATTGCCATAGAGCTGAGAAGAAGCAAGGAGCTAATATTCAATAATAATCAGACTTAGTAAGGAATACATGACCCCTGAGATTCCTATCAGAAACTGCTTCTCTAACACCTCCCTTGTCTCAGTGAAGCAGGAATAGAGCTTGGGTCTAAATCCAAATGTTATTAGACCTCCAAAGTCTAGATCCTTTCTACTACAACAAACTGTCTGCAAGGCAAAATCATTTTTCTTCTCCACATCTGAATAGATACTGGCTACTTCATTAGTGATTTTTATCCATTTGAGTGACAAAATTATGCTGTGACCTTATGGTCATCATTCAGGTATAAAGAATCTATTTCCTGAATTTAGTATTAATGACGTTCTGTGATAAAACCCAATGTTTTACTTAATAGGGGATAAAAACAAATTTATTTTTTATTCATGAAGCCAAGATCACTACAGACTTCTCGTTCATGTTTTCATAAATACTGAGCCCATCAATTCCGACAAGTAAGCCCATTTTTATAGTTACAATGAAATAAGTATAAACTTTTCAACAGAACACTGTTTTGACTTACAGTTACAATGGTGACTTCAAATAGCCAAAATTTATATGTCAAAACATGTTCCTCTGAAGGTACAGGAAATTAGTATTTCTAAGCTAAATTAGAATGTAAACATTTGAAAGCCAAAATAAAAGAATTTTGGGAGGAAATACTAATGAAATAAATATATAAAATTAAAGAAAATGTGAGTGCCTGACTCCTGGCTCAAAGTAGTTGCCAGACTATAAAATTTGCACTAAATTCAATTTTAAGATTTAATTAACACAGTATATAAAGTGCAACAGTTCAAATGTTTTCCAAAATTTCATTACTATACTTACTCAGTTGGTGAAGTACTAAATGCTTTAAGACTACAGAAGCCTGAAATTGTATTTGGCAAAACTAAACATGCATGATCCCTAAGAATCTTTGTTAAAGTGGACTATTTCAATTCAAAAATTTAAAAAGTATGAACAGGGGTGCCTGAGTGGCTCAGTTGGTTAAGCCTCCGACTCTTGATTTCAGGTCAGGTCATGATCTCACGGTTCGTGGGTTTGAGTCCCACATATCTCTTTCTTTCCCTGTCTCTGTTCCTCCCGTGCTCTCTCAAAATAAATAAATAAACTTTATATATAAAAGAAGTATAAACAATATGAAAAGACAGTTTTCCCATAATCTTTAAAAGTCAAGAAGAGGGGCACTTGGGTGACTCAGTTGGTTGAACACCTGACTACTGACTTCAATTGAGGTCATGATCTCACAATTCATGAGATCCAGCCCTGTAGCAGGTTCTGTGCTATCAGAGCCTGTATGTTTTTTCTCTCCCTGTCCCTCTCCTCCTCTCCCACTCATGCATGTGCATGTGCACATGCTGTCTCAAAAAAAAAAAAAAAAGATAAGAAAAAAGAGTCAAGAAGAATTTTGCTTTTTCTAGAAGACAATCTAAGCCAATTAAATAATTAAATCCCTAGATGATATGCAAAAATAGGTGCATGTTTTGGTGATATTTTAGTAAGTAATAGGTATTTATTTAGTAAGTAATAGGTATTTTCCTTCATAGCAAAAATTTAATACCGAGGTTATTCAGTGTACCCATAATGCTATTGTTCCAAAGTACCATACTTTATTCCTTACATTATGTTTAGTTTCCATTCTCTTTAAAGAGGTATTATGTGCTGCTCTGCATTCATTTGGGGAAGTTTTGGAGTTCAAATAATCTATGAAGTATTGCATTGTTTGAGGGGGCAGTCAGTATTATTGGAGAAGACAGATGCTAAGTTTGAGATGTGTGTTATGACATATTGGGGCAAAAGGCATGGTATTTATTATAAATATGATCATTGATGTTGACTAAAGTGGTATTCTACTTGACAATATTCTATTTAAAGAATTGGGCTTAGGGGCGCCTGGGTGGCGCAGTCGGTTGGGCGTCCGACTTCAGCCAGGTCACGATCTCGCGGTCCGTGAGTTCGAGCCCCGCGTCGGGCTCTGGGCTGATGGCTCAGAGCCTGGAGCCTGTTTCCAGTTCTGTGTCTCCCTCTCTCTCTGCCCCTCCCCCGTTCATGCTCTGTCTCTCTCTGTCCCAAAAACAAATAAATGTTGAAAAAAAAAAAAAATTAAAAAAAAAAATAAAGAATTGGGCTTAGGCCTAGTCCCTGCCCTTTACTGAAACTAATGGTGCTAGGTGAGGATGGGTGTGACCTGTCAGTCAGTAGGCAGACTGAATGAGGAAAGCTATACACCTAACCTAGAGCACATGAATTAATATAAATGGCTCAACTGTAAGGCACAGCAACTAAAGCAATTAACTGTTAAAAATCCCAAAACACTTTCCAAATTAAACAAGGGATGGGGATGGGGGGTGGAAACTTAAGTTTTTGTTATGTTTAAATAAATTTATTTACATTTCATTAGTACATCTGATTTCTACAATGTGTTTACATTTCATCAACTCCTATATTTTTAGAGTAAAATGAAAAGCTCAAGTACTGCTAATCTAGCAGTTACCTTGGCAAAGTCCCTTGTAGAACTATCACCCAATGGAATGAAATGCATCAAAAAATATGGCCAAGGATTACTCCAGTAGTGATGCTACGATGAATATTACACTACATTGTAAAATTCCTAAATATTGTATATCTCAAGGTAATACCTATGAAAGGAATACTACTGTTCTAATCTACAATTTGTGGCTTCCATGTGATCTTAAATATTTAATTGAAATAATTTTATGGCTATTAATTTTTAAATGCTCAGTGAAAGGAAGTGTGCAAGTAAAAGAGTAGATAGAAAAATAACTGCACAAATAATGCCTAATGTTTAGAAATGAAAAAAAATATCAGTGTAGTATAAAATTCTGCTGACAGGGCTCTTTCTCAACACCTTATCACTTTAAGCAAAGCTTTTCCCTCCCTAAAAACAGATTAATCAAAATAGGCCAAATGTCTCCAGTTAAAAAGAAAGACATGCTCCACCCTACACACTCAGAGAGTTTTAATAAAAAGAATGTAAGGAATTTAATGAAATCAAAACAAAGGAATTGATAAAGTAAACAGTACGGACTTCTCAAGCCATTTTCAGATTCCGGTTTATAAATGACCTATCTAAATAACTTATCTAAGATTATGAAGACAAATAGACCCATAGATAGACCTGTGGCTAATATTCTTTTCCATTTCAAAGCTTGGGAATACACAGAGTGAACACAACATATGGTCTTTTCCAAACTGTTCTTTCAAATACATTGTATTCTCTGTAAACAAGTTCTTAAATTGCTGTTTAGCTTATTTAGGTGCAGAAAAGATAAACTAATCTTTTCTGTAACTATATTATTTAAGAAAAGAATTAAATAAACATGTACTTCATTTTATTATTAAAACTAGACCCTAAAAGTTCCAAAACATTTACAATAACTAGCAATTCATATTCTCAATATGATTTTGCCATAAACAAAAAGTTTTTAAGTTTTGGATATTTTGAATTTGTAAGAGCAATATTTCTGCAGAGCTGTTCAGCAAAACTAGAAATCTGCATCTGGAACTGAGAAGACAGATCCAACAACATCACAGTATCAGAGAGGTGACATAAAGCCATAAAACACACTCAAGTATACTCTATGCCCTTAAATAGTATCTCCTTAGCATTATTGTACACATTTATATCAGGCTGTCCTGTACTTCCATTGTAAAGACTGATCTAGATTTGCAAAGTTGTATTTTAATGTATGTATATGTGTATATATGTGTATACAAACATATTCATACACATACATGTGTGTGCATGTGCATGGATGGACACACACACACACACACCCCTTCTAATTCCTTAACTATATTTTAGACGAGAAGTCAGAATTCGTTTCCTTTATAACAGCTAATGTTGTGAACAATGTGCAGGCTCATTACATTGATAACAACTGTTTAAGTTATACAATCATCCAATGTCAAAGCCAGGAAATCAATGCATTTATGATTGCCTAAATTTCTACAAATCCATAATGATATTACTCCAACTGAGCTCCCAAAGAAGTGAAAGAGTATAGACCTTTGAAGAACAAACTAAACAATGAAATACTCTAAAAGCTGTACATATGAAAACAAATTTAAGAAATGTCAAAGAACTCATGACTTGTGTTTTAATGTGATGGTAAGCAACATATTCAGGGAAAAAGATTAAGTAAATTATTAAATTTTAGACTATGAAAAAAATCACAGAGACTAAAATCTACATGTGACCAATATTAATATATTAAATTCATGTTAGTTCTATATAAATATATTCAGTGCTCAGAAAATAAGAAGTCTCAGTATAATGAAGAGTCAGCAGTTACCTTACTAATAAAACAGGAATCAAGGATCCAAGGCCTAACATATTTACTATTTAAAAGCCAGTAGATTTAATGTCTAAAACCTGCAGAGGCGGGGGGAGGGGCAGAGAAAGGGAATGAAGAAGGGCATTCAGGAGGTTTCAGCACAGTAGCATGGGACAGTAGTTTTTACAGTCAAGAGGTATCTATAGCTAGTTAACTGAAACGTTAATAGAAGTATAATTTGAACTTTTGGAAAGTTTTTCCATTGCTCAAAATTTAGCTAGAAGTGGCAGAATGACTAAGAGAATGAAATTTTTCATTTTTTAAATTCAAATCCAAGGAACCAATTATTTGTGCCTAGCTACTGAACCAGAAATCCTATGTTAAGGAGATTAAACAATGTCCTAATTTCCTTTTTTAAAAATCAAAAACACTAATATATTTAAAGTTATGATTCAACAACTAAAAAGCAAAAACATTGATATTATTACCAAAATCAAAGCAAAAATCTACTGTTCAAATGAATCAAATACTCATGAGGATGAGGATGATGCAAGGCCAGAAAATGAAATAATGATTTAATTTTAAATACATCATGTATTGACAAGTGCTAGATAATTTATGAAGTTAGGCAAGCAGTTATCATTTTATAATCCATAAAATCTATATTCTCTAAATATATCTCTATAATTTATAATCTATAATACTATCATTTTATAATACTCTCCCCCTTCCACTACCAAAAACAAAACAAAATACCAAATGGTTGAGGTTAGTAGATCAGTTCAAGAGTTAAGGTTAAAAGAGTTAGGTAAAGAACTCAGGTCTCTAATCTTCAGTCCTCTCACACCCAGACTCAACAGAGTCTAGACTGAAATTAGGACTACACCAACTCAGACCCCTAACAGCCTCCCAGATTTATTGTAAGTGAACTATCTGCAGCAGATAAACAAAGAGGCCACCTTCCACCTGCCTAAGCAAAACCAAGGAATGGAGATTGTTTTATCTACTTCACAAAACTAATTCTGATGATGATTTCTTTGGAGATGCCATGAAAGTCACCTTAAGAACTCACCTTCTGATTCTCCCTATTTAAGAGTCTCTTATGTTTTGTCCCCCTCCCTGTTTTTATATTATTTTTGCTTCCCTTTCCTTGTGTTCATCTGTTGTGTCTTAAAGTCCTCATATGAATTAAGTCCTATGATACTTGTCTTTCTCTGACTAATTTTGCTTAGCATAATACCCTCTAGTTCCATCCATGGAGTTGCAAATGGCAAGATTTCATTCTTTTTGGTTGCCGAGTAATACTCCATTGTATATATATATATACCAAATCTTCTTTATCCATTCATCCATCGATGGACATTTGGGTTCTTCCCATACTTTGGCTATTGTTGATAGTGCTGCTATAAACATTGGCGTGCATGTGTCCCTTTGAAACAGCATACCTGTATCCTTGGATAAATACCTAGTAGTGCAATTGCTAGGTCGTAGAGTAGTTCTATTTTTAATTTTTTGAGGAACCTCCATAATGTTTTCCAGAGTGGCTGCACCAGCTTGCATTCCCACCAGCAGTGCAAAAGAGATCCTCTTTCTCCTCATCCTCACCAACATCTGTTGTTGCCTGAGTTGTTAATGTTAGCCATTTTGACAGGTGTGAGGTGCTATCTCATTGTGGTTTTGATTTGTATTTCCCTGATGATGAGTGATGTTGAGCATTTTTCATGTGTCAGTTGGCCATCTGGATGTCTCCTTTGGAGAAATGTCTATTCATGTCTTTTGCCCATTTCTTCACTGTATTATGTTTTTTTGGGTGCTGAGTTTGATAAGTTCTTAATAGATTTTGGATACTAACCCTTTATCTGATATGTCATTTTAAATATGGAGAACACAGGGTTACTGGAGGGGTGGTGGGAAGGGGGATGGGCTAAATGGGTAAGGGACATTAAGGAATCTACTCCTGAAACCACTGTTGCACCATATGCTAGCTAACTTGGATGTAAATTTAAAAAATACGATAAAAAAAATTCACCTTCTGAGCCTGACCACAAGCAGTATGTTAAATTTCCTAAGAGGAGGCTCAATGAAACCCACAGCTTTGGATCAGTTCCCTGCCCAATCATGAGGAACAACCACGACATCCCTTCCAGTTATGATTCTAATGCTTCACATTGTGAGTGCCAGTAGAATATATAAATATATTCTAATTTCCATACATAGATATTTAAATATGTATATACACACATATATGTACACACACACGTGTCTCTCTCTCTCTCTCTCTCTCTATATATATATATATATATATATGTATATTTTAAAAGACAACTCAAAAACAAACTTGAAAAATATAAACATTTTCTAGGAAAAAAAGAAAAAGTCCTACAATTACATAGGAAGAATAAACATCTGGGACTGTTCCACAAAGCTCTAAGTAGAAAGGACTGACACAGACCTGAGTGACAGGAAGGATTTGTCTTTGAAAACAAAGGAGTAATTTATCAGGCCAATAAATTCATTGTGAAGACACTAAAGTCAAATTAAATAAAACCAACAAGAGACAAAGCAATGTCCTAGTTTTGTGCACTGGGAGCTGAGGCTTCACTAAGCACTAATTATATCTGGTTGGAAATGAAGCAAATTAAATATGCTCCCTTTTAAATGGTGTTTTTTTTTTTAAACAAGAATTTTAAAGAATAAAGCATTTTAAATTATTTTCCCAAATTAATCTTGGGAGTTAACGAGTAGGTTATGCAAGTGACTTTTTTTCTAATGTGCCCTGGGTAACAATGATGAAGGTGTACATTGAAGATACACTTAAAAGCCAAATATCTAGTTTTATATTTTTGTGGTTTCCAACATGCCTCAGAAGCTTAGGTTCTAAACGCAGAGTATAAAAACAAACAAGTAAGCATGCAGGATCTGTGGTGCTCATAATTGAGAAGGTAAAATACTTTTAGGAAACTATCAAAACCAGATTATTTCAGCTTATTTATCTTTGTGGTCTTTACTGTATTTTTTTTTTTTTACTTCTAGTCAGTTCTATTTCCAAAGCAGCTGAGATGTTCTCCTTTGAGACTTTGGTCTTGAAACAAACTTTCACTCTAAAAAATAGGTATAAAACAGCAGAGAAAACATTACAAAGAGAACAAAATATTTTATTACAGTGGTATTAGTTCATCCAAAGCATATACACCACATATAATCTGTGTGCCAAATCCAGAGGTGTACAATCACCATCCGATATGATAACTGATGATGGAGGTATGTACAAGGTAGAAAGACAATAATACACTAGGAGGAGGTGAGATCCTAAGCATATATATATATATATATATATATATATCATAGGCATTGTTCAAGCTCAGTCCCGGAATTGAGCTGAGTTTGGTTTAATACATATCTGCTCTTCTCTCTTTTTTTAAGAAAAAGTTTAAATTGTTTCACATCCCGGATGGCTGGAACATTATTTTCCTTTAGACTCTGACTCTTGGGCAACAAGCATGTTGTGGTGACCTTTAGGGACCAGCTCTTGGTTTCAGGACCCTGCTACCCCTCTGAAGCTCTTTCCCCTGCATCCCATTCGTGTATCTCTTTGTGTGTATGTGAACACAGGTGTGCACACACCTTCCCCCTCCAATGTAGAAGGGTCCACTGAAATAGTCGTGGTGGTCCATCAGCCATAAAAAAGGCAGTCCATGCTATGAAATATATTTGCTTTTGAAAACAGTTACCTAAATTTAGTGCTAATCTGAATAAACTACAAGTGTTACAAGTCTAATAAAACTTTCAGTCTTAAAAGTCTAACAAAAACAAACAAGAAAATTATTAATAAAATACAATTTGGTCACAAAATTTTAAAAAATGGGATGAAGATTTTGACAAAAGGCAGAATAAAATGGGATACTGGTAATAAAACATTTTAATCTCTACCCTATTTCTAAAACTACCTCCAAAAAGTATATAAAATACAAAAATTATACAAAATAACATATACAATTTTAAATTTATTTGTAAAGAGTTCACTTTTATAAGAGCATATACCAAAGAGGATAAGGAGTGGGCACTGGCAGCGATCCAGTGGAAAGTATTTTATAACTGATATTATTTAATTTGAGACGTTGAAATTGTTTCTTGTCTTTGTTTCCTTTTTATTGTGTTGCCTATTAAAAGGGAATTTAACAAACTCTGGGGAAAACAATGCTAGACTAAAATGAATTCTGCATCTCTTAACTAGTCTGTTTAGTTTGCTGTACTTCAAAGCTATATTTATAACTCATTGAAATCTACATGCTTTATCACAGGCTCAACTGCTTCTTCCCTTTTTTGTTTTAGGATAATCTCCCATCTACTTTCCTGCAGTACTTCTTTAGTAGCAGTTACATGCATCTGAAAGGATATAGATCCAAAGCCCTTGAAAGGATCTATAGATCATCTAGGTCAGGGACTCTCCATTTGGTCTCCAGCCCTAATACCAGAGAAACAGGACGCATATCTTTCATGAACACACTGGTCAGCTGGAAGAGTCATAGCAATGGCTGGGGTATGGGGATGAGAGAAGATTTGTCAAAATCCCTGAGTCCACAGGGGCAGGGTGAAATACTCCCATGCCCTATCTAGGATTTTATCGCTCTTAATTTCTGAAATTAAAACTTTTTTTTTTTAAGTGCGAATGATCAAACAAATAATCATCTTAGAAAAAAAAAAACTTTTTTTTTTTTTTTCTGGCAGGCTAAGTAACTCTTAGTCCTTATCCTCCAGCATTTACTATCTATATTTCAAATAAGGGAACACTGTAGAACTTCCTGCTTCCTACTTCCTTACAAAATGCAGGGGTGAAGAGGGAGAAAACCAAACAAGGGTGGGATAAAGTCCAAATACAGCAAAATTATTTATTATATCTTTTCCACAATCTATGTGTTAAAATCTATGATACTAATTCTCAATTGTTTTTAAAGCCCATCTAACTAAAAAATACCATATAGCAGATTTATAAGCTGCAGAGTTCTTCCAATTGGTTTGTTTTACCTTTCTGGGTATTTTCTTTTTATTGCAACCTTTGGTTTTAATTTCCTTTTTTTTAAATGTTTATTTATTTTTGAGAGAGTGCGTGTACACACACGCGTTGGAGAGGGGCAGAGAGAGAGGGAGACACAGAGTCTGAAGCAGCCTCCATCCAGGCTCTGAGCTGTGAGGACAGAGCCTGACATGGGGCTCCAACCCATGATCCGTGAGATCATGATCTGAGCAGAAGTCAGATGCTTAACCAACTGAGGCACCCAGGTGCCCCTAATTTCTATGTGCATTAGCTGCTATGGAATATATCTTATTTTTGAGATTTATGAAGATTACTCCAGTATTTCCCTATAAATTTTAATGGACATTTTCCCAACTGCCCAATACTACTGATAAAAATTATAACTTCTAGGGGTAAGGTTAATAAACTTCTTCTCTAGGCTGTACTAAGGCACTGACCCCTCTTCTGTGGGCATTACTGCCTAGCTAGTTTTACTCTTGCATAATTAAGTTGTATGGTCTAGTGACAGTCCCTATCTTTACAGGGGGCTAAGAATAATATCACCTGGGCTAGAACTTATTTATACACTTAAAATTCCTTTTTCAAGAAATCCATAACCATCCATAACTTCATTCCTTTAACCATAAGCAGTCTCAACAGCAGACATCATGACAATCTCTTCATTTTAGCTTCTTTTCTCAGTTTAAATCCATCCAAAAGCAACCTAGTTCATTTCTGCATTAATTTATCCACTCAACAGTAGTATATCCCTGGGCCTCTTCTGCTTAAATCCATGAATGTTCCTCACTGACTTTAGGATAAACTTCCTACCATTGTCCACCTCAGTCCAGCCCGTTCCTCAACTACACTTCCTTTTGTGAGGTAGCCATATCTCTCTGCCCCACCAAGTACTGTTTTCTCTACCTAGAACATCCTCCTCCTTCTTACCCACTGCCCCCAGGAATTAGCTGGTCTCAGTTTGATGAGATGGTGGTGGAAAAGACACATCAGCAGAAGCCACAAGCTTCCTCTACGTCAGCCACATATACTAACTAAAAACAACGCAAAATGTGAATATCATCCCCATTTTACAAATGAGTAGAGGCTCTGAAAGGTTAATGGACTAGATACAACTAGTATAACATGAGACAAGGATTTTAATTGAGTCTGACTCCAGTCCTTACTCTTAATCTTTATCCAGAGTGTGGGAAAGCCCACAGGGACCAGGCAGGTTTGCATATTAAATGCAAAGAAACAGTTTTCCATGGACAAAGAAACATGCTTAAACACACACACGGCCATAAGTTTCTTTCTTTCTATGAAGATGATTTTATTCAGTTTCATCTTATGTCTATCATAAAAAATCAATAGCACTTCATGTTATTAATTTTCTAAAACAAAACCTGGATAATTATATTAATGTCAATTTTATAGATAAATCATGTATACTCTCTTGAAAGTTTTAATGTGCTTTTTAGGATGAAAGAGTGAGATAATAACCTTACTATGCATGAAGGAGGAATGTAGTGGAAATCTATAAAAAGATATAGCATAGTTCACTGTTCTTGTCATTTTCTATTATAAAAATAAAAAATGCTATAAGCAAATTGGTATCTGTTGTGACCTAAAAGATCACAAGTTTTACTTAGAGTTTCAATATTTACATGAGCAGGTATCAGATTCTTTTGATCAAATGAGTTCCAACAAATTCTGTAATGGCTTAAAAGCTGAACCACATAATTTTGGAAAGAATTTGATCTCCAATTGATCCTAAGTCTCATTATAGAGTATCTGGGGTCAAAATGAACTCATTAACAACATTTACACTGTCCTTACTTTTTATTTTTTCAGTATATGTGCTACCAAAGTGAGCAGAACACTGTCCTTACTTTTTGCCTTAGAGGAAAAGTCACAATCCAAGGATGGCTGAAGTATGTGATATAATGTATTTAGTTCCTAACACATGTGTGCTTTAAAATAAATTCACACACATAAATTGCTGTCTGTAGTACATCTGTGGGTAAGAAGTTCCCTTAACTGGTTATGTAATACTTTAGGTTAGGTAGTAAAAGATCCCAGATGTTTACCCTAACAGCTTTTGTAGACACACAAGATTAATGTTAGACACGTAATCACTGGTTTTGGAACAGGGCCAAAGTGTGTACACATGCTGTTTAATTATGTTGGCACCCCAGGCATTTCAAATATCAACAGAATTTCTCAGTTGATATTCCTATTACTAATCCTACTTTAAATAACTATAGAAGGGTAAAGAAAACTGGGCATTTCACATGTTAATGAAATCTATCTAACTACTTTGACTTTCAATAGATTTGGAGGTTTTATGGCTTTAAACATGTCTTAGGCTATAAAGAACAGGTAAATAAGATATAAAAATTGCACAGAAATATTTTGTTCAAAATTCTTTCTGCACACAAGTGTAGCAATTTCCACATCCTTTTTTGTTATTGTCCTCCCTTCTAAAAATCCATGTGTCCCAAGGGAACCTTTGATTAAGCCATGGAAGTTTCCCATGAGTCCTACAACTTGACTTTGGGTTTCTACACCAAACAGTGCAAGAAGTTTGTTTTGAATGAACATTCCAAAGTTCCTTACCTAGATGAGTTTGAGAAACCTGCTGAGAATCTAACTGCATACAGACATAGTAGAATTGTTTTTATATTTAATGACTCAAATTTCTCGTACTCCTTTTTAGGAAAAATTAAGCAACAACATACATATTTCCACAAATTTTCCAAAAAGATATTTAAAAGTTTTTAAATTTTTTTAATGTTTATTTATTTTGAGAGCGAGTGAGCACCAGTGAGGGAGGGGCAGAGGGAGAGGGAGAGAAAGAATATGAAGCAGGCTCAGCACTGTCAGCATAGAGCCTGAAGTGAGGCTCAAACCCACAAACCTCGAGATCATGACCTGAGCTGAATTAGGTTTATCCAACTGAGCCACTCAGGCGCCCCAAAAGTTTTTTTTAAATGTTTATTTATTTTTGAGAGAGAGAGAGAAAGAGAAAGAAAGAGAGGGAGAGAGAGAGAGGAAGAGAGAGAGAGAGAGAGGGAGGGAGAGGGAGGGAGGGAGAGGGGGAGGGAGAGAGAGACAGAGAGGGAGACACAGAATCCGAAACAGGCTCCATGCTCTGAGCTGTCAGCACAGAGCCCTATGTGGGGCTCGAACTCACAAACTGTGAGGTCATGCCCTGAGCAGAAGTGGACACTTAACTGACAGAGCCGCCCAAGTGCCCCATATTTAAAAGTTTTATATGTGACAATAAATGAGTAAATCATCACAAAAATAGATGAGCTTGGCCAATAAAGCTACAGACTATCTTAAGAGGAAGGATCTTCTCAAGGGGAAGCAAACTCAATGGAAAAATTCCTAAATCCAGAAGTTTTCCAGCCATAAAATTTCCAAACTTCCCAAAACCATATGTTCGTCACTAGCTCTGCTAGGATATGGGAAGTTTCCTTCCTATGCTGCAGGCTGCTGATATGCACCTAAGTTTGAATAAACACACAGAAACGTACATTTCATTAAAATAGCATGTGATGATGAGAAACTTAAGATATTTTGGTAAATTTATTCGGAATGCATTTATAAGTAAAACATATAGGTCAGATCAAACCACTGAAGCATCTTTTCAGACTTCTTGAATTTCACTGAATAAGGAGTATTTTCAATAATGATAGGAATAGCTGTGGCTTTACATGTACAGTTGATATTGAAATCTCTATTAAACCCTCTTCTCTCAAGCTCTCCCACCCTGACTCTGATCACTCAGATTCCACTTAACGAGCCACTTTCAGAAGCAGACACTCATTTTCCAGTTCTCTATTTTAAAATATCTCAATCAACTGCCATTTTCACTGCCAACAGTTCAAAACCCTTATTATTATACAGAATATTTGTATTTTGCACCATCATCTCCATGGTACTGATATTTTGCAAAAACATGTTTGTGATTATTGAGTAGTTAGTATGTTCTTTGTATAACCAACTATAGAATATCTGTATTGTTTTATCACTATAGGACACTTAAATACTATGTCCCGATAGGAAAAAATATACCAAAATCATACATGCTTGTCAAATTTAAGATATCTCAGGTTATCAATAGAATAGTGGTTAATGGTCCAAGAATAATTAAGCATAGTCTGGCCTTTGATAGTACTGTTTTCTTTATGCCATAGTTTGGATATATTTTGTGACACACAATTAACCTTGAAAACTTGTATAGTATGTGAGAAAAAAATGCTTTTTGAATTCTTTGCTTCAGACATTAATCTGGGACTGCTTATTAATTAAAATGTAATTTTGGGAAAAAAGTTCAAAGACACGTAATTGGTTTAAAAAGCAGTTAAATATTATTTATTAGAATAATACACTTTTCTACTACATTAGAGTAACACGGTAATTTTTGTTTCATACCAAACACCTCAGCAAAAATGCCTGTGGATTAGTAATAGCTCTGCAGAGCATCACAGGCTGTAAAAACAATTCTATGTATGATAGACGCAAACTCAATACTGGATTACAAAAGAATAGAATCCATCTTATCTAGATAAGTGTTTTTAAAAAGTCATTCTATTGAACTTCACAGAAAGTTCTTTGAAAACAAGTAGAATTCTGTGGAATAGATTAATTTCTGCTTCTTATACTCTCCCTACTCAGGATTATAAAGCATGAGAACGTAGATTTACTGTCACAGAAACAATTTTTTCTTTTCTCCACAATAAAGCATTCTTTTGATCATGGGGAAAAATTACTAAATTATTTTATTATTAAACCGACCCACATTAATCATGATAGCATTTATCAATTACATTTTAGAAAAACAATGGATTAAAATCAGTTTTGATGGGGCACCTGGGTGGCTCAGTCAGTTAAGGGTCTGACTTCAGCTCAGGTCATATCTCATAGTTCATGGGTTTGAACCCTGTGTTGGGCTCTGTACTGACAGCTCAGAGCCTGGAGCCTGCTTCTGATTCTGTGTCTCCCTCTCTCTCTACCCCTCCCTCACTCACACTCTGTCTGTGTCTCTCAAAAAGTAAATAAACATTAAAATTTTTTTAAATCAATTTTGAGAAAATTTAGACATTCTATAGTATAAACTGTGCCCAAGATACTTTTATTTCTTTGCTTCATTTTTATTTTAAAATTAATTTTTACCATTTTTATAGTATGCATCTTTGTGAGTTGCCCTAAATCCTTTGTAAATAAAGTGGGACACAAATAACCAAAGCAGTGAAGATTGATATGAAAACAAAATGGACAATTCAGCTGCCACTTAGTGACAGACTAAACAAGTAAAGGACAAATATCTCTAAGGAAGCAACTGAATTAAATATTGGTTAAAGGGTTAGTTCAAAGATAAACAGTAGCCTGGAGTATGAATCAGACAGCATAGTTGGAGATTGACAGGTTCTTTAACCAGTAGGTAAAACTTTTTTTCTAATTAGAATAATCACTAAAAACTATAATTTAAATAGAAAAGTTTTAAGTTTTAGTACCAAGGAGACATTCTCGTTAAGAAAATACAATTACATTAATATATCAATTAATTTTAATTGTTGATGTTATTATAGCTATGTAATATATTATGCTATATAACTATATTAAGAAATTAATAATACTTTATTAGTCATAATATTATATATATAATTTTTAGATATATTTACATCAATAATTAAATTAATATATTTTATTAAGAAATATTTTAGATCTTGAATTAAGGTCAATTATGAATTGACAGAGCACAGCTCTGAGTAACAAAAGATGCAGGATTTAAACATGGTGGCAGAAGATACTGATTTACTTGGAATGAGCACATGGAGGATTACAAAAAGTGGCAAAACATGAACATATATACACACAATTTGAGCAGAGATGAGATAATTAAAGCTTTAAGTCTCTTGAATTTGGGGCTTTTTGTTTTAGCCACCAGAGGTCACCCTTCCCCAGAGAGATGAAAAGCAGGGTTTGTGAAACACAACTTAGTGTGTGTTTGTTACAAGGATATAAAAAACAACAAAAACAAACAATGCATGTGTTTGCAATTTTATCTCCTCACCCAAACTGAGAAGGGACCCCCTCCTCCATCTTTACCCTTAATGCTGACATACAGGTAATGGAGAACAGGAAAACTGAAAACAGCCTGAGAGGCTAAAATGATCAATGTTAACAGCTGAATCAAGCAGCGAGGGGTAGGTGAAGGGGAATAGGCGATGGAGTTTTGTTTTTTTTGTTTTTTTTTTTAATTTTTTTTTCAACGTTTTAAATTTTATTTTTGGGACAGAGAGAGACAGAGCATGAACGGGGGAGGGGCAGAGAGAGAGGGAGACACAGAATCTGAAACAGGCTCCAGGCTCCGAGCCATCAGCCCAGAGCCTGACGCGGGGCTCGAACTCACGGACCGCGAGATCGTGACCTGGCTGAAGTCGGACACTTAACCGACTGCGCCACCCAGGCGCCCCTGGAGTTTCTTGAAGAAGAGAGATTTGTGAACAGGTACTTGTGAGAGATAATGGAGGAAACTGGATGAAATTTCAGTTTCAAGAATTTTTACTGTGTATTGTATTACAAATCTAAGCATTCCTGGACATTTTTCAGCTAAAGACTGCAGTAAAGATTTATACAGCTTTTTAAATTAGTTTTGCATGTCAAAATTAACTTTTGTGTACCAAATCTGGCTTTAAGGAAAAAGTAAATTAGCCAGGGCTTCTTCAGGGTTCAGCATATATATTTACAATTAAAGAGACCCTTAATTTATCATAGTGTCTTACACAAAGTATGTAAACCTTCTTCCCCACTCACGCCATCTCTCATATAAGAAGGCACGGACAACCCAAAGTTTCAATCTCTTTTGTTTCTATTACATTAGGTAAGGTAGGGCCCAGTTCTCTCCATTTACTGTAAGCCACAGGTAGAAGTAAAATTCAAGGGGTAAAGCAGGTTATTTCATATATGTAGATTAAAGCAGCCAAGAGACAGTTCAGCATAGACCCTTATGATTATATTATAATTTAGAACTTTCTAAAACACAATCTTTCTTATTGTTAAAGTAGCACCAAAGGAAATCCCAAAGCAAAGGTCACTTAGCAGGCCAGTGAAAGTCCTTAGAAGTTTGTAAAATACTTCTTTAGAAAACTGTTTTGTATTTTCAACATATTAGCAAATAAGGCTATTGCACATCATTGCATCTTTTAGATATATAGCAACTTTCTTTTCCAACTACAAAGGTAAAATATGTTCATTATAGAATATTCAGTAAATGGACAATGGCTCTAGGAAAATAAAATCAACTATAATCCCACAGAATATGGGAAAAAGAATACAGTTCTGAGTGAAATATATTTTTAAGACATTAAAATTTACACATAGCTTCAAATTCTTATAATTCATCTCCATTTACCTCACAAACACCACTGTAATATGTCCTCCCTTTACCAATGAAATACTTCCAACAAGTTCACCAAGAATCTCATGTTTGGAGGGCCATATCTTTATACTCCATTTATTCTTTCTTTGTACCTTTTTTGATATTCTACAGCATTGGCACTACTGACCAAACTGTTGTTTGCAAACATTCTCCTGACCTGATTTCTTACATCCCACTCTCCATGGCTTTTCCCAGTCATCTGGCCATTCTCTAGGAGTCATCATTATGAGCTATTCTTTTTCATGTCAACATTAACTACTGATTTCCTGTCTCTGTCCTCTATGCCACTTATTTACACCTTTTCCCTAAGTGAGCAAAGTCATTCTCGCGGTATCAATTATTAGCTACATGTTGACAGGCAGTAACACACAACAGATGCTCAATGAATGTTTAATTTTATTAATGGCTTAATGAATTTCAAATCTAATCTCCAAGAAGTTCTTAGCTCCAAGACCAGAACCACCCAGCTGATGTCTCTTATCCACTATAGCTAGAATAGCAATTGGCTGACTAACTGCAAAAATGGATTAAGCAATCATAAAAACACATTTAACTTTAATCAAACAAACGTGCAATCATTTGCCAGTATTTTTTGAATCAAGATCACTATATAATGATAATGGGTCAATTTACTAGGAAGATCTAATAATTATACGGAAATCATGGCATCCAAATATACGAAGCAAACATTGACAGAAATGGGAGAAACAGCAATACAATAATAGGGAACTTCAATACCCACTTTCAACAATGGATGGATCATACAGAGCAGATCAATAAAAAAACAAAACTTGAACACTATTGCCCAAATAGATCTAGAAGACAAATTCAGAACATTCAGCCAACAACAGGAGAAAATGTATTCTTCTTAAGTGCACATGAAACATTCTCCAGGACGGATCACGTTAAGTCACAAAAATGTTAGCAAATTTAAGATTGAAATTATAGTATCTTTTTTTTTTTAAGTTTATTTATTTATTTATTTTGAGACAGACTTGCTGGGGGGGGGGGCGGGGGGAGAGGAGGGAGAAGCAGAGAGAGAGAGGCAGAGAGAGAGAGACAGAGAGAGAATATCTCAAGCAGGCTTCACACTGTCAGCAGAGCCTGATGAGGGACTTGAACTCATAACCCTGAGATCATGACCTGAGCCAAATCAAGAATCAGATGCTTAACTGACTAAGCCACCCATGCGCCCTAGTAAGTGTCATTTCTAACCACGATAGAATTAACCTAGATATCAATAAGAGAAAGAAAACTGGAAAATCCACAAATACATGGAAATTAAATAAAATACTTTTTAAAAAATGTTTTATTTACTTTTGAGAGAGAAAGAGAGCAAGAGAGAGCACAAGAGGGTAAGGGGCAGAGAGAGAGAGGAAGGCAGAGGATCTGAAGCAGGCTCTGTGCTGAAAGTACAGAGCCAGAAGCAGGGCTGGAAGTCATGAATCATGAGATCCTGACCTGAGCCAAAGTGAGACGTTTAACTGACTGAGCCACCCAGGTTCCCCTAAATAAAGCTCTTGAACAACCAGTGGGTCAACAAGCAAGAAAGAAATGAGAAAATATCTTGAGACAAATGAAAACACAATATATCAAAATTTACGGATGCAGCAAAAATAGTACTAACAGGGTTGTTTATATCAATGAACATCTATATTAAAAAAAGAAAGATCTCAAACAGCCTAATTTTACATCTCAAAGAACTAGATGAATAACCTAGGTGCAAAATTAGCAGAAACAAGGGAATAATAAACATTAAAGCAGAAATAAAAGAAATAGAGAACAGAAAAAAATTTTAAATCAAAATACTTTTTAAAGATTAACAAAACTGACAATTTTTTTTGCTAGACTAAGCAAAAAAGAGATTAGACTCAAAGTTAGATATTAAAGAAGAGACATTACAACTGATACCAAAGAAATACAAAGAATGAAAGAGTACTATACACAATAACAGACTAACAAATTGGACAATTTAGAAGAAATGGGTACGTTCCTAGAAATATACAACCTACCGAGACTGAATCATGAAGAAACAGAAAATCCAAACAGACGAATTGATTAAAGATTGGTCTTTAATCAAACAGTAGTCAAAGACTGAATCGGTAATCAAATTAAATCAGTAATCAAAAATCTCCCAACAACAAAAACCTAAGGACCAGATGGCTTGAGCGGTATAATTCTATCAAATACTTAAAGAAGAATTAGTGACAATTCTTCTCAAACTCTTTCAAAAAACTGAAGAACAGGGAGCACATCCAAATTCATTTTATGAGGATAGCATTACCTTGTTATCAAAGTGAGACAAAATCAGTACAAGAAAAGAAGATTATGGCCAATATCCCTGATGAACACAGATGCAAATATCCTCAACAACAAACTAGCAAACCAAATTCAAAAGCACATTAAAAGGATCATACATCATGACCAAGTGGGATTTATCCCTGGTATGCCAAGATGGTCCATAATACAAAAATCAATTAATATGACATCCCACATTAGCAAAGTGAAGGATAAAAAAAATCATGTGATCATCTCAATAGATGTAAAAAAACATCTGACAAAATTAAATACCCTGTCATATTAAAACTCTCAGCAAACTAGGAATCAAAAGAAAATACCTCAACTTATAAAGGTTGTACATGAAAAGCTACATTTAATAACATTCTCAACAGTTAAAAGTTGAAAGCTTTTCTTCTAAAATCAGGAATTAAGGCAAGGATTCTTACTCTTGCCACTTCTATTCAACATAGGCTTGGAATGGTCTAGCTAGACGATTAGGCAAAATAAAAAAAAAAAAAAAAAAAAAAAAAGCATCCAAATTGGGAAGGGAGAGACAAAATTATCTGTTTGCGGATGATACGATCTTATATGTAGAAACTCCGAAAGAATCCACACATATACACATAGGTACTGTTAGAACTAACAAATGAATTCATAAAATTTCAGGACACAAAATCACAACACAAAAATCAGTTGTGTCTATATACTAATAAGAAACTATCTGAAAAAGAAATTAAAAAAATAAACCCATTTACAGTAGCATCAAAATGAATAAAATACTTAGGAATAAGCTAAACAAGGAGGTGAAAGACTTGTACATTGAGAACAACAAAACACTGATGGAAGAAATTAAAGAATATACAAACAAATGGAAAGAGACCCCATATTCATGTACTGCCAAGCTTAGTATTGTTAAAATGTCTAAACCATCAAAAGCGATCTTCAAATGCAATGCATTCCCTATCAATATCCCGACAGTTTTTATAGAAACAGAGGAAACAATCCTAAAATTCACATGGAACAACAATGACCACAGAGAGCAAAAAGAATCTTAAAAAAGAAGAACAGGGGCGCCTGGGTGGCTCAGTTGGTTAAGTGTCCAATTTGGGCTTAGATCATGGTCTTGTGGTTCGTGAGTTCGAGCCCTGGGTTGGGCTCTGTGCTGGCAGCTCAGAGCCTGGAGCCTGCTTCAGATTCTGTGTCTCCCTCCCTCTCTCTCTGCCCCTCCCCTGCTCACACTCTGTCTCTCAAGAATAAATAAACATTAAAAAAAGTTAAAAAAAAAAAAAAAAAAAGACGAACAAAGCCAAAGGATTAAAGACCTAAATGTAAGACCTAAAACTGTTAAAACTCCTAGATGATAACCTAAGGACAAAGTGTGACATTAGGCTTGGCAATAATTTCTTGGATATGACATCACAATTACAGGCAACAAAAGCAAAAATAGACACAGAGGAGCACATTAAAAAAAATCTTCTGCAGAATAAAGGAAAATGTCAACAGGGTGAAAAGCAACCTACAGAATGGGAGAAAATATTTGCAAACCACGTACAAGGATTTAACATCCAAAATATATAAGGAGCTCTCAGAACTCAGAAAAAAAGAAAAAGCCAGAAAAAGCAAAGAAAAAAACAAAACAAATAACCAAATTTAAAAATGGGCAAAAGACCTGAATAGATATTTTCCTAAAGATGACATACAAATGGCCAACATCATGATATATGAATAATGCTCAACATCACTGGTCAACAGGGAAACAAGTATCAAAACTAGATGGAGGTATCACCTCACATCTGTTAGGGTGGCTATTGCATAAAACAAACAGCAGAAAATAATTGCTAGTGAGGATGTGGAGAAACTGGAGCTCTTGTGCACTGTTGGTGGGTGCACTATTGTAAATAAAAACAGTATGGAGTTTCCTCCAAAAATTAAAAATAGAACTACCATATGATCCAGCAATCCCAATTTACATATTTACCCAAAATAACTAAGATCAGGATCCCAAAGAGACATCTGCACTTCCATGTCCATTGCAGCATTATGCACAATAGCCAACACTTGGAAACAAATGTCCAGGAATGGATTAATGCATAAAGAAAATGTATATACGTGCAACTATTACTCTGCCATAAAAAAGAAAAAAAATCCTGTCATGCTTCAAAGTGGATGAACCTGGAGGACATTATGTTCATAAAATCATCAGGGAATGCCAGTGTCATGTTAGCAAAACTTTGTCTTTTTTTTTTATCTCTGGTAAGATATCCGCCCAGATCTTTGGCTCAACTAATTGCTGGCTGATTGCTCTATTGTTTTAAACAGTGCTTTGGGCATAAGTTGTTTCACAGTCTGATCCAGTTAAATTTGGGCATTGGTAGTTTTTCTGGCTAGTCTTTGAGGTTTGTTCTGACCTCTTCTTAGCTCTTTGCCCAGCTCTCTTTTGTGAACAAGATGGCCTATGGGTTAGCTTTTTGCTGCTCTTACTTGCTTAAGAAATCTCCATTGTTTTTGAGAGCACCATTAGGTTTTTGTTTCCCCATACTCCATTTCAAGTAAAATGAGTTCCTTCTGGGAGAGCTTAGGTACTACTCTCTGTTCTAATGGACTACCTCTTCCCCTAGGCAAAATCATGGAGCCACTGCTCCAGGGGCTGAGTGGGGGCAGTAGCCTCTGGTCTTCTTGGGCTTGCCTCGCTCTGTGTGAAACTTCTGTTTTTCAAGCAAGGTAGAGCGAGGGCAATTGTGCCCCAGTATTCCAGGTCTGCCACATCTGGAGTAGAGTCTCCATAATATCAGTGGGGGCTGGGAGGAGGAAGGGAACCTTTGACATCTTGGCTGTACTCACCAGGAATTTAGCCTCTATAACTTAAAGTTGGAGGGGATGAGAAATGCCGGTAGTCTGCCCTCCTCATAAGACATGGTATCTTTTCACTGGGAGATGAAAGAGAGAATACCTGTCTTCTTAGCCACACCTGTTAACAGTCCAGCTATTATAAAACTGAGCTTTTGGAAGTGGCGTAGGGAAGGAACTCGTCATTACTTAATTGCCCTACTGGCTGCCCCTATCAAGTACTAGCAGGTTTTCCTGGATAAATGTTTCTTCAGTTGGTGCAAACCTATAGAACAATATCCAGTGACTTTAATTTTTTAAAAATAGTTTCCACTAGTTATGCTTGTTTTGCTGTGAAGCAGATCGCAGAGCTTCTGGAAATGGAGCCTCTCTTCAGTATCTTTTTTTTTTTTTTTTTTTTTTCAACGTTTTTTATTTATTTTTGGGAGAGAGAGAGACAGAGCATGAACGGGGGAGGGGCAGAGAGAGAGGGAGACACAGAATTGGAAACAGGCTCCAGGCTCCGAGCCATCAGCCCAGAGCCTGACGCGGGGCTCGAACTCACGGACCGCGAGATCGTGACCTGGCTGAAGTCGGACGCTTAACCGACTGCGCCACCCAGGCGCCCCTCTCTTCAGTATCTTTATCTTAAGTGAAGGAAGAATGAAATAGTTTTTGAAGTAATCAGGTGAACCACTTGCTTAGATTTTAAAATTTTTATTGCAGTATGTTTTAAAAAGACAACTAAGTAACATATGTTGCACGCTTTAAAACATGCTGGGTGTTGTTTTGAGGGATTAAAAATAATACACACTTAGCCCTCTATAAGGTGCATAGTTTGTTTTATTATCCTCATTTTATTGATATGAACAGAGGCCCAAAAAGCTTTAGTAATTTGCCCAAGGTCACACACTTAAGAAGTGGAAAAGCAGGGATTAAAGACATGTAAATTTGCTCCACAGACTGTATTTTTTAATTTTACTTTTCTTTTCCTATAAACAGATACCTACTTAAAATTTAGTTCATAATTTTAAATTTTAAATCATGTTTTTACATAGTATATGGTAATCATATTTTTACCTTAAATATTCTTTGAAAATAGTTTCTAATGGCACCATAATTTTGTTCCAAATTGCCAAATTTCCTTCACTTTCATAGCAGTGTATGATAGTATCTGTCTTATCTAGTGACCATCACTACATACAATATTTTCTTTTAAAAAATAGCTATCAATCTCTAAAATATTTTCTCATATGGTTGATTTATCTTATATTTACATTTTATTTTTATATTTGCTTCATTACTAAGTGTCTTAGTCAGTTTGGGCTGTTAAAACAAAAGAGTACAGATTAGATGGTTTAAAAAAACATTTATTTCTCCCAGTTCTGGTGTCTGGGAGGTCGGTCCAAGATCAAGTTGCCAGCAGATCTGGTGTCTAATGAAGGCCCACTTCCTGGTTTGCAGAGGGCCACCTGATCTCTTTTTATGAGTGAACTGATCCTATCATATAGGCTCCTGACTTCATCCCAACCTAATTACCTCCCAAAGGTTCCACCTCCAGATATCATCATCACATTGGAGTTAGTAATTAATTCAACATAAGAATTTTAGGGAGAAACAAAGATTCAGTCCATGCACTAAGTGAATTAGTTTCCTGGAACTGCTATAACATATTACCACAAACTGCTTGGTATGAAAGAACAAAAACTGTTCTCGCACAGTTCTGGGGGCCAGAAATCCAAAACTCAGTTTTGATTTTGCACCAAAATCAAAGTATCAATAGGGCCATGCATACATCACTGGTTCTAGTACAGAATTCTTTCCTTGCTTCTTCAAGCTTCTGGAATGCTCCAGGCATTCCTTGGCTTGTGACCACATCACTCCAATCTCTCTGCCTCCATGGTCCCACTGCTTCATCATCTTCTGTCTCAAAAACTCCCTCTGCCTCTCTCTTATATTATTGCATTAGGGCCCTCCCAGATAATCCAGGAAAAAGATTTAACATACTTATTTCTTTTGTCATTTAAGGGAATATTCACTCTTATCACGTAAGGTGACAAGTGAGATTCTTATGTTCGTTTTCTTCCTGTTACATCTTACACAAATGTCATAAAGCTGCAAATTTTAAGCTTACAGCCCTGAGGCACTTTCAAAGATATAATTTAAAAAACATTTTCAAACAATGGATATCTAGAAAATTAAATTCCCTCTTATAAGGCAATTCTCTAAAACATCAAAGTTAAAAATGTGGCATTAAGATAATCAGTAGATTTATACCTCATCCAAACATTCCTTTAAAAGAACAATAACTCATTGCCCTTCTGCAAAATGATAAATCTTTTCCTACATTCAGGAATGTTTTTACAATTCAAAATATCTTATAAACTCAATTTAAAAATACACACACACATACACTCGTCTACATCAGTGAGGCATGAAGACCATTTATATTATTTATTTAGTCTACTCTAGGAGGTAAAAAGTTTGGATTTTGGTGCACCAAAGCTATTACCAGGAGTTATGAGTACAAAGTAATGAGACATTTTTCTTTAATACAGAATTTCATACTTCACGTGCTGATGGGTACTGTACCCATTAGGGAAGGCAATTTGGGAAATATATACTTACTCATAATTTGCAACTTCTCAAATGGTATTTGTAATTCTTCTTTTAAAATTTTTTTCTGTATTAGTGTATTATACACCAAAAAGTCTTATTTTTAATGGCCATATTTCCTAAGTATCAGTAGTATTCCTGAACTCACTCATAATTATTATTCACTGAAACTGAGACAGTTACCTCTTATTTTTAAAAATAAAATATTCTGATAGGGCATGTTTTTGTTATTATTAAAATTATTTTAATTATATAATCTTATTATGTTTAATTATTTAAATATATATTAAATTATATTTAAAAGAATAATGCTGGTACACTGTAATCTGTAACCAATTTTGACAAGCAGACATGCTGGTCTTACTGGAGACATTCACCAGTGGATAGTTATGACCACTGCAGTCCAGCCCTCCAGTCGTCTTTGTGCCACCTCCTATAAATGTTTCAATGATAGCACACTACCGCTATGACCAAACCAAGTCAGGTAGAAGACAACGGTCTCTACCGTGATGTAGACAGCTCCAGGTTCACCAGAGTTGAGGTCAACTCTTGAGAACGCTTATTGAGCAAATTTGGACGTATCTACTGAAGCCACACATGAACTAGTTATTCTATGTAACTGATTACACAGGGGCCAACATTAGTCATCAGGTCTGGGGCCAGACTGAATTCTCCAAATGCAGTGAAAGGCTCTTCTGACAGGGTAGATCAATATCCTTGACTTAGCCCCGTATCCATTCAATATCACTTTTCCTCTGGAAGTGGCATGTTTACAACCAGGGCAACACAGTTTTACCTACAGATACTTTCTGCTACTTCTCCCACAGGACCTACATAATTTCTGGTCAGTAATTTCAAGTTTCAAATAATTTTAAGTGTTTAGTTTGCATACATTTTTAATATTCTCTAAGAAATTAAAATCATGTTCTCTCTTTGGCTACTAATGCTGGGATCCATATTTGGTTTTATAAATTTTTTTTTTTAGTTTTATTATTATTTACTTTTTTAGTAATTTCTATACCCCACCTGGGGCTCAAATTCATGACCCTGATAATCACATGCTCCTCCAAATGAGCCAGCCAGGTGTCCTCTTTTCTTATTTTTAGTCTAGTTTGTTTTTGTTTTTGTTTTTAGCTCATAAGTTTTGTTTGTCAATAAGAAATATTAAAGCAGAATGTCATAAAATTTCAATCTAGTTAGTAATGTCAAGAATTTTAAAATTAAAAAATGGATTTGTTAAACAAATAACAAGCTTCTACAGCTATTTCAAAAATACTTTTAATCAAGAATAAATTCTTCACAGGTGGCTGCCAACCCCTGTATAACATTTATGTGGATGTTTATAGTGTAATGAATATGGGTCAGAAGCATGATGAAATGAAACAATGCTTTTTAAAAAATAATAAAAATTAGCTTTTATAGTGACAAATTCTTAAGGAGCAGATATGCACTAATTATAAAGGATTAATACATTTCACTAGATGTTAAGTAAACTGATATGCCCGACAATTCACATGCCTCTTACATTTTAGTAGAAATGACATCAGGCTATCTCACAGACATGGGAAAGAGAAAATGTTTTTTGTCATGATCTTGCAGGTTGTGTTGGTTATTAAATTATTGCCTCTCAGCTCTAAATTCTTCCCTTTGGCCCACTCTGAAAATGGATCTGGCGCCTTAAGTAGGTTTTCTTGGACAACCGTACCACGTGGAATTTTGTCAAGAGAGGGCACTGGAGAGACACACTAGAGAAGGCAAGAGGAAAGGGTTTTGTTTCCTGGTAGCTCCCCCAGTGCCCAGATCCTACAAGTGTAGAGAGGTCAGCAGAACCAGCAGCTTTCCCAGCACTGGCTTTGGGTGATTTTATACCGGAGTGCCTGTGGTAAGACGCATCCTCAGCAAGTTCCAGGGGGGTTGGATTCTGGGTAAGTTCCATCAACAAGGCACCACACTGACTTTTCTGCAGAGAGCCACAGCCAGGCCTTGTGCAACAAACTCTGAATCTCAGTCCCATGGGGCCTCTTCTTTGGATACTCAATCTCAGTTTTAGGGTAGTGGCTATTAAGATCTTATTATATCTGCTATTCCTATATTCCACAGAATTCTCTTTACCTTGTATCAATCTCTCACTTCATATTCCCTGCCATATTTACAGTCCTCTATTAAATTTTCACTGTTCAAAGGACCATATCATTCCTCTCTCTTGACTGGGCCCAGATTTGTTCAGCAATGGAAAGCACTATTTTTCTAATTCTTCTTTGTGTACCTTAGAATAAATACACTTAGTAACAATGAACAATACTGATATAATAAAGACAAAAACAATCAGAAAAAAGCTTTTCTGTTAAAATACTTTACTTACCTAATCTTATATGGAATTTAACTCCCATATGAAAAACCAGAGAAAAACAAGAATGTTCTCATTTACTATTACGTATCTATAGGGGAAACATTCCAGTTGAAAATACTAAAACTGTGAAGCCAAAGCTTGCATAAAAAAAGAAAACTTGCCTGGTTTGTGCATAGCAGAGAAATAAAGAATCAAGTCAATTTTACAAATCACTAGAAATGAAAAGAAAAAGGAAAGGTCTTTAAAAGGGAATCAGTTCAACTAATGAATGAACTTCAGATAACATTTAATTATCTATCCTGTCATGTTAAAGTAAGTAAAAAAATACAAATGAACATTTATGAAAAAGGACAAATACAAATCAAATAGCATGAAGAAAAAGGGGAAGAAGAAAATATTTTCACACCTTTTAAATGGGCTGACATAGACAACTGTCAGCAAACAACTTTATAAGCAACTTAAATTCTGAAAATTATTTTTTATATTTTATATTTATAACTACCTAAAAACAACTTTCTCACTCAAAGTAAAAACTGTACAGAACTTTAAAATTTATTTATAAAGTTCTTTCTCATAGGTCCTTATATTTAGATAACAACATCAATAAAAAAGATCCCTCCTATAATGAACTATCAGAAAGAGAAATTAAGAAACCAATCCCATTTACAATTGTGTCAAAAGGAACAAAATACCTAAGAATAAGTTTAACCAAGGAGGGGAATATATGTATACTGAAAACTTTAAGACACTGATAACAAAAATTAAAGACAAATAGATGGAAAGACATTCTATATTCGTGGATTGGAAGAATATTGTCAAAATGACCATACTACCCAAAATGATCTATTAATTCAATGCAATCCCTATCAAAATACCAATGGCATTTTTCACAGAAATAGAACAATCCTGAAACTTGTCTGAAAGCAAAAAAGATCCCAAATAGCCAAAGCAATCTTGAGAAAGAACAAAGCTAGAGACATGCTCCCTGATTTCAAACTAGATTACAAAGGTACAGTAATCAGAACAGTATAGTACTGGAATAAAAACAGAAACATGGATCAATGGAACAGGAAAGAGAGCCCAGAACTGAACCAATGCATATGTGGTCAATTAACCACAATTAACAAAGGAGTCAAGAATATACAATGGGGAAAGGAGAGTCTCTTCCATAAGTGGTGTTGGGAAAACTGGACTGGACAGTCACATGCAAAAGAGTATTTTATACTATACCACAAAAAAAAAAACCAAAAAAACAAAAAAACAAACAAACAAAACAAAACAAAACACCAAAACCCCAAAACCTCAAAATAGATTAAAAAAAGAACCCTAAATATCTCATACTATACAAAACCAACCAACCAACAAACAAACCTTCAAAATGGATTAAAAACTTGAATGGAAGGGGCGCCCGGGTGGCTCAGTCAGTTGAGTGTCTGACTTCGGCTCAGGTCATATTCTCACGGTTCATGAGTTCAAGCCCCACGTCAGGCTCTGTGCTGACAGCTGGGAGCCTGGAGCCTGCTTAGAATTCTGTGTCTCCCTCTCTCTGTACCACCCCCCCACACACACACGCACACTTGTGTCCTGTCTCTGTCTCTTTCTCAAAAATAAATAAACATTAAAGAAATTTTTCAAGAAAAAAAAATTTGAATGGAAGACCTGAAACCATAAAACTCCTAGAAGAAATATAGGTGGTAAGCTCCTTGACACTGCTCTTAGAGATGATTTTTCTGGATCTGACTCCAAAAACAAAGATAACAAAAGCAAAAATTAACAAGCGGGACTAGCTCAAACTAAAAAGCTTCTGTGAAGCAAAGGAAACCATCAATAAAATGAAAAGGCAACCTACTGCATAGGACAAAATATCTGCAAATCATTTATCTGATAAGGGACAAATATCCAAAATATATAAAGAGCTCATAAAACTCAACAGCAAAAATACAATTGGATTAAAAAATGTGCAGATGATCTGAACAGGCATTTTTCCAAACAAGACATACAGATAGCCAACAGATACATGAAAAGACACCCAACATCATCAATAATCAGGTAATTGAAAATGAAAACCACAATGGGGGTGGCGCCTGGGTACTTTAGTTGGTTAAGCATCGACACTTGATTTTGGATCAGGTCATGATCTCAGGGTTCGTGGGATCGAGCCCCACATCAGGCTGTCCTGACAGTGTGGAGCCTGCCTGGGATTCTCTCTCTTCCTTTCCCCTACTTTGCTCTTTCTCTCCTTCAAAATAAATTAAAAAATTAAACAAAAACCCCACAACGAGCTATCACCTCACTCATGTTAGAATAGCTATCATCAGAAAGTCAAGAAATAACAAGTGTTAGCCAGGATGTGGAGAAAGGTAACTCTTGTGCACTGCTGGTAGGAATGTAAGCTGGTGCAGCCACTATGGAAAACAATATCTATGGAAAACAGTATAAGTGTTCCTCAAAAAATTAAAAATGGAGTTACCATATGATTCAGTAATACTATTTCTGGGTATTTACCCAAAGAAAACAAAAATACTAACTAAAAAAGATACATGTACCCCCATGTTCACTGCAGTATTATTTACAATAACCAAGATATGGAAACAACCTAAGTGCTCTCCATCAATGTAAGAATGAATAAAGAAAATGTCACACACACACACACACACACACACACACACACACACACGGTGACATATACATAACAGAATATTGTTCAGCCATAAAAAAGAATGAAATGTGGGGTGCCTGGGTGGCTCAGTTGGTTAAGCGTCCAACTTTGGCTCATGTCATCTCACTGCTTGTGAGTTTGAGTCTCGCATCAGGCTCTATGCTGACAGCTTTGAGCCTGGAACCTGCTTCAGATTCTGTCTCTTTGTCTCTCTGCCCCTCCCCTGCTCGTGCTCTCTCTCTCTCAAATATAAAATAAAACATAAAAGAATGAAATGTTATTTGCAACAAGATGGATGGACCTTGAGGGCATTATGCTAAGTGAAATAAGTTAGAGAAACAAATACTGTATGATTTCATTCATATGTGGAATTTAAAACAACAACAACAACAACATCAAGAAAAAAAGTTCACAGATACTGATAAATGATGGGTAGCTGACAGAGGCAGGAGGCAGGGTGTGGGGTGGGTGAAATGTGCTAAAGGGCTCAAAATGTACACATTTTTGGTTATAAAATAAGTCATGGGGAGGTAATGTACACCATAGTGACTACAGTTAATAATATTATATTGCATATTTGAAAGTGGCTTAGACAATAGATCTTAAAGGTTCCTTATCATAAGAAAAAAAAAATTTAACTGTGTTATGGGAATGATTTTAACTAAACTTATTGTGGTAATTGTTTCACGATACATACAAATACAGAATTATTATGCTGTATGCCTGAAACTAATACATTATGTATCAATTATGCCTCAATAAAATATTAATACATAAAAAAACTTCCTTCTTCCTTAGAAAATTGTTATTTTCTAGAATAAATAGCAATAATATGTAGATTAATTAAGGTAATATTACAATAAAAGTCCAGGCCATGGATTTGGGAGATCTTAAAATCTTAGGTTAGGGAGAAACAAATTCTTAATCTAAAGGAACACTATACATGAAGGAAAGAAAAAGCACCAGTTAGACTTTAAAACCAGGGAGAGTCATTAGATAACCCCAAACCAAAACCTCTAACCAACCAACCAATCAAGCAAACAAACAAACAAAAAACTCCATAAGCAACCCTTAATAACTTCCAGATTTTTAAGTTTAAAACAAATGAAAATGAATGAATGTCCCATGTGTTTCAAGGGAAAACTGGCCCTTCCTGACTCTAGTTAAACAAACTCTTTAGTTGAAGGTTCTGAATCTCCAATTTTGGAGAATATGACTGCTTGACAGGCAAAATACAGGATGAAAATAAAGATAATAGTAATTTGGTAACAAATTATAAACTTCAACTAGCCACCAGCACTTCAAAGTAACCATTAGTCAGAGTTAGCGGGGTCTGTGGTCACAGCGTTATAGAGAAGTACTGTCTTCTGTTTTTAAAGTATGAATAACTAGGACCTTATCAATAAAGAAAAAACAGAAACGTGTTATTGAGAACAAGGAGAGTTTCTAAAGAAACACTATTGAGTTATTTCTCTTAATTTCATTTATTTTTCCAAAAAGCACACTCAAGTCAGCATTTCTCACAACACAATAACAGACTGTCCAGTCTCTTCAGTATTATATATTTTCTTCTCCTAACATCACTATAAAAATAAGCAAGGAAAATTTTCATTTCTTTGTAAATGGAGATAAGTAACTTAAAGTATAAGGTTACTTAACTTTAAAGATACACACAAAAGATAAAGAATTTTCCATGGCTTCACATATTAATTTGGATTAAATTATACCTCAGTCTCTTTGCTGGAAAAATATTTTGATATCAATTATTTTCTATTTTTCAGTTTTGTGCCACTATTTCAGAGGAGAAAAATGAAGAACACATTTTCTAGAAATGTGAACAGTAAGGAGCAGACAGGAATGACAATTTATTATAGCAGGTATTACTGGTCTTTGGCTTAAACATGCCAACCCTGAATCCTGTCCTAAGATGCTCTTCAACAATACTGCAGGGAGGGGAGTCCCTCATATCAAGGAGTCAAAAGACACACTGGAATGCCTATTTGATCATATGTGAAATTAAAAAAAATACTATCTTGAGTTGAAGTAGTAGTAAGGTCTGAAAGAAAAAAGGACTATAAATAAATAAGTATATAAGAAAGGTAAGTAAGTAAATAAAGCTGTAATCCTAACAGCTTTTTATTTCCATAACTACAGCCATACACAGAGTTTCAAATTAATTTCCTGCTGACTGTATAAAAAATCTAATTTCATTATAACAAACTCTATGACCACCGTCAAAATTTGTTTATTTCAAATATCCATTCTAAAAATTTTTCAAATAAATAAATATTATAAATAAGTAAAATCAACTTGCCTTAAAATTTTTCTGACATGGAGATGACTTTTATATGCTATTTAAAATGAAAGTTATCCTAAATTCAATTCAACTGTCCACACCAATGAAGTCTTCCATAGAAAAATATTGCATATTTGTTCTTCCTATCAAACAAAGCAATAGTTCACCTTATTTATTATTTCCCAAAAGCAAATTGGCCCAATTTCAACACACCACTGAAATTTCAGAGAAAGCTAATAAAAGACACATTTAGAGTTAAAGATGGCATATATATTTTACCTTGCCTATTAAAAGTCTGATTGTTTGACTACAGAAGCCAAGAATGTAACGATTGCTAGAAAGGATTATCAGCTCAGCATGAACACATACCATGTGCAATTAATCATGTCTGCCATGGGCACATGTATACACATATGACATATTTCATCATCCTTCATATGGAAGTTGCTGGTTAAGAACACATTTTAGTGGTCAGGCAGCACTGAATTCAAATCCTGACCCTACCACTTATTAGCTATATGACTTGAGACAAATTACTAGCTCCTTGGCTCTAAAGTGGAAATAATAGGGGCGCCTGGGTGGCTCAGTCGGTTGAGCGTCCGACTTCAGCTCAGGTCACAATCTCGTGGTCCGTGAGTTCGAGCCCCGCGTCGGGCTCTGGGCTGACGGCTCAGAGCCTGGAGCCTGCTTCCGATGCTGTGTCTCCCTCTCTCTCTCTGCCCCTCCCCCGTTCATGCTCTGTCTCTCTCTGTCTCAAAAATAAATAAATGTTAAAGTGGAAATAATAATCCTTAAATTTGTCAGAGCTAAATAACAATGAACACGAAGACTTCAATACAACCTGGCATGCAGCAATTACTTAATAAAAATAGCTATTGGTATTACTATAGGAGTTAGGGTCTTTCAGAACTCATCAGCGACTGATCATTGAACATGATCTTGAAATAGGCAGTTCTCTGCCCAAACCTGCTTGTCATAGTGAGAGAGCTTTCGCTCAGCAAGCCACTGGACACATGGCACCAGCCAGCTGTGGCTGCATCTGCAGCACTGGCCACTCAGGCAGGGGACACGAACACAACCCCATGAAACAAGGAAGGCCCACACTCTCCTATTCTTCAAACCAATGCTACAGGTCTGAGGTTTGTCCCGACAATACAGAAAAGCGCCATTTACTCAGAATGAGGTTTAGAAAAATAATGGTTACAAAAATAGAACCATTTTATTCTTCTTGAGACCACTCACCTACCTATCAAGTACAGGATAAGAACTGGTAATTACACTCTTCTAAGAATTTCAGAAAAACTCTTAATCTAGGCCTACTCAACACCAGCCACATTGAAAGAAAAAAGACTTCTATCAACATGAAATCTACTTTAATGACAAAGTATACATATAATGAAAAAAATACCTTTAAAAATTTAAAGCTAGTTAGAAAATGCATAAGCAGGAAGAATACATAACCAGAAAGAATGAATAATATAACTAAAAAGAAACTGGGGCCTTTTATTTTATAAAAAGTAAAGTTTTCAACAGCTAAATACAGTGTCAAATCTTACAGTATTTGAAATTCTAATTCTATGATTATGATTTCTAATGAACAGTCTCAGCTATTATTCCTATTACATGATTTCGCTGAGCCTGAGTGACTCTGATCAGAAAGCAATAAAATGGGAAGACACAGGATTTAAGGAGTCAGCAGACCTGGGTTCACTTATATTTTAAGTGAACGCCCTTTTAAACTCACGCAGGCTCATTTTTTTTTTTTCAGCTGTAGAATACCTATAAGAATATTTTTCACATTAGTCTGCTGTGAGCATCACCCTAAATTCACCTATTTAAAAGTGTTTTATGAACACCAAAGTGCTGTCCCAGCAGGTGGCTATCAGCAGAGAAGCCACATTTTTCCATGCGTTTATAAAACAGACTTGGATTACTGCAAACGAGAGAAGCTGGGAGGGAAGTCCTGTGGGCACACCACATGAAGAGAACTCTGCCCCCTCTATTGAGCAGAACTGCCCAACCCCCTGACTATGAGCCTGGATCAACAAAGAACCCTGTGGATATCATGCTGCTGCCTACATGGAAATATCACCATTTTTTTTTTTAAATGTTGGGAGATATACCTTCCTGTATTTTGATTCTATAAATTTGGGTGGACAAAGCACAAAGATGGAACAAACTGTACCACTCTTAAAATTCACATGGAAGGAAACATCATAGACACAGAATACTCAACAGAAAACAAATCTGGATACTAATCATAGTACAAAATTTTTAAAAACTCAACGCACTTTTGTGATTAGCAAAAATGTAAACAATATATGAACACGGTGTCAAGAGTGTGTCAAGAATGATGTACTGACATGAGGCCGGATGGAAAGATGACTTCTATTCCTCCACCTTCAGAAACACAGGAAGCTGTTTACAGCCACTGAAAAAAGGATTATCTAGTATTCAAGCAACCAACTTTCAAGTATTCATTGCCAGCTACAGTGTTATTTGGGGAAGAAGTAGAGACTCGGTTTTCTCACTTTTTAAATATTAAATGTCTGACAGCTTTTGTTAAAATCATTCGTAATATTTATTAAGTACTTACCATACGCCAGGAACTATTCTAAGTGCTCTGAATGTATCAATTTATTTAGTTCTCATAATAATCTTAAAAGGTAGGCACTATTATTATCCCCACTTTTTATAAGAGGAAATCATGGCACAGAGAAGTTACAAAACTTGCCCAAGATCACACACCTCATTAGGAGTAAGGCCAGGATCTGAATCCAGGCAGTATGCAACCAGAACTCAAACCATGAACTAATATACCCTACAATCTACTAAAATAAATAATTAAGCAGAATATATATTATACTTAACGGTTTCAAAAAAGCATTTACTAAAGGTCTACTATTTGCCAAACATATGACAACAAAAGCTTTAAAGACACTAGATTTAAACAAGTTGATGAGTTAGTCTCTATCAGTTAATTAATTATGTCCTCACATTTACTTACTCAGCTGTTTTTGGGACTGGACGTGAAGAGGAGGCAAGGGCCTAGAAGAGTAAGCACTACTAACAAAAATGATATTGCTCATGAAAAAGAGGAAAGTTTTTCTGGGAAATACTTGACTAATTTTTTGGAAAATCAGTTCTGGGGAAATTCTCAAAGGACCTCCTGATTATGTAACACTGAGTAAAGTCAAATGTCTACTATCTTCAGTGAGGACTTCTTTCCATGGGCACATGACTGTCAGCTCTCAGATATGGAAATAACACAAGCTAAACCAGCATCAGGCCTCATCCCAAAAGAAACTGCAATAAAAACTTCTGTCATCTGATAGTATTGCTCCCAGATTCACTCATATGTGGCTGCAACTTATAAAGGTTTAATTTTGTAGTGAAATATCTCAAGATTTAAAATAATAGGATCATTAATCAGTTATCTTTTATTTCATTCGTAATTAGTCATGGACTTCTTGCCATTCCAGTTTTCATGGTGACCACTTTAAAATGAAGAAAACTTTCTCACTTGTAAATTCAATTGGCTTTTCCCATTCCCACACTTCTTAGTGGAAGCTCCTAAGAGCTGTCTGTATACATCTCTCCCCACCATTCCTTCAGTTGACTCTCATTTTGTACACAAGCACATCTGCACCATCTATACACATTTGGTCCTAAATGCTCCTCATATGACAATCTGTCAACGCATATAGTATGGTCAAGATGGTCCGTGATTCTCTATTGTATCTTTACCGCTATGGCTCCCTCAGAGGGGACAAACACAAGATCACATGACACAAAGCCTTGAGAATTCTCTGGGTTCTGCAGATGTTACTGTAAGTCTTTTTTTGGTTTCTGAGATACAAAGATGGATAATTCCTCAGATGACCTCAGAAGATCTTTCTCAGATCTGCACTGGGCAGAACAAGAAAGTCAATTCTTAGGACTAACAAGGTTAAGTGATAACCTATCACCTTGGATTCCAAAGATGGAAGGACAAGATGGTACCAGAGCCCTTAAAACTCTTAAAAATGACAAATGTACTAAGCTAAAGTGGAACAGTTTCTATTTTTGTCTTCACAAACAGAATGGATTCTCCCTTCTATCCCCCAGTTCCTTTTCTCCAGCCTTTTTGGTATCTAAAAGTCCTTCAAGTTGTTGGCCTAAAGGCTCCAACCAATCATTCTCTACTCTGTCTCATCACTAATTTTTCTTTTGCAGAAAAGAAGCATTTCTTTTCTTCTTTACCAAGTATTCCTCATGTTTGTTAGTTGGCAAAGTCAACCAGATATTGAGGAGAGAGAGGAGTATCAGACTAACTAAAGCACATAAATCTCCATTTGGTAATATAAGAAGAGATAATTAGGGAAAGAGTTTTCCTATTATTCCTTAAATGAACCACAGTGCTCATTCTCAGGACCAGGGGAATTAGGGGGCATGTAGCAAGCAAAGTGTGTAGAGTGCAAAATGTAAGGAGGCATCATTCTCAAGTGCCAACATTATACTTGCATGACTCTAAAAGTGAGTGCCTCCTCAGTCTGTGCCCTCATAGGTGACTCACTTTCCTTATTCTAAAATCCCTGTGCCATTTACCCACAAGTCAAAATGGTTAAGGTGGTCCCAGTGGACAAGAAGGAAAAACTTAAGCTGCTCTCAGATGCTTTTTGAGAAGGAATTGGTTCTGCCTTCCCTTCTAATTTCCCACTAATTTCTAATTTAGTGTCTGGTTAAAGCCTAAACCTTTGTCTGGTGCCTGATCAACTTTACTAAACAAAAAAAATGAAGAAACACCAGAGACTGAGAAGATGATCCCAGGGCCTCAAAATCTATTATGTATTAATTGACTATTCCAGAGCTATGTCATACCAGATGCTTGGACAACTAGTGGTGCAGCCATAGGCATCCCATGGCTAAGCAGCATGTCAGCCCCCTTATATCAGCTCCAGCATCATCACTATCTTCTTCAATTTTTATTGTCGATCAGAGAATACGTAAGTAGCTATATTACCCATCTTAAAACAAAAACAAAAAATTTTTTTTCTGATCCCACTTCCCCTACCAGCTATCCTCCATTTCTTGATCCCTTTTCATATTCTCACCTTCCATCTCCATTGAGCTCATTCCTGTCAGGCTCTTAACTCCCATCACTCCACCAAAACCATGGTCACCCATCATGTTTAGCTCATTGCTAAATCTAAGAATCAATTAATCACTCTCTCGTCCTTATACACTTTCTTCATTTGGCTTCCAGAACAGCTGCACTCTTTTGCTTTTCCTCCAATCTCGCTGGTGTTCCTTCTCAATCTCTTCTCTATGCTTTTGAGAATTTCTAAATCTCAATCATGGATCTTTTCCATTTATATTCACTCCCTTGGTGATTTCACTCAATTTGATCATAACTTGAAATACCATATACTTGACAATTCCCATAAAATTTCGAGCTCACACTCCTCTCTGAACTTCAGTCTCACATTCAGATGCCTACTTAGTGTTGCTACTGAGTGGTAGACATCTCAAACTCAACATGTCTTTTTTTTTATAGTTAGACTAAATTTATTCAGTACCCTAGTAAAAGTTTTGATTATAAGTACAAAACAGATTTGTAGATTTATAATATATTAATACAAAGTGCATGACTATATACAGTACATCCTACAGGCAAAGAGGTGGAAGGGGAAGAAGAAGGCTGTGGTTGAGGTCTAGTAATAAATAAATAAATAAATAAATAAATAAATAAATAAATACAGAAGTAGAGATGATCCATATTACAGTATATTCTACCACCAATACTGTGGCAAAATGTACAAAAAAAAAAATTTCAGAACAACAGGAGGAAGATGATAATGGCTGGGACTCTTGTAATTCACCTCAGAGGCTATGGGAGAGCCAACCCAACTCACGGTATAATCTGTGCATATGGTGGCTTATAGTTTTTGCCATAAGGAAGAAATATAAAATTTTAAGTTTAGATTAAGAACTATAAAACTATATGGTGCCCGTAAAAAAGTGGCTCACTCCTTACTGTTATTTATACTATCTAATTTTTAAAATCCAGTTTTAAAAATAAGCATTGAGTCATGTTATTATGAGGTAGGCAAATGATCCTCCCTAATTATGAAAAGTCTGAACCAGTGATAGGTTATTCCTGAACGTTTAGAAAACAGGCAATGACAGTACTTTGGTTTGGGTTCAAGTAAAAAGCCTTCAAATGAAGATTTTGGAATTGAAGAGCTCCGTGTTCCAGATGCATCATCTATCATCTCAATGTTCACAAAGCCTGACTGAAAGAAGTCAAACCTAAACCAGCCCACTCAGCATTAACACACACCTCTTTTCTTTTAGAATTTTACTTTAATATAGAGTGGGAAAAAAAAACCCCAAAACCCCAAACCCTAATAGGTTAAAACCAGTCAAACAACCACTACACAGACAAAACCTTCACAAAGGTCAACTGAAGTAATCCAGAGCTAAAACTGAATTGCGCAGATTTTCAATGAAGTCACCAGTCATGTAACACAAACAAAAGTCAATTATTTACACACTAGGCAAGCCCTCTAAGAAATGTGCCCCAAGAAGCATTAACCTTTGTTTTTTTGTGTGTGCCATCCTGAAGACTTGTACAGTTTTAAAGATAATTTAACATTTTTAATAGAATGTGATCTCTACCATGCGGTAATGCTTTGGTTCTCTTCATTTAGGATTGCTCATCCTAAAACTTGACATTTCCCCAGAGGAGCTTTGATTCTGCTTTAGAAGTTTCAATATAGATTAAAATCTTTATCAAAAATGAATATGGAGGGAGGTGACAGAGGATGCAACATACACACTCAAGTTACCTCTCTGTATGTTTAGAAACTACTCCTTCAAGGCATTTGCACCAGAGAGCTTAGTGTGTCCTGCTTAATATTCAGTAGTACAGGTTTGAATCATCAGAACCTTGGCAAGACCTTAAATTATGAACAACTACCTCTTGGGGCAAGTCCACGTTACTGAGTTATGACAAATTTATTATCATGAAGGAAAACAAATATAGCCAGCCATCTTAAAAATGCCCCAACCACTGCTTCTCAATATAGAAAGACTAAAACTACATACGTTTATCATACAACAAATTCCATCTCTGTCCCCTGAAATTCCCCTAGATTCATTCATTAGAAGGGGATAAAAAAAAAAAAAAAGACTTAAAGAGCACTTTACAGCAGCATTCAGCTTTCCTATGAAATACTCAGCATCTTAAATATTACGTACACTTTTTTTCTTTTAGTAAGCTAGACACTGGCTTCAGAGTTTGTGGAACTGGAGGAGAAATAACAACCCATTCAAAACTATTCTTGAAAGTGTCTTTTGGCAGAATAGCAGGTATCCAAGTTAAAAATAGGAGGGTTTTGTTGCTTTGTTTTCTTTCCAAAATTTAAATCGTTTTTTTGTTCCCCTTCTACCTAAACCTCAGTCACCACTCCTGAGTGGAGATGGGCAGAGGCTCTGGCCCCTGCTCCTCCGGCTTCTCAGCAGCTGCTTTCTTATTGCTGCAGCAAGGCTTGAATAGATGTGTGTCAATGAGGACTTCTCCAAAACGGCCTTTATTTATTTATTTTTTTTTTAATTTTTTTTTTAGCATTTATTTATTTTTGAGACAGAGGGAGACAAAGCATGAACGGGGGAGGGTCAGAGAAAGGGGGAGACAGAATCTGAAACAGGCTCCAGGCTCTGAGCTGTCAGCACAGAGCCCGACGCGGGGCTTGAACTCACGGACCGCAAGATCATGACCTGGGCCGAAGTCGGCCTCTTAACCGACTGAGCCACCCAGGCGCCCCCAAAACGGCCTTTATAGATAATCCCACAACATATTTTCTGTCTTTTCTAGTATGTGAGATCTAAAAAGGAAAACACTGGCATTCTATTAGAGCCAGGAGCCATCTCTGTATCTGAGCCATCATCTGACTGGTTACTATAACAAGGAGACTGAGCTGGGGAGGCACTTGAGTTGGTACCGTGAGCATCAGAATTGTGATGTTTAAATTCCTTCTGTAGTTTACTGATCTGGTTACTTTTTATCCTGTTTCCAGATAGAGTTTTCACTGTCTTTGGTTTCACTGCTGTCTTCAGACTAGGTCCTGCCCTTGCATTTACCACGATTCCAGTTTTTTGTTTTTTTGTGTTTTTTTTTTGATCCTGCTGGCAGTTTCTTCCATCTTTTCAAAAACAGGACACAGGCATTACAGATGTCTCCCGAACGAGTCTCATGCAACCCAAAACAGCTCTGGAAGTCCTTTCCATAGCATTTACTGTCAGTGAATTGAGAACTGGAGGACTTAGCTCTGCAAATACAGCAGCCCTCTATACTTTGGTACATCTTTGGCTTGTGAAAACCAAACATCTTTTCTTCTGGGCAATAGTCTTCCAAAATGAGCCATTCTACGCACAAGAACGTTCCCGAGGTCTGGAGTGCATGCCAAGCCAGCGTCCCCCTTCCAACCGCTCCCTCCTCCTCAACTGCCTTTCTAGCTCAAACTCAACATGTCTTAAAAGAACTCTTAATCTTACCACCCCCCACCCAATCTGTTGCACCCATATTCATCTCAGTTCAAAGCAATTAGAATGTATCCATCTGGTTGCTTAAGCCCAAATGCCTACGGTTATCCTTGATTTCTCTATCTCACAAGCCATCATCTAATCTGCCAGGAAACCCTATTGGCTCTATCTTTGTCTATGTTACCATAATTGCTCACCTAACTGCAAAAGCCTCCTCATGAGTCTCCCTGCTTCTACACTTGTGTTTCCTCTACCCCCAAATAGGCTATTCTCAACAAAGAAGCCAGAAAGACATAAAAGAAAAATAATTTATAGCAGAGAGATATGAACTTAACTATGTAAATGACAAGACTCAATGAAGTAGCTAGATGCTCACACCTTTACAGGCCTACCTTGTTTGATTGTGCTTTGCTTTACTGCACTTTGCAGATATTGTGTTTTTTACAAATTGAAGGCTTGTGGCAATCCTACAACAAGCAAGTCTTTTTTTCAACAGCATTTGCTCACTGTGTGTTTTTCTCATATTTTGGTAATTCTCAGAATACTTGAAACTTTTTCATTATTACTTTGTTATGGTGATCTGTGATAAGTGCATCATCATCATCACTGAAAACTCTGATGATGGTTAGTATTTTTTAACAAGGAAGTATTTTTAATTAAGGTATGTATGTTGTTTTTTTAGACATAATGCTGTTGCACACTATTAGACTACAGTGTAAATACAACTTTTATATGTACTGGAAACCAGAAAATTTATTTCACTCACTTAATTGTCATGTTTGCTTTACTGCAGTGGTCTGGAACTGAACCTACAATATCTCTGAGGTATGTCTATATCATAAATGCCACAGTTGTAAACGTAGGTATGCAAAGTGCAGGTACGTTGATAGGAAACTCAAATACTACAAAGGGGACTGTTGTCTGTGACATGGTTATTAAACTGGAGAACAATTCTTTTTCAACTTCTGAATTAAATATGATTTTCCCTTAATTTCCATAACAGTTGTATTCCTAGAAAATTCATTATATATTAAGACAATGCAAAAATGCTTTGTGTATACATGTAAAAAGTTATGCTCAGTTGTGGTTTTTCAATAGGAAACTGAGGGGGCCATTTTAATATCAATATGTGGAACTGTCCTGTACACTACAGGATGCCTGGCATCTCTGTTACCCATTGACTAAATGCCAACAGTATTCTTCCAATCACTGTAATAATCAACAATGCTCTGACAAATTTTCTAAACACCCCAATGGTGAAATTACTCCTGCTTAGAAACACTATTCTAAAAATATAGTCTCCGATCCTACAGAATATCTTGACTCTGTAATTTCATCAAAAGAAGCATGAATGGGGCACCTGGGGGGCTCAGTAGGCTAAGCACCTGACTCTTGATTTCTGCTCAGGTCATGATCTCACAGTTCATGGGACTGAGCCCCACGTTGTGCTCTGTGCTGACAGTGTGGAGCCTGCTTGGGATTCTCTCTCTTCCTCTTTCTCTGCTTCTCCCCAGCTCAAACTCATTCTTCTCAAAACAACAAACTTAAAAAAAAAAATGAACAACATATTGAAAAGCACAAAGTGCCATCTATCTTGAGTGTGGAAATTAAATTCATTCAGGAATATTCTGGCATATCCATTGATTCTCAGTCCAAACGGCCCCTTTGTCCTAACATGTTGATGAGCTTGGCTTTCTTGTGAGTTGGGGATGGGGTTATGACAGCCAACAATCATGCATAAATACATAATTTGAAACCTAAGGAATGCTGCTGCTATGTAAATCCACTTTGCGAGAGGGAAAACAGATGGGGGAAGTACCAATGTACAAAGAACATGGACTGACCAGGAATCAAATGAGGTGTATTGTAAGAGATGTATCCACCTATTTGACAGATCTTTATTTATTGGCTAGGCACTGAGATTACAAAGATGATGAGAAGAGTTTCTGCCCCAGAGGAGATGTCTAAAGGGAGCAAATCAGTTTCCAACTGGGTCTTGGTTTCTTCAAGCTCAAATCTGAATGTTCGGAGTGCTTTCCAAGAAAAAATAAAGATTTTATGTATATGCTATAGTGTAGCACAGGGAAAATACAAAATGAAGCAGGCAAGATGGTACTAGAGTTAAAATAGTCACTCATATGACATTATTTTATTTCTCACATGAGAGTGTCAATATTACTACGTGAAATTACTGTTTTGTTAATAGTAAATGTCATTATGTTTCTACTTCTTGATATAATAAAAAGATGGAGAGTATACATTCAAACAATTCTCAGGAGCAAAATGGAATAGAAATGGCAGTTAATATCAGCATGTTTTTTTCTGAAAGCATTATTTTCTGTACAAAAAAAAAATAGCACTTTTAATCATTTCATCCCTCACGCAATTCACATTTTGACAAGGCAAAATCTGCAAAGAATTTGCACACCAAAATTGTCTGGTGGCTACAGAGCAGCTCACAGAATAAAATGTTAACAAAATGAATGGAATGTTAAGCTAACTGGCTGGAACCAGTATATATAGACTTTAATGTTATCTATTTATATCTAATTTTTTTTAAGTGAGAATATTTTAAAGTAGCAATATCCTTTTGAAGAATGAGGATATTGTAAATATTTAATTTCTTGAGATTATAGAAAAACCATCAAGAATAAAGAAAGTAATTTTTCTCCTTACAGAGACAGCTATAGTTTAGGTTGTTCTAAGTCATTAACACTTCTACTACTTTTCCAACTAGAACTTTATCTACTTATAATATTGATTCTTTCAATTACAATAAAGCCCAGAGCCCTAGAAAAGGGCTATCATTTAGAATAAGAATTCCTTTTTTTTAAATTGGTCATCTCCTTGGCATCCACATTCGTATTCACACCTAGCTATACTTGTTAATTCCCAAACACATCATGCTCCTTATATGCCTTTCTAGGCTTTGCATATGCTATTTCCCAGGCCATTTTCAAAGGCTTTCTCCCCACTCCTTAAAGACCTACTTACCTTTAAACACTTAACTTAAATGGTAGCCACAAACAGCCTTCCTAAACCTTTGCACAAAGTACTTTCCATGTGCTCCCATAGCACCTTCTTCATTCCACAAAAGTGTAATTTATGACAGGACTAAAATCATTTACCACCTGTCTGTCCTCCACAGACTCTCTGTAAGCCTAAAGACCGGGAAATACCAAGTCTGAATATGGATTTGCTAATGAAGACAACAACTATGAAAAATAATGGTGAAAATGCTGTGATCATTTTGCAAAAGGCCCAAACCTTGAGGTCTATCTATTACTTCTTCCAGTTTTGTGTTATTAAAATTTATTTGTAAATGATAAGAAAATCAAACTTGGTATGTATATTACCAATTATACTATTAATTTTTAAGGTTTCGGCTAGATTTTTTTTTCCCAAGGAAGAAATACATCTCTACAACTGATGTGCAAAAACAAGTGCCTTTGATTCTCACCATGTATTAAATGCAAATAAATATTCATACCTGCAACATTTAAGAAAAAAATCCCCCTATTTAGATTATGTTCATCCAAAAAATAGGAAAGCACATAAGAAAAAAGCATACCACAGGAGAATTTATAGGGAAAGTGGGTGTGGTTCCTGAACACTACAATTCATGCTTTCAGTGTTAAAAAGTGATTAATTGAAGCAATATAGACCAACTCTCCACAGGAAACTGAGGAACCACATGTGCACTTGGTTATGACTACCACCTACAATGTCCAGTGGAATGAACTATAAAGATACATCAAGGTTAAGTACCTAATAACACAGCTATAGACAAACTTACCCATCAGCACAACTAAGGTAATTTGCAGAGACAGAGAAGGGAATTAACAGGTGTCCAATTTCCACATATATACAATGTTTTATCAGACTACAACTTCATTTAATCTTTCTAGTCACCCTGTGAGCTAGTTATTGTTAATCTCAGTTTAATGAGTAAGGAACTAAAGCTCAAAAAGATGAATGTGACCTCACTTGTCCTATATCCTCATTGTCTCACTCAATGACAATGACCTGTGTTCTCTGAGCATGCACCACAAATGAGGCATGCTGAGTGACCACTCATCCTGGTTTACAGTTTACATGGTTATCCCAGCATAATTAACAATAATGCCACGTTTCAGTCTCCAAAGTGTCTGGTTTGAACAATTACATAGTTTCCATAAGTACAGAAGGGTGGACATCTGCTTATATAAAAATATATCTAGCCTAAGTCTGAAACAAGATCGAAGCATTTGGGGAAAACAGTACTCTTTCAATAAAATTGGTGATAATTATAATACACTGAATTTTGTACATGCTGAGACCTTTACATACACAGTTAACCCTTGAACAACACAAGTTTGAACTGTGTGGGTCCACTTTTATGTGTATTTTTTTTTCCCAGTAAATACAGTATAGTACTATATAAATGCATTTTCTCTTCCTTAGGATTTTCTTAACATTTACTTTACTCTAGCTTACTTTATTGTACAAATATAGCAGATAACACATATAAAATACAAAATGTGTGTTGACTGTTTATGTTATCAAGGCTCCCAGTAGTTCTGGAGAAGTCAGAAGTTATATGTGGATTTTCAACTGCATGGGGGCTGGCACCCCTAAACACAGCACATTAAGGATCAACTGCATAACTTAATCTTACCTAACATCCGAGTAAGAAAACTGGATTTTAAAGACTAATCAGTCAAGGTCACACAATTAATAATGGGATAAGCTGACTTGTACCCTGACAGATGAGTCCAGATGACACGTGGCAGTTTTTGTAGGTTTTTGAGGCATCTTAAGAAGGGATGAGGTTGAAGCCAGAGTCTAGGAAGACTATCAAGATTGCCCTTCCCACAATGTGAATCTCTTTCCTCTAAGTCCCAGATCTTTGGTAAGTTCTACTAAGTGGTGTGCATGTGTTGTGTTGTGCTGTGTTCTCAGAGAATCCACTAAAAAAGAAAGGCTTAACCCTGGACAAAATGAAGACTATCCATAGCGTCAAGTCAAAGACAGATGAGGGGATTCTCACTGGAGACACGAAGCCTTGAGACCTATCAAGATCATGGGGACACTTTTATAAGCTTTGAAACTGGAGATTTAAGACAAGTTTCCCTAAATTTCTAAGGAGCCAAGTATACCCTGGCTAAAATGTGAGAGAAAGGAAGAGGGAAAGAGAGAGAGCGTGCAAGTTCAAGAGTTCAAGAATTGCTATAACATGGTATCGCTTAGCAATAAAAACTAAAAACTATGTTTTTCCCATCTGGTGTGAACCTGCTTAAGTTGGTGAGACTATATATTCCTGACAGCAGAAAATATGGACTCCATCCTATTCTACTTTATAACTTTCATGAGGTCTGCTTTATATAAAAGGAATTGCCTTTGTAAAATTAGAAAGAGTGTTATGGAGGATGACTGGGTAGCAGTTGGTTAAGGGTTGGAGTCATGCTCTCACAGTTCCAAGCCTCTGCCCCTCCCCTGCTCATGCTCCTGCGCACTCTCTCTCTCTCAAAATAAATAAATAAACTTAAAAGAAAAAAAGTATTATGGTATCATTATTTCTTGAGTATTATCTTAGTAATACCTTAAGAACAAAAAATGATTTTGTATTTTGGCCCTGTTTAATTTTTGTATTCTTTCTACCACATTCAGGCAGATATAGGCACCATTTCAATTTGTAGGGATAGAAACCAGATCACAGAGAATGAGAGTCATAGGTGCAATCAGAAGTAGACTCCATCAGAGTCTCGAGTATACCAGGTAATTCCATACTAACCTTATTTTTATAAACTCAGCCAAATGGAAGAATGCACACTAACCATATTTACTGAACTCCCACCAATTCAATGAGCAGTGTGATAATAATATCTGCCTTTAAGATTATTCTGGTAATTAAAGAAGTCAACCTGTAAAGAATCTCGTGTAATACACACACACACACACACACACACACACACACACACACACACACTATTACTTATTGCTGTAAGTTTAAAAAGGCATAAATAAATGTTGTATGCACATTTTCTGCAAAGATACCCCAGAAACTGTTAACAATGGTTCCTTTAAATAGAAGAAACACAATGAGGAAGAAAGGAATCTTGTTTTTCATTTTATACCTTTCTATACATTTTAAACTTAACTGTACTACTTTTTTTTTAATGAGCAATTGTTTTAAATATATGAGAACTAATGCTTTGCTAAAAGCCTCTTTTCTAGAATTTCAGATACATTGAGTCTCTGCATCTTCAGAATAAAGTTTAATAGTTTCCTGCCCATGGCCATTCGCATTTCTTACAAAGTTTAATCCCCAGCATAAATTTTTGTTGCTACTATGAACAGACTCTTTTTTCTCTATTTTTGCACCAGTTATTACTACTATATAAATCATGATATTTACATTATTTATAATGGAATTTTACTATATTAAATATCTTGGGCATTTTTTATTATCTACAAATAATTCTGTCCTTTTCAATAATTCTCTTTTTCTGTTCTTAATATACTGGCTAAATATTTCAGAGCTATTTTAGATAGTAATGATGACAGCAAGTAAGCTGCTAATTCTAATAGGAGATAAAATTGTGTGTTTCACCATTACTAGTATTTTGGCTATTGATAACTTGATCCTTAATTTGTTTATAACACATAACTTCAGATACTTTCCATAAAATACGTACAGTAAATATCTCTAAACAGTGAGATAATAGGTGATTATATTTTCCTTCACAATTTCCAGTAAATTATGTAGGTTTATTTAGGTTTTCTACATCTACCTTATATTTTTAAAACTCAATTTTGTTGATTTATGTTTTTTAAAAGATTGCCCATTTGATTCAGATTCTCATACATATGTGGAAAAGTTTCTACAAAAGTATTACCACTTTTATCTACAGATGACTACAGTTATATTCAACAGCTGCTAATTTTGTATATTATTTTTTACTATTAGACTAGCTACAAACTCTTCCCATTTATTTTCCAAGTTTCCTAAAATGAATGGACACATACACCTTTATCTCCTTATTTCTCCTAATGTTCCTTGCTTAAGGAGAATGTTTCTAACTCTAAATTATGGGTCGGTTAGTCATCAGTATCTTGCAGAAGGCAAGAGTGAAGCAAAACCTAAAAAAGCTTTCTCTTTATTTATTTATTTTAATGTTTATTTATTTTTGAGACAGAGAGAGACAGAGCATAAACGGGGGAGGGGCAGAGAGAGAGGGGAGACACAGAATCTGAAACAGGCTCCAGGCTCTGAGCAGTCAGCACAGAGCCCGACGCAGGGCTCGAACTCACGGACCGCGAGATCATGACCTGAGCTGAAGTCGGCCGCTTAACCGACTGAGCCACCCAGGCGCCCCAAAAGCTTTCTCTTTAAAAACAACATTGTACGGTCCTTTGTGAAAGACAGCATATCTAACAATAATGCCTGGATACAAATTTCTCAAAGTAAACTTATTCTGCTAATAAAAATGATATCTCCTCCTTTTTATTTAAATACATTCATGCTTAAGAATACAAGATGCCATAAATATATTAAAAATTTGATATTAGGAAAATCCTAACATTCCCAGATCAGAGTTCCATGAAAACCATTTTCCAATACTCTTAATATTAAAATTTGCATGTTAACAAATGTGTGTGGCAATGTGTTCAAATCCTCATCAACTTCTCTTTTTCTTTTCATATTTCATTAAGTAACCATTATATTGAACCTATCTTGTCATCCGAAATGGTTAGTTTGAGATACATTACCAGAAAATGCCAAGTTTAAATATAAACAGCTAACTTTTCATTTCTACTCTACCAGGGAAGTTTCAAAGTGTTAAAAAATGCAAGCTGCTACTCATCTTCTAAAAACAGAAAGCGAATAATTAGATCACAATTGATGGCTCTTTTCTCAGAGGGGAAAAAAATGATGAATGCAACTGGAATGTTTATTGTCACTGAAATTCTTCAGGCCTGGATTCCAAGTATCGGTCTTGATGCAAGTTACTATGACAACTTAAATTACAGAAAATGTCCCCCCTTCTTCTACCAAGTTTTTTTTTTTTTTTTTTTTTTTTTGCCAAAAGATCATTTCAAGTCTCCTAAACTCTGCGTGCATAAATTACCTGTAACAACAATAAACATCTCTTTAACAAGTTTTATTTAGAAATGCCCCCACCTAAACCGTTAAAACCAAGTATAAGCATATAAAAAATAAATTCCACTAAATCTACGTGGGACAGAAAACCTAACCTGAAAACATGAACACACACACACACACACACACACACACACACACCTTAAAATGTAAAATGTTGAGAGTATTTTGAAACTATTCCCCACTACCAGAGGCACAAAATATTACCACAAGCTTCATTACAGAAACTATAGGAAATTATTTACAGGGCAGTTTTGAAAGAAGATTATAGAGCTAAGTCCTGTTTATCATTCTTTTCCCTCCATTAATGCTTTTTACAGGAAGGTACCAGAAAAGGGGGATGGGAGAAGAATGCAGTCTTATCTGGAACAGAAAGAGAAGCAAATAAATTATCTGTAATGTCTTATTCTGTTTTACATAATCTGTCTTTTTTACATAAAATATGAGTTTTAAAGTTTCTTCTTACACAGCCTCAAAGTTAAAACCTAGGAAAGATGCCTTGTGATAAATAAAATGTGAATTATTCTCTATCATTCCCTAAAAGAATAATGGCTCACGAGAAACTACATCATTGTGGAGAAAATGTAATTTAGTAGAAATAGTCTGATTGCAAGACATTAAAAATTTAAAGTCACTCCATAAAAAAAATATTTAAGGTAGTTTCACAGTGTAGCAATACTGAAAATTCAAAGCTGGTTTTGTTGCCAGAAAGATGCTACATTCAGAAAGGCTTAGGGAACTCAGATACCCTCTTTCTATGAGTAAACTGGTTTACTTCAGCAGCCAGCAAGGGCAAAAAAGTTTTATGTATTACTATAACACATCCAGAAACCCCTCATGTATTTAAAACAGATAAAACTTCATTTGAAAAAAGAAAACAAGGCAGTATGCTAAGGGAATCTTTTTGCACTTGAAGTCAAAAATCAAAGACTGTTAATTCCTAGTATAGTAAGCATTTGAGAAGAAATAGCAAAAAATTAACTCTTTATCTGCAAAGTTGAATCAAGTCCTACATCTTCTACATGTATAACTACCAGCGTTCTAAAAGAAACAAAATAACTAAAGCATTCAAACCCAAGTGTACACAATATCTAAACATTAAATCTGAACCATAGTTCCTCTTCCTATAATTTATATATAAATCCTCCCAAACAAAACATAATTAATGTAAATAAAAGAAAGATTTACAGAATAGCTTCATCAGTGATGAAAGCTAAACCTAAAATTTAAGTGATAACATAATTATGGAGAGAACTGTAGTAAGTTAGACTACATAATACATTTTATTCCTTATACTTTTCTTCTTTAGATCACATGACAAATAGCAGGGCTAAACTAGAATTTTTCAGCTTCTGATATGGATATAACAAAATTGTCCAATGAGAATCTGACTATCTTTTACTTTCAGCACGTGTGGCCTGCTTGTCATGGATTTTGCTAATGCCACAAGCAATGCGAAAGTCTGTAGGAGAAAAACTGAACCAGTGAGGATAAGGACTTGTGGCTTTAGGAAATCATTTCCCTCCAAATATTCTAGCAATTACTACAACGCTCTAAGGTTATTTTTATTTCAGGGATGAATGAATTTATGTTAACACCTTTGAAGATACATCATTAAGGCAAAAAAGCAAGCACATAACTTTTGCAAAATAAGAGACTAAGGAATTTATGAAACAGCATGCTGGCTGGTGCCCTTAAAGAGTTAATTCACCTTGTAAAATGTGGACAATTTATTCACAAGTGATTCACATACTACAAACAAGGTCAAATTATTTTCCCTTCTGAGACCAATGAATCACTTTGTTTCAAGAGGTGATACACATCAAGCACACAAAAAGCAAGTGAAAATTAATTTAGTTGTATATTCTCACTTTAAGAGACTTTGTGAACCCCCTTTAATGAAGACAATTACAGTACTTAAGAGATGGAAGCTCAAACTATAAGCTATTTCAAACTTTTCAAGACCTTCTAATCTTCACTGTTAGAAATACTTCTCTGCTTTAAAACAGGCCATCGATTAATGAATGGATAAAGAAGGTGTGGTGGGTATGTGTGTATATATATATAAAATGTGTGTACACACACACGCACACAAACAGAATATTATTCAGCCACAGAAAAGAATGAAATCTTGCTATTTGTGACAACATGCACAGAGCCACAGAGTATTATGCTAATGAAGTAAATCAGTCAGAGAAAGACAAATACCCTATGATTTTATTCATATGTGGAATTTAAGAAACAAAACAAACAAGCAAAGGGAAAATATATGAGAGAGAGAGAGAGAGAGACAAAGAGAGAGAGAGAGAGAGAGAGAGAGAGACAAAGTAAGAAACAGACTACAGAGAACAAACTGATGGTCACCAGAGGGGAGGAGGATGGGGGGACAGGTGAAATAGGTGATGGGGATTAAAGAGTGCACGTGTCTTGAAGAGCACAGGGTGAAGTACGGAAGTGTTGAATTACTATGTTGTACCTCCCAAACTAATATAACACTGAATGTTAACTAACTGAAATTAAAATAAAAACTAAAAATAAAAATGAATAAATAAATAAAAGAGGCTGTCAATTTAAAGCACGAGTAGAATAACGCTCAGAAAGCCTAAGTGGTGACACACCAACCTGCAAAAAATTTGCTTCAGACTCCACGTTTGAAATCTAAAGCATGGTTCACAATGCTAGTAGTGTCACCCCAAATTTGGACCTAGGATTTATGGCACACTGGCAAGGAAATACTAGTGCTAACTACCCTTTATACTTATCGAAATACAGGACTTATAAGTAATGATTCTTAGGAGCTCACCAGTGAACACAACCTCTGAAAGTCTCCCCAAATTTTGAAAAATTGTTTTTAAAATGTCACTTTAAGTGATATTTTTCTAGGATATATGAAAGGAGTACAAATTTTCAGACTCACCTTAGGGCGCTGGAGTCCCCAAGTGGGAGGAGTGTTGAGGTAGTCTTGAGGAAGAGTGGAGCACCAGACAGGTATTCTAGGAGGAACTACACAGGCACCTGGAAAGGTACACAGTGTTCTTACAGTCCTGGCTAATTTTTATCTTAAAAATGCTAAATCACCCCATTTTAACTTCTAATTATCCAAGAACAAAATACATAAGCCCTTAGCTTCAAACAGTTTTCCGAAGAACAATTTTTCCTCCCCTCTCCAACCTTCTCCCTTCCTCATTTGAACTGCGGTATTTGTGGGGTGGGTTTGTGTTCTGTTTGATCTCAATTAGCATTTTTGTGCCATTGAAAAAGAAATCTCAGCTGTTTCTCAAAAAGGTCATTTGATGGGCCCATGGTGTTCTAGGAAAGACTTTGTGCCCTCTTTCTCCTGACCAAAGCTGACTGCAACACCACAATAATTTATTGAGAGCAGTTTAGCAGTTAGACATTTGGAAAACTGCCAAAAGCCAGCACCTAAAAGTGATGTTGAGGGAGAAATTTCAGGTTTTCAGTCTTCAAAAATAAAAACAAAAACATGCCACACTTTTCCTTAGGGAGTATAAATTATTACCACTAGTAACCCAAGAAAGAGGGCAACTTGGCACCAGTTCTTTTGCCCATTCTATTGCCTAATGCTGTGAGAATGTGAAACTCTGCCATTAGTTATAAAGAAAGCCTAAGAAATTTGGCCACAAGGCGGGAATTGACGCAATTCAGATGTCTGCCACATTCAGACTCTGCCCTTAACAGATGTTTCTGCATTTATTTATAGAAAGGTTTACTTTAATAACAAGACTATCTTCCATCAACCATTTTCTTTTCACACTAAAGTACTTCATGAATAAAAACTATCACCAAAAAAGTTACAATCCTCAAATTCTTAGTTATGAAATAATATGAAATGTCAAATTAGAAATAGTGTAAGGAAAATGAACCCAAATATGATGCAAGCTATCAGAAAATATATAAATTTCAAACATAATTGAGGAAGGGATAAGTTACTTCAAAATTTCTCCCTTCCATAGCTGGGTTCTCCCTGAAAGGCTATATAACCCTGAATGGAAACACTGTCTTTCAGTCTGTTTGCTACACTAACATTTCATACAACTTAATAGTTGTATGTATAAAATACCATCCATTTCTGGATTATTTTTTAATAGTGTTATAGCTGTAGTGCAAAGGTGCATTAGTGCATGCTTCTAAGTTTTAGAAGAAAAAGAGGGAAGCATTCACATGAAAATTCTTTCTAATGAAAATAAATAAGCCTTAAGCAAACTAGATATCAAAGAATTCCTGTCTCGTCATTTTATGTTAGATGGGTTAGAGCCTTCTGGCTTCAACTAGACCTAACTACCTCCTAAAGAAGCTAAAAGAAAGACACAAATTGGAGGCTCATGTGTCTTGGTAAAAGAGTCTGTCCATGGAACATGTCATCCAAAAAGCAATGAAGGGTCAGCCCTGTTGGGAGAGAGTATTGGAAGATGAATTAAAAGACATGTGAGAAAGGCTAAATAGACTAAGCACTCTAATTCCCACCCTTGGGCCTAGAAGCTATCTGGAAGTCAGCCTGGTTGGCAAAGGGATTCTTATTTATCTAAATCAAAAATCTCATTTCTTACCTATCTTTTCTTCTTTAAAGCCTCATCTCTCTTTTTAGTTTTGTTTTCAAAAAAAAACTTTTGAAAGTGGGAAGTTGGCAGTTAAGGAGTTTCTAAAATTGACATAATCATTATCCTCTTTTATCCATAAAATAAGGTTATCAAGACTAGAGCCAGACATTTAAAGGCCAAGAAGATTATGGTGCCTATTTCCTCATATGTAATTCAAAATGATACTTAGATATACGCTAACATTAAAATCTCTCCTTCTTAGATTTTTATAATTGCAAAATTCTGGATGAGTCAAGGTTCTTTAGATTAGGATGGGAAGTGTCCTAGTCCTGCCCGAGTCCCGGGAATGTGCTTGGGATGCCTAAGGGAAATGCCAAACCTGACAAGAAGGGCCAGGTTCTGGTATACTTGTACTCACCTCTCTAGTCTCCTGCGTGGCCTCAACCCTCTCCCCATTGATTACTATAACCATCCTAACTACTCAACCCATTGCCCAAACCACTTTAAAAACAAACAAACAAAGAAATAAAAGAGCAAATCCTATCATTCAACTGTTTTTAAAACCTCCACAAAAAAGTCCAAATTTTTTGTTTGGCCTGTCATTATGGTGACAATTTCTTCCTAACCATAAATATGGACATAAGATCTAGCAATCTGAAGACAGCAAGAAATTTGAGATTTAAACAGATAATCTCAGAAAATTTACAATGTATTGGGGCTCCACCTGAGACTTCATATCCTTGCATGCCACTGTCTAAACTCATTTCTAGTCGTTCCCTTGAAGCTACCACATGACATGCCGCAGCCTTACCCCTGCTCAGCTCCTCAGGCTCCAGCTCTACTGCATGCTGGCATCTCATCCCTGGGCTCCACCAATCTTCTGTGCTGACCAAACTCCAACTTACCCTCCAAGAAACAACGCAATCATCTCACATTCTCTGGAAATCTTCCCTCATCCAAACTGATCATTCCAGGAATTCTGGCTGGCTAAGAGCACTCACTGGTACTGTTTCCTAAATCCCTACAACCCTATGAGGAAGGTAAGTTGTAAAAAGGGAATAATCAGAAAACTAAAGAATAGAAAGGTTGAATAAGTGGTCCAAGGTCAGATAGCTAATAAATTAGAGAGCTGGAAATTGAACTCAGGCAGATTGACTTCAGAGCCCATGTTCTTCAACAACTGACCTGATCATCTGTAGTATGTACCTCTGTTATAGTATTTGGCATAATTATAATGAAATGTTTGCCTTTCCTTGAGGACAGAGACATTTTGCATTGCTATCTGTATTCATGTTGCCTAGCACATAAGAAGTGCTCAGTAAATGTCTGTTGAGGGCTTGATGAATTCAGAGTTTTACAGAATGGCAACAGGTTATTCAGTGGTGCTGAGCTTATCACCAATGAAAGTCCTGCCTTGCTAAATGATTTCTTTTACCTAGAATTCTCCTATGACTACATGTTCGAAAATAGGTATCTATCATATAAGTAATTGAAATGAACCAATAACCAATGTATACCAACACATGCAATTTGGAGCAAAAGATGTAAAAACTGAAAACCTCTACACCCCAATTTATATTATTTTTGATAAAATTAAAATTAAGGCTATTTGAATATTCACTGGACACTTGCACATATTAGATTAGACATTCTCCTGGTTTGGTAGCCAGCGCCTAAGATAGCCCCTAAAGATCCTTGCTTCCTGGTCTTCATATCCTTGCGTATTCTCCTCCAACTATGAGGAGAGTTAATTTGTATAGCCAGAAGGGTATCATGGAAACAATGTGTGACTTCCAGGCTAGGTCACAAAAGATGATGCAGCTTCTATCCCGCCCTTTGATCATTTGCTCATGTTATGCAGATGGTCAAGTAGCCCTATGGAAAGGTCCACATGGTAAGAAACAGGTCTCCTGGCAACAACCAGCTCAAATTTGCCAGGCATGTGAGCAAACCACCTTGGAAATAGATCTTTCAGCCCCAGTAAAGCCTTCACACAGACTACTTATAACATGAGATGACGTCTAGACTGCAATCTCATGTAAGATTCTGAGCCAGAGCCACCCACCTAGGACATTCCTGGATTCCTGATCCAAAGAATCTAGTGAGATAAAAAACAAACATTTATTGTTTTACATCCCTATGTTCAAGGCAACTTGTTATGCAGCAATAGATAACTAATATATATCTATTGTCACTTACACAGCCTTTATTCAGTTTATAAGAATGCAAATGGAAATTACTGATAACAAATGAACACAATATCAGGTTATCACAATTCCTATACACTGAACAAAACCAAAATAGAATGATTAAGAACAACTCAAGTGCAAAATAAATTCCAGTTTTCCAAGAGATGTTGCCTTTTTCCTTTCCTTCCTTTTTTTTTTTTTTTTAATAGGTGAAATGAAGCATGCAGGCCTTTCATTTGCTTGTAGGTTATCCCTTAATGACTACTGGTTAATTGCTGGGTATATTCCCTTCTTCTAAACTAGGCCCACCAAATGAATAATCAGTGGACAACAGTCAGAAAAGAGGTTACTGCTCTGGTTGTTCAAGTCTTATAGGTCATATAGGAAAAATTCTAAAGGTTTTAGAGGAGGCTACTCTCTACTCTGTGACTTCAAGACACTAAAAAGTTAAAAAAGTACATTTTTTTTTGGAAAGGGAAAAATCCATCTAAATATTCAACTATATTCAACTATAAATATTCAATTATAAATAGACTGCAACAGCACATTTTTATAAGTGATATCTCTTTGTATACACAAAATAAATTAAAACTATAAATATTATGCAAATTTGAAATTCTCCTGAATTTTTAGTTTTTCTAATAAAAGAGAGTAGGAACATACAATTTTTTTTTCTTCTTTGACACCAAAACTCCTAGACATCCTGCATCTGTGAACATAATTCAGTTCTACTATAAGAAATACAGTTATTAAGAAAAGTATCTTAGGTTTCTAACATTTAATATAAAATGTTAAAATAAAATTATTACATAAACAATAAAGGTGAAGTAAGTCCATTAGGATGCTATAAGCTATATTAGTTTGCAAAGCAGAGAATTATTTATATAATCAACATCTACCAAGCTCTTAATATATTTAAAATATAGTAGGGATTATAAATGTGAATAAGATAAGGGTTTTTTTCCACTAATTGTGCAACATTTGTGAGATATAACTAATATACAGTAATAATAATACCAAATAGATGTTTTGGAAGCACCAAAAAAATGTAAAAAAAGCTACAGCAGAGTTCATATCCTGGATATTTAGGAAGCCTTTGTGAAATGTCATTATACTTGCATATGACTAAAAATTTTTTGAGCTTTTTCATGTTAATATGTTATAATTCCCATTATACAGATGGCAAAGCAGAGGCTCAGAAAGATTAAGTGACTTGATCTGAACCAAGTTTCTGCCTTTTAAAGAAGGAATAGTAGACACTCAGAAAATAAGTGCCAGGCAACACTCAATGCATAATTCAAAAGCTGTTCACTACACTGGGAAGGTAAATCCTACAGTCCCCATTTTACAGATGAGGACACTAAGACCTTAGAAGATCTGGTACCTTTCCAGATTCACATGGCTAGTAAATGGCAGAGCCCTGATTTGAACTTAGGTGTACCTGATTTGAAAGATCCTTCTTTTTTCTCCCAGACTCCCATCCCAGGTTAGTTCTCCTAACCTGTGCTGCTCCCAGTAAGTGTTCACATTCTTTACTGCACCTTCCCTTTCTGGCCTAATAAACTGATCCATAAACCACAGGAATTGAAATCCATCCTTGTTAGTCTTATGATTTGTTATTAAATGTCACACAGGAAATCAGAAGAGTTAAAGGAGGAGATGGAGAAGACAAAAGACATGATCAATTAGTTTTTAAACAGCCAAGCAATCACTTTTGCTTAGACAAGTTTGAAAAATGCATTTCATAAACTTTGCTAGAGAAGCTATCCAATGATTGCTTGGATAGGGTCTCCCTCTCCTAGCTAACACTTAACCTACACACCAGAGTTGTTTTCAGATCAACTGCAGAGTTTAACAAGCATTCATCAAATTATCTAGTTGTCCTAACTGAAGCTCTATTATTCCAATCTGAGTTGGCCAAAAAAGCCACTGTTAAATGCATATAAAGAACAAACATAACCATGCTAACAGAAGCTATGTTTCCCTGTAGAACACACATCAGACAAATGTGATACTGGGACGTCTTAAAGAGTTACATTAAGCAAGCACTGAGAAAGAAACAGCATGATCTTGGTGTGGTTCCGTGATCAGGACAGCACATGTGGCCTGGTGTTTGAGAAAACATCAAACTGATGGAAATGTTAGGAGGGAAAAAGACCTGAAGAACAGAAAAGGAAGTGGGCTTTTTCTGCAAAGCTGTCTTTACTGCTGCTCAGAAAGTAGTACAAGGCTCTTTTGGAGGCACAGTGAGTTTGCAGAAGAATTTAGGTGGGACAGATAATACCTGTCAAAGAGCTGCTTTGTAAAGAACAGGAAAAATTCAAAGAACTTAACTAGTTTTTTATTTAAATGAACTACAAAAGGTAATGAGCTGGTGAAGTTGACAGCTCCTTCAGCAGATAGCTTCTCTAAACATACCAAAAGGATTCTTTGGAGGTTTCCACCCTGTTTTGTGTTATTTGTTAGACCTACTCCCCTACTGTACAATGGAATCCTGTCTCACTTCTTCTTTATAGGCCCAGCACCTAGCACAGAATCTGGCACACTCAATCAATGAGGATGAGAGGAAGGCCAGGAAGAGGATCTTGATAAAGCAGGAATTTGACATGCTATTTCCTGAGGTGGCATGCAGGCAGCTAGCTGATAGAAATTTTTCTTTTCTTTCTCTCCCAACAAGGATGGATTGGTTGGAAGGTAGGAGGGCTATTTAAAAACAATTTTTTTTAATGTTTATTCATTTTTGAGAGAGAAAGAGAGACAGAGCACGAACAGGGGAAGGGCAGAGAGAGAGGGAGACACAGAAACTGAAGCAGGCTCCAGGCTTTGAGCCGTAAGCACAGAGCCTGACGCAGGGCTCAAACCCATGAACTGCAAGATCATGACCTGAGCTGGAGTCAGACGCTCAACCGACTGAGCCACCCAAGCGCCCCGGAGGGCTATTTTTTAAATCAAAGAAAAATAATTTAATTAAAAAGCAAACTTGTGGTTTTGTTTTTGTATTAACACAAATGAAATCCCAAATATTGATTTCAGCCACCAGTCCCCAATTACCCTGGAAATTTTTTAAAATACCACAGATTGCTCTAGTTAACTTCTTCTCAGCTTATCAGATTTGATTATCCAGATTTATTTCTGTAAATTTAGCATATGTTCAATACTGCTACCAGGCAACAAGAAAAATCCCTAGATTACTTATAAAGACCTGACAATTCTGACTGAAAGGTTGTCCACATATGTTCTAAACTTTCTCTCATTTTTCTTCTAACAGTCTTAGAACTAATTTTTAAAACCCTACCATAAAGAAGGGTATGTTCAAATGTGATGGATTCATTTTTAAAAGAACACTAATTGATTTTAAGTGACAATGATTTCTATTCTCTCCTTTTAAAATAGGAGTTGATAGAAAATTTTTAGCATGTTTTTTAAACATGCTAAAACACAAAACACAGAGATCAAAGAATATCCTCCTATTAAATTTGACAATCACTATAGCATTTGGCATGTTCAGATGTTTCAAATAATTATCTAATTTCCTAAATTGAACAGTTTCATAATATATGCTAATCTTGAATAAATGTCCTCATTTCGGTTCAAAGAAGAGCATTAAGCAATAAAGCTATCTTAAGTTGAAGAAAAGAGTATCTTTATGTTTAAACACTATTTAAGCCAGGAACTTGTGATTATTATTACACTTTACCTATTTCTGAGATCTTATCATTTCCTGCCTTAGTGCCTTAGGGAAGGGAAGTCCTTGGATCATTTCTGGAATTATAGTCTCTACAGTTTTGGTGTCTTCTTTCCCCTTACTGAGACCATTATGATATTGACTATAATGCTGTGTTAATAATGTTCACTTTGGCTCCAGGGAATCAAAAGGAAGTTAAGAGGCAAGACTGCATAGTTCACATGCTGTATTGTGGATTTGGGTCAGTGTGCCATGTTCCACTTCATACCATTCACTGTCTAATAACGACTCTAAAAATCAAGAGACCTCTCCTGACCCCAGGTACAGGAAAAATGGCAAAAACATACAAGAGCCAATGTGTAAGAATAAGTAAGAGAGAAAACAGGATAAGGAAGGGAAAATGATTAAAGGAAACAGAAGTGGCAGAAGAAGCGGGGGGGGGGGGGGGGGGCGGGGGGCAGGGGGGAGTAAGTAAATACGAACCTGGTCAGAGTTATGAAAAGCCAATGACTGGGAAATGATAGGTCAGATACAAGAGAAACACACAGAGGAAGCCAACAGAAGTCTAATCCCTGCACAATTCAGAGATGGGCAAGGAGGAGCAGCCATTAGATGCCTTAATAGAAAAGGCAAACAGCCCTGGCATGATGTGGACGCTGGTGACAGCCTACCAGTCCCCAAAAGGCACACGGAACCCACAGTCTTGATGGTCCAGTCAACCCAAGAAATGTGAGATGATTCATATTGTATGAAATTGAGGCTTCAAAGAGAAAACTGGCTTTATCCTCCACAGTTCTGGAGGTAGTACATATGAGAGCAAACACCCTAATCCCAGTTCTGATGTAAAGTGCATTTGGGACACTCACAACTTCCCTGAGTCTCAATTTCTCATCTGCAGAGCAAAGCTCTTAGAAATCAGTGTACCTGTTATGTCTTTTAGTAACTGCATCATAATCAACATCTCAATGCCCCTGGAAGATGAAGGATCTTGGAAGAAGACGAACTGATGAATGCAAATCATCAAGGCCACTATCACCTTCTGGATGGGGCAGAACCCAACTTGGGATGTTGGGGATACCAGACTGGACATAACTATTTCACCTCTTTAAGACTGATGGCAGGCTCTGCTACGAGGTCACTGAGACCAAGAGAGTTGCTTGCTACAAGCCAGAGTCCGGAAAAATATTTCTGTAAACACTTCATTTTAATCACTTTCTATGTGCTAAGCCACTGTTTTATGTACTGTATACATTAATTCATTTATTTTTCATAACAATCCCATAAAATAAGGATTTTCCTCATTTCCTGATAAGGCAAATAACTCATAACCCAGTTCACCCTGCTAGCAAATGGCAGATTCTGTGTATATATGAATAGTCTGTGCTCCTAACCACTCCACAACACTGCCTCTGGCCAGGACCCTGCAGCTTGCTCTCCTGACAGGAAGGCCTTCTCTCCAAAGAGTGATTTTAACCACCTCTCCTTGAATTTCACATCTGTAAGATGGAGATAAGACCACTTCCTTCCCAAAGGAATAGAATATTTTTATGTGACAATGCCTAAGAAACATATGAAAAGATGCTGTACATCATACATCATCAGGGAAATGCAAATTAAAACAATGAGATACTACTACACACCTGTTAGAATGGCCAAAATATGGAACACTGACAACATAAAATGCAACAGGAATTCTCATTCACTGCAGGTGGGAAAGCAAAATGATAGCTACTCTGAAAGACAATTTGGTGGTTTCTAACAAAACTAAACATACTCCCTGCTGGCAGGATCTACCTATCATGCACCTTTGTATTTACTCAAAGGAGCTGAAAATTTATGTCCACACAGAAACCTGCATAGCAACTTAATTTATAACTCCCAAAACTTGGAAGCAAATAGATGTTCTTCAGTAGGTAAATGAATAAATAAGCTGTGGTATATCCAGACAATGGAATGTTATTCAGAACTAAAAATGAGCTATCAACCATGAAACGACATGGAGGAAAGGTAAATGCGTATGAGCAAGTGGAAGAGAAGCCAATCTGAAGAGGCTACAAACTGTATGATTCCAACTATTTGACATTCACTCAAAAAAAGGCAAAAGTATGGAGACAGTAAGAAGATTAGTGGTTGCCATGGGTTGGGGGAGAGAGAGGAAAGAAAAGGCAGAGCATAGAGAATTTTTAGGGCAGGGCAACCACTCTATAATCTAATGGTAGATGCATATCCTTGTGCATTTATCCCAACACACAGAGGATACAACACCAAAAGTGAACTGTAGTGTGAACTACGGACTTTGGGTGATAGTGATATGTTGATGTAGGTTCATTAACTGTAACAAATGTATCACCCTGGTGGGGTATGTTGATAATGGGGAAGCCTATGCATGTGTGGGGTATATGGGAAATCTTGGTAAGTTCCTCTTAATTTTGCTGCAAACCTAAGACTGCTCTAAAAAAAATTAAAGTCTTAAAAAAATGCCTAACAACAGCTGGCACATTGTAGATCCTCAACAATTGCTAACTTATACCTTTACCTCCAGTGATCATTATACCTAGATAAAGGTTACCATTTATTTGCCCAACCTTCCACATTTATGTCCAACTAAGGCCCTGGTCAGACAAACTGGCTCCCTGCATAGCCAAAGACAGAGCAATGCTAGGACTGAGTTTGCTTTTCCTCCAAAAGACACCAAACCAAATTACCCAGATGCACCTCCCCTTCCATGGATACTACCTGAATCTAAAGATGCTTTCAGGAGCTATGGATAGCACAGGGCTTGTCTGAAGCCAGTAATGAAAGGTCCCATTTCTGAGCTATTACTTGGTATATTACAACATGCCACATAAGGCCTACAGTTCTAGCATTTGACAGAAAAAACAATACAACAATTGTAGACATTTTTTAGAACTCATTCCTGCATGGTGCAGCAGAAGTATATTACCCTGAGACTTAACAGAGCACAGTTCACTTCCCACATCCACTAGCTAATGGATCAGGGAAACCAAAACTGCCCCATGCTCAAAATTCACATGATTTTCATCTAAAAAATGAAAGGCTCAAGACCAGGTTTATATCATTACTCTGGATGTTTTCCTCTGGACACATTCCAGTTTGTTAAAGTCCATAAAATCTGGCACCCCAAACTAAAAATGTCTTTCTAAAGATGGTCTGATCAGCATAAAAGATTTATTATCTGTGTTGATCCTGCCTTGGCTTTTTTATTAAGTTATTTTCATTTAATGCTCAATATATAAAGAATTCTAAGGGAATAAACGTGTGTGCCACAACCAGTTTTAAGAAAAAAAAACCCAAATTACTAACACCTCTGAAGCTCCTTTTGACTCTTCCTAAGCCACTCCCTAATCCTCCACTTAGAGGTGAAACTCTCTTAAATGCTGTGTGTACTCATCTTTAGAAAAATAATTCAATTACATGTTTGTATCCCCAAATGATTACTAGCTTGCCCAAATTTCTGAACTTGATATAAATGGTATCATACCACATATAATCTTTTGCACCTTGCTTTTTTTTTTTTTTTTACTCAGTGTGATGTTGCTGCTTGGATCGGTGCTCTATGCATTTCCAAAGCTGCAGAAAAGGTTTGCACGCACAGGTGTGGGCTGAGGCTGGCTGTTTCCTGGCAGCATCCACTCTGATGGGGTGGTACCCATGTTGCACTTACTGGTCATTCATCATGTTATCACCTTAGTCCTACAGTAATCCACTATGTGTATAAAACACACCACAGATATGTTTTCTACAACTGATGGTTTTCTTCCAGGTTTTTTGGAATGGGCCACATGAAGCGCTACGAACATCGGTGGATAAATGCTGGGCTGCAGGGTATGAGTATTTTCAACTTTATTAAAATCAGTTTTCTTCAGAACTGTGGTCATGACCTATTGTGTGTGGTTCATAAAATTTCCTGGGTTGGATCCAACTTTTGTTTTTAAATGAAAAAGAACAAATTAGAAAGGAAAAATAATGGAGAATATTACTCTTAGGAGGATACAATCAGTTTCTTAAAACTCTGACTTAAATTATACATGTGTTACATGCACACACACACACATCAGTAAATGAATTTCTTACTGTGGGTCACAGTCAGAAAGCTCAGAACTGTTCTCCAGTTGATTAATTCTTTCTTTGGCTATGTCTAATTTACCACTAAGCCTGTTTGCTGATTTTAAAATTCCAAGTAAATATTTAAATTTTCAAAGCTCTATCTAGTATTTTCAGACCTCCTTTGTCATTTTTATATTCACTTGCTATTTACTCACATTTTTAACATTCCCATTTCTTTAACACAAAGCTACTTTACATTCTCTGTCTGATAACTATATCTTAGATCACTACATGTCTAATTCTATCATCTACTACTCTGGCTGGTTCTATTCATGATGCTTTGTTTACTTGTCTGTTTTATAATTTTGATTATGAGTTGAAATTTCTTGAAATTATATTTTTTGAACTCTTGGAGGCCTACATTGAAGAAAGATTCCTCCAGAAGGAATCTGCACTTGCTTTTGCTTTCTAAAAACACTTAACAACTATTTGTCTTTTTTGAACTATCTAAGTAGGTCTAAATTAGGACTAAAAACCTGCATGAACGCTATTTGCTATGAAATATTAGGCAGTTTTCCTTAGAGTTGCTAGGGACTGGGAGAAGATCAGGGGGAAAAGTTAGCTCTGGTTTAACACCACACAATGAAAGTAGTCTTTGCAGGGTTCCAGACTGATGTGGAGACATCTAGTAAAGTTTTTCTCCCTCACACAGGCTCTGGGCTTTGTCTCCTATCTCCAAGTAAATCACAGCTCACATCTGCTGGATTCAACAAGTGTTCACATACTGGCCGTTTCACGTACCTCATGGAGTTGCTTTTACTTTCGGCCCAAAGTTTCCCTCTCACCGTTTAAAGACACAATTATGTAACTTATCTAGCACTTTTAGTTTGTGGTAGAAAAGAAGTTGAGCATATTTAGTCTCACATACCAAGAAATGAAAGGTAGCATTAATTTTTTTAAAGGCCATTACTTCCTGTTATTTTTCATAGGAGGTATGTTGAGATGTTTCCTCATTCCTGTACTTATGTAACTGTTATTTTTTAATCTAAATGCAGAAATTCATAATCCATTAAATTTAGTCCTTTTATGGTTCAGCCATTGTTTTAAGCCATTAAAATCATTCTGAATTCACAATCTGTCATTTTTAGATTTTTATCTACATCTTCAAATTTTTTTCATTTACGAACCTGATTAACATGACTTCAATATATTTATTCCAAGTTGAAAAGATGTGGAACATGATATCATTCACATATCATATATCATCATATATATAATTATAAAACATAATTTCTGAAAAAATTGATACATCAGGAAAGTAGCACCCAGTATGTTAAATTTCATGCAAAAGATATTTGCTTGGATATGTGCTTATATAAAATTAAGGTTTTATTACCTTTACCTAAGTGTCACTGAAGGATGATTATGGATACTTTTGGTATACATCCTTGAAATGGGGATTGCTATGCCTCCCTCACACACCACAAATTAAATCTGATACAGATGTAAGAGTAGGTTAAAATTAACAAGAAGGATGCCTTTGAAAACTATGATACAGATATAATCAATCATGGTTTAAATGTTGGTGACAAGTAAAACCATGACAGCAACAGCAAAGATCCTTCAGGGAGGGCTGAGAGAGTAACAGTGAGGTGAAGACTGGTTTATCCTTTGCTTCAGTGATTAATTTTACAAGAAGCAACAAGGTCATTCAGCATACCTGGCTCATTCCAAGTCTATGAGAAAGGGACTAACAGCTAAAGAACATATTAACATTATATAAGGTAACCATTTAATTTATCATCCTGGACTAAAGGTCCTTTAATTATTCCAGAACAAGAGTGAACCAGGACTGATCCAGTAAGTCAGGATATGTTGTCACCCTAGCAATATATACCTCCTCCTTTTTAAATAAAGCAACTGCCTCAGTATCTCCTTAAACTGCTCATAAAAGTACACATCCATTGTCAATTTTCTACTGAACAAAATCTAAATTTATGGGATAATATGCTAATAATGTCTTTTAATACATCCCTCACAAATATTATGTTTAATATATTATTTGTTAAAACAGGCAGTTTGATATCCTTAATTCTTAAAATGAAGGTTTTAAAGGAATTTAAGTTATCTAAAAAACTCACTGAATTGAAATATCTCGTTCCATGAATTTTTAAAAATTAGCTTAGATTTAAATTATTCTTGAAATGAGACTATTTCGACAATCTGACATCTACGTCCCCTGTGATTCAAAAATTAAAATTAGTGCATTTATAACGACCCCTCGCCCAGACTAGGTCTGCTCAGTAGCTGGCTGAGGCTAATCAGGTAACTAAGACATCCTTTCCCACAGGCCTAAGAACTTAGTACTACCCCTACCCTACTCTCACTAGCTAACAAAGACACTGATACAATTTAAAGCACAAATTCACCTTCCGTTTTGTTTGGCTAACATGGTGTTTTGATGTTTTTAAAAAGGTGGAAATGACCCAAAATATCCAGATATATGGCTTCTCTGAAAAAAACCTGAATATAAGCCAAACATTTCCTAAGGGCAGTAATCAACTTGAGCAGAGCAGGTGACCACCCCTTTAGGTAAGGCATATACTCTAACTTGCCACAGTCCTAACCACTCATCCTTTATACCAACCCCACCTCACCTCTTAATGCCATCTGCGTGACTGCTGTAATGAGTTTGTAAACCTTGCCAAAAAAGCATCTGAAAAAAAGAGACACCCCACATACATAGAAGGCTAACATATCCAAGACAAGGGCATCGCATATCCACAGCCTCAGGGGTTCCAGAACAAGAACCTCCAACACCACACACGTGAGTCTGCTGAATGATTCATCTGTCTCATCTCTCATTCTTTTGTTCTCTTCCATGCCCTCCCTCATATCTGCTTTTTCTCCTTATGTTGGCCTCTTTCTTCTCAGACCAGCTCTTCCTACTGGCTGCTTAACTTTCTGTAGTTTAAAAAATCTCTCCAAACCTGTTTTCTCATTTTTTCAAAAATTTTTAATGCTTATTTATTTATTGAGAGAGAAAGAGAGAGAGAGAGAGAGAGAGAGAGAGAGAGTGAGAGAGCGCGAGCACAAGCTGGGTGGAGGCAGAGAGAGAGGGAGACACAGAATCCGAAACAATCTGAGTTGTCAGTACAGTGCCCGACACAGGACTTGAACTCACAAACTGCAAGATTATGACCTGAACCAAACTTGGATGCTTAACTGACTGAGCCAGCCAGGCGCCCCTATTTTCTCATTTCTAAAATGAGCAAATTTACCTTGCAGAATTGTAAGATTAAACAAAAATGTGGGTAAAGCACCTAGCACAGCCTCTGCACCTACAATGTTCACTTAGTTCATGGTTGTTCTTACTATTTTTAGGGCAACGGCTCTCCCCACCCCAACCCCTCCCCCCCAAAAAAAACCCAAGAGTGAGCCAATGCAATAAAACAACTTCATGAAATTGAGTTTTTAAAAAGTTATAATTTGCTTGCTTTTAAAAAACAGGTAACAAAACTATACATAAAGAAGACATAATAAACTCAGCTACATCATATAATCACTTAATGGAGAGAGGGCGGACGTTACTCAGAAGAATCCTGCAACATTTCCAGAATTCCTTCTTTCCTAATTTCCTTGTTCTCCTCATTTGGAGAACAGCTTCATTTCTTCTAAGGTGCTTTTAATGAAAGCACAGGAATGATTATGAAAGGTCTTTTCCACCCCATACACAAAGCATAGTAGTTACTACACTTTTTTTAATTACTCTTTTTCTAAAGAGAACATTGCATATAATTGCATTATAAATGTTCAGCACAATGACCCACCTAACCAAAACAAATAACAAAATATTCACATTTGTGAGTTAAATACCTTGTTAGGACAAACCCATTGCAGACTTTTAAAGACACAGCATATTCGCTTAAATCAGTTTTTAACCATATGGGAAGAGTACTTAGAAAATTTGATGGAAACAAAGAAGTAGACTTAAGGATGAAATCCAGCTTCCTGTACCTAAATTTTTTTTTTTTTTTTTTTTTTTTTTTTTAACATTTTTTATTTATTTTTGGGACAGAGAGAGACAGAGCATGAATGGGGGAGGGGCAGAGAGAGAGGGAGACACAGAATCGGAAGCAGGCTCCAGGCTCCGAGCCATCAGCCCAGAGCCTGACGCGGGGCTCGAACTCACGGACCGCGAGATCGTGACCTGGCTGAAGTCGGACGCTTAACCGACTGCGCCACCCAGGCGCCCCCTAAATTTTTTAAACCACCACTCTAAATTTTGCCACTGCGAACCTCAGTTTAAGAGTTACCTTCTCCAACAGACCTATCCTGATTCCTGTCTCCTTCCTCCAACAATTAAAAGCCGGCCACAGTCTTCCTGTGTCCTGACTCTACCTGCGACACACTATCACAGAAATGAAAACACTCCATGTGTCATTGAGCCATCTACCCTACTATTCTTGTAAAAATTCCTCTAGGGTAGGAAGTGTCTCTGTGTCCCCATCACCCCACAAAGCACCCAAACTCTCCTCTATGGCAAAGCTTCAGCATGGAATGGTAGTTACAATCAATAGTGGTGTAGCCACTTTTGGGTTAGAATCCTAGCTCTGCCTCACTCTTCCTACCCATGTAAGTTTGGGTAAATTATTCTGTGCCTGAGTTTTTGTGTAGGTAAAATGGGGGATAAAAATGTGTATAGACTCTATAAGACTCAATACTGCTGGTTATTTCTGCTGGTTATTGAGACTTTTCCCCTTTGCATTCAGGGAAGGTACTGCTCTCACCTTTTCTCTCTGGCTTCTCCTCTTGCCTAGGCCAGCTGTTGCAGCTTCTCACTATTTAACTCTTACTCTACACCTGCTTCTAGGACAAGCTTATCTATTAATTGGTCTTCAACTACTACCACATGTGGGAAAGCAGAGTGTATAATTCAATAGGCTTTTATCTTTGGGGGATACAGACCATATAGAGATTAAATTTAAATTTAGAAAAAATATTTGCATGTCACATCCTCACATTTATTCCATACATAATATATTCCAACCTATCCCAAAAACCATCTATATTAAGTTTAGCTACCAAACTGCACCTATTGCATGCTTGAGTATGTAAATATATGCATAGCATTCACCAGACTATAGCTTGTTTTAAGTGTATGTATGTATGGGTGGGTGTCAAAACCCTAGCCTTACCTCAGTAATACAAATCTTTAAATTTTTAGTTCTCATTTCTTCCCAGAAAACTACACCTGAGATTCACTTAGTCTTTGGGCTGTATAAAGATGATACATATATACACACAAATAGTCACTAAACAGATACCATGCACACATGACTATTCATGCTGCATTGATGTGGGCAAAAATAACATCACCACAAACTCACTCTCCACATTTTGTTAAGACTTCTATAAGCAAATTAATGTGTCTGCTAACTTCTTTATTAAACAGAATACACAAATAATAGTGTAACTTGCCTAGACATCTCAAAAGTCTAGATGTGTTTCAGTATCTGCAATTTACTTTTTGAGCCATTTTAGCATACAGGCTGTGATTTGTGACACTTTTTAGGTTAGGCAATAACTTTGATAGTAGTAGGAATGCACTGTCCAGAGTGGAATCAGAAAGCCCATACTTTAGCAGTGGTTATAAGAGACAAATGCTTTGGGGACACTGCTCATTACCTACCGGATGGATTTTCTTCAGTGTATTCAGCAGCTTGCTAATTATAATCAGCCTGATGAATATTAGAAATAGAATCATATTGATGAAATTAAAGGATTCAAGTATGTATGCCTTGTTACAATGTTTCAGAGATACTTCCACCCTGCAGTAAACAAAGAATCTGGTGAAGCCTGGAACCCCTCATGACAAGTAAAAGACCAAGTATCTCTCCTCTGCCACGCTGCTGTCTGCTTTAAGTAAATGTTCCTTGCAAGGTGTGTCAGAACACCTAAAAACACAAAGATTTGAGCCTTCATCAAGCTTATACACCAGGCTGTATTAACAATTTTTTGCTATTTGCCAGTAAATGTTTATCTAAAAATTATCTGTATGTGTAGTTTAATCAAAATTTGCTTTCATTATAACCCAATAGTAATGTTATAAGAGACCAAGAATTTCTCACTTGCTTCAAGCTTCTTTGCCAGATACCATTATCTACCTAATCCCCCAAATAAGACACCTAGGAAGGTGGGCAGGACCAAATTGACTGTGGAAGAATGGTGTAAATATCTGTTATATTAGACAATGTAGTCTATGACTTCACTTTGCATGGACAATGTGAATGATGCCCAGCGTACCATTCTTACAGGTTTTCTGGAACAATCAAATAATTTAAAAGATGTGAAAATGATCAGAAAACTACAAGACACCATAATCATGTCCAATATTTTGAAGTTAAAGAATGCTGGTCTTGTCCTGCCTCCTGAATGTTTGTTTAATCTATGTGCTTGTTTTCAAGGCCCTCATTCTGTTGCTCCTGAACCCCTCCCCACCAAACACAGGTACGTACACAGGTTTCAGTCAAAGGTCTAAAACATTTTGGACTGGAAATAAGCAACATTTATTATTTAACAATTAATATCATTAACATAATCACATATAGTACACACATAATTAATATAGAATTAAATAATAATAAATTTAGAAAGTAGGAAACATAGAGGTTTGTGACTGCCACTGTAAATGCTTTTATTAGACAGGTGAGGTTAGCCAGTCTGACTTCCAGATACATAAGGATATTATATTTAGGCCAGTCCCAGTCATTTAGGAGCTTAAAAATAACTTGATTTGACCTTAGAATTGAACAAAATGTTCCAGATCAGCTCGCTCTATCAGAAGCTCAGAAGCCTCTGCATATTCAATGACAATCTATTGTGTTTTTTTTTTAATAGAATGTTAGAAGAGTTCCATCTTTATTTCCAAGATAGGTCTGAAACTTACTGCCATTACTGTAATGCCATCAAATTACATTCACTCAGTGCTGATAAGCAAGTCCTTACTTTTGTTTGTGTTCTGTGCCTTTGTTGTTGGACTTGGGAAAAGCCTCCATCTCCCACACTCCCTCAGATGGAAGGCCGAAGACAGAGGAGTTTATACCTGATCCTACTACTAACAACAGGAAACCTAGGAGGTCTCATGACCTCGTCCCATATCCTAACACTATGTGACCTTCCATTGCTATTCTTCAGAGACTGCTCTTCTGAATATGATACAACCTCCCAATCTCTCCAGTGTCAACACCACCACATCTCTATAGGAATTCTATAGGTTTAGTGTTTGATGTCAGTGGTCCTTAATTATAAAAATAGTATTTTTGCCAATACTACAGCTGCTTACAACCTAGGTAATCTCAATTATGATTTTTAAAAGGCCAACTTTGTTGCTTTTGGCACAAAGAATTCTAAAGGAAGATCCTCAAATTTTTTTTTTTTTACAAATATTTTAAGTTGTGCACTTAACTTGGTAAGTCCTATTGCTTTAAAATGACTCACAAAATTAATATACTTTGTTAGCTTGCTGAATATTTGAAGGATGAAAACAATTTTCCTGCTAACTATATGAAATTAAGAATAAAAACTCCAATGATTTAGGCATATTATTTCCAGAAAAAAAATCAAAATGATTTGTTGAATGAAAAAGGTTTACTAAGAAGTTAGGCTGTTCCTATAAAAAAGAATAAATAAGATGATTATAGGCAAACTCCCATATAAGCCAGTTAGTTTCTCTCTGTGTAATGATTGCAGATGTAACTCATAACCTCAGCCATTTCAAAACATCACACCCAACAGGTATAAATCCATGCAAGCACCTCGCTGATGCCATAACAACATGGCTGACGTGCATTCCTTGGTAGTCTGAATCACTCATGGAAGGCCATGGTATAATGACTCAATGGAAGGAACCCTGGACCAAACAGGGTCATAAAGTCACTGTTTCTAATTTCATCTTCAAGTCTCACCACTGAATGGTCTTGGGCTATTCATTTAGGCTTTCTGAGCTGATTTCTCTAACTATGAGCTGTCTGATCTATTTCCAAAAACTGTTAAGTATCAGATTATACAATGGACACAAAAATAGTTGAAAAACTGAACAGTGTGCTGCAAAAATCTAAGGCAAGGAGAACCAACACCAAAGGATTAGCTGCTGACTATGAAAACATCCTGATTCTAGACCAAAATCACAATTTCCTTGGTAATCTGTACAAAACGGAAGAGTCTCTGTCAGATGGTGTCAGGACTAGGCAAATTACACTGGGCTTGTTCTGAACATAGCAAATGGAAGGGAGAACTAGAGACAGTGGCAGCCTGAGTTGGAGAGGAAGATCAGTAGAAGACTTGTTCTTAAAATCTTACCGCCTGGGAATAAAGTTCAAATTCCTCAGTGCAGTATGTAAGACCTCCAACACCTGGCCCCAGCCACAAAGTCCCATTGCCCTCTACTCCCAGCAGTACACTCCAGACTGAGTGACTCTAGACACGGTGCTACCTCCCAACCATACTCTGCACATCTATATTCTGGGCTAGTCTCCACCATGGTCCTCAGGCTGGGGTGGCCTCTTTCCAGTTCCCCAATCACCTTGCCCCACATTTACACCACTGTCCCCCAGTCATATTTCTTTTGGTCTTTTCAGTCCTTGATTACACTGTCGTCATCTTCTTCTTTTGAGAGAGAGAGAGAGAGAGAGAGAGAGAGAGAGAGAGAGAGAGAGAGAAAGGAAGGAAGGAAGGAAGGAAGGAAGGAAGGAAGGAAGGAAGGAAGGAAGGAAGGAAGGAAGGAAGGAAGGAAGGAAGGAATGGAGGGAGGGAATCTCAAGCAGGCTCCACACCCAGCCTGAAGCCCAATGCGGGGCCAATCCCAAGACCCTGAGATCATGAGCCAAGCGGAAATCAAGAGTCTGGTCACTTAACTGACTGAGCTACTCAGGCACCCTGATTACATGGTCTTCTAAATACATTCCTCAGCTTCCCATAGTTCTAAGTAACAAGCCCATCCTCTTTTCTTTTGCTATTATCTTTAATCCTCTTTCTTTTGCTATTATCTTTATTTCCATAATAGGACTTTTGAAAATTAAAGTTTTGCTTCACTAACTAGACTGTAAGCTTCTTGAAAGGCAGGGGCCATTTCTCATCCTTGTAATACCATCCACCACAAGTATAATTCCTTCAACATAACGTGTGCTTCATAAATGTTTGTGGAGTATTCACGAGGTGATCTAAATACACTGTACTAAAAGACACTGAGCAGTACTCTAAGGCCCAGTTAATTCTAAAGCAATCTCTAAATTTCTTCCTAATGTAAAATCTAAAGAAGTAAAAATCTTAATTCAGAACAGAAATAGAAAAACTGTTTCTCATAACCAATCATGCTATCAACAGAAACTTAAACTAACTTTAGGACAATGTGCTATCCTTCCCCAACCCCTGGGTTGCAAGAGGAGTCGGGGAGTGGGGATCCCTACCTCAGTTTCCTGCCATTCCCCGACTCCACTGTACACATCTAACTTTAAGAAATATCAAAACTACTGTACTTTTCCAACAGACCATGTTCTCCCTTATGTACTGTTCCCAGGGGGGGTGTCTATCATTTCCTCAGTATGGAGTGTCCTCCTAGAAAATGCCTTTCTTCCTCAAGTCTTCATTCAAGAGTGAATTTTCCTCTTAAACCTTCCCTGATTTCTTTAGGCAGACTCAGAAACACCTTTCCAGAAACACGCACTTCCAATCCCACCTTAAGAACCCACATCTCCATTTTATCTGTTATCACATTCCAAAAATTATTTCTTTAAATACCTGGCCCAGATACAAACTATCTGGAAGATAAGACTGGTTCTCTTTGTTTTTGCATATCTAGCTGGTAGGCACTCAATAGATACTATGTGAATGGATTAAAACTGAGCAAAGGAACCAACATCATTTATCTACAAATAGCTAACCTTCCAGGTATTGGGCTCAGAAACTAGTGCTCACCTATCGCTATATTTGGAGGCATCAGAAAAAACTCAGAGTGCATTCCCAGAAGTTTTCACTGTACCTGAGTATTACTCTCATAGAAACAATGCTATCCATGAATACAGTTCCAGGCTGACACATCAAGCCCTACTTTATTTGAAGGATCTAAAATAGTTAAAACTAGTTGATTTTAGGACTCTCAGAACTAGAAAACATGTTAGTAAAAAATACCTGCCTGCCTGTTCTGTGGATCTTTGTGGGCTAGACTAAAATCTTAGCCCTCCCTTTTAGTGCAAATACGCTTGGAAAAAGACAATCTAAGTTCCAAATCACTGTGGACTTCTATAATACACATTTTAAATCAGAGGTTCCCTTTAAACAGTGTTCTCTTTGTAGATTAGACATCGTACTTCTCATGTGTCAGTGGCTTTCTTTCTTCCTCCTTCCTTTTTCTTTGTTTTTTCCTCCTCCACTTTTATAATAAAGAAGATTCACCTTAATGGTAGCCCAGATAAATCATAATCTTCTGGAGGAAAAACTTACACACTATATTCACATTTATGCTCCAACCTCAGCTGGGCCCTCAACACTGCTGCATTCTTCCTGCATTCCCCCTTGGGTCCCCTAGTTCCTTGAGTACTTAAGGGCTGCCTGCCCCAAAGCTTCTTTGCTTTGTGCAAACTAATATGTCAAAGCCATGTGCTTTTGCTTACAAAGAACCCTCAGCCCTCACTTCATAGAGAAAATGGGAACTGGACATGAGTTCCCTCCTTGCACATCCACCCTCTCTAACTCCAATTTTTAAATGAAGGACCTCACCACCTAGCAGACTCATAGACTCATGATCTCCAGCTAACCCTTATGCCTAGTTTATAAGGAAGATGTCATCATACCTAGTTGACCAATGGATGAGAAAACTGAGGAACAAAGAATTAAAGAGTGTGTCCACAGTCTGATGACTACTAAATGACAAAACAGAATCTGGTTGTCTTGATACTGAGTTCATATTGCACTGCACATCTGTTTCTAAATAGCCACAACTTATTTTCTCAATTCTCCTTCATACGTTCCATGGTCTAGCTGAATTGGGTAACTGAATCTACGCAGGCACGAATAAACTTGACTTTGCATCTTTGAAAAAACAAATGTAATCTTTTTCTGATTATAAATACATGCTCATTATAGCAAATTTTGGAAAACACAAAAGAGCATGATTAAAAGTCATCCATAATAAGTAATAAACATAAACAACCTAAAAAACTATACATAATATGGGTGAATCACATATGCTGAGTGTGAGAAATTAAGACACAAAAGAGTACATGTTGTATTATTACATTTCTGGAAGGAACAAAAACAGTCAAAACTCTGGAATGTCACTGAAAGTTAAGAGCACAGGGGGCTTGTGGGAATGCTGATAATGTTCCATTTCTTAATCTAGGCATTTGTTGCATGGATAGGTTCAGTGTGTAAAAAACTCACTGAAGTGTATATTTATGATATGTATTGTATATGTGTAATACACACACATAGATACACACACATATAATGTACTTGAAGTCAGATGCAGTGTATATATTTTGGTTTATTTTCTTCCTGGTGCTTTTCTTCCTCCTAGATGCCTGGTTTAAAAAAAAAAAGTTGCCTATATATGTTTATATTCTGATATTTCCCCCTACAATAAAGCATATGCTTTACCCAAATTACTAGAAATTCTTTAAAAATATTTTTAATGGCTATCTAACAGTATATCTGGAAGCTGTGCCACCATTTACTTAACCAGTACCCTGCAATCAAACATTTAGATGTTTCCAATTATTATAAAATTGCCATAGCAAATACATTTATTTACCTTTAAGTCATTTAGCCACTCTCTCCTCATACTCTGCTTAATATATTTAAAATATATATAACATACTCTGCCATATGTAATTATTTATATATTTACTGCATCCTCATTGCTCAATAAGCTTCCACAGACTACATCACCTCTCCTCATATCATCTACAAAATCTTACTGTTGACCATGGTAGTTGCTACTTGTTGAAGTGTTTTCAAAAGCCAAGTAAAATATCCATTCCTACCAACCAAATTTCAGTATCACCTCAGTCATCCATGTAACATGAATGTTTTAGTCGTCTATATTTTAAACTCTTTGTTTAGTCTACACAACTATATACTTAGAGGAAGTCTAGTACGGTTCCTCTTGAGGGTATAAATACTAGCTAGCAAATGAATTCATTCAACAACTAACAGTTCCATGCTCTACGAATCCAAGGAGAATCAGACAAGTTCCTGCCATTAAAGAGATTGTAGTTGATGGATAATTAAATATGGATCTCACTTTCAAGGAGACCCACAATCTAGCAGGTGACACGAAACACATCCTGACCTCCCTACTCCTGAGCTTTCGTATCACAATTGCCAAGATGGGGACATATACTGGCTCCAAAGCCAAACTCTGAAAACTCTGCCTTGGGTGGGCACCTTCCTGTTCATTAGTCTGTGGATGAAAATGTTTGCTATATTTAAAATATGTTTTAAAGTATTTTAAAAAAAACATTATTAACCCTATCATTATCTCACGATGAAAAGCTACAGTACATGTCTAATGTACTAATAAAAAAGACACAAAATTATGGCAGAAACAAAAGGATAACTAATAAAAATAGCTGAGAGTGGTAAAAAATATTTTTCTTTTTTTTTCCTTTTGTATATGGAACCCTGAAGGATAAAGGATAAGTGGGGCTGAGGGTGAAACAGGCTAACCTATACCTATTAACCTAGCAGTAATAATCAGCCAGAACAGAGAAGACAGATCTTCAGAAGTTTTTCCATTTTGAATATACAACAGGATGATCAGTGTTAAAAATGGAAACTTGGCCCAAAGTTAGTTCAGGAGGCCAGGAAATTGTTCTAGAACAGAAAGGCTGAGTACAGCCAAAACTGAACCCACTGAGGCTCCTATAATTCAAGAGGTAAGGAGTGAAGTTGGACTCCAAGGGCTACTAAGGGGCTCCCCCGGGCTCCAAACAGACCATAAAGGACCCATCTGCCTCAAGAGATTTTTAATGTAGACAAAGCTGCTCCACTTCAGAAAAAGATGCCCCACTGAACATCCAGCAGCAAGGGCATAACTGGTTACAAAGCTTCAAAGAACCAACTTACACTCCTTGAACTGCACTGGGGGACTGCAAGCTTAGTCTTCTTAGTCACTTTGAACCTGTGAACAAATGAGCATAAGAAGAGCCTCTTAGAAGCTCATCTGTTTGAAATAGAGAGCTTCTGAAATTACAGCACAAAGAAAGAAGAGAAATATGCATGCATATGATATATAAGGAAGGCAAGATGGACTTCTAAGTGAGCGAGCACTTCCTTCAGGAAGAGAGGATAGCCAAGCTTGGTTTTAAAGCTATAAAGTATGGGTAAGAAAGAGACTGAACTATTTTTTCATGTGGCCAAATAGCATATTTAGATGTTGTAGCATCAATGCATACAACAGCTTATTAATTTGGTCCTACTAGAGGCCAGCACAGAAAGACAGGTGAGGGAGGAGAGCTGGTGGGCAGCCAAGCAAGCAGGGAGGCAGGACAGCCTCCTGAACAGCCCAAGACAGGGAACTAGCGCCAGATTTCAGAGATCCTGTATGCAACCCTGCAGGCACTGACAGAGCTGAGTTTTTAGCAAGTCAGTGACACAGTGAGATTTCTGTATCCAAGCAGTCATCTGCTGATATGTGGAAGATGGGTCTCAGGTGGGAAGACCAGCAAAGTGGCAGCAATCTAAATCAGAGATGCTAAATTAGAGTAGTGTATGAAGGGGAAATGGAAAAAAAAAAATTCCTCAGCTGTCCAGGAGGTAAAAGCAGAACTAGATGAATTAGTCAAGATGAAGTGGCACAAAAAAGGCAAGATTAAGAATAAGGTGGATGATGGTGCCACAAACCCTTGTGGGAAATACAGGAAGAAGTTAGAAGACATGTTGATCCTGAGGAAGTGTTGCATGGTTCAGTAGAGAAGGGTCTAGAAGTCAAAGCACAGAACAGATTTGAAAGTCCACCACCATACAGGCCAGAATAAAAACCATGAAGGTGGGTAAGACCACCCATAACAGAAATTCTTACATTCTGAGGATATGAACCCTTTTGAGAACTTGATTAAAATTCTTACCACTACCCCATTCACTAAAATGTATATAAACAAACATTTTGGAAAAAATACTTGGTAGCTAATAGGCCCCCTGCTACCCACACAGGACCACAGGTTAGGAAATCCTAGCCCAGGGGACAGGTAGGAGAGGTGGGAAGAAGGTCTAAAGCAGCATTTCTCTACAAGGTAGCTACTGGCAAATTGCAGAAGACATATCTTCATCATGCATGATATTGAGCACTCACTGAACACAAGAAATATCCACAACTTCGTCTCTGTGACAGCCAAAAAGGGCCCCCACATATTTCCAAACACTACTACCCTTTCTGAGAACCCTTGGTCAAAAGGGAGAGAAGGAAGGAGCAAAGAAGACTGAGCCAGAAAGATCAGAGATGGGAGGAAAAGGAGATCTATTCCTGAGCCAATAAGTCATCCTTATTTCCAAAATACACCCACAATGTGACCCTTTTCCCCACCTTCACAACTAGCACCTCAACTAAGCCATTCCTTGCATGAATTATTGCAATCATCTCCTAATTGGTTTTCTTTTTTCCTTTTCCTTTTCCTTCCTTCCTATTGAGCCACCATGCTGTATATTACATTTCCAGGACTTATGTATCTTATAAGCACAAGTTTGTACCTTTTGAACCCCTTCAACCATTTCAACCACCCCCACTCCCCGCCTTTGGCAACCACCAATCTTTTCTCTGTATCTATGAGTCAGGTGTTTTTTTTTTTTTCTTTAGATTATGCATATAAGTGAGATCATCCAGTATTTGTCTTTCTCTGTTTATTTCACTTAGCATAATGCTTTCAAGGTCTGTCCTTTCAAGGTTTGCCATGTTGTCACAAATGGCAAAACTCCTTTTTTTCTGGCTGAATCATATTCCATATGCTACATTTTCTTTATCCATCCATTGACTGATAAACACTTAGGTTGTTTCCATGTTTAGGCTTTCTGCTTCTATTCTAAATTCCTCTTGACAAGACCTGGAAGCACAGGGAGCCTTTTCTATTTTACTGATTTTATTTAACAAGCATTTTTATAATACTATCTGCCATGCTTTGTTCTTTATAAATATTAACTCATTTCATCCTCATAACAACACTGTGAGATAGAGATCATTCATATTCCCATTTTACCAATGGGGCACAGAGAAGCTACAGAACTACTACAAGGTCACAGAGCCAGTTAAGTTTAGGCCTGGGATTTTAACTTAAGTAGCCAGCTCCACAGTTCATCCTCTCACCTACTACTCCATGCTACTCTCCAATTCATTCATTCCTCTCTTCAAGATCCTCAACTGTCTTCTCACTCAAGAGTAAAACCCAAGATCCTTGTCACAGCCAATAAGGGGCCTGGTATATAGGCCCCACTGCCTCATCTCCTGCTATTGTCCCATGCCCTGGCCCCACTCCCAGCCTCACTGATCTGGAGACAACTGTATGTACCTGCTTCAGTGCCTAGGCACTCAATGTTTCTTCTGTGTGGAGTGCTCTTCCTCCAGACAGCTGCAGAGTTACTTCCTTCGTTTCATTAAGTTTTCTACTGAAATGTGTTCTCATGAGTGAGGACTTCCTGCCTATCCAATATCATGTAACACCTCCACTCCCAACCCCAGCATTTTCAATTTCTCCAACTTGTTATATTTTTTTCCTCTGATGCATTTATCATCATATAAAGAATGTAAAATTACTCATTATCTAACTTCCTCCAGTGGAGGGCACTTTCTATGAGAGCAGTGTTGTGTGTTTTGTTGTCATTTTTGAATAAATAAATGAACAAAGAAAGAGCACTGACAAGGAAGCCGAGGAGAAGTCTGGAGACACAGGAAGATAGCTCAACAGTGCAAACACGCTACAAAAAGCTTCTGTTATATTAGAAGTAAGAAGTTCCCATTGATTTTGGCAATTAAGAAATTGGTGCTGTGGCAAAATGTTTCTAAGAAATGGTACCTGGCTGAGGAGTGAGTAGTAGAAGCATTAAGCACAGACACCTCCTCAAAGAAGTTGGCTGAGAAAGGAGACAGAAGGAGTAGACAGGAGGTGTAGCAATGTCAAGAGAGATTTGAGCATATTCTTTCCAGGCTAAGGATAAGAAGAGAAGGAAAGATGAGACTGAAATCCAATAGGGAGAAAGGATTACTAATGGAGAATAGCCTAGAGGGCAGCCAACTCCAGACTGCGAGGGGTGAGGAGGATGTCACCCGTGTTAACTAGCAAACACTCTTCTCCCACCTTTCTATCATCTACACTGACAGTGTTCTCTCCTCAGACCACTTGCCTAGACAGACTGTGGAGCACCTGTCTTCTCCAAAGAGCACTGAGGCCTGTTCAGACTCCCAGTTGAGAGAGAATGAGTATCCACAGCTTACTGGAGTTGGGTAAGGGAGAAAGGCACTAACTCTTCACTGAGACATTTCATTTACATTCATTTCCATATATGGACAGATACAAACATCACTTTTATTCCAAAACACCCCTGAGTGATGAAATAGTAGCCCCATTTAAAGGAAACTTGAGAAGGGGTGAGCTTTATAACTTCTCCAAGGTTACCCAGTCCCAGCCAGGTTTTTAACTGAAGTGAGCAGTCTTTCCAATATATACCATATGTCATGACTCAACAACATAATAGGAGAAGAGACAGACCATCAAAACTAGGAAAATTAAAATGGAAGGTGTGATCTAGGTTGAGAGATTTTCAAAGAGAGAAAAGAAATAATTTTCATTAACAGTAAAGTTAATTAAAATTTACAGGGGTAAGTTGTGCATGTCCCACCACCAGACTTTATTATAATACATAGCCAATAACAAAAAGAGAAATAAAGGGAGAAGAAATGTTTGCGTAGGAAAGGTTTACATAAAGGCTACAGTAAGAAAACTAGAAATTTTACTAAACATGACAAAAACACATTCATTGTCCAGAATAGGATTTAGTTGCTTTTCCTTTAGTTTGTTTTATCCAGGTATGAATGTCAACTGATATAATAAAAAGAGATATAAAGGGCAACTCATTTCCTACAAAAATGCAAACAACTCAGTAAAGAAATAATAGTCTTTTTAACAAATAGTGGTGAAACAATTAGATTGCCATATGCAGAAAATCAACTCTACCCAAAACTTACTCAATTAAAAAAAAAAATGTAACTCAATAGACTAAACACCTTAATACCTTGCCAAAGATAGAGATACGGCAAATAAGCATATAAAAAGATGCCCCACATAATGTCTTCAGCGAAATATAAATTAAAACAATGTAATATTAGAATGGCTGAAATACAAAACACTGACAACACCAAATGCTGTTAAGGATGTGGAAGGGCAGGAACTCTCATTCACTGAGGGTGGGAATGCAAAATGGTACACCACTTGGGAAACGTGGCAATTTCTTATAAAACCAAACATACTCTTACCACATGACCCTAAAGTTGTGTTCCTTTGTATTTATCCAAAGGAGTTGAAAACTATGCCCATACAGAAACCTGCACATGGACGCTTCTTGCAGCTTTATTTATAATTGCCAAAAGTTGGACACAGATGTGTCTGTCAGTAGGTGAATGGATAAACAGACTGTGGTACATCCAGATAATGAAATATTATTCAGGGCTAAAACGAGCTTTCAAACTATGAAAAGACATGGAGAAAACATAAATGCGTATTAGTAAATGAAAGGACCTATCTGAAAAGGCTACATACCATATGATTCCAACTATATGACATTCAGGAAAAGGGATAACTATGGAGACAGTAAAAAGATCATAGTGGTTTCCAGGGATTAGGAGAGGGAGAAATGAATAGGCAGAGTACAGAGGACTTTTAGAGCAGTGCAACTACTCTGTGGGATGCTATAATGATGAATATGTGTCATTATAAATTTGCCTAAACACACAGTACTTAGAACACTTAGAGTGAGGGAACCCTAACATAAACCATGGACTTTGGGTTTTAATGATGTGTCAATCAATGTAGGTTCAACTACAATAAATGCACCATTCTGGTGGGGAATACTGTAATGGAGGAGGCTATGCATGTGGGGGGACAGGGAGTATATGGGAAATCTCTGTACCTTCTCCTCAGTTTTGTTGTGAACCTAAAATTGCTCTAAAAAATAAAGTCTATTTTAAAAATATAACTTCAAATAGGTGATATACTTCAATGTAAAACCTAAAACTATAAAAATTCTAGAAGAAAATCAGAAAACTTTTAGAAGACAATCTATGTGAACTTAGCTTAGGCAAAGGTTCTTAAAAAGCACACCAAAAGCACAATATATAAGAGAACAAAATCATAAGCTGGACTTCATCAAAATTGAAAACCTTTTCTCTTCAAAAGTCACTGTGAAAATGAAAGTGTAAGCCACAAACTGGGAGAAAATCTTTGCAAAACATATATTGGATGAAGGATTTTTCAAAATATATAATGAACTCTCAAAATTCAACAATTAAAAAAACAATCAACCCAATAAAAACGTGGGCAAAACACTTGAACAAACACTTCATCAAAGAAGATATAAACATAGCAAAAAATACATTAAAAGGTGCTAAACACCACTAGTCATTAGGGAAATGGCAAATTAAAATAAAAATGAAATACTGCTGATAACTAAAATTAAAAAAGACTAATCATGCTAATTGTTGGGAAGGAAGTGAAGGAACTAGCATGCTTATACACTACTGGTAGGAAAATAAAATGGTATAATCACTCTGGAAAACAGTTTGGCAGTTTCTGAAAAAGCTAAACATGTATGTCTACCATCACCCTGCCATTCTACTCCTATGTACTTACCCAAGATTAATGAAAACGTATGTCCACACAAAGATTATATGCAAATATTCACAGCAGCTTCCTTTGTAATAGCCCAAAATTAGAAACAGCCCAAATGTCCATCAATAGGTACATACATAATTTGTTGTATATACATATAATGGAACACTATTCATCAATGCTGCATACATCAACATGAATGCATCTCCAAATAAATAATTATTCTGAGTGAAAGAAGTCAGACCAAAAAAGAATATATTATATGTTTCATTAATTTATATTCTGGAAAATGCAAACTACTCTGCAGAGACAGAGCAAAGCTGTGCTCTGTCGGGGAGGGGATGATGGATAGGGAAGGGACTGCAAATGGGAATGGGAAATTGGGGAATGGGAAATTCAAGATAGTGAATATATATATTCACTATCTTGACTATGGTCATGATTTCATATTTATATATGTAGGTCAAAGCTTATCAAACTGTATGCTTAAATGTGTGCAGTTCATTGCATGTTACTAAGCTGTTCACCTCAGCTTAGCTCACTAAAGAGGTTTAAAAAAAAAAAGAGAGATGGGCACCTTGGTGACTCAGTCTGTTGAGCTTCTGACTTTGGCTCAGGACATGATCTCATGGCTCATGAGTTTAAGCCCCACATCAGGCTCTGTGCATCAGCTCAGCCTAGAGCCTGCTTCAGATTCTGGGTCTCCCTCTCTCTCTGCCCTTTCCCTGCTCACTCTGTCTTTCTCTCTCTCAAATATAAACATTAAAAAAATTTAACATAAAAAATAAAAATTAAAAAAGAGATATAAAAGAAGGAAGTCATTATATACAAAAAGAAAATAAGGAAAATGTAGCACAAATAAACTAGTTTACTTTCCTGACATCTAATGGCATCAAGTATTAGAACTTGCTTCAGAAACACCCAAATTTTACCTTAAACACTACAAATTATTCCCAACCTACCTTTCAATACTATTTCTGCAGTAGGATTTCAGAAATTATAAATCTATTCAAATATTTTAAGCAAAAATTAGAGTGATATCTTACTTTTCTGTCCAATACCTATCCATTAAGAGCACTCTAATTTTTCCACTGTATGTGCTTCTTTCTGAAAAATAATTTAATTTTAGGTGATTTTACAATAATAAATTTACTACAATTAAGGATAAACATGATTAACCAGAAGCCAATGACCATTAACAATTGACAAGATATATCACACACATGAATAAAAGCTGGTAGAAAAGTATTACAACTCTCCTCTTGTTACAACCTGTACTCATACCTGATTGCTTATCAAAACAAAGAGTTAAAACATATGCTAAGAAAACATTTTTCTTAATGCATAGAACTTGACAGCATTGGAGTTAATTGTAATGAGCTTTGTGATATATTTGAATGTGACAAAAAAAAAAAAAAAAACCATTGCCAAAAATAAGTCTTCTAAATCCAATAGCAAGGCTGTGAAATAAATAGGTAATAGATATTGTTGGTGCTATAAAGCTTCAGGCAACTCATTCAAGGTCACCCAAAGTAACCAGTAAGCATGTACGTACGTATGTATATATATACATACATATGCATATGCGTGTGTATATGTTAATATATATATTAATATATATATATGGGTAAAAATAACTAGGACTCTCAACCATAACTTTTTTCTCCTCCGTAGTAGTAGTTACTCATGGTTCAAATATCCTGGAGCACAGAGACCTACCTCAAAGACAAATCAAAGGGCATGCCCCTTTCTGGCCCCACATCCAGTATTTTTATACAAGTAAATTCAGGTCTAAATAAATAAAAAGGTAAGGTAATGGGCTGAGCTAGAGAGGGCTTCACTATCTTGCCATGCCTTCCTAACTAGAAAAATAAAGGGTAGGGAAATGGAGGAACAACAAAAACAATTTCTTTGAGTGAAGCAAATGTATGGAAAGGTTATGGTTCCTTTTTATGATTTTGACTGGATGAACCACTCACTGTTCTTTTGCGAGAGCACTTAGCCTCAAGCTTGGCATATAATAGGGACTTAAAAATGCTGCTGTAATCTCCCTTACTTTCCCAATCCAAGGGCATCCAGCTTCTTGCAGACAAAAACTGAGTCTAGACCACTTATGAGGTATAACATTTAGGAGACACCCAGAGGTTAAATGCAAACAAATAAATCATGAAAGAACTAGAATCAACTCCTAAATTCTCTGTATACTTTATGACCTAAAGTATAAGCTACAAAACGAAAGAGGAATTAGATTTATACTCTAAGAGTGCAAGGGAAAATTCTAAAAAGAAACTCAAGTCCTAAGAAATAAGTCAAAAGAAATGTGGGTTATTACTTAAGAATTAGAGTAGAAACATTAATACTAAGGACATAAGCACTTTAGAACTATAGTGCATCAAACTAATAATTTGTAGAGAGCAACCACATGACAAAATACTCAAAGCTTTAAGCCTTCCTTGGCCTTGGAAAGTCATGAGACTTTTTTGGCTAAAAGAAGGAATGCTTTAGTGAGAGAAGGAAAAAGAATTTACAGACCTCTAGGTGGCTCCAATTTTTAAATAACTACTCTGCTACCTTAACTAAATGTTCAAATGATATGTAGTTATTTATGCAAGTCACATCAACAGCTGGAAAGTACTAAACATCCTTAGAACTAGAACTCTCATCTTTCTACTAGTTTTCTCTACCTTCCTTTGAAGTCTGACACTGAGCGATCAATAGCTGCTAACATATTATCCTATGACATGTGTAAAATAATATGAACTACTAAGATTTTTTTCTTTCAGTAATCCTGTCTGATGAAAAAAAACCATAATTACTTTAATGATGTACTTAGAAAAAGGATTATCTACAACAGAAAATCACAAGGGTAACACTAATTAAAAGGTGTCTCAATTTATTACTATGAATTTTCCACATAGCCCAAATGCATTAATTTTGCCTCGTATCTGCAAAGGCTGTTTCATATTACACATTTAACACCAGCAATGAAGGAACACAGGAGAGCACCAGTCTGGCTTTTCTGTTATGAAAAGCAGAATGAACAGTGACATAGGAGGCAACCAAGACACAAATATAAAACTGATATTATCTTATTAATTATAACAAGAATCCTTTATTGAGCACCTACTAACTGTACCAGGCACTGAGTATAGACTGGTGAATAAACTGGGTATTACTTAGACCTTGAGGCTAAGAAAGAAACATTAAGTAAATAATATATAAGTTATGATAAACACAAAGAAGGCAAGATGATTGTGCTATGAGGGAGAAAATAAAGAATTTCTAAATGACATGATGCTAAGGATAGGGTCTTCTCAGAGAAGACATTTATAGAGAGGATATTTGAATCCATATCCAAGGATGACAAATTACTCAAGGAGATGGTCCTAAAATAGAAAGACCAATAGCATGAGCAAGAGCCCTGATGTGAGCCTGCTGGAGAACTGAACAATGTGGCTAGCAAGAGATGAAGATTGGGGGTGGGCAGTGGTCAAACCATGCAGGACTTTATAGGTATGTTGAAGATCTCATATTATATCTGGAGAAATAAATGTGTTTTCTTAGAGCTTTGAAGACTTTAAATAGCAAGTGACATTTTTTTTTTCTTTTTAGGCTACTGGTAGGAAAAGAGACTGGAAGGGATACAGAGTACATGCAGAAGGCAATGGGGAAAGATAATGGTGGCCTCAAGTGGAATGGAAACATAGTGGAGACTGAAAATCAGACAGGTTTGAAAGAGATTTTTCCAGAAAAGTAAATAAAGACTTTGTGACAAACTGGTTGGGGGTGGGGAGGGGAGGTGAGAACAGAAGTGAGAATGAATATTAAACTCCAGCCTTCTGGCCTGAGCCACTTGTTGGATGGAGGGGATGAAAAACACAGGAGAAACAGACTGAAAGGTTGGGTAATCAAGAGCTCAGTTCTTGAGAAGTGTCAGATACTGTCATGTATTGACTGAGATGTACCAGACACTATGTTAGCTATTCCACTTGTCACAGCATCCCTTTTAGGAACAGTATTCCCATTTTACACAAAGCAAACTGTAGATCATGCTGTAGATCATGAGGTTGAAGTAGCATGGCCAAGCTAAATCAGTTCAAAGTGACAAAGTCACTTGCTACCCAAGTCTGGTTGGCTGGCTGTGGGGTAAGCATTCTTTTCACTATACACAGTTCTTGGAAACTATGTCCATACTTCCCATTTTGAAATCTACATGGGGTTGGAGCAAGCTAGCACCCAAGGTGAGTAAACAGGTGATATGTTATTTTTTAAATCCAAGTTCTCAGGGGTGCCTGGGTGGCTCAGTTGGTTAAGCGTCCGACTTCAGCTCAGGTCATGATCTCACAGTCTGTGAGTTTGAGCCCCGCGTTGGGCTCTGTGCTGACAGCTCAGAGCCTGGAGCCTGCTTCGGATTCTGTGTTTCCCTCTCTCTTTCCCCCTCCCCTGCTCATGCTCTGTCTCTCTCTGTCTCAAAAATAAATAAGAACATTAAAAAAAATTAAAAAAAATAAATCCAAGTTCTCAGATTTATGATGCACAATGTTTTCCTATCCCCTCTCCACTTCTCCCTGCAGAGTTTTGCAATGTTTTGAACACCAGCAAGATACCTAGGACCTTAATGGTTTACAATAAAGGAGCAAAGCCACTATGCCAGAAATCAATGATAATGAAAAGAGCAACAACACCCAGCAGTGAACAATATTTTTACTCACAAACCATACATGAATCAATATAAGATAGATCAACTGAGTAAGAAATTCTGAAAAACTATTTCTCAAAATGGCTAAACCATTCAAGTAAAAAATTAATGCAAGCCACCCAGTACAGAAGGCTACAAAAGGAAGTATTGAGATTCCCATTAAACAATCAAAAACTTAAAAGGATACAATGTTAGGCAAAAAGAAATGATACCATAACTGTAGAATTTAAAATCTGCAATTCCCAAATTTCTCAACCAAATGCCAAATTCAGTAAATGTGCATGCTAAAACCTGAACATTCTTCTTTTTAACTGCTTTTCTCTGCAGCACATTGACACTTTAGCAAACTGAAATGCCTTTCCTATCTGCACAGTCTCATGATTCTCTCCCTCTCTGGGCTGATGTCCCCCTCAGCTATTGAAGCCAGAAATTAGGCTTGATTAATGAACCTAGAAAGAACTCAATGCATTACTAACAATTGTGTCTATTACTGAAAGTACCAGCTTGAGGCTCTTAAAAGGAGAGAAAATGAGGGAGAGATTTTTGAAAGGTCTTATCGCCTACATTACAAATTCTATTTTGTTGAGTCTGATCCTTCAACAGAATAATCAAATTACATTCAGTCTTCTTAAAGCTGGGTATGGTCACATGTAATTTTCATGGTTTTGGGAGATTCCCCATGGAGATAAATAAAAAGTAGCATTAATATGCCCACTAAAAGATAAACACACAAACCACCACCACCACCCCCCAATGATAGTACTACAGTGTCCTTCTGCCAGATTCTTGTGTCCACCTGCACCTCTCCCTGCAGAGATCTAGCTGGCATTCACTACTGCCTCACCCAGGCAAAGGACGGGATGCTGAAAATACATTAAGAAAAGCTTCCCGTTTTCTAGTCCTTCAAAACAGGATGGCCAACTGCTGACAACCCAAAGATGAAAGAAAAAAAAAAGAAAGAAAGACGGCGGGGAGAGGGGGGGAGGACTACCTGAGGCCTTCTATCAGAATGAGGGGTTAATCCAATCGGCAGAAAAGCTGAGCTCTATACCTTTTTAAAGGCCCTTTCTAGTGACACAACAGATCTAACGAAGAATTGCTGAGCCATATCATACTGGAAAATTTGTAAATGTTCCTCCTCGCTGTTACCAGGCTGGAAGAATTCTTTTTAATGCAATGCTGTGATGCACTGACACAGCTAACCTGATGGGTTTCACAGCTATGAAATGTGCCCTGCATCTATTTCCCTTCTAAGTCCCTAAAGACCAGGGGCAATGCTGACCCGTAATTACATTCAACGCTTGCTCTGCTCAAGATGCCATTTGATGCTGAAAAAGTAGTGGTTTAGCAACACCAGGCGGCTCTAGGATGCTAAAATAACAACGCCAACACTCAATTACGAACCCAGGTACTCGCTTGTAAGCTCTAGTGCCGCACAAGGAGCCACATTCAAAGCTCACGTCCCTTCAGGTTTGAAGCTTATGATGCTTTCTGCTATGAACCCTCGCAAAGTTTCTAGTCTGCAAAACGGAATTACTTTTAAAGTCCCCTCGTCTGGACTCGCCTCTCCAGACGGGTTGGCGACAAGGGGAAATAGGGACGGAGGACGGTTAAGCGTTCAAACAAAATTTTAAAACCTAAAAACCAATCCTGTTTTCAGAGGAAAAAGTAAGCGTTCACCAAACCGCCACCCGGCAAGCGAACATCCGATTTCCATTTGGAGAGAAAAATGTTAAAGAAGCCATACATACATTTCCCTGCCCAACAAAAGTGGCCTCTAAACTCCCCTGCCAAGGACACTGGGAGGAAACAGAGAAGCAGGACACAAGCTTGTACTCCTCAGAGGCGCGTGTGCGTGGCGGGCAGAACGCGCAAAAGGCGAACACAACAGGGAAAAGGTGAACCGGAGGAACTGGGAGCCAGTGGCCGCAGGGTAGAACCGGCGAAGAAACCCAAGGTGCAGACGGAGGGGTGAGGGGGCGGGGAAGGGAGAGCCCGAGGCTCCAGGAGGAGAAGGGAGGGATCCTAGACGTTGCCCAGAAATCGCAGCAGCGGAGTAAAGTTAATACTTACTCAGTTTCGCAACTGCGCCGCCCCCGCAGGCCGCCCGCCCAGGCCGGCCGGGGCGCTGAGGACGCGACGGCGTCCGAAGCTCGGCGGCCGCCCAGCTCCTGTCCCGGCCGCGCCGCCCGGCGCGCCTCCCTCCGCCGCACCCGGCGGGCCGCACGCCCCGCACCGGCTGGAGGCCCCGGCTCCCGGCGCGTCCTCTCGGCGCACCTCCCGGCCAGCGCTAGGTGAGTGTGGACGCCCCTGGCTGAGCTGCCGCGGTGTGGGAGCGCGCGGGCAGCGGCTGTGCCGCCCGCAGGAGCCGCCCCCAGCGCCGCCGCCGCTGCCGCGGGCGGTCTAGCGAGGCTCGGCGAGGAGCGGGGCGGCGAGCGTTGTGCCGGACGGTGGAGTTGGCGGCCGGCTCGCTCCCGCGGCCGGTGCCTCTGGCCTGGGGGCCGGGCTGGGGGCCGGGCCGGGCTCGGGCACCCGGGCGACTCCGCCCCTTCGCCGGGCCGCGGGTAGAGCGCGCGAGAGGAGCGGCGCGGGGGCGCCCCCCTCGGCCGGGCGCTCGGGTTACAGCCCCGGCTCTCCGGCTTCCCCGCCCGCGCCTCGCCGGTTCACTCGCGCCGTGAGAGACATTGTAACGGAACTGGGACGCCAGCGCTGCATTGTGGGAGCTTTTAAAGCGGCGGGGAGCGCGGCGCAGCCGTTCGGGCCCACCGGGCCAAGCTCACCCCGGCGCCCCTAGCTCGGCCCCGCCGCCGCTGGCCCCACCACACACCCCCGACCGCCGAGGCCTGTGGACCAGAAAAGCCAGAAATGGTGAGGTGACCAGTGCCTACTGACTCTCACAGGAGCAAAATCTTCCAGAGCTCCGGGTGAGACTTGTAAAACTGCCCTCTGCGGTCCTGTCGGAAAGTAGGAGGCTTATTCTGCAGACGCTTAAAAAAGAAAAAAACAAAACAAAACAAAACCTTCCATCCTCCAAGGACTGGGTTTGAATTGCTTTTCATCTGGAGTGGCAGTGATTCAGCGACCCCCTTCTCAGCGGCAGGCAGTGACAGAGACAGGAGATGAAAAACACAGCGAATGAATCAGACGTGAGTAACCAAGTTTAGAAAGAGCTGGGCTCAGATTCAGAAAACTGCTCCCCCCCTCCCTGACCCTTAAATACAGCAAATAGTCGAGGAAGAAAACCAGTGCTTTCATCTGGAAATGCAGATATGTATGTGGTTCTCCCTATCCCACCTTTTTTTTTTTTTTTTAAATGGCACGCAATTACTCTAGCCACTGGACAAAATTCAGTCTTTGGTCCAGGCTTGTGCTCACACATGCCCACAACTCAGCAACAGCTATTAATTTGGAGGGAGATGGAGTGAAGATAATGGTTGAGATACAAGAAAACATTCCAATTATAAAATGCCCCTTTTAATTCTCCAGACAGTTTTCTTTTTTTTTTTTTTAAATCAAAACAAGGATATTAAATTTGAAGCACAACTTGTTACAGCTTCTCTTACCAAAGACCTGATTTGTTTTGTTCTGAGTTTGTGTTTGTAGGTCTTTTGTTTCTTCCTCTTGTTTTTTGACCTTTAGTTATTGCACAGCTCATTAGTTCCTTTGCCTTTGAGGTGAACTGAGGAGAAAGAGAGATCAGTGAGACTCAAATTTGGCTGATAAACATTTGGAGGATTTGTGGACAAGGAGAGTTCTCTAGGATTCAGATGCAAACCCTGAGGGAATTTTACTTAAGGTGATTCCTTAGGGCATGGATCCTCTTCTCAAGAGGACTTTTCCAGACTTAACGTTAACATTTCCTAAACTCTCATTCCCTTGTCAACCTTTCACTCCACTGAACAACATCAGTCACCCACCTAATTGCCAAATCTAATGGAAAAATTTAATCCGCATTTTGTTATGCCCGTTGTGGCATTTGCCAATTTTGACCTCTTCCTTCCTTGAACTTTCCTCCCCCCACCCTTTTTTGTTGTTGTTGATAGTCCTCCCTTTTTGGTGGAGGTCTTGAAACGGGTGAGTGATAGCTGGCAGAAGTGTGGCTATTGTTAAACTAGGATTCAGGATCTTACTGAAGGACATATCTTTTATCTTTCTGTAAGGGGAATGGAAGTAGAAGAAGAACCTTAATCTAGTTTCTGTTGGTTACCAGTAGCGTCCTGACCTCAATTTTATCACACATCCAGAGGTGAACAGTGGACTGGCTTATGACAACCGACTTTCACATGACTAGCATTTAAATCAGGATGAAGTTGACTGTGATAGTATAACCATGACCAATATTTAGGATAAACACTTACTAGGCTCTAGGTACATGTTGAAGTATCCCCGCCTCCAAACCAGCGTGTGTCTTACTGATGGTGCCAGAGTCAAGTGAATTTATCTCTGTCCAGTCCTGAATCAACCCAGAAAAATCTCTTCTCTACCTCAACCCCATATGGTTAATACATTTTTTCTTCAGTGTAGAGTGCAATTTGTTTTAAGCTTTCTTAGCTATAATCACATCCCTGTTAAGCTTTCCTGAGATCATACCAAATGTCCTTGACAGGATTTTGTAAACAACCCTTATTTCTGGTTTCTAATATATTCCCCAAAAGTAATCTACCTAGAATCAGTGAGTATTCATGCACCTTAAGCCCTGTGACATAATCAGATTTGACTTTCAGGAAAATAATCTGAGAGGGTAGATTCGGAAAAGAGGAGAATCCCAAGAAAGATTTGTGAAGGGGGAGGGGGACACCATCTAGAGATATATTACTGTGTATTATTATTTTCCTATTGCTACTAAAAAAGTTACCACAAACTTAGTGGCTAAAATCAAGAATGTGTTATCTTGCAGTTCTGGAGGTCAGAAATTCTAAAGTCAAGGTGTGGGCTGTGTTCCATCTGGAGTCTCTAGGGGAGAATCCATTGCTTTGTTTTTTCTAGTTTGTAGATACTATCTGATTTCCTTGGCTTGTGGCCTCTTCCTCCGTATTTAAGGCAATAGCATACATATCATCTTCAAATCTGTCTCTCTTCTTGTGACCTCTGCTTCATGGTTAGGGGCTATCTTTTTCTCTAAGGTAGGCAAAGAATATAGGAATTGATGTAGATACATTTCTAGCCATATATGTTACAAACTGAATTGAACCGGATTATTTGTAGGAAGAGATGAGTGTTTTAATTATTAGTCACAGCATCATAGGGATAACTTATTTGACTGTAAAATTGCTGAAGTGGTGACCCATTAGTCCAGCTAAACCTGTATCCGTCCTGGTCACTCGTGTAACTGAAACCCAAGGTGTAAACACACTCAGAAAACCAGGTTCAGATCTGCACTTTCTGGGGGATAATTCCTTTCTCTGGAAATGCCTGGCAACTCTTTTTTATGGTGTCTAGTAGACTCATATTGCCAAGTTTGAGAAACATGTGTCTAGACCAGCATTTCCCAAACTGGCCTACCAGGGAACATCATCCTGTAAGATGGGATGCTGGGAAGACAGTTGCTCCATGCTTGGATAAGGTCCATAGAACACAGTTGTGATTACAGTTTAGGCCAACCAAGAACCTTGTCAGTGGGACAGATCCATCAAGGACAGAGTGTTGGGAAATTCTTTCATGAGGAAGTCTAAGGGAGAAACAAACATTTTGTCACAACAAATAGGTATGTGTGCTGGCAGGAATAAATTATGGGCTTATGATTATAACTTATGTTTTTTTTTATTATCTATCCCCACCTTTCCTTCTTTTTCTCCTCTTCTTTCCCTAACTGTATGTTTCACCCAGACTACTTACAGCTTCATAACCTCTCAAATGGTGGCTCAGGACCACTTCTTATTCTTTACCACATCACCTTGAAATTGCCTGTGTACCTTTAAAAACATTTTTTTAATGTTTATTTTCTGAGAGACAGAGTGTGAGCAGGGGAGGGACAGAGAGAGAGGGAGACACAGAATCTGAAGCAGGCTCCAGGCTCCCAGGTGTCAGCACAGAGCCCAACGTGGGGCTCAAACTCATGAACCGTGAGATGATGACCTGAGCCAAAGTCAGACGTTCAACTGACTGAGCCACCCAGGCGCCCTGAAATTGCCTGTTTACTTTTAGAGCCATTCCTATCCTCCCCTAACGTCACCTCTACCTGCTTTGTAAAGCCAGGGACTGTGTTGTATTTATCACTGTATTCCCCATGCCTGATACAGGGCTTGGCTCAGGCTGGGAGCTCAATTAATATTAGTTGAAATAACAATTAAATGAATGAGTGACAATATAAATGGAACAAACTCCGGGCACCTGGGTGGCTCAGTCAGTTGAGCGTCTGACTTCGGCTCAGGTCATGATCTCACGGGTTTGTGAGTTCAGGCCCGGCGTCAGGCTCCTTGCTAACAGCTCAGAGCCTGGAGCCTGTTTCAGATTCTGTGTCTCCCTCTCTCTACCCCTTCACCATTCATGCTCTGTCTCTCCTCTGTCTCTCAAAAATGAATAAACGTTAAAAAAAATTTTTTTAAATAAAAAAAAATGGAACAGACTCATGCCACTTACCTGTTATACTTGTCTTTAATAAACATTTTGAAAAATGTAATAAACTGTGGTATTGTGCCAGGTTCTGAGATTATAAAAATTAATATGACATAATCTCAGCCTTCCATGACCTCACAGTTCATCTAAGGAAACACATACTTAAAAAGAAAATAAGGCAGGTAATACTAGTTGCCTATCTCATTTCCTTTCTTCCTTTTGCTCTTAGTAACAGAAATCTGATTTTGTGCCCAGTGAAAAATTTCATTTCATAACCTTCCTTGCAGAAGGCCATGGTATGTGGATGGGAGGTATTGTATGGAACTCCTCCTTATTTGTGTACCTGGTGGTAAGTTACTAGCAGGGCTGACTCAAGCCCTATGATTGCTTGGAATATGATTGGTATAGCTGGAGTTACAGCAGCAATCTTGTGACATCAATACTACCTGGAAGCTCAAAGTCATATGCTAAAATTTGTACAAATGGGGTCATTTATTCAGCCTATCACTATTACTGATAAATTTGGAAGGAAAAGGAAAACAGTCACCTTTTCTCTTCAGTGTGTATATATGGAAAGCAAGTAAATATGGTATTCTTTCCCATTCTTAATGAAAAACCTGTATACATACTGAAATAAGGTAAAGATATGTAAATATTGTGATTTATTTGACCAACATAAAGGGGCTTTTTAGAAACAAAGCACAGTTCTCAGAGCTGTAGGAATTTTTAATTTCATGATATTTTCTTCTTAAAAAAAAAAAAATTAGTTACCAAGTCATAAACAACCCCTTAAGCAACCCTCCAATAACTTGATGGGGAGGAGAGTGATGACCAGTATATTTTGTTAAGCAATGAAGTACAGTATGGAATTAGAATACAACATAAGCTATAAATGGGAATTGTAACCGGCTATACCAAAAGGAATACATGCAAATATATTCAGAAATAGTATTTAAAATATGATTGGGTCTTATTTATGTAGAAGTTTTTTGAGAGGATAATCCCATAAAAATGAAAAAGTCTTGATATTTTTTTTATTATAGGCTAGAAGAATGAATTTAATCAGCTGAGATTAACTATTGGGGGCTCTCTACAAGAGCCTATATTAGGATCAGTATATTGGGGGAAAACAGTGAATGCAGGACCTGGTGTTATGAGGTTACATCTTTGTAAATACATGAAGTAAAATCTGGTCTGTCTGGACTTCTTTCAACCTGAATACTACTCACCACTCTCCTATACTTGTGCAATACTATAATTGAGGTATATAATGATGACCCTAAAATGACTTCTGAATCATAGCAGATTAAATTATCTTCTGCTTTGCCTGCATATATTTAATTATATTTTTATTAATTGCAAGCTGGAAATTTGATCTGTTTTATAACACTGCTAGATTAACCAGAACCTGCTAATCTGGGACCCAACCATCCACAATCCAGAACTTATAGTTCATGGGAAGAAAAACCCAACACGTGATTAAAAGTGTGAGATTTATATGATCACAGCAAGAATAATCATTACAAATTAACTTAAAATCATCCAGCCACATTTTTAAGAATTACAACAAGTGTATTGGTTAATAATAAATGCCACATAGCTAATTTTTAAAATAGGTATAAAAATTAATGTTCTATAGTAAGAGAAAAAGAGTATGAATAAATAAGACTTCAATTTGGATTTGATAGAATGTGGTCTGTGAGTGTCTACAAGAGAGCAGATATTAGGTATAGGCCTAGAAATAGTATAAATTGAGGTTATATGTCCAGATTTGGTTTAGGGTCCTGTTAAGTTGCTCCTTATTTTATTTTTGGTTTTCCCAGAGACGTATTTTTCTGGTGCCAATAAAGGACCTCCAATAAATACATGGAATAAGTATGTATCTGAGGTAGGGTTACATAGTGGAGCCTGAGACAGGGATTCTGGTGCAAGTGAATTATTGGGAGCATGCCTCAGGAGAGGGGATGTGAGGGAGGTTGCATGGTGTGGGGGGAATAAAGCTAAGTAAGGATATGGTCTCAGCTGGAGACCAGCTTCAGCCGGATTCTATGGAGAATTCTAAAGAAGAGATTGTGCCACAGAGTTGGCCACTTGGGGCAGGAAGCTGGCCTTTTGCACCCCATTATCAGTTACTCATTAGCTGAAGGTTGGTGGTAACTCCCAAGGCAAGGCACTTTCTGTTCTCCCAAAGGTAATCTCTGAGAGGAGGGCAACTACTAGCAGCCAACACTTACACAGTAGCTAGGGATGCAAGTACCAGTCCAAGAAGGCGATCTGGGCAGGGCACCAAGAGTATCCACTACATGTCGTATATAGGTTAGAGGCCCAGAACAACCCTTCATGATCCCATAACAACTGAAGCGTACTACTAAAAGCACTACAGAGGTGAAACAACATGTATGACCTTGTTTCTAAAGGAAAAACGTTCAGAGCACAACTAAGGATGCAGGGAACATACCTTCTTTCCTGGCATGGGCTCTCCTCTCACTTACCCCTTGTGTCAAGCAGTGGTAGTAATGGTAGCTTCAGGGACTGAGGCAAGGTGCTCAGCAGGGAAGGAACTAAGGATGTTAGGAAAATTTAGGATCAATCCAGAGAGGCCGGGATGGCAGTAGGGGACTCTTGGGTTAAGGCTTATATCTGAGGTCAACTTGCCAGTCTCCCCCTTTCTTTTCTTCCAGTGGTCCCGAAAACATATGTACCTGCTTATCCTTCCTCTATCAATCCTGTTTCTGCCCACCAGGATTTCTATATCCCTTGACCTCCTCCAGAGCCCTACTTAACTTTCTCCAAACAGCTCTTCCACCATTCCTTGTATAACAAACATCCAACTTCAGCTTCTCTGACATTTTTTAATAGTTTGACAGCTAAATACGAGGGTAGGTATGGGGAAAGGGAATGAAAATCCTTCCCATGCTCTCTCCTTTCTAGATTATCCCAGTGAGCCAAGCCCAGCATGGGTGCTACAGGTGGGTCTTTGGGAAAAACAAGCCCATGTATTTGATTCACTTGCATTTCAAGGGAGCACCCACAAGCTGTTTTAGGAGGTGCTCGGTGAAGGTTCTGGGATGCAGTGTGGGAGTGTAAGTAGACAACTCCAGAAGAGATACAGGAGTGAGCAGGTGGTACAGGAAGAGGGACAAGGCAGTGCATACTGTTCCTCTAGAAAACTCAGGGACTTCCTTCTCTTCCCTCCTGGCCCTTTATCCCCACTCTTCCCTCTCCTGGCCCTACCTTCCACTGAAGACACCATTTTAGACTAATGAAAGATATGTTGACAACTGAGAATATGTCAGTTTGGAGCAGGAGTAGGAAGATACTGGCTACTATAGGCTCTGAAGGAAAGAAGGAAAATCATAATTTTTTTGCTAATCTGGGAACGGAAGAGACATTACTGGGGTGGAAATAAATGACTTGAAGAACTACTGATTTTGAAATTGTAAATACTCCCACTTTGGCTTGAATCAGAACATTTCCTAATACTAAAATAAGCTAAGGGTTGGGGTTGGCCTCTGGAAGTACAGTCCATGTAGATGCTGTATGGGACAGTGGAAGGTAGGAGGTGGGGCTGGTTAAGACATCAATGGTATAATCATCCCATGCCTGACATTTTCTGAGACACTCTTCCCTTCCTCCTGGAGATCCCAGTCTTCCTGACCTGTATGGGTGGCAAGTCAATCCATTTAAATAAAAGAACTTTAAAAGAACTCTAATGCCCTTTTCTCAGAGATTTTGGAAAGATGGCAAGACAGATCTTAGGTTCAAGTCCTAACTGCTTCTTATTACCTGGGTGACCATAGTCACATTGTTCAGGGTCTTGGACCATAGTTTTCTTATCTCAAAAATAAATAAATAAAAATTTAAAAAAATAAGAGGAGAGAATGATAGTAGTAGCACAAAAAGAGTTATTGTGATTAACTAGAATATTTGTGTACAACATTCAGCACAGTGCCTGGTTATGCAAGTGGTGTTATTATCTGCAGGCACTTAGGTGAGAAGGTACTTCCAGCAAAGCCAATAACTATAATTTATTGTTTCAGGATACTCTGTGCCAGGCACTGTTCTAAATGCTTCTCATATATTAACTTTTCTTTAATACAACGACTTTATCAGGTAGGTACTATTATTACACTCATTTTGTAGATTAGGAAGTCAAAGCAGAGAGAGATTAAGTAATATACCCAAGATTCCATTGTTGGATAATGGCAGAGCTGGGGTTCAGACCCAGGAAGTATGGCTTCAAAATCTATAGTCTTTACCTGTACAATATGTAATCGAAGAGTGGGCAAGAATTAAAAATAGCAGAGAGAATTAAGCATAGAATTGGCACAAATTCAAGGTGAAAAGATCAGAATGGAATCACAAATTGAGATCTAGGTTAAGCAGGTTCCTTTCATCCAGAATGTGCTGAGGGAGAACGGGTGGGGAGTGAGGATTGGGCAGACCCCACAGCATTAAAACCTCCTCATCATGTACTGTTTATCTAGCAAAATAAGTTAGCATACTACTTTAAGATTGATAAGTTTCCAAGTCAATATATAAGCAAATCGGGAAAATAACCCACAGATAACCATGACTAAGGTAACCATGTGCATTTTAAAGGGCATTCCTGGTTGTATGTCTTTTACTAGGTAAAGGACCATCCTAGGAAATGACCCAGTGAGTGCTAGTTCTACTGCTTAAATCAGCTTTGTCACCCTGGGTAAGTCCTTTTACTTTCTGGGACCTCTGTAAGATAGAAGTATGAGCTGCCAATGGTTTTTGGAACCCCAGCATTGACTGGCAGATCTGGCTGCTAAGTGGGAGTCCCCTTTCCCTCTTCTACTGTTCCCTATTTATCCCCCATGTGTGTTTATTGCGAAACACTTCATTCCAGGTGGGACTGCATTGTTCTTATAGCAAGGGCTTACAAAATTACCTCCAATATCACATGTAGCTCTAATATTCTGAATATATGAATCATAAATAATTGATTTCATTGAAAGAGAGGAGACATGGCAGAATAGGCTTGTTTCTGCTTCTAATAATGACCCAAATAGCAGTTTAAAATCCAGCTAAAAAATCCAGAAAAAAAATTTTAGGTGAGGCTTTAAAATAGATTTGCACCAGAAACATAATATCAACTCAATATAATTCTATTATATAGTTTTTACTTTGTCCTGTGACTTCACTCTGAGCATTCAATTTATATATCAATTTCTGAGCATTGGTTTTCAAAACAGTCATTGTCCTGTGAGGTCTATGAACCACTAGAGCTTTATAACAAATAAATGAACAAAGAGTAGATACCCTAAGAAGAAATAGCCTCATGTTACTTGTTGCCCTTAAAACTGGGAAGTCCAAGTACTAATAGGGGTCATGACAGCATGTCAAACTGTAGAAAAACTGCACAATAATCCAGTGATTCTAGATGGAAGTAATCAATTCAGCTTTGTAGTTTCAGAGAGTAAAGAAAGGGAAATCTTTTTTCTTCTCCTCAGGGCAGAGACATTTTCTGTTTTCTGTTTTTGTGTTTTAATTTTAGCACCTTATGTTCTCTAGGGAAATGTTGGTTAAAACAAAAACTATGTACTAGAACCCAAGTGTCAGAAATTAATCAAAGATGGAGTAACATGTCAGTCTCTCTTCTCTTGTAATAAGAGTAATCATGATTGTACTGGGGGGGGGGGTCTTTGTAGGTAAGGGTTCTAGGCCTGTCTGGTCATTTTATGCAGGAGGAAATGAGAGGGTTATTAGGAAAAAAATCTGGCACAAAAACAGACACTCAGATCAATGGAACAGAATAGAGAACCCAGAAATGGACCCACAAAATATATGGCCAACTAATCTTTGGCAAAGCAGGAAAGAATATCCAGTGGAATGAGAGTCTCTTCAGGGGCTCCTGGGTGGCTCAGTTGGTTAAGCGTCTGACTTTGGCTCAGGTCATGATCTCGCGGTTTGTGAGTTCAAGCCCCACATCGGGCTCTGTGCTGACAGCTCAGAGCCTGGAGCCTGTTTCAGATTCTGTGTCTCCCTCTCTCTCTCTGACCCTCCCCTGTTCATGCTCTGTCTCTCTCTGTCTCAAAAATAAATAAACGTTAAAAAAAAAAAAAAGTCTCTTCAGCAAGTGGTACTGGGAAAACTGGACAGCGACATTGCAGAAGAATGAACCTGGACTACTTTCTTACACCATACACAAAAAGAAACTCAAAATGGATGAAAGACCTAAATGTAAGACAGGAAGCCATCAAAATCCTCAAGGAGAAAGCAGGCAAAAACCTCTTTGATCTTTCCCGCAGCAATTTCCTACTCAACACATCTCTGGAGGCAAGGGAAACAAAAGCAAAAATGAACTACTGGGACCTCATCAAAGTAAAAAGCTTCTGCACAGCGAAGGAAACAATCAGCAAAACTAAAAGGCAACCAACAGAATGGGAGAAGATATTTGCAAACAACATATTGGATAAAGGGTTAGTATCCAAAATCTATAAAGAACTTATCAAACTCAACACCCAAAGTGCAAATAATCCAGTGAAGAAATGGGCAAAAGACATGAGTAGACACTTCTCCAAAGAAGACATCCAGATGGCCAACCGACACATGAAAACATGCTCAACATCACTCATCATCTGGGAAATACAAATCAAAACCACACTGAGATACCACCTGACACCTGTCAGAATGGCTACATGAACAACTCAGGCAACAACAGATGTTGGCGAGGATGCAGAGAAACAGGATCTCTTTTGCACTGCTGGTGGGAGCCAGCCACTCTGGAAAACAGTATGGAGGTTCCTCAAAAAACTAAAAATAGAACTATCTTATGACCCAGCAATTGCACTACTAGATATTTATCCAAGGGATACAGGTATGCTATTTCAAAGGGACACTTGCACCCCCATGTTTATAGCAGCACTATCAACAATAGCGAAAGTATGGAAAGAGCCCAAATGTCCATCGATGGATGAATGGATAAAGAAGTTGTGGTATATACATACCACAACTTCTACATATATATATATGTATATATATACGCACATATATATACACACACACACACACATATACAGTGGAGTATTGGCAATCAAAAAGAATGAAATCTTGCCATTTGCAACTACGTGGATGGAACTAGAGGGTATTATGCTAGGTGAAATTAGAGAAAGACAAAAAATCATATGACTTTACTCATATGAGGACTTTAAGATACAAAACAGATGAACACAAGGGAAGGGAAGCAAAAATCATATAAAAACAGGGAGAGGGGGGCACCTGGGTGGCTCAGTCGGTTAAGCGTCCAACTTCAGCTCAGGTCACGATCTCGCGGTCTGTGAGTTCGAGCCCCGCATCAGGCTCTGGGCTGATGGCTCAGAGCCTGGAGCCTGCTTCCAATTCTGTGTCTCCCTCTCTCTCTGCCCCTCCCCTGTTCATGCTCTGTCTCTCTCTGTCCCAAAAATAAATAAACGTTAAAAAAATAAAAATTAAAAAAAAAAAAACAGGGAGAGGGACAAAACATAAGAGACTCTTAAGTATGGAGAATAAACAGAGGGTTACTGGAGGGGTTGTGGGAAGGGAGATGGGCTAAATGGGTAAGGGGCATTAAGGAATCTATTCCTGAAATCATTGTTGCGCTATATGCTAACTGGGATGTAAATTTAAAAAATAAATGAAAGAAGAAAAAGGAAAGAAAAAGAAAGGAAAGGAAAAAAAAGAAAAGAGAAAAGAAAACAAAAGAAAGATCAAGTGAAAATAAGCAAAACAAGACAAAATGAAATATGGGAGTTAAAATTCCAGACCTGGGCAATTAACACCCATTCCAGGGTGCTGTGCAACAAAGGAAACCAGTGGAGACCCTGTGGCATCATCATTCAAAGCAGGTGATTTTAATTAATCACTTCTTTCTAGTAGGCTGAAGTTGGAAAAGGAAGTGGTGATTTGGAAGAGAGACTGTTTTGCACATAACTGTTTTACTGTGAGAGCTCAAAGACATCCTTAGGATATATTTTAGAGATAGTGCAGAATTCACATGAATGATTAAAATTCAAATTTCTAAGATTGAAACTAGATTATAGATAGATGATTCCCAAATTTAATATAGGCAGGAAAGAAGATGCATTGAGAAGTAACAGGTTTGGAAGACCTTTGAAAGGCTTTAGGTACTGAATTATAATCCTCATAAGCCATGGACAACATCCTGGAGCTCTTTTCTCTGCTTTTAAACCTACTCTCCACCAGACAGTTCAGTAGTTACTATGCAAGTAAGAGGTGCCTGCGTGAGTCTTTTTTGTTAGGTATATAAATGCACTTTTCAGAACTCTCTTCAGATACTTGAGTCTGACTGAGTGAGGACAGTTATAAGGTAAGATAGAATATTTGAGAATGAAACATGTTGAAGCCTTCTAATGCTGTTTGTCTGTTTTAACTCATTTTCTTCCTGGCTATCATAACCCCCATTTTGAAGGCAAGAGAACTGAGCACTATAGATGCTTCAGGAAAACTGAGAAGTGTGTGGATCAGCATTAGAATCAGGATGGTGGTGCTGTTTTAGGGCAATTTATTTAATCTGTTTGGGTCTCAGTTTCTGCATGTGTAAAAAGAGATGACCGTAATTAATATTTATCAAATAGAGTGGTTGAATGGTTAACTGTGTCTGACCTAGCATAGGCTGCAGTTCAAGTTCGCTATTATGCTTAATCTTTCTACTGAAACCAGAAGTTTGGGGTTGGAGGCCTGACTGTACAATGAGATGTTCTCTCACATGATGTCTTATGGTGGGATAAGGACTCAGGTGTGAGACCAGAAACCTAGCCTCTCAAGAGTGGAAAAGAGAAGACCTGATGCCCTGGTGATGAATAAGAAATGAGGACCAGTACCAGCTGCAGATTTTAGCCCCCAGGTGGGTGAATATTAGAAGAAAAGTTTCTTCCTATACTTGTTTTGTTTTTGGTCCATCCTACTGATAAACATCCTTACCGAGAACTTAACTATGGCAAATGAAAATACTGGAAAACCAGGCCTCTGAAATGTCATTGCTTTTCTTTTTTTAAATCAGTCTTCTATTTAAAATCTGAGCCTAGACCTGACGTTATTGTTGTGAGTGAGAGTTCTGTGTGGCAAGGCAGAGGCTGAGCAGGAGGGTAACATTTGAAGGCTTTTCTTAGTGTTGATTTTGAATGCCTGTTTGTCACTTTGTAAAGTTGGCTTAGGGTAGTCAGGTTGAATCGGAAAATCTTAAGAGTCACATGGCAGCTTTTTAAAAACTTTTTAGAGCTGGGCACAGAATTTCATAGACTCACCCCCATCCAAGCAGCCTCTAGCAGAAGAAAGCAGAGCAGCTGTGAGCGATCTGTTCAGAGCAGTATTGCATAGACATGAAGCAGTGTGCTCCATCTCCAAGACTGCCAGTAAAGTTCCCTGTCATGGCACAACTGAAGCTGAAAAAATTTGAATTACAGCCTGTCAAGCTGGAAGGGATTTTAGAGCTCATCTCATCCAATCCCTTCAATTTCCAGGTGAGGAATCAAATCCAGAGATGTCTAGGGACCTGCTCAAGATAATGCAGCTAATTAGGCTCAAAGTTAAGACTCCAGGCAGAATGCAAACAAACATTTTGTATTTAACCTCCCCCCCCCCCCCCGCCCCGTCATTTCTGTCCCTTGTTTTGTCAACCTGTATCCCTCTGCAAAATAGTTAATGCAGCAGCAGGCTGGAATAAGAGAAATTTGTGAGCAAAATTGTGCCAGCATGTTTAAGATTGTATTAATATTCTCTGAAACCACAAAAAAACCATTTGATTGAGTAGTTTGCAACCAATTTGAGAATCTATGTTTATTTTCAAAGCGTGCTTTCATTTTCAGAAGTTAAAGAAATCTTTGTTCTGTGTTCAGGCTTTAATGGCTGGGCTCCTGATGCCCATGGTGATGGTTCATTGTTGCTGATGCCACTATTAGACCAAGTACTGTTCAAAAACAATTTGAGGCTTGGGCTTTTTGGAAGAGCTCAATGTCATGTCTTTCTGATTATAGTACGTGCAGTTGTCAAGTGAGAGAAACCAGTGTCTCTTGGTGAGTTCTGCAATCAATGGGCTTTGAGTAGTCAATCAGGCTCACAGAGAACAGCCCTTCACTGTATTTAAGACACAGGACTTACCCCAGATCAAGTTGTCTGAAACTGCCTTTTTACTAAAAATCAAGCATCTTCAGAGGTCATACTATAAGCAATAGGGGAAATATTAAGTTGTACCGGAATAGAACAGCTATCCCAAAACAAAACAAATGTGTACTTGAAAGACACAAAGAGGCTTATACTAGGTATATTTGTAAGGGTCCTGTTCAGATGTGTCTTTTCTGCCATGAAGATTCTTCTGATACACATTTTGATAGGTTTTCCTTTTCTTGATTTCAAATTATGAACTTTCCTTGTGCCAATTAAAGAAAAATGAAATAGAAGTCAGTTACTCCCTAAATTCCTCTCAGCCTGTGGACATTCTTTTTCCACACTCTGTTGCTTATACACTGCCTCTCCAAATCTGAGACCTTCTTTGCAGTAAGTAAGCAAATTTCTGGAGGTTGGACCAGAGGAAACTCTATCCCAAATTGTTCTCATCCTTCCTCCTGAGAGATCCTGCATATGTCTGTCTTCATTCCTCTTCCTACCCTCAATTTTGTCTTTCCCTCTGCTTATCTCTTTCTTGATGTATTCCTATAGATGTGGAGACATGAGACTTTACCTCCTTTCCCAACTCTCACCTGATTACTTTACAGAACACTGTCCTCCTACACCTGTTTAGTATTTTCTTTCTCCCATTTTCTTCCAAAAATCTACCTGTATGCATGACTGATAAACACATTCATTTTGCTTGAGGTAAACTTTGGAGGAAAATCAAACTAAAGAGCCACTACCAGAACACTTTTGAAAGTTCACTTTGACTTTACATGAAAGTGTTCATTTCCCACTTCCCACCACATCCTTCTCTACTTAAACTTAATTTCCTTATTAAAAATATTTTTAAAAATTATTTTTAGCTAACATTCCATTTTGAGTGCTACAGGGCAGTATTGTCTTCCACTACTTTTCACTACAGATATACCACAGGAGGTAAATGAGCCCCTTTGAAATAATTTTGGAACCTGGCCATTTTTAGAACATTGTTTCTTTGAGAAAATGAATTCCCAGATTTTAGAACATGATTTATTTTAAGTTGGGTATTTCCTCTGTGTGTTTGATAACAAAAATCTTTTTGATGTGGTAACATAAAATCAGAGGGACCTGCCTTGGTTTTTTTACCTTGTTGAATATTCTCATAATAGAAAAAAAAATAATGTTTGTTATATTCTTTTATGTTTGTGTAACATTCTGGAGGCCTTGCAATGTACAGTGTTGTTTTTTACATAATTTTTAACAATCAGAGAGTCTATGGGGCTGCAGTTGCCTGCCACTTCTGTTCTTCCCCTCTTCCTGGTGGAGAGGCTCCCTTGTAGCTCTGTGTGGCTGTGTGACTGGATACTTGCCAATGGAATATGAGTACAAGTGATTTAAGGAACTTCTACTTTATCTGCTTAAGAGGATATCCCTGGCTGGAGACTCCCTGGCTTTCCCCTGTTTAGTCAGCTGGAATGGCGACGACCAGACCAGCCCCGCAAGCCAACTGTTGATGGCAGAGCTGCTGCCAGCCTTGGTCTCCAACGACTGACTGGAGCAGAGCTGCCCACCAAGCTGGAATACTTATCTTGCACTGTTAACTGGGAGACAAATAAACTTCATTGTTCTTTGAACCACTGAGTTTGGGGGCTTTCTTTCTTACAGTGGCTTAGCCTACTCTATAATACTACTACAGAAATTATTTTACAAGATGTCTGTTGTAAAGTCTTTTACCTCAGTATAGGGAATAATCAAACTATATAAGCAAAAAATCATTTTCTTCAGAAAACAAAGCTCTAGACATTTTCAACTGTTTTTCCTTTGATTCTGTTAGTGAATTTCTCTATACATTAATATGTTAATAAGGCTAACTTAATCTTCCATTCAGACATAAAAATCTGTTTACCAAAGTCAGATATATTTTCCAAAGAATTGTTATTTGAAAGGAGTAGTATGTTCTGGCCTTCATTACATCTGTTAAAGGAAAATAAGTAAAAGAATACCCATTTCAGAAGCACATTTCTTTGATATAGTATCCTGTGATAATCCTGTTTTAATTAGGGCCAAATTCTGCTTATGATCAAATGTATTCCTAAAAAACAAGATTCTTCAGGGTTCACTCTGTAATACAATAATGAAAAACAGCATAAAGCGAGGTTAACATCATCAACTTTCCAAATAAATAAATTGGACAGAGGGTAGAATCGCACACACCTGTTCATGGTTTGTTTTTTATACCTACAATTGGTATTATACTAATGGTGCTTCTTTGCTGAATATTTTTGTTTGTGCATTTGGTGGTTTGCTCTGTTTTCCTTACAAAACAATTAATTATAATTTAGGGTTTTTTGTAAAGTTCTTCCATCAGAATAGTTGTTAACAAAATAATGGAAAATATGAAAGTTAAAATAAATAGTGCCAAATTGGCCCATGGCTAAAAAACAAACGTGGACTCTGAATGATGGAAGGGTGAATTCATTTTTCTCAATCCTAAAATTCAAGAGGTAGGAAAAGAGATTACAGAAGAATCTATGATCTCATAAAACTTATAAAAACTCAGTGAGTATTACACTACTCTTAGTAAAACTCAGAACCCTGAGTTCTGAGAAAATAATATTCAAGAGGATAAAACAGGCATGAGCTATAGGAACATCATCCATTCTCTCTAATAGCAAATGCATCTTGCTTTTTTTTTTTTCAAATACAATACTCAGCTTTAACACTCTGCCAGTACCAAAATTATGATAGTTCTTATGTAGATCTTCATTACATTTATGAAGATTTCTACTTCAGCCTTACACTGACATCTGCAGAACTTTGCTTTAGTAAATATCATTGCCCCTCTTCCATCAGTTCCTGGCTGTCTGACCAAGCTGGGTAGAAACATCATAATGAGCCATCAGACTGACAAAAAAAAAAAACACGTTTTATGGAGTGGGGAGAGGGTGATGGGATGCAGTATAATACGGATTGTAGATCTGAAAAGAACCTTGATAAGTTTTCTATTTCTGTATTGGAAGATATAAACCATACATTCTAGGCAATTGACTGCTGTGTGACAAGGTATGTAGAGGCTTGGTCCAAAAAGTCTGGAGAACTGAGTTCTAATGGTGGCTTTAGTACTACTTAACTCTATGACAATCCAGGCTGGGTCTCAACTTCATTTCTGAAATAAGAATACTGTATCCATACTTGTTTTCCCCAAGCCCACTCTAAAGGAAGTCTGTACTTGCAGATATTACGCAGCATAAAGCCCTTTAGTTTAAAATAAAAATAAAGACATTTTTAAAGAGGAAATACTGTCAACAATGGGAAAGAGTAGTGTAAGGCTGAGGAGATGTGACTATGGGAATGCCTCTAAAACAGGGGTCAGCAAAGTACAGTCAGAGGACCAAATCCAGCATGCTGCCTGTCTTTTTAAGAGCTAAGAATGACTTTTCCATTTTTAATTTTTTTAATCCAAAGAAGAGTAATATTGTATAACACATTAAAAAGAGAAGATGATTTTTGATGAGTTGGGAGAGGAAGGAATTGGAATCCTTGAAGGAAGCAAGGAAGGCACAAATAGTGCATGGTATGTCTTCTGGAAGCCAAGCTATGGAGTGAGTTCAAGATGAGTTGGTAAGAGCAGATATGTCAGAGGATAAGGTAAACTGAATAATAAATCAATTCATTGGATATGGTGATTAGAGATCATGGTGGTCTCTAAGAAAGCAATTTTTATTAAACAATGTGGCATTAACCAGTTTTCAGGAGGTCCAGGAGCAAACAGATTTACCTTGGAAAGGAAACCAAGAAGATAACAATCTGAAGGGGTTGTAAAACCAAGGGAAGTTGACTTTTGTTTGCTTGCTTGTTCATTGTTATTCATAGGAAAGTACTGCAGAGTGTTTGTAGGCCTAACAAAAGCATCTAGGAGAGAGATGAAAAGAGGAGACAGAGACAAGGACAGAACGGAGCAAATGCCAGGAAAAGGAATGGAGGAAAGGCTGAACTGATGACTGAGTTGAATATAGAAAGAGCCAAACTCCCTATGAAGCAATAAGGAAGAAAGAAAAGAGTGGAAGCACAAAGAAAATTTGAAGGAGGAGGCAGAAAAGGATGTAATGACAAGTGGCAAGGTCACCTACATAGAATCGGGGAGCTGGGATTATGATGGGACTTTTCAGGAGGATAAACCAATAACTGTCTTGCATGAAGCTATATAAAGTCCACTGGAGGGTCTGAAAGAACTGCTGAGAAAAAACTATTTGATATGGTTTCATAATCTTTCCCCAAAGTTTGGCAGCTTAGGTATAGAGATGGGAAAGAAAGTTGAGATGATCAGGAGCTGCTATTAATGTGGAAGACTCAAGAAAAGTTAAGGGGTGGAATGAGTGTTCAAGAAGACAGTGTTGAAATAGCTTGTCCTGCAGTCTAGACTGGTAGATCATGGGAAACCAGAAGGAACTTGATCAGCTAGGATTAGAAAAAAAGACTTGAGACAAATAAGACCAAAGTGCCCTTTGTATAAGACAAAGGTGGTACAAAAGACAGCAATCATGAAGATAAAGTCAGAAAGGAGGACACCTATCATTACTACCACCAAATTTAAGATCTTGGAGTGTTGAAAATAAGATAGAACATCTGGCCATGTGGGTACTGTGGGGATCGCAGATGAAATCTGAAGATGGAATTCTAGGAATGTCTACTTTACCCAGGAAGGCCCTTGTTCCTTATGAATATTTCTTGTTCCATCTTGTGCATCTTAGGGCCCTCCCAGAAAGGTGATCAGAGACCAGACAAGTGATGTCTGAGATGTTGCCAATAAGACTAGGTCACAAAGAAAGTCCTTAAGAGAATCTTAACTTGAACCTGAGGTTGAAACAGAGTAGTCCTTTGGAATGGGGCTGAACAATGACTCAACTCATTGACTTTGGCTCACTGGGCTCCCCTTCCCTCCCTTCCAGGGAAACTGAGATTGAATGAATAATAGCTGTGAAATACTCCCTTGAGAACAAGACTCCCACAAACTAATAAATACTCAATGCTCTTCATTACAATTTAAATGAATAACTAGCTTCCCCACAAAATGCCTCACACTGAATGGCATGAGAAAGAATTACATTTCTTCAAAATGTTACACATTAATACTAATAATATTATAAAATCATGGATGTCTACAAATTTTGTTGATTGAAAATTAATTTGCATAAACTTTTGAGGACTGGTGGGAGGGAAGTTAATAAATACCTGAACCAATCAATTATTTGAAGGACCTAAGCATTAGATTAAGTTTACCAAAGGGTAATTTCAAAGTATATTTAACAAATTAAATAATGATATTTTGGGGTCATTTGAAATGAAAAACACCTTTTTGTGAGCTCCCATTTCACCTCCTCCTTTTCCCCCTGGCCCCAACCAACCTTTCCCCCCTATCCTTGCTGCCCCTAAATATTCTCTCAGAGATTTAGCAAAATTAGGAAGAAAAAGATTCACATATTCCAAAAAGCAGATAATTTCCTGGTCTTCATGACATAAGAATACTAGCTCTCCCACAGAGAAACAAATTGGATGGCAATTTTAGGATAATTGAATTGCTTGATGCTTTTCAAGTTGTTGGGAAACCAGCACTGTGAAAACCAATTTTTTTTTTCAGTGCTACCTGTAGTTTCCTGTGATAGGAGATTTTGTGTTTACTCATTAAAAACAAAACACAGAGCAAGATTTACAGACTTGTGAGTAGTTTATGTTATACAGTGGCTGTGAAAATGAACATCTGGTAAACTAAATTAAAACATACTGAGTTGCCCAAATTTTCAATAAATCAGATATAATAATTAGGAGTGAATAAAAAATATGTATAAAAGAGACTTTGTAGATCTTAAATGATTTCAGGGAAAAATAGTTAAACTTTGTTTTCCTTTTTGGATGTTGATGGGGCTTTCAGGTGTGAAACATTTGATAAGGATTACAAACAAAATGGCAATCACGAAAGAGACTAATGCACAAAAAGAAAAGAGATTAGCCATGGAACTGAACAGCAACAGTATGATTTAAGCTTCTGGGGTTTTTTTTGTTTTTTTTTTTAGTTTTTTTTAATGTTTATTTATTTTTGAGAGACAGAGTGTGAATGGGGGAGGGACAGAGAGAGAGACACACACACAGAATCTGAAGCAGGCTCCAGGCTTTGGGCTGTCAGGACAGAGCCTGACATGGGGCTTGAAACCACAAACTGTGAGACCATGACCTGAGCTGAAGTTGGGCACTTAACAGACTGAGCCACCCAGGTGCCTCTAGGCTTCTGGTTCTTAAACTTGAATGAGCATCAGAAGCACGTGGACAGCTTGTTAGAGTGCAAATTGTTGGGCTCCAGCCCGAGTTTCTGATTCAGTAAATCTGAGATGAGGCCTGGGAGTTTCCATTTCCAACAAATTTCCAGAAGATGCTGATGCTGCTGATCCTGGGACCACATTTTAAGAACAAAATTTAGGTGGAACTGGGTCAATGTCTAGAGACAGGCTTAATAAGAAAGTGTTGAAGACTGAGGAGAGATAGAAGATAACTTATCGGGGGAAGTTAAAGGGAAGAAGGAATTAAGAAAATGTAGTGATGGCTAAATTAAAATAATAGCAAGGGAAGGTAAACTTTAACTGAATGAAAAGCTCTGTGCTAGGCACTTTACATTCACAGTCCTGCCGGGTTAAGAAATAATGATAACATCTAAAAGAGGCCCCAGAAGATGCTCAAAAACTTGACAAATATGAGTAGATAACGATGACTATAGTAAAATAACTTTCCAAGGTCAACGCGACTAAAAAGTAGTTCTGAGTTGCAGGCCACTTAAAAGATAGACAAGGAATAGGACAGATGGAGATCAGAATACCATACTTATTACTGATTAAGGCTGGAAGGGATAATATGGCTTAGGAGTGCAGCAACTGTGGATTTCCTAATACTGCAGCTCAGAAATATGCAGCCTTATCCATCAACCCAGGCCAGATGGACACATTTCCTCCTGTGGGGGTCTCCCCTTGTAAAACTTCCAGCATGGAAGAGAAGACATGAATATATGCATTCCTGTAGCCATTCCTCAAGGAAGGAGAGCATGGCAATGGTTGAGCTCTGCAAGCCCTGCTTATTCTCTTCTCAAATGTACCAATCAAATAATTTGCTCCTCATTCCCGGAGCCAGAGTGATAAAGGAGTGAAGAGGCCAGGAGTGTTATACCAGCTGAGGTCTCTCTTAATACAAGAAAATATTAGAAGACAGGCATCGCCTCCTCCTTACAGGTTGGAGAACATAGGTTAAAAGTAGACTGTTTCACTTGAGGGGTGCTTGGGTGGCTCAGTTGGTTAAATGTTTGACTTCAGCTCAGGTCATGATCTCGCAGTTTGTGCGTTTGAGCCCCATGTCAGGCTCTGTGCTGATGGCTCAGAGCCTGGAGCCCGCTTTGGATTCTGTGTCTCTCTTTGCCCATCTCTCGCTCACTTACTCTCCCTCTCTCTCTCAAAAATAAATATTTTTTTAAAAATTAAAAAAAATGTATACTGTTTCACTGAGAGCCTGCTTCTTGCCAATGATTCTGTTGCTACTAGAAAAAAACCAAAAATTGAGGAGGAAGGAATGGTATTTTTTATAAAGAATCCTAGTAAGATGCATGATGAAGGAGCCACATATTGTACTTCGGTACCATGGTAACTTGAATTGCTGGCGCTCAACAACTGGTCATTGCCTCCAAGACCAAACAGTTGGAATTGGGCCTGGCAGGTGGCTGGGTTGACACTTCAAGGAAAGGCTGGCTGGTCTAAATTTCATACATGGCTTCCCAGCCTGCTCCTCTCTCATTGTGACAATTTTGTAGCCTGAAGGCATAATAATTAGTTTTCATTTTCTGTATAACTATGTCCATGAGTTTGTCCCTTGGGTAAATGGCTCAAATTGACATTCAGGAAGGAAAAAGAAACTAAAGGACAAACCACTCTACTCAAACAGACTGTGTGGTCAGGCTAATATTTCCAGTAGTCCAACCTGCCATGAATCCTAACTCATCACATCATCAAAAGGCTTCCACCCCAGTTCCTGCAGAGGTTGAGAACCTCTCTTCTTTAGTACTGCTTCCGCGCTATCCCAATAATGTTAGATTGCACTCAGAGTTCTGTCAGTGGTACATACTTCCATATACAACAGATGAAGGGTAGGCTGTCCATCATGGATAGCTCTCACCACTTGATATTTCAATGTACTTGGGTTCAGTAGAGCACCTTCTTAGCACAGTGAGAGTTCTTTACATCGGACTTCGTTGAAATGCCTTTGGAGGTACATTTTAAAGCTGACACTTTAATTATATACCATTAATGACTGCTGCCTCCATGTATTTAAATTGAGTGCCTTCTATTCAGTTCTAAGGCCTTAAGGATTTTATCCCAAGAGGTGAAGTTTTATGTATGCAGTGGTTTTTTATTGTTGCTGTTTAAGGAAAAATGTTTGAATGCTGGCATTCCTTGCTGAGGAACCAGAGATGTGCAGGAAGTCAACAAATATGAGTGATGAATATAGGAAAACCAGCAGGAAAACAGTAGCTGAGCTGACTGAAATATAAAAATCTAGAATTGTCACACATTTTAAAAATTACTCTAAGAGTTCTACTTTTTTGGCAAACCAGAGGGTTTATATTAGTATATCATTGTACAGTTGAAATAATCAGAAAATGTAACCTGAATTCAAACCTGAACTTGAACTCAAACCTATAGTTGGTCAAAAATTTTAGCCAGAAATAGAAGAGAAACTAGTAATACATCTTCTTGAAGTTCCAAACACCCATATAAAACTCTTGCCACTTGGAAAATTTGTATCTTTATGAGGACTAATTACCATAAATGTATCTTCCTAATTATTTTTTTAATATTAATAAAAGAACTTCAAAAATTTTTGTCCTAAATACTTATTGTGGTTAGTGAGTGTTCAGTGTAGTATATAAATGCTCGTTGGAATATAGAGATAGGAAAAAGTGAAGAGATCAAGCTTCTAGTCTATATTCTACCATAAACCAGTGGTAAGATCTTGGGCAGGCTTGTTTTCTCATGTGTCAAATACCTATTATACAGCATTCAGAGATATATTATAATGGTAAAATTAGATTATGTATACAAAGCAGTGGAAAAAGTTTAAAGCGTTACAGGATTTTGGTGCACCTACTGTTAAGTGCCCAACTTTAACTCAGGTCATGATCTCACAGTTTGTGGGTTCAAGCCCCACATCAGGCTCCACACTGAAGGTATGGAACCCGCTAGTGCAGAGCCTGCTTGGGATTCGCTTTCTCTCCCTCTCTCTCTTCCCCTCCCCCATTTGTGCTTTCTGTCTCTCAAAAATAAATGAACAAACTTGAAAAAAATAAAAAAAATTAAGTGTTATAGGACTTTTAAGTAATATTATTATCATCATCATTTGAATAGGCGAATAGCATAAATTGAAGATTAGGGAAGGTAAGGCAGAAGTGGTATATCAAAAGTGTCTCCTGATATTTGAAGGGTTGCTCCATTGATCTGGAGGACAGACTTTAAAAGATGGTAGAAATTACAGTCCAGAAGTTTTCAACATAATGTAAAAAAGAGTTGTCTTCAACAGTGGAACAGATGGACTTGTGAGAGAGTGATCCAACTGTCCATCATGGTGTGCCAGCCAAGTTCCTATACTGATTATCAGAGATGCCTTTTATGACATCAGCTGCTCTAATTTATTATTGGACCAAGAGATCTCTAAAATCCCTCCAACTTTCAGAGCCTTTGTTTCTGTGTTCATACAACAAACTAGGTAATGAATTTTGTGGCAATTGATCCCATTGACTAGAGTGATATAATTAAGTGGAAAAACATATTGAGATGTACCTTAAGGAGCATAATGTGTTCTCCAGAGAACAGTGGTGTTCCAGAAGGCCGTATGCTTAGTGGACTTTCCTTAACCCTCCCAGGACTGCCTTCACTGAACAGTACTTTACTATCATATGCCACAGACAGTCATTTGATATTAGCAACAGAAATCCAGTTGAAGATACTATATACTATATTAGTGCATTTATTATTCTTTTCTTCACATGAGAAATATTTTTTGAAGTTTTAAAAAACATTTATTTATTTTGGAGAGAGAGACAGAGCAAGCATGAGCAGGGAGGGGCAGAGAGGGAGAGAGAGATTCCAAGCAGGCTCTGTGCTAACAGTGCAGAGCCTGACACGGGACTCAGAGCTCAATCTCATGAACCTTGAGATCATGACCTGAGTCGAAATCAAAAGTCAGATGCTTCACCGACTGAGCTACCCGGGCACCCCAATATTTTTCGAATTTTAAATCAAGGAAAGTCTTTTCTTTTCTGAGAAACTAGGATATTTCCTTATTCCAGTAACAAAGCTCTACAACTATAGTGTGCTCAGCATCCTGGCTGCCTGGAAGTTCAATACAGATTTGAAACTATCATGGCAACTCTAACAATGCTCAGAGTTTGCATGTTTATGTTATCTCCTGGTCCCTTGGTCTGAATTTTCTTTTTCTCTTAGAATGTTTTAAACTGTGTTAAAATTTTTAAAAAGATAGTCATATTTTAAAAGTAGTCACTGTAGATACCTTCAGTTGATTTTTCTGAAAAGGCTTTTATGCTGTAATTTCTATAGCCAATCTTGCTCCTTCCACACATATTTTCTATATATCTGTGTCCATTCACTTGTTCCATTGGTAAATGACTCAGACAGACGTTTGGACACCTTCAGAAAGGAAAAAAGAAACTAAAGAGTAGGACCAGTGTATGCAAACATTTACCTCCCCTCTGCCACACTCGCACACAATGTAGTATTGCCTTTTTAATACAGCAGCAAATACACTATATTTTTAATGCAGCAAATACACTGTAAAAAACACAGTAAATTATTTGCAGCTCTGAAAGCTTTCATAATCAAATAAATCTGATGATTATGTTTTTGTGGCAGATGATGCCATGTTTACCAAAAGATCAGGATGACTTATTTCCCTGTCTTCTAGAGATTAGGGAATCTATGAAATATATTACTTCACAGTCCTCAGGAAGTGTTTTACTGAAGGCCAAGAGGTTTGGACAGTGAAGGATCTGGGATTCTTTTGATCCTAATGACAAATATTAATTTGAAGTACAAAGATTCCCAGTCTCTGCCAGTTTTTCTTTCCATCTAATTTATTCAAATTTTATTCCTGTACTCCTACCTACAATCCTTATGATAGCACTTAACCCTTTCATTAAGAAGCTTCCTTTTGCCTTTTTAAGCTCTCTTGGAGTCAACTGCTAGACTTCTGGTTTGTAATTCCATGAAAATTCTTTTGCTTTTTCAGAAAACTCTGGAAAGCAGGCAACTTCCTTTTCACATTCAAACCTGCTGTGGATGTATCACGGAAAGTTTTTATACTCCATTTTGAATAACATATTCCATATGCCTTCTTTGTAAACAACTCAAATCTTTTGAAAAGTGGTTATCTTAAAACAATGAAGCAAACAGAAAAAAATCAGTGAATAAATCATTTGATACTCTTGATTTAAATTGCACAGCAATTGGCATATAATTGAATTTTAAATTTTTGGCCTGATACCATACAGTTACTGACTCCTTGTTAATTGATTTAAACTGTTCTGACTCCAGTGTGTGTGCATTATTGCTACTTTAATATGGAAGTTGATTAAAACAAGTTGGGCCATAAAGTATACTTTGCTATTGTTGAGTTTACTTAAGAATAGAATATCTAGGGGCGCCTGGGTGGCTCAGTCGGTTAAGCGGCCGACTTCGGCTCAGGTCATGAATGATCTCACGGTCCGTGAGTTTGAGCCCCGCGTGGGGCTCTGTGCTGACAGCTCGGAGCCTGGAGCCTGTTTCGGATTCTGTGTCTCCTTCTCTCTGACCCTCCCCCGTTCATGCTCTGTCTCTGTCTGTCTCAAAAATAAATAAACGTTAAAAAATTAAAAAAAAAAAAAAGAATAGAATATCTAATTTTATAGGTAATTTCCTATATTTGTCCTATTCTCAGAAAAAAATTTTTACCTTCATGATGTTATGATTTTTAAAATTACATGAAGTATTTTTAGGAAGTGTCAGTGAAAGGTTTACAAAAGATTTTGACACTACTTAAAATTACATCATTATAAACTATGACAATAATAAGTATAACTATGAAAAATAACTGTGTAGTTTCCTGTATTATTCTTTCTCATTTGCTTCCTGACCAAATTTGCTAATTAGCTTTGTAAATGACATTTTTAATTGTACCCACTACTGCCATGCACCTCTGATGTGAAGACTTTCTGCCCCTATGTCTTAGATTTCATAAAAAAAATTCAGATGACTCTAATGGTGATTCAAAAACCAAACTTAGATGAGGTTAATTTTCCTTCATCAAATTGGGATAGGAAGGGGAGGTTGAATCCTCTCAGGGATATTTACAAACACCAAGACAGCAAGATTACATAATTACTTTGGGTTTATTGTGATAATTTTTTTCAACTGCAAAGTTTTTAAATTACTCTTCTAAAAAAATCTTTTCCTTTGTAATTGACATATGGGGAGATACTTTGAAACTAGGTAAATAATGCTGTTTCTCATCAAACTTTTACCCATTGGTTTTATCCAGTGATAAATTTCATTGATAATTTTCTACCTCCGTCACTTTTTTCTATATTTATTAGTTGGCATTCCACTATAAGGAAGTATGTATGTGTGTATGTATGTATGTATGTATGTATGTATTTATAATGATTACGGACTCATGGTTTCTTTTTTTTTTTTTTTAATTTTTTTTTTAACGTTTTATTTCTTTTTGAGACAGAGAGAGACAGAGCATGAATGGGGGAGGGGCAGAGACAGAGGGAGACACAGAATCAGAAGCAGGCTCCAGGCTCTGAGCAATCAGCCCAGAGCCCGACCCGGGGCTCGAACTCACGGACCGCGAGATCGTGACCTGAGCTGAAGTCGGACGCCCAACCGACTGAGCCACCCAGGCGCCCCTCATGGTTTCTTATTCAATAGGTTACGATCCATTACTATCATCATTTATATTGATGCCCAAATTATCGTAGATTTGGTGAGTGGAAGCACCAGTGATTCTTTTGTGTCATTTTGATATACTCCATCATTTTTATAGCAATCCTTTACTTTCTTTTGAAATAAGATGTTCCACACTCATCCTGTACTTTCTCTGCCTCAGCCCTGAAATCAGCCATTTCTGTAATCAACTATATTTCCTTTTAATGGAGAATGGTACCAAGATTTGGGTACCTAGTTATGTTCATTGCTCCTGGTATGTCATTGTTTCCAGGCCCTTTCAGAGAAAAAAAGATAGATAGATAGATAGATAGATAGATAGATAGATAGATAGATAGGACTCTGATTTCATATATTGGAATGATAGCTCCAATTCCAGTCCAGCACCATAAGTTACATTATATTTCAGCACTGTTCGTATACAAATACGAACCACATAGATAACTATAAATTTTCTGGTTGCCATGTTATAGAAGTAAAAAGAAACGACAGAAATTGATTTTAATAATATATTATTTAACTCAATATATCTAAAAATTTTATGATTTTGACGTATAATCAACAAAAAAAATTATTAATTAGATTTTTTACAAATTTTGTACTGGACTCCTAATCTGTGTACTTGACGTTGACAGCACATCCTCAGTTTGGGCTAGCCATATTTTAAGGTTCAAAAGCCACATGTGGCTAATACCCATCATATTGGACAGCACAGTTTTAGTTTCTTTCTTTCTGTATTTGCTACCAATTCTTCTACAGTGAGAAACCTGGCTCCCATTATTTTCAAAATGCTAGAATTCTGCTCAGAATGACTAATTTATACTGCCAAAAAAGGCAAACCTAATGATTAAAGCTTATGGTTGTTTTCATTTTTTTGATAAAAAATACAGAGTGAAAGCCCCAAAACTTGCATGTGCAATTCAACGAGATTTTTGTTTTTCATTCTTTTAAAAAAAGTTTTTATTTTAATTCCACTTAGTTAACATACAGTCTTATAGGATTTCAGGTGTATAATATAGTGATTCAACAATTCTGTACATCACCTGGCGCTCATCACAAGTGCACTCCTTCATCCGCATTACCTATTCACCCTTTCTTCCCCCGCCTCCACCTCTCCTCTGGCAACCATAAGTTGTTTTCTATAGTTAGAGTCTATTTCTTGGTTTCTCTCTCGCATTCTCTTTTCCCCCATTTAGTCATTTGTTTTGTTTCTTAAATTCCACATATGAGTGAAATCATATGGTGTTTGTCTTTCTCTGACTGACTTATTGTATTTAACATTATACTCTCTCTTTCTACATTGTTGCAACTGGCAAGATTTCATTCATTGTTATGGCTGAATAATATTCCATCGTGTGTGTGTGTGTGTGTGTGTGTGTGTGTGTGTGTGTATACCACCTCTTCTTTATCCATTAATCAATTGATGAATAATTGGTCTGCCTCCACATCCTGGCTGTTGCAAATAATGCTGCTATAAACATCAGGGGCCTGTATCCCTATGAATTAGTGTTTTTTTGTATTCTTTGAATAAATACCCAGTAGTGTGATTGCTGGACCTTAGCTAGTTCCATTTTTAACTTTTTGAGGAACGTCCATACTGTTTTCCACAGTGGATGCAGCA